>NC_134700.1:30364316-33228299 GCF_043290135.1 Rhipicephalus microplus
ATTGAACGCTGGTGCGGAAAAGTTCCTTGGCTTTTCTTTTTGGGAAGACAGCTCAGATGCGAAATCTGTCTTTTTTTCAGTGTATGTTGATCACGACACTCTTCAGGCTGCAAGTATCCTTGCGATGTAGTTTTAGTTCTTCGTTGCCGATGTTGGTGTGGGCGTTTTAGCTGTTGGGGTTCCTCTTGTTGCTTTTCTTGGTATTGCTGATGTTGCACTGTCTGACGAGGTGGACTTCCTTTGGATCCATGAGCCCGATTTTCTTTTTCGGTTGACGTGACCAGCAAATAGTTGATACTTGTTAGGGTGTTTCGATTTGTGTCAGGCAATGAAGATAGTGCGCCAGAATCGGCAGAAAGATCTGCTGAGGTTCTTGCAACGCCATTCTTGATGGATGTTTCTGGCACAGGGCAGTGCTTGAGAGTTGATCCATCCGAGCCTCTTGTGTGGGTTGGGCTCTCAGGTGGCTTGGAATTCGACGGCGACACTGCGAAAAGATCGGTTTTGTCACATATTAATTGGGAATGACTGTCTTTCTGCTGAACGAACGATGCGAGCTCTTCAGGTGCATGAAACTGAACGGTAGGTGACGGGCTTGGCTGAGTATGCTCGGAGCTTCTCCGCTCTATTCCGACCATAGTGAACGCGTGAGATGCAAAGTGGGCGTTTTGAGCGACCGAAGATCCACGCGACGGAAAAGCAGGAGGTTGGTCAATGCGTGAAGGCTGCTTATGACTGTGATCACTGAGTTCGAATGCACTGAGAGTGCGTGTTCTAATCGAATCTTCATTAGAGTCTTGAAACCAGACGATCATTTCTTCTTTTATTTTTCGCCAAGACTCATCGTTGTCGAATATGTGGGTGAGGTAAAATTTAAATGCCTCACCAGTGACGTAGTCGGTAAAGTTGGTGACCATCTCCCGTTCCGACCACGATGCAGCAGTAGCGTGGAGCTCGAACAGGTCGAACCAGTCCTGTACAGGTCCATCGTCCGCTGCTCCGGTGTACTTGGGGATGGGAAGGTCCGTCGATGATTCCGTCATGATGCTCGTCGATGTGTACTGCTAGAAGCTGGTTTGGTAGTTCACTTATGGTCAGGGTGTCTTGCGGAGAACCTTGTCGATGATGTGCGACTGATGAAAGGGCTGCCAGGTCTTCATCCTGTCGGCTTGTGTGACGCTATGATGAATGGGAGACGTGGCCTGGCTTATACGCCATGTTTATTCTAATGTCTCTTCTTCCTTCTCGGCTTCTACCAATCATCGCTTCATACGTCACATATATATATATATATATATTGTGAAGAAGAAAACGCATGATCGTATAGGGTCCTTCCATGATTGCGCTGAGTTTGCCGCGGTTCGGGTGCCAGGGTGTTTCATATAGAACAAAGTCTCCTACTTGAAGCTCTAATGAAAGGAACTTCTTGACATATATAATCTTTCTTTTCTCGTGATATGCTACTGAATTGCGGACTGCGTTTCTACGAGCTTCCTGCAGATTTTGGTAACGCCTGGAAGAAGATAGAGATAAGATGGTGTGCCATACATAAGAAAGCAGGGCGGGTAGCCTGTGACTTCGTGAGGTGTTCTATTGTACTCGTCGACAACGTCCGAGAGAAGACACGGCCACGGTTTTCGGGGTTTGTCGTTGATCTTGCATCGGAGGCGAGTAACGATCGTCTGATTAGCGCGCTCTTTTAGGCCATTACACTGCGGGCGTTGTGAGCTTGTTAAAAGCTGATGAATATTGTTGTGCTTGAGGAACTGCTTGAATTTGCCGGCAGTGAATCCTGTGCCGCGGTCGGAAAGGAACTTCCGCGGCTTTCCAGCAGCGAAGATACTCTTCAGGCAAGAGATGTACGCGTCGCAAGTCTCATTCTTGTGTGCGAAAGCCCAGACATAACGGGTGGCATGGTCAACGGCTAAGTGAATGAATCTTTTGGATGAGCCGTAGTTGCCAAAACCTCCGATAGTGTCCATGGCCAGAAGATCAAACAGTTGTTCCGCTGGTGGCAAAGACTCCAAGGAACCAAGTCGTTCGGTCTTCGGGTTCTTGCAGCGCTGGCAAGTATCGCAGTGGCGTATGTACTCGCTCACGTCGGTGATGATGTCGGGCCAATAGTACTGTGGAGAGAGAAGCCGCAACGTCTTCTTTACCCCGACATAAACGAAAGCGTCATGAGCTTTTTGGAGAAGAGAAGACCAGAGGGAAAAAGTCACATAGACTTTTCGTATTCCTCTGCGAGACACTATACTCAGTCCGTTCTCAATGGTATGCTTTCCGGGTGGTTTGTCGTTGTGATGCTCTCGCAGTTGCTCAGCAGATTGGAGTTGAACCACCGGGATTCGAGATAGTGCATCAGCTTCAATGTTGTCAATGCCCTTTTGGTGTTTGATGTTCACGTCGTACATGGAGAGTTTCAAGGACCACCGGAAAAGTCGGCCTCGGGGATTCTTGATGCTTTTAAGCAACGCTTCGTGATCTGTGATCACAGTGAAAGGTTTCCCGTGTAGATAGCAGTGCCATTTATCGATGGCGTCAATAATTGCCAAACAATCGAGGTCTGTGATGGCGTAATTAATTTCCAGTTTTAGTAACTTCCATGAATGGTATGCAATTGAGTGTTCTCTACCTTCATCATCAGCCTGCTTCAAGACGGCGCTGATACCTCTGTTGGATGCATCGCAGTATAGCACCCAAGGCTTAGTGGCATCGTAGATGTTAAGGATTGGCTCTTCTGTCATGCATTTCTTGAGCTGAGTGAAAGCCAGTTCACACTCCGCATCCCAGTTCAAGGTGGCGTCTTTGCTGAGCAGGCGCGTCAGTGGGTGAGCGATTTGACAGAAGTGGTCGATGTATCGCCGGTAAACATTGACAGTGCCGAGAAAACGCTGCAACTCTTTAGGGCGTGATGGTGTCGGAAACCGTAGGATTGCAGCCACGTTGCTTTGCTTAGGAGTGACGGTGCCATGCGAAACCTCGTGTCCCAGGTACTCAATGGAGGTTCGAGCGAATTGACATTTCTTTAATTTCAGCTTGACGCCTTCGCTTTTGAAAGCTTTCAAAATGCCCTCCAGATGCCTCAGATGGTCTGGAAACGTGTCGGAGTAGACAACAATGTCATTGAAGTAGTTCGTGACGTTCTGCAAACGGTGTTTTGCCAATATGAATTTGACAGGCCGTTCGAAGGTGGCCGGAGCATTCCGAAGGCCAAAAGGCATGACGAGCCACTCGTAGTGACTGGTACGTGTGACAAACGCCGTTTTCGGAATGTCATCAGGGTGAATCTTCACGTGCCAGTAACCTGACGGTATGTCTAATGTCGAGAAGTACGTAGATTTCCCCAGAGAATCGAGAACGTCATTGATGCGAGGGATGGGCTGATAATCAGGCACCGTCAATTCGTTCAGCTTGCGGTAGTCGATGCAGAAGCGCGTGCGTCCTTCCCCTTTTTTCTCTGCCAGAAGTGCTGGCGCAGCGTATAGGGAGGTAGATAGTCGTATGACACCTTGCTTGAGAAGCTCGTTGATCTGTATGTCCATTTCAACGCTGTCAGTTTCTGAGCATCGATGGGGAGCTCTACGAATGGGAACATTGTTGGTGAAATGAACGCGATGCATTTCGCCGTTGATGCACCAAATGTCTGTCTGTGACTTGGAAAAAATGTCATCGTACTTGTGGATAAGCTGCTTCAATGCCAACTGTTGAGTTTTGTTTAGATGTAGTACATCGCAAACTTCAACACCTTGCTAAGACGCGCTCATGTTAGCCGTGGTGTGGTTTTGTGTACGAGAATGGAGGATGTCTTTCCCTTGGCGTAGAGTCATGGTGTCAAGGTCCAGCGACAAGTTAGAGGCAAACACTATCCAAACCAAGAAGTATGTTGCTCTTCATGCCTTGTAGAACATGAGCCTGAATTTCTCTTGTCACTTTTCCTATCTGTACCTTTATTGCAGGTGAAGTGCCTTCAGCACTGCTTCGCTGATACAGGTAATCGTACCTCCTGTATCAAGTGTAGTGCTGACAGGGTACCCGTTAATGAGGGCTTCAAACTGAATTACATGAACTCTGGGTCGCCCTCCTCGTTATCTGGTTGGTGGAAAGGGCGGAAATGCTTGCGCGTCGTGGGCATTCATTATGCCAGTGCATCTGTCGGTGTAAGCCATCCATCGCGGAGTGTTTGCACTCATGCACGGGTGTTCGTACCGGGGAATTACGTGGACGCTGACTAATTCTGTCACTTGTTACGTTAATCTGTGTATTCCGAACTGGTGGAAAGCGATTTAACTTCACTCTCTGCATGGTTGACTCAACACGAAGTGCAGCTGTAAGCCATGCCGCTGGTGTAGACGAGGTAAGTCCAGCAAGCGCCATCTCCATATGCGCAGGAAGACCGTCGATGAGCCCTGATATAAGGTGCGTGTCCTTTGGGTCGGCGAGGCGTCCGAGAGACATTTTTTCATTATAGTATTCCTTCAAGCTCTGGCCTGTTCGCAACCGGCAATGAATGAATTGGCGAAAAGGATCCGCGACGCCGCTCGTAAAGTGTTCCTTCATGCGTTCACATAAGCTATCCCAAGACGCGTCTGTGTCGAAAACCTCGGTGAGAAACCATCGAAAAGCCTCACCTTCAAGGTAATCGGAGAAGTAGCACAGCTTGTCTCGCTCCGTCCATGCTGCGGCCACAGTCCTAACCTCAAAGAGCTGGAGCCACTTGTCAAATGGGTCGTCCGTAGATGCTCCCGAGTACTTCGGGATGTTGATGACTTTCTTGGATTTGGCCATGATGAAGGGCACGGTAGATCCTGTCGACTAGTGTGACGCTGGAGACGTGACGGCTGCACGATGAACCATTTATTTGTCTTCGTCTTCCTCCTTAACTACCAGTCCACCACACCATTATCGTGTGGTTCATCACACACACACACACACACACACACACACACACACGCACACACACACACACACACACACACACACACACACACACACACACACACACACACACACACACACACACACACACACACACACATATATATATATATATATGTATATATATATATACGGGAAAGAAGTGTATACCTAAGGGCTCTTTTTTCTGTGCTTTGACACAATAATAATGAGATCTAATAGACAATAATGCCAAGGAATGTATAGCGGAAGTTATTAGAACGAATGTAAAGTAACTAAAAAGAAAGAAAAATGGCTAGAAAAATGCTTACCGTGAGCAGGAAGCGAACCTACGACCTTCGAATAACGCTTTCGATGCTGTAGCCACTGAGCTATCACGGCGGCCATCACCTTAGCCACTTTATTGGTTTAAATGTCAATTTCAACGTGGGAGCGTCAGTCAGCGCCACCTGTAGCGCCACAGCGGTGAGTGTAGAACCCCCTTTTATGAGCCCCTTCTATATATATATATATATATATATATATATATATATATATATATATATATATATATATATATAAATCGCGATTGAGCCTTTGCGCAGATGTGCGAAACGCGTAACTACCCAATCAACCCTCAGATCTGCTTTGACAACCTTGGTCGCAACATTAGCATCTTCCTTGAGCCGCGCAAAGAGGCTTTCTAAGCTGTTGCATTCATGTTCGTCCTCCTTTCGCAACTTATGAACGGCATCCCAGTCTGTTACTTTCAATTCTGTGGGGGGAGCTGCATAGACTGTTAGGCTGATAGCCACTATGAAGTGGCCACTGCCTAGGTTATCTTGCAAAATCTACCATCCTGCTCTGGTGACGTTCTTCACAAATGCCAAGTCTGGAGTTGTGGCTCGAGTCAATGACGTGTCGTTCTCGTTGGGTATTGTGGACCGGTAATCAATTCTAGAAAACAGTCTGATACAGCCCTTAGAAGGTTTTTGCCCTTAGGGCGTTGCCCTTTGTAGCCCCAAGCGTCGTGCGGAGCATTAAAAACTCCCTCAACCATGATTCCCCCCACCCCTGGCCAGAGACGCTGCTTTTGCCATGATCGAAGCGAACGCCTGCCGGTTGTCCGACGGCGAACTGTAAACATTCAGAACAAATACGCTGTTCTTTAGCCAGATGTAGGAATTGATTCCGATCATAATAATCTCCGTTTTAGTTTTGCCAAGGTGTAGTTTGTGTTCATGAAAGGAGCATTTTTTTTGCGACCAATGTAGCTAAACCCCACTTCCCCTCCTCACGTATCGAGACGACATGACAGGCTGGAAAATTAGCGCATCACTGAGAGAAAAAAATTTGGTCTGCCTGTTCATTTGTCTGTTTGTCCACCTTTAACAATACCGGGTACTTTAAACGGCACCAGCCGATACCCCAAACGGCTAATCCAATCCGCACCGCCCACCAATGTTGCTCAAGATTCAGCGTTCATACTTGTGCGATTGTCAATGAAAAAGCAATTATTGCGCATATGCGAGGCTCCATAACACCACGTAGATATTGTGTATGTGCGTCTTTTACAAGAAAAGACATACATAAGTAATTCTAAGAACCGTAGCGTTCATCACGCTCCGCTGACCATGCAACGCTTGCATGAAACGGCAAGTGTTTTCAAAGCTTTGCTAAGACGACACGGTGGCGGCCCCTACTTGTCGCCTTGCGTTCTACACCGTATCACCTCCCAGACGGGCGCACATGCCCGTCTCAGAACCCCTTGCTTCATTTTCAAAGATAACTGCAGACAGCGCTCATGTCTCACATGTGACGTTACTTGATGCACTCGTTCGCCTCCGCTGCACGCTCAAGGCTCCCTAACGCAACGCCTCCAGAATACCATTCACATAATTTCTTGCGCAGAACATCAAGTAAACAGTTTGCTGACTCTCTCCAGACACGAGACTACCGTCTTTCGACGAGAGTTGCAGATTAACATGCAGATACGGGGCCAAATTGTTTTTTGCAAGGCATCCTTCAAATGCTTGTGGTATATAATAAACACTTGCTTGTCACAATCCGCTCGGCGGAAATCATTGGCAAGTGCATTAATCGCACGGTTGTGGGACAAAACATCAGTGCGCCGCCATAGGTTCAACGCCGCGCGGCGTGGAAGCGCCTTTTTTCAGCCCGTGAATTAGTTTCACAGCATCCTACAAGATGTCACCACCGAAACAAAACAAACAAGTTTCTGTTTTAGTTTCAATTTCTCGCTGTGATCTTGAGGAGTCTTTTGTTTTCCTTCAATTTTATTACTTTTTACGATATTTCATTATACTGACTTATACAGTATATTGAATTAATCACACAGAATTATGTCGTTGCATCAACTAAGAAACAGATAAAATTTCCAAGGTAACACACAATACTGCATTAATGCCAAGCTGAGTGTAAATATTTACTATTAGTACGAATAATTCCTCCTGTCATTTTTATTGTTTGTCTATGCTGAAAATCTTCTGATACACAATGGGGCAAAAACATCCTGCGTCTTCCACTTTAATCGAGCTTTATTTTTTGCAGCCCTGCCTGTTCTACAAAAACATTGTACTGTAGCCTGCATAAAGATGCGACTGTGCTGCATTAGCCAAGATTGAATAATGCCATGCAGTTTCTTTATGAGAAAGAAATGAAACAGCACTATAATTAAAAAGATAAGGTGGAAATGGCAGACCGTTGCTGTGTCTGTTGCCTCATCATCATCATCATCATCATCATCATCATCATCATCATCATTATTATTATTAATATTATTATTATCATCATCATCATCATTCATTATTTTCCATCAAGGGCCCCTGACAGGGTAATATATAAGGGGGGGTCGAACAAGGATACACAAAGGCAATTAGAGACCAAGAACATAAAGTAGGATACAATGAAAGAATTGGAATTACAGGGCGATAATATTAACAGAACTCGTTTTAGTACTGATAGCATGATTCAAAGTGGCATAAAAATAAGAGAAAAGCAACTGGATACACGCAGGAATTACGACGATGCGGTTGTAAAATGAGTTTCGAGTTAGGTTCCAAACTTCAGACTATTATGTTCGTTGGCTATTACATTTGGAAGCATATTCCAATCCTCAATTGTTAACGGGAGAAAACATTTAGAAAAGCGTTGGTTGAACCTTTTAAATTTTGGACACTAAATAATTGAAGACACAGCACAAATTTCAAATTGGTGGGAGAAGCAAAGAGCCATGTAAGTAATAATAATTGTAATACAGTTTGTTAAATAAACAAAGGCGTGCTATTTTTCGTCTAAGATCTAGAGAGGTGAGAGACAGTGATAATTTTATAGTAGTAACAATTGTGCGGAAATTGTATTCGGAGGTTATAAAACAAGCTGCGCGATCTTGAATGGCTTCAAGGGCATCTAATTAATAAAATGTATGTGGATTCCGAATTGGAGAGGCATACTCGAGTTTACAACGAACGTAGGTTTCGTAGGCGAGTTTATGAACTGAGGCTGGTGAGCAGAACAGGGATCTTCTGATGAAACCTAATGTTTTCGATGCATCGGCAGTAAGCTGTGCGATATGGTCAGTCCTAGTTAGTTGGCTGTAAATGAGATGACCCAGGTGCCTTCCTTCACATAAGCATACCCGCTAATCAACCAACCTGCCTGGCCATTTTAAGACACATTCATGCCTCTATATTTGTCAAACCCTTGCCTCGCATTGTCTACCCTCAGCATCAAATCGCTCGCCGCGTGGCTCGCGCAAAAGCCCTTCACAAAAGTTACGGACAACCTGAGGATGCCATTTGGGTAGACGGTGCTTGTACAGCACAGGAACCCGTGGCAGTTGCCTACAACCCTACACTACCCCATCTCTTGATTCACCGCCTTCCCTCAGGCGGTGAATCAAGCTGAGGAGGCAGAGGAGACCGCCATCGCCGTAGCCCTTGCACAATCCGATGCATAGTACGTCTTCACTGATTCAAAAAATGCTCTGTACAACCATGCCAGGGGCAGGATACAACCCTCTGCTTGGCAGTTGTTGAACGCCCCCAGACAATGTTTACAGCAAATGGTAGAGCTTCAGTAGGTACCGGCTCGTTCAGGGAACCCCGGGAATGGTATGCCAATAAATTGGCCCGATGATTGATTCGCCGGGCTCAGCACAGCCTCGATTCGGGCTTCTCGAAGAAGCGGCCGCACACTTTCGCAGAGCTCACTTAAATACACCGTTTGAACCGTCTGATCAACCCTCCTCCAAATCCGTCTCGTACGCACTTCCAACGAATCCTGTGGAGACGTCTCCAGATTCGCAATCTTTCTTGCCCTCAGCTGCTGTCCCACTACTGTGGCACTTCCCCGGAATTTTCTCTCTGCGGCAAACCTCATGCCTCCTTCTCCCATATTCTATGCTGCTGCCCTGCTGCACTTCGTCGTCGTCATCTTCAAGCATCTACTTAGCCCGTGATAATATTCGTTTGCAGGGACAGCCTGCCACCTCAAGCTGGGAGGACTGGGAGGTCCTGCTCTCGTTTGGGGACCCAAGGCGTCAGCTGGCTGCGGTGACACGGGCAGCCGATGTCATCGCGGCGAGAGGCATGGCTATGTGTGCGTGGTATTGGACAGGGCAGTGGTCCCGTGATCCGAGAGGTCCAAACACGCTTGCTATAATAAAATTTTTCTGTCTGTCTGTCTGGCTTGGCCAATACCTTGTCGCTTGGTGGTTGCTACACCCACAGGTGACTGTCACCTGTCCGGGTGTGTCAAATGTGACCTACCCGTACCTAGTGCTCCCTGCATATTTTCAAGAGCTGACATCCTTTAAGGTAGGTTGTTATGCTATCAGCCAGTTGTTTGATCGATTGCTGCATATTTTCTAAAGCCATGTTGTTAGACTTGGTTTCCATAGTGCCGCAATCGACTTCGGCAGGTGAGGCCCCACGTCTACTCGAGTCCGCCTGCGCGTCCCCTGGTGGTGGAATCAGCTGCTTATCGCAATCCGAGGAGCAACACTTGCGAAACGATTCGAGGTCAGCCCACATCTGTTGAAGCTCTGATATTTAGGTAAGCATTATCTCGTATCAATTCAAATGCCCTGGGGTCTTTGCTATGCTCCGGCAATGGTGCCCGGGTTACGTCTGGTCGCACCAAGAATGGCTTTGACGTTGCTCGATTCGTCCAGGTAGGCCCTTTCTGGATTTGCACCCGGAATTTAGCATGGTCCCTGTAGTGGCTGGCTCCAGCGGCCAGCTGGCGTGATGGAACGCCTCCACATGGAGCCACTTGACACGCTGAAAACCCGTGATCTGCTCTCCTGGGCCAACTTTCGTTGAGTCTTTCGGTAGTGCGTTCCGCGCCGTTGTCTTCTCTATCGTGCGACGTAAAGAACGTGAAAGCGTTCTTTGCACGTTTTATCTACCGTAGGATGTGGTCGTCCACAAAGGCCACATTTTGGCAAACACTGGTGATCGTCGCGTGAAGAGGCGGGCCCACAGGTCCTGTGCACCTTCTTTTTGGAGTTGGGGAAAACGTCAGCCCTATGTCCTGGACATCCACACGCGCAACAAACGCCATTTCAGCACTTGTAGAGCGTGCAGCGCAGCAAGCTAATGCCACATATGACGTAGTTGGTACTTTCAAGCCGTCGAAAAGCGCTACCACCATGGTTGTTTTCTTGATCCTTTTAGCTTCTAAGGCCTTCGGAGTTCGCTGATTGACGATAATTTGTTGACGATGGACCTCGCTAATGTCTGCGTCCACTCCTTGAATAACTCCTTTACAAGTGTTATCAGGAGCCGCCATATATGCCCAAATGGTACATTCCTTCGCTTATCTGGATTTACTGGATCCCTGCATGGGTGTTTGCGTTTTTCTGCTGAAGTGAAGAGAACCTTCCGGGCGATGTTTGGGCCAACTATTCACCCTCGGTATCTGTTGGGGCTACAGCAGCCGCCATGGCAATAGCCTGTGCAAGCTTTGTTTGGCTTACTTTTGAGACGTCTAGTCCGTCCCTCGGCAAACAGGGGATTCTCGATGCTGCTGCAAGATGCTTCATCGCTCCTTGCGGGGTTGCAATCGGGCGGCCTCTCTTCAAGCCTACATGTTTTGTGGTGCCTTCTGAAACTGGCGCTTCTACACTAGCTTTCTTGTTTCTGGCCAGTGCTATTGTTCAACCAGCGCGATTCGCCTCTTAGTGAGACATTTCCTCTTATTTCACTATCTCTTCTTCTGGCATGTTGCTCCTCTCCTAAGCCTAGAGTAGGTACTAGGCACTACATGAGGTGGGGCTAGCCGAGCCGTGGCGCATTCCACACGAAGAGTCCCAATAATCCGACAAAAATACCACTCACTGAAAAAAAGTCCGGTATCGATGTGATCTGTATAAGAAACAGGGTAGAATGAAATGCAGCTTGATCACAGGAAACAAAAATGAGAGCGAAAACACTCACAAAAACGGGAGCCAATCTTCTCGCGTCTGCACTGGTCGGCACCCCCGGCGTCTCCCCGAGCTGATGGAACGCGTGCACTTCCGAGTCGTGAACTCTACGCGAAAAGGATTATGCTAAACATATTGAAAAGAATCAGTTGTAATACAGCCTGTCTGTTATTCTGCGCAAATTCACTGTCATTATTTCTCATTTTCTTTCAACTGCTTCGACTGTGCTGCTTTACAAATATTCTATTAGCGAAACGCCATTGCAAGCCAGCAAATTTGTGATGAGGTTTTGTATTGTAAGTGTTGCTCCTTTATGAATCATCTAAAATGTAGGCAAGCAGTGGCACATTATGTTTTGAGAATCTTAACTTTAATATGTACACAGTACTCATACTGTCGAAAAGGTGAAATTTACAGTGTGTATTTGAACCGAGATTTGCTATATTGAGCTTAACTAACTCTAAACCTTCGGCGAAGTGCTACCCAGGATATTTTTAGTTTTAAGGGGGGGGGGGAAGCGATGCCAGCAGAGCAGAACAACTAACTTTGAGAATTTTTGGTCGCCGGGAATGTGTGTCGATATTTTAGTATACTCTAAAAAGTTAAATTACGAAAAACTTTTGTTGTGTAACGGGTTCTGATTCCATTCCTCTCTCCTCTCTACTTACGGCCTCGTAGGAAGGAAGGCATGAGGCGTCGAGGCGTGGTCATACCACTCCCTGTAGCTCAGTGATGCATGCGGTGGTGGAACTGCACGTTGTGACGCCCCTCCCACGACTCCCACTTGCGCTTTGGCGTTCGCGAGCCTTTTCAGGTCAAAGTTCTGCGGTATTTCGTAATACGAATGGTGATATTGTGTATGAGTTTGTGGTGGTGTTTACGCCTTGGACGCCCACCTTTTCTCTCTTTAGTTGGATCGAACGTGAACCAACAGTAAACAAACTAATTTCTTTCTGCTTTCCCACGCAAAACTTCCGTTACAATCGCTTGTTGGAGAAACACCTTAGGCTCTTTTTCGGTAGTATAGTTGTCGTAAGTTGTTATTAATCATGTCTACCTTCTTTGATTATTTCAAGATGACGTTGACGGTTGCGAAATGGAAACTGATACCTGTACCTCAAGATATGCCGAATGAAAATGAAGGCGAAACGCAAGGCAAGTTTGTCATGTGTGTTCACCGTTCAGGGTACCAAAGATATTTATAATATCTTCTTTGGCACGTAGAAAATAAATAATTTGGTCCCTAAACCTAAATAAAATCAAGCATAGCGAATCGATAAATTATTGCAGAGTGGGACAAGTGATGTGGGCGAGTGGTCGATCGATAACCTTGAGTGGCATATCTTGTTAAGCGATGTTTATTTGTGCAAATAATGCTCGTTTCTACAACACGTAAAATAGTGATAAGGTGAAAAACATGTGCATTGGAACATTTAACTTTTATGTGCTGTGTACGATCGAAAAGACAGCAATTGCCATCCACCGTTTGCGAAAATAATGCCCACTTCACACCTATTTCGCGTTCATTTCTGCAGCCTTCAACAGTTTTAAAGGGCCACTCACCAGGTTTGACAATTTTTAGCTGACAAGCGTAGACGAGGCATTCATGATCACGTTTGCCGAAATTTACAACGCTACGCGCCACAGAAAGGGGTCAAATTTCAATATCAAGCTGCTCCCCCTCCCCTCTACCGGCGCACGCATAGAGAATGAGGGCATGACGTAGGCGTAGGAATAGCCCTACGTACACAGCAACGTGGTGACGTTAGTCCTCTACGTAGACGACTCTGCTCTGGCGATGTGAACGGTATACCACGTGACATCACAAAAATTATTTAACACAACATGCGTAGTTTATGTATTTGTTGCTTTAAGAGATGAATAAAACTTGAAATAAATAATGAGCCGGAATAAAAGTTTTGCAAGTTTTTCTTACATTTTTTTCCCCGTGAAATGCTACGAGATGCGGGGCTAATGTACCAGCGTTTCGCATGCGTTCGGGTCTCCGCGCTCAGCGCATTGAGCGGATGACCACCATGGAACACTCCTACGCATTCGCGCACTCATTTTGCTCTTCTACTGTACCGCGTCTAAGCCAGCGTTTCCAAACAATCCCGCAGAAACAGGCAGAAGACCACAAAGTAACGCTGGTCAACAAAGCAACGCCGCTCGCGTGCACGGGGGATGGGCTCTTTCGGGCACTTCATGCGCACGTCACCTCTTGGTCGGATGCCGGAGAGAGTGGGGAAGCGGTTTTGGCTTGCGAAGGCTACGCGGAGGGGCGGCAAGGGTTTCGAGCTCGCCTGCTCTCACCCTCGTTTCGCGCCGCTTCAAAAAACCTGTTTTCTCCGCTCGTAATGAACTGATTCGATAAAATTATTGTGGCAAAACGTTCCTCATCAGACACTCAACAAGTTACACTGTCTAACTAAAATTCGGTATGGGGCCTGGTGAGTGGCCCTTTAAAGAACGAGTTCACACATATGGGGAAGAAGGCAGAAATTACAAACGAATTCCCGCATATGGCGGAGAAGGTAGGGAATGCGAACGACGGCACGAATCACGAGAGCAGTAATATGCTTCTGAGGACATAAGAGGCGGATACACATATGCTTCTGATAGCATTTCGTGTGAAACTTTTGCTGTAAAAGTTGGAGGAACGACTTATTTTTCGCGTCATTATATTGCTTGGGTGCAAATATTGCCATTTGAACGACATAATATGAACACTGCTAACTGTGCGTAAAAAATAAAAAAGGCCTTAACTGAAGCATACTAGTGTGTGATGAATTTTCTCTCTCACTCTGAGAATATCCTTGTGTTTTATTTTTCTGTGGCCCACCGAGAAACAATCTCCAATATTAAGAGACATAGCTCCGTAAATATAGTACGATGTTTTCATTCTCAGGAATATTTAGGTACGGGCGGGAAAACTGAGCTTACAAATAGTTCATACGTTTGTGAGAAAGAAGTTAATAATGTTTTCACTACAATGGCAGCCTTTCTGAACAGAAAGAGTTCAAATATTCCACCCTTTAGTTTTTTTCAAGCAACCGCGTCTTGTTCAATGAGTAGCTGGTTCCCCCATTTCGATCACGTCAGTGCCTAGAGAAGAAATGACGTTGGCTGTAATGTTTGATTGGTTAAAGATGGTTCCCCACTCAAACAGAAAGAGTATTAGTAGTCTATCCGAGAGTACAATAACAAAAGAAAAGGCACGATTTGCTACCGATACCCCTGCACAGCCTGTGCGAATGCGCCATGAGCGGACTACGGTCGACTGTGGTGCCCACTGCGTATGCATGAGCGGCACGGACACGACCTTGCACGGTACGTCGCAAATACAGCAGACTAGTCAGTATACTCTAGGGACCATACAATCACTAGTACCATTACTATAGGGACTAGAAAGGTTTTCCTAGTGTCGTGAACGAGGCGGCAAACATGACAGAGCTTACGATACAGCCTCCAGAGAGCAGAACCGCTCGCTGGCTTCCCACGGACACGTCACGACCCCGTGGCATCTGGTTGAGGTGCTGCTTTTTTGATGTTCCGGATGCCCCGTCAAGCCGCGAACCGAGCCCAAGCGCCAAAGAAAACGACAACGCCAACGCCGAACGGCAGGCAAACCACAGGCAAAGGGGGCGGCAACCAGAGTAAGGTCTCCTTCCTGAAGAAACCAGGTAGTCCTGGATGACCACATCGACAGAAGCAACGATGACGGACCCCGTGCAGCCTGTCCCAATTGTTCTCTGGCAGCCCAAAGAGCCGCGAACCTTCCGCGGATCGCCAATCGCGGACCCAGAAAGCTGCCTCGAATCATTCGATAGAGTTGCCGCTTTCAGTACCTACACCCGCGAAGAAAAGCTTCGTCATGTTTACTTCACCTTACAAGATGCCACCCATACAAGATTCGAGAACCAAAAGTGAATTTTGGCAACCTGGGAAATATTTCGCGCCAGGTTCATCGCCATATTCACGAGCGTCATTTGCAAGCAGAAGGCCGAAGCGCTGCTTGAAACCCATTCGCAGCTTCCAAACGAGAACGTGACGCTCTTTGCCGAACAGATGGCCGAAATATTTTGCCACAGCGACCCCGAAGTGCCTCAAGATAAGAAAGTCCGTTTTTTCATACGAGGAGAAGAGCAGCAGCTGTTCGCTTGTTTAATAGAAAACCACCAAGCACTGTTCAATGATTCATTTTCGAAATGATAACGATATAAAAGATGCTGAAAATGTGCACCCGATCATTCAACCGCCCCTCAATGCCAGAGTACGCACAAGTTCAGCCCCTCTACTTTGAAGACCTGCGCGAGACCATCCAAGCCAACGTGCGGGAAGAGCTGCGCAAGCTTTAACTTTCGGCGTAGTTGGAAGTGGATTCGATCGCCGACATTGTGCGAGACGTTCAGCAATCGGTTCGACTTCACCAAGCCCCACTGCCCGATCCGGAAGGTATGAGCTACGTCGCTGCAGGGCGCCGAAACGCTCCTCCCCGCCTACACCAGGACGCTGCCCCACCGAACCTCCACCGTCCGACACCGCCGCCACCGCTATCATCGGCGCCGTACCGACCTCCCATAGGCCAGCGCTACGTGCCAAGAAAAACCGACGTTTGGCGAGCTCCTGACCACCAGCCTCTCTGCGAGAAGGCAGGCCACACCTAACACTGTTGCCAGTACCAACATATGGGTCTGCGGGGTTTCGACGTCAATGCACTGGGTACACAACGGGGTGAACGACATCGCCGACTACATTGCAGATGCACAGTGGGCACCCCAATTACCTTACCGCTCTTGTTACCCGACCGGTACGCCTTACCGTATCGCAGGAACGGCAGCCCTGCTCGGGGTCGATATCCAGGCAGCAACCAGAGGAGGTACAGTTTCTGTACGACGAACTACCGCAGATCCTCCGCCACCACCGCCGACGACGACGCGACGACGCCTGAAGAACCTGCCGCACCCTGAATGCAGCTCCGATTTCGATACTTCGCATCCATGAGAAGATCTGGCGACGCAACGTCGAAGCAGTGGTACAAGCCGCCGTAGGCGTTATTGACGCCACGACCCAATAGCAACGCGATGCGACGACTAGCGACCTCGAAGTCCTCATCAATGGCCACAGCCTCATCAACACCGGAGCCTACTATTTCGTCATCAGTGGGCCGTTCACTGTCCAGCTGAAGAAAGCAAGGACAGCCAGGGAAGGCCCCGAATTCCGTACTGCTGGAGGTCACCCAGGTACACCGGCAGGAGTTTGCACAGCAAGAGTCACCCTAAACAACCAAACATATCCTGCGATTCTACAGCATTGCTCCTGAAATTTGATACTTGGGATGGACTTCCTAAGTCACCACGGCAGTTCTATAGACCTGAGGGCTGAGTCAATAACGTTAACTAGAGAAAAAGCACTGCAGCCGCACATGCCGCCAGGAAGGCACGTCTCGAATGTGCTGAAAGACTACGTCATCAATCCTCCTTGCTCCAGCGTCCGCATTTGCGTTGGCACTCAAGAGACAATAAAGGCATCGTTAAAGGTGACATGCGCCTGTTTATTAGCCACAAAATTTGTGTCGATAGAGGAATAGTCGAGCGAGATGCCAGGAGGGAACGCAAGAGCAATGCTCACTAACTTCACTAACGAGTACAAGCACGTGAGTAAATGCATGACGGTTGCCTACATCGAAGAAATACTAGAAGACAGCAGGGCTTTCGCATTCATCGAGTCTGCGGAACTTCCTGCGATAACCCATTTACTTCAGACCACTTTCAACTCTAATCCAACCCTTCCGATGCACAAACAAGAGCAGCTAAGAAATCTAGATTACAAGAACTGTTTTTCGCTGTCGTCCAGAATTCGACAGACTACAGTATCTAAACGTCAAATTGTAACGGAAGAAAGTGCCAGGCCACTTCATCATAAACCGTAGAAAATTTCGACTGGTGAACGCGACACGATAAAAAAAGAACTGAACGAAATGCTGCATTACGACATCAGCCAGCCATCAGAGAGTTCAAGGACGTCACCGATGTGTTAGTGAAAAAGAAAGACAAAACTACGCTTCTGCGTCGACTATCACCGTCTGAACAAAATCATGGAGGACGCGTACCCACTCCAACGACTAGACCATGCTCTACTTCGATTCCACAATGCGAGGTACTTGTTTTCGATGAGCCTCAAGACCAGTTATTTGCAAATCGAAGTTGACGCGAGAGACCGAGAAAAGACAGCCTTCTTAACACTTTATGGCCTGTGGGAGTCATGCCTTTTGGCCTTTGCTCGGCACCTGCGACTTTCCAATGAGTCATGAATACCGTCCTGGCTGGCTTAAAGAGGCATACTTGCCTCATACACTTGGACAACGTCGTTGTGTTTTCTTCGAGCTTCTACGAACATCTCCAACCCACGGAATCTGTACTTTAAGCCATTTGGAGCTTTGGACTCATTCTGAAGCCAGAGAAATGACACTTTGCGTACAAGGAGCTTCTGTTTGTGGGTCACGTTATCATCAAGACGGGAGTGCGCCCAGACTCGCAGAAAACAATTTCCATCACCGCTTTCCTGCCATACCGACAAGAAGACCGTGCGCTGATTACGCAAATTGTGCGCCAACTACAGACGCTTCGTTAACGACTTTTCACAAATCGCCGAGCCACTAACGCAGCTCACGAAGACAAACGTCAACTTCAAGTGGGGAATGGCACAAATTGAAGCACTTCAGAAACTGAAACGACGCCGGCAGACTCCTTTGATACTTGCGCATTTCGACGACAATGCCAATATAGAGATCCACACCGCCGCAAAAGCCTAGGCCTCGGCGCTGTTCTCGTGCAGATGTTCAACGGCCAAAAAAGAGTTATCAGTTATGCTAGATGGTCGCTATCGAAGGCAGAATGCAACTATTCCACAAAAAAAAAACAGTGTCTTGCCATCATCTGGGCTATATCTCCAAGTTTCACCTCAACCTCTATAGCAGGCCTTTCCATGTTGTGAGCGATCACCACGTCCTCTGTTGGCTAGCTAAATTGAAGAACTGTTCAGGTCGCCTCGCACGGGGGAGTTTGCGTCTTCAGGAATTCGATATTACAGCCATTGACAAGTCTGGACAAAAGTGGTCTGACGCAAACTGCCTGTCTTGTGCCTCTGTTGAACCACCACTGCATAATGACGAGGACATGGACTACTTCTTAAGAACCTTAAGGGTCGAGGACTTTGCCGAATGACAGAAAGCCGATCCTGATATCACGGGCCTTGTGGTATACCTCGAGGGCAAAGCTCTGATCGTTCCAAAGGTATTTAGGCAAGAATACAAAAAAGTACTACTGATTGTAGCTCACTGCCTACGTAACCCGCAAACTAAAAACCCGCCGATACTGCCAGCAGCATTAGAAACTGCCGACAAGGCCAGCGGAATTTCTTCAGCTGAACGAACCATCTCTCCAACCATTACAACAAATCGGGATAGACCTACTGGGGCCGTTTCTGACGTCAAATTCCAGAAACAAAATTTAAATCGTGGCTACTGACTCTCTCACCCACTACGCCGAAACAAAGGCCCTCCCTAAAAGTATTGTTGAAGAGGTAGCATAGTAGTTCGTTGAGAAGATCGTCCTTCGTCATGGCACCCCAGAGCTTCTCATCTCCCATAGAGATACGGCCTTTACTGCTGATATGACTCAGGCGATCTTGAGACATAGCCAGACAATCACCCTCGCACCCCCACACCTACCACCCACAGACAAATAAATGTTTGCACCAAGTGGCTAAACAAGACAATCGCCGACATGCTGGCCATGTACGTCGGGGTCGAGCACATGACGTGGGACGCGATCCTTCTGTACGTGACCTTCGCATACAACACGGCCGCGCCGGAGACGGCGCAGATGTCGCCGTACAAGTTGGGGTGCCGCATGCAGAATGGCCCGAGCTTCTCGGGCAGCCGTGTTTACTCCGAGCTCGCTTGTGTTGGCCGTGGCTTGAAGGCAGTGCGAGGCGCTAAATAGCAGCGTTGATAAACATAGCTACAGGAACGCACGTGGCATTGGAAACGCATGTGGGACATTTGTGGTGGTTATCAAAGAAACACCGTGTGCGCATAGTTTCTAAAAAAAAATAAAGTTGCGTGATTAGTGTCAGTGTGCAGACTCCTCTCCCCTCGAGTGAATAACTTTGGTGAAGGTTTCGGAAACGCCATAATGTTTGTCCACTTTCGCGAGCACGCGCTCCATGAACAGACACCAGCGGCGTACCCTTTCAACATACCCGAGATGCGGCCGCTCGAAGAACACACGGTGCAGCAGTGCACGAGCTGCCCAAGATTCTGGTAGGGACTCGCTCTTTGGATTTCATGCCGACCGGTTGTGGCCCCGGGATCTCAGACGACAGCGCAGCTCTAGCCGACTGGCTTGTCCTACGCCATCTCCTGACGCCGACAAGAGCTCTCGTCATGTGGTGCCCTGCCATCGGACTCCGGCGACCATGTCCATCTTTCCTATCTTCTTCTTACTTCCGTATGTTGCTGTACCTGCGCCACACTGATTCCTCCTCCCTCTAGCTCTATACCTATCATTTTAATTCCTCCTTACCCCCCTCAATAGTGAGCTATTGTTGAGGTGTCGCACTGCGATGCAGACAGTTACGGGGCTCACTTTTCTTTTCTCTTTAAGAATCACATAAGCGTCTGGTACCTCGAGGGCGTCCGCGTGCTTTCGCAATTATAGCTTCCTATTGGACACTCCCATTCGCATTTAGAGTTTTCCATTGGACACTCCAGAGGCACTGCTGTGGTTGCTGAGTGAGGAGGTAGAGGCGAAGGGGTGTGACTGACGTTACTTTAGTTTTTTTCTTCAAGTACTTTACGCGTGCGAGCACATTAGCGCCGATACTCACTCAACATTTAAGCCGTGCCGCGAAGTCTGCGAGATTGTCGCGCTAAATTTTTGTCAACTCAATACGTACCAACAACAGGAGTGTCCTTAGGCGCATGTCTTCATTCGCACAAGTTTTCTCGTTCCACGTGCAGCATGTAAATTTCCACGCTCGAAGGCAGCAAGGCTGCTCTCATGCTCCTCGTTTCGCTTCTATCAAATAATGCGGATAAATGGAAGGACATGTGGTCACCAGAAGCGCTTAGATTTTGTCGGCAAAGCGGCTGTGATTGGATATTTGTTGAGCGCGATCGAATTGAATACAAGACTTAGGAAGGTTTAGAATAACGTAGCCACGTGTTGCGGGCGTTGCTTTAGTTGCGGACGCCATAAGAGCTTTAGAATGGCGTTCAGCGTTTAGTGCGCAATTACCATTCCTAATCCTAAAATAGCGTTTGCTTCCTGTAGCGAATGAATGGATGGAAAACTTTATTTCGTCAGAAAGCAACTGAGGATGATTCCGTGTTAGATGGCCATCAACCCAAGGTTGGCGGCGACCTGTGTGGCCCACTCCACGACCCTTAACTGGACGACTGGGTCGGAGCTGGTCAACACGGCCTCCCAGTGCTCAAGAGAGGGATCACGCGTAATATCCACCGGCGGCGGCACTATGCTACATTCCCAAAGTATGTGATCATATGTTGCCACAGCCTGACACCATTTGCATTGCGGCTTAATCTCCTCCGGGTACATTTTGTTCAACACGTAAGGGTTGGGAAAAGATCGCGTCTGCAGTTTTCTCCAGACGCATTCCAGCGCCTTAGTCAACCGCTTGTGCGGGGGCGGATAAAACCTCCGCTCTAGTTTATAATGATTCGTTATGTCATGAAAGGACACCAGCCCATCTCTCGCGGACCTCCCCGGAACTGGCGGCTCAACTACCCGGCTGACGAAACCTCGAGCATTCAGGTGAGCCGCCTCGTTCCCAGGGTTCCCAGAGTGTGCTGGTACCCAGACAATTTCTATTTCTCTCATTTCTCGTCCCGTGGCCCCATGCAGAAATCGTGCGGCGGTCGCCGATATTCTGCCCCTCGCCAGATTTCGGATGGCTGTCTTTGAATCACTGAAAATCAAATCTGACTGCGAATTAGTTATAGCTAGCGCTATTGCCGCTTCCTCTGCAGTTTCCGAGGAGCGGGTTTTGACCGATCCAGAAGCGATCAAGCGCCCCCGCCTGTCCACCACCACAATCACAAAAGCGTCTTTGTCCTTATATTCCGCAACGTCTGTATAGACTGCCGCTTTGTACTCGCCGTACTCAACGTGCAAAGCTCTGGCTCTTGCCTGCGTGCGCTGCGTATGGTGAATCGGATGCATATTTTTGGGCAAAGGTTTTATGTACAGGGCCTTATGCAACTCTCGCCGCACCTGAATTTTAGTGTCCCCAGTGGGAGCCTCTGCTCCAATGTCAATTCTTTCCAATATAATCCTGCCCGCTTTGGTTGTCGAAAGCCTAGCGTGCTGCATCACCATATGCGCCTCCCATAATTCATCCAGGGTGTTGTGTACCCCTAGTTTTAACAGCCTTTCTGTAGGCGCGTTGTTAGGCAACCCAAGTGCTGCCTTGTAAGCTTGCCGGATCATAGCCTCGACCTTACCTTTTTCTGCGGCATCCAACTTCATATAAGGTGTCGCGTAAGTAATCCTGCTGAGCACAAACGCCTGTACCAGCTTACAGAGTTCTTTTTCTTTAACCCCGCTCTTACGGTTAGCGATTCTTCTGATTAACCTGACAGTAGCATTGACCGTGGTCTTAAGTTTTTCAAGGGCCACCCTATTCTTCCTGTTAGTTTGCAGATGTAGGCCAAGAATTATAATCATTTGAGCTTCAGCTACCGGTATACCCCCTACCCTTACCTCTAACGGCGGTGGCGGAATATAGTGTCTTGCATGTAGCCCTCTGGGTTTGTCCGGAACTACAAAGAGCTCGGACTTTGGCTGAGAGCATGAAAGTCCCGCCTCCCCTGCCAACTCTTCGACAATATTATCTGCCTTTTGCAGTGTTCCTTCTAGATGCGCGTCACTACCCCTGGTTACCCAGAGAGTAATATCATCTGCATAAAATGTGTGTTTGAGTCCCGGTATCTCCTCCAGCCTCGGCGGTATTTTAATTAAGGCGATGTTAAACAGGAACGGTGACAAAACTGAACCTTGCGGCGTCCCTTTGCCTCCCAACGCGAATGAGTCCGATTTGATATCTCCTATTGAAATTTCTGCGGTTCGGCCCTCCAAGAATGATCTGATGTAGCGAAATGTCCTGACCCCTGGGCCAATTTCCGATAGGTTATTCAATATTGCCTCATGCGAAACATTGTCGAAAGCTTTATTCAGGTCAAGCCCCAATACATCATGTTTTAACTGTATCATGACATCCTGTGTGGACAAATTGGCCCTGAAGCCTATCATAGTTGGGGGAAAGATGGCCTTGTCCTCTGCATAATTCTGAAGCCTGTTGAGAACCACGTGCTCCCCACGCATGATGTCAGCGATATGGGGCGCAGGTTTTCCAAGCAGAGTTTCTTGCCTGGCTTCGGAATAAATATAATCCTAGCATGCTTCTATTGTGCTGGGATCTCCCCGGCCACCCAATACTCATTTATCAAGTCAGTGATCGCCCCGACCGATTTGAAATCTAGGTTTCTCAGCATTTTATTAGTAACTCCATCCGGACCTGCGGCAGACGTAGTACGCAGCTGCCCCATGGCAAACTCGACCTCCGCAATTGTGAACTCTTCATCTAGGTCTGAGTTTTCCACCCCCGAGTAGTGTGGTAAGCAACCGTCTACTCCATCAGTTATGTACCGATTCCGGAGTTCCTGTATAAACTCTCCAATTGTGCCTTCATATTGATGCATTAACCGAGTCATTTGCCCCCGTAGCGCCGATTTTGTTGCTGCCGGATCCAAAAGATGCCTTAACAGCTGCCATGTCTTTTGCATCCAAACTGTCCATTCATGCGATCCACTGCTAGGCTGTCCATGCCCCACTGCTGTCCATGCCCCACTGCTAGGCTTGCAACTCAATTGTATAAATTTCGATTTTACGTTCTAACTGGGCAGTCCTTCTGCGAAGGACGCCATTAAGTTTTTGCTTCTTCCCCCTTCTCAAGAGACTCGCGTGCGCTTCCCACATGTGTAATAGTCTCGAGTCAGCGGTAAACTCCTCCTGCTCGACTGGCACTTCTACCGTGGTATTACATCCTCCTTGAGCGCCTGTACCCATGCATCCAGGTCATTAATTTTCCCGTTTACGGTGTCTGCTCTGTTTTTCCTAAATCTGTCCCAATCTGTAATTTTATGCCACCTCACTTTGTCTTTATGCTTCGCAGCGCTAAACGTCGTGGAAAGGATATAGTGATCACTTCCTAGCGCTTGTCCCGTGTTAATCCACTTTGCATTACTGATGCCTCTAAAAAACGTAAGGTCTGGGGAGGTATCCATGCTTACGCTGTTGCTTATCCTCGTATGATCTTGTGGATTGTTTAACAGCGTCCATCGCAGATCCCGGGCAACTTGCCAAAGCCGATTGCTCTTTGGGCTGGCTCGAATATAACCCCACTCCGGGTGAGGCGCATTGAAATCTCCTACCATTATAAGCGGAGCGCGAGCTGCTAACCGTTGAGTTTGAATCAGGAGTTGTGGCAAGCCCAATCCTTTATGTTTTGGAGAACTATACACATTAAGTAAAAACAGACTCTTCTCATACTTTCGTTTAGGCAAAATCTCAAGCAAGACATAGTCTTCCCTGCTGCTATCTACGGAATGCTGAATGGCAGTGATGTTGCGATGGACTAGCACGGCTGTGAAGACGCGTGATACGCCCCTTGAATCAGTTCCTGGCGCTGTAAATGCCTTAAATCCAGGTAATTTCACGGAACCACTAGCCTCCTGTAAGGCTATTATGTCTGGTTTACTGTCCAGATTTTGTACGTGCAACTGCAGGTTACCCCGCTTTTGACGAAAGCCCCCGCAGTTCCACTGCCAAACCTCAATTTGCTGGCGAGGCGCCACGATGAGGCACCAGGTTGACTAACGGCACTTGGCCACCCACGGGAGGCAGTCTTGCCTCCAATAGAGTATGAAGCTGCTGAAACATGCCCATGACCTGGGTTTGGGAATCCTTAAATTCAGTGGAGAGCATGCCGAGACGCTCCTCTATTGTGTCTAATCAGGCTTCGATCTTTTCGACTCGAGCCTCCAACCTATCCTGTCTTTTCCCTTGTTTGCCTACTTTATCCGCAAGTGTTGTTACATCCGACTTAAGACTAATGACCTTAAAAACAGGCTGTGGCATGTCTACTGGTGACGTTTCGGCTAATCGTTTTGCGTTAGCTACCTCATCCCCCGGCAGTGGTCTCTTCACTGTCCCCCGATTCTCCACTTCCATAGCTGCACTCTCCTGTACGCGAGCAGACGCCTCTTGCGTCACTTTCTGTAGGCCTTGCACTGCTGGTGCCTGTGTCCCCTGCCGTTGGTCGTTTCTAAGTGCGCGTTCCATCTCTGCAATTCTGTTTTCCATTCTTTTAATCAAGTCTCCCTGTCGCTGAACCAGCGCTGCTAACTCCCTCTCTCGAGCGGTTTCGTTCTGGGAGGCCGTGCCTGACAAGCTCACCTTTTTGTTGGTGTCGCGTGCGCAGCTGTTGGTACTGGATGCTCGTCCACCATCTTGGCCGCCCCCGCGCCCTGGCAATGGCGGGAAGGAACTCGACCGGTCCCTGCTTTTGCTTCTGCCTTCTTTACCCCTTGATGACCGCTCCGTGGCCCTCGAGGACCGTTTATCGTTGCCAGCTTCACTCTCTCTTTCGATGCTCTGCTGCCGGCCTGTAGGTGGCTTGCGAGCCAGGCGAAACTTTCAGTTCCGGCTCCCTGTGTGATGCGCACCATGGCACACGATGCAGACCGGCGTGCACGTAGGTGGCTCTCCTTCTGGCGGGGCAGGATGGTTCTTCCCGCAACGGTGACATAGGTTGCTCTTCGGACGATAGCAAACGTCCGCTCGATGTCCAACTCGTCTGCAGTTGTAGCAGGTCTCGACTAAATTTCTGTACGGGATCACAGCGTTCCAGTAAGTAATCTGCCGGGGTATGCGTTTTCCCCCGAACGTAATCTGAATCGCCTTTGACTTTCCCAGAGGTGTCGCGTCCAGAATGTCTATGCCTTCATTCTTCTTCAGGAATCCCGCCCGAACTTCTTCCACTGGGCATCCATCATAAGCATTATAAATCACTCCCCGCACGGAGTTCTCCAACGGCGCCACGAAGGCCGAAACCGGCAGGTCACGATCACCCAGCTTGAGCGTCTTCACAGTCGCATATGCCCCACTGCGATTTATACACGGTGTGTTCACCGTCAACGTGTTGTTTGTGCCATTAACCCGCACAATGTCTTCTTCCGCGGCAATCGCACTCGTTAGACGCGCTGCTGCTCTCAGTGCACATCCGAGTTCTCTCGCTGTCACAACACTCAAGTCCCAGTTCTGGGGCCTGTACACAATCTTGAAATCCGTGGCTGGCAACTTGAGAAACGATCCGTGTTTCTTCCATACCGGCGCTTTCCCCCGCTTGACTTGCTGCACTCCGTGCGTCTTGCGCCCGTCGCTGCCGGCCTGCGTCTCGCAAGGCTCACTCTTGGCGTTGTCGTCATGCCGAGTCTTCTTAAATCGGTCCTGTGCCTTCAGCACTGGAGCCCACTCTCCCGCTTCAAAATCTTCGGGTGTTATAGTCTCCCCTTCGACGTAGTACTCCATCTTCAGCCCAACAAGACCCACGGTCACCGGGCGCAAGTCAGACGCCGGGCGACGTGGCCCAGGCCAGGCTTGGCCAAGGAGATAGGCCTAGCCTTGCCACCGCGGGGTTGATAGGAAAATATCGGAAACTCCAAAAATGGGGACAAACTTGCCTAAACGAGTGGTGTCCGTAGGTACAAGGCAACCTCCTGCAGACGAGCCCACTGACAGCAAGTCCAGAAAAAAGCGCGTCCGCCGATAGCTGGTCACCGGGCCGGAGCTCATGCGAAACACGTCCGCACAGCGTCTCACTCCAGCTGCCTCTCCTCCTGTAGCGAAAAATCTAGGACTTTCGCCCCGACCGCAAACCCAAATGCACGGAAGTTACACACAGCACTTTGCGGGTCTCGCAGGCTGCGAACACCGCATGCTATTTCGGATTTTCTAAGGGCGGGCTGCGAACGTGAATGACGGCTCGCGTTACGACGCATGCACAGTGGCAGTGACAGCACCGCAAGGGCTCATGGTGCGCTATTCTAAACCTCGCCAATAGCAGCCACTCGGGGACATAACCTTTACTTCCGCGTGCGTGTGTGCGTATTCTGCGTGATAAAACTGGTAGATCAACCGTGCACTCGCCGACGTTGCAGCATGAGCACTGTTCCTCGGCAAGAGCAAAGGTGGTGGGTGGACTCGATGTTCGCCATGGGCATCTCTCAATGAAACTTATGGACGGGTGAACTCGGATACGCACTCGTTGATTTTGAGAAGGGCCGCGTTCAACACGTGACTCAGATGGTGCAGGTGTGACTGTCTATTGTTTGATGCGGTGAGCGCTACACGGCAGCTTCTTTGCATATAAAACATGCGACGTGCTTCTTACCCCCCTCTGTCCATGCACGCACTGCACCTGAAATGCCGACTGCGTGTCACAGCGTTCGTGCGCGACGCGGACCACGTGTCACCGGTACGCCGGTGCGCGTTCCATGCAGTGCACTTGGAATTGTTCTCGCACTCTTGTGCGACGCAGAGAGTGTTCTCGTTGACGAGCACCGCTTGAAAGAGCTCAGCTGTTGGGCAACTCTTGCATTGCCAGTCGCCAGTCATAATAAGGTTCACTTCTGCACTCAGCGGAACGACAAACAACTGAAAGAAGATGATTCTCGTTTGAAAACACCGCCCAAATCAGCAGACCATTCTTAACGCGGTGAGTGGTTCCACCGTAACTAATCAAACGCAGTGCGCTAAGGGGTGGATTTGACTTTTAAATGCGAAGCATTTATTAGCGAACTTCGGCGACTTTGAGCGTATCTATCTATCTATCTATCTATCTATCTATCTATCTATCTATCTATCTATCTATCTATCTATCTATCTATCTATCTATCTATCTATCTATCTATCTATCTATCTATCTATCTATCTATCTATCTATCTATCTATCTATCTATCTATCTATCTATCTATCTATCTATCTATCTATCTATCTATCTATCTATCTATCTATCCGTATACGACTTTTAACTCTCCTATCCGTTTCCTTGATGGCATCTTTACCAAAACTTTTTTGGCATAACATGACTGTTTAACGAGCATAAGTGGCTAGTCATAAGATAAAAATCATGACATGGGTGTCATGAATGTCATGGTCTTTCTGCTCTTGCTGTGGCTTCGTTTACATGACCTATCGCAGAACTGGTACGGTACAACATCACTGCATGGCGAACATAAGTGACAGGCGCTAACGTGAAAATTGTGGCATGCGTGTCATGTAATAACATGACTACAAGCCACGCTCATGATGCACTCGCGGCTGTTTCGCTTTTTTATACCAAATTTGGTATTGCGAGATGTGAATGGATGATAAAGGTAAATGACGGCGGCTGCAGTTTCGATGGAGGCGGAAATGTTGTAGGCCCGTGTGCTCAGACTTGGGTGCACGTTAAAAAACCCCAGGTGGTCAAAATTTCTAGAGCCCTCCACAACGGCGTCTCTCATATTCAAATGGTGGTTTTGGGACGTTAAACCCCACAAATCAATCAATAAAGGTAAATGACTGGTGCGAACATGATAGTCATGAGATGCGTGTCATTTCAGAGTATGACTACATGCCACGCTCATAATGCACTCGCGGACGCTTCGCTAGGTTCACATACTCCCAATTCGGTAGTACGTGACGTGAATGATTGGCGAAAGTAAATGACTGGTGCAAACGTGATAACCATGACACGCGTATCTTCTAAGAACATGACTACATACCACGCTCATGATGGGTTCGCAGACGTTTTGCTAGCTTCACTTCTACCAAATTTGGTATAACATGACGTGAACGAATGACGAAGGTAAATGACACGTTGAAACAAGAAAATCGAGATATGCGTGTCATAGAAAGCATCACTACATGCTACGCTCATAATGCGCTCACGGCCATTTCGCTAGCTACACATATAGCAAATGTGGTATTATGTGACGTCAATGAATGACGAACACAAATGCTGGAATAAAACATAATAATCATGACATGAAAGTCAGGTATGGCATAATTTACATGCCTACCACTGCTGGGCCTTCTATTGCAAACGCTAGTGGTACGGTCTTACGCGACTATGAAAAACATACTTATCTTATCCAGATACCGAAGTACCCATAACATTTTCACTTGTGTTTACTGTGTACTACATCTATGTGGCTCGTAACGTTGTGGTGATTTTAAAGTGACATATCGATCTTCTACATTCGTTCCCGCAAGGGCATCTGTGAGAGCAGGCGTTTGGTGCGTAGCGAGACCACGGACCCGAGCCAACGAGCGAGTTTGGGGTCCCTCGCATGCCTAGCCGTGCGTGGCTGAGCCATATCCGGGGAAAAGGGAATCCTGAGGGTTGAACCGACGCCGGCTGATTGGACCTCTGAGGCCCCCCGGCGGAGGCAACACACATCTTTGGCCCCGGCTTCACGTAGGCGGCGCCCTTGGACTGACCCACTGAAGGCAATTCAGCAGTCGCGTTTTCCTATCCCTACCTCTCTCTCTACATCTTCATCTTTGCCATCACTTTTTATCTTTCCTGTGTTCTTGTTTCTTACTTTTACTTAGAATTTCCTTGGCGGCGAGGGTTAAACTTGTGCAGATAGCCTACCCTGGTCTTGTCGCATTGGGTTATAGTGGCGTTGTGGGACTGGCGTAGGCAAGTTTTTAGTATTTGCATACTTGTAGCGTCCCTCGTTGGGCTGCAATTGGGTGGTCGCCAACGCTGCTGATTGAAGATAAAAAAATTAGCAGATCTCACGTACAGTGAGAATTGATGATATGCGAAGCACGAATATACGCAGGTCACGGTTTCGATTCCCGGCTGCGGCGGCAGCATTTCCGATGGAGGCGGAAATGTTGTAGGCTTGTGTACTCAGAATTGAGTGCAGGTTAAAGAACCCCAGGTGGTCAAAATTTCCGGAGCCCTCCACTACGGCGTCTCTCATAATGAAATGGTGGTTTTGGGACGTTGAAACTCACAAATCGATCAATCAAGCACGAGTATATGTGTTGTAACTGGAGTGTAACCTTTATCAGTTTTTGACTCAGTTATAGCGAAAGCTTCTATCTCTTGTTTCAATTTCCTTGTTTCTCTTTCCCTCTTTACTTTCAGTCTTCATATTGCAACGTACACTGCATATCAACGCCCATTCTCCGAGCATGTCAGCTTGTGTCTACTTCGCTTGCACCAACGCGCAGTGATCGACGTAATAGTGATGACGAGAAACAGAAAGAAAAACCCCGGATTCCAACAGGACATCAGCTACGACAATGGCGCACCAGCAACTGTTCGACTTCAACGACTAGAAAAACAACTGGAAGGCGTATGTCATCAATGTAGAAGCATACTTTCAGGCAACAGGGGTGACAGAGTCAGCCAAAAAACGGACGTTGTTGGTGGGAGCCTTAAAGGGCCACTCACCAGGCCCCGTACCAAGTTTTAGTTAGACAGTGGATGTTGTTGGGTGTCCGATGAGTAACATTTTGCCACAAAAGTTTTCGAGTCTTTTCATCACGAGTGAAGAAAACACGGATTTTCGAAGCGGCGTGGCACGAGGATGAGAGGAGGCGAGCTCAAAGGCCTTGCCGCTCCTCCGCATAGCCTTCACAAGCCAAATTTATTCGCCACCCTCTCCGGCATCTGACCCGGAGATGACGTGAGCATGACGTGCCTAAACATAAAAGTGGGGCAGCTTGGGCTAGTTGGTATGGCATGACGATAGTTATAGCGCGAGAACAAAACGACGACAAAGAGACCAGAAGGACACGTGTCTTTCGTGCCCTTCTTGTTTCTGTGTCGTCGTTTTGTTCTCACGCTATAACTATCGTCGTAACCAATTAAGTCCAACCCCCGAGCACGAGAGTGGCGTTGCTTTGTTGACCAGCGTTATTTTGTGGTCTTCTGCCTGTTTCTGCAGGATCATTTGGAAACGCTGGCTTAGACGTGGTAAAACCGGTGAGCACAATGAGTGTGCGAACGCGTAGGAGCGTTCCATGGTGGTCATCTGCTCGATGCGCTGACCGCGGGGACACGAACGCATGCGAAACGCCGACAACGTAGCCCCGCATCTCGTTGCATTTCGCAAGAGAAAAATGAAAAAAAGGACGCTCACATTTCCTTATTGCGTCTTATTATTTATCTACAGTTTTATTCATATTTTCAAGAAACAAATTACATAAAATACGCATGCCGTGTTAAATAATTTTCGCCATATCACGTGCCACTGTCGGCAACGTTAGAGCAGAGTCGTCTACGTAGAGGACCAACGTCACCACGTTGCCGTGCACGTAGGACCATTCATACGCGTACGTCATGCCCTCATTCTCGAGGCGCGCCCGGCAGAGGGGATGGGGAGGAGCGTTCATCTTGAAATTTGACCCGTTTCCGTGGCGCGTAGCTTTGCAAATTTTGGCAGACTTGATCATGAACGCCTCGTATGTGCATTGCGGTTGTCAGCTCAAAATTGTCAAACCTGCTGAGTGGCCCTTTAAGTACTCGCACTGTCCAGATACTCTCAGGAACAATAGTGTACAAGAAGCCTAACTCTTTGAAGCATGAGGACGTCGTGAAAGCCTTTGGCGAGCTCTTTGATCTCAAGCGCCATGAGATTGCAGAAAGTTTCCGCTTTTTCAACTGCTGCCAGCTGGACGGTGAGTCTGTTCAAAAATTCATTACTGAGATTTGCCGAATCGCGGACAACTACAATTTTGATACCATGCTCGACCGAATGCTGCTGGACAAAATTGTGTGCGGCATCAGATCGAGTGCGCTGCAGAAGCAAATTCTGACAAAGAAAGATCTGACCTTAGAGGACGCCGAATTGATGGCCCTCGCACCTGAAGCGGCAAGGATGATGGCCGTAAAATGGCCGGCGAAGCATAAGCTGTGCCCAGAATCAAGGCGCAGTCCTTCACGAGCAAAGAGGTACTCGTTGATTGCGGGCGTTGTGCCAGTGTCAGGCATAACAGTAATGCCTGCCGTTGGAATAACGCACGTTGTTATCGTTGCGGTGGACGCGGTAATCTTGCTCGAAAATGTCAGAATGATCAAACCGCAGGGTCTTGAACTCAACAAGCACCCTCGAAAACACGCGGCCGAGTCCTGGCTGTTAACGAAGGGGAAATAGATGAAGGCGTTGATGATAGCCTGCACATTTGGACGCTAAGATCGACGCGGGAGGAAACTGTCAAGCCCCCAATACCGCGCAACTTCATGTGGGGAGGTGTTGACGTATCAATGCTTATTGACACTGGTTCACCAGTCTGCGTCGTGTCACGTTTTTGAGCAGCACAAGAACGCTCGGCCTTCGCTGAAGCCATCACGTATAAAGCTGTCATGCTATTTGAGAAAATTGCTAGTCCTTGGAAAGATCCTGTTGCCGGTATTGCGCGTCGGTGAAACCATAGAATGCCCTTTGGTAGTGCTAGATTGCTGCGGTCAAAGTTAATGTGGCCAAGATCTCATTTTTTCTTCTGAGTGACGCAGGCTCTCCTCTTCTCAGCCTCTCAGCTGAGCCGCTGACTGCACAGCCGTCTACGAACGCAGATTCTTTCGGATGCCGAGTTTGCAGACGTATTCAGCTTGGAACTAGGCCTCATAAAAGGACCTGCGGCGCACCTTCAGAGGAAGGAGGGGGTCACACGCAAGTTATGTAAGGCCCACTCTATTCCTTTCGCGCTACACGACAAAGTTTCCAAAGAGCTTGATAGGCTGGTGGCACTAGGCGTGTTGTCACCGGTGCCAAACTCCGAATGGGCTACGCCCATTGTACCTGTGCTAAAGAAAAACGGCACTGTTAGGATTTGTGGCGACTTTAAGGTCACCTCAAATGCGGCATGTGAGCTGGAACAATACTCACTGCCAATAATCAATTACATGATCGCGTCCTTAAACGGTCTAAGGAGTGGATATAACCAAGTTCCGCTTGATGACGAATTGCTTCAGTTGTGTGTAATTAACATGCACAAAGGTCTTTTCTGCTACAATAGATTACCTTTCGGCATTGCCTCTTCGCTAGCCATTTTTCAACATAGGATGGAAACTGTTCTGCAGGGTTTATCGGGCGCGCAAGCTTATCTGGACGATGTCTGGGTGTCCGAAAAAGCAGGGAAGGAATGACGTGCTCAAAGTCGTTCTTCAACGTTTCCGGGAGAGTGGTGTTAAACTACGCCTTGATAAATAAAAAATTCGGAAGGCGTCTCTTACCTACCTTGGTCACCGAATCTATCAGCAAGGGCTGCACCCAGTAGAAGAAAACATCGAAGCAATCGTTGATGCTCCCAGCCCGAAAAATGTAGCCGAGCTTCGTTCGTTTCTTGGCAAGATCAGTTTCTACTCAATGTTTTTGCCGAACATATCGTCTCTGCTTTGTCCATTGTGTCAACTACTGAAAAAAAAATTACGTTGGGACTGGACAGAAGAAGAACAAACCGCGTTTGAGAAAGCGAAACGGTGTTTGCTGCAGGAACGGGTGCTGGTGCACTACGACCCTTCACAAGCACTAGAACGAAGTTTACTCCCTTTTTTCAACCGCAGACTCGAGCTATCGCTCTGCCAGCGTTTGCTCTATTTGGGCCGTAGGGTTGTCATCCCAGAGAGAGCGCAGCTTAGAATGTTGCACATGCTCAACGAAACTCATCAAGGATAATCACCCATGAAGGCAATCACTCGGTCGGCTTTCTGGTGGCCTGGAATGGACAACGACATTGAAGAAATGTCGGCAAGGTGCACGAGCTGTATTAAAAATTGACCGATTCCGGCTTCTGCCCCGCCAGTTAGCTGGCCCACATGCCAGGAAATCTGGTCAAGAATAGATGTAGATTTCGCGGGGCCAATAAATGGAAGCATGATCTTTGTTCTTGTAGATGCTCACAGCAAATGGATCGAGGGCGTATCAGTGAAGCAGGCGACCACATCTTCGACTATCACTTGCCTGCACAGCTTGTTCAGCTGGATCGGCATTCCGCGCACCCTTGTTTCAGATAATGGAACGCAATTCACAAGTCAAGCGTTCACCGATTTCACGGATAAGAACAACATAACTAACCTGCGCACGGCTGCGTTTCATCCCCAGTAAAATGGCCTTGCAAAGAGAGCTGTTCGAACCGTGAAAGATAGGCTGAAGAAGATTAACCAGCCCGATTAGAAGATTGCTTGTGGAGACTGCTCTTCATTTACCAGAGAAAATCCCTCGCATTGGGCAAGTCTCCTTCAGAGCTTCTTCTGGCTGCCAAATTCTGTTTCGTCTGGACAAGTACTTTCCCCCCTTGATTGCAGGAAGATCAGGTGAATCAGATGAGTGGACCCTGGCACCGGGCACGAATGTTTACATTCGCAACTTTGGCAAGGGTGAAAAGTGGAAGACTGGAACAGTAAAGTCAGCCGACGGAGCGAGGATGGTGACAGTCGAGACGCCAGAGGGCCTTGCTCAGAGACATGTGGATCAAGTTCACACAAGGAGAGACTCGGTTGAACCACACAGTCACAGGGAAGGAGAAAGGATGCCTATGTCGAGAACTACGCAAGTAACTTCCGGATCAGGGCCAAACGTAAAAGCGGAACTCCGTGAGCCACCACACCAGCTGCAGTCATCATCCCCGACGCAAAGCCAGGAAAAGCAGAAGTCCAGTGAACCTACAGTGACCACCGAACTCCAGCGCTCAACATGAAAGCGGAAACCTGTGCAGCGTCTCCAATAATATTTATGCAGAAATGTCGTAACTGTAGTGTAACCTTTATCAGTTTTTGGCTCAGTTATAGCCAAAGCTTCTATCTCTTGTTTCACTTACCTTGTTTCCCTTTTCCTCCTTAATTGAGTCTTTAAATTGCAACGTACACTGCAAACAAACGCCCATTCTACGAGCTTGTCAGATCGTGTCTACTTCGCTTGCGCCAACGCACAGGGATCGACGAACGACGTAACAATAGGTCACTTTAAAATCAGCACAACGTTACGAGGTGGAGGTAAATGATGACGTTCACAAATTCCGTGTCTTGATTATCATTTTAGGATGTGTCGTTCACTTTTTCATCTGTTCACGCTACGTGATGCTAAATTTAGTATATGTGGAGCTAGCGAAACGGCCGTGAGCACGCTATAAGCGCGGTATTTTGTCACGTTCTTACATGACCCACGTGTCAGAATTATCATGTTTGCCCCAGTCATATATTTCGTTGTCCATTGACGTCACCTAACACCAAATTTGGTATATGTGAAGCTAGCAAAACGGCCTAGAACGCATCATAAAGGACCCAATAGACTCTGATGTAGCAATGACGCGTGCGCACGCTGGGCACAGCGACGCTGCGCTAGCAAAACGCGAGCACTCTATAGTCTGACGCCAGGCGCGACCAGCGTCCGTTAGCGCAGCCCGACGGCGACTGGCACGAAATGTGGCATGCTGCAATTTGTGCCGAGGCGTTACTCAGACAACACTGCGTCTCCCTTTTTTCGTAATGGAGGGACGCCGGATGCGTTGAAGCGCGCATGCGCCAAACCAGCGCAGTCCGTTGAGCGCCTGCGAGTATATGGCAGGACCGGCGCCTGGCGTGGCAGCCCGGCGTGACGCCAGGAAATGAACACCAATAAGCACGTGCACAGTGTCACGTCGAAATGTATTGGCGCCGTGACTATGGCATGTAGCCATGTTATCACAAGAGACAAATCTCGATTAGGTTTGGGGGTTTTAACGTCCCAAAACCACCATATGATTATGAGAGACGCCGTGGTGGAGGGCTCCGGAAATTTCGACCACCTAGGGTTCATCAACGTGCGCCCAAATCTGAGCACACAAACCCCACAAATCAATCAATCAATATTCAAACAGGGTACACGAAGACCTCTTTCAGGCCATACATACTAAGCCCTCGTTGTTTCTTCTAATGTCAGAGGTATGGTGTCACAGGTCCCGTTAATTTGGGAGGTGATCGCCGGGCTAATTCCAAGGGCCGAAGTATCGGCACTCCGAACCGCAACACGAAGGCGTGGACAATTTAGAAGTGGTTCTATTTGGCACGCCAGCGGACGCCGGCTGTGGCCCAAAGAACAAGTCAGAGCCGAGAGTTGATAAACAAAAAAATTATATTCTCAATTATGGCAGATCAAAACGATACACAAGTATGCACACACGACAATAGTTGAATACAATATATCACCAATCAAACAATGTACTACACAGTACAATCAGCCACTCTCGAAACAACGGACACAGACAACAATACGCACTACAATGCAGTCACATGCATCGAACGACCAAGACACTTGAAGACTAAAGAGTCAGAAAACTTATTCAGTCCAAAGTTCTTGGAACAAAAGTCTGAATGATACTCTTCCGAGAATCACTCACTCAATGTCCAGCGTTGTTGTCGTTCCGCTGCCCCCGAAGTTTCTCTTCCAGGAAACCTCGCGTCGTCACTTGGTCGCTCTCCAAGCTTCAAACTTCTTCGCCGGAAACACGTCGGCTTCCAACACGCAGCTGTTGCCACGCGTCTTCGCTCGACAGCGGTAGACACACACTCTTGCCTGTAGCTCGAGTCTTCACCCCTCAGGTGGAAATCCTCTTCTTCTCCTCCTTTGTCACGGAAGACAAAAGGCTTCGCCCACAAGACGGAACGCCCTACGCACTCTGGCTCATATTTTTTTCTCCTGCTTTGTCACTAAGGACAAAACCTTCACCGACAGACGCGGCGGAATACCCCACGCACACTGGTGCTAACTTCGTTCTTCTCCTGCTTTGTCACTAAGGACAAAACCTTCGCCGACTACACAGCGGAATACCCCACGCACACTGGCGCTAACTTCCTTCTTCTCCTGCTTTGTCACTAAGAACAAAACCTTCGCCGACTACACGGCGGAATACCCTACGCACTTTGGCGCTAACTTCCGTCTTCTCCTGATCTCCCATCTCTGCTGCTCGGTTAAATACCTTCCGCGCGAGATTCCAGAAAATTCTCATCATTTCGTCGGCGCGATGCGCAGCGAAGGCTGGCGGAAAGGGCGAGATGGTACGAGGGCCGTCCGCGACGGATGACGCAACCCTGCATCACCACGCCCCTTTCCATCGAGAACGTTCTAGGGCTTGCTCGGCCGCCGATGCGAGGAGGTTCGACGGCGAATCAACGCTTCCGAAGGGAGAGGCACGCGCGCTCGGGGAGTCTTTGGATGCTTGTTTTCTTTTTTTATCGTTCACCTCGAGGCATCTCTACGGCACCTTGTCGCGAGAATTTGGCGGCGCGTTTTTTGAGCGCTCGTTTTGTGACATATGGCCATGACTATAAAAGCTGTCGTGGTCGCCAGACGTGCACAATTTGGAGTCTTAGGCTAGGTGTCTGAGAACTGTGAAGAGCAGCTACACTGTGTAAATTGTGACGGAAACCATACTGCATGTTCACGTTCCTCTCTATAATGAAATAAAGAAAAGGAATAATAACACTGAAGGGGAAGAAAACATTTCCTAGAAAAAAGCAAAAAAACGGTCTCGTAATTCTATGGCACAGCATATGTTGATGAGGCGCGTCAGGGGGCACCACCGCGCCAGCCCTCACCACTCCCTCGGCTCGCACATACCTAGCCGGTGGTTATGGCACCTGCCCCTAAGGCGGCTGTTGTCCAAACTACTCCACCTACTTGCGAACAGAGACAGGAGACTCCAGTGGTGCAATTATATACAAATTACAAATCCGGACGGAGGCGGTCTGTCGGTGACGTCAAAAAGTGGGCGGTCCGCAGCAGTCGCGAGGACGAAGGGAAGTGAACAGCCAATGAGGGAAATGAAGCCTTGAGTCATCATTTTGACGTAGACTTGGGGACCCTATAGCAAAGAGAAAAGTGTTTGTAACGTGTTGAAAATGTTTAACTATTATTGCTCACTATCAAAATGTGTTTACACAAGTTTTCAAACGTTCAATAAGGAATACGACACAATATAAACGTATTTTTTTCGTAATTGTTTTGAAATGAGACTAAATTTAGCGGGACGGTGAGTAGTGGCGCTAAGTACAAGCCCGTTTCAAGCAATTACTGTTTTTATATGTCCCCCACTATACAAACCTAAACGGCGCAACTTTCGAAGTTGTTGCAGTGGTTGTTGGCTCAGTCGAGCGCAATCATGGTGCAAGGCAACGGCACCAGTAGCCAACAGCAGCAACGGCTCCTCCGCGTTTCCGAAGCTCAGCGCGCGCTGGTGCTCGCCGATGAACACTGCCCGCTCGTGGCGAAAGCCATCGAGCTGTGGCACGGCGTCACCGTCGCCGAACGGCGGCGGCTGTGGCAAGAGCTCAGCGACGCGCTGAACCATGAAGTGCCTGCGCAGGAGTGGCAGGCTTGGTGGCGCAGGCCGGTGCACGAGGCCCGCCGTGACGCCACCGCCATCAGAGAGGCACAAACGTGAGTGACCGTCGAATGGCGCGGGCGATTTGTTCTTTGACATTGGTGTATATTTTCAGGGGCACTGGATGGGGTGGGCTGCCTGGCTTCCGAGGCCGGGTTCTACAGTTGACTGGGATGACACGCTTCAGTGGCGTCTTTGGTCTCACCTATCTACAGACAAGCACTCTGCCGCCGCAGTATCACGGGTTCCTGAGCGGTGCCATGACAGAGTTTGATATCAAAGGGGTGCCCTTAGCGGAACCTTGTTAAACGGGAATATAGCGCAGGAGAAAGTATTCAAAAGTGGGTAGGTTTATTAACTAAAATCTCAGTTTGCAGCCCTTGCAGTTCAAGGGGTATTAATTTATCATAAAACACGCAATGCCTGCGGGCAAGCGCACGCACTAAAATGGTAATACATGATATCAATGACCACTGAATAGCTGCAGAACATTTCCGCAGATGTTTAGTACGTAAGGTTGCAAAATAGCCAGAGTAACAAATACCCACTTTCTGAAAGATCATGCTTACTACACTTTCCAGGAGGCGGATGTTTCCACTGCTGCGGTGGAAATGAATGTGGAGGCCACTGAAGCGGCTGCAGATTGCAGTGACACAGTAGCACGCAAGCATCTGAGAACTTAGTGCTTTATTAAGCGCAGGACCGGAACCTTGAGCAGGGCGACAAGGTTCTCAAGGTGAGTAGACCCTTTGTTTACATTTTACATAAGGGGCGTAGACATTCTCCATGCTCTATTATGATGACTGAAACCAACTTGGGCAGTAAACAAGAACATTGTATTTAGGGCATGGTATCAGGTATCTGCAATGATAAACTGCCGGGCGAAAGGTTGGTTAGCCCTGAAAAGAGCTGTTTCATGGCGAGAGATGCATTTGAGGACATTAATAAAGAGTAGTTTCAACAAATGTTTGTTGGTCCACACGAAAATGGCATAGCTTGTACACAAAGCTTCACACTATCAAAGGATGCCATCAGGCCAGTTGATCTTCAACTGAGGGGAAATTGTTGTGCCCGTAGCAATTCTTGGCAGCAGCAGCATCTTCCAGCCACGAGATGGTTAAGTGTTTACCGGCAGCTCACTCAAGCATTCACACCATGATGAATCATCGCAGGTGCTGCTGGAGATGAAAAAATCAACCACCCGCATTGCTTGTGCAGCATGGCGGGTGGCAGCGGCACAGGAGAAGGCGGCAGCGGTGCAGGAGGGCACGGGCCATAGCTGAGGGCTTTCTGCGAGAAAGGGATACGTAGTTTAGTTTAATTTTTCGTCATGTGTTCAATGTTTCTTCTTGACATCATTCATTAATGATTTGTCGGTTTCAATGTGTTTAGGAGCTGCTGTTCATGTTCAATTTTATACGCTTCGGGAGACATACACATAGTTTAGTTTGTTTTTCGCCATGTTTTCAACTTTTAATCATTTATAATTTGTTTAGTGTTTCTGATATGTTTACGTGTTGCTGTTCATGTTCTATTTTATACGTTTTTGTTTGCATCTAGTGCATATTACTAGATTTAGGTTAGCATTTACATTGTACAAGGAGTACAGCATTTTTTAAGTTCGATATATTCATTTCTCAATGTATGTTCGAGCTGTTCCAGCGGCAGTGTTTTTTCCCCACATTTCAAAGGTGTCTACTCATTCCCATGGAAACCACGAGTGTATAGTTGATATTTTCTGTTAATGTTTCTGTGATATTTGTATTGTCCCATGGTGTTTTCTAGCTCACTGCGCTTTTTATGCAGCATTACCACATAGTGTAGTAATGTGATATCTTTTTGCATCCCATTGTTTTGCAGTTCACTGGGATATTTTCATTTCAGTACAATGAGGCAAAGGTGCAACAACTACATTCTGAATCTTGTTTGAGAGCGCTAAGCTAGTAAGTGGTCATCTCGCACAGTTTCACAAATGAAAATGGTCATCATCACAGCCACATGCCAGTGATTGATTTCATCTAGTTTTCATTGTAAACGACTCGTTGCTAGAATAAATTTTGAACGTCGTATAGTTTGGAAGCCGCGAGATCGCTGAGTGAATTATTCTTGCTGTATGTTATCAAAACAAGTCGCCTGTTGTTTGCCGTCTTGATTGCGTATCTTTTAGCATTGCAGCAGTCGAGAATTCAAATCTCTTGTATTCTCGACGACAGTCGAGAATTCAAATCATATGTTATTTTACCATTCATACAATGTTTAGGACAATGAGCAAAAAACCAGCACAACTTGACGAACACAATCGGTCGTCAAGCCTGGCGTGCACAATTGAATGCTTGTAGTCAGTCACTATGAGAAGATACGGACTTATATATCATGTGTTCATGAAACATGTTACCAATATATTCGCGATTCTTATGCGTTCTGGTGAAAGAAATTCTCAGACGTTGCTGCATTGTTCGCACCATTTCGTGATAGCAACATTCAGCACAGAGTGCCACTCATATATGTTTTCTTCAATCTAGTCTGTTGTGACTGTGATCACTGATATGAAAAAGGGTGTTTCTGTTGCATATTTCATGTGCCATTTAAAGAAAATGCAGAATTTTGACATTGCCACCTTGCTTCATATTGAAGCACGAGTAAGTACTTTGTGTATTCAAATGTGGCAAACACAACCGGTGACGAAAAATCGCAGCGCACACAACACTTTCCTCTCAGTAGAAAGGCTGCTGGCTCGCTGCCATCCGATGCCAGGAACAAGTTCGTTGCACAAGCTACGGACTGTTCGTTCGAACACAAGAGAACATTGCCGGAACTCTTCTTCGGTAAACTTATCAAATCCATCTTTAACCTCGCTTCGTCGTCTCTGCTTGGCTGCAGCTGCCGCACAGAACATCTGCTGCCGCACAGGCGAGACGAAAAACCATAGAACACCTGAACTGTGGCAGTGGGAAACGCTAAGTTGTCCAAGTGCCCGGATGCTGAAAAGTCGCGAAGCCCTTACATTTCAATCCAATCCTGGCCACCTTCCAGCCATTTCAATCCATCCGGTTCCTTTCAGACGGTCTCGGCGACCGTTCCTTCGCCTTCCTCTAAAAACCGGACAAAAACAGTCACGTCACACCCCAGCCCACGTCACTCAGAACGTCACAGCATTCGTCACGGCTCATATAGGTTTATCGCCTGCGACTCAATGGAACAGACCGCCTTTGTCTGGATTTGGAATTTGTATATAATCACACCACAGAATCCTAGGTCTCAAGGCCTAGCCTCACATGATGGGGCCCATAATTCGAACAACAAGCTCGCACGTGCGGGCATACAGTGCCTCCAAGGAAGCATGCGTCGGTACCGTTAGTGCTGAAAGAGAGACGTGGCTCCTTGAAGCACGTCAAGAAAACAAAACAAGCAGGTAGCAGGGCCTGGTGACGGCCCTGTTATACTTAAAATCAAGCCCCACCGCGGTGGTCTAGTGGCTAAAGTACTCGGGTGCAGACCCGCAAGTCGCGGGATCAAATCCCGGCGGCGGCGGCTGCATTTCCGATGAAGGCGGAAATGTTGTAAGCCCGTGTGCTCATATTTGGGTGCACGTAGAAGAACACCAGGTGGTTGAAATTTGCGGAGCCCCCCACTATGGCGCCTTTCATATTTACATGGTGTCTTTGGGATGTTAAACCCCACAAATCAATCAATACTTAAAATCAATCTTCCCACCTAAACAGCAACTTGCTCTTTGTATACACAACACTACATTACTTTCACCGTGAACACTGAAATTCTACAATTAAATGTCAGGGGCCTTCCGAGAAACCTTGACGATGTCCAAGAACTTTAACACCAACAATCCCCAAAAGTGCTGTGTGTACAAAAAACACACTTTAACTAAAACACATGAACTTTATACGTAATACGCTATTTTTCGAAAGGACCGTGATGATATCGTGACATCATCCGGAGGTGTTGGCATCATAGTGAATCTAGGGAATGCATGCACACACTGTCAACTTCAAACATCCCGTGAGGCAGTGGCTGTTCAAGCTGTGCTTTCCGACAAACTGATCACTATTCGCACTCTTTACGTACCTCCGAGCCATCACCTACAGAAACAAGACTTCCAGTCCTTAATCGATGAACTTCGGGAACCTTTTGTTCTCCTTGGAGACTTGAATGGGCATAGCAGGCTATAGGGCGACTCTCGTTGTGACACCCGATGTCGATTGATAGAAGAGTTTCTGCTCCCTTCTAGCACGTGTCTCCTGAATCGAAAAGAATCAACCTATTTTAACCTCGCTAACAATACCTATTCCTCCATTGACCTAAGCATAGTATCTCCATTCCTTCTGCCTCTACTTCACTGGAAATTCAACACTAATCACTACGGAAGTGACTATTTTCCCGTACTTTTGAGCACACCTACATCAACTGAATGCCCGCCACAGATTCCCAAATGAATATATAGCAAAGCCGACTGGGAACAGTTTTATACATCCCTTATTTAAGTTCGCGTGACGTGTGCACTTTAAGCATTGATGCGGCTGTCAACTACTTCACAGTGTTTGTGATTGATGCAGCAACAAAATGCATCCTACAAACGAATGTAAACCCTGGAAAACGTCGTGTGCCATGGTGGAACTCTTAGTGGCAAAATGCGCACAAGCAGCAGAACAAAGCATGAAGGTTGCTTCGGGGTGCCCCGCCGCGGTGGTCTAGTGGCTAAGGTACTCGGCTGCTGACCCGCAGGTCGCGGGTTCGAATCCCGGCTGCGGCGGCTGCATTTCCGATGGAGGCGGAAATGTTGTAGGCCCGTGTGCTCAGATTTGGGTGCACGTTAAAGAACCCCAGGTGGTCGAAATTTCCGGAGCCCTCCACTACGGCGTCTCTCATAATCATATAGTGGTTTTGGGACGTTAAACCCCACAAATCAATCAATCAATCAGGTTGCTTCGGAACTCACCGACAGCAGAAATGATGACATCTTTAAAAAATGAATACTCAAGCCAGGGGAACGTGTTGGCAAGCCAGAAGAGAAAGTTGGCAGAAGTTTTTATAAGAAATCAATTCATATACACAGGAGGGAAAAGTAAGGAACATGATTGGTAGGCTAGCAGGAAGAGAAGCACACACTCCCACTTGTAAACACACAGAGTGGCACCTTGCAAGATCAGGCAAACTTCCTCGGTGCACACTTTGAACGGGTGTCCAGCTCGTCTCACTATACTGATGCTTTCCAAAAATAAAGAACAAAATAGAAAAGCAAAAACTAGAAACACAAATATACAAGATCTGAGGCGTAAAACCAAGCTTTCGGCTTAGCTGAGCTCCCTACATGACTGAATACTCTCAGTGATTGCACTCCAGGTTCTGACCGTGTGGTTTACGAAAAGTTAAAAAACCTACCAATCGAAACGCAAGAAACCTTACTTTGTTTATACAACGCTATCTGGTTCTCTGGCGCTATCCCTACTTTTCGGAAAGAAGCTATTTTTATTCCCATTTTGAAACAGGGCTAGGCCCCTTTTCAGTTTCGAGTTATTTATTTATTTTATTTATTTATTTATCACATACTGCGGACCAAGTATGGTCCATGCAGGAGAGGGCAATACAATTCAAAATTCTTCTACATACATACACTTCCGCTGCAGTATACATTCACTGCAGAACAAAATTCATGTACATTAAAAATTCGCGAAAAACAAGAGACAAATACAGGCAAAGAAGCAGACTTAAGCAACAAGAAAAGGGTATAGTTTCATCTCGGCGTGTTGAGCATAGGGGAATCATGGGGCAGAGCATTCCAATCAGAGACAGTTCTCGGGAAAAATGAATACTTGTAAATGTTAGTGCGTGCAAATATAGGTGTAATGCTACGACTATGTTTACGACGTGAAGACCTGGTTGTGTCCTGTGTTATGTAATCTGGTGCATGCAATCCTGATCTGGAAAAGTATAAAAGGCGGAAAAAGTTAAGCCGTGCAGTTTTCCTTCGATCGGCCAAAAGTTGGAGGTTCGCATCCTGCAACAGGGCTGACGGCGAATCGCGACATCTATACCGGTTGTATATAAATCGAGCAGCTAATCGTTGTATTTTTTCTATTTTCTGTATATTACCAGCTGTGTGGGGGTCCCACACAATGGTGGCATATTCAAGAGAAGGACGAACTATGACTTTATAGGCTCTAAGTTTTAGTGAACTAGAAGACCGACCCAATTTATAATTTAGAAAGCCTAATTTTCTCCTGGCAGCAGAACATATATCATCAATATGTGCTGTCCAGCTAAGCTTCGATGTAATCGTTACGCCCAAGTACTTAAATTCTTCTACTTGCCTGATAGCGTATCCACCTACATTATAAGTAAACTCCAGTTTTCGGATTTTGTTACTCAGACATAAATATGCAGTTTTCTCAAAATTAATTACCATTTCCCACTTTTTGCACCATTCTTTTATGTAGATTAAGTTCTCACACAGGTCATGCTGGTCAGAGATAGAATTTATGGTATTGAAAATTATGCAATCGTCTGCAAATAACTTAACAGACACGCCAGGTCGGATGGCTTGAACTAAATCGTTAATATAAATATTAAATAGTATAGGCCCGAGAACTGACCCTTGCGGGACTCCAGATAACACCCCCAAATAACCAGAGGTGAAACCGTTTATATCTACGTACTGTTTTCTGTTCGTTAAGTATGCTATGACCCAGTTAATTATTTCCGGAGGAATGCCAATAACCTTCATCTTATCTATTAGCTTGATATGCGGGACCTTGTCAAAGGCCTTGGAAAAGTCCATAAAGATGACATCAACCTGTCCAGACTTGTCAAGAACTTTGGAGAACTCGTTAACAGTTGCTAATAATTGTGTGGTGGTAGATAATCCCCGTCGGAAGCCATGTTGCGCTCTGTGAATTACTTTATTTTGTTCAAGAAAAGTATTTAAATATTTCGCTATAATATGTTCAAGTAATTTGCAACAAATACAGGTAAGGGAGATTGGTCGATAATTGCTGACTAATGATCTGTTACCTTTCTTAAATACCGGAATTACTCGTGCTAGCAGCCAATCGTCGGGCACTGAACTAGTTTTAATCGAAACATCAAATATTATTACTAGGAATCTAGCTATGATTTCAGCATACCTCTTTAAAAAAACAGCTGGGATACCGTCAGGGCCGGTCGATTTTTTTACGTCTAGCCGCAATAATAGTTCTGTCACCGCTTCCAAGGATATATTTATTAGGCTTGAAGGACCTGGCACCGTCATTATACTCAAGTTTTGTGGTCTTGAGAAAACGCTCAGAAAGTAGGAATTAAATGCGTTTGCTATTTCGTTTTTATTTGTGACAGCGGTTTCTCCGTTCATTATTTCATCAGGGATACGGTTGTCTTTGTTTTGCAAGAACTGGTAAAATTTTCGTGGACTCTCTGCCGCAAAGCGGCCTAGTGTCTCGGTGTAATAATGTTCCCTAGCCTCCTTCAACTTGGATGCTAAATTATCTCTTAGGTCGTGCAAAACTACATCATTAGCTATTTTTTGCTTTCTTCGCCTTTTAATTTTGCGTTTTAGGTGAATTAGATCGCGCGTTATCCAGGGGTTTGTACGGCCAACTTTTTTAAGTTTATCTGGAACGAAATTGCGAATGCAGAAGTGGCAATAAAATTTGAATCGTGTCCATAGCGAGTTAACACAGCCGTCGCAAAATGATAGCAAAGCTTCTTCTAGGTAGTGAACAATCCGGAAATCGTCTGCAGCAGAATACTGTTTTACAACTACGGGCTCAGGTCTAGATGACCTTGTTCTACGAGGTAAAGAACAATTGAAATTGACCAATTTGTGATCAGAAATGCCATCTAAAACTGTTGCCATACAGGATTCAAAACTTGTGGAACAGAAAACGAGATCTAGTATTGAAGAAGCTGAACTTGTCACGCGCGTAGGATCAAGGACTGTTTGCGTAAGGGAGTAAGCAAGCGACATGTCTAGTAATATTTCAGCACTCTGCACATCAGTAGAACCACATTTCATCGATTCCCAATGCATGCCTGGCATATTAAAATCACCTGCAATAATGATGTTTTGATTTCGGTATTTTTCTAAGTGCTCGTACAGGTCTATCAAGAAAGCCGGTGGGGCGCCAGGGGGCCTATAGACTCCCGCAATAATAATAGGGTTACCAGCAATTACAGCTTTACAAAAAACACTTTCGTGGCAGCTATTAATATCAGGCAAGGAAACGGACGATACCTCGCGTTTAACAAGGATAGCAACTCCGCCCCTTCTTGTTTGACGATCTTTCCGATAACATGTGTGTGAAGGAGGAAATATGCAATTATCTGGAATTTGAGGGTGCAACCATGTCTCCGATATTACTGCTACGTGTGGGTCGTAAGAAAGCAAAAGGTGCTCGAGTTGCTCTTGCTTGTTGCATACACTTTGAGCATTCAGGCACAGCAATCGGAAAGTCTTTTGCGCATGCTCAGTTTTATTTTGGGTTTGTCATTTTTCCGCGCGGGAAGACTTACGTAGAAACACCCTGCGACCAGCTGTGTCGTCCCACCCATAAACGTTATCGTTTAGAAACAACTTTTCATGCACCAATTGCATCTTATCACCAGTACGCTTGTCCTGTAATCCAGATTGCCACAACTTATTTCTTATGCGCTGTGTGGCTTGAGAATAATCGTGGGAGATCGACACTTCAGAACCTTTGAGCTTTGGGCAGTTCCTGAACAATTCCATTTTTCCGTTGTAGTCGTACAGCCGGAGGATAACTGGCCTGTGGCGGTCTTTTTGCAGCCTTCCTACTCGGTGAATTCGTTCTACAGACCTGACGTAAACAGCAAGTGTTTCGCCGAAAACCTTACGCAAAACCTTATCCTCTAGATCCTGCCTAGTTTCTTTTGGTTCCTCAGGAATTCCGAAGACGACTACATTGTTTCTGCGTGAACGATTTTCATAATCGTTCAGTCTCCGGTCCTGCTCAGCCAAAGCCTTCTCCAACCGCTGTACTGTTCCTTCCAGCTTCTGTATCTTTTCTTCATTTTCCTTCAATATTTTCAGAACCTCGTCTAGTTTTGACATCTTCGCATTTACCTCAGAAAGTGTGGCATCGCGCTTTGTGTCCGCCTCCTTTAGCTCTTTTAACTGAAGCATAATATCCTTCAACATTTGTTCTATCTCGGGACCAGGGTTACTTTCCACATCGCCACATAACAGGAGCAGAAAAACAGACCAGCAATCTATGACAACATGAATACATCTTTGAGGGCACGGCAGCACTATAACAGTGTATGAACTTGAACGAAATCCAGAAAGCGTGTTGTAAAAACTGACCTGCACAACAAGCCAAGCAGAATCAAACATGCTGCTCCGACGAGTGCCGCCTTGCCCTCTGAGGGGACAGGGCTCGACCGGAGACTTTATATCCTGTATGGTCGACGTCACCGAGTTGTGCAGCCACGCTTATAGGCCTATCACGCTTACAAGCTGCCTGTGCAAACTTCTCGAAAGAATGACAAACTGCCGACTTGTACATTATCTTAAAACAAGCAATTTGCTCGACCATTGCAGGTTTCGAGAGGATAGGTCTATCACCGACCACCTTGTTCGTATCTAGGCACAGATCAGAGATGCTTTTGTCCACAAGCAATACCTATTTCTGTGTTCCTCGACATCGAAAAGGCTCATGATACAACATGGCGCTTTGGAATACTAAAAGACCTGTCCCACGTTGGCGTACGTGGCAGAATATGTACTAAAATCGAAAGTTACTTCTGAAACTTCGAATTTCGCGTTCGAGTGGGCAGCGTTCTTTCTATAACATTTGTCTAAGAAACAGGCGTGCCGAAAGGTGGTGCACTTAGTTGCACACTTTTTATTATCAAAATGAATTCTTCGCGCTTGTCTATTCCTCGCAATATGTTTTATTCCACATATGGCGACGATGTCCAGCTTAGTTTTAAGTCTTGTAATCTGGCCATGTGTGAGCGGCAGGTTCAGCTTAGCTCGAACAAAGTTTCCAATTGAGCAGAAGAATACGGGTTCCGACTTAATGCACAGAAAAGCACGTGTGTCTTGTTCTCCAGGAAGAGAGGCATTTATTCCGAACCCAAAATTCAACTGCATGGCCAACGTTTTTCCGTTAATACCGAACACAAATTCTTAGGCCTAATCTTGAACACCAAGCTAATTTTCATACCACAGATCAAATATTGGGAAAAAGAAGTGCATAAAAGCTATGAACGTTTAAAAGAGTTGTCACGCGCTACTTGGGGATGTGACAACGAAAGTTTAGCGACTTTGTATAAAAGTTTCATACGTACCCGCCTAGACTATGGGGCATTAGCATATCAGTCGGCGACACCTACTGCCCTTAAAGTGCTTGACCCTGTTCATCATCTAGGCATCCGTCTTTCTACGGGTACTTTGAGCACAAGCCCCGTGGAAAGCCTGTACGTGGAATCGAACGAATGGTCGCTGCACCTACAGAGACGCTACATGCCTTTTAACTGTTATCTTATTAAAATGCAGACAAGGATCACCCACCACCTTCCTCAATTAATGACTTGTCAAGCTTTGCTGTGTTTGAGAAACAGCCTTCTATGAGACAGCCTTACTCACTCCGTGTGTGGTGCCTAGCGAAGGAAACCGGTGTGCCACTTGAACACCGTTTGATGGCTTCCGCAGTATGCCTGCCACCGTGGCAATGGTGGGCGATAGATTGCGATGTGTGTTTCTTGGGGGTTAGGGTGCGTGCACCAATTACACATATCGAAGTATACTTCCTAAACTACAACGGAAATACACGTGTCCGAAGTTCTTTTGGATGCTTCAAAGTCCAACCCTTCTGTATCGTACGCAGTTGGCCAATGCTTTTCGGAAGCTGGCGTTCTGCACTCTGATCAAGAATTTTCAACAGCGAAGATTATGCGATTTTTGTGGCCGTCAAGCACATTAAACAAATAAAACAACAGAAGGCAATAATAGTTAGTTATATTGTGTTTACTGGCGTAAGGGCAACTGAGGCCAAGCAGTGCAAACACAAGGTGTTTGATAGTAACCAATAGCTCTAAAGTTTATATAAAAAGCCGATTTCAGAAAATTGAAAACATTACAATGGGGATTTATTGGGTCCTCACCAAGAATGAGACTCGGGTGTATCGGCATTTGACATTTGTAAAGTTCTCCGAAGTACTTTCGTCTTCCTGTTGCTATGTAAGGACAAGTAATTAGGATATGCGTAACTGTTAATGGTTGTTTGTATTTTTCACATTGTGGCATGTCTTTCCTTTTGAGCAAAAAGTTGTGGTTGAGGTGAGTGTGCCAAATGCGGTGTCTGCAAAGGATAACCTCTATGAAGCGTTCCTCATGCCGGCACGATTTCCATTCACTCACAATGGGTTTCACCAGATAGAAATTGTTACTTGTGCAGGAGTCCCACTGTTGCTGCCATTTTAATGATAAAGCTATGCGAATAGTGCGCAGGCTGTCTTTAATGAGAATGTTGATTTGCTTAACCGTTGTATGAGCTGCTGAGGACGCACATTTGTCTGCCTTTTCATTGCCAGGAATCCTTATGTGGCTTGGTACCCAGCAGAAACGAATGATCACAATCTCTTTGTCTAATACGATCATGTTCAGTATACCCCCAAGTAACGGTTCACACTCGGATCTTAAACGTAATGCCATTGTGAACATAATGAGTCTGTGTATACGATTGCTTTCCGGTGTTTCCCTGTGATTATTTTCTGTAATGCTTCCTGTTGTGTTTTGCCGCTCATGAGTTGATCGTGCGGATGGGACAGCACCAGAAGCTACGTTATTCAAAGCTTCTTTCTCAACTCTCTCTCGGTATGCCGTGTAACTATACACCACTTATCCTCTGGAATGCAAACTACGTCCGTCTCCTCCGATGCTGGGGACAAACACACAATGTGAAACGAACCCGCTTTGCCAACCGGCTTGGAATGTTTGTGGTTTAGAGACAAGTCGCCGCTGCAGGGGGCAAGCGGACAATGGGATTAAGCGACCCCGTCCTGCCTCGGCTGCCGGGCGCGAGCTCAGTGGGAGTAGGCGACACGCTCTGTTCTGGCGATCGGCTCAAATTCGCAGCGATGCACGACCCGAGCACAAGGTAAGCGGAGAAAGTCAAAGGCCGCTTGCTACCTGCGGGGGCAATGACGTTCCGCGCGCAATCATTCAATTTCCGGCTTTGGAGGTTCGTCTCGGCTCGCTGGGTGTGGGAAAGGGCATGAATCTACCGGGTCTACAATGCCGATATCTCCCGAGCGTTAGAATTCCTGAGCGCGTGGGAGGTGGAGAGAGAGAGACATGATGGGAAAGAGCACCAAAACGCCTGTTTAAACTGTAGAAGCGCTGCGGTCGAGAGTAAGGTCAGCCCAGTAGGGAGTGACTAAATCTTAGTGGAAACAGATTGGATGAGAGAATGTTGAGGCGGACCAGCAGTGGCCCCCTCCCCTTTTTCTTTGTTACCGCAAGATGCTTAAGACTGGGGGGAATCCGTTTCTCTTCAGTCGAGGCTGCAATCACTTAAATGATAGATCAGTACGACTCCGTACGATGCAACTTTTGTCTGGGCCGTAACCACTTGGTGGTCGAACAGTGAGACTAAGTACGTTGTATGTAGTAACAGTGTTCTAGGCTCTAACTTAATAAAAGTTAAGTAGAAGAGTAAGACGCTGTTGATGTCTGTGTTATCATGAGTGTGCTTCGGCAAGATGTACATATGACTGTAAATATTTCGCTGTAATATACCTTCAAGTTTTCATTACCTCAAACCTGCCTCCTGCTTCATCGACACCGATCATCTCCTTGACGGGACTTCAATCCACATCAAGGAGATCAACCAACAAAAAGGAAAACTTAACTGGCGCAGTCGACATGGATCGGTGAGCTCTGCAGCACCATACACTGGACCAGCGCTGAGAGGACCGAGGGGCAAGGCATCCAACAGACACCAGCGGCAAAGTCGAGACGCTCCCACAGCAGCCAACTCCGGCACCGTGGAGGAGATCCGGGAACGACAGTGCATACAGCAAAGGGTGAGCAGGATTTCTTGCGTTCTTTTCTAGTTGGCATGGCAGTTTATGTGTAGAGCACATGGTGAGAACACGCGGGGGTGCTAAAACAATGGAGTCTAATGAAGATGAGGGTACGAGAGCGGCAGATGTGAATCGGAGTCGAGAATCATCCAATGATGGTATTCAAAATTCTGATCAGTCAAATGAGACGACAGTGCTTACTCAGAGGCAAGAATCGATGCAGCAGGCATCTCAGGTTTTGCCGAAATCAAGCGAAGCGAGAACGCTCGAGCTTGAAATTTAAAAACTCAATCTTCAGATTCAGTACGAAAATTTATTGCAGGCTAGAATGAACGCGGAACGTCTCAATGGCACGTTGTTCAACTCTGGGTCGGAGACGGGTGATCAGAGGCGCCTGGGTTTCGATTCTGTTCAGCAATGTGCAAAAGTGCTAAAAGGGTTCCGCCTGCCGAGTGACGCGGATGTCCCACTATGGTTTGAGGAAGTAGAAAAACTTTTTGCTACTTACCAGGTACCGCACGAGAGCCGCGTGCATTTGGTTATGCCAGCGCTAACTGAGCGAGTCCGTTACCTACTGCGTAACCTCAACCCTGAAGAGAGTGCAGATTATGAGTCAGTTAAAGCAGCAGTGCTGACGGAACTGAAGCTTTCTCCGGCAGAGTACCTGCTGAGGTTCGAAAGAGCCGTAAAACGTAAGGAAGAGACGTGGGCACAGTTCGCGTCCCGCGTGAAAACCTATTTTTCATACTACCTCCAAGTGAGAGAAGCCGACACGGTAGAAGTGATGGCAGAACTCATAGTTGCTGACCGCATAAAATCGGGCCTTAGTACGGAGGGTCTTGAGTATGTGAGATTAAGGGAAGGCGAGGGATGGCTTAGGCCAACTGAGATCGCGAAAGTGCTTCAAACTTTCGAGCAAGCGAAAGGGAAAGGGCGTGCTTCAAAGCAACCAACTGTAGAAATGGGGCAGAAGCCGGCGACACGAGTTGAGAAAGGGGCTCTGAAATGCCACTTATGTCACGGCTCAGGCCATTTCGCTAAAGAGTGCCCGAAGGCTAGTGATAAGGAGAACAACCCCAAGAAGGCTACCGAGCCAAAGCGGAAAGTTCAAAAGGTAACGTTATCCCACGAGACGGATACTGAAATACCTACTGGAGTACTTAGCGCAAAGGTGAAGTCTCTGAAACACGAGGGTGAAGGCACAGATAAACTGCAGTTAATTCCTGTATCATATGCAGGCATATCCGCAAACGCGATTTTGGATACGGGGAGTGAGATAACCGTCATCCGGGAGAGTCTGCTTCCGCGAAGTGTGGTAGAGCCATCTGGCACGGTAAGATTGGTGTCCGCTTTCGGTAAAACTATCGAAGCAAGGCTAGCTACGTTACCGGTCAAATTAAATAGCCCGCGAGAGGTTACGGAGCCTCAGAACGTCGACCTACTCTGCGCGTTAACTGATGAACTCGTCGAGGGCACAGATTGTTTGTTGACCAAGGACGATTGGAAGCTTTTGTTGAAGGCCAGCAGCCCTCTGGCACCCTGTCGAGCGCCGGCCGAGCCTGCTCACGAGGCGGAACGAGCAGTAGAGAAACAAAAGGTAGTTGCCTGCAATCTTACTTTGGAGGAGAAAGATGATTCCGGGGAAGAGGCGCAAACTGATGGAGAAAGGGAGGCGTCATTAGGCCAAAGAGTAGAGTTCCGCAATGTGCAGTTGGGTGACACTACGCTAAAGAAATGTTGGGAAGATGCGCGTAGTGGGAAATCCGGCATGTTTATTTCAGACGGACTATTATACCACTGCGACTCAATAGCAGGCACTCGAGTGAGTCAGCTAGTTGTCCCCAAAGATAAGCGCACAGAGGTGATGCACTTAGCACACGAGTCACTATGCGGGGGGCACCTAGGGTCAAAGAAAACAAGAGCTCGCATTAGGTATAATTTTTTTTGGCCGGGTATGGCGAAGAAGATATTAGAGCATTGTCGTTCGTGCCATGAATGTCAAATTCGTTCAGACAAGCGTCGCACGGATAAAGTGCCTATAACTCCGCTCACTAGACCCGAGCACCCTTTCCAAGTTGTCAATGTAGATGTGATCGGACCCCTAGACACACCGTCAGCGAGAGGGCATAAGTACGCACTGTGCTTAGTGGATCTTTGCACGAGGTGGCCAGAGGTGATCCCACTGCGCTCTTTAACAGCTAAGGCGACTTGTGATGCACTGATTGAGATATTCAGTCGCACAGGCGTTCCGGAGATGATCTGCTCCGATCAGGGCACTAATTTCAAATCGCAGCTCACGCAAACGATGCTGGAGAAATTGGGTTGCATGCCAAAATTTTCAACCCCAGAACACCCAGAAAAGATAGCAGCAATTAAGAACTTGGGACCACCGCGCACCAAGAAGGAACTACGCAGCCGGTTATGACTTTGCGGCTACTATCGAGAGTACGTCCGAGGTTATGCAGAGGTGACGAGCCCGCTCACGCTGTTAACAAAGAAAGCGGTACCTAATAAGATACCCTGGCCGGAGGAAGCTCAGGCGGCATTTGAGACTCTCAAACGATCTTTGTGCGAGGCCGTGGCGCTAAACACCTCTGAGCCATCTCAGCCCTACTGGCTTTTCACAGACGCATCAGCTACGGCGGCGGGATCATGTTTGGCACAAATGTCAGCCGAGGGAGAAGAGAAGCCTATCGCCTTTGCAAGCCACCGCTTCTCACCGACCCAGATGCGTTGGTCGACAATTGAGAGGGAAGGGTTCGCAATAATATGGGCCTTAAAGAAGTTTGACTACTGGCTTTTCGGTGCCATAGTAAACGTCGTTTCCGACCACAATCCGCTGTCGTACCTTACAACTTCGACTCCGCACGGGGCGAAATTAACAAGATGGGCGCTGGCTTTACAGCGATATCATGTGTCGGTACAACATCGGAAGGGAGTATGTAACGGTAATGCGGATGCGTTATCTAGGCTTCAGAATAGTTCATGGAAGCCATCAGAATAACAGTGCCATGCCAACTGGGGGGGACGTGAATGTTCCTGCCCACGTGCTGCTGTATATTGTGGACTGTGTGATTGACAATTCGAGAAACAGACACTAGTGATCTCATTGCTTGAAGCAGCAATGCTGTACTTGATTGTTTAGCATGTATTTGTTTTCGTTTAGTGTATTCTCCTGTAGTGTTGACTTGCAATTGTGTTTGATGCTTGTGTACAACTGTTGTGTGGTTAGAAAATCCAGTGACTTAATCGCGGCAGTGCTTTATCGTATCACTGAGCGTAAGACAGCCCAGTATACTCTTTAGGGGGGACGTGTTGTGTTTTGCCGCTCATAAGTTGATCGTGCGGATGGGACAGCACCAGAAGCTACGTTATTCAAAGCTTCTTTCTCAACTCTCTCTCGGTATGCCCGTGTAACTATACACCACTTATCCTCTGGAATGCAAACTACGTCCGTCTCCTCCGATGCTGGGGACAAACACACAATGTGAAACGAACCCGCTTTGCCAACCGGCTTGGAATGTTTGTGGTTTAGAGACAAGTCGCCGCTGCAGGGGGCAAGCGGACAATGGGATTAAGCGACCCCGTCCTGCCTCGGCTGCCGGGCGCGAGCTCAGTGGGAGTAGGCGACACGCTCTGTTCTGGCGATCGGCTCAAATTCGCAGCGATGCACGACCCGAGCACAAGGTAAGCGGAGAAAGTCAAAGGCCGCTTGCTACCTGCGGGGGCAATGACGTTCCGCGCGCAATCATTCAATTTCCGGCTTTGGAGGTTCGTCTCGGCTCGCTGGGTGTGGGAAAGGGCATGAATCTACCGGGTCTACAATGCCGATATCTCCCGAGCGTTAGAATTCCTGAGCGCGTGGGAGGTGGAGAGAGAGAGACATGATGGGAAAGAGCACCAAAACGCCTGTTTAAACTGTAGAAGCGCTGCGGTCGAGAGTAAGGTCAGCCCAGTAGGGAGTGACTAAATCTTAGTGGAAACAGATTGGATGAGAGAATGTTGAGGCGGACCAGCAGTGGCCCCCTCCCCTTTTTCTTTGTTACCGCAAGATGCTTAAGACTGGGGGGAATCCGTTTCTCTTCAGTCGAGGCTGCAATCACTTAAATGATAGATCAGTACGACTCCGTACGATGCAACTTTTGTCTGGGCCGTAACCACTTGGTGGTCGAACAGTGAGACTAAGTACGTTGTATGTAGTAACAGTGTTCTAGGCTCTAACTTAAGAAAAGTTAAGTAGAAGAGTAAGACGCTGTTGATGTCTGTGTTATCATGAGTGTGCTTCGGCAAGATGTACATATGACTGTAAATATTTCGCTGTAATATACCTTCAAGTTTTCATTACCTCAAACCTGCCTCCTGCTTCATCGACACCGATCATCTCCTTGACGGGACTTCAATCCACATCAAGGAGATCAACGAACAAAAAAGGAAAACTTAACTCTTCCCATAAGGTCTTCCCATTCAGCGCTGAAAATGGATATGCACTGAGGTATTCCGGCACTGACAGTGCTTTCTCCTGTCCCGATCCCGATGCCTGCATGGTGTTTTGTTTCGGAACTTTCATTGTAAACTTCTCTGTATCCTTCGTATTTGCCCTGAAGTGTACGAAACTCTTGAATTATGTGTTCTGGTGCAGTGATCTGTTTCTTAAAATGGGTCAGTGAAAATTCACAGAGCTGCGTCAGATCAGACTATGGGGGTAGCCTCGGTGGTTTGATGGCGAACTTTCGTGCACAATTACAAATATCGTATGTAGGGCAATACTCCTCAAAGCGTAAAATCAATGGTTTGATAAGGTTAGGCCTTTTGGAATAGTGTAAGCGCGAGTGACATTAGGCGGTGATGTCGTTGCTTATGTGGTGAAATAGTGACCTTATTCTTAAAACATACGAGAGGGTTAAAAATACGTGATGCTGGCACAGCAGAGGTTGATTGCAATCAATGTATAAACTTTGCACTGGTGATGATTTATAAGCTCCACTGGACAACCGAAAACCGAGATTGTGTTTAGGCGCTGAATGTAGGATTCTCTGCCCGAGCCGTAAACGATACACCCATACCATAAGATACTACGTACGACGAACGATAAACCTTCAGTAGGCACAACTTATCAAAACCCCAATGCTTATGGGACAGAACTCTCATTATTATTAAGTGCTTTATTCGCCTTGAGTTTTACTGCGTTTATGTGAGCCAAAAAATTCAGTTTTCTATCGATTGTGACACCCAAAATTTTTGTTCTGGTTAATCATCATAGCTATATTGTTTATTGTGAGCACTGGGTCAGAGATTAATCCTCTTTTTATTGTAAACACTAGAGCAACAGTCTTTTGTGTGAAAAATTGAAAGAAATTTTGTCATCCCAATGTATCAACCTATTTAGAGAAACTTAAAGCGGCCTCTCACAGGTTGTTAGGTTATAGGCACGAGAAGTGATTTGAAGATCATGAACATTTAGAGAGTGCATCATTGTGTGTGGTATGACCTTGTTGATTGAATTCATTTTTGGTATGAATAGAATAGTGCTATGGACGTAGCTGTGGGGTACGCCATTTTCCTGCACAAACGTGCGTGAAAGTACAGTGCCCAGACGCACCTGAAATGTCCTGTTAGTCGATATACAGTTTCACATTGCAGCTCGATCTCTAGATTAGCGAGTTCTTGTAGAACTGCGTATCACCGTGTAGTATCGTATGGCCTTCTCTAGATAAAAAAACAACTACGAGACAGTACTGCTTGTAGTGAAATGCCTCTCGTATTTCATGCTTGAGACGTACAAGGTGGTGAGTGGTTGAACATCCTTTTTTGTAACTGGATTGATGACTGTCTATCAAGTTTCTAGAATAAAGGATAAAGTACAGTGTGCCTTTGATAACACTTTTGTATGTTTTCACCAGACAATTGGTGAGAGCGATTGGTCTGTAGTATCTCGGTGATGTTGGAGGTTTACCAGATTTTAGAAATGGAACTACTATGGCAGTTTTCCACTGTTTCGGCATTTTTCTACTTTGCCACACTGTATTAAAAAGGTGTGCAGGACCTTTGTTGATGCTTCACTAAGATGTGCCAGCATCGAGTAGTGTATGATTTTGGGGCCTACTGCCGTTTTTTTACCATTTGATAGCATAATGTTAAGTTCCTGTAATGTAAGTGGTTTGTGTTAAGCTTCATGGGAAGCACCTATAAGCGGCAATTTTTGTTTCTCTGCCGTCTGTTTGTGTTTGCGGAAAGTATCGGAGTAGTGGACTGAGCTGGAAATGTTCAAAAAGTGTTTCCCTAATATATCGGCTTGTTCTTGTGTTGTAGTCTGGATGTCTTGGCTTGTAAGTATGGGGATAGTGTAGGCTGAGTAGTCTCCTCTGAATTTTTTCAACTGGTGCCACAATCTCTAAGACGACACAGTGGTATTTATGGAAGATACGTACTTGCGCCATGACGTTTTTTTAGCCTGTCTACTAATATATTGCCACGTTTCATGTCCCAAGTTTTTTTTATCGTCCCAAAACACCACACGATTCTCAGCGCAAACCGCGCCTGCAGTTTTCGAGAAGGTTCCGGACTGTAGTAGATCATTTCGATAAGATCACGCCCACTGTGCGAACGGTACAGATTGTTCTGGAACCTACGCCACCGCCAGCGATAACGCTAGAACATTCGACGGCAAGAGTATAAATGCCGACGCGCTTCGCCGCTTGTCACTAGTTGATCGAAGGCCGACGCTCCGTTCGCCGCTATCAGTCCGAGACTGCTATCTGTGCGAGACTGCTGCTGTAATTGGAGTTTCCGTTTCCGCTCAAATAAACAGTTAAATCCTAACACGAAGTCTCCTGTCTTCGGCCACGTCACGACCCCGTGACATCTGGTGAAGGTGCTGCTTCGTTCATGTACCGGACACCCCCGTCAAGCCGTGAACCCAGCCCACGTCGCGGAAAAGACACCGACGCCAACCAAGAGCAGCGAACAAGCCGCCGACAGCAAGGACTACCACCGAAGTACGGGCTTCTACAATACAAGGTGGGGAAGACCAAGGCCATGACCGCGACTGCAGCGACAATGACAACCGCAGCGTCCCAGCCCACGATGGTGATGCATCAACCCAGGGAACCACCAATTTTTCATGGGTCATCGTTGGAAGACCCGGAGTCCTGGCTAGAAATATACGACCGTGTGGCCGCCCTCAACCACTGGGACCATGAGGAAAAGCTGCGTCGTGTATTCTTCTATTTGGAAGACACCGCAAGGACCTGGCTCGAAAATCGAGAGTCCACGCTCCGAACGTGGGATGTTTTCTGCGGCGCATTCCTGCAAACGTTCGCGAGCGTCGCTCGCAAAGAGAGGGCCGCTGCTCTACTAGAGACCCGGGTTCAGCTATCAAATGATAAGGTTGCAATTTTCACAGAAGAGATGACCCGCCTATTTCGTCACGCTGGCCCAGACATGCCTGAGGAGAAGAAAGTTCGTTTCCTCATGCGAGGGGTCAAACAGGAGCTCTTCGTGGGACTAATGAGGAATCCACCGAACACCGTCCAAGAATTTGTATCCGAGGCGACCACCATCGAAAAAACTCTTGACATGCGCACCAGACAGTATAATCGTCACCTGACTCCAGAATGCGCTGCTTCTCAAACCAGTGACTCCGAAAACCTGCGTGAAACGATCCGAGCGATCGTGCGGGAGGAGCTGCGCAAACTGTTGCCTTCGGCACACCCTTAAGTGGATTCGATCGCCGACATTGTGCGAGAAGAATTTCGGATTCACTTCGAATTCCCCAAACACTGCTGCCCGAGCCAAAAACTATGAGCTACGCCGTTGCAGTGCGCCACAACGCTCCTCCCCGTCCACGCCAAAACGCCGCCCCGTCGCACTTCCGTCGCCAAACACCACCGCCGCCACCACCCCCACCGACGACCTACCGTTCACCAGCGGGCCAGCACAGTGCGCCGAGGAAAACCGACGTTTGGCGCACCCCTGACCACCGCCCACTGTGCTACCACTGCGGCGAGGCCTGGCACACTTACTGCCGTTGCCAGTACCGACAGATGGGACTGCGTGGCTTCGCCGTCGATGCACCACATCCGCAGCCAGGGGAACGGCCACGTGACATCGCCGACTACCTGACAGGAATTCAATGGACATCGCGAAGTCCTTCTCGTTCGCCGTCGCCCAGCCGCCGCATGTCACCGCACCCCCTGCAGTACTCCGGCCCAACGCGGAGCCGGTCTCCTAGCCCGTATCCGGGAAACTAAGGGCAGCAACCGGTGGAGGTGCGGTTGCTGTGCGACGAACTACCGAAGATCCTCCGACGACGACGACGCCGCGACGGAGCTTTCCGAACACAATGCCAACCAGGCAAAGCCCTGACGGCGAAAGCTCACTTACCGAAGGTGGCCTGACGACGCAACATAGAAGCAGCGGGACAAGCCGACGCAGCCGTGAGCCGACGCCACACCCTAACTGTAATGCGAGACGGAGAACTAGCGACCTAGACGTTCTTATCGACGGCCACAGTGTGACCGCTCTCGTTGATACTGGAGCCGACTATTCTGTCATCACTGGGTCGTTGGCCGCGAAGCTAAAGAAAGTTAGGACAGCTTGGAAAGGCCCTGAAATCCGCACAGCCGGAGGTCATCTCGTAACGCCTGCAGGAATCTGCACAGTGAGAGTCACCATTAACGGCCGTATTTATCCGACAGACTTTGTAGTGCTACAGCGTTGCTCGAGAGATGTCATCCTTGGCATGGACTTCTTATGCCTCCATGGTGCTGTCATCAACCTGAAAACAAAGTCGATAACCTTATCCACAGAAGAAGCACTACCGCCGCGCACGCCGTCAGGACACCATGCCTTGAATGTGCTGGAAGAACAAGTCACCATTTCGCCTCGCTCAAGCGTCATTATTTCAGTCGGCGCTCCTAAATCACCTGACTTGGAAGGCGTCATTGAAGGCAGTCAGCATCTGTTGGTCACCCGAAATATTTGCGTCGCAAGAGGAATTGCAGAGCTGCGGGGAGGCAAAGCAATGGTTATGCTCACGAATTTCAGCAATGAGTACAAACATGTGAACAAAGGAACAACGGTCGCATACATCGAAGAAATTGTCGAAGCCACCAGTGCTTTCGCCCTCGCCGATTCTGCGGAACCTGCTCAGAGGAACCAAGCCACTCCCATAGCTTTCGACGTCAATCCCAGACTTCCGAACAATAAGCAAGAACAGCTCAAGGCCCTGCTCCTGCAATACGAAGATTGCTTTTCAACGTCATGGGAAATTCGGCAGACCCCAATCACGAAACATCGCATCCTAACCGAAGAAAATGCCAGACCACTCCGTCAGAGTCCGTACAGGGTTTCGACACGAGAACGCGATGCCATGAAGAGACAAATTGATGAAATGCTGCGGAATGACATCATCCTTCCGTCCAAGAGTTCATGGGCGTCCCCCGTTGTGTTAGTGAAAATAAAGGATGGAACCCTACGTTTCTGCGTCGATTATCGCCACCTGAATGAAACCACAAAAAAGGACGTGTATCCTCTCCCACAAATAGGCGATGCACTCGATCGGCTCCATAACTCCAAGTACTTTTCGTCAAAGGACCCCAAGACTGGCTATTGGCGAATCGAAGTCGACGAAAGAGACCGAGAGAAGACGGCGTTTGTAACACCGGACGGCCTCTTCGAGTTTAAGGTGATGCCTTTCGGCCTTTGCTCAGCACCTGCAACATTTCAACGCGTTATGGATACAGTACTGGCAGGATTGAAGTGGCAGACTTGCCTTGTGTATTTGGACGACGTCGTCGTGTTTTTCTCGAGTTTTGACGAGCATCTTCGGCACCTTGAAGCTGTACTTCAAGCCATCAAGCCTTCCGGACTCACACTGAAGCCAGAAAAGTGCATATTTGCGTATGAGGAGCTCTTGTTTCTGGGGCACGTTATCAACAAGTCAGGAGTTCGTCCCGATCCACGGAAAACAGCCGCCATCGCCGACTTCCCGCCGCCCACTGACAAGAAAGCCGTGCGCCGATTTCTGGGCCTGTGTGCCTATTATAGGCGGTTTGTGAAAAACTTCGTCCGCATCACCGATCCTCTCACTAACCTCACCAAGGCCGACGTGGAGTTTAGGTGGGAAACGCCGCAGGAACACGCTTTCCAGGAGCTTAAACATCGCCTCCAGACGCCTCCGTTACTTGCCCATTTCGAAGAATTCGCCGAGACAGAAATACATACTGACGCAAGCAGCGTAGGTCTTGGCGCTGTTCTTGTGCAGAGGGCTGACGGACTTGAAAGGGTTATCAGTTACGCCAGCCGATTGCTATCCAAAGCAGAAGCAAATTATTCCACAACAGAAAAGGAGTGCCTCGCCATCATCTGGGCTACGTCGAAATTTCGCCCCTACCTCTACGGCAGGCCCTTCAAAGTTGTGAGCGACCACCACGCATTGTGTTGGCTAGCCACCTTGATGGACCCTTCAGGTCGCCTCGCACGGTGGAGCCTGAGACTTCAAGAATATGACATTACTGTCATTTACAAGTCCGGCAAAAAGCACTCCGACGCCGACTGTCTCTCTCGTGCGCCTGTCGACCAACCGCTACCCGACGACCCGGATGACGACTTTTTCTTTGGAACGATAACTACCGACGACTTCGCTGAAAGACAGAGGGCCGACCCAGAACTTAAGGCCCTAATAGAATACCTCGAAGGCAGGACCGCCGAAGTTCCGTAGGTATTCAAGCGCGCACTTGCGTCATTCTTTCTACGAAACGGTCTTCTACAAAGAAAAACTTTTCACCGCTTCGAGCTAAGTACCTCCTTGTGGTACCTTCAGCTCTGCGACCAGAACTCCTGCAGGCCCTGCACGACCATCCGACGGCAGGGCACCTCGGTGTGTCTCGCACGCTCGCGAGGATACAAGAAAGGTACTACTGGCCACGTCTTACCACCGACGTCACTCGTTATGTGAGAACATGCTGGGACTGTCAGCGACGCAAGACACCGCCGACAAGGCCAGCGGGACTTCTGGAGCCAATTGATCCCCCTTGCCGACCTTTCCAGCAGATTAGTATGAACCTACTGGGGCCGTTCCCGACGTCGGCTTTCGAAAACAAGTGGATCGTAGTAGCTACCGACTACCTCACCCGCTACGCCGAGACAAAAGCCCTGCCAAAAGGCAGTGCATCCGAGGTAGCTAAGTTCTTCGTCGAAAATATCGTCCTACGTCACGGCGCCCCGGAGGTCCTTATCACCGACAGAGGTCCTTATCACCGACGATTCACTGCCGACTTAACTCAAGCGGTCTTGGCATACAGCCAAACAAACCACCGCCGGACGACAGCGTACTACCCACAGACCAACGGCCTCACCGAGCGGGTTAACGAGACGATCGCCGACATGCTGTCAATGTACGTCGATGTCGAACACAAGACGTGGGACGCCATTCCTCCGTATGAGACCTTCGCATACAACACGGCGGTGCAGGACACGACGTAGATATCTTCATACAAATTGGTCTTCGGAAGGAGCCCGGCAACGACGCTCGATGCCATGTTACCCAACGTCACCGACGAAGAAAACCTCGATGTGAGCGAGTACCTTCAACGCGCCGAAGAAGCCCGACAACTTGCGCGTCTCCTTATCATGAATCAACAGACGACCGACAGCCACCGTTACAACCTTCGACGACGCTTCGTGGAATACCAGCCCGGTGAACGTGTTTGGGTGTGGACACCGATACGCCGACGTGGACTAAGTGAAAAGCTTCTGCGACGGTACTTCGGACCGTACAGGGTGGTTTGACGTTTCGGCCCACTTGATTACGAGGTTGTCCCCGACGGCATCACGAACTCTCAACGACGCCGATCGCGACCTGAAGTCGTCCGTGTCGCGCGCCTCAAGCCGTTTCATGCGCGTTAACAAACTGAACCAGTGTTTTTTTGTATTATTGTTGTATCGTAATTTATTCATTGTACTTTCTTGCATTATTATTTTACTTTCATCTTTAGTTAAAGCATCGGGACGATGCCTTTTTTCAGAGGGCGGCAGTGCCACGTTCTATGTCCCAAGTTTTTGTTATCGTCCCAAAAGACCACACGATTTTCAGCGCAAACCGCGCCTGCAGTTTTCGAGAAGGTTCCGGACTGTAGTAGATCATTTAGATAAGATCACGCCCACTGTGCGAACGGTATAGATTGTTCTTGAACCTACGCCACCGCCAGCGATAACGCTAGAACATTCGACGGCAAGAGTATAAATGCCGACGCGCTTCGCCGCTTGTCAGTAGTTGATCGAAGGCCGACGCTCCGTTCGCCGCTATCAGTCCGAGACTGCTATCTGTGCGAGACTGCTGCTGTAATTGGAGTTTCCGTTTACCGGGCACAGGTTCACCCAAATAAACAGTTAAATCCTAACACGAAGTCTCCTGTCTTCGGCCACGTCATGACCCCGTGACAATATCGCGCCTTCGCTTTAGCCTGCTTGAAGCTCATGAGGTTACATTCTGTGGGTTGCCTCTTCACGACACCCCAAGCTTTGTTTTGCAGCTTTTTTGTTTCGGTGCATTTTTTTGTGTACCAGGTATTTCGTTCATTTTGGACATGATTTTATGATCGTGGTATCATATTTTCGGCGAGTGCAATTTTTATGTCTGTGATTTTGTCATTTATGTCATCTACGGTCATATCAGGCGTGATAGCATCCTCAAGTTTTGCGATCTCTGAAAATAGTGGACAGTCTGCAAGATGGATTAGCCAGCGGCGTGGTTTAGAGGTGATGGTGGGTAGTGAGGATGGCAGTTTGATGATTGCAGGTAGGTGATCACTGCCGTACGAAGAGTCGAGGACTTCTCACTTGAAATCACTAAATACAGATGGTGAACAGAATGCCAGACCAAAGCAATTAAACTTTCCTGAACTTGGTGAAAAGTATGTAGGTGTGTTAGAGTTTAAAAGACTAATGTAATTCGATAAAATAAAATCTTCGATGAGTTGATCTTTTTGGTACGTTTTGTCACTGCCCCATAGCGTACCATGGGCGTTAAAATCTCTTACGAGAACAAATGGTTGTGGGAGTTGGGCGGTTAACTCCTCGAGCTCTTGTAGTGTGAATTATCTATTGGGGGAATGTAGATAGAGCAGATGGACATGGCTTTGCGTGCGATAATGCTGACTGCCACAGCCTCGAGAGGGGTGTTCAATGTCATTGCTCTGGTGGGAAGGCCGATTTTTATTACAATTGCAACTCCTCCCGATAAATGGCTACAGCGTTGCCGGTCCTTACAGACAACTGTATACCCTTTTTGCATACGAGTGTGCTTCGCACCAAGGTTTGTTTCCTTGAGGCAAAATCTATCGGGGAAAACCCTTCAAAGATGTCTCTAATGTCACCTAAGTTTTGAAGTGTGCCTCTGACGTTCCAATGAATAATAAAAGCCATTATGGAATTCAAAGGAAGGAAGTGTACTAATAATGTAGATTGACTTTTAAAATATAGCAGGTGACATATGGTAAAAACTTGGTTTATGAACAGCGATAACCACTTAGGTTATCTCTTGGGTTGCAGCGTTATTGGGGTCTTGTCCCGCTTGGCGCGCTCGAGAGAGCACTGGTTTTTTGGTGTCGACGGCATCGAGGTTTTACGGTCGATCTCCATCGCCTTGTGATAGGTGCTGGAGGATCAAGAGCCAGGCCCTGAGACGCGCGTCTCGGGCTTTGGTGTGCGACAGAGTCACGGGCCCTGCGCAGCCGAAGCAGGTAGGGCCGCCTTGGATGTTGATGGTGGAGCAGCACTGGCTGCTACCACCAAGGGGGCAGGTGGAGCTGCTACGGGACCACTGGCCGCTATCCCCGTAGGCTCCTGATGCTGTTGCGGTGTTACCCCCTGCCACACAGCGCTGGCATAGCTATTCTGAGGTAAGAGTCGAAAGCTGTTCCTCACTTTAAAGAAAGTGAATTTTTCTTTGACTGTTAGAGCAACTATTTCTTTTTCTTTTTCCAGCATGGACACGATCTGGAATACGCCGGGCGATCGCCTTTGCAGTTCACGCAGTGGCAAGATTCCTGAACTTTCTCTGACCTGTGGGCGTTGGCGCTGCAGTTGGCACACGTTTCTTTACCTCTACAAGATTGTGAAGCATGGCCGAGCATCTGGCACTTGAAGCAGCGCCTGGGGTTTAGTATGTATGGTCTGACATATATTTTCAGGTATCCTGCTTCGAGGAAGCTAGGAAGTGTGCTTGTGTGAAAAGTTAGGACTGTGTTACTTTGGGAGTTGTTCGTTTATTCGTCTGATTGCTATTCGTAGGACCTTTACTACATTTTGATCTTGGAAACCATCGAGGAGCTCCTCGTCGCTGAGGTTCAGGAAATTTACTTCCGAGATGACACGCCTACATGTGTTCAGAGATCGGTGAGCTGTGTTTGTGATATCCTTGTTTCCGATACTGTCTATGTCATACAGTTTTCTTACTTGTTCTGTCCTTTTGATTTCTATCAGGAGGTCTTCGGTGTTCATTGTTGATGCCTTGTATTCCTTTCCTATTGCTTCGGCTAGGGATTTCGCCACCAAGAAGGGGGGCAGTTTACGCCTAGTTGTATTTCCTTCTTTATGCAAAACGTGGAAATGGGGAAGTTGTTTAGGTCGGTTTGATGATTGAATTGAGATAGAACTTCGGTGCGACCTCTTTTTAGAGGTCTATCAAGGAGTGGAGGAAACGCTTCCGCCATGATACATTTGGAAAGTTCGGCAACAGTGCCGACAGCTCACCACGGAGCCCTACAAAGGGACGCGGCAAAGCTTCATAAAATAATCTGCATCACGCCAGCCGTAAGCCGCCGCTTCAACCTAATATAATATACCAAGGTTCGATGACCACACATGGTTAACCTTTGCGCCAGGAAAATTAGAAGTGACTAGAAGAGAGGAGAAGACAAGAAAGATGTAAAACGAGAGGGAAAGACGAAGGTGTAGGTAGAGAGAGAGAGGTAGGAAAAGGCGACTGCCGATGTCCCCTGGGTGGGTCAGTCTAGGGGTGCCGTCTACGTGAAGCCAAGGCCAAAGGGGTGCGTTGCCTCTGCCGGGGGGCCTAATGGCCTATTCACCCAGCGTCGGCTCAACCCCCAGAAACCCCATTTCCCCGGACACGGCTGAGCCACGCACGGCTAGGGGTAGGAGGAATTCGAAACGGTACGCACCAAACGCCTTCACTCAAAGACGCCCCTGCAGAGAAGGCAATAATATATACAGATTCCCTAAGCGTATTAAAAGCTCTGAAAACTCTTATAAAGCACAAAAACCCTGTCCTTATCTCGATTTCTTCACTCTTATGCACAGTCCACTTATCTTAGCAGCCTGTTGTGTGCTGGGTGGCAGGACACTGTAAAATTCAAGGCAATGATCTGGCGGACTAGCTAGCTGGACCCTCCAACCAAAACCGCTTCCGTATCGATACCAGTTCCTGCACTCGACTTGACAGCTTTTTTAAAACGAAAGCACAGGGGTTATTGACAGAGCACATGGTGTGACCAGGTGCAACGTCATTAAGCATTGCAATGACTACGCATGCGCAAGCCTGCCCTGCCTCTGTACAAATACACCGGCATCATTGAATGAAGGGCTTTTTCGTTTCCTGCTGCACGACTGTCCACGTGGTGTCAGAAGTGAATCGTTTGATGCCACCTTAATTCGGCAATGAATGAACCCACCGACCGGCTGCAAACGCCCCTCGCGAGAATGGCGTCAATGTTGCTGCAGCCTCCGAGGCCACTAGACTTGTCTGGAGACTTGTTTTACAACTGAACCGCATGAAAACGTGAGTTTGACCTTTTTGCTACGGCGACGGGACTTAGCCAGCAGCCTAAAAATGTTGAAGCCGCAACGCTTTTGATGACAATAGGCGAAGACGCGAGATGAACATTCTATACTTTGAAGTTCGACAGCCAAGACGATAAAAAAAGAGCTCGGAATTATCTCGGCAAAGTTCCAGGCGAATTTCAAGCCGTCTGAGAACCTCACCTTTAACGAATTCCGATTTGGCTCCAGGGACCAACAAGAGAGAGAGTCGTTCAATGACTGGCTTACGGAGCTGTGAATCCTCGCGGCAAGATGCGAATTCAGTGAGCTTGAGGAACAGCTTATTCGGAGCAGGATAGTTCTCGTCTTCAAAGATGAGGATTTTCAGCAGAAGCTTCTCTCGGAAAACCCCGTGTTTTCAAAAGTAGTGCAAATGTGCCGCGCAAGGGAACAAGCAAAAGAACAGCTACTAGAAATCAGACCCAGAACGAACAACCCGACAATTGCCGCAGTCACAGAAAATGCAACGCCTTGCACGCGCTGCGGTCTTGAAAAACATCAATATGGGAAATGGGCGGCGCATGGCAAACGTTGCAACAATTGCGGCAGAAGCAATCATTTTGCCCGTGTGTGCCGTCAGCCAATGCGAACGCCTAGATCGACCACACGCGAAGTAAAGCAGGTCGTTTTGGGAGTTGAAGACGAGTATTTTCTACAAGCCCTAGAAGCGTATGCTATCTCCAGTCAGGACCGTTGGTCAGCGGAAATTGTTATTGCAGGTTCAGCGGTTGAATGCAAATTGACACGGTAGCTAACTGCTGTGTCATGCTTTAGGCGACGTTTCGGAAACTAGCTAAGCAGTCGGCGCAGCCATGCTCGACCACCTTGAGCGCTTTTTTTGGCCACAAGAAAACGGCGTTGAGTAAATTCACGTTACCGACTTCGTACATGGCTCAGAATTGTCATGTGGAATTTTTTATTGTACCCCAGTTCGTGTCGGTAACAGTGAGTGACAGTGTTGCAGAGCGCTTAAGACTATTATCCCGCGTACGCGCGGTCGATGTCCAGCCAAGCCTGGACCCAAGTGCCGGTTTAGAAGATGTATTCTAAGGCCTCGGCGAGCTGAAGGGTGTTTCGTACCCCATCGAGCTCAAGCCAGGCGCACGAGGCAGCATCAAGCCAGCTCGGCGAGTTGCGGTTGCTCTTCCAGAACGCGTGAAACAACAGCTCGATAAAATGGAGCGTGACCTCGTCATTGCATAGGTAACTGAACCTACTGCCTTGGTAAGCCACATGGTCGTAATAGTTAGGAATGACAAAGTGCGCATTTGTTTAGATCCTGCGGACTTGAACAAGGCCATACTGAGGGAGCACTACGATATGCCGACATTAGATGTAGTTCCGTGCCTGCATGAGACATAGTACTTTTCAACGCTAGATGCATTAAGCTAGACGAAGAAAGTTCATTATTATTTACCATGAGCACTCCCTACGGCCGCTACAAATTTCTGTGCATAGCCTTCGGGATCGCCTCGGCTCCAGAAGTCTTTCGGCAGGCAATGCACCAGGTAGTTGAAGGCCTGGGTGGTGTCGCCGTTGTAATGAATGACATTCTCGTGTGAGGAAACTGTCAAGAAGAGCATGACAAAAATCTAGCAGCTTTGTTCGCAAGCTGCAGAGAGCACAACTTAAAGCTGAATAAAAAAGTATCATTTTTTGCAGCCGCAAGTTTGATACATGAGTCATATCCTCACGGAAGAAGGACTTTGCCTGGATTCCGGGAGAGTAGACGACGTCTCGCAAGTGCCACCACTGCAAAACTGTAAGGAACTGCAGGTTTTTCTCGGGATGATGAACTTTGTGGCGCGTTTTATCCCCAACACGTCTTCACTATCTGCACCCCTTCGGGAGCTATTCAAGAACACTGACTGGGCCTGGACACAAGAGACCCAAGAAAGCTTCAATACACTTCGCGCTTGCCTAAAAAAAGCACCTGTTCTCGCCTATTTCGCGAAAGGTGTTCCCTGGACGTTGTCCGTGGATGCAAGCCAGAAGGGGGTAGGGGCAGTTATTTTGCAAAATGGACACCCAATCGCCTAGTCGTCGCGTTCGCTTACCGAAGCACAAACTAAATACGCCCAAATCGAGAAAGAGCTGCTGGCCATTGTTCACGGGTGCGCAAGGTTTGAAGACTACATCCTAGGGCAGCCAGAGGTAATCGTAGAATCCGATCACCGCCCTCTAGAGTCAATATTTAGGAAACCACTGTGTGAGTGCCCGTTACTATTGCAGCGTATGAGACTCTCCCTTCAGAGGTTTCCTATAAAAGTGATTTACAAATTAGGAAAAAAGCTGTTCCTAGCGAATGCACTCTCGCGTTTTCCTAACCAGAAGGAGCTGAAAGAAGAATCACTGGATTTTCATGTGAACGCTCTCTCTTCTTTTCCAGTCTCTGATCGGCAACTGCAGGAAATCCGGGAAGAAATATTCAAAGATGCAACAATGACTAAACTGTTCAGCTATTCAACCACAAAATGGCCTGAGAGCAAGCTTGAGGTGTCTGAAACCGCACGAGCGTATAGGAACTATCGCGACGAACTTCACGTCGAAGATGACATTCTCCTAAAAACCAACAAGTAGGTCATTCTGCCGACAAAAAGGCAAGATGTACTTCGTTTGCTTCACGCGGCACACGGGGTGAAGAAAAAATGAAGGCAAGAGCCAAAGTGGTTATGAACTGGCCGGGCATGTCGGCGGATATTGCAGCTCTAGTGAAGGCGTGTCAACTTTGTCAAAAGTACAAGAGCAGAAACGCCAAACTACCAATGCTTAGTCCTGATATACCTACTTTGCCGTGGAAAGTAGTCGGAATCAACCTTTTCTACCACGAAGGCGTTGAATACGTCGTTGTGGTAGATTTCTATTCTTTTTTTTTTCGAGATCAAGCAGATGCATCGAACTACGGCAGAAGCAGTGACAAACGTGTGCATGCAAATCTTCGCCACGCACGAATACCAGCAAAGATATGCAGCGATAATAGTCCCTCATTCAATAGCGCGTGCTTTCGTATTTTTTCAACGCAGATGGGCATCACCAACGTGACTTCCAGTCCGCATTACCCTCGCGGTAACAGCATGGCTGAAAGGGCCGTCTAAGAAGCAAAGAAACTACTAAAAAAGTGCCGGTTCGGAAAATTGGAGTTCTACAGCAGCCTGCTTGAATGAAAAAAACATGCCAACGGATGACGGCCTAAAGTCACCCGTCCAACGGCTCTTGGGGCGACAGACGAGGACCAAGCTTCCCGTACTAGACTGCCACCTAGAACCCCAAACCGTGCCGGCCGGAGGTGTCCGAAAGCGACTTGGCGAAATGCGGCGAAAACAACGTGTCTTCTACAACAGATCAACGCGGAATTTACCGGAAGTGCACAGTGGGTCCATAGTATTGGTTCACGATACAACAAACAAGACCTGGGCACCAGCAGTCGTTATGGGCCCGGCAAGCACACCACGCTCTTATATTGTTGCTACTGAGAACGGCCAGTATCTACGACAAACAAGAGAGCCTCAGGTCAACAAACGGCAGGTTTTCTCACAGCAGCCAGAAAGCGCGACAGCGACCGTGCGTTCCAGCCAGCAGCCGTGCACCACCGAGCAGCAAGCACCCCAAGAAGCGCTGCGTCGAAACACAAGACTGCGAAGATCGCCACAACGCTATCCTCTTCCAGAGCGCCCAACAGAAACTGTTCCGCTGATGTAGTGCAAATTGAACTTTGAATTGTTTCTTCAATGTGCCTTCGTTTAGACATTTTGTGTTCTGTTTCTTTTTTTCTAAGGGAAGGAAGATGTGACCAGGTGCAACGTCATCAAGCATTGCAGTGACTATGCATGCGCAAGCCTGCCCTGCCTCTGACCAAATACGCCGGCATCAAGCAATAAAGGGCTTTTTCATTTCCTGCTGCACGACTGTCCACACAAGGGACACACACACACAGGTAATAAATTGCATGTCGTCAAGCCAACACTTGGTCATTGGCCGCCAGTATCGAAATCACGCCACACAGAAGTAATCATTACAAGGTTAAGAACAGGACATACAGACACAACACACTCATTTCTTTTGTCTCGGGGTGATCCGCCTTTGCGTGACAGATGTGGAGAAGCACTCACCGTAGTTCACATTCTAATCCAGTGTGAAGAATCAGACACGCTGAGAAGACAAAACTTTCCATTATCCTACCTACAACAGATACCACTTCATCCTGCAATGTTTGTTGGTAGAGAACCACTCTTTACACATAAATCAATGTTAGCTTTTTTAAAGGAGGTTCATACTTTTCATATTACATTTCCGGGAGTTCCGTAGCACGGCCTCTCCCTAGAATTCTCCGGTGAAGTGGCTACACTCAACAAAGCACTTGCCTCACGGCCCTTGGACACCAGGATGTGAATGATGGAGGCACTTGTGCCAATGCCATACATGTGAATCATCGTTTTTATTTTCACAAACATTTGCAATGTATTAACACCGCACACTTTTCACGGCATGGTCATGTTTTTATTACTTCTGTTTTTACCCGCCTAAGAGTGAGGGATTTTATGGCCCATATACAGCCGCTTATCACAACCATTGTCCATATAAAATGTAACATGTACTGGCGCTGTTTGGCCATGAAATGACCCTTGCGCCACGAAACATAACATATTCATCATCGACATTCTTCATTAGCGCTTCGCATATCATTTGTTGCCGCTGTACTTGCGATCTCCCAATATTTTCGTACTGTTGGCTCGTTCACAAGGTGGTGTCACCTTAGCTCGGGAAGATGCCGAGCTTCACGAACTCGGAGGAACCTCGGCATATCCTGCATAGCTTCCTTGGTCTACAGGAGAAACCAGGCAACGACGCTCGATGCAATGCTCACCAACGTCGCTGACAAACAAAACCTCGGCGTCTCCCTCTATTTTCAGCGCACTGATGGAACTCGTCAACTCGCCCGCCTGCACTGACAAATCAGCAGACGACCAATTACAATCTTCGACGACGCTTCGTGGATTACCAGCCTGGTGAACGTGTTTGTGTATGAACGCCGATACGCTGCCGTGGGCTCAGTGAAAAACTTCTGAGGCGATACATCGGACCATACATGGTAGTGCGACGTCTCGGCTCACTCGACTCCAAGGTTGTCCCCGAAAGCATTATGAACTCTAAACGGCGCCAGTCGTGACCTGAAGTCATCTATGTCGCGTGCCTCATGCCGTTTCATGCACGTAAACGAACTGAAAAGTGTATTTTGTAGTTGTAATTGCTATATTGTAATGTATTGTTTGCAGTTTTATGCGTTATTGTTTTACTTTCATCTTCTGGTAAAGCATCGGGGCGACGCCCTCTTTCAGAGTGGGGCAATGCCACGTCGCTTCCACAAGTTTTGTTGTCACCCCGTTGCACTCCACGTAATTTTCAGCGTGATTCGTACATGCACTGTTAGAGAAGCTTCTGGACAGTGGTATTCTTTTCGATAAGGATACGCCCACTGCGAGAACATTACAAATTATTCTGGAACCTACGTGGCCGCTAGCAATAATGCTAAAATATTTGACGAAACGTGTATAAAATTTCGACGAGCATCATCGCTAGTCAGTTTATCGCTGACCGACCCTCTGTTTGCTACTACCAGTGCCCGTGCCTGGCTGTAATTTGACATTCAGTTTTCTAGATACAGGCACAGCACAAATAAAGTCTTATTTTTGATCTGCAGTCTGCTCTTTTCGGCCATGTCAGAACACCATCACAATATCCACATACAGGGTGCCCCAGCTAACTTAAGGCAGAGTTTGATCAATTACCGGCACACGCCATTATGACGCAATCTAAGGCATGTTGCTCACCTTTTCCAGGAGTTAGTCAAACTATGTTTTGTGTTCTCTAACATTGTTATATTAGATCTGTTTATTTATATAACTTTTGAAGGAACGAAGTTTGACGACAAATTTGAATAAGAAAGTTGTAAATCTGTTTGCAAAACACCCGAATAGATAGTTTTCAACTTTATATCTTTTAAGTATCAGAGTTTTTTGCCTAATAAGAAGTGCCTGCGAAAAACAAAAATACTATGTGAAGAAACCACTCGCACATCAGTGCGCACGATGATTCTAGTGCTCCCTAATGTTCCGCGTACAAACGACACGCTTCCCTCGCACCGGTTCATGAAAGCGATAAGCCGTCACAGCGGTTATCGTTATTGTGACCGATAGCAAAACGTGTTCATCGTAAAGTGACCTTCACTTCACTTCACTTTATTTTCCTTAAAGACCCCGCACTGGAGGTATTACATAAGGAGTGGGGTTAACACACATTTTTTTTACAAAATAGTGGCTACATACATTTATTGAAAAACAGCAGATTTTAGTTTTACCGAAAATGATGATGAGCAGGTGGTTTCGACGATATGGCGGGGCAGGCCGTTCCAGTCAACTGATGATCGACAAAAGAAAGATGCAGAAAATGTTGTAGTGCGGCTGCGTGGACGAGAAACTTGCAAGTGGTGCCCTGTGCGCAGCGAAGTGCGCGGTGGCGGGGCCAAAATATATGGGGCATGATGAAGCGAGCTGTAGAAAAACTTGTGAAAAAGGATTAATGAATCAATGCGGCGCCGGTATGATAGCGTGTTTAAACCAGACTGTGTTTTTAGTAATGATATGCTGATGTTATAGGAATATGACGATTGAATAAACCTTACTGCGCGATTCTGAATGGCTTCTAGGGTATTGATAAGACATGCTTGATGAGGTGACCATATGGGAGAAGCGTATTCTAGTTTCGGGAGTACGAGTGACTTATATGCTAGAAGTTTTACGTGGCGTGGTGCATGACGCAGGTGGCGTTTTAGAAATCCCAGGGTTTGGTTGGCCGAGGCGGTAATGCATGCTATATGAGGCGACCAGTTTAAGTCATGTGAGAGTGTGACACCAAGGTACTTGAATGTATCCACTGTTTCTAATGAAGTGTTAGCAATAGTGTAAGGTGTGTATAATGGCTGAAGACGGCGAGTGAAACATACTACCTTGCATTTGTTGGGGTTGAGGGTCATCAGCCATTCGTTGCACCAATCCTGAATATTGTTGAGATCTTCTTGCAGAATAGCGTGGTCAGCATTGTTAGTGATTGTACGGTAGATGACACAATCATCTGCGAACATTCGGATTTGAGAGGAAACATGTAGAGGGAGGTCATTTATATAAATAAGAAACAGCAGAGGGCCTAAGACGCTGCCCTGTGGAACGCCAGATGTTACAGGGAGGGGGGCGGAACCACCATCATTGCGGCTCTGCTGAGACAGCACAATAGGGCAAATGTTATGGTCGTTTGTTCGCGAAACGTTAGGGAGCACTAGAATCAGTGTGTGTTCTGGCGCACGAGTGGTTTTTCACGCGGTATTTTTAGTATTTCACTGGCATTTGTATTTAGCAGAAAAACACTAATACCTAACAGATAAAAAGTTGAAAACAGTCTAATCAGACATTTTGCCCACCGATCTTCAACTTCTTCATTGAAACATTTATTCATCTTCGTTCCTTAAAACTTAGTTAAATAAAGAGATGTAGTAAAACAATATTTGAGAACAAAAAAATAGTCTGACTAACTCCAGGCAACAATGAGCAACATGCATTTGGTCAAGTCCTAAATGCGCCAGCCGGCATATTTTTGAACTATGGCGAATGTAACCCGCGACGCCCTGTATATTTATAGCTGTTACATAAAAAAAACAAAATAAAACAACCAGGTGAAAGATACAAAGACAAGTGTTTTGATGCCTAGTGTGAGTTTACAGAGGAAAACAAATAAATACAGGTATAGCAAATTAAATAAACAATAAATATTAATATATATACAAGAAAATGAGCATCCACTGACAATAACTTGAAATTCATGCACAAAGATGAGAAATAAGTATGGGGCATATTAGGAAGCTGCAACAGACGAAATATGTATACTTACATTCACCTAATAAAAAAGAACAATGAAATTGGCAAGAACAAGAAGTTCGCTGAGATCCCACGTATTGGGGGAATCGATGATTTGCGAAGCACGAGTGAGGACGGTTGATATGTCACTTTAAAATCAGCACAATCTTATGAGGCCGACGTAAATTATGCCGTCCATGACTTCCATGTCGTGATTATCTTGTTTGAATGTGTCATTTACCTTCGTCGTCTATTCACGTTACGTGATACCAAATTTAGTATGATAAGATGTGATATGTTGATCTAGCGAAACGGCCAAGACCACGCTATGAGCGTAGCATATGTCATGTTTTACATCATGCGCATGTCACGATTAAAATGTTTGCATGGGCCATTTACCTTCGCCCTCTATTTACGTCATGCGGTACCAAAGTTTGTATATGTTTAGCTAGCGAAATGGCCATGAGCCGTTATTGGCGTAGCATATGTCATGTTTTACCTGACACGTATATCATGATTATCATGTTGGGGTGTGTCATTCACCGTGGTCATCTATTCACGCCAGCTGATACCAAATTTGGTATATGTGGAGCTAGCGAAAAGGCAGTGAGCACGCTATGAGCCTAGCATGTAATCATGGTTCACATGACACGCATGTAACGATTATCATGCTTAGACATATCATTTACCTTTGTCGTCTATTCCCGTAAAGTGACAGCTAATTTAGTATATGTAGAGTAGGTGAAACAGGCCTGAGCACGCTATGAGCGTGCCTTGTAATGATGTTTTACATGACACGCATGTCATGATTATAATGTTCGGACCCATCATTAACGTTCGTCGTCTATTCACGTCACGAAATACCAAACTAGGTGAAGCTAGCGAAAGAGCCGTGAGCGCATCATGAGCGTGATATGTTGTCATGTTCTTACATGGCTTATCTTATCAATATCATGTTTGCACCAGTCATATACCTCCGTAATCCGTTTACGTCACGTCACACCAAATTTGGTAATAATGCAGCTATCAAAACGACCGCGAGCGCGCCATGAGAGTGGTGTGCAGTCATGACCAGTCTTAGCATGAAAATTGTGACAATCATGTTTTGATTTCCACGTTAGGTTCTGTCACTTACGTTCGCCATGCAGTCATGCCATACCGTACCAGTTTTACAAATATCATGTGAAAGAAACCACCGCAAAAGCAGCAAGACCTTGAAACGTAAACTATGACATTCATGGCATATGTGTCACGATTTTTATGTTATGACTAGTCAATTATTATCGTCATACAGTCATGTTACGACATACCGACTTTGGTACTGATATCATTTTCGAGCCGACCAGGAGAGCCAAAGGTCGGAGTCTAGATAGATAGATAGATAGATAGATAGATAGATAGATAGATAGACAGACAGATAGATAGATAGATAGATAGATAGATAGATTAGATAGATAGATAGATTAGATAGATAGATAGATAGATAGATAGATAGATAAGTAGAAAGATAGATCCGCTCAAAGTCGCCGAAGTTCGCTAAGAAATGCTTCTCATTTAATAAGTAAAAGCCAAGCAATAGCTAGATGCAAACTTCAATTTCTCAGTGTTCCTATTTGCAACTAGACTTTGCAAAACAAAATAGAAATCTCCCAACAGGATCCCCGCCCACTCCCCCCCCCCCTCCAGTGTCGGTGGCTGTCCCACTCCTTTGCCACGTGTGACCTGAGCTTCACAAAGTGGTCTTCAAAGAACTTTGTCGCTGCTCTTTTGTGCGTACGCAGAAGAGCACAATATAGCGGATGCATTTTTCAAATTAACAATTGGCACAGACAACTAAATTGAGCAACAAAAGTAGGTGTGGTGGCCTGTAAACTCCTTTGTACTTTCTCCTTTTGTTGATGTATCTGTCTGGACGTTACTCTAATCATTCCAGCATTTGCCAGCTGAAACATCCACCTTAGAGGAGGGCGAAAATTCATTACAGCAGTTTCTTTCCCTATTAATCTAATGTACAGGGCGGACTTGGCGCCCTTCTCCCCCTTAATGAAGGTGGCTGTCCGGAGTCGTTTCTTCGGGAAATCCTCGGGAAATCCTGTGGTTTCGGGAAATCCTCGAACAGATAAAGGCCCACTCCGGGTTCCTGAAATCCTCGAACTTTTCAAATACGCAGAGGTGGCTAATGGTCTATCTCCCTTTCAAACACGTGGCATCACGTGTTTTTTTGTTTTTCTCGGTCCAAAGCCGGGTACAGACCTTCAGATATCCCCGGTACACAGAAGAAGTGCATAACCACAGTGGATATGTTCGTCCTCGGAGATCACTTGAAAAAAAAACGGAAAATGTAGAAATAAAACTACTTATTCAAATACAAACCTACAATTAATTGATATGCTCAGATTCATTCAAGAACCTGTGCACTACAGGGGTTTAGTCAGAGTTCCCAGAGTCTTTGTACAGAGATAAGGGGAAAGAAAAAAAGAAAAAAAAAGGAAAAAAAAGAGGAAAACAGGAGAGATGAAGGCAAGAAAAAAAAAGAAAAAGTGAAAGGAGGAAAATAAGAAAACAACAGTCCAAGAGGACAAAAAAGTCCCTGCAGCAGAGTGCAAGGGTGGAGATGTTGAAGAGAAACAGAGAAAAATGAACATAAAGAAAAAAACTAAAAAAAACAAAGTAAAACCAAAACTTATAAGAGAGGGAAAAAAGGGTAGAAAAAAAAGAGAGCAAGAAAGCAGGAAATGAAAAATGAAAAAGGTAAAAATGAAAAAAGAACAACTAAAGAAAGAAACACTATAACCTAGATATAGGCTATATAAGGCAGACATAGGCTTTGCCAAAGGGCAATGTCTATGTCTGTGGTAGTCAGTATGGCGTGGAAAGGAAGGTACAGATGTGCATGTTTGTTGAAATACTTATGTGTATGTGTATATATATCGAAACAGGTGGCGGCATAAGAGATATTCCCTGAATGTAGTGGTTCCATGTGGGAGAGGGGGTGATAGAGCCGGGAGGGGGATGAAGGAGAGGAGCAGAGGAGAAAGAAAAAAGGAAAAAAAGTTGAAGGAGGGGTGGATACGATGCAGAAAAATGACAATACCACGAATAAACACACCGCTAGTAGATGAAAGTACTAATTCCTCCGAAAAAGGCAAATGCAAGCAACACTAAAAAATGGAGGCTAGGCCAGCGGAGCTCTCCAGTTGATCGACGTAGCACGTTTAGAAACATAGGACAAGGGAAGGCACAGAAGGTAGCGCTTACTTCCAACAAAATCTTTATTTCGAGGAGCGTACATATATATGCTCACGAAATTCGAAGACAACAGATAAACAGATGGAAAACCCTCTATTGCCATGCGCTAAAAACTTATGATCTCAAGAACGACAATTCTTTTTCACAAAGACCGAGAGAAGGAGTGCTGACGCAGTTCAGCCCTAATCTACTAATCTTTTCTGCTTCAATAATCTCCCTTGTCACTTTATTTCTGTTTTTTCCTATGATTACCGTACCATAAAAAAAGCTTTGCAGCCACACGTGCTGCAACGTAGTGCCAAAAAATCATCTCGACCATTTCTTACGTTGCAAGCGCGTTCGCGGAGCCGGTCATTGATGCACCTGCCAGTTTGTCCTATGTAGTATTTACCGCATAAAACAGGTATGTGATAGATTACAAATTGCGCGCATGTGACAAACAGTGTTAAGTGCTTTTTAGAGCATCTCGGTTTTGCATGTAAAACAACTTTCATACACAAGTACGAGAGCTTTTTCCGGGCAGAAAACACCACTTTTACATTGGCCCGCTCCGTAACCTTTTTCAAGTTGTGGGAGATTCCATGCAGACAAGGCACTACGGCAAGCTTCTGACGTCTTACTGGCTCAACATGAGGGAAAGCTTGCTGCTTGTCAGAAGCTTGCCGTAGTGCCTTATCTGCATGGAATCTCCCACAACTTGAAAAAGGTTGGGGAGCGGGCCAAAGTAAAAGTGGTGTTTTCTGCCCCGAAAAAGCTCTCGTACTTGTGTATGAAAGTTGTTTCACATGCAAAACCGGGATGCTCTAAAAAGCACTTAACACTGTGTGTCACATTCGCGCAATTTATAATCTATCAGATACCTCTTTCATGCGGTAAATATTACATAGCACAAACTGGCAGGTGCATCAATGACCGGCTCCGCGAACACGCTTGCAACGTAAGAAATAGTCGAGATGGTTTTTTGGCACTACATTGCAGCACGTGTGGCTGCAAACCACTTTTTCATGGTACGGTAATCATAGGAAAAAACAGAAATAAAGTGGCAAGGGAGATTATTGAAGCAGAAAAGATTAGTAGATTAGGGCTGAACTGCGTCAGCACTCCTTCTCTCGGTCTTTGTGAAAAAGAATTGTCGTTCTTGAGATCATAAGTTTTTAGCGCATGGCAATAGAGGGTTTTTCTTCCGCTTATCTGTTGTCTTCGAATTTTGTGAGCATATATATGTACGCTCCTCGAAATAAAGATTTTGTTGGAAGTAAGCGCTCCCTTCTGTCCCTTCCCTTGTCCTATGTTTCTAAATGCGCTACGTCGATCAACTATGTCTTACCAACATGCCCAACTTTATACTCTAGAGCTCTCCAGGATTAGGGAGAAGGCAAGACACGAAAAATGGGTGAAGGAAGAAGAAAGATCGAGTTAAACAAAACAGGGAAATCAAGAAAAGACAAGACTTGTGAGTCAAGACTTTTTGCGAGTCGAGATGCTTATCCAACACTGTCTACAAAATTTATGTTCTCTGCAATTGATCGTGGTACTTTTATTGATTGTGTATTTATCGACTTTTCTGAAGAATTTGACACAGTTTGTCACGAATTACTACTTTTAAAATTAAGTAAACTAAATCTTGACCCACACATAATAAAATGGATCGAGTGCTTCTTAGGCAACCGCGAAAAATTTGTGACTGCTAATGAATGTAACTCTCCTCCTACTGCCGTAACCTCAAGTGTACCTCAAGGCTTTGTTTAGGGTCCCTTACTTTTTTTAATATATATTAATGATTTGCCTCATAACATTTCCTCCTCCATGTGGTTATTTGCTGACGATTGGGTTATTTACCGTAAAATTTTGACCTCTAAAGACACTGACACCCTGCAATCTGACCTAGACAATATTTCTACGTGGTGTAATAATTGGCTAATGAAACTTAACACAAATTAAAGGAAATATATGAGAATAGCTCGTAAACCTTCAAAAGTTGCGTCCCCCTCGTACCTACTTAATAACACTCCCCTGAACAGCGTTTCTTCTTACAAGTACCTCGGTGTTAACATTTCTAATAACCTGTCATGGCAGGCTCTCGTTGACCAAATAACATGCAACGCGAATCTAACTCTTGGGTGTTTACGTCGAAATTTTTCTTTTGCTGCAATTAGCCTAAAGCTTCTCCTGTATAAATTATTAGTGTGACCAAAACTCGAATATGCGTCGTCTATTTGGGATCCTCATATTCACACGCTCATAGACAACATTGAATCCATCGAGAATCGCTCAGCACGTTTCATATTGTCCAATTACTCTCGAACTGCAAGTGGCACGTTAATGAAGGCTCAACTAAGTTTGCATAGCCTCTCAATACGACGCGGAAATTCACGTCTCTGTCTCTTTCATAAGATCTATCACACTAACAGATCCCTCTTTGATTCACTGTTTTTTACACCAGCCTACATATCAGCACGCAATGACCATCAATACAAGGTAGGGGTTCCCTTCTGCCATACAAACTTGCGCTTCAACTCTTTCATCCCTAGAACATGTACTGACTGGAACCACCTTCCCGCATCGATCGCTTCAATCACAGACGCCAATGCGTTCAAATCAATCATTTCGAAAGTGCATTATAATTTATTCTAATCCTGCTGTTTTGTTTTACTTCTTATTGATATTTGTTGTCCCACTCCTCTCTGTAATTCCCAGTGCCTTGAGAGTAAATAAATGAAATGAAATGTAGAAACCTAATATGCGTGTGTGGAAGAAAAAGAGGACTAATAAACACCGCTGAGTTTCTGGCCCATTCCCCTGGTCGCGGTGGATGCGTTGGTAGAGCCATCTACCACACTTTAATTTTTTTCTCTCTTCTATTCAAGCCCCGCCGCGGTGGTCTAGATGCTAAGGTACTCGGCTACTGACCCGCAGGTCGCGGTATCAAATCCTGGCTATGACGGCTGCATTTCTGATGGAGGTGGAAATGTTGTAGGCCCGTGTGCTCAGATTTGAGCGCACGTTAAAGAACCCCAGGTGGTCAATACTTCCGGAGCCCTCCACTATGGCGTTTCTCATAAGTATATAGTGGTTTTGGGACGTTAAACCCCACATATATATCATTCAATCTCTTCTATGATAAATTAAATTTCGCGTCTGCCCTAATCATTTTATTTTTATTTGGCAGCCTGCAATACTTAGGTGCAGCAGGCAGGACATAGTTTATATATATATATATATATATATATATATATATATATATATATATATATATATATATATATATATATAATCCTTTTAGTATTTTATTCTTCCTTTTATTTTTTTCATTACTTTTGCCCACCCAACATTTTTCTTCATCCTTCCACCTGCACACAGCTAAGCAAATGACACGCTGATCTTCAAGGAACTTTGTCGCAGCTGTTTTCTGCGTGTATAGAGAGCACAATAAAGCGGGGATGTTTACTAAGTTGAGAGCAATTGGCACATACAACTCTAAAAAAAGAAAGTTGCGTACCCGGTTGCATACTTTTTTTTGGTGCTTTGTTGGTCTGGCAGGTACTTGTTGACCATTCCAGCCTTTGTCCGCTCAAATATCCACCTTGTTGGAGGGAGGGGGTGCACTGGTGAAACTTCATTGTGAGGCACATGCTATCCTAAGAGAACTAAAATTGTGTGCGCATGGCAACAATGCGTCGAACTCCTAGTTTGTGCATGTGTAGAAGGCTACATGAATAGTAAAAATTATATTTCTTTTTTCTATATCCGTCGCGAATATAATTAGCGATAATATCTATGGCTTGAATAACTCTTTCAAGAAGCAGTGTTGCGGCAGGGACGCAGTTTTACTGCCGCTAGCTGCATGCCATTGTCAACCTCCCCCGTCACTCGCGAGCGCCCGAGTAGAGTTACTGGCATATACCGTAACTCTACGTCCCAGTAGAGTTACTGTATATGTTACCTTTAGGTAGCTGAGTTTAGCGACTGTTTTCTGGGCACTGCTCTTTCCACCTACAGAAGTTGAGCGCCCCTTTTCGAGCGCTATCACGATGTCATAGGTGGTTTATTTGTACTGCGGAGAAGCCAACGCTACGCAGATTCCGGGCAGATAAAGTGTGGTTGACAACGGCTGCTGTCATTCTCGCCGCACTTCTTCGGTAATGTAGCCATGCTGCCTGCTGGTCACTAGAAATGCGGCAAAAAATGCAGTTTGTGTTGAATAGTACTACGTAGAGCCCATGCGATTAGACGCGGGTGCAGCGGGTGCTGTTATCGAAAGATTAGTGCTCAGTCGGAAAAAAATGAACGCTTGGCAATTGTCGTCAACAGGATTTTCTTTTTGGGGTGGGGGTGCAAACCATTATTGCATGGCGGTCAAGGAAGAGCGAGAACACTGCCCTAGCTTGGGTGAGGGCAAGTGCTGTTGTGGCTTGAGGGGAGCACTTGCCTCTTTTGCACTTCTCGGCTGATGCCCATATGCACTTGACTTTTTTAATTGGTTCATGACTCTGCAAGACTTCATCTATTTGTATTACCATAGATTCCGTAATGAATACGTTATACATGCAGAGTTTGGCAGCGTGTGTCAGCTGCATACGTCCACGTGGGTGTGGCGGTTAAAACGCTAAAACTATAGGAACAACTTAAACTAGAACTATTTGAATCGGCATTGTGTTGCTGCTAGTGTGTGAATTGAATCCATCTTTGAAATCCTAAGTGGAAAGAATGTAGGACACGACAGGGCTGTCGAACAACGATTCTGATCAATTGTCGTGATCCGCGATCGTAATACAAGCTTAATACGATATGTGCGCTAATACGAGATACAAGCGTAATACGAGATACGAGGGCGTCGCACGGCCACTCTCGATCGCTGTTATCCACCTTGATTCAGTTGAAGACTACAAAGCTTTAGCTGGTGACTCACAAAGTTAACGAACGAGCCTAACGCGATGAAAATATTCCATTCATAACTGGCTTGATAGCGATCAAGAGTGAAAAATGATTTTGTATACTTAAATTGGAAAAACACTGCAAAAGAAGCCGAAGCTATGTGTGGCCTACTATAGATCTACATATGTATCACTGATTCAACGAGCTGACACACTTTTTTCATTAGTACATAGCAAAAAAGTAAACATAAAATCAACGCTTCCAGGCGTGACCAGAGCAACTGAGTTTTTTTTGTACCTTGATAAAAAATAGAAAGAAAGCAAGAAAAAGAAAAGCAATGCTAATATTCGGAAGCGCGAGCGCTGCTCCTACGCGGATGGTGAGTGGCGTTCCCGCAAGACATTGGAACCCAAGATGGCGCACGTTGGCGCAACTCTGCGACCTAAACATACAGTAAAAAAGTAGCATATACAGCAACTCTACGTGCCAGCAACAAAGAGCGCCGCGTCGCGGTACATAGAATTTAGTTTCTCCACCGCCGCTTGGGAAGGCACCCGTTCACGACACCATAGGAAAACTTTTCTAGCCACTATGCCATTACTGCGCCCGCCAGCTTACTGACTCTGTGACTTTGGTATCAGCCTGGGTTGCATAAAGCACGACACATCAATCGTCGTCGCTCCTTGTGCGGGCACTGCACAGGAGGTAAAATGGTTGATTTAGGTTGACAGGTGTAAAGGACGGGGCGTTGGGTAAGACCGCTCTCGAAGCAGCAGAGTTGTGGTGCTTGAAGTTTTGGCGTTTCAGCTTCGGAACATTTTTATCTGTTACTTAAGTTTACCTGAAGTAAGTAGAAGGGCAAGCATTTTCAGAAATGCATTTGCGGTGGGGTGATATCGAGCCACAGCTGTTTTTCTGGCCTCCGCTAACAGTACAGCGGGCGTACCAGTGCACCGATTGACTGAAAAACTGCCCAAGAAAATGCTAATGCAATCCGCTGAAAAAGTACGGGAATCTGTTAGTTCACTAGCGCATACAAAACTACCGACTGAAACTTGCGTGTTCTTACGCACGAGTCAGAGATGTACCGGCTACTGCACTCGGCAGCTTTCAGTGACAGCCTGCGTTGCTGAAAGCAGGGCGCATCGATCATCGTCGCTCCTTGTGCATGCGCTGTACACAAGGAAAAATGGCTGATTTAGGTAGACGGATATATAAACCATACATTGCAGTCGTTCTTAACTTTATCATTGTGTGCAGTCAAAGAAAGAAGTGTTGGTATCATGTACACCAATGTAGTCAGCACTACAGGCCTAATGCTTACGGGGTACTGATTAATACCACTCTCGGAGAATCTGTGTTGCGATGCTTGAGATTTCTGTGTTTGAGCTTCGAAACATTTCTATTTGTTACCTAAAGTAACTAGAAAGACAAGCATTACCGTACATACATTTCCGGTGCGGCGATATCTAGCAACAGCTATTTTTCTCGCCTCCACTGGGAAATCTTGTAAAGCGTCGTGACAGTTAATTTACGTCTCATCAACTTCGCAGTGTAAACGAATTGCTGCTTCTGTTAGGAGTGGGGACTAGCTCCTGGATTATAAATATTTCAATACGGAATTTTTACAACATTACATCTCTGATGAGAAATCGGTGTATGCAATATACGCGCGGGACATGCGAAAAACCTGCATTATTTGCTGCAACGTGATGCAGCTCAAGAAAGTACGCTGTTATTCTTATTCTGACACTGCGTGAGGTATAAAAAGAAAGCGTGTTAGTAAACAAAATTTTGAGTGTTGGCTGCTTTATGTGATTTTCTCATATTGCTCCCAATTCCAAAAGAAAACATTAAAAATGACAGTCATTTTTCGTATAACAGATGATGATGTGTGATATGCGAAATAGCGTGGCATGCTCGGATATCCCTGCTGAAACGTTCCGCACTTAGTGTTTCCGCACAAACGCAATTATTGAACTATGAGAAGCTGTGCGATGCGCAAAGATTCGCATATAAGAAAAGCCGCGTGATGCAGAAAGTTTTGAGCATAAGAAAAGCTGCGTGATGTGCAAAGTTCCGCATATAAGGAAAGTCGTAATAATTATGCGGAAACAAAATTACCGTCTGAATCTGGTAGAAAGCAATATATTGTGTAAATTGAATGGACGTCCACATCTTGTGTACATGCCATATTAGGCGCAAATCACAATATATCTTAAAGATGCACGATGAGGGAATGAATCATCGGAATCTTTCCAAAAGTAATGATGTGGGAGCGAAACTACCTTTTGAATAAAATATGTTGAAAAGCTAGTGAAATAAAATGCTAGCGATCATAAGTGGTGGTTACATTGCAACAAAGTAATGCAGTGTTCCATGCAATACTAAAAAACCTATAAAGTTAGTAATTGCAATAGAAAAGCATTATTATGCACATCGAAAGGTGCCCTGCTTTAATGAATGATTTTTTATTTGCCTGTATGCTCCAGCTGTGAATAGCCACATCTGAGTGTTGATGGTACGCAAATGAGGTGACCTCGCACTGTCATTTCACAAGGTGCACTTAGCCACAGGGTGGCAGCACAAAGCATAATGCTACAGCAATTTTCGAATGAAAACTCTATATGTTTTTAATAATCATAACACTGTGAAAATGTGGTACTGTGTTTATCTCTTGAAGGTCGTGTGGAGATCGGCGAAATGCTGCTTGAGGCTCCTGCACCACTGTGGATATGGAACGTCACTGCCATGCACCACGATGAGCCCTTCAGAGGCACACGAAAATGTATATGATTGTCACAAATGATGTCAGATACACATGTGAGTACCTCAGTTGACATGCACGCGAAATATAACGCACAAAACGAAACTGAAAAGGAAAGACTACCATATCTTCATGTTATGGATATGTGAATCTTTGAAGAAAGAAGTGCAAAATGAGTTCTACCGCAAGCAAGAAAACAGCATGCTTATCACAGTGAAAATAACTAGGTTCTTACAAATTTCAGCATTACGCTCCAATGCAAAAGGGTGTTGAAAGTGTGTGTGGTTCGTACTAACAGCACCGGGTCCAGCAGTCAGTCCCCACATTTACACCTTAGTGCGTAACCATTATTCCCATGATTTACCTCAAAGGACTAACATTTAGTCCTCACATTTACACCTTGTACAGCAACTGTCAATCCCCAAATTTACATTTTACAGGGCAACCGTTAGTCCTCACAGTTGCACCTCCCCGTACGAACGGTAGATGCACTCAAATACTCCACTTAGATGAACTTTTTATTCCCAGTTTAAAATTGCTTTTTGTTTATTTCCAGGTGTAACACTTTTTTCGCCTGTTTTTACTGTGTATGAAGCAACAAATAGCGCAGAAGAGAACACGTGAAAATGTAGTCGACCACCTGTGTGTAACTGCTTTCGGAGTCACGGCAACAACGAAAGACAAAAGTGAGACATCGATTTTTTTATTTTTCTACCTACACATGAAGTGTCTCAATTCTTTTAAGTGAATTCATGGTGAAGTGTACAAGTCCAGTCTCGTTGTCACATCTTGATCACTCCTTGTGGAGCTCCTCCGACGGAAGTGATAGATGCCTGGCATTGCAGACGCCAGCGCACGCAGCATCTGCCTGTTGTGTTCCCACGGCTGCACGTACAATAATATAGTAAAAATAGTTAGACACACGTGAAAGAAGATGAAGGTGCACCCATATCACGAGTATGTGCACGTTAATATTGCTACATGCATGTTGATATTTTGTGGAACGATGCGCGTGTGTGCTTGACGAAGAGGACGAAGGGTCTCTGCTGAATGTATAATTTTTTTTCAGTCCAAAATTACTTTGTGTTTGAAAAACCATAAGCCTTTTACTTAAGATCCTGCGACCCGGTTCTTGGCCGATCCACCTTTGTGGGTGTGTGCCAGAGAACCAGGATCACCATCATCATCATCATCAGCTGGTGAACCATTCACGCCATTACTGCTGGTTTTAGGTACATCTCATCCACAGCTGCGTTGATACGGCATCACGTCTTCTCCGTAACATATTTGGTGGAGGTGGAACGTTCCCCGTCCTTACCACGAAGCTTCGCAGTGGCCGCACCGTTCAGTCTCCGCCCATGGCTACCAATGACAACAACCCGTCAGGGACTCTATCTGTAGCTCCAACCACTACATACCTGACGATGACCTACCCGCGTGATCCCGGTGCAATCTCCGCACAACCTAGGCTTGACGTTGACTACTGGCTTCGTATGTACGAGCGTGTTAGCCAGACACACCGATAGGGTCCTACCATGATGCTCGCCAACGTAATCTTTCACTTGGACGTCACCCCACGTGTTTGGTTCGACGCCAGTGAGACCGAGATCACCAGCTGCAATACCCTCAAGGAGAGACTACGCGACATCTTTGGGGGCCCATCTGGTCACCAAATGGAAGCGCGAAAAGAACTCGCCACTCGTGTGCAGTCCTCAACAGAGTTGCATGTCTCGTACATACAGGACGTGCTCGCGTTGTACCGGAAAGTGGACGAGCAAATGACAGAGAGTGATAAGGTGGGTCACATACTCAAGGGCATTGCGAATGACGCCTTTAACTTGCTCGTGTAAACTAACATCACGACCGTGGATGTGATTATTAAAAAATGCCGCCGCTTCGAAAGAGCCAAAAGCTGCCGTGTCCTGTCTCAATTTACGCGGCTACCAAACACGGCTGCTACATCTACCTGCACCGATCTCAGTGCCACACCACCCATGCAGGAGAACGTGACACGTATAGTTCAACCGGACCTCGAGGCGTTAAGTCCGGCGCCGTTTTCTGCACTTCCACTTGACCATGGCACCGCACAAACACCTCCGGCGGTCTCTGTTATTCAAGCCATCGTGAGGCGAAAAATTGCAAAGCTCGGTTTTCCTGTGGCCTGCTTTGACTCCCGAACCGCCTCCAGACCGATGACAATTAATGCACCGTGTCATGACTCATATTTTCTACCGCGATCCCGCAATCCGACGGAATGGAGAACAGCAGAAGACAAGCCAATCTGCTTCCGCTGTCACCGAGCTGGCCATGTCTCCCACTACTGTCGCAGCACTTGGATGCCCCACCGTTGGAGCCAATTTTCTTCTTCTCCTCGGCCATACGTGGACCCCCATCGGTATTCGCCCAACCGTGAGTATTCTTCCGACGCACCTAACAGCCACTCTACTGCTCATTCGTAGTCGACGCAACGCCACCGTTCTCCGTCGCCCTAAATCCGTCGCTATCCATCGCAGACAAACTATGGATCTTCCAGGACGGAAAACTAGATTATGCAGCTTCTGGAGGTAGTGCTGCATCAAGTGCGAGAGACCCAAATCATACGTTGACATTTCCTACTAATAAGAACTTGCTGGAAGTGCGTGTGCAGAGTCTTTATTTGACAGCTGCAGTTGACACTAGAGCTCCGGTGTCTATATTAAGTGCTCGTTTCTGTCGCCGCCTCAAAAAAGTACTCAGACCTGCCACAACACAAGCCGTCCGTGTCGCTTTTGGTGAAACTGTGGCCATCATTGGAATGTGTACAGAACGTAGTATCCTTGCTGGCTGCCATGTTCCTGTTTTATTTACCTTGCTCGACAAATGACCTTATGACCTTATCTTCGGGATGGACTTCTCATTGACGCATTCTGCCCTGATCGACTGTTCCGCCAGTACTCTCTGTTTAAAACTTTCTCTTCTTCCAGATTCTCGCCCCGAGCTGCCGAAAAGCCTCTGTATCCAGAGTTTAGTGGGATATCACCAAAAGCCCTAAAGTTTATTGAATTGGCAACATGATCACCCGTTGTTCATAGTGTTTATGTCATCGCCTATTCCTGATGTTCTCCTGGCGCGCGTCATCACTGTGCCACACTCTGTCGTAACCCTGGCCTCTAATCGAACATGTCTGCCAATTATCAATTTTGGTTTCACGTAGCATGTACTATCACACGGAATTTCAGTCGCCACGCTTCGACCCTTAATAGACGCCCACGTCACTGCTTTTGCGGCAGAGGCATGCTTCGATCTTCCATATCACCCGCAGGATGTCACATCCCTCGATGTGGCCTTGCGCCCCATGATCGACCCGAAACTCAAACCAGAGCAGTATAACGCCCTATTCCGCCTTCTGGCTTCCTACCGTGGCATATTTGACATCGACAGAAGTCCACTCGGTCAGACTTCCATCGTGAAGCACCGCAATGTTGCAGCTGTTTCTCCTCCCATTCATCGCCGACTATACCGGGTGTCTGCCATGGAGCGTAAGGTAATTCAAGAAGAAGTCAACAAGATGCTAGCGAAAGAAATTATTGAACCCTCCTCGAGCTCTTGGGCATCTCCTGTTGTGCTCGTTAAAAAGAAAGATGACACGTTGCGCTTTTGCGTTGATTACCACCATCTTAATTGAATCACGAAAAAAGACGTTTATCCTTTGCCCTGAATTGGTGACGCCATCGATTGTATCCACGGTGCGCGATACGTTTCTCTAATTGACCTACGTTCTGGCTATTGGAAGATTGCGGAGGACGGGAAAGACCAAGAAAAGACTGCGTTTGTAACTCCCGACGGCCTATACCAATTCAAGGTGATGCCGTTTGGGCTATGCAACGCCCCAGCCACGTTTGAGCGTATGATGGACTCGCTATTGCAATGATTCAAGTGGTCAACATGCCTGTGTTACCTGGATGATGTCCTTGTACATTCGCCTTCATTTGACACATCTCCAGAATTTGTCAGCGGTTCTCGACATCTTCAGCACTGCTGACCTTCAACTAAACTCGTCGAAATGTCGTTTCGGCCGCCAGTGGATTACGGTGTAAGGCCACCTTGACGACGCATCAGGTGTGTAGCCTGACCAAGAGGAAATTCGTGCCGTCACGAACTTTCCTTTACCCCAGTCCGTCAAGGACGTCCGCAGCTTTGTGGGACTTTGTTCCTATTTTAGCAAGTTTAACAAAGATTTTGCATTGATCACTCGACCGCTCACTGAACTTCTGAAGAAAGACGCGACTTTTTCGTGGAGTTCTGCTCAAGCTGCCAATTTTTCTCAACTCATCACCCTCCTCACGACTTCACCTATAGTGGCCCACTTTGACCCGTCTGCTCCGACAGAAGTCAGAACCGATGCGAGTAGTGACAGCATTGGAGCCGTCCCAGCACAACGCCAGCGGGGTCACCGCCTACGCTAGCCACCTTCTCACAGCTTCCGAGTGCAACTATTCAATAACAGAGCGTGAATGTCTTGCTCTTGTTATGGCAGTCACGACGTTTCTCCCATATTTATAGGGCACGAATTTCTCTGTAATAACGGACCACCATGCGTTATGTGTGCTTTCGTCACTGAAGGTTCCTACTGTCCGGCTCGGAAGCTGGTCTCTGTCACTGCAACAGAATACCTACACGGTGACGTACAAGTCCGGACACCTACATCAGGATGCTGACCGCCTGTCTCGCTACCCGGTTGCTGTGTCGAGCTCTATGCCTGACCAGGACACCTAGCCTTGCGTCTTTTTCCTTTCGCAAATGACATGCATCGGCGCTGAGCAGCGCCTAATGCATCCTTGCGTGCTATCATTGAGCGCCTCGAATCACCATCTTCCAGTCAGTCCCATCGCTCATTCGTGCTCCACGATGGTGTATTATACCGCCAAAGGTTTGAGCCGGATGAACTGGCCTTGACGCTTGTCATTCCGAAACACCTTCGCTCGGAAGTTCTACATGAACTTCATGACCTTCCGACTGCTGGTCACCTTGGTGTGTCCCCGCAGGGGCGCCTGCGCAAGAATGCGTTTGGTGTGTAGTGACACCATGGACCCGAGCTAACGGGGAAGTTTTGACTCCCTCCCACGCCTAGCCGTGCGTGGCTTTGCCATGTCCGGGGAAAAGGGGATCCTGGGCGTTGAGCCGATGCTGGGTGATTAGACCTTTAAGGCCCCCCCGACAGAGGCAACACACCCCTTTGGCCCCGGCTTCACGTCGACGGCACCCCTGGACTGACCCACTCAGGGGAAATCGGCAGTCGCCTTTTCCTATCCCTCCCTCTCTCTCTACATCTTCGTCTTTGCCATCACTTTTTACCTTTCCTGGCTTGTTGTTTCTTCGTTTTACTTCCAATTTTCCTGGCGGCGAGGGGTTAATCCTGTGTAAATAGCCTACCTTCGTCTAGGCGCATTGGGTTATAGTAGCGTTGTACGGCTGGCGTCGGCAAGTTTTTAGTATTTACGAACTTGTAGCGTCTCCTCGTTGGGCTCCATGGTGGGTTGTCGCCAACGCTGCTGAATAAAAATAAAACCGGCATGCAAGAAGCATTCCCCTCACTTCGCTATCGTACCGGCTTGAAGCGGGTACGCACCGATTACATCAACTTTTTCAACAGGCAACAGGCGCGTGGTGTGTTGGGCCTATAAGCCACGCGCTTACAAGCCAATCCTCCCTTTTGGTTCAGCGCATTCAAAAGTGGTGAAGCGCACTATTGCTAAGACTAGCTCCACAAACGCTCTGCGAAAGTCCTGCTGTCACACAATTCAGTCCAGCTTTAATCAGCAAACTAAACGCCTTACAGAAGCTGGTTTCCCGATGTACGTTTTGACTGCCATTGCTGAGTGTCTATTCCGAGAAATCAGAACGAGCCCAGAAAATAATGCTCAAACCCGTACAAAGGATAAGGGACGGGAGAAACAAAACTTCGTCGTTATTCCCTATATTCACGGCGTCACCCACAATCTCAAAAAGTGGCCAGCAGGTGCGACGTTGACCTGGTTTTTTCTGCCCCAGAAAACTGGCTAGGTTGTGCAGGGCCGTGAATCCTGGTTCGAGGGGTGAGCGAGGCTGCAATATCAAGCATCGGAAGAAGTACGTTCCATGCATTGAAGGGGTGTTGTACTCTCTACCCCTGTCCTGCGGAAAGTGGTACATCGGCCAAACATGCAGGTGTTTAAATGAGCGGCTGAAAGAGCACGCTTACAACGTCTCCTCTACAGTTTCGGGCCATCTCGGCATTCATTGCCGAGACTGCGGTTGTGTCCCTGATTTTCAGCTTTGTACTGTCATTAGGCGTCATCGGGACCAGATGATACGTGAAATTTACGAGGCTTCAGAAATGAAAAGGCTGGGCAGTGCATGTGTCAGCAGGCCTTCGATTGCGCTATCACTAAAAGAAATAGATTTCCTTCGGAACGTTAGCACACGTGTTGTTCATGGTGCGTTGTGGAGATGACTACGTGGTTGTTAGGTGGGTTCTGTTTTGTTTGTTTTGTATTTTTCTCTTTTTTGTCAGATGCTGCCCAAGTATATATTGTGCGGTTCTAGCAAATAAATTCCTGTTGTAAGTCAGTGCCGCTGTCTGTCTCCTTCTTTCTCTTGTCCCTCGTTATTGGCGCTGTTTTTATGTGAGATAAAAAAAGCTACCAATCGAAACTCAAAAACCTTCCTTTGTTTGTACAATGCAATTTGGTTCTCTGGCACTATCCCTACTTCCTGGAAAGAGGCGATTGTTATTCTCATTTTTAAACAAGGCAAGGACCTTTCTTTAGTTTCGAGTTACAGGCCTATTGCGCTTACAAGCTGCCTGTGCAAACGTTTCGAAAAAATCATCAACTGCAGACTTGTACATTTTCTTGAAACAAACGATTTGCTCGACCAATTTCAATGCGGGTTTCGAGAGAGTAGATTCAGCACCGACCAACTTGTTTGTATCGAGGCACAGATCAGAAATGGTTTCACTCATAAGCAATTCTTCCTTTCTGTGTTCCTTGATATCGAAAAGGCATTTGATACAACATGGCGTTTTGGAATACTTAGAGATTTGTCCCACCTTGGCGTGCGTGGCAAAATGTTTACTATAATCGAAAGCTACCTGTCAAACCGGACATTCCGAGTTCGAGTAGGCAGCGTACTCTCGCAAACGTTTGTTCAAGAAACAGGCGTGCCGCAAGGTGGTGTACTTAGTTGCACACTTTTTTCCATCAAAATGAGTTCTTTGCAATTGTCCATCCCTCAAAATATGTTTTATTTTACATATGTCGATGACGTCCAGCTTGGCTTTAGATCTTTCAATCTTGCCTTGTGTGAGCGCCAGGTTCAGCTTGGTTTGAAAAAAGTCTCCAACTGGGCTGAAGAAAATTGGCTTCGGCTGAATTGACAGAAAAGCACGTGTGTCTTGTTCTTCAGAAAGAGAGAAATTCATCCCTAACACGATATTGAACTGCATGGGCAACGTCTTTCCATTATTACCGAACACAAATTCTTAGGCCTAATCATGGACACCAAGATAACCTTTATACCACATATCAAACATTTAAAAAAACAAGTTCATAAAAGCAATGAACGTTCGGAAAGTGTTGTTTCGCACTGCGTGGGCAAGCGACAAGAAGTGTTTAATGAATCTGTATAAAAGCCTCGTACGTACCCGCCTAGTCTACGGGGCAATATCATATCAGTCTGCGACACCTACTGCCCTTAAAATGTTTGATCCTGTTCATCCTCTGGGCATCCGCCTCTCTACGGGTGCTTCTCGCACTAGCGCCGTAGAGAGCCTGTACGTGGAATCGAACGAATGGTCGCTCTACTTACAGAGATGTTACATGTCTTTCAACTATTATCTTAATGTAAACGCAGACAAGGGTCACCCATCACATTCCACAATCAGTGACATGTCAAGCCTTGCTGTGTTTGAAAAACGGCCTTCTATGAGACAGCCCTAGCCACTCCGTGTGAGGGGCTTAGCGAAGAAAACTGGTGTGCCACTCGAACAACGCTTAATGGCTCCCGCAGTATGCCTGCCACCGTGGCAGTGGCAGGCAATAGATTGCGACGTGTCTTTCATGGAGGGAAAAAACAAAGCATGCACCAATTACACATATCCAGATACTTCCTTGAACTACAACATAAACACACATGTCCTGAGTTCTTTATAAATGCTTCAAAGTCTAACACTTCTGTCTCGTACGCAGCCATCGGCCCATCCTTCTCGGAAGCCGTCGTTTTGTGCTCTGACACAAGCAGTTTCACAGGCGAAGCTTATGCCATACTTGCGGCCGTTAAACACATTAAGCAAATAAAACTACAGAAGGCAAGAATATATACAGAATTCGTAAGCGTAGTAAAAGCACTGAAAACACCTAAAAAGCACAAAAACTCTTTTCTTTATTTATTTATTTATTTTCAGATTTACTGCCAGCCTTTGAGAAAGGCCTTTGGCAGGAGCGGGCAGAACAAATAAAAGAATGCGAAAACATACGCAAATACGTCCACAAAGCAACCGCAACAATGAGCGGGAACAAAATAAAGATAAAAATATACAATTACGCAATCAACAAAGTGACAGCAGGTACTATTAACAACTTGTTTGGTACCAAGCCAGACCTACACTGATAGAAACAATTAATAATATACAAGACATGACTGGAAAGAGCAGGAGAATTCTGGATTGTACAAGAGGACACTGTAATTAGTAACACCACCGAGGTGCACCACTAAAACAAAGCAGAGTTACAATGTGACACACTCAACATCAACAAAAAAAAAACATCAGAACGACATTATTGTTTCACAATCACATATCAGTTGCAGATGTCGCGATACTAGGAAAACGGAGTGACGACAAAGATACCGAAAAAATTGCAGATAATCTGACAATGCTTTAGCAAAAGAATTTAGTGTATTACAATTAATTACATTGGATGGAAGTTGATTCCATTCACGCGTTGTTCTCAGAAAAAAAGAGTTTTTGATTGTGTCTGTTTTACAGCTAAAATCCTTTATCTTTTTCGTGTGGTGTGATCGCGTCGAGCGCTTACCAACACGGTCGATGAAATACTCTTGTCTATTGCCAGCTTATCATGGTAAAGGGAGTACAAAAACTTGAGCCGTTCACGCTGACGTCTCCTTTGCAATGTATCCAGCTCCGATTCTGCCAAGATTGAAGTTACAGATACTTGCCAGCGATAGCAATCATAAACAAACCTGATGCCCTTCCTTTGAACGAGTTCTAGTTTATTAATGTTTTTTGTGTACAGATCCCATATAACTGATGCATATTCGAGGGAGGGCCTATTAAAGTTTTGTAAGCCAGTAACTTTATTTCTTTGGTTGATTTTCGCAATGACCTTCGAAGGTATCCAAGTTTACGCATGGCTTTATTTGTAATATACGAAATGTGTTCATTCCATCTAAGGTCCGAGGTAATAATTACGCCTAAATATTTGTACCTTTCTACAACGGAAAGAGTGTGATTATCTATGGAATATGGAAAGCTTAGGGGATGCTGTTTACGCGTTATTGACATGGCTACCGTTTTAGTCTTGTTAACACTAATTTGCCACGTTGAACACCAAGTTTGTATTTTCGCTAAAGAAGAATTCAAAAGAACTTGGTCGCAGCGGCTTTGAACTTCATGATAGAGGATGCAGTCATCTGCGAATAGTCTAATTTTAACTGGTATATCCTGTACTATGTCATTAATGAACACAAGAAAGAAATGTGGCCCAAGCACCGAACCTTGAGGTATACCGGATATAACTGTCTCTGCTGGAGAGCACGTACCATCAATTGTTACACATTGTCGTCTTAAATTTAAGTAATATTTTATTCATGACAGAAGTGTATCGTTCTTCAGTATGGGTTGAAGTTTTAAGAGCAGCTTTTGGTGCGACACGCGATCGTACGCTTTCTCAAAATCTAGAAAAATAGTATCAGTTTGACTTTGCCTGTCAAGGGTTTTCGGCGAGTTCATGTACTGTTTCTAATAGTTGTGTTACGGTAGATAGACCTTTTCGGAAGCCATGTTGCCTGGGGTCAATAAGTTTGTTTTCATCTAGAAATGTTGATAAGTGCTTAAACATAATATGTTACAATATTTTTGTGCATGTACACAAGAGGGTGATAGGTCTATATGAAGTAACCAAATGTGGAGTGTTCGATTTAGGTATAGGCGTAATTTTACTGTATTTCCAGTCCTCTGGGATCTTAGATTGGGATAAAGATTTGTTAAATATAAGATGCAGATAATGTGAGCTCCATTCAGCGTACCTCAGCAAGAAGTGGTTATCAATACAGTCTATTCCGGGTGTTTTCTTACGATCAATTTGAAGCAAAAGGGAAAGGACACCTTCCTGGAATATCGAAATGTTGCTTATTGGGGGAATGTTCTCGAAATGATTAACTGAAGGTGTAATAGTGTCATCTTTCGTTAATACTGAACAGAAGAAGTCGTTAAAAGACGTTGCAATGGTGAGTCGGTCAGTGACGGTTTCCCCATTAACTACAATGTTAGAAATTGACTTCTTATTTGAGGAAAAATAGCACCAAAATTTTTCAGGAGACGAGAGAAGAAAAGTATTCATAGTTACTTCGTGGTAAAATTCTTTAGCCTTTTTAATGCTTTCTTGAAGGCGTTTGCGCATTGACACAAGTTTTTCACTGTAAGCTGGTGATGGAGACTTGCGATGCTGTTTTCTTAATTTTTTTTTGTCTTTCGTCCCATGCGAACTATTTCCCTTGTAATACATGGATTAACCCTACGGCTGAAAATTTCTCTGAAGGGCACAAATCGTTCAATGCACGACAAAACAAGTGATTTGAAAAAGCGCCACAAGTCTTCGACAGAGCAATCATTTGACTCGGAAAGAGAACAGAATGTTGGAAATGACATGTCTAGAGCGTCAATAATGTCCACATCTTGAGCACGTGAAAAAACTGGAACCGACCGTCGGTATTTCTCTGTTTTAGTGATACGATTTCCAGGGATCGACAAGAAAACCATTTTATGATCTGAAATTCCTTCCATTACTTGTACATCAACGTTTCGACTTGCAATACTCTGGCTAACAATAAAGAGATCCAAGAGTGAGCTCTTGTCTTTCTGAATGCGCGTGGGTTGTTTGACTAATTGCGTTAAATTATGAAAGAGCATAAGGTCCACAATGGGTTCCACCGCACAGACGAGTGGCTGCGGAAAATCACCGGACCTGTCGATGGACGGAACATTAAAGTCTCCAGCTAACAACACATTGCTTGTGTCACATCTGCTAGAACACAGGAACTCATTCAGTTTTTCGAAGAATGTGTGAGAACTATTTGGGGGGCGATAGAATGCGCCTACACACAAATTTAGGTCGTGTAAATAGAGTTTGATAATAACACATTCAACGCCCGGTATATTGGTTTGCCTTATCACTTGCAATGATTGTTTTACCATAATAGCAACGCCACCACCACGCGTGTTTCTATCTTTTCGATAAATCTTGTAGCCGGGTGGTGTAACTTCTTCATCGCTTATATCATAATTTAACCACGTTTCGGTGATTATCAGGATGTGAGGGCGATGTGTTATTACAATACTCTCCAAGTGTTCAAGTTTATTCATGACGCTACGAGCATTTTGGTTCAGGCATTTGAGGGGTTTGCCATCTTCAATTTTATTTCATTTTTTGCGTACTTGGCTACCCCCGCCCTTCTTTAGGGGAATTCTTTTGTTTTCTTGGCTACCCCGGCCCTTCTTTACGGGAATTCTTTTGTTTTCAGTGTTATTCCATTCGAACAGCTCGTCATCAATTTTAATTTTGTCGTATTTCATTGTAACTTTTCCGCCTGCCTTTCTAATTTCAGAAGTGCTTTCCCACAGTTTTTTTCGTTTTTCTCTTGTGACTAGGGAAATATCTTCGGAAACTGATATATCTGTACCTTTAAGCTTAAAGCAGTTAGCCAGCACTTCCTTTTTTTCGCAGTAATCAAACAATTTTAATATGACCGGTCGGTTTTTGTTTGTTTGCTTGCGCCCAAGTCTGTGCATTCGTTCTATTGATCTCAGCTGTACGCCAAGCACACCCTTAAACACACCTTTAACAACAGCATTAGCAAGGGCATCCGCGGTTTCCTTTTCATCCTCAGGTATACCGAACACAATAATATTATTGCGCCTACTGCGGTCTTCTAAGTAATCATTTTGTGTTCCAAATATTGGACAGTTTTTTCCAGGCTTGACAATTTCACATTTACTTCTTTAATGTCCGAGGGCACAATTTCTACCTGCTTTAATTTTGCTTCTATCGCCTCAAGCCTTGTTTGAATGTTCTGGCCGGTGAGGAGCTCATCAAGAAGTTCCTCAACCGTAGGGCCTGGGTTCGACTCGATGTCCCCACATAGCATCAGTAAGGACACTACTGAAGAACCCCAGGTGGTCGAAATTTCCGGAGCCCTCCACTACGGCGTCTCTCATAATCATATGGTGGTTTTGGGACGTTCAACCCCAAAAATTAATCAATCAATCAAGTAAGGACACTACAAAATTCCGAATGACCAAACAAGCCAAAAAGACACTTTGTGGGCACGTCAGCTGAATCAAACAACGATTACTGGTTTTGACAGAATAATACTTGTTACTGACCTGTACAAAAAAGAGAAACGGATTTGGCATGTTGCTCACAGGCCAGCCGACGTGCCCACTGAAGCGGTAGGATGAGGACGGTATTCTTATATGCTGCTCCGTTGATGTCGATCGGCCAGGAGGCGGTGTCCACCAGTGGTTGTCGGCGAAAGTCGGTCCATGTGCGCATGCGTCTTCAGTCTTCGCTGCCGCGATGACTAAACGTAGTGCATCTTGCTGTGTGCCGGCCTCCGATGATATGCCGAGCAGCAGGAACTGTACAAAAAAGAGAAACGGATTTGGCATGTTGCTCACAGGCCAGCCGACGTTCCCGCTGAAGCGGTAGGATGGAGACGGTCTTCTTATATGCTGTTCCGTTGATGTCGATCGCCCAGGAGGCGGTGTTCACCAGCGGTTGTCGGCAAAAGTGGGTCCATGTGCGCATGCGTCTTCAGTCTTCGCTGCCGCGATGACTAAACGTAGTGCATCTTGCTGTGCGCCGGCCTCCGATGATATGCCGAGCAGCAGGAACTGTACAAAAAAGAGAAACGGATTTGGCATGTTGCTCACAGGCCAGCCGACGTGCCCACTCTTGTCTCGCTTTATTCACTCCTATGCACAGTGTACTCATCTAAGCAGCATGTTGTAGTCTGCTGGGTGCCTGGACACCGCGAAATACCAGGCAACGTTCTGGTGGAACAGCTAGTTGAATCTGCCAACAAAACGGCTAGCAATACATCGATACCAGTTCCTGCACTCGACTTAAAGCCTTTCTAAAACGAAAGCTTAGGGATTACTGGCAGAGCACATGGAACACACACACACACAGGTAATAAATTGCATATCATCAAGCCGCAACTTGGTCACTGGCCGCCAGTATCAAAATCACGGCACACAGAAGTAATACTCACAAGGTTAAGAACAGGACATACATACACTACCCATTCATTTCTTCTGTCTTGTGGCGATCCACCTCTGCGTGAAAGATGTGGAGAAGTGCTTACCGTACTTCACATTCTAATCCAGTGTAAAGAATCAGACACGCTGAGAAGACAAAACTTTCAATTATCCTACCTACAACAGATACCACTTCATCCTGCAATGTTTGTTGGTAGAGAACCACTTTTTACACATAAATCATTGTTAGCTTTTTCAAGAGAGGTTCATACTCTTCATATTATATACCCGGGAGTTCCGTATAGCACGACCTCTCCCGAGAGGTCTTCGCTGGAGTGGCTACATTCAACAAAGCACTTGCCTCACGGCCCTTGGATGCAAGGGTGTGAATGATGTAGGCACTTGTGCTAATGCCATAGATGTCAATCATCGTTTTTTATTTTCACAAACTTTCGCAATGCATTAACACCGCACACTTTTCACGGCATAGTCATGTTTTTATTACTTTTGCGTTTACCCGCCTAAGAGCGAGGTATTTTATGGCCCATATACAGCCGCTTATCACAACCATTGTCCATATCTCTTGCAACATGAACCTACTCTCTTTGGCCATGAAATGGCCCTTGCGCCAGAAAACATAAAACATCTTCATCACCTTGATGTGTCACGCACTTACGACCGAATACGCCAACGCTTCTTTTGGCCAGAGCTTGCACGCTCAGTCAAAAGATACGTCGCGGCTTGTGAGAAATGCCAGCGCCGCAAAACACCATCGACACTTCCTGCTGGATGCCTTCAACCATTTGATATTCCGACAAAACCGTTCTTCCGCGTTGGCTTTGGTCCTTTCTTCTTGTTTTCCTTGAGTAACAAGTGAATAGCCATGGACACCGACTACGCCACGCGTTATGTCATCACATGAGCTCTTCCAACAAGCTGCGCCACAGATGTCGCCGACTCCCTCCTCAAGGACGTGATTTTACAACACGGAGCCCCACTGCCGCTACTTACAGACCGTGGCCGCACCTTTTTGTCGAAGGGGATAGCTGAAATCTTGCAGTCCTGTCAAACGAGACACAAGCTGACTACATCATAGCACCCGAAAACCAATTGGCTTACCAAGTGTTTAAATCGGACTTTTACAGACATGCTCGCTAAATATGTTTCTACCAACCATACCGACTGGGATCTCACGTTGCCGTACGTCACACTTGCCTACAATTCTTCTCGCTATGACACTGACGCTTACTCCCCATTTTTGTTGTTGCTCGGCCGAGAACTTACAATAACCCTAGATACAGTCATTCCATCTACCGCGACACTGAGCAGCGAATATATCTTTGACGCTATCATTTGGGCTGCCCATGCACGCGAAATCGCCCGCACTCGCTTCCTGGCCTCTCAAGAGAACCAGCGGCGTTTGTGCGATCAACGGCACCGCGACGTGCACTTCTTACCCGGTTTATTGGTTTTGCTGTGGTCCTCAACCCGCCAAGTAAACTTGTCGGAAAAACTTCTTTCCCGCTACACAGGTCCATATCAAGTTCTTCGCGAAATCACGTCTGGGACATACGAAACTGCCCCTGCTGCCCCAGCGCCTTCAACTGCCTCACAGGTCACTGATATCGTACATGTGGCACGGTTGAAGCCATACTACTCTCCCGCTGACGTTGACATCGAGACGCGCCGAGACGGTGCTTCTACCGCTGGGGATTATGCTACATGCATGTTGACATATTGAGAGACGATGCACGTGTGTGCCTGACGAAAAGGACGAATGGTGGTCTCCGCTGAATTGCTGGTGAACCGGTCACGTCATTACTGCTCGCTTTAAGTACATCTCATGCACAGCTGCGTCGATACGGCGTCGCGTCTTATCCGTAACAATAAAAAAACATGATTGGAAATAATGACACACAAATAAATTTACCTTCATATCTCGCTCAATCCTTCTGAAGCTGCTCGGACGAAAAAGATGACTGACAGGCATCGCAGACGCCAGCGCACACAGTCTTCAGCACGGTGTGTGCCCATGGCGGCACAATAAGTATGGAAAATAGTGAGTCACGCGTGACAGAGGATGAATACAAATGCATATGAGACATACGCGCAAGGTGAAATGAAAACATACATGCGATAACTTATGCTAATAATTTCACCGTGATGTCACACGTCGTCAGACTCATTTCGATCTCCGTAGAGCAACAGTTATAGAAGCAGCGGCCACAGCCACAACTCCTCGAATTACCGTGCCGCTAACAAGTCGGCGAGTCCTAAGCGAGCGACGTCGTTCAGCTCGAGCAAGCGAACGCGGGAGCGAACACGGCGCTGCACGCGGAGTGTCTGCCGCCAGCGAACTTCGAACAGGAAAACGAGCGTACGCTTGGCCACCGCCACGTACAGCGCTGAGCTGGTTTGGAGCTAGCGCCAAAGAAATCGACGGTAATGCGGCCTTTTTCCACAAAGTTGAGTGAGTGCAGTGTACAAACGCGACTCTGCCGCCGCAGCCAATGGACGGCGCCAAGCTGCTTGCGACCGACTGACGGGAAAGCCAAGTGTAATGGCGACCAATTTTCACTAAGTTTTGATGCTAGCGAAAGCCTTGCCAGCCCGTGCTGGTGCGCTTACAGCACGTGACATACTACAACCAAGCTCGTTACGAGAACCCGCAACGTGTTTCGAGGACTCCCAACACAGGGATGAGGTCTCATCCCAATATCGTCAGCCCGGAGCTCATCGCCGCGGCGAAGACAGGCCAGCACTCGATGAGCGAGCGTATGGGAGGCCAACGGCAATGGCGGCCAATTTCCAAGCGGTCGCAAAGCGCAGGCTATCTGCAGACGCCAAAGCTGACCTTTGCGGTGCATTTCGTGCGTGCGATATACAAAACGACCGAGCCCGTTGCCGGCAAGCGCGATCCGTATCGCACACGAGACAAATAGAGTAAAATAAAGAATAACCTACTTGTGAGAGAATCCAGTGCTGATATCTGCCGTAATTCGGACTGAAGTATATATCCCATAGGCTTCCTGTCTTCTTGGCTGCCATGTTGGCCTACCCAACTGTTGCTGTCGTGTGTTGATCGTGACTATTTTAAAGCCAGAGATATTGAGCGCGGCGTGGTGACGTGTCGAGACTTGTGCTATACTTCATGGGTGCAGCGAAAGAAAAATGCAGCAGCCCACGCTCATCCAAGCGTACACAAGCACAATGTCGTAATTCCTAGAATGCGTGGTCGAGCACCCCAAGCGCGGCGCAACGAGAACCGTCGCCAGCAAAATACGGGAAAGACTGAGCCAGAAGAAAAGGAGGGTGGCTAGTCACCTTGGCAACGCTTTGCGCATTGCTTGCAATCCGCGGGCGAATCATCCATTTGGAGCGTGTTTGGAGACTAAGTGGTTTGCGAGCGGCACGCTTCCCTCTACGGTTGCTCCTCAATGGTCTATCCGTTCATCGCGCGCGTCTGTTGGGCTCCGTTACTCTTTTTCTTGAGTAATTGTACCTTAGAGTGTAGAGATAACCCAGTGAAGTGTCCATATACAACGAATAATTAAATTCTTCCCGCACACGAAACCTTCAGGAACTGCCAGTAACAGCTGTCAATGTACATTTAACAGTGTGTACATGTGCATTTGCTGCCTTTCAACTATACAGCTTGCGGTTCAATAATGGCATCTTGAACAATTTCATGACCTGAAGCTATGCAACTTATGAAGGCTAAAATCACAATGAAAGCAAGCAGGATCGTGCAGCTGCCGTTACAAAATCGTGCAAGCCAGTTGACTATAGCCCACTCACACAAAAATAAGGGAGCAAGAGTAACAGAAACGAGCTGCCAACAGAAAAGTTAGGTGCATGTGCTAATTAGAAGTGCTTAGACTTTAGCACATAGAGTGTACTCATCGCATTTTAAATACCGATATTGAAAAGAACTGCTGTGATTAAAATGTAAAAGGTGTGGAAGTTTTGAACGACTCTATAAAAGTGACCTATCACGACACCACCTTTTTATCGCATAATTGACAAAGACTCTGAAATATCATTCAAATTATGTTCAAGTCAAGTTCAAGTTATGCAAGATAAATATTTGAAGGGACAATAAAGTTTGAAGCTACAATTTTTAATTTGGCTGCCATGATTATAACCTAAGAATCGGGCTCAACATGGCTAATGCTAGTTTTAAGGCCTATTTCCGCTAGACTAATTAACTTTGCTACAAAAAGCGCACCATTTAAGCAAAGCACTCCAAAAAAAGAAAGCAGACTTCTTTGTTACTACTTGCAATGCGTTTGTGATGGTATCTTTGGCTCCACTTGCCGCATTTATCTAAGTACCTGGTGTTAAACGAGTTAGCTGAAAATACACTGTGCTTCAGAAACCTCTAGGTTAAATCTTATTTAAAAAATGGTGAAGCTTGCACTAAACTAGGCTGCATAATCCTTGGAACACCGAAACTGGATGGCTGTTAAGACTACTTTGGTTGCTTCTGGTTTGATTCTAGGCCAAAGCGGACAGACAAGGGTGTATTCAATTGCTGCTTACAATGAAATGCTTTAACATCACCCGAAAATCACAGTGCGTTCAAACATTTGTTGTTTTGCTCACTGGGCCATTGCACACCAATAATCGAAACCATATTGCCTGGCGACCATCTCAAATATATAGTTTTGAAAAAATAGTGCTATTTTACTTTATTGAACACAGTGAATCGCTAAACTATTTTGGAGAAAGAAAGTTTGGCCATGTCGAATCCTTCAGAACTTCGCAGAATGTACTGTGGGTGTTGTTTGTGAGAAAATTCTAAAAGTAACGCTCTTCCTTGCCATTTCATATTTATTTTACATATTAAGTTAAGGTGCTTCTTAAATGTATTTGAAGACGAGTAATATAATTGAATTCTTTAGGTCACAGAGGCTTTGAAAACTTCAGCTAAGCTGTTTATTTCTGCATTTTTTCTATGAATATACTGCACTTTTTGTGAATATTTCAGCAATAAATACGTACTCCTCAGAAGGTATATTTTGCGAAGAAAATATTTTTAGGTCCAAATCGCAAATCTTACTGTAACATAATTTTTGTCCATATTAAGATGCACTTTGCACTATGTCGTCGTCGAAATAGTAATTAGTTTTATGCATCCGTTGAAAGCAAATAAACAGTTCTCGTTATATAAAGCTTGCCATATATGGCAAGTTTTATCATTACAATTTTTGTTCTAATGAAGAAAGTATTTTTTCAAGTGTCCTGTTCACGGTCATGGAAAGCTTTGTGACAGAAACTGTCGTATATCGAATGGGAAAACAGCCATCATTGGGAACCTTCGAAAATTATTTTCTTCCTTAAAACATAAAAAAATGTAATAACATGACTTGCCATGACTGTAAGGTACTGTAAATAAATAAAAAACTATTAACTATCGCCCACAATCACTCTTCATCAGTTTGTTACGTTTCCTGTGGTGTACCACAGGGCAGTGTTCTTGGTCCCTTACTTTTCCTCATCTAAATTAATGACCTGCCTGACAACTTATCCTCATGTATGCGTATATTTTCCGATGACAGCGTTACCTCTTGTCCAATCTGCAACAATAGCGATCATCTAACTCTTCAAAAAGACCTCGAGCATAATAATGAGTGGTGCAAAACATCGCAGATGACACTTAATGTTTCCAAATGCAAACTAATCACATTTAGTCACAAACGTGATGACTTTATTAGACAATACATAATTGATAATAGCCTTGTAGAACGCACTGATCATTACAAATACCTAGTCATTAACTTAACTTCTACACATTCGTGGTCCACGCATATGGCTTCTATCTGTGCCAAAACATCAAGATCATTAGGTTTTCTGCGCCGAAACCTATACAGTGCTCCCTCCGATGTACGCAAACTGACTTATCTTGCTCTAATCCGTCCTCCACTGGAGTTCGCATCCTCCCTTTGGTCACCATATCAACAATACCTCATAGATAAGTTAGAATGTATACAGAACAGAGCTAGTTGATTCATAGCGCGCAATCACAGCTACCCGTTCAGCGTAACACAGATTAAAAATAGCCTTGCACTTGAGCCACTGAAAATTCGCCGCGACATCTCACTTTTATCACTATTTCACTAACTCATCCACACCAGCATGATGTCATCTGTCCACCTTAATCTAGCACATCGAACCTCGAGCACACTACATAACACCTTTAGCTTATCATGCACGTACGGCAATACTAACGCTTTCAACCAGTCGGCTCTTCCACGAGCTATTCGTTTGTGGAATGATTTGCCAGATGATCTTGGGTCAGAACAAGACCACACAAAGTTCTATCATACTCTTAAAAAATACTTATGCACCAAAAACTGCTCCATCGCATCTTCATAATCATCTGTGCTTATAGGACTGTTGCCGATGTTTTTGCACTATTGCTAGGTTGTAGTTACGTCTTTGTCGGTGTACCATTGGAGTACTTTGTACTTGGTTATGGCACAAATAACTATGTATAATTGTTCTATGCTGTGCTGTTGTGTTCAGTGATTATATGTTCTGCATTATTCTGAGCTTTCTTTTGTTTTAAATGTCAAAAGCTGTGACAGTGATGCTCACTCCTGTAATAATTCCCATGGGGATTGACAGTATTCTGTAAATAAATAAAAAAACAAAAATAAAGAGGAATGCTTTTTTGCTTTAGATGTGATGAAAAATATTGCGTTATTATTACTTAGCTTTAGGCACTATACACAAGGACCCTTACTTATTACCTAGACCAAATTTAGTGAAGAAGAGGTACATTTAAAATACTTTTTTTTTCACAAACAATACCGAGACGACATCTTGTGGTGTCCAGAAGGCACGCAGGTGACCGAAAATTTTGTTCTTTCTGATAGATTTTAGCAATTTGCTGTTTTCAATAGAGTAAACTAGCACATTTTTTTCAAGTACGTTAAAGGTAGTCGCCAAAATGGATGGAATGTTTGGTGTGTAATAACCCAACTACCATTATTTATTGTTCCAAAGCTCAAACTATCACGTTTCTGTTACTGCTATCTTTACATAAAATGGCGGCTCAGAAAAGAAAAAAAAAGGCAGGTCTGACAAAGTTCAAAATGTAACATGTTTTTATACTGCATAAATTCATTACCATGAAGAGCAGCAAACCAACATTCATTTTGAGTGGCGTAAAACAAAAGCTATGTACCTGTATATTAAGAGCAAAGCACACACTTTTCATTTGATCATGTGCGATGATAGACAGGAAGCACTTATTGCAAGACTGATGAGCGTGTTCTCACACGGAATGAAGTTCAATACACTGTTCAGTCCAACACATAGGCATCCTTAATATAGCAAAGCTATGGGTCATTGATTCATGCTCTACATTGGACAATAAAAGTGTTGTAGAGGTGTGGGCACTAGCTATCTATCTGTGCTTGTTTGCGTGCCTCTCCATGCGGCCATGATTTTTTTTTGTTTTGAGCTACAGCGGAACCAAGCAGTTATGTTCTTTACTTCCTCCTATGGCGTCATTTCTTGCTGGGCCCAGCAAAGCTCCCACAGGATTCAGTGTATTGCAGAACCAATGATGTATGATATGCCGCGAAGTGTACTCTAAGCCTACTGAGCAACTGCAAAAGCAAGCGGTCATGTTGACTTTTCATAACATTTGGCCTGACTTTACTGTTTAGCCGCTGAGTGGTGCAAACGGCATGCATATCATACATTTGGTTGTCGTGAACAGAAACGTAGCTTTCACTATCGTAATGAAAAGATTATATGTGCGATGTAATTACTCTTATACAGAGTTTTTCCGCTTACTTAAATACGAGCTTTGAGACTGACCCCAACCAACGCAGAACATTGAGTAACCCGGTTTGAGTGTAACAAATGTGAGGCAACGTTACACAGTGAAATATGACTTTCCACCAACGTTTATAGTCTTACGTTGTGATAACACAGTGTTTTTATAGTTGCAGCAAAGTTCAAATAATCACGTTTTTCTAACCTGATGGTTTTAATAAGGCGACAACATTCAAATTATCACGTTGTCCTTACGTGATGGTTTTGATGTGGCAACAACAACCAAATATTCACTTTGCATCAACATTATGCATAGACATCAAGCTCATGTTTATGAGCGAACGTAGAGAAAACATGGAGTACATAATCGCTGAAATATCCGATAACACATGTGAACTTTTCCACATTCCGGTACTGATTTGAATAATGGCTGACAGCAGCTAGTTAGTGTGGTTGAGTAATAGAAGAAGCATGAACAATACAGACAACAGTTCAGCCTATGTACTTCATACTCTAATCCTTTTATGAATCTGATTTCTTTATATAGCTGCACCTTGTGTTCTTAATTATCTATTTGTTTGGCAATACGCAATGGCCGTAGTACAGGATGCGAGAAACATCATGAGTCACCTGATTTGGCCTCTATAGCTCCACACCATACATTTTTTACACAGTGTCAGCATTGGCAAAAAATAAAAAAGCACAAAAACACGATCACATGGTTGAGAACATTAGATTGCTCTGCTAAGGCTGTAGCTAGATGCACTAAACACAGTAAAATCATATGTGAGATAGAGATGTGCAAGAGCAAGCCTTTTAGGACCCCGTTAAAAGGGTTCAGACCCCAAGTTTCCAGGCTACAAAAAGCCTGCTGTAGGCTGCCTTCGTCTCAACATGTATGCATGCCGACCTGAAGAATACAAGTTACCTGTATATTTTATTTATTACTGTGTGGCTGTAAAATAGCATGAAAACCATTACATTTTGAAGTGAGCAAGCAGTTGTTACATCAAACTGTGTCCGAATTATGATGCCTCATCACAATAATGTTTTAAAGAGTGCTTTCAGATTAAACACACCAGAAACACATCTACTAAAATGGGACCTACATGCTTGCATAATACAAAGCAACAGCCACAAGCAACACTACGACTGGCAAGAACTGGAAGTGGAACCAACATGAACCATGGCATTAGCAAAACTGCTGTTTCACAGAGTCCTTACTCTTGGAATATAAAAGGCAATGGAATGATTTGAACAAAAGATGTACACAGAAAAATCTGTGACTGGATATAGTAATGAAATAAAATCATTGTCGAAAGAGGGAGAGATATGGTATGAAGAAAGACAGAGAGGTTCACCGGAAAGCAATCATCTGGTTTGCTACCCTGCACAGGGGAAGGGGCATGAGAGACAAAAAAAAATAGGGAAAACCGAATAGGAGAGTAAAAGAGAGTGGGAGAAAGCGAAAACACACACATAGTCAAGAATGTCACAAACTTTCGACGAGGCGGGTTGATTGGAGTAATTTTAAAAGGACGGTCGAACTTACAATAAATAAGTAGACATTATCAGCTTTCTGATATAAAGGGTGCTCATTCTGGTTCAAAACTGCCTTGACAACTTTTTGTAGTGCTCATGTATCTGATAGCATCTGTGACTAATGAAAATGCGATAGAGCAGCTATTTCAGGCTCTCGGCACTTGCACCTTTCTTGGGAACTCGCATGGCCAAGAAAGCATTTCATGACTTCCTTAGAACCGTGTGTCACTAAACATCAGCAAAAATAAAACAATCGTAAAAAGTGTGTTAATCTGTTGCTACCAAAGCTGTCATTCACGGCACACAGAGCAAACGCCAGGCCTGTAGAACGCACTGTCTGCAAGCATATATAAACATCCATTTTCACCGTGATGAAAGGCCACACTGATACACAAGGACAATCACTCACAACACACACACAGGAGACACCACCGTAAAGAAATCAGGCCTTCTGAACACACTGTGTTGTTGGTAAGAAAGCCTAAACCCCAAACTACAGTATCGTGAAAGGACACAGTAATCTGCACACAATATCACCCACATCAAATCTGAGAGACGCCATCAAGTAGATGCCAAAACTGCATAACACACTATGCAGAACACAAATAACACCAGACCACTGCAGTCTTCTTGCCTTTTGTCCAAGGCCTGGCTTCAGCTTCTTTTTGACTGTAAGGCTTATGTCAGATTGAACAAATGCGCCTACCGAGTTTAATTCTTATTCTGGTGAGAGTCGGGTGAGATGATACACAACTAAGGCAAAGCTGCTAATGAGTGGCCATTTTTCTTTACATGAATTCACGCAGCTTTTTATGTAGTGGATTTAGCAGTATCACCACGTTTATGCAGCTGTCTGGACGACTGATGCATTTTGTCAACTGCAGTGTTTTTCTCGTTGGTCACTACACAATCGAGTGAGGCACATGTCACAGGTGTGCTGCTTTCTCCTTAGCATGCCACTGTGCACTTCAATGCTGTAAGATCTGGCCATTACTGGTCCAACAACAACACTTATTTCTTATGGCACTCGTTTTTTTCCATAAAGGCAGCTCCCAAGCTTTCTATCTGTAGTAGTTTCCTATTCATTCAATTTTTGTACTAAGTCTGCTAGTGCAGGGTAGGTTTTTTAAGCAGCATGTTTGTTGTCGAAAGAGAAGATATAGTATCCTGTCAGCAGTTAGGCAGGCTTCTCTTTCTGTTCCAGCGTGGAACAGAAAGGGAACGCCCCAAAATGTATCTGTGGCCCCAAAATGTGCAGCTCATGAACAACTTACAATGCTTCCTTGAATGAAAGCTTAGCTGCATTTACCACACTGTAACTTCTCAATTAGACTGAGGCTGATTTGAGCTGAAAGTTGTGTGTGAGCTGTCACTGCTTAGCTCTGTTTATGACAATTGTGTACTATTGTTGCTAGTTGGCACAAATGGTGATTCATACCTGGGGAGGTCTGTTGTCTGATCATCTCTTCGTGCTGCTGCTAATTGTTACATTCATGTACTTTTTGGATTGATGCAGTGGGGGAAGAGCCGAAACGTTATTTAGTTTGCTGCTTTAAGCAGTGAGAGTGTAGCAGGTATACGCTTTTTTGCATGTTGGCGTATAGGATGCATGAAGCATGTTCGTCACAATAGAAAGGTTCATTTCTGATTGCGAAGTCACCTCAGTTGGAGGACCGAAGTCTAAACTATTGTAGATAAGGGCAACAGGTACGCCAGCTACGGAAATTCAGAGGATCACCCTCCATTTGATAAATGCAGTTTCTTGACTTGTAACGTCCAAATAAAGCTAAAATAGCTGTATGAACAGCGTCCACTTAGCCAACAAATCGCCGATTATGCACTTACGCGCTCAGATGTCTCTATTGTGGACGTTAATTTTTGTGGGAAGATCCGAATCAACTGAACTCACTGATGATGCTTAGCTGTTGCGTGGAGATACTGTGCTTTGTTCACTAGAGGTTGTCGTTATCGGTCACACTTGAATGACTCCTCACACTTGACTAGGGTTCCCTAACTGGACGCCTTTGGCCAAGAATGCGGATCGAGAACACGCGAAATTATTATGTTTCTTGCTACTATGTTATGATGATGGTGATAGTGAGTCAAAATTGAAATCGCACAAGTTTCGATTTTGACATTATTTTCAAGGTAGTTTCGTAGCGTCGTTGGAAAGAGTTTACAGTGAAAAAATACAGGTAAGGCACTGTAATCAAAGTGAAGCAAAGGCTGTTTGCAAACAACCAAATTAAGTGTACGCACTAAAATGTCATAAAATGTGACTTAGTGAGGCTTGTTTAGCATTAGCAGGTAAGTGGTTGATTGTGCAAGTCTGTAATCCATTGTATTAAACTCGGCTGAGTGAGCTGCAGCCAGATTGCGCGCTGTTGGTGTCGTCTTCTGTGATTAGTCGGCTACCTCACCATAGTCTGATAAAAACTGTGAAGCTCACTCACACTGCGCTTAGCACTCATTCGGACTCGGGCTCAACAAAATTTCCGTCAGCCGGGCTGACACTCACAAAAATTTTCTTCAGCCGCACTCACTCAGACACAAACTTACCAAAATATTACTCACGCGGATTCATTCAGACGCACACTCATGGCTCGATATGAATCTGAGTGAACCAATCGACTCATGAAACCACCATGGCGTCGGGGGTTTCATTTCAGCATGGCGGGAAACTCGCGACCTGAGGGCGACAAACCGTACAGGTTGCCCGAAGCATCGTTGTTCGGTGGCGTCATCCAGGCCACTGCTGATGACGCAATACGGCAATCTCCCTGCTCGCACTTGAGACACATCGAGTCCGAAAAGTGATGTCGAAAGAACATTTCTTAAACAGCAAAACTAAAGCACAAAGCAGCGATCAAACGTTTCACCGAGCTTTTGCAGAAGCTCCCAAATCGCGATTCAAGAATAATCTTCTCCTTGACTGCTTTTAATAAAATAAACTCCCAATAAATATGCTCTCCATGGAATACTTGTGTACCAGAGTCACTAATGTGCTGTAAGTTAACCAGGCCTCGTTCTCATAAACAAAGTCCTTGGCTTCACGTTATCCTTTGGTCCCCAAAAGTCAGTGCCATCAAAGCTAGTTGTCAATTCCCTTCGAGAAGACGAAAAAATAACTGTCGTGCGGCACCTGCATCAGGAACACCCACACTACACGTCCGCAAACGCACGTTATAGTGCTCTGCGTGGATGATATACTAATCCTGCCATTCGGTTACCATCTTCATAAAAGCCGCACAATAACTCTCGAACTAACTTTCCTTACTGACTTCCACACCGGACACATGCGAAGAAAAGATTGAATTAACAAACAAAACTTTCGCATGAAGCACGAAAAAACTCACAAGGAATATGCTTGCGTCTGCTCGCTCACTCAAAATTTGTTTCTGATGTCGCTCTTACTCGATAAACGCTCCTAGGCGTGTCGTTACGCAACCGCGCAGTGCTAACCTTTAAAACCAAAGCATACAAAGCTTAATTATGAAGTAAACAAAATCTAGCACTTGTTACCTAAACGCTAGCTCGTAGCGCTTTCCAAAAATCAAAACCGTTTAAACAGTCAAACAAAACTTCAAAACAAAAAAAAATACAAGTCCGCTGGTTAACATTTCAAATGCTTCTGGCTTATAGTCAATTCTCTAGACGAACGCGTGGTGGTTGAGCCCCGTGGGCCTTTCTTGGTGAACGAAGGAGAGAATAGTCGCAAAACCCATTCGCTTCGCCTCCGAGCTCCACTAATCTCCTCGCTGGCGACCTGCACTGTTTTCTCCACTCCGCTACTTGCAAGCCAGTGAACTTGGCACTCCGTGCCTCATCAAACGTGCAGTGGATAGAACTACTGAAAGTTGACCACCAGCTTCCTTCTGTCTGGATTTTGGCCCAACGCGCCCTTCTTTTTCTTATCATGTGGTACCTCGGATGCATGTAAGCCAAATTGGGCGTGGATGACAAAGACCTCATTCTGCTTACTATGCCCCATTCTTCTGTTTGCATCATCGCCCAGCGCACTTTTCTTTTCGTTTTCATCCGGTGGCTCGGACACATGCAAAGCAACTTCGGCGCCGACGACAAATGCCTCATTCGGATTACTACTGTTGAGTGCCTGCTGCCTTTCTTCAAGCGAGTGCTCGTTGTCACGTTCCTGCCTTTACGACGCTTCTTCCGCCTACGCTTTTTCTTAACGGGCCTCTCTGAGCCTGCTGATCGCGCATCTTGCTTTCTAGCACTCTCGCTGGTTTCGTTAGCTATCTTGCCCACGCAGTCTAAATGATTTGCGCACAAGTCATCTTCTTTACTCTCCAGACTGGCGGCCAGCTTAAAGGGACCCTGAAACGGTTTTGTCGATTTTTTACTAACACTTTGGGCTGGTAGGCCAAGTCCAGAGGGTAATTTAGAGACTGATTTGAGCTGTCTGCGTAAACTGTGTAATTTATTACAAAGCTTTAAAGCGGCGAATCGCCCGAGATCGCTGTAGTGTTCTGCAACTCGGCCAAACGCATTTTTAACCGCCCACACACCAAGCGACGTGATCTGCCCTATTGGCGTCATCGTTTCCAGCTGATCTGCTTGACTTCGGAACACGCAGCACAGGTATTTCTTTTATAATAAACAGGAAACAAATGTTTGTAATTTGTAAAACACTTCATAATTTATATTGATTAAAAAGTTTTCACATAGAAAAAGAAGACGATCGCCGTTCACAAACTAAGCTTTGAAAGTTACTTTTACGTGGTATTGGTAAGGACTTATCTGCGCCTGTCATTTTCTCGTTTGCAGCGTCTATTTCTGGTTTCCCTTATGCGACAGTATGCGTGGCCGTCCGGGACTATATTGTTGAAACTAATAGGTTGACTAATTAACAAGTTCCATGATCCTAACAAGTTCACATAATTATGTACGTATAAAATCAGATTATTGCTCTATTCTAAGAATGAATTTGTTTATGTAAATATTCGTATGCATTACACTAGGCGCCACATTTTGCTAGGCTATCGGTAATCTTTCTGTTACACCTCCATTATTCAGAATCTGAACAGTAATTTTTAAAACCACTTGATTCTTGGCCGATCCCCCATATTGGGATTTGCGCCACTATCAATAGGTGAGCAACAAAAACAACAACTTCCGGCACACGGCGAGCGTTGTCTGCTTGGATCCCACAGGCTCCATGTTGTCGTGATCTCCGCAACGAGCCGGCATCACGCAGTTGTTGCCACACCACGGAACACCTATACACTGTGACACCATGAATAACCCTTGCCTCATTGTGGGCTGCAAGTCCGTTGATTGGCGACAAGTGAAGATACGACACCGTGCGCCTGGGAAAAACAGCAGGCACACCTAGTGGCTGCAGCACATCGGAATGCCCGTATCAGATCGGTGGCGGGATTTACACTTATGCGGTCGCCACTTTAAGCTGGAAGACTACGAACACGATTCCATGCTTGTGCGTTGCTGTGAAGAGGCATCCCCTTAAATCCGATGCACTGCCGTCTTTGTTCCTTCCTGGTGAAAAAGTAAGTACACGGATGATCCGGATCATGCGACACGCACTTAAAACGCGGTTCGCACGTGTGTGTTCAGAAAATACTATGTAACTTTGTTAATTTTAACTATAACGACTGTGTCTTTTCAATGCAATGTGGTCCACTTCGCAATAATTGTCTACACGCTGAAAGACGTTTGCCGGTTCGCGATTTCCAGAACCAATTATAAAATGACAGGCTGCCTTTTAGCTCTAAAATGCAGGTTCAAATGTGCGGCAAGCATGTTCTACATGATGAGCTCAAAGAAAGCTCCGAAATAGTGCAACACGTGTTCGACGGCGTTGGTAGGCTACGGTCCCATTTCTCGTGTTGCATTCATGCCGAATAGCAATAGCACGGCATGCTAGACCAACGCCTCCTCTATTTAGATGCCTGTCACATGAGAAGAAAAGAAAAGCTGCCACACCCTTTCCCTCCTTCATTTTAGAATGTTGTCGGTCACTAGCGTCACCTGTGGCGAACGGTGCAACAACGCAAAATTTTGCATAGCCTCGGAAATAGTGGTGTACAGTTGCAGGTCTCAAACAACTCTCGACTGACGCGCCCCTATGGGTCGCAGGTGAAAAACGCTTAGCTGGTACCGTCTGCCACCGTCATGATGGATGGGTGGATGGATAGGTATGGCTGTACCCTTCAGATCGAGCGGTGGCTAGTGCCACCAAGCCGTAATACTCAATGAACCAAAAACTAGATTTTTTTTCCTTTTAAAGAGTGAGTTTGAGGACTGGTACTGTGCAGTGGAGGGTTTAATTTTCATTCGAGCCTTGACTTTAGCCACCAATAAAATAACTTTCTTCTAGTTAATTCCACCCACTTAAAATATATTTTGCCCTCCCTGTTTCTAAACCCAAGTGCTTTGAAAAACTCTGCGCCAGCATCTTGAACTATAGGACGATCGATCGATATGTGGGGTTTAACGTCCCAAAACCACTACATGATTATGAGAGACGGACGCTGTAGTGAAGGGCTCTGGAAATTTAGACCACCTGGGGTTCTTTAACGTGCATCCAATCTGAGCACACGGGCCTACAACATTTCCGCCTCCATCGGAAATGCAGCCACCGATGCTGGGATTCGAACCCGTGCCCTGCGGGTCAGCAGCCGAGTACCTTAGCCACTAGACCACCGCGGCGGGGCAAATATAGGGCGAAGCCCTTAACAGAATACTATCAAGTGTTTCTTCTTCCTCTCTACACGCACTGCATACCGTGTCTACCCGTTCATATTTGACCCGATATGTCTTGGTTCGCAATACTCCCCTCCTGGCCTCAAACAGTAGAGAACTACCTCGAGTATTATCATAGATAATTTCCTTGGCAATTTCCTGCTTAAACGTTTGATAGACCTCCAATTCAGACTTCTTAATTATGCGGATTCCCCACATATCGGTCTCAGCTTCCTTCACATTCTTCTTAACCGATAATTCTTTTTGATTTGACCCCTGCATTTTTCTAAGTATTTACAAGTCAATTTTCTGGTTCGATTCCTCCATTTTGTATCAACATTCTTCATGTAAAGAGTCTGAATACCTTCCTAGCCCAACGCTCATCCCCCATTTCTCTCAATAGCTTCTCAAACTTTATCTTGCTGCTAGCTCCCTTCCCTCGAACGATGTCCATCCCATATCACCTTCTACTCCCTGATTTGGTGTATTCCCGTGAGCTCCTAAGGCAAGCCTACCTACGTTGCTTAATTTCTAATCTTGCTTGAACTTTTGATCTCATGCACAAGACCGCACTGCTGAACGTCAGACCAGGAACCATGACCCCTTTCCCTATTTCTCTGACAACATCATACCTATTGTAATTCCATAATGCCTTGTTTTTCTTTACCGCTGCATTCCTGTTACCTTTAGTCGTCATGTGTAATTCGTGTTCCCTTGGGTACTCGGCCCCTTTGCTTATCCAGACACCCAGATATTTGTATTTATCTGTTATCTATAGCGTGACCTCCTGTATTCTAAGCTCACTACCTTCATTGTCATTAAAAATCATGACTGCTTATTTTTCCTTACTTAATCTGAAATTTAACCTATCTCCCTCATTACCGCAGATGTCCACCAATCTCTGCAAATCTTTCTTGTTGTCGGCCATTAGCACTATACCATCTGCGTACATCAATGCTGGTATTGCCTGTTCAATGAGGTTTTCTTGTTTGACAAAAGAAAGGTTGAAGCCCAGTCCACTTCCCTCTAATTTGGCCTCTAATCCTTGTAGGTACATCATGAATAATAAGAGTGACAGGGGACACCCCTGCCTAAGCCCCCGTTTTACCTCTGCAGGCTTGCATACCTGTTTTTTTTCCAATTTATGACTACCTTGTTACCTCTATCGATATCCATTAAAGTATTAGTGACTACATCTTCCACGCCTAGTGTGTCCAGTATTCCCCACAATTCCTCTTGAACCATGCTATCGTACGCTCCCTTGATATCCAAAAATGCTAGCCACAGGGGCCTATGTTCCTTTTCTGCTATTTCGATGCACTGCGACAGTGAGAACAGATTGTCTTCCAACCTCCTGTGTTTGCGAAACCCATTCTGCAGTTCCCCCCACACGCCCTCTTCCTCTATCCATGCTTGCAGTCTTCCCTTTATGATCTGCATCGCCAGCCTGTAGACACCTGATGTCACTGTTATTCGACGGTAGTTGTTTATGTCAGCTTTTCCCCCCTTTCCTTTATAGATCATGCTCATCCTGCTAAGTTTCCATCGATCGGGAACTTCACCATCGATTATTATTTTGCTCACTGCCTCTATTGAAGCCTGCTTAGACCTCGGACCTAATGGGTTTATCAGCCTAATTGGAATGCCATCTGGGCCTGTTGATGTACTACTAGGAACCCTTTTCTCAACCCTTCCCACTCTCTTTGTGAAAATGGAGCCATTGCACCACTTGATTCATCCTTGTTTATTGTGGTGCATAAAGCACTTCTTTGTTGAAATTTTTTTGTCACCCTTGTTCTCATATTGCCACCATTGATAAACGAGCCACTGTGGCTCATACGCGTTTTGGGGCACGAAGAAGAAGAGAACATCTTCGTTGCTCTGGTTCAAGTGAACTCCTGGCTGCAGGTCTTGTTTTGTTCGTGACATCACTGGTGGAGGTGCTGGGTACGTGTACTTCGGCTGTGTCGGCCATCGTGGAGACAGCTACATCTCCCAGAGCAAGAATCAGCCGCCGCCTGCGTGGATTACCCTCTGAATTTGGTCCCTTGGCATCGACACCCAGAAAGATGGCAACTGCGATGACAAGCCAGGCGGTCCAAACCAGCGATGGCCATGATTCTCTTCTCGCCCTTGTTTTTCACGTGCCGCAGACACCAAAGCCGTTCCATGGAGACATCTTCGAGGGTGTTGATGACTGGCTAGACCACATTGATCGGGTGTCCAGTATCAACGAATGGGACGATGTTCGCAAGCTGCGCCGAGTTTATTTCTACTTGGAGGATTCTGCGAAGACGTGGTACGAGAACCACGAGGGCTCCTTTGCAACATGGCAAGAGTTTAGCCGACAGCTCCGTGTTGCCTATCGCAACACCGAAGGGAAGGAGAGGGCCGAACAAGCCATATCCAGCAGAAACCAACGGCCGAACGAACGTGTATCCATGTTTGTCGAGGACATGCTTCCACTCTTCAAGCGCACGGACCCTGCCATGCCTAAGGAAAAGAAGATGCGCCATTTGATGCGCGGAGTAAAAGAACAGCTTTTCGCTGGGCTCGTGCGAAATCCACCGACGACAGTCGCCCACTTCATCAGTGAGGCAGGTACGATGGAACGTACGCTGCAGCAGCGGTCGTCTCAATACGAACGCCAGATCCCGGCCACCACATGCGCTATCGGCTCTGACAGCGAGAGACAGACCCTCGCAGACTTCATTCGAAGTATCGTTCGGGACGAATTGCGACAGCTGCAGGCAGTGGGATCCCATCCACCTGTGTCAGCCCTCGCGGATGTAATCAGACAAGAAGTCCGGCAGGCCGTCACACCCCTAGCCCCAATCGCACCGCCGATTCCCGAGGCCCCAGTCCTGACATACGCAGCGGCATTGCGATCCCCTGCGCCACCGGCTACAGATACTGCTATGCAGCCAAGGTATCAGGCTATGCAGCCATTTCACGACACTGCTTCAAGCCCACCTCTCGGCACAAGGTTTTCGAGCCCACCCACCTATTCGCCGTCTATCTCAAGACAAAGTGTTAGCAAGGCAAGCACGTGGCGCACCTCGGATAACCGTCCGCTCTGCTATCACTGTGGCGAAGCGGGTCACGTATACCGGAACTCTCAATACCGGCAACTAGGTCTCCGCGGCTTCCACCCTGATGCTCGATGCCCGCGCTACGGTGAGCGCCCCCGCGAAATTGAAGCCTATCTCACGGGCCAACGTACTCCTTCGACTATTCGGCACCGCCAGTTGAGATCACCATCGCCTCGCCGGTCTACGTCACCCAGTTTGCCCTCATCGTCTTCCGCTCCTTTCAGGAGCAGGTCACCAAGTCCCCGCAGGCGAAACTAGGAATGGCGACTTCTGGGGGTGAAGTCGCGGCCCGGCGAACTGTAAAAGACCCTCCTTCGACCCAACGACCAGACGAGGGCGATTCCGGTTTTGCAGTGTTCTCCGACAGCAAAAAGATTGTTTCTGCCGAAATTGCCGTCTTCGTCGACAATCATGCTGTTAACGCCCTCGTCGACACCGGTGCCGACTATTCCGTAATGAGCGCAACACTGGCATCTGAACTGAGGAAGTTTACCACGCCTTGGCAAGGACCTCAGTTGCGCACGGCAGGTGGCCATCTGGTGACGCCTACTGGTATGTGCACGGCACGCATTCGAATACGTACGTCAACATTTGCGGGCTCTTTCCTCGTATTGCGCGTGTGCTCTCGGCCAGTCATTCTAGGAATGGACTTCCTTCGTGAAAACGACGCCGTTATCGACCTCCGTGAATTACTTGTGTCGTTCGAGGATCCTTTTTGCGCTGCAACTGACAGTACGCAATTCCGGAAAAAAGCGCTTCGTGTTACCGACGATTCTCTGACTCTCCCACCTCGAAGCAGCCTCTTTGTCAAAGTAGAATTGGGACAGGACCTGTCTGACGCGGTAATTGCAGAGGCCAATTTGTCTCTCCTTATTTCACAACAAATCTGTGTTGCCCGAGGAATCATTCAGCCTAGCAATAGGCATGCTCACCTGCTGGTCACGAACTTCAGCGACGAATATCGCCACCTAACAAGACACACTGCCATTGCATATTGTGAAGAACTTGCCGATGCCGATGGTCCATCTACGAAAGCTTCATTTTCATCGAATGGCCACCCTGACGAGGCCTTCATGAGCACTCTCGACGTAAACGAGAGTCTACCTTCGGCTCAACGAGAAAGCCTTTTGCGTATACTCAACTCATTTTAAGACTGCTTTGCCACTACGTCAAAGGTTAAACAGACACCACTTTCTCAACATCGTATCATCACGGAACCTACTGAGAGACCCATCCGACAACATGCCTATAGGGTGTCGCAAAAAGAGCAAGATGCTATACGTGACCAAGTCCAGCAGAAGCTTCAGGACGACGTCATTCAGCCATCGACCAGTCCCTGGGCTTCGCCAGTTGTGCTAGTAAAGAAGAAGGATGGTACGTTGCGTTTTTACGTTGATTACCGTAAACTGAACAAGGTCACCAAAAAGGACGTTTATCCTCTACCCCAGATAGATGACTCGTTGGACCGTATACGCAACGCTAAATATTTTTCCTCCATGGATTTGCGTAGCGGCTACTGCCAAATTGCAGTGGACGAGCGCGACCGCGAAAAGACGGCGTTTATTACTCCCGACGGTCTGTACGAGTTTAAAGTGTTGTCTTTCGGTCTATGCTCAGCGCCAGCTACTTTTCAAAGAATGATGGATACGGTTCTCACGGGGCTCAAATGGCAATCATGTCTTGTTTACCTTGATGACGTCGTGGTCTTTGCAGACACGTTTGAACAACACGTCCAACGCCTTCTTGCAGTTCTTCAGGCAATTCGAACAGCGGGGTTGTCTCTCAAACCCGACAAGTGTCATTTTGGATATGAAGAACTGAAGTTCCTAGGTCACGTTGTGAGCCATGCTGGCATCCACCCAGATCCCGAGAAAACCCGCGCCGTTGCCACCTTTCCCGTGCCCACAAATAAGCGCGACCTACGCCGATTTCTGGGGCTCTGTGCGTATTACAGGCGCTTTGTCAAAAACTTCTCGAAGATTGCTGAACCCCTCAACAAGCTTACAATAGACGGTGTCTCAATTGTTTGGGGTCCCGATCAGTGCCATGCGTTCGACACCCTCCGAAACCTCCTCCAGGCTCCGCCTGTACTAAGTCATTTTGACGAAAGTGCTGACACGGAATTACACACTGACGCCAGCAACGTTGGACTAGGAGCGGTATTAGTTCAGTGGCATTATGGCGTAGAGCGCGTGATCGCTTATGCGAGCAGAACGTTATCCCCAGCGGAGAAAAACTATTCTGCAACCGAAAAGGAATGCCTCGCTGTTGTCTGGGCCATAACAAAGTTCCGCCCATACTTGTATGGCCGCCCATTTAGGGTAGTTAGCGACCACCATTCCCTTTGTTGGCTCGCGAATCTCAAAGATTCCTCAGGTCGTCTAGCACGATGGAGCCTTCGGCTACAAGATTTCGATGTCACCATCATCCACAAATCTGGGCGGAAACACACCGACGCCGACTGTCTCTCACGTGCACCGGTCGAAAATGCCAACACTGACCTTCAAGACGACGACACTTTTATTTCTGCCGTATCCGCGACCAGCTTAGCTGAGCAACAGCGTCACGACTCGGAGCTCATCCCGCTCATTGACTACCTGGAAGGACGCAATTCCCTTCTTCCTCGAAGCTTTGCGCGCTCACTATCTTCCTTTTGTTTCCATGATAGATTGCTTTATAAAAAGAACTTTCATTCTACACAAGCTATGTATCTGCTTGTTGTGCCAACTACGCTTCGTGGTGACATTTTACGTGCATGTCACGATGAGCCATCATCCGGACACCTCGGCTATACGCGCACGCTGCAACGAATTCAAAGCTCCTACTACTGGCCACGTCTCGCGAAGACTGTGAAGCACTACGTTCGCACATGTCGCGACTGTCAGCGACGTAAGATTCCACCTTTACGACCAGCGGGACTACTGCACCCAATTGGCCCACCAAAGGCACACTTTCATCAGATTGGCATGGACTTGCTGGGGTTATTCCCCACGTCTTCGTCTGGAAACCGGTGGATTGTCGTCGCTACAGACTACTTCACACGCTACTGTGAAACCAAGGCACTTCCAAAAGCCACCGCAGCAGATGTCACCCAATTTTTTGTTAACAGCATTGTCTTACGTCACGGTGCTCCAGCTGTCGTCATAACTGATCGTGGGACAGCTTTCACCGCAGAGATGCTGCAGGAAGTCTTGCGATTAAGTGGCACGGAACATCGTAAAACAACGGTTTACCACCCGCAAACAAATGGGCTGACTGAACGACTCAATAAGACAATTGCAGACATGCTGTCAATGTATGTGGACATCGATCACAAGAACTGGGACACCATACTTCCCTACGTAACTTTTGCTTATAACACTGCTGTTCAAGAAAGTACCGGTTTCACACCTTTTCGCTTAGTTTACGGTCGCGACGTCACGACGATGCTCGACGCCATGCTCCTGCCCGACAACTTAGAAATATACCACACGGATGCCTCCAAATTCGCGCAGTGCGCAGAAGAGGCCCATCAACTTGCTCGTCACCGTATTCAACGTCACCAAACCGCAGACGCGTGCCGCTACAATCTTCGCCACCGTGAAGTTATTTTTAAGCCAGGTGATGAAGTCTGGGTGTGGACCCCTATCCGACAGCGTGGACGTTCCGAAAAGCTTCTTCGCCGCTACTTCGGCCCTTACAAGGTTATGCGACGTCTCAGCGACGTCACTTACGAGTTTCTACCACAAGGCAATTCGAGACGTTCCCGTTTCACCCCGCAAACTGGAGTCATTCAGGTTTCACGTCTCAAACCATACTTTTCGCGCTGTGAATCGCCAGTGAGTGACTGACTTTATTGGTAACTTGCGTCTTTCTTTTTGTTTCGTCTTTTTCTTACATTTTTCCTATTTTTCTTATTTCTCATTTAACTTTTGTCCCCACAACCAACTACGTTATCCGCCTTACGCCATTCATTTTGCTCGCATGCAAATTTTCATCTAATTTTCTTTTTTTTGCCTTCATGTACAGCACCGAGACGATGCTTCTTGGGAGAGGGGGTAATGCCACCATTGATGAACAAGCCACTGTGGCTCATACGCGTTTTTGGGCACGAAGAAGAAGAGAACATCTTCGTTGCTCTGGTTCAAGTGAACTTCTGGCTGCAGGTCTTGTTTTGTTCGTGACAATATATTCAATAGCTTCGTCCTCTTCTAGCCTAGCACCTTTAGCTGTAGTTATAAACGTCTTCTCTAGGCTCGTCTCATTTCTTAGGGAGTTTAGATGGTTCTAAAATTTTGCAGCTGCCTTTCTATCTTCTTTATGTACTTGTGCCAGCCACTGAGCTCCCTTTTTTCTAATCTTTTCATTGATCAGAAGGGATGCATCCCTGGTACAGCTTAGAAGGGTTTCCCATTTTCTTTCAACATCATCTGTCGGTTCACCCCACTGCTTAGCATGTCTGTGTTCCCTAAAGGCTTCCTGATGTTTTGCTGTGGCTCTCTTGACTTCCTATCCCACCAACTTTTGGGTTTGTGTCTTCTTTTCCGGGCTGACTTGTCATGCGTCTAAGCAAGCTCTAGCTCAAACATTCTAATTAGACTCGTGTGTGTCCACACTGTTCTATTATCCTCTGTGATTACTTTCGCAGTTTGTTTGGTGGCTATTTCAATTTGCCTTTCTAGATAAAAACTTTTCTGTAGTTGCACATATTGTATCCTTCCCACTTTCACTGCTGTTCCAAAACTTAGCTTGATACGTTTGTGATCACTACCCAGACTTCTGGAGCCATCTTCATATATGTGCACTCCCCTGAGCCTATCATACATTCTATGGGATATCAGTGCATAATATATCGCCGGCTGCAGACTTCCTACCTCCCTTGTTATTTGCCCTTCACACTTCCCGGCACTGTTGCAAATGATAAAATCAAGCCTTTCACTCATATACATGATCATTTTGCCTGTCGGGTCGGTATACCCATCTATATTTTCTCTTTGCGCATTAATATATCCTAGTATATATATCTCGCACTGTCTTCCTAAATCTTGATTGTCCTTTGATATACACTCTACCATTGCCTGGTTTTCCTATTTGGCCTTTGCTCCCGTCCACAAGTACACGAAACCAAGGAGTGTCATTTGCCCTGCCACTTTCCCTTTTAGCCATAAATGTTCCTTGCACTCCTGCTTTACCCTTTGCCAGTCTGTACTTTTATGAATGAATGCCCCAACACCACCCCCCTTTCTGCAGCCTTCTGGTCTTTTACAATATTCTCACGCGTAGTCCAGATTGTTCGAAGGTTGTTCCATGTCCCTGAGTTGTGTTTCTACAAAACCGTATACCATCGGCCTCTCTTCCCTTGGCTGTTCTTCTATCTATTCCCACTTCAGCCTGTTCCTACCACCCTGCATGTTAATTTACCCTATGTCTGAATTGGCTGGGTGCTCGTGGCCACGTCTATTTCAGCCCCGGGCTCTACCTATCGTAGATACTGGTGTCACTTTGGATTCACATCTGTCCATACCACCTTTCAAAATGTCTCCCTGGTTGTTTTCTTCGTTACTAGCTATCCTGCCCCCCCGAAGGGCCTGCTTGCCCCTCAAAAAGCTGCGGCGTGTCCTGCAAGTCGCCAACCCACCTCATGACCTAGCCGCCCATCGAAGTGAATTCTTTCTCGTTGAAAACCACCCCACCTATGCACCTCTCTGTTTATTTCCACCACCTCAAAGCCTTTCTCTCGACTTATTCGCCATATCGCTTGGTTTGCGTTGACAACCGCTCTTTGCAGGTTGCTATCACGCACCGGCACCTCCCGTATCGTTCATATTAATACCTGTACCTGAGGAGAAGTGGCGCGTATGTCATCGACGCCTTTCGACAGTGTGGTTGCTAGTCTTGCTATATCTTCATTTAAGACATCATTTAAACCGCCTGAAATTATCACGAGGTTTCGTATATCAGCTGTAGTTTTGAGTTTTGCGCTCGCTTGCCTCATGACTGCTTCCAGCTTGCATCCTGGGAACGCCCCTACTGCAAACCTCTTGTCACCTCTTACCCTCTTTTTTGATCGCTTCAGCGCATCGATTTAAATTCGACTTCCCGGTAATTACCACATGCTGTCTCTTTGCAGCTGGAGCGTCCTGCACCTTGGGGCTACTTGTACCTGTGACGCCGGCTGCTTTGTTCCCTCCCAACCCAACCACTACTTCGTTGAAGATGGGCCTTGCTACAATTGAACCGGCTGAACCTGTTTTTTTTTCCAAACTAGCTTGCTCTCTCTTCTCCGCCGTTCTGCTTGCCGGTTTCTTACTGTTCTCTCCGTAGGCTGCTCCTCTGTTCACCTTGGCTAGTGCTTCTTCGGCGGACTTTAGCCTTTCTCCTATGGCCCTCGTTTTCTCTTGCTCTTTCGCCAACGCAGTCTCGAGCTCGGAGATTCTCATCAGCAGCTCACTCTGGGCAACCATCATTTTCTCCATTTTTTCCTCGACCTTACATTGCCTACACATCACGTCAGCCTCTACTCCATCCGCTTCAACACTTGGGTCCACTTTCAAGCCCACTCCTCATCCCGAACACTTTGCCTCCTTGTTAACCATGTCTTCCTGACACCAATCGTCCCTATGACTTGTCTGATTCGATAATTACTAAAATCGAACCCTGCCCTAAGAAAAAAAAAGAAAGTCTAAGATCTACTACAAAAATTTGCGTGTTCAATGTACGTGCACCTCTCCACGGGGTGGCAAAAGAAAAAAAAACAACAAAAAATTCAAACACACACACACACGCTCTAACTAATAAATGCCTTATGTCTGGCCCCCGAAAAAGCCGTACCATAAAATAAGGGCTACAAAGATTTCAACTGCTGCCTTATAATTATAAAGACAAGCTCAAAATATGCAAAAACACTATTCTGCGCAGTCGATCGGGAGCGCTCAAAAAACACGTTCATTCACCATGACAGTCCGAGCCGAACCAGGTGTCAGTCGCGATCGCCAACACGCGATGCTTGCTCAAAACTGAAGGCAGGTCAACTCCACTGGGAGTGCGAGCCATTCCACAGGCATCATTGTAGATGAGGCGTTGGCTAGACAATCGTCTCGCAGTGCCGGCTTCTAAAGTGCTTTGAAGCTTATGCTTCAACTGTAGCGCATATGCTTTATTTTTTCTATTATTTGCCGGTGTGAAGGCACTTTTACGTATGTGTAAAGGCAGTCTTGCAAGAGAAAGCGCGCCGATTGATGGGTCGTTTATTTCGGCGACTGTGCTTAGGGAAATTCATCCAAGAAGCTTATTTCTGCTTATGGGGCCGATTATAAGCATGAAGCTTTACGTTGTGGCATATCATGCAGGAAAACAAAAAAAAGCCGATAAATATTTGTACCACAGTATCTCTTAAATAAAAATATAATTGTATAACTGCAATACTTCATTTGTTTACATCATATGGCATATTCACCAAATCACATCAGTGCAGTGAAGTGTTGGCTTCACATCTAAGAAGTATTTGGCAGCTTATCAAAGAAAGGACCTGGTAATTACTAGAACTGCATGCAGAGTTAATGTGCGTATTCCAGTCGAGATGTGAAAAAAAACGAAATTGCCAAAGTAGCTTTTATACTAACACAAAAAACTCTCCAGCCTCTTTGAGTATCTTACAAGATTTCTGGGCTGCATGTTTTTAGAAAACACACATAAAACAATTCATGGTATGTATATGAAAATATTGCCATAAAATGTTTGAATGGAAATGCAAAGACAACAATGAAAACCGTTGTCATTCATTGTGCCCATGTTAAAAAAATTCCTGCTTTTTTCAGTATCACACACTGCCCCAGAAAAGTGTCGGAGAGTGTGGCACAGCCTTGGTACCTTCTGCTAGCCAGGTTAGTCCGGCCCTGTTTGTGTACATCGGCACTGCACAAAAGTTATGGTGGAATGTATTTGTGTTGCATAGCATTTTGCTGCAAAATATGAAAAATAACTCAGTAACACCTTTTGATGCAGGCACACACTGTGGAACTAGCTGATGACGGATAAGACAGGTCAATTTACACAGCTCTCAGCTTCCACATGAGAAAAGATTTTGTGTTCTTCGAAACATAACTTGGCATCAGGGAGGTTATTATAAAAACCAGAAGCATTTTATTATTCCTGAGCATGTTGTTGTTTAAAACAAACACAAGCTATTTTATATAAAGTGATTTCAATACATGGTCACAAAGACAGTTTGATGCTAAAACTATAGCTCTCAAAAGTGCAGGTGTAACATAATATGTATATTGTCACCAGCTTTTTATTCAGGTAACCACACAAAAAACTGTGCACAAGGCAACCACGAGTACAGTGGCAACTCGGAAGACAATGGAATACTGGTCCGTTGGTAAGTTGACCTGAAGGTTGAAAAATGCACGTATGAGGCATAAAATGTACAGTAGCTGTTCAGTAACAGGATTTACACCTAAGCTTTTAAACAAAGAAAACTGGCAGGAAATAGTTTTGATGAAGAACGATCGGGCATGACACCATTTGAAGACGTTTTGTTTATTTGAGTGTTTCATTACCATCTCAGCTATGCAGGTGAACATGACACTGAAGGTACTCGCTTCGGTTTACACACAAACAGCAGCTGCCTTCATCACGGATTTCCCAGTGCGGACACAGTGTGGTGCTTCATCACATGAGCAATAGTAGTAGCTTCAGCCGATGTCGCTTCAGTGCCACAGCTCCAGGAGGCTTCAGGCCTCTAGGTGGCTCAACACCTGTCCCAATGGATGAATCTTCCCCCGCTAAAAAGCCAGCTGCAGAAACATCTGTCCAAATAGACGCATCTTTCGTTGCTGAGAAAGAAAAGCCAGCTGCTGAAGTATACGTCACGTACTTGCCTTCACTCATCGAGAGTTTTTTGCAAGTATTACAAGCATTCAGTGATCTTTAACGTGTGATGGGCATGTAGTCACAAACTAGTTCGCATACTGAAACCACTACGTGAGACATGTGCTCTCTGGGGTTGTGTGTGCCCTTTCATGTTCGCAAAAAAGGAAGTTGAGCCCCTTAGTTCCCAGAAACATTTCACCTCGGAGTTGTTGTGAGAATATATTAGAAGGTAGGGAGGTCAGCCTGAGCTAGTTCGCTGTTGAGTAGTTCATGACAGCTCACGTATCTTTGCCAGAACACAAATGGCCCATTTTGCAGTGCATGATAATTTTTCCCACCAGTGTGTTTTAAAGCTATACGAATGTGACGAGGAAGTTCCATTCCTCTAAAAAGCCTGCCGAGACACTTTCATGCATTATGGGACATCCTGCAGATTTCATCATGATGTACATACGAACTTCTACAGTTGAATGAAGGCCTATTGACAGAAAGTTTTCAGGAGTGGCTCACCTGCTGAGAGCCTTTAAAACCCCGTATTTTCATTATTCATGTTCGGTAGAACACACCCCTTCAACCAAATTTAAAGGAGGGTAGGGCGCGCCCCTAGGGCACCCTTAATTCTGGCCATGGGCCTCGTGGAGCACCTGTATAAGAGACATGCACTGGGAAGCAATTGAAGAATCATGCGAATTTTCTTATTAACCTTATTTCAAAGTAGGCACACTGGTTTCTCTTATGCCACTTTGTCTCTTATATGAGTGCATCTTACATAAGATTTCGACTATATGAGCAGTATTTATAAAGCCTCTTTATTGACATTAGCTTACAGCAACAAAGAATGTGGGAATGGGAGGCTGCGTTCGTACGGCTCCTGTGGACGCGCAACTAAATCTGTGTTTCTAGAGTTTTTTCTTCAAGTGTTCATGAACTGTTGCTTGCATCGGTTCCGAGAAGTCATCAGGATCCTACTGATACCATATTTGACCACAGTGAGTAAGTTTTTTCAAGTTAGGAACAATTTCTTTTCCTGTGGAGCGGTGCCCTCTTTAACCCTAACGAGTGGCTCGGGAGACCGCGCTTTTGCTGGGCTTGTTCTCGCCTGCGGCCGGCCCTTCGGAGGCCCGGTGCGCGGAATTATTTGCTCACGATGGAGTATGAAGTGCACGGAGAGGATATTTCAGAAGAAGAGTTCACTCAAGATAAAGGTTGGCAGTCTGCTGGGGCCAGAAGAGCTGGCGCCAAAACACGCACTGCTGACCCTAACGCGCCATCGACGCAGCCGGGCGCACGCCGCGGCAAATCGAGAGGCGCTGCGCTGAAGCCCAAAGTAATACGAGCGGGAAAGATGCCCTCCCTTCCTTAAGATGACATCAAGATTGTGATCCGGCCGAGAAATGGACTCAATATCTCGAAAATTGGCGCAGCTACGGTGGCTGACGCAATAGTAGTTGCTGCTGGCATAAGCCAGGAAGATTTGTGCCAGGATACTCTATGCCCGATAATAAGGGTTGCAGCGCGAGCACGAATGCGCTAGAAAAAACAGACGAAAGTCGAGGTATGGATGGCAAAGAGGACAACACGAGCGCTGCAACCCTTATTATCATGAACTCAAACCAACTAGCCCAAATCGCCATTCTTCTTCAATGCATTTCTAGTACACAGGACAGTCCTACTTTTTTGGACCCTTATTCTCAAGACCCAGCCACTTTGGTTTCGTGGATTGCAGTATGCAGCGCTCGTGCTGTCCTCTTTGCCTTCCATACCTCGACTTTCTTGTGTTTTTTCTAGCACATTCGTGCTCGCGCTGCAACCCTTATTATTATGAACTCAAACCAACTAGCCCAAATCGCCATTCTTCTTCTATGCCCGAATCTGCAGCAAAGTATTATGGTTGCCAGTACTCCCAAGCGCGAGAACGCTGACCGATACGTTCGGATGAAGCAAATACTCATTTCAGGCAAGGTGCACGAGCTAAGTGCCTATGAGACTGCCCCACACTCCACTTGCAAAGGGGTGATTCGCAACGTCCCACTTCAAGACGGCCCTGACGTCATCGATGCGAAGATTGTCAACACAAATAATCCACTCGCCTTAGCAGCCAAGTGAATAGCCCAAACTGGCACGGTAATCATCGCTTTCGACGGGTATCGTGTACCGAACTTTGTCAGCTATGGACCAGTGCTGATGCAGTGCTCACTCTACCGCAAGCAAATCGACGTGTGTTATGCGTGCGGCCGTCTTGGTCATCGCGCTGACGTGTGCCCCACTCCCGGTGACACGATTTGCCGAGGCTGTGGTGCCGCAAGCCCTGACAAGCAACATGTGTGTACTCCCAAGTGCAAACTCTGTGATGGCCAGCACCTCACGGCTAGCAAAGACTGTGCTCAAAGGTTCAAGATCCCGTACATTGTGCGCCGTCGTCGCAGTGAGCGTGCCAGAATGACTGGTGCTGCGTCACCGTCCCCGCAACGTCACCTCGACACTGCGGACGAGTTCCAGTCTTCGTCACCCACCACGGATGCTCAGCGCAGAGGACGCCCCCGTTCCAGGGGACGCTCGGGAGGCCGCTCCGCATCCAGGCGCCGTGGTGCCTCCAGGGGATGTTCCGGCTCGCGCTCCAGGTCAACAGAACGTGCCCGGGGAAGTTCCACTTCTCAGCCTCGCTCCAACTCAAAGCCGGGGCACGTTTCGTCGGGGTCGACCAGGTCCCGCTCCCGCACGCCCACCACCTCTAACAGCAAGAAGCCGACGCTCTCCTGGGCCGACAAAGCCCGAGGAAGACGTGAGTCTCCTAGAGGCGACGAATCGAATCGCGGTTCTCCCCACGCGAGTGAGCTCGACGAGATGCGACGAGCTAACGAGCAGCTGAGAAAAGAAAACGCGCAGCTTAAGCAAGAAATGAGCAGGCTAGCAGCGGAGATGGCGGAGATTAGAAAGCTCGCGTCCTCGCCCCCTTCGGCGCAGCCCGCCCCAACCCCGGTCGCCATGGATACGTCTGAGGCACTTCATAGGCCTAGCGGAACTAAGCGCCGAGCGGTTGAGAATACACAAGAAGAAGAGGCGGTAAACTTACTGTCGGAACTCAAGGTTTCCTTTGTGAACATGCAGGCTACCTTAGCGAAAATTCAAGAAGCCGTGGCGCATCCAAAGATGGGATTAGGAGCACTGAGTGAACGCATAAGCAAGTTAGAAGAGGTCAATGTGAGGAGAGACCCCGGTCCGACTCCTTTACAGGTCCTAGCACAACGCAATATACTAGCGCCACCGACTGAGGGCGCGATCCTCCGGGCTGCTATAGCTGCTCAACCATCCCTCAGCCTAAACATGGATAGTGTGGACGAAAACTTCAGAATCTGGCAATGGAACTGTGGCGGGTTTACTCACAAAAAGCCCATTCTACAGCAATATTTAAGAACTCTCGATGTTAAGCCTCAAATCATCGCTGTTCAGGAAGTTGCGTCTGGCACCCCCATCGAAATTCCGGGTTACCTAGTAGCGTCATCACATTCAGGAGGTAGGGGAGTTGCCACACTTATCAGCAAAAGGTACAATTACCTATCGCGTGACCTCAGTGCAGTTGCCGATGGCATTGAGTACGTAATAACTGAAATTATAATGAACTCACCCAAGAAGGGTCTTCGAAGAAATAGCCTTTTTATTCTCAACTTATACTGCAGTCCCAGTTATCGCAGGGCGAGAGCAAACTCTCTCCTCAAAAGGGCTGTGAGCATGGCCAGTAGTTACCCCCTTGTAGTTGTAGGGGATTTCAACGCCCCACACAGCGTGTGGGGATACATGTATGATACTCCAAAAGGACGCGAGCTATGGCAGACTGCGACAGAAGCCGACTTAACGCTTATAACTGACAAGGATTTCTCCACTAGGAGAGGTAACTCTGTATGTAGGGATACCACCCCGGACCTGACTTTTGTGAAGAATATTGATGGGGTCAAATGGGTCAACACGGCTCTAGACCTCGGAAGTGACCACTACATCATCGAGGTATCCTTCGCGATTGCCCGCTTTAGGACGAAAAAATTCAAAGTGGTCGACTGGGACACTTTTCGCGAAGTCAGAGCTGAGAGAGCACCGACGGCTGGGACAGACTTTGAAGGATGGTACAAAGGAATCAGAGATGACGCCACGGCAGCGACCAAGGAGGTCGTCACTGACCTCGATGTTGAAAACATGGACAGTAGGTTGGCACACCTACTAGAAGCCAAGCAAGCCCTACTCACGAGGTGGAAGGGACGGAAGCATAACAGGAGGCTCCGCAAGAAGGTTTCCGAGGTTAACAGGGCGATCGAGGAGCACTGCAAAACCTTGTGTAAACAACAATGGCATGAGCTCTGTGAGAGCATCGAGGGTCAGCTCTGATCTGGGAAGAGCTGGGGTCTTCTCAAACACCTTGTCGATCAGGGCAACACCAGGTCCAGTCAGAGGCGATCCCTCGCGCGAGCCATCCATCTTGCTACTGACTCTACCCCGGACGAATTGGTTGTCAACAAGCTTATAGACAGGTATCTGCGAGTCGCGAATAGCTCTGCACCCACACAGTTCCCGGACTACGTGGGGTGCGACTTGCCGGAGTTGGACCAGGACTATACTGTGGCCGAGATACGGCAGGCTCTCTTTTCCCTAAATGCCAAATCCGCCTCTGGCCCTGATGGCATAACCAATAAGATGCTCAAGAACCTTGATGATCACTCCATCGAATTCCTCACAGAAAAGATTAATGAGGTGTGGCGCAGTGGGGAGGTTCCCGCACAATGGAAGACGGCCTACACAGTTCTAATTCCGAAACCTGGTAAAGCACCAGGAATAGATAATCTAAGACCGATTTCCTTAACTTCCTGCATCGGTAAGGTCGCAGAGCACGCCCTTCTGAACCGACTCAAGGTGCACCTCGAGACCAATGACATGTACACCCACAATATGATTGGTTTCAGAGCTGGTCTCTCGACACAAGATGCCATGAAGCTGATAAAGCATCAGATCATCGACCGGCGCACAGGAGATACCAGAGCCATCCTTGGATTAGACCTGGAGAAGGCTTTCGACAACGTTTCTCACAAATTCATTCTCCAGTCCATTGCCAGCCTAGGGCTAGGGGAGAGGGTCTACGACTTCGTGAGACCCTTTCTTTATCAGAGAACTACCAAGCTCAAGATCGAAGGGTACTTCTCACAAGAGATCAACCTCGGTTCACGCGGCACGCCTCAGGGCTCAGTTATTTCACCAACACTATTTAACATCGTGATGATCGGGCTCTCCAAGGAACTCGCGAAGATTCAAGGAATCAATCACACCATCTACGCAGATGATATAACCATCTGGTGCAGCGGCGGGAGCGACGGTCAAGTTGAGGAAGCCATGCAGCACGCAATCGACGTGACCGAACGTTTCCTCCGTCCCACCGGTCTCAAGTGCTCCCCATCGAAATCTGAACTTCTGCTCTACAAGAAAAGACCCCGAGGTGGCGGCCACCGTGACTGGAAACCTGCGTCTCAAAGTGAAATACGGCTTTTCACTAGTGACGGGTCCCCAGTGCCAAGAGTGGATTCGCTCCGAATATTGGGAATGTATATCGAGTCCAACGGCGCTAACGGAGCTGCACTGAGACAGATCACTACCAAGACGGAAAGTGCTCTCGGCCTCATTCGGAGGATCACCAACAGACACCGCGGAATCAAGGAAGACAATCTCATCCACATCATACATGCGTTTGTGCTCTGCCACCTTTCGTACTCGGCGGCCATGTATAATTGGCATGTTGCAGAAAGAAATAAGCTCAATTCCCTCATAAGAAAGGTTTTCAAGCTCGCGCTCGGCTTGCCTATAAGCACTGGCACTGAAAACCTTTTCAAGCTCGGTGTTCACAATACACTCGAAGAGATAATCGAGGCGCAAGAGCACTCACAGCTGCTCAGGCTTTCCGGAACCAAATCGGGCCGCAAGATACTCGATGATTTGGGCCTCAGTTCTATTGACCAGTGCCCCGATTCCATGCAGATTCCCAGAAACATCAGGTCTCAGCTGCGCATCGCACCCATTCCCCGCAATATGCACCCTGCGCACAACGTCGGTCGGCGTAGGGCCAGGGCTAGAGCTCTGCTCGAGCACGTCCGTAGCAACCCCACTGATGCAAGCTTTGTGGATGCTGCGCCATATGTCCAACGAGAGGCATTCGCTGTTTCTATCGTCGACTCAAATTCCAGGCTCACTTGCTCCGCCACAGTACGCACATCGAAGCCCGTGATAGCCGAACAGGTTGCAATCGCGCTGGCTATGCTAGATAGTCGCAGAGAGTCAATATACAGCGACTCCAAGGCGGCTATCAAAGCCTACGAAACCGGGATGGTAGCCCCTCAGGCCCTCCGCATTCTCCAAAGCGTCAAGAGTATCACGCCTCATTCTCTCACTTGGTTTCCCGCTCACCTGGGGTCGATTGAGGGCCCTACCTCTAACCCGAACGAGGGCGCACACGAGGCCGCGCGAGGACTCACTGACCGCGCTGCCTCCACAGTCCCTCTGCCTCGCTGGGAACCCTTACTTACGTTCAACGAAATAACAAAGCACTTCTATCTGTCAAGAAGGGTATTCCCTCTCCCACACCCGGCCTTGTGCAGGGCGCAGGCAGTCACCCTAAGACTATTGCAAGCCAGTGCGTATCCTAACCCTGTGGTTCTTCATGCCATCCACCCTGAACGGTATCCAAGTGCGGATTGCCCCGCTTGTGGACTGTTAGCCACATTCAATCATGTGTTGTGGGAATGTGAAGCCATCGGCCCTGACCTCAGCGAGGACAGGTGGGCTGCGCTCTTACGCAGCCCCGAACTTAGGGATCAAACCCTGGCCGTCCAGAGTGCCCGTGAACGGGCCGCCAAGCTCGGCTTGACGGTCCCAACGTGGGATTAGCCGGGTGGCGCGGGGTCTCCCCTGCGTCTTCTCAGGACAAAAATAAAGTTTTAATCAATCAATCAATCAATCAATCAATCAATCAATCAATCAATCAATCACAAAGAATGTTGGTACTCATTTGCAATTCATGATGCTTTATATTACAGCAAGGTTTTAGATGTTGCCTCAACCTCTAACGACATAACGAAGAGCATAGGAGACCACGTTCCCCTGCAGTGAGTACGCTAAGGCCCAGCGGTATGATTAGTAAAGCACCTATGCTGAAACCTATGCCCGACTAGAACACAGCCCGGTCGAAAGCATAAGACTTATTTCACACGAAATCACACTGTGGTTCATGAACACTTTCTTTTATTACAAGCCCGTGTTTTGAGATGTTCACCAAATAAGAAAGGGCACACTGACACATGTGTACAACTACATTTTTCGCAGCATGTACAACGGGCTGCCACCTACCAAAGCAGTTTAACAGTGGACACAAAGAAACAGTAAAACCATTTCATTTGACACTATTTGCACTTTATTTATGTGCTAATACACTAAATTCTTTTGTATACGACATTGCAAGTTACTTTATATAAGACTTCCAAACAATGTGACACATAGCTCATGGAGTGACTGTTTTGTGATTGTATACTTGTGCCACGTTTCCGGCTATTACTAATATGAAGTGTGCCAATTACGTTTTCTTGGTTGTGAAGAGATTCTTCTAAGGCGTTCCTGCAATGGTTAACTGAAGCTGCTGCGTTAGTATTTCAGCTACAGCACAATGTAATTACAAGTACCGTAAATTCAAGTATTCACCTTGCATCATGACTGCTAAATGCTACAAGCTTTTCAGCAGTGCTTTTCCTCCTGATCCTATCGAGAATGAAACTGTCACTAGTGCACGATTGAGCTGTAGCTATTTGTCAACATTACACTTGAATCATTCACTACAACGACACTACCTATATCAGCCACTTAATTTTTCTTCATTGCACTTATAATCAGTAAACACTAAATATATTTGGAGAAATTGAGTTAATCAAGACGATATGCAATAAAAATTGTAGTAGTATTGTTGGAGGTGAAGTAATAGCTTCAGGTGAGTAGATGTTTAATGGCATTATATATCCCAGTGCTCACTCTACTGATTGACCTCGGCAACTCCTCTCCAAGGTAGCCTGGCTTTAGCACTGATCAGTAGATTTGTTGCAAGGTGAAATGCAAGAAAGGCAGATATTATGATTCAAGGGCACTGAAAAATTTTACCTTATTCATGTCAGCTTAAAAATAATAGAAGGCTTTCTCGTATATAAGAAAAAGGGGTTGAAGGAAGCATTTCCTCGGTGGGTCTGGCTTTTTATATACTTTCTGTCGTATTGTGCAGTGCTGATTGATTGATTGGTATGTGGGATTTAACGTCCCAAAACCACCATATGGTTATGAGATACACCGTAGTGGAGGGCTCCGGAAATTTCGACCACCTGGGGTTCCTTAACGTGCACCCAAATCCGACATTGTGCAATGCTCCCACATGTAAAGCACCCACATGCTAAGCAACACAACACATGCTACAAGCAACATAACTATTGCGGCTAAAACCTCCTTCACAGTTACATCCACATTACTTTTATTCGCATATTTGGCAGTCAATTCTCATTATATTGTCTAACAAAGAAAACACGCCCTGAAAAAAAAAACCTATTTTTTACATTCATAGCGAGGGTCTCATTCTGGCAGACTTAATGCCACCGGGTAGTATGCCAGGGAGTATTAGTCAGCTGCCAGCCGTAAGAACATCACCAGTTGTATGATACCTATAGGCGAAAAGCGAGTGTCCCACATTCGCTGCACTGGCATCAGGCTGCACTGACTGACACTACTACATTTAAATGCACATACATATCCCATAAAGTGGTGGGGGGATGACCGGCATGGTAGCTCAGTTGGTAGAGTGTCGGATGCATTATTCGAAGGTCGCAGGTTCAGTCTCTGCCCACGCCAAGTTATTTTTTCGTTCTCTTTTCTTCACATTTACAATAAAATGACTTTACAAAAACATCTCCTATAGTTTGTTTGGCATAATTGTCTGTCAGTTACCACTAACCTAATTAAGCCGTATCAATGAGAACTAACGAAAAATAGTGCCAAAAAGTATAGGAACGTTATTAGTTGTGAATGTAATGTATATGTGAAAAGAATGAAGGTGTATGAAATGATTGCTTTTCGTTAGCTGGGACTGAACTTGTGAACTTCGAATTACATATCAGATGCTCCACTAAATGAGCTATTGCGGCGGCCATTGCCTCGTACTCTTTATTGGGGACATATGTGCACTTAAACGCGAGTGCGTCAATCAGCGCCACCACGTACTACGCGACACCAGCCCACTCGCCGTCATGATTGCTAGTAGCGCTGACTGACGCTATTACTTGTAAATGCACATATATACTGGATAAAGAGGATGAGGGAATGGCCGCCATGTTAGCTTATTTGGTAGAGCAATGGACAAGTTATGTGACGGTCGTAGGATCAGTCCCAGCTCCTGGCAAGCACATTTTTGTCCACCCTGATTTCGTCTCATTTACATTACATTTACTCTATTTAGTGTCACCTATACTTTTTTATGGCATTATGGTAGGTTAGTTCTCATTATTATTATGTCTAGTAAAGAGAAATAAAGCCTTCAAGTTTTTATTTTTTTCAGCCAAGTCATGTGACTTGTCTATTGTGCAATACTGAGTAACACACAAGCACTGATAAGTTGTGTGGGGTCATTCATCTGCAGTATCCTTCAAGACAACAGCACTGGAGTTCTAACAATGGAAGAGCCCCTCCACTGGGAATGAAAGTTCATTGTGTTGGAGAGCTCCCTTCATGAACTGCTCCATATGTGGCCAAGTCATTGGCAACCTGAACTTCAGCGTAATGGCAACTCTGGTCGTTGTAGAGGGGGTGTGCGAGCAACTGCACAAGCTCCGGTGGAGAAGCCAGCCACTTGTTCGAGGTATTGGCGCTGGAGCCGGCAACTTTCTCCTGGCTGCTTTCATGCTCTACTAGGGCTGCGTGGTGGCTGAAACCATCCAATGCCTTGGTGCTCAAGTCATCACGAAGTGCGCCTTCTACAACTACCAGAGGGCCTACTTGCTCCCTGCAGTAAAACAGGTGCACTTATTGATCAGGATATAAATATAACTATAGCAAGACTTGTAGACATATTACGCAGCGTGAACACAAATGTTTATACATATCTGGCATTGAGCTGAATCTTACATTTTTAGGATATTTTTGTCTTTACACAATGCAAAGCATTTGCTTCCATCAGTATATTTTTGTAAATGTTGTCTAAATTCAGAACAACCAATCATTTTGTATAAACCTTGTACAAAACTAGCCCATCTGATATTATGGTTAGAATGAGAAAGCCTAATATTTTTGCATGCTAATGTCACAATGTAAAAATCAGTCATCTGGAAAAATTACACTTTTACAAACATACAAACAGCTTTAGCATAGTGCCTTATTTATCGTACTGTTTGGTTTTTTTGGTTTGCTTTATTCAAAGCAAAATTGAACTAGATTGCCTTTGGGGACTCGACTAAAGGCTAAGTAAATGCCTGATTTATTCGTTCCACCATGGCAGCAAAGCAGAAACATACAGCAAGTACAGTACGCAGAAAATTACAACATCACGTGTTATCTTACATGGGTACCGTAGTCGAACAGGAACTGCCAGAAATGTGAATAAAAGAATAAAAATATAAATAGTCCTTATTCGTGTGGTGGAAAATACAAACAAATGCATGTTTTCTATCAAATAAATTAACAAGAGACATCTTGACTAGGATATCGAGTTGCTCTAGAAGACAAATTAGAGTATAATAAACTACAGGCAAAGGGACAATAATGAACAAAGTGCAACAAATACAAAAACATCATGGGCACGGCTTCACCAGCGGAATGCAGTTCGCTAACCCATTTGTCTTCATTCTGCAGTTCTGCCTCATCCAGCTGTACCCTTCCAGCAATGGCGACACTGGATGGCTGAGCATAAACGGAACGGCGCTAATCTTGAACAGGAGGGTCCTACACGTGCTGGGCCTGCTGAAAGGAATCAGTCCACGCAAGACGACATCGGCGCTTCTCGGTGCGCAGAACCAACTGGCAGCGCCCCCCTCCAGACCACCTATAAAGGCCAGCCTCCCTGAGGCGACGGTCACTGGGCACGGCTTCACCAGTGGAATGCGGTTCGCTAACCCATTTGTCTTCATTCTGCAGTTCTGCCTCATCCAGCTGTACCCCGCCAGCAATGGTGACACTGGATGGCTGAGCATAAAAGGAACGGCGCTAATCTTGAACAGGAGGGTCCTACACGTGCCGGGCCTGCTGAAAGGAATCAGTCCACGCAAGACGACATCGGCGCTTCTCGGTGCGCAGAACCAACTGGCAGCGCCCCCCTCCAGACCACCTATAAAGGCCAGCCTCCCTGAGGCGACGGTCACTGGGCACGGCTTCACCAGCGGAATGCGGTTCGCTAACCCATTTGTCTTCATTCTGCAGGTGAGCAGAAACTACGGTAAATGCTTTCGCTCAAGTGATCGCTTCTTGTTGGTGTTGCCGTGCCCACGGCTGTTTAGCATGGCGTTAGATAGCACGAAGTGTCTTAAAAACTGCTGTTGTTGGGAGGAGACATTGAAGCTAACCCAGGCCCCACCCTTGAAGAAGTTTTAACCAACTAAAGGACATTGCAAGCGACATTAAGGAAATAAAAGAAAAGCGGCTAGTAGACATTGATAACAAACTTGACTCTCTGTCAGTCCTTGAGGTAGAGCTTGGGCACTGTAAAACGCAACTTAATTCAATGACTAGAGTAATACAAACATTAGAAAAAAGAATACACGATCTTGAAAATAGGAGCAGAAGATCCAATCTAATCGTATACGGATTGCCGGAAGCACAATCTGAGACAAGTGAAAGCCTCGAACAAGCAGTAAACAGGGACGTCATACAGGATAAACTCAAACTACAACCGATTGCGATCGAGCGCATTCACCGGCTAGGTAAACCAGCTCCTAATAAAACCAGACCAGTTATCTTTAAACTTGTGGATTCGCGTCAGAAGGAAGCCATACTGAAGAATGGAAAGCAGCTTAAGGGAACTGATTACGCTATTGGCGAAGATTTCTGTCGCAAAACTCGCGAAATTAGAAAAAAGCTTTGGGACAGTGCGAAATCGAACCAAGCTAAAAAGGAAAAAGTGGCACTGACTTTCGAGAGGCTGTACATAAATGACTGCGCGTTCGTTTGGGATGAGGAAAAAGAAGAGAGGGTGCCACTGAACAAACCAAAAAACCCTCAAGATGTTCCTCTGGAGTTGTTTCTCCGCAATGGAACCCTTAGCAGTCCTGTCGCTTTGGTGCCGACCACCGGTGGGTTCATCCGCATGAAAAACCCCAAGACAATTCAAACGGAACTTCGTGCGATCACTCCCCACTCTCTACTGATAACAGAGGTTCGTCAGTTTGGACGCGGGGGGATACTATGCTGCTCACCAGACAAGGCCTGCATCCAAGACCTTCTGAAGTGCACTACTTTTGCATCACATCCGGTGAGCTCTTTTATCCCACCTCATCTAGCTTGCTGCAAAGGATTGGTTCGGGGGGTAGACGCAAGTCTAAGCCCAGCAGAAGTCTTGGACATCTTTTCCCCAGCAGGTGTTATTTCTGTTTACCGCTGTACCAAACAGGAAAACCAACAGAAAGTTCCCACTGAAACTGTAATTGCCACATTCACTGGAACAGATCGCCCTTCGGAGATCAAGGCATGGCCGCTTATTTATAAGGTCGAAGCTTTGGCTCCCCATCCGCTGCAATGTGCTAAATGTTGGCGCTTTGGACACAGTACTAAAGGTTGTCAATCGGAGACTCGATGCCGCATATGCGGAGCCATATACGGGGCTGGTCATAGTACTGCTGAGTGTCAATCAGACAATAAGACATGCTGTTTGTGCAAGGCAAATCACGCTGCAGACGATCCTAACTGCCCTGCAAGATCAAAGAAACTTCAGGTGATTGAAATCATTGAAAGGAGACGATGCTCTCATAGAGAAGCAATTGCATAAATTCAAAGCAGGAGTCAGGGTTATGCCGGTATAGCAGCTCGTCCACCTCTTTCTATGGATGCATCACTTTCTCAGTCCATTTCTGCTATGGTAGAAAAGGCCGTAGAAAAAGTATTAGAAAATTTTTTACTCAATCTGTCCGACTCACTCAATAGTATTATGAATTCACAGATGTCGGGTACATCTGATCGAATAACTAAGCGTATCCAACCTCCTAGTGCCTCAATTAGTAAACCTGCAGAACATCAGTCAGATGTCTCTATCGATAATGAGGCAATGCTTTCCAGTCCTAACACAACTGAGCAGGAAGGTATATCTGATTCAGAATCAATAATTAATCGAGATGTAGATATGGATGCTCGCCTTTTGAAACGCACCAGATCACCCACTAGCAAACTTAATAATTCTTCTCATCCGAAAACAAAAAAGAGTGTGAAGGAACCTAGGACTAAAGCGGACTTCTTAAAAGATAGTATCTTGGATCAAGCAGTTGCTACTGCTTGCTTATCATCATAGGGTACCTTAGAGTACTTCAGTGGAACTGCCGTTCAATTCTCTCTGCAACTACAGACTTATTATATCTAATTTCTCAACAATCTCCAGACGTCATGATTTTACAAGAAACTTGGCTGTCTTCTGATCAAAACTTATATCTAAAAGACTATCAGTGCTTTCGACTGGACCGAGACTCACGTGGTGGAGGATTAATGTTTTTCATTTCATTCAAAATTTGCCATAAAGCACACTTAGTTTAGCAACAAATATCACACGATTATGAAGTATTGTTTCTGGGAATTCACTTTCCCGGATGCGCGCCACTATCTATAGTCAACAACTACTTTCCGGCTGGAATACAAGATGAAAGAGCCCTTGACGTGACTGCGAGTTTTTGCAGAAACAGTATGCTATTTGTGGGAGACTTCAATTCCCATCACGTTTCATGGGGATTCCGCACTGATTCATCAGGAAAACGGTTGTGGGACTGGACTAACCGGAATAACCTTATTTGTTGGAACTCCAGAGTTCCGACATTCGTTCGATGTAATTCGAGGTCCGTCTTAGACTTGACATTTGCTAGTTCAAGTGTGACAATATTGTCTTGGACTGTTCTTGATACTGCTACAAGTAGTGATCACTGCCCCCTGGTATTTGAAGTCAGCATTCCTTTAGTGACGGTGGATCGCCAGGTGCAAAGTTTTGTAAACTACTCTAAATTTAAAAAGAACTTACAGTCAACGCAGTCTTCCTTGCCCAATATGGAAACAAATATGAAAGCTATGAGCCTTTGTTCCACCCTAAAGTGTACAATTAAAAAATCACAGTTCACTATATCTTCAACAAAGCGAAAATTCATATCTGCCTGGTGGAATGCGGATTGCGCCAGAGATTATAGACGCCGCTACGCTGCATGGAAAAAGCTTTTCACCAACCAATGTCCAACTAATTGGAGAAATTAGTTATTTGCTAAAGCTACCTTTAAGAGAACAGTTTCATTAGCGAAAGACGATTATGAAGAAAAACGGTACAGCTACTTATCCAAGAGTGGCAACAAGAAAGCTCTATTCAGATTTCTCCGTAATCGTAAAGCTATTACAGCACACGTAAATATTGACTCATTTATTTTTTCTCCAACTGATTTGGAAAATACATTAACGGAAATTGCAATAGAATTGGAGAAGAGATTTACATCACAAATCAAAATAAAGTGTGCAAAACCGTCATTCGAAAATGATTTTATTGAAGAAGTAGGGATGAACTTGCGCACGTCGTTCGTATTCTGCCAAACACAGGTCCTGGACCAGATGGCGTCACTTCGGAAATGTTAAAAATATTATTCGACATCTCTCCTGACGACCTCCTTAACGTTGTCAACTATTCACTTGAAAATAGTTGGATACCTCCTGACTGGAGACTTGCAAAAATAATACCGCTTCTTAAAAAACAGGGACTAGGAATGCAGATAGATAACATTAGGCCAATCGCTTTGACATCACACGTAGTTAAGTTAATAGGAAGAATACTTTACATTAGAGTTACGAAGTTCATAACAGATAATGCGATACTCAGTGCGTGCCAGATTGGATTTAGACCAGGTTATTCTATATGGTGGGCGCATGTTAATTTAGAGGCTCGTATAAAGCTTGCTCGGCACAGACGACAATATGCAGCCCTAGTAACCCTTGATTTAGCCAAGGCATATGACAGTGTTGAACATGCTATTCTTATCAATGTCCTAAAAGATCTTACGTTCACGCAGTACATAACAAATTGGATATACGAATTTTTAAAAGACAGAAAATTTTATTGCTTTCAACGAGGTATTTCCACGCCGAAGTATAGCCAAACGAGAGGTGTTACTCAAGGCTCTGTTCTATCGCCTGTGCTATTTAACATTTTGTTAAGTTCAATACCACAGAGTGATAAGGTACACGTATATGTATATGCAGATGATATCGCGTTCTTTGCATCTGACAACGATATTCATTCACTACATTCGACTTTACAGCGTTATTTGGCAACATTAGAAACCTGGTTTCAGAAAATTCATATGAACCTGAACGTAACTAAAAGTGCTATAATAGTTTTTCCGTTGGAAGCACCAGTTACTATTTTTCTTCAGTAACATCAAGAAATAATACCCCAGGTTAATTGTATTAAATATCTGGGTGTACTGTACGATCAAAAACTGAGCTGGCGTGACCACATTGAATATATTAAAATTAAGGCTACACGCGCTGTTGGAATGATAAGTAGGCTTGGCCGCCTCCGTTCCGGTCTTCGCAGAGATACGATGATCATGATTTATCGCATGTACGTTCGTCCGATTCTTGAATTTGGATGTGTACTATTCTCTGGTGGACCAGCATACAAAATAAACCCCCTAATTCTGTTAGAGCGGGAAGCCCTACGTAGTTGTTTAGGTGTGCCCAAATTCACAGCTAACAATGTTTTGTATCAAGAAGCTCGGATACCCACCCTTGCTTGCAGATTTCGTATTTTAACAGTAAACACCTATTTAAAAGTTTCTGAATCCACTTTAAGAAGGCGACAATTTGTATTCTTTGCCGAGCCTGGTGTCTTTTTCAATGAGCATTGGTCCCGTGTATATAAACCCCAAGTGCTACTTGTTCAAACACTTCTAGATGCTTTAAATGTTAATATATTCGAGATCACACCATCTGTCAGACCAATCGGCCAAGTGCAAATAGAATTTGACGGTATCTTTTCCATGAACGCTAAACACTTGCCCTCTAAATATTTGATTGGTTTATTAGAACAACACCTGTCTCAATTAGGTACTAATACAGTAATTGCAACAGATGCATCTATGAGTGGCGAGAAGGCAGGTGTGGGTATTTTTTCTCTCTCATTATTCTGGTCATTTTCATTACGCCTCCCAGATTATACACCAATATTTGAAGCGGAATTAATGGCCGTTATACTAGCTATTCGTAAACTTCCTGTGACTCATTCGACAGCTGTGATAGTGACTGACTCGTATTCTGTGTGTTCATTCTTATCATCGTCGTCGACATCAGCAGTACTAGAGACTTTCAAATCATTAATCCCAGCAAACATCCGTCTAGTGCGAATGATATGGGTGCCAGGCCATCGTAGTATATTTATAAACGAGATGGCTGACAAACTTGCGCGAACATCTCTTGATCTTCCGATTGTGCCAATCATGCCTCCTACAGCTTATGTAACAGCAGCGAGGTTTAGAAAACTTTCCCTTCTTGAAGACTCATCAAAAACTATGATACCGAATCCAGATTTCTCGCACCTGCACTTCACATGGAATAATAAATGGTGTCCCACGCGTAAATTGGAAGTCTTGGTAACAAAATTACGTTGCCGTGTACCACCTCTTAATTTCTACTTAAACAGGTCTGGTCTGGTGCCATCCCCTCTGTGCTCAAGCTGTAACGAACCTGAACATATCGACCATTTTCTTATCACATGTCACCGATTCAAAAATCAAAGAAAAAACTGCTTCGAAATTTTATTCAGAAAATTAGGAATATCACCTAATACTCCCAATATTTTGTCTTTTGGGGCCATTTCATTGGGACATAGCGACAGGAACATCTGCGGGGTTCTCTGCGATTTCATATATAACACAAGAAGATTACCTTGCTGAGTCAGCCATCAGCTCTCGAATTTTACTAGTCACACTACCACTTACTATTTAGCTGATACACTGCAATGATTCAACTTTCAGGAGAATTTCATATAACGATTCCACCACAGATATTTAACAAATTCTATTATTTCTCCCTCCCCCCCTTTTTTACTTTTTTTCTTTTTTTAACATTGCGCCAAATCAATTTCACAGTAAAAACACAGTATTTATATTCCCATAATCTAGAAAATCTATAGGTATTTACTTGCATTAACCACTGGCTTCTTGGCCAATCCCTCTTAGTGGGTGAGAGCCACAAAAGAAAGAAACAAGCAAGCAAACAAACCAAAAAACTACGGAATACCAACTCGGCCGAACACGCGGAGTACCACACAAAAGAAAAATTAACATTGCTAAACGTGAACGCCAGAAGCGTCGTGAATAAAGTGCAGACTCTTGAGAACTTGTTGCTACTTCATGAACCAGATATTGTAGCAATCACAGAAACCTGGCTCTCATCAGATATACTCGACCATGAATTCACTCCCCCTAGCTATTCTGTCATTCGAAAAGACAGACTATCTCGAGGCGGAGGCGTCACGTTCTTAATTCGACGTTCCATTTCATACACACTACTGCCAAACGTTCCGGACACAGAAGCGGTTTTCTGCAAAATTTTGTGCAATAGCACAAGCATAGTGGCGGGTTGCGTTTATCGTAGCCCATTCTCTGGTTCGGAATGCATAGTTTCCATCCACAATTTTCTTCAGCAGCATGTCCATAGCTCTGCAGTCGTGATAATGGGTGATTTTAACCTTGCTGATATAAACTGGAGTACCATGCACCACACCTCACAGGGATCAGAGGATTTATTTGACTTAATGTTAAATTTCAACCTCCATCGAATTGTTTCATGCCCAACTCGTGTTCAAGGAACAGCCACAAGTGTACCAGATTTAATACTTATTAGTAGTCACCTTAGCCATGTGGACACTCAAGTTGATGCTGTAGAGGGCATTTCAGACCACAGAGTGCCTGTTTGCCGGTTAGCACTTGATCACAGATTACACCTACAATCAACAGTAAACCATGTTCCAGACTTAAGTAAAGCAGACGACGCCAGCGTACTAACTTATTTAGCCCATGTGTTTTACGAGTTTGTGGAATTGAACTGTGATCCCGCCACAACTGTAAATGACCTTTGGCTAAGGTTCAAGCACATTGTTCTGCACTGCAAGAATGAATTTATACCACTGCGGCGTACATGGCCGCAAAGACATAATCCATGGATCACAAGAGAAATTCTACACGCAAAGCGGAAAGTCAAACGACTTCGGAAAGCGGTAAAAACAAAACAGTGCTGCAGTGCGAATACATCAAAATTAAAAACACCTATTTCACACTTTAAGGCCAAAACAAAGCAAGCAAAACAACATTACTTTGAAGTAACGCTACTGTCATTCATTACTGGTAACCCACAAAGGTTCTGGAAGCATTTCAGCCCTAGAAAAAACAGCAGTCCTGAACTTTCATTGCAACAGAAAACCGTGAAATCTAATATGTACAACAACTATTTCCACTCTGTTTTTACAAAAGATGACGGAAAAATTGCACAGCTTGCACACATGAATAATATTGGAATCAGCCCTATACATGTAGTTGATGAAGAAGTATTTTCTTTTTTGCTCGACCTAGACCCCAAAAAATCTTCGGGACCAGATGACATCCCCAATCCCTTTCTTAAGCGATATGCCGAATGGTGCAGCAAATACCTTGGTATGGTTTTCCGCAAATCTCTCGCCGTAGCAAAACTTCCAGACGACTGGAAAAAAGCTAAAATAGCACCGATTCCCAAAGCAGGAAATAGCGATAATCCTTCAAACTTTAGGCCAATATCTTTAACCAGCACGTCATGCAAAATATTAGAACATATAATTTGAAACACTTAAGCATTTTTTTAGAAGATAAAGGCGTTTTGTCATCTTGCCAGCACGGGTTTCGCAGCGGATTATCGACTGCCACGCAACTAACAGAAGTTGTTCATGATTTAGTATTATCTATTAACAACTGCACGCAAACGGATATTATACTATTAGACTTTGCTAAAGCGTTTGATTCCGTATGTCACAACAAATTAATTGCAAAACTTCGAAGTATTCTTGGAGATGAAATATTAACAAATTGGGTTAAGGACTTCTTAACTAATCGTTCACAATATGTCCTGTATGACCAAGTACCATCAGAAATCTTGCCTGTTACGTCCGGAGTACCACAAGGCTCCGTTTTGGGGCCTTTGTTATTTCTTGTTTTTATTAACGATATCACACACAGTATCTCTTGCACCATTAGGCTTTTCGCCGACGACTGCATTATTTACAAAAAAAATTAACAGTCATTCAGATCACCTTGCACTAAGCGATTCTTTACACCATCTTTCCAACTGGTGCGACATGTGGCAAATGTTAACCCCCAAAAAACAGTTTGCATGACGATAACCCGAAAAAATGAAGCTATCCAGTATGACTACAGCATTAAAGGCACCAGGCTTGAAAAAGTGAATGCGCACAAATATTTAGGCGTCACGATAACGTCAAGCCTCAGATGGGATGCGCACATTTCAAACATTACTTCGGTTGCTCTGCGCAAGCTCTTTTATCCTCGCAGATGCCTTCGGTTGGCCCCTCACTCAACCAAGCTTTTAGCCTACACTACTTACGTAAGACCGGTATTAGAGTATGCTAACACAGTATGGTTCCCTTATACAGTCACTAACATTCAAAAGCTAGAAAATATACAGAGGAAGGCAGCAAGATTCATCTGCAACAAATATAAGCGCACTGATTTTCCTACAAATATGTTAGCAAGCTCTGGCCTCCAAACACTTGCGATTCGAGCAAAACAAGCGCGCCTTCAATTTCTTTTTCAGCTACTTCACAACCAATATAAAATTGACCCATCATTGTACATCCGTCCGTCAGACTCCCACGTTATTAGGCACAAACATTCACACACACTGAAAGAGTACTCTTACCGCAATGACACGTTCAAGCACTCCTTTTTTCCACTTGCCATAAGGGAATGGAACTGTTTGGATTCCTCCATAACTAGTGCGAAGTCGGTATCCGACTTTGCACTAAAATTAGCAAATATGTTCTCTTAATGCGGCAATACTCGCATTACCAGAAGCATTGCGCCACCAGTGAAAGCGTATTAGTGGAGTGTACAAGTGTTAACTGGAGTGTTTAGAAGTTTGCTATTTGTTTGCCTTTGTACCACTGCACTTCATGCAAAATTTCTCTTTTTTTTGGTGATGGTTTCTTTGTCTTTGCAGATGAAAACAATTTGTACATTTTTCGCTCTTATACTTTGTGATGACTGTCATTTTACTACATTCCTGTTTCTGTTTTCTGCGCTGTTAATGTACCACCTGCATGTACAATCTGCACGCCCACCTGCTATGGTCTCGGAATGAGACTGGCAGTATTGAAAAAATAAATAAATAAATCATTAACTACTAATTTCAACAATCAAGAAAAGCATCGCTTTCGTCCACTAGAAACTCTTTTGTTATTTTTTAAAATGATCTAGCTGAAATACTGTGTAATTTGAATACTCATGATAGAACTGAGTTTGAGATGATGAACTTGTACAGTGGTAAAAATGTAGCAGGGGTAGAATACTTGTGGGCATGTCGGCATGAAACATCATTGCTATTATACCAGGCCCTGGAAACTCTGCGCTATCTTCTGTTTCAAAGAACATGCACGCTCGTAGAAGTTGCTGGGCATCCTAAGATCCGGTTGAACGGAGTGAGGTTGATGTGAATGCTCGCATTCATTGTAGTGAGGTTGATGTGAATGCTCGCATTCATTGTTTTTACAAACAAAACGTCTATGTCCCGTAAAGAGCTTCTCTTTTGTTTATACGTTTTTTCTTATTCCTTATTTCGTGAATTTTAAATCAGGTGAAGCGCAAAAAGTGATTGATTTGCGTTCGTAGCGCTTGCCGTCGCTCCTTCTTGCCTCTCGATCAGCGATATTAGAAGCTGGATCTCGCTAAGTTAACTCGGTCGGTTACCGTGTCAACTACGAGAAAGATAAAGACAGCAACTTGTGGGGGGCGGAGAATGAACCACAGTGAGCTATGCCGAACAAGTTAATCATCCATTCATTGAAGATGGCTTATTCGGGCAACATGTTTTTCGCGGCTTTGTGGTGTGGTAACCCAGGGTTTTCTAGTTCCACGAAGGTTTTTCAGCGTTTCCTAAAAGCAACGGATGAGCACAAGAACTTGGACCAATTATTGGAGCAAGTATTGATTTTGCATGAGTACATATGAGCAAAGCCAGTTCTCCGCAAGCCAGACTGGACTGAGAGAAGTGCAGTGTCGCTTGACTAATTGGTGAAGACAGCAGCTAAGCTCCTGTAGAAAAAATGGGTATATTAAATGGCTCGAATGCGAGCGGGCTCGGCTACATTGTTTTAGCTACTTTTATATTTGGTAACTAGTTCAAATGATGTCAAATAATTATAGGCCACTTCCTGCTTATGAAATTCTTGTAGCCGTGGTTTCAAATTTTGTGAGTCCTTACTTTTTATAATGTCACTCGAATTTATTTTTTATTTATTTTATTCATACTGCAGACTACAAAACGTGGTCCAAGCAGGACGGGCAATCAGGAATCACAAAAACAGAGGACTAAGATTGATCACGAACGTAATAAATAACAAAGTGAGTAAGATGAGGAAATATATACAGTGCTACATCAACAAATGTACACTATGAGACAAACATACATACTATGCAAGGCGGTCACACTCAGAGAAGGTGTTCCACTCAGACACTGTTCGCGGAAAAAAGAAAAATTTATATGTATCTGTTCTAGCAAAATATGGTGTAAAAGAGTTTGGTTGGTGATGTCGTGTATATCTGGTTGACAAAGGGGTTAAATACAATGAAGGGTCAATCGCCACTCTATGGTTAAGCAAGGAACTCAGGAAGTCTAAGCGCAGTTGCCTTCTTCTAGACTGAAGTAGTGGAATGTTGTTAGCTGACATTAGTTCAGATGGAGAATCCGTGTGACGAAATTTAGAATATATAAAGCGAACTGCTTTTCTCTGAATTCTTTCCAATTTGTCTATGTTACATTTGGTGTAGGGATCCCACACTACGCATGCGTACTCCAATTTTGGTCGAATGTAGGATTGATAACACAGAAGTTTTACACTTGATGGCGAATTGCGGAGCTTGTGTCTCAGGAAGCATAATTTTCTGAAAGCAGATGCACAAATGTTTTCAATGTGTGAATTCCAAGACAGGTTAGTAGTGAACGTAACACCTAGATATTTGTAGTTATTGACCTGTTTAAGTGTAGAAGAACCAAGGGAGTAAGCATAGTGAAGGGGATATTTTTTTCGAGTTATACACATGGAAACTGTTTTTTCTGTATTTACAATCATACCCCATTTGTTGCACCATTTGTATATGTAGTCTAGATTTTTGTGTAGCTCTATTTGATCATGTTTGTTATGAATTTCACGGAATAAAACGCAGTCGTCTGCGAACAAACGAATCTGGACGGTTGGCTCAATTACATCTACAATATCATTTATGTAACACAAGAATAGCAAGGGCCCCAATACACTGCCTTGGGGCACACCCGACGTGACTGGCAAAAGACTCGAATTTTGACCCTCGATGGCGACGTACTGCACCCGATTATTCAGGTATTCAGCTACCCATGCGACCAATACCTTCGGAAGACCTATTTTATTTAATTTGTAGATTAATTTCTCATGAGGAACTTTATCGAAGGCCTTACAAAAGTCTAGAAAAGTGGTGTCTATCTGAATGTTGTCATCGAGGGCGCTGGCAAATGCATGCGCAACGGTAACAAGCTGCGTCACGGTCGAATACTTTTTTCTAAACCCATGCTGAAAATGTGTTAGTATGGAGTGTGTTTCAAGAAATTCTGTAATCTGGTTCGCTATAATGTGTTCTATTAGTTTACAGCATGAGGAAGTTAGCGATATTGGCCTGTAATTAGGTACTGATAATCTGTCGCCTTTTTTGAAGATAGGCGCCACTCGGGCCATTTTCCAGTCACGCGGCAAAGTTGCTGTTGACAGAGAAGCAATGAAGATTATAAAAAGGAATTTGCCAACGTATTCGGCATAACGTCGGAGAAAGACATTAGGCAGTTCGTCAGGACCACAACTCTTTTTCGTATTTAGGTTTACAAGCATGGAAACCAATCCAGCATATGAAATGAAATTGACCTCGAATGGTTGAGATGACGCTACAGAAAACGTAGATGCTCCGGAAACATTAAACACGCTATGAAAGTATGTGTTGAAATGATTTGCAATGTCGCCAGGATTTGTAACTATGCGGCTGTCAAGTACAATCTTTGAAATGGGTTTCTTCCTATCTTTAAGATAATTCCAGAACTTGGAAGGATCATTCTTTATAAAGTCGGGCATTAAGGTTTTAAAGTAGTATTCTTTTGAGCGATGCATTTTTTCAGCAAGGACTCTTTGGTGCTCCTTGATAACTGCGCGCTGCGCATGCTGCTTCCTTAGCCGTTTAACTTTTCTTTTTAGTTTAACAATTTCATGCGTCATCCATTGCGTACGTTTATGCGTTCGTTTGGGTTTGCTAGGGATAAAGTTGTTAATACAGTATTCGCACGTCTCAACAAATTTTTCCCAGAGAGCGCACGTGCCTAAAGCGTCATCGTTAAATTCTGCAAGTACAGCTTCCATGTATTCTATTACACGGTCATCATCAGCTCTCGAGTAATCCTTAAAATACTGCATGGGTGATTTTTGGTGGCTACTGCATTGAAACAGAGGAATTGTCACGCTTACAAGTTCATGATCTGAAAGCCCCTGTTCCACGACTACAGTATATCCTGAAAAAGCACGTTTTACGAATACCAAATCTAGGATAGAGCTTGCATGTCCTTGCACGCGTGTTGGTTCAGTCAGAGCTTGCATGTCCTTGCACGCGTGTGAGTAGTCATAATAAACACGAATACATGTGAAGAACTAAATGCTTCTAAATATTGTTACAGAGAATGTCGAAGGAGGCAGCGTTTTGACAAGTGAACTTTTCTTCATCAAGGCAACGCTGTTGCTCTCACGAGGACAAGTGAACTTGCTAAAACACTGTTTCCAACGACATTCTTTCCCGAAGAACTTCTGATTGCTTAAAGCCCATTCGTGCCTCTGAACTTCAGTCTCGTTTGGTACTCAATTTGTGCGCCCGTCGTCATGACAAACGTGATCGAGTCAAATATGTGTCCTATCTGCAATTGTTGACGATTTTAACATTGGTTCAGATATTGGGTTCAAATTTTGCTCATTATGTTCCTATGTCAGTTGTAAATTGAAGCTGCATCTCAAGATTGACACTTTCACACTACGTGTATGTACCTATTTTTCTATGCAAAACATGCTATTAAAAAGCATTTATTTTTGTCGATTGAGTTTCGTCTTGCTGTGAAATCAGTCAGCTTAACTTTTGCCTCTTCGAAAACACGAACAAACTTTTAAAAAGATTACCAAAGTTTTATGGCTGCATTGCCCAAGCGGCCAGCGAACCTGCAAGGAGGCACGAGAGCATTCCGCTTGCATGCGAAGTGGAAGAGGAGGGCTTCAGCGGCAAGCCTCCTCCTTTCAAAGTTTGTTCTTTCCCTCCATTTGGCGACCTAACAAGCGATGTCATGAAAGAAATTTTCTGTTCATGATTTATTTCTGGTAGGATGCCCGGCTACCGCCAGTAGTAAAAGCAGCGCTTCTGCTGCTGATAGCGAATACATGGGAAGTACAGCGAGTTTTCGCCCCCTGATTATACTGTGGAATACTAAAAGAACCTATGTTTTTGCCACCTGTTTTTCCAGCTCTTTCTCAAAAAACAAGCAGCCATGGTGGTGCACTTGGTGATGGGTGATGTGACTCTCCTGGCTGCAGCGCCAGGTATCTCTCGTACATATGTTTGCGATGCAGAATGGCTGTATTTTACACACTGAGCTGGTGCAAGTTGGAGAGTTGAACTTGCAGAGCTACAAGTATACTTTTCAAGTGCTAACAAGATACCTCTTGCTACACTTGTGTTCACTGTCACCCGAAGTTCCCTACAATGTCCCTATGGAAAAGCAAGGACTTGTTAAGTGCCTGACTGCTGTTGAGAATCTAGGCATCCACATACGCTTGTTGACAATAAGTACCATAGTGCGAAATTTGCAAGTGAATCTATGAAACATTAAGTTAATAAAAGTATATCTTTATGTGAAATCGTTCAAAACTGTTTCAAGAAGGAATGTTGTTTGCAATGGGGGGGGGGGGGGTATGGGAGTTTTATCACTCTTGTAGAAAGCACTGTGTGTGCCCACAACAGTAGGTCCAAGGGACTTATTAGGCATCATTTTTCCCAATTCGACATCCTAGTGTCAAGCTATACTGCCGCAAGCAAAAGGCAAACCTACCACATTGGTAGGATGTTTGGCACGTTGGTAAAGCTAAGCATGTACACTGTTTATAAAGCTAGTGTGACACATGTAGAGGAATTTGGCCCACTTTAATAAGTTATCTAAAAAGGCTGATATTTACAATGAGTAACATCTTGAAAAGTCGCTTTTTAACTTGTAGTCATAATAGACGCACTTGCAATTTTCCTATTGCATGCAAGATCTAATTACAATAGTGAAGACAACCAACAATAACGTAATAGCTTATAAGAAATCCTGGGACTAGTGTAACTTTGAAGAAACTTGTAGCGAAATTTGCTGAAATATTTGGATCTTATTCTTCATATTTGTAGCGAAAAAAAACGTGCAGACACAATCAATAAACTCACACACAGTACAAGCACTGGTCCTATGTATGTGTTTATGTGTGCATCTGTTTTTTTTTCTACGAATATGAACGCAAGTGACTCGAAACAACTAGACCCCATCACCACTTCGGCTGCTCAAACATGGTTTTACACGCAAGCGCATCCCCAAATACTTCCAGTAGCGACATTGCTCCCAGAAAAACTTTTCTATTTTACAGTTCACTATAACAAACGGAGCTGACACCGAAATTTCTGTCATCTGAGCTCTGTTATTCTATTACATTAAAAGCAAGTCCCTGTACTGTACATAAAAATCCAATACCTGGCAGTGTAGTTTAAATAATGTAAATGATCGGGCATGTAATCTGAGGGTTGTAGGTTTGGTTACTGCAGGTACAAAGCTGTCTTTTTTTCACTTTTATGTCATAATTACTACTACAGTACCAATAAAAGAGCACAATTAACATACTCTATACATTCCTTGGTTTCTGTATCAGCTAGTTGTCAATACTTTCATATAAGGAAGCTTGAAGGCGACCCCCTACTTTTTGTAATGTCACCACTGTTGAGGAGCTTTCAGCTGGTGCAGCTTGTAATCACTGTTCAAAAAAGGGGTGCGCATCTGGTAACGAGTGTTGACTGTTTATTGAACAGATGCACTTCTAACAAACTGTGACACTTCAGATGACAAGCAATGACAAGGTAATAGTTACACAAAAAATTCTTCTGAACAAGCGTGCAATACATATATGCTAAAAGCAGAGCCTGAAGGGAAATACAAGGTTGTGACCATGCCACACCATGCGTGCTTCTCATATTCATGGTAGTCACCAGCTGCAACAGATAAATTTTTTTTATTGTCACATGAACCCCTCCCCCTCCAAATGTGGATTTATATCATTCATGAGGTAGGTTGACCTACCATCAAGTAAATATGGTAATTACTTTTATCTTGTAATGTGTCCTTGAATGATAGTGACATTGTCTCTCTTCACCATGCAGGCTACGATAAGGGCTGTTGAAACATGCCATAGACCTCCGTGAACTGTCATCATATAAGGAGAGGTTTACAAGCAATGAGGCAGAAAACCAATGCCATATATCCCTCACCTATGAATGGCCACCTAAAAAGGAGCTCGTTGCTCAGAGGTACACACGCTTTCCAACATCATCGACCTCGAATCAGTGACATGCATTCATTCTGATGATGTTAGTTTGAGTTCAATGCCCCGAAATAGTGATGCAATAATAAAGAGGTGCGCTATAGTGAAGGGTGCCAAGAATTTCGATCAAACGATGTTCTTCAACATGCACCTAAAGCTAGGTACAAGGTCTCAACCATTTTCGCCTTCTGAAAATGCAGCCACCCCGGCCGAGACTCGGTACGGCGTCCTTCGGGTTATCAGTTCAGTACCACGACAACTAGACCACCCTGGCGGGTAGTCACCAATACTTAGCACAGCATCAAAAGCTTACCCTCAAACTGGCATCATATCTATTTTCATGTGTGTGTGTTCTGGCTGGCTGCACACAGACAGCCACTGTGTATATTGAACGAGAGAGCTTCACTGGATTGAAGCAACATCAAAAGCTCGGTGAAACAGAGAAAATGCAATCGTAGAAATGACACAGCTGAAAGCTTCTCACTCTGGTGAATGGGGCAACGTCAAAAGGACAGTTAAGCACACAGAATTAAACCATAGTGATGACGCAGCTGAAGTCTTCTGACACAAGTGCCGTGGAACAAACTTCTTGGCAGTTGGGCAACCATGCAGCCATGACTTATTTGTGGAAAGCGCTGCCAAATATGTTAACGTGTGTTCTATACGGTTGGCAGCACACAGAGAGCCACTTGGTGAATCGAGCGAGGGAGCCACAATTGACTGAAGAAACTGCCTCCCTGGCAGTCAGGCAACAATGCAGCCATAATTGCTTTTCGTGAAGTGCATGAAATGTTATTTTTAGATGTGTGCTACGGCTATCAGCACACAAAAGCCACTGTGTGAATTGAGCGAGAGAGCTACATCATATTTTCGTTTCTGTGTGCTACGGGAGGCAGCCCAAACAGAGTTAGATCAACTTGAGATGACATCACAAGATTGACAGATGACTAGATGGGCGTATTTGAGAAATACCCCTCGTTTCTTGTTTGGGTGAGTCTTCTGTTTGGCAGTTGCTTCTGTTTGGCAATTGTGCACCTACTCTTTAACTGTTGACTAATGAAATAATCTGCGATTACCATCATAAGCGACGCGATAAGCAAGTCCTACATACTATTCTCTTGAAAGATTATGGACAAAGCGCAACTATTTTAGAGCGAGAGATTGTATAGCAAGTCTATTAGAAAAAACAAACCTGTGCAAAACAGGTTTGTTTTGCGCAGGTTTGGGGAAGCCCAAGAAAGGAATAAGGCAACTGTACTTTCATGCACAGTGTCTTTCGCAGACTTAAGGAGGTAGGGGAGAGGTGTTGAAGTGCAGGCGCTGTACTTTCTTTCTTGTGCAGATCCGCCTCCTAAATGAACTAAAAAGGCTGCAGCTCCGATAACAGGTAGAAGTGTGTAACATGTTTTAAACGTGTGGTGAACACAATCTCTTTAACAAACACAAATGAGCCCCTAAAATTTTCTTTTGTTCATTCATACCAAGGATCTCGTTTCTGTGGACTTAATCCCTTTAGGTAGTGTAGGAGGGCTTTTCGTCAGCTACTCACACGTAAAAAGATCATGCGCTATAAACCATGCCGGCTAACACTCCCATGTTTACGTGCTCCGAAACACTCGATAATGTTTACAAGAAGACAGCCGCCGCTTACACTTATACGAGACTTATACCGCCAACTTGTGCTCCATTTTGTAAAAGCTGTGTTAAGCGCAGCGATTCGATTGTGAAACTTTTGAAAATCTCATGTGTTGCCACAAGATGCTGAAGCTTGCGCTGCAAAACCTTCATATTGGGCTTGACAACCTACGTGCAGTCCGCAGATTCTATCAAATAAACAGTAAAAAATTACGCACTTAGGAAGAGATTGTACAGCACTGAAACCTAGTAATCTGTTATTATTGTTCCATTAAATACTGGTAAAGTGCAGGTCTCTAAGAATTGATGCAGTGCTCGATTCAATACTAGTACCCTGCAGTTACAAATACACCTTCATGACTTAGCCAGGAAAGGTAGATTCAAGTAACAGCGTGAGAAACACTTTCAAACACCTTTTAGTGACATTCAACACTTTCCAGGGAAGGATACTGCTCAAAGAAATTCGATAGCATCCTTGACGCAGAGCAGTAGATCTTTTGCGTTGGCAGGCTGTTTGTATTTGGTTTGTCATTGCACTGATTTTTAAGGACTCGTATTTGGCTTGTGCTGGAAGAAAAAATAATAATAAAAGGTTGATGACTTCTAGTGCTGTAAGATCCTCCTGCTTTGTGGATGATTTTTTGGTGTTTCACCAGGCAGAATCTATTGGCTGGAAAAAGAATGTAGTGCCCACTTTGAAGCTTTCCTAGGATGTGCTCCAACTTCTTGAAAGAGCGTGGCTCCTTCTTGAATGAGGCAAGATTAAATTCTTCAACTTAAGGTGGTTTTTCAGAGAACAACACTCAATTTGGTGGTATGAGCCTTGTGCTTGGACGCCATTGCTGCTTTTGTGTCGCAGTATTCAACAGTGGCTAAAAAGCGGAACATGCACTTGTTTTTGCAGAATGCTTTGTGGCAATCGACTCATCTCAAACAATGTGGATGATGCATTCTTCGAGTAAACATTCAATTTTAAGATTGTGGGTTTCACTCAAGATGTGTTCTTGTTGGTAGCTGTAAGTTTGCTTACGTATGTGATGGATCCTCGGCGGGATCCTCGGACCACATCGAAGCCCCAAGAAAGGAATAGGGCAACTGCGCACATTGCATGCACAGTGTCTCTCGCAGACTCAAGGAGGTAGGGAGAAAGTGTTGAAGCACAGGCAGTGTACTTTCTTGCCAGTGCAGATCCACCTCCTGAATGAACTAAAAAGGCTGCAGCTCTGATCACAGGCGTGTAAAATGATCACAGTGTGTAACATGTTTTAAACACATGGTGAACATAACCCCTCTAACAAAGAAAATTGAGTCCCTGAAATGTCTTTTGTTTACTAATGACGAGGGTCTTGTTCCTGTAGATATAATGCCTTTAGGTAGTGTAGGAGGCCTTAATGGCAGCTACTAAAACGTAGAAAGATTACGTGCTACGATTCGTGCCCACGAACACTCCTAGGTTTACGTGCTCGGAAACACTTGATAATGTTGATTAGAGGACAGCCGCCGCTTTAGCTAATTAATAAGAGCATCAAATGCATTATCCGAAAGTTGTAGGTTTCAGTCTTTGCCGTTGAAAAGCTGTGTGTTTGTCCACCCTATATCTTTTAACATTTTTATCATAACTGCTTTACTACAATCAAAAAGCTACCAATGACGTCTGCTATGTTTTTCATGGGCTGATTGTCTGTTCTCATAAAGGGCTGTACATACATCTGCACTGCTTTGTAATCAATTTCAGTTGGAAGACGGTGCTGCATCTTTGTATCTTTTGTCCCTTCTCTTGCACTTGCCCGGAGCAGCCTTTGCAGTTGAGTTAACTTGTGGAATATATATATGTGGAAACGCTTATTGTCTACCAAATATGAAGAAAATATAAAGAAATAATATATGCTGGGACACGTTTGAAATCAACTTCAAAGTGCTTGTCACACCATTATTTGTAGAATACCCTTTTGGTTTCCGTCTAACCAACCCACTACCTAAGTTTGTGTTGGCTTCCACAACCCCTGCAAGTGCTCTGCTAGCAGACTTCATCAAATGAAGAGGGGGCAGACTTCCATGGGAGCACAAAGGTTGATGTCATTGCTTTGGCTGTGCATTTTTATGGGTAATGCATATTTACATCTCAGAGGCAATTGTCGCGACACCCAGGAAGCCTTTATTGAAGAAAGTTATCTGTGCGGTGACCAGGTCCATGATGTTTTCTGTTCATGTATCCAGCTATGTTCGCATGAAAACCACGTTAGGTCGCACCTCATTTGGCGCTCTCTGAAACCGAAATTGCAACTGAGCACTACAAAACCATTTTTAGGTAACCAACCGTTCTATCTACGACGCGTGTGTCACTCATTGCAACAGAAAGATGCTACGCAAATTTTTGTTGTGAGTTCTCAGGTTGTGTCTATGAACAAAAATGAGCCTTTAATTGCACTTTTCGTTCTAAGACGTGCAGGAAGTCTGTGGCCCAGACAGGAACCTTACGTAACGATACACTCTGTGAGCAACATGGCAGTGTATAAACAGCAGTTTTAGGGTTCATCAGAATCCTTGCGTGGGTCGATGGTCTAGGCCCATTTTCGAATACAACGTGTTCCTTGCATTTAGTCCTGGTGAAAGGGTCAGGTACATGGTAGACGTGGAGGGGATTGCAAGGTCAACTGAAGCATGTTGCTATCGTTGCACCTTTGAGACAAAGAGCATTCTCTTTTGGTCGGATTTAGAGATACGAGCAGTCAGGCTGCATATTTTCGGTTTCTCTTATGCTGATATTTTTAGTCCTGTGTATGGTATGAGGCTTTTATTTCTTGTACTTTTTGTATACAGCTTACCCTTGTTGTAACAAGATGGACAGGTGAACAGAAAAAATTTGGTGTTGCAAGGGTTTCATCATTCGAAAATAACACAGTACTTACTCAAATACGCAAAACTGCATCCCACATGGGAACAAAATAAAAGACAGAACAGAAAAGGCGTCACTCGCAACTAACTTTATTCTTGGAAAATAAGCGAAATATATAAGTATAGCAAGCATGCGCGTGCACATAGCCTCACATGCTAGTCAAAAAAACAAGCCATAAGACTGACAACAAGAAAATGATGACAAAAAAGCCACTAATCCAAAATGATTCTAAGAAAGAAATATTCCCCACCACGCACAGCAACAGATGTAACTCTAACATCCGTATCTCCCAACGTTTTAATGTAGAATGCTTCCATAATTTCACGTGCTAAGGTATCATTACTCTTTCCAAAGACGGGTACACCGGAAAACCCAGCCTCACGCTTGCACGAAGCACAATGTGCAGGCAAATGTGCAGAAAGTTTATTTTTCACACAACGTTCTTGCTCCCTCCGTGCTTTATGCAAAAACACAATTTTTTAGAATCTTCTTTTTATTTAGTGGCGTTTTTGTCATTCTTCTTTTGTTGACAATTTAATCGCGTGTTTTTTTACTAGCTTGTGAGGGAATGTGCGCGTGCATGGTTGCTACGCTTATATATTTCACTGATTTTCTGATAATAAAGTTAGTTGCTAGTGACGCCTTTCTGTTCTGTCCTCAATTTTCTTCCCCGATAGTATGCATCTTTTTAGAATTAGGTAAGTATGTACCGACTAGCCCAACAAAAAAAAGTAATGAAGGCGGGGGGGGGGGGTCTCACTGCGGCAGCACCCGCTTGGCATTTTACTCATTAGGGAGTTTTAGAATACCGATTGCAAGTGCTGCGGCCATTGCAGGCGTAGCGGGCGCCATATGAGTTTCAAAATAGCGTTCGCCCTACTGCGATCCGCAACGCACGATTGCAGCGACACCATAGCCTCGAAACCAATGCTTGCAGGCCACATGGTGGCCGCCATGACCGCCCATAGCCTCGAAACAAGCGCTTGCGGGCCACATGTGGGCCACCATCACCGCACGCAATTTCAGAGGTTTTGCTTGCTGTTCGCGAACGAGAACGCCGACTCGCGTTACGATGCATGCGCAGCGGCAGCAACCGCACTGCAAGGGCTCGCGGTGCGCTACTCTAAAACTCCCTATTGTTTGCTGAAATTCTACGCTCAGCCTATTGATGTAAATTGTATTGCGTTATAAAGCTTACATTCTCCACTTTCCAATGATAGCTAGAATTGTCGCATAGTCTGAAGCGGTATTGCATAGCAATAAAAACAGTGCGAGCATAGACCAGTGTTTTTGCTGTACAAGCCTCCGTTGCACTGGCAGTGTGGAAAAAATGTTCAACATAACCGAATTAAATTTTCTGAGCCTCTTCATGAAGCATTATGCAAGATTTCTGTAAAGATATATAGCCAGTAAAGCAATCAGAAAGTCATGCAGGCTTCAATCAAAATAGGCAGAACAATGTAAGTTTAGGAGTGAATAACTTTTTTATTTTTTGTGTAGAACAACAATATTGAATGGGTTCACAGGCTACAATGTACCTAATTTTTACACGAAGTTGTATCGCATTCTTACGAATAGTTAATAAAAAAACTACTTGAATTCACAAATTGATGGATCCACTTGTTTAGGCATTACCGACGAGGCGAAAAAAGTGTCCAAGATGAAAATCTGAAATTTTCAACGTTAGAGCAGCAGGCCTTTCTCTGAGGTTAATTTAATTAGAAATTGAGGTAAGTTAATTAGAAAAATGCAAGACAGCAGTGAATTTAGCTCATTTTTCTGCTTGCCAGGTTTGTGCAAATTTACTTTTTTTCTTTTATTGCTAATGCACAACATTTATTGAACAATAGGAGGACCATGTCATTTTTCGTAATTACTAGTGTTCACTAATTTTGCGTAACAGTGCACGGATCAAAAGATTTTCAACATATAATAAATCTTGCAAACGCTTATTGGTAGCGGCATCATCTCTGAAAACAACCATGAAATTGTCTCGTGTCAGCTCGGACGTTTGTCGAAAGCGGTGCCGCTAAACATGGCTATGCCTCCGAAACACGTATGGGTTATTTCTCCCGATTCCAGACTTCAGCGTCTAGCCCAGTGGGTGAATCTAGTCGCTACACGTCTCCAATACACAATGTAACCCCGAGGGGCTGCTGAAAAAAGGAAAAAAGAGAGGAAGTGACAGAAAGAAAGAAGGGAAGAAAGCGTGCCGCAATCCTGACCAGGTGGTTTGGAACTTGTGCTGAGGATTCCAGAACCTGCTTGGTTGCTCGTCTTTGTAGCCAGGGGACTGCAGAAGCGTTTCTGAAGCGCACAAAAGCTTGACATTGCCGTGTCCCAATTTTTAGACTTCTAGAACATCTGGTGGTCTTACCTTTTCGCGGAGGTGAGGAATGTTTGGCAGTGTGTGTTCGATGTTACCATGGTTGAAAGGTAGCATAACATTAGACTTTTTCCGAGAGACTAGCTTGTACATGCAAAGGGGTGACGACGTGACGCGCGTCACATTCTTTTTATTGGGAGGAGAGGAGTGGTCACAAGGCCAAGCAGCCTCTATAAACGTGTCCCAGGGTGGCAAAAGGTGCTAACTGAGAGGTCTTACAAATCGTCTGCATATCATTCCTGAAAAATATTTGCCCCCGAGATTTCTTTACCGGTGCGTTGCGGATAACTTCAGAGGCCATCGACCCCCAGTGTCGATTGCGGTAACCTCCATGGAGCCGCTTTTCACACTTGAAAAGGACCCATTGATAAGCTTGTGGATAGTTTGCGGGCAAGTTTGTTGAAAAGCAAGCTTGTATATGCGCAGTAACTATATTTTAAAGTGTGAGTTAATGAGCCATATTTCTCTGACAGCAGCAAGAAGTGTGGATGGCTGCGTGAGCTCTATAGCATACCCATCCACGCGCAGCAAAACAAACGCCAAGTGTCTCGACGCCTTCTGAAGTTTGGAAACTTTAATTTCAGTACGCCAACTTTTCGCAAAAAATATGTTTGCTAGCGTAATAATACATTCACATAACTGTAACACATGTATTGCGAATGACCATTGTGTCCTCGAAAATCATTGATGTGACACCATTTGCTTGTTGTGGTGGGCAGTGACTGGTCTAGCAGAGAGGTCGCAGGAATAAAGCTTGAACTGCGCGAAATAGATATGACATTCACAATTTACCTCTAGCAAAGCTAAGCTTTGGCAAACAATCTGTTCACTCATGTAGGTCATGTTATGTCTTACTTTCTGGGCAGCCGGCTTTTCGTGACCAAAGTGGGACGTAACTAATTTACTCTCAGCATCGGCTGCCATTGGCACCTAGAAGATGAGACGTTTGCAGAAAACGTATTGGCAAGTTTCATCGTCGATAGGGGGTGCACAGGGTGGTACAATATGGCACCCACTGAGAGTATCGGAGTTAGCGTCAGAGTCGCTCAGCACATATGCGGCCTGCACTGCAGTGCTTTTTTTTTCACTTCGCCATGACTCAACTCTTTGCAGTGGCATATTATGCGCCTCTTGGACGCTTCAGAAACTCGGATGCGATGCCTCGTTGAAGGCGAAAATGTAGTGAGTGCCAAACATATCACTTGTTGTGGCGTGATTGTCTCTAGCCGATATTTTTGACGCATTTTCGAAAAAAAAACGGCAGAACTTTGCCGCAAAGGCGAAGCAATGAATGCAATAGCAACAATTCGGAAGGTCACGCGCCGAATGGAAAGTAGATTGAAACGTGCCCCGCAAATCTCAAGCACGAATGAAGCACGAAGCGTACTCACAGGTACAGATGAAAGCGAATAAGCGCCTCAGTTGTTTCTTCATTGTGTCTGAAAAGCGCATCCTTTTTGCAAACAAAGGTTGTGCAATGATTGTAGTGACCTTTATGCGCCAAGTAACTACAATAGAAACGTTCTACTAAAAGTTCAATGCCAGCCAAGACGTACGTGCACATTCTATAAGCGCCCATGCCCCGCAGCTACTCCGATACTCTTTGAAAAAATTACGCTGGAGGCCGTGGGGCGGCGTGAGATTCTGCGAAACTTGCGAATACGCACTCCAGCGTATTTGTACGATGAGCCTTTTCGAGTGCTCACTGGGTGCAGCCGCAAATGTGTGAGCCACATATTCCCCTGCGCCCCGAAAATGAAAACTGCGATACGTGGACTGGTTTCGCAGCTTCCACTCGCTAAGCCAAGGGTCCCACAAAGCTAGCGTGCTGTACTAACACTGAAGGAGGAGGAGGAGGAGGAAAGGAAGAAATGAAAGGCAGGGAGGTCAACCAGACACACGTCCGGTTGCTACCCTGCACTGGGGGAAGGGGTGAGGGAAATAAAGGAGATTAAAGGAGAGGGAATTACAGACACTGAAGATGGTAAAAGCACGGAGGGGAAAGGAGGGCAATTTTAAGTTTGAAACGAAAGAATTAGAATCTTGAAAAAAAAAAGAAAGGCTGTGCTTGAGTTCTCACAATAGCCATCTCACATGTTAGTGCTATAAGTACACACATAGGTGAGCACTCATGAGGCAATCGTTTCTTGTGACGGCTTCGTATACCACACCACTGTGCTGGAGATCTGAAACCGGAGTGAAAAGATCTGCAGTACCATGTGCACGAACTGATCAGTTACTGACAGCTTCACCGTCACATTCGGGAAAGCCCAGTAAGTGCGCAGGTGGTGTGCGAAATATCTGTCCCAATAAGACTACCAAGATCTTATATGCATTTGTCTCAGAGGGTTTGAACGCTGAAGTAGCCATCTTTTTGAGCTTCTCGGTAAACTGTAATCCCTCTCCCGAATCTTTCTGCACCATACTGTTTGGCAGTTTCTCAGGAATCTGCCCAATTGAGACCAAGCGGCGATGTCACGTGATGACGTCATGATTTCAAAAATTTTGGTGGTTTCTAATGTCAAGCAATTATTTTGTTTAGCGCTTGTGTAGGCAGCAACGGGTAGTTTTCGCACTTGATAAGGCCTCTAAACTTTCCCGACCATGTGTACTGTGCTGTTCATTTTGTAGGAGCGCGTGAATATTATGAACGCGCTCCTATGAAAGCGCGCGTGAACTTCTCACACTGAATTGAATACTGCCGAAGGCATATAATATAATTACCTACTTTTCGGATTAAAAATATAAGTGAATATAATATAAATAGATTTCTTGTTCAAAGGTCGAGTGTAGTTTGCATCTCCCTTACAAATTGATTGCGGTGCAAGGGGAACCAATTATATAGTTGAAAAAGTTGACTATCATATGTTTAACTAAATAGTGAGCACTGTATTCGTATATGTGTGAGACCACTCTCCATGTATGAATGTCACACTGCTTGACCTCAACTTTACTCTGCCTGCATACCACGCTTGCACCACATCATGAACAATGGCACCTCAATCTCCATTCACATTCTCGAAGATTTCAAGTAGCAATGTAACAAAGAAAAAGAAAGTGGCAACTCATACATCCGTTTAGCGATGCATGTGATTTTTGATGTTTTGACTGGAAAATTGTTTCTGCCGTGCATGCCCATAAAATTACTAATTTTTGGCTCTCGACAAGGCATGGCAAAAGGGCTTTGTGTAATGATAGCCAGTAAAAAGTAAAAGATAGCTTTTCCGGTTGCTTCTGCAAGTAGCGACATAGGTATCAAGCAGACCATGGGCAACATCCGCAGTATATGTGCAGATGGGTCCACTGTTGAAGAAAACACCGAAGCGTGTGTTGTCTGCTCTAGTGTATTTTACAAACTGCCACATCTAGCGGCCACGTGATCAAGTAGAGGAGGTGATGTTTATAATCTCCGGAAACGGGCTTACAGATCTCGCCAGCCATCTCTCGTGCCTCCCGACCGATTCCCATTGACCTGTTGACCATTCCCATTGACATTCCCACCGCAGGGTTCCTAGAACGAGTAGGAATTGCACCGGCAGTGAATAATGCTACCGGCTGCAGAGTAAAGTCCTGAAAGGGGGGCCATATTAGCACCTTTGTGGAAGGAAGAGAGCACGATGTGAAGCAGAGGTGTAGAAAGGCAAACAGCAGGACAGGAAACGTGCAACTTACATACGCCACAGGGACATATGACATCATTTCAAACAATGTGCTGCCTCACAAAGGCTGGTGTGCAGCTGCGGCGTGTTAGCAATTTATCGAAAATACAGGCAGATCTTCAGAAGCATTGATCGTAAATCATTTATCGGAGTAGAAGCTGCTCTTAAGTGAAAATTTTATGCTGTAGTCTTTCTTCTGTTTTTGTTAATTATGCTATAAGCTCCGACGAAGGAAGTACAGAGTGGGGCATACAAGAGTTAATTGAGTGTCAGAAAGACGTGATGTAAACAACATGTCGTAAAATGCAGCTGTTCTGTTTCTTTGCATGTGGCAAAGTGTTGCTAACAGAAGCTATACCAGTATAATGAATAATTTGAGTGTCAGAGAGATGTGATTTGGTAAACAACATGTCGTAAAATGCAGGTATTCTGTTTCTTTGCACGAGGCAAAGTGTTGTTAACAGATGCTATACCAGTTTATTGAAGGCTAGGCATGGTACCTGAATTAACGATGTTTAGTTGTTAATTTGTAGCTTAACATATTATTCAATGGACTGCCTCTGTGTCGTCGCTGATACACAGTTTTCATGAAAAAGAAGTACATAAATTCTGAATCATATGATGAACTAGAGCAAAAAATTAGACTTGTCCTATTCACAACCCAGAGCTCCACAACCAGAAATGAACACTCCATGCATGCTCTACCCTGACACGCAACAAAGGGTATACCCGCTGCACCTTTAGCTGCTTAAAATGGCAAGCTAAATAACGTCTTGGCTCTTCCCCCCTTGCCTCAATCATAGAAGTGCATGAACGTAACAATGAGCAGCAGCGCGACAAGATGATCAGACAACACACCTCCCCAGGTATGAATCATCATTTCTGCGAACTAGCGGCTAATAGTCCACAATTGTCATGTACAGAGCTCGCCAACTTCACCAAGCAGTGGCAGCTCGCACCCGACTTCCAGCTCAAATCAGTCTCCGTCTAATTTATTAGTGGAGAGTTTGATAAATGCAGCTAAGCCTTCGTTGTGTTGTGGCCAACTAGAAAAACACTGCAGTTGCCTAAATGTATTAGTCGTCTAGACAGCTGCATAAACGTGGTGCTACTTATGCATGTACATCACGCTGGAACAGAAAGGGAAGCTCGCCTAACTGCTGAAAAGTTACCATACCTACTCTGTCGACAACAAGTATTCTGCTTAAAAAACCTACCTAGTACTAGCAGACTTGTTAGCAAAAAAATAGAGCTAGTAAAAAACTGCTATAGAAAGAAAGCATCAACGCTTCATTTACCGAAGACAGAAAACTCCAATAAGACTGCAACCGTTAACGCCTCGGATTCCATCGGTAAAATGCGGTGTTGTGGGACCATTAACGGCCAGAACTTACAGCATTGAAGTGCACGGTAGCATGTTAAGGAGAAAGGAGCACACCTGTGACGTATGCCAGAACAGTTTGTGTTGTGACCAAGTTGAAAAACACTGCAGTTGAACAAATGTATCAGTCGCCCAGACAGCTGCATAAACCTGGTGCTACTTCTACATCTACTACATAGAAAGCTGTGTGAAGTCATGGGAAGAAAAAATGGCATCTCATTATCAGCTTAGCCTCAGTTGTGTGTCTTCTTGATCAACCTACTCGAGCAAAGGAATCGCAATCGGTAGGTGCATTTGTTCAAGCCGACATAAGCCTTACAGTCAAAGCGAAGCTGAAGCTAGGTCTTGGACAAATGACAAGAGGACTGCAATGGTATGTTGTTTTTTGTGTGCTGCATAGTGTGTTGTGGAGGCTTGGCATCTCCTCGTGGACGTCCCCCAGATTTGCTGTGGGTGATATTGTTTCCTGATTACTGTGCCCTTTCACGATACTGCAATTTGTGGTTTACATTTTCTTACCAACAACATAGTGAATTCAGTAGGCGGGCTTTCTCTATGTTGGTGTCTACTGTGCTTGTTGTGAGTGATCATCGTTCTGTATTAGTGTGGCATTTCATCGCGGTGCAATTCGATGTTTATATTTGCTTGCAGGCAGTGTGTTCTGCAGGCCTGGCGTTTGTTCTGTGCGCCGTGAATGATAGCTTTGGCAGTGACAGAATAACACACTTTTTACGATTGCCTAAATTTTGGCCGATGTTTACTTACACGCCGTTATTAAGAAGACATGAAATGCTTCCATGACGATGCGAGTTCCCAACAAAGCTGTAAGAGCAGAGCACGCGAAATAGCTGCTCCATTGCACTTTCATAAGTTAGAGACACTACCAAATACTTCAGTACTGCAAACAGTTGTCAAGGCAGTTTCGAACCAGAATGGGCACCCTTTTTTTTCTCGAAAGCTCAACATGTCGATACATTGATTGCGACTTCAACCGTTCTTCTAAAATTTTGGCGATTGACCCGCCTCGTCGAACGTTTGTGACATTCTAGTGTGTGTACGTTTTCGCTTCCTCCAGCTCTCTTTTTCTCTCTCATTCGATTTTCCTTACCTTTCTGTCTCCCTTCCCAAGTGCAGGGTAGCAAACCAGATACTTGCTTTCCAGTGAAGCTCTCTGCCTTTTTTCATGCCATATCTCTCTCTCTCTCTCTTTGGACTGTGATTTTATTATATTACTATATCCAGTTACTTATTTTCCTATTTGCATCTTTTTCTCAAATCTTTGCGTTGCTTTTTATGTTCCCCAAGAGTAAGGGCTCTGTGAAACAGCTGTTTTTTTAGCTCAATGGTTTGCATTGGTTTCACTTTCATAATTCTTGCCAATCGTAGGGTTTGTTGTGGCTGTTGCCTTGCATCATGCAAACATGTAGGTCCCGTTTTAGTGGATCTGTTTCTTGTGTGTTTAATCTGAAAGCACTCTTTAAAACATGATTGTGGTGATGCATCATAATGGGGGCACAGTTTCATTTAACTACTGCTTGCTCACTTCAAATTGTAATGGTTCCCACGATATTTTACAACCGCACAGTAATAAATAAAATAGACAGATAGTTTATTCTTCAAGTCTGCATGCATACATGTTAAGAAGAAGCTTTCCTACAGCAGGCTTTCTGTAACCTCGAAATTCGTGGTCCTAAAAGGCTTGCTCTTGCACATATCTTTCTCACATATGAATTCACGGTGTTCAGTATATCTAGCTACAGACATAAGAAGGCAACGCAATGGTTTCCAACATGTGATTGTGTTCTTGTATTTCGTTTTTTTGCCATTGCAGTCACTCTGTGTGAAGAACGTATAATGTGGAGCTATAGAAGCCTAGTCAGGTGACTCATTGTGGTCTTTTTTTTGTCTCCTTTTCTAAGGCAATTGTGTATTGTCGAACAAATAAATAAATGAAAACATAGAGTGCAGCTGTATAAATAATCAGATTCATAGAAGGATTAGAGTGTGAAAAACATATGCTGAACTGTTGTCTGTATTGTTCATGCTTTTATTTCTTACTTAACCACACCAATAGCCACTGTCAGCCATTATTCAAATGAGTACACGAAGTTGAAAAAGTTGCCATGTGTGTTATTGGATGTTTCAGCGATTATGACCTCGATGGTGTCTAAATGTTCGCTGTTAAACATAGGTTTGATGTCTGTATACAACGTTAATGCAATGTGATTATTTAATTGTTGTTACCACATTATTACCAGCACGTTAGGGCAACGTGATAATATGAGTGTTGTTGCCTTGTTGAAAACACCACGTTAGGACAACGTCAATATTTGAATGATGCTGCAACATTCAATTTTGAATGTTAATGCAACAGGTCACAGACGCACAGATAATTTTTCACACAAAACCGAAGGGGCCGATGCCAGCAGCGGGTTTTCAGCGACACGAGCTCTTTAACATTGTGTGAAACAAGTGCTTCACTAAACTCTGTACAATGGAAAACTCCAAGCTATAAGTAGGAGTGACATATCATCAGGTTGAACAGCTGAATAAGCGTCTCATTTTTTCACATGATGTGTCATGTGTCTCTGGTGATCAATATTATCTACATATTGTCAAACAGAAGTTCACTGTTGAAGTATCTGAATCACATGTAGAGCTGCTTAGCTACCTGTGTTCATGTAAGTTATCATGTCGCCAATTGGAAGATATATTGTGGGCATTTAGTATACCAATCCTCTTCATCTGTACATTATCATCATTATCATGTGTTGCTCATGCATCCTCATCGTTGTCACGTAGCATCATCATCTTGGCCCGATCATCTCAGCTGTCGGCTGCCGGTTCTTTAGGCCTAATAAAGGTCTTCCAAACCAAGACTCCATACGTGGTGGAGCGTGCTGTTGGATCCCCCGCCATCCTGTCGACCACTCTACCCCCTGGAGCTACGTTCAGGTCGCCGCTTGGGCCAGGTGTCCGGAAATATGTCGCACCAAGAAGAGGTCGGTGCTGCAGCCGTTCCCACTCCGCCACCGCGTGCCGCGCCTTTTCACGTCATTAACAGCCTCCAGCGCGAGCCCCATCCCTTCGCTGGTATGCGCGGGGAAGATGTGGAGGAATGGCTGGACGATTTCGAACGGGTCGGCGCTGCTAACCGGTGGGATAACACCTACAAACTCGCTTACGTGTCATTCTACCTCACGGGTGTCGCGAAGACGTGGTTCCTCAACCACTTCATGGACATCCCTGACTGGTCAGCCTTCAAGGATCAGCTTCGCCATGTCTTTGGCACACCGGCTGTCCGTTCAGCTCTCGCAAAGAAAGCCCTTGCGACTCGGAAACAGCACATCGGGGAGTCGTATACATCCTACATCGAGGATGTCCTTTCACTTTGCCGCCGGGTTGACACCCCAATTACAGAGTCAGACAAGGTACGCCAGCTTCTTAAGGACATTGGACCCGTTGCATTCAATGCCCTTGCAATCCAGAATCCGGCTGCCGTTGCTGACGTTGCGACAACCTGTCAGCGCCTCGAAGAACTTGAGTCGATGCGCCTACAACCGGACAGTGACGCGGCCCGTATTACGACTGATCCAAACCTACGAGAAACGATAAGGGTGATAATACGCGAAGAATTAGAATCAATGGGATTCACACTACCTTCAGTATGTACCATTCAGCCTTCTTCAACGTCATTGCGGGATGTCATCAGGGAGGAGCTTACGTCCATGACCCATATGGCCCACCTGCAGCCCACTGTCGATCGTACTCTCCCATCGTTCTCGCATGCCGTCGCCGCACCATCAGGCACCGTCAGCTCGACGTCGCCACCACGAACGTACGCGTCGGTTGCTGCCGCACCTCTCAGAAGCTTTCCCACGAGCTTTGCATCACCACCGCCTGAGCCATCATCTGTCCCTCTCACTGCTCTCTCTCCCGGTGCATCTAACACAAGCTACCACCCTCCTTATCGATCGACTCGCCCTACGTGCTATTATCGCGGCTATCGTGGTCACATTTCACGCTTTTGCCGCAAGCGCCAGCAAGATGAGCGCCGAGGGTACGACATACGCGAACGAGACTATATCGCAGGAGCCTTGTACCAGGGCCGTCGTTATTCGTCACTGCCGCGTCGGTCTCCATCTCCGCCAACATCCGGTGAACTGCGCAGTAGTCTTCGATCAACCAGACGCCGTTCACCATCGCCCTACCGTCGCTCCTCTTCTCCTCTTCAGCCTGCTTCCCTCGCTTCTGATCGGCGTCCGGAAAACTAAGCAATGCAGTTTTTGGAGGACAAACTGCATTCCTACACAGTACTCCAATTCCTCCAGCGCGCCCTTACAATATGATTGCAGTCTCAGTTGAGGGAGTAGACGTTGATGCTTTGGTGGACACTGGGGCTGGGTTTTCTATTATTCGTGCTGATTTGTGTACCCGTCTTCGAAAAGTCACGACGCCTTATGATGGACCAACACTGGTTACAGCCCAGGGAACGATGATTCGCCCTTCCGCTCTCTGTACTGCCCGTGTGCTAATCGACGACATTCTTCATCACATACAATTCGCTGTGCTATCCCCGTGCTCCCACGAACTCATTTTAGGCTGGGACTTTCTTTCGTCTGCTTCCGCGGCTATTTGTTGTGCACAACGTGTCATCCATCTTACTGACACAGACCACTTGCTTAGTGACGAAACCTACAGGCCACTTCGACTCATCGCTGCTGTAGACATCGAGTTACCCCCGAACGAACATCAATTAGTCACAGTTTTGTCCAACGACGTCGACTCTGGTGACATTTTGGTCACTCCATCGCCCCGTTGCCTTAATAAAGGCATAGCTCTCGCATCAGGTGTGGCTCGCTTCAACGATGAATCAGCTGTCCTCACTGCTACGAACACCACACCAGATGAAATTTTACTGCCGCGGGGCACTACTGTCACCTGCGTTGCCGATCTGGAGCCTGTGTGCGTCGTGCCTCTTACCCCTGCCTCCTCTAAAGGCCATCCTGGAGATCATGCTGCTCCCTCGGCCTTTACAGCAGCCATCAACAAGGACTTGACAGACTCGCAGAAGCAGCAGCTGCTTGATTTGTTGCAAAAGCATGCAAACTCTTTTGACGTTCATTCATCCAGCCTGGGTCAGACAACTGCTACAGCACATCGTATTCAGACCGGAGGAACATCCATTGTGCATCGTCGTCCGTACCGCGTCTCCCTAGCCGAACGAAAAATCATTGAGGAAAACGTAGACGATATGCTGCAACGGGAGATAATCCGACCCTCAACCAGTCCTTGGTCGTCTCCAGTTGTTCTGGTGCGTAAAAAGACGGTTCCGTACGATTTTGCGTCGATTACCGAGCACTCAATAAGATCACTAGGAAGGACGTATACCCCATGCCACGTATCGACGACGCCCTCGATTCTTTACAAGGTGCTGAATTCTTTTCAAGCCTCGACTTGCGTTCCGGCTATTGGCAAATCCCCATGCACGAAGAGGACAAAGAAAAAACTGCGTTTGCAACCCCGGACGGCCTATACGAATTCAATGTTATGCCGTTTGGTCTAAGCAATGCGCCCGCGACTTTTGAGCGCTTGATTGACACCGTACTGCGTGGCCTGAAATGGAAGACTTGCCTATGTTACCTCGATGACATTGTTGTATTTTCATCGACGTTTCCTCAACATCTGCAACGCTTGGACGAGGTCCTGACTTGCCTTGCGGGCGCTGGTCTTCAAATTAACACCAAGAAGTGCCATTTCGCCAGCAGATCTATCAAGGTCCTCGGTCATGCTGTGAGCAAGGACGGAATTCGTCCAGACCCTGAGAAAACTGCTGCGGTGCTTCGATTCCCTCGCCCCGACAAGCCGAAAGATTTGCGAAGTTTCCTTGGTCTCGCCTCTTACTTTCGGCGATTCATACAAAACTTTGCCTCCATAGCCGCACCACTACATAAGCTACTTGCTTCTGGTACGCCCTTTCAGTGGTCTCAGGAATGTGAATCGGCTTTCGACAAATTGAAGAGTGCCCTCACGACCGATCCTGTACTTTCTCACTTTCACGATGGCGCACCGACCTTCCTCCATACAGACGCTAGCGGCCACGGTTTAGGAGCCAAGCTCCTCCAGCGCGACAACTCTTCGCGAAAGCGAGTCGTTGCGTACGCCAGCCGTGTCATCTCCGCAGCCGAGAGGAACTTCACGATCACCGAGAAGGAGTGCCTCGCCATCGTTTGGTCAGTGCAGAAATTTCGTCCCTATCTTCATGGCCGCCATTTCACCATCGTGACCGACCACCATGCTTTATGTTGGCTTTCGACACTCAAGAACTTGTCGGGACGCCTCGGCCGCTGGATTCTACGCCTACAAGAATATGATTTTGACATCGTATACAAGTGTGGCAGAAAGCATAGTGACGCCGATGCTCTCTCTCGCTGCCCACTACCAGCGGCTCCCCTCAGCGTTTCCGCAATCACTTTGCACAACACGCCCTCGGAGACCACGTCTACGGCGGTTTCCTCTCTCGCCTCTATGGACCAGCTGCCTTCGGACGACCCGCACGATTTTTCTTCTCGACAGCTGGCTGACCCATACGGTCGACATATTATAGGCTACCTCACTGGCAGTTCCCGTCCACCTAATGCGAGGCTCCGTCGCCAACTCTCGCAGTTTAAGCTGGACAACTCGGTGCTGTACCGCAAAATTTACCATCCTGACGGTCAGCGCTGGGTTCCCGTTCTACCCCGATCGCTTCGGTCCGAAGTCCTCAGAGCACTTCATGACCATCCGACGGCAGGTCACCTTGGTTATCACAAAACCTACGATCGCCTTCGAAGTCGGTTTTATTGGCCAGGTATTACCACTAGTGTAGCTCGGTACGTTGGGTCCTGCACTACCTGTCAATCTAGAAAACTACCCAGATCTGCTCCAGCCGGTACACTACAGCCTCTTCCGTGCCCAGCCACACCATTGGAAGTTGTAGGCATCGATCTTTATGGCCCCCTTCCAGTCAGTGCTGCAGGAAACCGATGGATAGTAACAGCCGTTGACCATTTGACGCGCTACGTCGAGACGGCATCCGTCACTACCGGTTCAGCTTCTGAAATTGCCGATTTCATCCTCCGAGCCATTATACTGCGTCATGGTGCTCCACGTGTATGGCTCAGTGACCATGGAAGGGCCTTCCCTTCACAACTAGTGAACGAACTTCTTCGCGCTTCTGGCACAACTCACAAGACTGCCTCTAGTTATCATCCCCAAACTAACGGCCTCACTGAGCGATTTCACCGCACTTTTTCTGACATGATCGCCGCCTACATTCAACCAGACCACAAGAACTGGGATGTAGTCCTACCTTTCGTCACTTTCGCCTACAATACGGCTATTCAGCGGACAACCGGCTACTCACCATTTTACCTAGTTTATGGACGCTCCCCTACTTCTCTCCTCGACGTCTCTTTCTTTACCTGCCATGTGAATTCATCTCCATCCTCTTCAGAGGAATACATTTTACGGCTCGCAGAGAGCCGCCAACATGCTCGTATAAACACTGAAGCCCGACAGCAAGACAGAAAGCTGGTTTATGATGAATCCCATCGTGCTGTATCCTTTCAACCAGGAGACGAAGTGCTTCTTTTGACGCCTATTCACACACCTGGTTTGTGCGACAAATTCCAGCCACGGTTTATCGGGCCGTACACCGTTCTGGAAGAAACTTCACCAGTGAATTATCGCGTGACGTCACTTGTAGCCCCAGCTGATCGCCGTTATTGAACTACTGAGGTCGTCCATGTCTCCCGTATGAAGCCCTTCATGCGACGTTCTTTGTTCCCTTGACTTGCCGCGGCCAGGCTGGCCGCTTTCACGTGGGGGGAATTAGTGTGGGCATTTAGTATACCAATCCTCTTCATCTGTACATTATCATCATTATCATGTGTTGCTCATGCATCCTCATCGTTGTCACGTAGCATCATCATCTTGGTCCGATCATCTCAGCTGTCGGCTGCCGGTTCTTCGGGCCTAATAATGGTCTTCCAAACCAAGACTCCATAATATGCATATGTAGCAATTTTGCCCTTCATCCTTTCTTTTTCTATACACGAAGAACATTGATGCACACAATTATTGCCCACCTAATGAATATAATGGGGACACAAAAAATAGGTGGATGTAAGACAGGCCGGTTAACCACAATGAACTGATTACTGGTCGGAAAAATATTATACATCACTACACAACTGATCCTTATTCACACATAACAGTGTTATTCATTAATGGCGCTAATAAGTACTCATAACTTCTCCCGCTTATCGATGCTCACTTGTATTCATACTCCTACACACTGACTCTTATGTGTACTAACTCAACGTCATACTCACCTTTACTTATGCCCGTCATTATACTTGTGCCTTGCAAATGACTGTGCTTACTTCTGACTTATGAGTGAGTGTATGCCAAGCTGTAACTGTCACATCTTCTGTAAGTAAGAGACCTATATACAGAAGAATAGTTGTAAATGATCCAGTTAAAGGAATTCAGTTTTCTATTGAAACAAAATATTTATCTGTGTTTATGGGCATCTCCTACAGAAGCTACACTATTTAGATACAGTTAGGTACAGTGCAAATTACTGGTGCAACCTTTGCAGCAAGCAACCTGTTGGCACGGGAAACGAAGATGCATTCTCTTTGCCATGAAATGAACAATAAGAAAACTGTTTTCGTTTTGTTTAGGTATGCGTTTTTGAACTTCTAGTATTCTTTGTACTATCAAAAGAACAAAGGCTTCAACCAAAAAAAGCCGCTGGGTTTCTAGGCTCTCCAAATTGAAATGACGGGCTCAGCGGCACGTCAACGATGGTTCCTGCTTACCAACCCTTGCTTTTATCTGTGCAGTTTTCGGCCTGGCATTTTTCGGTCTCCTGGAGCTGGCCTCGAGGGCCCTGCTGAATCCGCCTGGCTGCTGCAGTACCGTGGTGACCTCACATGCCCCATTCGGGACAACGCCCAGTTTCGAGTGCCGTTCCTCCCCGGTACGCGAAGCTGCGTGCGCCATGTGCACACATAAAGTCGGCTCCAGTCAACTATTATCGACAATCTCCCTTCAACTGTGCTATCTTGGCGCTGGTTCCAGTTCCACATCGACGACATGGACACCTATTCTGCCAGGATTGGATATATTGCCTCGTCATTGCCTGCGCGCCTTTAGTGGGCTCGGCGGCACGTCAACGATGGTTGTTGCTTACCAACCACTGCTTTTCGTCAATAAGGTAACCAATAAATGCTCTCTGTTTGCTAAGCGAACTAGTCATAGAGCATTAGTCGTGCTACCGAGCCCACATTCAATTTGCACCACTTTTATGATTGATCTTTTGTATTCTTTGACTCATTGATACTGTCTGGTGACGTTGAATTGAACGCAGGTCCAACTAGCAATGCCTACTCTGAGCTGCTTACCGTGCTAAGTGAGCTTTTCGAACAACTAAAAATGATTCAAGCAACACTGACAGTTCATGAAAAAATATTCTTTGAAACTAAGTCTTGATTGGCCAAAATGGAATCTGAACGGAAAAAGCTCGTGGCTACCAGGAATGAAATTTCCACACTTCGTACAGCAATTGACTCATGTGTCGGCCTTGACTGCCCGGGCTGACAACCCCGACAACAGGCCTCGTCGGTGTAACCTTGTCTTTTTGGGTTAGATGACACTCCTACTGAAAACTGTCGTGAGTCCGAAAAACTAATAATTGATCAACGCCTCCAACATCTTCAGTCACCTGTTGATCTACTTGAAATTTAACGCGCTTATAGTCTCGGTTATTATCGTAAAGAGAAATCAAGACCAATGATTGTTAAGTTCGCACACTTTGAAGATAACGACTGCGTTTTTTCACAAGCTCAGAAATATAAAGGAACCAGTTTTGGCGTCTGTGTAGATTTTTCCCCCGCAGTTTGTCTAGCTCGCAAAAGCCATATTAAATATGGAAAGATCAACAACCTCTAGTTCAAGCTGCGTTACGATAAAATTTTGGCGGCAAAACCTTCGTCTATGACCAACAGGCAAAAAGGTTGTTCAACGTAAATCCTAGCAGTTACCCTAGTCTAAACATAAAAAACCCCACCGTAAGCCTTCTTCCATAGCTTTCTTGCATACTAATATCCGATGTGTCATTGCAAAACGAGATTTCTTATGTGACCTCTTTAGTGCATCTTCTTGTAATTCTGCTCTACTCACTGAAACATGGCTTAACTCGTCCATTCGCAAATCGGAGATTCTTTCGCTCTTTCCCGGCTTCAATTTATTTCGCAAACACCGTGTCGATGATACACGTGGTGGTGTCGTTCTCATCGCCACAAGCCATGAGCTTCGATGCATACTGATAACGATGGCATCACCTTTAGAGATGCTATGGTTATGTTGCACCACATCGTTCCCGCGCATTATAGGCATTCATAATCGTGTCCTTCTGCCGACTCCACCTTCCCGCCTATATATATATATATATATATATATATATATATATATATATATATATATATATATATATATATATATATATATATATATATATATATACTTTTTTGGGTTTATCTGTTTACCTACTTCTAAATTCACAGATAAACCCAAAAAAGTGGATGGAGGGAGTGCCGCTGTAATAGCTCAGTGGTTAGAGCATCGAACGCGTAATTCGAAGGTTGTAGGTTCGATTCCTGCTTACAGTTGGTAATTTTTTCATCCACTTTTCTTTCTTCTTATTTACATTCCATTAATGTTTATAACTTCCCCTGTACATTCCTTGGCATTACTGTCTGTTATATCTCATTATTATTGTGTTAAAAACACGGAAAAACGAGCCCTTAGGTATACACTTCTTTCCCTTATATAATATATATATATATAGTCAAATAGATCCTCCATGAGCGGTCACAACGTGGTTTATTTCGACGTTTCAGCCTAGAGTCTGGCCTTCATCACGATTGAGGGTACACTTTGTTGGTGCTCAGCTTTATACAATCTTGAATCCGACGAGGGGGAAAGAAAAAAAGAGGGAAAAACCGAATTGGAAAAAGAAGAAGAAAAAGAAGAAAAAAAAGAAAAAAAGGAAAGAAAAGAAAAAAAGGAGATTATGAAGTGGACTCCCCGGGCGCCCCCTTTCACTCTTCCTTCAACCTCCCCTTTCCATTTTTTTTTGGTTGAAGCCTTTGTTGTTTTGATAGTACAGAAAATACTAGAAGTTCAAAAACGCATACCTAAACAAAACGAAAACAGTTTTTCCATTGTTCATTTCATGGCAAAAAGAATGTGTCTTCGTTTCCCGTGCCAACAGGTTGCTGCAAAGGTTGCACCAGTAATTTGCACTGTACATAACTGTATCTAACCAGTGTAGCTTCTGTAGGAGATGCCCATGAACACAGCTAAATGTTTTGTTTCAATAGAAAACTGAATTTCTTTAACTGAATCATTTACAACCATTGTTCTGTATATAGGTATCTTACTTACAAAAGATGTGACAGTTACAGCTTGGCATACACTCACTCATAAGTCAGAAGTAAGCACAGTCATTTGCAAGGCACAAGTATAATGACGGGCATAAGTAAAGCTGAGTATGACGTTGAGTTAGTACACATAAGATTCAGTGTGTAGGAGTATGAATACAAGTGAGCATCGATAAGCGGGAGAAGTTATGAGTACTTATTAGCGCCATTAATGAATAATACTGTTGTGTTCGAATAAGGATCAGTTGTGCAGTGATGTATAATTTTTTTCTGATCAGTAATCAGTTCATTGTGGTTAACCTGCCTGTCTTACATCCACCTATTTTTTGTGTCCCCAATATATTCCTTAGGTGGGCAATAATTTTGTGCATCAAAGTTCTTTGTGTATAGAAACAGAAAGGATGAAGAGCAAAATTGCTACATATGCATATATCTTAAAATTGGCGACATGATAACTTACATGAACACAGGTAACTAAGCAGTTCTACATGTAATTCAGATACCTCAACAGTGAACTTCTGTTTGACAATAAGTAGGTAATATTTATCACCAGAGACACATGCCACATCATGTGAAAAAATAAAGTGCTTATTCAGCTGTTCAACCTGATGATATGTCACTCCTACTTATAGCTTGGAGCTTTCCATTGTACAGAGTTTAGTGAATCAGCACTTGTTTCACACGACGTTAAAGAGCTCGTGTCGCTGAAAGCCCGCTGCTGGCATCGGCTCCTTTGGTTTTGTGTGAAAAATTATCTGTGCGTCTGTGACCGAAAAATCAGGTTCTTGAGATAGCCGCGGGAGGCCGCTACTTTTCCATGCATGCGCACGCGATCACAGTGAAAAAGCTGCGCATTCGAAGAAAAAATTGCTCAAGGTCACAAGGGGCGGTAGCTTATTTACCCTGCCATGCCTCGCTTTTTAGCTTCCAGCGCTTTTGTCGGGACGAGAGAAGAGATAATGCAATTGCAGCATGCGACAAACCTTTGTAACTCCACTCGCGCTGGACGAATTCTTCGAATTATTGTGGCATTGAATTTTTGAGTCAATAAGCTCTTCTAGTGAATTCATTGTATGGTTACTTGAAGTGTTTCAGGGCCTCTTTATTGCATTTTCTTCGACAGATGTCACGACGAAAACGAGCCCATATGGCGATAATATTGTGCGCTGTTTCAATCTACTGTGTGCGTGCTTGTGTGTGTGCGTGTGTATGTAACGAAACATATGAATAATTTTGAACTTAGTGGTTGGATGGTGAATTAGGGGCCGGATTTCACTATCGTGTTCCACTCTTGAAGGCGAAGCTTAATAGTCTGCCAATATTTTAGGGCTAAATTGTGTAAACACGTATACGTGTGCTCTTTAACCCTTGTTGTTCAATGAAATGAAAAAAATTGAAGCTCTTGCAACAAAAACTGCTTGTGTTTGCTAATAAGATGTAGTGTGAAAAGACACAATTGGCACAAAGCCACATGTCACAAACATTTGTAGTGTGTAGTTCTGTGTGTACATTGTGTCTTTTCACAGTGCATTATGGTTATTAGGGAGCCCAAGAACCAGTTCTTCTGCATGTGTTTGTTTCCTGAAGTGTTCATATGGATGACATGGTGAATATCCACATATGGTATGTAAGAAAAACGTATGTTGTCAAGACCAGTGTCTTAGAAAAAAATAAAACTGCATAAGATGCCGGCCATGCACGTACAGTACCACTATATTATGAACACTCACACTTATTAAACTCAAATGAACTCTGAGGTATATTTCGTGAGGTCTTTAGGCAGAAGTGAAGTGCGTTCAAGTGGCATATTTCAGCGACTGAGCATAGTCTTATAACAAAAATGTATCTATGGATAAACTATTGCCTAATATTGCTTAACAAAAACCTATTGGTAAATGCGAATTTTCTAGTTATCAAAGCCTACAGGCTACGAGCCTGCTATGATTCAAGTCAATTTAGGCATACTGAGAATACCAGAAGTTCAATAATAGAACTACAGAAAAAAACAGCTTTCATAAAGTCATTTTGTGGCAAAGAGTCTTTGTTGCCTGTGTTCTTCTTTTTTCTCATGTGATTCTTAAAAATAAAGAAAAGTAAGCCCCATAACTGTTTGCATCAGAGTGCGACACCTCAACAGTAGCTCAGGAAAGATGGGAGTAAAGATGAATTAAAAGGATGGGATCGAAGGTATAAAGATAGAGAGGGGGAAAGAGAGAGCGTGGCGCAGGGATAGCGACAACTAGAAGTAAGGAGAAGACAGGAAAGATGGACATGATTGCAGAAGTCCGAGGATAGGGCACCACTCAGCGAGAGCTCTTCTCGGCGACAGAAGATGGCGTAGGGTAAGCCAGTCGGCCAGAGCTGCATGGTAGTGGGAGATCGTGGGGGCACAACTGGTCGGCACGAAATCAAGAGAGCGAGTTCTGTGGTATTTGGCTGCTAGAGGAGTTAAATTAGTATTTAGGTGTTTCTTCTCAACCAGAGCTTGGAAACATACAATTCACAGTCCCCTAAAGAGCACCTTGTAAGGCTTGAGGGTAACCAATCTATGCACACGAATTCATTACGTCAAACGCTTTAAGGTGCACGTAGATATTTGTTGCTATACAAAACTTACTTATCTTGAATGGAATCATTTGCAGCTATTGACATGTAGCTCAAGAAAATGTGGAAACTAGCTTTGCATACTCACTCGTAAGTGCACACACTGAATCATTCAAGAGGCATCACTGTGAATGTGTCTGAGTGACAAGTGGTATGAGGAAACTTGAGTAGTACCATGAGTGAAACTTGAGTACGAACATGAGAGCGCGAATTTACGTGTAACATGAACGTGAGTGAGTGTCAATGAGTGTGAGTGAGTGTGAGTATGAGTGAGTGACGAGTGATGTAAGTAGACTCGAGCGTGAACATGAGTGACCACTGATTGTGTGAGAGGCATCAGGAGGCCAGTGAGCGAGTGCCGAAGGGAGAGTAGAGAGAAAAATTCGAATGTAAGTGATGTGGATGCGCGTAAAGTGTAGGTTTGAGTCACATGTATACTCATGAGTGCAAGTACCATAGCATTTCGAGTGAGCCCTCCCCCCAACTCCCCTTCTACGGGAATGATAATCTGACCATATTTTGAAGGGGGCACATGTTTGGTCTTCGGCAAGTCACTGGCTCTTACTTGAGACCTCCTGCAAAAGGAAGGCGGGCACTTGCTTGAGGGAGGGGAAGGGGGGGGGTGCTTGCTCGGTATTTTACGGTAGGTGTAAGTCTGATTATGGGTGAATGTCTAGAGGTGTGAGAGGGTGTACTATGAAAGTTATATTGTATGGGCAACTATGAATCGGAGTCCGTCCTCACGCTTATACGTTACATTTTTTTGCTACAGCTTTTACATGCGTTTTTATTCTTTTGCATATGCAGCTCTATTATTCCTTTGATACGATCACCTCTGTTTACTAAAACCTGTTTTCCTTGTAACTAATAGATCGCCCTTAAAATCATGATCATATGAGACCGAAGTATTGAGAAATATTTAAATAAATGTTTTGGATATTTCGGTGTACCCACAGTTCTCTATCAGGGAGGGGTGAAGGTTCATCGCTACTTCCTTTCTCCTACAAAGTGACAGTATGAAGCAGATCTTGCACATTACCCTCTTAGGTTAAACTAGTGTTTTAGGTGAAACCTGTCCCCCGTTGCACTTTTAGGTGAAACCTGTGACCATATGTTTTTTCAGTTCCAGTGCACCTAAGGCCATTTGTCAAGTGCGCCTTACAAAATCTAAGCGTTTCCAAACAGTTTGAGTATTACCCCTGTTACACTGGACACTTCGATGTAATTCGAATGGAATAACATTTGCTTCTAATGATATGCGGCTGTTACACATACATATATTATTTATGAAAATTCAATGAATGAGACAATTGAATGAATTCGAGAAACACATTCGCCATCGCAGTCCAATCAAATGCATACCTTCTACTCCAGAGACATAAAACGTTGCACTCAGCTTTATCAATATGAACTGAATGCATGCAACTGCGCTAATAATGAAACTTTTAAGGGCATCTGTCACTTTAAGAAGAATGTTATCACAAATGTATTTACTCTCCACTTCAGTGCCACGCGGCTGCCGTCGCTGATGAAAACAAGCAGGCACCTCTGGGCACGCGTATGGATGTATCTGCAGTTGTAACATAAGCGGTATGAGCGCAATAAACCCAAGAAGAGATGCTTGCTCTCATTCCAATGAAAGCCGTCCGCCCGCATGGGCGCGTGTGAGAACGTGTTTTAAAGAAAACAAATGCGAAACTTTCTGGGTTTTTGTTACGTGTGTGGCTGCACCGCAAGCTATCCTAGGTGTGCACCTGAAACTTCGCGTTCTGGAAAACCTAAATAGACGCAATACGTTCGTTATATTTCCCTTTTTTGTCACGCTCCGCACGGCGTGTTGCTTAATTGTGCTTATCTTATCGGCTGCGTCTACTGCTTAAGCGGGACGTCTCGGCTTATGGTGGCCATCTATACTGTGATATAAAATTTCTAGGCGTTTTTTCTTATGAAGGTGACTTTCCCCTTGTATTTTAAAAGAAATGACTCAAAAATAAACAGTTGCAAGTGAGCGCCCGTCCTGTCTACGTGTTTTCTCTGTTTTTGAGGTTGTTGTTTTGGCGGGAAATGGACAATTTCATTCAGCATAACTTCACTTCTTTATCCTTCTATATTTGCCTTCTTCAACTTTCCCGACCATTTCTCTCTAAATGGTTCACATTGATAACATATAAGATCATATTGACATTACTTTCTCTGGCCGCGGTGTAGCACCATCCCGGATCGAAGGGAATTCATCACTTCAACTGCCATTTGAATATAGTGACATTAACACTCCCAGTTTTCTTAGTTCGCTTGCGCTTTTTATGTTGCCTGCTTTCCGCAAGGAAGTTTCCGTATGCTCTATATACCTTCCTTTAGTAAGTTTCTGTATACTCTGTAAAGCTTTCCATATTTCCATATCTTTCCATATTTTACGTAAGAAACTTTCCATATATACGACATGACTTCCGTATCCTTCCATATCTTTCATAAGAAACTCTCCGTATCAACGTTTCTAAAACTAGGTAAGTTGCAAAACTCCGCGCGTCAGACTACCTGTCACATGGCGCAAGGACAGCTTCCGGGTTGGTGGCGCTGGCGGTGCTACAAGCTTCAGCTAGCAGACGAAAACGCGTAGTCATCTTGCCAAGACGCCGTGGCGGCCGTTCTGAAAGAGCTTTGCCAACAGTATATCTTCAGGATTTGCTGTTGTTCAGCCGCAAAAACTTAATACTGCATATTATTTAGCGGCGTAAGGTATATACAGAGTATTTATAGCTTTCTGAACTTACAATGATAAAGGATCCTTCAATATATATATATATATATATATATATATATATATATATATATATATATATATATATATATATATATATATATATATATATATATATATATATATATATAATGAGATATAACAGACAGTAATGCCAAGGAATGTACAGGGGAAGTTATTAACATTAATGGAATGTAAATTCGAAGGTCGTAGGTTCGAAGGCGTAATTCGAAGGCGTAATTCGAAGGTCGTAGGTTCGATTCCTGCTTACAGTTGGTAATTTTTTCATCCACTTTTCTTTCTTCTTATTTACATTCCATTAATGTTAATAACTTCCCCTGTACATTCCTTGGCATTACTGTCTGTTATATCTCATTATTATTGTGTTAAAAACACGGAAAAACGAGCCCTTAGGTATACACTTCTTTCCCTTATATATATATATATATATATATATAGCATAACATATGAGTCTTTCCGTTAGTTGAGAGTTGGTGTATGTTCGCAATTAATTTTTAGTCGCAAAATAACCCAATTACGACGCCTTATATCCCCTCTTGTGATTGTGTTTTTCGTGCCTTAAAACAAATTGCAACCATTTGGCGCAGTCTTTTGGCTTTTGTCTGGTTCTGTAGTCTGCTTTTTTTATGTCAGTCACATTTTTTAGCAACTTAGACCGTCGAAAAGGTGCGCGTGCAACTTTTTTCTTGAGCATCTCTTCTCTCTGAAACTTCTTGAATTCCTGTAATGAAACCTGTTAACACAGCTGAAGCCAAAGCTTCGAGCCGGGACTGCACTTTTGGTTATTGGTGAGCACTTCGTAGTCATTACCAACGAGGCTGCCTGCTGATGCACTAGGACACACATGAACGCACTTTCACCTTTTCTATGTCCACCAGAAGGTCGGCCAATGGTGTGATAATATCTGCATAGCCGGCCGACTTGGCTAAATGATGGTGACGGCTGCTAATGGTGACTGTCATGTCTTCTTAGACGACTACACATTTCTCCTCAAATTACGCTTTTTTTCTTCTTTGAACACTAAAAACACCACATCTTGTCTCGCCATTCTGAACAACGTTCTGCCAGCATGCAGCAGGCAAACAAACTTTTTATATGTCTTGAAGAGAACTGGCGCCACTCGTTGGCGGCATGTCGGGACTTATTTCACTGTCTTCGAGCTCAGTGATTAGAGATAGTCTATTCTTTTTCGCCGATAATATTCTAGAAACAACCACGCTCATATCGGGCAGCTTTCGCTTCTTTGTCGCGGCTTTTGAAAGCTAAGCAAGCTAATTCGGGAGTATCCGCGGAACGCATCAGTCGACGAAGTCACTCTTTCCTCTGGCGGTTTGTACTTTCAAATCATTGATGACGTGAGTGAAAGTATTCAGGATGCCCTCCTCCTGAAAGTGTATATTACACACTTGTGATGTGCTGGGCAGTTTTTCATCTGCACGAGGAATAGTGTGGTCCCATTCCTCTCGCTGCTCAGGTACACGCGGGGCACAAAAGAAATGTCGTACATGTCTCTGTTTTCCTGTAGCCACTCGTACAGCACGGAACGCAGCGTGTGGGCATGATGAAAACACGCAACGCAACTCATACAAAGCAGAACAGGGCATGCTGAAGCACAAAACTGTTCACGCAGAAAAAAGCCTCTACGAAGAGCGACGCACTGCAACATGCACAGCCAGCAGAGGTTACGGAAGTGACACGAGTGAGCATGCAGTGAGTGAATCTAGTTGCGACAGCAGCACCACATTTATCTCTGGCAGCGGCGGCGGCGAACAACGTGGCTTAGTTTTACAACTTACCTATTTCTAGAAACATTGCTCCGTATACCCTACATAATTTCTGTATCCTGCATATTCTTTAAAAAAATATTTCCACATATGCCAGAAAACGTTCGCATGGTTTCATGAAAATCCATATTTTTGTATAGTCCCCAAGGAAGTTGTAAGCAGTCCATAAGTTTTCCGTAAGATTTCATATGACCTGTTTCAATAGGAATGTTGAGCTATGATCTGTCCGTGCTATCGAAACAAGCGTTTTATAATCAACAATTGAGAGTTTTTATGCTGAATAAGCAAGTTCTTGGGCCGCCATGGGCTCGGGGTAATGCGGCATTGAGTACCCAGCCCATACCCAAAAGGAATGCGTTATAGTGGTGCGCACGCAAATGCGAGCCGCACGAAGGTCAGACGCGCTTACAGCGCCATAGCGTCTTGTCGCACAAGTATTGTTCAAATTTTTTGTACAATTTAAAATTTTAAATTAAACATACAGGGTGACATGAAGTAAACTACTTTCAATAAATCATTTTATTATTAGGACAGTTATTAACCCGAAACAAAACGCTTTTTTTCGTATTTGTCGCAGTTGCGACAGAAGCCGGCAACGCCGATGCCAAGCAATCCAGACTGCCGGTCGTAGTGCGACAAGCGCTTCAAAAGAACAACGGTAGAGTGTACTGGAAGTGTTATACTGATTTCTTTTGTAATAACTCTTTCTTCATTGGTTACACGTGTACAATATTCAAAATACCTAAGCCGATTTATTGGAAGTTAGCTGTGCTTTAAAAGCGGAGAGAAAAAAAGTCCTGGTGCAGAACCAGGAGGCCGTAAATAGAAAGGGGAGAGGAAGGGAATCTGAACTCTTTACACCACTACCCTTTTGCGTACATTACCGTTTCAGAATTTACTAAAATATTTACACGCATTCACAGCAACCAATTGCCAAACTTAGTCATTTTGCTCCACTCCCGACCCCTCTTGAACCGAAATTCAGGGGGCCTACCTTGCGCTGAATGTTTCCAGTTGGTGAAGCAGGATATAGCGTGTCTCTGTAAAAATGCACATTGTATATTTCACTTTTTCGACAGTATGACGCCTTAAAACTCGTTCAAGTCTAATGCAGTCAGACGAAAATTGCAGCGCCTAAAATAGTAGCAGCGCTAAAGGGCATTGCATGAATATTCTTGATAGGGTGGGGACGTGTGACCTAAACGCGTGTGGATATGATATATTGATATGTGGGTTTTACCGTCCCAAAACCACCATTTGATTACGAGAGACGCCGTAGTGGAGGGCTCCAGGAATTTCGACCAACTGGGGTTCTTTAACGTGCACCCAAATGTGAGCACACGCGCCTACAACATTTCCTCCGCCTCCTTCGGGAATGCAGCCGCTGCAGCCGGGATGCGATCCCGCGACCTGCGGGTCAGCAGCCCAGTACCTCAACCACTAGACTACCGCGCCGGGGCCTTAAATGCGTGTCCTTGTATGTATGTACATATATATATATATATATATATATATATATATATATATATATATATATATATATATATATATATATATATATATATATATATATATATATATATATATATATATATATCTTCATCAGCCTGACTACGTCCACTGCAGGACAAAGGCCTCTCCCATGTTCCGCCAAATAACCCGGTCCTGTGCTTGCTGCTGCCAATTTATACCCGCAAACTTCTTAATCTCATCTGCCCACCTAACCTTCTGTCTCCCCCTAACCCACTTCTCTTCTCTGGGAATCCAGTTAGTTACCCTTAATGACCAGCGGTTATCCTGTCTACGCGCTACATGCCCGGCCCATGTCCATTTCCTCTCACACGAGTCGCCAGGATGACGACCTCCCAGCCACTTCATCAGTGTCTCATCGTCGACACAGTTCTCCACAAGATGCCCTGACCATACATCGACTACGGAATAATATCCTGGCCGCACACAGCGACTAGCACCATGCCAGAATCATCGACTGACCTTCCCATCCCCAAGTACACCGGAGAAGTGGACGATGGACCTGTACAGGACTGGTTCGAAGTGTTCGAGCACCACGCAACCGCTGCATCCTGGTCGGAACGGGAGATACAGACTACGTCTCCGGTGAGGCCTTCAAATTCCACCTCACCCACATATTTCAAAACGACGAGCAAAGGGAAAAGATAAAACAAGAAATGATCGTTTGGTTTAAAAAATACGATGACGACTACGACGAAGAATTGCTTGTAACCCACCATCCACAGACAACTGCACTCAGTCGTCAATTTTACAGGCAGTCTTCAACCATTCGAACGCACTACAAGATTCGACCTCTGACAAAAGACGAAGTGGCACACGAGTTCAGTGGCAGACGACAATGGGTATTTTGGGAAAAACACAGCCATCGAGCGCGCCTTCCTTCTGCACGAAAGCCAGCATTTGCCAAGACATCGCTTCAGCATATGACCCGAGACGTTGCTCAACCACCTGATGCCGTTCACTCTTCGTCTCGCATTCGTGGTCAACCACCTGGGTTTTCATCATGCGGTTCTTCAAGCGCTCCTAACGCTCACCATTTGCCTTATAAGGACGCCGTATTTATGGTAGATGACCTGGCGCATTGGGAAAATACCCTGTCGAGCCATGCTTTTTCCGCACGGGTTCATGCATTGCCATCCGGTGCATACACACTCGACAGTGGAAACAACACCGAAGGCTCCGACGCATCGAACGTCGCACGCTGCAATGCGCAAGAGCCTCTCGTAGTGAACAGGGTAGAAGAAGCTTCTGAAGAACTTTCTATGAACTCTGAAACATTATATTCATTGCCCGAAGTGCATGACAACAGCCCACAAACTACCAGCTGCCGACTGGGCACCACATCAAATTGTGAAGAAAGCCAGCGCAATGTTCAAGAAGGGATCTCACCGCAATGTGTCCTACAGCAACATCAGCAACGCCAGCAAAAGCAAGTCCAAGGATCGCAGACACTCCAACAAATACACCGGCAAGGACGACGACGCAAAGTAAGCCTCTTAAAACAAATGCAGACGTCAGGCATCTTCGCATAAGGGATCGGCGCCAGAAACGCATTTGGCGCAATAGATCAAGACTGCGCCTACGATTAAATCTCCGAAACAGCAGAAAACAACAGAAGAGACGAGAAGGCACCATCTGTACAACGCAGAGACAAAGAAATCATTCTGATTTCATCAGCTGCGACCATCGTACATGCAAACTAAAAGCACACCGTCTGTTCCCGTCACGAGACGCAACTCGACGCCTTAAACATCCGAACTTCAAATGCTATAGGGCCTCCCACTCTTATCCGCTCCTAGCAAGAACTCATCCCATGTCACCACCATTGCAGGTCTCCAGGGTGTGGTTATGCCATCCAGAACGCAACAGTCGGCCTCGCCTACCAGAGCTCCTGCGTTAACCGGACTGCTGCACTCTCCACTGAAGTCTTTGAAAGTTTAGGGAATTACTCTGGAGCATAGAACCAACTGTGACTTTTGACATTTGTGACTTTTTAACATCTCCTTGTTTACTCTTACTTGTTCATAATCCATGCCTTCTTTCGTGGGGAGGGGGAATCGTGTAACGTAAGTAGGTATGGACTGAAGGTAGAGGCTGCGGAAGAAGAAGTCAGAGTACAATAAACATGGGGTATGAGCCAGGCACCGTCTCCCATTCATGATAGCGTCACACACACACACACACACACACACACACACACACACACACACACACACACACACACACACACACACACACACACACACACACACACACACACACACACACACACACACACACACATATATATATATATATATATATATATATGATATGTATATATATGTGTGTGTGTGTCTGTGTTACTGAGTATATATACAAGTTAAATTTCCCGAAACAAGATGCACCACTGCTTGACAAACTTTTGACTTTTATATGTACCTACACCTATAACAGAAAACATCTTCATAAAACTGCTGGCTTCCAATGGTGTTACCCCTATAAAATATTTAAAAAGCAGCACAATTTAAGCTCTCGGTACAAAATAACAACTTCTTAAAATGAATTCACGCAGAATAAAGACGAGCTATATGTACAGTGGGCACTTTTTAATACGTTGGCGTGTTGTTTTAAAGATATTTATTATGTAATAAGCCTTCTAGAAAGCAATATTAATCATCTTCCGCAAAACTGACATGATAAAACTGAGTTGTCACCGATATAAATGCTCTAACGACGTTACTTATACTCTGGTTTCTCGAGAAACTATCGACCGCATTTACGCTCATATGAGGAACACTTTACTCTGGATATCATAGAGACTGCCGACAAAACGAGCGTATGGTTTAATCGTGAATTTTATACTGCTCATCTCTTCACCAGTAGCCAATTAGGAAGTAACGTAGCTCAAAGTGCTGCTTGAGTGAGAAGCTAGGCGGATCCGCGCAAATTCCGATTTACATTTTTTGTGTGTGTTTCGACAGGATCTTGTAAGTGTGAATGTATCGACGCTATTTCGGCATGCCCGCATATTCACTTTTGCACCATGGCGCGTCGCAGCGGCGTCCACTGATAAAAGCTCAGAAATGCGGTAAGCACGCTAAAAACGGGCAATTATGTGCTTTCGCAGGCCACAGCGCACGCTCTCCCAATGCAGACGCTCCTGAGATATACATTACACAACAGAGCCGCCGCTACTGTCACCTGCCGGAGAATCAGCCGAGATGCGGCGTGGCCGCCTCGTTCATTCCACTGCTCCTTCTAGTCCACTGTAACAAAGGTGTAACGTGTAACTCTGTGTAACTTTTACTTTATACGTTTACTTCTTTACGTTAACGTGTTACCAAATACCAGTTTGCGTTTACCGTCTTACCAGAACGCATATCTTTCAACGTTTTGAGCTCCTCATACGTAAACGTTTACACACATATGTAACTTGTATACCTTTATGTTATCGCAAACCATAAATGGTGATGCTAACTGCATTTAAGCTGCATTTAACTTACATAGGATTGAATCACCGTTGCGGCAAAATAACGAGACATTTTTTATCGTGTAGAGTATTCAAGTATACGCAAAAAAGGGAAAATACAAGATTACTCTAACGATTGTGTCGACATCTTGTGACACTTCGTGCAACCACAGTCAAGAACAAGTTGGCTTGCATGTAATGTTTTTGAAGGGAAAATGATTAAAAAGGTAACTCATTTGTAATAATGCCACTGGGCGGTTTTTGCAAAAAACATACAATTCACAGGGTTCTGCAATAACAATTTTGTAATTTCCGGGTTAACTATGGTCCCGCTAGAAGGCACCACTTAATAAGCAGGTAGGGGCTCACACGTTTTGGCTTTTATGTTCTAAACCATTCTAGATTTGGTAATCTGGCTGAAAAAATGTAATCCCTATTAGTCCGCTTTCAGCACATTAGGTAACAGAAAAATGCCCACCTCAGGAGTGAAGAAAACCTTTGCTCTGCACTGCTTCGCCAGAGGCGGCATCTTAGAATGAGGCCGATCCATGCTGTCTGAGATTTTGCGCTTTTGTGCTATGATATTTGTGCCTAAAAGTCAAGCTGGTGGCTCTGGCCACCCTCAGCTTGGCTCGCTGAAAAAGTTGGTAACATCACGGGTAACAAGATGCGCCATCATGTGCGCAAGGCCAGCTTATCTCCGCTAGGAGGCCAAAGGTGGCAACGTTGTTTATCGCCGCGCGGACGCATGGCCCCAGTGCCTACGCGTTCTTGCGTCGCATCTGCTTGGGGATTCGCGCACGCGTGATACCACCGCCTCAGCGTCCCGGGTACGCAAGCCGCTTGGGTAGCCAGCACTAAAACTCTCTACTACAGAACCATACTAGAGAGTTTTAGTGCTGGGTACCCAAAAACGAGCCGCACGAATGTCACACGCGCTCGCAGCGCCATAGCGTCTCGTCATGTAAGTATTGTTTATTCATTTTACGATTTAGAATAGTAAATTATACATACATAGTGACATGAAGTAGTCTACTTTAGATAAATCATTTTAAGTACTGCGACAGTTATAAACACCAAAAAAACTTTTTCGTATTTGCCGCACTTGCGACTGAAGTCGGCACCGTCGATGCCAAGCAATAGACTAGATAAATGAATTGCTATGGCTGTACCCTTTAGATCAGGTGCTGCCTAACGCCATCAAGTCGTAATACATAGTGAACCGAAATTTAGATTTATTTTTTTTCTTTAAAAAGTGTGGTTGAGGACTGGTAACTTCCAGTGAAGGGTTTAATTTTCACTCGTGCCTTGACTTTAGTCAGCAATCAGATAACCTCCTTCTAGTTAATTTTATCCGCTTAAAGGCTATTTGCCCTCCCTGTCCCTAAACCCCCGTGCTTTGAAAAACTCTGCGCCCACATTCTGAACTATAGGGTGAAGCCCTTTACAGAACATTATAAAGTGTTCGGCAGTTTACTCCTCCTGTCTACACGCACTGCATACCCTGTCTACCCCATCATATTTGGCCCGATATCTCATGGTTGGCATTACTCCCGTCCTCACGTGAAACAGTACAGAACTACCCCGAGTATTATCATAGACCCTTTCCTTGGCGATTTTCTGCTCAAAAGATCAATAGACATCTAGTGCCGACTTCCTAATCATGCCAAATCTCCACATATTGGTCTCAGCTTCCTTCCCATTCTTCTTAACCGGTAGTTCTTTTTAGTTTGGCCCCTGCTGTTTTCTATGTATTTACCAGTCAATTTTTCTAACTACTTACCAGTCAACCACGCTATTGTATGCTCCCTTGATAACCAAAATTGAGAGCCACAGAGGCCTGTGTTCCTTTTTTGCTATTTGAACGCACGGCGTCAGTGGGAACAGATTGTTTTACAACCTTCTATGTTTCCGAAACTCATTTTGCAGTTCCCCTAGCACCCCCTCAACCTCTATTCATGTCTGCAGTCTTTCCGTTATAATCTGCATGTTATAGGACGGTAGTTGTTTATGTCAGCTCTGTCCCAAATTTCTTCAGTGATCATTCTCATCCTGCCAAGTTTTCATCCATCGGGAACTTCCCCATCGCTTATTACTTTGCTCACTGCCTCTCTTAAAGTCTGCTTAGACTTTGGACCCAATGTCTTTTGCGGATAATGGGAATGCCGTCTGGGCCTTTTCATGTACTACTAGGAACCTTCTTCTCAGCCTTTTCCCACTCGTTGTGAAAATGAAGCCATTGTGCCATTTGATTCATCCTTGTCTATTGTGGTGCATAAGGCACTTCTTTGCCACCCTTTTTCTTATATATTCAATATCTTCGGCCCCTTCGAGCCGAGCACCTTCAGCTGTAGGTATAAACCTCTGCTCTAGGCTCGTCTCATTTCTTAGGAAGTCTAGATTGTTCCAAAATTTCACAGCTGCCCTTCTATCGCTTATGTGTACTTCTGCCAGCCTCTGAGCCCCCTTCTAATCTTCTCATTGATCAGAAGGCATGCTTCCCTTCTACAACTTGGAAAGATGTCCCATTTTCTTTCATCATCTGTCGGTTCCCCCCGCTGCTTAGCATGTCTGTGGTCCACGGAGGATTCCTGAGGTTTGGCTGTGGCTCTCTTACCATCCTCATCCCACCAGCTCTTGGGTTTGTGTCTTCTTTTCCGGAGTGACTTGTCATGTGCCTTCACAAGCTCTGGCTCAAACAGTTTTAATAGATTCTTGTACGTCCACACTGTTTTATTATCCTCAGTGATTACTTGCTCTATTCGTTTAGTAGCTATTTCAACTGGCCTTTCTGGATAAAAAATTTTTCTGTAGGTTCTCATCTTGTCTCCTTCCCACTTTCACTGCTCTTCCAAAACTTAGCTTGAAACATTTTTGATCACTAGCCAGACTTTTGGAGCCACATTCATCTATGTGCATTCCCCTGAGCCTATCATACACGCTAGGTGACATCAGTGTGAAATCCATCATCGACTGCAGCCTTCCTACCTGCCATGTTATTTGCCCTTCACACTTCTCAGTACTGTAGCAAAGGATCAAATCACGCCTATCACACGTGTCCGTGATAATTTCACCTGGGGGGTGGGTATGCCTATCTATATCTTCTATGTGCGCATTCATATCGCCTAGTATAACTTTCTTGAACTCTCCTTATAATTCCTCTATGTCCTTTGATAAACACTCCACCATTGCCTTGTTTTCAGCTTTGGCCTTTGCTCCGCCTACAAGTACCCCTAACCAAAGAGTGTCATTGGCCCTGCCACTTTCCTTTTTAGCCATAAATATTCCTCGCACTCCTGCTTGACCCTTTGCCAGCCTGTCCTTTTATCAATGAATACCCCAATACCACTGTCCTTTTTTCTGCCTTCTGTTCTTTTACAATATTTTTATGCACAATCCGAACTGTTAGAACGTTTTTTCCATGTCTCTAAGATGCGTTTTTCGAAAACCATATACCATCGGCCTCTTCTCCCTTAGCTGTTCTTCTATCTCATCCCACTTGGGCCTGTTCCTGCCACCCTGCATGTAACGCCTACCTGGCTTTCCCGGCAAACCAACACGGAACTTCGGAGTGGTCGCCACCTTCATTTTCTTGCAATGGCTCAGCAGGCCCACCCACAAGAGCAGCAGCAGCAGCAGCAGCAGCAGCAGCGGCAGCAGCAGCAGGCCCACCCACAAGAGCAGCAGCAGCAGCAGCAGCAGCGTCCTCTGATTCTCCTGCCTCCACGAGACCTCGGAACCTTCTCGGGCACAGGCATGGACAAGGTGAATGTTGAAGATTGGGTGGCATTGTACGAGCGCGTGAGCGAATGCTATAGATGGGACCCTACGTTGATGCTGGCCAACGTTGTATTTTACTTGCGGGATACGGCGCTCACCTGGTATGAGACGCATGAGTTGGAGTTGACCAGTTGGGACGTTTGCAAACTGAAGCTTGTCGAGTTGTTCAGCCGGCCATTTGGGCGACAGCAGGCCGCGAGGAAAGACCTGGAATGTCGCGTGCAGACATCGACGGAATCGTATGTATCTTACATACAGGACGTATTGGCCCTCTGTTGAAAGGTGGACGACAACATGAGGGAAACTGACAAAACCGCTCACAGAATAAAGGGAATTGCCGATGACGCCTTCAATCTGTTGATCGTTAAAGATTGCGCCACCGTCGACGTGGTTGTGAAGGAATGTCAGCGCTTCGAGCACGCCAAGTACCGTCGCATAACCCGCCAGTTTGCTCGTCTGCCTAATACGGCAGCCACTTCGACCCGCGAAGACAGCCCCAAGTTTACGCAAGCTACGTCGTCCGAAAATGTCACTCGAATCGTTCGCCGCGAACTCGAAGCAATGGCTCCTGCAGCCATCGCCTCCGACGGTCCTCAAGACAACGCATCCACCGTCTCCCTCATCCAAGCCGTCGTTCGGCAAGAAATAGAAAATGTCGGCATCGCACCTGTTTGCGCTGTTCGCACTACCGAGAGCTCGGCTTCTGTTAACCAGACTCCGGTGTACCCTACACGCTACCCTTCCCGCTACCAGAACTCTACTGAATGGAGAACGTCGGATGATAGATCGATCTGCTTTCACTGCTCTTGCGCCGGCCCCATTGCACGCTACTGTCGCAATCGTTGGACATCCAATTAATCTTGGAACACTGGGACATGGCGTCGCTTTGAAGGCAATTCTCGCCGGTTTTCTACTCCGTACGATCCACAGCCTGCTCCTACTAACGTTCAGGGCCGAAGGTTCAGCCGGTCACCTACACCCCAAGGCCGCCGATCTCTCTCGCCGATGACTACTCGATCCAGGTCCCCTGCACGACCTGGGCCCTCAACTTCGGGAAACTAGACCATGCAGCTCCCGGAGGTGACGCTGCATTAACGACCCGTTCTGCAAATCCTCTGTTGACGATTCCTACACGCCACAATATTTTGGAACTTTTGGTAGATGACGTTACCGTAACAGCCCTCATAGACACTGGTGCACAAATTTCAGTTATGAGCGCCGCTCTCTGTATTAAACTGCGAAAAGTGGTCACGCCTTCTGTTAAGTGTGCAGTAATGCTTGCCGATGGAAGCACATCTACTGTTCTCGGCAAGTGCATCTCTCGCGTGTGTATTGCTGGGCGCCAGACCGTCGTAGTGTTCACGGTGCTTGAGCAGTGCCCACATGACGTGATTCTTGGTCTCGACTTTCTCTCTACGCACTCCGCCCTTATCGACAGCTCGACGGGTCTTCTTCAGCTGGAACTGCCTTTTGACGCCACTGTTGCCCATGATGCTGAAAGTCGCCTTTGTGCCACCGAGTTCCTGCATCTTCCACCGCAAGCCGCGACCTACGTGCAGCTAGTGTGTGATCCGCCTGTGCTCGATGGTGAATATGTCGTTTCACCTATTACCGACGTTGTGCTAAAGCACTGCATTGCTGTCCCGCACACCGTGGTGAGAGTACGCCACAACCAGACCCACCTGTCTCTTTTGAACTTTGGTTTCTCCGCGAACGTGCTGCCTGCTGGTATTAAACTAGGCGTCATGTCGTCTTTGCTAGAGTGTGATATTTCTGAACTGTCGGCTGAACAACCTACTCTGCACGTCAACTTGCTCACTGCGCCCAACCTGTCAAGCATTGACATTGCCAAAATGATAGCGCCAGATCTTTCGCCCTCCGAAGCACAAGACCTCCACCGTCTGTTGACATCCTATGCGGACATATTCGACCTTGACAACCGCCCTTTAGGCCACACATAAATTGTGGCGCATCGCATCAACATCGGCGATGCCAACCCAATTTATCGCCGCCCTTACCGCGTCTCCGCTGCCGAACGCTCTGTCATCCAGAAAGAGGTCGAGAAAATGCTCGCCAAAGGCGTCGTTCTACACTTATCTAGTCCGTTGGCATCCCCGGTCGTGCTTGTCAAGAAAAAGGACAACACATGGTGGTTTTGCGTCGACTATAGACATCTCAACAAGGTCAATAAGAAGGACGTTTACCCCTTACCAAGAATAGATGACGCCCTGGACTGCCTTCATGCGCAAAGTTTTTCTCGTCCATTGACCTTTGATCTGGTTAGTGGCAGATCGCTGTTGATCCACGGGACCGAGAAAACAACAGCAGTTGTAACCACCGATGAGTTATACCAATTTAAAGTAATGCCGTTTGGGCTTTGTAATGCACCGGCCACCTTTGAGCGCATGATGAATTCCCTTCTGCGCGGCTTCAAATGGTCCACTTGCTTATGCTACTTAGATGATATAATTGTTTTTTCACCGACGTTCACAAGCCATCTTGAGCGACTGTCCAGTATTCTCCAAGTATTCCGCAACGCTGGTCTCCAGCTGAACTCCTCCAACTGCCGTTTTGGCCGTCTTGAAATAACTGTACTTGGTCACCTCGTCAACGCATCTGGGGTACAGCCCGATCCGGACGAAATTGGCGCAGTGACTTAATTTCCCGTGCCCTCTTCTTCTAAGGATGTCCGGAGCTTCCTTGGTTTGTGCTTCTATTTTCGCCGCCCCATCCGGAATTTCCCCGATATTGCATGTCCTCTCACGGAGCTTCTTAAAAAAGATGTCCCATTTACTTGGAATTTGCCTCAAAGTGCTGCATTTTCGGCGCTCATTGCAGCCCTCACGACCACGCCAATATTAGCCCACTTCGATCAGACTGCCCCGACAGAAGTTCGTACGGACGCGAGTGGCCACGAAATTGGTGCTGTTTTAGCTCAGCGTCGGCATGGACGTGACTGTGTCATCGCCTACGCCAGCCGTCTTTTATCCCCTGCCGAGAGGAACTATTCCATCACCGAAAGAGAGTGTCTTGCTCTTGTTTGGGCTGTCGCTAAATTTCGCCCGTACCTGTTCGGTCACAGTTTTACTGTTGTAACTGATCATCATGCACTCTGCTGGCTTTCCTCACTCAAGGATCCCACGGGACGTCTCAGTCGTTGGTCTCTCCGCCTCCAAGAGTACACCTTTTCGGTCGTGTATAAATCTGGTCACTTCCATCAAGACGCCGACTGTCTGTCACGATATCCAGTCGATCCACAAGAAGCCACAGAGAGAGCTATGGAGGCTTCCGTCTTATCAATATCAGACTTTCTTGATATCGCTTCTGAGCAACGCAGCGGCCCGGATTTACTTCCCATCATAGAAAGCCTGAGTTCCGCTACTCCACCCACATCTCTGAACTTGTATTTCCTTCATGAAGGTGTTCTCTACCGCCCCAACATGCGCCCTAACGCTCCTGACCGCCTTCTCGTTGTGCCTTCTCATTTGCGTGTAGATGTTCTTCGACAGCTTCACAATGAACCTGCCGCTGGTCACCTGGGAGTCACCGGCACTTATGATCGCGTCCGGCGCCATTTTTTTCTGGCCACGCCTGTATCGCTCTGTGCAAAAGTATGTCGCCAGCTCTGACCTTTGCCAACGTCGAAAGCGACCAAAATCACTTCCAGCTGGCCTTCTTAGCCCTATTGAGATCCCTGCTAAACAATTCTACTGCGTAGGGCTCGACCTTCTCGGGCCTTTTCCCACTTCTGCATCCGGGAACAAATGGGTTGCCGTGGCGACCGACTACGCGACACGTTACGCGATCACCCGCGCTCTTCCAACCTGCTGCGCTACCGATGTCGCCGACTTTCTACTGCATGACATCATATTGCATCACGGCGCTCCTCGAAACCTCGTTACTGACCAAGGCCGATACTTTTTATCTCGCGTCGTCCAGGATCTCGTACGTTCCTGTTCCACGAACCACAAGTTCACAACGGCATACCATCCACAAACTAATGTACTTACAGAGCGCCTGAATCGCACTATCACCGACATGTTGTCAATGTATGTTTCTCGAGACCACCGTGACTGGGACGCAACGTTACCCTACGTCACCTTCGCTTACAACTCCTCCAGACATGACACCGCAGGCTATTCCCCGTTCTACCTCCTTTGTGGACGTGAACCCTTTCTGCCTCTTGATACATTCCTTCCCGCTGGTTCAAACTACCCTGTCACATACGTCCGCGATGCCATAGAGCGAGCCGACGCAGCACGACAGATTGCCCGAGAACGACTCATACTTTCTCAAGCCTCTCAGAAAGAACGATACGATCGTGACCACCAGGAAGTTTCGTATGCACCAGGTTCTCTCGTACTCTTGTGGACCCCATGTCGTCACATAGGCCTCTCAGAAAAACTTTTATTTCGCTATGACGGACCATACAAAATCCTACGCAAGATCACCAACCTCACCTACGAGATACAGCGAGTCGTCGACGAAGCGCACTCAATGCCACCACCATCTACTGTTGTGCACGTTGTAAGACTGAAGCCTTATGTGTCACCCAACACTCCCCTTTCGTGACAAGCGCCGGGTCACTGCTATAACGCCGCGGGGTAGTGCCACAAGGCAGTAGTGGGATTGGGACAAGAAGCGGTAGAGTGTCCCTGCCGGAAAGAAAAAGACTACGAAGTGGATAGAGACTGGTCCTAGCCCGCCAGTGTGCCAAGCATTGTCGTCGCGTGTAAACGTCGTAAATATCTACAAATATACGTTTCCTTGTAAGATCATACTCTACGTCTGAATTGCCTCAGCCCTCAAGGCTACGTCTATTTCTGCCGCATACTCTACCTGTCTCGGATATTGGTGCGACTTTGGAATCGTATCTGTTCATACCACCTGTCAAAGAGTCTCCTTGGTTGTTTTCCTCGGTACTAGCTATTCTGCACCCAGAAGGGCTCACGTGCCCCCCAAAAAAGCTACTGCGCGTCCTTCAAGACGCCAACCCACCTCATGACCCAGCCGCCCATCGAAGTGAAGTGTGTGTCGTTGAAAACGACCCAGCCTATGCACCTCTAGGTTTTTTACCCCACCTCAAAGCCTTTCTCTCGACTCATCCGCTATATCTCTTGGATCGCGTTGACGACCGCTTTTTTCAGGTTGCCATCACGCACCGGTACCTCCAGTATCGTGCATATTGCCACCCACACGTGGTGGATCAACTGCAGGAGCGGCTCTCAGTTTGGAGGAAAAAAAGAAGATCGCGTGCTTTTTCTCGGCTTGAGAGCCAGCCAAGACTAACGCATCGTCCTAGAGCTAGCTACTGAGGAGTTTATTGAACGCCCCAGTACTTGTGATTCATTGTGACAAACTGGTGGAAGTCTGGTTAGTCTCACAGATGCTGCAGACCACCCCCCCTCCCCCAAAGAGCCGTAATACGAGTCCAGTGCCAGTGGATGCTCCAGTGCATTGTACCAGACGCTAAATCAGGGCATTGCATCTGAAAGTCGACAATACTGCTCCCACCACGTAGACGAACATGCCCAGCGCTTCGGTGCAAACCTTGCCAACCGGCACAGGGCACGGGAAGCACGACGTCAAACCGCTATACGTTGGAAAGCCCACGGGCACCGGCGACGTTTCATGGCACGGAACGCGAGGACGTTGAAGACTGGTTAGCGGACTTCGAGCGCGTAGCCACCTTGAATCAGTGGCACGACGTGGCGAAACTGTGTCGTGTCTATTTTTATCTTGAAGACAGGGCACGAACGTGGTATAAAAATCGAGAGGAGCAGCTGAATACGTGGCCTGAATTGCTTTGTAGATTTCTGCAGACCTATGTCTGCGCTGATCGCCAAGAACGAGCTGAACGAGCTATTCTGGCCCGCTTCCAGTCACCAAACGAAATTGTGACCACGTATGTTGAAGACATGACGTGCCTATTCCGACGCGCCGATTCAAGAATGACGGAAGGCAAGAAGTTTTGTCAGGATGCGTGGCGTAAAGGACGAGCTTTTTGCCGACCTTGTGCGAAGCCCTCCGAAGACGGTCGCGGAGTTCTTGTCTGAAGCCGTGACAATGGAAGAAATGCTGAAACAGCGATCGGACCAATACGACAGGTGATTCAGTGACATGCCCACTGCTGAGATTTGCACCGCCGCTGGAACGAGCAATGAATGTTTACGTGAACTCATCCGTAGTATAGTACGTGGAGAGTTGCGAAAGGCTGGTGTAAGACCTCATGCTGCGGGTAACTCTATTGCAACTGTGATCAAGGATGAGCTGCACCAGACCTTCCGGGACACCTTGCCTTCTGATACAGCTGAGCCAGCTCCTACTGAATACCGCCATGTTGCATCGCCAGCGTTGTTCGTTCATCCTGTCCCTGCTTCTTCTGTCCAGTCAGCGCAGTACATACAGTACTACGAAGGCACTTACACGCCACTGCCCTTGCCCTTTGTCCGTGGCGCTTCCGTCGCCTAGTTTTTGGCGCAACCAGTCGAGTACATCGATGATCGGCACGCGTCTCCACGAAATTTTGATGTCTGGCGCACACCTGATCACCAGCCTCTATGTTTTCACTGCGCAGAAGCTGATCACTTGTACCGCCAGTGCCCATATCACCGTGTTGGGCTTCGCGGCTTCTCTGCGCACTCGCCGCCCCCCCCCCCCCCCGGTATGGCCAGAGACCACGCGACATCGATAACTACCTCTCCCAGCGGCTTGCACCACCGTCGTTCGGGCGCCAGTCGCCCTCGCAATAACAAGGTGATTTTCATGAATGCCCCAGTTGTTTCTGCCGCACGATCTCCCAGCCGCCACCAGGAAAAGAAGCCGAAGTGACTTTTTGGGGCGAAGTCGCTGAACGTCGCAGCACCGAAGACCTCCTATTGACGCATAATTGTACAGAAACTGGTCTGAGATCACCTGCTGCTGCAAAGGATAGCCGGCTTTCACTCGACACAGCAGTTACAATTGATGGCTGTGCAGTTATTGCGTTAGTGGACAACGGCGCAGACTATTACATACTGAGTGAGAAACTGATAACGCAGCTGAAGAAATTAATCCCGCCGTGGCATGACTCGCAGATTTGGACAGTTGGTGGCCATGTCGTTACTACACTGGGTGCCTGCACGACTACAGTAGAGATTCAAGGGTATACATTCGTAGCAAGCTGCCTCTTTCTACGTGAATGCTCCCATGACGTCATGCTGGGAGTTAACTTTCTGCTTGAAAATTGAGCTATCATTGATCTGCAAGAGCGCCGCGTCCCGTTCTCAGCCCAACGAGCAATCAGGGTGCAGGATGACGGAAGGCGGGTCGACATACTCTGTATTTCTCAACAGAGTGTCACGCTTCCTCCACGAGCAACTGCTCTAGTCGACGTAACATGTTGTGGTTTTGCAATGGCGATGTGGTGGCTAAGACAAATTTAGAACACCTCCTGCAGCAAGGCATATATGCAGCTAGAAGTGTAATACACCTTCGTGATGGCCGATCTGAATTTCTCGTTACCAACTTTAGCAACGAGCAACGACACATTTTCCGTGGCACTTCGATAGCTTTTGCCCACGAAGTATCAAACGTCACCGACTGTCTCACGTCAGAACTAGTGAATACCACAGAAACGTCAATGAGTAATATTTACATCAATCCAGATCTGTCCACTGATAACCAGACTGCGCAGCGAGCGCTCTTGTTCGAGTTCAGGTCTTGCTTCGCAAGTTGCTCAAAAATCCGCCAGACGTTCACCAATCAACACAGGATCATCACGTGTGAGGACGCACGCCCTATAAACCAGCACCTCTACCACGTGTCGGCTAAAGAACGTGAAGCGATACGTACGCAAGCCCGCGAGATGCTTGACGATGGCGTTATCGAACCATCCACCAGCCCATGGTCATCCCCAGTCGTGCTTGTCAAAAAGAAGGACGGGTTGCTACGCTTCTGCTGCAACCACCGAAAGCTTAACAACGTGACCAAAAAGCTTGTGTACCCGCTGCCGCGTATCGACGATTAACTGGATAGACTTCGTCGTGCGCATTATTTAACTTCTCTCGATCTCAAAAGCGGGTACTGGCAAATCGAGGTAGATCAGCGAGACCTCGAGAAAACAGCCTTCGTGACTCCAGATGGCCTATACCAATTCTGAGTACCCCCTTTTGGCTTGTGTTCGGCACTGGCAACTTTCAAGCGAATGATAGACACTGTTCTCACAGGGCTCAAGTGGCAGACTTGTCTACCTTGACGATTTGGTGGTCTTCTCTGCCACATTTAAGCAGCACCTTCACCACCTGCGCAGCGTGCTGGAGGCTATCCGAACGGCGGACCTCACACTAAAGCCACAGTAGTGCCACTTAGGCTATGAAGAACTCAAATTTCATGGACATGTAGTTAGCGTCGAAGGAGTCCGGCCCGATACGGACAAGCTTGCCGCTGTTGCCGAATTACCAGCTCCTGTCGATAATAAAGCCGTCAGGCGCTTTCTTGGTTTGTGCGCCTACTATCGCCGGTTCATTCATGGCTTTTCACAGATAGCTAAACCTCGGGCTTGTCTCACAAGGGATGACAGGCCGTTTGTTTGGGAAAACGAGCAACAAGCAGCTTTTGATGAACAGCGACAGCACATGCAATCAGCACCCATTCTCACTCATTTCGACGATGATGCTGGCACGAAGGTCCATACTGACACTAGTAACGTTCGGCTTGGTGCAGTGCTCGTTCAGCGTTAAGAGGACATCGAAAGAGTGATAGCCTACGCCAGCCACTATTTGTCGCGTGCCGAGGCGAATTATTCCACCACAGAAAAAGAGTGCCTCGCAGTCGTGTGGGTAATCATCAAGTTTCGCCCGTACCTTTATGGTCGTCCCTTTAAGATAGTGATGGACCACCACGCCCTCTGTTGGTTGGCAAGCCTGCATGACCCTTCAGGACGGCTAGCATGGTGGAGCTTGCGGCTGCAGGAGTTTGACGTCACCGTCGTCCATTAGTCCGGCCGTAAGCATCGAGACGCTGACACAGTGTCACGCGCACCCCTTCATGTCGTGAGTCAGGAAGCAGAGGAGGACGAAGGCTTCCTGGGCGCCATTAGCTCATCAGACTTGAGCAAACGGCAGCAAGATGATGCAGAGATTTGTCCAATCATCGACCATTTAAAGGGCCAGGGCGCAATCATACCACGCCATTTATTCCGCTCGTTGACGTCGTTCTGCCATCGAGACCGTGTGCTGTACAAGAAGAACGCTCGTTAGAACAACCGTGCATACCTTCAGGTGGTTTATTGAGACACGCGAGACGACGTTCTCTTCGCTTGCCATTACGAACCCACATCCGGTCATCTGGGCTACTCACGGACACTTGCCAGAGTGAGCGAGAGGTACTATTGGCTAGGACTTTCAGCAAGCGTCATGAAGTACGTCAAAAGCTGTCGGCAATGTCAGCGCCGAAAGCAACCGTCTGCTAAGCCAGCTGCTTTGCTTAAGCACATTGAAGCACCTTGTACGCCGTTCGACCAAGTCGGCATGGACATTCTCGGGCCATTTCCCCTGTCTGTGGACAGCAACAAATGGGTGATCGTCACGACCGACTACTTGACACGCTTCACTGAGATGCAGGCGATTCCACGAGCCACGGTAGCACAATCTTACATGCGCCACATTGTGTTAGAACACGGTGCTCCTTCCAATATAATAACGGACAGAGGGACCACATTCGCGGCGCAGCTTATGGGCGAAGTTTTCAAACTGAGCAACACCACACACCGAAAGACAACTGCGTACCTCCCACAAACCAACGGACTTACCGAGTGACTGAATAAGACCCTCGTAGCCATGATCTCAGTGTACATCGACGTAGAGCACAAAACATGGGACCGGATCTTATCTTATGTAACCTTCACGTATAATACCGCCGTGCAAGAGACCAGGCGATTCACGCCACTTCCGCTTCTCTACGGCTGCTAAGTGCAGACCATGCTGCACTCTATGCTGCCGTGTCCAGACGAAGACGAGTTGGCAACTGACGCCGAAGAATTTGCAGAGCGTGCTGAAGAAGCCCGGCAGCTCGCGCAACTGCACATCGGCCAAGAACAGCAGGCAGACGCGTGACGCTATAACAGCTGCCACCGAAAAGTTTTACAACCTCGGAGACCAAGTTTTGGTGTGGACGCCCGTCTGCCACTGTTGCCTTAGTGAGAAGTTACTGAGCCGGTACTTTGGCCCATGTAAAGTGTTACGCTGCGTCAGTGGCGTGAACTACGAAGTGGTTCTGGACTCAACACCGCAGGCATGGAGCAGGCCACGACCGAGGCCGGACGTCCTTCATGTTGATGATGATGATGATGTTGATGATCCTTGACACTCTGGCGCACACCCAAAAAGGGGGATCGGCCAAGAACCAGGCGGCAGGATCTTAAATAAAAGGATAATGGTTTCTCAAAGAAAGCGTAATTTTGGGCTAGAAAAAATATAGAAAGAAAAGCCGAAAATCGAAAAAGGAGTATATCTGAGCAGGGAGCGATGCAGGCTATCAGATGCGATTTGAGACAGAGGTAATGGTGGGTCTAAAATGATATATATATATATATATATATATATATATATATATATATATATATATATGTAGGTATGAGATATGGCACAACGGGGGCGTTGTCAACAAGGATAAATATATTTATTTCCCAACAGTTTTGGGAGGGGTCCTCTCTTCATCAGGGGATGAGTTATACTGACATGAGCTTCCAAACTTCGTTGCTGCCGCGTCCCTCTCGCCTTGAAAAATGCTTGCGAGAGTGAGAGGGAACTAGAAAAAGAAAAAAAATGGGGGAGAAAAAAGACGAAAAAAAAGAAAGAAAAGAAAGAAAGTAAAAAAGAGGAAGAACCACTGTCAACACTGAGAACGAAGCCAACTGTCCGCCTACATCCACATACGGTTCATATCACGTGCTGTTCAGTTCTTGACGTGTGTCGGGCCACCCAAGATTGTCGCCGCGGTGCCGGGAGGGTCCGTGACGGCGTGCATAAAGAAAGGGGTTTCCCCGTAATGGGTCGGTCGGCGGGCGGCGTGCGTAAAGGAAGGAATTCCCGTTCATGGGTCGGTCGGCTATTTACCTTTCATCTTCGTCCGTTTCCCTTCAATGGTCATCAAGTGGTAGGTGAAGGTGAGCACTTTGTATGTGCATGTGGAAAAAAAGGAGAAAGGACAGTGTACACGTACGAGTCAGTCAGAAAAAAGCATGGTCTCCAGCTATCAATCTTTGTCACCAATTTTCTCCTGGCTTACTTCTCGGAGGCAGTTGAGTTTTCCGGGGTCCTCGTTGATGCCGGCTACTACTGTACGAAATTTGAATATAAGATATGCCTCACGCTGTTCGCACTCGTGTCTGTTGAGAAACAGGACTGCAAAAGAGTTACGCTGATATTTTCAAAACTGTGGTTTGGCAGGCGCAGATGTCTAGATAAAGGTAGCTTCGGCAATGAAGTGGCGTGGTACCGGTCATTAATGAACCGCAGCCGAAATGGCGTGTCTGTTTGGCCAATATATTCTTGTCCACAGATGTTGCAATGTAGCATGTATATTACGTTACTGGAGTCACAATTAAGGCTTTCAGTTATGCAGAATTTGAAATCCGAGAAGTTCGCTTTGGATTCACGTGTTGTGACCATCTGTGGGCATACCTTGCATCGAGCTTTTCCGCAGGGTTGGCACCCTGATTGAAATTTGGAGGTGTTTGTTTTTGCTCTGACAAGAATGTCCTTCAGATTTTTATCCCGGCGGTACACCACGTGAGGTGGCTTTGCGAAAATAGAAGTTAGCCATTTGCTTTGCTTGATTATGTTGAAATGGCGGGAAAGCATGTTCTTCCGCCATTTCGTTCTCAGTGTTGACAGTGGTGCTTCCTCTTTTTTACTTTCTTTTTTTCTTTCTGTTTCTTTTTCGTCTTTTTTCTCCCCCTTTTTTGTTTTTTTTCCTTTTTTTAGTTCTCTCTCACTCTCGCAAACATTTTTCAAGGCGAGAGGGACGCGGCAGCAACGAAGTTTGGAAGCTCATGTCAGTATAACTCATCCCCTGATAAAGGGAGGACCCCTCCCGAAACTGTTGGGAAATAAATATATTTATCCTTTATGACAACGCTCCCGTTGGGCCATATCTCATACCTTCACGAAGACTAACTGGCCCATTGAATTATTACTCCCACTGATATATATATGTATATATACATATACATACATATATATACACACATACATACATATATACACATATACATACGTATATACACACATATACACACACACACACACACACACACACACACATATATATATATATATATATATATATATAGGCAGATGAACATGGCAATCGCTTTGTTTCAATTATGTATTCAAATACAGCAGAGCAGACGTCCCTGTGGCTATAACCGAATTTAATGCTGCCAAACGACAAAATTACTGTCATGTGTTGCGAATGAGACCATTTATTTAGCGTTGTTTGTAACTTTTTCTTTAGCGTACACCATTCTCTATGTTATTGATTTATTTTTGTGAACTTGTTCATTGGCTTTTCCTATATTGGCACGCTCTTATTTCTACTTTTACTTTATCCGAATTTCCAATTTCTTTTTTTTTTCACGTGCCTATGTTGTAACATCCGGTTGGCGCTATGTACCTTTCTTTCCCTCCTTTGGGACTTTTTTTCGAAAGAGTGGATAATGCCACCCACACATAGTGGGTCGACTGCAAGAGCGGCTCTCAATCTGGAGGAAAAGAGAAGATCCGTGCTTCTCCGCTTGAGAGCCAGCCACGGCTGACGCATCATTCTAAAGCTAGCTACTTGGTGGTTTAATAAATCTCCAGTACCTGTGATTCATCGTGACAATATCACTACCTGTACCTGAAGAGAACCGGCGCGCATCTCAATGACCCCTTTCGCCAGTCTGGTTGCCAGTCCTGCCATATCTTCATTCGGGACATTGTTTAAACCACCTGAAATTATCACGAGGTTTCGTCCATCAGCTGTAGTTCTGAGTTTGAGCTCCCTTGCCTCATTGGTGCTTCCAGCTTGCGTCCTGGAAACATCCCTACTGCAACCCTCTTGTCACCTTTTACCCTCTCTTTGATTGCTTCTGCGTATCGATTTAAATACAAGTCCCCGGCGATTATAACATGCTGTGACTTTTCAGCTGGAGTGTTCTGCACGTGAGGTTACTTGCACCTGTGACGCTGACTGCTTTGTCCCCTCCCAGCCCCACCACTTCTTCGCTGAAGCTGGGTCTTGTGACCATTGAACCGGCGGAACCTGTTTTTCCGAACTTGCTTGCTCTTTCTTCTCCGCCATTTTGGTTGCCTGTACCCTACTGTTCTTTTCGTCAGCTACTACTTTCTTCACTTTCCCTAATGTCTCCTCCACAGATTTCAGCCTTTCTACCTTAGCCCTCGTTTTTTTCGGTCTGTCGCCAACGCAGTCTACAGCTCGGTAATTCTCATCAGCAGTTCACTCTGCGCAAGCATCCTTTTCTCCATTTTTCCCTCAACCTCACATTGCCTGCACTTGGCGTCAGCCTCCTCTTCATTTGCTTCTGCACATGGGTTCATTTTCAAACCCACCCCACATGCTGAACATTTTACAGCCTTCTTAACCTTGTCTTTCTGACACCAATGGTCCTTATGGGTTGTCTCACTCGATAATTGCAAAACACAGGCCCTGCCCTACGAAATAGAGAAAGTCTAAGCTATACTACGAAAATTTGCTTCTTAAATATACGCACACCTCCCCATGGGATGGCAAGAGAGAAAAAACCACAAAGAAACAAACTAACACACACAAAAACTACTAAACACTTGGTGACTGACCCCTGAAAAAGCCAGACAATGTGATAAGTGCTAAAAAGTTTTGAACTGCTGCCCTAATTAATATAAGGGCAAGCTCGAAACATGCAAAACCACTTATCTGCGCAGTCGATGGTGAGTGCTCTAAAATGACAGCATATCCACGGAATAATTGATGGAGAGTAGGGCGAAGCATTCGTCCGTCCATTCGTTCTTGCTTCCGTCCGTCCATGGGTCCATCTGTATGACCGTTCATGCGTCCATCCGCCTGTCCGTGCGTACGTCTGTTCGTGCGTCCGTTCCTGCGTTCGTTCATCCCTGCACCCACTCCTGCGTCCGTTCATGCGTTCATCCATGCATCTGTCTGTGTGTCCGTTCGTTCATCTATTCAACACTCCGTGTACCACCATCTCGCATATTTTCATCATATATTCCCCATATAGAAGCACCGCCATCCAACGGACATTCCAAAGACTAAACAACAGATGGCACACGCACACTTTCTTACTGCTTGGGCTTCGGATCTACTTCCCACCTTTAACCACCTCGAGTTCATGGTATATACTAGTTCACTGTTTTCATGGCACTGTGTACCAACGCTCGCAAATCTTTCTAAAACCAAGGAGGTTACGCCCAGTGAGTATAACGTAGCAACTTTTTCCTGTCAGATAGTGCTCAATGAACATGCCAATGACTGCTAATGCAAATTGAGAGACAAGAGAATTCGGCTTTTACTTTCTTAGGGCTTGCACTTCGTATGTACTTCCTACCTTTAACCACCTCGGGTTCATGGTATATACTAGTTCATTGTATTCATGGCACTGCGGCTAAAGGCTCGCTAAACCTTTCTAAAACTAAGGAAGTTACACCCAGCGAGTATAACAAAGTGATACGTGTCATGGTGATACGGTGAATAAGTCTCCCCGTAACAATAGCAATCCTTTCGTGTCACATCTTCAGTAATACGGTGAATAAATTTTCCCCGTAACAATAGCAACCCCTTCTTGTCACATAGGGCTCACTGTACATGCCAATGGCTGCTAATGGGCAATGAGAGACAGGAGCTTTCGACATTGAGCTAACGTGCACGCCGCGATATGTTCATTGTTCAATAAAGCACAGGAAAAAATCTCCCACCGGCACCACCTTGCACGTCAAAATGTAACACTGGTTACACACTACGACTACGACTACGTCTACGAGGGACGAACGGGTGCGGCTTTAAATAGCTTAACCCCTAAAACACGTCCATCCAACACGCCAGTCTAAGCATTGGAGAGTGTGAGCATAGGAGAAAATCTGAGCATGGGAGACCCTTTTCGAAAATGGTCGTCGCTAGCGCCGTGGACGCGAACTAGTCTGCCGCCTTTGTGAGGGAAACGCAGCAGACAACGCAGGCTTTATGTCCCAGCGACGCTGATGCGCGTTTCTTGCTGCGCACACAGACACCTCTTGCGATCTCTTAGGACGCGGACCACATTGGGAGGGCACGCCGATGAGCGTCTCTTGCAGGCCAGATCCTCGCATTCCCTACCCGCAAAACTTCTCGGGCCAAGCATGGTGAATCGTCAGTGCGCAAGGTGTCTACGCTTGGGAAGTCATTGGAGATCAAAGGAAGTAAGTGCTTGGGAAGTGTGACAAGCCTAAAATTGTCCAAGAAAAGGAAGGCAGTGCTTGAAAAATCATTGAAAATACCCCTTTCCATGGTTGGCACTGCGTTGGAATGCCATGCAATAGCCAAGCAGGTTTGGGCATGGGAGCCAACAATTTCGGCCAATGCAATTGCTGGCAGAAGAATTTTTTTGCCTTGGCTACAAATTTGATGTCCCGGCTAATTTTTCTATATTTTCATGCCCTTTCCTGTCCCCACGAGAAGTAACAAGACAATTTTTTTAATTTTAGTGCTTCAGGTTTATTTCAAGCGTAAGATATAGAAGGCAATAAGCCATTTTTTCATTTCGCAAACTCTTGTGATTCTGAAGTGTTATTGGGGCTTCTCTTGAAGTCGTCTATCCTAGCGGCATGCCTTCTCGCATATGGGCATTTTCCTAACCTGAAGCAAACACGAGCCATCCTTTTGTTACGTCCAGAATAGCTGCGTCAGTTTTTGTAACAGAGTATGTCTCATCCAGAAAACGAAAGAAAAAACATCATAAGGTCCCCATCTTTATTACACCATCTCTTAAGGAACTGCTTTCGCCAATTTTCAACAAAACACACAAAGTAGGAACATTTGTTGGGAAACTCATAGGTTATGCATGATTATGAAGATGACAGCACCTGCACGGACGGGAAAAAATACTTGTTGGACTGCATGATGCATTTTTAAAAGAAGACAATAAAAATTGCTTTATCCTCGCACATTCTAGAACATATGTTCTCTCAATTCAAACAAAGGTATATTTATCTGATAGCATTCTGGAAGCCGCATTGGCGCAAAATCACAGTCTAGTGTCCCTGTTTCTTTCTTGTATTTAAGTACCTTTATATTTATAAACATACCTGAAGTAGTCAATGCAACTATATTTACGAAGGTTATTGTTTTCTTGTAGCTTCTGTTGTCAATGCTTTATTTTATTTCAATGCTCATTCTTGAGCAGTCCTGCCACTTAGTCGTGCAGCTGACTGTTTAAACGATGAAATTGGTTATGTGCTCTGGCTCCAAGCTCCCACAATTGGGCAAGCTGATAGACCAGGAAATAAGATTATACAACATTTAAGTGATGAATATGGTGGCAGTGAAACTGTTTCAATGCTCAACCTTGCTCAAGATGGCAGATGTTGGCTTTTTTAAGAAGGGCAGCATATATAATCTGAAAAAAAAAACTGTATTAGTAGGTCAAGTTTTCAAAGAAACACCAGTGATGCAGTATGTGCAACACTGTGGTCCTAGGGAAACATTTTGTAAAGAAGAGCAACCAAAACATCACAGCAATGACATAACAAAAAGTCATAAGGATGTTGCCAATAAAAAGCAAAGCAAAACCAATTGATTTGTTTTCTGTTGATGGTCATCAAGCAGAAGCAGCAGCACATTTGCAGGCTTTTAAATGAAAAATTATTCTTAGCGGCCTAGCAGTACTTCTTTGTAACCACATTAGTACAATATGATGGAGCTTTTTCTGCACACCATAATCAACACTGCTTACATATTTCAGGAACAAATAGCTGAACTTTCAGAAAAGCAATAAATAAATTAGAAAGGTGACAAATGTAACACATGTTTAGAAACTTTGAAAAAGTCTACTATATGGAGTGGTTGTGGTGCCAACAGAAAGATAATCTTGCCAAAACAAAACAACTTCAATTCATCAAAATATTCAATGAACATTCTACTAAGTACTTGAACTGGCAAAAGTATGTCTTTGTTGCAGAAAATTGTGAATAATATTCTCGAAACCCAGTAAGGATTCGGCTCCGATTATTTCTTGCAAACTGTATTTGTTGGTGCAAATTTCCTAAAGATTCTCGTGGGACAATTGGAAGAATCTCTTGTTTTTGTGTAATTTATAAATAGCCTGAGGAGCGGCCCTTACTACATGCAAGAAAATAAAACATATATGAAATTAACAATACATTTAGCTGATGATAGAACATCATCAGCCTCACTACGTCCACTGCAGGACAAAGGCCTCTCCCATGTTCCGCCTGTTAACTCGGTCCTGTGCTTGCTGCTGCCAATTTATGCCCGCAAACTTCTTATTCTCATCTGCCCACCTAACATTCCGTCACTCCTAACTGGCTTGCCTTCTCTGGGAATCCACTTACTTACCCTTATAACCAGCGGTTATCCGGTCTACAGGCTACATGCGCGGCCAATGTCCATTTACTCTTCTTGAGTTCAACTATGATATCCTTAACACCCGTTTGTTCTCTAATCCACTCTGCTTTCTTGTTGCATCTTAAGGTTACACCTACCATTTTTTTCACTGCTCGCTGCGTCGTCCTCAATTTAAGCTGAACCCTATCTGTAAGTCTCCAGGTTTCTGCTCCGTAGCTCAGTACCGGCAAGATACAGCTGTTATAAACCTTCATCTTGAGGTATAGTGGCAATCTATCTGTCATAATTTGAGAGTGCTTGCTAAATGAGCTCCACCCCATTCTTATTCTTCTAATTACTTCAATCTCGTGGTTCGGCTCCGCGGTTATTGCCTGCCCTATGTAGACATAGTCTTTTACAACTTGTAGTGCACTATTACTTATCTCTAAGGGCTGCTCTTCTCCGAGGTTGTTGTACATTACTTTCGTTTTCTGCAAAATAAATTTAAGACCCACCTTTATGCTCTCCTTGCTTAATGCCTTAATCATGAGTCGCAATTAGTCCTCTGAGTTACTCAGCAAAGAAATGTCATCGGCGAAGCGCAGATTAATAAGGTACTCTCCATTAACTATGACCCCTATCTGTTCCCATTTTAGCCCCCTGAAAACCTCCTGTAAGCACTCGGTAAATAGCACTGAAGAGATTGTATCCCCCTGCCTTCCAACCTTCTTTATTGGTATTTTGTTGCTTTCTTGATGAAGCACTATGGTAGCAGTTGAATCCCTGTAGATTTATTCCCGGATGTTTATATTTATTTCATCGACGCCCTGATTCCGCAGTGTCTGCATGATGGCTGATATTTCTACTGAATCAAACGCCTTCTCGTAATCTACGAAGACTATGTATAGTGGTTAGTTATATTCTCAGCATTTTTCTATTACTTGATTGGTAGTATGATAGTGGTCGATTGTTGAGTAGCCTGTTTGAAACTCCGCTTGTTTGTTTGGTTGATTGAATTCGAATGTTTTGTTAACTCTGTTAGCAATTACCTTTGTAAGCAGCTTTTATACTATGGAGAGCAAGCTGATCGTCCTCTCATTGTTCAAGTCTTTGTCTTGTCTTTCCTAATGTATTAATATTATTTTAGCATTCTTCAAAGATTCTGGTACTCTCCCCGTCAGGAGACTCCTCGTACACAAAGTGGCTAGTTGTTCTAACACAATCTGTCCTCCATCTTTCAGCAGATCTGATGCTACCTGATCCTCAACAGCAGCTTTGCCTATTTGCATGTTATCCAAGGCTTTTCTAACTTCTATAATTACTGGTGGTGTGTCATCTTGGTTACTGCTATTTCCTATGTTATTAGGGTCGTGGTTATCCGGGTTACTGTAGAGATCTCTGTAAAACGCCATCGCTATTTTAACTATTCTGTCCATATTGGTAGTTATTTTCTTTGGATTCTTGGAGGAAGACGAGGAATAAGAAGTGTGTCGGGCATAATTCTGCCTTGAACAACTATCGTTTTTTCTTACACTGTCAGAATTCCTGACTTTCTCTGAACAAGCGGAACGGAAGACGTCACCCCCCGGGAGGGGGGACCATCCATCCAACGAGACAGCGGGCCCTAGCCGTTTGCATAAGGATGGACCGAATGTGGGTGACCGCGTTGGCGCATCTGCTCCTTGTGATGATTCTACCGAGAGCTCATCAGTGGAAGAGATGGAATCGGAAGCCGACTTCAGGACATTCCATACCCGCCGGTAGAAAAGGAAGCTTCGCAGGACGTCATCAACGGCGGAGCCACTACCGGCGCTAGACAAAGGCAAGCGATGTTTCACCATCTCGTATATACCCATGTCTGCATCAGACAACCTGAACTCACTAAACAGGCAGTCATTGACTAATTATTTCGAGCGAGTTGCACCTGCTCAAGTGAATAAAATTCGCATAAATAGCAGGAAAAACATATTGTCAGTTGATGTGACAAACAAAACAATTATTGACAAACGGAAGGCCGTCACGCAGCTTGGAAGTATTTCAGTTCGCGCGTTTCTCGCTCACGGGAAAGGAACAACGACTGGCGTGATGAATGACGTCGACGCGGACATCACAGACGCGGACCTGCAGAATCTTGCGACGTCGACAGTCAAAATCGTGACCGTACGCCGCTCCGGGCAGTCTCGCTGCATCAAACTAGTATTTGATTCTGAGACTCTGCCCCCTAGCGTGAAGGTTGGATACGTGAGACATCCCGTGCGCCCTTACGTGCCACGACCTTTGCAGTGTCACAAGTGCTGCAAGTTGGGACACGTTAGCGCAGTGTGCAAAAGTGAGACAACTTGCCAGCGGTGCGGCGGGTCTCATAAGGTGGAAAACTGCGATACTGCTGTTCCATTGAAATGCCCAAACTGCTCTGGTGCACATGAAGCAACGTCAATGGAGTGCCCAAAGATCAAAGAAGAAATTCGCGTCCTGCGGAAGATGGTCAGAGACAACTCGACACACAGAGAGGCAGTCACGTCCATCCGCCGACAGAGACGTCGTCCAAAACGTAGGCACCAGCGAAAGCATAGTGGACATAGGAGTGATGCATCACCATCAGCAACAGATGAACATACGCGTACGCATTATCAGGCTGCTACACCCATGTTGTATGCACCACGTCCCAGGGATGCAGAAAGTGGACCAACGCCCACGTTGCACGCCGATGCTTCCGATACTGAGTGGCCTTCGCTACCGACTGGAGCAATAAAAAAGACCACGTCATGGGCTGCAACTTCAAAGAGGGCGGAAAATGATAGGCGAGACAACTGAGAAGAGCCAAACTAAGCTGAAGCATCTATTAAAATCTATTCATGCGATTCTCAACGAGCTACACACACCAGGAGCGAAAACAGCAGTGCAGATCCTCAACGTGCTGGAACCGCTACTGCTGACCCTTCCATAAACAATATGGCGAATTTCTTCGATGAACGTGTGCGCACCTCTGCCATAATGCAGTGGAACGCACGGGGTTTGCGAAGCCGATTGTCTGACTTTCGACAACGGATGTTTAAATACAAAATTCCGTTGGTTGTAATATGTGAGCCGAATATGATGTCGTCGTTTCGTATTTCCGGATACGTCACTTTGTGGTCACGTGATGATCGAAATGCGAGCAAAGTAATTATATGCGTACGTGAAGATTTAACGTACGTGAGACATGCCGTGGCTCCTCATGCTTCAAACGACTATATTTGCCTATCTATAAAGCACAAGCGACGTTCAATATCAATCATTGGTGGATACATTCCTCCTAGAAGCCACGTGGACTGTCCCCATCTCTTGTCTGTTCTCCAAGCTTGCCCTGGACCACATGTATTAGTTGGGGATTTTAATGCACATCACCCCATGTGGGGTTCTGCCTCAATGAACACCCGCGGCAGGGACATTGCCGATTTTGTGCTCAATCAAGGCCTTATGTCCATTAACGATGGCTCACCTACTTACCTCCGTGGCGCATCGTACAGCAGCTGTCTAGACGTATGATTTGTGAGCAGAAGTCTCTTGCCTACCACCTGTTGGTTTGTAGACGTTGAAACGCATGGAAGTGACCATCTCCCTACATAGATACAGCGAAATGGTTTCCATCGTTCGTCTCCCCGGCCTGTGAGAAGCGTAGACTGGCCAGGATTCCAAGCTTCTGTAAATGCTCAGTGCGGGAACATTCAATCTATATCTGAAATAGAAAGCCTAATTGCATCAGCCTTTACAACGCATACGAAACTTGTGAATGTGTCGCCACCAAGATCATAACTTGACGCACAATATGAATACCTTCGTGCAATTCGTAGCCGGGCAGAGAGAAAATACAGGAGGACGAAATCACCAGCTGACCTATCTATAGCACGCCAAGCACAACGACATGTATTGCGACACCTCGATAAGCTCGATAGGCAACGGTGGAGGGTATTTTGTAGCTCTCTTGATCCAGAAAACCCCTGTCTCGAATATGGCAAACTGTCCGAAGCCTTCAGACGCCCACTCAACAGTTGTTCCCTTTCCGATCTTTGGCTCTAAAGCAAGGTCGACCTGAAGTAGAGGTTGCAGAAGATTACTGCCACTTACTCGTAGGTACGACCTTCTCACCAATATCACCTTCGTATTTAGCCTCACCACCATCCAGTGACGATCGCCTCGACTTGCCAATCACAATGCACGAACTTGACGCTGCGATTTCTACGTCCCAACGGTCGTCCGCACCAGGGCCTGACGGAATTACTTATTCGGCTCTATATCACCTCAGCCAGGAAGCAAGGCAGGCTCTCTTGTCGTTCTACAACTCTACGTGGGAAACAGCGACAGTACCAGAGAGTTGAAAGTGCAGCCGCATAGTGGCCTTACTGAAACCAGGCAAGTGTTCACACGAGTTGTCTTCTTATAGACCCATTGCCCTAGCCAGTTGCATCGTTAAGGTGATGGAACGCATGGTGCTGGCAAGATTGGAATGGCTGCTGGAGAATAATGTCGGCTTACCAGATTTTATAAATGGCTTCCGTAGAGGTCGATAATCTATAGATGGTGTTGTAGATCTAGTTTCTTGTGTTGAAAAGGAAAGACAACGTCGGAGATTGGTAGGGGCCATTTTCTCAGATATAAAGGGCGCGTACGATAGCGTCTACCATGAGGCCATTCTTGACGCACTTGAAGACATCGGCGCAGGTGGCCGACTACACGCATGGATAGGGAGCTATCTCAGAGGACGTACCATTTTTATGTCGACATCCGACGGTGACACGGCCAGGCACCTCGTAATCCGCGGAGTTCTGCAAGGCGCCGTCCTGAGCCCCATGCTTTTTACCATAACACTCAGTGGCCTTGAAGCTGAGCTTTCCGACGTAGTCAGAATCAGTGCGTATGCGGACGACATATGCATATGGGCATCTGGAGCAACGCGACCACAACTGCGAGCAAGGCTACAACAAGGCACATCAATAACATGTAAGTACTTACGTCGTCAGGGCCTGGAACTTTCAATAGCAAAATGTGCTGCATTGGCATTTACGAATAAATCAATGTCGCGGTACCCAATCTTCGCTCACGGAGCAGTGATTCCCGTGGTTAAGCACCACCGCTATTTAAGGGTCGTCATTGATCGCAACCTGTCCTGGTCAAAGCATGTGACTGTGCTGAGAAACAAACTAATCAGTTTTGTGTATGTTCTTCGTGTTATAGCAGGACTGAGATGGGGCCCTTCGGAGAAAAGTCTTCTGCAGCTATACAAGGCATTGTTTGTGGGCTATATAAGATACAGCTCACCTGTGCTTTCCAGCATGCGGGCAACGTGCCTTCGTACTTTAGAGAGCATTTAGGCACGAGCACTGAGAATATGCCTTCGCCTGCCACGGTGCACATCTACCTCTGGCACTATAGAGGAGTCACGCACCTACCCTATACAGGTTTACACGTCCTGTGAGCCTCTTCGAGTGCACCTTCGTCTGCTAACCTGACATGCACAGCGCCCGTTATCTTCGCTACAAGTGGACCGACCAGGCTGTACCTATTCGCGATGCCTCGATACGCATAGGCACATGATCCCGTCAGGCTTTGCACCTGCCGTAATCCCTGCAGTGCCTCTATGGACATTGACTAAACCACTGGTGTGCCTTCACATACGTGGAATTTCGTATAAGTCGCATGTTTCTTATATTGCCCTCAAGCAACTCACCTTGGCACATTTGGACGACCGATACAGCGAATCTGTGCACATTTACACCGATGGATCCGTAACTTCATCCGCCTCAGCTGCATCCTTCGTGATCCCTCAACTCGGTATTTCCCGGCAGTACAAATTAGATCATAGGTCATCTTCGACAGCTGCAGAACTTGTTGCTATACAAGAAGCCATAAAATTTGTGAACGACCAAGCACCGCGTAAATGGACGATTCTGTCTGATTCAAAATCAGCGCTTCAAGCTATCCATTCTTGCCTAAGAAGAGGCCAATTTTACGAGTTAACGTTAGGAATCGTCCAAACATTTGACCTAACACACAGGGGCGGTCACTTGATTACACTCCAATGGATTCCTGGACACTGCGGCCTGGTTGGCAACGAAACAGCCGATAGCGAAGCAAGAGCGGCAATAGACAACGCTGCTATGTACGTCAAAGTACCCTACTCGCGAGGTGACGTCAACACATTGTTGAGATCATTCATGCGCGAATGCGCTGCCACTTACTGGTTGCTACCAGATCACCGGAACAAGCGCCTGCGGGAAACAGACCCCAGTATGACTTTTCGTCTTCCAGATAAAATCAGCCGAAGACATGCTAATATACTGCACCGAATTCGCCTGGGCGTCGCCTTCACTCGTCACTACACCCACCTAATCGGCCGTGCGGACAGCCCAAACTGTGACGCTGCCAAGTGCGCGAAACGATAGCTCACATATTTTGTGGCTGTGCATTATACGTGGTACAAAGAGAAATGCTAACTGCAACGTTGGCAAGCATTGGACGAACACCATTAAGTGAAAGCCCCATATTGTCAGCAATGAGCGACCAAACAGTGTCAAAAACCACTACAAAGGCTGTTCTAGACTTTATAAAAAGCACTGGACTAGAAACTAGACTGTAGGGTACTATACTAAGTGGCTACTCTACATACGCACCACCTCTTCTTGTCCCCATCATCACCCTTCATCCCTCTTTCTTTCCCCTTTCCTTAATCCCCTGTGTAGAGTAGCAGGCCAGAGCGAACTATCTCAGGCCGACCTCTCTGCCTTCTAATAAATTCTCACTCACACTCACTTGCCTTTTTTGTTCCTTAGTGCATACGTCCAACTTATGCATACCCCAAGTTTCCGGAAATTTTCACTGTTTTGACGCTTTCTCCATTTTTGAGAGCCAATTCTCTCCATGTTATACCTTGTTACATCGAATCACTTACGCTTAATAATCAACTTTGAAAGCTCTGCCAGTTCTATTTTTTCTGTTGTACTTGAGGCTTTCATGCTTTGATGCTTCTTATTGAGAATATTCGTTTTCTGGGAAAGCTTGCCAGTGTCTTTTCTAACTACTGTGCCCCCAACTTCCACTGCACACTCCGTAATGATATCCGTCAGATTATCACTCACTGTATCTACGCTAAGGTCGCTTTCTTTAATAAGAGCCGAGTACCTGTTCAGAAGTGACTGTGAATTCCTGTACTTTCCTTTTCAGTGCTAGCTCATTGATTGGCTTCTTGCGTATGAGTTTCTGTCGTTCTTTTTTCAAGTCTAGGCGAATTCGAGACCGTACCTTTCTATAATCACTACATCGTACCTTGCCAACCACTTCCACATCCTGCACGATGCCTGGGTCTGCACTCATTATAAAATCTATTTCGCAATTTTCGCCATTAGGGCTCCTCCACGTCCACTCACGGTTTTCTCGTTTTCTGTAGAAGTTATCCAAAATGCGTTATTATTGCATCCTGCAATTTTTACTAGTAGCTCTTCTCTGGCATTTCTAGTACCGACGCCATAATCTCCTACTGTCAGGTTTCAAGCCTGCTTCTAACTTTGCATTTGCAATAAAGTCTCCCATCAGTATAGCATGCCGTGTTTTACCTTACTCATTGCCAATTCCACATCTTCATAGAAGCTTTCAACTGAAGCGTTGTCATGACTGGTTGTAGGGGCGTAAGCCTGTACCACTTTCATCTTGTATCTCTTATTGAGATTATTTACGATACCTACCACCCTTTCATTAATGGTATAGTATTCCTCTATGTTCCCATGTATGTTTCTGTGAATGAAAACCCCACTCTAAGTCTTTTTCTGTCAATCAAGCCCTGATAGCAAAGAACGTGTCCATTCTGTAGCACAGTATAGGCCTTAGCGGTCCTTCTAACCTCACTGTGATCTTTTGTATCCCAGTTAACACTCTCTAGCTCTTCGAATAGTACAGATTGATTTGCCTCACCAGATAAGCTTCCAACGTTAAACGCTGCCAAGTTCAGGTTCCAATGAATGCCTGTCCAGATCTAGAGATTCTTTGCACCCTCTGCTGCGTCGCAGATCTGACTGCCGCCGTGGCTTCGCAGCTGCTGGGGACTGTGGGCCGTGAGTTATTTGACGTATGCATGTGGTAACTAGTGGCGAGATGCTGCATTGATAGATAATTTACGATAGATTACAGGATGAAAAATTCTCAATAAATACATTACATGCAGAATAGCATCGCTCGCCAATGCTGCGTACTTATTGACTTACCACAACTTTAAAGTTGTGCCAACATATGAAATGACAACTGTCTCAATATTGATAAGTGAAACCGCGAAGTCGCCTAAGCTAAAATTTAATCTTAACATTTTTTTTCCAAATGTAGAATTCCACAAAAGTAGACCCAACAATACCGAGGAACCTTATTGCGTAAAAACAATACGCAAAAGAAAAAGTAATACAGGCGTGGCTGAATTTAGATGGTAGATGACCCATGACTTTCTCGCATACGGCACCAACTTTCACACACTCTTAGTCAATTCCTGGCTAGACTACACTCCCGCAGGCAGGAAATCAAGTCAAATTATCGCTTCTTCTACGTGGCTCAGCCGTGTCCCAGAGAAACCAGCACGATTTGAAGTGGCTTTCAAATTTGCCGGGAAAAAGATCAGCCGGGATTCCAGGTCAATATTTTTCTCGAAAGATACGACCTGCAGTTAGGCATGACATTCCGTAGGCAGCCCGGCCGGGATGCGGTGGCGCTAAAGAAAGCAACATTTTACGCTATTGATAGTGGTTTCTTGCCGAGAATGCGGTGGATATAACGACTACACGTATTAGAAAACTAATAGTATCACAATTTCCTATATTTGCGAGAACATGGTAAGCGCAACCCTTGAATTGAACTCGGGACCGCTTGCACGTGAAGCAAATGTCTTATTCATAGCACCATAGCAGCACAGCATGCAGACGATTCTTCTTGCGGGGGTATATATATCTACCAAGTGGATTTTTGCAAATAGTCTTCGGAACCTTCTAAGTTTCTGTGCCATGTGCATGCATTTGATCAGCGAATAGTTTGTAGGGCTTCATGAACTCGAGACCGCCAGGGAGAGTGCCTTCGGCTCCGACTTGAGTTCATGGTGCGCCGTTCCGCACGAACGAATAACGTGTTTGTGCGTCGTTTTAGTACTTCCCCGAGAACTGCGGGTGTTACGCTCATCAAAATTCGTGGACGGGGCCGTGTTCGGCTGTCGAAACCTGCGTATGTTTCTCGCACGTGCGTGTGCTGTGAGAAATTTTGCTGATTTGTGTCGGGAGGTACACGCGTGTCAGTGACAGCAGCCTATTCTGAGCTGTTTCAAGACAATGCGCTTTATCACGTAAATGTTGCATGGGTATTTCAGCGTGCCTACTCTAACAACTGCATTTCGTACGCGCGACCTGCCGCGAGCTGTACGCTGAGGCAGCAGCATTTTTTTGCATTTTAACAATAGCTTAATTCTGCAATTACAATTTATGCACATGCGTCTCTCATAATCATATAGTGGTTTTGAGACGTTAAACCCAACATATCAATCATCAATCGAAATTTATGCGCATTATTTCGCTATATAATGTGGTTTTTACTCATTCTCAGTCTTTAACTGTTCTTATTTATGGGGAGTGGCTACTTTTGCGTTTATTCAGCATCACACCGCTGTTCAAGTGAATGCCGAAGCGCGCGCCAAGGTCAAGTATGAAATGCACAAATCAATGATGGACAGGTTGGTCTCCCTTCAGATAAATAATTCCTTTGCACGTCTCTTTCGCGAACGTCGGCGTGTAGTTGGGGTCGAGAAATGATGCAGAATGAACCTCAAAATATTTATTGTTACTTCTAGCAATCTTTAGAAAATGGGGATTTTTATAGCTGGTACATTATCTCCACAGCAGTACACTGGTTGTCTTGGTCGCGGTTCACTGTTACAAATCCATGCTGGAATATGAGATAGTGAGCAAACGTCGGTGACATACGCTCTCTTGCTGACTACGATTGATTGATTGATATGTGGAGTTTAACGTCTCAAAACCATCATATGTTTATGACAGACGCCGTAGTGGAAAGCTTCAGAAATTTCGACCACCTGGGGTTCTTTAGGGTGCACCCAATCTGAGCACACGGGCCTACAACACTTCCGCGTCCATCAGAAATGCAGCTGCCGCCACCGGGGTTCGAACCCGCGCCCGGCTGGTCAGCAGCCTAGTATGTTAGCCACAAGACCACCGCGGCGGCACTCTCCTGCTGACTTCTGCACTTCACGTTTGATTTCTGTACTTGATGTTCATCATCAAATTACGCCACCACTAATCAAACATCGACCAATTGATTCTTAATTTTGATCTTCTTCTGTCTCGCGGCCTTCGGTTTGTTTCCTTTTTGGCATGCTTTCTTTAAATCATCAGTGTTTCAGTAAGCTGTCGCGCATGCATTAGTACTCCTTTATTTAGTGCATGAGACAGTGGCATACCTCGCCAACCGATGAACGGAAAGTTGTTTGTACTCTTTTATTGAAGTCAGAAGTGTAACAATGGGACTGCATATCCCAGTGTATGTCCAAATACAGAGATATGTATGATATCTTGAATAAAGCGTGCCATATGGCATTGGAAAATGTTTCCATCCTAGACCATCTTGCAAAAGAACGACCATCACAAGACATAGGGACAAAACGACAACGAACAAATGGCACGGCATGCAGGTGGCGGGGAGCGTGACGCCAGCGCCAGGCGCCCAGCTGGCGAGGCGACGGCAGTGGGGGGGGGGGGGGGGGGCGTTCTTTTCCTTTTTTTTTCGCGCTCGCGCCTGTGGCTGAACGGTTTTTCGTTAAGTTGATGCCTACTCCTGGTGCCAGGCTGGCGCGATGGAGAAGGTGGCTCTACCCTTTTTTCTTTTTGTTTTCCTTCTTGCGCCTGTACTTACCGACTGTACGCGTGACTTCCGCACCGCGCGGATGTCACGGGTATTTTTATTGCTGGGCTCCCTAATGACAGGCTTTTAGTCAGCACGCAGAAGCGCGCTGCTTTTGTGCCGTTCTTTATCCGGCACCTGACTTAGAATGTATCTATTTCACTTTTTAAGTATGACCGCACGCACAAGTTTATAATTACGAATTAACTGATAAAGCACTGGCGTCAACCCTAAATCGCTTGGCGCATTAGCGAGATGCACTCGTCGTCAGCGGCAGGCAGTCTCGCCAGAAGCGAGCAAGAAATGGCCGCGCACCACGCGTCCACATACACAACAAGCGGCAGGGCGCCTGCCTTTAGGAACTGGGTCGTTTCTGTTAATTTCAAGTTTAACCCGAAAACAGTGTATCGTTAATTTAAAAAGATACGCCGAATTGATTCGGCGCTCGAACACTGTACCGAAGAACGTTTCTAATATGTCCGGTTTTTACTTGTAACAGGAGACTGTAACTACGCCATGTGCAATCTCACCGAGACGAGCTAGGACTACAGCTAGGACTATGCAGTGCCCGCTACTTAACACATGCGCTATTTTCGCCGCCATAAAGCTGGCCGCCAATTTCCATAGGGCACCGAGAAAACAAGGGCAAATACAAGCGCCGTTGTCAGACAAGGGCATATACAAGTACTGCTGATATCTACTCACCTCCTATTTCAGCTTGAATAAACAGCTCGTCGCTGCACGGCTGTGTCGGCCAAGACGCCCGTCCAACGTGCGAACGAGGTGAAGACGGCGCGCAGTCATACACGTAACACGCTGTGGAATGTGGAAGCGAGCATAAACGGTGCATGCGTATATGTTGGCTTAAAGCTAAATGAATTGGGATATTTTTAATTACTTCTGTACATTTACGTAAGTGCTTTGCAGCCGTTCCAGTTTGTGGGCTTCAAATATTGCCTGTCTTTGGTGAGCTTTGGTGAACTATTTTTTTTAAGCGCAGTAGGGCTGTGCATGGGCCAAACGGCGTGCGCGCGGTAAAGAAGTGTACATTTTAATGCTACACTGTGCACTTGCTGGTACACTTAAGCCCTTTTAATGAATGAAACAAAAAAGAGGTACTCCGTAGAGAAGCCAGTGCGAACTGAATTAATGACTGGAACAAATGAGCATCCTATTTCGTAGCTATTTGGTACAGCTATTTGGTAAACCTATTTGGCAGCTGTTCGTCTGACTTCACGACGAAGTGACCAAAGTAATGGCACATCCGCATTCTAACCACTTTATTTTTTTACCGCTTGTACGTTCTCGCATGCCACAAATTTCTATAGAACAGTATATAATACACAAAAGTAAGCTGGCTTGATGGACAGGAAAATTCTGTGAGCATTGACTAGCAACCACGGCATGTGTCAGGAAAGCCCTTGGCCTCCAGTTTAAATATCACAGATATTTTTCGAACCTTTTGCTTTGTTCAAATTTTAAGAAGGGCAAACAACTAAGAGAAAGGCGCACTCTAAAAAAAAAGGTTTGAGGCTTTCGCCACCATCTCGCCATTATTTTGCTTGTTGGCCATGCCCATTTATGCCCCGCTGTCCGGGCATTGGCCCATGATAACGGAAGCCGATGGGAATCCAAGCGGTTTCCAATCATCGGTCATCAGCCACTACGGGTAGGTTTGCCAGTCATAACAGGCCAAACTGCTCATCCAACCCTTTATTGGGTACAAAATATCGCTCATTGTGCAGCGGAAGCTGCTCAGAAAGCTTATGGAGAGTACTAGGAGCTCGTTCAAGCTAGAAAGTGGTGCGATTGTAGCGGATTATACGGAGAAATAGGCGCCAACACAACATCACAGCAGTCACGCATTTGACGGCTGGCCTTCAATGCTCTCATGATGGCGCTAGCTATTCGACGCTTCTTTGAGAAGTGAAAATGGCGAAAAGCTCACCTTCAGGTGGCGTATTTTGAAAAGGGTCTATCCCGACGGCCGCTCGTAGACCGACGAGCACGACAACAGAACAATAGTGTAACGTGTACTTCTGTGTAACTTCAGATTGTACATATACTTCTTTACCTTTACGTGTTACCTGATACCAGTTGGCGTTTACCACCTTACCGGAACGCGCGTTTACAGTGTCTAGAAATATACTGGCTAGTGTGCTGATCGCGCGCATACCGTACGAGAGAGGGCTGTCTGTCCGTCTGCCCGTCTGTGTGTCCGTCTGTCTGTATATCTATCTATCTATCTATCTATCTATCTATCTATCTATCTATCTATCTATCTATCTATCTATCTATCTATCTATCTATCTATCTATCTATCTATCTATCTATCTATCTATCTATCTATCTATCTATCTATCTATCTATCTATCTATCTATCTATCTATCTATCTATCTATCAAATCACCTACGTCTGGGTGCCCTCACAATCACCCTCTTAACATAAGGTAAACCAAAATTAGTGGGGGGGGGGGTAAATGGGTTGATGAATATAACTCGCTGGTCCTGGCATGAATAAATTTACAATCCCGTGACGTACGCCATCAAACCCTTCTCGCCACATTTTGTTTTTATAACGCGTGAGCGTTAAGCTGGCATTGGCAACGTTGACCCTACGAATGGAAAAAATAAACGTTTGTGTCCTAGCAGATTAATCGAAGCCAAGCATTCTGCGTGAAAACCAAGAATTCCCATACAGAGCCACGCCACGTGTTCGAAATACTTTGCAAGAAGAGCCAAATGTTCGCGAAACGCCAATGCTGGTTCCTGTGTTGACGATCCAATTTCTCGCATATATTTAGCGCCACTTCATAATGTTTCACCTAATAAAAATAACAACAGAGTCACCTTGCATAGCATTGATTCCCAAACTACGTGGGATCTGCCTCTTTTTTTTTTCAGGCAGTCACTGATGGCGGAATGTATGCCACGAAATGATCTTCATTGGGCATTGCAAAGCGTCAATACTGAGAAAGCAATCGAGTAGTTTTTATACATTAAAGCATTATGTAAAAAAACAATTCGAAAATGCAGGAAAATAATAGTTAGCCTCATGCAGCTCCGCTTCCTGAAAACTTCGCTGCGCTTGCGAAGCGCAAGAATTGAACGCAGATGCACCCACTCGCACATCAGTGCACCATGCCGGCACGCCGGCAGTCATCAGCTGCGGGGCCATCTCCTAGCCCGCACTCAGTGCACTAGGCAGTATATTTCTAGACACTTTAGCGCGTCTTCCAACGTTTTGAGCTCCTCACACGTAAACGTTTACGTACGTACGTGAACGCTTATGCCTTTACGTTTTCGCAAACCATAAATGGTGATGCTAACTACATTTACACTGCATTTTACTGACATATAATAGAATCACCGTTGCGGCAAATGGCGAGACTTTTTTTATCATGTACAGTATCCTGGTATACGCAAAAAAGTGAAAAATACAAGATTACTGTAACATTAGTGCCGACAAATTGTGACACTTCGTGCAACCACAGTAATGAACATGTTGGATTACACGTAATTTTTTAGGTGAAAATTATTAAATAAGTAACTCAATTGTAATAACGCTGCTGTGCGGTTTAGCACCAGACGTACGATGCACGATATTTCTGCAATAACAATGCTGTGATTGCCTGGTTCACTATGGCCACGCTAGATGGCGCCACCTATTTAGCTGGTCGGAACTGGCATATGTTTGGTTACTATTTTAACTCGACGGCTCGAGTATCTGCAGTGCGGATACCGTGATTTCCTTCAAAGGTGGACCTTACAAGGCGGCCGATCCATGCCGTCGGAGATTTGGCGCCTTTGCGCCATAATACTTTTACTGTGGTTGGCCACTATAATATTTGTGCTATAATATCTGAAGACCGTGAAAAGGGCCCTAGAAAGTCCATCCCAACTTGCTCGAATGAAGTTCAAAAAGTTGTAGCAGGATGTAGTCGTGTTGGAGGAGCACTGGTAGGGCGCTTGCGGCATTGGCAGTTGTTGCAACTAGTGGCGTACTGTTCCGTCGTCTGGCGCTTTTTGGCCAGTAAAACTTTTCTAGAAGCCAGCAAAAAGTTTTCGCTGTGCCTAAAGGGCAGACGTGGGATCAGCATGCATAGCCTGCAAGGCAGAAACGCGAAGACTCTTCGGAACCACGAGAACATATCGTGAGCCGGTCGTTGCATAGATCTTTTTGTACACTAGGCTGTCACGAATGCAGAAGAGAGTCGCCGATGATCTTGACTCGGTAGGAAAAAGCTGCTGTATGGTGCGGTCCTTTTGCTGCTAAGTCTTGAAGGCATTGGTATCTGGAAATGGGACGTCCAATGATGCGATGTAGGTGTCGAAGTTGTCCGTGTCACAGTCCATCAATGAAAGCTGTAGTCACGAAAGACAATCTGCATCAGCGTGGTTACGACCACTTTTATAGAAAACCATAAAGTGGTATTCCTGCAGACGGGGTACCGAATGTACTAGTGGACCAGATGGGCCCCGCAGATTGAGAAACCAGCAGAGCGAATGATGATCTGTCACGATGGTAAAGGGGCGTTCATATAGGCAGGATTGGTAGCGCTGCATTGCGAAGACTACTTCGAGGCATTTTTGCTTTTACCTGCTTAGCAAGTGACTTGCATACGCTACGACATGTTCTTTGGTTTCCAAGCGTTGAGCCAACACGGCGCTTACACCGACACCACTAGCACCTGTGTGGAGTTCTGTGGGAGCCAGAGGTTCGAGGTGTCGAAGAATAGGATGGGATGTCAAAAGGAACTTTAACTCAGAAAAAGTGGACGCACATTTCGGGGTCCACTCAAATGGCATGACTTTTTGAAGAAGGAACGTGAATGGGTGCTCAATAATGGCAAATCTAGGAATAATATCGACAGACGTATCAGCAGAGGCCCAAGAAGCTGCGTAGTCCTTTCGCTGAGTGAGGTTGCTTGAATGCCTCCACTGCAGCCGTCTTTGCGGGATCCGGTCGTATGCCTTTTTTGTTCACCAAGTGTCCATGGACGAGTGTTTGCCACTTTAGGAAACGACATTTCTTTCAGTTGAGCACCAAGCGTGTTTTTCTTAGGCAGTTCTGCACAAGATCAGGGCAAGTGTTGTGCTGACGGAATGTGCGCCCAAACGTTGCAACATCGTCAAGATAACACATGCAGACTTCCAACTTCAAACCACGTAGAATGTAGACCATGAGTTACTTAAAAGTTGTAGGTGCATTGCTTAATCCGAACGCATCACATTGAATTAAAAAAAGTCCTTGTGGAACAAATGCTGTTTTCTCTTTATCTTCCTCGTGCATTGGAATCTGCCAATCTTCTGACCTCAAATGAACAGACCAAAAGTAGGAGGCTGATGAAAGAAAATCTATAGGATCATCAATGCGTGATAGGGAGTATACGTCTTTTCTTATGATGGCGTTGAGACGGCGGTAATCGAAGCAAAATCGCCATGTCTCATATTTCTTCTTGACAAAAATTCCGGAAGTGACCCACAGGCTACATGATTCTTGAATTACATACTTTTTAGAATCTCGCAAAGCTGTTCATTTATCACTGCGCGTTCTGAAGGTGATATCTAGTATGGATTTTATCGGAGAGGCCGGTGGGATGCCGTATCTATGTGGTGCTTTATTAGAGAAGCAGGGAATGACAGCAGAGCTTGTAGCTGTGCGAAATCAAAAAGACCAGCATATTTGCACCGAATACTCGCCAGGTTATTACGCTCGTTGGTGTTAAGAGACTTGTCGGTCATTGCCATTTGGGAGTGTCCCTGGCACACAGGTGATCAGAATCAGGCTTATCCGGAAAATGGCTGGTCTCTGCAAGCATAGCAAAAAAGAACACTTGATTTTGATGAATCTTAACAAGCTGTAGACCCTTCGGTAGTACCGAAGGTTCATTGGAGCAGTTCATCACCCACAAACGAGTTTGCCCTTGCACAGCCGATAACCTGCAGTAGGGTATTAGAAAATTTTTTTTATGCTGCTGGGGTGAATGGGCTCTACAGTGGCATCAAATGTGTCGGTTGCAGGGGAATTGACGACAGTAATACACTTGGCAGACAAGGGTGGTGCAGTTGTGTCCATGGAAACGCAAAAAAAGTGCTTTCCCAACAGAGCGGGTTTTTCATAAACGCTACTGGAACATCTGAATCTACTGTTTTTTGTCTTTGCGGAAATAGAGAGTGGCACCACAAAGCTTGAGGAAATCGACTACTAAAGTTCAGTCATGCGTCGAATGAAAGAGAACAGCAAAATCAGAAATAAATTTCTGCCACCTCAAACCTATAGTCACTGTCCAGATACCAACAAATTGTAAGACATCTCCGCTCACTCCACGAAACGTATCAGCATGGCCTTAACGAAACATAACTTTTCGTCCAAAGAGGCAATTAACGCTAGGCTCATCACTGATACGGTTGCATCTGTGTCCACTAAGGCCATTGTTGAGACACCGTGAATTAGCACATGAATCTTATTTCTAAACATTCAAAAAAAGAAAGTATTTCTGTGGGAATTGAAGACTCTTCAGCGACTTTACCTCCACGGTCACGCCAACTAGTTTTCCGGACGAGGCGAAGGGTAGTGGCGCTGAGGAGACGGTGACCGATTGGAGGGAAGGGCTGGCGGTGGTGTCAAGCTGCGGTCAGAGGCCGAAGAAGGTTTCGCAGCAACTTTGGTATCTCTTAAGATGCGCTTCCAGGGAACGTGGGTGCTCGTGCAAAACCCGACAGGTGGGATCTCGGTAAGAGGTCATACCTCGGTGGCTGCCGGTAGTGGCAGTATCTGGCAATGTGGTCTTCGACGCCACAGTTGTATCAGATGAGTAGGGGTGAAAGAAATCAGATGTGAACAAAAGTGAAGGAAAAGAAATAACAGAATTTTTTAAACACTGAGGTGTAATCGTTACATGAATTTTTTTCTGAAGGTTAAGTCAATACAGTGTAATAGGCATATAATAAATGCTAGATTGGCTAGTACAAATCAAGAGCTGATCATTGACTTAGCAAGGTAATCTTCTTGTGTCACATAGAAATTCGCAGAGGGCCCCGCAGATGTTCCTGTCACTGAGCCCTAATGAAGCAGCCCTAAAGGACAAAATATTCGGAGTAGTAAGGAAAATTTTTTGTTTCCTGAATAAAATTTCGAAACATTTTTTCCTTTGATTTTCGAAACGGTGGCTTGTGAGATAAAAATAGTCGATATTTTCAGGTTCATTAGAGCTTGAGCACAGAAGGGAGGGCACCAGACCAGACCTGTTTAAGTGGAAATTATTAGGTGGTACATGGCAACGTACTTTTGTTATAGAGATTTCCAATTTACGCGTGGGACACCATTTATTACTCCATGCGAAGTGCGGGTGCGAAAGATTCTGGATTAGGTATCGTAATCTCTGATGAGTCTCCAAAAAGGGAAAATTTTTGGAACCTCGCTACTGTTGCATGAGCTGTAAAAGGCATGATTTCTACAATTGGAAGACCACGAGTAGCTCGTGTGAGTGAGTTAGCTATTTCATTTATAAGTATACGATGCATTGGCCTGGCGCCCATATAATTTGCACTAAAATAATGTCTGCTGAGAATAATGATCAAGATGTCGCGCACCGTAGGCCTTTTTCGCTAGCCGAACGTCCTCTTCTCTAATCTCCCTGTTCCCCGCTACTCAGAGACTCATACCCTCACAGTGCCGCTCTCTGTCTCCTTTTCTTGTCCCTCGTTATTGGCGCTGTTTTTATGTGACTCACACCTAATTTACGTATGCACTGCAGTAACAATATGTTGAAGAGTTGCAGATGTTTAATAACCAATTGTTTGCACTTACGCTACGATGCCAATAAAACATGCGTATTAGTAGCACCACAAGGTGATATGAAGCGCTGATGCTCGCGAGGATGCTGGCCCTCAACCATGCTACATAAATGAACTTCAGTGCATGGCACCAAACCACAACTGACGTTAACCCGCCACGACGGCTGTATCAAATGAGTACATATGTAATGTTTATAAAATGGGATAAGCAGCACTGCAACCACTTTTCTCGTTTGAAGAAGGTTAGCATCTATTCGAAAAGTAGTTCTGAGATTTGCGTAGCTTTGTGGTAAAATGCCTCATTGCCACGCAGAATACTTGAGTTCGGTTCCGCCTGGGACCTGACATTTCTTCTTTGCATTCGTTGGGCGGACGCTACCGATGCCAGGCATTTCTTAACGTTGGTGCGTTAAAATTGTCCATGTGTGTACTCGTTGTTCCTCGGTAGATACTAAGTGTCAATCTCCTGTGGCCCAAACCCGCACACCAACGGCACATGCCTGGCCGTGGCTATGTGCCACTGTCTGGCGGGAAGTGTTTGACGACGTACGCGACGGGATTGTGACATTATTCATGCCTTGACTAGCGCATTGTGTTCGTCAAACCATCTTACCCTCCATGCTAATTTTGGTTCACGCCAAGGGGGTGACCACGAGAGCACTCAACCATAGCGGCTAGATAGATTGATAGATAAATATGCTAAATGTCGCCGAATTTCGCTAAGAAATGTTTCGCATTTAAAAATGTACTGGCATCCCGCTGGGGATGCTGGTTTTTGCAATAGTGAAGATACTGTGGTCACAATGCTATACCGTGAAAATCAATAATCACTGACTGACCGCTGCTGCTCAGGCTGCTACTGATGCTACTTAGCCACATTGAAGGAGCAGTGACATAAAGTTGACGCATGTCGCGTTTTTGCATCAACTTGTCGACATTGCTGACCTAGTAAGAATTTTGCACTAATAACGTAACAGAGGGACGAGTGTGTAATATTAATTAGTCTACCACTATACAATCTAAATCAAAGCGGGCGTGAACCGCCAAATATAGGCGCGGCCAAGCGGTCACATCCCATGGTACGACACCATCTGATCACGTGGTTGCATTAAATGGTGACATGAGTTTCAGCTGACATTTTGTCTGCTAGGAACGCACGTGTGTAGGGATGTCTTCGGTACCCCCATTTTCGTCGCCGCCCAACGTTACGAACTGTTAATGTTGGTTTCCGCCGTCATCAGCGTCCACAAGCGATGAGGAAAGCATTGAGAAATATATTAACGCGGTGATTCGCGGCGTGGCGATTTGTTTTCCCTGCGATCCTCTTCTGGACTATGGTTCTGGATTCGACGCCGAACCAAGAAGTGAAAAGACAGCTGGAGACACATGTTTGGGCCACGCTGGCTGGTAAGACACATGATTGCTGCGTGCGTGTTGCTTGTTCGCGATGGCTGTAGCTTCAAACTATCACAATCGCCATCACGACTACACCACAAATTTACCGAAGCGGCCCAATGAAACGCTAGATTAACACGAAAATGCTGCACGAATAAAGTGAGACAAAGCAAGTGAAGCTGTTGCTAGGCAGCCGGGCGTCACCATTAAACGGTACTACATGTATGCACCATTATGACAACATTAAATAGCCGACGTCATCGCTGCTCGTCATCAACTCGACATGCGCGAGGCATGGTTTAGGAGCCTTGAACGCTCTTTGCACTCAAAATAGAAATACTTCTTTAAGAGACGTGATTCATAGTTCGCTAAATAGTTCGCTAAAAAGTCACAACTTTGTCGCAAATGCGAAGCAATGAACGCGATAGCAACAGATCGGAGTCACGCACAGAATGGCAATCAGTTCAAAACGCGCCCCGCGATTCTCACGCACTAATGACGCACGAAACGTACTCACAGGTACAGACGAACGCAAAAAAGCGTCTCAGTTGTTGCTTCGCTGTGTATGAAAAGCGTGTCTTTTCGCAAACAAAGGCTGTGCAACGATTTCAGTGAACTTTGCGTGCCTGGTAACTGCAACAAAATCATTGCAACGAAACGCAAAGGTTAGCCAAGACGTACGATTCTCCCCACTGCAATATAAGGGTGCGCGATTCAGCATACACCTCTTTTTCTCTACGCGGGCCAAAGTACGCGAGAGAGATGAGAGCCGCCGCGCGCTCACTGCGCCATCTTGCTGATAATGATGAAAACTTGTTAGTTCCTCACCTAGATGCCAGCCAACAGCGGCGAGTGGTAGATATGAATAGCTTGCCGCTTGAAGGGTGAACGAGGTACCTTTCCTGACGTTCACCTTAAGGCTAGTTTTGTTTCTCTTGTGAACACCATGCAGGACAATGAGAGTAGATTCATTAATGGACCCATTAATATACAGTAAATCGAGCAGGCTATCGACTTGTCTTTCTTGAAAACACCTGGCCCTGATTGCATAATTGGTGAATTGTACAAAGCTTTCAAGAAAACGCGAGCTCCTATAGTGCTGGATATTTTTCAAAAAGGTTATAACATGTCTTCTCTCCCACAATCCTTTTGCAAGTCACACTGTGTTGATACCGAAAACAACTGACAAGAAAAACTTAGCTCTGTCGGAGGCTACAGACCAATATCGATGTCGAACGTGGACTGCTGACTTTCGCAAGAGTATTATGAAATATGTTGCAATTTGCGATGTCGATACTCGTTGGATCTCCTCAGACATGTGCATTCAGGGGTCGATCTATAAAAACCAATATACATGTCACTCGTACAGTGCTTCAATTCTGTCTTGGTTTTCAAAAACATCTTCCAAAACAACAGGTAGACCTTGCAAAGCTTTTGATTGTTTTTGTCATTCCTTCATTTTTTCTCTTCTTGAACATTCTTTTTTGCTACTTTCACATGGGCATCCACTTTTGAGCCCATGCGTCGTGACATTTTCCAGCCGGTTAGTGCTGGTGGGTTAGGAATAAAATATCTATATTCATGGCAAACAGTTTGCCGCGTTTTGTTTTTCTGTGACAATTCCCTTTCCGTAATTCGTTCATTCTTGCAGGTTATTCACGTGGATTGCTTCCCTGACATTTTAAAGCACAGCATTTCTTAGCGAGCCTAGGCGACTTTGAGCGTATCTATCTATCTATCTATCTATCTATCTATCTATCTATCTATCTATCTATCTATCTATCTATCTATCTATCTATCTATCTATCTATCTATCTATCTATCTATCTATCTATCTATCTATCTATCTATCTATCTATCTATCTATCTATCTATCTATCTATCTATCTATCTATCTATCTATCTATCTATCTATCTATCTATCTATCTATCTATTCACATACGACTTTTAGCTCTCATGGCCGGTTTGATAATGGTATAAATACCAAACTTGGTATGGTATAGCATGACTGTATGGAGAACATATTTGAGTAGTCATGACATGAAAATCATGACATGTATGTGATGAATGTCATGATTTACACTTCATCAGCTGTTGCGGTGGTTTCGTTCACATGGCATGTTGCAAAACTGGTGTGGTGTGACACACATTCATGGCGAACACAAGCAATATACCCTAACGTAAAGATCATGACATGCGTGTCTTGTAACAACACGACTACATGCAAACGCTCTTGATGTGCTCGTGGCCACTTCGCTAGCGTCATATATACCAAATTCGGTATTACGGTACGTAAATGGATTACGAAGGTATGTGATTGGTGTATCGTACTGGGCTATCGCGGCGCGCAAGCCGATAACAAGCCCCACGGTCACACCCTTTCACTTTCACGGCTGCGCTTGCGGCTATATAAAGAATCCCAATAAAGCTGCGAGCGGTCTGCTTTTGCTCAGTCACATCATGTGCCGTCTCACTGCCACCCACACATGATACATGGTGTCAGAAGTACTACTGCTGGCGCAAAAAGCAGCAAAAATGGACTCCATAAAACCACCGGGACCACTGCAACTGTCAGGAAACGCAAGAAGACATTGAAAGCTCTTCAAGCCAAGACTTGACCTATTCCTGTCGGTCACTTCGGCGGAGAAACCCAGGACAGAAACGGTCAAGGCAGTGATCCTTCTCAGCACCGCTGGTGAAGAGGCACTGGAAATCTTCAGCAACTTTACCTTCAATGAAGGTGAACAAAAGGACGACTACTCCACGCTGGTGCGCAAATTTGACGAGAACTGTCTCGAGCAAGGGAACAAGGTTTACGAGCGACATGTATTCCGCATGTGGGTCAAAGATGAGGCAAAGCCTTTCGAACGATTTGCAAGAGAGTTAAGGAAGCAAGCCAAGCTTTGCAATTTTAGGAACCTTGAAGAGTCCATGGTAAGGAACCAAATTGTTTTCGGGACCAATAAAAAGAACACTAGAGAACAAATGCTGCAGGACAAAAAACCGACTCTACAGAAAGCAGAGGATATGTGCAAAGCTGCAGAGGTAGCGGCACAACAAAATGCTCCATCGGCCAGTGAACGCGTACAGGTTGATGTCGCCCGGCGGAATGAACGCAAAAAGCTGCAAAGAAGTCGTTGCACGCATTGCAATAACAGCCATGTGCCACGGCATTGCGTAGCTTACGGGAAAGTATGCTACACATGCAAAAGAAAGAATCACTTTGCGTCCTGCTGCAAGAACGCGCCGGTTAACAAGATTTAGAACGACTAGGGTGACTATTTCGAAGTGCTTGACGTTAGCATCTGCGGCATCAGCAACAACGCAGGAAAAGATTTGACAGTACGTGGTAAAGTCCACGGCTGCGAAATTGAACTGAAAATAGATACGGGTTCTCCAGCGAACCTTATTCCACTCAGCGACTTCAAACGCACATCGAAAACACCAGCATTGCAGAAAAGCGCCGCAGTGCTCACCACCTACAAGGGGTCCGTAATCAAACACCTTGGCGTGGCGACCGTAGCACTGGAGATAAATGGCGCAGAAAAAAAAGGCGACATATCCACGGGGTGAATGGTGGAGAGTGGGGTGAAGCATCGGTCCGTCCATTTGTTCTTGCATCCATCCGTTCATGCGTCCGTCTGTGTGACCAACCGTGCGTCCATCAGCCCGTCTGTGCATTCGTGCGTCCGCACGTCCGTCTGTGCGTCCATCCCTGCATCCGCCCCTGCATCCGCCCCTACGTCCGTCCATGCGTCCACCATCCACGCAGCCATCCGTGCGTCCATCCATGCATCTGTCTGTGTGTTCGTTCTTCCATCTATTAAACACTCCAAGTAACTATATCTCACATATTTTCATCATATATTCCCCATATAGAAGCAACGCCATCCAGCGGACATTCCAAGGACTAAACGAGACGTGGCACACGCACAATTTCTTACAGCTGGCGCTTCGTGTCTACTTCCCACCTTTAACGACCACGAGTTTATGGTATATACTAGTTCACTGTATTCTTGGCACTGCAGCCCGACGCTTTCTAACCCTTTCTAAAACCAAGGAAGTTACGCCCAGCGAGTATAACGTAGCAACCCTTTCTTGTCAGATAGTGTTCAATGTACATGCCATTGGCTGCTAATGGGGAATGAGAGGCAGGTTATTTCAGCTTTTACTTTCTTACGGCTTGCGCTTTGTATATACTTCCAACCTTTTAACCACCTCGAGTTCATGGTATGTACTAGTTCACTGTATTCATTGCACTGCGGCTCAACGCTCGCTAAACCTTTCTAAAACCAAGGAGGTTATGCCCAGCGAGTATAACGGAGCAACATTTTCTTCTCAGACAGTGCTCAATGTACATGCCAACGGATGCTAATTGTGAATGAGAGACAGGAAAATTCGGCTTTTAGTTAATGCGCACGTTGTGAATTTTTTATGTTTCAACAACACGCAGCAGAAATCTCCCATCGGCACCACCCTGCAGGTCAGAACGTAAGACTGGTTACACACTATGACTACGACTACTACTACGAGGGACGAACTGTTGCCGCTTCAAAGAGCTTCGTCCCTAAAAAATAACTTCGTCAAAAAACAGGCGCCAAGCAATTGTCGGCCTGAGCACTTGCCGTGAGTTCGGCATTATCCCGGCAACCATCGATGCGATAGGACGAAGCGGTGCATAGGCGCCCGATACGAAATTCGTGCATCTTTTTCGAGGCACTGGTTGCGTAAAAAGAAATTACAAGATGGTTCTTTGGCCAGATGCTGTTCTAGTCGTTCAACCAGCAAGGAGAGTACCACTGGCGCTGAAAGAACGGTTACCTGATGAACTGGAACACATGAAAAAAGCAGCCATAATTGTGAAAATAGAAGAACCAACTGAATGGGTGGGTCCACTGGTATCTGTACGAAAAAAGAACGGGTCACTTAGAGTATGCACGGACCCACGAGAAGTTAACAAAAATATATTGCGTGAGCACTACTGCGTGCCCATCCGCGAAAAACATGGAAAGGGAGTTGTCAGGGGCCCCCGTCTTTTCGCGTCTAGATGCGAATTCCGGATTTCATCGAATACCACTTGATGAAGCTACATCGCGGATCTGCACGTTTGCAACACCGTTAGGTCATTATTGCTTTTAAGGTTACTGTTCTAAATTTGATCTGCCAGTGAAGCATTTCGGAAAACGCTTTGAAGGTGCACCTGGAGTACGTGTGCACGTCGATGACGTCCTGGTGTGCTGGGCTAACAAAGCTCAGCACGATGAACGTGTGTGCGCCGCTCTAGAAAGGGCAGAGAAAGCAGGACTGACTTCTAACCCATAAAGGTGTGTCTTCGATCTGAGCGGAATAGTCTTTTTGGGTGACGTGATCAACGCAGAAGGTGCGCTCTGCAGCTCCGACTTGATCAAAAGCATCAAAGCTATGCCCGCTCCTGAAGATAAAAATGCAGTAATGAGATTGATGGAACTTGTGAATTACTTCCGCAAGTACATACACTGACTAAGCGACATACGGTGTTGTTGCGGAGCCTCGCCAAGGACGATATCATTTTCGAGTGGACTGCAGCTCACGCGCACGAGTGGGAGGCCGTATGCGAGGCACTAGCGTCTTCCCCGCTCATGGCTTTCTTCGACGAGAAAAAAAGACAAAGCTGGCAGCGGACGCCTCTGCAGTCGGCATAGGTGCGTGTTTATTACAAAGGCGTGGCATTGACTGGCGTCCGGTCATGTATGCGTCGCGTACGCTGAGTGATAGCGAAACGCGATATTTCCAAATAGAAAAAGAAACGCTTGGCATCGTGTTCGCATGCAAAAAATTTCACCAGTTTATATACGGCCGCCAGATTGTTATCGAGACCAACCACTGGCCATTGCTTGCAATTGCAAAAAATATTGGCGAGATGCCACCAAGGCTACAGCGTTTCTTTGTGCGCTTGCTCAAGTACAACTACGATTCGCAGTTGGTTCCTGCAAGGAGCTGCTCCTGGCTGACATGCTCTCCCGCGCGCCCGCCTGCGCGTCGGACCCGACAACAGCCGAAGACCTCGAAGTCCACGCAATTCAGGTCGTCTCCGGAATTTCAGCTTCCACCAAGCACGGAATTTCAGCACGGACTTTCAGCTTCCACCAAAAGAAGACTTCACTTGTTACTGGCAAGGAATTTGAGGGTATTTCTGTGGTTGCCATGATCGACTTCGAGTGATTTAGTGTATGCAGAGGCTTGACAATCACATTTGGCAGTACTCCGAGGTAAAGAAACATATAAAATTTCTTTATAATTTTCACGAAACATTAAAGTAATCTTTTATCTGGTGAACTTTTATCTAGTGTGTCATCATTTCAAGCAGTAGTACTAGTCTTTCAACAATGAAAACTTTCAAAACAGCTTGAACGTTGCTGGTTCTCAACGTTATCTGTGAGTATGGCAGTTTGGGATAGTTGGTATGAAATGACGATAGCTATAGCGCGATAACACAACAACGATCCTTCTTGACTCTTCGTCGTCATTCTGTTCTCGCACTATAACTACCGTTATCTGTGAAACATATGGCATACGGAAGAATGCAGACATGGCGCCACTAGTAGCAGCACAGTTGGTACTTCATCAATTTCATATAATTCACAATAAAAAATGAAGATATATACACAGGCATCATATACTGAAGAAGCGTCAGACTGTGCAGTCTTTATACCCGGAATTCAATAAAAGATAATGTGCTAATTATTGCACAATTCTTCATCAACGACAGTAAAATTGGTGGCTATTTTTGAAGCAGTTAAGCTTATCTGCGAGAATTCCGGGACAAGAAAGTGAGTGATATGCACGGATAGCAAAGCTGCCATTCAGCTTATCGAAAATACGAGATGATTTTACAAAAACGGCGAAATAGCACAATGTATTGCAGAAAATGTGAAATATGCCGTAGCGCAGGGTCACAACATTGTATTCTAATGGGTACCTAGTCACTTTGGAATAAAAGGAAATGAAGAGGCAGACAGCCTTGCCAAGAAAGCATTGAACGAATAACGGGATGGCGCAATCCTTATGGCTGGGGCGGGTATTTGACATTTATTAATAAAAGGAGCTAACCATTATTCGATGAAGTGGTTTGATAATCCTAAATCAAAGGAATCAACACTATGAAATTGATCCACACAGAAAATTTTCAAGTGCGACAGATCTTCAACATTAATTAGAGACATGAATCCACAAAGTTCGACTGGAAGTAACATGCACAAACAGCGTCCTGCGCAAAATATATCAATCTAACTCTTCGGAATGCCATTGTGGTCATGCCAAAAGAAATTTTCGCGATATTTTGTAGCGCATCAAATACAGGAATGAAAGAAAAAACAACAACTAATGAACACACTAGAAAGTTCGGACAGACGACCTCTCACATTAAAGAGATTACTTGGACCTAGTGGCCTGAGATGCATCTTGAGAAAAAGGCGAACACCTTCCTGACAGACTTCTTAGGGGAAATCGGGTTGAATATTCATCTCTGACAGACAGCGAGGGGTTTACATACATAGAACGATGTGATAGTGCACACAATGACAGTAGAAAAGAAAGGTGTGCGTGTGAACATATTGTGGCTGTGTGAACTGCTGGAAGCAAAGCGTACGTTGGCATGATATTCCAACTGGTTTAAGTGAGCTATTATTTTCATTTTGTTTGCTCAATATTGAGTACCGTTCTGTAGTACTCTTTCACTTTTTTTTTCACTGCTTAACCTATGGACATGGAGTAGCCGAGGCAATATGGTTTTACCCTCTCCACAGCAAAACAGAACGGAGCAGAACAAAAGCTTTCGCACGAAGAATTTTCGCTGTGCTTGTTTACATACAATTCCCGCTCACTTGATTCTTTGCATTCGTTTGACTTCGGCCTTTTTAAGTGTGAAGCTCCCCTGAGTCTAACCTTGTCTTGCGTCAGGCGTAACCGGCAGTATCGGACAGACAGATGGACGGGACTCACAAATGAACGGATCCATGGAAGCTGGAGGAAACATGAGACTGACAGATGGGCTGATGCCCGGACAGACGGGTGGACATAACAGACAGAGAATTGATGGACATTCACTAATAGTCATTCACTCCATGGATAGGCTATAACATTTACAGCTGTGCAGGCAGTCGGTATAGATACATTTGCGCCAAACAGAATTGTCATGACCTATGTTTCATAACTTTGATCTCATCCTGCCATGTTCCTCAATGGCAGGCGCCAGACTATGTCTCTTCAGTTTACAAACCTTGCTTAGAACCCGCTCCACGCGATTTTTCTTTCATGGTGCCACTTTTATTTCAGGGGCAAAACTCCTTAAAGCGGCACCCGTTCGTCCCTCGTCGTAGGGCGTAACCAGTCTTACGTTTTCACCCGAAAGGTGGAGCCGGTGGAAGATTTCTCCTGTGCGTTGTTGAACGATAAAAAATTCGCAGCGTGCGCGTTAACTAAAAGCCGAGTTCTCCTGTCTCTAATTGCCCATTAGCAGCCATTGGCATGTACATTGAGCACTGTCTGACAAGAAAGGGTAGCTACGTTATACTCGCTGGGTGTAACCTCCTTGGTTTTAGAAAGGTTCAGCGAGTGTTGGGCCGCAGTGCCATGAATACAGTGAACTAGTATATACCATGAACTCAAGGTGGTTAAAGGTGGGAAGTAGAGACGAAGCGCTAGCCACCTCTTGTTTAGTCCGTGGAACGTCTACTGAATGGCGGTGCTTCTATATGCGGAATATATGATGAAAAACTGCGAGATGGTGGTGCTTGGAGTGTTGACTAGATGAATGAACGAACTCAGAGACAGATGCGTGGACGGACGGACGGATGGCTGCATGGACAGATGCACGCATGGACGGACGCAGGGGTGGATGAGTAGACAAATGCAGGGACGGACGCACGGATGGACGTGCGGACGCACGAACAGACGCACGCACAGCCGGTTGGATGGAAGCACGGATGGTCACACAGACTGACGCATGGAAGGATGAAAGCAAGAACGAATAGACGAACAGGTGCTTCGCCTCACCCTCCATCATTCATCCCGTGGATATGCTGCCATTTTTTATGCGGCCTTTTAGATGCGAACCAGTTCTTTGACTAGCCTCTGTGCTACTGTTCATCTGTGTCTCCATGCCGACGCGCCACACCGTGCCACCCTTCCCAGTCACAGTTGTTGGAACGATGCCAAGTATAGGTTAAGTCGCAGCTGCGCGTTGACGGCTTTCTGTCTTTCACCCGCAGTAGCTGCTGGCTCCTCCCAACAGACCTAGGTTGGGTTGCTCTTCCACTTGCTGGAAACTTACTTCTCTATCGCTTCACCCTCTCCACCACCCACAACGCTCGACCACACGTCGAGTGGAAACACTCTTTCGGCTCGTTCTTCTGCGATGAAACTCACTGGAAACCCAGCCCGCTTCCCATGTCGTGTCATTGCTTTTCAGAGAAACGTTCACTCTATAGTAAAGGCTACGCCGAGATTCACTTCAGTACCGTTCTTTCAGCACCTGCGTCGACGCCTGTTTCAACCGGGTCGATGGCGTGCGCACCGCTGCTGCTTCGCTTCCCATCATGATTTACTTTAAGGACGTATTCCAATTTTAGGGCCGAAGCTGCTTAAGCCATGGGTCGTGTATCCACGATGTGTAGTAGTAGTAGTAGTAGTAGTAGTAGTAGTAGTAGTAGTAGTAGTAGTAGTAGTAGTAGTAGTAGTAGTAGTAGGTGGCAAGCTCACGTTTAGTCCTTGGAATGTCTGCTGGATGGCGCTACTTCTATGTGGTGAAGGTATTGTAAAAATATGCGAAATGACTGTACTTGGAGTGTTCACGAGATGGTATGCACGAATGTTAGACAGACAAGCAGACGGACGGATGGACAGACACGTGGAAGGACGGATGGATGAATGAATGCACGATTGGACGCGTGGCCGTATGGACGGCCGCCTGGAAAAATGCAGGGATGGACCCACCGATGAAGGTACGGATGGATGAACACACGCATGGGCGCACGAAAGGCTGCACTGATGGACGGACACATGCATAGATAGATGCCCTCAGGAACACACGGAATGATCCAAGAACGGACGGATGCATGCACTGATGAACGCAGGGATGGACACACGCACGGACGCACAGATAGACGCATGTACAGAAGGAAACATTAATAGAACGAACCAAGAACGAACGGAGTGACGGAAGTGCGGACGGACTGATGGACGCTTGGCCCTACTTCATGAATAACTGAGAAAGTATGAGCGTTTGGTCAACCGCATGGTATCATGAACGGACTGACGGACGCTTCGCCCAACTCCACGTATTGCTGAGAGAGTATAAGCGTTTGGTCTACCGGGTGGTGTCATGTACATGTTATAGCGAAAGATGTTATGAGATCACAACTCGGATCGCGCGTCACCATAGTTCTCCGCCACCGCTGCCGCTGCCGCCGCTAATGTCCGTATTTACATCGCACAAAATTAGAAAAAAATGGCAGATTCCACGTACAGTGGAAATCGATTGATATGTGGGGTTTAACGTCCCAAAACCACTATATGATTATGAGAGACGCCGTAGTGGAGGGCTCCGGAACTTTAGACCACCTGGGGTTCTTTAACGTGCACCCAAATCTGAGCACACGGGCCTACAACATTTCCGCCTCCATCGGAAATGCAGCCGCCGCAGCCGGGATTCGAACCTGCGCCCTGCGGGTCAGCGTACAGTGGAAATCGATTATATGCGAAGCACGAATGAGAAATGTTGATATGTCACTTTACAATCAGCCCAACGTTACGAGGTGAAGGTAAATGATGCCGTACATGACTTCCGCGTAATGGTTATTATATTTGGATGTGTCGTTTACCGTGGTTATGTATTCACGTCACGTAATACCAAATTTAGTATATTTGGAGCTAGCAAACTGGCCGCGAGCACGCTATGAGCGTGGTATGTTGTCATGTCCTTACATGATACGCGTGCCAGTTTTGTCATGTTTGTACCACTCATATATTTCGTCATCCATTGACGTCACGAAGCACCAAATTTTGTATATGTGGAGCAAGCAAAATGGCCGCAAGCGCATCATAGAGGGTCCATTGTACTTCAATGTGGCGTTGACGCGCGCACACGTTGGGCACCACGACGCTTTGTTAGCAAAACGCGAGCCCACTATAGTCTCCCGCCCTGCGCGACAAGCGTTCGTCGGCGCGGCCTGACGGCAACCGGCGCGACCTGCGACATGCTGCATTTTGCACGGATGCGTTACCCAGACAACACTGCGTCTCCCTCCTTTCATGACGGAGGTATGCTGGACACGCTGAAACGCGCATGCGTCAAAAAATGCAGCGTAGCGCACGCCTGCAAGTATATGGAAGGACCGGCGCCTGGTGAGGCAAAGCCGGCGTGATGCGACGAAATAAACACTGGCAAACATGCGCACCGCGTCACGCCGAAATGTATTGGCGCCTTGACTGTGGCATGTAGTCATGTTCTCACGTGACATGCGTCTTATGATTATCATGTTTGCACCAGTCACATACGTTCGTATGTGACTGAGAGTCACGGGAGCGGCCGCGTCAGCAGCACGTGTAAGTGAGCTCTGCACATATCTGCCTATAACTTTAGCAATTTTGGTTCTAGGAGGGTCAGAGTGGTGTCTATTTGTTCGTGATAATACAAGGAGTTCAACTGCTACAAATACTGCTATTACGAATGAAAATTTTAAATTTCAGGAGCGGAAAACAGTGTGAATTTGTGAAAACAATAACAGTCAGACCAGGTGTTTTTTACGATCGCTTGTAGCTTCGTTAATATTCTACCGGGAAAATTCTTACTTTTGAAGTTGAAAGTCCTTAGGGTAGACCTGACGCTACTGAAGTCTGATCAGGCTAGGTTTATTAGTTCCAGAGTTATTCCGCAATCAAAATTAAGCCTAATCACTAAAGAGATTAACTTGGTAATATCAACTCGAAAACGCATTTAAATTTTGTCTTCTTATTATAATAATAAACCGCACCCCATAGGCTACCAGGAGGCCCGATTCCGTACACTCTAGGCCCTTAATTAAGGTGGTAATCAGCAAAAAGCTCATTTCATTAAAACAAATTTTCAAAAGGAGCTACAAACACCACCTAAAAATAGCTATTATCTTGTTTTAGAACACAACAGTCTGGTTTTTTCCGTGTAAAAATACTTTTGATAGCTTGAGGTAACCGGAAGATACCGAGCTAGAAAGAATATAACGAAAACCGCTAATAAAGGTGTGGCGCCCGCGTCTTCCCTCGCTCAGACGAGGAGGGTGGCTCACTGCTCGGGAGAAGGTACGCCCGTCAGATCAAAGTCTTCAACCACCTGTTTTTTTTTTCTCTTACGATCGCTTTTAACTTTGCCATTAACCTACCGGGAAACTTCCTACTCATACAGTGCAAAGCCCTAATTGTAGACCTGTCGCCACTCAGGTTTCATCAGGACAGGAGTAATATTACTGGAACTATTTCGAGACCAAAATTAATCCTAATCACTAAAAGATTAATTTGGTGACATCACCTCACAAACGAATTTAAATTTCGTCCGCCTAATATATCATGTACAGCACCCCATAGGCTAATCGGAGGCTCAACTCCGTACTCTCTGGACCCTTAATTAAGGTGGTAAGCAGCAGAAATTTCATTTCATTAAAACATTTTTATAAAAACAACCACAAACTTGACTGATACACCGCTAAAACCTACATTTAGAACATAATAATCCGGGTGCGGCGATGGCATAGTGGTTAGAGCATCCGCGTTGCATGCAAGAGGTCCGTGGTTCAAATCCCGGTGCCGCGCAGTTTTCAACCGAAAAAAAATCCGCGTGTTGATGGAACTGCATTAGGAGGCCTGAGGTGCGGCCTCACCGGTAACCACCGCCGTGAACGCACTCCCTCCCCAGAGAAGGATTGGCCACCCTGGTGCAGTATCTGGCCACTACCTCCCACATGCATACGTCAAATAACTCACCGTCCTCAGTTCCCAGCAGCTGTGAAGCAACCGACCATGGCGGCTGTCAGATCTGCAACGCAGCAGAGGGTGCTAAGAATCTCTGGACTACAGGCCGCCTTTGGAACCTGAACTTGGCAACGTTTAACGCTAGAACCTTATCTACTGAGGGAAGTGTGGCTGTACTATTCGAGGAGCTAGAGGGTGTTAAATGGGATGTGATAGGGCTCAGTGAGGTTAGGAGGACAGAGGAGGCCTATACTGTGCTACAGAATGGGCACGTCCTTTGCTATCGGGGCTTGGCAGACAGAAGAGAACTGGGAGTAGGGTTCCTGATTCACAGAAACATAGCTGGCAACATAGAGGTATACTATGGCATTAATGAAAGGGTTGTAGGTATTGTAATTAAACTGAATAAAAGATACAAGATGAAGGTAGTACCGGCTTACGTGCCTACATCCAGCCATGATGACGCTTCAGTTGAAAGCTTCTATGAAGACGTGGAATCAGCAATGAGTAAGGTAAAAACACAGTATACTATAGTGATGGACGACTTTAATGCAAGGGTAGGGAAGAAGCAGGCTGGAGACCAGGCTGTAGGAGATTATGGCATCGGCACTAGAAATGCCAGTAGAGAGCTACTAGTAGAATTCGCAGAACGCAATAATTGGCGGATTTTGAATACTTTCTACCGAAAGCGAGAAAACCGCAAGTGGACATGGAGGAGCCCGAATGGCGAAAATAAGAACGAAATAGACTTTATAATGACTCCACACCCAGGAATCGTGCAGGATGTGGGAGTGGTTGGCAAGATACGATGCAGTGACCATAGAATGATACGGTCTCGAATTTGCCTAGACTTGAAGAAGGAACGACAGAAACTGATATGGAAGAAGCCAATCAATGAGCTATCACTGAGAGGGAAAGTACAGGAATTCAGAGTGTCGCTGCAGATCAGGTACTCGGCTCTTAGTGAGGAAACCAACCTTAGCGTAGATACAATGAATGATAATCTAACGAGTATCATTACGGAGTGTGCAGTGGAAGTTGGAGGCAGGGTAGTTAGACGGGACACTGGCAAGCTTTCCCAGGAACCGAAGAACCTAATTAAGAAGCGTCAAAGCATGAAAGTGTCAAGTACAATAGACGAAATAGAACTGGCAAAGCTTTGAAAGTTGATTAATAGGCGTAAAGTATGCGATGTAGGAAGGTATAACATGAAGAGAATTGAACACACTCTGAAAAACGGAGGAAGCGTCAAAGCAGTGAAGAGAAAACTTGGGATAGGCGAAAGTCGGATGTATGCACTAAGGGACAAAGAAGGCAAAATAACTACCAATATGGATAGGATAGTTAAAATAGCGAAGAGGTTTGCAGAGATCTGTACAGTAGCCGAGACAACCACGACCTTAATACTATAAGAACTAGCAGTAACCCAGATGACACCCCACCAGTAATGATAGAAGAAGTCAGAAAAGCTTTGGAGAGCATGCAAAGAGGTAAAGCTGCTGGTGAATATCAGGTAACATCAGATCTGCTGAAAGATGGAGGACAGATTGGGTTAGAAAAACTAGCCACCCTGTTTACGAGGTTTCTCCTGACGGGAAGGGTACCAGAGTCTTGGAAGAACGCTAACATCATCTTAGTACATAAGAAAGGAGATGATAAGAATTACAGGCCGATCAGCTTGCTCTCTGTAGTATACAAGCTATTTACAAAGGTAATTGCTAACACAGAAAAGAAAACATTAGAATTCAATCAACCAAAGGAACAAGCAGGATTTCGAACAGGCTACTCAACAATTGATCACATTCATACTATCAATCAGGTAATAGAGAAATGCTCAGAGTATAACCAACCACTCTACATAGCCTTCATAGACTACGAGAAGGCGTTTGATTCAGTAGAAATATCAGCCGTCGTGCAGACACTGCGGATTCAGGGCGTAGATAAAGTATACACATAAACATTCTGGAAGAAATTACAAGGGATCAACTGCTACCATAGTGCTTCATAAAGAAAGCAACAGAATACCAATCAAGAAGGGTGTAAGGCAGGGGGACAGAATCTCCCCAATGCTATTTACCGCGTGCTTACAGGAGGTTTTCAGAAGCCTAGAATGGGAACAGTTAGGGATAATGGAGTTAATGGAGAATACCTAGTAACCTGCGCTTCGCCGATGACATTCAATTGCTGAGTAACTCAGTGGACGAATTGCAGCCCATGATTACGGAGTTAGACAAGGCGAGCAGAAAGGTGGGTCTTAAAATTAATCTGCAGAAAACGAAAGCAATGTACAACAACCCCGGAAAGGAGCAGCGTTTCGAGATAGGTAATAGTGCACTTGAAGTTGTAAAAGAGTATGTCTACTTAGGGCAGGTAATAACCGGAGAGCCTAACCACGAGATTGAAGTAACTAGAAGAATAAGAATGGGGTGGAGTACATTTGGCAAGCACTCTCAAAATATGACAGGTAGATTGCCACTATCCCTCAAGAGGAAGGTATGTAACAGCTGTATCTTGCCGGTACTTAGCTACGGATCAGAAACCTGGAGACTTACAAAGAGGGTTCAGCTTAAATTGAGGACGACGCAGCGGGCAATGGAACGCAAAGTGGTAGGTGTAACTTTAAGAGACAAGAAGAGAGCAGAGTGGATTAGGGGACAAACGAAGGTTAAGGATATCATAGTTGAAATAAAGAAGAGGAAATGGACATGGGCCGGGCATGTAGCGCGTAGACAGGATAATCTATTGGTGTCACGTAATACCAAACTTGGCACACTTGAAGCTAGCGTAACGGCAGTGAGCGTATCATCAGTGTGGCAGGTAGTCATGTTGTTACATGACACGCATGTCGTGATTATCATGTTGGGGTGTGTTATTTCCCTATGTCGTCCACTCGCGTCGCGTAATTCTGAGTTTGGTACTTTTGAAGCTAGCGAAATGGCCCTGAGCGCGTCATGAGCGTAGCATGTAGTGATGTTGTTACACGACACGCATATCATGCTTATCATGTTTGCACCAGTATCATACCTTCGTCATCCATTCACGTCCCGTAATACCAAATTTGGTATAAGTGAAGCTAGCGAAACGGCTGCCAGTGCATCATGAGTGTGGCATGTAGTCATGTTGTTACATGACACGCATCTTCTGATTATCATGTTTGCACCAGTCACATACATTGGTCATCCGTTCATGCACTGAAATACGAAAATTGGTATATGTGACGCTTGCGGAACGCCGCGAGTGCATCAGGAGCACAGCATGTAGTCATGTTGTTACATGACGCGCATGTCATGATTTTTATGTTAGGGCATGTCGCTTGAGGTCGCCATGCAACCATGCCATACCATTCCAGTTTTGCAACATGCCTTGTGAACGAAACAACCACAAGAGCTGCAGGTCCATGAAATGTAAATCATGACATTCATGACGTACATGTTACAATTTTATGCTATGGCTAGTCAAGTGTGTTCTCCATACAGCCATGTTATGTAAAATATTTAGCAAGTTTGGCATTGATACCATTGTCGAAACGGTCAGGAGAGCTAAATGTCGTAGGCAGCCTGATAGATAGATAGATAGATAGATAGATAGATAGATAGATAGATAGATAGATAGATAGATAAGCTCAAAGTCGCCGAAGATTGTAACAAATGCTTCGCGTTTAAAATCACAGCATATCCACGGTGTGAATGATGAGTGGGGCGAGGCGGCCATCAGCCCGTCCGTGCTTCCGTCCGTTCATTCGTTCTTGCTTCCGTCCGTCCACACAATCATCCGCGTGTCTGTCCATGCGTCCGTCCGTGAGTCCACTCATCCATCTGTCTGTGTGTTCGTGCTTCCGTCGGTCCGTACGTCCGAGCGTCTATCTATCCGTTCGTCCGTATGCTACTCTGTCTGTCCGTCCGTGCGTACATCTAGAGAACAACCAACTACCAACATTTCCCACCTAGCATACCCTGTGGCACATACCTGCTCTAGCGCGGGTATGTGCCCCAGGGTATGCGCCACCAGTGGCTACGTACTGCTACATGCATACAAGGGATGGAAAGACCCACGCCTTAAGGAGCTTTGCCCCAAGAAAACCTAGCGCCAATGACACAGTGGGGCCTGAACTCTGCTCCGCTGGGAACTAGCCCAATATTGCACCACTTTGCCTCGCCAGTCTTTTGTTCTTTCATGGTATTTCTTACAATGTACGTTATAGAAACATAAAATTTCACCTATAGTATTGAACATAGGTACAATCACAGAGCGAGAATAAGCGCTTTAGCGTTACTAAGGAAACAGTCGACAATTCATGAAGTTCAATAGAGCAGCGAGAGTTCTTCAAATTGTGTTATACATGACAGGCGATAAGGCCAAGCACCTCACCAAGATGGGGTAGCAGTTCGGTTTGAAGTCCATTTCATCGTAAATGTCTTTCAGGTGGACAGCCATTGTAATGAAATGCCAGCTCGAAGAAATGGTTGGTTCTGCGTTGCGATATTGCATACGCGCCTTCCATTGAAGGACATCCCAGAACAACATAACATCTTTGCAAGGAAGCAGTCTTCCATGGTCTCTCGCACATCACAAAGGCGGCAGTCAAAACAGGAAACAACAATACCCTCCTTTTATAACCATGTTTCAACGGGCAGCATCTCAGAGTGTAGTTTACAGAAGAATGTTTTTTAATTTGGAGGCACATAAGTTTTGCGCACTCGTTTGAAGACATCGTGGCCTGGCATATCGGAGTACAATAACGGTACAAAGGAGGTGGAAAAAGCATACGTAGTAAATCTTTGTATAATACTTTGCGAGACTCTGTGCACAAGTATTCTATAGAAAAGCGAGCTTTAAGGAACCTAACTGTAAAATAAACATCCTGCATAAATCCCCACAAACATGACCGTTCGGAAAAGTTTGAAGAAATGAATTGTCAAGGAAGCAGTCAATTGGAATAACCTTCGAGAATGAACGAACTACGAGATGGGAATTGTCACGAAAAAACAAAAAGCGGGAGACTGTTTGCAATAGATATTGCTACGGAGAGGAAGAAAAGGAAGAGGTGCGACTGACAGGCGCGCGACTGGGCCAATCAGCCATTGTGTCTCTTGCCTGTAGTTTTTACTCTGCAAATACATCTCGCTCAGAAGCAACCAACCTCGTAACATATTGGTGAGAGGTGCTGGGTAACCATCAGGCAACGGAGCTCCGCAGCGGACGTCGCATCGCCCTTCCAGCCATGGCCAATGCTCAGCCCTCCGCGTCAACGTCAGCGTCTCCGACGAACATGGCGTCGCAACCGTACGTTTTCACGCCTCTCAAGGATCCCGGTACATTCTGCGGAACCGATGGCGTCGACGTTGACGATTGGCTGGCCATGTTTGAACGAGTGAGTGTGCCGAACAGATGGGATCCCACACTTCAGTTGGCTAATGTGCTGTTCTATTTGAGAGGCACGGCCAAGGTGTGGTATGAGAACAATGAAGAAGAACTCACAAGCTGGGACCAATGCAAAGCAAAGATGCGGGAGGTGTTTGGCAAAACCGCCAGTCGGAAGATCGCCGCCAAAAAGGAATTGGCCTGCCGTGCCCAATCCCCTACGGAGTCATACCTCGCTTACATTCAAGACGTGCTGGCCCTCTGCCGAAAGGCCGAAAGCGACATGACAGAAGGTGACAAGGTGGGACATGTTCTGAAAGGGATTGCCGACGACGCGTTCAATCTCCTGATGTGCAAGGGCTGTTCCACCGTAGACGCGATCATCAAAGAGTGTCGTCAGTTCGAGCAAGTGAAAAGTCGCCGCATTCTACAAACATTCGCTCGACTCCCAAACACCGCTGCAACATCTACTTGCGAGGACCAGTCAACACCACAACGTGCATCGCCGCCGGGAGACCTTACACGCATTGTTCGTCGTGAACTGGAAGCTATGGCGCCCTCGGCGTTCTATTCGCGCAGTACCGATGCCACTCCTGTTACTGTTCCTCTTGTTCAAGCCATCGTGCGCCGGGAGCTTGAAAACATCGGAGTGCATTCCGTGTGCCATGTCACCGCGCCTAGAGTCAGCGAACGCCCTTTCGTGATGCCCTTCTCCGACCGACGGTCTTCTCCACGTACTCGCAACCCGGCTGAGTGGCGAACTGCAGATGACCGCCCTATATGTTTCAACTGCCACCGCGTTGGACATATTGCCCGTTACTGCCGCAACACATGGTCCTCGGCACATCGCGCAACGACCAATATGACCCGTTTCGACGATACCGCCCGCACCTTTCCACCTGCCGAAGAGCCCAATGCCATTGACCATTCTCGGAACACTTGGTACAGCCGCTCGCCTTCACCACGTGGGCACCAGTCTCGATCGCCGCAAACACGTCGCCCATCGTCCCGTTCGCCGCAGCCACGGCGCTTCTCGTCCCCCGTGGCTTCCGGCCGCGTTGTCTCGGAAAACTGAGAAATGCAGCCCCCGGAGGTGGTGCTGCATTGACGACTTCCGCAGCAAATCCTCTTTCCGTTCCCACCAGACGAAGTGTAATAGACGTTAAAGTAGACGGCGAACCTGTACAAGCACTTGTCGACACCGGCGCAAGCATTTCGGTCATGAGTTCAAGCCTACGCACACGTTTAAAGAAAGTTCTGACACCAGCGGCTGCACAAATGCTCCGTGTGGCCGATGGCGGCACGCCGATGGTTCTCGGTCTGTGCACTGCCCGCTTACGTATAAAGGACCACACTACTTCTGTCATTTTAGCCGTGATTGACCACTGCCCTTATGACATTATCCTAGGCCTGGACTTCTTGTCGAATCATTCTGCTCTGATCGATTGTGCTACAGGCGTTCTTCAGCTAGAGTTGCCTCAGATAGTCGCTGACCCCCCCACTGCCCCGCCGCGCCTGTGCTCTCTTCAGGATGTGCGGCTGTCAGCTCAGGCAGCCACCTTCGTCGTTTTGACCGCACAGCCCCAAGTTCCCGATGGTCAATATGTCCTCCTTCCTCTCGCCGACGTCCTCTTGAGCCGCAACATTGCCATTCCCCATACGCTTGTGACTGTTACTGACAATTGTACCTCGCTTCCACTTCTCAATTTCAGCTTGTGCCCTCAAGTGCTTCCTCGTGGCATGTTCTTGGCCAGCGTATCTAATGCTGACGAATTCGAAATAGCAGCGCTCACCACCGAGATTGATTTACTTCAGTCTCCAGTAGCGAACAGCACCTGTTCTCGGCCAGATCGTTTCTCGAAGATGATTGCACCCGACCTCAACCCTGCGCAAGCCAATGACATCCATCGCCTTCTCGCGTCATATACCGACATTTTTTCTTTCGACGACAGACCTCTAGGGCAAACATCCACTGTTCAGCACCGTATAAATACTGGTGACGCCAGTCCTATTCGCCGACGCCCCTATCGTGTCTCCCCCACTGAGCGTAGAGTTATCCAAGCAGAAGTGGACAAAATGCTCAACAAAGGTGTCATAGAACCATCAAGTAGTCCTTGGGCCTCCCCTGTCGTCCTTGTGAAGAAAAAAGATGGTACCTGGCGCTTCTGCGTTGACTATCGCCACCTAAACAAGATCACACGAAAAGACGTGTACCCGCTACCACGCATCGATGACGCGTTGGACTGCCTACACGGGGCTACATACTTCTCGTCTATAGATCTCCGGTCCGGCTACTGGCAGATTTCTGTCGATGAAATGGACCGCGAGAAGACGGCCTTCATTACACCAGATGGTTTATACCAGTTTAAGGTCATGCCTTTTGGACTATGTAACGCCCCTGCCACATTCGAACGAATGATGGACTCTCTCCTGCGTGGTTACAAGTGGTCTACTTGTCTTTGTTACCTAGACGATGTGATAGTCTTTTCATCTACTTTCGATAGCCACCTGACCCGTCTCGCTGCAATTCTCGCAGTCTTCAGAACAGCTGGGCTACAACTCAATTCCAAGAAGTGTCAATTTGGTCACCGTCAGATTGCCATTCTGGGCCATATTGTAAACGCCGATGGTGTCCAACCAGATCCCGAAAAGATCCGCGTCGTCCGTAGCTTTCCAGTGCCCCGTTCTACATCCGACGTCCGTAGCTTCGTCGGCTTATGTTCCTACTTTCGCCGTTTTGTGAAAAACTTCGCTGACGTTGCCCGGCCACTGACAGATTTGCTGAAGAAGGATACCACATTCTCATGGGGCCCTGAGCAGGCTCAAGCGTTCGCCGCTCTCATCGGCTACCTAACTACGCCCCCCATACTTGCCCACTTTAATCCTTCTGCTGCCACAGAGGTTCGCACCGACGCCAGTGGCCACGGTATCGGCGCAGTTCTCGCTCAGCGGCACCACGGTAGACAGTGCGTGATAGCTTACGCCAGTCGCCTGCTTTCTCCCCAGGAGATGAATTATTCCATCACCGAGAGAGAGTGTCTAGCTTTAGTTTGGGCCGTCGCCAAGTTTCGGCCATATTTATATGGTCGCATTTTCACTGTCGTTACGGACCACCACGCCCTCTGTTGGCTGACTTCTCTGAAGGACCCGACTGGACGTCTGGCTCGCTGGGCTCTGAGGCTTCAGGAATTTTCGTTTAGCGTCAGCTACAAGTCTGGCCGTTTGCACAAGGACGCAGACTGTCTTTCTCGATATCCGGTAGATCCTCCTGATCCCGTTGCGCCTGACCTGGAGAGCAGAGTAATGGCGTTTACAGACGTCAGCGATATGCGCATCGAACAACGACGGGATGAGTCATTGCGCACTATCATCGACGCCATCCAGTCTGACAGCCATGACGCTGAATCCCGTATGTTCGTGCTGCATGACGGCATCCTCTACCGCCGCAACGTCACCACTGAAGGCCCTGAGCTTCTGCTTGTCATCCCTCGTCATCTACGGCCTGCCATACTTCAACAACTTCACGACGCACCAACAGCGGGACACCTCGGCGTTTCCCGCACATACGACCGCGTGCGACGTCGATTTTTCTGGCCTGGATTGTACCGCAGCGTACGTCGATATGTCGCCACTTGCGACCTCTGCCAGCGCCGGAAAAGACCTTCTTTGCTGCCAGCTGGATATCTTCACCCAATTGAAGTCCCCTCTGAACCATTTCATCGCGTGGGACTCGACCTTCTTGGCCCTTTTCCGACGACGACACTAGGAAATAAATGGATTGCCGTCGCCACAGATTATGCGACCCGTTACGCGATAACAAAGGCCATGCCAACCAGTTGCGCCACTGACGTCGCGGATTTTCTTCTTCATGACGTCATCTTACACCATGGTGCACCCCGACAGCTGCTTACGGACCGCGGCCGCTCTTTCCTGTCCAAAGTTGTCGATGACCTCCTTCGATCGTGTGCTACAGCCCATAAGCTATCTACCGCCTACCACCCACAAACTAATGGCCTAACTGAACGTCTCAACCGCACGCTCACAGAGATGCTTTCGATGTACGTCTCCGATGATCATCGAGACTGGGATACAACGTTGGCCTATGTGACCTTCGCATATAACTCCTCTCGACATGACACTGCGGGATTCTCGCCTTTTTATCTTTTATATGGTCGCGACCCCATATTGCCATTTGAAACCACCTTGCCTCTCGTGCCATCTCCTTCCGAGTACGCGCGCGAAGCCATTGATCGGGCTCACATGGCTCGTCAAGTTGCCCAGTCTCGCCTCACCAGGTCACAGGATATGCAAAAAGCCCGCTACGACCACCGGCATCGAAATATAACGTTTGCCCCAGGTGACCACGTGCTCCTCTGGTCACCGTGTCGCCGTGTAGGTCTCTCCGAAAAACTTTTGTCCCGATACGCCGGACCCTACCTAGTCTTACGTCAAGTTAGCGACGTAACCTACGAGATAGCGCCATTGCACTCCAATACGTCACCAAGTTCGTCACTAGTTGACATTGTCCATGTTTCGCGCTTGAAACCCTACTTCTGTCGCACTTCTCCGGACTCTCGCCGAGACGGCGCTCCAACGCCCGGGGGTCCTGCTACGGAGAGGAAGAAAAGGAAGAGGTGCGACTGACAGGCGCGCGACTGGGCCAATCAGCCATTGTGTCTCTTGCCTGTAGTTTTTACTCTGCAAATACATCTCGCTCAGAAGCAACCAACCTCGTAACAATATAGAGGTTTTAATTCTAACCCAATAGAACTGCCTGGCCGAAAAACGTTGTCACGACGCATGAGCTCAAGAGCCGAACACCATATGAAACAAGCGAAAATTTGATGAAAGCGTTGTATTTAAAGACTTGCGCAATAGATAACTCGCAACACATAGTAAAGATTTGTTGCTAAAAAGTATTGCAAGCTTCAGCTCTTCCGAAGATTGAAAGTCAATAGGGGACAAATGTCTGGGCCTGTCGTTCAAGCTTAGGGACAGACACACTCCTTTCAGCAATGCGCACTGAATCTATATGCATGCAGTTGTACACCGAGGTATGTTGGAGGAGTTTTCGTCCAATGAATTCCTGCGCAGTGGTTCGGTGTACTACCCCTCAAGCCAAACCATTATCCTAAACTATTTTAGGCGTTGAAACGAGCTCCTGAGAGTACGCAAAGTTTGTTTTTCTCTGATAACGGATTTTTGATTGGTTTCTCTGTGCAGAAGGCTGCCACGTCGTCTGCATAAGATAATACTTTCATTTTTGCTTCTAATATATGGAAGCCGCGAACACTACTTGATCGTATTAAACTTAAGCATAGCGTCTCTAGATAAAGAGCAAACAGAAGTGAGGATAAGGGGCCGCCCTGCTTTACAGAGGAATAAATTGAAACTGGTTTTGACAGGTGATCACTGACAACAAGATGGGTCGAAGATTGATAGCATAGTTTGACGCCTTTAAGCACAACAATGCCAACAGAGCCACGCTGGTTTCCTTCTTTAATGCATAAAACCATCACCAGCAATTGGGAACTACGCCAACATACTTCATCAGAAGTCAGGCAAATAAACACAAGCGTCATAAAGAGGAAGCCACTCGGGAACGGGGCTAAAAGTCTCAACAACACTGCGCACTTCAGCAGCCGCTTCTCGGAAGACGGATCTCGTCGGCCGTGGTGGCTCGGCGTGTCTATCAATCATGTGGCTTTTCCATAGTGATTGAAGCTGCAACAACATAAACAGGTCATATGGAGTATTATTAGTAAGCTTTTCGAATGGGAGCAACATAATGCCTTGACCTGGATGGAAGTTATTTTTTTATTGTTTATTTAGAATGTCCCAAAAATAAAATGCATCATCACTTTGAATAAACCAATGCTCTATCGTTTCAGGTTGGTTGGAGAGTCTACAATTCACTGTCCATGGCACATATACTGAGTTTTCATTCCGCTACGATTGCACTGGCTCCGTGGAAGTGCGCAGCTTAAAGAAACAAACGTTTTAGTTGAAGGAGATGTCCACTTTCTACATACACGAAATATTTGTGAGGCTTATTGGCACACTTGCTTTAGGTAGGCTTGATGTCGGGAAAGCAATCACGTTATTACGGCTTAAAAAGCATTTTAAAACAGCGAAAGAACAATCATTCATCGCATAATGCGAGTAGCGAAAGGGTCGTCCGATAGGTCGTCTGATACTCCAACTCATTACAAGAGCTTGGTCTTGTTCACCCTTTAACTGTGGCGCATACCCACTTTAGACTTAATTACTCGTCGTCGTCAGCCACTGCATGAATAATTGGCACAAAATTTCTTGATTGTGTTTAGCGGATACCAAACTTCCCAGAAAAATGACGAAAAACAGCAGAGTGAATGCGGGCGTTTTACCACAAAAAATTTTATTTTTAATGCCGTAGTGGGTATCAAGCAAGTGTGCTTGCAGTAGTTGTCCAATGAGTGTTTAAAAAAGGCTCTAGCAGGCTGCGTGTATAGCTTTCGCTGTGGCACAGAAAAGCCACAGCGAAAAAACCTAAATAAATGTGCCAGCAGTTGCATTGGTCAAAATGGATGTCAAGAACATGCTTGGCTATTGCATGGCATTCTAACACAATGTCAATCACGCAAAAGAGTGTTTTCAATGATTTTCCAGGCATGGCCATCTTTTCCTTGGTCAATGGTAGTCTAGTCACACTGATTTCGCAATGCTTCCCTTGGCCACCATAACTTTCCAAGTATCGGCAGCTTGGCCTCTGATGATTTACTATGCTCCGCCCAAGAAAATTTTGCTGGTAAGGCATCTGTGTTTGTCGTTTCTTGCGAAGACACTGTACACCATAAAAAGGCCTCATTTAGGTAATTGATGCCACAGCTGTGCTGTACTGTCATTTATGCTCGTCAAAATTGTGTATTCTGAAACTAAGAAGGGCCAATAACACTTGTATGGGCTCGGTCGGTAGGCATAACCTTCGATGAAAATCATGGTAATAGAACAGAAGGATGAAAGTCAAATTCTCTGGGGCTCATCTCGACACATGTTGAAAGTGAAAGTTTATGCATTTTCGCATCTGTTTTGTTATTTTAAATGTACGGCTCAATCAATGGAGTGTGCGAGAACTGCTGGAGTTGCGTTTATAGCGTAGCGACATCAAGTGACCGCTGTGTTCTGCTCTAGCAATGAAAAGGGCAACTGCAAACAGGAGCTCATTTATTTCTCGACAACTGCGTGCTGATGTTGAACATTTATTATCACTGTTCACAGTGAAACCTCGAGTCCTCTAAACATCACAAAAAGAAACAGATCGCGGATGTCAAACTGATCAAGTACGTGCACAAAATGTAAACATATTCGCGGCCGCATACTCTACGCTTCACAAAAAATGAAGTGTGGTTGACACAACAGGAATAAAAACTAAATGTGATAGAAAGTCTAATGAGTAGCATTGGTTTCTTTTGACCGTAAACATATGTTCTTGTGCATTCTATATTGAAACACTACAAATAAGTGATTTAACATATTGGCATGTGCTTTTTTATCATGCAACTATCATCCACCAAGCTTCCATCTCGCCACCGTCATCCTACTTGCTCACCAAGCCTCCCGCCAAACATATTTTGCTTCACCACTATCAGCCGGTCTTTTCACCATCGCCATAATTGACTCGCCACAATTACCATCATCTGCCACTTTTTTTTCTACTCTAGCTGTCATCAGCCGGCATTTTCCACCGTCACCAACATTGTCTCACCACCACCACCATCACCTGCCATCATTTTTCCACTCTCGTCGTTATAAGCCATTATCTCCAGTACAGTTTCCATCTGCGATGTAGTAGCTTAAAAATTGCGAGCATAGTAGACGACAGCGCCACATCACCTCGAAGATGAGAAGAATGAAGGGGCATTGCAGTGCGCCCATTAAAAAAAGAGGAGACGCTCGCGGAGAATCAAGCCGTTTGAACGCCGGCAAGACGACGCAAGGGAGCCTAGGGCGAACCCGCAACTACGCGCGAGGTTTGAAAGGCCGGGTTCCAGTCCTCGAGCCATTGACATCCTCGGGGCACGGCGTGTCGGCGTGGCCCAGCACGAGTTCTCGGTGAGTGGTCCTTTGGACATCTCCGGTATGGTGAGCGCCCTCGAAAGACCGGAGCTGCTGACCACGTTCACCGAGCCGACGTCACTGACAGTGTGCGGCTGCGCCTAGACCTGGGGATGCCCTCTACAGTGCTATGCTGTCCTGGCACCCGAGCAACGACAGCATCTGAGCACGCAACGGATACCACTTCATGGCACCGGGCTACGGCACAGACTGTGAGACTATTTACTCTTTTCTTTTGTGTTAACTGCGTGCGTGTACGACTTATAGTACTGTATGTGCAATAGTTTCTTTTTGTTCGTCCAATATAACGCCCTTTTGTCTTCCTCACTGTCTCCATCTTCCTCGCGTCACACGCCTTGCTATGTGACGAACCTAACCACGACATAACTGGCGTCCGCGAGACAGGACTACTTTTGTTACATCTAAAGAGAGTATCACATCGCATATGTGTGTGTGACGGTCGATGATGGAAGCAGATAAGCTGACGGCGATCGCAAAGGAATTGGGGTTAAGCGGCTCAGCACTAAAAGAATGGATGGACCAAGAACGCGCACGCGAAAAAGAGGCACGTGACGCTCGCCTTGCTGAACGAAATGCCGCGAAAGAAGCCGAGGCAGAGGCAGTCGCTAGATTACAAGCAGAGAAGGAAGTTCTTGAGCTCAAGTGAAAGTTGCATCAGTTAAACGCGACAGCAGGTAGCACAACTACTGGGCAGCTTACCGAGGGCGCGCCCGTAGGCACCACGCAGAGCTACCAAAGTCCACATAAGCTCATCCCAGCCTTTAACGGGGAACGCGATGAGCTGGACGCATATATACAGCGATCTGAGGGCGTCGCTGCTAGTCAAGACTGGCCGCAAGACAAATGGGCCCTATCATTAAGCCTTTGCTTGACCGGAGAGGCCTTGAGTGTAGTTGGTAGGATGGCACCAGAACATGCCACGGACTGCGTAACGTTGAAGAAAACGCTACTACAACGCTTTAAGTTCACAGAAGAAGGCTATCGGACAAAATTTCGATCAGCCAAACCAGATAATTCTGAAACGGGCACGCAGTTTGCCTGGCCTCTATTAGGTTATTTTGACCATTGGCAAGGAATGGCCAAGAGAGACCGGACCTACGATGCTCTGCGAGACAAAATTGTCTCGGAGCAGTTTCTCGCACAATGCCATGAAAAACTCGCTGTGTTTCTTTCTTAAAGAAAGAAACTGTGAAAGCCTTGAAAAACTTGCGGAAGCTACAGACCACTACTTGGAGGCCCAGGGGTTGATTAACCTTGGCAAATGTAAAGGCGATATCCTGAGCAAGCCTCCAGGTCAAACTCGAACGTCTGAGCGGCAAGATGACAAAGAGAGACCGCCGTGTTCCCTTTGCAACAAAAAGGGTCACAGAGCTGCTGATTGCTGGACCAACACAAAGGGTCCAGGTACAAAGCCACCCTTTTGTGGAAAATGCCGCGGCACTGGGCATAAAACAGGTGACTGCTCCAAAAGGGCCAACAGCGTTGAGAAGGCCTCATGCTCTTTTCAACAAAGAGATGGAGTCAAGATAATTAATTTAGAGTCGCAGGCTTCGCTTTGTGTTCCTGATAGTCCGGAGTGCGCAGAAACGCACCCAGGCAAGCTGAAGGAAAAATTGATGCCCACGGGCGAAGGTGTACTCGAAGGATATCCCGCAACAGTACTGCGAGATACAGGATGCGATTCATTCATTGTCAAAAGGTCTCTTGTGGCGGATAGCAAGCTGCCTGGAAAGCTTTCCTCGATTTACCTCTTGGATGGACGGTTGATGAAGCTGCGTGAAGCACACGTGGAAATTTTTTCACCTTTCTTCACTGGCAAGACTCGAGCCCTTTGTATGGATACTCCTTTATATGATGTTATCTTAGGAAATGTGGAAGGCGTTCGAGATGCTCACAATCCTGATAGCGATTGGAAGAGCCGTATTTACACCCGGAACACTGCAGAAGAGTATTCTGGCGCAGAAAGATCCGGATCTACATACGGACCCTTGTATGTAAAGACTTTGATGTCGGCTGCAAGAAAAACACGTTTCAAGACAAAAATTGCTGTAGTAAACCGACAGGCTGGAAATCCACATGTACTTCCGGCTCCAGTTATTAACCCCTTAGACATTAGCCCACTGGACTTTAAAACCAAACAGCAGGAAGACAGCAGCCTGCGGAAATGCTTCGAAGCAGTTAACAAAGAGATCAAGACAAGTTTTGCTAAAATATTGTTCTTCACGAAGGACGGAATCCTCTATCGCAAGTACACCCCTCACTCTAAGAGGCAGATGAATCAGCTTGTGGTACCAAGGTGCCTCCGACAATTTGTTATGAAAATGTCCCACAAAGGCATCCTTTCGGGCCATCAGGGAATTAAACGAACTACAGACGGATGCTCGAACAGTTCTACTGGCCAGGGGTTCAGTCAGACATCACATAATTTGTTAAATCGTGTGACATATGTCAAAGAACTATTCCCAAGAACTTGGTGGGTCGTGTACCTCTCGGCAACGCTCCTATAATTTACACCCCTTTCAAGAGAGTAGCCATTGATATTGTGGGTCCATTATCACCGATGTCAAAGGGCGGAAACAAGTACGTACTGACAATGGTGGACATGGCAACGCGTTATTCCGATGCTGTAGCACTGTCGAGCATCGAGACGGAGAAAGTCGCTGAGGCACTTCTGGAGATGTTTTCTCGTGTAGGTGTCCCACGGGAGATAATCAGCGACAGAGGCACGTCCTTCTCATCACGCCTAATGAAGCAGCTAAGCCGACTTCTCTCCTTCAAACAATTGCCAACAACCCCATATCATCCCATAGCCTTGTAGAGAGATTCAACGGCACCCTGAAAGAAATGATAAGAAGAATGTGTCAGGAGTGTCCGAAGAAATGGGACCGGTACCTGGCGCCCTTACTTTTCGCTTATCGCGAAGTTCCCCAGTCAAGCTTAGGCTTCTCCCCGTTCGACTTGCTCTACGGCCGTTACGCCAGAGGTCCTCTGGCGATATTGAAAGAATTATGGGCCGCTGATGATCTTGATGATGATGTAAAAACATCGTATCGGTACGTAGTCGAACTGCGGAATTGTCTTAAAGACACCTGCCGATTAGCCAAAGAGGAGCTTCAGAAAGCGAAAATGATACAGAAGAAGCATTGTGACCGAAAGACCAGACCACGTCAATTATCCCCTGGAGACGAAGTTCTACTTCTGCTTCCATCGGACACCAACAAATTTGTTCTGACGTGGAAGGAACCATTTAATGTCCTTGAGAAGAGAAATGATGTCGACTATTTAATTGACCTCGGTACCGGAAGCACGCTATTCCATATAAACCTACTGAAGAAGTACGAGGAATGGCCGCCTGCACCACCGCATGACGCATCAGCTGTTTGCCGGGCGGATAACACCGAAAGCGACGAGCTACCATGCGTTCCACTCCAACGAAACCAATACTACACCCAGTGTCGTACGCAAGCCGTGAACTGCAACCACGCGAAACTGCTTACTCTACAGTGGAGTGAGAAGCCCTGGCTCTTACGTGGGCGGTCCGGAAATTTCACATCTACCTATTTGGACGCACAGTCATTCTACAGAGTGACCACAAACTGTTAGTGTACATCAAGTCGGCCAAGCATGTGAGCAGCCGCGTGTTACGGTGGAGCCTCATTCTTATAGAGTACGACTTTTCAGTCAAGTATATCAAAGGCAGAGACAACATAGGCGCAGATTACATGAGCTGTTTGCCAACTCCGTGAGCAACGTCTGTATGAAGAATTGATGCTCAGTGGTGATAATAACTTGTGATGTGAACCTTACAGCGCGATACAAGTATTATGACGCTTTAGTTCTGTGACTTGTTTCTTTTTTCTTCTTGTGTGTACTTTTGTGACCGAATGTGTTGAGTGTGCGGGGCTCGGAACTGCTATAATGTGCAGTCGTGCTTACGTGTGTGTTTCCGACTGCGAACCAACGTGTCCCCAGTGCCCTGAAGTTCTTCTACCGGAAGAACTTTCTTAAGTGGGGGGTGATGTGATGTATTAGCTTTAAAAATGCGAACATAGCAGACGACAGCGCCACATTACCTGGAAGATGAGAAGAATGAAGGGGCATTGCAGCGCGCTCATTAAAAAAAGAAGAGGAGATGCTCGCGGAGAACGAAGCCGTTCGGACGCCGGCAAAACGACGCAAGGGAGCCTAGGGCGAACCCGCAACTACGCGCGAGGTTCGAAAGGCCGGGTTCTAGTCCTCGAGCCATTGACGTCCTCGGGGCACGTCGTGTCGGTTCGGCCAAGCACGAGTTCTCGGTGAGTGGTCCTGTGGACATCTCCGGTACGGCGAGCGCCCTCGAAATACCGGAGCTTCTGACCACGTCCACCGAGCCGACGTCACTGACAGTGTGCAGCTACGCTTAGAGCTGGTGATGTCCTCTACATTGGTATGCTGACCTGGCACCCAAACGACGACAGCATCCGAGCACGCAACGGATACCACTTCAAGGCACCGGGCTATGGCACAGACTGTGACAATATTTACTCTTTTCTTTTGTGTGTGAACTGCGTGCGTGTACCACTTATAGTACTGTAGGTCCAATAGTTTTTTTGTTCATCCATTATAACTCCCTTTTGTTTTCCTCACTGTCCCCATCTTCCTCGCGTCACACGCCTTGCTATGTGACGAACCTAACCACGACACCATCATATCCACTATTCTTGCCACCTTATTCACCACAGATTCCAGCATCCACCAACCCAGGATTTTCAATAGAGATACGACCAGGGGGGCGGCGTAAGCCTGTGGTGAAGCTGCGAATGCGCTGTTCCTTATCGGAAGAGTGTTGCAGCAAGTGGCTGTATTACACCAGGCTATCCAGTGACAAGACGCAAGCTGCACAGGTTGCTACGCGGGGTCACCGAGTCACGCCTCCCCCCCCTTTCTGTCGAGGGCAGAGTCTTCAGAGGAAAACTCACGGAGGCAGAAGAAACAGTCGCAGCGTGTCGTGAAAGGAGCAGGTTGGCACGTTGGCACCTGTGGAACGATGCCGGTGGAAAGAGTGGCGCTGCCTGGTTAGTTCGCAGCGATGTATGCTTGCTTGAGTCGGTCAGTCGAGACGCGTATGTTGGTCCCGTTCAGGCATAAAATGAAGTTCTTGTCGTCACGATGAATGACTGCACTCTAAGGCAAAATTACCTGGAAAAGGAGTAACGGAGGCCAATAGGTGTGCGCGATGAACGGATAGGCCGTTAAAAAGCAGCCACAGAGGGAAAAGCGTGCCGTGTGGAAATCACTTAGTCTCCAAACACGCTTCAAAGGAATGAACCACCCGGGAATCGCAGACAGTGTGAAAATCGTTGCCAAGGTCACTAGCCGTCCTCCTCCTATCCTGGTTGAGTCTTTCTCCGTTTTTGCTGGCGATGGTTCGCGTTGCGTCGCGCTCCGAGTGCTCAACCACGACCGCATGGATTCGACGATCTAGGAATTACGAAGTGGTGTTTGTGTGTACGCTTCGATGAGGGTGGGCTGCTGCTTTTACGTTTCGTTGCACCCATGAAGTCTGGAGAAAGTCTCGACACGTCACCACGCCGCGCTGTATATCTCTGGCTTCATTATAGTCATGACCAACTCACGACAGCAACAGTTGGGAAGGCCAACATGGCAGCCGAGATGACAGCAGGCCTATCGAATGTATACTTCACTCCGACTCAGGGCAGAACTCAGCGTTGGATTTTTTCGCAAGTAGATTATCATTCTTTATTCTACTCTACTTGTCGCGTATGCGATACGGATCGCGCTTGCCGGCAACGGGCTTGGTCGTGTTGCATATCGCCCGCACGAAATGCACCGCGAAGGTCAGCTTGGGCGTCTGCAGTTCGTCTGCGCAAATCGGCCGCCATTGCCGTCAGCCCCCCGTAAGCTCGCTCATCGAGTGCTAGCCTGCCTTCGCCGCCGCGATGAGCTCCGGGCTGACGAGGTTGGGCTGAGATCTCGTCCCTGTGTTGGGAGTCCTCAAAAACAGGTTTCGGGTTCTCGTAACGAGCTTGGTTGTAGTATGTCGTGCGCTGTAATTGCAGCACCACGGGCTGGTGAGGCTTTCGCTAGCGTCAAAATTCAGTGAAAATTGGTCACCATTAACATTGGCTTTCCCGTCAGTCGGTCGCAAGCAGCTCGGCGCCGTCCGTTGACCGCAGTGGCACACTCGCGTTTGCGCGCTGCACTCGATGGAGTTTGTGAAAAAAGGCCGCATTAACGTTGATTTCTTCGGCGCTAGCTCCAAACTAGCTCGGCGCTGTTCGTGGCGGCGGCCAAGGGTACGCTCTCTCTCCTGTTCGAAGTTCGCTGGTGGCAGACACTCCGCGTGCAGCGCCGTGTTTGGTCTCGCGTTCGCTTGCTCTAGCTGAACGACGCCGCTGGCTTAGGGCTCGCCGACTTGTTGGCGGCACGGTGGTTCGCGGAGTTGTGGCTGCAGCCGCCGCTCCTAAGCTATTGCGCTGCGGGGATCGAAATGAGTCTTTGACAATGTGGGACATCACGGTGAAATATTAACCCGTCATATCTCACGTATGTTTAAATTTCACCTTGCACGTATTTCTCATATGCTTTCGTATTCATCCTTTGTCACGTGTGACTCACTATTTTACATACGTATTGTGCAACGGTGGGCACACACCGGGTTAAAGGCTATGTGCGCTGGCGTCTGTGATGCCTGTCAACCATCTCTTTCGTCAGAGCAGCTTCAGAAGTACTGTGCGAGAAGTGAAGGTAAAATTATTTGTGTGTCACATTTTACACGCATGATTTTTATATTAACTTGCACATACTTGTCACACGCGTGCATTACATTCTGTCACGTGTATCTATGTCTAACTATTTTTACTCTCTAATTGTACGCACAGCAGTGGGAACACAACAGGCAGAAGGCAGCGTGCGCTGGCGTCTGCAATGCCTGTCATCTATCACTTCAATGGGAAGAGCTCCACAAGGAATGAGCAAGATTTGACAACGAGACTGGATTTGTACGCTTCGCCATAAATTCACTTGAAAGAAAGGAGACACTTGATGTGTATGTAGAAAAATAAAATATTTCAAAGTCTCACTTTTGTCTGTCGTCGTTGCCATGACTGCGAAAGCAGGTACACATAAGTGGCTAACTACTTTTGCGTGCTTTTTTTTTTGCGCTATTCGTGGCTCACTGTGCAGAAAAACAGGCGAAAAAGGTATTTGATTTGGCGCAAAGTACACAAAAAAGAATGTTCGAACTATGGATAAAAAGTTTATCCGATTGGAGTATTTGAGAGGATCAACCATTCATCCGGCGAGGTGCCACCGCAAAGACTAACGGTACTCGGTAAGGTGTAAATGTGGGGATTAACTGTTGCACTATAATGTGCAAATGTTAGGACTAAATGTTTGTCCTTTGAGGTGAATTATTTGACTAACGGTTACTCACTAAGTGTAAATGTGAGGACTAAATGATAGTCTCTTGAGCTTGTCTGTGGAGACTAACTAAATGTTAGACCCGATGCCGGTAGTCCTTAAAAGAATTAATGGTTGTGGCAGCCCCTTTAGTCCCCAAAAGGACGAACCACACACACTTTTAACTTTCTTTTGCCTTAGAGTGTGAGTAGGTTCTGCTGTAAGGTGGCTGGAAAGGCCATCGGACGGTATCGTAACGGAGACAAGTATTCGTGCAGGATGTAGCTCCTTAACACAAAAGGCGTAGGCTCGCTGTGGTGGGCTGTAGGTGACATGTGTAAGGCAGCAATGGTGCGTCGTATTCGGTCGACGAATAGGTAGGGTCTTCAGGAGACCATAGTGCTTAATGGCATAGATGCCAGAAAATATAGGGGCCTGAAGTGGTCCATATGTAGTGTAATGCATTGTGCTGCAGTTTGCGTGGCAGGCCAGTGGGATGCGTCAAGCCGGTAAACTCGGCGAGGATGGCATGTTACGACTAGTGATTGTCGACACTGCGTATCCTAATTATTGGCTGTTGGGTCGTTGTTTGTTGGCTTGCGGTGGAATAACCCGTTGTCGCGTCCAGTTCAGTTCAGCCTAATTACCTTAAAAGTCTCCCGAAGGAGACATTAAAGAAGGGGTGGGTTCACAAAAGTTTCACACAATGTATACAATAAACACTTTCATATTGGTTATTTACAAGTTGATAGAAGAAAAGAGGTACTCGGAGCAATGTTAGCAGGAAGGTTGTGAAAGTTTTCGGCAGTGCTTGGGATGAAAGAGGCAGAGTAGTGAGCAGTTCGGGCACATAGACGTGCAACTTATTGCGGAGGACCGCCATCGTGAAAAACTTGTGTAGCGGGAACAGTGTATGGCGCTCGACTAAGGATCTTGTAAAGGGCAGTGTAGAAGGAGGTTTTAGTGAGCTAGAAAGTCTGATACAATGATTGAGTCGGCGACGTCAGCGATCACAAAGCTCTAGTGAATGTCGTGGCGTAGGTTCTTGAGATTCACGCGCAAGTGCAGTGAGTCGTGCGCAATAATTGTGGAATGGTCTGCAGCGCTGAGATGGAAAGATGTTGTTAGGCGAGGGTCTTGAAGGTGGCATTGTGGGTAGAAGGAAATGTCGGAATCACTGTCGACCAGGTAATGCAGTTTCAAGATTTGTCCGGTAAAAAAAATGCGATGCCCTTCGGGTTGGCAGCTTTTGGCTGTTCCTACGAGCCGCCGTTTCCTTTTCCGCATGTTTGAAGTTTGAAGTTTATTTTCAATTGAAGAGTCGAACGTCGCAGGAACAGGGCGATCGACAGTATCGGGCTTTGTCACCGAAGCATCGGTGGTATTAGCAGGGACCATTGATTTCCGGGTTAAGTGACCAGGTGGTGTTACGGCCGCGGCTTCGCAAATGGTGGCACTGCTGCATAAGAAGACTAAGCTCACCCAAGTGTCGTTGAATGAAGGTGAGCCGTGATATGTTGTCAATATCGCGCGCAAGCTTTTGGTGTACAGTGGTACGATGACAGCATGGATGATGAGCAACAGCTGCTTCAAGAAGGCCTCGACGACGCGTAAGAAATGACACAAGTTCGTCGAGGGGCACCCTTACTTGAGCCTGCAGAATGGCTGGGGTGGGAATCATTGGAGCCAAAGCGATTGCAGGAACAAATCTTGGGCTATGTTGCCCGCGAACGCACGCACGTGGTGCAGGAGCTGCGAATGTTCGCACTCAGCGTGCTCTATGGACTGCAGTTGTCTTATCTTTTGTCCTTCCGAGAGTGACAAGCGGTGGATAAGTGCAGTCTTCTGGTGTTCATACAGGTTGGCCATTGGTGGGTTGGCAAGGACCTCATTGGCGTAACGTGCGTCTACGTGGGTGATGACGTAATCAAAATGAGTCCGGTTATGCTTGATGTGCGCCAAAGGGAACTGGGCCTCGACCCGAGCAAACTAGACATTAGGTGAGTCCACCTTCCACAACAGAAGCGTGACATCAATACGCCGGGAAGCAGCGTTCGGGATAGATTCTGTAGGAGCTCTGGCACCCTCAGCGGAACCAGCGGGCAAGGCCTCGTTGGCGTAGGCGTTGCAATATTGCTGCTGTTGCTGGGACTGTAGTCCCTGTTGAAGTTGTTGAATTTTATGGCGAAGAGTGGTGAGTGCCTTTGAGTCGGCCTGGCGGTGTGGTTAGTTCGTTTTCTAGGTCAGCAGATGTGTGATGCTGGGTCGACGAAGAACAGATACCAACACTAAAATATAACCATTTATTAACGCCGTACCAACACCAAGGCGCTTAAAAAAGCAGTCACAAAACAAAACTTGGCAGCTTGGGTTTCATAGGTAGTATTCACCTCCGAGCAACCCTGTGCTCCCGCAGCTTACGCTTCGGCTATCCTCACAGCACGCAGGAATCACGGTGAATGCACTACTTCAGGCCGCCATGACTAGGTTCATGTACACGCGTGTGTGCGTCTGCGTGATACCAAAGTGGCACCTTTTTTTGCGCCCACCATTCGTTATCACGTTTGATTTGGCCGCATTTGTGTGCAGCCATTGCACAAAATAGAAGGGTGAGGAAAGTAGAAATGGAAAACCGGTTGAGTTTTATTTCTTGCCGAATGTTATTCGTGGTCACGAGGCCGTGCGCTGCCGGTTAGGGAGAAGCATCGAGTCGAGTGATTCAGTCATCTTCATCAGGCTAATTTCAACAAGGCTCTGGAGTGAGTGCTTTAGATTGGTTACCCTGCAAATGGAAACTCAGTTGAGTTTAGATTCTCACAGCTTTGAGTAAATAAAATGCGAACAAAACACGAAAACAAAGAAATCACCATAACACAATAAACTTGGTCAAATTTCTTGCTCTGGCAAAGACGTCGTCGAAAAGCTTTGATTTGTGGGGTTTAACGTCCTAAAATCTATATGATTAGGAGAGACGCCTTTGTGGAGGGCTCCGGAAATTTTGACCACCTGGGTGTTTTTTAACGTGCACCCAAATCTGAGTACACAGGCCTACGACAATTTCGCCTCCATTGGAAATGCAGCCACCGCAGCCGGGATATGAACCCGCGATCTGGGGGTCTGCAGCCGAGTACCTTAGCCACTAGACCACCGCGGTGGGGCTCGTAGAAAAGCATAACACAGCGGAGTACTCAACGTTGGAATATTCATATTAATGCATGCGCGGTACACTGCAAGCTGAATTAAGACCTACACGCTTTTGTTTTTTTGGCTGAAGTGACCTGGCTTGCTTGCGTCAAAGCACAGGTGGCCTGTAACCTTAGTTAAGTGAATAATTTATTGCTCCAGATACTTTTCATTTGATTGATCAAAGCTGTTTCGTGTGCACTTCACTACAGTCTAATCTACCGCATGCAATGGTGTTTTCACATGCAAGTTCGTAAGTGCTGTTAAGCCCACCGCTTCAAGCAGATTCATAAAACATCGAACTGGTATCAAATAATGGGTGAACTTTAGTTTCACGCTTACAGACCAAATGTAACTTCAGATTATCTTACTTTTGCGCCCACAGCGATCCAGTTACCGCGGCTATTTAGCGAAGGTTCTTGCGCAAACCCACTAGTCAAACACCCACAGATTTCCTGGCTTTGATTCGTTCGTGCGTCACAAAACTTGTTGCATATGCCCCGAAGAGTTTTTTGTCACCTTCGTGATAAACTACTGCTAAAAGAAACAAGTCCGGTGTCGAACGCCGACTCCTCGCTGGTCAGAATGAGTGGGTAACGCACATTGCAGAGAGCCACTTAATTCTTGTATGGCTGTACAGCATCGGCGTCCAATTTCTTCGCGTACATGATCAAGCGAGTGGAGACCGTATTGCCTGTGGCTGCGGCAGCTTCACAAATTGTCGATCTCGTACATTCTAAATCTAAAGAAAAGATAACACAAGAGAAACGGGCCCGCAGTACTCAGGTGCTGGTGTACCACTGGCGCCAATATGGCGGCTTCAAAATGGTGGCCACGCGGTTGCAAGGGCCACTGGTGCATTTTTCGCTGCTGTGCCCACCAAACTGACGTCACGTGAATACTACCTATAGCCACCAGAGGTCACATAAGCCTCCGGTGAAACTTTGGTGGCACTGTCCCTTATCTTAAGCGCTTTGCAGCAAGTTACAGTGTCACTCCGGGCTATCCAGTGACGAGATGGAGGCTGCACAGGTTTGTGCGCAATGGTCACCACCGATACAACAGGAAATCTTATTTGATCATCCTCTGCAGTACATCTCAAACACCGCCCCTCCTCTCAGCAATATAAAAAAAGGTTTGTAGTTTCTGGCATGGGAAAAAGGCTTACCCTTAGGGTGAAAAAAAACATGTTCCCCTCGAAATATCGTTACATGCAATGTTCCTGTGTGTACTCTAAAAAAGAAACTCTTTGTGGCAGGAGCCACTTGCATTATTTTAACCCATTTTATTACGTCTTGCCCTTGGTCTCCCCCGTCTATTGTCCTAAACATAGGAACAGGGAAACTTGCATCGCATACAACTGTGTGCAGCTTTTTGCGTGTCACTGAAAATAGATTCTCGTTGTGAAATCTGAGAGACACAAAGCAGATACATACAATCACCTCCATCAAATACCCACTGACTACGTCATTATTGTGGTTATTATATCCAAGTGAAACACTTTTCAGCCTCAGTTTGCACACCATTTGCTGGAAAGCAACACTCACGTTACCGAAAGAAACATGTCTTAAATGCGAAGCATTTGTTAGTGAACTTTGGCAACGTCGAACGTATCTATCTATCTATCTATCTATCTATCTATCTATCTATCTATCTATCTATCTATCTATCTATCTATCTATCTATCTATCTATCTATCTATCTATCTATCTATCTATCTATCTATCTATCTATCTATCTATCTATCTATCTATCTATCTATCTATCTATCTATCTATCTATCTATCTATCTATCTATCTATCTATCTATCTATCTATCTATATATCTATCTATCTATCTATCTATCTATCTATCTATCTATCTATCTATCTATCTATCTATCTATCTATCTATCTATCTATTTATCTATCTATCTATCTATCTATCTATCTATCTATCTATCCGCTTACGACTTTTATCTCTGCTGGTCGTGTCGATATTAGTATCAATAACGAATTTTGTATGGCATAAAATTGCTGTATTACGAGAATGATGGAATATTTAAAACATGAAAATCATTATATGTATGTCATGAATGTCATGATTTCCTTTTTCTGGTCTTGCTGCTCTTGTGGCGCTTTCGTTCACAGGGCATGTTGCGAAAGAGGCATGGTATCAATTGTCTGCATGGTGAACCCAAGCGACAGACCCTAACATGAATTGATTGATATGTGGGGTTTAACATTCCAAAACCACCATATGATTATGAGAAACACCGTAGTGAAGGGCTCCGGAAATTTCGACCACCTGGGGTTCTTTAACGTGCACCCAAATCTGAGCTCACGGGCCTACAATTTCCGCCTACATCGAAAATGCAGTCGCCGCAGCCAGGATTCAACCCCGCGACCTGCGGGTCAGCAGCTGAGTACCTTAGCCACTAGACCGGCGGGGCGACCCTAATATGTGAATTATGACATGCGTGTCATGTAACAAACCGATTACATCCAATGCTCATGATGCAATCGGGGTTATTTCACTAGGCTTCAAGTATACCAATGTTTGTACGGGACATGAATGGATGACGAAGGTATGTGACTGGTGCAAGCATGACCCTTTTGCAAAAACAGCGTGATGACATTACGTTTTTTGGCACTGGTACACGCTGGAGACACTGGTACACGATTGTAATCACTGACACTTCGCTGGGCGCGCTGGGAAAAAGCTGTGTCGCACTGATAGGGGCGCTGAATGAACCGCTGTGATGGTGGTGCGCATTGCGAAGCACTGAAAGCGCTGGAATTTTCACTGGCAAGCGCTGGTGACTACTGGAGCACGCACTGTTTCTACCAGCGCAGCGTGCACGTATTGTAGCATGTGCCGTGATATGTGGTATGTTTCGGTGTCGTTGAATATAAAATGCTTGATTCGACGACACGGAGAGATGCTACCCTAGCAGATACCGAGAATACGTAATTCTTGCGGCGCACGTATGTATCAAAGCAATAATAATGCACCTTTTTCGCATATGCTCCCGCGCATACTGACCATACTGGCATCATCCGTGTATCGCTGTCAAAATTCTACATTGCAGTGTTTGTAAGCCTGGAGCTGTACGCCACTCCTAACAGAAACAGGAAATTGTTTTTTGCCACGAAGTTGACGAAATGTAAATGAGCTCTCTCGATTGCTTCGGAAGATTTCCCAGCGGAGGCGAGAAAAAAAAAAGCTGGCGTTCGATTCCGCCACACCGCATAAATGTATGTCTGGCCATGCTTATCCTTCTACTTACTTCAGCTAAGAGTTAGAAATGTTCCGAAGTTCAAATGCTGAATTTTCAACCATTCCAACTCACCACATCGAGAGCGGTCTTCCAAGATCCCGGCCCAGCGAGCATTGAACCTGTCGTGTCGGCCGCGTTGGTATATATGTTACCGGCGCTTCTTGCTTCGTGTACACACAACTTTAAAGTGTGAGAATAACTGTAAACTATAGTTTGGACATCCATGAATCCAAATCAACAATTTTTTCTTGTGTCGGTGTTTGCGCAAGGAGCGCTGACGATCGAACTTCGCGCTTTCAGCTACGCAGGCTGTCACCGAAAGCTGCCAGCCGCACTCAGCCGGTACTTCTCTTACCGATATGTAACAACACGCAATTTTCAGTTGGTAATTTAATACACCTTCGGGAACTGACTCCCTGACATACGTTTTCAGCGGATTGCATTGGTATTTCTATAGATGTTTTTTTTAATTATTGGTATTGATATACCTACATATATCTGTACAGCTGGCACGTCCGCTGTATACTGCCAGCGAAGGCCAGAAAAAGGGCTGTTGCTCGGCATCGCCACTCTATAAATACATTTCTGGCATTTATTTGCCTTCCACTTACTTCAGGTACAGTTTAAGTAACAGTCAGAAATGTTGCAAAGCTCAAATGCAGAAACTTCAAGCATCGCAACTCAGCTGCTTCGAGAGCAGCCTTACTCAGTGCCCCGTCCCAGTGAGGCCTATCTTGCCGACCGCGTCAAAGCACATGCAGCCGGCGCTTTTTACTTTGAGTAGGCACAATTCTAAAGTGTAAGAATGACTGTAAATTACTGTTTAAACATCCCTGAGCCTAAATTGACCATTTATCTGCGTGTGCGATGCCCGCAGAAGGAGCGGCGACGATCGATGTGTCACGCTTTAAGCCAACGTTACTAGAACCTTATTCTAGTAACGTTGCTTTAAGCAACGTAGGCTTTCACCGAATGCTTCCATCTGAGCGCAGGAGCCGGTACCTCTCTGACTCGTATGTAAGAACACGTAATTTTGAGTTGGTAATTTGGTACGCGTTAGTTAAATAATATACTGGCGTACTTCTTCGGTGGATTGCATTACTCATTTCTTCGGCGGTTTTTCAGTTGCAGGTATCGATAAAACTGCAATTATGTAATCTGGCACGCCGGATGTGTACTGCTACATCGTCGCTTGCGCGAAAAAAAAAAACTCAATATTCACTCGTGTGCGCGGATATTTAGAACAAGACATTTAAATCACCTGTACATGTTGACAAGTAGCAAGTGCGAGAACCAACTATCAAAAGAAAAAACTATCGGCAGCAACAGCTGACAATCTGTGGCTGCTCCTCCAGCCAATTTCAGATTTTTCAAAGTTAAGATGTGGATGCTTGAAAGAACTTTGCGCTCTTGCTAATATCCGTATGTCATTCGGTGCGCGTGAGCCATTCGTCACTCTCAAATCAAGACGCAATTGTTATTTGAAAAAGAATATCGTGTTAGCCTTGACTGTGCGACTTGTGAACATAAAGTTGAACAGCGCGTTCTTTGGATAAATAGTCATTTTACAACCTCACATGCATTCTTTGGCGTGACGTAGGGGCCTTTTAAAAGGCGTTAAAGGAGGATATGGCTGCCGCATTGCATGAGGTTTTTTCAGAGTCTTTAAATCGTGGAACTCTGCCTCCATCGTTTAATCAGATGCACACTGCGCTGATTCCTAAATGGAAAGAGTAACAAGTTTTACGCAAAGTGACAGGACACAAGCCAATCAGGCTAACAAACGTAGATTATAAGGTGTTTATGAAAGTTCTAGTTAGGAGGTTACAAGCAGTTATATACAAGTTGGTCGGGTCACATCAGACTTGCGGTATCAAGCATACGAGCATATTTACGAATATTCATGTTGCCAGGAGCATTTTGGAGTATTGTGACGCTGCGCTTCAAAAAGTAGCTATGTTGCAAATTGATCTAGCCAAGGCTTTCGACATGGTTCCACACAATATACTCTTCACGCTAGCTGAGTACGTTGGTCTTGGCGCGATCATATGTAAAGGTATTAGATTGGCATGCAAAAGTTCAACCACAAATTTAATTGTAAGTGGAGAACTCTCACAGCGCATACAAGTACTTTCCTCCGTGCGCCAGGGGTGTCCTTTAGGTACTTTGCTTTTCGCTCTATTTTTGGAGCCACTGTGTCAGAAAGTGATTCACCATGCAGGGATTAATGGTTTCAGGTTGCAGTCATGTGAAGTGCGTGTTTTGGCATACGCCGACGATATTGCCTTTGTTGCTGTTGATAGAGAGAATGTCACTTCGTTATTTGGAATCACTCAAAGATTTTGTGACACGAGTGGAAGTTTAATAAACAAAGAGAAAAGCATTGGTTTATGGCATGATAATTGGGACCTCACGCCCAATTCTTTTGGAAATATTCAGTGGCTCAAGACACCTAGTCGTTACCTAGGGGTACCATTGGACAGGTATCAAGACAGTGAAGCATTTTGGCTTGGTAAGGCTGAAGAACTGTGCGCGACCGTCGAAGGATGGGGCGGCCGTGGCTTATCAAGTTTTTCTCGGTCAGCTGTATGCAACGTGTTTGTGGCTGCTAAAATTATGTACCTTTTGCAAGTACTTAGTTGTACGCGTAAAAGCATTCACAAAGTCCACAGGATATTCGCCACGTTCACCTGGAGCTCTACATGGGAGCGAACATCTGGAACAAACTTGTTTCGGCGTGTTAAGCAAGGAGGGCTGTCTTTGTGCCATCTGTTTCTTAACCAAGTAATATCAGGTTTCCTGCTAATAAGAGACCAGAGAGACTCTTTTTTATGTTTTTTATTTCAAACAACGCTCTTAAATCACATGCCTGACTTGTTTGTATCTTCAGACAGGAGAGAACGGCATACCTTGTCACCGTTCTTGCGCGAAGTTGTGCTTTCATATTGTTTCTTAAGGGCAAGGTTTTCGATAGATTACCTAACTAGTGTGAAAAGAAAGCGCCTTATGAAAGACTTAATACAGAATGTTTTAGATGCGGAGCATCTTATACTCGCGCCTTGTAGTGCGCCGTCCGCGCCGTCCGCACCGCTTCTCGAACATTCGACAGCTGACGCGCGCGCATGCGCCGTCGCGCCGTCGCCCACTCTTCCACCATCTGTGCATCCCTTCCTCCTCTACACACCGCGCGTGCTTCACTCCTCCACCATCTGTGCACCCTTCCTCCTCTACACACCGCGTTCGACATCTACAATTCTCCTGATTCTCCAGTGGACGCGCATGTGGCGTCGCGCTTCGAGAACAATCAACAGCTGACAGTGCATGCGCCGTCGAGCTGTATATATACTCAAGGTCGGCGCTCGCTCGCTCGCTCAGTTGCCGCTCGTCGGTTGGTTTGTACGGCGCGTCGACGTCCAAGGTCGCGGTGAAATGAATTCCAACGAATCCACAAACACAATGATCGACGTCCCTTCGACCAGCGCCGCCCTTTCGCATACGTGTGTACGTGTGTACTCATTTAACACCCCCTCCTACAACCACGTTAACCAATTTAGCCATCGACCCAAGTAAGTCGCAATTTAACACCCCATTTCACAACCACGTTAACCAATTTAGCCATCGACCCAAGTAAGTCGCACTTTAACACCCCGTTAACCAATTATATGCTCCGCATCCTCCTCAGTGTTCCCCCGAGGGAAGCTGCGGGCAATTTTTTTTCCTGTGCCCCTGTACCATTCAAAGTATGAAAAATTATATGGTCATGACGTACTAAAGCGAGTGAAAAACATGTGTATACCACCAAATGTGAAAACCTTCTTTTTTAAACTTCGTACGAGAACCTTGCCAGTAAAGACGTGGCTTGAAGAGAGAGGGATGTTTGTACCATGGGGAAGCAGCTGTTTTCTGTGTAACAAACCTGAGACCAATGAACATATGTTTATTGATTGTAAGAACGCTATTTTCTTTTGGGACATTTTATAGGGGACTTTAAAAAAAGATTTACCTCTTACTTCATATGGAATTCGTTTTTTTTCCTTTGTGATAGTTCTGTGCAAAATTTGGATGTTATATTTTACTTGGTCTTCATTCGGTTTGGCGTAGTATGCTATCGTACAGACACTGTGATGTGAGAGTTCTATGTGTTAATGAGTGTTTCGTGGAAGCTGTTATAAAAGTGCGAGATGTGTATAAGACTACCGACTGTGTTGAAGATGTAATATCTTTGTTCGATGTGTTATCACGCATGAAACACGTGTGATAGTGATTGTCAAACTAGCTTGACCTGTTGTCAAGAAGGGAATAAAGAAAAAAAATTGGCGTGGCGTAGGTGCTAGCACACTCGGTTTGAAATCAGGAGCTGGCGAGTTCAAATACCGTCAGGAGACGTTTTTTTTTCGATTTCTATTTTTTTATTTTCAATGTGATTGCGTTCTATTTTTCTTATATATATATTTATTTATGACGAATGGGCACTCCTGTTTTAACCCCGTAAAGCCATTTTGCGCAGAGTACTGTGACGCTGCCACTCCAGCGTCCCAGTACCTGCACTGGGAGGCGCTGGTACCAGCGCCATACTGGGCCCATATCAGGCATGGCGCTGGACGCTGGTACCTAGTGGCACTGATTTTTGGAATAGGGGACAATCATGAAATGGGTGTCAAGTGACGACATGACTACATGCCACGCTCAAGATGTGCTCGCGGCCGCTTCACTAGCTTCACGGTATTACGTGACGCGAACGGACGATGATGGCAAATGACACGTCCAAACGTGATAATCATAAAATACTTGCCATGTAAAAAGATGACTACACGCAACCCTCATGTTACGCTTGCGGCCGTGTCGATAGCTTTAAATATACCAAATTTGGTATTACGGGATGTGAATAGATTACGAGGGTATGTGAGTGGTGCAAACATGGTAATCATGACACGCATGTCATGTAACAACATGGCTACATGCCACACTAATGATGCGCTCGCCGCTTTCTTGCTAGCTTCACATATACCGAACTTGGTATTACGGGACGTGAATGGATACTGAAGGTATGTGAATGGTGCAAACATGATAATCATGAGATGCGTATTATGTAACAACATGACATGCCACGGTCATGATGCGCTCGCCACCGTTTCTCTGCTTTACTTATACCGAATTTGGTATTACGGGACGTGAATGAAGGGCGAATGTAGGTGACTGGTGCAAACTTGATAATCAGAAGATGCGTGCCATGTAACAACATGACCACAAGCCACGCTCAAGATGCGCTCGCCACCGTTTCGCTAGCTTTACATATACCAAATTTGGTATTAACGTGAATGAATGACTAAGGTAAATCATACATCCAAACATAATTATCATGAGTCAAGAGTCCGACGGAATCCCGTCTGGCCGGGGACAAACATAGCGGAAAAAAAAACCTTGGTCGGCGTTTTTGTTTTTTTCCCTATAATTTTCATGATATTCGTGTCCCGTAAAACATGACTAAATGCTATGCTCATAGTGCACTCGTGGTCGTTTGGCTACCTTTACATGTACTAAGTTAGGTGTTACGTGATGCCACTGTTTGACGAAGGTATATGACTGGTGCAAACAGGATAATCTTAACCACCTTGTCCTCTAAGAGCATGACAACATACCACGCTCAGGATGCGCTCACCGCCATTTCGTAAGCTTCACATATACCAAATTCGGCACTACGTCACGTGAATGAATGACGAAGGTAAATGACATATCTAAACATCATAATCTTGGCATGTATGTATGTAAAGCATGACTACATGCTACGCTCATAGCGCGCTCGTGACCATTAACCTTAGCTACGCATATAGCACATTTGGTATGATGTGACGTGAATTGACGTCGAAGGTAAATAACACATCCAAACATGGTAATGATAACATGCGCGCCACGTAAAACATGACTTCATGCTACGCTCATAGCGTGCTCGTGGTCGTTTCACTAGTTTCATATATACCGAATTTCGTATTACGTGACGTGAATAGACGATGAAGGTAAATGACACGTCCAAACTTGACAATCATGACATAGAAGTCTAGTACGGCACAATTTACGTCCTCCGCCTGATAATATTGTGCTAACTTTAAGGTCACGTATCAGCCTTCCTCATTCGTGCTTCGCATATCACCGATTACCGCTGTAGGTGGAACCTACCAAAAAATTTAGTTGTCTTACGAAACAGTGTAGTAGTCCCAAACCGTTGTTTCATACAAAACTAAAGAGTTTGGTTGGTCTGCGTTCCTCTCATTGTTAGGCCCATACGAACCATTTTACACGTACAAGGTGTGTTATAAGTACTCAACCATATTATTATTATTTTTTCTAATCATGTATTTGAAGCAAGTGCGGTTGCTTTAGGATAATTTATACGCTTGTCGGCATGAGCGAACTTTTTCCCGTCCTCCTGATAGCGTCCGACGCTGGAACGCCACAGTTGTTTTGTTTGGTCATCAATTTTAGAATTTACCCTAATTCGCATGACAAGTTCTATAATATGAGGAAAGTGGACCTTAACCACATTATTTGGCAGTGCTCCAATCACTACAAAGCCCCGGGCCTTTGTAACAGCTGTGTGGTCCGGAGCATTGGGAGGCTTCCATGCGCAGCTACGACCCCGACCTTCAGGAAGTTATTCTGAGGTAGGGAGAGCTGGTAGGGGATCCTCCACACGTACTCGCAGCTTCTTTCCCTTAAGATGTGACAAATAAAGTTGTTTCCGCCTCTTTGTTGTTACAAAAGAATGACGGAGCGACTGCAGCAGCGAAACTGCATTAAATTTTGCCCGAAATTGTGTGACAGCCATGTGGAAATGAACCTAAAGGTTCAGACGGCTTTCAGTGATGGTGCTATAAACAGCACAATAATCAGTAACAGCTAATTGCAAGCTCAGGCTGTGGCGTTTATTTGATTGCTTGGTATTTGCGAGTTTTCCCGGTGAAGTTATAATGGCGTCTTTTACATAGAATTTATTCTACTTGGCGCGCAAAGAGCGCCCAAATGTTCCTTAGCGCATTCCCAGACATGAGATATCGACAGCATTTTGATGTGTTCAGAGAGCTCCTACGTCGCGCCTCAGGTGCACAGCGACGATGACTAGGCAACGATGATGTTGAAAATTTTAGCGTTGTCACCATGGTCTATACATGTGGTACCGTCTGGCGGCCACACCTCGCTGCCTGTCAACAGCTTCATGTGTTTTGTTTTGCTTGGTTTGTGCAGCGCGTCAATGTGTGTCCTGCGTTTTGACTTGTCATAACATGAGAATCATGACATGTATGCCATAAACGTCATGATTTAGATTTCGTGATCATGTAGCTTTTGCGGTGGCTTCGTTCACATGGCGTGTTGCAAAACTGGTATGGTATGGCATGATTGCATGGCAAACAGAAGCGACCGACCCTAACTTGAAAATAATGACGTGCGTGTCATTTAACAACAAGACTACATGCCACGCTTATGATGCGCTCGCGGCCGTTTCGCTAGCGTCACATATACCGAATTCGGTAGTATAGTACGTGAACGGATTACGAAGGTATGTAACTGGTGCACGATAATAATGAGATGCGTGCCATGTCAAACATAACGACATGCCAGATTCATGATGCGCTTGCGGCCATTTCGCTAGCTTCACATATGCTAAATTATGTATGACGTGGCGTCGATGCATGACGAAGGTATGTGACAAGTGTAAACATGAAAGTCTTGAGATGCGTGTCACGTGAGAAGATGACTACATAGATCTTGTGGTGGCTTCGTTCACATCGCATGTTGCAAAACTTGTATGCCACATAAGTCAAGGCTCCAATACATTTCGACGGGACATGGTGCGCGTGCTCGTCGCGTCATAAGAGCGCTGCCCCGCCAGGTGCCGGTCTAGCAATATACTCGCAGGCGTGTGCCGCGCTGCGTTGCTTTGACGCATGCGTGTTTCAGCGCGCCCAGTGCTCTCCATCACGAAAACAGGGACCCGCAGTGTTATCTGGGTAACTCATTCGCGCGAAATGCAGCATGTCACATTTCGCGGCGGTTGTGGGACCGCACCGATGGAGCTCTTCGCGCCGGTCGCACCTGGCGTCAGACTATAGAGTGCTCGCGTTTTGCTAACGTAGCGTCGCTGTGCGAAGCGTGCGCGGGTGTCAACGCTACATTGAAGTATATTGGGCACTTCGAGATTCGCTTACGGCCGTTTTGCTAGCTCCGCATATACTAAATTTGGTGTCACGTGACATCAATGCTGCATTTCTGATGAAGGCGGAAATGTTGTAGGCCCGTGTACTCAGATTTGGGTCCACGTTAAAGAACCCCAAGTGGTCAAAATTTCCAGTGCCCTCCACTACGGCGTCTCTCATAATCAAATGGTGGTTTTGGGACGTTAAACCCCACAAATCAATCAATCAATCAACGTGGCATCAATGGATGGCGAAAGCATATGACTAGTGCAAACATGATAGTGCTGACAAGCGTGTCAGTTAAAAAAATGACAACATACCATGCTCATAGTGTGCTCGCGGTCATTTCGCTAGCGCATCATGTACTAAATTTCGTATCACGTAACGTAAATAGATGGCGAAGGCAAACGATGCATCCAAACATGATAATCATGTCACGTAATTCGTGCACGGCATCATCTATTTCCGCCTCGTAACATTGTGCTGATTTTAGAGTAACATAACCATCCTCATTCATGCTTAACATATCAGCGATTCCCACTATTTATCTTATGCCGATTTTAGAGATTTATCATGGAGTCATGAGCTCGATTGTGCTTATTGGAAGTTATTATCTGGTGAACAAGTAGCATGCAATCAGCGTTTATATGTCTTAAGGCCACACTTTGTGCAGTGTTTCCCGGTGTTCTCTGGCGTCGCGTCTCTCGGCGTCGTAATATAAATGCTGCCAGGGAAAATGGCCTACCAGATGGAAAGCGCTAAGGCTACCTCAGCTTCATACCTTGCGATTGAAGTAGGGTGCCTCGATGCGCGTGGAGCGAGCATCGATACACTCTAGATAGAAGAGAATGAACAGGGCACCTCGCGCAACAGCGTGGTGTCCGTCAGTAGACGAACAAGAAATATTTTTAAATGAAGCTTTTGTATTTAATTTGCTTTTCAGTGGCGAAGCTCCTTATAGCAGCAACCGTTCGTCCCTCGTAGCCGTAGTAGTAGCGTGTAACAAGTATAACATTTTGATCTCGAAGGTGGTGCCGGTGAGAGATTTTTTCTGTGCGTTGTTGAACAATGACGATAGGGCTCAATGCACATACCAATGGCTGCTAAGAGGGAATGATAGAAAAGGGAATTCGGCTTTTTGTTAACGCGCACGCTGCGAATTTTTTATTGTTCAACAACACACAGAAAACAAGAAAGGGTTGCTACGTTATACTCGATGGACGTAACCTCCTAGGTTTTAGAAAGGTATAGCGAGCGTTGAACCGCAGTGCCATGAATACAGTGAACTAGTATATACCATGAACTCGAGGTGGTTAAAGGTGGGAAGTAGACACGGAACGCAAGCCCTAAGAAAGTGTGCGTGTGCCTCCTCTCGTTCAGTCCTCGGAATGTCCACTGGATGGCCGTGCTTCTATATGAGGAATATATGATGAAAATATGTGAGCTGGTGGTACCTGGAGTGTTGAATAGGTGGACGAACGGACACACAGACAGATGCATGGACGGACGCACAGATCACTGCACGGACGGATGGACGCATGAACGGACGCAGGAGCGGATGCATGGACGAAAGCAGGGACGGACGCACTGATGAACGTGCGGACGCACGAACAGACGCACGAACGAATGGGCGAACGGACGCACGGAAGGCCACACAGACGCACGCATGCATGGACGGAAGCAAGAACGAATGGTCGGACGGATGCTTCGCCCCACTATCCATCATTCACTCCATGGATATGTTGCCATTTTTTATAGTGAGGGAAAAAAGTACAGTGCTGTCTAAAGGCTAATTTTCTTCCTTTTCCTTGTAGCGAGAACTATTCAGATTAAGAAAAACAACTAACTTGCAAAATTTTGACCTCTGAGCTTGGATGTTGTACATGTTTCAGACCCCGTATTTGGTCAATGCACATTGCCTGCTAATCCTACTGGTGTCGCTCTGAAACCGTTTGTAGAAACACCAAGTGCTTGCAATGCTTCTGTGGAACAAGCTAAGCCAAATGCGAGCATAATTTCAGAACCTGCGGGTCACACAAAGCACGTCAAGGGCTCACTGGATCCAAGCTGGGTGGCAGCCATTTCGGCCACAGCGACGATGCTATTACGCAGGTGAAGTCATTGCCAGTCATGCGCTGATTAGTTCTCTATCCATCGAACAGCTTCATGTGTCGACGCCAACGCTGGATTGTCTGAATCGTTCATAAGTGAACGTTTCGGCCACCGTCACAGGTTGCGTGAACGCGGAGGGACGCCAGCGTACGAAACCTTAGGGAAACGCCGACAAAGCGCTGCATATTGTTGGGCCTTTAGAAGCCAGCGGGGCTCAAGCGTGCGTATCCAGCTGCCTCGTCTCTGCTCGGTGCAGAATCGATTTCAGATTCCCGGTTGAGAAGAAGAACAAACTCAAAATGATTCCCCACGCCGCGAATCGCCGCAATAGGTGACCAGTAAAAGAGCGACGGATTGTGGGATGCACCCTCTGCTACCGGCTTCCGGTTTGAGAAGTGTACACGATGATGAACCGCTCGCCGCAAGCGTCCGATTATTTGGGATTCGTGTGAAAGGTTGCCCGTTTAACTTCGTCCTGATAAACCATGGTCCGTTGTCAAGCCGTTGGCTGCTCCAACTCGAGCGTGAAAGGCAAACGCATGAATCGATTGGCACAAAACGAACAAAGAAAAATGAGGTGGGCCGCGGCTGTGAAGAGAGCCACGGCGACAGGTTGCCTTTGAGTATGCACGGAACGTTAAATCCAGAGTGTACGAAAAGAATTTTATCACAAATACATGCATAAACCGCACTAAAAAAGCTTAAGTACAAATTTGCTGTGAATATTACATCAGGAAATAAATTGGCGCGCAGGCGCACCTAGCAAAGATATTGTCACGTAAGAGCGAGGGTAGCCCGAAGACAGGAGACCGGGAGGTTAGTAGAAATAGAAGGAGATCCGTTTATTTGGCGTACTTGCGCCCACTAAAGTAACAACAGACACACCGGCTTAGCGGGAGGCGAACAGCGTGCTCGACTGCCGTCGGGTAACAGAAAATGTCCCACTGGAACGCGAGGCGCGTTCGACGGCCGTCGGGTAACAGAAATGTTCCACTGGAACGCAAGGCGCGTTCGACGGCCGTCGGGTAACATAAATGTCCCACTGAACGCAAGGCGCGTTCACCATCTGAGATACAGTCGCCGTAGCGTCTGGTGCTATCTTGTTATCAACGAATGGTCGACGTGCGGGCCATGATATTCGCAGATGAGTCGCGGTATCGGCATGCGCAACACTATCCGCAATACACCTCGCGGCATTGCTCCCCTCCTCAACGTAAGCATCGACCCGATGCTTTGTTTAAAATAAAACCAAAACAAAAGGGCAGCCTCTGCGGAAGTAAATGGCAAATAAGCACGAATCACGCACACATAAACAAAACAAGAGATGCAAACAGGGAGCCTCCTTTAGCGCGCATGATAGGGCTTCAAACGGGCGACGTGTACCACTTCTTGTCGTGCGCGGCATCGTTGGGATGAGCTAGCCCCATCAGGGACCACTTCATAGTCCACTTCACGCACTTGACGGATGACTTTGTATGGGCCGAAATAACGGCGCATGAGTTTTTCGCTTAATCCTCGGCGGCGAACGGGCGTCCAATCCCAGACTTTGTCTCCTGGCCTGTATGTTAAATCGCGTCCGCAGGTTGTAGCGTCTTGCGTCGTTTCGCTGTTGGTCTTTTATGCGCAGACCATAGAGAAATAAAGGTTAAGAGTGGACACTCCCGTAGACCCCAGCGGCCCAATCGACCCTAGCACACCTAGTGGTTGGTGAGAGCAAGTGGCGTGCGCTTCCTGTTTCGGTTTCACTGGCGCAAATTTTGAATTACTTTGCATAACCGACGTTTGGCTATGACGAAAGTTCATGATTTCAGACCACTATTCATCGCCCAAATGGATAGTTTTTGTAGGTCGTTTTGATTTAGCGATTCCCTGTTTTGTTTTGTTCAGTGGTTCGTGCGAATCGGTCGTGACGCAATTTTTATTTGGATTAGGTTATAATAAAGAGAGATGCAGGTAATGATAATTCACTACGGTTTTATTCATCGCGCTTGTGTTTTTCTTTTGGAACGAGTGATGAATGTATATATCAGTCAAAGAGACAGAGTATCCGTAATGTTTTATTCAAAGGCAAGGTAGAGTCTGAGAATATAAAAAGCACAATATTACAAAGGTAGACAACAAATGCATCTCGCCTTACAAAGAAATTATAACAAATACAGAGAGAACACAGACAACGCACACATCGCTAGAGTTGGCAGAAGCCGAGAAGCTGATGAAGTATGACACACCGGGCCAGTGGGTAAGTAAGGATCTATGGCAAAAACACAGCGCACAATGCTGATGAAGAAGGAAGAAGTGACATATACACAGCAATGAAGTCGCGATTCACGCCTGGGGTTACCCGAAATAATGCATATAAAAAAAGAGCACACAGAAACCACACGACACAATATAGCAGAAAGGCAAAGGTGCAGTGTGCTGGCTGTGCTTAAGAACAGCTAGTCCAAAATGAAAAAAAGCAGACTGGATGCCTGCTTGTCCTCAGAAAGGTAGGGCTTTGCAGCTTGCTCACTACGTGAAAGACAAGCTTTATGCTACAACACTGGCAGGTCTTGCGGCTCTTCTTATGCGTTGCCTTCATCAAAAACTTAAGATCCCAAGCGATTTGCGTCTGGGTGTTGCTGTGACGCTTGCGAGCTAAAATATGTTGTAGTCATCACTTATCAAGAATTGTGGACTTTAATTGGTGCTACGAGAGCGGTATTACAGGGCTAATAAATAGCAGAAGGAAACCACTTTGGCTCATTATTTTTTACAAAGGCTCTACATCGTACGTTATCACTCACAAGCTATATAAAAATAAAATGGCAGCGTCCGCAGCCCCATCAAACGCTACAAGTTTGAGTATTCTTTTGAAAATTTTGATGGGAGAGATGAGGAGGTTGATGAGAAGCTAAAATACGAAAAGCGTGATAACGTGAACCGTGGCCACTTCATACTGTGTTCCTTACCCGCTAGAAGACATTTCAACAAGCGGTTTTGTTATCGATATATTACTTGAGCTGGAGAGATAAAGCATACACAGTGACCAAGCGAGCCACAGTAAAGTGTACAGTTGGCCCGCATTTGCTACAAAAATAAAGACAGGATACCCAACATTCTTTTTAAGGTTATGCAAATCACTTCGAGCGAATACACAGTGTCCCTACTCCTCATAGCGGGTAACCTAAACAATGTATGCAATGAAAGAGTGGCTAGTCCAGTTGAGCTGAATATAAGCATATAAGACCATAATGAAGTCTGCTGTAACGAAGTAATAACATAACAAAGCTATTGCAGGATTCGGCTCAACTCGAATACTTTAGTGTAAACCTGCCGCTAATTGCTAACCTTTGAACTTGTCAAGCTGTATGCCTGAGATTGAAGACTGGAACCTAACCCTATCTAAGTTTCGGTTCACAAAACGCACATGTCAACATAAACGAACCCGGCAAAACATTTTCAGAAACTTCGCGCGACACCCAGCAGAGCAGAAATGAAAATCGCCAACACTTGACAGATGGTGATACGAAACATCGCACACTTTCAGGTGATGTGCAGTGGCCTCAATTATGGCAAGAAAGTGAGATTCAAGTTGTTGTACGTATGCAAAAGCTGCTTCTGATGGCACAGTGAGATTCCCAAAAAGTTTGCTGGGGACGTGGTATGCTTTGAGCATTGTGAAATACTGGTGGGTACCCTTAAGCGTCTCACTGTCGTCTTTCAGTAACTGTGGGCAACTGCAACCGTCACATGCATTCCGAAGGAAGTGTTTGTCGAGAAAACCAGCTACATAATATGCAGCGGAGTCATCGATAATATGGGAGTGAAGGTTTGTCGCAAGTTCAGAGAGATCGTCTAGAGCAGGAAAGTCGTCAGGCTGTGGCTGTGCACACTCCTCATTATCCACAAGAGACGCACTGGTGAGGGAGAATGGCGAGAGCTGCTCCTGGAGGAGGTTTCATTCATCATCCTCGACATTTCCGTATTCTGACAGCTTGAAGAGTTTTCTAATGCAGATGTGCTTCAGGCCACAAATAAATTGTGCTACATTGGGGTTGGTGTTGCAACCCTGTTTTTGCCTAATGTGGCCAAATCTGTTCTCCAGAGGATCCTGTTGAAGCCTGCGTGTTAACAGGTATTCAAAATTGTAATTTTTGGAGAGGTCGTCCCATAGTTAACAAATTGCCTGAATTGTAATTTGCCAACCTACGATGGTTTGTGGTTGACGTCTGCCAACAAACTGCCATGATGCAATCCAGGGAAGCTGGCCTCGGAGGAAGTCAATCAGCTCTGAATCATTTTTCATGATTGCATGCCGCAGCTTTTGCGAAGTTCGTTTTTTACTCGAGCTGTTCCAGGCATCGAAAATCCTGTCCATACGATGAAAAAATTGAGCTGTAGTGATGGCCGAGGCAGGCAGCACCTTCGCATACACCAATGACGTGATAGCAATCGAAACTGATGCACTGAGGACCTGAGTTGCTCTGCTGACCTTCATATTAGAAAAAGGTTTCTGATGAACGTGCCGTTCAGTCAACTTTGGAGCCAATCGCAACCGTAACTCATGTGAGGATTGGTAAAGGCTTACAATGTGCGACCAGTTAACGAAGTCATCCCCAATGTATACCTTGTGTGCTTGGACATTATTGCGTGTTGTTTTAATTAAATGCGGAACATCAAAAATGTAATGTACCCGCTCACCATTAACTTCAAAAAAAAGCTTTGCTACAGTCACTCTTAGTTGGTTAGCGAGACTTACATTTGAACTGCCCTGGTCACAAATGACTGCTTTCACTGCAATATTAATGCTCCTAAGCTCCAAAATGAGTGACACCAGCAAGTTATGCATAACAGATGATGGTGTTGATGTGTGCCCTATAGTAAAAGCAACCGGTTGAACCCACTTTCTCGAAACGCCAACAAGAAGAAAAACCAGTGCTCGATCAGCGATGGTTGAAGTGCGATGAGTGCCATCATCTGTAAAACCCTGGACAACGTCTCTTGCAGCATCATAGTACAAATTCTTTTTGAGTGCTATTTCGTCGAAAACTAAAGCGCACACTCGGTCCCGTTCATTCCAAGCTTGAGTATTTGTTGCAATTAAAGAAAGAATTCCTAGAATTATGCCTGGAGTCATCTTTACATTAGCTAGCCACCTCCTTAATGAACGCCGGGAGGGCAAAGAAAAATATGGAGCCAGAAATCGGTATGCTCGCGGACCTCGGAAGTTTAAGTGAAGAGGAAATTTCTTGAACCACACGGGAAACCGCTTGCCCTTGCGTTTGGGCCTCAAGCGAACATGTGCAGAAAGAAGTTTAAAAACCTCCTCGGTGACGTGCGGTCGGATAACTTCAAGGGCCTTTGAAGTCGATAACGGTGCTTGGTGAGGCTGTCTCCGCAGTCTTTTGATAGTTTTCCGCTGTGCTGCTACTTTGGCTTGCAGATGTTTATTGGTTTGCTTGTACTTCATTGATGGAGACATTGTCGCTGGCACACAGGAACGCACTGCAATAAACAAAAAAATGGATGTAAAAGCGAAGAACAACTAATCCCATACGAGCACTTTCCTCGCTCTTTCAGACCCAAGGTGCACAACTTTGTGTGGTGCAAAGTTTTCGATTCCACTACCTAAAAACAAACCATTCACAATGTTGACAATGCACAAAAAAAATAAAAATCACTGAGAGCCCACCCTTACATTTTGTAAGTGCACACGTAGTGTCCTTTTGAGGATAGTTTCCTCAGAATGTCCTAAACATAAAATAGCACATTAAAAACAGCTGCAATAAAAGCATAGTCACCATTTTCTCTAGGGCACTCAGGCGTGGAGCTGTTGGCGGAGACGTCTTCTGGAGGGTTTTGTGAAGCTTGTTCAGTGCCTCGGACAGTGCTGTCGGAACAATCTTGCGAGCGGCCTGCGGAAGTCTCTATATCAATCCACTCTGGTGTTGAAGCGAACATACAACTTACCGGTCACACAAGTTCCTTTTGTGACAGCTGAATGACTGGTTAAGGTTTTCTCCGGCAAGACGAAGTTAGGGGAAATTCTTTCGTCAGCTACAAGGGAGCTGCCACCTGCAGAGGTTTGGTCAACAGTCAATTTCGGTAAAAAAAAAAGAAATCGCGACACTGAACGCACCCTGTTCATCGGGGCACCTCAATGTGTGGAGCCGCTTTTTAAAGCCTCTACCGCAGGTCCTGAAGAAATTAAATTACGACAATGTATCAGTAAGAGGCTTAAAATAACACAAACTGAAGCTCATCTGCACCTTGCAGTGCAGGTTCTGCAGCCATGTCACAGTCACTACTTGAAGCGACGCTCAGAGAACCTGCATATATGTGCAGTTGGTACAAGTTACAAAGCTTGTAGCATGGGGAAACTTAAACAGCTCTTTCAAACGCATAAATTGGTCGAACGCGGAAGAGAAGGTACCAACTAGAAAACAAGTAATTGGTGATTTTTGGAATTATCAACAGTGGCAGCTTTCACTCATAAAAGGTATACGTACATGTGCACTCAGGCTTGAAGATAACGTGAAATAGCCCTTTAAAGTCTTTTAAAACAAGTTGCGTAGGTCAAGAGCATCAAAAAACGACAGAAATGTAAAGCTGCTGTTAGGAAGGTAATAGCCCACAATTCACAAAATTTAAGACTTTCCAAGTGTTACTTCTATAGTGAGGCTTCTCCATCGGCTACAAAGATCTTCATGGTTAACTGTCGCCACTGATTCAATACAAGTGGCTGCTAATGCACATATTTGAGTTTCAGTCAATCACTTACATGGTGCAGCTGGTTTCACACTGGGAACAGCCATTCTTGTAAGCCTTGTGTGCCCAGGGTCCATGAAACTTAGAGCAGTAAAATGGTCGCTACAAACCCTGTACGTTGCGTACAATAGGCTGGCCGGCTTACTAAGGAAATCATCGCGTCCAGCATACTGCATCCATGCTTTCATCCTGCATTGGCAATGAACTATCAGCTGAAAGGGGAAGTGCTTGAATAGTGATTTTTTATTGTTACCCTCACTGAGCAAGTACGAACAATAAGCCTAAAGACATGCAAACCATACAAAAGCTTTAACACACCTGCCGTACCGTGGTATGCGGAAGAAACTCGTCCCAGGCTTCTTATGGGTTCTGCCATTGTTGAAGCACCACGATACACAGCAGTAGCTGCCGTAGCTTGGACCGCCGGACGGCATGGCGTCAGCGCGGTCTGAAAATGTTAGTAAGTGGATGCTTCGCAGTCAAATTACGAAAAAGATATGTGCACGTCATAAGTGTACCAACCCCTTTGAATGATTAGCTAATCGATGCACAATACAAAACCAGTGATACATCTCTGACCCATAAAACTCTGACTTGCAAAGATATACGTCAAGACCACGTACAAAGATCTTCAGAAGTTTCCAGGCCGCTATTCCTTGTAATGCAATGGTATCGCGGCCTGGGAACTTAAGAACACCTTCGTACGTACGCAGTATCAGCAGTATCTTAGGAAGAAAAATCGTAGTTGAAATTTATGCGGTAAAATCATAATGGAAACGTCAAAAAAGTTTGTGAGCAGCTTGCACTAGTGGCACAAGGCTAGCGAAAAAACGAAGATGATGGCCACTTGGCTAGTCCAAATTTGCCTCCGGCACACCAAGAATTATTCGTGTTCCGAGCCTTCGGGAAACGCGTCGTGAAGCATGCGAGGTCCAGAGAATGCTTCTCAATATTTTGCACCGAGCCTATGACCTAGCGTCCCAGCTACGCTCAGCGCACAGACGCTCGCGTCCGTGGCAGACGCAGCACGCGTCGCCTCGGCTTGACGCCGTGCCGCCTTTGCTATACTGCATACGTTGCACAATGTTCGCGTCTAGCCGCCGCATAGAGCCACAAACTTTCTTTTTAGCGAACCTCCCAGTCCTTACAAGCTTCAGAAAAAGGTTACAACTGCGTGAATGAGACGTCACGTAAGAAACAAACTCGCACACTCGAAGCGCAACGTGTGTGTGTGCATCTTTCTATGTTTGTTGCATGGTGTCTTATTCGCGCAAGTGTAACCGTTTTCTGAAAAAATGACCCAACAAGACCAACAACATGTCATTCAACAAGCTTCACTTGAAAACGTGCCTCACCTGTTATCTCACGCACGAAAACGCCGACGCAGCCGACGTTGACGAAAGCGACGAAAGCTTCTCGCTGTCAGTCATGCATGGGCTTGTCGCTGGGTAGATGGTGTTTATGACAGTACGGCTGAAGAAAAATAATCGCGTAAGGTGTGTTGAATAAAGTGTTTTTATGTATAAAGAACATACCAAATTTGGGCGTATAATTATTATTTTGTAAAAACAATTCTGTTGCATTGATTATAACTGTTTTTTTTTGCGCTTGCGCCCTCTGACGTTTGGTGAGAGCACTAGTTCGTTACGTAGTCATGACGCACTTCCTGAGGCCAGGTTTCGCGGAGTGTCCGCTCTTGTCTTCTTGTTTCTCTATGCGCAGACGAGCAAGCTGCCGAGCTTCTTCTGCGCGCTGAAGGTAGGCGGCCACGTCTAGGTTGTTTTCGTCGGTGACATTAGGCAGCATGGCTTCCAGGGTAGTAACGGCATCCCTCCCATGGACGAGATTAAATGGTGTCATTTCAGTGGTCTCCTGCACCGCGGTGTTGTAGGCGATTACCACCTAAGGCAGAATTTATTTATTTATTTATTAATTAATTTATTTATTCAGTTACCCTCAAGGCCCGAGGGCATTACAGAGGGGAGTGGGTACATACATACATGTACAGCATACAAAGCAAAATACAACGACAGAAAAATTGTAATCGTCGCTTGCTACAGGGTTGAACTGAGGCTACGTACAAATAAAATTAGTGACGGCAATTTTAAATAAAGCAGCATCTTTTATACCAACAATATCACAAGGAAGATGATTCCAGCATACGGATGTTTTTGGCACAAATGAATTATGAAAACACTTGGTGTGCGCTAAAGGAAGTCCTACTTTATGGCGACGATCAATGCGAGTGGAAACGTAAGTTGGTTGGGCCAATAATCTGCTTCTGAGTAACGGATTGGTGAAGTAAATTTTACGGAATATACACAGCCGAGACACTTTCCTGCGAAGAGACAGTAGGGGTAATGCTAGTGTAGTTTTATTTGATGTGACGCTCGAGGTGCGATGGTAATTTGAAAGGATGAAGCGCGCTGCCCGATTCTGCACTCGTTCTAATTCATAGATAAGCGAGTCATGACCAGGGTCCCCAACAGATGCTGCATATTCTAATCTGCTACGTACCAATACTTTGTAGAGTAAGAGTTTCAAGGAAACGGGTGCCTGATTAAAATTTCTTCGAAGGTTCACAACGTGCTATTAGCTTTACCTGCAATATATTCAATGTGTGTCTTCCAAGACAATGTAGAAGTTATGTGAATACCTAGATACTTATAAGAATTTACTAATTCGAGAAGAACCTTATTAATATGATACGACCTGATACTAGTGCTGTGTCGGTTAACATGCATGTACTTGCATTTGTTAACGTTTAACGCCATGCCCCAAGTCTCACACCATTCCTGAACCCGATCCATATTAGCCTGCAAATCTAGAACGTCTGAATGTCCCTTAATTGCCCGATGAATTACGCAGTCATCTGCGAAAAGACTCACTGAAGAAGTAATGTTTAGAAGCAAATCATTTATATAGAACAGAAAGAGCAATGGTCCCAACATGGAGCCCTGTGGGACCCCAGAGCCAACCGGGACCCTGGGCGAATCAAAGTTATTAACAGTTACAAATTGGGAACGGTCACTGAAAAAAGCAATCACCCATGCGAGGACGTTATCATCTATATTGAGGCTCCGTAATTTTAAAATGAGTAAATCATGAGGTACTTTGTCCAACGCTTTTGAGAAATCTAAAAAGATACAGTCAATAGGTGTGCCGTTGTCGAGAATAGAATGCAAATCATGTATAAAACATATTAGTTGCGTTTCACAGGAAAAGTTTTTACGAAATCTATGCTGCGAATCAGTAAAGAAAGAATTGCTCTCTAAAAATTTTACAAGGTGCGAATAAATACGTGTTCCATTATTTTGCATGGTATCGAAGTGATTGATACTGGTCTGTAATTTTCCGGGCAAAGTTTATCACCTGACTTAAAGAATGGAATAATTCTTCCCACACTCCAATCATCCAAAAGGCAGCCCACTTCCAGAGATTGCTCAAATAGTTTTGTTAAGATTATGGTGCTGTAGACTTTAGGGTTGATTAAAAACTTGGAAGTAATGTTGTCAATTCCGGCGGAAGACGAGACTTTAAGATTTTCTATTATTTTTTGTACACCCGCTGTGTCAAAACGAATTGCTTCCATTGGGAGATAACCACTAGCTTGACAAACAGGGTTTGAACCTTTGTTGAGGAGACCTGACACTGCCGCCGCGAAGGTGTCGCAGAGAATAACAGCGCAATCATCTTTATGGGTTACCCCGTCCGAAGTTGTAAGTGTTATTTCATGAGTATCTTTTTTATTCACCACCCTCCAAAATTGTCTCGGGTTGTTGACTAACATATTGGGGAGTGTGTTATTAAAATAGGTTTCCTTTGCTGCTTTTGTGGCCCTCCTATATTCCCCATTAGCAACGTAGTAAGAATCCCATCTGGCCTGCGAGTTAGAAACTTTAGCGGACCGAAACAGCCTTTTTTTTTCTTATTAGCCAACCTTTTCAAAGATTGGCTATACCAGGGAGCATGCTTATTGGTGGTGACTAGCCTCAGGGGAACAAACGCTTCAGTCAGGTATGCTACTTTTTCTTTGAACAAAATCCAGTTCGAATTGACAGAACGAGCTTCGAATTCATCAAGATAGCTGTCCAGAAATAAACAAAGTTCTCTATTGATGGCATCAAAATCGGCAGCAGCGTAATCTCTAATGTGCTTAGTATAATTTTCATGGTGAGGAACGCAAACATCCATAGTGGAATGGAGCAAAGAATGATCACTTAATTGAGGCAAACAAAGTGGAGACATGAACAGGTCAGGCACGTTGGTTAACACGAGATCTAAAACGCTCGAAGTAGTAGGTGTAATGCGAGTTGGTTGGGTGACAATTTGCGTAAAGATGAAATCAGAACAAAAGCTCAAAAAATTATAACTGTCAGTAGAGAACGGACTTAACTGAGGTACATCACTGGACCAAAATATATTTGGGTAGTTGACAAAGCTCGGATCGCAGGACGGTAGCAGATACCCAAGATAATATTTTTATAACATGTGCAAATTTCAACAAATATGATCTCTAAATTGGTTACAACAGGCACAAAAGACGAAGAAATATGATCCGCTACAGCAACAAGTACACCACCACCGCATCTATCACCTCTATCACGACGATACACATTGAAACGCTTTGTGGAATCAAACAATTCACTGCTGTTAATTTTTGAAGTAAGCCACGTTTCAGTTAACAATACAACATCAGCGTCACATGAGTCGACTGCCGCATTTAGTTCATCGCGTTTCGATAAGACACTCCTGATGTTCGTGAAAAGAAAAGAAAGCGAATTTTTTGGGCACCGCCCCCCACCCCTCGCGTGTCGCTACTGCGGCGAGTTTGCAGCTGATAACGGTGCCCTGGATACTGAGGGTTCGCCTGAAAGCTGCCGATTAACGAATTCCCCAGAGGCGCCACCAAGTTCGTACACACTGTCGTCAGAAAAATTGTAACTGTAACGTTTATCACCTATGTGCAAGTTATTGTACCGAAGCTTGAAAGAAACGTCCCGTTGTTTGGCGAATTCTACAAGCTTCTTTCGCGCCTGCCGCGTTTGAAGGGAATAATCCTCACTTACAGTGATGCCATTCTTTTTTAATTTTCCGCTGAGCGATAGTAATTCCTGCTTTACCTTAAAAGATGCAAACTTAGCAATAACTGGTCTATTTTGGTTGGGCCTGTACGTTCATAGCCCGTGTACTCGCTCAAGAGCTTCGCTCGGCACTGGTGACTTAAAAACGGTACTGATCTTTTTAACCAGTTTTTCTTCAGTTTGGTTCCATTTCTCCTGCGGACAGTCTGTCAAACCGTAAAACAAGAGGTTACTGCGTCTCATTCTATCCTCAAGCTGAGAATGTTCATCGTGTAACCTAGCGTTTTCTCTGCTCAGATGGTCGGTTAGCTGCTTTAGCTGCAAAAGTTCATCCCCGACCTCGGCGTTGTCACACGCTTTTGCTTCGACAGCGGCGAGCCTACGGTCGATGTCGTTAACTTTGCGCTCGATTGCTTCCTGGTTGTTTTTAATTTCATTCACGCTAGATATTAACTTAACTTGGTCCTGTTCCATTTTTTCGGTTCGAGAGTTCACGCTCTGCAGAAGAGCAAACATGTTACTAAATTTTGGCTCATGAGCCCTGTTCGATACGTCAGACTCAGGAACATTTTTATTGGGCCCTGGGTTTTCTTCAACGTCGCCAGATAGCAAAACAAGCCTAGATATAACGTCTACACATTCACTTAACAGTGACACCAAGACTCCCGGGCGTGGGATTAGCATCAAGCACACATTGTTGGACTTCTTTGCATATAAAGGAGTATTGTTACTAACCTGTGCGAACAAGCGAGCAAGGTTACGGTGCCGCATTTCTGCGCTGTTCCCACGCCCACTGGAGAGGCCAGGTTCGTGCCATCCGTTTTTATCCTGGGCTTGCGATGACGTCACGACCGATGAAGTGGCCGCCTGGCTCGGGAAGATGTTGCAGGGGTGTTTCCGGCCAAATCCTGGACTGGCCGAAAACTGGTCGCTATCAGGCAGAAGCACTGTCCGTGGCTCATGCCCAGCAGTCGGGGATAGCCACGAGCAGAAGTGAAGAAGTGAAGCAACCTGTGTGAACAAGCGAGCAAGGTTACGGTGCCGCATTTCTGCGCTGTTCCCACGCCCACTGGAGAGGCTAGGTTCGTGCCATTCGTTTTTATCCTGGGCTTGCGATGACGTCACGACCGATGAAGTGGCCGCCTGGCTCGGGAAGATGTTGCAGGGGTGTTTCCGGCCAAATCCTGGACTGGCCGAAAACTGGTCGCTATCAGGCAGAAGCACTGTTCGTGGCTCATGCCCGGCAGTTTGTGATAGCCACGAGCAGAAGTGAAAAAGTGAAGCAACCTGTGTGAACAAGCGAGAAAGGTTACGGTGCCGCATTTCTGCGCTGTTCCCACGCCCACTCATTAAGTCCCAGGTCTTGTGTTCTGTGTCCACGTACATAGCGAGCATATCGGCAATGGTCTTGTTCAAGCGTTCCGTGAGACCATTTGTCTGCGGATGTTACGCAGTTGTTCTTCGGTGATCTGTATGACTGTAATGTAAGATTGCCTGAGTAAGATCAGCCGTAAACGCTGTTCCCCTGTCTGTTATTAGTACCTCAGGTGCGCCATGACGGAGGATAATTGATTCGACAAAAAATTTGGCAACTTCTACGGCTGTGCCGTTCGGGAGGGCCTTAGCTTCAGCGTATCGGGTAAGGTAATCAGTGGCCACTATGATCCACTTGTTACCGGATGTTGACGTGGGGAAAGGTCCAAGCAGGTCTATACCAATCTGTTGGATTGGCCTCGACGGGGGTTCAATTGGCTTGAGAAATCCAGCTGGTTTTGTTGGAGGTCTCTTCCGGCGCTGACATTCGCGGCAACTCTTGACGTACCGCGCAACATCTGAGGAGAGGCGGGGTCAGTAGTATCGTTCTTGAATTCTGTGGAGTGTGCGTGTAAAACCGAGGTGGCCTACAGTGGGTTCGTCATGTAACGCTTGTAAAATTTCTTCTCTGAGGCTGCTTGGGACGCTACCCCGCACCTCCAACAGAATGTCACGTAAGAGTGAGGGTAGCCCGAAGACAGGAGACCGGGAGGTTAGTAGAAATAGAAGGAGATCCGTTTATTTGGCGGACTTGCGCCCACTAAAAGAAAACAGACACACCGGCACTAAAAGAAAACAGACACAACAGAAAATGTCCCACTTGAACGCAAGGCGCGTTCGACGGCCGTCGGCTAACAGAAATGTCCCACTGGAACGCAAGGCGCATTCACCATCCGAGATACAGTCGCCGTAGCATCTGGGGCTATCTCGTTATCAACGAATGGTCGACGTGCGGGCCATGATCTTCGCAGATGAGTCGCGATGCATCCTGGACCACGATAAGGCCGCGTGCCGGTGGTATCGGCATGCGCAACACTGTCCGCAATACGCCTCGCGGAAATATTATGGGAACGCGCGGGTGAAATGTACCTGCCATACAAGATGAGCGCCGGCCATCGCACTCATATGTATGACAAAAAAGGCAAAAGCTTTACTCAGGAGTAAGTTTACACGTAGCGCTGGACGTGTGCATTTGTGTTTATCTTCGTCAAACTGTGCGCCAGGACGGCAATCATAGGAAGAAGAGCGGTAAACAAGTGCAGGGTTTAGATTATTCAGCGCAGTCAGTCTATGTCTGGCTGTATTGTTTGCGTGCCGCCAAGCCGCGCAGCTTAATCAAGATCAGCTTTTATATAAGCATCTGGCTTCGACTAAGAAATGCATCTTATAGCGCGCAGAAGGCGAGATAAAAAAGATATCTCAATTCGCTCAATAAGTGTTGCGCTTCATGCCGATCGACCGACGACGTTGGCTAAAGCAGTGATCCCGAAATGAAGTTTTAGGGCACCATTACAGTCATCCCCATGCCCTGAGATCTTTCAAATAGCGATTTTTATTTGCAGTAACGTATCATACAATGAAAACTGTTTTCTGTATCGACTGATCTGCTAACCAAACTGACAGCGTACCCACAAGCAGCATAAGTGCATTGCAGATCATCTTAGTGCGACAAAACGTTTCTCTACCGTTTATGGCTTTCGTAGCTTGTCATTGTCACAATCACGGTTAGAAAAACAAGAAAAACAACTTCTACAACACTGACAATGCACGGAGAGGTGTTTTGTTTTTCAACGGAGCGGTACAAAACTGCGCGCGTGCCACTGCTAACCAGCTCGGTGCGTCGAGCCGGAAGCAGTCGTATCCAACAGTTCCCTGCGATGGCCCATATTACCAGTTACCTGTTATTTGTTCGTCAGTCTTTTCCACGTCCCTCGTGGATGCAAATGACAGTGGCATCGATGATGGCGATGGTGAAGAACTGCCTACAGACGTTCGCGCCGAGCACGTGAAATGTCAACTAAAGCAACCGTCACTATTTTGTGCAGCCACGTGATCATATTGACGGGACCGTGGGAGGCGACCGATAAGCAGTGCTGAAAATTGGCGGACTTTGTTCTCGTTTTGATGATGATGTTTTATGTTTCATGGCACAAGGGCCATTTCATGGCCAAAGAGCGCCAGTTCATCTTACTAGAGATATGGACCATGATTGTGATAAGTGGCTGAAGAGCGGCCATAAAATTCCTCGCGCTAAGGCGGGTAAAAACATAGAAGTAATGAAATCATGACCAGGTCGTGAATAGTGTATGGTGGTAATAGATGAGAAAAGTTTTTGATAATAAAAACGATGGTGCCTCATTCGTTCACACTCTGGCGTCCAAGGGCCGTGTGGCAAGTGCGTTGTTTTGTGTAGCCACCGCAGCGGAGACATCTCTGGAGAGGTCGTGCAACAGAATGCCCGGGTATATGATATGAAAAGTACAAACTTCTCTTAAAAAAGTCAACAATGATTTATGTGCAAAGAAGTGGTTCCCTACCAACGAACATTGCAGGATGAAGTGATATCTGTTGTCAGTAGGGTAACAGCAAGTGTTGTCTTCTTAGCGTATGTAGTTCTTTACACTGGACTAGAATATGAAGTACGGTGAGTGCTTCTCCACATCTGTCACACAAAGGTGAATCGCGCCCAGGTAAAATAAATGAACGTGTTGTGTGTGTATGTCCTGTTCTTAACCGTGTAAGGATTACTTCTGTGAAGCGTGATTTTAATACTGGCAGCCAGTGACCAAGGTGTGGCTTGCTGACATGCAATTTATTACTCGTGTATGTGTTCCATGTGCTGTGCCAAAAACCCCTGAATTTTCGTTTTAGAAAAGGTTTCAAGTCGAGTGCAAAAATTGGTATCGGAGTGTAGATAGTGGTTTTGTTGGCGCATCTAGCTAGCTGGTTCACCAGAATGTTGCGTTGTATTTCACGGTGTCCTGGCACCCAGAAGACTACAACATGCTGCTTAGATGAGTGCACTGGGCATCGGAGTGAATAAAGCGAGACAAGGATAGGGTTTTTGTGCTTTTTATAAGTTTTCAGATCTTTTAATACGCATAGGGAATCTGTATATATGATTGCCTACTGTAGCTATATTTGTTTAATGTGTTTAACAGCCGCAAGTATCGCATAAACTTCGCCGGTAAAAATGCTTGAATCATAGTGCAGAACGCCGGATTTCTAAAAGAATGGGCCGACGGCTGCATACGAGAGAGAATTGTTAGACTTTGAAGCATCCGTAAAGAGCTCAGGACATGTGTATTTGTGTTCTAGTTCAAAGAAGTATGTCTGGATATGTGCAATCGGTGCATGCTTCGTAACCTCTAAAAAAGACACGTCGCAATCTATCGCCTGCCACTGCCATGGTGGCAGGCTTATTGCGGGAGCCATCAAGTGGTGTTTGAGTGGCACACCAGTTTCCTTCGCTAGGCCCCTCACACGTAATGAGTAGGGCTGTCTCATAGAAGGCCGTTTCTCAAACAAAGCAAGGATTGACATGTCAATAATTGTGGAATGTGATGAGTGATTCTTCTCTGCACTTACATTAAGATGAGATTTAAAAGACATGAAATATCTCTGTAGATAGAGCGACCACTCGTTCGATTCCACGTACAGGCTTTCCATGGGGCTAATACGAAAAGCACCCGTAAAGAGACGGATGCCTAGATGATGAACAGGGTCAAGCATTTTAAGGGCAGTAGGTGTCGCAGAATGGTATACTATTGTCGCATAATCTAGGCGAGTAAGTATGAAGCTTTTACACAAATTCATTAAACACTTTTTATCACGTCCCCACGTAGTGGGTGACAACACCTTCAGAACGTTCATAGCTTTTATGCACATGTGTTTTTAAATATCTGATGTGTGGTAGGCAGGTTAGCTTAGTGTCCAAGATTAGGCCTAAGAATTTGTGTTCGGTATTAACAGAAAGACGCTGCCCATGCAGTTGAATATCAGGTTCGTAATAAATGCCTCCCTTCCTGGAGAACAAGACACACGTGCTTTTCAGTGCATTCTGTCGGAACCCGTTTTCTTCTGCCCAATTAGAGACTTTGTTCAAACCAAGCTGAACCTGCCACTCACACACGTCCAGATTACACGACTTCAAACCAAGCTGAACGTCATCGACACATATGCAATAAAACATATTGCGAGGAATGAACAAGCGCAAGGAATTCATTTTGATAATAAAAAGTGTGCAAATAACTACACCACCTTGTGGCACACCTGTTTCTCGGACAAACGATTGACAGAGAACGCTGCCCACTCGAACCTAGTATGTGCGAATTGACAAGTAACTTTCATTTATACTTAAAAATCTGCCATGCACGCCAAGATAGGACATGTTTCTTAATATTCCAAAGTGCCCTGCTGTATCATAGTCCTTTTCAATATCAGAGAACACAGAGAGAAAATATTGTTTGTGGACAAAAGCGTCTCTGACCTGTGCCTCAATACGAACAGGGGGGTCGGTGGAGGATCTACCCCCTCGAAACCCGCACTAATATGGGTCGAGGAAAGTGTTCGTTTCAAAGAAATGAACAAGTCAGGAGTTTGTCACTTTTTTTGAGAAGTTTGCTTAAACAGCTTTTAAATATGATAGGCCTATAACTCAAAACTGAAGAGGGGTTTTTGCCCTGTTTCAAAATTGGACTAACAATAACCTCTTTCCAGGAAGCAGGGATAGCGCCAGAGAACCAGATAGCATTGTACAAGCAAAGTAGGGTTTTTTGTGTTTTGATTGGTAGATTTTTTTCAAATTTCATACATCACTCGGTCAAATTCCAAGGCGGAATTACTGCAGGAGTTTAGTAACATTTGAAGCTCAGCTAAGGTGAAATCTAGGTTAGATGCCTCGCATTCAGTACATTTGTGTTCGGGTTTCTCTTTTATATTCTTGTTCTGTATTTTTAAAAGCATCATTATAGTGTGACGAGCTTGAAACCTGTTCGAAGTGTGCACCAAGGAAGTTAGCTTGGTCTTCCAAGGTGTCACTCTGTGTGTTTACAACTGGGAGGGATTGCACTTGTCTTCCTCCTACCCTACCAACCATGCTCCAGACTTTAGCCTCTTGTGTATATGAATTGATTTCTGATAAAAACTTCTACCAGCTTTTTTCTGGCCCACTGACACGTTCTCCTGCCTTGCGACTTTATTTTTCTAAAGCTGTGAAGATTTTCGGCGGTTTGTGAGTTCCGAAGAAAGCTCAATGCTTTGTTTTGCTGTTTGCGCGGGTTTCAGCACTCATAGTTCCACCACTGCGCACGTCGTTTTCCAGGGTGTTCATTCGTTTGTGGGATGTATTTTGTGGCAGCATCAATCGAAAACGCTGTGAAGTAGTTGACAGCAGCATCGATATTCAAGTACATATATCATTCTAACCTGAACGAGCGATGGTATAAAACTGTTATCAGTCGGCTCTGTTTGTTAGTCATTTGGGAACCTGTGGTGAACACTCAGTTGCTGTGATTGTTCTCAGAAATACGGGAAAGTGGTCAATTCCGTAGGGACTACTGATAAATTTCCACTGGAGTAGAGGCACAAGGGACGGAGATACAATGCTTAGGTCTATGGAGGAATCGGTTTTGTTAGCGAGTATATAATAGGTTGGTTCTTTTAGATTCAAGAGACAGGCGCTTGGCGAGAGGAGTAACTGTTCAATCTGTCGACCTCGTGCCTCTCAAAGAGTGTCGCTGCATAGCTTGCTATGTGCATTCAAGTCTCCAAGGAGCCACTTGGAGACCGAACGTCGCTTGTGGCAGCCACTGCCACAAGCGACGTTCGGAGTTGTGTGTGCATGCGATCTGTTGATTGACTATAATGGCTACACCTCCGGATGGTGTCACGGCAACATCACGGTCCTTTAAAAAAATATTGTGGTTGCGTAGAAAGCTGGTGTGTCTTGGTTTTAGGTGTGTTTCTTGTACACACGGCCCTTTTGGTGAGTGTTTGTATAACAGTTATTGGACATCATCAAGGTTCCTTAGAAGACCCCTGACGTTCCGTAGTATAATTTGAGTGTTCGTGATGAAAGTAAAGTAGTGGTGTGTGTACGAAGAGCGAGTGGCTGTTCAGGCGGAAAGTTTGAATTAAATTGACAGGGCCGTCACCAGGTCCCGGTATCTGTTTTTTTCCTGAGGCGCTCCAAGAAGCCATGCCACTCCCTATGCACCAAGGGTACCGACGTATTCATTGCCTCCTCGGAGGCACTGGATGCCTGCACGTGCGAGCCAGTTGTTCGAAGTTTAGGCCTCGCCTGATGAGGGGAGGCCATGAGACCGGAAGACGCGGGGGTCTCTGATCTCTGTTCGTATGTAGGTGGAGTAAACGGAACTACTGCCGCCTTGGGGGCAGGCGCCACAGCCGAATGCTCGCTCTGCAGGCCGAAGCAGTGGCGAAGGCTGGTGCAACGGAACCCACGGGGGCGCAGCATCAGCATATGATTTCGGGCAATAGAATGGCGATACCTTTCTTTTGCCTTCTTTAAATGAGATGTTTTCCTTCACCTTCAGTGTGATGATCTCTTTTTATTTCCTCCAGAATAGACATGACCGTGAGTATGAGGCATGATTTCCATCAAAGTTGACACAGTGTGCCGGTTCTGTGCAGGTGACCAAGGTTTGACCCGAAACTCCACATTGTGCACAAGTTTGTCGGCCATGACAGCTTTGCGAGCCGTGGCCATATCTGTGACATTGAAAGCATAGTCGCGGGTTAGGTATGTATGGCCGAACACGAAGCTTTGTGCATCCAGTTGTGAGTGTTTCGGGAAGGATGCTGGAGCCGAATGTAACGAATATATGTTTTGTCGGAGTCTCTTTGCCATTTCGCTTCATCTTGATTCTCTGTACATTATTACATTCTCTTCTTTCCAGCCGTCGAAAAGTTCGGCATCTGTCAAGTCAACTAGGTCATCCTCTGATACGACTCGTCAGACCGTGTTCATCGAACGATGTGCTGAAACAGCGACGGGGACATCACCAAAACTCTTTAAACCAGATAGTTTATCATATTGTTCCTTGTCTCGAACTTCAATGAGAAGGTCACCACTGGCTTTTTTTGTAGTTTTGTTCCCTGTTCCAGGTGTCTCTATTAGGCACCTTGATACTAGGAACGGTGAAAATTTTCTGACAAGTTTTGCTGGTGTGTCATTGTGAATAACGTGGTAGTGTGAAAAGTTGTTTTTGTTTAGTTGGAATAGCTGAAAGCTTGTTTCAGTGCGCGCTCTCTTCAAGGAGCGATCAATAGGAAGTTGGAAGTTTTTAGCCATAAATTATGGAGTGTGTCCAGTGGCGGTGACAGCCACCCACCACCGAGACCAACGAGGGAAAGCTGCAAGAGAAGAAAAAAATTCTTTCATACGCCAACTGTACACCGCCACTATAACATGATGTGAGGCATCCCAAGGTGGGGAGAACACACAAGGTTAACCCTTGCCGCCAGGAAGAAGCGGAAGTAAGCAGAAGAGAGAAGTCGACAGGACAGACTAAAAGTGACAGATAAAGACAAAGTCGTAAGGAAAGAAATAAGAAAAGGCGACTGCTGATCTCACCTGGTTGGTTCAGCCGAGGGGTACCGTCTACGTGCAGCCGGGGCCAAAGGAGTGTGTTGCCTCTGCCGGGGCGCCTTAAAAGTCCAATCACCCGGCGTCGGCTCAACCTCCAGGATCCCCTTTTCCCCGGACAGGGCAAAGCCATGCACGGCTAGGCGTGGAAAGTAGTAGACCCCCCCCCCCTACGTTAGCTCGAGTCCGTGGTGTCGCTACACACCAAACGCCCACTTAGGCAGACACCCCTGCGGGCTGCTCTAGTTTTAAATTGGCTTCTATAATGGTCGAAATAATCAACAATACATATAAAACAGGGTTTATTGGCGTAAGTAGTACGTGCACAACAGGTCTACCTATACGAAAAGTGGGTGGCAGCAACCGACCCAGAAATCACAGCGCTAGAACCAGCAGCTCGTGCTCGGCTCCCCTCGTGAACCACTAAAGTCATGGCCCACCGTGTCACATGATCTTCATCTCTACAATACCCCGGTGACAAAGACGAGCCATACTGGCACGTCAGGCTGATTAGAGTAGGAGTGGGTAGTGATAGTGCTTGAGGCGACTAACGTGGACAGTCTTACAATCGAGGTGGCGCCTGTCCGTACATGGCGGGACCGGTTCAATCACTCATGTAACAGGAGATCGACGTTCAGCGACGCGATAGGGACCGTAAAATTTAAGGGCAAATTTAGAGGACAAACATCGGGAGTGGAAGGGCAGTCGGAGCCAGACGAGCGAGCCTACGGCGAAAGTCTTGGCTTGCTGGTCGTGGTCGTGGCGCTCTTTGTCGAGTGCTTTCCTACTGAAAATTCCTATACAGATAGGACCCGTATCATACGATGTTATTGGATACAGGTGAAATAGGGATTACGGGCCATATGGGGGATAGAGGGATTACGGGCCATATGGAGGATACAGGGCTTAAGGGGCATATGGGGTATATGGGTCATACAGGAGTTATAGGGTTTGTGGGTAATATAGGTGATAGGGGTCCGATGAGTTCTCCGGTTCCTCCTGAAAATCATAATATAGTGCAAAAAAGAGAGAACGGTCACACAAAACCACACACCATATAATTTTAAGCAAGCATAAACTAGCCCAAAAACAAGTCCTTCTGCAGAACAACCCCGGTTACTTTGGGCAAGTAGTAAAGGTCATAAGTAATGTTTGCCCAAGCATGGTAATAAGGCTATACCAGTTTAGAAAGTGTACAAAATATGATATGCCACAAGGGGCAATTTAATGGTGCTTAGAAACTGCAGTTGACTAAACGGGTGGAAGTGTTGTATGTAGTGTAGTGTGGGGACAATTGAGAAAAACAAGACAAATATTTTTGCATCCTCGAATTCATTTATATGATTAAACATTTTGCAAGGAAGTGTGTTTATCTTTCTCAGCCTGCTAGGTTCATGCGTATCTGCTGGCTGATTCACAAACTCTGCAAATCCATTTGCACAGTAATGGGCAAATACATGTAGCACTTACTAAATACTTTACTTATTTGTTTAACTGTAAGTTAAAACATAAAGCGAAATACCATAAAGAGTACTGACACAAAATTTCGTGGCTAATATAGCCTGCGACATCGATTCCTTTGAACATGCGTGTTGTGTCTTCGCGGTTTCTGTGTGTGTGTGCGCGCGCACCTGTTGACGCCTCAGCTGGCCGCCTGCACCACATCGGACTTTTGCTACTACCACGTGCGAATCGTTATCTGGCTAACGCTACGCTGCCTATAAATACGTTATACACTTTTGAATAAACGTTGTTTTCATTCTGCTGACTAAGTTGATACATTGCTGGTCCGGCACTGCTATGCGCACACCATGGCTATGCTACAGTGGCGACGAGGATGTTCACCACCCATGCAGTGAAAGACGACCCTGAACCTGACACTACAAAAATTGAGCAACCAAGGCGATCATGGCTCACGACCAGCTTCCGGATTTCGAAGAGAGCAAAGATAAGTGAACGCCATACCTTATCAAAGTCGAAGCATACTTTGAAGCGAATGCCATTGAAGACTCGACTAAGAAAAGAGCATTGCTGGTTGCTGCCTTAAGCACGCACACGATACAAGTGCTGGCAGGGAAGGTGGCTCCACGCAAGCCGAATGCGCTGACTTATGAAGAAGTCGTGGCACTGTTGAGTGAGCACTACGACACCAAGCGACACGAAATCACAGAAAGTTACAAGTTTTTCAGTCGGTGTCAAGTGGAGGGTAAGCCCATTAATGAATTCCTGGTCGACATTCGCCGAATAGCTGATAATTGCGATTTTGGCAGTGCATTAAATCGCATGCTACGAGATCGCATTGTGTGGTGTCCGGTCAAGTGCACTACAGAAGCAGCTACTTGCGAAGCGGGAATTAACATTAGAAGACGCTGAAGCGATGGTCCTTTCTGCTGAAGCTGCAGATAGTGGCGTGAAAAACATGAACGGATCTGGATTGACACCAGTGTTAAAAGTACAAGCGTATCAGCAGAAAACACCGCAAGACGAGAGATGGAGGGCTACACGTCAAGAATGCTCAAGGTGCGGTAGTGCAAAGCACAATGAGAGCGGTTGCACCTGGTCTAACGCTCGCTGTTATCGCTGTGGAGGACGCGGTCACCTTGCGAGGAAATGCCGAAGCCGCGGTCCTCACGAGCAAGGAACAGCAAGCAGGGCACAAGCCAACATTCTCACGGGGACGGAAGGTTCGACAGACGACGAACACGAAGCAGCGCACATCTGGGCCTTGGCCTCGAAACGGAAGAGTTGTCTGGTGCCACCAATTCGCCGAACGTTCTCTTGGTGTGGTGTGCAGCTTACCATGGAAAAAAAGAAAAGCGGCGCACAAAAAGACGGAGACAAAGAAGAGAACCACACACAGCGCTGCACTCACAACTGAAAGTTTAATCCGAGCAACAAGAATTTAAAAAGTAAAAGCCGCGCATGACAAGTGAGGTACAACGAGATTAAATGATACGCTCATCAATAAAAGTGAACTCTTTTTTGTGCAATGTAATCGAGGTCTGGCTTACGCAATCATCACGTGACTTGTTAATATGATAGGCTTCAGACACCTCACGGGTGAATTGATTGTGGTGCTTAAAAATAATAACAGTGTTAGACAGATCAGGTGTGCACCCACACGTGGCACAATGCAAAGCCAAATGGGAAGGCGTGCCGTTATGCAAAGAGAGATAGTGCTCCCGCAACCTTTTATTAACACAGCGGCCCGTCTGTCGCACATAATGAAGACCACAAGATAAAGGAATGCGGTACACCACCCCCACAGCACAAGGAACATACTTATTTCCATGGTTTACGGCACATTTCTTTACATCTGGCTTGTCCTTCTTGTCTAGCTGATTTGCCACCAATGCACATATCTTTCCCAATTTAGTGGGTGCCCTAAAAACCACATCAACTCCGTAGCAGGAACCAACAATTTTTAACCCATGTGCCAGTTTATGCATATAGGGAATTGCTGCGAACTTTATTTTTTCCCGATTGGTTTTCCTAGCTGCACGTCCTTTTAAACCACCAAATAACTTATCGCAAACAGCCACAATTATGTTAGGGGGCAATCCTGCTTCCTCTAGTCTTGCAACTTGCTTAGCAAAAACCGAACCCAACACATGCCTGCACGATTTTTCTAGAGCGGATTTAGGGCAGGAGAAAGCGATGCCCCTCTTTACCACCTTTACCACCATAGATCGCAATGTAGACACAATCCTAAGCGGAACTGTGATGTGTATTTTCCGTGCTGCCTGCGTTATGCTGCGGCAGCACGTAAGTGCGTCAGTATTCTGTGTGTAAGGAGGAAGAAGAACAATACGCCATGGTGAGCCATCTCTTAAGCCAGAAGCGCCAAGCGGGAGCTGTTTGTCCCAGCGCCTTGATTACTGTGTCGGTTGTCACCGCCCACTTTCACTATTGATAGACCTGCTGTGCAAGTGCTACTTACACCTGGAAGCCCCGTTTTTTGTGTACCATTTAGCACACTAGTTGGCATTTGTTGCATTCCGTGGCTCGTGTTCTTAGACCTGTGCCAAACTAAAACTAGTCTGTAATAAGCAGACAGCAATTACCCATCTGTCTCATGCTGCAGCAAGCAATCCACCACACTGTGACTAATAGGCTGTCAACAATGTTAATATTGCAAGACAAAAATTTGCGTCAGTACCTCTTCAAGCAATAATCACTAGCCACAACCTCCAAATTTCTCGCTGTCAGGGCCCCGTTCAGGGGCACTTGTTTGTCCTCTTCATGCACAAATACTCCAACGCGGGGCTACTATGAGGCTCTTGTTCTGAAGCTGAAGGACACTCCACAGGAGCTTTGTGGCCTCCTTGCATTACGACCGCAGCCAAGCCCACTGCTCCTTCTTCTGCCTCTCAAATGAACCTGCAGGGGGAAAATGTCTCTGTGATCCTTTTTTCTTGTGTGTGGGAGTTAACATCGTTACACTCACTCTCAAATTGTTGCTTTGACACTTAAATCTTACTAGCATAACTACTTCAAAAAATAAAGTTTCACTAGTAAAAATTGATCGAAGAGGTTCCACAATTTTGAATTCAAACAGGTAAATAGAAGGTCTCACAGAAGAATATGCGTGGAGCTCTAGGCGCGTGCACGAGTTGTGATCTGTGGCCTTAGCACAGCACTTAAAAGGGCACATGTCTTTTCTACTGAGAACAAAAAAATGGATTAAAAATGTGAAGTAAACAATAAGTAGGGGTACCCAAATATTCATATTTTTGAATGTCTTTTGAATAATATTTACTATTCGGTTCAATTCGTACGGCAAATTTTGCTATTTGAACTATTTTAACTTACCAGAGACAAAAAATTGGGTCAATGTCTGACTGAAAGGGACCCTCCAAATTTTTAATATGTTTCACCTCATCACACTCGTATTGCGTGAAAGCTGCCTTTCTGGCTCTGCTACGGTCGCAAATGTACTGACTCTAGAAAAGGCTGATTCTAACAAGGAGATGATAGGTGTGGCAGAGACAAGGGCTTATTTAGAGTGGTTTTTGACCTGAAATTTGATCAACTCTTTGGCTGCGTGAAATCGTGCATATAAACACATTCGTGCATATATAAATTCAATTGTGCATTGCCTTATTCTTTATAAGGCAACTACGAAACGCTACCCTACCAACACTTATCAATTTTGCCAAAAGGAAGACTTTCATCTCATAAGAATAAACTTTGGAAGCCTCTCCAAATTTTTCTAGAATTTCACATGAAGTATTTGAAAAAAATTCTAGAAGTATTCGAGAAATTTCAGAAAAATATTCAATTTGCACACACACTTCAATATGAGAATTCACTTTGGCACACATACTATAACAATAAAGTTTAAGAGAAGTGGGATAACCAGAAATAGTTGAGCATTTTATCGCACACTCGTGCCACAGAGAATTATTCTTCTTGTTCTTGAAGCCCTTTGATGATGTTGAAGCAGGCAAAACCATATAAAGTATAGCCAATTGGGGGCACACTTGCACCACAGCGACCTTTTCCTCCTGTTCTTCGAGTGCCTTGACGGTAACATATAATGTCCAGCAATTTAAGGGCCTCGATCATCTTTTGTAATCACTTAAATCGTTTTCAAATTGTTCTTTTAAAGTGTAGCAGATGGCAGATATACAGGAATTAGGCATGCTAAAATGGGCATTTCTTTCACAAATTCAGCATAGTATACACAACACTCTCCATGAAGCAATTTAAGTGGCCCAGCAACCCTTTTCGAGCATAGTCAGAAAATGCTGCCGAGGGTAGTCGAGGCACCTGAGAGCATGTGAGACAAACATAATAGGGCAACACGCAGCCTGTTATTCATAATTTATTATCAGTCACCTGAAAAACGCTGTTTCCCCTGAACAAATAAGGCTCCAAATTCAACTGACTGCGCTTCAAGTGCAATGTGTACAACCGCAACCGGAGGCCGCCACATGCCCGTGCACCTGTTCGTGATTACACTGAAAAGAAGCCCCATGTTAGAAGAAAACAAAAGGGGGGGGGGGAATAAAAGAGTTCAAGTTCAGGACGCACGTTGATGAATAGACATAGCTTCTTGTCCCACAGTCATCCCCTCCTGCGTGGCTTTGAGTGAGCTCACTCGAACGAAAGGTGAAAGAAAGCACGTAACGTATGTGACGAATTCCTGTAGCTCTGCTAGTACTGCGCAGATTGCAAAATTTTTTGCAACAGTCGATTTGGGATGAATTAGGTTTCTCTAATGAAGACATTTGATGGTTACTTGGAAAGGCTTTTCAGGGCTTCTTCATTACAAGGCAATGCGAACATGTGCCTGTAACATGAAGGTAGGAACTCTTCAACCTGATATGGTTTTGTTATGGCACAACGTAGTCATTACAATTCCAGCTTCCAGTTTTAAATTTAGTCGACCTGTTCTAAACTTTACCCACTGTACAAACCACACTTTTATATCAGTAAATTATCCAAAAATGAAGAAAATGCACTAATTATGTGAGCAAATACAGTACATGGATATAAAAAAAATAAGTGCAAGCTGCAGGAGTGTAAATGGCATATTTAGGCTGTATGAGGAATGTCGTGGATTTGGTAGCGATAAGTATTAATGCATACAGCAAAGAAAAATTTTTTAAAAAAGCAAAGCTGCCCACTTTGTTATTTATGAGGGCCAGAACTGTAAGCGACAGTCCCCCCACTGAGTGCTGCCCCCCAAAAAGCAAAAAAATTAGATAGGTAAGTCAGTCTTAAATAAGGTGATTCCACACAAGCATGCAACCACAGCTGACACAAATGAACACTTAAACAGCATTAAAAAAGAAGCCCCCAAGCACAGCCCCTAATGAGCCCTTTGCAGCTACACGAGCTATCAACAGCTGTTTCGCTGAAGCATGCATGCTCCTGCACCCTCCTCTGAAAGAAGGCACCGCGCAATGGCCAGCATGCTTCACACCAAATGCTGGTGCAAAAGCCCCTCCAAAAAATAAGAACTCAGGACACAATGTCATGTAGAAGCCGCTACAGTGCTATGAGAAAAGCATGCAAGAAACTTATTTATTTCAAGGCTTTGCCTTTGTTTTGCTATGCATGGATGTGTCATGTCAATATTCCTCGAACCAGGGTGCAAATGGCAACTATTGGCACCCTTGTTCAAGAATAATAGCAATTGAGAGTCGAGATTAGCAGTTACCTCTTTTGGATTCAATCTCACTTAACTCTACAAAACAAAACGCTGGTTAAAGCAAATGGGAGCAATTTATGGCCCAATCCGAGTTTGAGTGACTCGGCTTGTGAGAGAGTTTGCCGACCTATGGCTAAGAGGGGTTCTGAAGTCTGCCATTCCTTTCCTCCAAAGCCTCTATTTGTTGCTCAATCCACTTGTTACATTGTAAAAAATTTCTCTTTTTGGAGGAGGCTCAATCAAACAAGCTTCTAATTGCCAGAGCCATCCTACAGGGCTCTTTTTTTTTCTTGAATCGCTGCCTTCTGCGACTTTTTTTTTGGAGGGGTGGGGTGGGGGGTGTTGGGAGTGTATATATAAACCTAAAACATTACCACTCAGTAGAGACGCTCTAAATGCCATAAAATCCAGAGTAAGCACTCCTAACAGAGCAAGCACGTCCCTACTTTCTTCAAGAAATGCTAAATAAGTAGCCTCTTCTCCTCTACCACCATCTTCAGTGCTTCTATTTGCCAAGTGAATGCGAAATAAAGCCGTGTATGCATGGGCATTCAAGAAAGTTCTTAAGTAGACGCACAGATGTGCATTTTTTATTCTCAGTGATTCTTCCACTTCCACGTTAAATATTGACCGATGACTGAGCAAGGGCCTACTCTTCAAACCTTGTCGAATTATCATTCACTCTCCAGGAGCACTTGCTGAGAATTTTTTGATAAACACAACATACTACGAAGTCTGTACTTTCCAGTAACACGTACCTCAAGACTAAGGTTGCAGTAACTACCTTAATAATTCATTTATTACTTCATAGGTAGCCATGAATATTCACTTGAATATCATACTGTCTGCTGTGTTGCTTACCGCAACAGGTGCATGTGCTTCTTAATTTATAACTATGCAATAGTTGCACATCATATTTGCAGACTGATGTTTATGCGTGATTTAGTCACAAGAATTTATGCAAACTATTACAAAATTAACTGCTTCATGAACGTAACAAACATACAGTCAGCATGAGTATAACTTGAGAAGCTTGCTTTGGCATGTTGACACTCCGGAGATACATTTCAGCTCATAAAATACAATGCCTATATTTTTCAAAGTCAAACTGGCCCCCGAATAAAAGGCAATTAAAATTTCATGATGCAACGCATATGTGTTGTACGACTTCTTTAGTGTGCCTGTCTAACTTATGAGGTCACAGCATTCAGTTCTTGACGCAAAGCACCCATGTAAGCATGCCTCGGGTAAGTGTGAAGTTTGAGCTAGAATTCAGTATCAGGGTGCTGAGCAGTGCAGTGCAGCTGAAATTCATCGAATATTGAGCAATGTGTACAGCACCACTTCCAATACATGACAGCAAGGCACTGCAATAATCTAGGAAATTAGAAGCATGATGTACAATATTTACAATGCAAACTGACTGGGAATGAAGCAAGTGTAAAACAATGATTTTGTTGACTTAACGGATCAGATTATTCGGGAAAATCATTGGGTCAAATTTTTTGGGCTGAGTAATTCATTTCCCAAAATATTGCAGTTAGCTCAATACAGCACAGATGATATACCATGGTTGGACACAGAGTGAGACTCTAGTGCTGCAAACTGCGTGCAGTCAGTTCCTAAAATGCTGACTGGTCATGAAAGCAAAACGATAAACGGGTGCCATTTTGACATTTCTCTGGCACTACTATGATGTACTCCAGAACTGAAGGTGCAATACAAACAGTGGAAGCATTCCGATGAGCGCAAAGAAATTCAAGTGAGCCTTCTCCATGAAGAAGTGCATGGCTGCTGTGTTTGGGGAGATAAATGGTGGTGTTTCCTTGATAAAATAAATGAGGCATAAACCCACAAAGACTCATGAGATTTGCCATCTGCATCGGCTCCTAGTTAAAGATATCCGTGGCACGCTGTTTCGCTGGCCACGCTTTTGTAAACGTAGACAGAGCTTTTCTTTCAATTGTGTTGAAATCTAGTCATTTGCACATAGTCGGCTGTGCAGCTGTCGAAAATAGTGCCGAACGGGAAAAAATGTTCAGATTCTCTTGGAACAAAGATAGAAAATTGAAGCGGATTTTGTGGAGAGACATGGTGAGTGGTATATGCCTAGCGTAAGGTGAGTAATATTTATCGACAATCCTGCATGGATGGTTTCGTTTGACACATCTGGTATTTATGTACAGGTGCTCCAAGCAGAGATCCATGGCAGGTTGACTACGTGCCATCAACATATTGGCACGTCGATATTGGCGCCAAGACTGAAGTACAAAAGTCGTTTGGATGTGTAGTTTTTTATCAGCACAATCACACTCACTATCTACACAGCTACGACAAGCATACGGCATTTGTTTTAAAATGCACGGCCGCTATGCAACGTGCAGCCAGCTCTGAGCTTGATACAGAAAATAGCAAGACAGAGCAGCCAACAGCCGCCCGATATCATGCCAGGGGTGACACCGTGGAATCTACGGCACCAATTGCAGTGATGTATACACAATTAGTAGTGGTCAAGTAGGCGACAACTTCGCACCAGTTGGAAAAAATGATGTGTCAGTAATGCTATGTAGACAAGAAAGGGCGCTCCACTATTCTATTTATAAAACAGGTATACAATGTGTTACTATTGATTTCAACTGTTCCTCCAAGCATTCATTCTGTAGTAAATTTATTCATACCTGATCTGGTGCACATGCGAGCAGGACAAGAAACAAGGCTTTACAAACACGGTGCCTGACTGTGAGGTGAGCATCGCCTAGACCAGCTTGTTCACTAAAACGATGCAATGCCGAAACGCCTAAGAAGCTCGACTTTACTAAATAAAAGTAGATGTCATTCATGAGCATTTGAACATTTTACCAGGCCGTCACCGCTGAACACGTAGTTTTAGTAACACATGATACTCGTTGCACATGGTGAACGTTGATACGAGATACTATATATCCAACAATCTGAGACAGTGACCGAGTGTTTCAATTGCAAATGCAAAAACAGCTGAGTGCCCTCACTGAAGCAAACATGTAAAAATAAGCACATTAGTCGGTGATGTGCGTTATTATGCAAGTGTAAAATTAGTTGAAAGACGTGACAACCAAGGCCACGCCACTTAAAAGAAAACACATAATTGTGATAGCACATACAGTCGGTTGCTTGCCACTTCAAATGAAAATATTATTTGGCAATCACAGCACATGCTTCTCTTTTGTGGTCAGTCGTAGGTGCGGCCATGCTATTGTGTGCTAGAAATTTGCAGCATATGCGTCAGGTTACCATGAAGAAAGCGAGTGACACGGATAAACGCCAATACTCAAGGAGTGATGCAGCACGCGGAGAGCCATTGAAATGGTAGCTGGTGCAGACTGCATGCATCCCATGAGCCTTTGCAAGTTTATGCCTCACTTATTCATGGGACATGGCATGACCCTCACTACAGTATTGTAGGTCTATTTCTCAAATGTCTACAGAGCGCAATTAAGAATAAGCAAAGAGAGATGTCATAAGACACTATCTTTTTTTTTCATGACAACATGGGGCCACAGAGGAAGCAGCGGGAAGTTCAGTCGCCCAACACCATACAGACTCAACTTAGCTATCTCTGATTGCCATATTTTTGCTAACATGAAATGCTGGCTAGGAGGCCTGTGTTTTCACCGAGTCCTGTTCTTCGCTCTGCTGCTTGATGCAGACTCGCTTACTGAACTTCTAGGTGGAGAGTAAAGGAAGTTGCAAGGCAGACAGTTCTGATGAAGCCCTTGAACAACATTTGTTGTGCTGAATACTAAATCACTGAGACTCTTACATTACTAAGTCAAAAGTGTGGTTGCTAACTATTAGTGCTGTTCTTTTTCTTTGTAAGAATAATCCTGGCAAAACTGACGTATTTACGTGTGGTGCCACTATCGTTAATAATTATTTCTGTACCATTCTTCTTTCTTGTAATTCCACGGCAGCTTGGGCTATGCTAGGCTGCAGTATTGTGAATAAATAAATTAATGAGTTGGTGCTACACACTGACAAATGTCTGAATCAAAATGGCAAATATGCACAGATGTAGCTGGTAAATGTACCTAAACGCTTCAAATGAAGCAGTCTTCATATTCCCTCTGGTTACTACTTCACGACCGAACAGAACTCGGAAAAAAAATGCAACATAGAATGAGTGACCCTTGCCTAGCCAATTAGCACAAATGTACTTGAATGAGCGACTATCGTATAGACGTGCGGCTTGTGAAAGCAACCAGGACATTGGAAGTTAGCATCTTGTATATGTTGTTAAAATCAGTTTTGCTATTAAACCACATTTACCTTCCAAGTTCTGACGTTGTTTTCACAGTCACTCTGGTAGAAAAGATTGTGTTGCACGGCGAGTCGTTTTTTTTCTCCATCCGCACGAGGTCAGTAAAAATAGTTTAATCAGACAACACATAAAGCTGGAGAGCAGGCTACTATAAATAACCACACAGAAATGAAAACGTAGAATGTGTGACTATTACATGCGAACAATAAATAAATGCAATGTAGTGCAGGTTCCCCATCAGGAATAGCGACGTCGACTTTTTCATATATTAATAACTCTACCGGTGTCACACCGGAAATTTCCAGCCCCATCAGGGCCGACCCGAATGTGGTTTTTGATCGCGATCAACAGTGCCAGCTACAACTTATGTCACTGTGCAGCCGCACAGAATAAAGTTTAATCCAGATCGGTCATGATTGCGATTGAAAGATGCCATGGGACACGAGCGCGCGGTATCAGGTGCAGCACGCCAACATACGCAACACACGAATAAAATGTGCCACATAAAAAAGTAAAACACACACGCACTCAAACATGTTTTCGTTGTGCCTTCCTTTGTTCGCCTAAACGCACGCCAGCAAACGTCATGGAAAATAAAATGACACTCACCTCAAAGAAGGTGGACATCCCTGTAATAGCAGCTCTTCTTGATGTCCTTACCCGGCTCACTTTGCCGATAAAGGCCTTTTTTGCCATATCGGCAACGCTCAGCGAAATGAAGCATTTCTCGAGGTTGTCCACAACGGCATGGTAACCGTCTTCGCAAACGACGAACGTGACTTTTGGTGCACCGCGCATTTCAAATGACTCTTGACGGTTTTACGTAACCACATCGGTTTCACACCTGCCGCACAGTTCGAAGAGGCATAGAGGCTGCACACAGGAAACGTTTAAACCCGGTAGCACAAGACAAGCAACAAACTCCTTCGCACAACCCGCAAGCGCCATATTGACGATGAATGACTCCGAAATGGGCTTGTCTTGGCCGCTTGTCGTTAACCGACTCTCCCGTTCTTACAATGAAAAAAAAAAAAACTCGAAGCTGGCGAGAAAGAGAAAACTCGTTGACGCAATTTCAAATTCATAAACTCACGTTTTTTCACGCGCATAAAAAAGCATGCAGCAAGTTCGATTGGTTTCAATAGTTTTATTTTCACGCTACCAAAAATTTGTATTTTGGCTTTCGTAGTGCGGCTGTCAGGTGGTGTTGACTTATAGCTCGTAAACATCCTGTCGCGCAAAAATGCAAATGGCAGTTAAGCATTCTGCGATTATCCCGTTGATTCTCATCGACGCAGTAACAAACTGGACCTACCTACAGCGGAGAGCATGTGGAAAAAAAAAGCTTTTTTGAACTTCATTAAGCTTCCCAGCTGATTATTGTTCAGCAGCATGCCGTGACGGCATACGTTAACTGGCGTACATAAGCATACATAATCGCCAAAAGAACACGACCAGTACACCCAACTTCGAGGAGACCAACAGAAAAAAAACACATCAAAGATAAAATTCGTCCGTGTTATTCTAGACTAACGACGAAAGCATAAAGCGCAGATCTGCGAGATGTTGACTATTTTTTGTTCAATACACAGAGTAATGGTAGGGATATTCTCGTCTGGGCCTCGTAATTAGTGTGTGGTGTTGTTTAGAATTTTTTCACGAGCCGTAAGTGTTACATAGATGAGTATTCAGCAGACCTTACTCTATCTGTAAGCATTAATATATTCTTTACCTTGTATATGCATATGCCTGAATTCAGCGTAAGTAATAGTGTAAAAACAGCTGAGCTGTCGAGAATTATTTTTGGCTAAGTTGTAAATTATGCATAAAGCTCTGTTTTGAATAACGTGGAGCTTCTTTAAAGTGCTGCTAGTAGGAAGAACAATTAAAACGTGAGACAGCTTAACGGACGAGACTGGCCTGCACATCCCTCAGCAACTTTTATGTTAACCAAACTCCTAGAATTTCACATGGCTGGCACAATTTTTATGTTTCTAGAGCTGCAAGTCACTGATTCCTGTCATAGCGCATGCTTCACCCCGTGGCCAAAAAGTGATTCCTTTCGTATTAGCCACAACAATTTCTAGTGCACTTTTTCCAGTCACGCTCCATTTTTACTAACCAAAAATTCTACGAAGATTACGATATTACTTAACGCACATCCTACGCACAGCTTCTTGTTGAAGCAATGCTAACTGCAGCCACATGCACTCCGCAGTTGTAGAAACATAACATTTATTCGTTACATGTTGCCACTAAAACTGCCAGTGCTCAAGCTTCATGCACACCACTATGTGCGTTCAAGGAGCCGCGAACTAAGCGGAACGCCTACAGCCACTTTACGACAATTGAAGCCTGCCACACTGCAGGCGCACAAACTTCATCCATAAGGAACGAAAGCGAGGGGTGGGGAGATAGCCTGCGTGACTGAGTATGAAACGAGGCTGCAGTGGCTCTTGATATCTGCAGACTCCGCGCTTGCTCTCTCGTCTTCGACCTATCGGTTAAGCCTCCAACGCAGACAGCGAAGCCGCATGACCCAGGAGCACACACGTTGAGATCAGCTCTCTCACACAACTGTATTATCGGTGCCATAAGTGCATGGTCATCGGCAGGATTCTCTCTTGAGGGGTGCAAATGGCTGGCGTAGGGCGAAAGCACTGCCATAGCTTGGGTGGGTGCGAGTGCTAGTGAGGCTTGAGGGGGACAACTACCCCATTTTTTTCCCTTACTGACACCCATGCATAAATGTGCAAAACAAAATGAGTAATAGATACTAACAATCTTGTTAATAATAAGTAAACAAGAAACAACCCAGTATGTTTTTCTATGTGACTCCAAGCTGGCATAGAATCCAGTGTTTCTCATGAGTGCTAATCAATATTAACATGCTGATGTCAATGTGACGCATAAGAATTGTTAAGTTATAAGACTCAATTGCCATCATATTACGGAAATTCAAGCTTGACACAAAGTATTTCTTCGTTTTGTTTTATAAGTGTAAGGCTTCCTTAAAGTAAATAAAGAGGGCTAACACAAAACACTTCTCTTCAATTTTTTGAAGAATGAATTCTCTCTGCAGTTACACTACACCAACGTTTTCTTTAAACCATGCTTGCATGGAACTGCAAGATTACGTTTCTCAATAAACTGAGAGAGATTTCTTTAAAGGACTAGAAAACGTCATTTGAAGAGAACTCAAAACGGGCAAGCAGAAAATGCAGAAGTTTGTGTCACACAATTACTCAGATGACACATTTCAAATAATTCACATTCATGCACCACATCAATCGAACTGAAGAGCTAATGGTCACAATACTCATGTCTTGCAAAGAAGAGTGGCTCAAGTCGTTGTTTTGAGCTTCCATGCATTGCTTTAAATTGTTTATCAGTGTGTTTGGTAGCACAAGCTTTCTTCTTTTTGATACTTGGCTGGGCTATCACAGAAAAGGCGCACAATAGCATATAATTATCCACGCTTTCTTTTGTGCACTTCCATCTGAACCATTGAAAACAGCTTGTTGCACGCTTACGTGTACAGCATCATCCCCATTGGACAGCTATTTGTAACGATACTCGTGTCACAGCACATGAGCATCTTGTGCACAAAGCAAAGCGTGGAGCATTATTTTCTATTGTGCACCTTCTCTGTGATAGCACAGCCACGTATCAGGAACAAGAAAGTTTGTGCCACTAAACAATCTTGTAAACTATTTTAAGCAATGAGTGGAAGCTCAAAACAACAACTTGAGCCACTCTTCTTTGCAAGACCTAAGTACCGTGACCATTAGCTGTTCAGTTGGAATGATGCTGTACATGCATCCGTACAACAAGCTGTTTTCAAGGGTTCAGATAGCAGCACGCCAAACAAAGTGTGGAAAATATTTCCTCTTGTCCGCCTTCTCAGTGATAAACACAGCCAAGTATCACAGACTAGTATTCTTGTGCCACAATAACATTCTCATCAACCATTTAAAGCAATACGTGGAAACTCAAAACGAAAAATTCAGCCCCCTTTGTTTGAAAGACATGAGTATCGTTGTAAATATCTGTCCAATCGGCATGATGCTGTACATGCAGGCATACAACAAGCCATTTTGAAAGGTTCAGATAGAAGCGCACAAAACAAAGCGTGGAGAATTATTTCCTCTTGTCCACATTCTGAGTGATAAACACAGCCTAGTATCACAGACAAGCATTCTTGTGCCACAAAAACATTCTCATGAACCATTTCAAGCAATACCTGTAAACTCAAAATGAAAAATTGAGCCCCTTTTGTTTGCAAGACATGAGTACCACTGCGAATAGCTGTCAAATGGGCATGATGCTGTGCATGCAAGCATACACCAAGACGTTTTGAAAGGTTCAGATGGAAGCGCACAAAGCGAAGTGTGGGGAATTATTTTCTCTTGTCTACCTTCTGATTGATAAACACAGCCAAGTATCACAGGCAAGCATTCTTTTGCCACAAAAACACTCTCATGAACCATTTCAAGCAATACTTGGAAACTCAAAATGAAAAATTGAGCCCCTTTTGTTTGCAAGACATGAGTACCATTGCGAATAGCTGTCTAATGGGCATGATGCTGTACATGCAAGCATATAACAAGATGTTTTGAAAGGTTCAGATAGAAGCACACAAAAGAAAGTGTGGAAAATATTTCCTCTTGTCCACCTTTTGAGTGATAAACACAGCCAAGTCTCACAGACAAACATTCTTGTGCCACAAAAACACTCTCATGAACCATTTCAAGGAATACGTGGAAACTCAAAATGAAAAATTGAGCCCCTTTTATTTGCAAGACTTGAGTACCGTTGGAAATAGCTGTTTAATTGACATGATGCTGTACATGCAGGCATACAACAAGCCGTTTTGAATGGTTCAGATAGAGAAACACAAAAGAAAGTGTGGAAAATATTTCCTCTTGCCCATCTTCTGAGTGATAAACACAGCCAAGTATCACAGACAAGCATTCTTGTGCCACAAAAACACTCTCATGAACCATTTCAAGGAATACATGGAAACTTAAAATGAAAACTTGAGCCCCTTTTATTTGCAAGACTTGAGTACCGTTGCAAATAGATGTCTAATTGACATGATGCTGTACGTGAAAGCATACAACAAGCCGTTTTGAAAGGTTCAGATAGAAGCACACAAAAGAAAGTGTGGAATATATTTCCTCTGGTCCACCTTCTGAGTGATAAACACAGCCAAGTATCACAGACAAGCATTCTTGTGCCACAAAAACACTCTCATGAACCTTTTCAAGCAATACGTGGAAACTCAAAATGAAAAATTGAGCCCTTTTTATTTGCAAGACTTGAGTACCGTTGCAAATAGCTGTCCAGTTGACATGATGCTGTACATTCAAGCATATAACAAGACGTTTTGAAAGGTTCAGATAGAAGCGCACAAAGCAAAGCGTGGAATAATATTTGCTAATGTACACCTTCTGAGTGATAGCCCAGCCAAGTATCAAGAAGAGGAAAGCTTGTGCCACTAAACACTCTTGTCAACCTTTTCAAGTAATGCATGGAAGCTCAAAACAACAACTTGAGCCACTCTTGTTTGCAAGACATGAGTATCGTGACCATTAGCTGTTGAGTTGGAATGATGTGGTATATGAGTGCGTACAACAAAAAGTTTTCAAAAGTTCAGATGAAAGCACACGAAACAAAATCTTGAGAACTATTTGCTCCTATTTAGCTTTTAAGCAATAAACACAGCCAAGTACATTTCACGAGCAAGCAAGCTTGTGCCACCCAAACACGTATTCAACTATTTAAAGTAATGTGTTGAAAATGAAACTGAATATTTGAATCAGTTTTGTTGTAAGACAGGAGTAGCATTAGAAATACTTAGTTGGCCAATGGTGAAGATACTTTCATGCAGACGTTCAACAATCTGTTTTCAAAGGCACAGATGGAAGCACACGAAACGAAATTTTGATCATTATTTGCTCTTATTCTGATTCTGAGGAATAAACACAGCCAAGTACCGTTCACAAGTGAGCAGCTTGTGCAAAGCCAACCAAACTCTCAGATCGACCATTTCGAGCAGTGCATGGAAAATTGATCTGAATATTGGATGTAGTTTTGTTTCAACAACACCAGTATTGCAAAACCTTTTTAATATCCCTACTGAAAATTCCTACATGTACAGGAACTGCACATACGATGTTATTGGATACGGGGCATACAGGTGTCACGGGTCATACAGGTGGTACGGGTTCATGCGGGTGGTACGGGTCATGCAGGTGGTACGGGTCATGCGGGTGGTACGGGTCATACGGGTTGTGCGGGTCATACAGGTGGTAGGGCTCATATAGGTGGTATAAGTGTAACGAATGTATGGGTATTACAGGTTATGCAGGTGATATGGGTTGGATCAGCTATTTGGGTCAAAGTTAACATGCAGTAAAAGAATGTATTAAGAAAGGCATGATAGTTCATGAAGCACACAGTAAAATAAACAATGTAATGTAGGTATGCTGCAATGATATCAAATAAACACGATCAGGCTAGAGTAATGTTTTGACGACTCATTTATTTAGGTCGTTCAACATTTCAGCAATGAATCTGTTCATTTTTCTTAGCCTCTCAATCGGTGCCACTTCACTTGGTCTCCCAGATATGTACTTGCTGAAGGCATCTGTAAAAATGAGCAGGAATATGTAGCAATTAGGGACTTACTGGTTCATATAGTTGATAACTTTTATTGTCCCTAAATTCCGCAAAATATGCTAAGCATGAAACACTTACTTCCGACTGCCTCCATTTTCCTAGGCGTGAGTGCCCTCCTGGGTGGTGCCTGGTTTTCCGAGCGCACGTAGCGCCGACAAGGGGCTCCTGTGATGCTCCTGTGTTGGAGGGCACTCACACCCCAAAGATGCTTGGTCGCATCCTTACAGAACAAGCTGTCTCTCGGACGCAAAAGCAGCCATGCCCATTTTTTCTGCTCCAGGAATATGCCGTTTCCTAGGTGAATCTGTGCAAAAAAATGTGGAATCATAATAAAAGACTCAAGAGATATCTTGTTTTTGAAAAAGTTAGTTGCGCTCTTTGGTCGTGCGACTATAGTTTTGCTCGTATGTATTCAAATAGTTCTGATGAATCTTACAATTCACTTCTGCAACTGCATGTCATCTTGTATAACACTGGCATACTAAACGTTATCCAAATATTCTTTTTCTAAAGCAAGTACAGTTCACAGATTGTATATAAGTCTACAGGTGCATATAGTGCTCATTCATGGCAATACTACACCAGTTCACAAGGAGAATCATTAATTTTTAGATACTAAAAGACTGGCAAAAAGTGGGGTGCCATAGTAAGTTAGAAAAACATCAACACAATCCCTATTTAGAAATTTTACACTAATGTGGCTCCAGCGAAACAAAAAAGCATTCGTTTCAATGATCAATGAAAAGCAAATCACATACGTCATTGCTGTCTTTAAGTCTCACCTGAACAGTTTGTGAGAAGCTGTAAGACATTTTAAAAAGAAGCATACTTACAATTTTGAGTGCTCTAGATATGTGTGAAATTTAAATTACCAATTATGTAACATATCTTACAGTGTGTTACAGGTGTTAGTAATGTTGAGTCCATAATATTCTACTAAAGTATAAGAGACCAGCAGACACCCTAGAAGGCACTTTGAGCTGGCACTGACAAAAAGTGCTCTGGCACAATGCAGATGAAAATTTATTTTGTCAAGTCCGATAATGAGGAACTTGGGAATCAAAAAGACAGAGCCTCAATTCATTCCCCTTTTTCCTGACATTAGGACTTGTCACAAAAATTTTTATAAAGCTTGTACTGAAAGCCGTGACATTCCAAAAAAGGGTAATGCAGAATATTGCACTGGTCATTCGTGAAATAACCTCCTGAACCTCTAAATTCACCACCAGTTCATAATTCACAAAATTATCCGTAGTAGATGAATAAACTAAGCATAAACATACAAAGAAGTGAAAGTGCAATGCAAGTTGCATAACTATGTATTCAACCCAGTAGTGAAAGTATTGCCCTGAATAAACATAAATTTACAAAAAGTAGAGCTACTTCATCGTTTAACTGAATAAGGGCATGCACAGAGAGACGGACACTAGAAGAAGAAAATGCACACAACATAAGCGGTGTTCAAGTGTCTGTACTTGCCCTTATTCAGTTAAAAGATGAACGAATACCAACTAGCCTAACTATCCAAGCTACTGTAAAGCTACTTACTTGATTGTCCACCTGGGAAAACAGCGGCAGTTCATCACTGGCACCCAAACACTAAACGGCACAACAAAGGAAAAGTCGATCAGCTATAAAAAATATTATTTATTTTTATTTATTTATTTCAAAGTACCTTACAGGCCCCATGGGGGGCATTGAGTAAGGGGGGCTATACATGTATACAAATAAACTGGAAAAAAATATACAAGACAGACAATTGAGCAAGGGGGGAATACATATAGACACCTCAAAATGAAAAAAAGTACAAAAGAAACAATTGAGTAAGGGGCGCAATACTTATATACATCTCAAACTAAAACAAATACAAAAGAAACAATTGGAAAATATTAAGTCAAACAAAAAGCACCAACACGTACAAAAGTTCAGCATGTACAAAAGATACACGCATAGTAACCGTGGGCGAAACACTGTATTTTCTGCGCATGCAGCGGCCACAAGGCAGAATCCTCGCGCACATGAATGTGACAATCACAAAAATGAACCAATACGGACCAATGAATTATGATACGGCATCTACTTGCTGAGGCATGTGAAGTGGCTTGATAAGATATGACGGAATGTGTCAAAGTTTGTCTGGGATGCAATGTCGTCAGGCAAACTGTTCCACAGACGAATAGCACGTGGAAGTGCGGACTGATTGAACGCGTTTGTTAAGCCGTATACACGGGAATAGCTAAGATGATTGTGTAGTCTACGTGAAGTGAGATATGGTTTTTGCAGAGCAGTAACGGTGATTCGGGAAGAATGGGTAATTTCATGAAAGAATGACAGCAGGGCAATTAGGCACACATATGCCAGCATGGCTTCCAGGTATAAAAGTTAAGCATCATTTCCAAAACTTTTTTTTCTTTTCAGACACAACACAACTATCAGCCCTCATTTGTGCTTTGTTCAGCCCAATAACAGCTGCTGAAACTTTTATCCCTATTGTTTTTCCAGCTTATGCTCCATAAATTGTTAAAAGCCCAATCACTGAGCTGCACAACGAACTGATCAGTGTTCTGCATTGTGTTATTAAAACAACCTAATTTTAATCCCACTTAAAACTAAGTTCATGGTTTATACAGTTTCTAAAACAAAGCTCCCTTTGAATTGACTACCATAATTTAATTACTGCAATTTGGTGTTTTCTAGGCCAAAAACTTGATCCTAACGTGAAGTTTACCCATCATATTGCTTATGCTAAACAAAAAACTGCCTTCGGTGTATGAGCCCTCATTAAATCTTCTTTATTTAGCTCCTGTGATGCCTTATTGTTGCCCTGCTTTTATAAACAGTCAAATCACCTATGGCATTATTACATGGGCAAATATGCATAACAATAATTTTTTGCCAATAGAGAACATTCAGAATTAGGACATACACATAATTACCAACAGTTCTTTTTACTCTAATGCTGCTCGCCTTGTCTAGGCTAACTTCATACTACTTGCATATGACTTGTTATCACCTAATCATAACGGTATTCAAACTAGCTTTTGTGTGAACTGAGTTATATAAAATGTTCAAAAATAATAATTGTGCAAAGTTTGCCCATAATTACAACTTCCTTACACCTAAACATACATTAACTATGGCAGAACGACATCCTACTTTACAGTGATTAAATTATAGAACTTACTCCACACACTTAAAGAATTTCATCTCCTAAAACTAGCTTGTCAAGAATGTTTGTTAATGCAAAAAGCATATGCAATTAGCTTAAAAATCTTTGTAAATTTCCATTTAGGTTTTATGGTGAGTAAAGCTACGTGTACAACTATTATTATGTTGAATTCGACTGAGAGATCCGGAACAGCCGCCCAAGTCTTGAAGCGAGCACACGGCTTACACCGTTTTTAGATACTGTCAGTTGGGAAAGCCCGCTATGGAGGCGGCACCGACTCGTACACACTCAGAGGGGCGCGGTGCTAACGTAGCTTTGAGAACGAGCTACTGCTGGCTTCCCGCGGCAGCGTTGAATTTGTTTTTCCCTTTTAGTTTGCTTGCTCGGATTACAGAGGCGGGAGCTTGAAGGTTAGATTTCTGTCACGCAAACCGTATTTAACATGGTACACAACAATCAAGCAAGCTTGAGTTAATTAGCAGTTTAACACAATAAGCATGCTGACCTTCAGTGCGCCGGGCTGTCTAAGTGGCTATGCCTATGAGGAAAACACTTCAAATCAGCAGTACTTCTTCAAACCCCCCAATTACCCTGTAGTTCTCAAGGACTGAACAGGTGCTATTCCATGAAAAGTCTTGCAGGTAATGGTCAAAACGTACATAAATAATCATACATTTCTTAGGTACAGGCGTGAACCTTATTTATCACTAAGTAGTACAGTCGAGCCCACATATAACGGCCCCACCTAAAACGAACTTTCGCTTCAAACAAACAATATCCGCGTGACCATGAAAATATATATTGGTTCAATGGCACAAAATCGCACTTACAACGAACGTCTCCGAGCGCCGCTGATCAGTTACAGCGAACAGTCAGCGGTCTCCCGACTTCCCGGGAAACCAATTTCAACCACCGATCAGGCATCGGCGAGGTGCCCATACATTCTTATTGTTAACGCTGACCCTGCCTCCGCGACCCTCTAGTTGCTGCTCCCCAACCCATGAAGAAAGGAAAGTGCCGACTGCTTTTTGTTATGCACCCCTCTGTCCTTTGTTCCCCGCTGCTCTGAGCCAGACGAGACCCGCGTTTTCACACTGCCACGACCGGTCGGCCATCTACCCTGTTTTTAATCGCTGGTATACTGTCGTTGGCATCGCCGGCCTGAAGTCACCAGACCATTTGCCAACATCGTCGGCCACCGACTGTATCCGATAGTCTGCGTCTAGTGCACGGGCGTACGCTACCCCACCGACTCTGATAATTTGTGATTCGTTTCGTGTTAAGGACTTGTTCTCGCTCGCTTCCCACTCGACTCGGCATGCCTTCCGCTCACGTGCGGAAGCACGAAAACGGCTGTTAATTGAGCGGGACGAATAGCGAAATATCGAAGTTTGTGAGGCCACGCAAACTCGCCGGCGCAACAAAGATTTTTTGACCACGGCCGCCGATTGTTCGAACACCCCCGCGCACTGATCCAGGCGGCCACGCTTTGACTTCTGCGCGCGCAGGCACTCTTTCCCAGTTTTTCTACGTGCGAGTTTCGCGGACCTATCAAGCAAGCTACCCAAGCTGCCTCCTTCCCATGCGTTTTGGTTTGCAAGGTCGCCCTTCTGCCGCATCCTCTCCTCTCTTGTCGCAATTTGGAAACTAATTTCCTGCTGTTTCACATGCAGAGGTAGCAGACGACGCTCCTTCACCAATCTCAAAGTGACAGCAGCGCCGCCTCCGCGGGATACGAGAGGGGGCAGTCCTCGCGGCTGCGACAGCGCGTGCTTACCCAACTGACAGTATCTAAAAGCGTCTTACACCAAGCCAAATCTGTGACTGGAACACATGAATGCTGTGCATAAGGTGTCCAGAAGCTGTTTATGCATACGACACTTAAACCGGCTCCTGAACTTTTTCGACGTAGCCGATGATCTTCGGTCATCTGCACAGCCGGTCGGGCAACTTTTTTTTTAAAAATCACTTCCACACACGGTTTGTGGTCGCTGCTGCTACAACTGTCAAAACTTAACCGCCAGTTCATTCAGCAAAGTCAAACGATGCCAGTTTTAGAATGTAAAGAAATCCTTAGGGTGATGAGACACCACCTAAAAAAAACGTTGAAGACAACCTCATTCCCCGATCGTACCAAAAATGACAGCCCTGCATTGCCGGAGTTCCAGAAAAATCTACCTTTGCCAGATCAAACAACATGGAAGCCCCATTGCGGAGTAATTAGTTCGAATCTGCCAGTAGAAAGCGGGAAATCGCTCCGAATTGACCAGGGGAACTCGGCGAGAAAGTTTTATCCTGCTGAACCAGTGCGATTCGACATTGACAGATGGTCACACTGCATTTGCTCAACTTTAAAATACTTGTCTGCATACCACTAACAATGACTAGATGTATATTGATTAAATAAACAAACTGAAAAGTTACAGGATGCTAGTCTGACAATATAACCCCTAAATCGGATTGAAAAAAAAACAACAACAAAGAAACAGCCGTTTCAATTATAAAGTACACACCTGGCTGGTAGGTTCTTGAAAACCACTTGAAGTGGTTCCAGGGTGTGATACCGGTGGCATCAATGGGCATGGCTGCATCCGTGGCTGCTCTGAAGAAGGCGACGGAGGCTCTGGTAGCAGTAAGTGCTGCGGCGGTGTGTGTACTTTTGTGACCGAATGTGTTGAGTGTGCGGGGCTCGGAACTGCTATAATGTGCAGTCGTGCTTACGTGTGTGTTTCCGACTGCGAACCAACGTGTCCCCAGTGCCCTGAAGTTCTTCTACCGGAAGAACTTTCTTAAGTGGGGGGTGATGTGATGTATTAGCTTTAAAAATGCGAACATAGCAGACGACAGCGCCACATTACCTGGAAGATGAGAAGAATGAAGGGGCATTGCAGCGCGCTCATTAAAAAAAAGAAGAGGAGATGCTCGCGGAGAACGAAGCCGTTCGGACGCCGGCAAAACGACGCAAGGGAGCCTAGGGCGAACCCGCAACTACGCGCGAGGTTCGAAAGGCCGGGTTCTAGTCCTCGAGCCATTGACGTCCTCGGGGCACGTCGTGTCGGTTTGGCCAAGCACGAGTTCTCGGTGAGTGGTCCTGTGGACATCTCCGGTACGGCGAGCGCCCTCGAAATACCGGAGCTTCTGACCACGTCCACCGAGCCGACGTCACTGACAGTGTGCAGCTACGCTTAGAGCTGGTGATGTCCTCTACATTGGTATGCTGACCTGGCACCCAAACGACGACAGCATCCGAGCACGCAACGGATACCACTTCAAGGCACCGGGCTATGGCACAGACTGTGACAATATTTACTCTTTTCTTTTGTGTGTGAACTGCGTGCGTGTACCACTTATAGTACTGTAGGTCCAATAGTTTTTTTGTTCATACATTATAACTCCCTTTTGTTTTCCTCACTGTCCCCATCTTCCTCGCGTCACACGCCTTGCTATGTGACGAACCTAACCACGACACCATCATATCCACTATTCTTGCCACCTTATTCACCACAGATTCCAGCATCCACCAACCCAGGATTTTCAATAGAGATACGACCAGGGGGGCGGCGTAAGCCTGTGGTGAAGCTGCGAATGCGCTGTTCCTTATCGGAAGAGTGTTGCAGCAAGTGGCTGTATTACACCAGGCTATCCAGTGACAAGACGCAAGCTGCACAGGTTGCTACGCGGGGTCACCGAGTCACGCCTCCCCCCCATTTCTGTCGAGGGCAGAGTCTTCAGAGGAAAACTCACGGAGGCAGAAGAAACATTCGCAGCGTGTCGTGAAAGGAGCAGGTTGGCACGTTGGCACCTGTGGAACGATGCCGGTGGAAAGAGTGGCGCTGCCTGGTTAGTTCGCAGCGATGTATGCTTGCTTGAGTCGGTCAGTCGAGACGCGTATGTTGGTCCCGTTCAGGCATAAAATGAAGTTCTTGTCGTCACGATGAATGACTGCACTCTAAGGCAAAATTACCTGGAAAAGGAGTAACGGAGGCCAATAGGTGTGCGCGATGAACGGATAGGCCGTTAAAAAGCAGCCACAGAGGGAAAAGCGTGCCGTGTGGAAATCACTTAGTCTCCAAACACGCTTCAAAGGAATGAACCACCCGGGAATCGCAGACAGTGTGAAAATCGTTGCCAAGGTCACTAGCCGTCCTCCTCCTATCCTGGTTGAGTCTTTCTCCGTTTTTGCTGGCGATGGTTCGCGTTGCGTCGCGCTCCGAGTGCTCAACCACGACCGCATGGATTCGACGATCTAGGAATTACGAAGTGGTGTTTGTGTGTACGCTTCGATGAGGGTGGGCTGCTGCTTTTACGTTTCGTTGCACCCATGAAGTCTGGAGAAAGTCTCGACACGTCACCACGCCGCGCTGTATATCTCTGGCTTCATTATAGTCATGACCAACTCACGACAGCAACAGTTAGGAAGGCCAACATGGCAGCCGAGATGACAGCAGGCCTATCGAATGTATACTTCACTCCGACTCAGGGCAGAACTCAGCGTTGGATTTTTTCGCAAGTAGATTATCATTCTTTATTCTACTCTACTTGTCGCGTATGCGATACGGATCGCGCTTGCCGGCAACGGGCTTGGTCGTGTTGCATATCGCCCGCACGAAATGCACCGCGAAGGTCAGCTTGGGCGTCTGCAGTTCGTCTGCGCAAATCGGCCGCCATTGCCGTCAGCCCCCCGTAAGCTCGCTCATCGAGTGCTAGCCTGCCTTCGCCGCCGCGATGAGCTCCGGGCTGACGAGGTTGGGCTGAGATCTCGTCCCTGTGTTGGGAGTCCTCAAAAACAGGTTTCGCGTTCTCGTAACGAGCTTGGTTGTAGTATGTCGTGCGCTGTAATTGCAGCACCACGGGCTGGTGAGGCTTTCGCTAGCGTCAAAACTCAGTGAAAATTGGTCACCATTAACATTGGCTTTCCCGTCAGTCGGTCGCAAGCAGCTCGGCGCCGTCCGTTGACCGCAGTGGCACACTCGCGTTTGCGCGCCGCACTCGATGGAGTTTGTGAAAAAAGGCCGCATTAACGTTGATTTCTTCGGCGCTAGCTCCAAACTAGCTCGGCGCTGTTCGTGGCGGCGGCCAAGGGTACGCTCTCTCCCGTTGGAAGTTCGCTGGTGGCAGACACTCCGCGTGCAGCGCCGTGTTTGGTCTCGCGTTCGCTTGCTCTAGCTGAACGACGCCGCTGGCTTAGGGCTCGCCGACTTGTTGGCGGCACGGTGGTTCGCGGAGTTGTGGCTGCAGCCGCCGCTCCTAAGCTATTGCGCTGCGGGGATCGAAATGAGTCTTTGACAATGTGGGACATCACGGTGAAATATTAACCCGTCATATCTCACGTATGTTTAAATTTCACCTTGCACGTATTTCTCATATGCTTTCGTATTCATCCTTTGTCACGTGTGACTCACTATTTTACATACGTATTGTGCAACGGTGGGCACACACCGGGCTAAAGGCTATGTGCGCTGGCGTCTGTGATGCCTGTCAACCATCTCTTTCGTCAGAGCAGCTTCAGAAGTACTGTGCGAGAAGTGAAGGTAAAATTATTTGTGTGTCACATTTTACACGCATGATTTTTATATTAACTTGCACATACATGCCACACGCGTGCATTATATTCTGTCACGTGTATCTATGTCTAACTATTTTTACTCTCTAATTGTACGCACAGAAGTGGGAACACAACAGGCAGAAGGCAGCGTGCGCTGGCGTCTGCAATGCCTGTCATCTATCACTTCAATGGGAAGAGCTCCACAAGGAATGAGCAAGATTTGACAACGAGACTGGATTTGTACGCTTCGCCATAAATTCACTTGAAAGAAAGGAGACACTTGATGTGTATGTAGAAAAATAAAATATTTCAAAGTCTCACTTTTGTCTGTCGTCGTTGCCATGACTGCGAAAGCAGGTACACATAAGTGGCTAACTACTTTTGCGTGCTTTTTTTTGCGCTATTCGTGGCTCACTGTGCAGAAAAACAGGCGAAAAAGGTATTTGATTTGGCGCAAGGTACACAAAAAAAGAATGTTCGAACTATGGATAAAAAGTTTATCCGATTGGAGTATTTGAGAGGATCAACCATTCATCCGGCGAGGTGCCACCGCAAAGACTAACGGTACTCGGTAAGGTGTAAATGTGGGAATTAACAGTTGCACTATAATGTGCAAATGTGAGGACTAAATGTTTGTCCTTTGAGGTGAATTATTTGACTAACGGTTACTCACTAAGTGTAAATGTGAGGACTAAATGATAGTCTCTTGAGCTTGTCTGTGGAGACTAACTAAATGTTAGACCCGATGCCGGTAGTCCTTAAAAGAATTAATGGTTGTGGCAGCCCCTTTAGTCCCCAAAAGGACGAACCACACACACTTTTAACTTTCTTTTGCCTTAGAGTGTGAGTAGGTTCTGCTGTAAGGTGGCTGGAAAGGCCATCGGACGGTATCGTAACGGAGACAAGTATTCGTGCAGGATGTAGCTCCTTAACACAAAAGGCGTATGCTCGCTGTGGTGGGCTGTAGGTGACATGTGTAAGGCAGCAATGGTGCGTCGTATTCGGTCGACGAATAGGTAGGGTCTTCAGGAGACCATAGTGCTTAATGGCATAGATGCCAGAAAATATAGGGGCCTGAAGTGGTCCATATGTAGTGTAATGCATTGTGCTGCAGGTTGCGTGGCAGGCCAGTGGGATGCGTCAAGCCGGTAAACTCGGCGAGGATGGCATGTTACGACTAGTGATTGTCGACACTGCGTATCCTAATTATTGGCTGTTGGGTCGTTGTTTGTTGGCTTGCGGTGGAATAACCCGTTGTCGCGTCCAGTTCAGTTCAGCCTAATTACCTTAAAAGTCTCCCGAAGGAGACATTAAAGAAGGGGTGGGTTCACAAAAGTTTCACACAATGTATACAATAAACACTTTCATATTGGTTATTTACAAGTTGATAGAAGAAAAGAGGTACTCGGAGCAATGTTAGCAGGAAGGTTGTGAAAGTTTTCGGCAGTGCTTGGGATGAAAGAGGCAGAGTAGTGAGCAGTTCGGGCACATAGACGTGCAACTTATTGCGGAGGACCGCCATCGTGAAAAACTTGTGTAGCGGGAACAGTGTATGGCGCTCGACTAAGGATCTTGTAAAGGGCAGTGTAGAAGGAGGTTTTAGTGAGCTAGAAAGTCTGATACAATGATTGAGTCGGCGACGTCAGCGATCACAAAGCTCTAGTGAATGTCGTGGCGTAGGTTCTTGAGATTCACGCGCAAGTGCAGTGAGTCGTGCGCAATAATTGTGGAATGGTCTGCAGCGCTGAGATGGAAAGATGTTGTTAGGCGAGGGTCTTGAAGGTGGCATTGTGGGTAGAAGGAAATGTCGGAATCACTGTCGACCAGGTAATGCAGTTTCAAGATTTGTCCGGTAAAAAAAATGCGATGCCCTTCGGGTTGGCAGCTTTTGGCTGTTCCTACGAGCCGCCGTTTCCTTTTCCGCATGTTTGAAGTTTGAAGTTTATTTTCAATTGAAGAGTCGAACGTCGCTGGAACAGGGCGATCGACAGTATCGGGCTTTGTCACCGAAGCGTCGGTGGTATTAGCAGGGACCATTGATTTCCGGGTTAAGTGACCAGGTGGTGTTACGGCCACGGCTTCGCAAATGGTGGCACTGCTGCATAAGAAGACTAAGCTCACCCAAGTGTCGTTGAATGAAGGTGAGCCGTGATATGTTGTCAATATCGCGCGCAAGCTTTTGGTGTACAGTGGTACGATGACAGCATGGATGATGAGCAACAGCTGCTTCAAGAAGGCCTCGACGACGCGTAAGAAATGACACAAGTTCGTCGAGGGGCACCCTTACTTGAGCCTGCAGAATGGCTGGGGTGGGAATCATTGGAGCCAAAGCGATTGCAGGAACAAATCTTGGGCTATGTTGCCCGCGAACGCACGCACGTGGTGCAGGAGCTGCGAATGTTCGCACTCAGCGTGCTCTATGGACTGCAGTTGTCTTATCTTTTGTCCTTCCGAGAGTGACAAGCGGTGGATAAGTGCAGTCTTCTGGTGTTCATACAGGTTGGCCATTGGTGGGTTGGCAAGGACCTCATTGGCGTAACGTGCGTCTACGTGGGTGATGACGTAATCAAAATGAGTCCGGTTATGCTTGATGTGCGCCAAAGGGAACTGGGCCTCGACCCGAGCAAACTAGACATTAGGTGAGTCCACCTTCCACAACAGAAGCGTGACATCAACACGCCGGGAAGCAGCGTTCGGGATAGATTCTGTAGGAGCTCTGGCACCCTCAGCGGAACCAGCGGGCAAGGCCTCGTTGGCGTAGGCGTTGCAATATTGCTGCTGTTGCTGGGACTGTAGTCCCTGTTGAAGTTGTTGAATTTTATGGCGAAGAGTGGTGAGTGCCTTTGAGTCGGCCTGGCGGTGTGGTTAGTTCGTTTTCTAGGTCAGCAGATGTGTGATGCTGGGTCGACGAAGAACAGATACCAACACTAAAATATAACCATTTATTAACGCCGTACCAACACCAAGGCGCTTAGAAAAACAGTCATAAAACAAAACTTGGCAGCTTGGGTTTCATAGGTAGTATTCACCTCCGAGCAACCCTGTGCTCCCGCAGCTTACGCTTCGGCTATCCTCACAGCACGCAGGAATCACGGTGAATGCACTACTTCAGGCCGCCATGACTAGGTTCATGTACACGCGTGTGTGCGTCTGCGTGATACCAAAGTGGCACCTTTTTTTGCGCCCACCATTCGTTATCACGTTTGATTTGGCCGCATTTGTGTGCAGCCATTGCACAAAATAGAAGGGTGAGGAAAGTAGAAATGGAAAACCGGTTGAGTTTTATTTCTTGCCGAATGTTATTCGTGGTCACGAGGCCGTGCGCTGCCGGTTAGGGAGAAGCATCGAGTCGAGTGATTCAGTCATCTTCATCAGGCTAATTTCAACAAGGCTCTGGAGTGAGTGCTTTAGATTGGTTACCCTGCAAATGGAAACTCAGTTGAGTTTAGATTCTCACAGCTTTGAGTAAATAAAATGCGAACAAAACACGAAAACAAAGAAATCACCATAACACAATAAACTTGGTCAAATTTCTTGCTCTGGCAAAGACGTCGTCGAAAAGCTTTGATTTGTGGGGTTTAACGTCCTAAAATCTATATGATTAGGAGAGACGCCTTTGTGGAGGGCTCCGGAAATTTTGACCACCTGGGTGTTTTTTAACGTGCACCCAAATCTGAGTACACAGGCCTACGACAATTTCGCCTCCATTGGAAATGCAGCCACCGCAGCCGGGATATGAACCCGCGATCTGGGGGTCTGCAGCCGAGTACCTTAGCCACTAGACCACCGCGGTGGGGCTCGTGGAAAAGCATAACACAGCGGAGTACTCAACGTTGGAATATTCATATTAATGCATGCGCGGTACACTGCAAGCTGAACTAAGACCTACACGCTTTTGTTTTTTTGGCTGAAGTGACCTGGCTTGCTTGCGTCAAAGCACAGGTGGCCTGTAACCTTAGTTAAGTGAATAATTTATTGCTCCAGATACTTTTCATTTGATTGATCAAAGCTGTTTCGTGTGCACTTCACTACAGTCTAATCTACCGCATGCAATGGTGTTTTCACATGCAAGTTCGTAAGTGCTGTTAAGCCCACCGCTTCAAGCAGATTCATAAAACATCGAACTGTATCAAATAATGGGTGAACTTTAGTTTCACGCTTACAGACCAAATGTAACTTCAGATTATCTTACTTTTGCGCCCACAGCGATCCAGTTACCGCGGCTATTTAGCGAAGGTTCTTGCGCAAACCCACTAGTCAAACACCCACAGATTTCCTGGCTTTGATTCGTTCGTGCGTCACAAAACTTGTTGCATATGCCCCGAAGAGTTTTTTGTCACCTTCGTGATAAACTACTGCTAAAAGAAACAAGTCCGGTGTCGAACGCCGACTCCTCGCTGGTCAGAATGAGTGGGTAACGCACATTGCAGAGAGCCACTTAATTCTTGTATGGCTGTACAGCATCGGCGTCCAATTTCTTCGCGTACATGATCAAGCGAGTGGAGACCGTATTGCCTGTGGCTGCGGCAGCTTCACAAATTGTCGATTTCGTACATTCTAAATCTAAAGAAAAGATAACACAAGAGAAACGGGCCCGCAGTACTCAGGTGCTGGTGTACCACTGGCGCCAATATGGCGGCTTCAATATGGTGGCCACGCGGTTGCAAGGGCCACTGGTGCATTTTTCGCTGCTGTGCCCACCAAACTGACGTCACGTGAATACTACCTATAGCCACCAGAGGTCACATAAGCCTCCGGTGAAACTTTGGTGGCACTGTCCCTTATCTTAAGCGCTTTGCAGCAAGTTACAGTGTCACTCCGGGCTATCCAGTGACGAGATGGACAGGTTTGTGCGCAATGGTCACCACCGATACAACAGGAAATCTTATTTGATCATCCTCTGCAGTACATCTCAAACACCGCCCCTCCTCTCAGCAATATAAAAAAAGGTTTGTAGTTTCTGGCATGGGAAAAAGGCTTACCCTTAGGGTGAAAAAAAACATGTTCCCCTCGAAATATCGTTACATGCAATGTTCCTGTGTGTACTCTAAAAAAGAAACTCTTTGTGGCAGGAGCCACTTGCATTATTTTAACCCATTTTATTACGTCTTGCCCTTGGTCTCCCCCGTCTATTGTCCTAAACATAGGAACAGGGAAACTTGCATCGCATACAACTGTGTGCAGCTTTTTGCGTGTCACTGAAAATAGATTCTCGTTGTGAAATCTGAGAGACACAAAGCAGATACATACAATCACCTCCATCAAATACCCACTGACTACGTCATTATTGTGGTTATTATATCCAAGTGAAACACTTTTCAGCCTCAGTTTGCACACCATTTGCTGGGAAGCAACACTCACGTTACCGAAAGAAACATGTCTTAAATGCGAAGCATTTGTTAGTGAACTTTGGCAACGTTGAACGTATCTATCTATCTATCTATCTATCTATCTATCTATCTATCTATCTATCTATCTATCTATCTATCTATCTATCTATCTATCTATCTATCTATCTATCTATCTATCTATCTATCTATCTATCTATCTATCTATCTATCTATCTATCTATCTATCTATCTATCTATCTATCTATCTATCTATCTATCTATCTATCCGCTTACGACTTTTATCTCTGCTGGTCGTGTCGATATTAGTATCAATAACGAATTTTGTATGGCATAAAATTGCTGTATTACGAGAATGATGGAATATTTAAAACATGAAAATCATTATATGTATGTCATGAATGTCATGATTTCCTTTTTCTGGTCTTGCTGCCCTTGTGGCGCTTTCGTTCACAGGGCATGTTGCGAAAGAGGTATGGTATCAATTGTCTGCATGGTGAACCCAAGCGACAGACCCTAACATGAATTGATTGATATGTGGGGTTTAACATTCCAAAACCACCATATGATTATGAGAAACACCGTAGTGAAGGGCTCCGGAAATTTCGACCACCTGGGGTTCTTTAACGTGCACCCAAATCTGAGCTCACGGGCCTACAATTTCCGCCTACATCGAAAATGCAGTCGCCGCAGCCAGGATTCAACCCCGCGACCTGCGGGTCAGCAGCTGAGTACCTTAGCCACTAGACCGGCGGGGCGACTCTAACATGTGAATTATGACATGCGTGTCATGTAACAAACCGATTACATCCAATGCTCATGATGCAATCGGGGTTATTTCACTAGGCTTCACGTATACCAATGTTTGTACGGGACATGAATGGATGACGAAGGTATGTGACTGGTGCAAGCATGACCCTTTTGCAAAAACAGCGTGATGACATTACGTTTTTTGGCACTGGTACACGCTGGAGACACTGGTACACGATTGTAATCACTGACACTTCGCTGGGCGCGCTGGGAAAAAGCTGTGTCGCACTGATAGGGGCGCTGAATGAACCGCTGTGATGGTGGTGCGCATTGCGAAGCGCTGGAAGCGCTGGAATTTTCACTGGCAAGCGCTGGTGACTACTGGAGCACGCACTGTTTCTACCAGCGCGGCGTGCACGTATTGTAGCATGTGCCGTGATATGTGGTATGTTTCGGTGTCGTTGAATATAAAATGCTTGATTCGACGACACGGAGAGATGCTACCCTAGCAGATACCGAGAATACGTAATTCTTGCGGCGCACGTATGTATCAAAGCAATAATAATGCACCTTTTTCGCATATGCTCCCGCGCATACTGACCATACTGGCATCATCCGTGTATCGCTGTCAAAATTCTACATTGCAGTGTTTGTAAGCCTGGAGCTGTACGCCACTCCTAACAGAAACAGGAAATTGTTTTTTGCCACGAAGTTGACGAAATGTAAATGAGCTCTCTCGATTGCTTCGGAAGATTTCCCAGCGGAGGCGAGAAAAAAAAAAGCTGGCGTTCGATTCCGCCACACCGCATGAATGTATGTCTGGCCATGCTTATCCTTCTACTTACTTCAGCTAAGAGTTAGAAATGTTCCGAAGCTCAAATGCTGAATTTTCAACCATTCCAACTCACCACATCGAGAGCGGTCTTCCAAGTGCCCGGCCCAGCGAGCATTGAACCTGTCGTGTCGGCCGCGTTGGTATATATGTTACCGGCGCTTCTTGCTTCGTGTACACACAACTTTAAAGTGTGAAAATAACTGTAAACTATAGTTTGGACATCCATGAATCCAAATCAACAATTTTTTCTTGTGTCGGTGTTTGCGCAAGGAGCGCTGACGATCGAACTTCGCGCTTTCAGCTACGCAGGCTGTCACCGAAAGCTGCCAACCGCACTCAGCCGGTACTTCTCTTACCGATATGTAACAACACGCAATTTTCAGTTGGTAATTTAATACACCTTCGGGAACTGACTCCCTGACATACGTTTTCAGCGGATTGCATTGGTATTTCTATAGATGTTTTTTTTAATTATTGGTATTGATATACCTACATATATCTGTACAGCTGGCACGTCCGCTGTATACTGCCAGCGAAGGCCAGAAAAACGGCTGTTGCTCGGCATCGCCACTCTATAAATACATTTCTGGCATTTATTTGCCTTCCACTTACTTCAGGTACAGTTTAAGTAACAGTCAGAAATGTTGCAAAGCTCAAATGCAGAAACTTCAAGCATCGCAACTCAGCTGCTTCGAGAGCAGCCTTACTCAGTGCCCCGTCCCAGTGAGGCCTATCTTGCCGACCGCGTCAAAGCACATGCAGCCGGCGCTTTTTACTTTGAGTAGGCACAATTCTAAAGTGTAAGAATGACTGTAAATTACTGTTTAAACATCCCTGAGCCTAAATTGACCATTTATCTGCGTGTGCGATGCCCGCAGAAGGAGCGGCGACGATCGATGTGTCACGCTTTAAGCCAACGTTACTAGAACCTTATTCTAGTAACGTTGCTTTAAGCAACGTAGGCTTTCACCGAAAGCTTCCATCTGAGCGCAGGAGCCGGTACTTCTCTGACTCGTATGTAAGAACACGTAATTTTGAGTTGGTAATTTGGTACGCGTTAGTTAAATAATATACTGGCGTACTTCTTCGGTGGATTGCATTACTTATTTCTTCGGCGGTTTTTCAGTTGCAGGTATCGATAAAACTGCAATTATGTAATCTGGCACGCCGGATGTGTACTGCTACATCGTCGCTTGCGCGAAAAAAAAAAACTCAATATTCACTCGTGTGCGCGGATATTTAGAACAAGACATTTAAATCACCTGTACATGTTGACAAGTAGCAAGTGCGAGAACCAACTATCAAAGGAAAAAACTATCAGCAGCAACAGCTGACAATCTGTGGCTGCTCCTCCAGCCAATTTCAGATTTTTCAAAGTTAAGATGTGGATGCTTGAAAGAACTTTGCGCTCTTGCTAATATCCGTATGTCATTCGGTGCGCGTGAGCCATTCGTCACTCTCAAATCAAGACGCAATTGTTATTTGAAAAAGAATATCGTGTTAGCCTTGACTGTGCGACTTGTGAACATAAAGTTGAACAGCGCGTTCTTTGGATAAATAGTCATTTTACAACCTCACATGCATTCTTTGGCGTGACGTAGGGGCCTTTTAAAAGGCGTTCAAGGAGGATATGGCTGCCGCATTGCATGAGGTTTTTTCAGAGTCTTTAAATCGCGGAACTCTGCCTCCATCGTTTAATCAGATGCACACTGCGCTGATTCCTAAATGGAAAGAGTAACAAGTTTTACGCAAAGTGACAGGACACAGGCCAATCAGGCTAACAAACGTAGATTATAAGGTGTTTATGAAAGTTCTAGTTAGGAGGTTGCAAGCAGTTATATACAAGTTGGTCGGGTCACATCAGACTTGCGGTATCAAGCATACGAGCATATTTACGAATATTCATGTTGCCAGGAGCATTTTGGAGTATTGTGACGCTGCGCTTCAAAAAGTAGCTATGTTGCAAATTGATCTAGCCAAGGCTTTAGACATGGTTCCACACAATATACTCTTCACGCTAGCTGAGTACGTTGGTCTTGGTGCGATCATATGTAAAGGTATTAGATTGGCATGCAAAAGTTCAACCACAAATTTAATTGTAAGCGGAGAACTCTCACAGCGCATACAAGTACTTTCCTCCGTGCGCCAGGGGTGTCCTTTAGGTACTTTGCTTTTCGCTCTATTTTTGGAGCCACTGTGTCAGAAAGTGATTCACCATGCAGGGATTAATGGTTTCAGGTTGCAGTCATGTGAAGTGCGTGTTTTGGCATACGCCGACGATATTGCCTTTGTTGCTGTTGATAGAGAGAATGTCACTTCGTTATTTGGAATCACTCAAAGATTTTGTGACACGAGTGGAAGTTTAATAAACAAAGAGAAAAGCATTGGTTTATGGCATGATAATTGGGACCTCACGCCCAATTCTTTTGGAAATATTCAGTGGCTCAAGACACCTAGTCGTTACCTAGGGGTACCATTGGACAGGTATCAAGACAGTGAAGCATTTTGGCTTGGTAAGGCTGAAGAACTGTGCGCGACCGTCGAAGGATGGGGCGGCCGTGGCTTATCAAGTTTTTCTCGGTCAGCTGTATGCAACGTGTTTCTGGCTGCTAAAATTATGTACCTTTTGCAAGTACTTAGTTGTACGCGTAAAAGCATTCACAAAGTCCACAGGATATTCGCCACGTTCACCTGGAGCTCTACATGGGAGCGAACATCTGGAACAAACTTGTTTCGGCGTGTTAAGCAAGGAGGGCTGTCTTTGTGCCATCTGTTTCTTAACCAAGTAATATCAGGTTTCCTGCTAATAAGAGACCAGAGAGACTCTTTTTTATGTTTTTTATTTCAAACAACGCTCTTACATCACATGCCTGACTTGTTTGTATCTTCAGACAGGAGAGAACGGCATACCTTGTCACCGTTCTTGCGCGAAGTTGTGCTTTCATATTGTTTCTTAAGGGCAAGGTTTTCGATAAATTACCTAACTAGTGTGAAAAGAAAGCGCCTTATGAAAGACTTAATACAGAATGTTTTAGATGCGGAGCATCTTATACTCGCGCCTTGTAGTGCGCCGTCCGCGCCGTCCGCACCGCTTCTCGAACATTCGACAGCTGACGCGCGCGCATGCGCCGTCGCGCCGTCGCCCACTCTTCCACCATCTGTGCATCCCTTCCTCCTCTACACACCGCGCGTGCTTCACTCGACCACCATCTGTGCACCCTTCCTCCTCTACACACCGCGTTCGACATCTACAATTCTCCTGATTCTCCAGTGGACGCGCATGTGGCGTCGCGCTTCGAGAACAATCAACAGCTGACAGTGCATGCGCCATCGAGCTGTATATATACTCAAGGTCGGCGCTCGCTCGCTCGCTCAGTTGCCGCTCGTCGGTTGGTTTGTACGGCGCGTCGACGTCCAAGGTCGCGGTGAAATGAATTCCAACGAATCCACAAACACAATGATCGACGTCCCTTCGACCAGCGCCGCCCTTTCGCATACGTGTGTACGTGTTCACTCTTTAACACCCCCTCCTACAACCACGTTAACCAATTTAGCCATCGACCCAAGTAAGTCGCACTTTAACACCCCGTTAACCAATTATATGCTCCGCATCCTCCTCAGTGTTCCCCCGAGGGAAGCTGCGGGCAATTTTTTTTCCTGTGCCCCTGTACCGTTCAAAGTATGAAAAATTATATGGTCATGACGTAATAAAGCGAGTGAAAAACATGTCTATACCACCAAATGTGAAAACCTTCTTTTTTAAACTTCGTACGAGAACCTTGCCAGTAAAGACGTGGCTTGAAGAGAGAGGGATGTTTGTACCATGGGGAAGCAGCTGTTTTCTGTGTAACAAACCTGAGACCAATGAACATATGTTTATTGATTGTAAGAACGCTATTTTCTTTTGGGACATTTTATAGGGGACTTTAAAAAAAGATTTACCTCTTACTTCATATGGAATTCGTTTTTTTTCCTTTGTGATAGTTCTGTGCAAAATTTGGATGTTATATTTTACTTGGTCTTCATTCGGTTTGGCGTAGTATGCTATCGTACAGACACTGTGATGTGAGAGTTCTATGTGTTAATGAGTGTTTCGTGGAAGCTGTTATAAAAGTGCGAGATGTGTATAAGACTACCGACTGTGTTGAAGATGTAATATCTTTGTTCGATGTGTTATCACGCATGAAACACGTGTGATAGTGATTGTCAAACTAGCTTGACCTGTTGTCAAGAAGGGAATAAAGAAAAAAAAATTGGCGTGGCGTAGGGGCTAGCACACTCGGTTTGAAATCAGGAGCTGGCGAGTTCAAATACCGTCAGGAGACGTTTTTTTTCGATTTCTATTTTTTTATTTTCAATGTCATTGCGTTCTATTTTTCTTATATATATATTTATTTATGACGAATGGGCACTCCTGTTTTAACCCCGTAAAGCCATTTTGCGCAGAGTACTGTGACGCTGCCACTCCAGCGTCCCAGTACCTGCACTGGGAGGCGCTGGTACCAGCGCCATACTGGGCCCATATCAGGCATGGCGCGGGACGCTGGTACCTAGTGGCACTGATTTTTGGAATAGGGGACAATCATGAAATGGGTGTCAAGTGACGACATGACTACATGCCACGCTCAAGATGTGCTCGCGGCCGCTTCACTAGCTTCACGGTATTACGTGACGCGAACGGACGATGATGGCAAATGACACGTCCAAACGTGATAATCATAAAATACTTGCCATGTAAAAAGATGACTACACGCAACCCTCATGTTACGCTTGCGGCCGTGTCGATAGCTTTAAATATACCAAATTTGGTATTACGGGACGTGAATAGATTACGAGGGTATGGGAGTGGTGCAAACATGGTAATCATGACACGCATGTCATGTAACAACATGGCTACATGCCACACTAATGATGCGCTCGCCGCTTTCTTGCTAGCTTCACATATACCGAACTTGGTATTACGGGACGTGAATGGATACTGAAGGTATGTGAATGGTGCAAACATGATAATCATGAGATGCGTATTATGTAACAACATGACATGCCACGGTCATGATGCGCTCGCCACCCTTTCTCTGCTTTACTTATACCGAATTTGGTATTACGGGACGTGAATGAAGGGCGAATGTAGGTGACTGGTGCAAACTTGATAATCAGAAGATGCGTGCCATGTAACAACATGACCACAAGCCACGCTCAAGATGCGCTCGCCACCGTTTCGCTAGCTTTACATATACCAAATTTGGTATTAACGTGAATGAATGACTAAGGTAAATCATACATCCAAACATAATTATCATGAGTCAAGAGTCCGACGGAATACCGTCTGGCCGGGGACAAACATAGCGGAAAAAAAAACCTTGGTCGGCGTTTTTGTTTTTTTCCCTATAATTTTCATGATATTCGTGTCCCGTAAAACATGACTAAATGCTATGCTCATAGTGCACTCGTGGTCGTTTGGCTACCTTTACATGTACTAAGTTAGGTGTTACGTGATGCCACTGTTTGACGAAGGTATATGACTGGTGCAAACAGGATAATCTTAACCACCTTGTCCTCTAAGAGCATGACAACATACCACGCTCAGGATGCGCTCACCGCCATTTCGTAAGCTTCACATATACCGAATTCGGCACTACGTCACGTGAATGAATGACGAAGGTAAATGACATATCTAAACATCATAATCTTGGCATGTATGTATGTAAAGCATGACTACATGCTACGCTCATAGCGCGCTCGTGACCATTAACCTTAGCTACGCATATAGCACATTTGGTATGATGTGACGTGAATTGACGTCGAAGGTAAATAACACATCCAAACATGGTAATGATAACATGCGCGCCACGTAAAACATGACTTCATGCTACGCTCATAGCGTGCTCGTGGTCGTTTCACTAGTTTCATATATACCGAATTTCGTATTACGTGACGTGAATAGACGATGAAGGTAAATGACACGTCCAAACTTGACAATCATGACATAGAAGTCTAGTACGGCACAATTTACGTCCTCCGCCTGATAATATTGTGCTAACTTTAAGGTCACGTATCAGCCTTCCTCATTCGTGCTTCGCATATCACCGATTACCGCTGTAGGTGGAACCTACCAAAAAATTTAGTTGTCTTACGAAACAGTGTAGTAGTCCCAAACCGTTGTTTCATACAAAACTAAAGAGTTTGGTTGGTCTGCGTTCCTCTCATTGTTAGGCCCATACGAACCATTTTACACGTACAAGGTGTGTTATAAGTACTCAACCATATTATTATTATTTTTTCTAATCATGTATTTGAAGCAAGTGCGGTTGCTTTAGGATAATTTATACGCTTGTCGGCATGAGCGAACTTTTTCCCGTCCTCCTGATAGCGTCCGACGCTGGAACGCCACAGTTGTTTTGTTTGGTCATCAATTTTAGAATTTACCCTAATTCGCATGACAAGTTCTATAATATGAGGAAAGTGGACCTTAACCACATTATTTGGCAGTGCTCCAATCACTACAAAGCCCCGGGCCTTTGTAACAGCTGTGTGGTCCGGAGCATTGGGAGGCTTCCATGCGCAGCTACGACCCCGACCTTCAGGAAGTTATTCTGAGGTAGGGAGAGCTGGTAGGGGATCCTCCACACGTACTCGCAGCTTCTTTCCCTTAAGATGTGACAAATAAAGTTGTTTCCGCCTCTTTGTTGTTACAAAAGAATGACGGAGCGACTGCAGCAGCGAAACTGCATTAAATTTTGCCCGAAATTGTGTGACAGCCATGTGGAAATGAACCTAAAGGTTCAGACGGCTTTCAGTGATGGTGCTATAAACAGCACAATAATCAGTAACAGCTAATTGCAAGCTCAGGCTGTGGCGTTTATTTGATTGCTTGGTATTTGCGAGTTTTCCCGGTGAAGTTATAATGGCGTCTTTTACATAGAATTTATTCTACTTGGCGCGCAAAGAGCGCCCAAATGTTCCTTAGCGCATTCCCAGACATGAGATATCGACAGCATTTTGATGTGTTCAGAGAGCTCCTACGTCGCGCCTCAGGTGCACAGCGACGATGACTAGGCAACGATGATGTTGAAAATTTTAGCGTTGTCACCATGGTCTATACATGTGGTACCGTCTGGCGGCCACACCTCGCTGCCTGTCAACAGCTTCATGTGTTTTGTTCTGCTTGGTTTGTGCAGCGCGTCAATGTGTGTCCTGCGTTTTGACTTGTCATAACATGAGAATCATGACATGTATGCCATAAACGTCATGATTTAGATTTCGTGATCATGTAGCTTTTGCGGTGGCTTCGTTCACATGGCGTGTTGCAAAACTGGTATGGTATGGCATGATTGCATGGCAAACAGAAGCGACCGACCCTAACTTGAAAATAATGACGTGCGTGTCATTTAACAACAAGACTACATGCCACGCTTATGATGCGCTCGCGGCCGTTTCGCTAGCGTCACATATACCGAATTCGGTAGTATAGTACGTGAACGGATTACGAAGGTATGTAACTGGTGCACGATGATAATGAAATGCGTGCCATGTCAAACATAACGACATGCCAGATTCATGATGCGCTTGCGGCCATTTCGCTAGCTTCACATATGCTGAATTATGTATGACGTGGCGTCGATGCATGACGAAGGTATGTGACAAGTGTAAACATGAAAGTCTTGAGATGCGTGTCACGTGAGAAGATGACTACATAGATCTTGTGGTGGCTTCGTTCACATCGCATGTTGCAAAACTTGTATGCCACATAAGTCAAGGCTCCAATACATTTCGACGGGACATGGTGCGCGTGCTCGTCGCGTCATAAGAGCGCTGCCCCGCCAGGTGCCGGTCTAGCAATATACTCGCAGGCGTGTGCCGCGCTGCGTTGCTTTGACGCATGCGTGTTTCAGCGCGCCCAGTGCTCTCCATCACGAAAACAGGAACCCGCAGTGTTATCTGGGTAACTCATTCGCGCGAAATGCAGCATGTCACATTTCGCGGCGGTTGTGGGACCGCACCGATGGAGCTCTTCGCGCCGGTCGCACCTGGCGTCAGACTATAGAGTGCTCGCGTTTTGCTAACGTAGCGTCGCTGTGCGAAGCGTGCGCGGGTGTCAACGCTACATTGAAGTATATTGGGCTCTTCGAGATTCGCTTACGGCCGTTTTGCTAGCTCCGCATATACTAAATTCGGTGTCACGTGACATCAATGCTGCATTTCTGATGAAGGCGGAAATGTTGTAGGCCCGTGTACTCAGATTTGGGTGCACGTTAAAGAACCCCAAGTGGTCAAAATTTCCAGTGCCCTCCACTACGGCGTCTCTCATAATCAAATGGTGGTTTTGGGACGTTAAACCCCACAAATCAATCAATCAATCAACGTGACATCAATGGATGGCGAAAGCATATGACTAGTGCAAACATGATAGTGCTGACAAGCGTGTCAGTTAAAAAAATGACAACATACCATGCTCATAGCGTGCTCGCGGTCATTTCGCTAGCGCATCATGTACTAAAGTTCGTATCACGTAACGTAAATAGATGGTGAAGGCAAACGATGCATCCAAACATGATAATCATGTCACGTAATTCGTGCACGGCATCATCTATTTTTGCCTCGTAACATTGTGCTCATTTTAGAGTAACATAACCATCCTCATTCATGCTTAACATATCAGCGATTCCCACTATTTATCTTATGCCGATTTTAGAGATTTATCATGGAGTCATGAGCTCGATTGTGCTTATTGGAAGTTATTATCTGGTGAACAAGTAGCTTGCAATCAGCGTTTATATGTCTTAAGGCCACACTTTGTGCAGTGTTTCCCGGTGTTTTCTGGCGTCGCGTCTCTCGGCGTCGTAATATAAATGCTGCCAGGGAAAATGGCCTACCAGATGGAAAGCGCTAAGGCTACCTCAGCGTCATACCTTGCGATTGAAGTAGGGTGCCTCGATGCGCGTGGAGCGAGCATCGATACACTCTAGATAGAAGAGAATGAACAGGGCACCTCGCGCAACAGCGTGGTGTCCGTCAGTAGACGAACAAGAAATATTTTTAAATGAAGCTTTTGTATTTATTTGCTTTTCAGTGGCGAAGCTCCTTATAGCAGCAACCGTTCGTCCCTCGTAGCCGTAGTAGTAGCGTGTAACAAGTATAACATTTTGATCTCCAAGGTGGTGCCGGTGAGAGATTTTTTCTGTGCGTTGTTGAACAATGACGATAGGGCTCAATGCACATACCAATGGCTGCTAAGAGGGAATGATAGAAAAGGGAATTCGGCTTTTTGTTAACGCGCACGCTGCGAATTTTTTATTGTTCAACAACACACAGAAAACAAGAAAGGGTTGCTACGTTATACTCGATGGACGTAACCTCCTAGGTTTTAGAAAGGTATAGCGAGCGTTGGGCCGCAGTGCCATGAATACAGTGAACTAGTATATACCATGAACTCGAGGTGGTTAAAGGTGGGAAGTAGACACGGAACGCAAGCCCTAAGAAAGTGTGCGTGTGCCTCCTCTCGTTCAGTCCTCGGAATGTCCACTGGATGGCCGTGCTTCTATATGAGGAATATATGATGAAAATATGTGAGCTGGTGGTACCTGGAGTGTTGAATAGGTGGACGAACGGACACACAGACAGATGCATGGACGGACGCACAGATCACTGCACGGACGGATGGACGCATGAACGGACGCAGGAGCGGATGCATGGACGAAAGCAGGGACGGACGCACTGATGAACGTGCGGACGCACGAACAGACGCACGAACGAATGGGCGAACGGACGCACGGAAGGCCACACAGACGCACGCATGCATGGACGGAAGCAAGAACGAATGGTCGGACGGATGCTTCGCCCCACTATCCATCATTCACTCCATGGATATGTTGCCATTTTTTATAGTGAGGGGAAAAAAGTACAGTGCTGTCTAAAGGCTAATTTTCTTCCTTTTCCTTGTAGCGAGAACTATTCAGATTAAGAAAAACAACTAACTTGCAAAATTTTGACCTCTGAGCTTGGATGTTGTACATGTTTCTGACCCCGTATTTGGTCAATGCACATTGCCTGCTAATCCTACTGGTGTCGCTCGGAAACCGTTTGTAGAAACACCAAGTGCTTGCAATGCTTCTGTGGAACAAGCTAAGCCAAATGCGAGCATAATTTCAGAACCTGCGGGTCACACAAAGCACGTCAAGGGCTCAATGGATCCAAGCTGGGTGGCAGCCATTTCGGCCACAGCGACGATGCTATTACGCAGGTGAAGTCATTGCCAGTCATGCGCTGATTAGTTCTCTATCCATCGAACAGCTTCATGTGTCGACGCCAACGCTGGATTGTCTGAATCGTTCATAAGTGAACGTTTCGGCCACCGTCACAGGTTGCGTGAACGCGGAGTGACGCCAGCGTACGAAACCTTAGGGAAACGCCGACAAGGCGCTGCATATTGTTGGGCCTTTAGAAGCCAGCGGGGCTCAAGCGTGCGTATCCAGCTGCCTCGTCTCTGCTCGGTGCAGAATCGATTTCAGATTCCCGGTTGAGAAGAGGAACAAACTCAAAATGATTCCCCACGCCGCGAATCGCCGCAATAGGTGACCAGTAAAAGAGCGACGGATTGTGGGATGCACCCTCTGCTACCGGCTTCCGGTTTGAGAAGTGTACACGATGATGAACCGCTCGCCGCAAGCGTCCGATTATTTGGGATTCGTGTGAAAGGTTGCCCGTTTAACTTCGTGCTGATAAACCATGGTCCGTTGTCAAGCCGTTGGCTGCTCCAACTCGAGCGTGAAAGGCAAACGCATGAATCGATTGGCACAAAACGAACAAAGAAAAATGAGGTGGGCCGCGGCTGTGAAGAGAGCCACGGCGACAGGTTGCCTTTGAGTATGCACGGAACGTTAAATCCAGAGTGTACGAAAAGAATTTTATCACAAATACATGCATAGACCGCACTAAAAAAGCTTAAGTACAAATTTGCTGTGAATATTAGATCAGGATATAAATTGGCGCGCAGGCGCACCTAGCAAAGATATTGTCACGTAAGAGCGAGGGTAGCCCGAAGACAGGAGACCGGGAGGTTAGTAGAAATAGAAGGAGATCCGTTTATTTGGCGTACTTGCGCCCACTAAAGTAACAACAGACACACCGGCTTAGCGGGAGGCGAACAGCGTGCTCGACTGCCGTCGGGTAACAGAAAATGTCCCACTGGAACGCGAGGCGCGTTCGACGGCCGTCGGGTAACAGAAATGTTCCACTGGAACGCAAGGCGCGTTCGACGGCCGTCGGGTAACATAAATGTCCCACTGAACGCAAGGCGCGTTCACCATCTGAGATACAGTCGCCGTAGCGTCTGGTGCTATCTTGTTATCAACGAATGGTCGACGTGCGGGCCATGATATTCGCAGATGAGTCGCGGTATCGGCATGCGCAACACTATCCGCAATACACCTCGCGGCATTGCTCCCCTCCTCAACGTAAGCATCGACCCGATGCTTTGTTTAAAATAAAACCAAAACAAAAGGGCAGCCTCTGCGGAAGTAAATGGCAAATAAGCACGAATCACGCACACATAAACAAAACAAGAGATGCAAACAGGGAGCCTCCTTTAGCGCGCATGATAGGGCTTCAAACGGGCGACGTGTACCACTTCTTGTCGTGCGCGGCATCGTTGGGATGAGCTAGCCCCATCAGGGACCACTTCATAGTCCACTTCACGCACTTGACGGATGACTTTGTATGGGCCGAAATAACGGCGCATGAGTTTTTCGCTTAATCCTCGGCGGCGAACGGGCGTCCAAACCCAGACTTTGTCTCCTGGCCTGTATGTTAAATCGCGTCCGCAGGTTGCAGCGTCTTGCGTCGTTTCGCTGTTGGTCTTTTATGCGCAGACCATAGAGAAATAAAGGTTAAGAGTGGACGCTCCCGTAGACCCCAGCGGCCCAATCGACCCTAGCACACCTAGTGGTTGGTGAGAGCAAGTGGCGTGCGCTTCCTGTTTCGGTTTCACTGGCGCAAATTTTGAATTACTTTGCATAACCGACGTTTGGCTATGACGAAAGTTCATGATTTCAGACCACTATTCATCGCCCAAATGGATAGTTTTTGTAGGTCGTTTTGATTTAGCGATTCCCTGTTTTGTTTTGTTCAGTGGTTCGTGCGAATCGGTCGTGACGCAATTTTTATTTGGATTAGGTTATAATAAAAAGAGATGCAGGTAATGATAATTCACTACGGTTTTATTCATCGCGCTTGTGTTTTTCTTTTGGAACGAGTGATGAATGTATATATCAGTCAAAGAGACAGAGTATCCGTAATGTTTTATTCAAAGGCAAGGTAGAGTCTGAGAATATAAAAAGCACAATATTACAAAGGTAGACAACAAATGCATCTCGCCTTACAAAGAAATTATAACAAATACAGAGAGAACACAGACAACGCACACATCGCTAGAGTTGGCAGAAGCCGAGAAGCTGATGAAGTATGACACACCGGGCCAGTGGGTAAGTAAGGATCTATGGCAAAAACACAGCGCACAATGCTGATGAAGAAGGAAGAAGTGACATATACACAGCAATGAAGTCGCGATTCACGCCTGGGGTTACCCGAAATAATGCATATAAAAAAGAGCACACAGAAACCACACGACACAATATAGCAGAAAGGCAAAGGTGCAGTGTGCTGGCTGTGCTTAAGAACAGCTAGTCCAAAATGAAAAAAAGCAGACTGGATGCCTGCTTGTCCTCAGAAAGGTAGGGCTTTGCAGCTTGCTCACTACGTGAAAGACAAGCTTTATGCTACAACACTGGCAGGTCTTGCGGCTCTTCTTATGTGTCGCCTTCATCAAAAACTTAAGATCCCAAGCGATTTGCGTCTGGGTGTTGCTGTGACGCTTGCGAGCTAAAATATGTTGTAGTCATTACTTATCCAGAATTGTGGACCTTAATTGGTGCTACGAGAGCGGTATTACAGGACTAATAAATAGCAGAAGGAAACCACTTTGGCTCATTATTTTTTACAAAGGCTCTACATCGTACGTTATCACTCACAAGCTATATAAAAATAAAATGGCAGCGTCCGCAGCCCCATCAAACGCTACAAGTTTGAGTATTCTTTTGAAAATTTTGATCGGAGAGATGAGGAGGTTGATGAGAAGCTAAAATACGAAAAGCGTGATAACGTGAACCGTGGCCACTTCATACTGTGTTCCTTACCCGCTAGAAGACATTTCAACAAGCGGTTTTGTTATCGATATATTACTTGAGCTGGAGAGATAAAGCATACACAGTGACCAAGCGAGCCACAGTAAAGTGTACAGTTGGCCCGCATTTGCTACAAAAATAAAGACAGGATACCCAACATTCTTTTTAAGGTTATGCAAATCACTTCGAGCGAATACACAGTGTCCCTACTCCTCATAGCGGGTAACCTAAACAATGTATGCAATGAAAGAGTGGCTAGTCCAGTTGAGCTGAATATAAGCATATAAGACCATAATGAAGTCTGCTGTAACGAAGTAATAACATAACAAAGCTATTGCAGGATTCGGCTCAACTCGAATACTTTAGTGTAAACCTGCCGCTAATTGCTAACCTTTGAACTTGTCAAGCTGTATGCCTGAGATTGAAGACTGGAACCTAACCCTATCTAAGTTTCGGTTCACAAAACGCACATGTCAACATAAACGAACCCGGCAAAACATTTTCAGAAACTTCGCGCGACACCCAGCAGAGCAGAAATGAAAATCGCCAACACTTGACAGATGGTGATACGAAACATCGCACACTTTCAGGTGATGTGCAGTGGCCTCAATTATGGCAAGAAAGTGAGATTCAAGTTGTTGTACGTATGCAAAAGCTGCTTCTGATGGCACAGTGAGATTCCCTAAAGAGGTTTGCTGGGGACGTGGTATGCTTTGAGCATTGTGAAATACTGGTGGGTACCCTTAAGCGTCTCACTGTCGTCTTTCAGTAACTGTGGGCAACTGCAACCGTCACATGCATTCCGAAGGAAGTGTTTGTCGAGAAAACCAGCTACATAATATGCAGCGGAGTCATCGATAATATGGGAGTGAAGGTTTGTCGCAAGTTCAGAGAGATCGTCTAGAGCAGGAAAGTCGTCAGGCTGTGGCTGTGCACACTCCTCATTATCCACAAGAGACGCACTGGTGAGGGAGAATGGCGAGAGCTGCTCCTGGAGGAGGTTTCATTCATCATCCTCGACATTTCCGTATTCTGACAGCTTGAAGAGTTTTCTAATGCAGATGTGCTTCAGGCCACAAATAAATTGTGCTACATTGGGGTTGGTGTTGCAACCCTGTTTTTGCCTAATGTGGCCAAATATGTTCTCCAGAGGATCCTGTTGAAGCCTGCGTGTTAACAGGTATTCAAAATTGTAATTTTTGGAGAGGTCGTCCCATAGTTAACAAATTGCCTGAATTGTAATTTGCCAACCTACGATGGTTTGTGGTTGACGTCTGCCAACAAACTGCCATGATGCAATCCAGGGAAGCTGGCCTCGGAGGAAGTCAATCAGCTCTGAATCATTTTTCATGATTGCATGCCACAGCTTTTGCGAAGTTCATTTTTTACTCGAGCTGTTCCAGGCATCGAAAATCCTGTCCATACGATGACAAAATTGAGCTGTAGTGATGGCCGAGGCAGGCAGCACCTTCGCATACACCAATGACGTGATAGCAATCGAAACTGATGCACTGAGGACCTGAGTTGCTCTGCTGACCTTCATATTAGAAAAAGGTTTCTGATGAACGTGCCGTTCAGTCAACTTTGGAGCCAATCGCAACCGCAACTCATGTGAGGATTGGTAAAGGCTTACAATGTGCGACCAGTTAACGAAGTCATCCCCAATGTATACCTTGTGTGCTTGGACATTATTGCGTGTTGTTTTAATTAAATGCGGAACATCAAAAATGTAATGTACCCGCTCACCATTAACTTCAAAAAAAGGCTTTGCTACAGTCACTCTTAGTTGGTTAGCGAGACTTACATTTGAACTGCCCTGGTCACAAATGACTGCTTTCACTGCAATATTAATGCTCCTAAGCTCCAAAATGAGTGACACCAGCAAGTTATGCATAACAGATGATGGTGTTGATGTGTGCCCTATAGTAAAAGCAACCGGTTGAACCCACTTTCTCGAAACGCCAACAAGAAGAAAAACCAGTGCTCGATCAGTGATGGTTGAAGTGCGATGAGTGCCATCATCTGTAAAACCCTGGACAACGTCTCTTGCAGCATCATAGTACAAATTCTTTTTGAGTGCTATTTCGTCGAAAACTAAAGCGCACACTCGGTCCCGTTCATTCCAAGCTTGAGTATTTGTTGCAATTAAAGAAAGAATTCCTGGAATTATGCCTGGAGTCATCTTTACATTAGCTAGCCACCTCCTTAATGAACGCCGGGAGGGCAAAGAAAAATATGGAGCCAGAAATCGGTATGCTCGCGGACCTCGGAAGTTTAAGTGAAGAGGAAATTTCTTGAACCACACGGGAAACCGCTTGCCCTTGCGTTTGGGCCTCAAGCGAACATGTGCAGAAAGAAGTTTAAAAACCTCCTCGGTGACGTGCGGTCGGATAACTTCAAGGGCCTTTGAAGTCGATAACGGTGCTTGGTGAGGCTGTCTCCGCAGTCTTTTGATAGTTTTCCGCTGTGCTGCTACTTTGGCTTGCAGATGTTTATTGGTTTGCTTGTACTTCATTGATGGAGACATTGTCGCTGGCACACAGGAACGCACTGCAATAAACAAAAAAATGGATGTAAAAGCGAAGAACAACTAATCCCATACGAGCACTTTCCTCGCTCTTTCAGACCCAAGGTGCACAACTTTGTGTGGTGCAAAGTTTTCGATTCCACTACCTAAAAACAAACCATTCACAATGTTGACAATGCACAAAAAAAATAAAAATCACTGAGAGCCCACCCTTACATTTTGTAAGTGCACACGTAGTGTCCTTTTGAGGATAGTTTCCTCAGAATGTCCTAAACATAAAATAGCACATTAAAAACAGCTGCAATAAAAGCATAGTCACCATTTTCTCTAGGGCACTCAGGCGTGGAGCTGTTGGCGGAGACGTCTTCTGGAGGGTTTTGTGAAGCTTGTTCAGTGCCTCGGACAGTGCTGTCGGAACAATCTTGCGAGCGGCCTGCGGAAGTCTCTATATCAATCCACTCTGGTGTTGAAGTGAACATACAACTTACCGGTCACACAAGTTCCTTTTGTGACAGCTGAATGACTGGTTAAGGTTTTCTCCGGCAAGACGAAGTTAGGGGAAATTCTTTCGTCAGCTACAAGGGAGCTGCCACCTGCAGAGGTTTGATCAACAGTCAATTTCGGTAAAAAAAAAAGAAATCGCGACACTGAACGCACCCTGTTCATCGGGGCACCTCAATGTGTGGAGCCGCTTTTTGAAGCCTCTACCGCAGGTCCTGAAGAAATTAAATTACGACAATGTATCAGTAAGAGGCTTAAAATAACACAAACTGAAGCTCATCTGCACCTTGCAGTGCAGGTTCTGCAGCCATGTCACAGTCACTACTTGAAGCGACGCTCAGAGAACCTGCATATATGTGCAGTTGGTACAAGTTACAAAGCTTGTAGCATGGGGAAACTTAAACAGCTCTTTCAAACGCATAAATTGGTCGAACGCGGAAGAGAAGGTACCAACTAGGAAACAAGTAATTGGTGATTTTTGGAATTATCAACAGTGGCAGCTTTCACTCATAAAAGGTATACGTACATGTGCACTCAGGCTTGAAGATAACGTGAAATAGCCCTTTAAAGTCTTTTAAAACAAGTTGCGCAGGTCAAGAGCATCAAAAAACGACAGAAATGTAAAGCTGCTGTTAGGAAGGTAATAGCCCACAATTCACAAAATTTAAGACTTTCCAAGGGTTACTTCTATAGTGAGGCTTCTCCATCGGCTACAAAGATCTTCATGGTTAACTGTCGCCACTGATTCAATACAAGTGGCTGCTAATGCACATATTTGAGTTTCAGTCAATCACTTACATGGTGCAGCTGGTTTCACACTGGGAACAGCCATTCTTGTAAGCCTTGTGTGCCCAGGGTCCATGAAACTTAGAGCAGTAAAATGGTCGCTACAAACCCTGTACGTTGCGTACAATAGGCTGGCCGGCTTACTAAGGAGATCATCGCGTCCAGCATACTGCATCCATGCTTTCATCCTGCATTGGCAATGAACTATCAGCTGAAAGGGGAAGTGCTTGAATAGTGATTTTTTATTGTTACCCTCACTGAGCAAGTACGAACAATAAGCCTAAAGACATGCAAACCATACAAAAGCTTTAACACACCTGCCGTACCGTGGTATGCGGAAGAAACTCGTCCCAGGCTTCTTGTGGGTTCTGCCATTGTTGAAGCACCACGATACACAGCAGTAGCTGCCGTAGCTTGGACCGCCGGATGGCATGGCGTCAGCGCGGTCTGAAAATGTTAGTAAGTGGATGCTTCGCAGTCAAATTACGAAAAAGATATGTGCACGTCATAAGTGTACCAACCCCTTTGAATGATTAGCTAATCGATGCACAATACAAAACCAGTGATACATCTCTGACCCATAAAACTCTGACTTGCAAAGATATACGTCAAGACCACGTACAAAGATCTTCAGAAGTTTCCAGGCCGCTATTCCTTGTAATGCAATGGTATCGCGGCCTGGGAACTTAAGAACACCTTCGTACGTACGCAGTATCAGCAGTATCTTAGGAAGAAAAATCGTAGTTGAAATTTATGCGGTAAAATCATAATGGAAACGTCAAAAAAGTTTGTGAGCAGCTTGCACTAGTGGCACAAGGCTAGCGAAAAAACGAAGATGATGGCCACTTGGCTAGTCCAAATTTGCCTCCGGCAAACCAAGAATTATTCGTGTTCCGAGCCTTCGGGAAACGCGTCGTGAAGCATGCGAGGTCCAGAGAATGCTTCTCAATATTTTGCACCGAGCCTATGACCTAGCGTCCCAGCTACGCTCAGCGCACAGACGCTCGCGTCCGTGGCAGACGCAGCACGCGTCGCCTCGGCTTGACGCCGTGCCGCCTTTGCTATACTGCATACGTTGCACAATGTTCGCGTCTAGCCGCCGCATAGAGCCACAAACTTTCTTTTTAGCGAACCTCCCAGTCCTTACAAGCTTCAGAAAAAGGTTACAACTGCGTGAATGAGACTTCACGTAAGAAACAAACTCGCACACTCGAAGCGCAACGTGTGTGTGTGCATCTTTCTATGTTTGTTGCATGGTGTCTTATTCGCGCAAGTGTAACCGTTTTCTGAAAAAATGACCCAACAAGACCAACAACATGTCATTCAACAAGCTTCACTTGAAAACGTGCCTCACCTGTTATCTCACGCACGAAAACGCCGACGCAGCCGACGTTGACGAAAGCGACGAAAGCTTCTCGCTGTCAGTCATGCATGGGCTTGTCGCTGGGTAGATGGTGTTTATGACAGTACGGCTGAAGAAAAATAATCGCGTAAGGTGTGTTGAATGAAGTGTTTTTATGTATAAAGAACATACCAAATTTGGGCGTATAAATATTATTTTGTAAAAACAATTCTGTTGCATTGATTATAACTGTTTTTTTTTGCGCTTGCGCCCTCTGACGTTTGGTGAGAGCACTAGTTCGTTACGTAGTCATGACGCACTTCCTGAGGCCAGGTTTCGCGGAGTGTCCGCTCTTGTCTTCTTGTTTCTCTATGCGCAGACGAGCAAGCTGCCGAGCTTCTTCTGCGCGCTGAAGGTAGGCGGCCACGTCTAGGTTGTTTTCATCGGTGACATTAGGCAGCATGGCTTCCAGGGTAGTAACGGCATCCCTCCCATGGACGAGATTAAATGGTGTCATTTCAGTGGTCTCCTGCACCGCGGTGTTGTAGGCGATTACCACCTAAGGCAGAATTTATTTATTCATTTATTAATTAATTTATTTATTCAGTTACCCTCAAGGCCCGAGGGCATTACAGAGGGGAGTGGGTACATACATACATGTACAGCATACAAAGCAAAATACAACGACAGAAAAATTGTAATCGTCGCTTGCTACAGGGTTGAACTGAGGCTACGTACAAATAAAATTAGTGACGGCAATTTTAAATAAAGCAGCATCTTTTATACCAACAATATCACAAGGAAGATGATTCCAGCATACGGATGTTTTTGGCACAAATGAATTATGAAAACACTTGGTGTGCGCTAAAGGAAGTCCTACTTTATGGCGACGATCAATGCGAGTGGAAACGTAAGTTGGTTGGGCCAATAATCTGCTTCTGAGTAACGAATTGGTGAAGTAAATTTTACGGAATATACACAGCCGAGACACTTTCCTGTGAAGAGACAGTAGGGGTAATGCTAGTGTAGTTTTATTTGATGTGACGCTCGAGGTGCGATGGTAATTTGAAAGGATGAAGCGCGCTGCCCGATTCTGCACTCGTTCTAATTCATAGATAAGTGAGTCATGACCAGGGTCCCCAACAGATGCTGCATATTCTAATCTGCTACGTACCAATACTTTGTAGAGTAAGAGTTTCAAGGAAACGGGTGCCTGATTAAAATTTCTTCGAAGGTTCACAACGTGCTATTAGCTTTAGCTGCAATATATTCAATGTGTGTCTTCCAAGACAATGTAGAAGTTATGTGGATACCTAGATACTTATAAGAATTTACTAATTCGAGAAGAACCTTATTAATATGATACGACCTGATACTAGTGCTGTGTCGGTTAACATGCATGTACTTGCATTTGTTAACGTTTAACGCCATGCCCCAAGTCTCACACCATTCCTGAACCCGATCCATATTAGCCTGCAAATCTAGAACGTCTGAATGTCCCTTAATTGCCCGATAAATTACGCAGTCATCTGCGAAAAGACTCACTGAAGAAGTAATGTTTAGAAGCAAATCATTTATATAGAACAGAAAGAGCAATGGTCCCAACATGGAGCCCTGTGGGACCCCAGAGCCAACCGGGACCCTGGGCGAATCAAAGTTATTACCAGTTACAAATTGGGAACGGTCACTGAAAAAAGCAATCACCCATGCGAGGACGTTATCATCTATATTGAGGCTCCGTAATTTTAAAATGAGTAAATCATGAGGTACTTTGTCCAACGCTTTTGAGAAATCTAAAAAGATACAGTCAATAGGTGTGCCGTTGTCGAGAATAGAATGCAAATCATGTATAAAACATATTAGTTGCGTTTCACAGGAAAAGTTTTTACGAAATCCATGCTGCGAATCAGTAAAGAAAGAATTGCTCTCTAAAAATTTTACAAGCTGCGAATAAATACGTGTTCCATTATTTTGCATGGTATCGAAGTGATTGATACTGGTCTGTAATTTTCTGGACAAAGTTTATCACCTGACTTAAAGAATGGAATAATTCTTCCCACACTCCAATCATCCGGAAGGCAGCCCACTTCCAGAGATTGCTCAAATATTTTTGTTAAGATTATGGTGCTGTAGACTTTAGGGTTGATTAAAAACTTGGAAGTAATGTTGTCAATTCCGGCGTAAGACGAGACTTTAAGATTTTCTATTATTTTTTGTACACCCGCTGTGTCAAAACGAATTGCTTTCATTGGGAGATAACCACTAGCTTGACAAACAGGGTTTGAACCTTTGTTGAGGAGACCTGACACTGCCGCCGCGAAGGTGTCGCAGAGAATAACAGCGCAATCATCTTTATGGGTTACCCCGTCCGAAGTTGTAAGTGTTATTTCATGAGTATCTTTTTTATTCACCACCCTCCAAAATTGTCTCGGGTTGTTGACTAACATATTGGGGAGTGTGTTATTGAAATAGGTTTCCTTTGCTGCTTTTGTGGCCCTCCTATATTCTCCATTAGCAACGTAGTAAGAATCCCATCTGGCCTGCGAGTTAGAAACTTTAGCGGACCGAAACAGCCTTTTTTTTTCTTATTAGCCAACCCTTTCAAAAATTGGCTATACCAGGGAGCATGCTTATTGGTGGTGACTAGCCTCAGGGGAACAAACGCTTCAGTCAGGTATGCTACTTTTTCTTTGAACAAAATCCAGTTCGAATTGACGGAACGAGCCTCGAATTCATCAAGATAGCTGTCCAGAAATAAACAAAGTTCTCTATTGATGGCATCAAAATCGGCAGCAGCGTAATCTCTAATGTGCTTAGTATAATTTTCATGGTGAGGAACGCAAACATCCATAGTGGAATGGAGCAAAGAATGATCACTTAATTGAGGCAAACAAAGTGGAGACATGAACAGGTCAGGCACGTTGGTTAACACGAGATCTAAAACGCTCGAAGTAGTAGGTGTAATGCGAGTTGGTTGGGTGACAATTTGCGTAAAGATGAAATCAGAACAAAAGCTCAAAAAATTATAACTGTCAGTAGAGAACGGACTTAACTGAGGTACATCACTGGATCAAAATATATTTGGGTAGTTGACAAAGCTCGGATCGCAGGACGGTAGCAGATACCCAAGATAATCTTTTTATAACATGTGCAAATTTCAACAAATATGATCTCTAAATTGGTTACAACAGGCACAAAAGACGAAGAAATATGATCCGCTACAGCAACAAGTACACCACCACCGCATCTATCACCTCTATCACGACGATACACATTGAAACGCTTTGTGGAATCAAACAATTCACTGCTGTTAATTTTTGAAGTAAGCCACGTTTCAGTTAACAATACAACATCAGCGTCACATGAGTCGACTGCCGCATTTAGTTCATCGCGTTTCGATAAGACACTCCTGATGTTCGTGAAAAGAAAAGAAAGCGAATTTTTTGGGCACCGCCCCCCACCCCTCGCGTGTCGCTACTGCGGCGAGTTTGCAGCTGATAACGGTGCCCTGGATACTGAGGGTTCGCCTGAAAGCTGCCGATTAACGAATTCCCCAGAGGCGCCACCAAGTTCGTACACACTGTCGTCAGAAAAATTGTAACTGTAACGTTTATCACCTATGTGCAAGTTATTGTACCGAAGCTTGAAAGAAACGTCCCGTTGTTTGGCGAATTCTACAAGCTTCTTTCGCGCCTGCCGTGTTTGAAGGGAATAATCCTCACTTACAGTGATGCCATTCTTTTTTAATTTTCCACTGAGCGATAGTAATTCCTGCTTTACCTTAAAAGATGCAAACTTAGCAATAACTGGTCTATTTTGGTTGGGCCTGTACGTTCCTAGCCCGTGTACTCGCTCAAGAGCTTCGCTCGGCACTGGTGACTTAAAAACGGTACTGATCTTTTTAACCAGTTTTTCTTCAGTTTGGTTCCATTTCTCCTGCGGACAGTCTGTCAAACCGTAAAACAAGAGGTTACTGCGTCTCATTCTATCCTCAAGCTGAGAATGTTCATCGTGTAACCTAGCGTTTTCTCTGCTCAGATGGTCGGTTAGCTGCTTTAGCTGCAAAAGTTCATCCCCGACCTCGGCGTTGTCACACGCTTTTGCTTCGACAGCGGCGAGCCTACGGTCGATGTCGTTAACTTTGCGCTCGATTGCTTCCTGGTTGTTTTTAATTTCATTCACGCTAGATATTAACTTAACTTGGTCCTGTTCCATTTTTTCGGTTCGAGAGTTCACGCTCTGCAGAAGAGCAAACATGTTACTAAATTTTGGCTCATGAGCCCTGTTCGATACGTCAGACTCAGGAACATTTTTATTGGGCCCTGGGTTTTCTTCAACGTCGCCAGATAGCAAAACAAGCCTAGATATAACGTCTACACATTCACTTAACAGTGACACCAAGACTCCCGGGCGTGGGATTAGCATCAAGCACACATTGTTGGACTTCTTTGCATATAAAGGAGTATTGTTACTAACCTGTGCGAACAAGCGAGCAAGGTTACGGTGCCGCATTTCTGCGCTGTTCCCACGCCCACTGGAGAGGCCAGGTTCGTGCCATCCGTTTTTATCCTGGGCTTGCGATGACGTCACGACCGATGAAGTGGCCGCCTGGCTCGGGAAGATGTTGCAGGGGTGTTTCCGGCCAAATCCTGGACTGGCCGAAAACTGGTCGCTATCAGGCAGAAGCACTGTCCGTGGCTCATGCCCAGCAGTCGGGGATAGCCACGAGCAGAAGTGAAGAAGTGAAGCAACCTGTGTGAACAAGCGAGCAAGGTTACGGTGCCGCATTTCTGCGCTGTTCCCACGCCCACTGGAGAGGCTAGGTTCGTGCCATTCGTTTTTATCCTGGGCTTGCGATGACGTCACGACCGATGAAGTGGCCGCCTGGCTCGGGAAGATGTTGCAGGGGTGTTTCCGGCCAAATCCTGGACTGGCCGAAAACTGGTCGCTATCAGGCAGAAGCACTGTTCGTGGCTCATGCCCGGCAGTTTGTGATAGCCACGAGCAGAAGTGAAAAAGTGAAGCAACCTGTGTGAACAAGCGAGAAAGGTTACGGTGCCGCATTTCTGCGCTGTTCCCACGCCCACTCATTAAGTCCCAGGTCTTGTGTTCTGTGTCCACGTACATAGCGAGCATATCGGCAATGGTCTTGTTCAAGCGTTCCGTGAGACCATTTGTCTGCGGATGTTACGCAGTTGTTCTTCGGTGATCTGTATGACTGTAATGTAAGATTGCCTGAGTAAGATCAGCCGTAAACGCTGTTCCCCTGTCTGTTATTAGTACCTCAGGTGCGCCATGACGGAGGATAATTGATTCGACAAAAAATTTGGCAACTTCTACGGCTGTGCCGTTCGGGAGGGCCTTAGCTTCAGCGTATCGGGTAAGGTAATCAGTGGCCACTATGATCCACTTGTTACCGGATGTTGACGTGGGGAAAGGTCCAAGCAGGTCTATACCAATCTGTTGGATTGGCCTCGACGGGGGTTCAATTGGCTTGAGAAATCCAGCTGGTTTTGTTGGAGGTCTCTTCCGGCGCTGACATTCGCGGCAACTCTTGACGTACCACGCAACATCTGAGGAGAGGCGGGGTCAGTAGTATCGTTCTTGAATTCTGTGGAGTGTGCGTGTAAAACCGAGGTGGCCTACAGTGGGTTCGTCATGTAACGCTTGTAAAATTTCTTCTCTGAGGCTGCTTGGGACGCTACCCCGCACCTCCAACAGAATGTCACGTAAGAGTGAGGGTAGCCCGAAGACAGGAGACCGGGAGGTTAGTAGAAATAGAAGGAGATCCGTTTATTTGGCGGACTTGCGCCCACTAAAAGAAAACAGACACACCGGCACTAAAAGAAAACAGACACAACAGAAAATGTCCCACTTGAACGCAAGGCGCGTTCGACGGCCGTCGGCTAACAGAAATGTCCCACTGGAACGCAAGGCGCATTCACCATCCGAGATACAGTCGCCGTAGCATCTGGGGCTATCTCGTTATCAACGAATGGTCGACGTGCGGGCCATGATCTTCGCAGATGAGTCGCGATGCATCCTGGACCACGATAAGGCCGCGTGCCGGTGGTATCGGCATGCGCAACACTGTCCGCAATACGCCTCGCGGAAATATTATGGGAACGCGCGGGTGAAATGTACCTGCCATACAAGATGAGCGCCGGCCATCGCACTCATATGTATGACAAAAAAGGCAAAAGCTTTACTCAGGAGTAAGTTTACACGTAGCGCTGGACGTGTGCATTTGTGTTTATCTTCGTCAAACTGTGCGCCAGGACGGCAATCATAGGAAGAAGAGCGGTAAACAAGTGTAGGGTTTAGATTATTCAGCGCAGTCAGTCTATGTCTGGCTGTATTGTTTGCGTGCCGCCAAGCCGCGCAGCTTAATCAAGATCAGCTTTTATATAAGCATCTGGCTTCGACTAAGAAATGCATCTTATAGCGCGCAGAAGGCGAGATAAAAAAGATATCTCAATTCGCTCAATAAGTGTTGCGCTTCATGCCGATCGACCGACGACGTTGGCTAAAGCAGTGATCCCGAAATGAAGTTTTAGGGCACCATTACAGTCATCCCCATGCCCTGAGATCTTTCAAATAGCGATTTTTATTTGCAGTAACGTATCATACAATGAAAACTGTTTTCTGTATCGACTGATCTGCTAACCAAACTGACAGCGTACCCACAAGCAGCATAAGTGCATTGCAGATCATCTTAGTGCGACAAAACGTTTCTCTACCGTTTATGGCTTTCGTAGCTTGTCATTGTCACAATCACGGTTAGAAAAACAAGAAAAACAACTTCTACAACACTGACAATGCACGGAGAGGTGTTTTGTTTTTCAACGGAGCGGTACAAAACTGCGCGCGTGCCACTGCTAACCAGCTCGGTGCGTCGAGCCGGAAGCAGTCGTATCCAACAGTTCCCTGCGATGGCCCATATTACCAGTTACCTGTTATTTGTTCGTCAGTCTTTTCCACGTCCCTCGTGGATGCAAATGACAGTGGCATCGATGATGGCGATGGTGAAGAACTGCCTACAGACGTTCGCGCCGAGCACGTGAAATGTCAACTAAAGCAACCGTCACTATTTTGTGCAGCCACGTGATCATATTGACGGGACCGTGGGAGGCGACCGATAAGCAGTGCTGAAAATTGGCGGACTTTGTTCTCGTTTTGATGATGATGTTTTATGTTTCATGGCACAAGGGCCATTTCATGGCCAAAGAGCGCCAGTTCATCTTACTAGAGATATGGACCATGATTGTGATAAGTGGCTGAAGAGCGGCCATAAAATTCCTCGCGCTAAGGCGGGTAAAAACATAGAAGTAATGAAATCATGACCAGGTCGTGAATAGTGTATGGTGGTAATAGATGAGAAAAGTTTTTGATAATGAAAACGATGGTGCCTCATTCGTTCACACTCTGGCGTCCAAGGGCCGTGTGGCAAGTGCGTTGTTTTGTGTAGCCACCGCAGCGGAGACATCTCTGAAGAGGTCGTGCAACAGAATGCCCGGGTATATGATATGAAAAGTACAAACTTCTCTTAAAAAAGTCAACAATGATTTATGTGCAAAGAAGTGGTTCCCTACCAACGAACATTGCAGGATGAAGTGATATCTGTTGTCAGTAGGGTAACAGCAAGTGTTGTCTTCTTAGCGTATGTAGTTCTTTACACTGGACTAGAATATGAAGTACGGTGAGTGCTTCTCCACATCTGTCACACAAAGGTGAATCGCGCCCAGGTAAAATAAATGAATGTGTTGTGTGTGTATGTCCTGTTCTTAACCGTGTAAGGATTACTTCTGTGAAGCGTGATTTTAATACTGGCAGCCAGTGACCAAGGTGTGGCTTGCTGACATGCAATTTATTACTCGTGTATGTGTTCCATGTGCTGTGCAAAAAACCCCTGAATTTTCGTTTTAGAAAAGGTTTCAAGTCGAGTGCAAAAATTGGTATCGGAGTGTAGATAGTGGTTTTGTTGGCGCATCTAGCTAGCTGGTTCACCAGAATGTTGCGTTGTATTTCACGGTGTCCTGGCACCCAGAAGACTACAACATGCTGCTTAGATGAGTGCACTGGGCATCGGAGTGAATAAAGCGAGACAAGGATAGGGTTTTTGTGCTTTTTATAAGTTTTCAGATCTTTTAATACGCATAGGGAATCTGTATATATGATTGCCTACTGTAGCTATATTTGTTTAATGTGTTTAACAGCCGCAAGTATCGCATAAACTTCGCCGGTAAAAATGCTTGAATCATAGTGCAGAACGCCGGCTTTCTAAAAGAATGGGCCGATGGCTGCATACGAGAGAGAATTGTTAGACTTTGAAGCATCCGTAAAGAGCTCAGGACATGTGTATTTGTGTTCTAGTTCAAAGAAGTATGTCTGGATATGTGCAATCGGTGCATGCTTCGTAACCTCTAAAAAAGACACGTCGCAATCTATCGCCTGCCACTGCCATGGTGGCAGGCTTATTGCGGGAGCCATCAAGTGGTGTTTGAGTGGCACACCAGTTTCCTTCGCTAGGCCCCTCACACGTAATGAGTAGGGCTGTCTCATAGAAGGCCGTTTCTCAAACAAAGCAAGGATTGACATGTCAATAATTGTGGAATGTGATGAGTGATTCTTCTCTGCACTTACATTAAGATGAGATTTAAAAGACATGAAATATCTCTGTAGATAGAGCGACCACTCGTTCGATTCCACGTACAGGCTTTCCATGGGGCTAATACGAAAAGCACCCGTAAAGAGACGGATGCCTAGATGATGAACAGGGTCAAGCATTTTAAGGGCAGTAGGTGTCGCAGAATGGTATACTATTGTCGCATAATCTAGGCGAGTAAGTATGAAGCTTTTACACAAATTCATTAAACACTTTTTATCCCGTCCCCACGTAGTGGGTGACAGCACCTTCAGAACGTTCATAGCTTTTATGCACATGTGTTTTTAAATATCTGATGTGTGGTATGCAGGTTAGCTTAGTGTCCAAGATTAGGCCTAAGAATTTGTGTTCGGTATTAACAGAAAGACGCTGCCCATGCAGTTGAATATCAGGTTCGTAATAAATGCCTCCCTTCCTGGAGAACAAGACACACGTGCTTTTCAGTGCATTCTGTCGGAACCCGTTTTCTTCTGCCCAATTAGAGACTTTGTTCAAACCAAGCTGAACCTGCCACTCACACACGTCCAGATTACACGACTTCAAACCAAGCTGAACGTCATCGACACATATGCAATAAAACATATTGCGAGGAATGAACAAGCGCAAGGAATTCATTTTGATAATAAAAAGTGTGCAAATAACTACACCACCTTGTGGCACACCTGTTTCTCGGACAAACGACTGACAGAGAACGCTGCCCACTCGAACCTAGTATGTGCGAATTGACAAGTAACTTTCATTTATACTTAAAAATCTGCCATGCACGCCAAGATAGGACATGTTTCTTAATATTCCAAAGTGCCCTGCTGTATCATAGTCCTTTTCAATATCAGAGAACACAGAGAGAAAATATTGTTTGTGGACAAAAGCGTCTCTGACCTGTGCCTCAATACGAACAGGGGGGTCGGTGGAGGATCTACCCCCTCGAAACCCGCACTAATATGGGTCGAGGAAAGTGTTCGTTTCAAAGAAATGAACAAGTCAGGAGTTTGTCACTTTTTTCGAGAAGTTTGCTTAAACAGCTTTTAAATATGATAGGCCTATAACTCAAAACTGAAGAGGGGTTTTTGCCCTGTTTCAAAATTGGACTAACAATAACCTCTTTCCAGGAAGCAGGGATAGCGCCAGAGAACCAGATAGCATTGTACAAGCAAAGTAGGGTTTTTTGTGTTTTGATTGGTAGATTTTTTTCAAATTTCATACATCACTCGGTCAAATTCCAAGGCGGAATTACTGCAGGAGTTTAGTAACATTTGAAGCTCAGCTAAGGTGAAATCTAGGTTAGATGCCTCGCATTCAGTACATTTGTGTTCGGGTTTCTCTTTTATATTCTTGTTCTGTATTTTTAAAAGCATCATTATAGTGTGACGAGCTTGAAACCTGTTCGAAGTGTGCACCAAGGAAGTTAGCTTGGTCTTCCAAGGTGTCACTCTGTGTGTTTACAACTGCGAGGAATTGCACTTGTCTTCCTCCTACCCTACCAACCATGCTCCAGACTTTAGCCTCTTGTGTATATGAATTGATTTCTGATAAAAACTTCTACCAGCTTTTTTCTGGCCCACCGACACGTTCTCCTGCCTTGCGACTTTATTTTTCTAAAGCTGTGAAGATTTTCGGCGGTTTGTGAGTTCCGAAGAAAGCTCAATGCTTTGTTTTGCTGTTTGCGCGGGTTTCAGCACTCATAGTTCCACCACTGCGCACGTCGTTTTCCAGGGTGTTCATTCGTTTGTGGGATGTATTTTGTGGCAGCATCAATCGAAAACGCTGTGAAGTAGTTGACAGCAGCATCGATATTCAAGTACATATATCATTCTAACCTGAACGAGCGATGGTATAAAACTGTTATCAGTTGGCTCTGTTTGTTAGTCATTTGGGAACCTGTGGTGAACACTCAGTTGCTGTGATTGTTCTCAGAAATACGGGAAAGTGGTCAATTCCGTAGGGACTACTGATAAATTTCCACTGGAGTAGAGGCACAAGGGACGGAGATACAATGCTTAGGTCTATGGAGGAATCGGTTTTGTTAGCGAGTATATAATAGGTTGGTTCTTTTAGATTCAAGAGACAGGCGCTTGGCGAGAGGAGTAACTGTTCAATCTGTCGACCTCGTGCCTCTCAAAGAGTGTCGCTGCATAGCTTGCTATGTGCATTCAAGTCTCCAAGGAGATGGTAAGGTTCTGTAAGTTCATTTATTAAAGATTGTAAATGATTTTTTTGCTGCTGATAGCTTGGGAGAATGTAGCTAATGCAAATTGTGATCAGTTTATTAAAATCAACAGCTCGTACAGCCACTGCCACAAGCGACGTTCGGAGTTGTGTGTGCATGCGATCTGTTGATTGACTATAATGGCTACACCTCCGGATGGTGTCACGGCAACATCACGGTCCTTTAAAAAAATATTGTGGTTGCGTAGAAAGCTGGTGTGTCTTGGTTTTAGGTGTGTTTCTTGTACACACGGCCCTTTTGGTGAGTGTTTGTATAACAGTTATTGGACATCATCAAGGTTCCTTAGAAGGCCCCTGACGTTCCGTAGTATAATTTGAGTGTTCGTGATGAAAGTAAAGTAGTGGTGTGTGTACGAAGAGCGAGTGGCTGTTCAGGCGGAAAGTTTGAATTAAATTGACAGGGCCGTCACCAGGTCCCGGTATCTGTTTTTTTCCTGAGGCGCTCCAAGAAGCCATGCCACTCCCTATGCACCAAGGGTACCGACGTATTCATTGCCTCCTCGGAGGCACTGGATGCCTGCACGTGCGAGCCAGTTGTTCGAAGTTTAGGCCTCGCCTGATGAGGGGAGGCCATGAGACCGGAAGACGCGGGGGTCTCTGATCTCTGTTCGTATGTAGGTGGAGTAAACGGAACTACTGCCGCCTTGGGGGCAGGCGCCACAGCCGACAGCTCGCTCTGCAGGCCGAAGCAGTGGCGAAGGCTGGTGCAACGGAACCCACGGGCGCGCAGCATCAGCATATGATTTCAGGCAATAGAATGGCGAGACCTTTCTTTTGCCTTCTTTAAATGAGATGTTTTCCTTCACCTTCAGTGTGATGATCTCTTTTTATTTCCTCCAGAATAGACATGACCGTGAGTATGAGGCATGATTTCCATCAAAGTTGACACAGTGTGCCGGTTCTGTGCAGGTGACCAAGGTTTGACTCGAAACTCCACATTGTGCACAAGTTTGTCGGCCATGACAGCTTTGCGAGCCGTGGCCATATCTGTGACATTGAAAGCATCGTCGCGGGTTAGGTATGTATGGCCGAACACGAAGCTTTGTGTATCCAGTTGTGAGTGTTTCGGGAAGGATGCTGGACCCGAATGTAACGAATATATGTTTTGTCGGAGTCTCTTTGCCATTTCGCTTCATCTTGATTCTCTGTACATTATTACATTCTCTTCTTTCCAGCCGTCGAAAAGTTCGGCATCTGTCAAGTCAACTAGGTCATCCTCTGATACGACTCGTCAGACCGTGTTCATCGAACGATGTGCTGAAACAGCGACGGGGACATCACCAAAACTCTTTAAACCAGATAGTTTATCATATTGTTCCTTGTCTCGAACTTCAATGAGAAGGTCACCACTGGCTTTTTTTGTAGTGTTGTTCCCTGTTCCAGGTGTCTCTATTAGGCACCTTGATACTAGGAACGGTGAAAATTTTCTGACAAGTTTTGCCGGTGTGTCATTGTGAATAACGTGGTAGTGTGAAAAGTTGTTTTTGTTTAGTTGGAATAGCTGAAAGCTTGTTTCAGTGCGCGCTCTCTTCAAAGAGCGATCAATAGGAAGTTGGAAGTTTTTAGCCATAACTTATGGAGTGTGTCCAGTGGCGGTGACAGCCACCCTCCACCGAGACCAACGAGGGAAAGCTGCAAGAGAAGAAAAAAATTCTTTCATACGCCAACTGTACACCGCCACTATAACATGATGTGAGGCATCCCAAGGTGGGGAGAACACACAAGGTTAACCCTTGCCGCCAGGAAGAAGCGGAAGTAAGCAGAAGAGAGAAGTCGACAGGACAGACTAAAAGTGACAGATAAAGACAAAGTCGTAAGGAAAGAAATAAGAAAAGGCGACTGCTGATCTCACCTGGTTGGTTCAGCCGAGGGGTACCGTCTACGTGCAGCCGGGGCCAAAGGAGTGTGTTGCCTCTGCCGGGGCGCCTTAAAAGTCCAATCACCCGGCGTCGGCTCAACCTCCAGGATCCCCTTTTCCCCGGACAGGGCAAAGCCACGCACGGCTAGGCGTGGAAAGTAGTAGACCCCCCCCCCCCCTACGTTAGCTCGAGTCCGTGGTGTCGCTACACACCAAACGCCCACTTAGGCAGACACCCCTGCGGGCTGCTCTAGTTTTAAATTGGCTTCTATAATGGTCGAAATAATCAACAATACATATAAAACAGGGTTTATTGGCGTAAGTAGTACGTGCACAACAGGTCTACCTATACGAAAAGTGGGTGGCAGCAACCGACCCAGAAATCACAGCGCTAGAACCAGCAGCTCGCGCTCGGCTCCCCTCGTGAACCACTAAAGTCATGGCCCACCGTGTCACATGATCTTCATCTCTACAATACCCCGGTGACAAAGACGAGCCATATTGGCACGTCAGGCTGATTAGAGTAGGAGTGGGTAGTGATAGTGCTTGAGGCGACTAACGTGGACAGTCTTACAATCGAGGTGGCGCCTGTCCGTACATGGCGGGACCGGTTCAATCACTCATGTAACAGGAGATCGACGTTCAGCGACGCGATAGGGACCGTAAAATTTAAGGGCAAATTTAGAGGACAAACATCGGGAGTGGAAGGGCAGTCGGAGCCAGACGAGCGAGCCTACGGCGAAAGTCTTGGCTTGCTGGTCGTGGTCGTGGCGCTCTTTGTCGAGTGCTTTCCTACTGAAAATTCCTATACAGATAGGACCCGTATCATACGATGTTATTGGATACAGGTGAAATAGGGATTACGGGCCGTATGGGTGATAGAGGGATTACGGGCCATATGGAGGATACAGGGCTTAAGGGGCATATGGGGTATATGGGTCATACAGGAGTTATAGGGTTTGTGGGTAATATAGGTGATAGGGGTCCGATGAGTTCTCCGGTTCCTCCTGAAAATCATAATATAGTGCAAAAAAGAGAGAACGGTCACACAAAACCACACACCATATAATTTTAAGCAAGCACAAACTAGCCCAAAAACAAGTCCTTCTGCAGAACAACCCCGGTTACTTTGGGCAAGTAGTAAAGGTCATAAGTAATGTTTGCCCAAGCATGGTAATAAGGCTATACCAGTTTAGAAAGTGTACAAAATATGATATGCCACAAGGGGCAATTTAATGGTGCTTAGAAAGTGTAGTTGACTAAACGGGTGGAAGTGTTGTATGTAGTGTAGTGTGGGGACAATTGAGAAAAACAAGACAAATATTTTTGCATCCTCGAATTCATTTATATGATTAAACATTTTGCAAGGAAGTGTGTTTATCTTTCTCAGCCTGCTAGGTTCATGCGTATCTGCTGGCTGATTCACAAACTCTGCAAAACCATTTGCACAGTAATGGGCAAATACATGTAGCACTTACTAAATACTTTACTTATTTGTTTAACTGTAAGTTAAAACATAAAGCGAAATACCATAAAGAGTACTGACACAAAATTTCGTGGCTAATATAGCCTGCGACATCGATTCCTTTGAACATGCGTGTTGTGTCTTCGCGGTTTCTGTGTGTGTGTGCGCGCGCACCTGTTGACGCCTCAGCTGGCCGCCTGCACCACATCGGACTTTTGCTACTACCACGTGCGAATCGTTATCTGGCTAACGCTACGCTGCCTATAAATACGTTATACACTTTTGAATAAACGTTCTTTTCATTCTGCTGACTAAGTTGATACATTGCTGGTCCGGCACTGCTATGCGCACACCATGGCTATGCTACAGTGGCGACGAGGATGTTCACCACGCATGCAGTGAAAGACGACCCTGAACCTGACACTACAAAAATTGAGCAACCAAGGCGATCATGGCTCACAACCAGCTTCCGGATTTCGAAGAGAGCAAAGATAAGTGAACGCCATACCTTATCAAAGTCGAAGCATACTTTGAAGCGAATGCCATTGAAGACTCGACTAAGAAAAGAGCATTGCTGGTTGCTGCCTTAAGCACGCACACGATACAAGTGCTGGCAGGGAAGGTGGCTCCACGCAAGCCGAATGCGCTGACTTATGAAGAAGTCGTGGCACTGTTGAGTGAGCACTACGACACCAAGCGACACGAAATCACAGAAAGTTACAAGTTTTTCAGTCGGTGTCAAGTGGAGGGTAAGCCCATTAATGAATTCCTGGTCGACATTCGCCGAATAGCTGATAATTGCGATTTTGGCAGTGCATTAAATCGCATGCTACGAGATCGCATTGTGTGGTGTCCGGTCAAGTGCACTACAGAAGCAGCTACTTGCGAAGCGGGAATTAACATTAGAAGACGCTGAAGCGATGGTCCTTTCTGCTGAAGCTGCAGATAGTGGCGTGAAAAACATGAACGGATCTGGATTGACACCAGTGTTAAAAGTACAAGCGTATCAGCAGAAAACACCGCAAGACGAGAGATGGAGGGCTACACGTCAAGAATGCTCAAGGTGCGGTAGTGCATAGCACAATGAGAGCGGTTGCACCTGGTCTAACGCTCGCTGTTATCGCTGTGGAGGACGCGGTCACCTTGCGAGGAAATGCCGAAGCCGCGGTCCTCACGAGCAAGGAACAGCAAGCAGGGCACAAGCCAACATTCTCACGGGGACGGAAGGTTCGACAGACGACGAACACGAAGCAGCGCACATCTGGGCCTTGGCCTCGAAACGGAAGAGTTGTCTGGTGCCACCAATTCGCCGAACGTTCTCTTGGTGTGGTGTGCAGCTTACCATGGAAAAAAAGAAAAGCGGCGCACAAAAAGACGGAGACAAAGAAGAGAACCACACACAGCGCTGCACTCACAACTGAAAGTTTAATCCGAGCAACAAGAATTTAAAAAGTAAAAGCCGCGCATGACAAGTGAGGTACAACGAGATTAAATGATACGCTCATCAATAAAAGTGAACTCTTTTTTGTGCAATGTAATCGAGGTCTGGCTTACGCAATCATCACGTGACTTGTTAATATGATAGGCTTCAGACACCTCACGGGTGAATTAATTGTGGTGCTTAAAAATAATAACAGTGTTAGACAGATCAGGTGTGCACCCACACGTGGCACAATGCAAAGCCAAATGGGAAGGCGTGCCGTTATGCAAAGAGAGATAGTGCTCCCGCAACCTTTTATTAACACAGCGGCCCGTCTGTCGCACATAATGAAGACCACAAGATAAAGGAATGCGGTACACCACCCCCACAGCACAAGGAACATACTTATTTCCATGGTTTACGGCACATTTCTTTACATCTGGCTTGTCCTTCTTGTCTAGCTGATTTGCCACCAATGCACATATCTTTCCCAATTTAGTGGGTGCCCTAAAAACCACATCAACTCCGTAGCAGGAACCAACAATTTTTAACCCATGTGCCAGTTTATGCATATAGGGAATTGCTGCGAACTTTATTTTTTCCCGATTGGTTTTCCTAGCTGCACGTCCTTTTAAACCACCAAATAACTTATCGCAAACAGCCACAATTATGTTAGGGGGCAATCCTGCTTCCTCTAGTCTTGCAACTTGCTTAGCAAAAACCGAACCCAACACATGCCTGCACGATTTTTCTAGAGCGGATTTAGGGCAGGAGAAAGCGATGCCCCTCTTTACCACCTTTACCACCATAGATCGCAATGTAGACACAATCCTAAGCGGAACTGTGATGCGTATTTTCCGTGCTGCCTGCGTTATGCTGCGGCAGCACGTAAGTGCGTCAGTATTCTGTGTGTAAGGAGGAAGAAGAACAATACGCCATGGTGAGCCATCTCTTAAGCCAGAAGCGCCAAGCGGGAGCTGTTTGTCCCAGCGCCTTGATTACTGTGTCGGTTGTCACCGCCCACTTTCACTATTGATAGACCTGCTGTGCAAGTGCTACTTACACCTGGAAGCCCCGTTTTTTGTGTACCATTTAGCACACTAGTTGGCATTTGTTGCATTCCGTGGCTCGTGTTCTTAGACCTGTGCCAAACTAAAACTAGTCTGTAATAAGCAGACAGCAATTACCCATCTGTCTCATGCTGCAGCAAGCAATCCACCACACTGTGACTAATAGGCTGTCAACAATGTTAATATTGCAAGACAAAAATTTGCGTCAGTACCTCTTCAAGCAATAATCACTAGCCACAACCTCCAAATTTCTCGCTGTCAGGGCCCCGTTCAGGGGCACTTGTTTGTCCTCTTCATGCACAAATACTCCAACGCGGGGCTACTATGAGGCTCTTGTTCTGAAGCTGAAGGACACTCCACAGGAGCTTTGTGGCCTCCTTGCATTACGACCGCAGCCAAGCCCACTGCTCCTTCTTCTGCCTCTCAAATGAACCTGCAGGGGGAAAATGTCTCTGTGATCCTTTTTTCTTGTGTGTGGGAGTTAACATCGTTACACTCACTCTCAAATTGTTGCTTTGACACTTAAATCTTACTAGCATAACTACTTCAAAAAATAAAGTTTCACTAGTAAAAATTGATCGAAGAGGTTCCACAATTTTGAATTCAAACAGGTAAATAGAAGGTCTCACAGAAGAATATGCGTGGAGCTCTAGGCACGTGCACGAGTTGTGATCTGTGGCTTTAGCACAGCACTTAAAAGGGCACATGTCTTTTCTACTGAGAACAAAAAAATGGATTAAAAATGTGAAGTAAACAATAAGTAGGGGTACGCAAATATTCATATTTTTGAATGTCTTTTGAATAATATTTACTATTCGGTTCAATTCGTACGGCAAATTTTGCTATTTGAACTATTTTAACTTACCAGAGACAAAAAATAGGGTCAATGTCTGACTGAAAGAGACCCTCCAAATTTTTAATATGTTTCACCTCATCACACTCGTATTGCGTGAAAGCTGCCTTTCTGGCTCTGCTACGGTCGCAAATGTACTGACTCTCGAAAAGGCTGATTCTAACAAGGAGATGATAGGTGTGGCAGAGACAAGGGCTTATTTAGAGTGGTTTTGACCTGAAATTTGATCCACTCTTTGGCTGCGTGAAATCGTGCATATAAACACATTCGTGCATATATAAATTCAATTGTGCATTGCCTTATTCTTTATAAGGCAACTACGAAACGCTACCCTACCAACACTTATCAATTTTGCCAAAAGGAAGACTTTCATCTCATAAGAATAAACTTTGGAAGCCTCTCCAAATTTTTCTAGAATTTCACATGAAGTATTTGAAAAAAATTCTAGAAGTATTCGAGAAATTTCAGAAAAATATTCAATTTGCACACACACTTCAATATTAGAATTCGCTTTGGCACACATACTATAACAATAAAGTTTAAGAGAAGTGGGATAACCAGAAATAGTTGAGCATTTTATCGCACACTCGTGCCACAGAGAATTATTCTTCTTGTTCTTGAAGCCCTTTGATGATGTTGAAGCAGGCAAAACCATATAAAGTATAGCCAATTGGGGGCACACTTGCACCACAGCGACCTTTTCCTCCTGTTCTTCGAGTGCCTTGACGGTAACATATAATGTCCAGCAATTTAAGGGCCTCGATCATCTTTTGTCATCACTTAAATCGTTTTCAAATTGTTCTTTTAAAGTGTAGCAGATTTATTTATTTATTTATTTATTTATTTATAAATACTACAATCCCTAGTCGGGACTTTGGTAGGGTGGGAAGATGAACAATGCATGATCTGGTACTACGAAATGTGTGGAACAAGTGGTAGGCGTAACCAGGTCACATAATTCGTATGACATAAAACAGAAAGTGACCTATCAAAAAAAAAAAAAAATGAAACGCGGTTACACATCTGAACAATACACAGATGGCAGATATACAGGAATTAGGCATGCTAAAATGGGCATTTCTTTCACAAATTCAGTATAGTATACACAACACTCTCCATGAAGCAATTTAAGTGGCCCAGCAACCCTTTTCGAGCATGGTCAGAAAATGCTGCCGAGGGTAGTCGAGGCACCTGAGAGCGTGTGAGACAAACATAATAGGGCAACACGCAGCCTGTTATTCATAATTTATTATCAGTCACCTGAAAAACGCTGTTTCCCCTGAACAAATAAGGCTCCAAATTCAACTGTCTGCGCTTCAAGTGCAATGTGTACAACCGCAACCGGAGGCCGCCACATGCCCGTGCACCTGTTTGTGATTACACTGAAAAGAAGCCCCATGTTAGAAGAAAACAAAAGGGGGGGGGGAATAAAAGAGTTCAAGTTCAGGACGCACGTTGATGAATAGACATAGCTTCTTGTCCCACAGTCATCCCCTCCTGCGTGGCTTTGAGTGAGCTCACTCGAACGAAAGGTGAAAGAAAGCACGTAACGTATGTGACGAATTCCTGTAGCTCTGCTAGTACTGCGCAGATTGCAAATTTTTTTGCAACAGTCGATTTGGGATGAATTAGGTTTCTCTAATGAAGACATTTGATGGTTACTTGGAAAGGCTTTTCAGGGCTTCTTCATTACAAGGCAATGCGAACATGTGCCTGTAACATGAAGGTAGGAACTCTTCAACCTGATATGGTCTTGTTATGGCACAACGTAGTCATTACAATTCCAGCTTCCAGTTTTAAATTTAGTCGACCTGTTCTAAACTTTACCCACTGTACAAACCACACTTTTATATCAATAAAGTATCCAAAAATGAAGAAAATGCACTAATTATGTGAGCAAATACAGTACATGGATATAAAAAAATAAGTGCAAGCTGCAGGAGTGTAAATGGCATATTTAGGCTGTATGAGGAATGTCGTGGATTTGGTAGCGATAAGTATTAATGCATACAGCAAAGAAAAATTTTTTAAAAAAGCAAAGCTGCCCACTTTGTTATTTATGAGGGCCAGAACTGTAAGCGACAGTCCCCCCACTGAGTGCTGCCCCCCAAAAAGCAAAAAAATTAGATAGTTAAGTCAGTCTTAAATAAGGTGATTCCACACAAGCATGCAACCACAGCTGACACAAATGAGCACTTAAACAGCATTAAAAAAGAAGCCCCCAAGCACAGCCCCTAATGAGCCCTTTGCAGCTACACGAGCTATCAACAGCTGTTTCGCTGAAGCATGCATGCTCCTGCACCCTCCTCTGAAAGAAGGCACCGCGCAATAGCCAGCATGCTTCACACCAAATGCTGGTGCAAAAGCCCCTCCAAAAAATAAGAACTCAGGACACAATGTCATGTAGAAGCCGCTACAGTGCTATGAGAAAAGCATGCAAGAAACTTATTCATTTCAAGGCTTTGCCTTTGTTTTGCTATGCATGGATGTGTCATGTTAATAATCCTCGAACCAGGGTGCAAATGGCAACTATTGGCACCCTTGTTCAAGAATAATAGCAATTGAGAGTCGAGATTAGCAGTTACCTCTTTTGGATTCAATCTCACTTAACTCTACAAAAGAAAACGCTGGTTAAAGCAAATGGGAGCAATTTATGGCCCAATCCGAGTTTGAGTGACTCGGCTTGTGAGAGAGTTTGCCGACCTATGGCTAAGAGGGGTTCTGAAGTCTGCCATTCCTTTCCTCCAAAGCCTCTATTTGTTGCTCAATCCACTTGTTACATTGTAAAAAATTTCTCTTTTTGGAGGAGGCTCAATCAAACAAGCTTCTAATTGCCAGAGCCATCCTACAGGGCTCTTTTTTTTTCTTGAATCGCTGCCTTCTGCGACTTTTTTTTTGGAGGGGTGGGGTGGGGGGTGTTGGGAGTGTATATATAAACCTAAAACATTACCACTCAGTAGAGACGCTCTAAATGCCATAAAATTCAGAGTAAGCACTCCTAACAGAGCAAGCACGTCCCTACTTTCTTCAAGAAATGCTAAATAAGTAGCCTCTTCTCCTCTACCACCATCTTCAGTGCTTCTATTTGCCAAGTGAATGCGAAATAAAGCCGTGTATGCATGGGCATTCAAGAAAGTGCTTACGTAGACGCACAGATGTGCATTTTTTATTCTCAGTGATTCTTCCACTTCCACGTTAAATATTGACCGATGACTGAGCAAGGGCCTACTCTTCAAACCTTGTCGAATTATCATTCACTCTCCAGGAGCACTTGCTGAGAATTTTTTGATAAACACAACATACTACGAAGTCTGTACTTTCCAGTAACACGTACCTCAAGACTAGGGTTGCAGTAACTACCTTACTAATTCATTTATTACTTCATAGGTAGCCATGAATATTCACTTGAATATCATACTGTCTGCTGTGTTGCTTACCGCAACAGGTGCATGTGCTTCTTAATTTATAACTATGCAATAGTTGCACATCATATTTGCAGACTGATGTTTATGCGTGATTTAGTCACAAGAATTTATGCAAACTATTACAAAATTAACTGCTTCATGAACGTAACAAACATACAGTCAGCATGAGTATAACTTGAGAAGCTTGCTTTGGCATGTTGACACTCCAGAGATACATTTCAGCTCATAAATTACAATGCCTATATTTTTCAAAGTCAAACTGGCCCCCGAATAAAAGGCAATTAAAATTTCATGATGCAACGCATATGTGTTGTACGATTTCTTTAGTGTGCCTGTCTATCTTATGAGGTCACAGCATTCAGTTCTTGACGCAAAGCACCCATGTAAGCATGCCTCGGGTAAGTGTGAAGTTTGAGCTAGAATTCAGTATCAGGGTGCTGAGCAGTGCAGTGCAGCTGAAATTCATCGAATATTGAGCAATGTGTACAGCACCACTTCCAATACATGACAGCAAGGCACTGCAATAATCTAGGAAATTAGAAGCATGATGTACAATATTTACAATGCAAACTGACTGGGAATGAAGCAAGTGTAAAACAATGATTTTGTTGACTTAACGGATCAGATTATTCGGAAAAAGCATTGGGTCAAATTTTTTGGGCTGAGTAATTCATTTCCCAAAATATTGCAGTTAGCTCAATACAGCACAGATGATATACCATGGTTGGACACAGAGTGAGACTCTAGTGCTGCAAACTGCGTGCAGTCAGTTCCTAAAATGCTGACTGGTCATGAAAGCAAAACGATAAACGGGTGCCATTTTGACATTTCTCTGGCACTACTATGATGTACTCCAGAACTGAAGGTGCAATACAAACAGTGGAAGCATTCCGATGAGCGCAAAGAAATTCAAGTGAGCCTTCTCCATGAAGAAGTGCATGGCTGCTGTGTTTGGGGAGATAAATGGTGGTGTTTCCTTGATAAAATAAATGAGGCATAAGCCCACAAAGACTCATGAGATTTGCCATCTGCATCGGCTCCTAGTTAAAGATATCCGTGGCACGCTGTTTCGCTGGCCACGCTTTTGTAAACGTAGACAGAGCTTTTCTTTCAATTGTGTTGAAATCTAGTCATTTGCACATAGTCGGCTGTGCAGCTGTCGAAAATAGTGCCGAACGGGAAAAAATGTTCAGATTCTCTTGGAACAAAGATAGAAAATTGAAGCGGATTTTGTGGAGAGACATGGTGAGTGGTATATGCCTAGCGTAAGGTGAGTAATATTTATCGACAATCCTGCATGGATGGTTTCGTTTGACACATCTGGTATTTATGTACAGGTGCTCCAAGCAGAGATCCATGGCAGGTTGACTACGTGCCATCAACATATTGGCACGTCGATATTGGCGCCAAGACTGAAGTACAAAAGTCGTTTGGATGTGTAGTTTTTTATCAGCACAATCACACTCACTATCTACACAGCTACGACAAGCATACGGCATTTGTTTTAAAATGCACGGCCGCTATGCAACGTGCAGCCAGCTCTGAGCTTGATACAGAAAATAGCAAGACAGAGCAGCCAACAGCCGCCCGATATCATGCCAGGGGTGACACCGTGGAATCTACGGCACCAATTGCAGTGATGTATACACAATTAGTAGTGGTCAAGTAGGCGACGACTTCGCACCAGTTGGAAAAAATGATGTGTCAGTAATGCTATGTAGACAAGAAAGAGCGCTCCACTATTCTATTTATAAAACAGGTATACAATGTGTTACTATTGATTTCAACTGTTCCTCCAAGCATTCATTCTGTAGTAAATTTATTCATACCTGATCTGGTGCACATGCGAGCAGGACAAGAAACAAGGCTTTACAAACACGGTGCCTGACTGTGAGGTGAGCATCGCCTAGACCAGCTTGTTCACTAAAACGATGCAATGCCGAAACGCCTAAGAAGCTCGACTTTACTAAATAAAAGTAGATGTCATTCATGAGCATTTGAACATTTTACCAGGCCGTCACCGCTGAACACGTAGTTTTAGTAACACATGATACTCGTTGCACATGGTGAACGTTGATACGAGATACTATATATCCAACAATCTGAGACAGTGACCGAGTGTTTCAATTGCAAATGCAAAAACAGCTGAGTGCCCTCACTGAAGCAAACATGTAAAAATAAGCACATTAGTCGGTGATGTGCATTATTATGCAAGTGTAAAATTAGTTGAAAGACGTGACAACCAAGGCCACGCCACTTAAAAGAAAACACATAATTGTGATAGCACATACAGTCGGTTGCTTGCCACTTCAAATGAAAATATTATTTGGCAATCACAGCACATGCTTCTCTTTTGTGGTCAGTCGTAGGTGCGGCCATGCTATTGTGTGCTAGAAATTTGCAGCATATGCGTCAGGTTACCATGAAGAAAGCGAGTGACACGGATAAACACCAATACTCAAGGAGTGATGCAGCACGCGGAGAGCCATTGAAATGGTAGCTGGTGCAGACTGCATGCATCCCATGAGCCTTTGCAAGTTTATGCCTCACTTATTCATGGGACATGGCATGACCCTCACTACAGTATTGTAGGTCTATTTCTCAAATGTCTACAGAGCGCAATTAAGAATAAGCAAAGAGAGATGTCATAAGACACTATCTTTTTTTTTCATGACAACATGGGGCCACAGAGGAAGCAGCGGGAAGTTCAGTCGCCCAACACCATACAGACTCAACTTAGCTATCTCTGATTGCCATATTTTTGCTAACATGAAATGCTGGCTAGGAGGCCTGTGTTTTCACCGAGTCCTGTTCTTCGCTCTGCTGCTTGATGCAGACTCGCTTACTGAACTTCTAGGTGGAGAGTAAAGTAAGTTGCAAGGCAGACAGTTCTGATGAAGCCCTTGAACAACATTTGTTGTGCTGAATACTAAATCACTGAGACTCTTACATTACTAAGTCAAAAGTGTGGTTGCTAACTATTAGTGCTGTTCTTTTTCTTTGTAAGAATAATCCTGGCAAAACTGACGTATTTACGTGTGGTGCCACTATCGTTAATAATTATTTCTGTACCATTCTTCTTTCTTGTAATTCCACGGCAGCTTGGGCTATGCTAGGCTGCAGTATTGTGAATAAATAAATTAATGAGTTGGTGCTACACACTGACAAATGTCTGAATCAAAATGGCAAATATGCACAGATGTAGCTGGTGAATGTACCTAAACGCTTCAAATGAAGCAGTCTTCATTTTCCCTCTGGTTACTACTTCACGACCGAACAGAACTCGGAAAAAAAATGCAACATAGAATGAGTGACCCTTGCCTAGCCAATTAGCACAAATGTACTTGAATGAGCGACTATCGTATAGACGTGCGGCTTGTGAAAGCAACCAGGACATTGGAAGTTAGCATCTTGTATATGTTGTTAAAATCAGTTTTGCTATTAAACCACATTTACCTTCCAAGTTCTGACGTTGTTTTCACAGTCACTCTGGTAGAAAAGATTGTGTTGCACGGCGAGTCGTTTTTTTTCTCCATCCGCACGAGGTCAGTAAAAATAGTTTAATCAGACAACACATAAAGCTGGAGAGCAGGCTACTATAAATAACCACACAGAAATGAAAACGTAGAATGTGTGACTATTACATGCGAACAATAAATAAATGCAATGTAGTGCAGGTTCACCATCAGGAATAGCGACGTCGACTTTTTCATATATTAATAACTCTACCGGTGTCACACCGGAAATTTCCAGCCCCATCAGGGCCGACCCGAATGTGGTTTTTGATCGCGATCAACAGTGCCAGCTACAACTTATGTCACTGTGCAGCCGCACAGAATAAAGTTTAATCCAGATCGGTCATGATTGCGATTGAAAGATGCCATGGGACACGAGCGCGCGGTATCAGGTGCAGCACGCCAACATACGCAACACACGAATAAAATGTGCCACATAAAAAAGTAAAACACACACGCACTCAAACATGTTTTCGTTGTGCCTTCCTTTGTTCGCCTAAACGCACGCCAGCAAACGTCATGGAAAATAAAATGACACTCACCTCAAAGAAGGTGGACATCCCTGTAATAGCAGCTCTTCTTGATGTCCTTACCCGGCTCACTTTGCCGATAAAGGCCTTTTTTGCCATATCGGCAACGCTCAGCGAAATGAAGCATTTCTCGAGGTTGTCCACAACGGCATGGTAACCGTCTTCGCAAACGACGAACGTGACTTTTGGTGCACCGCGCATTTCAAATGACTCTTGACGGTTTTACTGAACCACATCGGTTTCACACCTGCCGCACAGTTCGAAGAGGCATAGAGGCTGCACACAGGAAACGTTTAAACCCGGTAGCACAAGACAAGCAACAAACTCCTTCGCACAACCCGCAAGCGCCATATTGACGATGAATGACTCCGAAATGGGCTTGTCTTGGCCGCTTGTCGTTAACCGACTCTCCCGTTGTTACAATGAAAAAAAAAAACTCGAAGCTGGCGAGAAAGAGAAAACTCGTTGACGCAATTTCAAATTCATAAACTCACGTTTTTTCACGCGCATAAAAAAGCATGCAGCAAGTTCGATTGGTTTCAATAGTTTTATTTTCACGCTACCAAAAATTTGTATTTTGGCTTTCGTAGTGCGGCTGTCAGGTGGTGTTGACTTATAGCTCGTAAACATCCTGTCGCGCAAAAATGCAAATGGCGGTTAAGCATTCTGCGATTATCCCGTTGATTCTCATCGACGCAGTAACAAACTGGACCTACCTACAGCGGAGAGCATGTGGAAAAAAAAAGCTTTTTTGAACTTCACTAAGCTTCCCAGCTGATTATTGTTCAGCAGCATGCCGTGACGACATACGTTAACTGGCGTACATAAGCATACATAATCGCCAAAAGAACACGACCAGTACACCCAACTTCGAGGAGACCAACAGAAAAAAAACACATCAAAGATAAAATTCGTCCGTGTTATTCTAGACTAACGACGAAAGCATAAAGCGCAGATCTGCGAGATGTTGACTATTTTTTGTTCAATACACAGAGTAATGGTAGGGATATTCTCGTCTGGGCCTCGTAATTAGTGTGTGGTGTTGTTTAGAATTTTTTCACGAGCCGTAAGTGTTACATAGATGAGTATTCAGCAGACCTTACTCTATCTGTAAGCATTAATATATTCTTTACCTTGTATATGCATATGCCAGAATTCAGCGTAAGTAATAGTGTAAAAACAGCTGAGCTGTCGAGAATTATTTTTGGCTAAGTTGTAAATTATGCATAAAGCTCTGTTTTGAATAACGTGGAGCTTCTTTAAAGTGCTGCTAGTAGGAAGAACAATTAAAACGTGAGACAGCTTAACGGACGAGACTGGCCTGCACATCCCTCAGCAACTTTTATGTTAACCAAACTCCTAGAATTTCACATGGCTGGCACGATTTTTATGTTTCTAGAGCTGCAAGTCACTGATTTCTGTCATAGCGCATGCTTCACCCCGTGGCCAAAAAGTGATTCCTTTCGTATTAGCCACAACAATTTCTAGTGCACTTTTTCCAGTCACGCTCCATTTTTACTAACCAAAAATTCTACGAAGATTACGATATTACTTAACGCACATCCTACGCACAGCTTCTTGTTGAAGCAATGCTAACTGCAGCCACATGCACTCCGCAGTTGTAGAAACATAACATTTATTCGTTACATGTTGCCACTAAAACTGCCAGTGCTCAAGCTTCATGCACACCACTATGTGCGTTCAAGGAGCCGCGAACTAAGCGGAACGCCTACAGCCACTTTACGACAATTGAAGCCTGCCACACTGCAGGCGCACAAACTTCATCTATAAGGAACGAAAGCGAGGGGTGGGGAGATAGCCTGCGTGACTGAGTATGAAACGAGGCTGCAGTGGCTCTTGATATCTGCAGACTCCGCGCTTGCTCTCTCGTCTTCGACCTATCGGTTAAGCCTCCAACGCAGACAGCGAAGCCGCATGACCCAGGAGCACACACGTTGAGATCAGCTCTCTCACACAACTGTATTATCGGTGCCATAAGTGCATGGTCATCGGCAGGATTCTCTCTTGAGGGGTGCAAATGGCTGGCGTAGGGCGAAAGCACTGCCATAGCTTGGGTGGGTGCGAGTGCTAGTGAGGCTTGAGGGGGACAACTACCCCATTTTTTCCCTTACTGACACCCATGCATAAATGTGCAAAACAAAATGAGTAATAGATACTAACAATCTTGTTAATAATAAGTAAACAAGAAACAACCCAGTATGTTTTTCTATGTGACTCCAAGCTGGCATAGAATCCAGTGTTTCTCATGAGTGCTAATCAATATTAACATGCTGATGTCAAAGTGACGCATAAGAATTGTTAAGTTATAAGACTCAATTGCCATCATATTACGGAAATTCAAGCTTGACACAAAGTATTTCTTCGTTTTGTTTTATAAGTGTAAGGCTTCCTTAAAGTAAATAAAGAGGGCTAACACAAAACACTTCTCTTCAATTTTTTGAAGAATGAATTCTCTCTGCAGTTACACTACACCAACGTTTTCTTTAAACCATGCTTGCATGGAACTGCAAGATTACGTTTCTCAATAAACTGAGAGAGATTTCTTTAAAGGACTAGAAAACGTCATTTGAAGAGAACTCAAAACGGGCAAGCAGAAAATGCAGAAGTTTGTGTCACACAATTACTCAGATAACACATTTCAAATAATTCACATTCATGCACCACATCAATCGAACTGAAGAGCTAATGGTCACAATACTCATGTCTTGCAAAGAAGAGTGGCTCAAGTCGTTGTTTTGAGCTTCCATGCATTGCTTTAAATTGTTTATCAGTGTGTTTGGTAGCACAAGCTTTCTTCTTTTTGATACTTGGCTGGGCTATCACAGAAAAGGCGCACAATAGCATATAATTATCCACGCTTTCTTTTGTGCACTTCCATCTGAACCATTGAAAACAGCTTGTTGCACGCTTACGTGTACAGCATTATCCCCATTGGACAGCTATTTGTAACGATACTCATGTCACAGCACATGAGCATCTTGTGCACAAAGCAAAGCGTGGAGCATTATTTTCTATTGTGCACCTTCTCTGTGATAGCACAGCCACGTATCAGGAACAAGAAAGTTTGTGCCACTAAACAATCTTGTAAACTATTTTAAGCAATGAGTCGAAGCTCAAAACAACAACTTGAGCCACTCTTCTTTGCAAGACGTAAGTACCGTGACCATTAGCTGTTCAGTTGGAATGATGCTGTACATGAATCCGTACAACAAGCTGTTTTCAAGGGTTCAGATAGCAGCACGCCAAACAAAGTGTGGAAAATATTTCCTCTTGTCCGCCTTCTCAGTGATAAACACAGCCAAGTATCACAGACTAGTATTCTTGTGCCACAATAACATTCTCATCAACCATTTAAAGCAATACGTGGAAACTCAAAACGAAAAATTCAGCCCCCTTTGTTTGAAAGACATGAGTATCGTTGTAAATATCTGTCCAATCGGCATGATGCTGTACATGCAGGCATACAACAAGCCATTTTGAAAGGTTCAGATAGAAGCGCACAAAACAAAGCGTGGAGAATTATTTCCTCTTGTCCACATTCTGAGTGATAAACACAGCCTAGTATCACAGACAAGCATTCTTGTGCCACAAAAACACTCTCATGAACCATTTCAAGCAATACCTGGTAACTCAAAATGAAAAATTGAGCCCCTTTTGTTTGCAAGACATGAGTACCACTGCGAATAGCTGTCAAATGGGCATGATGCTGTGCATGCAAGCATACACCAAGACGTTTTGAAAGGTTCAGATGGAAGCGCACAAAGCGAAGTGTGGGGAATTATTTTCTCTTGTCTACCTTCTGAGTGATAAACACAGCCAAGTATCACAGGCAATTATTCTTTTGCCACAAAAACACTCTCATGAACCATTTCAAGCAATACTTGGAAACTCAAAATGAAAAATTGAGCCCCTTTTGTTTGCAAGACATGAGTACCATTGCGAATAGCTGTCTAATGGGCATGATGCTGTACATGCAAGCATATAACAAGATGTTTTGAAAGGTTAAGATGGAAGCGCACAAAACAAAGCATGGAGAATTATTTCCTCTTGTCCACCTTCTGATTGATAAACACAGCCAAGTATCACAGGCAAGCATTCTTTTGCCACAAAAACACTCTCATGAACCATTTCAAGCAATACTTGGAAACTCAAAATGAAAAATTGAGCCCCTTTTGTTTGCAAGACATGAGTACCATTGCGAATAGCTGTCTAATGGGCATGATGCTGTACATGCAAGCATATAACAAGATGTTTTGAAAGGTTCAGATAGAAGCACACAAAAGAAAGTGTGGAAAATATTTCCTCTTGTCCACCTTTTGAGTGATAAACACAGCCAAGTCTCACAGACAAACATTCTTGTGCCACAAAAACACTCTCATGAACCATTTCAAGGAATACGTGGAAACTCAAAATGAAAAATTGAGCCCCTTTTATTTGCAAGACTTGAGTACCGTTGCAAATAGCTGTCTAATTGACATGATGCTGTACATGCAGGCATACAACAAGCCGTTTTGAATGGTTCAGATAGAGAAACACAAAAGAAAGTGTGGAAAATATTTCCTCTTGCCCATCTTCTGAGTGATAAACACAGCCAAGTATCACAGACAAGCATTCTTGTGCCACAAAAACACTCTCATGAACCATTTCAAGGAATACATGGAAACTTAAAATGAAAACTTGAGCCCCTTTTATTTGCAAGACTTGAGTACCGTTGCAAATAGATGTCTAATTGACATGATGCTGTACGTGAAAGCATACAACAAGCCGTTTTGAAAGGTTCAGATAGAAGCACACAAAAGAAAGTGTGGAAAATATTGCCTCTGGTTCACCTTCTGAGTGATAAACACAGCCAAGTATCACAGACAAGCATTCTTGTGCCACAAAAACACTCTCATGAACCATTTCAAGCAATACGTGGAAACTCAAAATGAAAAATTGAGCCCTTTTTATTTGCAAGACTTGAGTACCGTTGCAAATAGCTGTCCAGTTGACATGATGCTGTACATTCAAGCATATAACAAGACGTTTTGAAAGGTTCAGATAGAAGCGCACAAAGCAAAGCGTGGAATAATATTTGCTAATGTACACCTTCTGAGTGATAGCCCAGCCAAGTATCAAGAAGAGGAAAGCTTGTGCCACTAAACACTCTTGTCAACCTTTTCAAGTAATGCATGGAAGCTCAAAACAACAACTTGAGCCACTCTTGTTTGCAAGACATGAGTATCGTGACCATTAGCTGTTGAGTTGGAATGATGTGGTATATGAATGCGTACAACAAAAAGTTTTCAAAAGTTCAGATGAAAGCACACGAAACAAAATCTTGAGAACTATTTGCTCCTATTTAGCTTTTAAGCAATAAACACAGCCAAGTACATTTCACGAGCAAGCAAGCTTGTGCCACCCAAACACTTATTCAACTATTTAAAGTAATGTGTTGAAAATGAAACTGAATATTTGAATCAGTTTTGTTGTAAGACAGGAGTAGCATTAGAAATACTTAGTTGGCCAATGGTGAAGATACTTTCATGCAGACGTTCAACAATCTGTTTTCAAAGGCACAGATGGAAGCACACGAAACGAAATTTTGATCATTATTTGCTCTTATTCTGATTCTGAGGAATAAACACAGCCAAGTACCGTTCACAAGTGAGCAGCTTGTGCAAAGCCAACCAAACTCTCAGATCGACCATTTCGAGCAGTGCATGGAAAATTGATCTGAATATTGGATGTAGTTTTGTTTCAACAACACCAGTATTGCAAAACCTTTTTAATATCCCTACTGAAAATTCCTACATGTACAGGAACTGCACATACGATGTTATTGGATACGGGGCATACAGGTGTCACGGGTCATACAGGTGGTACGGGTTCATGCGGGTGGTACGGGTCATGCAGGTGGTACGGGTCATGCGGGTGGTACGGGTCATACGGGTTGTGCGGGTCATACAGGTGGTAGGGCTCATATAGGTGGTATAAGTGTAACGAATGTATGGGTATTACAGGTTATGCAGGTGATATGGGTTGGATCAGCTATTTGGGTCAAAGTTAACATGCAGTAAAAGAATGTATTAAGAAAGGCATGATAGTTCATGAAGCACACAGTAAAATAAACAATGTAATGTAGGTATGCTGCAATGATATCAAATAAACACGATCACGCTAGAGTAATGTTTTGACGACTCATTTATTTAGGTCGTTCAACATTTCAGCAATGAATCTGTTCATTTTTCTTAGCCTCTCAATCGGTGCCACTTCACTTGGTCTCCCAGATATGTACTTGCTGAAGGCATCTGTAAAAATGAGCAGGAATATGTAGCAATTAGGGACTTACTGGTTCATATAGTTGATAACTTTTATTGTCCCTAAATTCCGCAAAATATGCTAAGCATGAAACACTTACTTCCGACTGCCTCCATTTTCCTAGGCGTGAGTGCCCTCCTGGGTGGTGCCTGGTTTTCCGAGCGCACGTAGCGCCGACAAGGGGCTCCTGTGATGCTCCTGTGTTGGAGGGCACTCACACCCCACAGAAGCTTGGTCGCATCCTTACAGAACAAGCTGTCTCTCGGACGCAAAAGCAGCCATGCCCATTTTTTCTGCTCCAGGAATATGCCGTTTCCGAGGTGAATCTGTGCAAAAAAATGTGGAATCATAATAAAAGACTCAAGAGATATCTTGTTTTTGAAAAAGTTAGTTGCGCTCTTTGGTTGTGCGACTATAGTTTTGCTCGTATGTATTCAAATAGTTCTGATGAATCTTACAATTCACTTCTGCAACTGCATGTCATCTTGTATAACACTGGCATACTAAACGTTATCCAAATATTCTTTTTCTAAAGCAAGTACAGTTCACAGATTGTATATAAGTCTACAGGTGCATATAGTGCTCATTCATGGCAATACTACACCAACCTTCACAAGGAGAATCATTAATTTTTAGATACTAAAAGACTGGCAAAAAGTGGGGTGCCATAGTAAGTTAGAAAAACATCAACACAATCCCTATTTAGAAATTTTACACTAATGTGGCTCCAGCGAAACAAAAAAGCATTCGTTTCAATGATCAATGAAAAGCAAATCACATACGTCATTGCTGTCTTTAAGTCTCACCTGAACAGTTTGTGAGAAGCTGTAAGACATTTTAAAAAGAAGCATACTTACAATTTTGAGTGCTCTAGATATGTGTGAAATTTAAATTACCAATTATGTAACATATCTTCCAGTGTGTTACAGGTGTTAATAATGTTGAGTCCATAATATCTACTAAAGTATAAGAGACCAGCAGACACCCTAGAAGGCACTTTGAGCTGGCACTGACAAAAAGTGCTCTGGCACAATGCAGATGAAAATTTAGTTTGTCAAGTCCGATAATGAGGAACTTGGGAATCAAAAAGACAGAGCCTCAATTCATTCCCCTTTTTCCTGACATTAGGACTTGTCACAAAAATTTTTATAAAGCTTGTACTGAAAGCCGTGACATTCCAAAAAAGGGTAATGCAGAATATTGCACTGGTCATTCGTGAAATAACCTCCTGAACCTCTAAATTCACCACCAGTTCATAATTCACAAAATTATCCGTAGTAGATGAATAAACTAAGCATAAACATACAAAGAAGTGAAAGTGCAATGCAAGTTGCATAACTATGTATTCAACCCAGTAGTGAAAGTATTGCCCTGAATAAACATAAATTTACAAAAAGTAGAGCTACTTCATCGTTTAACTGAATAAGGGCATGCACAGAGAGACGGACACTAGAAGAAGAAAATGCACACAACATAAGCGGTGTTCAAGTGTCTGTACTTGCCCTTATTCAGTTAAAAGATGAACGAATACCAACTAGCCTAACTATCCAAGCTACTGTAAAGCTACTTACTTGATTGTCCACCTGGGAAAACAGCGGCAGTTCATCACTGGCACCCAAACCCTAAACGGCACAACAAAGGAAAAGTCGATCAGCTATAAAAAATATTATTTATTTTTATTTATTTATTTCAAAGTACCTTACAGGCCCCATGGGGGGCATTGAGTAAGGGGGGCTATACATATATACAAATAAACTGGAAAAAAAATATACAAGACAGACAATTGAGCAAGGGGGGAATACATATAGACACCTCAAAATGAAAAAAAGTACAAAAGAAACAATTGAGTAAGGGGCGCAATACTTATATACATCTCAAACTAAAACAAATACAAAAGAAACAATTGGAAAATAATAAGTCAAACAAAAAGCACCAACACGTACAAAAGTTCAGCATGTACAAAAGATACACGCATAGTAACCGTGGGCGAAACACTGTATTTTCTGCGCATGCAGCGGCCACAAGGCAGAATCCTCGCGCACATGAATGTGACAATCACAAAAATGAACCAATACGGACCAATGAATTATGATACGGCATCTACTTGCTGAGGCATGTGAAGTGGCTTGATAAGATATGACGGAATGTGTCAAAGTTTGTCTGGGATGCAATGTCGTCAGGCAAACTGTTCCACAGACGAATAGCACGTGGAAGTGCGGACTGATTGAACGCGTTTGTTGAGCCGTATACACGGGAATAGCTAAGATGATTGTGTAGTCTACGTGAAGTGAGATATGGTTTTTGCAGAGCAGTAACGGTGATTCGGGAAGAATGGGTAATTTTATGGAAGAATGACAGCAGGGCAATTAGGCACACATATGCCAGCATGGCTTCCAGGTATAAAAGTTAAGCATCATTTCCAAAACTTTTTTTTCTTTTCAGACACAACACAACTATCAGCCCTCATTTGTGCTTTGTTCAGCCCAATAACAGCTGCTGAAACTTTTATCCCTATTGTTTTTCCAGCTTATGCTCCATAAATTGTTAAAAGCCCAATCACTGAGCTGCACAACGAACTGATCAGTGTTCTACATTGTGTTATTAAACAACCTAATTTTAATCCCACTTAAAACTAAGTTCATGGTTTATACAGTTTCTAAAACAAAGCTCCCTTTGAATTGACTACCATAATTTAATTACTGCAATTTGGTGTTTTCTAGGCCAAAAACTTGATCCTAACGTGAAGTTTACCCATCATATTGCTTATGCTAAACAAAAAACTGCCTTCGGTGTATGAGCCCTCATTAAATCTTCTTTATTTAGCTCCTGTGATGCCTTATTGTTGCCCTGCTTTTATAAACAGTCAAATCACCTATGGCATTATTACATGGGCAAATATGCATAACAATAATTTTTTGCCAATAGAGAACATTCAGAATTAGGACATACACATAATTACCAACAGTTCTTATTACTCTAATGCTGCTCGCCTTGTCTAGGCTAACTTCATACTACTTGCATATGACTTGTTATCACCTAATCATAACGGTATTCAAACTAGCTTTTGTGTGAACTGAGTTATATAAAATGTTCAAAAATAATAATTGTGCAAAGTTTGCCCATAATTACAACTTCCTTACACCTAAACATACATTAACTATGGCAGAACGACATCCTACTTTACAGTGATTAAATTATAGAACTTACTCCACACACTTAAAGAATTTCATCTCCTAAAACTAGCTTGTCAAGAATGTTTGTTAATGCAAAAAGCATATGCAATTAGCTTAAAAATCTTTGTAAATTTCCATTTAGGTTTTATGGTGAGTAAAGCTACGTGTACAACTATTATTATGTTGAATTCGACTGAGAGATCCGGAACAGCCGCCCAAGTCTTGAAGCGAGCACACGGCTTACACCGTTTTTAGATACTGTCAGTTGGGAAAGCCCGCTATGGAGGCGGCACCGACTCGTACACACTCACAGGGGCGCGGTGCTAACGTAGCTTTGAGAACGAGCTACTGCTGGCTTCCCGCGGCAGCGTTGAATTTGTTTTTCCCTTTTAGTTTGCTTGCTCGGATTACAGAGGCGGGAGCTTGAAGGTTAGATTTCTGTCACGCAAACCGTATTTAACATGGTACACAACAATCAAGCAAGCTTGAGTTAATTAGCAGTTTAACACAATAAACATGCTGACCTTCAGTGCGCCGGGCTGTCTAAGTGGCTATGCCTATGAGGAAAACACTTCAGATCAGCAGTACTTCTTCAAACCCCCCAATTACCCTGTAGTTCTCAAGGACTGAACAGCTGCTATTCCATGAAAAGTCTTGCAGGTAATGGTCAAAACGTACATAAATAATCATACATTTCTTAGGTACAGGCGTGAACCTTATTTATCACTAAGTAGTACAGTCGAGCCCACATATAACGGCCCCACCTAAAACGGACTTTCGCTTCAAACAAACAATATCCGCGTGACCATGAAAATATATATTGGTTCAATGGCACAAAATCGCACTTACAACGAACGTCTCCGAGCGCCGCTGATCAGTTACAGCGAACAGTCAGCGGTCTCCCGACTTCCCGGGAAACCAATTTCAACCACCGATCAGGCATCGGCGAGGTGCCCATACATTCTTATTGTTAAACGCTGACCCTGCCTCCGCGACCCTCTAGTTGCTGCTCCCTAACCCATGAAGAAAGGAAAGTGCCGACTGCTTTTTGTTATGCACCCCTCTGTCCTTTGTTCCCCGCTGCTCTGAGCCAGACGAGACCCGCGTTTTCACACTGCCACGACCGGTCGGCCATCTACCCTGTTTTTAATCGCTGGTATACTGTCGTTGGCATCGCCGGCCTGAAGTGACCAGACCATTTGCCAACATCGTCGGCCACCGACTGTAACCGATAGTCTGCGTCTAGTGCACGGGCGTACGCTACCCCACCGACTCTGATAATTTGTGATTCGTTTCGTGTTAAGGACTTGTTCTCGCTCGCTTCCCACTCGACTCGGCATGCCTTCCGCTCACGTGCGGAAGCACGAAAACGGCTGTTAATTGAGCGGGACGAATAGCGAAATATCGAAGTTTGTGAGGCCACGCAAACTCGCCGGCGCAACAAAAAGATTTTTTGACCACGGCCGCCGATTGTTCGAACACCCCCGCGCACTGATCCAGGCGGCCACGCTTTGACTTCTGCGCGCGCAGGCACTCTTTCCAAGTTTTTCTACGTGCGAGTTTCGCGGACCTATCAAGCAAGCTACCCAACCTGCCTCCTTCCCATGCGTTTTGGTTTGCAAGGTCGCCCTTCTGCCGCATCCTCTCCTCTCTTGTCGCAATTTGGAAACTAATTTCCTGCTGTTTCACATGCAGAGGTAGCAGACGACGCTCCTTCACCAATCTCAAAGTGACAGCAGCGCCGCCTCCGCGGGATACGAGAGGGGGCAGTCCTCGTGGCTGCGACAGCGCGTGCTTACCCAACTGACAGTATCTAAAAGCGTCTTACACCAAGCCAAATCTGTGACTGGAACACATGAATGCTGTGCATAAGGTGTCCAGAAGCTGTTTATGCATACGACACTTAAACCGGCTCCTGAACTTTTTCGACGTAGCCGATGATCTTCGGTCATCTGCACAGCCGGTCGGGCAACTTTTTTTTTAAAAATCACTTCCACACACGGTTTGTGGTCGCTGCTGCTACAACTGTCAAAACTTAACCGCCAGTTCATTCAGCAAAGTCAAACGATGCCAGTTTTAGAATGTAAAGAAATCCTTAGGGTGATGAGACACCACCTAAAAAAAACGTTGAAGACAACCTCATTCCCCGATCGTACCAAAAATGACAGCCCTGCATTGCCGGAGTTCCAGAAAAATCTACCTTTGCCAGATCAAACAACATGGAAGCCCCATTGCGGAGTAATTAGTTCGAATCTGCCAGTAGAAAGCGGGAAATCGCTCCGAATTGACCAGGGGAACCCGGCGAGAAAGTTTTATCCTGCTGAACCAGTGCGATTCGACATTGACAGATGGTCACACTGCATTTGCTCAACTTTAAAATACTTGTCTGCATACCACTAACAATGACTAGATGTATATTGATTAAATAAACAAACTGAAAAGTTACAGGATGCTAGTCTGACAATATAACCCCTAAATCGGATTGAAAAAAAAACAACAACAAAGAAACAGCCGTTTCAATTATAAAGTACACACCTGGCTGGTAGGTTCTTGAAAACCACTTGAAGTGGTTCCAGGGTGTGATACCGGTGGCATCAATGGGCATGGCTGCATCCGTGGCTGCTCTGAAGAAGGCGACGGAGGCTCTGGTAGCAGTAAGTGCTGCGGCGGTGGCAAAGGCAGCGTTGCTGACCACCCTTGTGGAGCCAATGGCGAGCACGGCCATAGTGGTGGTGGCGACGGTAGTGGTGGCGACGGTGGGGGTGGCGACGATGGCGATGGCTGCATGAACTGCAACGGCCTTGCCTGAAAATGCAAATAAAAATCTATATTACACTTTTGAAGCATACAGCTTTTTTTTTTTGCAAGTTGAATCGAATTTGTTATTGTCAGTTTTATAATTGTATCTAACTTGTCTAAACTCACTCCATTATGCTTTCGTCCCTTTGTTTTTGGTGCAATACAGTGAAATCTCATTACCTCAAACACGCTTAATTAACAAATAACAATTCACGGGATAGCGAAAGCTCAATGTATGTCATCTAAAACGACAGTATTATCAACAGCAGTGCCCTACTTAGCGAGAAATTGAGGTAAATGCACGGGAACAAATTCGCCGCAGTAGGACGTTCGCGAAATGATCCTTATGACGTCAGACACAATGCCTACAAATAATCACTTGTAATCAAACTAGCTCACTAAATAAAGAACCTTCCAAGTATCAAAGGACGTAAAAAAATGCGGCTTGTTGAGTTGTTTCTCATGAAAAAAGAACCGCCGGTAGTTACAATGGAGAATAGCACAAGTGGTTAGAAAATTCAACTTTTTCCTGGTTAAACTAGACAGGCCGTGCCATCTAGCGGTGCCCAATTGAGCCAAAACATGTCTGCCATTTAGGAGCCTATTGTAGGAAATTGATCGATAGCCGCTGTTGCTGATGCGGCTCCTGGTGCTTTAGTTTCGCTAGTAGTGTCGGCGACCGTACAGTAAAAAGCCGGGCAACGTTGTGCACGGCAACAGTGACGTGAGACTTTCCGCTTCTTGAGGCGGGTAAATTAAAGTGCGCTACCTGATACAGACCACTAAAACACGATTTTATTTCAAAATAAGCACCTCCTTGGCACAAAAGGCTTCTGGACCGGTAATCAAACAATAAAGGTCGACAACTTTGATTCTCCAGCTCGCACATTTGCCTCAACTGTACTGCTGACATCACTTCAAGTCGACCTATGAGAAGTCTCCGTTAACAAAACATGGCAGCTCAGCCATGTTTGCCAAGCCATAGTTGAGTGAGGTTTGTAGTATTATACTGGTTCGATTGTGCCACCATAAAGATATTTCCTCTTTCATAAGTTGTGCAGCAATGTGTGATGATGCACACGGTTGACTGAATATTGCACCGAAATGTTTTGAAATAGGCATGTCTAATCATTACTGAAGCAGAAAAATAACAACTGGGCACAGCTTCATTCTCCTTCACGGCTGCTTCAAAACAACAGATAACGAAAATCTTCCTTTTCCTTTAAGTCGATTGTATTGACCCGCCACGACTCCCAACAGCTTTCTGCACTCCCAGTTGTTTCGCAAATGCCTCCGGGATAGGCAACCTTAGAACAAGCAATGACATCATGTGACGTCGTGATGACACGACCAATTTGGGAAACTTATTTCTGATGCCACGATGATGGCATCACAAGTTGATATTTGTCACTTTCGTTGGTGCTGACGGCCACTTTTGTCACTTGATGAAACATCTTAATGCGTTGTCATATGCTCATACCTTCTCTTGAATGCTCCTGTGGGTGGCCTCATGTTTATAGGCGCCATGATTAGTAGATGTGCTGCATTGGTGGCCGCAATAGGAACGGCTGGCCAATGTTTCTGTAAGAGAGCAAATGTGAAAAATAAAGAGCGCACATTTCTTCATTGCATCCTGAACGAAGCATTATTTTTTCAGAACTTTAATATATTTCAACCTGATTATTGCAAACATAATTATGTTGTATTTGCTCAAAGCTACACCAGCGCGTCAGGCTGATATTTTTCCCGATTTTACCAGAGTGCTTTTTGCTAAAATCCTCGGGTGCCATAAAATTCTTTCATACTCTGAAGTGCTCCAACCAAGTTGCCTTACCAATTTACTCTCTAGAAAACGTGTTATAAACAAAAGGAAATTAATCCCATGCATAGTGTAGTATACATTCCACTCAAAAAGATGGGTGAAGTTGAGATATTGACTGAAGCCTGTTAGGGTGAGAACATGATAAATTAATGACACCAACCACGAAAAGGAATACAAATAAGACATTTCAGCTCTCATGATGGGAATCTTGTTCAGAGTGACAACTAGACGGAGTGAAAATATGCTTATGAGGACTTCAAAAGTGACTCAAAACTGCGAGTGTAGATAAGAATGAAGGTTCCATGTGTTATCAATGGTTCCATGTGTTATGTGTATCCATTGTTTAAATCAGCATTGATTGCAAGTGGTGTCCTGAAGAGTTTTTTTTTCTAAGCTTATGCCGTTATGCTAATCTATTTTATTGCTCAAATTTTCAGGGTGTTTTGCCATTCATGGATATGTGGGGTAACGTCCCAAAACCTTATATGATTATGAGAGACGCCATAGTGGAGGGCTCCGGAAATTGAGACCACCTGGGGTTCTTTAACGTGCACCCAAATCTGAGCACACGGGCCTACAACATTTCCGCCTCCATCGGAAATGCAGCCGCCGCAGCCGAGATTCGAACCCGCGCCCTGCGAGTCAGCAGCCGAGTACCTTAGCCACTAGACCACTGCGGTGGGGCAGGGTGTTTTGCCAAAGCATTGGAAGACACCTTTACCTTGTTGACATCATTGACATGCTCTCTGACCTGATGTTCGAAATTTCCAGTCTCACTGATATATACACAATCACAGTCTACAAGGTATCCAATAAGCATCAAGATACCTTTATTTTGTCCTTCATCTTTACCAGCCGATAATGCAATTTGTAAGAACGGAACTACTTGGACATCGTAATGGTTTTTGAACTAGTGCCTGACTCGCACGCATCAGACACGTACAGTATAGCGGCACGTTATCTTGGGAACACAAGATCAGATCTTTGCAGCTGAAAGAGCTGGCGTTTAACCAGAGTTCAAGTAGCCGGATGCTAAGAGATCTCTGTGCACTTGCTGTAGGTCAGCAGCCCTGCTAGTCTGCATTGTGCAGATGCTATTAGTTCTAGCGACAAGTGAGACAACCACCGATATGTTCTGGTTTGTCAGTTGCACCAAGTCAATGCCAGTACCTGATGTTGTGTGTTTTTTCTGTAGACGGGAAACTTCAAACTGCGCTGGTCACATTTGACTAAGACTAGCAAGCGTGTGGCCGCACTTGCTGTCTTCCAGAAATGCTTTGGAGAAAGAAGTATCGTTGATGGCACACGGCACCACGCACCAAATTTTTTGGGTGGTTTGTGGCTTCCTCGATAAGTTCCGCTTTTTCAAATAGATGCCGCAAAAAAACAAGAAAAAAAACGAGAAAAAAGAAGCACTGCTCGTTAAATTGGCATGAGGGAACACATTTTAAAAACGACGCTGTTGGTTGGCGCCCAATGTGCCATATTCAATGCTCCTCACTGCTGGAATTCAAAATGGCAGCATAACATTATTGGCGAGCTCCCAAGCAGGTGATTATTCAAACACATTCCAGTTCTGCGTGCACAATGAAATGCGGGTAGAAAAGCAACTAGCTCACTATCAAGAAGGCAGAAGTCAGTTACCCTCTGAGAATAAATGTAGAAATGGTGGGTGCATATCTCGCCACACAATGCTAAGGTCACAGCATATGTTTTTTTTGCCTTTGTAAACACGTGTCAGCTCATTTCCGAAAAAAAAGTAACCACATACCCATGCCATGGATAGTATTGCGATACGGGCGATATATCGTAAAAGTATTTCACTACTGAGATAAAAATACATTTTTAAGAAGTATATCGATACAGCAATACAGACACTCAAAAGTATCTCTGAAATACTATCGCGATACTGCCCAGCCCTGCTTTGAGACAGTTGTACACTAACAACTCCTCTAAGTGTCAGACAATTCAAACTGTTCCTTATAGTTTTCAAAGGCAGTCCTGTCTAATGGTCGATTCCTACTAAAGAGATTCATTTTTGTTACAGAATTTTTTTGAAGAAAACTAATAGTTCCAGCAGGGTGGGTCGTGACGTTATATGCTCCTTTTCTGCTAAGCCGCCTGAACCCCCCCCCCCCAGGTACATATGAACATAATGTGAAAGAATGCACTTTGATGGGTGGTGTCTGATGGCATCATGCCTGAAGCCACAATTTTTCTGTTACCTTGCTGGAGCCGTCTAGAGTTTGGTGAAAAAGGGTAAGAGGAGCGGAGTCCATTCATACAGAACATATGCTTTGCTGGTTGCTGTTTCCTGCTAGTGCTGCTGTAACCACTGCACTGTTGCAGAAGGAAACACCATTCAGCAACTATCACAGCTGTTTCCATACTAAGTGGCCACTCTCTCACACAAATCTTATTCTATAAAGGGCTGCATTGTTTTGATTTTCTTAACTCTGATCATACAGTTAACGTCCGATTTCTCGGACTACCGAAATCCTGGACATGCCTGATTTCCCGGACTGATCTGTGGCACCATCATGTTCCCCATACAGTCAATGTATTAAAAGTCCAAAATTTCGGACATTTATAGCTTTCACCGTCTGATTTTCCTGCTAACTTTTTACTGCTAACAGCGGAATTGAAGTCACAATCAGCACCACTATATTTGTTTTTTTTTCGTACCCTCGAACCCACTGTGACGTGGCTGCCGTACCCTTGACACCGCAAATGCCGGAATCCAGCGCACGCCAATTTGTAGCCAGCCGTGGCTTAGACAAACCTGTGGCCACAACTGCATGGGGCTGTTACTAATGTTACTATAAGGCTGTGATCCGGCGGGAAAGCCACGCTGTTGACCTATAGTCTGCCGTCGGCATGCTTCCCGACTCATAGAAGGTGGCAACGCAACAGACTCCCAGGAACTGTTTTTGCCACGCCAGCTTTAAAATGTACGCCGAGACGGCAGTCTCACCTAGAGAGGGCAGCGTGTGTAAAGAACTTCCAAATGCGGTCGTTGCTTCAACGACCCACACGGTGCTGGTGTTTCGATTTCAGCCGGGATCACCTTGGAGGGCTTTGCCGACGCTAGCGAAAACCTTGAGCTGTGTGCAGAATTTACCGGTGATGAAATCATTCAAGTTACTAAAGGTTTCGACAACTCCGAAACATAGATCAAAGAGGCAGAGCCTACACGGGCAACAATTTCGGTGTTGACGCGAACATGACATCGTCCTAGGTATACAGTGACAGCATGACATCAGCTGTTATTGAGGCAAACATTATCGGCGCAAGTGGAACTCTGTGCAAACGAAAATAAGAGAGTCCTTTTAGCACTTAATTTTTACAAATGCAGTAGCGTCGGTCACATCAAATTTTTTCTTTTCGCTTTTTTTATTACAAACGGCTCTTCTCGGGGCCACCTAAATCATGCACTTGCTGAATCGCAACGAGAATCCTGTACTCCTGCCGTGACCTTTTCCGTCAGTGAAAAATACCTATTCATAAAGTGTATTTTCACTAGCATTCGTTTTTCCTGACTGCCTGATTTTCCGGACCTTTCGCAATCCCTTGAGTGTCCGCGAAATCGGATGTCGACTGTACAACATTAATCCAAAGGGCTATTTCAGGTACTACATCAATATTGTGGAACAAAAAGCATCGAAATAACATGAAGATGCCAAAGTAAATGTGTTAGGGTACACATAACCACAGCACTCACTGACTGCATGAAAAATTTTTTAAAAAAATTCTAAAAGGCAGCATGGAATAAATATAACTTACTGAGTTCGTTTTGCAGCATATCTTGCAGCTTGTCATTTCTTTTCTCAAGTACTTCGATTCTTTCCTCTAGTCTTTTGTTTTTTTTCTTGAGCTGCCTCGTAATGTTCCTCTCTTTTTCGAGCCGACTCAGTTGGACAAGCTCTTCTTCGGAGCTCGCACTGCTTCGGCGCCTCTTTTATCTTGGTTGCTGATTTTTTTCTTTTTTCTTTTTTGAATGCTAGCAAATAAACACATCAACCCAAAGCCAACATCACTGATTAGAAGCCGAAAACGAGCATATATGCCAGGAAACATACACGCTCCATTGATACAAACACAATTCAGGTTGTAGCAACTACCTAGCATATGAAGTTCAGTAGGGTTGAAAGCTGGGCTAGTTGGTGAGATATCATTTCAACATATGGTATAGTAGCGCAACCTCGACGAGGACCTGAGGACAAGAAAACATGCCACTGTTTGTGAGACTAGTGAGTGCAGTGTTTTCTTGTCCTCAGTGTCCCCATAAAATTTGCCCTACTACACCATATGCTAAAATTATATGTAGCATATTCCAGCCATGACTAGTGAGCATTCTAACACCCTGTCACACAGCAAATCTAATGTCCTTCGTTTGCAATGTCCTTTTTTTGCTGTCACACGGGGAAACTTATGCTATTTGATGAAAACGACCTTTTCTGTGGAACGAGTTCTTGCAACACAATCGCATTCGATTTCAGACTGAGTAGTCTCAATGTCAGGGACTTTTAGGGAAATGACTATAAGTTCAGTATATATACATTTTATAATTTATGAAGATCTTGTTCCTTATTAGCTCGACTTATTACTGGTTTGATGACATGATAGCAGGTGCAAAAGTTAAAGAAAAACAAATTAAGGGACCCTAAAGCTATGTTTTTAGGAGTTGAAGGCGATAAGGATATCCTGTTGCTACTACGTGCATCGAACACTTGGTGCATGAAACCTTTTCGAACTTCTTACGCACCCACTACGTGGCCTTAAGGGAATGGGTACAGTAGCGCATGTGCCTTTGGTAGTGGGTGACCAGTTTTAAACATCCAAGCCATTATGATAATGACATGTTATGACGCCCGCTAGAAATGGCAGGTTGTACCACGCATTATTACTGCATTATTACTGCATCATGTTGCATTGTAAAGCATGTATACAGGATGTGTGTGTTTATTAAGTATGAAAGGTAATTTCACTGCATTTCCAAGCAGAGGAAGTTCGTTCATTGTATTTCCAAACAGATGCGTGGCCGTGTGGTAGAACATCCGCTTGCCATACGAACGAACTGCGCCTCAAGAATTTTTATTGTTTATTTTATTTGCATCATTCTCAGTTTTTCAGTAGCGCATAAGATGATTTTTCGCTTACAACCAATGATGCCTACGCCGGAATTTCTGCAAATCGAGCTCTCTAATGCCATAGCGTTAAAAAGAAGCTACTCTCCATGACAGCAGCAGAACGCAGGGCATGTTTCGTTTGTGCCCTGTAGTCATTATTGCCTGTACTGTGGATATTAATCATGTGGTGACCAAGGTGGTGACTACACGAAATCGTTGCTGCCGTCTCATTTCTGCAGCGGGGGAGTAGGTTGTGCACCTTGCTTCAGTTGACTGTACTCATGCCCGGTCATACCATCGGCCAACGGTATTCGAGTGTGTCGTGCAGCTGTGGCAAGTTTTTATTTAAAACTGACACTTTTTTTATTATAGGTGCACCTTTCCACCCATAAAAATTATTTTTGTGCATACACGCATGTTACATACAAGTTTTATTATATGTTTATTTTTCCCAAAGCCATGGGTCAGGAGGGCTGAGGTCATGGTCATCATTTCAAAATGACATTTGTTTTTGTCATGAGACAGCACGCAGGCAAAATGAAATTAGGTCCGCTTAATGTAATTTCTTGTGAATGGCATTTAATTTGCCATGTGACAAGGGTAGAACATCTCTCACATTGCAAGGCGTCCCGATAACCACCACAGCCACCACAGTTGCAGTGATATTCGATTTCAAACAGTGCAATTTCCACACACCCCGACTTGCGCTAAATTGTCTAGAAAAATTCTTAGCTGCATCACAACATCAATCAACACATAGTTACTATGACTGCAACAAAAACAACTATGCCTTACCAACTTTTGCCACATAATAAGATCAAAGCAACAACACTAACACACAATGTCATCTAAAAAGCTGACAAATGCATATCTGTGAAATTTAACATAGGTCACTATGTAAATTGTAACCAAAATGCTGGAAGTTGCTGCTCTGTGCCTGCTATTCTCTCTAATGTAACTCTGTGCAAGGCGAAGTTACCATTTGTGGAACGAGCAGCCATATTATGCCTACCTAGCTTAGTGTACACTGATCAGATTTATACACGAGTTTCGAGTAATCAATTACTTTTCCAAAACTAAAATTCTGGGTAACTCAATTAGGTTTACTTGTCATTGATTAGCAGTTATCATTGACTTTTTTTATAAATAATCAAGTTATAACCAGTATTCTACAGCACTTTTTGTCCTAATACCCTGTAAGGACAACCCTCCCCTCTTTGTCAGACAATGGCCACAACAGATTTCACATGCATGCTCCTTTCCTTAAGGCCTTCTTAACTGTTGCGAATGCAATGGGAGAGTTTGTCAGTATGTTTTGCCACCTATCGGTTGTAAGAGCGCTGCAACCCTGACTTTGCATCTCCTGTGTCCCGTACACATCAGAAGGCTGTTGCTCGATATAAAACCGCGAAATGGGAATTGTCCACTGGGAGGGCGATTATTCAAGAAGCTGTAATTTGATCACCACTTCAAAATTGATGCTCAGTGTACACTAGCTGCATTATCTACACATAGTGCCCCGTAAGAAGAGCTCTCCAAGACTTTTGTCCTTTCAAAGAACTTCTGAGCAACTTCCATTGCTATAAAACTGCCAAACACAGTCACGGGGGAACATCTCGTCCTTGTTTTGCAGCTTCATGAAATTTAAAATTATGCCATTTCAATACAGTTATAAGTGCTATAAGTACCAAATCTGGCAGCATAGTATAGTATGCTATAAAACTGCCAAACACAGTCACGGGGTAACATCTCGTCCTTGTTTTGCAGCTTAATGAAATTTAGAAATGTGCCATTTCAATACAGTTATAAGTGCTATAAGTACCAAATCTGGCAGAAGTATTAGCACCTATACTTGAAAATGCAGTAGTCACTTCTTGCCCAGGTGCCTGATGCAGGTCACGGATGATTTCAAGAAAACAAAAAGTTTCAAGTATGTTACCTTTTCAGTTGTATCTTCTTCACTTTCTACGTTATAAAAGACAGTGTCAGCAACCGACAGCCGTTTCTTGCCCATCTGATGAATGAGGTCACTGAAGGTGGCTACAGAAATTATCAAACGAAACTAAATTTTAGCAGGCCACTAAAGCACCAATGTGGTATGAAGACCACAAATGCATGCAAAGTACAACTACATATCTGTTCTACCACAAAAGTTTGGTTCTGAAGAAAGAAAGCTGTGCTGTACATGCATTCGCTTCTAGATGATGCAAGTGAAGGGCTGATGGTAAGAGTTATGCAAGTATTTAAACCTTGAGACGAACCACATGTTGCTAGTTATAGCACAATCTCAATTAATTTAGCAGGTGATCACATATGAGCTATTGGAACACACATCAAAACAATTAGTCAAAGCTTTTGAACGTAATTCAGTCTGTGTGAGCAACACCATTTCTAGGAGTGCTTATTAACTGTCCCGCAGTAGCTTCTTGAAGTTCCATTTTATTATCATTCCAATCTATTCCAGAGAAAAAAAATATCTAATTACAATAAACTCATCAAAATAATTTTGGCATTGCCATTTACTTATAGCTTCAGCATGCAGCAGTTCAAAGATCTTGTCAATTGAAATGTCTAGGTGCAAAGATTGCATCAAGTTCAAACTAGAACAAGATAATCAGAAAATATATGTAGCTCTGCTGATCGCAAGTTGGGCATTCAGTTCAGTTTATTACCTTAAAGGCGCCCCTTTCTAGGAGGGGGCATTACATAAGGGGTGTGGTTTTATTTAGGTTAACAATAAGCAATAAGAGTTGTTTTAGCATTGGAGATGATCAATAATACGATCTTGAAAGGCAGATGATGACATTTATGGCGTTGTTACAAGACATAGTATATACCCGCATTACCGAACAGGCCTAACCAGCCTGAACTGCCTATATGCCGACGGACCGCACGCTTTAAATTACTCGACCAGCTGCACAATATAACATTCCACGGACATTCTAATTGATCTTTGCGTCCACCGGGATGACTGTCACTGTGAATAAGTGCACAATTTGTCTTCTGGTTTTCTACATTGCAGAATGATCACTTGCTCGCTGTTTTTCCTGCTGCGCACGTCTTTTGATTAAGCCCAATTGTGGTGCATTTGTGGACTGAAAGACTGCTGAAACATTCCAATGACATTTAGAGTATACATGAAAAATGTTTTCCTTCTTTGTATAGCAGCCCGCAAGGTCTCACCGTATTCCAAATCATAAATTGAGTGCCCGAGACGACCACCACGTGCACACGAAAAGAGCTACGTGGGCTAATAAGAATGAACAACTTAGCAGTAGTTGCGCAACCACCACCAACGGGTCAAATAAGGCACACTGAAAACACAGAAGCAATTCCGTGCGTCTTATTTTGACTACGCACCGAATAACACACGTGCGAGCAGCGACGTCTGCCACACATTTTTCCTGTATTGTAAAACGGATTCCTAAACGCCACCAAAATTAACACCTCAAAGAAGACAGAACTCACCACCAAGAAGGACGACGTCTCCTCGATAATACCCTTCGTCGACGTGCCCTGCTTCATTGGTCTTCCAATATATTTTGTGTTTTTGGCAGTGAGCCACACTCGCCAGCTTGAAGTCCTTAATGAGCTTCACGCTCACTATAGCCCGGTAGCCATCGTCGTAAGCGACGTAGGCCACCTTCGGTGCTGCCGGCATAATTAAGTGGGAGCGCAAAATCAACACTCGCCTTCAAAAACAAAAAAAGAAAGACTGCAGGCACTACTGCCGAGGCACGTCTCACAGGTCTCATTCAAAACATCCAGTACTTCAAACGTAGAGTACTGCTCTTGGATTGGCTAAACTTAACATGCTAACGACCTGACTTGTAAAACGTTTAGTGCTTGTTGCGCCACCTACTGAGTAAAAAGTATACCATAATATGTGTATTTTGAAGCAATTGTGCGCGTAAAATATTGTATTTTTGTCACCAGATAACAAAACGTACTAGTAAGTTTTTAAAAAGAAAGAGTTGTGTTTGAGTTTTGATGATTTGGACTGTTGTAGAACAATGTAATCACAAGTCATTCAACGCGAAAGGTCTGCTTAGTATTTTTAGTTTACTTACCTTTATTGCTTCTTGAGAGTGTTTTTTACTTCTATTTTGAGAGAGGGTTGGTGGGTTTGTGGGGCGAACATGTTATAAGGTAGCGTTTTGTTAAAGGAAATGAGTTACGATACCAGCTAGAACATTACAAAACTTGTAGTTTGCTCGGAGCCAAAATGCGGACACACGCCACATCTACCGCCTAACAGGACACTGGAGGAATAAATAAAATGTACTTGATTGCATCTTTTTTTTCTTGCTTATTTTTCAAGACGTTGGTAGACGTGCGTGTTTTACACATCACCCATAATCTTATTTATGAATATACAGGCACGACAAGATAATACCAATCAATTAATGAAGAAACCAGCCTACAAACCACTGCACTGCTTTTATGCGATATTCACTGAACGACACGATAAAAAAAAGCGCACGGCTTGCTATAATTATCGAAACGATAGGCATCCGCATATTGGAAATGTAATTGCGGAATGATCACACTCGCAATAACAATATAAATGTTGGTGTTTAACGTTCCAAAACGATGACAAATGAGAGATGCGCCTTAGCGGCGACCACATGGAATCCATAAACGTCCACCGAAATCTAAGTACAAGGGCCTCAAGCATATTCGCCTCTACTAGAAATCCGGATTCAAACACAGACCTTCGGGATCAGCAGTGGAGCAACGGGAAAGAATTGATGCACATGCCACACGGCATGTGAATGTCCACCTTCGGGATTGTATTAGGCTAATTTAGGGATAAGTAATGAGTCCATCTTGGTAGGAAGTGCGGCCACTATTACACAGGACCCACAACACAAGCGCTTGTGTTGTGTCTTCTGTGTAATAGTGGCTGCACTTCCTACCAAGATGGATTCATGCCAACTGGCCCGATACAATTGTTTATTGACTTACATTTATAGTTCGGCGGGCTCTTCATTATTAGCGTCTCTTAAGCGGTTGTGTTGTTTGTTCTGTGTAATAGTGACTGCGCTTTCTACACAGATTAATTCATAGCAACTGGTCCGATACAATAGTTTATTAGTAATGAGCCCGTCTTGCAATATCAACATATAATTTCGACTTGGACGCGAAGATCAGAGTCAACATTGCCTTTATAGAAACCACATTCGTCACGACATATTATTTCTATCTCGAGTACTTGCGCTTACAAGTCGTCAAAGCAAAAAAAAATAATAATAATAGCACGTTATATCCCGTGAGTATACTCATGTGAGTAACATGTACATGTACTTCAGATCGGCAAAGAAGGACCAACAGTAGTGCTGCAGCGATCGATGGTGCCCTGCGGCATAACTAAAATAGAATGAGTTGCATGTCGACATTGGCCAGCAATCACGTCTGCATCTTTACATGTTAAATTAATGCAAATATATGCATGTGTGCTCAGAGCAACTATAAGCGGCAACATTTTCTTACGTCAATCTCCAGCGTGTCCACTATCTCAGTTTATCCGAGTTGTCTACCTGTACCCAGGACCCAGGCTGCAGCCGAAGATTTCTTTCGGGGTGGGGGCAGAAGTTTGAACACCCCCCCCCCTCCTAGCTTCTGCAGTGACCTGCATGGTAGTAATGCAGGTGTGACCTGGGGTGGCTCGAGCGCGTGGAAAGTGGATATGTGGGCTTGAAGCATTGCGCTCAGAGAACTGCAAACATGGAGAAAAGACGGATATACACGATCGGTAGTGTTTAGTGATTTTACTTCGTCCTTTTTCCGGCTCTTTTAGTTGATTCAGCGCATAAACTTTGGGGTCAGGTTTCCGGAAAGTGCCGTTGAGACATGACAAATTTTGGCAATCGACAGCTGCCGGTGGAAAATTCTCGTTTCGGAGCTGGCTCTTTATACAGAGGCATTCAATGATGGGCTTATGAAGGAAACTACTTTTAGGTAGCCACATCAGTGGGCAATAATAACAGTTATGAGCAGACCATTATTTTATGAAACTCTAACCATGCACAGACAATCTCTCGGTCCCGTCCTTTGTTAAAAAAAGTCTGTGCAGTGATAAACTTGCTGATAACAAAAATAGTGCATTCCTTGAAGCGACTTTTTTATGACCACCTGTTACGTGCTCTACATAGCAAAAGTACACGTCAATTGCAAGAATCTAAACACCACTGTCGACCACAGAGCCAATCTTTATTAAGTGGGTTGCTGATCGTCACATGTTTTGCTTTTACATTGTCTGCATTCCGCCACTATGTTTATTTTTCATACGTTTAGATTCCAGGCACTATACCGACTATATTGCTACACGGTTAATGCTGTCATTCATCCGTCGTCATCCGTATCTTTACCTCCACCATCGTATCGTGGTCTTCAGTTGTGCTTTGCTTAGCTAGTCATGAGTCAACTAACTGCAAAGAAACGTCGAAAGCTGTATTTAGGACCAGACACTGAATTCGTAGTACCCCGTTCGACGCGATGGTACAGCCAGAAGTCGACCAGCAGTGCTTCGGCGACCGCTACGACTCGTCTCGCGGGTGTTTTGAACTCGCCACCAGACAGTTCTCACGCGTCCCAGGCATCACCAGGAGATCGATGTCTCACGGACGGCTGTTCTGTTGACACGAGTTCTATCGGAGTACGAACAGAGGTGCCAGAAGGAAGCGACGACTTTTTCAACAGCGCGCATGGCGTAGGCGACAATGCATACCAAAGCCCCGAAGAATGCCCTGACAACGAAAGCGATCATTCAGAAAATGAAAGTGAAGACGGTGACACTCGACCTTTCCGAGATTCAGATCAAGACCTAAGCTCCGGAACCAAAGAAGATAGTGGTGACTATCTTTGTGGAGACGGCGCTTCTGTAAATCGAGACCAAAACCCTGGGGCCGAAGGAGACATTTCTGGCGGCCGCTGTTCTGTGCCCTCGTTCGACGAATCAGAATTGCTTGCCAGATGCGTCGCGGATTTTGGAACAAAAACACTTCCGGGATCAGCAACCACAATTGCAGTCGCTATCGTTCTAATAATGTCGTTCATAGCGGCTCACGGCCTTTCCTGGTCTGCTGTGGACGACTTGTTGAAACTTGTGGAAGCCTTGTTCGGTTTCGAAAAGTGCGGCCTGCCGCAGTCGAAATACCTACTGAGAAAATAAATGCGATTCCGTCAGCAAATACCATTATTGCTGTAGTCAGTGTGGCAAGCTGCTCGACATTTCTAGCGACAAAATACACATGACTTGCAATGTCTGCCGGAGCACTGTGAAGCTGTCGGACGTAAAAAGCGGGGCCACATTTTTTTCCATTCTGGATGTTGGAATGCAACTTTCCAGCACTATAGAAAGTCTCTCTGGTGTTTTGTTTGAGAACCTCAGCAAGTTGAAGCAGCAGGCAGAAGTCGGGTGCCACTTGATTTGTGACATCACTAGTGGCATGATGCACTGCACTTTGCGACAAAAGGGTGTGTTAAAGTGGAGCGATTTGACTATTACCTTTAACACGGATGGAAGTCCTTTATACAAATCATCTAATTCCTCAATATGGCCCATACAAATGATAATAGATGAACTTCTTGTGCCCTACAGATATAAGAATGTTATTCTTGGAGGCTTATGGTACGGACGAAAACACCCCAACATGCTGGTCTTTCTGGAGAAGTTTGTTAAATCCTTGTGTAGGACTGGCGAACTTATTTGGAAATAGTCTTCAACTGTTATTCACAGCAAGATTTACACCATCTGTGTCTGTGTTGATGCACCGGCGAGGGCAGCAGTTGGAAACCAAGTTCAGTTCAACGGCTTTTTTGGCTGCCCGTGGTGCCTGGCTTGTGGAGAAGCCAAGAGGGTAAGTGCACGAAAATTCATAAAGCAGAGTACCTAAACAAGCTTTCATAATGCTTGAGCATCATTAGTAGTCTTTTTTTCAGGCAATTCGAGAATGCCCAATAGTTGTGTATGAGGAAAAGTGTTTGTGTGGCGTAAGTAGACTTTGCAGCTGCTCACTGCTAGTTCAATGTGTGGGAGTGCAAAAAAGAAAGAACATGTTGCCATTTAGTGAATATTCTTACAAATGCACCTACATGTGTCTTCTCTGTGCGCAAAATTTGAAAAAAAAATAATTCAGTCAGTGTAGGTACTACCAAAAGAATGTATGTCAAATATGGCATTTGAGCAGTATGTGCTAATTGTGCCGATATTGTCAAAACGCATTGTGAGCAATATGAGTTGAAATACCAAATTGATGTTTAGTCAACGACAGAGGCGTAGCCAGAAATTTCTTGGAAAGAGGGAAGGTAGTAAAGTCACATTTTTGAAATGGTAATTTTTCTGTTTTGTGCCACAACAAAATAAAATTTCGCGGGTGGTGCACAGGTCCGGTGCTCAGGTCCGGTGCGTTGCTAAAGATATCGTTTCTCTCTATAGAGCAGTCAATTTCATGAACAATTTTGCACTCACCAACAGCATTTAAACAGTAATATTAGTGTTGCATCTGATATTGCTTATGTCAGTACATATATCTACGCTATTATGGTCACCTTTGCGCAAACACTTCACAACACCATCGGCATCTGTAAATTCCATCACCTGCTGTTAAAACCAACAAAGGGTGGTAGATGATCATCATTTGTTGCTTCTAGTGGGGATGAAAGCTAACTGTCTAGATTAGGTATCTCATTTTAATAAATTGAAACTGAACTGTACCCTCTCACATTCTCACCAGAACCTCGCCTTTGCTCATTGAGTGTTCATGAACATTTATTCCAAATGCATCCGCGAATTTCATTGACTGATTCTGGACGTTAGCTAGGAAGCTGACTTGAATCCTCCTTTTTTTATCCCGGCTGTGGCAGCTGCATTTCCGATGGAGGCGGAAATGTTGTAGGCCCGTGTGCTCAGATTTGGGTGCACGTTAAAGAACCACAAGTGGTCGAAATTTCTGGAGCCTTTCACTACGGTGTCTCTCATAATCATTTGGTGGTTTCGGTACGCAAAACACCACATATCAATCAACTTGAATCTTTTTGTTTTAATCTATGCCATATAGCAAACGAGTAAAAAAAATAAAAGAAAAACGATACTTCGGAACCACTCAGCTGGTTCAACAGTGGCACACATAAACACTTGACAGTGGAAATCAGAGATACTATCGAAGGTGAACACAGAAATTCCCGACTGAATACACTGCAATATGCTGCACCTCGCAAAATTTGCTTGATTTCAAAAGTGCTGGCACGGTACAGGTTCAAAGGTAAACGTGTGAAGGCAGTGTGCTTGTCATGGCAGTTGTTGGGGCGTACCTACTTCTCCATAAACAAGTAGCTTGTGCGCCTGTTTGGTGGTGCTTGAGTCCTTAAGGAATCTCTATAGCATTTACTCAGTGAAATATGTATGTAGTTTCTGCTTTATTTCACTGAGGGGCGCCTGATATACTTGAATGCAGAACCTGATGTGGAGAGGACATCAGGAGGCATCCGAAAAGTCATGACCCTGGCATCGAGACTAAAGACCCCAGTCAATGGCTTGAAAGGGGTGTCACCACTGGTGAAACTCCCACACTTCGACCTTGTGTGGGGCTATACAGTGGAGTATATGCATAGTGTTCTGCTGGGCGTAACAAGGCAGTTTGCTGATTATTGGTTCGACTCGTCAAACAGCAATGAGCCATACTACATGGGTGAGTGCACCATACACCTCATGGTTGAAATACTGTGGATAAATATTTTAAAACAGTGCATATGGCCCACTTTTATATTGCTGCCAACGTTTTGACATACATGTGTTTGTATGATGCCGTCTCATGTATACTTTGGCATCTTCCCCTATTTGAAGGTTTGCGTGCTTGAATGGGCGATACTTTTGTTTTTCTCGAAAGCTTCCTCTGTAAAATGATGGAAATTGATTTCAGAAAAGCCTGGCATTTGACCAATGTAGAAAATACTGTAGTGAACAATGGCACGTAGTCTATGGATAAATCAATCTAGGTCCACAAAACCAGCCAGGGCTTTTTTCAAAGTGCCCCTTCTAGTGTTCAAATGTAAACAGCACATTGTCTTCTCAAACAAGAATACTAATGCCACCTAGCGTAATGTCTAGCTGTAACAGGAATGTTGTTTTAAGGGTTTCACATGCCAGAATCACCATATGGTTATCAAGCACACCATATGATTATTAAGCCTAGTTGAGGTTTCTGGAAATTTTTACTACCTGGAGCTCTTAAAGGAGCACTGACATCAAGTTTACTCATGTCCATATTTCCGCGTCAACGAGTAGCTATCGTCCCTTTAGTAGCGATTTGCGACCTAAAATGCATCTGAGGTACGAATGAATATCTGTAATTGATTTATATATCTGCTATCAAATGAGGTTCAAAATGAGGCGAAAGGCCGTCAAATTGTAGTGCCGTCAGCGCTACCTCGCGGCCACACCTAGGCCGCTGCATAGCTGATGCTGCTTTCACAAAAAATGGTGGTGTCACGCACACTGGCGTTTCGTCTGCTAGGAGACGAAACACCTTCCACGCCTCGACGTGCCGGTTGTCGACGTCATTGTTACTAGCGTATCGTCACTCAGCGTGGTATTTGTGGAATGTATCACGCCGAACACGCAGCTCTTGTGTTGATGTCACAGGGCAGTATATTTCCAGTTTTCTCTCCTTAGCTTCTCTACGCTGTTTGACATCAAAATAAAATAACTTCCTCGCATTCCATGCCATTAAAATTTGGCCAAAAAGGCCTACTCATACCAAGCGATCAAATCATCGGCATATCTTGATCTTGAAATTTGATGTCAGTGCCTCTTTAAGCATGCCCTGATATCATGCAGCACGTGCGCTTTTAGCACTTCGCCTTTGTCAAAATGGTACTGCTATGCATGGGATCAAACTCTTTCTATTGGGTCAGCAAACAACACCGCGGCCACTACGTCACTGTCCGCAGCAGTAACATGAATGCATGAAGTTGCCATGTAATGATGTTTTTAGTGTTGCATAAAAAGCTTCCTTTGGAATGCTTCAGGGGACCATTAATTCATATGGAGAATTTCTTACTAGTAGTTGACTAGAACTGTTTGCTGCCCCCCTACAGGACGTCCAAGCACATTGAGGGTGATCAACAAACGCCTGCTGAACATTCGTCCTCCACATCATTTCACCCGGCTGCCTCGCGCGCTACGAGAGAGGTGCTATTGAAAGGCGCACGAGTGGCGAAACTGGCTGCTATTTTACTGTTTACCATGCTGCTACCCTGTGCTACTGCCAAGATATTTCCGTCACTTCGCCCTCCTGTCTGAGGCAATTTTTCTCTTGCTTTTGCAAGAGCTGTCATCTGACCACATTGATCGTGCAGGTAAGAACACGTTGACAACTGAAAGCACAATCAATTGCATTTTACAAAACTGTCTTCAGTTCACAGTAAAAAACAATCGTGCCATTGAAAGAATAATAATTTCTCAAGAAGACTGTCTTTATAAGAGGTGATTTGAAATGGCCTTTGATATTAGTGGGAGACTCAGAGTGAAATGGGAAAGGGATTGTTTTTTTTTGTCTGCTGAGGTTTTGAACTCTGAAGGCTAATAACGTCCTTTACCGTGTTCCAATTTCGATAGTTCTTTTTGTGTTCATCAGTATTCAGCACTACACAAACTTCAGTGCTGCAGAATTCAGAAGAAAAAGCGTTGCAGACCCCTTTTAGAGGGCTCGTAAACCACCGAGAGGTCAAAATTCAATTGTGGTGGGGAATTGTGAACGAGTGTATGACAAACATGGAGCTGTGAGAATTTTTCGAAACGGTGCTGTAATAGCGGAGTTAGACGTGTTTGATTATAGAAACTGTGACGATCATTCCTTTTGTTCTTTTCTGCACTTCCCTCCATGGTATACTCTCCTAAAGCTGCTTTACCCTTTCGATGAGCACCCCTCTCTTGCTCCTCTCAATCTTGCCTGGCATATGTCAGTGCTGATGCGCTGCTTGAAACACCGTCTACTTGCAGTGGCCGGGACTCCGTGAGTTGCATTGTAGCTGTGTGCTTGTCACGAACGAAATTTTCAGAAGCATAAAAAGATTACTTTATGGTCCCCAGGTCCAGGAAAACGGCCTATTCTGCGGCCTTGCGAACGAGCTGAGAACGCGCCCCTCTTACTGCGATTCGACACTGAGAAGTAGCTGCTGGTGAAGCAAAAGAAAAGCATCCGACAGCACTTGACCACCACTGGGGGAGAGGGAGAGCGAAAGCTGAGAAGACGATGTGGCGATAGGGTCAGTCGCAAGTTGCGCTGTGTGTCGAGATTTGAAATGAAATGAAATTAACAGATTTTATTTCTGGAGAGAATACAGAAAAACGAAGTGATGCTAAAGGCCATTCGGCCTGACGTGGCTTTGCTACGCCAAAAAACTTCAGCAAACAGTGCATATTGCATATTGCAGTGCATATTGAATAATAATTATCACAATAGAAGGAGCAGCATAATAACAGAAACACAAAAATGGCATAAAAGCAAAAATACGTGGCATATAAGTACAAAAAATAGGCTGCATAGACACAGAATCAGCCATCGAGGCTCTTTTCATTACATATTAAAAAAACACATACGTATTGATGTATTCATATAATACACTCACATATTAATACATACATCTGCCCATATGTACGTACATGCTACTGTATATACACGCGTTTTGTACATAACGGTGAGAGCATATGTGGAACCTAGCCAGAAGTTTGTTGGAAACATGATGTTTAATATACTCAATTATTGAGGAGATTTTTTATGTGATATTTGAATTGCGTTATTTAGAGGTTAAAATTTAATTGTTCACCTAAATGATTTATAAGCTGTGGGGCGCGGTATGCAATCAGGGCTCTGCCATATCCAGTCCTAGTAGCAGGAACGCGAAATAGTTGCCTACGGAGCGAGTATTTGAGTGCGCCTTCCGGTGCCGTAATAGTGTGGAGTTTATTTTTATAAATGTAAAGTAATAGCTTATACTCAAACACCTGTCTTGCTTTGAGTATACCATGTTTTATCAATAATTGACCGCTAGGAATCTCCCTAGCATTGCCATAATAATCATTTATTAGGCGGAGAACTTTTTTTCTGTAAGATTTCTAGTTTATTTAAATTCTTCTCACTTGTAGTGCCCCATACTAGCATACTATAATTTAAACGCGAATAAAAAAGAGCATAGTATATCTTTTTTTAAGCAATATTGGTACTCATTCTGTATCTGTGCCACCATTACGTTCGTTCATAATTATTTATTAGTTACCAGAACAAGCCATAAGTATTTATTTCAATTAGCGTGATCGGCAGTGCTTGTTGGCGAATTGCAGCTGTCGCGCCCATATGAGTCGAGCCAGTATGAACCTTGCGTTGCGCGCACGCCTTCAAAGGATCGCCAACACGTTGGACCCATACAGGGACACGCCGTACCAGACAACCTCCGCAGCTGATTCGTGAGTGGGGGATGCAGGCGCACTGGCAATACGACGAACAAAAGCAGCACAGACAGCTGCTTGCAGAATGATGGGAAGTCGTAGACTCTTGCTCGACCAATCACAGCATGTTTCGATCGGCGCATCACAGATAGTTGAACGGCGCTTACACGGAGGCACGAAAGGCCCGAAAAAAAAGGAAGGATTGTTTCTTTTCTTTTATGGCATGCCGCCGGCTCGTAGCACTGCCACGTGTAGAATCGTTGATTGTAACGGCGTTCTGCACATGCTGCACGTGTTTGTTTGAAATGTTTGAAAAAATATCAGAGGTGGTTTTGTGGCCTCTTCAAGCGGGGACGTTGCTAGTGGAGACGAAAAAGTCAGCGTAGAAAAAAAGTGATTTCTTTATTACACTATATACCTCATGCAAAACTACTGTCATTTGTCAGTCGGGTGAATAGCCACCATGTCAGAGGCTCGGCCTGGCGTAGTACGCACAGGTTCGCATGTGTTTATGTAGACATGTAAGTAAGGCATATCGACGTGAGGCATGTATTGGCTAATAATCGCAATGCCCTTGTGTGCATAGGGGGGGGGGTGCAAAGCCAGCCCTAACATTGATGTAATAGAGAGGAAGGGGGTCTGTGACTGGGGGGGGGTGCACAAAGGCAGCCCCGTAAATTGATGTATTTGGAAGGGGATGCTGCTATGAACTTTCACCCACCTTCTCTACTGAAAGGTAACTCCTTTGTTCACCTGTGATGCTCTACACAATATTTTGAAATTCTTGTCACCAGTGCGTGATGACGCTTAAAGGCGAGCTTTGGCATTTTGCGATATTTATAGATTTCAACAAAACGCTTGCTTCGTAATGTTTATTTTAGGCCATTCCACTTTTGAAAGTATTTAAATACAGCTTTTTTAATGTGTTCATCTCTTCACTGGTGGCTTATGCGTAGTAAATCTTACTTCTTTGAAACAAGAGAGGCTGCACGAAAAAGGTGTTGTAATATTCTATAGCATCATTGAAGAAATAGTTGTTTGTTGTATTTTTCAGGACGGCTTCTGACATCCTTTGTATCCCAGGCAGCCGGGCTCTATGGACAGCGATGTATGAGCTTTAATGTGCATCAGCTTCTCCACCTGGCTGATGCTGCGAGACAGTTTGGTCCTTTGTTGGCCCATTCTGCTTTCGCATTCGAAAACAGTAATGGTTACCTCTTAAAACTTGTTAGTGCTGCACAAGCTGTGCCTGCGCAGGTGCTGGAAAGAGTGGTGATGGCACAAGAGCTCCAGTTATTGCTTGCAGGGCTTCCATTGCCATCAAAAGTGCTCCGTTTTTGTAGTAACATGCTCGGTAACCCAATCACTGAGCATGCACGGCACATTGGAGCTGCATGGTTGTTTGGAACACCGAAACAGGTTCCTTCTCTCAGTCATCAGGAGTCTACTTGCTTGCAGACATGGTGTGGACAAGTTCCAATCGTTCAAGAACATTTCAGATTTTCTATTTTGGGCACAATCTTTCACAGTGAATCGTACAAAGCTGGAAAGAAAAACAGCTCTGTGTTCGAGAGCAAAACTGGAGGCTTTTATTCTATTAAAAAAATATTTGAGGTGACAGATCCAACTTGTGCTTTAAATGGTGGGACTGTCCTTCTTTGCACAAGAATAGTTGCTGGAAACAACGTTGCAGGACTCCCGCCACACATTTCCGACTGTTTTTTTTCTTTAGTGTATTCGCTCCTCCCTCTAAGTATGAACGACATTGGCAAAGCATGTGTTCTGGTCTCTTTGAATGACAAAGAAGAGTACATTTGTGCAGTTCCTAACATGGTGGAACGTGACTAAGGTTACATTAATTTCACAGGCAGACACAGAAGTGGTAAAGAAATACATTTCAAAACCACAATATGATTATGAAGGATGCTGTAGTGGAAGGCTTTAAAAGTTTTGACTCTTCGGTGTACTTCAATGTGCACCTTAATCCAAGCAAGTGGTTCAGTAGTTTTTGCGTTTATCGAAATGCAGCCACCGTGGGCAGCATATGATCCCGTGACCTGTTGGTCTGCAGTCAAGCATCATAACTACCAAACCTCTGTGGCAGATGAGAAACACATCCAGTTAAGGCAGGTACACATTGCTGCGAACCATATGACACAAGTAACTGAATGAGCTGCTTTTGATGTGGCAGGTTCGGTCTTGTCTTGAATGGTAGTATGTGAACTCATAGATTACTTTTATTTTTCTCTATATGAGCATGTTGTGGCCAAAAACGTTGAACAGCAGCTCGAACAACATCGTACATCGAGGCGTACTATATGGCCTGGCGTAGGAGTGAGTGTGTTGCTCCAAACACAGTAGTCACTTCGTGGTCTTGCGAAAGATCCTGAAAGTAATCTAAGATAGATTTGTCCACCCATGCTTGTAGAAAGTTCCGGATGGCTGAGTAAAAGTTAGTCGTGCCTAGCTGGCACGTGCAAGCTGCAGTGAACTTTCAGTAAACGAACATCTGTATAACATGGAACTCAAAAATGTTTTTGATTTCTTGATCAATATTCATGAAACTTGGTAAGTTTATGTATATTTGTGTGCTTACTTCAAATATGTGATTATTTCCTATTGTAAAGTGTACTTTTTAAAAATACAGAAAATTTTGTTTGCCTTTCAAGGAGGCAGTTTTCTTTCTGAACAAAGAGTTGCAAAAACAAATTAGCATATCACAATAATCTGTAATGAGAGCTGACTAGTTCAACAAATTCGGATGTTCTGAATTCATTAGACGAAGACTTATATATGTTGAACATTCGTCGATGAAATTCCAGATTGAAATTGGCTTACTGAAAAATGTTAAACATTCTATAACTTTCTGAAAAAAATCTCTTTTTGTTGCATTGCAATAACATCTGATTACACATTCATCTAATATGCTAATTTGCTTTGTAGCTCTTTTAGTTTAGAAAAAAATTGTTACCCAAAAGGTGAAAAAAAATATTCTGCGTTTCTTAAAAAAGTACACTTAATACAAGAGAAATAATTACATATTTGAAATAACCACACAATTATGCATAAACTCGTCAAGTTTCATCAAACTCAATCAAGAAATAAGAAACATTTAAGAGCAGTGTCTCCCGTAAAATAAGTTGCTGCTTAAAAGAAACAAATGCGTCTAGTATGATTGGGTATGAACTCAGTTGCAACCCTGGTGATCGGTCAGTAAACTTAGCTCCTAATAAATGCAACATATTTTTCTTGTCCTTTCAGGCTCCGTTTAACTAAAGTTTACTGTAGTAGTTTTTTGTCGTTGGTATCCCCAATTGGTGTGTCATGCATTATGTTGACATGAAATGTGACATGCATTATGTTGACATATTTGGTGGTGTTTTATTGTACAATAGTTATGTGCAAGCCCTTCCTTGCCAGAGTCTTCATTAGTGATTTGCTTTCAAATCAGGGTGTGAGCCCACTTTGGGCTTTGTTGTTTTCCAACCTCTGATTTATTTTATTCAAAAATATTGTCTTTGTTCACAAAAGTAGCAGAAGTGGGTAGCAAATTTATCACGAACCTTATAACCAAATAGACGCTCGGTCAGGCCATTGGTTTATTGGTGGTATGCAGTTGTAAGGTGGTGGCTTGTCTGGCTCTATCTCAGGATTGCCTGAGTCAGGTCAGCAGTAAATGCTGTACCTCTGCTGGTGATGAGAAGCTCTGGAGCGCCATGTCAAAAGACGATGTTCTAAACGATGAACTTGGCCGAAGATTTCTGTCGGTGTCACTTGGTGACCTGCGGCTGTACGGGTTCCCGGGCCTTCTTAAGCCCCGAAACCAGTCTTAACTTCAACCTCACAGCGAACGTCCCACTGATGACGGAATGGTCGGCTCCCATGTCGACGAGAGCTCTGACGCTGTGGCCATTGATGAGGACGTCGAGGTCGCTAGTTCGTTGCCTGGTGTTGAGGTTGGGTCATGGCGTCAAATCACGGCTACGATGGTTTGTGCCACTGTTTTGACGTTGCGTCATCAGATCTTCTGGCCGCGAAGTTTCGACGTCGGAACTATGTTGAGGTTGTGATGGGTTCTTGAAGGTGTGTAGCGGTATTGTCGTCAGTGATTGTTCTTCGCTTGTTCGTCCTGCAGCAACTGCGCCTATATAGGTTACTGTGCTTAGTTTTCCGAATATGAGCAAAACGGCCGGCTCCAGGCCTAGCCAGTGTAAAACTGGCAGTGAGGCGACATGTAGTGACCAGGTGAAGGTGAATGCAAGGATTTTCGGGGTGTCCTCTGTGTGGCTGCGAGGTAGTCAGTGATGGCGCGCATTCTTTAACCCCACTGTGGACTGGCGCTTTGATAGCGAAACCACACAGTCTTATTTGGTGGTATTGGCTGCCGCTGTAGGTGTGACCAGCTTCTTCGCAGTAGTAGCAAAGAGGTCGGGGCACAACATACATCGGTTTTTGCCGGAGCGTAGCATTGGCCGGTGGGTAGACGGTATGGCAGCGGGGGTGTCTGGTGACAAAAATGCATCAGCGCAGCCTCTTGACGTGGACGTCGAGGTGGAGTGTAGTGTCGGGCAGCAGCAGCATAGCTCATGGCTTGGGGTTGCGGTTGCGATGTCTCAGGGATATTTATTGAGAGCCAGATTTTTTGTCTGACAATGTCTGCGATCGATTAAACTTGTGGCTGGCATGACAGAAATATTCAGCGAAGTTCTTCCCGTGCTACGGCCATTATGGTCTTTTGAGCCTTGTTTTGTAGAGGTTTGTACTCTGGTGGTAAACATTGCTGCCTGCGGCTTGTTCGCTGCTTGTGGCCAGCGTGGGTGTCTTCACCGCGACGTGGAATGGGTTCACAGCTTGACGGGGGAGTCTAGCACATGAAAGAAGCAGCACCTCCACCAGATGTCACGGAGGCGTGACGGGGACAATGGAAGCAGACTGTGATTGCGAAATAAAACTGTTTATTTGGCTGAACTTGTGGCCCATAAACTGAAGGTCAGATTACAGGGATTCCCACTGGCACTGATAGCAGTAAACAGAATGTTGGCCGTTGATTAACTGGCAAGTGGTGAAATGCATGAGCGTTTATACATTTGCCATCGACCATTCTAGCATTCTCGTTAGCAGTTACCTAGGTTCCAGAATATTCTGCAGTGTTCCAGGAGTGGGCCTAATCTTCACAGAGTGATCTACTGCAGTCTTGAAGCTTCTTGAACATCGCAGGTGCTGTTTGTGCTGAGAATCACTGGCAGTAAAGTAGGGCAATAACAAAACCTGAGGAAAGAATATGGCAATACAAAACAAATTAACAGGTGATGTAGTTCTGTAATTTGCTCAACAAACTTTTGGAAAAGCAGTATGTAGAGTAGATCGAGATTTCAACTATCAGTAGAACAAAACTTTTTAAAACAGTTCAAGTGTGACCGGTAAGGAACAGTCCATATGCAATGTCAAGTTGTACATACACTGGAATATATGAAAGAGAGAGGTTCCTGAATGTGATTATAAGTGTGAATGATCCTGCACAGCAAAACGATTCGTTGTTGTAAGCACCCACATTTCAATGTCTGCAATAATAAAACATAAGCATGCAATGAAGCTGAAAAAATGTAAATGTAACAAGTGTAAATGACTCTTGTTGCTTTTTTATGAACTTATTTCATGGTATTTATGCAATTGTGTCATACTGTGAGGTGGCTGAACAATTTAAGTGTATTTCAGTATCGGGCAAACCAATGATTTGTAAACAGCTGACTTTAATTTTATTGTTGCATTTTAAAATCTTCATTTACGGTAATCATTTTGATGGCCTTGTTATTTGTGCTTTTGTATATTACAGCATTGTAACTACAACTATTGTCTTGGCAGTGGTGTGTGTATGAACAAATAAATGAATTACGTGATGGCTCTGCATTCCATTGCTGTGGAATGTGGATATATGCCTGTATTTAATTGAAGCCATGCATCATTTTGTAGTAAGCCACAGAAAACCTCAATAGCAGCAGCTATTTTTTCTAGCCTTGCATTGTGGCAATGTTTGTTTTTGGAGGTTTCCTGTAGTAGCTGTACTGACTGTCATTGTTTATTTTTGAGGTTTTATGTACTAGTTGTACTGAGTGGGGAGTATGTTGCACCAATAGTACAAAGCTATCTTAATATTTTCTTGCCTTGCATTGTATTAATTTCGAGATTTTATGTATTAACTGTACTGGAGTAGAAGCATGTCCTCTGAATCTGACTCATACAGAATTGACCAGTTCATACGTAAAAATAAAGAAACAGGTTTTTCATCTTTTTTGTGTGGAAAGCAATTTGCTACGAGGACAGAAAACTTTATTACAAAGTGCTCAAATTTTTAAACCTTTTCACATGCCATATGAATGAGACATAAAACATAATAAATGGCATAGACATACATAAGTTTCACTCTGACACAAACACTAAAATATATGCCAAGCAAGAGCAGGCTGTAGGCTATTTTACCTATCCAGAGGCCCTCCACATGTATTCTAAGCTATTTCACCGTTTAGCCCGATATAGTTGCATAATTCACTCTTTTACGTTACGATTAAGGAACATCAATCAGTAGCACATTTACAACATTTGTATGAATTGGCTTGTGTAGACAGCAGAAATTATGTAAATGGACTTGAACATGTGAGAAAGTAAGCTAATTAAAATGTAACTAAAAGGTTTTGGGAATAGATCTTATGTACTTTGGGATATACTTTATTGTATGATATATACAAAATAAAAATTGTTTACTTCAAGTAAAAGGACCAAAAAGTAATTGAGCTAAAAAAACTTATGGTCCTTTTTAGACCCTTCTAATTTCAAAGGAGTGGTATACATGTCTTACGTGAAATATTTCAGAAAAAAAATATACATAAAACTAATTGAGTTAAGAGATTTGGCATTTTTAGGCTCTTCATGTTTTCAAAGGTTAAGATGGAAGCACACAAAACACAATCTTGAGAACTATTTGCCTATTCAACTTTTAAGCAATAAGTACAGCCAAGTACATTTCAGGAGCAAGCAAGCTTGTGTCACCCAAACACCATTGAACTATTTAAAGAAATGCATTGAAACTTGAACTGAACATTTGAACCAATTTTGTTTTAATACATAAGTGCCGGAAATACATGGTTCACCGGTGCATACATGCACACGTACGTACAACAAGCTGTGTACAAAGGTTCAGGTGAAAACACATGAAACAAAAGTTTGAGAATTATTTGCTCTTATTCATATTCCGACAAATAAACACAGCCAAGTACGGTTCTTAAATGAGCAAGCTTGTGCCAAGCCAAAGAAACTCTCCGATTGACCATTTCAAGCAATGCGTGGAAACTCAAACTCAAAATTTGATGTAGTTTTGTTTCAACAACCTAGTACTGCAAAACTTTTTTTAACTTTTTCTATTAAAGTTTTATGTGCTTTTTTATTGAGGGGAAGTATAGATGGATGAATGGCATTATTGAGGTCTTTCAGTGTTTAAAGTACAGAGGGCAGCTGCTACGTCAGAAGTGAGAGGCCTTCCCCCTCGACCGTGTCATGCCCTCTTATAGATAGCCCAGAGCTGTGCCTCAAGATTCGAGGTGCATAGAGATCATTCGCACTTTTCCTTGGTAATCCTGGCTCCTTGTGCCTTGAGGCAATGCCAGAGCATGTGAGTGAGACTATAGGTGTACGTATCTCTCCGGAATCTAATTCAGGTTGAATTGTCTGTTATATTTTTTGTGTATTGTGTATATATATAACAGGAAGTTATCCACTATTTACCAGTTTAATGAAAGGATTATTCATTGCACAAATACATTTGAATGATCTTTTGCATAAATATCATAACATAAATTGTGCAAATGTAAGTATGCATACAACTAAGGTGATCACAAATGAAATTACTTTGATAATTATATGATATACTTATCTAATTTGCTGCAGCATATATTTGCATCTCATGATATATACTAATTAAAACTGGCTATTTGTTGAGGTTGTGTACAGCTAACTAATAGAGCTGAAGAAGTTAAAAATTTGGGTACTTCAATACCAGACAAAGTTGTACTTGTCTAGATATTCAGTCTAATAAATTCTATTCATGTTCTACATTCATTGTTAAGGGTGACATTGAGCCCCATGCAAGTCCTATAGATGGCCTCCATTCAGCCCCATTAGCTCCTATATTGTGCTTGATGCGACATACATAGCATTCCCATAGCTCCTACATACCTCTATATGTTCTTCCCAGGTCCCATTCAGCTCCTACATAGCTCCTACATAGCTCCTACATACCCCTATATATTCTGCCCAGGTCCCATTCAGCTCCTACATAGCACCACGAGGGTCCTGTATAAGCCATATATACCCCATTTGGTCCTCCCAAAGCTCCTGTATTAACCCCAGTAACCCCTGTATTGAAGCATACGGATCCTGTATGAAATTATATAGGTTTTTTCAATAGGGTATGTTTGTATGTAATTATTTTGTACTTGTATAAAATAGTGACTTCACCGATATCTTTCAGTGTTTGTGTTTAGACCAGAGAGCGCAATTGCTATGTCATTACAGAGACGCCTTGCCTCTCGACTGTGTCGTGTGCACTTTTGCCTCGAGGTCCATGCTTCGTAGAGCTCATTCGCACTCTTCCTTGGTAGTCCTGCATGGCCCCTTGTGCTTTGTGCCTTGGTGCAATAAGAGAGCACGTGAGCGAGGCTTGGTCTATCTCTCCTGAATATAAGGATTAATTGTCTTTTATCTTCTTGTGTATGTTCATATAATAGAAAATTACTCACTCACTATTTTCTGTTAGAGATTTCTTATAGAAAGATTACTTATTGCAAAAATACAACATTTAAACTATTCTTTTTTCATAAACTGAACAGCATTATTTGTGCAAATATAACACCAGTACAACTAAGGTGATCAAAGGAAACAAAGTACTTTGGTAATTTTCTGATACACTTATCTGTTATACTTTAGCACATATTTGCATCTCATGATATGAACTAGTTAAAAATTGGTTATTTCTTGAGGTTGTGTACGGCCAACTAATGGAGCTGAAAAACTGAATATTTTAGACCTTTCAACACAAAAAAAAACAAAAATGTTATGCGTGCCTAGGTATTTGGTCTAGAAAGTTTATTGATGTGCTACATTGACTATCAAGGTTGACATTGAGCCCTATCAAGTCCTATGTATGGCCCCCATTCAGCCCCATTAGCTCCTTTATTGTGCTAGATGGGAGGCCTACATACCAAACCCATAATGCCTATATACCTCCTACATACCACCATATAGCTCCTGTATAAGACCTATCTACCCCCATTTGGTTCCTGTACAGCTCCTGTATTAGCTCCTGTAACTCCTGTATTGAAGTGTACGGATCCTGTATGGAATGATATAGGTTTTTTCAGTAGGGTTGTGCTTGTCTTATCGGCTGCGTCTACTGCTTAAACAGGACGTCTCGGCTTATGGTGGCCATCGATACCGTGATATAAAAATTCTAGGCGTTTTTTCTTACGAAAGTGACTTTCCCCTTGTATTTTAAAAGAAATGACTCAAAAATAAACAGTTGCAAGTGAGCGCCCGTCCTGTCTACGTGTTTTCTCTGTTCTAGAGGTTGTTGTTTTGGCGGGAAATGGACAATTCCATTCAGCATAACTTCACTTCTTTATCCTTCTATATTTGCCTTCTTCAACTTTCCCGACCATTTCTCTCTAAATGGTTCACATTGATAGCATATCAGATCATATTGACACTACTTTTTCTGGCCGCGGTGTAGCACCATCCCGGATCGAAGGGCATTAATCACTTCAACTGCCATTTGAATATAGTGACATTAACACTTTCAGTTTTCTTAGTTCGCTTGCGCTTTTTATGCTGTCTGCTTTCCGCAAGGAAGTTTTCGTATGGTCAATATACCTTCCTTTAGGAAGTTTCTGTATACTCTGTAAAGCTTTCCATATTTCCATATCTTTCCATATTTTCTGTAAGAAACTTTCCATATATACGACATGACTTCCGTATCCTTCCATATCTTTCATAAGAAACTCTCTGTATCAACGTTTCTAGAACTAGGTAAGTTGCAAAACTCCGCGCGTCAGACTAACTGTCACATGGCACAAGGACAGCTTCCCGGTTGGTGGCGCTGGCGGTGCTACAAGCTTCTGCTAGCAGACGAAAACGCGTAGTCGTCATGCCAAGACGCCGTGGCGGCCGTTCTGAAAGAGCTTTGCCAACAGTATATCTTCAGGATTTGCTGTTGTATTGCCGCAAAAACTTAATACTGCATAATATTTAGCGGCGTAAGGTATATACAGAGTAATTATTGCTTTCTGAACTGACAATAATAAAGGATCCTTCAAATATATATATATATATATATATATATATATATATATATATATATATATATATATATATATATATATATATATATATATATATATATATATATATATATTTATTTATATATATATATATATATATATATAAATATATATATATATATATATATATATATATATATATATATATATATATATATATACATAGCATAACATACGAGTCTTTCCGTTAGTTGAGAGTTGGTGTATGTTCGCAATTGATTTTTAGGTGCAAAATAACCCAGTTACAACGCTTTATATCCCCTCTTGTGATTGTGTTTTTCGTGCCTTAAAACAAATTGCAACCATTTGGCACAGTCTTTTGGCTTTTGTCTGGTTCTGTAGTCTGCTTTTTTATGTCAGTCACATTTTTAGCAACTTAGATCGTCGAAAAGTTGCGCGTGCGACTTTTTTCTTAAGCATCTCTTTTCTCTGCAACTTCTTGAGTTCCTGTAATGAAACCTGTTAACAAAGCTGAAGCCAAAGCTTCGAGCCGGGACTGCCCTTTTGATTATTGGTGACCACTTCGTAGTCATTACCGACGAGGCTGCCTGCTGATGCACTAGGACACACATGAACGCACTTTCACCTTTCCTATGTCCACCAGAAGTTCGGCCAATGGTGTGATAATATCTGCATAGCCGGCCGACTTGGCTAAATGATGGTGACGGCTGCTAATGGTGACTGTCTTGTCTTCTTAGACGAGTACACATTTCTCCTCAAATTACGCTTTTTTTTCTTTTTTGAACACTAAAAACACCACATCTTGTCTCGCCATTCTGAACAACGTTCTGCCAGCATGCAGCAGGCAAACAAACTTTTTATATGTCTTGAAGAGAACTGGCGCCACTCGTTGGCGGCATGTCGGGACTTATTTCACTGTCTTCGAGCTCAGTGATTAGAGATAGTCTATTCTTTTTCGCCGATAATATTCTAGAAACAACCACGCTCATATCGGGCAGCTTTCGCTTCTTTGTCGCGGCTTTTGAAAGCTAAGCAAGCTAATTCGGGAGTATCCGCGGAACGCATCAGTCGACGAAGTCACTCTTTCCTCTGGCGGTTTGTACTTTCAAATCATTGATGACGTGAGTGAAAGTCTTCAGGATGCCCTCCTCCTGAAAGTGTATATTACACACTCGTGATGTGCTGGGCAGTTTTTATCTGCACGAGGAATAGTGTGGTCCCATTCCTCTCGCTGCTCAGGTACACGCGGGGCACAAAAGAAATGTCGTACATGTCTCTCGTTACCTGTAGCCACTCGTACAGCACGGAACGCAACCTGTGGGCATGATGAAAATACCCAACGCAACACATACAAGGCAGAACAGGGCACGCTGAAGCACAAAACTGTTCACGCAGAAAAAAGCCTCTACGAGTAGCGACGCACTACAACATGCACAGCCGGCGGAAGTTACGGAAGTGACATGAGTGAGCATGCAGTGAGTGAATCCAGTTGCGACAGCAGCACCACATTTATCCCTGGCAGCGGCGGCGGCGAACAACGTGGCTTAGTTTTACAACTTACCTATTTCTAGAAACATTGCTCGGTATACCCTACATAATTTCTGTATCCTGCATATTCTTTAAAAAAATATTTCCACATATGCCAGAAAACGTTCGCATGGTTTCATGAAAATCCATATTTTTGTATAGTCCACAAGGAAGTTGTACAGAGTCCATAAGTTTTCCGTAAGATTTCATAAGACCTGTTTCAATAGGAATGTTGAGCTATGATCTGTCCGTGCTATCGAAAAGGCGTTTTATAATCAACAATAGAGAGTTTTTGTGCTGAATAAGCAAGCTCTTGGGCCGCCATGGGCTCGGGGGAATGCGGCATTGAGTACCCGGCCCATACCAAAAAGGAATGCGTTATAGTGGTGCGCACACAAATGTGAGCCGCACGAAAGGCAGACGCGCTTACAGTGCCATAGCGTCTTGTCGCATAAGTATTGTTCAAATTTTTTGTACGATTTAGAGTTTTAAAATAAACGTACAGGATGATATGGAGTAAACTACTTTCAATAAATCATTTTATTATTAGGACAGTTATTAACCCGAAACAAAACGCTTTTTTTTCGTATTTGTCGCAGTTGCGACAGAAGCCGGCAACGCCGATGCCTAGCAATCCCGACGGCCGGTCGTAGTGCGACAAGCGCTTCAAAAGAACAACGGTAGAGTGTAATGGAAGTGTTATACTGATTTCTTTTGTAATAACTCTTTCTTCGTTGGTTACACGTGTACAATATTCAAAATACCTAAGCCAATTTAATGGAAGTTAGCTGTGCTTTAAAAGTGGAGAGAAAAAAAATACCGTTCCAAACGCATGCAGAACCAGGAGGCCGTAAATAGAAAGAGGAGAGGAAGGGAATCTGAACTCTTTACACCACTACACTTTTGCGTAAATAACCGTCTCAAAATTTACTAAAACATTTACACGCATTCACAGCAACCAATTGCCAAACTTAGTCATTTAGCTGCACTCCCGACCCCTCTTGAACAAAAATTCAGGGGGCTAACCTTGCGCTGAATGTTTCCAGTGGGTGAAGTAACATATAGCGTGTCTCTGTAAAAATGCACACTGTATATTTCACTTTTTCGACAGTACGACGTCTTAAAGCTAGTTCAAGTCTAACGCAGTCAGACGAAAATTGCAGCGCCTCAAATAGTAGCTGCGCTAAAGGGCATTGCATGAATATTCTTGATGGGGTGGGGACGTGTGACCTAAATGCGTGTGGATATGATTGATAGATATGTGGGTTTTACCGTCCCAAAACCACCATTTGATTACGAGAGACGCTGTAGTGGAGGGCTCCGGGAATTTCGACTAACTGGGGCTCTTTAACGTGCACCCAAATGTGAGCACACGCGCCTACATTTCCTCCGCCTCCTTCGGGAACGCAGCCGCTGCAGCCGGGATGCGATCCCGCGACCTGTGGGTCAGCAGCCCAGTACCTCAACCACTGGACTACCGCACCGGGGCCTTAAATGCGTGTTCTTGTATGTATATATATATATATATATATATATATCATGGACAAAGGCCTCTCCCATGTTCCGCTAGTTAACCCGGTCCTGTGCTTGCTGCTGCCAGTTTATACCCGCAAACTTCTTAATCTCATCTGGCCACCTAACCTTCTGTCTTCCCTAACCCACTTCCCTTCTCTGGGAATCCAGTTAGTTCCCCTAATGACCAGCGGTTATCCTGTCTATGCGCTACATGCCCGGCCCATGCCCATTTCCTCTTCTTTATTTCAACTATGATATCCTTAACCCCCCCAGGCAGCACGCCGCCGTTGGACCAATCTTGGACCAACATCGGCTAACATCGGCACCGACGTCGGGCCGACGTCGGAAGTGCAACTTCTTCCAATGTCGGGCCGACGTTCAAGCCAATGATGGGCCGACGTTTTGCCGATGTTTTAGCCAGTATGCAACCAACAATGGGCCGACGAAGGCCCATCGTATTGCCGACAAAGCTGCCAATGTTCGGCCAACATTGGGCCATATTTCAGCCAATCACATGCCATTTTTACGCCGATGTTTGCTGCACGACGAATATTGGCTACGGATGTACGACCGACATTGGACCAATCCAGGGCCACATTGCAGCCAATCAAATGCCGTTATTACACCGATGTTTCCTGCACGACGAATATTGGCTACTGATTGGCTTGCCATTATGTCAGCATTAACAGTAGGGAATTTTTCTTACCAGAAGATTTAAACCATATGCCTCGATGACCCGCTCTTGTAGCTTTGCAGCCCTGTATACTTGGGGCAACAGAAAATTGAATGCTGAGAACTGAAAGCAGTTACTCGATCTATTTCGTCTTTTATACCTCAGTCCCTTTGCTAACACTAGAAGTGTAGTTTATTTTTTTACCAATTTATCTTTTGCAATAGCGAGTGCTTTATTTGGTACTGGTATTTGGTACAGCAGATCGAAAAAAGTCGTTAGGAAGTAAATGTTGAAAGCGTATGTCCCCCACTTGCAATCCCCACATATGTCCCCCACATGGTAATCGAGAATATTTATAGTTTAGAGCATTTATTTGTAACTAAAACATGGTGATGGTGCTTCCGAATCAGCATAAGCTAGCCGAACAGTGCACCACCGACAGTCTGCAGACTATTTATTCTTTGTTTTTTTTATTTATTTGGTACAACAAAAAATGTATACATTGAAAAATATATATACACAACTAAAAAAGGCCCGCTTTACTGCAGGTCAGGTTGCGTTGGGGGCACAGTGACAGTGGTGCTGTCAAGGCCCTGGCTGCTGCGGCTGGGCAGGAAGCCAGCTGCCGCGAGCAGCCGATAATCTGCACTCAGAGTGGGGATCATCGGGCTGCTTCACAACAAATGCTTCTCTGAAGCGCCGCTTCCTGCCCACACAGCGATCACCAGACCCTGGCAGCCACCTCTTAATAATGTTGAGGGCCTCCGCCTGGTCGCACCCTGCTTTTTGGCAGATGACATCTGCATACAAGAACAGAAATACCATAGTACACATGAAGCACTGCAGTACAGAAAATACACAAGGGTACACACACATAAAACAATGAACAAGTCTAACCTGTCACTAATCTACAGAGCCTCAGGTTCACAAAGGCCCTTTTCCCTTTTCTGCCATGAAGGCTGTACAGCACTTGCACATCATGTGCCAATACAGCCTTCATGGCATTCACACCAATTTCTCGGAAGCCACGTCCCCCAATCTGCAGGAGGTGCTTGCGCTGTAAAAAAATGCAAGAAGCATAGATGGGGTAAACGCAACAGCACATCGAAATGTTTTCATGATAAAAATCTGCAAGAAGAGGACACTGAAAACAACAGCTTGAATTTTTGGGCATCACAACATCTCATTGTTTTTTTACGCTAACTTCAACTCACTTGACCTAAAATGGTTTCCACATCAGCCCTCTCACACTCAGTGTGAGAACCTTTCAGAGTCCTTCTCTGAATGCAGTTTCGCTGTTATGAAATCAAATACAACATTATGAAATCAAATACAACACTGTTATAACCCTTAATAAATATTGATTCTAGCTATGAAATAGTATAATTACTTTGTACAGTGCTCAAATTCCAATACACGTTTCTTCGAGGTTACAATGTCTTTGCCTGAATGTTGACCAGGAGTAGCTTCTACAGGTGAAAAAGGATAAAATATGTGGAATTCAAAAAGAAGCTTGGACATGTTTTTAATCAATGCATTGTAAGCTGAGCACAACAAGATAAATGAACATGATCAAGGCGTACTAAGAGGCAACCTTAGAGCGACCAAATCTTGGTCATAGATGAAACTGATAGAAAAATAAAGGTCGCACTAGATGGTCGCACCATTTGCTGTTTATATTTTTCTGTGATAGCCAACAAAGAGGCATGTCGCTATAGAAATCTCATCACAATAAACAAAGGTGCATTTTTCTTCACACTGCAAAATTGGGTGCATGTTAGATTTTTAAAAAAGTAAGAAATCGGCTAACACAAGGCAGGGTGAACTGTAGCTCAAAGTAGAGAGAGCCGCAGCGGACACGAAATAGGGTGATAAATGAACAAAATTAGTGAATGTCTGTTTTAAGCAGGCTATTGCTAGTCACTGCCCATCAAACACACGATGCCGCCTACATCGTCTGCTAGCTTTGGACAGTTCACTCGGACTTCACAGACTATAGTAAATACAGTCGAATCTCATTATTTCCAACACACTTAATTCGAACTGACGCTGTGGTCCTATCAAAGCTATACCGCGCTCCGAAAATGCTCTCAGCACCCCGCCCAATCCTGCGGTGGCACTTCGGACACCTCATCGCTGTGCTTGAAAAGAAAATGAAGAAAAGGAAAGAAAAGACTGCGGTGGAATGTTTGCCAAATGTCAATCTGCGACATTCCTGCGCCCCGTTTCGGCTTTTTCCGTCCCTGCCACGTAGAGACCCTTCTCATCTTAACACTGCGCATGAAGAGAAAGAGGGGAAAAAAAGCTGTCACAGAGAGTTGGCTCTCTCATGCCGATCTGCAACACGCCGGTGTCACGCTTTCCTGTTTTTCGTTCCTGCTATGTAGAGACTCTTCTCCTTTCAACACCGCGCATGAAGACAGAAAAAAAAAAAGCTGCCGCGGAGTGTTTCTCTCTCGAATGCCGATCTGCTTTTCTCCAGGTGGAGACGCTCCTCCATTCTCATCATGTGCTGGCCACGCTCCGGCTGCAGCGCAGATGGTAACAGTGGAAACACAGTTGTCTTCGAAGAGTGTCAGCACTGGACATTGCCGCGCGCAACTTCTTTTGCCAGGAGAATACTGAAGCCGAAGTACAAATGCTTTGCAAACTGCACGCAAAACTTGTTGACTCGTTGCAAGGCCAACGTGTACAGACATGTATTGACTACTTTAATTATTGACGGATGTCCTGTAATTTGTGAATAAAACTTCTCCATGCACATGCATCACTGCATGGTGAGCCCTCCACTCGTTTACCGTATTTACTCTATTCTACCGCGCCCTGGATTGTAACGCGCGCCCGGTTTCCACCACAAAAAAAAAAAAAAGACATCGGTTGCAACGCGCACCCTTTTTTCTCGTTGGCCCGCTTGATCACACCACTCGCGAAAACGACTCTTTTTGAGAGCGTCTTCCGTTTAAATATGAAGTACGGGGGAAGCTTATGCCTATCTGATGTGCAAAAGAGCATTGCTGTCACTCTAGTTTTACCGTGGCCCGATGTCAGTACACAAACTTGCTTCGCCCCCTTCTCCTAGACGGTTGCGATGCCAGGCATGTCGAAGTAAAGAGGCGTGTGATCGGCATTCCCGATTTGCCCAAGCAGGTAGCCGTTGTTGTGCCGCAAGTTTAGGAGGAACCTCTGAAGACTCTGAAGCTTTTCTTCGTACTCCTCCGGCAACTTCCGGCATATGCCCGTTCGCCTTCGGAGAAAAAAGCCTTTTCTCTTCATAAAGTTCGTTAGCCAGCACCTGCTCGCTTTAAAATGGCTCTGCATTAGCCTTTTTTCTAAGGCTAACTGCATAGCCTGCACTTGGAGCAGTTCTGTCGTCACGGGCCGCTGTGCCGCTCACTGCTTAATCACATACTCGCCGAGCAGCTCTTCAATTTGTGGAAACCGACCCTGCTGTGGTCCACGGAAGCCTTTGCGTGAATCTTTGCTGTCGACAATATTCTGCTTTTGTTTCCGCCAGTCCAGCACGCACGTTTCGGGAACTACGAATGACCGCGATGCGGCCCGATTTCTGTCCGTTCCGGCACACGCGACGACTTTTCTTTTAGAAGCAGCATTGTGGTGCACTCGTCGAGTTTTTGAAGTCGGCCTTACCATGCCGTCGATGCTAATGTACTACAAGATGACGAACTCCTCAGCACACGTATGAAGTGCCGCGCATGGGAAACACATAGGCAGAAATGACCGACGCGCCATGCCGACGCACGTAGGGGGTGGCCATTTTGTAAGTGGCGATGGCAATAGAATGACAATATTCATTTTTTTTTCGTACTCGATTCTAACGCACATACGATTTATGAACTCTCCTAACCGGAAAAAAGGTGCGTGTTAGATTCAAGTAATTACGGTAACTTTCATTATTTTGAACTTCTTTTAATTTGAACAAATTTTCTGGCCTCTTTGAGTACGAATTATTCATATTCGACTGTAGTACAGTGGCTCATGAGATAACCTGACTAGTTTGTTTCCCGAAACACAGTATGTTAAAGCAGTACTAAATTTCTGCATGTTACATAGGCATACTAAAAATCAAGAAATATACACCAAAGCCGCAGCCACAGCTTTACTCTGCACAGCTGCCTCCACTTCTCCAATTGTACCAGCAGGCAGCCGGGGAAGGTCAGAGGGGCGCTGTGCTGGCTGGGCGTGCTGAGGCACGGACAAGAGCCGTACCTTGTGCTTCAGCTGTCGCACCTCCTGCAGAACCTCTCTTTGTTGCTGCCGGATGCCAAGTTGGATCCGCAGGATCCGTAGCAATAGAGCTGAAACATACAAGAGTACATACCATATTTACTCGCACAATTTGCATCTTCACATAATTTGCTCACCAGTATAATTAGCCAGCCTGCTTTACTACAAGAAACTTTTTGCTCGCATACTTTGCCCTCCCCAACCAGCCCGAGCCACCTTGCCAGCACACACACAGACACATTTGACTTCATGATGCTCTGGTCAGCCACATCTCTTGTCGAGCAGGCGAGTGCAGTCTTACACAAAATGGACTGAGTGCAAGGTCCCTTCTTCCATGAACTTTTATGCTTTCCCTAGAATATCGAACTTGAAAACTGAAACCTGTTTATGTGTAGTCCGAAATGCCTAAAGGTTTGCCTCCTATCTTCCCACCTCTTCCACGGCAAGAATGTATTCTCGAGACACAGCACAGATGTTGAACGCGTGCAAGGACCTGTCACATCAACTAGATGAGGCAGGTTTTCGCACACATTTTTTTTTCGGTTTCGCCATCTGGCCATTGCGTTTTTACCGTTCCTTGTGATAGGCTACAATAATTATATACGAGGCAGATTGCTGTTATAAAGCTTACCGAAGAAAACTGAAACCATGCTACCGCTAAGCACATCAGCGTGGAGTTCTTCGACATGCAATATTCAGTATGGGAGCCAGCAGAAGAGTGCGTTGAATAAGACTTAGCATAGAAGCTTGGGTGTGTTGGTTAGATATCGGAGGGAACACAATGCAATAGAAGACTGGGACAAGGAATGGACACACACACACACACATGAAGAGCGACACACACAGCACTGTGTTGGCATCGCGCTTCCTTGTCTGCATCTTACTTTACGTTGGGCTCCCGACAATTATTGGAGAGTACTTATGTTCTCTGGTATAACCCTGTCCTGGGAACTGGTTTTTGTGAGCACTGTTCGGAAGAACTTCAAGAAAATGGGGGCATTTGAACAGGCTTAGCAAACAAATGACAATTCGCTTTGGGACAGCTGTGACAGCGCCTGCAACATATATTCCCAGTTGAGCTTTTAGGCCAGCGATTCCTACTAGCTTCGCACATGACCGGATTGACAAAAAAAGTACACATAATACGCGAGTATATACCGGTTTGACTCTGTAGCTTTGATGAACCAGGCAGATACACAAATTTATCCAAAACTCCATTGATTCTGTTGCAAAATTATTCAACAAACAAATTGCGATGTTATCCATGTTACTATACGACTGTGGCACTTTACCATTGCAGCTTTCCAGGAGGCACATATAGTGCAGCGTTAGTTCACCACTCGCAGTTAATTGTATGCAGTAGGTTGCTCACAGCAACTGACTGCATGCAATGGTGAACATCTTGCATGCTTGCATCGCTGTTTCAGCATGCTGGCTGCTTCCCATATGCCTATCAATTGATGTTCATAAAATTGGGAAGATGAAGAAAGACTACACAGTGCCCTCTGGCCACCCTATACTCCAAACCTCCAGCCAACAAACAAACAAAAGAAACAGAAGTATGCAAATGAATATTATTCCTAATGCAGCTGGAATGGAGTGTAGTTTTCACCAATTCTGTGTGTTAAGTCAATATGGAGTGAGTTAACTCTATAAAGTAGCTTTTCTCATAACAGTGTTCCCTCTATTGTAACACAAGGAGTGACTTCATAGCATCTAGAAAGAAAAATAGAATCTTCAGTATTTGATAGAAATGTGAGGCTCTACCTTAAAACAACAATAATCTGGAAAAAGAACTCATTACATTCGAAAAAAAAGGTAGCACAGTTGATCCCCTTTACAAGAGACACTGATGTAACAGACAAACGGGGATAAGAGGCACCAGTGTGCAGGCTGACATTTGGCCCATCATGCATCAGGCACTCTGTAGATGCGCCTGTGCAGCCGGGAGCCCTGCAGTCAAGCATGCTGAGCAAGACTGTTGACCACTGTACAATGACACGTTGCCACAAAATTTCAAAACTTCATTTCACAGACTTGTGCAAAAGCTTCTTACACTCTTGCATAATTTTTGCACAAGCTTCTCTCATTCTTGCGTGATTTTCGTCAGAACATACAAGTGTTGGAAGTTGTATGTCCCCAAAAACTTGCACAATACAAATAGCATATATTAAAGTCTATCACTTAATACGTGCATAGTGTAACAATGAAAGGAAACTCACGCTTGGTTTGCTCCAAGCCTTCCCCGTGCGGTGCCTCCTTGAGCCTTGGAGAGGACTGTACAGCTAGAGCAAAGTAGCATCAATCCAGTGTTAATGGCAGGTTAACAAGACAACAAAACTAACCCCCATAACCATAAACGCTCCCCGACTCGACTTTCACCGTTCACTTGACAGAGTTGAGCACTGTGCCGCTGCTCGTTTGAAAGCGACGCTGCGCTACTCAAGAACCACAGCAGATTATTGCTGACATGCAGCAATTTTCTCTGCTTAGAGACGGCGCTCCCATCAGCCATCTCAAGTGAAGGTGAAGCGTTGAGTGGAGGGACGTTCTAGAATACGGGGGTAAGATTGGTTGCAAGAACACTACAATAGACACACTTAATTTTTACACTTCATCTATATTGTACAGCTACACACATTCTGCATCCTTATAATGCAACATATACATACAGGCTTATAAAGTAAACACTGTAGGCTGCTCAAATAACACCTACACAAAAAAAATTACCCAAAAGTGGCCATGCGCAAAGTACTTTTATTTGAAACTCACAAAACTTTTGCGGTGATGGAGAATAAATAAGACAGGTTACGCTTGGAGGCACATGAGACCTTCGCAGCTTTCATAAAGTACAAAAAACAATATGGTATGTGTGTGTGTATGTACGCATGAAGCTTCAGCCTTTACATACGGTTTCTTGAAAGAATCTACTATGAATTTTATGGCACCTGTGTCCTTCAGCGCAATTGAAAGCCTGCTGATCAGTGTGTGCAATTGTGGAATAGTTACATGTAAAATGGTGTGAAACACCTAAAATCAAATTTTTCTAGCTAGAAAATATGCAGCTGTGTATACACAACACATGCTTCAAACAGTGGGAGGTGACCACAAGAGTGATTTGAGTGTAAGCGGCAGTATTCCGCATTCATGCACCCCGCCATTTTCAACTGTTGCCCAAAAGCAGCACCACTTCAGCGTGCTACTTTTTTTTTTTACATCATAAATAGCACGGAATACAGCAAGGATGAAAACAACATATGCAATTAAATTTTGAGCACTATTTATGGCGCGCATGATTGATTGATTGATATGTGGGGTTTAACGTCCCAAAACCACTATATGATTATGATAGACGCCGTAGTGGAGGGCTCCGGAAATTTAGACCACCTGGGGTTCTTTAACGTGCACCTAAATCTGAGCACACGGGCCTACAACATTCCCGCCTCCATCGGAAATGCAGCCGCCGCAGCCGGGATTCGAACCCGCGCCCTGCGGGTCAGCAGCCGAGTACCTTAGCTACTAGACCACCGCGACGGGGATGGTGCGCCTGAAAAAAAAAAGGCCTTTGTACAACGACGAATTCATAATTTGCCTTCACGGACCTTCTGTTAGGCTGCACCACATACAGATTTTTTGTGGCTTTCAAAAGAGATTTGAAAAAAAAATATATAATAACCGTGTTTACTGTCGTCATGAGCGCACTCACTAAGTCACCCTCATTTCAGTCGCCAAAATTTTGATTTTTTTTTTCCACATATTAAACACACACCTTACGTTCATCCGCTGAAGTCCCACGGGCTCCCCCCCCCCCCTTGCCGCCTTCGCTCGCTGCCACGTGCCATTTTATTTTTGTTTCTATTTGTTCACGGAACGTCCCCTGTCTTTTTTAATTATCTCTTGTAACATATGTGGCATTATCTTGTTCCCGAGGTGCTACAGGTGCTCTGCTATGTAGATGCACCATTAAACTAGTATTTTTGATCAACTGTGCATTTCTGATGTTTACCTTGCAAGTACGTGAAACTGGCATGCTTCTTGATCTACGATACACATGTGGCTTGTCTCACTTTGAAGGAAAAGTTAGCATACAATGGTGTAAATGCTTAGAATTTGAAATATTGAGGCAGCAGCACACCGGAGATGATCATATGGTAAAGAAACAAGTGCTGCCTTATTACTGGCAAGTTGTCACTTATATGTACAAATAAATTTTGCGAGCTAAAAAAAAGTACAAAAGCACAGCGAGGCTATGATGTGGTTCAACCCGTGGATTCGCTTCATTTATCAGGCCATATGATGAAGCTTCCTTTGGTAAAACTGCTCAGATAAGAAAAAAAGTTTGCTGTCCAATACAGCAACTATACAAAGTGTGCACGTGCATCTCGCAGGGCCTTTTCGTCACTTCCGAAATGCGCCACCAACATGCCCGGGCACCAACCGAATCTATCGCCTACAACTGCCATGTTGTCTCCTCGTGCTTGCACCCGTTCAGTTTTGCCTCACGATGCAAGTTTGAGAATCTATGAGCTGCTAGTGAGGCAAGTTGATTTAGTAGTCCACGCAGAGGGAGCAGAGCTTAGGGTGTTTCTTCGCTGAAAGTTATAACCTGAAATTGAGAACGCACATTCCGATTTTCCTAAAAGTTTCAGCGTATTTGGCTGGTGCAGATTAACAAAAGCTACTTGAAGAAACTTTGCAATATTTGCATCTTCAGATGCAACTTCATTACGGGTAAGTGCCATAGCCAAGTATTTACCTGCAAACAGATATAGCTTACCAAGATTCTGTACATACAAACTTGTCCGCAGTTAAAATCATGATGGCGAGGAAGGCGGTTAAAATCGTGATGGCGATCGCGGAGATTTCGTATTGCATTGAAACAAACTATAAAGAATGGGAAACAATATTAGTACACTTTGAAGTATAGCCGATCGGTTCAAGTTGGGCGTCAGGATTTTTTTTAATTAGTCAATTAATTCTATACACGGTCTCTATCATGTTCAGTGACTCCACTGTACATTAGCGTACAACAAAAGCAAAATACAAAGTGAAAAGTGTGTTAAAGCGTACGTGAAAAATAAAGTGATGACTGGCACTACCGCGGCACACACCACGCAAAGTCGCTATCTGCCTTGTATAATATTTTCCTCGACTATTTCCACAAATTGCAATCAAAGAGGCTCAAGCTCAACATCAGCACTGTTTAAAACACTTGGGGGGGGGGGGCATTGCTACTTTGGTGGCGTAGGCCGTGACAATATATTCATAATATTATATCTCTTGTAAACTTGCCTAGCTCTGCACGACTAGTTTTCGATGGGAGCAGCTGCGCTTCGCACATCCACTCTTAAAATTGCGGCTCGAGAGATTTTGAGCTTTCACTTGTTTTTGGGCCAGGCAATTTGTAGTGAAAGCAAGATAATAGGCCCTCATAGGTTGTGGCGGGCAGCCGGTGTACGCCGTGGCTGGTATATGTGTCGCACATCTTGATTATCTGGTCTTGTATCGAGTGAACGAGCGAGGCCTTCCTAATCCAATGAGCTCGTTAAAGTAAGACAACAAAAAACCAGAATGCTTCCACATCGTTCACAGCAACAGATGACGAGCCCCCAACAAACCGCACTGCAGCACGTGAACTGCCGTAGGTACTCAGGGAGTTACCCGGGCATGGCGGGAGAGGGCGACAACGGCAGGAGTGACATCACAAGAACACTATGTATAAAGGGGACATTTAAAGGCTTTTTTCCCATTTTCAAACTTCGTGCACTGTTCTGTCACAATTTATAGCTCAGAATAGTTGTATTTTGAAAAGAGCACTAATTCATAAGCCCAATGGTTCAAGGATGGGTGCATTTAGGGGGCCCATTCTACGTTTTACTTATGCCCTTCAAGAACTTGCTTACAGGGCCAAAGTCCTGTTTCAGAAAGAACACGCTAGTGCGTGGCCAGCAGTCCGTCAAGCATTAGTGCTGGTGAGATTTGGAAATGCAGCGCATGAGTATCCTCATCTGCTACTTCTCTGCTCATGCTCTCGGGGCTTACTTGCGAGGCACGGTCCTTCGCACTTTTCATTGTCACACTGTAAATCAACTGATACCAACTCTGCCTTCCATTATTTAATAAACCAATATTTCATGGTCACGAGGACGAGCTTAAAATGTCTGCTACATCAGACCTGAACAGCATTTTGAGTCATCGAAACTTGCTAGTTGCAGCGAGCATTATGCGAAAAATATGATGTGCTTTACGGTGACAACTTCCAAAACACTGCAGCAATGATTAAAATCATGCATTTTTTGTGCTCACAGGAAATCCCTGAAGCAGGAGGCACTGGGCTAGATAAATTGCGCAGCTAAAATACGGATGCGCTTTCCAATGCTGTCATGCGCACAGGCGGAGATGGCAGACAAAACTGGGCGCACCCCGATTCTATGCGCATGCGTCCTATTCACAAGCCTCGCTGCCAGTTAGCACCACATGGCTCACTGTCCATGAGCTCGCTTGTTTCCTGTAACAGTGGACCATACGGTACACCTATTTAAAAACGAGGATAGAATGTATATAATGCAGCATCTGATGAAGCCATGACGATGTGTTGCTGATGAAATCTGGAACTCTAGTTAGTACCCTTATTGTTAACCAGCCGACCGACTAGCAAAAAGATTTGCCACTGAAATGATGGCATCTACACCTGCCCTTAAAGGGACACTGAACAAAGTTTTTGCCGCCGAGATTTTCAGCCAAAGCAAAAGATTGGGCCATAAAATTCATAGACAATAATAATTTCAAGCAGAAACTACGAAAACATACTGAATTTAATGAGCCTTTTACAAAATGCCGCGTCTAGCTCTTAGACACGGCGTTTTCTAAAAGGTCGCGACATTTATTTTTCAAGTTTTTTTTTTGTTATTCAAGACAAATCTACGGTGCATTGTTCACAGAAAACAAAATTGCCTCGGTAAGATTTCTTTGCGAGCAGCTTACTAATTTTAAGGCAGGCACGTTGATTCGTGAACTGAAGGATGCGAGTGATCGATCTTGCCTGCTAGTGGCTAGGCGACAAAGGCTTTACCTCATGTCCTGGTGTAGCTAAGTCACGCAAATGGAGCATAAAATGTGCATTATCATTTATTTCACCTAAATATCACACGTATGTGACTTATTGCCGGTGACAGGTGATCAGGATGAAGTCGACAAGTTGCAAATCTGAACAAGAATTCACTCGAATGAAAAACCAACCTTTACTCACGTGCACGGTGAAGTCGAACACGTCGTCCGTCAATGTTGTCGCTGATGCCCGAAGGAATAGAGAAGAGGACAAGCGACGGGGTCGTCTCTTTCTATAAAGTCGGCGGGACTGCCAGAACGGCCAACACAAAAGGCATCGGGTTGACATTCCTCCATCTGGGCATCAGTCGCTCCACCCGGGCATTCGGCTGCTACTGGTTCTACTACTATCCTCTTCCCCGTGCCTCTTCCCGACATTGCAGTGTTGCTGCCATACTCGCGAACCTTTTTAAATTAAAGCACGCAATTATGTATTATCGTGCGCCATACTAAACTTAAAAACAGTGCGCCGGTACATGAGATCACGAAGCGCGGTCCACGCCATCACAAGAGCAATTAGAGAAATGAAACGAAGAAAACAAAATTGTATAAAATATTTTGTCTCAATACGATCCGCAATCCAGTTTCCCGCAGCGGCTTTTGGCTCTGTATGAACGGCCAAGCCAGTGCCAAGCCAAGCTTGCGTCCCTGATCAGCTGTTTGTTTCCATCGAGAATTCAACAGTGAACTGGCAATTTGTTTAGATGATATTGCTAAAGGACTTGAACTTGAATATTTCTCTACGTACTACTGCTGTACTTTTCCTCTCTGTTTCCTGATCACAGTGATGAGATTGAGGAGGTTACAATTTAGAAAACAGCAAGTGCAGCTCAAGCATTGCTAGTATCGCTGTTTCGGTAATAAAATGTTACAAAGATTTTGCCCCGCGACCTGCTTGCCGTGTTCGAGCACCCAGTAGAAATTTACGGTCCCGCGTTTGAAAGAGTTGAATAAAATTGCAATATTACGAAAGAAAGGCTCTGAAGCAACATCGCATTTTATCAGTCCTACACCTCCCACACCTAGACGAGTAAAACTCGTCGATATTGTCTTGCAAAGCTGTGTATAATAGTTAAAACACATTCTTTAGCCCACGATGAATTGTTCTCTCGTGTGGCTTCTCCATTTGGTACTGTCATGTTAACTTACAAAGGCAACTTTCCATATTTAGTCTCTTTAGATGTTGCAAAAGCTTGACACGTGGTGTGTATGCCATACTGATAATTCTCCTCGTAACCTGGGTCCGCCTCTTTAAACAGCGTCGCATTTTATTGTTCGCAATTGTGTTTGTTTTATACTGTAAGCGAGCTGTGTGATTTCATCAATATTCACGAGTGTTCCCTGACTATACAAACACTTGCGTCTTATTTGGTGCGGTGCACGTTTGTATGTAGCAAAAAATGTCATTTCGTCAGCGTGTGTCTGCATACACTTGCATGCCCTGCAGTACGTGTACATAATTAATGCAGTAAGGACTGCAATGCATAGCCTTGCATGGGACATATATTCCATGCACCCTAAGAGAAATGCTGTTTGTTATGAGCCTACTGTTTATCATTACATTTTTTTTTCGTTAAAGTTTCATCTCCATATAAAGCAGCTGTATACAGGCACGAGCTTCAGCAGCTTCCTCGTTGTTCCATTTTAAATAAAAACACCAAGCCTACCCGAATCAATGATCTGTTTGCTATCATTACTGTTATGTGTTCTCGCTGCGCTGTGAAGCTTCCTACCGGCCTGCAGAAATTCAAGGGAGCGTACAATAGCGTGGTTCAAGAGGACTTGTGGGGAATACTAGACACACTGGGTGTAAAAGATGGAGTCACTAATCGTTTAAAGGAAATCTATAAAACTAACAAGGTAGTTAAAAAGTGGGAAAAACAGGTATCCAAGCCCACAGTGGTGAAACGTGGACTTAGGCAGGCGTGCCCACTGTCACCCTTACGTTAGCCGCCGCCCGATCTAAAGGGTACGGCCACATCCATCCATCTATCCAGCCAAGAATATGCTCTCTGGCTTGTTGCTCCAGGCCTAGTCAGGTAGATTTTCTGGCCTCACCGTTGAATTGGTTGCTCGGGTTGTGGCTTGCAAACATTGCAGTTTTGGGCTTCATATCATCTTGTTCCGTCATCATGTCCTCCAAGTGGAGGACATGTCGCAGTGTGAGGAGGGAGTACGACAAGGCGCTGATAGAATGAGCTATCAGTCTTACCAGGCAGGCGGTTGAGAGCGCACCGAGGCAGCTTACGCACACCAGCACTATCCGCTTCCTGTATAATACAGGCTAGGGAATTATAGAAACACAGAGCAGAAATCATTGTGCCTCTCTCATGCACTCACAAGGCGGAACCTGCTTCAAACACTGAGGACCGAGATAAGCAACACCATGCGTGACGATAAATCATGGTCTCCTATTGCAATAATGTTTAAGGCACGCATGCAACTTAAACCATTGTCACGCAAGATGAATTCACAACACCATCGAAGTGAACCCAAGGCACGTGCTGATTATTATGTACGGTACTAGCACTAAATTCATGCAGACGTTTAGTTGGTGCTGCAGTAGGCCTAGTTGAAGGAATGGCCACAGCTACTGCTGTGATGGAGAACGGGCTCATTAACATCTTCATGTAGATTAAAACGGCTTACCCCGAAATGGCTGGGAGTGTCACGCTATCCCTAGCAGTGGCACATGCAGTTGCATATTTAACGATTACAGAAATGGCGTACCGATTTCCAAAGCACCTATCAATACTTCCGTCAAGGCGTAGCACCAAACACTTTATCGCACATTTCGGGAAACATTCTTTTTTCTCCCAATCTGGTGGCTAGGCATGACTACGCCCAAGAATAAGCATGTTATTATGTGTGTCGGAGGTATTTTCATCTGATCCCTGAAAAGTTATTTCCCTAAACCCATGGAAAAAAAAAGAAAATGGAATTCGCACCTGTCATCACATTGCACCCCATCACAGGAATGGGATGAGATTGGCCTGGCGCTCAATACTCCTTTACGCTTAATCAGAGCTCAGTCTGGCACCAGCTCCAGACAAAACCATTTATAATCTCCTGTCTGGCACATCTGTTTTACTCTGCTCTCTCTCAACCAGAGTGCACCATGTACCTGTGGTTCACCCCTGGTGGATCTTTTTCACTGTTTGTGAATTGCACACAAAGCCCTTACTGGTAGATCCTATTCTCAATTCTTCACTATTCTCACGGGAGGCCACTCTTTGGGCAGCTTACATCCCGACATGTGCGTGTCATGATGTCAGTGCCGTCTTTTTCAGAGTCGGCGCCGTCTTTTCTTTCTCTTTTGCTCCTTCCCTGTCCTGTGTTTCTGGTGTTGCACTGCAAACAAGGGAAGATGTTAAAGAACACCAGATGTTCAAAATTTGCTTCTCATTAATATATCGTGGTTTTGGGAATTGAAACCCCAGATATATTGAAAGAAGATGCATGAAAAGAGAAAAATGATATTGGAAACTGGCAAAAAAAGGGATGACAGACTTCTTAAGCTATGCTGCCATTGAGATTTTCAGCTGTTCACGCAATTCTCACACGTGGCTTTGATGCAGCTATGCACATATCACACAAGCATGCTGACTGTACAGTTAGTATAACTGCAACCTTCATGTACCTAGCCTTCATGTACCCTCTATGACATTTCAGAACATCTGAGTCAGTGTTAGCATCAAGTTATGTTCTTCATGCTGGGGAACCAGTGTGATAAGTTACCATTTCTACAGAATGAAGCCCTGTCTACTTGGAACAAGCTGAAAGATACATAACTAAACGGCCCTTTTCAGGGCCAGTCAATCTCTGTCCGGCTTGGATGCACCAACTGATTCCCTTGATCATCAACCCTCAATAAAACTAGCAAATGTTTGTACATGTGCAAGCAGTGTCATTCAATATCTTAGGAAATGCTTGTTAAGCAATTTCAAGGAGAATCGTTTTTCTGATCTCATAGTGAGGCATTAGGAACACCTTAGTCACACCAAATGCCATTATTCAATGAGAGGAACAAGAGAAATATTTCACTGGGAACTATGAAGTAAACAAAAAAACAAATGTTTTCAGATACTGCGAGATCATTTCATAAAAAAGCTCAGAAGTTGCTATGTGTGGCCGCATTTAATCTGTGCAAGCATCGTGTGGTTACAAAATTCTGTACCAAACATAGGTTCAGCTTTCTGGAATAGACCGCGCTGCACAAGCTAGCTCAGTGCATGCACTTCTGTACTCTGCCAGAGAATATTTTTACCACCAGTATGTTGTAACGTGAAGTGAAATGGTGATTGCATACTAGGGCGCGTCCTGCAGGACCCCAATAAGGTTGTTTCACTTGATCGGTTGGTGTGCTGTAAGCAGAACATTTCCAAGAAAAATCGTATAGTTTGGAGGAGGACTTAAGCAAGGAAAGGTGTAGATAAAACACTGGATTCACTGGCATTATCCTCACCAAGTATAACATTGTTTTTCTGGTGAAGCTTTGTGTCTGAACAGCGAGCAGGATAAGCTGGTAAAAACATGCAAAATGGGAAGTCTAGCACAGCAATCTGTGCAGTACTGCTCATTTCATGGAGCATTAATTTCACAGGCTTTGCTCATTGTTAGCGTTAAGCCTATATTATGTCCACTGCAGGGTGGAAGCCCAATCAATGTTCTCTGTCCTGTATGAGCCAATTTCATATTATGGCTGATAATTTCTCGATCTCATTAGAACTAATCACCTGCCACCCTCTGCTACATTTCATGTGTCCTAATATAAATTAATTGACATTACTGACCTGTCATCCATCTTTTTTTCTCATTCCCAACTAATGCATTCATTTTTGATAAACTCTGCTTTCTTCCCATGTCTTAATATTATGCTAGCCTTTTTTCTTTTTCGGAAACATTATCTTCGCTCAGAAGCTAGAAGTTATCAGAAAGAACATAACGACATTCTACCTCCTGAGCATATGGCATCATCAATACAAAAATGTAATAAAAGTGAGAAAACATCCTATCTATATAAGAGGCCCTAAAATACTGCAGGAGGCAACAAATAAACTGGTATTTGTATATAGGCAGTGACAAAAACTTTGACTACTGTCACTTATTCTAATTCTTGGGACATCTTTTTTAGTACATCATAACACATAATTACACATTTACACAATTTACACAGAGGAATTGCCACCACGTGCATTGAGGCCACCTTTCAGAAGTCATGTGAGCACAAGGATGAGGTAAGCCTTAAAAACCAGATTAAAAGACTAAAGGATGCTGGATATCCCAACAGCACCATCACACCCGTGTGCTAAATCCTCCTGCAGAAAGTCAAGTTAAACAAAACAGGACCAAAATAAAAACAGAATGACCAAAGATCTTTGCATGCTATACCGTACGTACATAAGGTGTTTCACAATATAAAGAAAATAGCGAGCCGATATGACTTTATCTTGTTATTTGCCATCCCTTGCAAGTTTTCAAAAGTGTGTGTACTAAAAAGCAACAGGAATAGCCATTATTTCACCATTCGTCACGAGAATAGGTATACTGAATGCCAATATAATGTTGTGTACGAGATACTATTGACACGTGGAAACGTAAACATAAGACAAACTGGGCAATGCCCCTATGTTTGAGCAAGACAGCATGCTTAAAATGTTAAGAATGGCTATGGTAGTCGCATGGCCATACACTGTAAAGAATGTAAGTGCAGTTCTATGTTTCATAAAACACTGTTTTTGAAAAAAGCAAGAACAAGAAATGAAAGAGAGACTGTGAAAGCATTTTCTTCTCAGGAAGGCCATGGATCAGTGCATCAGTATACCTTCACTCATCCATTCGGAGAGAGAGTTTTCTTTTCTCAGTTAGGATTATATTATCATGGTCTCACATGTGTCGTTGTGCATGAGCACTGTTCTTGTACTCTGTAAAAAAGTGGGCGTAGTACCTTCAATAAAATTTAGTTGGCAGTCAGCGCTCTTTCCTGTCCTTTTTGTCTCTTCCTGAACTTCTCTCACTGTTACTAGAACACAACCACGATCAACCAACTTGCCCAGATTAAGCTATTGTTGACGAAAAGTCACAGCATGAAAATACTTCAGGGGCTCAGAACCTCCTCACTACCCGTCACTAGGAGGGTAGTGAGAACCTCCTCACTACCCTCCTCACTACCCGTCCGCTCATAATAAGTTCATGCGCTACGTGACGCCAAACATGCGAATAAGAGTGTTTTCACACTCGTTGTTTGGCTTATAGATGGTGCTGACGGTCACTCCTACTTCTAAATTCACATATGAACACCCCAAAAAAAGTGGATGGAGGGAAGGCCGCTGTAATAGCTCAGTGGTTAGAGCATCGAACGCGTTATTCGAAGGTCGTAGGTTCGATTCCTGCTCACGGTTGGTTATTTTTTCATCCATTACTTTTTCATCCACTTTTCTTTCTTCTTTCTTCTTATTTACATTCCATTGGTTCTAATAACTTCCCCTGTACACTCCTTGGCAATGATGTCTGTTAGATCTCATTAGTATTGTGTTAAAACACGGAAAAACGAGCCCTTAGGTTATACACTTCTTTCCCTTATATATATATATATATATATATATATATATATATATATATATACATATATATATATATATATATATATATATATATATATATATATATATATATATATATATATATATATAAGAACTGCTACTGTTACATTACTGTTTTACAGTACTGTAAAACATTACTAATTTGTTGCTCTTTGCCGTTTCTTTCTTGCACCACTATGTCGGTGCAGCATGTTGCCATAGCGTCGCACTTATTCACAAACCCATACGAAGACCGGTCCACCCGTCGTGACCGTTAGAATCCGGTAAGACAACCGCTAAGCTGTGTCTCTTCTCAAGTGCGTTTGACCCATTGAAAATGTATATTCAGTATATATATATATGTGTGTGTTTGTGTGTGTAACGTAAGTAGGTATTGATTGAAGGTAGAGGCTGAAGAAGAAGTCAGAGAAGAGTAAACATGGGGTATGAGCCAGGCCACGTCTCCCATTCATCATAGCGTCACACGAGTCGCCAGGATGAGGACCTCTCAGCCACTTCATCAGTGTCTCATCGTCAATACAGTTCTCCGCAAGATGCCCTGACCATACATCGACTACGGAATTATCTCCTGGCCGCACACAGCGACCAGCACCATGCCAGAATCATCGACTGACCTTCCCATCCCCAAGTACACCGGAGGAGCGGACGATGGACATGTACAGGACGGGTTCGACCTGTTCGAGCACCACGCAACCGCTGCATCCTGGTCGGAACGGAAGATACCAACTGCGTCTCTGGAGAGGCCTTCAAATTCTACCTCACCCACATATTTCAAAACGACGAGTAAAAGGAAAAGATAAAACAAGAAATGATCGTTTGGTTTAAAAAATAGGATGACGACTACGACGAAGACTTGCTTGTAACCCACTATCCACAGATAACTGTACTCAGTCGTCAATTTTACAGGCAGTTTTCAACCATTCGAACGCACTACAAGATTCGACCTCTGACAAAAGACGAAGTGGCACACGAGTTCAGTGGCAGACGACAATGCGTATTTTGGGAAAAACACAGCCGTCGAGCGCGCCTCCCTTCTGCATGAAAGTCGGCATTTGCCAAGACATCGCTTCAGCATATGACCCCAGACGTTGCTCAACCACCTGATGCCGTTCACTCTTCGTCTCGCATACGTGGTCAACCACCTGGGTTTTCATCATGCGGTTCTTCAAGCGCTCCTAACGCTCACCATTTGCCTTATAAGGACGCCGTATTTATGGTAGATGACCTGGCGCATCGAGAAAATACCCTGTCGAGCCATGCTTTTTCCGCACGGGTTCATGCATCGCCATCCGGTGCATACACACTCGACAGTGGAAGCAACACCGAAGGCTCCGACGCATCGAACGTCGCACGCTGCAATGCGCAAGAGCCTCTCGTAGTGAACAGGGTAGAAGAAGCTTCTGAAGAACTTTCTACCAACTCTGAAGCATTATATTCATTGCCCGAAGTGCATGACAACAGCCCACAAACTACTAGCTGCCGACTGGGCACCACATAAATTGTGAAGAAAACCAGCGCGATGTTCAAGGAGGGATCTCACCGCAATGTGTCCTACAGCAACATCAGGAACGCCAGCAAAAGCAAGTCCAAGAATCGCAAACACTCAAACGAATACACCAACAAGGACGACGACGCAAAGTAAGCCTCTTAAAACAAATGCAGACGTCAGGCATCTTCGCATAAGGGATCGGCGCAAGAAACACATTTGGCGCAAGAGATCAAGACTGCGCCTACGATTAAAGCTTCGAAACAGCAGGAAACAACGGAAGAGACGAGAAGGAACCATCTGTACAACGCAGAGACAAAGACATCATTCTGATTTCATCAGCTGCGACCATCGCACATGCAAACTAAAAGCACACCGTCTGTTCCCGTCACGAGACGCAACTCGACGCCTTCAACATCCGAACTTGAAATGCAATAGGGACTCCCACTCTTGTCCGCTCCTGGCAAGAACTCATCCCATTTCACCACCAGTGCAGATCTCCAGGGTGTGGTTATGCCATCCAGAACGCAACAGTCGGCCTCGCCTACCAGAACTCCTGCGTTAACCATACTGCTGCACTCTCCACTGATGTCTTTGAAAGTTTAGGGAATTCCTCTGGAGCAAAGAACCAATTGTGACTTTTGACATTTGTGACATTTTAACACCTCCTTGTTTACTTTTACTTGTTCATAATCCATGCCTTCTTTCGGGGGGAGGGGGAATCGTGTAACGTAAGTAGGTATGGACTGAAGGTAGAGGCTGCGGAAGAAAAAGTCAGAGTACAATAAACATGGGGTATAAGCCAGGCAACGTCTCCCATTCATGATAGCGTCACACACACACACACACACACACATATATATATATATATATATATATATATATATATATATATATATATATATATATATATATATATATATATATATATATATATATATATATATATATATATATATATATATATATATATATATATATATATATATATATATATATATATATATATATATATATATATATATATATATATATATATATATATATATATATATATATATATATATATATATATATATATATATATATATATATATATATATATATATATGTGTGTGTGTGTGTGTGTGTGTGTGTGTGCTTACTGAGTATCATCATCATCATCAGCCTGACTACGTCGACTGAAGGACAAAGGCCTCTCCCATGTTCCGCCAGTTAACCCGGTCCTGTGCTTGCTGCTGCCAATTTATACCCGCAAACTTCTTAATCTCGTCTTCCCACCTAACCTTCTGCCTCCCCCTAACCCGCTTCCCTTCTCTAGGAATCCAGTTAGTTACCCTTAATGACCAGCGGTTATCCTGCCTACGCGCTACATGCCCGGCCCATGTCCATTTCCTCTTCTTTATTTCAACTATGATATCCTTAACCCCCGTTTGTCCCCTAATCCACTCTGCTCTTTTCTTGTCTCTTAAGGTTACACCTACCATTTTTCTTTCCATTGCTCGTTGCGTCGTCCTCAATTTAAGCTGAACTCTTTTTGTAAGTCTCCAGGTTTCGACTCCGTAGCTAAGTACCGGCAAGATACAGCTGTAATATACCTTCCTCTTGAGGTATAGTGGCAATCTACCTGTCATAATTTGAGAGTGCTTGCCGAATGTACTCCACCCCATTCTTATTCTTCTAGGTCCTTCAATCTCGTGGTTAGGCTCTGCGGTTATTGCCTGCCCTAAGTAGACATAGTCTTTTACAACTTCAAGTGCACTATTACCTATCTCGAAGCCCTGCTTCTTTCCGAGGTTGTTGTACATTACTTTCGTTTTCTGCAGATTAATTTTAAGACCCACCTTTCTGCTCTCCTTGTCTAACTCCGTAATCATGAGTTGCAATTCGTCCCCTGAGTTACTCAGCAATGCAATGTCATCGGCGAAGCGCAGTTTACTAAGGTATTCTCCATTAACTCTTGTCCCTAACTGTTCCCATTCTAGGCTTCTGAAAACCTCCTCTAAGCACGCGGTAAATAGCATTGGGGAGATTGTGTCCCCCTGTCTTACACCCTTCTTGATTGGTATTCTGTTGCTTTCTTGATGAAGCACCATGGTAGCAGTTGATCCCCTGTAGATTTCTTCCAGAATGTTTATATATACTTCACCTACGAGCTGATTCCGCAGTGTCTGCATGGCGGCTGATATTTCTACTGAATCAAACGCCTTCTCGTAATCTATGAAGGCTATGTATAGTGGTTAGTTATACTCTCAGCATTTCTTTATTATCTGATTGATAGTATGAATGTGGTCAATTGTTGAGTAGCCTGTTCGAAATCCTGCTTGTTCCTTTGGTTGATTGAATTCTAGTGTTTTCTTTACTCTGTTAGCAATTACCTTTGTAAATAGCTTGTATACTACAGAGAGCAAGCTGATCGGCCTGTAATTCTTCAAGTCCTTGTCATCTCCTTTCTTATGTATTTTGATGATGTTAGCGTTCTTCCAAGACTCTGGTACCCTTCCCGTCAGGAGACACCTCGTAAACAGGGTGGCTAGTTTTTCTAACACAATCTGTCCTCCATCTTTCAGCAGATCTGATGTTACCTGATCCTCACCAGCATCTTTGCCTCTTTGCATGCTCTCCAAAGCTTTTGTGACTTCTTCTATCATTACTGATGGGGTGTCATCTGGGTTACTGCTAGTTGAATTGAATTGAATTGAATCTTTATTTTCATGTCTGGTACAACATGAAGGATGGCGGGAGTAAAAGCTGCACTAAAACAGCTTGACTAGCTCCCGCTACCTAAAAATAAATGGGTCACAAGCAGTGGCATACAAATGAGAACAAAAGCATAATGTACAGAAATTCCCATGCTATTGGGAATAAAATAATTACATAATCTGAACGTAAACAGGATACAACAGTTCGTACGAATAGAAGAACAAAACATCAGTAGCTTGAAGAGGCTGTGTATACATGTGTTGAAAAATACATAAGAGGTCAAACGGATACAAAAGGGTAGATTTCATCATAATACAATTTATAAGAACAGAGATGCAATATTTTTTGTGGTCATGGTTTCTATATTTACGTCATTGCTGCTTAAATAATTCAACATTCTGGGAATAACACTGCGTACCATTTGGTCACCATACTTTGTGCGTGATCGTGGTATTAACCAGAGGTTATGCTTACGGGTATCGTATTTATTTTCCGAAGGTTGCAGGTTGGCTAAGTCAGATAGTACAGTTTTTTGCTTCAGCTCTTTTTTTATAGTCCTACAAATGTTGTAACTGTAAAGATTTTGAAAACTGATTAGTTTATATTTTTGTTGCATGTACATAACTGATTGATATGGTTCTTTCTTAGCAATGATTTTCAGAAATCTAGTTTGAAGTCTAGTAAGCTTCTCAATATTTGTTTGTGTTGTGTCACCCCATACTATAAAGCAATAGTTTACATAGGACATAAATAAGGAATGATAAATAATAAGTATTGTTTTTAATGGAAGTAGATAATTGTTGCGATAAATTATACCAAGTACACGTGCCGTTTTTGTTGCCACCTGCTCTACTTGTGCATCCCATAGCATGTTGTTTGAAAATACGATACCTAATGTTTTGACATTGTCAACTATTTCAATCAGACTGTTATTAAGATAGAGCGGAGAACTTACTTGTACCTGCTTGCCTTTTGCTCGAAATATAACCGCTTTGGTTTTTTCCGCATTTATTAATAGTCCATTGGAACATGCCCACTTATATATCTTCTCTAATATATTATTTCCTTTTTGAATCAACTGGTCAGTTCTGATAGTATTAAGGTCGTGGTTGCCTCGGCTACTGTACAGATTTCTGTAAAACACCTCCGCTATTTTAACTATCCTATCCATATTGGATATAGATAGGATAGTTAAAATAGCGGAGGAGTATTGGTAGTTATTGTGCCTTCTTTGTCCCTTAGAGCATACATCCGACTTTTGCCTATCCCAAGTTTCCTTTTCACTGCTTTGACGCTTGCTCCGTTTTTCAGAGCGTGTTCAATTCTCTCCATGTTATACCTTCTTACATCGCATACCTTACGTCTATTAATCAACTTCGAAAGCTCTGGCAGTTCTATTTTGCCTGTTTTACTTGACACTTTCATGATTTGACGCTTTTTACTTAGGTTCTTCGTTTCCTGGGAAAGCTTGCAAGTGTCCTGTCTAACTACCCTGCCTCCAACTTCCACTGCACACTCCGTAATGATACTCGTCAGATTATTATTCATTGTATCTACGCTAAGGTTGGTTTCCTCACTAAGAGCCGAGTACCTGTTCTGCAGCGACACTGTGAATTCCTGTACTTTCCCTCTCAGTGCTAGCTGATTGATTGGCTTCTTGCGTATCAGTTTCTGTCGTTCCTTCTTCAAGTCTAGGCGAATTCGAGACCGTACCGTTCTATGGTCACTGCATCATACCTTGCCAACCACTTCCACATCCTGCACGATTCCTTGGTGTGCAGTCATTATAAAGTCTATTTCATTCTTATTTTCGCCATTAGGGCTCCTCCATGTCCACTTGCGGTTTTCTCGTTTTCGGTAGAAAGTATTCCAAATCTGCAAATTATTGCGTTCTGCGAATTCTACTTGTAGCTCTCCTCTGGCTTTTCTAGTGCCGATGCCATAATCTGCTACTGCCTGGTCTCCAGCCTGCTTCTTCCCTACATTTGCATTAAAGTCGCCCATCACTATAGTATACTGTTTTTACCTTACTCATTGCCGATTCCACGTCTTCATAGAAGCTTTCAACTGAGGCGTCATCATGGCTGGATGTAGGCGCGTAAGCTTGTACTACCTTCATCTTGTATCTTTTATTTAGTTTAATTACAATACCTACCACTCTTTCATTATTGCTATAGTATTCTTCTCTTGTAGTATTCCTCTCTATAGTAACCTCACTGAGCCCTATTATATCCCATTTAACACCCTCTAGCTCCTCGAATAGTATAGCTAGACTTCCCTCACTAGATAAGGTTCTAGCGTTAAACGTTGCCAAGTTCAGGTTCCAAAGGCGGCCTGTAGTCCAGAGATTCTTAGCACCCTCTGCTGCGTTGCAGATCTGACCGCCGCCATGGTCGGTTGTTTCGCAGCTGCCGGGAACTGAGGGCCGTGAGTTTTTTGACGTATGCATGTGGGAGGCAGTGGCCAGATACTGCACCAGGGTGGCCAATCCTTCTATGGTGAGGGAGTGCGTTGCCGGTGGTGGTTACCGGTGAGGCCGCACCCCAGGCCTCTAAATGCAGTTCCATGAACACGCGGATTTTTGTTTTTCCGGTTGGGAACTGCGTGGCACCGGGATTTGAACCACGGACCTCTTGCATGCGAGGCGAATGCTTTAACCACTACGCCATCGCCGCACCCGGATTGTTATGTTCTAAATGTAGGTTTCAGCAGTGTATCAGTCAGGTTTGTGGTCATTTTAATAAAAAAATGTTTTAATGAAATGATATTTCTGCTGATTACCCCCTTAATAAAGGGTCTAGAGGGTACGGAGTTGGGCCTCCGATTAGCCTATGGGGTGCTGTGTATTGATATATTAGGCGGAAAAAATTCAAATTTGTTTGTGAGGTGATGTTACCAAATTATTCTTTTTAGTGATTAGGATTATTTTGGTCACGAAATAGTTCCGGTACTATTACTCCTGTCCTGATGAAACCTGAGCGGCGACAGGTCTACAATTACGGCTTTGCACTGTATGAGTTAGAAGTTTCCCGGTAGGTTGTTAGCAAAGTTCAAAGCGATCGTAAGAAAAAAAACACGTGGTTCAAGACTTTGATCTGACGGGCGTACTTTTCTCCCGAGCAGTGAGCCACCCTCCCCCTCTGAGCGAGGGAAGACGCGGGCGCCCCACGTTTATTAGCGGCTTTCGTTATATTCTTTCTAACTCTATTTTCCGGTTACCTTAAGCTATCAAAATTATTTTTACACGAAAAAAACCGGACTGTTGTGTTCTAAAAGAAGATTTTAGCTATTTTTCGGTGGCGTTTGTAGCTCCTTTTGAAAATTTGTTTTAATGAAATGAGCTTTTTGCTGATTACCACCTTAATTAAGGGCCTAGAGTGTACGGAATTGGGCCTCCTTGTAACCTATGGGGTGCGGTTTATTATTATATTAAGCGCACAAAATTTAAATGCGTTCGAGGTGATATTACCAATTTATTCTTTTTAGTTATTAGGCTTAATTTTGATTGCAAAATAACTCTGGAACTATTAAACCTAGCCTGATCAAACTTCAGTAGCGTCATTTCTACCCTAAGGACTTTCAACTTTATAAGTAAGAAGTTTCCCGGTAGAATATTAACGAAGCTACAAGCGATCGTAAAAACACGTGGTCTGACTGTTGTTGTTTTCACAGATTCACACTGTTTTCCGCTCCTAAAATTTAAAATTTTCGTTTTTTTAGTTAAGTATTCACCACAAAAAGGGGTGACGACACGAGCGAGCGCCGAAGGGCGCCCGTCAATAGAGGCGGTGGCCTCTTTGTGCAACGCGGCATGCCACGAAGAAGACATGTTGCGACGAGCCCGAATCGCACAGGCGAACTGACTCGCTAAGAGCAGTCAAAAGCTGCAGCTTTTGATACCGAGTTGGGCGCCAGTGTGGTGTACACGTATCCCGAAGGAGTACGGCCACCAGCGTGGGTCCGGTCTTAGCGAGCCGCAGGGCACGCGTTAACCGTCGCCGTGGCGAGAACACGATACTGCTCAAAGTCGCAACACTTTATTGTGGCAACACCAAACGCAGTATAGCCCGTTGCAAAGGCGCGACGGGAAAGCAAATAGGCTTATTCACGCCACGGGCACAAAAGTACTACAAAGGGTGCCACGAGCACGTCTCCGCGGTAAAGGTGATCCACGGAGACACCGGCACCAAGGCCCGGTTGCTCGAGCGAGGGAAAAGGCGCTCGCGTTGGCTTCGAAGGAGATGGGTTGGCGTAGCTAGGCCACACACTAGGACACCATACCACCCTTCGACCGTGCGTACGCAGTGGGGCAACAAAAGGTGAGCGTTCGCCTCGGGCGCAAGGCGCCGTCAGCAAAGTCCGACGAGCCCCGTGCGACGGGAGTCGACAGACGGAAAAGATTGCATGGCTCGCCGTTTACAGTCCCGGAGAGTATCTCTCTGGCCGCTTCCGACACAGCTCGCGAAAACCTCTCTGGAGACTTCGCGCGCAATGCCACAGTCAACATCCGCTACCGGGTGAGGTGGTTAAACATCACTCTGCTTTCCCAGCGCGGCAAACAGCAAAAGATGGCAGACATGTCGGGACATGAGAACGGCAGAAAAGGCGGCAAAGCCCGCGCAAAGGCAGCGGGCTAGTCTCAATTCCCACAAAACCAAAATGGCACTTTCGGGGTTTTATCGTCAGCCCTGCTGAACTAATCACTTCCAGCACAGTCCGTAGTCGTTCCACGTGCTGACCGAAGGTGGCCAAAAAGATCACGACGTCATCAAGATAAACAAGGCAGGACTGCCATTTTAACCCGGACAGTACAGTGTCCATCATTCGCTGAAATGTGGCGGGTGCGGAACACAGGAAAATTGGGAGTACCTTGAACTCCTATAACCTATCTTGGGTGACGAAAGCAGTTTCCTCGCGTACTCGTTCGTCCACCTCTATCTGCCAGTATTCGCTCTTGAGGTCTAAAGAGGAAAAGAATTTCGCGTCTCATAGTCTGTCAAGGGCGTCATCGATCCTTGGAAGGGTATAGACATCCCGCTTTGCGACGACGTTCAATTTTCGGTAGTCAACGCAAAAGCGCAAGGTCTGGTCCTTTTTCTTTACCAGCACTACAGGCGAGGCCCATGGGCTGGCTGATAATTGAATTACGTCGTCCCTAAGCATTTCTTCAACTTGGCCTCTGATGACTTCTCTCTCTTTTGGTGATACTCTGTACGGGTGCTGGCAAATAGGTCTAAAAGATTGATTGGTTATGATGCGGTGTTTGGTGATGGACGTTCTTTGCACTTTCGATGACGTGGAAAAACACGAGGCTTACTCCCGTATAAGGCTCTCGATTTTTGTTTCTGGTTCGGTGATAGGGCTGTTTTGATGTGCATAGATACGAGTACAGAATCTATACCGTCAGGGTGTAGTAGTGCAGTCTCGGAAAAATTCAAATCCATAATCGGAACGTAATCGTGCAAGTGGCCAACAACAGTTCCCTTTGCAAGATGACGCACTTCATTTCGGAAATTAGTCAGGAAGAAACTCGTACACCCATCACGCACTCTTACAATATCTCTTGCTGCACAGATCCCTTTCTCGAGTAATAGCCCAGTATTGCTTTCTGCCATTCCTTCATAGTCGTTGTACACATTTCTTTTTACGGTGACAACGATGATGGATCTTGGAGATACTGTTACATCAACACCTGCAACCTGGAGCGCATCGAATCGTATTTCACTCTCAAATGTCGCGATGGCGTGTTTCGTCGAGAACCAGACGCATGTTTCCTACAAGTTTATCACTGCGCCATTGGCCTGCAAAAAGTCCATTCCAATAATTGCATCTCTTCAACACTCCGACAGGACAATGAAGCTGGTGACGTAGGTGAAGCCGCGTATTCCGACTCTAGAGGTACACATGCCTGCCGGATCAATAAGGTGTCCCCCGGCGGTTCGCACTTGTGGTCCTATCCAAGGGGTCAGCACTTTTTTCAGCGTTCTGGCAAGTCCCCTGCTCATGACGGAATAGTCTACGCCTGTGTCTATCAAAGCATTCGTTTCGTAGTCGTCTATAACTACGGACAAATCAGAAGCGACGTTATCATTTCCGCATGTAGTCTCATGTCCATCATCACATTTTGAAATCGGCACTAGAGGTTGTTTTCTTGCGTCTGCCGCGGCCTTACCTCCCCAGGTCCCCGATTCTAGTTTTCCCAAAGCGGGCTATGGGGAAGTCGCCTTGAAGAGTTTGAAGATGGGTGCGGACTTGGTGACCTATACCTCAGTGGTGCTGTCGACCGAGACTGATGCTGCTGCGAGGAGTAAGTACCTTGACGCGTTGACAAGTACTCCTCGATTTTAAAAGGTCACTCCCATTCGGTGGACAGGCAGCGTTTACGAGAAAACCCCGGAGTTGAGCTCGGCGATATTCACACATCCGGTAAAGATGGCCAGCTTCGCCGCAGTGATAACAAAGTGGAATTCGATCAGGAGCTCGCCATATATCAGCTTTTCGGATCCTCCTCTCGGCTGGGGAAGGCGTGAATCGAGGTTTCGACAGGTGCGTGCTTGCTGCGGCGAAATAATGTACAGGGGTGGTGAAAGGAGGTCCAGGGGCGACGAAAAAAGGTACAGGGGCGCCTCTCATCACCACGGCGTACGAGACTGCGGGCTGCATCGGAACCGACGCTTGAACAGGCTGTGATTGTGGCTGCTCTTCACGGATTGCCTGTCTCACTTCCTTCCGAACAACTTCCGCTATTGATTAGACTGTTGAGGGGCTGCCGTTTAGCTTCTGGAGCTCTTCTCGAACCACCGATCGAATGAGCTCTCGTCGATGCCATTCCCGAAGACTGCTGACACCGCGTCTACAGATGCAACGTTAACATCTCAATTGTAGTGCTTCGCTCGCTGTTGCAGAGTTTTTTCAACCGCTGTCGCCTCAGTGCGAAATTCAGCGATGTTTCGCGGGGGGCATCGGAGTAAACCAGCAAAAATCTCCTGCTTCACCCCACGCATCAGGTGCCGAAGTTTCTTGTCCTCGCTCATATTTTGATCAGAGCGGTGAAAGAACCGGCACGTCTTTCACATACATTGCGACACTTTCATTGTTCCGCTGGTTTCTTGCTTGCAAGGCAGCTTCAGCTGTTTCTTTGCGGTCTGTACTCGTGTATGTGGCCAGTAGCTCCCGTCGGAAATCATTCCATCACCGAATGGCACCTTCATGGTTTTCAAAACACGTTCGTGCGCTGTCCTGCAACGTGAAATAAACGCGGCGGAGCTTCCGTTCTTCGGTCCATTCATTGCAGTTGGAAACGCACTCAAAACCCTCCAGTCAACCCTCGGCGTCTTCATGAGGATCGCCCTGAAAAGGGTCGGGCGTCCGTGGCTCATCGAAAACGACGTGCGTGGCAGCGACTGGAGACGAAACGACGTGTGCGGCGGCAGTTGGATACGACGATTCGGTACTCTCACCGGAGACAGCTGGAGACACTCTAGGCTCTGGTGGCCTGGGAAATTCCAGCGGCTCACCACAAAGACGACAGCTGGAGCGCGGATGAACTGGCGTGAGCTCAGTTGGTTCGACTCCTCGTGGTTCCGGGGTGCTTCCTCGAAGTCCAACTGGGTTTGGGCCCGCACCTCCACCAGAATTGTTACGCACAATCCAAATGGTGTAAGAATAACTGTTTATTGGGGCTAACTTGTGCCCGAAAAGTAAAGGAAAGTATAGCGGCGTTTCTAACAGGCGATCAGCAAAAGGATTCAATCTCCGAGAAGCCCTCGAGCGGTGCACCCCTTCTTTTTCATGAAAATCTCGTGCTGAGGAGGCTCGCGCCGTCAAGGCCTTTTCTTGTCTCATTATCGGACCGCTGGTCTCTTGGAGGGCGCATGAACTAGTGCGCGTAGTTTGAATACAGCGTCTGCCTTGCATCAGTATACAAAACGCTGATTTCTTGAGTTCCCTGGACATTGCCCAGAACGAACCGTACTTTCAGCTAAACAACATGACATCACTTATTCCGACGTCTTCAGTCTTACATAATTTTCGCTCTTCGTTTGCCGACGGCCTACCACAACCATATGGCAGCGAACTTCTCACTCTTCTGCACGACTTCCACTCTTTTTTTGATTGCGCGAAAAACGTCATTCACCACATCGACACCGGTTCTCATGCTCCATTACACCAATGACCCTATCGAGTTTCCGTGGGGGAGCGCAATATTATTGACGAACAAGTACACAACACGCTTCAAGGCGAAGTGATTCAACCGTCCCAAAGCCCCTGGTCCTGTCCTGCCATCTTTGTGCACAAGAAGGATGGAACCATGACATTCTGTGTTGACTATCGCTGCCTCAATAAGATAACTCTGAAGGATGTCTACCCAAATCTGCGCATCGATGGTGCTCTCGACTGCTTATACGGAGCAGAATATTTCTTGTTCCTAGATTTAGGCTCTGGGTATTGGCAAGTACCGATGGCCGACATTGATCGTTCGAAGACCGCTTTCGTCACGCCTGATGGACTCTACGAGTTTAACATCATGCCGTTCAAATTCTGCAACACCTCGGCTATATGTGAATGAATGATTGACAAAGTCCTTTGCGGCTACAAGTAGAACATCTGCTATTCTACTTGAATGGCATCGTAGTCTATTCTAGGTATTTTAAACTCACCTCTTTGGGAGATTTTGACGTGTCTCAGCTCAGTTGGTTTCCAACTCAGCGTGAAGAAGTGTCATTTTGCTGCATGGCCCTTGACGATACTGGGTCAGGTCGCTTGTCCAGCCAAACTCCGTGCTGTGGCCGAATTCTTCAAACCCACTTGCATGAAGACACGTCTATGTTTCATTGGGCTGTGTTTCTACTCTGGCTGATTCGCGCGCAACTTCGCTTCAATCATCACCCTCCTTAGCAACCTTCTGACAGCCTCTAATGGCCTGTCTGCTTGGTCACGAGAGCGTGACACAGCTTTCGAGACGATTGGACACTTACTAACATCGCCTGCGATACTCCGACACTTTGACCCGTATGCGCCCACGGAAATTCATACTGATGCCAGCGGGATCAGTCTTGGTGCCGCGTTGGCTCGAAAAAAGCTGGGGTACCAGGAATACGTCGCAGCTTACACGAGTCGAACTTTGAAGCAAGCCAAATGCAATTATTTTGTCCCGGAAAAAGAATGCCTCGCCATATTTTGGGCTTTGGCTAGGTTCCGTCTGTACCTTTCTGGCTGCCCTTACGACGTTGTCATGGATCACTAAGATCTGTGTTGGCTATCATCGCTGAAACATCCGTCGAGACGACTCGGCCGCTGGGCGCTCAAGCTGCAAGAGTATGACGTTCATGTTGTGTACCGATCAGGCCGCAAGAACTCTGAAGCGGACGCACTTTCCCATTCACCTCTAGCGTCTACCACGGCTTCACCGTCTGTTTCCTTCTCGCCAGTCGACGTCACCGACATGTCAGTGAAGCAACGCAAGCATATGTGGGTTTACCACCTGCTTGACTTTCTGGCTGATCCATCAGCTTACCCCGCTTCCAGAGCTTTATGTCATCAAGCGGCTCAATTCAACATTCGAGATCGTCTCCTCTATTGGCGGAATTACGCATCTGACGGTCAGAGGTGGCTGCTTGCGATACCTCGCCACATGCACATGCAAATGTGTGGCTTTCCCAACAAAGCGCTAAAGCTGGCGTTCTCAAGACCTACACCCGCTTGCGTCAGAGGTACTATTGGTGCATAATGTATTCACATGTGCGCAGGTATATTTGCGCTTGTACTGCTGTCAGTGATGAAAAGCTCCCCCTCAACGAGCCGCCGGTACACTTCAACCTGTCCCATGTCCGGTGCACTCACTTGACAGTATTCACATTGATTTATACAGCCTGCTTCCCTCGACCACTTCTGGGAACAGATGCATCATTGTCAGCATGGAGCATGTTACGTGTTATGCAGAAACGGCAAGGTCGCCAGAAGCTTAATTGTGACGATGACCGACTTCATGCTATTTTACAAACGGGTTCCCAAGTGTGGCTCTGAGTCTCACTGAATATTCCTGGCTGGTCTTTCAAGTTATTGGCCCGCTATCATGCCCCCTACTGCATTTTTGCTCAAACTCCTCCCTTCGATTACGAGGTCGACCCCTTGGTACCACCTGAGGACTTGCGTCTTGTGCCCGAGAAATCGTCCACGTATCTCGCATCAAGCCTTATTATGACCCGGCTATACTATCAACGCCTTCAGCCGCCAGGATTGCTCCTCTATTGCCCGTGGACAAATGTTGTGAAGATGTTCACCATCAATAACTTACATAACATAGCATTTGTGAAAGAAATCAAATCAAGCCGGTAAAGATGATTGATATGTGGGGTTTAACGTCCCAAAACCACCATATGATTATGAGAGACGCCACAGTGGAGGACTCCGGAAATTTCTACCACCTGGGGTTCTTTGACCTGCACTTAAATCTGGGCACACGGGCCTACAACATTTTTGCCTCCATTGGAAATGCAGCCGCCGTAGCCAAAATTCGATCCCACGACCTGCGCCGGCAAAGATGAGCACCACATTTTAGAAGCATTCACAGTCCCACATAACTGTTGCCAAATAAGCAGTAGATAATCAGTACGACATAAGAGCAATGCTTTTCATTTTTAGACTTTACTAAACTAGCCTGCATGGCTAGCTGAAAAAGAAAAAAAAAATTGTCAAATGAGCTATTTATGCTTGACATGGCAGCTTTTGTCGCATAAATTAGATCAGAGCCGATATTGCTGCACACTAGTAGCATTCTGGGAGGTTACTATGAAGATTCTTTTCAGTTTCTTCAGAACCTATGAGCTGGTCAAACAGTAAAAGTTCATCCTTCTCTCAATGCCATTTTGGAGCAAGATTGCAGCAATCACCCACAAAAAACTGTTTGGAGCAGCATGAAGCAGCATTTTTGTTTTGGGGCAGTTTGGAGCAATCGGAGGAGCACTTCCGTCACGGCCCTGGTTTGACCAGTTTACTGGTGCACTCCTAACTCCCGACGTGCTAATTTGCAGTTCTCAGTACTTTGCTCGCCTCCATAGTGTGCCCGAGCCACTGGGGGCCCGTAAGCCATCATGTGCAGTTTCGTGGCTCTCAGTATTTTGCCAACTTTTTTTTGTGCGCCCAACTCACTGGGGTAACCATAACCCGCAATGTGCTGCTTTGTATTTCTTAGTATTTCAGCCTCAGTAGTATGCCTGAGTCAATGGGGTGCTCGTAATCTACAATGTGTCACTTCGCAATTCTCAATATTTTACCCGCCTCCGTGATGTGTCCAGAATACTGGTGCGCCCATAACTCACGATGTGCTGCTTTTTGGTTCTCAGTATTTTGATCACCTCCATGGTAAGTCTGAGTCACTTGGTTGCCCGTAACCTATGACAATGCCACTTCACTGTTCTCAGTATTTTTCCAGCCTCCACAGTGTGTCCGAATGACAGTGGCACCTGTAACCATAATGTGCCGCGTCATGGTTCTCTCAGTATTTTGCCCACCCCCATGGTGTGCCTGAGTCACTCGGGTGCCTATAACCTACGATGTGCTGCTTCGCGGTTCTCAATATTTTTCATGCCTCTGTGATGTGCTTGGGTCACTGGTGACATGCTGCTTTGCGGTTCTCAATAATTTGAGCACCTCCATAGTTTACTTTAGTCACTGGAGCGCCCGCAACCCATGATGTTCCGCATCACGGTTTTCAGTACTTAGCGCACCTTTATGGTGTCCCGAAGTCACTGGGACGCCCCTAACTCACAACGTGCCGCTTCGCGGTTTTCAATATTTTTCCAGCATCCCAGGTGTGCCTAATCCACTGAGATGAACATTCCCTTAAGTTTCGCACATCGTTGAGCCAGAGAAACTCTGGTGGAGCCACGTAACTAGCTTCTGGAGCAACTATATCACTTTGGAGTATTTACGTGCCCCACATTTTCAGCTGCAAACATTTGTTTCTGAGCCGTCACATCACAGGTGAAAGGAAATTGTTTACTCACACTTGCACGCACATTTGCTTGGAGAACTCAAGGTGAAATCAGGCCACATCTCATTGCTTTTCTGCAGATATCCCTAAGTCAGCTCAATTCACTTCGTATTTGTAAATTACTCTGGCTTGCCCTGATGATTTATTTACAATACGAAAGCACAGTCTATCGAAATTTTTGAAGCATTTTATTTACTTAACAAAAAATTGTCCGATTACATCAATGCTTTTAGTACAAAGAGGTATTTCATTGTGTAGAGAAATGTCTGCATCATGCTTTATGAACAGAATCATTAAAGGTATGAGCAGTTCATAACGAACAGAGTTTTGTGACTGGTCCACTTTTCCTATAACTTAAGGTGAGCCCTACAAAACATACGGTGAAGGGGGAGTACGTATTTACACATGCAAGACTGTTTAAAGGGGTACTGGTACAGTATATATGCAAGTTAAATTTCCCAAAACAAGATGCACCACTGCTTGACTAGACTTTTGACTTTTATATGTAGCTACACTTATAATGGAAAACATCTTCATAAAACTGCTGGCATCCAATGGTGTTACCCCTATAGAGTATTTAGAAAGCAGCACAATTTAAGCTGTCGATACAAAATAACAACATGTTAAAATGAATTCACGCAGAATAAAGACGGGCTATATGTACAGTGGGCACTTTTTAATACGTTGGCGTGTTGTTTTAAAGATATTTATTATGTAATAAGCCTTTTAGAAAGCAATAATAATCATCTTCCGAAAAACTGACATGATAATACTGAGTTGTCACCGATATAAATGTTCTAACAACGTTACTTATACTCTGGTTTCTCAAGAAACAATCGACTGCATTTACGCTCTTATGAGGAACACTGTACTCTAAATATCATAGAGACCGCCGACAAAACGAGCGTATGATTTAATCGTGAATTTTATACTGCTCATCTCTTCACCAGTAGCCAATTAGGAAGTAGCTCAAAGTGCTGCTTGAGTGAGAAGCTAGGCGGATCCGCGCAAATTCCGATTTACATTTTTTTGTATGTGTTTCGACAGGATCTTGTAAGTGTGAATGTATCGACGCTATTTCGACATGCCCGCATATCCACTTTTGCATGACGCGTCGCAGCTGCGTCCACTGATAAAAGCTCAAAAATGCGGTAAGCACGCTAAAAACGGGCAATTATGTGCTTTCGCAGGCCACAGCGCACGCTCTCCCAATGCAGACGCTCCTGAGATATACATTACACAACAGAGCCGCCGCTACTGTCACCTGCCGGAGAATCAGCCGAGATGCGGCGTGGCCGCCTCGTTCATTCCACTGCTCCTTCTAGTCCACTGTAACAAAGGTGTAACGTGTAACTCTGTGTAACATTTACTTTGTACGTTTACTTCTTTACGTTAACGTGTTACCGAATACCAGTTTGCGTTTACCGTCTTACCAGAACGCATATCTTTCAACGTTTTGAGCTCCTCATACGTAAACGTTTACACACATATGTAACTTGTATACCTATATGTTATCGCAAACCATAAATGGTGATGCTAACTGCATTTAAGCTGCATTTAACTTACATAGGATTGAATCACCGTTGCGACAAAATAACAAGACTTTTTTTCTCGTGTAGAGTATTCTAGTATACGCAAAAAAGGGAAAATACAAGCTTATTGTAACGATTGTGTCAACATCTTGTGACACTTCGTGCAACCACAGTCAAGAACACGTTGGCTTGCACAAAATGTTTTTGAAGGGAAAATGATTAAAAAGGTAACTCATTTTTAATTATGCCACTGTGCGGTTCTTGCAAAAAACATACAATTCACAGTGTTTCTGCAATAACAATTTTGTGATTTCCGGGTTAATTATGGTCCCGCTAGAAAGCACCACTTAATAAGCAGGTAGGGGCTCACACGTTTTGGCTTTTACGTTCTAAACCATTCTAGATTTGGTAATCTGGCTGAAACAATGCAATCTCTATTAGTCCGCTTCCAGCACATTAGGTAACAGAAAAATGCCCACCTCGGGGGTGAAGTAAACCCTTGCTCTGCACTGCTTCGCCAGAGGTGGCATCTTAGAATGAGACCGATCCATGCTGTCTGAGATTTTGCACTTTTGTGCTATGATATTTGTGCTTAAAAGTCAAGCTGGTGGCTCTGGCCACCCTCAGCTTGGCTCGCTGAAAAAGTTGGTAACATCACGGGTAACAAGATGCGCCATCATGTGCGCAAGGCCAGCTTATCTCCGCTAGGAGGCCAAAGGTGGCAACGTTGTTTATCGCCGCGCGGACGCATGGCCCTAGTGCCTACGCGTTCTTGCGACGCATCTGCTTGGGGTTTCGCACATGCGCGATACCACCGCCCCAGCGTCCCGGGTACGCAAGCCGCTTGGGTAGCCAGCACTAAAACTTTCTACTACAGAACCATACTAGAGAGTTTTAGTGCTGGGTACCCAAAAACGAGCCACACGAATGTCACACGCGCTCGCAGCGTCATAGCGTCTCGTCACGTAAGTATTGTTTATTCATTTTACGATTTAGAATGGTAAAATATGGATACTTAGTGACATGAAGTAGTCTATTTTAGATAAATCATTTTAAGTACTGCGACAGTTATAAACACCAAAAAAACTTTTTCGTATTTGCCGCACTTGCGACTGAAGTCGGCACCGTCGATGCCAAGCAATAAACTAGATAAATGGTTTGCTATGGCTGTACCCTTTAGATCAGGTGCTGCCTAACGCCATCAAGTCGTATTACATAGTGAACCAAAATTTAGAATTATTTTTTTTCTTTAAGTAGTGTGGTTGAGGAATGGTAACTTGCAGTGAAGGGTTGATTTTCACTCGTGCCTTGACTTCAGTCACCAATCAGATAACTTCCTTCTAGTTAATTCTATCCGCTTAAAGGCTATTTTGCCCTCCCTGTCCCTAAACCCCCGTGCTTTGAAAAACTATGCGCACACATTCTGAACTATAGGGTGAAGCCCTTTACAGAACATTATCAAGTGTTCGGCGGTTTACTCCTCCTCTCTACACGCACTGCATACCGTGTCTACCCCATCATATTTGGCCCGATATGTCATGGTTGGCAATACTCCCGTATTCACCTGAAACAGTAGAGAACTACCCCGAGTATTATCATAGACCCTTCCCTTGGCGATTTCCTGCTCAAAAGATCAATAGTCATCTAGTGCCGACTTCCTAATCATGCCAATTCTCCGCATATTGGTCTCAGCTTCCTTCCCATTCTTCTTATCCGGTAGTTCTTTTTAGTTTGGCCCCTGCTGTTTTCTAAGTATTTACCAGTCAATTTTTCTAAGTACTTACCAGTCAACCACGCTATTGTATGCTCCCTTGATAACCAAAATTGAGAGCTACAGAGGCCTGTGTTTCTTTTTTGCTATTTGGATGCACTGCGTCAGTGGGAACAGATTGTTTTACAACCTTCTGTCTTTCCGAAACTCATTTTGCAGTTCCCCCAGCACCCCCTCATCCTCTATTCATTCTGCAGTCTTTCCTTTATATTCTGCATGTTATAGGATGGTAGTTGTTTACGTCAGCTTTGTCCCAATTTTCTTCAGTGATCATTCTCATCCTGCCAAGTTTCCATCCATCGGGAACTTCCCCATCGCTTATTACTTTGCTCACTGCCTCTCTTAAAGTCTGCTTAGACTTTGCACCCAATGTCTTTTAAGCATAATGGGAATGCCGTCTGGGCCTTTTGATGTACTACTAGGAACCTTCTTCTCAGCCCTTTCCCACTCGTTGTGAAAATGAAGCCATTGTGCCATTTGATTCATCCTTGTCTATTGTGGTGCATAAGGCACTTCTTTGCCACGCTTTTTCTTATATATTCAATATCTTCGTCCCCTTCGATCCGAGCACCTTCAGCTGTAGTTATAAACCTCTGCTGTAGGCTCGTCTCATTTCTTAGGGAGTCTAGATGGTTCCGAAATTTCGCAGCTGCCTTTTTATCTCTTTTGTGTACTTCTGCCAGCCTCTGAGCCCCCTTCTAATCTTCTCATTGATCAGAAGGCATGCTTCTCTTCTACAACTTGGAAAGATGTCCCATTTTCTTTCATCATCTGTCGGTTCCCCCAGCTGCTTAGCATGTCTGTGGTCCACAGAGGATTCCTCAGGTTTGGCTGTGGCTCTCTTACCATCCTCGTCCCACAAACTCTTGGGTTTGTGTCTTCTTTTCCGGAGTGACTTGTCATGTGCCTTCGCAAGCTCTAGCTCAAACAGTCTAAATAGATTCTTGTACGTCCACACTGTTTTATAATCCTCACTGATTACTTGCTCTATTTGTTTAGTAGCTATTTCAACTGGCCTTTCTGGATAAATTTTTTTTTAGTTGCTCATCTTGTCTTCTTCCCACTTTCACTGCTCTTCCAAAACTTAGCTTGAAACATTTTTGATCACTAGCCAGACTTTTGGAGCCACATTCATCTATGTGCATTCCCCTGAGCCTATCATACACCCTATTTGACATCAGTGCGAAATCCATCATCGACTGCAGCCTTCCTACCTGCCATGTTATTTGCCCTTCACACTTCTCAGTACTGTAGCAATAGATCAAATCATGCCTTTCACACATGTCCGTGATCATTTCACCTGTGGGGTGGGTATGCCTATCTATATCTTCTATGTGCGCATTCATATCGCCTAGTATAACTATCTTGAACTCTCCTTATAAATCCTCTATGTCCTTTGATAAACACTCCACCATTGCCTTGTTTTCAGCTTTGGGCTTTGCTCCGCCTACAAGTACCCTTAACCCAAGAGTGTAATTAGCCCTGCCACTTTCCCTTTTAGCCATAAATGTTCCTAGCACTGCTGCTTGACCCTTTGCCAGTCTGCCCTTTTATCAATGAATACCCCAATACCACTGCCCTTTCTTCTGCTTCTGTTCTTTTACAATATTTCTATGCACATTACGAACTGTTAGAAGGTTGTTCCATGTCCCTAAGATGTGTTTCTTGAAAACCATATACCATCGGCCTCTTCTCCCTTAGCTGTTCTTCTATCTCTTCCCACTTGCGCCTGTTACTGCCACCCTGCATGTTACGCCTACCTGGCTTTCCCGGCAAACGAACACGGAACTTCGGAGTGGTCGCCACCTTCATTTTCCTGCAATGGCTCAGTAGGCCCACCCACAAGAGCAGCAGCAGCAGCAGCAGCAGCTGGTGCTGCTGCTTTTATATATATATATATCATATATGTTTATATCATATATATATCATATATATGTCATATATATATATATATGTATATATATATATATATATATATATATATATATATATATATATATATTCATATATATATATATATATATATATATATATATATATATATATATGAAAATCATGCACACCTTTGCGGTGAAGCAACCGCGGATGCCACTGCTATATGTGACCTACTTCGACGTGACCCGGTGCGCGCATGCGCCTGCGTTCGTTTCGTCGCATCGCGCCGGCGATGTCACGCCAAACGCTTTGGGCTTCGTGGATATCGGACGCAAAGCGTATCGTATCGTGTGTCCTGCTATGCTATCGCCACGACCAATTTAGGTTTTTCGCGTTCCCAGCACTGTACCAGTTAACGGCACACAAGTGGTAGACGTGTGGGAACTGGAGTAATCAGCTGCGTTAAGGTGATTGAATCGTACAACGCACGCAGTTGGCGTAATTTGACACATGCACCGACGCTCGCATCCTGTATCGCAATGACCATGCGAATTACCTACAACATTGCCGCGAACAGTTGGTAAACTGTGGTGGAGTGCGTGGATGTCGGGCACCTTGTCTCTGTAGGTCGTCGCGAGTTACAATCTTGTTGTGGAACATTTCTTTTGTTGCTTATTTTGATATACGTATATTGACCTACTGCATCCAAAACATCAGCTTGGTTACGCAGTCCGGAGACTTCAATGAACCCGCAGTACGACGCGCAAAAAAAATTTCCGTGAGTTCATATGTGCTGATTCATAGAACACATAACACGTAGGATAAATCGTTTACAAACAAGAAACACGCACGCTTAAAGCATCGTGTTGTATTATCAAATACAGAACCACAGACCGCTCTCCGCACCCTCCCTCCTGCTTTATTTAGGTCTGGGGAAAGAAGGAAGTTCTCTGCACAGATTTGGCAAGCTGGTTCCTGTAAGGTAGAGAGTTTCATTTCACACTCGCTGTTCCTTAATAATTTTCCGTTTAGCGGCGTGGCTAAGGCCAGCTGGCTGTCTTTCGAGAAATATATGAACGTGTACGTTACAAACCGGAAAATGTGTCAGTATTGCTGTAATCTCCAGAACATGGGGAGGATCATTTGACAGCTGGTGTCAGGACTGGTCCTCAGAACTGAAAGGCAATATTTATGAATAAATCTTAAGTTAAGAGTCAGTGACTGTTCTAAGTACTGAAGACTGTTACCTCTGCTGTCAGCAGCTGTGCACCTTTTGCATATTCGCCATGTGATAGTTTGAAATTTCTTTCTCACAGTGTTGTCTCAATCTAGCTCAGTCATATTTTTATAGTTTTCTTTCTCCAGACTGAGTGCAGGAGAGCTAACAAGATTGTTGTGATCAGCAAATAGCTAGTTAATTTGTCCTATTATCCATACTTTGTGTGCAATTTTGTGGTGTATGTGTCTTCAGGACGTCCTATAATCAGTGTGAGAATCAAACAGAACTAAAAACAAGGAACGGCTCAGTTGGCAAAGCAGCTGGTGCATATCACTCTTCCTATTACTTATATCTTTGTGACTCATACTGCTCCACACACATTAAGTTCTCATTGGTTTTCATAATTACGTGGTATGTGAACATGTTTCCTCAAGTCTTTTCAAACTGAAATGACCATTTTCACATCTAGTTTGACATGCAGATCAAGATATTTAGCTTATCTGTATTATCAACGGCTGAAATGGTCACATCCACCAGAGAGGCAGTTTATTTATGAGCCACTGAAGGCACAAAAGTGCAAGATGGTGCTTCATAGTTAATGCAGTGGTGTAGCCAAAGAATAGGACACTGGATCAATGGCCCACCCCTGAAGTTTTCAGCAATGGGATACCGAGAACGAAATAACACATACTCAACTTGCCTGCACTGAAGACCAAGGACGTCATCTCCCTATCCCTCTATCACACAAAGTTCCGCCTATGTCACAGGTTATAAGTCCACGGCCCATGTTCAAGAATTTCGTCAAGGATTATGCGACCTTATGTTTTCAAATAGAAACGTTTTTAACAGAAACCAATATAACCTTTTAGCATCAGTGGCGACATTTGTGTATGCAATTCGTTTATGCTAGCTGTGTGAACTTGAGGCCAGAATAGAGTAAAATACTAAGTTCGTTAGATGAACTCAACCTTCTGTCTAGTTAGTATGTCCTTACTTGACCTCAGTATGCTGCGCACAACCGAAGTTCATCACTATAGTGAATGAACTATTATCTTTCTTGGGTCGCTCAAATCGTGTTCTAAAACCAACGTCAAGTGTTGATTTTCTTCTCCCGAAATAATGCAATGAAAAACTAATTGCACACAAATCAGGATCTTATGATTTCATTCTTTTTATATCAACGCTAAATATAGCTTGCAGCAGAATGATGAAGTACTTAATTTCACAGAAATTGTAATGGTTTGCTCACACAAAAGAACAGATCATTTTCTTCCTTGGAATGTAGTATTGAGTGCCTTGTGATTGTGCTATCTGAATTTGCCTCATTTGTTTCATAATGCACACTTGAAGGGGCTATAATCTTAGCAAGAGTTAATCGTACTCTTCGCACGTGATTCACAGCTAACTAAAAGAAGAGGCTTTGCCTGTCGAGCTAGTAATACATACTCGGGACATCACCACTTCAAAGATACACCAGCCTCAACCAAGAAAGGGCACACCTGTAGTGATTAGTCCACACTTTCCATGTTTTCTGCTGTGCAATGGGGCTGGCTGAGTGTGCACCGCATCGAGCGCCAGGACGCTGCAGCGACGAAGTCTTCCTACAAAACACTCACCAGCTGAGAGGAGAAGTACGGACGTGCCAACCATTCAAAACACAATGCCGGAGAAAAGAGTGGCTATTACGTTTGCAGTGCACAAAAACATGTTACGACTTCAAAGTTGTAATGTTGCTGATCTTCCGGCCAAGTAAAATAAGGGTACACTGAGAAAAGATACTGAGGATACGCCATCAAGAAATTACAAAACAAAAACTGACGGAGGTTTGTCTTCATCACATGAACAGCCTTGAACTTATAAGGCGTGGAAGTAACTGACCAACAATGAGCGCACGAGGAAGAGCTGTCACACGAGGTTGTCAGCAGTCAAATGAAACTGGCTGGAATCTGGGTTGGTGCCATTGTAGGCACAGGGAGACTGGAGGCCCTCCCCCTCCCCCAATTTTTGCCTGACCTCTGTGTTGTGTTTCGACTATGTTCCCAAAAGGGAACATAGTCGTAACACAATGGCCAAGTTCCCCGTCTCTCTGCTCCTTCTGAAGGACTTCGCTTATTGTGGGTGCACTCCCGGTATAGACCTATCCTGGCACCGAACCTGGCTAAAATGCAATAAGAACAACAAAATACTCAAAGCAAATGTTACCACCATACATTGACTTTTTGCTTTGTGTGCAGAGGAATCTAGCGAGAAGTATATGAAACACAAAATAAAAGCACCACTACCAGCACCTGCTAGTACCCGCTTTCATAATAGTACATAGTGCTGAAGAAGCATGCAAAGAGCAATCCTACGAAGTGAAATATTATAAAGCAACCGGAGGCTGTGTGGCCCTGACTGAGACATCACCACAACAAAAAGGAAAACCTTTCAGTCATACCAGCCGTTCATGCACAGCACTGAAAAGTCATTAAAACCTACCTTCGATGCCTTTCTTGCACAAGAACATTTAAAAGAATACACACTAATGGAGAAGAAAGCTATTATTCAAATCCGACTCTTATGCACTGATGGAAGATACTTGGACCAGGATTTCTAACAATGGCTTTAGTACAACTCTTAAACATATCTTCAAAAGTGCTGACCGCAAGTGGACAAGACAAGTAGGCAGACCACAGTGCGACACAATAAACACATTAACCACCAACCATGAACTTTTGCCGGAGTGGATGCTGCAAGAAATTTTGAATACTGGGAACACTCAACGTTCCCAACCGAAATCTTGAGCTCACAAACACGATAAGAATGTTCCGATTACCTGGTGCCCATCGCCACGATGTGAAACAGGGACATATACACAAACACAACTCATTTTACGTGAATAAAATACTCTTGCTTACAGGTTTAGAGAAACCGTCTCACCAAAATTTTTTCTAATAAGCTCACCACCTTCATCGTTGCTGGGAGTGTGTTCAAATAAAGGATACAGATGGCACTGGCGGGGCTCTATGCAGATGGTGTTCTTCGAATGAATTAGCAATGGCCTGCATGGTCTTTTTTGACCACCTTTCACGTCTGAGCCAATTGTTATATTCCTGTCGACATGGTAGTGTTGTAGTTGTGCCTAAGGAAACGTATGAAAGACATAAATATTAGTGAGAGAGGCATATACACTTTGAGACGTCTTTTAATTATTGCAAATGTAAACTGTGTTAGAAATAAGAAAACCAAATTGTTGCTTTAATGACACTGTGTATATTAGAGAGAAGTATTTGTACTGTGTGTCTACCATCTTTCTATATGCAATGAGTGGATAAAGCCAGGCTTGCTCAAGCTAAATTAAGGCTTGGAAGCTGATCAGAACATGACAATCAATGCACTTTCTTGTATAGCCCCTGTCACACCTGGCTCTCATGTTCATATTTATTATTATTATTATTATTATTATTATTATAAATGTATATAGATAGGGCTCACAAGTTCCTCAATTTATTTGGTCTTTCTTAAAATATAATGCTGTGCCTTGCTCCAAACAAATTTTTCAATATGGAAAACGCCATCACTAGCTGTCCTCTTACTTTATTTGCCTTGAATGTGTGTTTCTTTCAATCAACTGCAGAAAAATTTGCAGCATTAAGTAACTATCTGCGACAAATTTTATTTATTTATTTACATACCCTAAGGACCCGACAGGGAATTGCATATGGGGGATTAGGAAGATTTTCAACATGTATAAGATACATTAAATGTTCAGGAGCATCATTATAAAGAGCTTTAGTGCAATGAAGTGAAGCAAATTCACTTCATTGCACTAATGTTGCCGGGAGTCTGAGTAGTTGCATTATTTCAGTGGGCTAGAGTTGACTCAAAAAGGAACTACTCAGGCAGAAGGTACACAACAATTATGGCAACAGTGGAGTCGAAAGGAGCTAATACTAGTGGATTTTCACATAAACAAGTAGGGAAAAAGCTACTATATGTAATCATGAGATCAAGTAAGCTTTCTAGCTTTTAGACTGGCACGACACAAAGAAGGAAAAAGAGAAAGACGCACGTTACTCAATAGAGTAACTTGCGTGAGCACATTCTTCCTGAGTTGTCCTGTGATGATGTTTTGAAAAAAAGAAATAATTGAGAAATTACATTCAAAATAAAAACAATCATGCATCAGCTCTCTTTCACATATACCGCAGGGTAAACAAATCCTTCACTCTTGTGTACAACTTGTTTTTTATTTTTTGGGATTGCTGGTCAATTTTACGTATTGCCTTGTCGATGTAGTATGTATGTGTTCTGTAACTCTGAATAAACTTGCCTTGTCGATGTAGTATGTAGTATGAACATTGCCTTGTCGATGTAGTATGTATGCGTTCTGTAATTCTGAATAAACTTCAGCCGTGAATCGGCGCTTGTGTTCCTGTGGCTCATTTGTTTTTATTCTTATTCGTTGTACTGTTCCAATATCACGAATCCACATCAACCTAATCTGTCCGTCCTATTCAAGCTTTTTGGCTCCTATAGTTGTATTACTATGTCAGAGTTATGACCAAACATTTCTCTCAAAATGTTTGGAGGACCGTTTGATGTACCACAGGGTTCGCAGCATTCATCACATTGGTTACGTGAATATTGCTTTTTGCTATTCAGGGGCACATGCACGATCCTAATTTTTTATTTTTGCTCACATGGCTTTACAAGCTTCAGTGCTTTTTTGATGTGAATGAGTTAGAAAAGAAAATAGGCATGACTTATGACCACGAGCTTGTTGATCTACAAAAAAAAACAACGCTCCTGATGCAAGACCACATCGTCTTTTATTCTAACTGATTGAAAATTCAGATATTTAGAATAGTGCCTCAACGTTTTTTAAGTGAGGTCTGGTTGCAGGGGTCAAGCTCACAGCAAACATGAAGTTACACTTTATTTTTCATAGCACTTGAGCGTTAGTACCGGGCAATAAAAAATTTATATTACATTCTCACTTCTCATTTGTGGCACTCGAGAACTCGCACATTTGCAAACCCAATCAAAACATAGATTTACTGACTCGTATAATAACATTACAGCTGTTATTCAATATGTTTGTAGCCATCATACCTCAGGTGTCAGAAATTCAATGGGATAATTTTTTGCACCTAAATTAATATTTCAGACATAACAAATGCATAAAACACAGAAAAAATATTTTCACTTTCCCTGAAGAAATGATGCTGGCAAACACTTTATTAGCTAGATTGACTTGACAAGCAGTTAACATGTATTTTCAATCGTGGCATATTGGGGAATGTTTATTGATGTTATGTAAGTTGGATATTTTTGCTGTTTCAGGCCATTTGTGCACTGATGATGACTTCTGCATAGAAAGTGAATCATCTATTTTGTTTTCATAAAACTTCAGTAAAAGTTACTTAAGACAAAGGTATTTTTTTTAAACTTGGCAGCATGACAGCGATGACGAATGATTAGCCCATGTCATTTCATTAGGCTCGCATGTACAAGAGTCTAGTTCACTGCTACCATATGTGCCTTCCAATGCGCTGTCACGTAGCTATAGATAGAAGCTTTTTTATGATTAACATTGACAAGATCCGTAGTCACTTGCAGGAAGGTGGGCTTCGTGTCGATCAGAGTAAAAGAACATGGTCACTGGGTAGACCAACAGTCATGCCTAAAGCAAGTTTTACAGTGTTTCAACCAATGTCTGCCATGAATGTCATGCATACGCGTTTCATTTATTCCATTGCTCATTAGAAGGTGGGGCTTGGTGGAATACTGTCGGTGCATATTAGCTTTCTCTATCTGTTGGGACCAAGAATGACATGAGTGATGCAGCCAGCAGCTACAAAAGCGGGAGCAATAGTGCAGAACCTAGCAATGTTTGGAGTAAGAATATATTCAACCCAACGCTGAACCATGCAATCAACACAAGCCTACAAGTTTGTCTTTTGCAAGGCAGCAGTATAGTCAGTGGCACGATAAGATCCTCAGAAACGTCGCTGAATCAAGTGGTTGGGCTGCAAACATATCTAGTAATGTAACAATGTGTTGAATCTTGAAGTGCCACAAAGCATTCGACACAGGTGGTACGTAAATCCACGTGATGCCATACACCTTACGTTATCTGTCAGGGGAAGCCTTTGGATTTCCCGTGTATTTGGGCATGAAAGACGGTCTAGTAATAAGCCTAATTTTGCTTGTAAGTGGGCGTAAATGATCAGTTCTTAGGTCACAGCATGTGTTGAAGCTAACATGTCTCCTGTTACTGGCAAACGATTCTGCACCACTGAAAGTCTAGCAGCGTCAAAGCTTATATTTCTTGCAAATGGCAGAATTTGTTGTCATGTCAACTAGTTGCAACTTTTTTAAGGTGTATATTTCTCTGGGACAGGTGAACATGTTGATTGGGCTATGTGACAGGGCATCAATGACAATGTTCACAGCTCCTATGATATGTTTCTGATATTGTTCGACATAAGCTGCAGTTCACGGGATTATGGATGCCACAATTGTAACTGAGGGAGTGTAACATGTAGTGATAAGAGATGTACTCACATATTCTATGACAAATAAATCACCTAATTTCTTCTATGTAATAAAGTAATAACATAAGCACTAACCATTCATGCCCACTTGTACGCACAATTAGGTATGTAACCATTAGATAGTATTAGAAATACACCTAAGTACTTGAGAAATCCAAAGACTTCCCCAGGCAAATAAGGTAAGATGTAGTACAGCATCACGTGGGTGTACGTACCACCTGAGTAGATTGCTTTGCGGCACTTCAAGATTCAGTCGCATTGTCACATTGCTGGATATGTTTACAGGGCCAACCACACGATTCAGTGACATTTTTGAGGATCTTTTGGCTTCAGTCTCCACAAAAAATGCTGTGATCCTGCTCAGATAGTGGGCATAAGTTTTCAGGACATGTCAGGGAACTGATTGGTCACCGTACGTAGGTACTCTTTTGACCATTCGGTGATCTAGCACAAAGTGCATTCAAGATGTCAGACAATGATGTACAGTGTAACTCTCATTTGATGTTCAAAATAAAGCGCATACTGTCGTGCAAGCATCTGTTGATCCCCAAAAGTCTGTAAGGGAGTTTTTGGTCTAAGGGAGCTCAATATAATTGCATTTTTGTGTATCAATAGGACGAAGTGGGGGAATATGTAAAATGGCCTGACACCATAGTACAAAATGTTAGTACAGCACGTATTCTACTGTAGGGCTTATCAGCTTCTACTATTCGGAGAGGGGAAGCTCTCAACACCTATAAAATTCCTGGGTAAAGCTGAGTACTAGATGCTGAGATTACCGGGATACGAAAGGTGAGGTTTTGGACATCAAATGCACACCTGCTTATGCTAACAAATCTGCCTTGCTCAGCTGTTGTTTACAGAACTCAGGTGTGATCTGTGCTCATCTAATGAACTCGCAATGAATAGGCTTTTGAGGAGAGCATGACAAAATTCAAGGCTAGGAAAAACGCTGAAACGTGTGTCTCGAATTTCTCATGCCACATGGCATATGTTGAAGATCAGACACGATGAACGGTGTCACTATCAGTATGTTATTTGAAATCTGCTCTTCTTTTAGAGAATTTGATGGTAGAACCACATGAGGCCGATTTCGGGGGAAATTTCTGCATCATATATCTGTGACATCATATACGAATGTGAGGGGCTGGGTTGAAACAGCTAGGCTCAGTTGACTGTTGCTGCTATGCCGTTAGCATCCTGATTTACACTTCAGCACCATTTGCAGAAAACAGTAACACCAACACACAGCAAACATAGGGCTTAGTGAAGTCAGCAAAATCTGTAAATATATACGTAAGTTGGTATGGCTGCCGCGAAAATTCTTTTGAATAAGCCCAATTGAGATATTACTTTTGATATATTTTTGTTGTAAATCAATTTTATGGTTGAGTTTTTGCCATATGCAAAATATTTCTTCTTTGTTTCACTGTATTGAGAGCCCTTAATGAACTACACCATACTGATGTGGGGGCCTCCACAGTTTAATATATGAAAAGGTGATTATGTAGTGTGTAATAATACCGTTGCAATGAAAGAAGCAAGTACAATTGCTACGCCTTAAAACACAAGTAATATTCTGACTGATCACCTCGCACCAATGCAGAGCTTTTTATAGTGGTCAAGCTGTCAAAAATGTTGAAAATTAGCGCTCGTGTTGTGCACACTCTTCGATAGGCCTCATTGTTTTCGCGATGTTTTGTTTATACGCTTGCTGGCAGCATAATCTGCTACTTTTATGAAGTCTATACATGTGATGTTGTTAGGACTAAGTTAATAGCAGACGGGCGTATACGGGGACTGTTATGGCTTTGCGCATTTCTTACTAAGTCATGCACGTGTATGCGCTTAGTTCTTGTATTTTACGAGCTGCCGTATTCTGTTCACGCGGTCTCGTGTATGCCACAAAGAGAGCGATGTGTATACAAGAATAAAAGTATACACAAACATGTGACCATGCTGTATCACCTTATCAAGAGCGTATAGCAAGTGTTTATTTCTAGGTGAAGCGTCGAACCAACGGTGTGGTTGAACCAGTATAATAATATCGTGTTGAATTGTATAGTTTGAACCTAACCTTGAGGCAATGCCTAGCACCTCATACTACCACCTAATTTAATTAGGACGAAAATTGTGAGCTTCTTCGCCTCTTTACGGCCGTCATTCTCGCTTGGTATTTACGCGTCATTCTCGCACGTACAACCGTGGCTTTTCACCCATTTCGAGTTCAAGACTACTGCAGCTACATACTGTCTAGAACTCCGGCATGATGAAATAAAATATATGCTGCAATCGGATCAGCTGGTGCTGACTCTCGCAATTTTGCGAGGATCGCCTGAATTTTCTTGCTGATTCTTTGTAACGGTGTTCTTTGATCGTGATCAGACCTTCCAGGTTGTGTTTGGCGCAGAATCACGCAAACGTTCGGCGCAGACGTTAGCTAAATCACGGCCTTAGAGTGGGAAATTGCGATGCGCAGATTGCGACCGTCTTGTTTCCTCCGCAATGATAGGTGTTCGTGTGACACGTAACGCAAGCTTAGCACAGTCGTAAGAAGTAGTAGGCTTGTTTTGTTGGTTATACAGCCAGCTGGTGCTGTAAAAAAGCTATCATTTGTATGGTACTTCATTAAAAAATTTCGTTTCACAGTCTTTTGCGCCAACCACGACCTTGGTCATGATACCAGCTCGCCAAGCTGAGCGACAGTAGGTTTTGACATTTGATTATTAACTATACCATCGCTGCCTTTCCGAGTGCTAAATATCACTATTGCTAAGGAGGCTTGAAATCATCTTTATATTTTGTCAATAAATACTTCCCTGGCGACATTTCGGGTGATTGTGTCCGATTTCGTTGACGCTCCCTTACCAAGACCTGGCAACACTGATTTTGTCATTCGGGTGCTGGGCAGAGAAAAGAGAATTTTAGCTGCCTCAGCACCGCCTGCGACGATGCAGATTACATTTGTGAGTATAAGTTACTGTTTTTTCTGTACGAGTGCCTTCTTGTTCATATCTGTCACGTGCATCTTAATCAACCGCTCGCCGTAGTGTGCGAGTATTCGGAGAGTAGGTAGGACGAATAGTTACGGCTGGTCGCGTATTTGCAACCCGAGTGATCGATCTTTTTTCTTTCGATTCGAAGTTTCATAGTAGAGTACAGGTAATTTTTTAACGTGTAACTTTTGTAAGCTTACCGCAGTATGACGGGAGCCTATGCTGTCTGCCTATGTCTTGCGTATCCTTTAGAAAAGTGCCTGCCTGTCACCAATGCTAATTTTATGTGCCTGGATGTCAAACTTGTGCAGTGGATCGCAGTGTGAGCTAAATGGTGCATACACGTGGCACATGTCACACCATTTTGCATAACCACTTTTTTACGATGCACCTGAAACAAGGCCAACTACTGCAGTCTGCCATGGGTTCAGCGTGGGCTCTATCTGGAGCGTGGTTCATTGTAACTAGAGGCAGTTCTCTGTGTGGGAGGTTCGTACGCTAGACAAGGCTTGTTTAACTTGCTAGCTATATTAGATATAATGAGCAGCTACGTTTACAAGCTTTGTGACATCAATACGAGTAAACAAAAGTGGCATCAACATTTATGTCAGTTGCGTCGCAGCAAAGAAAGTTGTTGTGGTGATTATGTTGCTACTAGCGGGTTTAGCTTGGCAGACAACAAAAGGAGGTCTGACTTACTTTTTTGTTTTTTCTTGCTTTGCAAGCCGAGCAATACCTTACAGTTCGTTTTGAAAATTCACTCGTGGCGAGTCAGAAACAAAATATCAAATTTAGAGTAATAATTCATCTGAATTCCTATGTTTGCCTTGTCAGCATCGTGTGGTTTTAATAATATAAACGCCCCCCATTCCTCATCTAGTGATACTGGTTCTGCGCACAAAAGTGCCAAACTAAATTTCCTGCACTATCCTAATAAAATAAATGTAGATTATGCCATGCTGCACCAGAGTTCCACATTGGACAGTGTGTATCAGTGGAAATAGTATTGCTGGTCTAAACATTTGTCGCTTGGTTTCAAGGCCATCAATCTCACAGCCATACACGCAATATGTGCTTCAGTGCATGCAGCCAGAAACCAGATGCAATATTTAACCACCCAGAGGTGGAAATTCAGTTGAGGTGAAGAAGTGCGCAAGTGCACAACAACCATAAAGCCCTTAAAATTTTTTGAAACGGTGCTGTAATAGCGAAGTTCAATGCGTTTGATAATCTAAGCACAGTAATCACTCCTTTCTTTCTTGTTTTCACTACCCAGCGTTGGTACCTCTCCCGGAGCCGCTTTGCCCTCTTGCCGAGCACCTCTCCCAATCTTGCGCGGCATACATCATTGACGACATATTGCTCCAAATACTGTCTTGTTGCGGTGGCCACGACTCCACTCTCTGCCAACTGTGTGCTTGTTGGCGAATCGCTGTTGCTGTGCCAGCCGGTGCTTATATGAATAGTGTCGGTATTAACCCTGTGCTACGGACCACAGTACCTGATTTGCAAGCACGTGCATGCATGCGGGCATCACGACAAATGACGAGTGGCGTGGACAGCTTCTTGCAGGCTAACAGGAAGTCGTAGGTACTTGCTTGACCAGCATGTGTATTATGCACGTCATATTCAACTTCTTGATGTCACGTGTTAGCCCGAAAGGGATAGGGGGATCGTTTCTTGGAATTTGTAGAGCACTGGCGGCTTGTTGCGCTGCCACGTGGAGAATCATTGATCATGCAGGATTTTGCATATGATGCACGTGTTTACTTCAAACGTTTGAAAAAAATATAGGGGGTAGTTTAGGGGTCCTAAAATGGACCGGAGCGGTCGCCAGACTTTAAAATAAGGATTGCTTTAGTTATTTGCCATTCATGAGGAACAATGCAGGGCGGCTGAGAAGAGGCTATAGCGAGACACAGCTGGGGGCTAAGGAAGCTCTGTTACACCAGTGCAAAGCGTAATTTACGAGAACGGCTTATGTCGTCGTGGGCATTAGTTTGTAAGCGTTTTATTCAGAATGGGAGGTGATAACATGAAAGAACAAGAGGGATCAAAAGCTTGTAGACAAGAGAAGAAAATTCACAAATGCTTTCAACACATGAAAAATTATAAAATATATACAGCACCTCATCAATATTGGCACGTGTTGTTTTTCAAAGCTTCATATTGTTGAGTTGCATAACTTCAGTCATTTTTTTGTGTCTTGAGTAGATGCTAGTTGGTGTTGCAAGTCAGAGGAGTCATTTTGTTGTGATTACAGCAGCAGGATTACAGTAAGTCAGGTGCAAAACAGGGTAATACAATTGTTTAGGCTCAAGCGCTTCATTTCATTGGAATGCGTGTTGTTCGGACGCCATTTTGTCTCTATTAGGGGCGAAGCTCCTTAGGGCGTGGGCTGTGCGTCCCCTGTAGCCTGTATGTAGCCACCTCTAGTTTAGTTCTTGCAGTGTTCACTAGATGGCGGTACCGTCCTCTGTATGTAGCCACCTCTAGTTTAGTTCTTGCAGTGTTCACTAGATGGCGGTACCGTCCTCTGTATGTAGCCACCTCTAGTTTAGTTCTTGCAGTGTTCACTAGATGGCGGTACCGTCTCCTGTATGTAGCCACCTCTCGTTTAGTTCTTGTAGTGTTTACTAGATGGTGGTACTTGTGGCTGATGATGAAAAGATGCAAGATGTTATAAACTAGAAAGCGGTACTTGTAGTTGATGAAAGACGCGAGATCTTATAAAATAGGAATGATGTCACTTATGGCGCGTGTCATTGGTTGAAGGCAATTGTTCGATTTAGTGCGGCGACGTACGCTAGGGGGAGCGTTGTAATAAAATGCGTTCGCTGTTGGCGCGCGCTCGGAGTCGCCGGATGGATAAGGCTGCACAGCGGAGAGAGCGCAAGGCGGCAGCAGCGCGCGCTCGCAGAGAGAATCCCGATGTGCGAGCGCGCGAGCCATGGGACATCGCAAGCCATCCATCGTCTAAGAACAAATAAAAATTGATTTGTGTATATACACACACAGCGTTTCTCACGTCTTTACATGATGATAGACTGGGCGATTTACACGGAAGATTCACAGTTTACCGATGAATCCCTCCGGAGCTTCGCCCATTCATCATCATTCACCCCGTGAATATGCCGTAATTTTTTTTATTGACACAATGCGGCATTCACCCTTTCTATGCACCTTCCTTGGCTATTCTCATGTCTTGACCATGAAAATAGCCTTGACTACTCTAGTGTGGCTCCATTTCATTCTTTTGTTTCATGTCTGCCCTGTTCTAGATATATTACTTACAAAATAGCCCCTCTGATTTATTGCACGCCTAAGTTGAAATGAAACTTTTTACTCTTTTTTTATATTTCAAATAAATAATGCTTTGCTGCTGTAGTCATCAACGTACGCTATATATAGCATTAACACAAAAGTAAAAATTTTTAAACTTTTAGTATTATGAGCGTGAAAAAAATGAAAAAAAGTATTTATAAAGTAAATGCTGATTAGCTGGTATTTCATTGAATACCCTTTTGGGGCGCTGTGCTTGTACACAGCACAGTAGGTGTAGACTATTTGCGTTCACGTCATCTTTTTTGGGGCTTATTCGCACCTTACAATTTCACGCCGTTTGCAGCAGGGCAGTTGTGTAGCGCCTACTGAACACTTGCGAAACCACCTTTGTACGTTAACAGTAGGAGCGCACTTAAAGTTAACTGTAAAAGATTTGCCGGAACAGCATTCTTTCAGTTTTGAACAGTGTTGACACACTTGAGACATCTATTAACATTTTACGGCATACAAAGGTGGATACAAGAGTTTTTATGAAGGAGAATCAGCATTTGAAATACCATATTTGCTCTTCTTGGGAATTAAAAAAAGTAATAATAATAGGGGGAGAGTCACAGCATTCGAGTCGCCCTTCTTAAATTGGCCGCCCCCTTTGAAAGAGCAAATGGAGTGCTCGAAAAGTACACATAGTGAAGCAACATGCGTGCGAACCACACCACAAATGTTACCTTATATATTAAACTCCACAAGAAACAAGTAACTATAAGCAACATGTTCGAGCACAACCAGTTCATTAGGTGAGAACCGATGACATGCAGAAGCTACATGGTTAATATGTATTTGTTATTGCAATGTAATCGACAAAGTAATGCTGTAAACAGCAGAAGAAGCAAGCATAAATAGCCATGGTGCAGCATTGAAGCCGGTGCACAACGCTGGTTTTTCTGTGCCTGCATTCACACGGTGCATAAACTGTTTCATTCTTGCATGGCATAAAGGAGCATGCTGTGATGAGTGCCTATGCTGTCCCACATCTCGATAGAACAGAGAACATAAACAGGCATTTATTGTAGGCAGCAAATGAGCAACAAATCTGGCCCTTTGCATCAGCCACGAGAAGCCAAATAACATAGAGGTTAATCTGAAGCAAATATTTTTAGCATCCCAGCTTCCTCAGTATGAGCAACGTGGCACACGAAAATTTGTTGGCACTGCCACCTCTATCTGGTACCATACGTTAATATGTACATTTCATGCCTGCACCTGCACAGGTGCCGGCTTAAAATGGGGCTGGGCATGGCGCATTTCTGAGGCTGGGTGTGCTCCACCTGCACAGGTGGAGCGCGCCCAGCTTCAGAAATGCGCTGGGTGTCTGCTAGATGACGGCAGATTCTACACAAGGTCTGTGCAGCGCTGTCGGTTGTTTCAAAAACACATCACTTTTCTAATTATTTCTTTTTTTAGCCTAGCAAGTTTTGTCGTCCTGTCTTGATAACAAGGAATTCCTTTTCTCTCGTGCTGTTGACCTGTGGTTTGTATTCCAAGGCTTGTTTAGGGCATTGTGTCGGCTATCGCTTGAACACTAGTGCTAGTACAGTGTGGCAAGTTTCAAAATGTCTCGTAAGTGCTTTCTATTATGAGAAACCAGAAAGGCTGAAGTCTCAAAATGACGCTTTCTTTAAAGGCTGAGCTCCTGCTAGTCACTTGCTCTTTAAAGCAGAGCATTTTTTAGTGAACTAAAAATGCTTTAGCCATATCTGTTTGTCAGTCGGTCTGTGTAGTATGTAACTGATCGATCCATTTATTCTAGCCATTTAAGTTTGGGCGCTCTGCGATTGTCTCCTTAACTTGACACCTTAGGTCAGCTACTCACTTATGAGTTGACTTCGTCAAGACTCGCTCATACTCAAATTAAGCCATGTGCTTAAGTAAGGGCGAGTAATATTTTAGCGAGCTTGAGGCCGAGCGAGTCTTGTTTAAGAAAATTTTGCTGGGTCAGAATGAGCTCCATGCGCGAAGTATGTATAAGTGAGTTTGAGTGACCTCTTATTTTTTGCCAACTAATGTTTGACATGAACCAAAACGTGCATGACAGGGCAGAGTGTGATATAAAAGTGTTTGATTCACCAATTCACTGACATTTGGTTTCTATAATATACAAGATGATTATTTACAGTACTTACAAATGCATTAGAGAGCCAAGAATTTATGGTTGACTGTTTTCGAAAAGTTTCTTGTCACTGTCTTTTCGACCACTGATTCACCCTGCACCGACCACTTGTTTTCCTCTCTTGCTTGCTGCACCGTCCAGTATTCCAAGGGTCGGTCATGCAGTTTCCTTAACATACTGGGCGTGAGGCCCACCACCGGAGGCGCGAGTGCTGCAATCACTGTGACGTGCAGGGTTGGATCACGTGATCTCGCCTCGTACTGGTAAACGAAAGCTGGCCGTTGCATGTGCGATTTTACTACGACTTTGCAGTGTCTTCATTTTCGAAGAGCATTGTTTTGCTCTGACTTCATGTGTGCGGACTTCTGCAGACTACACAATCCGGAAAGACAGCAAAAGTTACCGGCGGCATGCCACAGTGTGCTGGATACGTGAGGCTACTCTCACGGCAGCTTGCAGTGCCACTGTCACCTCTCTCTTTTTGTGTTGTGATTGTTATTCAACTATGGGGTTAACATGAGCACCGATCATGAATGCTCGCATAAAAGCAAGAAATTCAGGTTTCCGCACGGGAGCCACGCTCACGACTAAAAATAAATGTGCGAACAGTCCAATTATGTATATTTCAAAATAGGATGTAGGTGTGTATATCTAAGAGAAGTTGCTGTCATTGTCATTACACTCAAGAATGTGCCCTGTTGCTGTCCGAATTGTCAGATTGTATAGATGTAGTCCAGAAGTCCACATCTTTTCCCTTTAATTCAATAATTTCACTTTATTCATCTCTATTTCATTGTCAGTTGCTTCTGTGTATTCGGCCGGCACGTTGGACGAAACCTTCTTTCTTACATCATACATGTGGCGCTCTAGATGAAGCTACTTCTCTCGCCAAGGTAACCTAACAGCAGCATGTGTCACTCCCACCCTCCTCTCCTGCTTTCCTTCCCTATGTGTGTACTCGACCACGCTGGTTTCCATCCACCGGTAGCGTAGCCAGGAGGTAGCACACCAGGCCCGTGCCTCTGCCCTCCCAATATTTTCCTACGGTATATAGGGGCGCAGAAAATAACGTGCTGCCACATCTGCTTGCCTAGCGGGGACAAATTCTAATTAACGTGCCGCCCCCTTCAATAAAAACTTCTGGCAGCGCCTCTGCCATGTGCGACGTCAGCTCACAGGGTTCTTTGCTCATAGATCACATCTGTAGGATGGGCCCCTAGCCACTGTCACTTCCTCTCAATGCAGTTTTGATCTACAGGCAAAAACTTGGTAAGCTTTGAAAACTGATTCATCTGAAATACCGTACAGTTTGTGAATAAAGCCTAAAAAAACTGGACACTCCCTATTTCAATAAAGCTTTGAGCCCCCACCCCCCGCTTTTTTTTGTCTTGAAGTTGCGTCGTCACGGCCACGGTCCTGGTGATGGACATCTGCGGTACTGACGCCAGGTCAACGGGGGCGTGCCGTTATTAATTTACCTGGTCGAACGCGCCTTCAAGGGAGAGCCAAAGCGATACCTAGCCCCACGGTGGAAAAAAAACAAGGTGGGAAATTGGAAAGGGGAGGTGTAGTGATTAGAAAATTTCTTGGCTTGGGATTCTAACCCGTGCAGGGAATCCTGAATAGGCCACCTTTGCCATTTCACATCGCTACTTTGCGGAAAAGCATAATATATTTTGGAAGCGGCTGTTATTCCTAGTCACGGGATACTGCACATAATGTTCACTTACCAATGCGCTTGTTTGTTGCCTAATTATGAGTATCAGTGTAACCCCTGATGTCTAAATATGCTACTGGAAATAAATTGGAGCAGTGTATGCCATTTCGGCTTCCCTAAAAACAAACTAAACTCTGCACCAGTTTTTTTGGTTTTTTTTTCACCACCTGTGCTCTTCGGTGTCAGGAATTTCCCAAATTTCATGGTCGCAAGCTTGGCAGATCCAAATTCAAATTTGCAGTGTCTGTCAAGTGATTTTGCACATACAGCAAATGGTAATATGGACTTTATTATTGTTGGCTCAGTGGAGTGGTTCAAATTACCACTTTGATTGAAATAGCAGTGCTCATGTTTACACTGCGCAATACAAGTGATGTAGAATGGATTATACATATTTTGTTTTTAAATCTAAGCCTGTTTTTACTGCTCAAAATTGTGTATCTATTGATGAAAATTGCAGTTTTTTTTCTGTCACCTGCTCGAAATTTACATTTTAGTGCTCCGAAAGTAATATTTTGCTGCTCCAAAAATTGATCCAAGTTGTATTTCGGTTGTTGCACCCCTGATATTGTTAAACAGTAGCTTTCAGTGACGCTGTGTTTAATAAGCAAACAAGTTTGATATTCGGACATTCTTTTCACATTTCTTCTGGTGTCGCCGTAATCACCAACATGCACCTACCACTCTGACCAGTATAACTATTGGCGCGTGACGGGAGAATCTTGTACACTACTCCTGTAACACATGGAATGGAGGAGCTTCAGTGTTTCTGATCACAATCACCTTTATTTCTTGTATTGCCTTTGGCTACGAGCTTAACAAGTGTGCAAGTGCTGCCCATCTCTTGAGAGCCGTGCATATCCATGCCGCATCATATCTTGATGCAACACTCTTAATTGTGCGCCATCTTGTGAACAAGGCTAACAAGTGTTGTGTATTTTCATGTACTAATAAGAGGTTGTATCAATAAAGAACTTCAACATAGAGCAGCAGGGTTAAGTGGTTTTCATGATTTTTCTCACAAATTTGACATTTGCTGAAATGTTTGATCCATCTCGCCACCTTTTCGCAGGATCTAGTGACCGCATAATCTGGAAACCGTGATGTTGGAAATCTCTGGATCTCAGCATAAACATTGCTCGATACCTTGTACACGAATGACTTGCACACAGCCCCTTGTACCAAATATGCAGCAATTTTCTCCTTCATCACTTTGTAGTCAGCGAATGTGTAAGGCAAAAGGGGCTGTTGCGACAGGGGTCTGTATGCCAACACACATTGATAAGGAGCGAGACAGCTGCTCATATTGCGCATTTTTGATACATTTCTGTTTTTTTTGCAGCAAGCTGCTCTAAAAGCATAATAATCAAGAAAATTGCACCTAACTGCTCGGAAACAGCCTCGAAAGCTAGAAATTCGATGCTAATCTCAGCTTCAGTGGGGGAAAATGGTGAGTTTGTCAATTAGGACGCACCCAATTGTGCTTTTTTTCACTTTCTGTCTTTCTGGTGACAAAGGCACCCATGGTGCCGCCATAATCTTCAAACTTTAGCAAATATGCGCGACCCGACAAAAATGTGCGGCCATACATCGAGCGTGCTGCTTCTACTAGCAAGGCTGTGTGTTCTAGTGCCACTGTCGGCTAGCGAAAACCACCGAGTTGGGTGGCAAGCATAGCAGCGTTGACTCTCCAGTTTTCTGTCGTGCATAGCGCATTGCTTCATTCACTGTGGCTTTCATGTTGACGCTGCTGCATGCGATCACCTAAAGATACGTATTTGCTGTGAGCGAGCAACTGTAAACGTAGAGTCATTTTTTTCCTGCATCCGACGCGTCTCCCTGATGCTCTAGAACGTGGACAATTGCTTCTAAAAATGTGTTCCGTGAGCGGCAGAATGTGTGCTACCTATTCCCGGTTTACACCCATTATCTACTAATTTATTAGGGCAGGCGAGTTCTCCTGGCATTTCGCATTTAAAAAAGCCATCGCAAGTGAAATCCGCACATCAGTGCCTGCAGGTAGAGAGAAACACTTGGTTACATGCGAAGCTGTGGTGACAAAACGAGTATTCAAACGATTGTAAACAATATTAACGGGCACCTTCGCACATTATTCGTGACTCATCATGCACCGGCAATCACTTGGCACAAATTTCATTAATGGCTATTCGCCACTGCTTCGTTTTGTAATTGAAACTTGACACAAGTGTTGAAGAAGTGTCGCTGCATGTGTGCCGGCCCTGGGCTACACAAGCTTTTGGCTTATTTCAATCAGTGTTTTGGTCAGCGGCAGTGTGACTTGGTTTTCTTTTTTTTCTTCTTTTTTTAAAATAAAACCTGTTTCTCTATGATCAGCTGTTTGTTTGCGTGGACAGGAATTCTTTCACCTGTGGTGCGCGAGCACTTTACTCGAGTCACAGAGCCGCGCAGGCAGCAATCGCAAGTCGATGTATTTTTGGGAGCTCTTCATCGATGGTGATGACCTATATATATTGAAAAAATATAATACTGGCAAACTTGTGCTATAATAATAGCGCGTGGTTGCATATGTGGAAAGGCGTTATCAGTGTCACTCGCTTATCACTTAGTGCCATATGCAAGAGCTTTACGAGATAGTATATGCGGCGAGATTTCTTGGCTCTCGCGCTGCACTCTGGAGGTGGTCCTGCATGAGGTGGCCGCGAACAGCAGTGCAGTATGCCTTTGTTTGTTAGAAACTCTGGACGCTATCATGCTAGGCTTTTTTTTAAAGCGAAAGACTACTTTTCCGTCACAAATATTCTTATGCAATCACAATTTTTTATATTTCTTTTTAAATGTGGTGTGTTTTTTAATGTTTCCATGGAACCTAGCTTTCAACAAAACCATTTTTAGATATTATTTCACATGTTACGAGGGCTACATAGGTCACATATGTGGTATGTAAAAAAGTGGTGCTGTTCATACCTAGCGATAATCTTCAAAAACTTCCTTCAAAATCTGTTTCAGTGTAATGTGTAATATACGCCATTTAAAATATGCACTGGTGCCCCCACGTTGCTAAACATGGGTATTTTTATGCCCCCAGGACAACTTAGTAAAGGCTGCCAACTACTCCAAAATTGAAATTTTGCCGCTCCAAAAACTGCTCCCAATTTAGTTTCAATCGTCTCACCCCAGTTTGAGTAAAGCGTTAGCCTTAGGTCGAAAAACTGAAGGTTTTATTCCTGCGGCAGTTCTGGCGTAAAGTGAAGTACGCTTCCAATCTCCTTAAGGAGACACTAAAGAGCACAGCAATTTTTTGCATATTAGTAACTCTAATTTCACTATCCCCGAAACACCTTTCTTGCCGGGACATGATGCTCGGCAATGGAGAAAACATGCAGGAAGAAAATTTGGGTGAAGATTCCACTGCGATTGCCGTGCCAAACACCGTGACGTACGAAATATTGAAGGCGCCTACTGGGTAGGGGGGCTCCCACATAGCTTCTACTCAATAAAAATGAACTACGTTGTGTTCAGTGGGGACTAGACCTAGCATACGATGGTTGGAAAATTTCATTGAGCCAATGTCGTGAAAATAGGTAAAACACATTGTGAAATTTGCTACGTGCTGCTCAAATGCAGGGGTGCAACAGCTGTTCTGATGGCGCCAATTTGATAAAATTTCTTATTTGTGCACCGAGCTTTGCCAAAACCATGAAATTTGCCGAAGTTGCGCCAGGCTGCGCCAAAATGCCCGACCAGCCTCAAAATTCTCTCATTTGCGCTAATTTGAGCGAGAAATTGAGACAACTTCAGCCACTTGTAGTTTGCATCATCAATGTATGCGGGCAGACCCTAACCCGAAACCGCAGTGTTAGATAGCTGCTCATTAGATCAAGACACTCGCAAAACTCAATCAACCAGATGAAGTAACAACGCAGCGTGCCTGTCGCTCTGCTGACCGCAGCAGATATTTACCGGCGGGACGACGCAACTACAACACAAAAGATGTGTTGCCGTAGCCAGCAACACTTCATTGAGAAGTTTGATATTCCAGTCAGCAAGTGTGGCCATGGCAATGTTAGGAACAATTACAAACTAAAGCCATAGTTGCCATAGCAACGCCACATGCGATATATATCCAGTGTAATTGCGAGGCCAACTGGCGCGTGCCATTATTACTTCATCTGGTCAACCACGCCTAGCAAGCAAGCCAAGAAACTGAGCCCTAAACCTAACCCCTTCATGAAAAGAAAAAAAAAACTGGAGAGGGGGGGTTGTGGTTCGATATTTTCTTGGTCTTGTTTTAGCCTGCGCAGAAACGCCGCTTAAGCCGCCTTCGCTATAGTACATGGGTGGCCTGCAGAAAAGCAATAAGAAATCAAGAAGGGGCTTATAGTTGTAGTCTCTATGGCTCTGCACAGTTTGTTCAATGACTGATATATGTATACGCGACATATTTGTGAGTTCTAATATGCTCGCTTATGTCTAAAAGAGATACTGCCAAACTGTTTCTAGTACAATATGATATCTTTGCAGCTGTAAAAGATAAAACAGTTTTTTTTCCAGTTTTACGAATCTCATGGTCACATCTTGGGAAATCCACATTTGAATTCTGAAAAATAAATAGACCGACCTGGTGACTTCTAATGTAGACCTCATCATTGTTTGCTGAGTTGGGTGATTAAAAAATTACTACTTTGTCGAAATAGTAGTGCTCATATCTCATATTCACTGTGCATGATATAGGAAATATTAAATGGCTTGCACACACACACACACACACACGCACACACACACACACACCCACACACACATACACCCACACACACACACACACACCACACACACACATACACACACATACCCCCCCCACACACACCACACACACACACACACCACACACACACACCACACACACACACACACCACGCACACACCACACACACACACACACACACACACCACACACACACAAACACACACACACACCACACGCACACCACACACACCACACGCACACCACACACACCACACACACACAAACACACACACCACACACACACACACACACACACACACACACACACACACACACACACACACACACACACATATATATATATATATATATATATATATATATATATATATATATATATATATATATATATATATATATAAATAATTGGTCACACTGACGAAAGCTGGCCCACCGAAACGTATGAAATTAATATTATTAAAAGTGTTTCCTCGTTAGTCGTGCTTTTTCGCTTCCGTATATATATATATATATAGAAATTTGGTCTTTAGTAGTAAAAAATGAGTGTTTTCTCTCTTGGAACCTGCTGCAAATTTGAGTTTTGGTGCTCCAAAAGTAATATTGGGCTGCTGCGAAAATCGCTCTAAATTCTAGTTAGGCTAATGCACCCTGGCAAACGTTTAAGCACGAAATTTACCATAAAATTCTGACCTTGATTTTTGTTCAATAATGACGAAATGATGACAGTGAAACTTGTAGCATTAGAGTTCTCAGACCATAGTTTGTTAATCTAAGTGAAGTCATTGTTTCTCTTTATTTTCCCGAGTATATCTACCTGCGGCCGGTCTGGAGGAGCCCGCTCGCTTTCTTTACGGCCTGTGTACAAGAAGAAGGCTGTGCTTCTACCTATTGCCGTAATCTCGTTCCAAACTAACTCACCGTCGTCCATTGGAAAAAAAGGCTAGCACACTCAAATAATGCTCAGGTTATTTATACTGTTGCACTTCGTGGTGGTACCAATACAATAGAAACATGGTAGGAAGCATACATGACAACTCTTTTGAATACTTCATGAAAGGAGTAAATTGATAAATATTCCATTCTGCACGCCTGTACCACTGCGCCTCACATTCAGAAGCTCGGTTAATGATCCGTCAATAACTGCAGCCGAAATGACAGACAACGTAATCTTTTTTTTCCTGAGAAACATAGTTTTGGGAATGTTTACTTCGAATGCACATGCCGGCAGCCAGTGCCCATGAAAATGATAAATTTTGCACATTCTTGTTCAAGGTTTTACATATCGTGTTCATTGAAATAAGCACATCAAAAAGGTGATTGTAAAATAATTAAAGGGATGGTCACTTATTTTCTCAAGTATGTGTGAATAGCAATCGCAGTTGCAGGAGTAATAGATATAGTTGTAAGAATATCAAAGAAAATAATTATTGTTTGAAATGAAAACACAAAAGTTAGAGACATTAAAGAGCATGTAGTGATAGTTTTGGAAAGTCGTTGTAGTGAAGAAAAAAACACAACCCCAAGCCCACACAATCCCATATGCAATCTTCAGTGCCGATTAAAAAATGCGAAACATTTCATATGCAATAAGGCTCGCCACAGACGCAGGGGAACAATACAATTTTAGAGAATCAGAAAGCGTTCTCATTATTACTAATATATTTTCATTGCGCCTGAAGAAAAAAAAGCCCTGTTTATAAAACATTGTCTTGATGCTTTTAGCTGAAGTAGCGACATTCTTTCTACAGCGAGAAATACTTTTGTGTGGGGTTGTAAACAAAACCAGAAGGCATGCTGTTTTGATCCGTTAACACTTTATGCAATTAACTAGAAGAATCCGGAGAAACTTTTCAGAAGTAATTAGCACCGACTTTTCTGCGTGACTCTTGTCCACACTTTCCGGACAGCCCAGTAACAGTGAATCTTAATGGTATGACTCAAGAATCAACTGTAATTGTCAATAATTTTTGTTCGAGGAAGTTATTTCACTGATATGTTTATAAAGCATGCCATAGTGGAAGGCTTTGGGAATTCTCACCATGTGGAGTTCTTTAACCTGTACCTAAATGATAAATTGAACAACACGAGCTTCAAGCATTTTGGATTCAGCGAATAGATTATGTTCAAGCATAAAAAATGATTTTTGTGCTGTTGCGTGTGCGTATTCATTACCCAATGTATAAGGGCCAAAAAATACAGGCTGTGCCCACACGCCTCTAGTACTCTCACTGCTTCCTACAAACGTAAAAGCCATTGGTTAGAGAAAGTGGCCGGGTAGAGCTGATTTACAATACAATGGGTATACCAAAAAAGGCGTTCTGAAGAGTGTGCTCTCGACACCCTCATGCAGAGTGTGCCGTCACTGTGTAGAAAGAACTATATTGTATTTGCGGCGTGGCTGCTTAGGTAATAACAGGAGGGAGTGAGCGAGCGCCTATTGACCAGCCGTGATTCATTATCCATTCGTTATTGTTGCTTCCTTCGCAATCGATCAGGTAATCGTGCATGTATCAAAATGCATACTGCAAAACCATCTAATATTGCTGTACCGATTCATCTTGTTGGCATCACTTAAAGGAGTACCGACACAAGCTTTAAATATTTAGGGACTGTTTTCTAAACAATACGATTGGTTTCAAGAAAAGAGTTGTGTGTTGCCTGAGAAAGCATCGCATATATTTTTTAATACCTCTACGTTTAAATAACACTTTCAGTTTCGATATTATGTAGGAGGCTTCTCCGTGACATGACAAGGCAGTATGATGTTGCAGGAACTTGGCAATTCGCTACGTAGTAATGACAAATAAGCGATCTGCTCTTAGTACATATTGCCACGTTTGATTCGTCAAGTTTTGTTATCGCCCCAATACACTACACAATTCTCAGCGCAAACCACGCCTGAAGTTTTCGAGAATCTTGAGCACAGTAGTAGGTCATTTCAATAAGATCACGTCCACTCCGGGAACTGTACAGATTATTCTGGAACCTAAGCTACCGCCAGCGATAACGCTAGAACATTCGACGGCAAAAGTATAAATGCTGATGCACTTCGCCGACTGTCTCTCTCGTCCGCCTGTCGACCACCCAGCGCCCGACGACCCGGATGACGACAATTTCTTGGGAACGATAACTACCGACGACTTCGTTTAAAGACAGCGGGCCGACCCGGAACTTAAGGCCATAATAGAATACCTCGAAGGCAGGACCACCGAAGTTTGAAAGTATTCAAGCGCGCACTTTCATCGTTTTTCATGCGAAACGGTGTTCTCCAAAAGAGAAACTTTTCACCACTTCGATCGAAGTAACTCCTTGTGGTGCCTTCAGCTCTGTGACCAGAACTCCTGCAGGCCCTGCACGACGATCTGATGGCAGGGCACTTCGGTGTTTCTCGCACGCTCGCGAGGATACAAGAAAGGTACTACTGGCGACGTCTTACCACTGACGTCACTCGTTATGTGAGGACATGCCGGGACTGTCTGCGTCGCGAGACACCACCAACAAGGACAGCGCGACTTCTGCAGCCAATTGAAATACCTCGCCGACCATTCCAGTAGATTGGTATGGACCCATTGGGGCCGTTCCCGACGTTGGCTTTTGCAAAGGAGTGGATCGTGGTAGCTACCGACTATCTCACCCGCTACGCCGAGACAAAAGCCCTGCCCAAAGGCAAAGCATCCGAGGTAGCTAAGTTCTTTGTCAAAAATATTGTCCTACGTCACGGCGCCCCGGATGTCCTTATCACCGACAGAGGAACGGCATTTACTGCTGACCTAACTCAAGCGATCTTGGCATACATCCTGACAAACCACCACCGGACGACAGCGTACCACCCACATACCAACGGCCTCACCGAGCGGCTAAACAAGACGATCGCCGACAAGCTGGCAATGTACGTCGATGTCGAACACAAGACGTGGGACGCCATTCTTCCGTATGTGACCTTCGCATACATTACAGCGGTGAAGGAGACGGCGCAGATATCTCCATACAGATTGGTCTACGGAAGGAGCCCGGCAATGACGCTCAATGCCTTGTTACCCGACGTAACCGACGAAGAAAACCGCGGTGTGAGTGAATACCTTCAACGCGCCGAAGAAGCCCGACAACTCGCGCGTCTCCGTATGAAAAATCAACAGACGACCGACGGCCGCCGTTACAATCTTCGACGACGCTTCGTGAAATACCAGCCCGGTGAACGTGTTTGGGCGTGGACACCGATACGCCGACGTGGACTCAGTGAAAAGCCTGTGCGACGGTACTTCGGACCGTCCAGGGTGGTTCGACGTTTCGGCCCACTTGATTACGAGGTTGTCCCGGACGGCATCACCAACTCTCAACGACGCTGATGGCGACCTGAAGTCGTCCATGTCGCGCGCCTCAAGCCGTTTTATGCGCGTTAACAAACTGAAACAGTGTTTTTTGTAATATTGCTGTTTCGTAAATTATTCATTGTGGTTTCTTGCATTATTGTTGTACATTCATCTTTAATTAGAGCATCGGGACGATGCCTTTTTCACAGAGGGGCAATGCCACGTTCCATTTCTCAAGTTTTGTTATCACCCCAATACACTACACAATTCTCAGTGCAAACCGCGCCTGCAGTTTCGAGAAGCTTCAGGGGACGGATTCACAAAACTCACTTACAAAAACATTTTTGCGCAAGAGAAATTTTGTTGCGTAAGTCGATTCACGAAACGAAAAAACGTCGTAAGAGGCCATCGTTGTCACATTGGCCGCTGCAAATAAAGCGCGCTGTGACTGCCCGGGAACATGTCAGCGATGATGATGCAGTTGCTATATTTGCTTACGTCACCGAAAAGTGCTCGTAAGTGGATTCACGAAGCGAAATTGTGCGTAAAAACAGCATGGCTGAAAAAAAATCCTAAGAGTGGTCCGGACCACTCTTAGCAACAATGTCGCTACTTAGAACCTGCTGCCGCGGCGGTATACTTTGGTGCCCTGGCTGGTTTTGAGTTAATTCACGCCCATTAAGGGCTGCCTGATGACTGCTGTTGCGTTTTTATTTCTTTTGGCGCTTTGAGCTTCGCGCGTTATTTCTCTTCTACGCAGTGGATGGTGTTGACAACCACCATCGTCCAATAAGTTTGAAGTCGCAGTAATTGAAGAATTCTATTGGGCGTCAATGGCATAAAACTACGCATGTAAAGATTTGTGGTTGGATGAAAACCAATGTGATACGTGAATGGTCGGTGCATTCGAACGCGGCTTGGCATAGGATCCACCTTATTTTTTATGTTGTTGTGTTGCGCACCATCTCACCCCAATTAAAAGTGCGACTCGAGATCCTTGCCTCATTGGTGGAAATTACCACCAAAGAGGCTAATGGGAGCACATTCTTTGCACGCTATTGAAACTAAACATGAGAGGAAGTTTTCAGTGAGTGGTTCATAAAGTTTGTGCTCTAGTTTACTTTCATTGGCTCTAACTGTCCAATGAATGCGATCTCTGAAATACAGCTGTCGATACACTTTGGGACGATCTGGAACAAAGCGTGCTTTGTAAACCAAAGCGTTTAGGGGTGCGCGTGATTACGCATGGACCTACAAACAAATTATGCATCTTCACCTTCACTGTTCAGACACCGATATGGTGTCTGAACAGTGAACCGTGATAGTATGGCAAGCAATTGGAATGAAATGACCCTAGCAACTTTGTATGACATTGAAAATATGCAAACCCACCCGATTCTGGAGCAACCCTTGGCTTAATTCATCCCTGCGTCAAGTACCAGCCATTTAACTTGGCGCACTGCGATCTGCTTGGCGCACTGCGGCGCACTGCGGCACTGCGGCAACTTGGCGCACTGCGGCGCACTGCGATCTGCTTGGGAGCTTCGAGGGCACAAAACTGCCTAACAGCTGGCTGCAAGGTTAGTTTTTCTTTAATACATACGATTATGTGAACACCACTTACTGTGAACAAATTGAAAACCCAAGCATGGTTGCTTTCAGTGGATACCTGTAATATTCTTACACATAATTCTTATTCAACATTTATAGAGCTAAATTGCAAGATAATTGAGAGTGTTGAAAGCTGAAAGCCTGCAGCTTATGAATGAAACTCCAATAATCTGAGACTCAAAATCTTCTGCTTTGAAACGAGCACAAATACTTTGATTCCTTATTGAGCTCTCGAGCTTGCGACTCCCTCTGTGGATCAAGTGCTTTGGAAGGAAATAGCAAGTGGGTGAAAATTGCCTGGCTGTTCACAACGTGCAAGGAGAAAGACCTATTGAAGAAGCCTCAGATGCCATAAGGCCAATAACTGCATCTTTTACCTAATGTAGCGTTTTCTCTCTCAGTGCTGTTGCTTGTGTTTCAGCCGAACATGTTCACCACGATTGCATAGTGATGTATATTTTTCTACAAATTGTACCTGACCTAGGTATGCATTGTTGATCTCTAAAGGTGACGTTCAGTGCGTTTCAAAGCCATGGCTTCTCATTTCTCTGTCTGTGGCTAGCCTATTTCAGCAGCAGAGCGATGCAGCTAGCACACATGCAATCCAAGTCATGGAGCGCTCCTTTAGTGTTCTGTGCAGGACGCAGCATATCCATCCGGCAAGACACTGGTATCAACAATAATGGTAAGTGTTGGTGGCACCTGTAGGAGCCCGTTGTGTTTGTTGCGTATGATTATTTCTCCTGATGAAGTACATTTTTGAAAGGTTTTCTTCATTTAGAATAATAGATATCAGCTAAAAGCACACTCATAATCCACAAGTTCTTTGTGTCTTCTAGACTGCCCATTTGCTCCTATATGCAGTACGGTGAGCTGGCTATGTTTGACAACCTTAAAGTTATGAACATTGGCTGTTGTGTTGTAATGCAGTCTAACTTGTGTTTCTTAGTGAACTTATTTGTGGTCTGCTTCTCGCGCCTAGTGTAAAGTCAAAATAGAAGAAACTTTATTGGCTTTTTATGTCTGGCAGAAGTTTCATGCCTTCATCTACAACATTGTAGTTTTGCTCTTGTATCATATAAATATATTTTCAGTCTCCACTGTTTGTGTGTGTGTGTGTGTTGAGGCTTGTCATTGGCTTCTGAAAATACAATATTTGTAAATATGAGCACATAATTGACAACTATACACTCTTGCAAGTAGCATGGTTGTAACAATGATCTGTGTTTTTCTAAGTTCTAGCAGTAACAAGGGGTTCGGTGCTCCACAGCCATGTACAGTGTATCAAGAACAGAGCACAGAAGACCAACAAGTATAAAGGGACTGCCAGTGACTGTTCTCCTGCTCAAAGTTTACAACAGTAGAAAGAGCACGTTTTGATGTCAGGAGCAGCTGCTGCTTAACTTCTTAGCAGTGCATTATTCAGCAGTTCATTTACTTGCATTCGAAATTATTTAAATTTTGCATGGAAGATACCAAACAATGACACTAATTTAAAGGCTGCTGTAGGGTTAGTGGGCAAATATTTTTGAGCTGAAGGTTTTAACATGTGCGTTAAGTGCCTGCGTGCCTCTACATTTACATGCCAGAAATGAAAGCATCCATGGTCCCCAATGGTAACTGTGTTTGCATTCTTTGTAGTACAAGAAGTAAAGCCATGGATGCAGTAATCATGTACTTAGTCGATGTAATCCTTCAGTGTACACTCATTTGTATAGCACCAATGATGCCATGAGTGTATAAGCTCTGGGAAGCGAATCTATGTGGATTATTTTACTTGGAAGGAAGAGGATCATCACTACTCTTAGTATATCTTAACAGTAGATTTTAGTGCTTGGGTATTATCCAACTGCCTGTCCGTCCTTTAACAGTCTACTTATCTACTGTGTATGTGTAACTTCTTAAATGTATACTTTGCTCGGATAGGTTTGTTCATAATGTAATGCAAGTGACTTATCATCTATGTAGCTCTACTCCGAATAGAAATAAAAGTATTTATTTTTATATGTAGCTATAGCATGCATTCACTTGTGTTTTTCTAGGTGCTTGTACAATTGTTTAGCCCTACAAAAGTGCTGGTATACTCTAATATTGAATCTGGCATCTTAAAATAGTTTGTTAGTGGAAGTAAGAATGTGTTTACAACCAATATTACTATCCTCAGATGAACTGTGAAAATCCTGTGGAAATTCATTTACATTTTTTGAATTTCGTGAAGGCAATTGTTGTTATGTTCTTTAATTGTGGTCGCTGTTTCATGAATTGACACATAATTACTTTGCAGTGGTATAGTATTAGTTGTTATTTTACACATATGTGCTGAGCAACATCGCAGTTGAGGCCAGCAGCAAGACATACATGCAGTGCACTGGAGCATCACCTCACATAGTGTACAGTCTTTGCCCACCAGTAAAATCAATATTTTTCAAGCAGACTAATAGACAGCTGTATGGGAACTGTGTTGATGTGCAAACTTTGAAGTCTTCTTGAGGAGTGTTTTTCATCATTTTTGTCCTAGTGAAGTAGCTACCCAAGGCCACAACTGGTGGAAATGTGGTGGTTTCCTCTCTCCAAAAGCACTCTTACCAGCTGCCTCAATGTTAGCATGGGGTGAATTCACGAACTGGAAAAATAATTGGTCTTTGTTTTCTTGGCCGAAAGAGTGACTTCCACCGTTGAGCCACCACGACGCGCCAGAATAGAAACTTTTAGCTAAATAAAGTTGATTCTACTTTTGAGAAGTGTTTTGGGGAAACGAAATGGCACCTATAGCTGTCGACATAAACACTGTTTGCACCAAGGAGCTTAGTAGCTTATAATTGTATTATTCATGTATTGTCAAGAATTTACTCGCGCTGTGCCAACTTTCAGCCCAAGTGTCCTAACATGCTTTGTTAGTGGGTTGTGAATGAGCCAAGCTATGTAAATAAACAGAGTAATATTGCAGACATGTACAAAATATTGATGCACAGCCCTTTTCTTTAGCATGACATTGTCAAGGGCTTTATTCTTGTGTTTTTTATAAAAATTGCTTGTCACTAGGCAGCAGCGGAAAACTATGCATGGAGCTTTTGCAAGATGGTTCGAGAAACACCGTGTTCAGGTATAACAGTGCCGGTGGATTTCTCTCGTAAGTTACTTTCTGTAGTATATTCAAAATGAGTGTATTAGAATTGTTGTTTTATAGCCATTCATTTTAATATTTACACCTGAGTGTATGTATGTATGTATGGGTGTACATATGTATATATGTGTGTGCGTATATGTATGTATGTATGTATGTAGTATGTATGTATGTATGTATGTATGTATGTATGTATGTATGTATGTATGTATGTATGTATGTATGTATGTATGTATGTATGTATGTATGTATGTATGTATGTATGTATGTATGTATGTATGTATGTATGTATCTTTTAAATGAGAATCCGTTTTTCAATGGTGAGTAAGTTTGGTATAGATTTGGCTGAATTTGTTTCTAGTTATTTCTCTTTTGAGCCGTTTTACATTTCAATTTGTTTTGTACTGCATAAAAATAAATGTAACCTTACACAGAATATGTGTGTTCGAAGAAGTTGTTTCATTTACCAACCTACAGTCATGGGCAAGAAATTGGGTAAAATGGAACGAACCTTCGATGATTAGTTTAGAGCATAGCTACTCTACATGGCATATCTCACACACATTGCTTTGGTTGAGTATGTCAATTTCAACCTTTCAATTTTAATCAGAATAAACAAGCTATCACCCGTGGTTGTATATGTGTGGGATATTTATGCGTACTGTGATACCGGTTCGCAATTACAATTAAGGTCACAAACCTAGTCAAGCTGAATACACGAATTTTGTCCATGCACCTTTCATCTGCACTGGAACTGTTGTTAATAAAAAATAAACTTCAGTTTAGAAATTTATTCTAGTAACCAAAAGCAGGGTATCTTTTTATCACACAAATCAAATTGCCATTGTTCTGTTCCATTCTGGACAATAGGGGACCCTCAGCAGAACTCGATTAACTGCTGTAGTTCATTTTAACCATTGACAGCGACATTTCACTGAAGCGTGCAGCTTGGCAAATAGCGGGAGAGAAGACACAAACTAATCACTTTGTTTGCGTCAGCTCTAACTGTCCGTGCTCTTTGGTCTCGCTGCATGTGATGATGCCCACCAATTTAGCACGAAAGCGTGTCCCTACAAAGGCAGTCAACTTGGCTGCAAGCAGTTAGCTCACTGCATGTGTAGATTTCCTTCAAAACACCGTGAAGACTGATTCCTGGTCGAATATCCAAACACGTGAAAAGTTATATACCAGGTATGATATTGGTATTTCAGCACTGGACACTTTTGCGATAAGAGAGGATGGAGGAGAAAATTATGAACCCTGAATTGTTTAATTTTTGAAGGAGCACAGTACAGCGCTTTTGGGTCAAAATGGGTTTGAAAGAAGCAAGTGCGAAAGCCTACTTCTCAAAAAATTAGTACCTGCCACCACGCATAAAGTCAGGCCGGGCAACCTCTTGAAAAAAAAAAAGTGCTCAGTGATTCTGCGAATCGAATCGAGCACCTCCTAGATTGTAGTTGAGCGCTGTAACCGCTCGTCCACTGCAGCAGTGCTTGCATTCGCCCTATTGCTGATATATTGTCATTCCTTCGAATGAAGCCAAATGCAAAAACGTGCGGTGAAACTTCGTCAAAAATAGAAAAAATTGTAAGAATGCGTTTGCCCAAGGTTACTAAAAGATAGAAACCGCCACGTGTGACTGTATAACCGTGCGCTCTTTATTCTTGTACATTACTGTCATGACGTTGGGATAGCCGGCTCTAACGTAGGCTACATTCTCATAGTTTGCCAAATATAAATAAGAAAATAAAAATATATATATATCGGCCTGTGACAACGCTAATCAACTATTATGAGTTAACTGTCACTAGTGTCACTTTCACTAGATGAATGCTCAGTTTGCTTCCATTATCGTTATTTAGGAAAGTTTTGGCTCATTACCTCAACTGTCCTAATTAGCATTGATTCTCACATCTAAGGACAGTCACAGTTCATCTCGCTTTTTGAGTGGCTGTCACTCCCATATAATGCCTACTCCACTTTTTTATGCTCTCCGAGCATCTGACGCTGCTTTGCGGAGACTTTCCCTGACGTCTGCTGGGCCAGAAAATTGTCTGTATTATCTATCAATTTCAAGCTTTTGCGAAGGCGAAACGAGTGTCTCTCTCTCTCTCTTTTCATCCTTTTCGCACGTGTGATAACGTCTCTCGACCTCAAGACTCGTAATCGCGTCCCTTGCTTTGTTTGCGCACTCAAACAACGCTGGACGAAATATTTGCACCGTGTTTTGTGAAAAGCATTAGCACTGAGACACCTCCAGACGAGTCTCCCTCATTTTACGTAGACATATACCTAAGCGTAAGCGTATGCACGTTCTCGCATTCCGGCTTTATAAAAATGCTGCGGCGCGTGGAACCAGCGAAATTGCGCTCACAATTTCATTTGATTACTCCTGTTATCTATTTCCGCACAATTCGTATGCAGGCACCAAAGTCGCTCATGTGTCTTGTAGTAAGAATATTGTAACAAAGGCTACCTTTGACTATAGGTACAAAACACGTTATGTTCACCACTATAACGTGCTAGATTGCACCAAATTAGTTAAGTAGCAGCGCAGCTTCAATGAAACGTAAAGTAACTGGTCGCGTTAAATAGGGGAAGACATTCGAGGCACATTTTCAAACAATGCATGCATCGATTTATGTGTGGTTTCATTTATGTGGTGCACCTGGAGTGTTGTTTACTTGTACTTGGCGAGATAGTGCATGGATTGCTCGGTGGCTTAAGGCCATCTAGCAATTATTTTTTTTAGCTACAGTTGTTGAATAAAGGCGAGTGCTTGGCTTTGCACAGCCCATCAAAACGTCTATTACAACGTACGCGGCATCCCGTAAGCGCTGTAGCAGACGCTCGCGGAACTGAATTTTATATGCAGCAAATCATTGGCTATTATCGTATACTCTCGATGCTAGACGCTTTGCGTGCTACCTTGATATTATCGGCACACACTTCTTTCTTTCCTTGTCGTTTCATCGGCTACCGTGTGTCCTCCTTGCCCTCTTAAGTGCCGAATAAGGTAAATTCATACCCACGCTATAGTAATCCCTCCAGATAAGAGAATTTTTGGCTAAGAAAATACGTAGCCAAAGAGAAAGCTTTGCGAATTCGGCCCCAGGTCTGTAGTAGATCATTTCGATATGATCATGCCCACTCCGCGAACTGTACAGATTATTTTGGACCGTACGCCGCCGCCAGCAATAATGCTAGAACATTCGATGGCAAAAGTATAAATGCCGACGCACTTCGCCGCTTGTCAGTTGTTGATCGACGGCCGACGCTCCGTTCGCTGCTATTAGTCCAAGACTGCTACTGTAATCGGACTTTCCGTTTACCGGGCACAGTTTCGGCCAAATAAACAATTCATTGTTCGACTCGCAGTGTGCTCCATTCGTCCACGTCACAACCCCGTGACAATATAAAGCATGAGTGCATTCTCCTTATTGACCATGACAATGATTTTTGTGATTCAGGCTGCATGAGAACTGTGTTTGCGAACTCGGTGGAACCTTGTTGATTCGTCGCGATAATTTGCACCCTATTGCTTGCCAATACTCTGGAACAAAAACTTTAAAATCAAAGTAACTATCTCATGCACGCAGGCTACATATTGTGTGGTAAGGGGTAAAACTAGTTGCATACCAAGGCCACTAAAAATGTCCCTTTTGCGATGTCTCATAATTTTCACGGTACACCTTTAAACAACGCTAAAACCAAAAACATTGTTCTTCGATTAGTAAAGTAAAACTTCTCAATCCAGGAAATACCACTTGTACCACGAAACGATGCTTGGTAAGAGAGATAACGCGTGAAAAGAAATTGTGGGTGGAGATGCCACCTTGATCTTCTCGCAAAAAACCACGAACATCATAAAATTCAAACGCGTGTACCGGGTCTTATGTAAGTATTCATTTATCAAAATTAAGTGCACTGTTGTCTGTCGGTGCGATGGGCCTAAAATACGAAGTTTCAGAAATATTCATTATGCGAATGTTGCGAAAATACAATACATTTTCAAAATTTTTGAGCATCGCTAAATTTAAAAAATAAACTTCAACCCTAATTTTCTCCGCTGAGAATGAACTTGTGGCACTAGAGGCCTCGGCGTGCAGTGTGTCAGTCTAACCTGAGACATTCGTTCTTTTTAGTGTTCTTTTAAGAAAATATTGCCAACTTCTGGTGTTGTCCTTTCTTCTGTGTGTGATCTCCTCGCCCTCTTGACCGTATATATATTCCCACCATCCGTGCAATAAAAATGTCTTTAAGTGTGCACTGTGTCCTATCTCTCTGCTAAACCTTTCCTCTGAAACATTTTCTGCGCACTGAAAAAATATATTTCTCTCTCAAAAATAACGAAAGGGCGCTGGCGGTACTGCTGCGTATTCAAGTGCAACAGTATGTAAAAAAAAGGAAAGGGAGAACGTAGAAAGAGGAGGCAAAGTTGCATCCAAGCGGTCAGCCGAGCAAAATTCTGCTCTCTCTCGCCTTTCTAGTGCTGTCGGGCTGTTTCTAAACCGGTTATCACGTGTCTGCTATATTTATTCAGTAGTGAAGACAGCCATCAGTGGAAGCCAGGGCCAAACAGTCGAGATGAAAGGGTGTTTTGCTGGAAATGAAAGGAGCATACTATGCGACAAACAGCATTGTAAACTTTTTTTTATCTGGCTCGCTGAGCGTTGAGTAGTGAAGTTCAAGACTAACAAAGTTTCCATGCGTCCGTCCACTTGACCATCACCACCAAACTCTATCTGATGCCACTGCGTGTAGTGAACGAAACGATAGGCAGGTAGTGTTTTTTTTTTGTAAACAGTTATGTGCAAACGAAAGCTGTAGTGGCCACAACACTTGTGCAGTGCCATGTTCACACGCCTTTGAGCTGCCATTATGTTGCCTTTTTGTGCCCCTCCTGCTTGGTCTACAGACTGCAGTATGTAATAAATAAATAAATAAAATAAATAAAATAAAAGATACTCTCACGGTCAAAACTCTACGCCAAAGTGCCTCTGTTTAACTTAATTTGTGCAAAAGACAGGGTTCTCGTTACAAACAAAGGAGCCGACTCCTCAAAGCTTAGCTTTACGGAGCCAGCCAATTCAGCAAGCGTTTTTCTCACTTGCTGCCATGGCTAAGTAACATCGAAATTTATGTGTTGCTAGAGAAGTATCACATGTCTTCAACGTTTACTGGTTGTTTAGTTACCTAACACGCAGTTTCAATTTTTTTCCACTTGCCTGTGTCAGCTTAAAATGAGTATGTCTGTTCAATGTCGATAATTGCTGGGCTCTAATGTGCCAACAATATATCATTCTGAGGTACGCTGTAGTGTGTGTACCAAGATTGTGGTCGTTTGGGTTTCTCCAATGCGCACATATAGTTTGGGTCACGGGTGTTCTTTTTCTATTTCGTCCCCGTCTAAATGCAGCCAATATGATCGGAGATCCATCCCGTGCTATCAAGCATAACACCGCGACACCACCCGTGCTATGCTGTCACAGTGGTTTGCTTAATCAATGTCCACGTACATACATACCGCAGACAGGATGTACTCATGCCACCAGAAAAAAAAAGGGATGCCGCAACCACTACTTATTCGCTTTTTTTACTACAGAAGTGGGCAGTGTAGTATCGTCGCCGCGCGGGCATATAAGCCAGTACTACCGTAGCACAAAATCCCAACCAGAAAATGATCACAAGGGAGTTGACATCCCTGCACAACACTGTCTCTTCGATGCCATATGTATATAGGCAGTGCACTTTGCAGAAATGCTCTCCGTTTTCAAGCGCTATTTATGAGAGAGTAGCCTTCAGACAGTTTTTTAAAACCACAGTACAGTATTACTGGCGCAATCGCTTTTAGAGCTGTTTGTTCCAAAAGGAAGCACAGCAGCGCAACAAGTGCGTGCTCTCCCTACAGCCGGTCCGCGAATGGCTGAATTGTGTCACGACTCTCTGCCAAGTGCTGTTTTTTGGCGAGCCATCTATCCAGTCCTGGTGTCCTGTGAAACCAAAACTCCTGATCAATGCAAGTCTCAAAAAGCACGTGAAATTTCGGGGGTTTATATAATGCGAAAAGAACCACATAGGAATCCACATCAGCACATCTTTCATAGAAATGGGAGATACCAGTTTAAAGTTAATACAGGAGCCTTGCAATAATCCACAAGTGTCATTTCTGAAATTGGGTTTGCATATATTATTTCATCTTGTGTTGTCTATCTGGTGATCAGCCATCCTCTTGTGCAGTATTAGCTGATGTGTGCCCAAGAATAATCCAGAGTTGAAAGTTCGTGCGGTCGTGTGTCTTGTTGTCCTGTTATAAACTTATACAGCCATATGCTGTAGTTGCAGGCTAGTTCACCTAGCTTGTAACCTTGTAAGTCACGTTTAGAAATCATGAAAGACCATGTGTTTATTTGTAAATTAGTCAAACAAGCTTGTTCTATTCTTCTTTAACTGAAACCTATTTATAAATATTTTAGTCTGTGGTAGATTTTTTTTCGCACAATGTCTGTCGAAGTATTTGTTCATTTTTTATCATAATGGCCACTTGGCATTTGATCTGGATAGTACATTATAAATTCTGCTGTCATTATTTATTATTGTTTTAGCTTGCATATATGTAACACTGCAGTGCTTAGAACTTATTCTGAGGTGTTTATTTCTATTCACATATGCAGGTGTTTGAAAGAGCTCAGCGTTTCATCAAGACGCGGCTGTTGAAGTTTGTTGGCCTCAATGGAGGTTAGGAAAGGCACTTCACATATGTGTTCATAGATTCGCAGCCCGATCATTGCTGCCCCTCAGAGCAGGGATCTGCGACAGGCTGTGATGGTTGGTTTCCTGCCCAATCGCTGCTTGCAGGACCCCGGGAAGCCCACTGTCATTGCCTCATCTCCTGCTTCAGCCTCTGAATCATCACCCCACCTCTGCTGCCCTGGCCAGCCCTATGCCCATGGAGCCTTGCTTAACTCGCCTTCTAGTTTGGGTGCATTACTGAACAGCAGCAACTTGAAGAGCTGAATTTAAAAATAAATGGTTTCACTTAGTATACTTAGAAATAAAATTACCGATATTGTGCTCTGGTATGCTTATTTATAAATTGCTTGTGTGCGGAATATTTTCACCGAGCAGTAATGGGTAATGTTTTTTAAGCTAATACTTGGTGGGACAGCCTATGTTACGATTTCTCGCAAAACTGAGGAGGAATGTTTGGAGAAAACTACACAGTAACTAGACTTGTGCAGTCTTATGCTCTCCATGTTGCGAGGGTTATAGACAATGCAAGAAAAAAGGCAAAAATGGACGTTTTAGTGGAATCGTGTAGTGTTTGTATACTAGTCATCCAGTGGTCAGTCGCCTTGAAGTATACCACGCCGCGAATCTCGTACGGGGTGGCTATAAGCTGCTAGGAGAAGTTCTGGGGGCGTCATGTAAAGTCTACCGGCTAAGAAATTCCAGTAGTAAAAAGCCCATGTTATAATTATGGAATATTGGCAAGCCAATGGTAGCCAATATTCGTCATAAAGCGAATGCTGGTGTAATAATCGCATTTTATTTTCAACAAAAGGGCCCGAGAATGGTCCTATGATGGATGTATGTCAGCAACTACGTCGGTAAAAGGACGGGCCTTCATCGGAATGTTTAGAGTGGGTCGGCAGGATATTGACAATTGCAACAGCAGAACGTCGGCCCCGGGTTGGCTTGAACAACGGTCCTACATTGGAAGAAGCCTTTGGGCGAGATCACGAGCTTGGGCCAATATTGCGGCCGAAATTAGCCGATACGGGTCCAAGAATGGTCAAACGCCGGTGTGCTGCCTGGGTTCCTTTGGGTCAGTGGCACTGCATTGGGCACGAAAATTGCCCAAAACTTACGAGCTTCTTTATAGCTTCACTTGAAATCTCATTCATTGAAGGACGCAAATGGAAGCCTTTCTACTACAGAAGATACTTGGACGATATCTTTATGATATGGAACCACGATGAGGGAAGTCTTTTCTGTTTTATAGTGGATTTCAACAAGTGCCACCCATCAATAAATTCACGCACAAAATTTCCAAAACTAGCATTAACTTCTTGGACGTCACGGTAAAAAATGACCGCTTCTCAAGAAAGCTTTACAAAAAGTCTACAGACCGTTAACTGTACCTACATTTCAACAGCAGCCATCCAAAACACTGCAAGACAGGTATTACATATTCTCAGACCTACGAGTACTGAAAAATAAGCACCGATATGGAGGAATTCGACAGACACGCAGAAGACCTAAAGCATTTTTCATTGAAACAAAATTATACCGAAGACGTTATTGACTGTGTGATACTACGTGCGGGCAACGTTAACTGGAATGATACAATTAAGGGACCAAACTTAATATTTAAAACGACTTTCCAAACGAACCTTGTACTAACTTACTCCTCATCAGTGCCACGAATCAACAACATACTTTCCCGCCATTGTAACATGATCTTGCAAAGCAAATGACTAACTTCAATTTTCGCGAAACAACTCAATGTGGTGTAGCCCAGAGTTAAAAACCTAACATCTCAAGAAAATTCTTGTCAGAGCAAAAACAAACCCCTTCAAAATTCAATCAGGGTGGCATCGCTGCGGAAAAGCTCGATGAAAGGTATGCCCACAGATAGTTACAACACGTGAATCAAAAGCGAACTTCTCGGATTTCAAATTCTGCATAACAGAAAGCCTTAATTGCGACTCCAGTACCGTAATATACATGCTACATTGCAACATCTGCGGACAAGAATGTATTCGCCAAACGTACACACCGTTTCGGCAGCAGTTCAATATTCACCAGTACCACGCCACTTCACTGCCGAAGCTACCTTTATCAAGACATCTGCGCCTGCCAAACCACAGTTTTGAAAATATCAGCGTAACTCTTTTACATTCCGGTTTCTTGAACAGGCGCGAGCGCGAACAGTGTGAGGCATATTTTATTTTCAAATTTAGAACATTAGTGGCCTGCATAACGAGCACCCCGGAAGACTCTCCTGCCTCCGAGAAGTAAGCCAGGAGGAAATTGGTGACAAAGATTTATAGCTGGAGACCTTGCTTGTTTTTTCTGACTTACTCGTACGTGTACACTGTCCTTTCTTCTCTTTTTAGGGGCGAAGCTCCTTAAAGCGGCTCCCGTTCGTCCCTCGTAATACGCAACATGTCTTACGCTATGACCTCCAAGGGGGTGCCAGTGGGAGATTTCTCCTGTGCGTTGTTGAACAATAAACAAATCGCAGCGTTCGCGTTAACTAAAAGCCAAATTCTTCTTTCACTCCCCATTAGCAGCCATTGGCATGTACATTGAGCAGTATCTGACAAGAAAAGGCTGCTACGTTATACTTGCTGGACGTAACCTCCTTTGTTTCAGAAAGGTTTAACGAGTGTTGGGCCGCAGTGCCATGAATACAGTGAACTAGTATATACCATAAACTCGAGGTGGTTAAAAGTGGGAAGTAGACACGAAGCGCCAGCCGTAAGAAAGTGTGCGTGTGCCACCTCTCGTTTAGTCCTTGGAATGTCTGCTGGATGGCGGTGCTTCTATATGCGGAATATATAATGAAAAGATGAGAGACTGTTGTACTTGGAGTGTTGAATAGATGGACGAATGGACACACAGACAGATGCATGGACGGACGCACGGATGGCTGCATGAACGGATGGACGTATGGGCGGACGCAGGGTGGATTCATAGAGGAGCGCATGGACGGACGCATGGATGGACGTGCGGACGCACGTACAGACGCACGCCCGGACGGGCGAATGGACGCATGGGTGGACGCAGGGTTGGACGCACGGACGGACGGAAGCAAGAACGAATACACGGACGGATGCTTCGCCCCACTCCTCCATCATCCACCCCGTGGATATGCTGCCTTTTTTTTCTTTTCTTTTTTAATACATTTTTTCCTCACGTGTACATACAAAGTGTTTACGCTTGCCTACCACTTGACGGCCATTGAGGGGAAACAGGCGAAGATGAAAGGTAAAGAGATGAGACACCCATAAAGCGGAAACTCTTTTTTTACGCACGCCATCACCCCCCCCCCCCTTCCCCCGCCTTTGCGGCGACAATCTTGGGTGGTCCGACACACGCCCAGAACTTTCAAGCACAGGATGAAAACCTGATGTGGACTTACACGGACATTTGGATGTGGACAGTCCGATTTCGGGCTCAGCGTTCAAAGTGTTTTGTTTCTTCTTTTTTAACTGTTGTTTGTTTGTTTTTTATTTTTTTAGTTCTTTCTCACTCTCGCAAACATTTTTCAAGGCGAGAGGAACGCGGCAAGAACGAAATTCGAACGTCTACCATAGTATAACTCAGCCCCTGACGAAGGCCGGACCCCTCCAGAAGCTATTAAGAAATAAATATATATATCCTTGTTGACAACGCTCCCGTTGTGCCATATATATATATATATATATATTCCAGTAGATCCTCCGTGAGCGCTCACAACGTGGTTTATTTCGACGTTTGGGCCTAGAGTCTGGCCTTCATCTGGATTAAAGGTACAGTTGGTTGGTGCTCAGCTTTATACAATCTCAAATCAGAGGGAAAGGAAAAAAGGAAAAAAACAAGAAAAAAAAAGAAAGAAAAAAGAGAAAAAATATAAGGTGGACTTCCCTCGGGCGCCCCCCTTCCACTCTTCCTTCCACTTCCCGCTTCATCTTTCTTCCCTCTCTACCCTTTACCTTTCTGATGTGAGCGGTTTGTGTATGCTTCCTTTCACTAACGCATTCTTCCCGACCAGACGGCGCCTCCTGGCACTGGCGGTTCAGTGTGGGACAAAAAGTTTTTTTAGGAAGTTGTAAGCCTTTAACTACACGGAGCCCCGTCAACATTTCGTCGTTGTAAGAAGGGAGCCGCGTATTGTGGCAGAGGCTGGTAAGCGGGCATTTTAGGAAGTTTTAAGCCTTTAACTACTCGGCGCCTCATCAACATTTTGTCGTAGAAAGAGGGGTGCCGCGTATTGCGGCAGATGCTGGTAAGCGGGCGCAATGCAAATTCCTTGCCCGCTTCTGGATTACGCGTGCAGTGAGGGCCTCCCGGCTGTGCACAGGGTTACTCTTGGGCATGTCATGTATGGCACAATTGATTAGGTAGTAAAATAAATCAGAAAACAGACGACAGCTGCACTTAGAAAGAATAGTTACACTTGGAATTGTTTTGAGTTGTCCAGTGCCCTTCGCAGCTGCAGTGCCGTGAACTCAGTTACTATTTTCATTAATGCCGTTATTGTTTTCTAATGCTTTATTTGCTCGAAGTGTACCAGGATTCTCAATTATTCCTCTATCGAGGGTGTTAAATTGGTGGATAAGGTATGACTCTCGTTGTTCACGTTCTCGATTTGATTTAAATCCCGTCTCTAAAGTGTTACTGATAGTTTGTCGAATGCATGGTCGGGAAGATTGAGATGTTTTGATAGAGGTAGACTTGGGGCTGGTAGACTTGGAGTAAACTTGAGAATATATATATATATATATATATATATATATATATATATATATATATATATATATATATATATATATATATATATATATATATATACATATGTATATAGGAATATAGCTCTACAATTCGGCTGTAGCACCTTTTCACCCACTCTTCTTTATTTAGCCCGCCCCAGCTACTCGGCTGCTGATCCGCAGGTCGCCGGATGAAATCCCGGCTGTGGCGGCTGCAATTCCGATGGCGGCGAAAATGTTGTAGGCCCATGTACTCAGGTGAGGGTGCACGTTACAGAACCCCAGGTGGTGGAAATTTCTGGAACCCTGCACTATGGCATCTTTCATAATCATTTGGTGGTTTTGGGACGTTAAACCCCACATATCAATCAATCACTTTACTTTTTTCAGAATAACCTTATGACGGGGTCTAGTGAATTCTCCTATACATTCCTTGGCATTACCGTCTGTAATATCGCATTAATATTGTGTTAAAAAACATGGAAAAACGAGCCCTTAAGAATACACTTGTTTTCTTTATTCAGTAACGAGGGTCTCCTACTGGCATACTTTGTTCTGTTAAGGCTGTATACGAGGGACTATTGTTCAGCTACCAGCCCGTAATAAGTTCACGTGCTACGTGACGCCAAACAGGCTCATAAATATTGCGCCACACTTGCCGCCATGGCTACATGTGGCGCTGACTGACACTTCCATGTTTAAATTCACGTACAACACCCAATAATGTGATTTGTGGGATATCCGCCATGATAACTCAGTGGTAGAGCATAGAACGCGTCATTCGAAGGTCACAGGTTCGGTTACTCCTCACGGCAAGTTATCTTTTCACCCATATTTCTTTCTCCACATATATCTACAATTGGTTCTAATAACTTCCGTATACATTCCTTTGGATTATTGCCTGTTAGATGTCATATATATATATATATATATATATATATATATATATATATATATATATATATATATATATATATATATATATATATATTTATATATATATATATATATATATATATATATATATATATATATATATATATATATATTATTTGAAAGTCTTCCTGGATTCTGGTCGAGTTATAAGTCACCAGAAGAAGCGAACGAGCAAACGAAAAACGATGCTTTATTGCCAACGTTACGGCCGGCGACCGGCCTTTGTCAGGGCATCACTGACGATGCCCTGACGATGCCCTGACGAAGGCCCGGTCGTAAAGTTGGCAATATGAAGCATCGTTTTTCGTTTGCTCGTTCGCTTCTTCTGGTGACTTATATATATATATATATATATATATATATATATATATATATATATATATATATATATATATATACGCTAACCCTTTTAAGTGCTAGAATCAAATAAATCAATTATTGCACTATTCTCGAAGTTGAGCACTAGTAAGGTTGGAACGCCTTGTTGCCTCGGTAGCGCAGACGTCGTCGAAGTGTGATTTTGTGTTGTGAGTGGTGCAACCCTGGTGCTTCTTGTTTGCGTGTTTCTTGACAGACTGTGACTGAGTGCGTGATTGCTTGCGGTGTGCAAGCAGTGCTTTTTCGCGTCTGTCTCGGCGTTTTCTGTGTTGTTGCCGTCAGTGTATTTGCAGGCGCAGGCAGCGTCTCTGGAGACTTTGCTTTGTGCGAAGGTGCTTGGCGTGTTGAAATGGTCGTTGTCTTGTCGATCTTATTTTCTGATGTTGTTGAACTGGTGAGTGCGCCTCCGTTGAATTTTGCGTTCATCGATGCCTTCGTAGTAGTCTCTATCGTTATCGCATGAGTTTGTAGACTTGGCTTCGCTTGCTTTGCTGATGTTGCTCAGCAGATGGCTGTAGTAGAGACTTTTCCGGAATCGGGCATTCATTTCTTTCTCAAGTTGACGTGCCTGTAGACAGCTGATGCATCATGATCTGTTCTATTGCTTGCCGGGCATAGTTGGTAATGCGCCGTCATTACTAGCATGCTTTTCAGAGGCTTCGGTAAGGTTGTCTAGTATGAAGGCTTTTTACAGACAGCTGCGTGCGAGGTTTGATGTATGTATTATTTCTGCATTGTTTCGTTTCTGGGAGCTGTGAGCACTAAATAAGGATACCACAGGTGACGTGGCATAATTAGGTTCGGACTGCATAGTGTGCGGAGCCATAGAAATAAAGTGTGCTGAAAAATACCTTTTCGTGCCGTCATTGTGTGGTTCGGTATTTTTTCCGATGCGTCGATAGTTAATCTATTGCGAATGTGGTGTCTTTACGAGGCAGACGGTGAGGTTTTAAAGCACTTGAGGAACCTTGTGATGTAATCCCTGGTGGCGGGCTATGTATGCCAGACGAAGAATAGAGAGTATCAAGTGGTTGAACAACGTCTCGTGTCATTTGCTGAAGCGATGACTTTGGAAGTGCCATCTTGTGTGAAGAAGTCCCGCTCGTTGATTGAGTTTTTCCCGAAATACGCTTGGTCACCTGTCAGTGTACTTATGTTCCACTTTGTGTTGTGGCGGTGGTCGATTCATGCTGGACTTGAAGACCATTTGTGAAAGTGAGAACTCAGTGCAATCGCCTGTGGATGGTTGGTTATAAGCGAGCCTTGGTCATAGTCGTTATTGTCTTTTTGAAATTGGATGGTCATTTCTTGTTTATTTTTTTCTTGACTTGTCTTTTTCAGATATGTGGGTAAGAATAAATTTAAATGCCTCACCGGTGACGTAGACGCTGAAGATCCTAACCATTTCCCGTTCCGGCCAGAATGCCGCGGTGCCTGGAGCTCAAAGAGGTATAACCAATCTTCCATGAGTCCATCGTCTGCTGATCCGGTGTACTTAAGGATGTCTAGGTCAGAAAATGGTTCTAAAATGATGCTGGTCGAAGCGTAAAGCTAGGCGCTTGTACTGTAGTCCATTTGTGCTCAGGGTTTCTTGCGGAGAACTGCGTCGCGTCGATGATCAGTGACTCGTGAAGGGTCTGGCAGGTCTTCATCCTTTCGACTCCTTTGTTAACGTCTTTCTATTAACCGTGTGTGTTCTTCCGAAGATCATTCCATTTGTCGTTGTCCTAGTTGGTTTAGCCCTTGGAGACTATTGTTCTTGAGTTTGCTTTTGCTGGCAATGATGGTGTTGCTGTGGAAAGAGCTGTAGTGGCAGCCCTTTTTGACCATAGCACTGAATTTCTGGGCAACATGATGTGGTGTCCAGTGGGCAGATGATAATCTGTGGACTGTTATGCTGCGTTTCGGGTAATGGAGGTTGTGTGCTAGAATTGTCTGGAAGATCTTCGACGGCTCTTGCGACGCCAATCCTAATGAACGCTTCTGGCTCTCGGCAACACGTAATATTTGATGATTCCGACTCTCCTGTATTGCTAAAACTCTAGGGTGGCTTGACACTGCACGGCGACACCTCGATAACCGTGGTTTGGTCGAATTTTACTTGGCAATGTTTGTCCATCTGCGCAACTAAGGAGCTGAGTTGTTCTGACACGTGAATCTGGACGGAAAGCAAAGTGCTTCGCTGAGTATCTTCCGCAATCCGCGGCTCCATCTCGACCGTAGTGAGCATGTGAGATGCGAGGTGAGCGTTGTGAGCAACCGAAGAGCCAAGCAATGGAAAACCAGAAGGTTGTCTGAGTGTGCGATACGAGAAGTACAGTGCACAAGGTGGCTCCCTAACATCAGTCCTTCAGTGCAGCGGTAGCGTAAAGTTCGGTTTTCGAGCAGTTTCAAAACGCTGTGGAAGGTATATTTTCCCTGCTAACAGATCTGATTGCCTTTCAGCATGCGGATACCTTAATTTTTCTTCTCGAACTGGGAATCGCAGACTGAATCTGCCTGTTCCAATGCGTGAAGACTGCTGGTGGTTGTGACAACGTAGTATCGATGCCTTCAGAGGGGGTTGTGAGCGTACTGAGCTATCCACTTTTATTTCTTCATATTTACATTACAATTCAGTCCAATAACTATACCTGGACTTTCTATGGCATATTGGTCTGTTATATCTCATTATTAATGTGTCATAACACAAGAACAAGCGCTCTTAAGTATACACTTCTTTGCCTTATTCATTACTGAGAGTCTCGTAGAGGCAGACTTGATGCCTTAGTTTGTATACGAGGGACTATTGGTCAGCTGCCAGCCGACATACAACCTAAGTTCACGTGCTATGTGACGCGACACAGGTTCTTAAAGAGTGTGCCACACTCTCCGCCATGGCTACTGGTTGCACTGACTGATAGTGCAAGGTTTACATTCGCATATAAAACCCAATAAAGTGGCTGGGGGATAGCCGCCGTAGTAGCTCAGTGGTAGAGCATCGAACGCGTCATTAAAAGGTCGCAGGTTCAGTTCTTGCTCATGGCAAGTTATCTTTTCACCCACATTTCTTTCTTCATATTCACAATATGAATCGGTCTAATAATTTCGCCCATAGTCCCTTTGGCATAATTGTCTTTTACATCTCATTCATAATTGTCAAAACATGGAAAAGCACGCCATTAGTATACACGTCTTTCCCTTATTCCTTAACGAGGGTCTCGTACTGGCAGACTGGGTGCCGTTAGGCTGTATACGAGAACTATTGGTCAGCTGCCAGCTCTTAAGAAGTTCACGTGCTACGTTACGCCACACAGGCTCCTAATAAATGTGCCACACTCGCCGCCATGGTTACTGATGGCGCTGACTGACACTCGCACGTTACACATTACACATATATATCCAATAAACTGGCTAGGAGGAAAGGTGCTGTAGTATCTCAGTGGAACAGCATCGAATGTGTTGTTCGACAGTCGAAGGTTTGGTTCCTTCTAACAGCAAGTTATCTTTTCACCCAAACTTTTTCTTCCTATTTACTTTACAATTCGGTATAATACCGTGCCCTGTACTTTCCGTGGACTTATGGTCTGTTGGATCTCATCATTATTGTGTCAAAACACGGAAACACGAGTACTTAAGTAAACACTTCTTTCCCTTATTTATTAGCGAGAGTCTCGCACTGGCGGACTTGGTGGCTTAGGTTGTATACGAGAGACCATTGGTCAGCTGCCAGCTCATAACAACTTCACGTGGTACGAGACGCCAAACAGGCTCCAAAAGCGTGTGCAACACTCACCACCATGGCTACTGGTGGCGCTGACTGACACACCCTACGTTAAATTTAATCACATATATACTCAATAGAGTGGCTAGGAGGATAGCCGCTATGGTAGCGCAGTGGTAGAGCATCCAACGCGTTATTCGAAGGTCGCTGGTTCGGATCCTGTGCTCGGCAAGTTATCGTTTCACTCACTTTTCTTTCTTCCTATTATAAAAAAGAGCTGGGACAATCAAAACTGTTATTCGAGACCAGGTAAGAGCGTAGGCCCAGCTAGCAAAATCAGCGACAGTCCGGGCCGAGCGTCTCGTGCTTAACACTGACAATGTGTTTGCCGAGATTTGCCTGAGCCACTACATTCATCATTACATATTTCCCCCTCGCTGAAGATGGTGCCAAGTAAGTGTTCTAAGGTGTCGTGAGGACAAGTGGTTCGTGATATGGTTGGAGGCGATCCACATGTACAATTTCGCGGCCTCGGCGACGCAGGTTCACAGTGGCCGTGAGGGGTTCGATGAGGTAGTTAACAACGTAAGTTTGTTCTATGACGCGATAAGGTCCATGGTACCTGCTGAAAAACTTTGTATAGGTACCAGGAGCAGCACTGGGGGGCACCCACAGCCAAACACGAGAGTTGGACGAAAACTGGTAGTTGGACCGTCCATCGTCGCGACGAAATTTCTGTAGCCCTTGTTCTTGTGTTGTAAGGGTGCGAGCTAATTGCCGACATTCTTCCGCATACCGCGCGGCTTCGGAAACTGGTGTGCCTTCGGATGAATCGGGTCGGTAGGGGAGAATGGTGTTGATTGGAGATGATGGTTCTTGACCATAAAGTAAAAAGAAGGGAGAAATGCCTGTCGTCGCTTGAGGTGCCGTGTTGTAGGCGTACGTTACGTAGGGAAGGATAAGATCCCAGTTGGTGTGGTTGGAGGCGACATACATAGAAAGCATGTCGCCAAGAGTTCGGTTGAAACGCTCGGTCAAGCCATTTGTTTGTGGGCGATATGCGGTAGTACAGCGGTGAATCTCATGGCATTCTGCAAGAAGTTCTTGAATAACATCCGCGAGAAAGACACAGCCTCGGTCGCTCAAAAGTTCACGTGGAGCGCCATGACGCTGAACAAAACGTTGCCTGACCCACTGCATTCATCATTACAATATTTACATTTAAATTCGGTGTAATAACTTCACCTATACTTTCCCTAATAATATTGTCTAATAAATTGAATATATATATATATATATATATATATATATATATATATATTATTTGCCACCTGCCTTCATTCACCTTCTGTGAGGCAAGACACTCTCGAAAATACTGAAGATACATCCTTGTCAGTCTCTCGTCAGTTGTAGCACGTTCACCAGCTGCAGCACCAGGGCTTGATGATATCACTACGAAGATGCTCAAAATCTTCTTTGATGTTGCTTAAATGTATTATTGAATACCGTAAATAATTCGATGAAACACTCTTGGATTCCTTCTGTGTGGAAGGTAGCTAAAGATATACCTCAGCCTAAAGATAAGAACAAGGAACTTACTCTAAGCAACATTCGACCGATTATGTTAACATGCAATTTCGTAAAATTGATTGAGAGACCATTACATGCTCAGATAACTACATTTGTTACTGTTAATAATTTATTAACACTAACAATTTTAGTTAAGACCAAAGTTAGCAAGTGACCCAAAACATGACCAAAAATAGTAAGTTGGCAAGCCCGAAGCGGCACTTCTTTAGACTGAGTTGGAGGTTTGCCTTAGTAAAAAAACTGAAGAATCGTGCACAGACGATCGACGTGCGTAGGGAAATCAGGAGCGAAGACGATAACATTATCAAGGTAACATAGGCATATTTGCCATCTAAGACCGCGTAAAATACTGTCTATCATTTGTTCAAACGATGCAGATGCATTGCACCGACCGAATGGCATAACCGTGAATTTTATTGGCCATCCGGCTTAACCAACGATGTTTTGGGAAGGTCACAATCTGCCATCAGAACCTGGTAGCAACCTGACCGTAAGTCTAGCGAAGAAAATAATTCTGCACCTCGTAGAAAGTCGATAGCGTCGTCGATTAAGGAAAGGAATACGTCTTCCCGTTTAAGTTTTTCAGTTGCTGGTAGCCCACACAAAATCTAATCGAACCATCTTTTTCCTTCTCTAGCACAACTGGTGAAGACAAGGGGCTAGAAGATGGCTTGATGACACCGCGATAATGCATATCGTCCATTTGATCTGCAATTACACATCGTTCCTTGAGGGATACGCGGAAGCGGCGTTGCCGCAAAGGAGCGTGCGTTGTAGTGTTGATTGTGCAAGCTACGGTGTTAGTTTGACTCAGTGCATTTTTAGGAAAGTAAAATGATTATCGAAATTCATAAAGAATGACTATTAGCTTGTCCTGTTAGTCCAGAGGGAGCTTGCTTTTTCATGAAGCGAGTGAAGATATCCAAGGAGTCGTGATCCGGCGTAAAAAAGAGGAGCAAAAGCGTTCTGTAGAAGTTGCTGGCTGAGATCAGCGGACTCAGTAGGAACAATAACGTCATCATAACTGGTAAAACATAGCCAAGAGTTTCGTGAGCGCATAAGGTGATACGACATGAGCTGGGACTGCTAACGACCATTCCGGAAGCATATTGTGAGGTGGCAGAACGGTGTATTGCAGAGATGTACCATGACGGCGACTGAAAGTGTCAGAAGGCGAGAACACAACGGTAGAGCCAGGAGGAAGAAGGTTCAAGCGGAAGGACAAGGAGATTAGCCAGTTCTTAGACCGGCTGGATACCTTGTTATTTGCCTGGTAGAGCCAGAAAATTCAGTGCGATTGACGTAGACAATGATGGCACTAAGAGAGGGAACATCAATGTTCGAAGCAACAAGAATCTTGCCACCAAGGTTAGTGCGCTCATATTCGGTAGATGGGCCATCAGAAAACTCGGAAATTGCGCCTGAGCGCGAGTGCACTCAATCACGGCGTGGTGGCGCGACAACAAATCCTATCTAAGTATCACGTCGTGAGAACAAGTGGTTCACACGAGGAACTCGATGTGGTACAAGACGTCCTGAATATTTACTTTTGCCGTACATGATCCTACTGGTCAAATTGGTTGCGTGCTCGAGATATTTAGCAAAACGTCAGAAAGTGCGTTATACCTTTTTGTATAGAACGGCAGAGTTTTCGGCTTATCACAAATACAGCGGCATCGGTGTCAAAAAGCGCAAGAGTTCGCAGACCTTCAACAAACACTTCCAGAACGTTTGCGGTGGGCGGGCGAGGACTTCTACAAAGTGACGATCTCACAGCTGGTGCCTCCGGAGCGGTGGCAGTCAGTTTTCCGTCTACACGGGGTTCAATCAGCAATGCAGAGCGGATGAAGAATGGTAGCGGCGTGGGGACGATGAGCGATGGAGACCGAATCGTTGGTAGTCGGTGGCGGAGTTGTGGTCTAGTTCGGTTGGTGACGGGTCGCATTCCGAAGATGGTCGGTCTCATTGACAAGGCAGTTTTCGTCGTGCGTTGTACGGTGCCGGGAAGAGTAGTCAGCGTATTTTGGTGCTGCGGGACCACTGTAAAGCACCGGCGATAAAAACGTGCGACGTGACCTAGATATCCGCATGCGTAGCAGATCAGGTAATTGTCAACTGTGCTCCGAGGGTTTCCATTACAGCGCTGCCGTGTTGCTGAAATTGGCGTCGTTGGTACTCTAAGGGCTGGGGAGTCTAAGAAGAGGTCGTGGTGGAGTAGCAGCAAGAGCAGCGTAAGCCAATGGCGCAGTGACAGGTGTTGTCGGATAGGCAGATGGCAGTGCCTCAGTCCTGCGCCTATATTACCTGCTTGATGACGGGTGCGAGACACTCAGCAGTGGGTTCCGTAGCCGGTAGATAGGACAGGTACGAAAGTTCTCGGGCCACCTCCATACGCACATATAATTTGATTTGCGACATTAGCGACTTGTGGTATCCACCGAAGGTCAACGCATCTAGAGTTTTGCCCTGCCGCTCACCACCGTGTCAAGACCCTTTGTTTACGCAACCTCTCAAAACTTTGGCAAAAAGTGGTGAGTTCGAACACAGTCCGAGGGCCCTTCACCAGAAGCATCTGGAAGGCGTCGTCGTCTATCCCCTTCAAGATGTGTTTGACCTTGTCTGCTTCTGATATTGAAGACTCAAGGCACTTGAACAAGTCGAGCGCATCCTCGATGTTACTTGTGAAGCCTTCCCTCTGAAACTTTGCGCGTTCCAGTAGGTGCTGTTCAGCATGAAGCTTTCGTACCTCGGGACGACGGAACACATCGGCAATGCACGCCATAAAATCACGTGAAGTCGCGATCTGCAAATTGTGGTTGTTACACCAGAGACTCGCTACCCCTTCCAGGTAGGAGGGTACATATTGCAGCTTCGAAGGGTCGTCCCACTTGTTGTTTGCGCCTACCTTCTTTAATGTCGACAGTCAATCTTCAACGTAGCTAACGTGGTTGATTGGGCGAGTCGGTACGAAAAGATTCACACGTTGGCGCTATTTTTGATGTGAATCAATCTTCAACGCATTTCATCAGTACCATTGAAAAAAGAAGGATCGTGCATGCGTAGCGTAGTGGGAACGATAACCATAGGAAGCTGGGTCGTACATTGCTGTTTGTTTTCGTCAGCCGTTTCTGAGATGGCGGGTAGTTTCCTGTTGCGCAATGTCATGTTCAGTTACCCAGCACCTCCACCACTCCACAACGGGGTTTATTGGCGTTAGTAGTACTTGCACAGCAGGTCTATTAATAAGGAAAGTAGGCGGCAGAAACCGGCACAGAAATCACAGTGCTAAGGCCAGCAGCTCGCATTCGGCTCCTCTCGCTAAAGTTGTGAACCACTGCAGCACATGATGTTTTTTCTATCTACATATATAAAAAATCGGCCCTGTATTGCATTTTTATTACCAGAACATTCCTAGGAGATTGATGACTACGCATTGACACACAAAATAAAACACTACATGCGCGTCAAGTTGATGTCACTGCCTTTTAAACGAAAGGAAAAGGTGTACGTCTAAGGGCTTGCTTCTTTTGCTAGATACAATACTAACAATTCTAACAGGCATCCGTGACAAGGAAATATAAGAGATAATATTAGTAGTAGTTTTATTGTAATTGTGAATAATGAAATGTGGATGAAAAGATAACTCTCCGTGGGCTGGGACCAAACCTTCGACCTCCAAATAACGCGTCCGATGCGCTACCGGCTGAGTTAAGCTACCACGGCGGCTATACCTCCATCTATTCTATAGGTTGGGGTATATACTGTCAAGGGGTCGTGTCGTGGATGAAGGAAGCAGACTGTAAATACAAGATGAAACTTGCGGCCCGTAAACTGTAGGCTGGAGAACAGCACTGTCCACTGTTGCTGATAGCGGCGAACAGAGCGTCAGCCGTCGATCAACTGGCAAGTGGTGACGCACGTCATTACTTATGTACGTACCATCATATAATCTAGCAATATCTTTAGTGGCAACCTAGGTTCGTAAGTGTTCTACGTAGGTTCGTAGGACGTAAGTGATCTGCTTTAGTCCCGAAGCTTCTCGAACATTCCAGGCGTGGTTTTCACTGAGTATTATAAACAGTAAAACGGGATGATAACAAAACATGAGGAGGGAATGCGTACCATAAACGTTGGAGTGTCGGTCAGCACCACCGGTAGCAATGACGGCGAGTGTGGAACACTATCTGCCTGATTGGCGTAACGTAGCATGTGAACTTATTATGAGCTGGCAGCTGACCAGTAATACATCGCATGCGACATGAAGGCACCAAGTCTCCTAGAACTAGTACGTCGCTATGAACGAAGGAAAGAAGTGTACATCTGAGGGCTCGCTTCCTTTGTTAGACACAATACTAATGAGATTTAACAAAAAATCATGAAAATGAATGTATAGCGGTTGTTATTAAAAGTAATTGTAATGTAAATGTGACAAAGGAAAAGCTTACGCAAGGATAACTTGCCCTGGGCTGGGACCAAACCGGCGATCTTCGAATAATGCCTCCAATGCTCCACCAACTGAGCTACCCTTCGTCCGACTCATAGGGTATATGTGTGGAATAAATGTGGGTGTTTCAGTGAACAGAAGGATAGCCACCATGGTACTACCGCTCAAGAAGCACGGAGTGCTGGGTGCGCTGTGTCCAGGTGTCATCTTTTATACTTCAATTATTCCCGCACTAAGGTAGGATGGTAGCTCAGTTGGTGGAGCATTGAGCGCAGAATGCAAAGAATGCTTACAGGGTCCCATGTCGAGCCGCAGCATTATGCGTAATAATCAAGTATTCTGCAACAGCACCACCCCAGGTCCTAGAACTACTTTTCAAATAGACTGCGATGATCATGATATGTCAATTGTGGTTGCAGTGCTGAATTTCTAAATTTACAAACATTACATACTCATACGGGTAAGATCGAAGGGTTGATAGGCTGAATCAGTTCACGTCTTCCTGCTCTTCTCCTTTCACGGCTTAAACCTGTTGCAATGCCAGGCTTCTAGACGAATCCCGCTGGGCGAGTATGAATCACTCCGAATGTTCAGATTCAAACCACTTAAGAAGAGTGACATGTACCAGCGAGGGTCGGTTTGACCGACGACCAACTGATGTTAGCCGTGCTACCACGTATGTCAAAGCACTCAAGTGAACACTAATGACGAATGGGCCACAGTGCTTCGGTGAAAACTTCTCGAATAGGCCCCGTTTACGTTGTGGAGTGTACAACTACACAAAGTCTCCTTTTCTAGTATGCGGCAGACCGATTTTGGCCTCCGTAGCTTTCCTTAAATTGGTGTTGCGAAGCCACAGTACAAAGACGAGCAATACGCCGGGCTTCTTCGGCTAGACAGAGCGTCATGGAAACAGAATAGTCGCTATGGAAGTCAAATGGTAGAATCATGTCGATGCAGCTTAACGGTGAATGCGCGCAAAAGGGGGGGGGGGGATGACTGTAATAGGTTTCCTCATGCCTGACCGTGTTAAACGCATAGATATAGTGGAGAAAGTTATGTCAGTGCTTGTGGTCAGATGATACGTACGTGGTCAACATGTTACTCAGAGCTCTGTTCGCACGTACTACAAGCCCATTCGTCTGAGGGTGATAAGGGGAGGAATGGTGGAACTGCGAATTACAAAGACGAAGCAGTTATTTGATGGCAACCGCAACAAACTGATGACTATGATCACTAAAGATCACTTTGGGAGGGCCATGGCGAAGAATGATGAACCTAAGCAAGAACACGGCCACGCACGCCGCTGTCGAAGATGACACGGCCGCAGTTTCTGCGTAATGAGTCAGACGGTCGACGTATGCTATAACCCATTGATTTCTGTTAGAAAAGGGTAGAAACGGGCCCAAAATATTGATGCCAACTTGATCAATTGGTAAATAAGGAGGTGACAGTGAATGAAAGCGACCTGACAGAGGAGTTGAAAGGCGCTTGTAGCGTTGAAATTGTTCGCAACTTGCAACATAGTGCTTGAATGTGTCCTGCATTTTGGGCCAGTAAAACTGATCTTGCGCCCCATTCAAAGTTGTAATGAACCGCAGATGACCAGCTGTGAAATCTTCGTTCATGGCTTTCAGTATGCCAAATTGTAAACTGTGCGGTATGACCAGAAGGAAGCGCCCGCTTTCAGCCGAATAATTTGTCTTGTAGAAAAAGCCATCACCGACAAAAAATCAGCCCGTGGCTCGAGGACGCGATGCCGCAACAATAATGGCTTTAAAAAAATATCACCCTTTCCATCTTCCTTGAAAGTAATCATATCTGGGTATGTGAAAGAAATGGCGGTGAAGCAGTAGTGAAAACAGTCTTCTTCGCACTCAATCGTGTTAAGAGGAAGGCAGGAGAGACAGTTGGCAGCTGCGTGGTGGCGTCCATACTTGAACGAGACGATGAACTCGTACTCCTGAAGTTGAAGAGGTCAACGCGCCAGTCGACCACCCGAGTTACGAAGACTCAACAGCCATCAAAAAACTGGATGGTCGGTAACGATAGTGGACGGTCGTCCATAGATATAACGTGGAAATTTGTGGACTGAACACAGCTACCAAGCATTATTATTCTGTCACGGTATAGTTGCGCTCAGCTTTGTTGAAAGAGTGACTGTAATAAGCCACTACGTGTTCAGCTTCTTGATCACGCTGCCCTCATACAGCACTAATGCCAATGCCACTAGAATAAGCGTTCACTTCTGTAGGCAAGGATCCATCGAAGTGACGTAGTATGGGCCCCGATGCTAGTAAATTCTTCTCGCCGCAAGCTCAAGTCCATTTGAAAGGGACGTCCTTTTAAAGAAGACATGTTAGAGGATGCAGCAGGTCGGTGAACGTCGGAACGAGACAATGAAAAGATGAGCATCGACCCAAGAAGTTCCTCAATTCCCACAACAATTTAGGTGGTTTGAAACAGCAAATGACCTCGATTTTTTGTGGGTCTTGCCTTACGCCGTTTTTGTCATTGAGATGTTCAAGTACTATTGTCTTCGTTTAACAAAAACGACATTTCTTAGCGTTTAGTATTAAGCCGGTTGTTTGTATACAGTCCAAAACAAAAGTTATATGTCTGCTATGCTTCTTCAGTGTCCTGTTGAAAATCATCACATCATCTAGGTATCAAAATAAAGGTTACCATTTAGTTCATCGATGTATTTTGTTCATAAATTGTTCAAACTTTGTTGGCGCATCACAAAGACCTTACGGCAAAATTATAAATTTCTAAAGGCCGTCAGATGTGACGAATGCCGTTTTCTCGTTGTCGTTTGGGTGCATATGTGTTGGGCAATACTCTGATGGCAAGTTCAGCGACGAAAAGTAGGCAGCGGAAGGTAGGCAGGTAATCACGTTATCAATTCTAGGAAGCTGATGCACTTTCTTTTGGTGACCGCATTTAGTTTTTATATTCAACGCATAACCGCCATGAGTCATCTTTTTTCCTTACTAAGATTACAGGTGCTGTCCACGGACTAGATTACTCTTGGACAACACTTTTCCATAACCCATCAGTGAACTGTTCAGCTATCACTGTCCTTTCTGTCGATGACACATGGCAAGGTTTTTGATGAATGGAATGTGCACATGCGTTGTCAATTGTGATGATGATTGATTTGTGGGGTTTAACGTCCCAAAACCACCATTTGATTATGAGAGACGCCGTAGTGGAGGACTCCGGAAATTTAGACCACCTGGGGTTCTTTAACGTGCACCCAAATCTGAGTACACGGGCCTACAACATTTCCGCCTCCATCGGAAATGCAGCCGCCGCAGCCGGGAATCGAACCCGCGACCTGCGGGTCAGCAGCCGAGTACCTTATCCACTAGACCACCGCGGCTGGGCGTTGTCAATTGTGGGATGAGCACGAGAGGGAGTAGTGAAGTCTCCATGTCACCTTACATGAAATCGACAACCGAAAGATGTGTCAGAAGGACTCGTGCAAGAGCGTGGCATTCATGTGAGGGTAGCGACTTCGTAATTGATCTTAAGATCTGTTCTTCAGAACCGCTTTTCTGGGGGTCGTTTGTTTCAGACAGCCGCTCCTCACTTGAAACGATGATAGTGCCGTACGTGATTTCGGCGAACTAGGCAAGCTTCATATCACGCGGGAGAACAGCACGCACCGAATAACAAGTTAAAGCCTATAGGCTTGAGGCACCATCAACAATTGTCACGAGAGAATGTGGCACAAGTACATTTTTCTTCACGCAACTTGTTGCAAGTGGTTGAGTTAGGACGTCCAACGATGAAAGATTGGCAACAGCAAGAATAACAGAAACACGAGATAGATACCATGACACTAAAATATAATCGTTCGACATGACAAAGCAGTATTTCTCCGGTAAAGATGTCTCAGCAAGCGCAGACAGAAGTGCGTTATTCCCTGTAATTTCGCCTGTGCCACAGTTAACAGAAGCACCTTATTCCTTAAGAAAGTCGATCCGGAGAATCACATTGTGATTGTATCGCAATATTACCTAAACTTTTGTGACAAGAAATTCAGCACTAAATAAAACACTAGGATCACAGACAGCCAGAGCTATTAGGCACTCTCTGCTAACAACACGAAATGTCACACCACTATTTCACGGGAACATAACCTTCCAACCAAGCCTGTCTTTGAATGTGTCGCTCATGATAGAAACCGTAGCACCAGTATCCACTAACGCAGTTGCAGGCACACTAAAACAGAATCTTTATTTTGAATCATCGTAAGAGGAAGAAGTTTGCAGAGATGGAGACCGGCCGGCGACCTTACCTCCATTGAACGCACCGGCTATCTTTTACCTGAATGAGGGCGCGCACTCAAACAAGGGCACTAGAACAGAAAATTGGGCGGAAAAGAGCGCTCTTTGTCTGTCTGATTTTCTGTTCTAGTATCCTTGTCTGAGTGCGCGCTCATATTAAGCTAAAGGATGAATCAGTACCAACTAGTCGAATTATCCATGCGCCGGCTAGTTCCTTGACGGAAATGGTGGCAAAGAACGTCGCCGTGGTGATGGTAAACAGCGGAAGCGACTGTTTAGTGGCGTCTGATGCTAATAGAATGGCGGAAGGAAGAATGCTTGAGTAGCGGGTCTGTAGTGTTTGTTGCACGATGCTCTGCCGGCCAATGATCACCGTTGAAGCCTTTAAAATTAGGCCAAGTCGGTGGTGGGCTGTATCTAGTCTGGCGGCGAAGGCGAAAAAAACGACATATTTGCACAGCACAAAACTACGAGTAGTTACGACGTAACTACAGAAGAAGAGAGAAGGACAGAAAGAGCGTTGACATTAACTGATATTTTATTAGCGCAAACGCTGGAAATATACTCGCGACAGAACAACACCATGCAATCGCGCAACCTACTGTATCAAAGCAAGAAAAACATCATCTCTTTATATGGTTATAACGAAACAACTCAGCACAATTTTATGATCTATTGTGTCGAAGCCAGAAACTCGATTTTTCTTTTAGTCGGAGCAAGTAAAGGGATGCTAATGCATAGATCACCCAGTATTTAGATTTCATTGGCCTCCATAATCTCTCATGTTAGCTGGTGACGGTGTTTGGCTACAACAGTGCACTTTTCGAATTCTGGTCTGCAACCATGCAACCACAATCTCTGCAATGAATGCCCAAATGACCTTGCACAGCTGAGTATACATTGTAATGATGCTCCTTTAAACGTTCATTCAGGCATTGGCGCGTTTGCCCAACATATATCTTGCCGCATGACAACTGCAGCAAATAAGCGATGCCTATCACACTACGAATAGCCTTTTATGTTTGATTGAGCAGCAGCTTCTTCGTGCGCACTGCCTATTCACCCGTTTGCAGAAAGCTGAAAGCTTTTCCGGGGCAGAGAAAACCACCTGCACATCTACCTTATCGCTTAGCTTTTTCAAATTGTGAGAAATGCCCTGTAGATAGGGAATGACAGCCACGCGCTTTGAGCTACTAGCAACGCAGTTCACTGGTGCATTCTTGTCCCTGTTTAATATTCCTAAGCATATTTTCCGTTACCGAAACTAGCGCTGATCAGAGGGGAATCTAGCTCAACGAATCTGCTCATTAACGAGTGGCCGAAACGCTTTCAAAGGACACTTCTTATACAATATATGCAAGTCCTCTCTCTACGAGCTTTGAATGAGCCTACAAGTACGGTAGAAGAGGTTTGCTTTGTCTAGGCTCATATTTCCAGCAAAGGTGATCACTTGGGTTGTTTAATCTCAAATATAAAAATCTTAATGAGTGGCAAATAATTGTTCAAGAAATGCCTTCCGAATGTTTTGCGGCCTCTCGTTAACCAGAAGCTTCGTTGAGCAGGCTTCCCGTCTGATCAGCGCTGGTTTTCCCGTTTATGTGCTGGTTTCGGTGGTGGAAGAGATGCCTAGGAGGAGTAAAGAGGGACGACAAGCACCAGTGAACTGCGTGTCTAATAGCTCAAAGCGCTTGGCTGTGATTCCTTATCTACACAGGATTTTTCACAATTTGAAAAAGATGGTGATAAGGTAGACAAGAATGTGGTTTTCTTTGCCCCAGAAAAGCTTTGAGCACTCTGCAAACGGGTGAATACGCCGTGCGCACAACGAACCTGCTGCTCGATCAAACATAAAAGGCTATTCGTAGCATGTGTGATAGCCGTCTTTTATTTGCTCCCGTTTTCATGCGGCAAGATATATGTTGGGTAAATGGGCCGCTGCGTAAATGAACGTTTTAAGAAGCATCATTACAATGTATATTCAGCTGCACAAGGTCCTTTGGGCATTCAATGCAGAGATTGTGGTTGCAAACCGGAATTCAAAAAGGCACTGTTGTAGCCAAACACTGTCACCAGCTAACGTGAGAAATTACGCAGGCCCATGAAATTTAAATACTGGGTGATCGATGTATTAGCATCCTTTCGCTTGCTCTGACTAAAAAATAAATTGAGTTTCTGGCTTCGACACAATAGATCATGAAGTTGTGCTGAGTTGTGGCGTTATAACCATATAATAAGATCATGATTGTCTTGCTTTGATACAGTAGGTTGCGCATTGCGCGGTGATGTTCTGTCACGAGTATATTTCGAGTGTTTTCGCTAATAAAATTTCACTTAGAGTCAGTGCTCTTTCTGTCCTTATCTTTTCTTCTGTCGTTACGTCGTTACTACTCGTAGTCTTGCTCTGTGCAAATATGTTGATTCCGAATCTCCAACTAGCCCAAGCATCTGTCTCTACAAAAGCGAGATATGTGTCCTATGGCACCAAAGCTGTAGCAGACAGGTGAAGGGCGACCGACGTTGTGAACTTCGGGATAAGCCGCACTGGGACGCTGTGAGTAATAGACACGATCTTCCAAGTGCCGATTTGTGGTCATACCCTGATAAGCGAGTTGTTCATGCAAAACGTAATCCAGAAAGGTACAATGGTGCGGATGCAGGGGATCGTTTTAACTGTTTGCAACGCTTGACGTGGCCGACAGCGAGGAAGCCACCGGTGCAGGTTCGTGAGTTTGAATAAAAACGCAACCGAACTGTACAGCCATCACGCCATTCACTGATTTGTTGTGTCACTCAAGCTATTCGCGAAAAATTGGCCTCACAGTAACCGAAAGGTCCAAATGGACATTGTAGCTGTTCTCAATGCCTGAATCTGTCACAGAATTCGCTAACGTGGCGGAAATTTGGCGCGATACGGCATAGTTTGAATGTCTCACATGTGCGACAATGCGTCTGCACGTCAGCTACCGAATCGAGACTCTCTTTGCCAATAAAGTAGTTATAAATCATCTCGGCAATAACGTTCGGAAGTGCCCGACTTCGTCTTCTTCGGACATACGAGGATTCGCCGTTTTACACAACTTCAGGATCCTCTCTATTTACTTGGTAAAAGTGACTTGCCCTTGAGCGCGCTGAAGTGATGTCTGCTTGGCTCGTTGTTTTTTTTTCGCAGAGAAACTCCCGAACGCTCTGTGATTTATTTAGTAAAGTGACCCTAAGTTAGTGATTCTTTGTGGTTCTCGAACGACACCAGGGCAGTGTCTGTCAGGAAGAGAGCAACATACTCTGGCTGAGCCGTGGCATCTCAGCCGTTGCACTTGCTCACACGCTTGTATTGTGCGAGCCATACTTCCACGTCCTCGCAGGGTTCTTCCGAGAAATGGCATGACTTCAACTGACGCATCCCGGCACCGGGAATTTATGCCGGAGGAGTTTAAGATGACTTTTGGTCACCGTTGTTCGACCTCGTGAACTCAGGTAGTGTTGGAGGCAGTCGTGCGAAGCGTTGGCGTCGGCGAAGACCTAGCGGCCACAGCTCCGTCGCCTTGGGCGATTACACAGCCCCTCCACCACAAAGCTATTACGGTTAAAGTGGAAGGATGTTTATTAACAGGGCAAGATTGTTGAAGAGGTAAGAATGGCGTCGATAGGATGCACCAGTTCACTTCTCTTTTTTTTTGCTGAAACCCATTTTGATATGTACTCCTACGCATAGCGGTCACGTACGTCAGGTTGATGTTATTGCAGTTAAGGGCCATCCACTGAAGTTGATTAATATAGCAGTGTCTACTATCCTAGCGAGCATGAGCGCTTCATGTCAGCTCATTGCTTCTAATGTTCCATGTTCCTAATACTGATGTTCATGTTGGCATCGTTGTGCAAATGCGAACTATTCGTTGTATAAACGTCTGTGACTGTTCACCATATGTTGATAGGTGCAACCTTTACACATATATTTAGCATGCTTTTATAACGGGTCGTTCAATAAAAAAATTACAATGTGGACACCCATCCTCCTCGTGTTTCTATCTACGGTGGTTCCCAAGAGCTTGTAGGATCTGCCGAACCTCTTATCCTTGTAAATCGCGGGTCATCGCAAAGTGCCATGTACCACTGCTGCCGTAGACGTCGACGGGTACAATACGGGATCTATAGATTGGTTGTTTCACCAATATCAGACAACCGAGATGCCGACCACGTAAGCGACGCTATAGAAGCAAATTTAATGAAAAACAAAAAACAGGTGCCTAGTGCTGAAGCGAAACCTCCATAGCTCTGTGTAATGCTGAATTCCGGTCAATTGCTCGCGTGTTTAAATTCTCTTGGTTGCTGTTTCGTTGCTCCTGTGCAGGATGTTGATATATAAAGATCTAGATATTTCTTGAATAAAACCAGTTTGCGCCTGTCCTCGTCTGTCTCTTCCTGTGTGTCGTGTTTTGTTGCGCTCTCAAGGTGGTTTCTATGTCAAAGCACCAACTCGCCTAACAGTCAACTCTTCGTATGCTACACAGTTTATAAAAAGGATCCTTGATTCTACGTACACTTTCCGATCGCAATTTTGCGTTCGAGCAGCTATAGTGTCGCTGAAAGCTGAAAATTCACCGGATACTGTGGCTAGCGCAAAGGGAGACCTACTTGTGCTTCTTTCCTTGTCATCTCGTTGCCCCTTCTTTTTAGTGTAATAGAGCAAACTGGGTGCTACAATCCTGGCTGACCACCCTGCCCTCCTCTCAATTTATTCTCTCTCACTGCTTGCACACAACGTTTTTCCCCCAGTGATCATGTATGCGGAGAACAAAATACTTCACGAAGCACTGCTGTCTTCGTTTCTTTCTGCTAGTTTCTTTCCACTCACAAGCTTGGATGCTGCAGCCGAGTAGTGTCATGGTTGTTTACCAGGCAGGATAACGACGGAAAGCTTAGTGTATACAAGAAACAGTAAAAAACAAAAATCCTGCACGGGTTGAGCTCTCTGAATAACAATAAAAATATTCTTGAACATATTATGTATATCTCCTATTTCAATGCTTTCCTTTATACTACGTAGCTATAAAATGTAGCGCCCACGGACTGCATGAAGACACGCAATAAAAAAGTGGGTGCTGTGCTTTCCTAGCCTTAGTTGTGCTGGCACAGAAAGTTATCGCCAGGTATAAAATACTTCTAATAGGCAACTTAAGCATAAGTACGGCGTCCAATGAGTAACGCTTTTTGGCTGTCACATCATTTTCTCTGGTTCTGCTCTAAACATTTACTACAGCTACCACAAGCATCTATGAATAGAAGAGTTGGTTTAACCATTGTAATGAACGTTTGTCGCTGGGATGGAGATGAATCTCTGAGCTTCATCGTGGATGCATTCACAACAAACGGTGCTGTAGCAGCCTAACAGTGAAAGTCAGTGCGGAGACTCACTTATATCAATGCACCGTGAACAATAAACTACTGCTGTAAGGCCATTTTTTACTTTAATGTCATACCGATTCGTGTGACGAAAGGATCAAGCGTGTCCTTTTACTTTTTTCTCTTTTCCATCCTACATGAACCGTCATCTTGCACATCAGATTTCTAGTTAAAAAACACACACAGTAAACATGAACAAGAATTCACACAAGACCAGCGCTGACTGCCAACTACTTGATTTATTGAAAGGAATGCTACGTGAAATGCTACGTCTTCCGCTTCTTTTCAAAGTCACGAATAACCTGGGGGAATTTGACATAACTAATGTTTAAACAAAGTATACTCGATACTGTCTGATGAATAAGATAACACACTCGATATTAGTGATGGTTCATTGGAGATTACTATGGCTCCGCTTCTGGTGAAAAAATTAAACTGTAAAGAACAACTATACGATGTTTTGTACAGCCACATGAAACGCTCCGCTAAATAAAACGTACAATACACGTATATGCCGATATTTTGTAATATTCTTTGCGTGCAATTAAAGAAAACAGCACGACTCCAGCCAGTCCTTTTTTTTAATACGCTAGCGACGTTTCGAAACTTGACCGATTTCTTATCTAGGGTTGACACAAAAGATGTGTTTAGCGTTTTTGCATTCTTTATCATTCCTAGTAAAAGCATTCAGGTTTTCAAGTCATGTGTATTTTAAAATTGATTTTGATTGGTGTTTAGACTGCTCCGCGGTCAGGGGTAACAAAGCTACCCCTGACCATTCAGATATCTGCCTGCGTGAAACCTAATACAGGATATTTCCTGCAAAACTGTATGTGGCCACGTGCCATTAAGAATGTTTGCTCCACGGAAATTATGGAAGGCTCTGCCCTAAAAATAAAGAAAAAAACGCAAATGTAACAGATGTGAATTCACAGCGTGTGTGAGACACCAAGTGCACGCGGCGAGGCACACGATGTGTCAAAACCGCCCAGGCTAAAATGTTAAGCTCCGGCAAGTTGAATCAGTTTGCAAACAACGTCTGCGTGACCCTTGTGCGTTTGTGCTCACCCACTCTCTCATTGAAATTGGTGGCAGTTGTTTTTTTCTTCGTCAAAATGGTTGATTTTGCCGTGTTCTGTGTGGCTAAGGGTGAGGGCTGGCTTGCCTTAATATTACGCGGCACACACTGCAGTCCGGCGCGTAAAATAAACAGAGGAAAAATGCATGGATTCCTGTAACACTGGTTTGCATACGGCAAATTGTGTCTCCATGGTTTTTCTCGCGATGTAGTTTAAACAACTAAACAAAAATAAATAAGGAAGAGAGAGAGGAAATAGGAAAAATGAAATCAGAATAAAAAGTGGCAATACAAGTGAGCACAATGGCACTATAGAATGCCAACACAAGCACAATGTAATAACTCTAATATGATCGCGGCCAGTAAAAAAGAGGAGCACCTCCGACAGCAAGCTGATACGGGTGAGTACTGTAAACAAGGCGAGTTCTTGTGCTGATTTTCGCGATTTGTACAACGCGTGTTATCGCGTCGCTTATCGATAGCACTTTCCGAGGTCCGTTGAGACCACACATGGGTGCTCGCCTGCATAGTGTCACCTGCTTCGAAGTCAGCTCTGTGTGAAGTATGGAGCTCAGCGATGTACACTTTTCTGTGCCCAAGAGGAGCCCGTTTGGCTCCACAGACATCATTGTGCCAGAGCTGTCTTTTGGTGAGTGCGCAGCAAAAAGGCTGCATGTGAGCTATCACTGAGAAATCTAGCGTAAACGACGACAAAGGGAAATAATGGTCACATAGCACAGGTTTATCACCATGATTGGATAATTATATTGTGCACAGAAATTCACTGCATTTGCTGTCTACAATTGAACGGATACTTACATATTTATCATCCAGGTCAGCTTCCATAACTTTCAGGTGCGATCTGTTGTCGCAATTTCTGTACAGACAACACTCGACTCACCTGACAAGGCACCGCATTCACAGCGAGAACAATAATGAGCTAGGTTGACTTTCTTGTATTTTCAGAATGCACCGGGGCTAAGATAACATAAAATTGAAGCACCTGCCCTAGTGGCCTATGGACAGTTTACCGCAATATAACGATGCGCCATAATCAGTGTCCCCTCTTTCTGGACAAATTTATTCATGCGCTGCAACTTGACGTGCTGAAGCTTGTTTTGCGGTTCAAGTTTATTATCCTTAAAATTTCTTACAATTTCAAGGTACAGAAAACTAAATACGAACGTTTGCCTGCTGAGAAATATTTTTCATAATGTGCGAAGGGACATGATATTCTGAAACGCTGGTTTCTCGCATTCATGCGGGCACCCTCGAAGATAATGTTCATGCACGCTTGTTTGTGGGCGACCCTCCAGTATCGAGATTAACAAAATCTAGGGGCCTCCACAACTATTGAGCAGTGACCTCACCTGTTCAGATTCACAGTCGTTACACGAGAACCTGATCGTTTAAGCGCATTAAAATGCACTGAGTATGCCAAGGTTGTTAGCTCGCGGTTCATTTGTCTAATAAATATGATGGTAAGTAAATGTTAATTCTAGGGAAATTGTTAGGTCTCAGGTGTTAAAAAAGCGGTTTTGGCGCCACAAATAGGCAGGCAAAACGATGCTTTAGGTCTGCAACATCATAAATGTTGTTCCAATACCTATCCTTATCAATGCAAAAAGTCTCAAGAGAAAGACGTGTGCGACCTGTGCAGAAAAGCAAAAATAAATGTTTTTGCTTGTAAAGGCACTTATGTACCCGCTGCTGAACGCAGGTGTCCGACTGTCCTTTTTTCTGCATGGTTTGCTGAGTAGGATCTCTGCATTTATTAACGCGACAGCGTTAAAGAGATCGTTTCACCACAGACCATTGCGATTGCATAAAACTTTGCTAGAAGCATTATACAAAGCTGACGAAGTGGGTAGTCTCCTATACCCACTGCCCATAGAAGTGGGCAGTACTCTATAAGTTGTTTAATAAGGAAGCCTTGGGTGTCGTGGAAATGAACTTTAGGCTCGTGTGTGAAATGGCTTGTGAGATAAAGAATCGTGCCCTGGCACTTCTAGAGTAAATGAATTTGGAGCTGCGCAAGACAAGTGCTTAAAGAGTTTTATTTCATTTTTTCGTGCACAAAAACTACGGCTATGCAGTCCAAGCAGGATGGCAACGAAATTGGTACAATATTAAAAGCGCTTGGTCCAACGTTTGGTACAACATTAAAAGTGTTGAAATGACTTAGGAAAAAATATAACAGTAAAAAATTCTCTGTGTACGCATGGATAAATGCTGTAAAAGAAATCAATAATGATAAGGATTACAATGAAATGATAAGGACTACAAGGAAATACTCATAATCGGTTACTCTTCATGTCTCTTCATTTTATAAAAATATACCTCACGATGACGGCATAGCTGCATTACAAAACATGTACACAGAACATAAACAATCTAACACCTCCAATTTCTCTGCCATCGCAACTTCGACGAGGTTGGTCCTCTAATTAAAATAATTTGAGTTTATCCACGAGTATTTTCGACAAAGCAGCGGCACCGCTAAGGGTACCAAGATGACAGCCAAATATGCCAACATATTTATGGGAAAGCTAGAGTCAAAATTTTTTGCCATTGTACCTTGATACCACTGTTATGCAGAAGCTACATAGACGACATCTTCCTTATTTGGACCCACAGCGAGGATGACATTTTCGGCTTTATCGACACTTAAAACGCTGTACATCCGATAACACACTTCACACACACCTATTGGCAAGCAACCGTAAATTTTATTTATGTTACCATAACGATAGAAAAAGACAAGCTTTCTGCAACGCTATATCGCGGACCAACAGATCGACAACAATACCTCCATTACCAAAGCGATTACCCGTGGCACTGTAAAAACAGTATTCCATACAACCAGGCTGACCGGTTTAGGCGAATCTGCTCAACAGACGCTGATTTTGACACGAGCTCGCAGAGGCTAAAACTTATGCTCGATAAACAAAAATACCCCCCACATGTAATTGATGACGCCATTCAAAAAGTGAAAAACTGAAATGTGAGGACTTACTTATGAAGCGACCACCGCAATAAGAGCCGCAAAAATTAAACCTTTCCCCAAGTAAACAAAATCCTGAAACGACATTACAGCAATCTGGAACAAAGTGAACGTCTGAAACGCGCATTTCCATCCACTTCTGGCGTCTTTTACCGACGACCACGTAACCTCAAAGACACTTGTCTACTTTCAAATCAATACCTCACTCCCTACTAATTCAGGCCGACCTTGTGTAAGGTCACGATGTCTTGCATGTAAACGAATGCGAGAAACACACAAAGCAAGCAGCACACAATCCAAGTTTTCGATTAACTTACGAGGAAACCTATACTCAGCGACAGCTTTTCTTGACATTGGAGCGAAGGCTACGGAGGCCAGGCCTCCGCACATTTGTGTTACTACGTAAGTAGTCCGGCAGCTTGCAGCCGATTTCAATTCCAGTTTCGGTTTTCGCTTGCTCGCTCACAATTGTTGTAGATCGTTGTTAAGATTGCGTGCAAGACGCGAACAGTGAAGCTTATTTAAGAGCTTGTGCGGCCACCAGTAATAAGGCTGGAAAGTTCGATGCGTGATGTATGAAAGACGGCGCGTCCCAACGATGAGCAGCTTTTCCACGGCCGATGCTGTGCTCGCCGCTGCAAGAGCAAGCAGCAGACGCAGCCGGCGTGCGGAAAACGTGGTGCTGTCCAAGAAATAAAAAAGAAAAAAAAAACTGGGGCACACGATAACTTCTTTTCTATGAACAGCGTCCCATGCTTGTTTTATCCTTATAATGAAGAAAGTTTTAATTATTCGGGCCAAGTAGCTATTAAAATCAGAAAATAAAACAGGTACTATTTCCTGGCGCACGCGCATGCACGCGGTTCGGTTCTGTAGCTTCCACAGCGCTGTCAAGAAAAGCTGTCGCCGATTATAACACACAATTCCTCTATTGTGGTATACCTACTCGAATGCAAAGTGTCCAGTATGCAGTACAATGGACAAACAGAAACATCATTTAAGATTCGTCCTAATAATCAAAGAGCCCACGCGAAATCGGCCCAAGTCTGCCTATATTGAAACAACTCAATCTTCTCGACCATGCATTTGACGAACTAACAGTGGCACTCTTAAAGGCGGGATTTAAATCAAACCGAGAACGTGAACAACAAGAGTCATACCTTATTCACGGATTTAACACTCTAGATAGAGGAATAAGTGAGTATCCGGGTGAACTTGCAGTAATTAAAGCACTAGAAAGCAATAACGGCAATAATGGAAATAATAACTGAGTTCACGGCACTGTAGCTGAAAAGGGCGCTGGACAACTCAAAATATTTCCGAGTGTAAATACTCTTCCTAAGTACAGCTGTCGTCTGTTTCTGTTTATCTTTACTGTCTAATCAATTGTGCCAAGCATGACATGCCTGACAGCAACCCTGTAGTGCGCAATCGGGAGGCCCCTATTGCACGCGTAATTCAGAAGCGGGGAAGAATTGACATTGAATCCGCTTGCCAGCCTCTGCGGCAATACGTGGCACCCCTCTTTGAGCAACGGGACGTTGACGAGGCGTTTAGTAGTTAAAGACCTAAACTTCTTAAAAAAGCTCTTTTCCCCCACACCGTACCACCAAAGCCATGCGACGCCATCTGGTCGGGAACAATACTTTATTGAAAGGAAATATACACAGACCACTGACATTCTCAAGGTGAAAAGAAGAAAAAGGAGAAAGAGGGGTGGGCAGGGGAAGTGAGATTGAAAGGGGGCGCCCGGGAGAGTCCAGCTTATATTCAAACATTTTTTCCCTCTTTGTCTCTCACCCCCATTGATTTTATTTACAATTGCATAAAGCTGAGCACCAACAAACTGTACTATCAATCATGGTGAAAGCCAGACACTGGCTGAAACGTCAAAATAAACCACGTTGTGACTGCTCACGGAGGATCTACTTGACTATATATATATATATATATATATATATATATATATATATATATATATATATATATATATATATATATATATATATATATATATATATATATATATATATATATATATATATATATATATATATATATATATATATATATATATAGTGGGAGTAATATTTTAATGGGCCAGTGTTAGTCTTCGTGAAGGTATGGGATGTGGCACAACGGGAGCGTTGTCAACAAGGATAAATATATTTATTTCCCAACAGTTTCGGGAGGGGTCCTCCCTTCATCAAGGGATGAGTTATACTGACATGAACTTCCAAACTTCGTTGCTGCCGCGTCCCTCTCGCCTTGAAAGATGTTTGCGAGAGTGAGAGGGAACTAAAAAAAGAAAGAATAAAAAAGGGGTAAGAAAAAAGACGAAAAGAAAGAAAAAAGAAAAAAAGAAAGAAAGTAAAAAAGGGGAAGAACCACTGTCAACACTGAGAACGAAACCAACTGTCCTTGTACGTCCACATACGGTTCTTATCACGTGCCGTTCAGTTCTCGACGTGTATCGAGCCACCCAAGGTTGTCGCCGTGGTGGCGGGAGGGTCCGTGACGGCGTGCGTAAAGAAAGCGTTTCCCCTTAATGGGTCGGTCGGCGTGCGGCGTGCGTAAAGAAATGGTTTCCCCTTAATGGGTTGGTCGGCTCTTTACCTTTAATCTTCGTCCGTTTTCCTTCAATGGTCATCAAGTGGTAGGCGAACGTAAACACTTTGTATGTGCATGTGGAAAAAAAAGAAGAAAAAAAAGAAAAAAATAAGAAAGGACACTGTACACGTACGAGTCAGTCAGAAAAAACAAGCATGGTCTCCAGCTATCAATCTTTGTCACCAATTTCCTCCTGGCTTACTTCTCGGAGGCAGTTGAGTTTTCCTGGGTCCTCGTTGATGCCGGCTACTAATGTTCGAAATTTGAAAATAAAATATGCCTCACGCTGTTCGCGCTCGCGCCTGTTTGAGAAACCGGACTGCAAAAGAGTTACGCTGATATTTTCAAAACTGTGTTTTGGCAGGCGCAGATGTCTAGATAAAGGTAGCTTCGGCAGTGAAGTGGCGTGGTACCGGTGATTATTGAACCGCAGCCGAAATGGCGTGTCTGTTTGGCCGATATATTCTTGTCCGCAGATGTTGCAATGTAGCATGTATATTACGTTACTGGAGTCACAATTAAGGCTTTCAGTTATGCAGAAATTGAAATCCGAGAAGTTCGCTTTGGATTCACGTGTTGTGACCATGTGTGGGCATACCTTGCACCGAGCTTTCCCGCAGAGATGGCACCCTGATTGATATTTGGGGGTGTTTGTTTTTTGCTCTGACAAGAATGTCCTTCAGATTTTTATCTCTGCGGTACACTACGTGAGATGGCTTCGCGAAAATAGAAGTTACTCGTTTGCTTTGCCTGATTATGTTGAAAAGGCGGAAAAGTATGTTGTTGATTCGTGGCGCTGATGAGGAGTAAGTTAGTACAAGGTTCCTTTGGGAAGTCGTTTTAGATACTCTGTTTGGTCCCTTAATTATATCATTCCTGTTCACGTTGCGAGCACGTAGTATGGGATCGTCAATAATGTCTTCCGGATAATTTTGTTTCAATAAGGAATGCTTTCGGTGTTCTGCGTGTCTGTCAAATTCCCGCATATCGGTGCATATTCTTCGGTACCGGTAGGCCTGAGAATATGGAATACCCATTTTGCAATGCTTTGAGTGGCTGCGGTTGAAATGTAGGTATATTTGACGGTCTGTAGGGTTTTTGCAAAGGTTTGTTGACAAGCGGTGATTGTTGACCGTGACAGTGACGTCCAAAAAGTTAATGCTAGTTTTGGAAATTTTGTGCGTGAATTTTATTGACGGGTGGCACTTGTTTAAATTCTCTATGAAGCAGAAAAGACTTTCCTCAACGTGGTTTCATATCATAAAAATATCTTCTAAGTGTCTCCTGTAGTAGAAAGGTTTCAAAGTGCGTCCCTCAATGAATGGGATTTCAAGTGAAGCCGTAAAGGTGCTCGCGAAGTTTGGGGCCATTTTTGTGCCCATCGCAGTGCCACTGACCTGAAGGAAATGCTTGCCATTGAACTCAAAATGGTTATAATTTACTACAAGTTCAAGAAGGGTAAACAGTACCTCGCCACTTGCACTAGTTGATGAGTCACATTTTACATATTCAGAAAACATAGCCCGCTTCGGTCATGGTGGTATGTTGATGTAAAGTGAGCAGACATCCATGGTTACCAGAAAACTGCCGCCTGGGATGTCGAGACTTGACGTTTCGCAGATGAAATGGATTGTGTCCTTTAGGTAATAGGGAAAATTTGGGGGATGTTTTTTATTAAGGAATTGATGCATTCCGATATATTTTCTGTTGATGTGGTGTTACTGGATACTATCGGACGTCCCGGATTGCCTGCCTTGTGTATATTGGGGAGCAAATAGAATCGACCGGAACAGAATGGGCCGGTAACATTGCTTTTAACATTTTCCCGGTAATTTTCTCGTCCCGGCGGAGATTGTTTAGGGTTACTTTTAACTACCACCGGCGAGGCCAGCGAGCCAGCGAGTCCCACCAGTGAGTCAGAGATCGGCGGCAACAGCTGCCATGGAAAACTCTAGTGCCAAACCCACTCAACAACAGGGAGCCGAGGGACACAAAGAGCCATCCAAGGTCCCCGAGTGACGACATCGCCACTCCCACCAGCGAGGCCTTACAAAACCAGGTGGACAAATGCGGTGAAGACCAAGGCGGTGGCTTCCAAATGACACGGGGAAACAAAAGGTACGGGCATTCTTAAACACGCATGGTCCCACTCATTGCTATCGATTAGCAAAATAATGAAAAGTGGGTGCGATACGAAAAACACGCGGAACAACTAACCAAATATGTATCTCACGAAATTGCACCGAAGGGCCTCCGCCTAGACTGCAACCCCTCAATGTCTACACTAAGTGAAGCAGAAAGGGGGAAGTGGGAAAAAATATTACTATAAGCGTCCTTGCAACTGACTCGGGTCATGGCGGACCATAGTGAGCGTAAGGCCGCCGAATACAGTGTCACGGAGGTCACGCAGAAATTGGTATCTAATCTTGGAGAGCATGATGCAAGAGAACTGGAAAGATATGAACTAAAAAAGAGAGGCGAAATTTCAGTAGTAAAAGATAGAAAATTCAAGCGGGACTGCAGAGGCTCCACTATTCTGCAACAGGAAAATAGGAATGAGGCCGTACAAGAACGTCAGGGACCACCCGTACCACAACCTAACTTTGAGGAGAAAAATGGGAACTCGAAACTACAGTGCAATCCTAATCAAAACATCCTTACTCTCGAATATGACGCTGACACTCTTGTGCCACGTGATAGCCAAGAGCAGCCGAAAACTTATGAGAAAAATGTCCTCAATCTGTCAAACACAACACTCACAACCGCTCAGCTTCAACTTTTTTCGAGAGGCTTAACCTTCTGTCCATCATCCGGTAGATTCAATGAATTTGAACTGTACCAAGACCTCAATAACTTTTCGCGTAATGTCCGCCTTCGTGAATACTTTCATGATCGCAAGAACTGTACGGACGAGAATAGATTGATTGGTGGTGAGAAATCATTGTGTCCAGGTGAGCAGAGGGACAAACACCTCGATATGTATATATCAGCAGTTCAAAAAGATGTCATCAGAGCGTATGAAAAGAATCGGCCATTTTGAGACAACATATCAAAGTCAGAACGAAGGGCACTCGATGAACTACAAAAAGACACTGGAATTACTATCAAACCGGCTGATAAAGGGGTATGCATAGTAATTCTAAACACGTCGGACTACTTAAAGGAAGGGGAACGACAACTATCAGACACAAAACTCTACAAAGAACTTCCAACGGACCCGACTGCCGAATTCGAAAGGGAGATAAAAGTAACCCTAAACAATCTCCGCCAGGATAAGAAAATTACCGGCAAAATGTTAAAAGCAATGTTACCGGCCCATTCTGTTCACGGTGAATTCTATATGCTCCCCAAAAGCAAGGCAGGCAATCCGGGACGTTCGATAGTATCCAGTCACAGCACATCAACAAAAAATATATCAGAATTCATCAATCCCTAATAAAAACATCCCCCCAAATTTTTCCTATTACCTAAAGGACACAAACCTCTTCATCTGCAAAACTTCAAGTCTCGACATCCCAGGCGGCAGTTTTCTGGTGACCATGGACGTCTGCTCACTGTACAGCAACATACCTCATCATGACGGAATAGCGGCTATGATTTCTGAATATGTAAAATCTGACTCATCAAATAGTGTAAGTGGCGAGGTACAGTTTACACGTCTTGAACTTGTACTAAATTATAACCATTTTGAGTTTAATGGCAAGCCTTTCCTTCAGGTCAGTGGCAATGCAATGGGCACGAAAATGGCCCCAAACTTCGCGAGCACCTTCATGGCTTCACTTGAAATCCCAATCATTGAGGGACGCACCTTGAAACCTTTCTACTACAGAAGATACTTAGACGATAATTTTGTGATGTGGAACCATGATGAGGGTAGTCTTTTCCGCTTAATAGAGGATTTTAACAAGTGCCACCCGTCAATTAGGTTCACGCACAAAATTTCCAAAACTAGCATTAACTTTTTGGACGCCACTCTCACGGTCAAAAATGACCGCTTGTCAACAAACCTTTACAAAAAGCCTACAGACCGTCAAATGTACCTACATTTCAAGAGCAGCCACCCAAAGCATAGAAAAACGGAAATTCCATATTCTCAGGCCTACCGGTACCAAAGATTATGCACTGATATGCGGGAATTTGACAGACACGCAGAACACCTAAAGCATTCCTTATTGAAACAAAATTATCCGGAAGACATTATTGACGATGCCATACTACGTGCTCGCAACGTGAACAGGAATTTTATAATTAAGGGACCAAACAGAGTATCTAAAACGACTTCTAAAACAAACCTTGTACTTACTTACTCCTCATCAGCGCCACGAATCAACAACATACTGTCACGGGGTCGTGACGTGACCGAAGACAGGAGACTTCGTGTTGGAATTTAACTGTTTATTTGGGCGAACCTTTGCCCGGTAAAAGGAAAGTGCAACTACAGCAGCAGTCTCGCACAGATAGCAGTCTCGGACTGATAGTGGCGAACGGAGCGTCGGCCTTCGATCAAGAACTGACAAGCGGCGAAGCGCGTCGGCATTTATACTCTTGCCGTCGAATGTTCTAGCGTTATCGCTGGCGGTGGCGTAGGTTCCAGAACAATCTGTACCGTTCGCACAGTGGGCGTGATCTTATCGAAATGATCTACTACAGTCCGGAACTTTCTGGAAAACTGCAGGCGCGGTTTGCACTGAGAGTCGTGTGGTGTTTTGGGACGATAACGAAAACTTGGGAAATAGAATGTGGCATTGCCACCCTCTGAAAAAGGCATCGTCCCGATGCTTTAACTAAAGATGAAGGTACAATAATAATCGAAGAAAGTACAATTAATAAATTACGATGAAACAATAATAAAAAACACTGTTTCAGTTTGTTAACGCGCATGAAACGGCTTGAGCACGCGACATGCACGACTTCAGGTCGTGATCGGCGTCGTTGAGAGTTCGTGATTCCATCGGGGACAACCTCGTAATCAAGTGGGCCGAGAAGTCGAACCACCCTGTACGGTCCGAAGTAGCGTCGCAGAAGCTTTTCACTTAGTCCACGTCGGCGTATCGGCGTCCACACCCAAACACGTTCACCGGGCTGGTATTCCACGAAGCGTCGTCGAAGGTTGTAACGGTGGCAGTCTGTCGTCTGTTGATTCTTGATACAGAGACGCGCAAGTTGTCGGGCTTCTTCGGCACGTTGAAGGTACTCGCTCACATCGAGGCTTTCTTCGTCGGTGACGTTGGGTAACATGGCATCGAGCGTCGTTGCCGGGCTCCTTCCGTAGACCAATTTGTATGGAGATATCTGCGTCGTCTCCTGCACCGCAGTGTTGTATGCGAAGGTTACATACGAAAGAATGGCATCCCACGTCTTGTGTTCGACATCGACGTACATTGACAGCCTGTCGGCGATCGTCTTGTTAAGCCGCTCGGTGAGGCCGTTGGTCTGTGGGTGGTACGCTGTCGTCCGGCGGTGGTTTGTTTGGCTGTATGCCAAGATCGCTTGAGTTAAGGCGGCAGTGAATGCCGTTCCTCTGTCGGTGATAAGGACCTCCGGGGCGCCGTGACGTAGGACGATATTTTCGACGAAGAACTTAGCTACGTCGGATGCACTGCCTTTTGGCAGGGATTTTGTCTCGGCGTAGCGGGTGAGGTAGTCGGTAGCTACCACGATCCACTTGTTTCCGAAAGCCGACGTCGGGAACGGCCCCAGTAGGTCCATATCAATCTGCTGGAAAGGTCGGCAAGGTGGATCAATTGGCTGCAGAAGTCCCGCTGGCCTTGTCGGCGGTGTCTTGCGTCGCTGACACTCCCGGCATGTCCTCACATAACGAGTGACGTCGGTGGTAAGACGTGGCCAGTAGTACCTTTCTTGTATCCTCGCGAGCGTGCGAGAAACACCGAGGTGCCCCGCCATCGGATCGTCGTGCAGGGCCTGCAGGAGTTCTGGTCGCAGAGCTGAAGGCACCACAAGGAGGTACTCAGCTCGAAGCGGTGAAAAGTTTTTCTTTTGTAGAAGACCGTTTCGTAGAAAGAACGACGCAAGTGCGCGCTTGAATACCTTCGGGACTTCGGCGGTCCTGCCTTCGAGGTATTCTATAAGGGCCTTAAGTTCCGGGTCGGCCCACTGTCGTTCAGCGAAGATGTCGGTAGTTATCGTTCCCAAGAAGTAGTCGTCATCCGGGTCGTCGGGTAGCGGTTGGTTGACAGGCGCACGAGAGAGACAGTCGGCGTCGGAGTGTTTTTTGCCGGATTTGTAAATGACAGTAATGTCATATTCTTGAAGTCTCAGGCTCCATCGTGCGAGGCGACCAGAAGGGTCCTTCAAGGTGGCTAGCCAACACAAGGCGTGGTGGTCGCTCACAACTTTGAAGGGCCTGCCGTAGAGGTAGGGGCGAAATTTCGACGTAGCCCAGATGATGGCGAGGCACTCCTTTTCTGTTGTGGAATAATTTGCTTCTGCTTTGGATAGCGATCGGCTGGCGTAACTAATAACCCTTTCAAGTCCGTCAGTCCTCTGTACAAGAACGGCACCGAGACCTACGCTGCTTCCGTCAGTATGTATTTCTGTCTCGGCGAATTCGTCGAAATGGGCAAGTAACAGAGGCGTCTGGAGGCGATGTTTAGGCTCCCTGAAAGCGTGTTCCTGTGGCGTTTCCCACTTGAACTCCACGTCGGCCTTGGTAAGGTTGGTAAGAGGATCCGCGATGCGGGTGAACTTTTTCACGAATTGCCTATAATAGGCGCACAGGCACAGAAATCGGCGCACGGCTTTCTTGTCAGTGGGTGGCGGGAAGTCGGCGATGGCGGCTGTTTTCCGTGGATCGGGACGAACTCCAGACTTGCTGATAACGTGCCCCAGAAACAAGAGCTCCTCATACGCAAATCTGCACTTTTCTGGCTTCAGTGTGAGCCCGGAAGTCTTGATGGCTTGAAGGACAGCTTCAAGGCGCCGAAGATGCTCGTCGAAACTTGAGGAAAACACGACGACGTCGTCCAAGTACACAAGGCAAGTCTGCCACTTCAATCCTGCCAGTACTGTATCCATACCGCGTTGAAAAGTTGCAGGCGCTGAGCAAAAGCCGAAGGGCATCACCTTAAACTCGAAGAGGCCGTCCGGTGTTATAAACGCCGTCTTCTCTCGGTCTCTTTCGTCTACTTCGATTTGCCAATAGCCAGTCTTGAGGTCCGTTGGCGAAAAGTACTTGGTGTTATGGAGCCGATCAAGTGCGTCGTCTATTCGTGCGAGAGGATACACGTCCTTTCTTGGGATTTTGTTCAGGCGGCGATAATCGACGCAGAAACGTAGGGTCCCATCCTTTTTCTTCACTATCACCACGGGGGATGCCCATGGACTCTTGGACGGCTGGATAATGTCATCCCGCAGCATTTCATCAACTTGTCTCTTCATGGCCTCACGTTCTCGCGTCGAAACCCTGTACGGATTCTGACGGAGTGGTCCGGCATTTTCTTCGGTTATGATGCGATGTTTCGTGGTTGGGGTCTGCCGAGTATTCGATGACGACGAAAAGCAATCTTCGTATTGGAGGAGTAGGGCCTTGAGCTGTTCTTGCTTATGGTTAAGAAGTCTGGGACTGACGTCGAAAGCTAAGGAAGGGGCTTCGTTCCTTTGAGCAGGTTCCGCAGAATCGGCGAGGGCGAAAGCACTGGTGGCTTCGACAATTTCTTCGATGTATGCGACCGTTGTTCCTTTGTTCACATGTTTGTACTCATTGCTGAAATTCGTGAGCATAACCGTTGCTTTGCCTCCCCGCAGCTCTGCTATTCCTCTTGCGACGCAAATATTTTGGGTGACCAACAGATGCTGACTGCCTTCAACGACGCCTTCCAAGTCAGGTGATTTAGGAGCACCGACTGAAATAATGACGCTTGAGCGATGCGGAATGATGACTTGTTCTTCCAGCACATCCAAGGCATGGTGTCCTGACGACATGCGCGGTGGTAGTGCTTCTTCTGTGGATAACGTTATCGACTTTGTTTTTAGGTTGATGACAGCACCATGGAGGCATAAGAAGTCCATGCCAAGGATGACATCTCTCGAGCAACGCTGTAGGACTACGAAGTCTGTAGGATAAATACGGCCGTTAATGGTGACTCTCGCTGTGCAGATTCCTGCAGGCGTTAGAAGATGATCTCCGGCTGTGCGGATTTCAGGGCCTTTCCAAGCTGTCCTAACTTTCTTTAACTTCGCGGCGAACGACCCACTGATGACAGAATAGTCGGCTCCAGTATCGACGAGAGCGGTCACACTGTGGCCGGCAATAAGAACGTCGATGTCGCTAGTTCGCCGTCTCGCATTACAGTTAGGGCGTGGCGTCGGGTCACGGCTGCGTCGGCTTGATCCGCTGCTTCCATGTTGCGTCGTCAGGCCACCTCCGGTAAGTGAGCTTTCGCCGTCAGGGCTTTGCCTGGTTGGCATTGTGTTCGGAAAGCTCCGTCGCGGCGTCGTCGTCGTCGGAGGATCTTCGGTAGTTCGTCGCAGAGCAACCGCACCTCCACCGGTTGCTGCCCTTAGTTTCCCGGATGCGGGCCAGGAGACCGGCCCCGCGTTGGGCCGGAGTACTGCCGGTGGTGCGGTGACGTGTGGCGGCTGGGCGACGGCGAACGGGAAGGACTTCGTGGTGTCCATTGAGTTCCTGCCAGGTAGTCGGCGATGTCACGTGGCCGATCTCCTGGCTGCGGACGCGGTGCATTGACGGCGAAGCCACGCAGTCCCATCTGTCGGTACTGGCAACGGCGGTATGTGTGTCCGGCCTCGCCGCAGTGGTAGCACAGTGGGCGGTGGTCAGGGGTGCGCCAAACGTCGGTTTTCCTCGGCGCACTGCGCTGGCCCGCTGGTGAACGGTAGGTCGTCGGTGGGGTTGGTGGCGGCGGTGGTAAGTGCGATGGGGCGGCGGGGTGGCGTTTTGGCGTGGACGGGGAGGAGCGTTGTGGCGCAGTGCAGCGGCGTAGCTCATAGCTTCCGGCTCGGGAAGCGGTGCGTGGGGAATTTGAAGCGATTGCCGAACTTCTCGCACAATGTCGGCGATTGAATCCACTTGAGGCTGCACCGAAGGCAACAGCTTGCGCAGCTCTTCCCGCACGATCGCTCGGATCGTTTCACGCAGGTCTCCGGAGTTACTGGCTTGAGCAGCAGCGCAGTCTGCAGTCAGGCGATGATTATACTGTCAGGTGCGCATGTCCAGGGTCTTTTCGATAGTGGTCGCTTCGGCTGCAAATTCTTGGACGGTTTTCGGTGGGTTTCTCATCAGTCCCGCGAAGAGCTCCTGTTTGACCCCTCGCATGAGGAAATGGACTTTTTTCTCCTCAGGCATGTCTGGGTCAGCGTGACGAAATAGTCGGGTCATTTCTTCTGTGAAAATGACGACATTTTCATTTGGTAGCTGAACCCGGGTCTCTAATAAAGCAGCGGCCCTCTCTTTGCGAGCGACGCTCGCGAACGTTTGTAGTAATGCGCCGCAGAAAATATCCCACGTTCGGAGTGTGGACTCCCGATTTTCGAGCCAGGTCCTTGCGGTGTCTTCCAAATGGAAGAACACACGACGCAGCTTTTCGTCATGGTCCCAATGGTTGAGGGCGGCCACACGGTCGTATATTTCTAGCCAGGACTCAGGGTCTTCGAATGATGACCCATGGAAAATTGGTGGTTCCCTGGGTTGATGCATGACCATCGTGGGCTGGGGTGCTGCGGTTGTCATTGTCGCTGCAGTCGCGGTCATGGCCTTGGTCTTCCGCGCCTTGTCTTCTAGAAGCCTGTACTCCGGTGGTAGCCCTTGCTGTCGGCGGCTTGTTCGCTGCTCCTGGTTGGCGTCGGTGTCTTCTCCGCGACGTGTGCTGGGTTCACGGCTTGACGGGGGCGTCCGGTACATGAACGAAGCAGCACCTCCACCAGATGTCACGGGGTAGTGACGTGGCCAAAGACAGGAGACTTCTTGTTGGAATTTAACTGTTTATTTGGGCGAACCTGTGCCCAGTAAAAGGAAAGTCCAATTACAGCAGCAGTCTCGCACAGATAGCAGTCTCGGACTGAAAGCGGCGAACGGAGCGTCGGCCTTCGATCAACAACTGAGGAGCGGCGAAGCGCGTCGGCATTTATACTCTTGCCGTCGAATGTTCTAGCGTTATCGCTGGCGGTGGCGTAGGTTCCAGAACAATCTGTACCGTTCGCACAGTGGGCGTGATCTTATCGAAATGATCTACTACAGTCCGGAACCTTCTGGAAAACTGCAGGCGCGGTTGGCGCTGAGAATCGTGTGGTGTTTTGGGACGATAACGAAAACTTGGGAAATGGAACGTGGCAATACTTTCCCGCCATTTCAACATAATCAGGCAAAGTAAACGAGTAACTTCTATTTTCGCGAAGCCACCTTACGTAGTGTACCGCAGGAATAAAAATCTGAAGGACATTCTTGTCAGAGCAAAAAACAAACACCCCCAAATTTCAATCAGGGTGCCATCCCTGCGAGAAAGCTCGATTCAAGGTATGCCCGCAGATGGTCACAACACGTGAATCCAAAGCGAACTTCTCGGAATTCAAATTATGCATAACTGAAAGCCTTAATTGTGACTCTAGTAACGTAATATACATGCTACATTGCAACATCTGCGGACAAGAATATATCGGCCAAACAGACATGCCATTTCGGCTGCGGTTCAATAATCACCGGTACCAGCCACTTCACTGCCGAAGCTACCTTTATCTAGACATCTGCGCGTGCCAAACCACAGTTTTCAAAATATCAGCGTAACTCTTATGCAGTCCGGTTTCTCAAACAGGCGCGAGCGCGAACAGCGTGAGGCATATTTTATTTTCAAATTTCGAACATAAGTAGCCGGCATCAACGAGGACCCCGGAAAACTCTCCTGCCTCCGAGAAGTAAGCCTGGAGGAAATTGGTGACAAAGATTAATAGCTCGAGACCATGCTTGTTTTTTCTGACTGACTCGTACGAGTACACTGTTCTTTCTTGTGTTTTGTTTTTCTTTTTAATCTTTTTTTTCACATGCACATACCAAGTGTTTATGTTCGCCTACCACTTGATGACCATTGAAGGGAAATGGACGAAGATTAAAGGTAAAGAGCCAACCGTCCAATTAGGGGAAACCCGTTCTTCACGCACGCCGTCACGGACCCGTCCCGCCGCCACTGCGACAATCTTGGGTGGCCCGACACACGTCGAGAACTGAACAGCACGTGATAAAAACTGGATGTGGATGTACAGGGACAGATGGCTTTGTTCTCAGTGTTGACAGTGGTTCTTCCTGTTTTTTACTTTCTTTTCTTTTCTTTTTTCTTTTTTTTTCTGTTTGTCTGTTTTCTTCCCCCTTTCTTATTTTTTTCTCTTTCTTTCTCTTTTTTAGTTCCCTCTCACTCTCGCAAACATCTTTCAATGCGAGAAGGACGCGGCCGCAACGAAGTTTGGAAGTTCATGTCAGTATAACTCATCCCCTGATGAAGGGAGGACCCGTCCCGAGACTGTTGGGAAATAAATATATTTATCCTTGTTGACAACGCTCCCGTTGTGCCATATCCCATACCTTCACGAAGACTAACTGGCCCTTTGAATTATTACTCCCACAATATATATATATATATATATATATATATATATATATATATATATATATATATATATATATGTGTGTGTGTGTGTGTGTGTGCGTGTGACGTATGAAGCGATGATTGGTAGAAGCCGAGAAGGAAGAAGTGAGACTAGAATATACATGGGGTATGAGCCAGGCCACGTCACCCTTTCATCATAGCGTCACACAAGTCGACAGGATGAAGACCTCGCAACCACTTCATCGCCCGGCCATCATCATCGAAGACCTCAGCGAGACGCAGTAACCGAACGCGGACCACCAAGACCACCAAGCATCATGACAGCAGCATCAGAAGACCTTGACATCCCTAAGTACACCGGATCAGCGGACGACGGACCCGTACAGGACTGGTTCAACCTGTTCGAGCTCCATGCCACCGCTGCATCATGGTCGGAGCGGGAGATGATCATCACCTTCACTGACTACATCTCAGGTGAGACGTTCAAATTTTACTTCACCCACATCTTCGAGAACGATGAGTCTTGGAAAAAGATCAAAGAAGAAATGATCACCCGTTTCAAAGAATACGATGAAGACCTGTACATACCTCATCAGCTGAAGTCTCTTCAACTCAACCATCACAGTTACGTGAAGTCTTCCCGCAGTAAGCGTATTTCCCAAACAAGACTTCAGAGTAAATATTCCACCATTGTACCATCGTATGACTCGTCCAAATACACTTCACGCATGACAACACCAACTAGGGACTTGCACGTCGCAGCAGAGAAGGTAATGCCACCGTATGCCGATAGGAATGTAGACCATTTTGCCAAAAGACCAGACTTACGGTTGGATTTTTTATGAGCAAATAAATCGGCATTTCCAATGTATTTACGGCACCATAATACTTCAGGTATTACTGAACAACCCGAATCACTTGATGCGTGGTGTCGCACACATGGCCCACACGGCTCCGGATGCGTGATGGCACTTACGCACGACGAGTTAGTAAATCCACATGAAACCAACCCAGACAATGAATGTTCACAGAAACATCATTCGTTCAAAGTATTCAGCCCAGCAGTTCCATCTCCTGTCATCAACTTTACTGATAAACCTGATGAAGCACCTCACAAGATCGTAGCATTTACGCATGAGGAGTTAGTAAATCCGCACGAAACCAACCCAGACAACGAATGTTCACAGGAATCTCATTTGTTCAAAGTATTCAGTTCAGTAGTTCCACAGAGACAGAAGCATTCACAATCAGCATCTTGTGAAGAAAAGTGTTCTGCAGATGCGTCGAGTGTTCATCAATCACAAGATCGAAGCGACGTGAATCCAGTACACAACCTCACTGCATATAATGAAAACCAAACCACAGGTGCGACTTCTGATGACATAAGTACGCTTCAGGCAATGACCAACAATGAACGGTTTATAAATACAGAAGATTCAAGTGCATCGAACCCGCCACATTATCTAGCGCCGGAAACAGTTGCAATGGTTGGCATCGTAGAAGCCTGCGGAGGACTCGCTAAGAATCCTGGCGCAACGCGATCAATGTCACACCACAAGCAAGTTGACGAAACGAAGAAATTAGAACGTCAACGCATACTTCAACATTGTCAACGGCGAAACAAAACTTCATCGAGTGCACTCCTAAGGCTTGAAGAACATTGCAAAAAGGCCCATCGTGGTGAATACATTCTCCACCAAAGATCAAGAATGTGCCTTCCATCAAACCATCTGCGACATCGCTATAGAAAAATTTCTAAAAGCCACAAAAGCACCTCTTGTACTCGGCAGAAACACAGGCAGCACCCAATCAACCTCGATCAACGCGCACGCAAGCTACCTGCACGACCTGTGCCACGACGAAGAATTCGATGCCTACGATATCTGAACTGTCCATTCTGCAAGGTGTTCGAACCTCGTTTCTTCTTCACAAGAATGCCGGCTGCGATTTCCGCTATCTCCACGTCCAAAGCATTCTTGTGTTATCCAGGACGCAACCATCAGCCTCGCCCACCGGAACTCCTGCGTTAACCGGACTGCTGCACTCTTTCCTGAAGTTTTGCGAGTTTACGGAACACCACGGGGCCATGAAGCCAATTGTGCATTTTGACATTTGTGACTTCTCAACCTCTCCTTGTGTACTTTTCCTTGTTCGTAATTCATGCCTTCTTTCGAGGGGGGGGGAATCGTGTGACGTATGAAGCGATGATTGGTAGAAGCCGAAAAGGAAGAAGTGAGAATACAATAAACATGGGGTATGAGCCAGGCCACGTCACCCTTTCATCATAGCGTCACACGAGTCGGCAGGATGGAGACCTGCCTGCCCCTTCATCAGTCACTCATCATCGACGCAGTTCCCCAGCAGACGCCCTGACCGTACATTGACTACCGAATCATCTCCTGGAAGGACGACGACCAGCACCATGACAGAATGGTCGGCTGAACTCGACATCCCCAAGTACACCGGATCAGCGGACGACGGACCCGTACTGGACTGGTTCAACCTGTTCGAACTCCACGCTACCGCTGCATCTTGGTCGGAACCGGAGATGGTTACGAACTTCAGTGACTACGTCACCGGTGAGGCATTCAAATTTTACCTAATTCACATATTCGAGAACGACTAGTCATGGCAAAAAATCAAAGAGGAGATGATTACCCGTTTTAATGACTATGACCAAGACTTACTCATTGCCAACCATCTAGAGACAACTGCACACTATCGTCGATTTCCTAAGCAGTCCTCAAGCATTCGGAAGCCCAGCGCGAATCGACAAGTGCCTCAAGACGAAGTGGCACATGCGTTTACTTACAGAAGGCCATGCGTATATTCGGAAAAACCTAACCGTCAAGCGCGCATCTCTTCTGCGCGAAAGTCAGCATTTCCGAAATCATCGCTTCAACATACGACACGAGACATCGCTCACCCTACTGATGCCTTTCATGCGTCGTCTCGCATACATGGTCCACCACCTGGTTTTCTATGACGCAGCTCTTCAAAGGCTCCTAACAGTCACTATTCGTGTCATAAGGACGCCTTGTTCATGGTAGACCAGCTGACACATCAGGAAAATGCCGAACAACGCCATGACGACTCAAAGAGTGAAAATCAGTCTTCACACATTGGATCAGCTTATTTTCCATCTAGCACAATAGGGCTACCTCCTGGTTTTCCGCCACTTGGCTCTTTCGTCGTTCACAACGCCCACCTCACATCTAGCACGCTCACAATGGTCGGGATAGAGCTGCGGAGCTTGGAGAATACTCAGCCAAGCCCTGAACCTACCATCCAGATTCAGGAGCAAGAACCACTCGCAGCGAACAGCGAAGAAGCCCTTGATGATGTATCTGTCAAATTTGAAGCATTACCTTCATTATCCGAAATGCAGCTAAACAGCCTAGAGACTACTACCTGCCCCCTCGACACTACATTCAATCGCCCAGAAAGTCAGTGTCATGGTGAAAAAGGGCTGCCACCTCAGGTCTGTTCGCAGCAACATCATCAATTACAGGAAGTCCAAGAACAACAGAGATTCCAAGGGCTATACGAACAAGGACGACGACGAATGGAATCACCTTCGGAAGAACACACGCGGTTTATGGAAAGCCGTTTACAAACGTGTCAACCAAACCGACGACATATTCAAGATTTCTCGCTCGAAACAAACAAAGCATCGAATCCAGGATATTTTCCCAAGGGACGTCGAGTAAGCTTTCTCCAGTCTAGATAAAGACTCAGGCAACACGACATTCAACGTCGAGAAAGGCTCCAAGCCATACCCTGTATTCCGCAAGGACGCAGAAATCACCGCACCAGCCTCGGTCAACAAGCACGCAAACGGGTGGCAACGCATGGGTTCCAATCAAGACAAATAGCACGACACCTGCGCAAATCATCCAGCCAATGCTTCAAGGCCATCACACCACGTTCATTCATCGCAAGAATACCGGCAGTGTTTCCATCTGATTTCACGCTCAAAGCATGCCTATGCTATCCTGGGCGCAACACCCAGCCTCGTCCACCAGAGTTACCCTAGATTTGACCGGACAGTTGCCCTCTGCTGTGAAGCTTTTGTGCGAGATAAGAAACTCCCCTATGAAATCGAACTACCGTGCATTTTGACATTCTTCACTTTATGCTTTTTGTTGTTTTGTTGATTGTAACGTGCTCATTCTTTCGGGGGAGGGGGAATCGTGTGATGTATGAAGTGATGGTTTGTAGAAGCAGAGAAGGAAGAAGTGAGAATGAAATAAACATGGCGTATGAGCCAGGCCACGTCACCCAGTCATCGTAGCGCCACACACACACACACACACATACACACACACACACACACACACACACACACACATATATATATATATATATATATATATATATATATATATATATATATATATATATATATATCTGACGAAGGCCGTGCCACGGCCGAAACGTTAGTAAATACGATCCTTTTCTTATGTGCTATCTTCAAGTTATTTCAATATAGAAAATACCCGGACCTGTCGTGCCTTCCCTTCAAGTTCTTCTTCAACCATGGGTCCTGGGATAGCACTGAAGAAAAGGATGATTTCGAAATACCCTGTGCACACTCCTACCACAGCAGTTGTGGGAGATTCACAAACAAAGTATTTACATCAATACTTCGACCCTCTCAGCAATGGCGCACCAGCCTTCATTTCGCAGTGTGGTGCTACAATCGGTGATGTGCGTGACTTACTGGGTCTAGTGCCCCGCTCAGCATCCTGTCTTATTCTTCATGTTGGGACGGTCGATGTGGCTTCGTGTTCGGGACACGAGGCGTTTGCAAAGTACCGCGATCTACTTGAAAGCATTGCAAAATACCGCCCAGAAATTCGGCGAATTTACGCCACGCTGATACTGCCTAGAAGTGGAAACCGTCGACAAAGGAACTCTAACCTGACATTCATCCGACGCTGCAACAGAGAAGCATCAGTGTTCAACAACATGCTTCGGAATTTTTGCCGCTATTCCCGGCTAGTTTGCTACCTCGATCATGAAATCGAATGGTTACCACCCACACGCGTCCTCGCAGCAGACGGCCTTCATATGAGCTTCGAGGGTGTGTCGTTGCTTGCAAGCCACATCCGCCGCCTGTGCTTCAGGAGACCGGTGGATGCGACATCAGCTGCCTGGTGCGATTCATCAACGAATGACGACTCTCCGCATCGAGTGGATCGAGCTGGGCGACCTTCAGCACCCAGTCATCCTACAGCACAGCCGAACTCAAGAAACAACACCGCGCCGACAGCAACCTTCACCATGACGAGCAAGCCTTCCGTAGCAGAGAACGTCACCTCGAAAGCAGCGCGCGCCACATGAACAAGTCTCAATCTACACAGCCTACGTCTTGCCTACCGCCGCCTGCGGTCGCTGCATCACTTTCGCCGTCTCAACCACGCTACGGACTCCGGAACAGGGGCACAACCACGAGAGGAACCAACTGACTAACACAACGCCATCTAAGTGAGAGTACTTTATCTGTTGGCTCAATGAATTTTTTAAGGACCAGGAAGGTTATAGAAAAACGGACTCGTTGTGAATCCCACATTTCTATGCTTAGAATGTATGTCGCGGCAACAAGTGCTCCTAAAGGTTTACAACTAAAACTGCAGCCGGCCACATCAGAGATGTCAAAGAAAAACCTGTAAAGGTGGCACAACACCTTAAATCGGGCGTCTGTTGAACTAACCAGCATACTTATTAGCCATTATGAATCATCAGAAAAAGGTCTGCGGAATCAGGAAAAACAGCTTGTGCAATCATCTCAGTTTACGACTGAAGAATTAAAAACTCTCGAATTATACCGGTCACAGAAGTTAGCCGAGCTGGATGCTAAAAAGTCAAAGAAGGTCGCGCGTGACAACTTAGAAAAAAAGGAATGCTCCCGACGAGAAAACATTCTAACTACAGCTGAAATGCGCCAGCCCGAGCTGGAAAGTAAATCTTCTGGACAGGATAACATTATAAATTTGTCATGTTACGATCTATCAATTGAGGAACGTAGTGTGTTATCTCGAGGACGTAATTTTTGCCCTGCAACAGGAGGCTATAGTGAATTTCAGTTGGTGAAGGATCTTCACAATTTCGAACGTAACATGCGCCTCCGTGAGTACTTTTATGATCGGTCCTCGGCTCACAATACTGATAGCTAATCATTGCCATCTTACAAGCATTGGACACCCCCCTCCCAAAGAGACAAATGTCTGGACCTTTATATCAGAGCTGTACAACGCGATGTCATGCAGGCATATAAAGAACGTACACCATTGCACCGCAACCTTACTGACAGAGAGCAACAAGCAATTGAATCCCTCGCTGGTCGTAATGACATAATTATAAAACCTGCAGATAAAGGAGGCGCCATTGTTGTAATGGACAGAAGCAAATATATCAGCGAAGGCCATAGGCAGCTCAGTGATGCATCATATTACAAGCTGAAAGATCATGACCCAACAAACGAGTTCAAAGATATTGTTCGTGATACCTTGACTGCGCTCTTTAATGATAAAGAAATAAGCTATGGCACTCTGAAATCCCTCATACCGTTGAGCCCAGTAGCTGGCAGGTTTTACCTTCTTCCCAAAATTCATAAGAGAGATAATCCCGGTAGACCGATAATTTCTGGAATTGGAACAGTGACTGAGAACCTTTCCCGTTATGTAGATAGCCTCATCAACACCATTCCGTCCAGCTTTTCTTCTTACATTAAAGATACCAATCACTTTCTATCAGATATTGTTGACCTACAGGTTCCTCAAAATTCGTTTCTCGTTACGTTAGATGTCACGTCACTGTATACTAATATCCCTCACTCAGATGGCATCGAGGCAGTTATCTGCGCGTACAACGATTGCCACGCCAACAAACCAGTTTCCGCATCTGCGTTAGCTACGTTGCTTAAGCTCATTCTTGAACTTAACAATTTCGAATTTGATGGGACACATTATGTTCAAGTTAGCGGTACATCTATGGGCACAAGAATCGGACCAAACTACGCAAACATATTTATGGGGCTCCTTGAAAACAAATTTCTTGCAAATTGTGAATATAAGCCATTTTACTATAAGCGGTTCATCGACGACATTTTCCTAATCTGGCACCATAGTGAATCGCAACTTCTTTCTTTCATAGCAGATCTTAACAACGCTCATCCGGCGATTTCTTTTTCGCACTCATATTCACCTGTGAACATAAGCTTCCTTGATGTCATGGTCACTCTACGTAACGGGAAGCTGATAACTAATCTTTACAGGAAACCCACGGATAGGCAGCAATATCTTCACTTTAGTAGTAGTCACGTTAAACACAACAAAACTAGTATTCCCTACAGCCAAGCAGTCCGTTTTAAAAGAATATGCTCTGATAGCAGCGAATTTTCCCGCCACTGCGAACAACTTCAGAGCGCGCTCGAAAAACAGAGCTATCCGGCCAGCATAATCACAGACGCCATCAAACGTGCAGAAGAGCTTGACCGATCAGACCTGCTGAGTACTAACAAAAGACCCAAAGATTGTTCGCGGACTAATCTAATTTTGACACATGCGGCCTCAGCTCCAAATGTGAACCATATCTTAAAGAAACATTTTAACATTTTAATACAGAGCGAGCGGCTCAAAGGAATCTTTGCAGAACAACCACGCGTGGTCTACCGACGATCGCGGAACCTTCGTGATTTACTAACCTCATCTAAAACCACGTGTTCACATCATGAAGGCTGTCATCCCTGCAACAAACCACGTTGCAAAGTGTGCGCGCACATGACGACATCTAAAACAGTTTGTTGTCCAGTTTTTCTTTAAAAATAAATGGGAACTACACGTGTGATAGTATCAACGTCATCTATCTTCTCGAGTGTTTAACTTGCGGTGCTCAGTACATAGGTCAAACAGAGACAAGTTTCAGAATTCGTTTTAATAATCACCGTGCACATGCCGTAAGCCTCCCTAATCTACCGCTGTCGAAGCACGTCAGTATGCCTGGCCATGGTTTCGACAAAATTAGAGCCACGATTATTCAGTCCGGTTTTAAGACAAATCACGATAGGGAAGTGAGGGAATCCTTCTTGATCCACAAATTTAACACCATTCGTTCAGGTATCAATGAAAACGTAGGAAAGCTCACCTGCCTCGCACTATAACAACACGACTTCTTAGATTAGTAAAATATTTTAGTGTATATTAAATTGTATATTAGTCAACCGTGGTTTCTTTACCTCTGAGCTCTTTTACATGTCCTGCCAACCATACTGTGCCCCACGTGTCGATGCGCAAGGAAATTTGAAACTTTTATATTCATGCACCCGTCACATGTCAGTCATGTCAACACAAGGTCCTGACAGATTACCATTTTTTACTTTGATTGTCCTAGCTGCAATACCGAGAGTTCATCACGTGAGCCTATAAAAGCGGCTGCATTGTATCATACCTACTTACTCTGACGAAGGCCGTGCCACGGCCGAAACGTTAGTAAATACGATCCTTTTCTTATGTGCTATCTTCAAGTTATTTCAATATAGAAAATACCCGGACCTGTCGTGCCTTCCCTTCAAGTTCTATATATATATATATATATATATATATATATATATATATGTTTAGACCGCATTGTATTGTAAATTTGAGAAAAAGAAAAGTAGGTGAAAAGATAACGATAACTTGCCATGGGCAGGAACAGAATTTGCAACCTTCGAAGAACGCATACGACGCTCTCAGCATCGAACGCGCGGTTCATTGCAGATTGCTCCATTCCTTCATGCTATGAGCATATCCTGACTCTTGCATCCGATACCATCTTTATAAAGGATGTGTTCTTCACACTGTCCGGACGTTACTTACCTAGCAGCCTTCCCATTGCTCCTAGCCAGGTGTGGTTGCATGAAGTAAACTGTTGGTTGCAGCAGTTTACCCCTACTTCTTGTTGCGCTACCCCAGAGTACTACTGTGACTTGCTTTATGGCGAATTCCACTCGTCGAGCGTTATCAAGTTTTCTTGCTCCAAAGCTTACAATCCGCGTTTCGCTGGTAGATTCAGAGCAAGCTCTCATTTTGCACTGGTAGATTCGGAGCAATCCACTCCGCGACGGAGCGTTCCGATTGCTCCGTCTTGCAAAGACCGATTCTGCCGGAACTCTGAGAATGCATCGCCGTTTTTTCCGGTACAGTCGGGCGACTGGGATGCCCTACACGTTCTTTTAGGCGATCTAGTAACCATGTGCCCTTATTTACATTCCTAAAATTGGAAAGTGGTAGCCCTGCCTTCCGCGAGACTGCGTGGTCGAAATGCGTGCTTTGCAGTGGCGAAACAGTTGTCAGACAGAACACCTATGGTTGTCGATAAACGGTGATAGCAGAAAAGGAAATCGTTTCTGGTAGCGGTTTAGTGATGTATGCGTAAAACAAATTCCGGAGAGGCCTCACGCGGGGCATTCACGTGTTCCACTCGCATATCTGGTTTGCACATTCCGAGTTCTCGCTCCAAGATTTCGGCGGCCACTCCGTATCTACCTGTGGAATTCGCCATTACTGAGACCAAACCACTTTTTCTCGTGCCCCTCCAGGCGGAACCCCCATCTTCAGCTACTCGTACAATTGACGAAGCTACCACGTCTGCTTTAACAGCCGCAATAAACGCCAATATCCCTTAGAAGCAGCTAGGGCTAGTTGGTATGGCATGACGATAGTTATAACGCGAGAACAAAACAAACCCACAGAGACAATCGTGTCCTTTGTGTCCTTCTTGTCTTTGTGTCATCGTTTTGTTCTCCCACTAAAACAATCGTCATTCCAATATCCCAGCAGCACAAAAAAGAGCACTTTTAGCTGAACTTTAAAATCACAGCGCTTCCCTTGGTGCCCATTCCAAGTTCCTGGACTGTACTTCCGTCACAGTGCATTGTACGCCACCACCCCTATATTGTCTCTTCTGAGCAAAAGATCATTGCGGACAGCGTCACCGACATGCTCAATCGAGATGTTATCCGGCAATCGCCCAGGTCTTCACCTTTAGTGTTGATCCGGAAAAAGAATGGTTCAGTGCGATTCTGCGTTTAATACTGAACACTTAGTAGGATCACACGCCGGAACGTTTTACCGATGCTGCACATCGACGACGCCATTGTCTCTCTACGGGGCGCCTAGTTCTCCTCCAGCATGAACATTGAACCTGGGTTTTGGCAAATACCCAAGCACGGAGCGGACAAAAATAAAATGAAATTTGCAACAACAGATAGCCTTTTTAAATTCAACGTCATGACTTTTTGCTTATGTAACGCCCCTGCCACGTTTGAGTGCATAATAGACACGGTTCCTCACGGTCTCAAATGAAAAAAAAAATTGGTTCCACAAGTGTCATCGAAAGACGATAGTCTTGCGTCTGGAGACGATGAACCAAACGTTTACTTGATGTTCTGAGCAAGAAAATTGGTGAATCGCATTCTGCAGGCGATTCACCTCGAGTGCTTCGATTCACCTCGGTTCACCTCGATTCACCTCAAGTTAGAGTGCCTCGAGCGTGTAGCGGAGGTGAACGAGCGCATCGAGCCACGTTAGACACAAATGCCATCTGGCGGTTTTCTTCAAAAAACGAAGACGTGCAGCCGATGCAGAAAGATGTGCGCCAGTATCGGAGGTGATAAGGGGTAGAACGCAAAGCATCGGGCAGGTGCTACCACCTTGACGTCGCAGCAAAGCGTTGGAAACACCTTTTTGAGCATCGCGTTGCACCGTCAGCGAAACGTGATTAAATGCTACATTCCTTAGAGTTACTTGTGTGCGCCTCTTCTAGTGTAAAGGCAGACATACAAAACATCGAAGCGCTGTTCTGGCGCCTTAGATATGCGCATTTTCTGCAAAATTCTGGAACACGTCTTTGCTGCGCATGTTTACGAACATCTCGAGTCGAAGAACTTCTTTTTATCAAATCAACACAGTTTCACAAAGGGACTAACTTGCGAGACACAATTACTCGAATTTACAACAGATATTCACCTTAACATGAATCACTTCTTACAAACATACTGCTTATTCCTTGAATTCTCGAAAGCGTAGATCGCGTTGCACATTGCCGCCTCATATCAAAGTTCTAGCTCTAAAATTGAACTCCTCTACATTGTCATGGCTACGTCCCTTTCTATCTAATCGAGAGCAATTTACTTCTAATAATGAAGTCGATTCCTCTAAATCTATCGTTGCTCCTGGTGTGCCACAGGGTAGCGTCCTGGGGTCTCTGTTGTTTTTAATCTATATAAATGGTCTGCCTAACAACATAACCTCTCGCATACGAATATTTGCCGAAGACTGCATAATTTACCGCCCAATAACCAATATTGATGGTCATATCACGCTTCAACGAGACCTAGAAATAGAAAACCAGTGGTGTAACACAATGCTCCTGACACTAAACGTGTCGAAGTGTAAAATTATGTCTTTCTCCCGCGAACCTGTTAATTCACAGTTTTCTTATCACATCAACAGTAATGTCATATCGCCGACCACGACCTATAAGTATCTAGGCGTGCACCTTACACCTAATCTATGATAGTCAGAGCACATAACTTACGTATGTGCCAGTGCATCCAGATCATTAAGATTCTGGCGTCGAAACATGCGCAGTGCACCCTCCGCCTTGCGAGAACTTGCGTATCTAACTTCTGTGCCACCGTAGCTTGAGTATGCGTTTCCGATTTGGTCACCATATTAAAAATACCTTATCAAAGCATTAGAAATTATTCAAAATAGGGCAAGCCGTTTGATTGCTCACAGCTATAGTAACCTGTCTAGTATCACGCAAATAAAAAGTAAACTATCATTACCGTCGTTAAGTACCCGCCGTAATATTGCATTGCTGTCAGTGTTCCATAACGTCATTCACTCTGACGACTTACGCTACCCTGTTTGAATCATCAAGTCTATACATCGCGAAGATTGCACAACACTCTAAGTTACGCCCGCCCCGCCGCGGTAGTCTAGTGGCTAAGGTACTCGGCTGCTGACCCGCACGTCGCGGGTTCGAATCCCGGCTGCGGCGGCTGCATTTCCGATGGAGGCGGAAATGTTGTAGGCCCGTGTACTCAGATTTGGGTGCACGTTAAAGAACCCCAGGTGGTCAAAATTTCTGGAGCCGTCTACTACGACGTCTCTCATAATCATATGGTGGTTTTAGGACGTTAAACCCCACATATCATATCTAAGTTACGCCCACCTATAAGGTGCGACGCAATCATTCAATTTTTCCCCACTACCTTGCGCTATTCGTCTCTGGAACAGCTTACCAGACAACATTGCTTCACTCACAGACCATGACGCTTTTTGTCCTCAATTGAACAAACAATTTTCCACCCACTTGGCTTAGTATCTCTGACTTTTTATTAGTAAAACTTCTTTTTGATAAGCTATTGTAAGGGCGCTTTTCAAACTGATGGCGTCTGTCTCTTCAGAACCCTGTCATACATTTCTTAGTTTTTTTTTCACAATGACGAAATTGTATGGTGGCTGTTATAACGTTTATTGTGCGTGTACTTCATAATATAGTACTCCTACGCAATACTTACTATGTCGTGCATAAATAATTTTTTGCACATATAGTTATCTGTTAATATTTTTTTCTACTTGTTCTTCTATTCTACCGCCCTGTAATTGTACACTGTGCAAATCTTCCTTTACAATGTATTGAATTGTACTTTATACCCCTCTCACCCTAAGCCTCTTACGGGGCCTGTGAGCTATTTAAAAAAATAATTGCATTTTAATTGACAATTGCACAAACTATAAACCCTAAACCTTGAGCAATATTGGTGGGCGTTGCGGATGGTGTTGGCCGTTTGATGCCATTTGAGGTATCGTTAGGGTAGACAAGCAGACAACTGTACAGACAGGCAGACCAAAATTTTTCCGTCGAAGGTCCCTAAGAAAGACTATCGCCTTGAAAACATGTCTCTGTTAACCGGGCGACATCGTCATATTTTCAACCAGATTTAGTCAACACCTTGAGCCCCGCCGCGGTGGTCTAGTAGCTAAGGTACTCGGCTGCTGACCCGCAGGTCGCGGGTTCAAATCCCGGCTGCGGCGGCTGCATTTCCGATGGAGGCGGAAATGTCGAGGCCCATGTTCTCAGATTTGGGTGCACGTTAAAGAACCCCAGGTGGTCAAAATTACCGGAGCCCTCCACTACGGTGTCTCTCATAATCATATGGTGGTTTTGGGACGTTAAACCCCAAAAATCAATCAATCAGTCAACACCTTGAGTTGTTGGACAAAGTTTGTCGTGTACTTCCAACGCTTGACTTCAACTAAACACAAATAAATGCCACTTCGCCAACACGATCATCAAGGTGTTGGGTCACCTTATCAGTAAGGACAGCGTTAGGCCAGATGCTGAAAAGATTGTTGCAGTGATAAGCTTTCCTCGCCCAGAAACTAAAAAAAGCACGCACTTTGTAGGCCTGGCGTTGCGCTTTCGTCGCTTTATCCGCCACTTTGCTACCATGACCTCAAAACTGCACAATAATCTGACGTCCGGAGCTGCCTTTACGTGGACTGATGACCGCAAACATGCCTGTCAAGACCTCAAGCACGCCCTAACATCCGACCTCGTTCTCTCTCATTGCGACGAGAACGCACCTTCTTATTCACATGCCAACGCTAGTGGCCACGAGATCGGTGCAGTTCTTCTACAACGGGATCAGACTTCTTGAGAGAAAGTAGTTGCCCATGCCAGTCCGGCTCTCACGGCGGCCGAGCAGAACTACTTCATAACAGAGCAAGAATGGCTTGCTGTTTTAAAGTGCTTATTTGGGCCGGTTGGTATATAAAGAAGTGAGAAAACAGTGCGTAACACAGGACAGCGAAGAAACGAACGAAGCGCTGTTGCAGCACCTCGTCTGTCTCTTCACTGCCCTGTGTTTGGCGCAGTTTTTTCGCTTTGTTAGTCTTGCAGTTGTTTGAGCAATTCCCGAATTTTGATCATGTTTCTACAGGTGCCACTTCACAGTAATAGGAGATCATCACACCTTATGCTGGCTATATTCACTGGATATTTTGTCTGCTCATCTGGGTCATTTGGTACTCCGTCTTCAAGAATACGGTTTCGGCATCGTTTACAAGTCTGGAGAGAAACATCAAGATGCAGACGATCATTGTCATTGCCCTTTGCCACTATCACTGTCGAGCCCATCTGGTCAATATTTGTCACGTGATATCGGCACTGTGTTAACCCCTACATTACCTCATCTAGCCATTGGTGGTACCCTCAGTTCGCCTCGCACCAGCGTGATGATCCGAACTGCAACCACATTATCGAACGTCAAAGTGGCGGGTCACGTCGTCTTAATGCAAGATCTTGTCGACAGCTACAGCAATTCAAGATAGAAAACAATGTCCCACAACATTATGTTTACACCACTGATGGACATGTCTGGGTTCTAGTTCTTCCACGTTCTCTAAATCACCAAGTTCTCGAACTCTTTTATGACTATGCCTGTGCAGGCTACTTGGGACATCAAAAAACACCCGTCTGAGTCAGGCAACTTTTCCCCTGGCCGGGCTTCACCATCGTTGTAGCCAAGTACGTGGCGTTCATCCTTTGTGTCAATAGTGCAAGCGACAAACTACCAGTCCAGCAGGTCTATTGCAGGAAATCCCATGTCCCGAGACACCTTTTGTCATTCTTGGGATAGATTTAGTCGGGATGGATATAGTCGAGCAGTCTCTGCGTGCCTCACAAGGTAAGCAAAGTCTGCTCCTCTATGTACAAGTTTTGCCTCAGGTGTCATCAATTTTGTTCTCAACGCCATTTTGTTATGGTTCGGTGCACCTCGCGCCCTGTTGAGTGATCGCGACAAGACCTTCTTGCTTACAGTCATTGAAGACCTTCTGCGAGCATTTAGCCAGTGGACGAAACAATGTCAGCCCACCACCCTTGAACAATTTGGTTGACCGGACCTTTAATCGCACAATGATCGACATATTCTTGATGTATGTCGGACCACACCACGAGAACTGGGACAAAAAGTCTTCCTTTTGTGACGTTTGTACACAGCACGGCTGTCTTACAAATCAAAGGTAACTCTCGTTTTTTACCTAGTTTACACCAATGCACAAACATTCACCATCGACGTCACTTTTTTGAATTATCCAAGTGGCACCTCGTCAACCATATCTGAACAGTTCATTCCAAGGGTTGAATAGTGTCGGCGACGTGCACGCCTCAACACAAAAGCCAGTGAGCAAGATCGCAAGCAGTGATACTGCAGCTCTCATCACCATGCCTTCTTCAGTACTAGGGATGAAGTCCTGCCAGTCCTGCTTTGGACACCTAATCGTGCGCCAGGACTATGCGACAAAGTGCAGTTCCAGTATATTGGGCTCAATTTATTTAGTGAAAGAATGTCACCAGAGAACTATCACGTTATTCCCGTTGAGATTCTTTAGATCGTCGTTGTCGTGTGTCAGACATTGTTAACTAATCACGTTTCAAACAATTCATCGACGTCCTATGTCAATCTAAAATGCTGCCGGGTTGGCCGCTTGCACGAGGGTGGTAATTAGTGTGAACATTACTTATGCACCTCATCTTCTCAGCTGTATATATTCATTATCCACACTTAGGGCTGGGTTGTGCGAATCTATTTCTACTGACCAATTAAGAGCAACAGTCTTCGGTGCTCAATGTCGATATATATATATATATATATATATATATATATATATATATATATATTTATATATTGTTACGTGAAGATACACGTGATACTAGGCGTTTCAAGACACATTTACACAACGCCAACGCGCAAGCAGAGATACAGATCAAGAGCTGAAGATGATGATCCTTCTTACCCTGGCGCATACCCACAGAGGGGGCCCTACACCAATATCATATCGTCTTTCTCCGCGCCTATCTACCCCCTTTCGTGGAAAATTGTCTCATAACATAATCCCCGGGTGCTGAAGCACCATCTCGCTGCTTTCTTTGATGTTGCCGAGCGGTAAAGCTTAAGGCGAGACACATGAACAATGTCTGTAGATAGTGAAGAGGAGGAGGAGAAAGACTCGAGCGGGGCTGTCTCGTAGGTCACATTTGTCACCTGGCGCAATACGCTGTAGGGTCCCGAGTAGCGGGAAAGCAGTTTTTGAGAAAGTCCAACGTGCCTGGTCGGAGTCCACAATAACACAAGAGAACCCGGAGCAAAGGAAACTTGGCGATGATCAGAGTTGTAACGGTGCCGCTGCTGATCTTGCGATGCTAAGAGGCACTGACGGGCAGCTTCTTGTGCTTTTTGCGCTCTTGTGATAGCATCGCAGGCGTATTCGGTCGTCGAGTCAACGGCTGTCGGAAAGATTGTGTCAAACGGTTAAGTTGAATCATGGCCAAACACGAGATAGAAAGGTGAAAAACCAGCTGCATCGTGGTGTGAGGAATTATAGGCGAAAGTAATGAAGGGCAATGCAACGTCCCAGTCCTGGTGGTCGGAGGATACGTGCAAGGCGAGCATATAAGTCAAAGTCCGGCTCACTCGCTCAGTCTGTCCGTTAGTTTGCGGGTGGTAGGCTGTCGTAAGTTTATGTTTTGTCTCGCAGGAGCGAAGCAGGTCGTCGATTACTCGGGAAAGGAAATAGCACCTAAGATCTGTGAGGAGTTGTCGTGGTGCGCCATGATGAAGTATTATGTCGCGCAGAAGGAAATCGGCAACGTCTGTGGCACGGCTGGTTGGTAGAGCCCGTGCAATGGCGTACCGCGTTGTGTGATCCGTCGCAATAGCTATCTACTTCTTCCCAGAAGTGGAAGCAGGGAAAGGGCCTAGGAGGTCAAGACCATGTCTAAAGAGTGGATCAAAGGGAACGTCAAGTGGTTGGAGGAACCCATCAGGGCTCACCGAAGGTTTTTTTCGGCGTTGACACTGATCGCATGAGGTGACGTAGCTGCGGACCAAGCGATAAAGACTGGGCCAGCAAAATCGATGGCGTACACGATCATACGTCCGAGACAGTCCGAGGTGACCGGCAGTGGGAGGGTCGTGGAGCTGGCTGATCACGCTCGCACGTAAGTGAGAAAGTACCACCAGGAGCAGTTCATGTTCATCAGGGCGGACGTCGTAACGGTAAAATGTGCCATCCTTGAGCACGAACAATTGAGTAGACGGGTCTGGTGCTGTAGAATGAAGTTTCTCGATAATGTTACGTAAGACAGGATCTCGGCGCTGTTCCACGCGGATGTTGCTTAAAGCGGAGAGCGACAGGACACATGGCGCTTCATCGAACGCCTCAGGTGGGTCCACTGGATTCCGTGATAAGCAGTCAGAGTCATGGTGTAAGCCGCCAGATTTGTAGGACACCAAGTAGTTCTACTCTTGGAGTCGTAATGCCCATCAACCAAGACGCCCAGTGGGGTCCTTCAAAGATGCGAGCCAGCAATGTGCGTGGTGATCGATTGTGATGGTGAAATGTCCACCGTGTAAATAGGGCCGAAATTTTGCTACTGCCCAAACGAGAGTATTCCCTTTCGGTGATTGAGTAGTTTCTTTCCGCCTGTGAGAGGAGACGGCTGGCATAGGCGATAACGCGGGCGCAGCCGCTTTGATGCTGGACCAAAACAGCACCAGTTCCGTGGCCACTGGCATAAGTGCGGACTTCTGTAGGGGTGGCGTTATCAAAATGGGCCAGAACAGGTGGCTCTGTTTGCAATGTAATAAGTGTAGAGAACACCGTAGCCTGCACAGCACCCCACGTGAATGAGACATTTTTTTCAGTAAGTTTGTGAGAGTACGGGCTACTTCCGCAGATGGGCATGCCCTCTCCTTACTTTTCCTTCCTCCGTGAGTGGATGACTATATAATAATATGCCCGGAAGGCCTAAGAAATTCTAGAGGTGTCACCAGAAAAGAGAAATAAATCCTGAGAATTTTCAGCTACGCCGACCCGGGCTTCACCTTTACACTCGAGAAGGCTTCAGAAAAAGATATTAGGTTTTTAGACCTGATCTAGAAATGGGAATTGCAGCAAGTAGGTTGTAGGTATGAACACAGGTCAAGCCACGGCTTTCTTCCGTTAGACTCATGTCCCATCAAAAATGTCACCAGGCTACTGGTGATCTCAGCTCTCTGAGCGGATTTAGGCAAGACATGTCCACATAAAATAGGACAAAGTTTCTAGCGTCTAGTCACACAACAAAAATTGGCAGATCCTACGTACAGTGGGAATCAATGATATGCGAAGCCCGAATGAGAAGTGTTGATTTGTAACTTTACAATCAGAACAACGTTACGAGGTGAAGGTAAATGATTCCGTACATGACTTCCGCGAAATGATTATGAATTTGGATGTGTCGTTTACATTCGTCATCTATTCACGTTACGTGATACCAAATTTAGTATATATGGAGCTAGCGAACCAGCCGCGAGCATGCTGTGAGCGTGATAAGTTGTCATGTCCTTACTTATTGCGCGTGTCAGTAATATCATGTTTGTACCATTCATAAATTTCGTCATCCATCGATGTCACGTAACACCAAATTTGATATATGTGGAGTTTGCAAAACGGCCGCAGGCGCATCATGAAGGTCCCAATGTACTCCAAAGTAGCGTTGAGCGCACGCTGGGCACCGCGACGCTTAGCAAAAAGCGAGCATTCTATAGTCTCACGCCAGGCGCGACCAGCGTCCCGACGGCAACCGGCATGAACTGCGACATGCTGCATTTCACGCCAATGTGTTGCCAAGACAACACTGCGTCTCCTTCTATTCGTGATGGAGAGACGCCGGGTGCGCTGAAACGTGCATTCATCAAAGCAATGCAGCGCGACGCGCACCTTCAAGTATATGGCAGGACAGGCGCCTGGTGTGGCAACGCCGGCGTGACGCGACGAAATGAACGCCGGCGAGCACGCGCACCGCGTCACGTCGAAATGTATTGACGCCTTGACTGTGGCATGTAGTCGTGTTCTCACGTGACACGCATCTCATGATTATCTTGTTAGCACCAGTCACATACCTTCGCCATCTATTGGTGTCACGTAATACCAAATTTGACATATGTGAAGATAGCAAAACGGCCATGAGGCGTTTGCTAGTCCACTCGCATGTAGTCCACTCGCATCACGTCATTCTGAGCTTCGTACACGTGAAGCTAGCGAAACGGTCGTGAGCTCATCATGATCGTAGCATGTAGGGATGTCGATACATGACACGCATCTTATGTTTATCATGTTTGCACCAGTATCATACCTTTCTAATCCATAAACGTCCCGTAATACCTATTTTGGTATAAGTGAAGCTAGCGAAACGGCCGCCAGTGCATCATGACCGTGGCATGTAGTCATGTTGTTACATGACACGGATCTCATGATTATCTTGTTTGCACCAGTCACATATTTTGGTCATCCATTCACGTACTGTAATATCAAATTTGGTATATGTGACGCTTGTGAAACGGCCGTGAGCGCATCAGGAGCGTCCCATGTAGTCATGTTGTTACATGACGTGCATGTCACGATTTTAATGTTAGGGTGTCTCTTGTGCTTGCCATGCAATCATGTCATACCATTCCAGTTCTGCAACATGCCATGTGAACGAAACCACCGCAAGAGTTGCAGGACCATGAAATGTGAATCAGGACATTCATCACGTACATGTCATGATTTGCATGTTATGACTAGTCAATTCGGTTCTCCATACAGTCTGGTTATGCGATACCATGTTTGGTATTGATACCATTGTCGAAACGTTCAAGAGAGCTAAAAGTCGTAGGCGGCTAGATAGATAGATAGATAGATAGATAGATAGATAGATAGATAGATAGATAGATAGATAGATAGATACGCTCAAAGTCACCGAAGTTTGCTAAGAAATGCTTCGCGTATAAAAATGCTGGCTATACAGTACAGGTAACCAGAGTCGTAGGTTTCTCAATTTTCTGGAAAGTGAAGAGGTGTGAACGAAAGCACCAAGAAAGTGCTGACTGGGACCGCCGGCGTCGATTATAAGTGTTTTTTTTATGTGCACGCGCTAATCCACAGTCTGAAAAAGATTGCAAAACGGCAAGGCGTTCGAGAACTTTGTCCTACCCCTTCGAAAGAACGTATGATGCGGCAGCACGTCAATAGTGACAATAAGAAGAAACTATGCGAGGCGAAGCATAATTAGAAGTAAGTGCCGTGTGACAGTAGGTGATATACAGCATACAACTATCATGTGGGTCAACAGGCGGGACGCTGCGGGGGGAGACTGGGCGACGCGTGAAAGACAAAGCCAGAGAACACGTGAACAATGTCAAGGCATGTGCTGTCACAGCCCACCTCTCAGCGCATTGTCAGACATGTGGCTGCCAAGCCCGCTTTAACAGCAAAGATTGCTAAACAGCAATCTAAATTGTTAAACAGCACAGATTGTTAAAAGGAAGGACACTGACGCTTGCGCTATCGTAGAAGCAATCCCTATAAAAATGAAAGGCGCAAAATGGATCAGCGACCCATCAGTTGTGCTGACTCAGACAAACATTGACTATATCTATAGCAAATGTTCCACCTTTTCTGGTATTTGAAATTCCGTTTAGTGTATGTAATTTTCATGCACGTGTTTTTTTCTGCACCTATATATTCAGCGGAGGGTTTCAATAAACGCCTATACCTCCTGTTTCGTTTGTTCGTGCGTACATTTGTCTTTACCTGCAATCATTGAATATCCTTTTTGAGGCCTTCAAATCAATGAATTGTAGTGATGTAAATAACGTGAAGAAAAATCCGTCCCGTTACACATACAGCCGTATCGGTTCAATTCTTTACGTTTTCTGCGTACATCAAGTGTACTAAATTCGTGCTGTCTGTCGTCACTGACTAAAATGTCGCAAGTGATGACCTCCCTTTCACAATAAAGGTGTATTTGCTGTGCATGCACATTATGCATGCAGACAGCGTTGAGGAACTGTTCCGTTTCTATAAGCACTCTCTACATGACCAGCCTACCGACGATTCAAGCTTTTAAATCGCCGGTTGGTTTGTCACCTAGAAATATTTATATCACAGATTGATGTTTCTTGGAACAATGAGGCTATAGTCATGAATGTTGTGAGAATACCTCTCTGAAAGGTTGCGACCAAAGTCTAAATTGATTTGACGCATGTTTTTTAATGACACTTTCAAGGTCATGCGCCGAGCTCAACGCCTCTTTCCGGCTGAAATATTGCCTGCACAGGTGCTTCAGGTCTTGGCCTTGTGAAAGAAAGCAGTCCTGAAGAGGAAGAGGTGGTGCTTGCTGTTCGCCATGCTGTTCAGTGTGGCGTGAATTACTTTGACACAGCTCCTTGGTACGGACAGGGCCGCTCTGAGAGTGTTCTCGGAAAAGTACGTATAGCATGCCATTCAGTGATCGGGGTATGTTTAAGATATTTTTACTTTTATTTTATTACTTTAAGGGCCTTCGCTGTGGAGGCATTACATGAAGGGCGGTACAAAAGGTACACTTGGTATGAACATACAAATGTGACATAAGCTCCATGACTACAAAAGAAATACACAAATGTTGGGTGAAGAACTTTTACAAAAATGTCAAATTAGGTAGACACATGAGCTGTAAATAGCAATCATAAATGTGAAGGGCATCAGATTGAGAAACGACACCAATATATCACACAATCCTGGGCGCTGTGAGAGTTGATTGAACCGGTCAAGGTTTTTCAATTGTACCACGTGATCTGGAAAATGGTTCAATTCCTTTGTAGTGCGTATAAAAAATGACTGCGCAAATGTGTCAGTGCGGGGGCGAGGGTATGTTACTTGTAGTTCATTATTGCTGTGGCTCGATACATGCGGTTTTGGCTCGATGTAAGTGTTGGGTGATAAAGAATGATAAAACTGGTGAAATAATGCCAGTCTTGAAAGCTTCCGGCGGTGGCTGAGGAGAAGAAGTGCTAGGCGTGATTTCAAGTCTATGACACAAGTAAATGATGAGTAGTCTGAGAAAGTGATTCTAACGACGCACTTTTTAATTGCTTCAGTGCTATCAGTTAGGTACTTCTGATGCGGATCCCGTATGGCGGCTGCATACTCTTATTTTGGGTGGATTATGGTTTTATATGCCAATAGTTTTAAGGGAGGAGGAGCAAGTTTTATTGTACGCTGCAGATACCCAAGAGATCTAGTAGCGCAGGCGATTAATTTGTTTATGTGGACGGTCCAGAAGAGATCATTCGCGATATGAACACCTAAGTACTTAGAAGACATTGTGAAATGTAAAGACGACCCTGTTAGAGTGGAATTAAAAGTTAGCGAATTCGCGCGTCGTAAAAAAGACAATAATTTGCACTTGGAAACGTTTCATGACATTTGCCAACTTTTACACTAGTTTTCAATAGCAGTTAAATCAGATTGAAACGCAAGTTCGTCTTGGTTATAAGTATTTTTGGCACATAGCACACAATCATCTGCAAAGATACGTATGTTGTAAGTAATGTCGAAAGGCAACTCATTGATATCAATAAGAAACAGTAGCGGGCCATGTACTGTACCTTGTGGCATGCCGGAAAGAACAGGGGCTGTGTTAGATTGCGCGGCATTTACTACGGCAAATGGCTTTCTTGGTCTGAGGAAGTTTTCTATCCAGTTGAATGCAAATGAATCTAGATTTAGCAGTGATAGTTTGTACATTAGACGGCGATGGGGTACCTTGTCGAACGCTTTTTTAAAATCGAGAAAAAAACTTCTGCTTGAATAATGCTGTCAAGATTAACGTGTAAATTATGGGTGAAGGTGGCAAGTGTGGTTTGGCATGATAGCACTTCACGATAAAGTACCAAACAACTTTGTGACCACCAGCATTCCTATTTTGCCGAGGCTTGAGACATCGAGTGGCGTCAGGTGTCATCACTTCCATCATGCTTAACATGATCCTTTAAGAGTTGTTGCGCAAGTATTCATGACTTAGTGACGAAGAATATAACATCACAGGTAGAGGTACCGTGTACATTGTGAGAGACCAGCATCAACATTCCATAAACGTCTGTAACTACTGTTTTCTTGAATGCTTTTGAAACAACAAAAAGTAATGTCTCGCAGCTGTCAACGTATACACAAATGCCGCTGTACTAAACTGGAAAGACTACTCTTGTTATATGCAAGCTTATATTTCAATATTATAAGTAAACTTCATCAAATGTGTGAAACCTAATAATATTAACAAGAACAATAATAATAATGATAATAATAGTCTTAATAAGGTGATTCTTAGTCCTCCTTCAAAAAATACAAAAACATGGCAGCCAATAAAAATCTCTCAAGAACAGCGTCATTGAGCCGCACCCCGACACACACAGCTGCAGTGAGAGGTAATCGAAAGCAATCCACTTGATAGTATTGTGATTTATATAAAATAGTACAATACGTGAAAACAATAAATGCACTAAAGACCAAACACAGTCGCAGGCACATTTATGTACAGCGCAGATCAGATCACTTTATTATGATTCGTTTATTAGTACCTCAAGAGTCTCGAGGAACATTCCACGAGGGGTAGGAAAAAAGATAACAGATAAAACAAAAAAGGAGCAAAGTGGCACAAACAATAAAATATGAAAAAAACAACAGTACATTTAAATTAGAAAGATAAAACACGGCTTTTTACGGCGTTTTTAAATTGATCGAGCTGAGGTGAAATGGCGATGTGGGTGGCAAGGTTGTTAGAGCCTTGAGCTGTCTGAAGGAAAAATGACTTCTGGAAGGTCTTTGTATTTGGGCGAAGGGATATACTGCGTTGGGGTGGTGATGTTGTGATGTTCGATGTGCAGATCTGACAAATGCATTGCCTGGTGGCAGGGAAAGAAAAAAAACTTACAATACAAGCACAAGCGTGAAATTTTTTGGCGATATGCAAGATGAGGAAGATTAAGCTGGTGTTTGACTGCTGACACACTTGTGTTATTTTAATAATTTGAGGTAATAAATCTGGAAGCACGGTTCTGAATCAATTCTAGCATAGTAGGAAGGTTAGCTTGATGAGGTTCAAAAATGGCATTAGCACACTCCAGTTTAGGCCTGATTGTTTTATAAGCTATTAGTTTAGTAGCAGCAGGTGCCGAAGCAAGGTTACGACGTTGGTATCCAAGAACTTGATTAGCTGAGTTAGTGATGCTAATGGTGTGTAAAGTCTATGTTAGATTATATGAGATACGAACACCAAAGTATTTAGTAGTGTTGGTAGTGGCTATGAGGTAGTTGTTTAGAAAGGAAGTATTAGTGGTGTAGTTATTACGACGATGAAATGTCATTGGGAAAACTTTGTTAACATTTAGTGACATTAACCAATCTTCACACGATTCCTGTAAAGTGTTAAGATTTGGCTGTAAAACGAAAGAATATAAGGCATCATTTACAGGGTGATAAAACAGGCAATCATCGGCGAATAGTTTAATAGTAGAGGTATTGTTACGTGGCAAGTCGTTATGTAAATTATAAAGAGGATGATACCTAGTACAGTACCTTGTTGAACGCCCGAGTGAACGGGAGAAATGGGAGATTCGCAAGAGTGCGCGACAACAAACTGTCGGCGATGGCTTAGAAATTCATGAATCTGGTTCAGCACGAAGGGGTCTAAGTTCAGACATGAAAGTTTAAGCAGTAATTAAGTCATGTTGGGAACCGTTGTTAAATGCTTTTTCGAAATCAAAGAATATAGCATCAATAAAGATAATATTATCAAGATGAGAAAAAATTTTGTGCTAGAAAAGGGCTAGTTGGATTTCACAAGAATTGCCGGTATAAAAGCTCTGTTTATTGATATGAAAAAATTATTAGTAGACAGAAAATGCGCTACAAAAGAGTACACTATATGCTCCATTATTTCGCGACAAACACAGCTGATGGATATGGAACGATAATTGTTAGGAGACGACCAATTACCTTTCTTGAAGATGGCGACGACCATCCCGATCCGCCAGTTCTCTGTAACAGAACCTGAATCTAATGATTGCCGAAATAATAGTGATAATACGATACTGGTTACATGATAGGTATTTTTTAGCACTTTGGTATTCATACCATGAGTTTCAGCTGCTGATGAGTTTTTTTTAAGTTGTTGATCATATGCACAATGACACTTGAAATAAAGGTAATACAAATCATCAGTGACTGCGCGTAGGGCAAGTATGAAGGAAGCGTCTGAGTGGATTCGCGGGTGAAAACCGAGAAAAACGTGTCGTATAGTAGAATAGCGGCATCTTCTCTGGCAATGGGGTAATCATCAGGATCGATTAGCAAAATACCTTCCGTTTCTACGGGTTTATTACTTTGCCAGAACTGTTTATTATTGTTGTGCAGCGAAGAAGGTAGCATGGTTGCGTAAAACTGACAACTTTAGGGCAAATGCTTCTGCCGTGTTCCACCCATCATCCCGGCCTGCATGCTACGGCGACACTATACCCGCAAACTACCTAATCACAGATGTCCCTCTAATTTACTCGCCTTTTCGTGCATTTGCCTTCTCTTGGCATTTATTTAGCTACTTTTAAGAACTAGTGATCATCTTTGCCTAGGCGCTGCATGCCCTGCTCATGCCGATTTTTTTTATGACGTTCACCAAGACGTCCTTAAAGGAGCAATGACATCCACTTTATGCATGCCGTGTTTTCTGCGTCAATCTGCAGCTTTGAGCCTTCTAGTAACAATTTGCTACTGATAATGCAAGAAAAGAGTGAAAAAATTTTGTCTAATATTTATTTGTAGGACCTATATCCCACGATTCAAAAAAGGGGCACCGCCTGCCAATTACCTGCGCGGGCAGCGCTCACACCCCCGTCACAACTTCTAACACGAGAATTATCGCACTGGAGATTGTACCTTTCAGGAGCTCAAAGAACCATACCTCACAAACCAATATTCATGTCTAACACAGAGTCGGCACGGCATCTCCTGGACCAGTGGCACATGAAACATGACTTTCGCACTCAGAAGCGGGTGCGAATGCCCGACCTCTGGAAAGGCACCGTCAGAGTTGGACACCTCTTCGTAACGATAGATGACCCTATTGCAAAAACAGCGTGATGCCACTACGTTTTTTGGCACTGGTACACACTGGAGACACTGGTACACGCTTGTAATCACTGGCGCTTCGCTGGATGCACTGGGAAAAAGCTGTGTCACACTGGTAGGGGCGCTGGCTCAACTACTGTGATGCTGGTGCACACTGCGAAGTGCTGAAAGCGCTGGCATTTTCACTGGCAAGCACTGGTGAATACTGAAGCACGCACTGTTTCTACAAGCGCAGCTGCAGCGTGCATGACTTTGTAGCGTGTGTCGAGGTTTGTTTCGGTGTGGTTGAACATAGAACGCTTGATTCGACGGCACGGAGAAATGCTACCCTAAAAGATACCGACCATACGCAATTTTTGCGGCGCACGTACGTATCGCAACAACTATAATGCACCTTTTTCGCCAATGTCGCCGCGTAAACCGGCCATATTGGCATCATCCGTGTATTGCTGTAACGATTCCAAGTTGCAGTGTTTGTAAGCCTGGAGCTGCACGCCACTCCTAACAGAAACAGGAAATGCTTGTTGCTGCACAGTTGACCAAACGTGAATGAGCTCTCTCGATCGCTTCGCGAGGTTTCCCAGCGGAGGTGAGAAAAAAAAGCTGTCGTTCGATTGCGCCACACCGCCTAAATATATGTCTGGCCATGCTTATTATTCTGCTTACCTCAGGCAAGAGTTAGAAGTGTACGAAGCTCAGATGCAGAATCTTCAACCATCCCAACTCACCGCGTTGAGAGTGGTCTTACCCAGTGCCCGGCCAAGCGAGTAATTCGCCTGTCGTGCCGGCCGCGTTGGTATATTTCATTTTTATTTCCTTAAAGACCCGCGAGGGGGTATTACATAAGGGGTGGGTAATTATAAACACAAAACATAGAAGCCAATGACTTAACATAAAAAGTGATTATTGATATTTTCTATGAACGATGATGGGAAGAGAATGGTTGCAATTTCACTGGGAAGGTCGTTCCAGTGTGGTGCGGTATGTGGGAAAAACGAGGCAGAAAAAGTAGAAGTCCGGGAGCGTGGCTGAGCTACTTGAAGCAAATGGCTCGTGCGGTGAGATATGCGTGTTGCAGGAACGATATAAGCTGGGGCATGCAAGGGACTATGAAAACGTTTGTGGAACAATGACAAGCTGGCTATACGACGCCGAAGTTCTAGATATGGTAAACCAGATTCTGCTTTCAATCCAGATACGCTGACAGTTGAAGAGTATGAACAGTGAATATATCTAGCGGCCCGGTTTTGAAGCGATTCGATGGCATGTGTAAGATAAGATTGTCGAGGGTCCCAAATTGGTGATGCGTATTCTAGTTTAGGTCGAAAGATAGATTTGTATGCTTGTAATTTTACGTGTTGTGGAGCGTGGCGTAAATGGCGTTTAAGAAAACCCAGTGTTTTATTTGCAGATTAAATTATATTTGTGATGTGTATGTTCCATGAAAGATCGCTACAAAGATTGACGCCCAAATACTTGAATGACGGAACATTTTCTAGGGGGATGGCCTTAACTGCGTACGGATACACAAGCGGCATGTGACGGCGATGGAATGAAACGACTTTATATTTACTCGGGTAAAGTTCCATGAGCGAGCGCTTACACAATTCCTGGAGGCAGTTTAGGTTGGCTTGTAAGGATGCCTGTTTTGAAGTGTCAGTAACAGTGTCATATATAACGAAGTCATCAGCAAACAGGCGGGTTTTACAGGTTAGGTTTGAAGGCAAGTCAATTATGTATATAAGGAATAAAAGAGACCAACAACCGAACCCTGGGGTACTCCGGACGTTACTGGAAGAGAATTAGAGATACGGTCGTTGATATTAACAGACTGGGAGTGGTTTGTAAGAAATTCTCTGATCCAATTTAGTAAGTTCGGGTGAAGATTTAACTGGGAAAGTTTTAGTAACAGTCAAGAATGAGGTACTTTGTCAAACCCTTTGGAAAAATCTAAGAATACGGCATCGGTTTGTGAGTTACAGTCCAGGTTAGTATGCAAATCATGAACAAATAATGCGTTTCACAAGAGAAGCCTCTGCGGAACCCACGTTGTGCTGAATGAAAAAAGCTGTTTGAATCAATAAAGTCTATGATATGGGTGGAGATGAAGTGTTCCATGATTTTACAGGGTACGCTGGTTAATGATATGGGGCAATAGTTTAATGGCGAGGTATTGTTACCCGATTTGAAAATTGCAACGACCTTGCCGTTATTCCAGTCATCTGGTGAGCGTTCTGTTAAAAGTGACTGTGAGAAGAGCAAGCATAGAAAAGATGCACAAATATATTTTGTGTTCTTAAGGAATTTGGAGTTGATTCCATCAATACCAGAAGAGGAGGAAAGTTTTATTTGTCGATGAAGCACATAATTCCATGAGCAATGAACGATACCGGTGGCATAGCACATTCTATAATGGTGGGTGGTACTGTAAATGACACGTTACTATCTTTGGTAAACACGGATAAAAAAGCGGTGTTGAAAATGTTAGCGCATTGCTCATCGGCGATCAATGCGCTAAAAGGGTCTCACCGACGCTTCTTGCTTCGTGTACACACATCTTTCAAGTGTGTGAATAACTGTGAAGTATAATTTAGACATCATCATCATTATCATCATCATCATCATCATCATCCTCATCATCATCAGCCTGACTACGTCCACTGCAGAATAAAAGCCTTTTTCATGTTCCGTCAGTTAACCCGGTCCTGTGCTTGCTGCTGCCAATTTAAACCCGCAAACTTCTTAATCTCATCTGCCCACCTAACCTTTTGTCTCCCCCCAACCCGCTTCCCTTTTCTGGGAATCCAGTTAGTTACCCTTAATGACCAGCTGTTATCCTGTCTACGCGCTACATGCCCGGCCCATGTCCATTTCCTCTTCTTTATTTCAACTATGATATCCTTAACCCCCGTTTGTCCCCTAATCCAATCTGCTCTCTTCTTGTCTCTTAAGGTTACACCTACAATTTTTTCTTTCCATTGCTCGCTGCGTCGTCCTCAATTTAGGCTGAACCCTCTTTGTAAGTCTCCAGGTTTCTGCTCCGTAGCTAAGTACCAGCAAGATACAGCTGTTATATACCTTCCTCTTGAGGGATAGTGGCAATCTACCTGTCATAATTTGAGAGTTTCTGCCGAATGTACTCTACCCCATTCTTATTCTTCTAGTTACTGCAATCTCGTGGTTAGGCTCTGCGGTTATTACCTGCCCAAAGTAGACAGTCTTTTACAACTTCAAGTGCACTATTACCTATCTCGAAGCGCTGCTCCTTTCCGAGGTTGTTGTACATTACTTTCGTTTTCTGCAGATTAATTTTAACACCCACCTTTTTGCTTTCCTTGTCTAACTCCGTAATCATGAGTTGCAATTCGTCCCCTGAGTCACTCAGCAATGCAATGTCATCGGCGAAGTGCAGGTTACTAAGGTATTCTCCATTAACTCTTATCCCTAACAGTTCCCATTCTAGGCTTCTGAAAACCTCCTGTAAGCACGCGGTAAATAGCATTGGGGAGATTGTGTCCCCCTGCCTTACACCCTTCTTGATTGGTATTCTGTTGCTTTCTTCATGAAGCACTATGGTAGCAGTTGATCCCCTGCAGATTTCTTTCAGAATGTTTATATATACTTCATCTACGCCCTGATTCCGCAGTGTCTGCATGACGGCTGATATTTCTACTGAATCAAACGCCTTCTTGTAATCTATGAAGGCTATGTATAGTGGTTGGTTATACTCTGAGCATTTCTCTATTACCTGACTGATAGTATGAATGTGGTCAATTTTGAGTAGCCTGTTCGAAATCCTGCTTGTTCCTTTGGTTGATTGAATTCTAATGTTTTCTTTACTCTGTTAGCAATTACCTTTGTAAATAGCTTGTATACTACAGACAGCAAGCTGATCGGCCTGTAATTCTTCAATTCCTTGTCATCTCCTTTCTTATGTATTAAGATGATGTTAGCGTTCTTCCAAGACTCTGGTACCCTTCCCGTCAGGAGACACCTTGTAAACAGGGTGGCTAGTTTTTCTAACACAATCTGTCCTCCATCTTTCAGCAGATCTGATGTTAACTGATCCTCACCAGCAGCTTTGCCTCTTTGCGTGCTCTCCAAAGCTTTTCTGACTTCTTCTGTCATTACTGGTGGGGTTTCATCTGGGTTACTGCTAGTTCTTATGGTATTAGGGTCGTGGTTGTCTCGGCTACTGTACAGATCTCTGTAAAACTCCTCCGCTATTTTAACTATCCTATCCATAGTGGTAGTTATCTTGCCTTCTTTGTCCCGTAGTGCATACATCCGATTTTTGCCTATCCCAAGTTTCCTCTTCACTGCTTTGACGCTTCCTCCGTTTTTCAGAGCGTGTTCAATGCTCTCCATGTTATACCTTCTTACATCGCATACTTTACGCCTATTAATCAACTTCGAAAGCTCTGCCAGTTCTATTTTGTCTGTTGTACTTGATACTTTCATGCTTTGACGCTTCTTAATTAGGTTTTTCGTTTCCTGGGAAAGCTTGCCAGTGTCCTGTCCAACTACCCTGCCTCCAACTTGCACTGCACGCTCCGTAATGATACTCGTTAGATTATCATTCATTGTATCTACGCTAAGGTTGGTTTCCTCACTAAGAGCCGAGTACCTGTTCTGCAGCGACACTCTGAATTCCTGTACTTTCCCTCTCAGTGATAGCTCATTGATTGGCTTCTTGCGTATCAGTTTCTGTCGTTCCTTCTTCAAGTCTAGGCAAATTTGAGACCGTACGAATCTATGGTCACTGCATCTACCTAGCCAACCACTTCCACATCCTGCACGATTCCTGGGTGTGCAGTCATTATAAAGTCAATTTCGTTCTTATTCTCGCCATTAGGGCTCCTCCATGTCCACTTGCGGTTTTCTCGTTTTCGGTAGAAAGTATTCAAAATCCGCCAATTATTGCGTTCTGCGAATTCTACTAGTAGCTCTCCTCTGGCATTTCTAGTGCCGATGGCGTAATCTCCTACTGCCTGGTCTCCAGCCTGCTTCTTCCCTACCTTTGCATTAAAGTCGCCCATCACTATAGTATACTGTGTTTTTACCTTACTCATTGCCGATTCCATGTCTTTATAGAAGCTTTCAGCTGAAGCGTCATCATGGCTGGATGTAGGCGCGTAAGCCTGTACTACCTTCATCTTGTATCTTTTATTCAGTTAAATACAATACCTACCACCCTTTCATTATTGCTATAGTGTTTCTCTATGTTGCCAGCTACGTTTCTGTGAATTAGGAGCCCCACTCCCAGTTCTCTTCTGTCTGTCAAGCCCCGATAGCAAAGGACGTGCCCATTCTGTAGCACAGTATAGGCCTCATCTGTCCTCCTAACCTCACTGTGCCCTATTATATCCCATTTAACACCCTCTAGCTCCTCGAATAGTACAGCTAGACTTCCCGCACTAGATAAGGTTCTAGCGTTAAACGTTGCCAAGTGCAGGTTCCAAAGGCGGCCTGTAGTCCAGAGATTCTTAGCACCCTCTGTTGCGTTGCAGATCTGACCGCCGCCCTGGCCATTTGCTTCGCAGCTGCTGGGAACTGAGGGCCGTGAGTTATTTGACGTATGCATGTGGGAGGTAGTGGCCGGATACTGCATCAGGGTGGCCAATCCTTCTCTGGTGAGGCAGTGCGTTCCCGGTGGTGGTTACCGGTGAGGCCGCACTTCAGGCCTCTTAATGCAGTTCCATCAACACGCGGATTTTTTTTCCGGTTGGGAACTGTGCGGCCCGGGATTTGAACCACGGACCTCTTGCATGCGAGGCGGATGCTCTAACCACTACGCCATCGCCGCACTCGGATTGTTGTGTTCTAAATGTAGGTTTCAGCGTTCTATCAGTCAAGTTTGTGGTTATCTTTATAAAAATGTTTTAATGAAATGAGATTTCTGCTGATTACCCCCTTAATTAAGGGTCTAGAGAGTACGGAGTTGGGCCTCCGATTAGCTTATGGGGTGCTGTTTAATAATATATTAAGCGGACAAAATTTAAATTCGTTTGTGAGGTGGTGTTACCAAATTATTCTTTTAGTGATTAGGCTTAATTTCGGTCACGAAATAGTTCGGGTGCTATTACTCCTGTCCTGATGAAACCTGAGCGGCGACAGGTCTACAATTAGGGCTTTGCACTCTATGAGTTAGAAGTTTCCCGGTAGGTTATTAGTAAAGTTAAAAGTGATCGTAAGGGAAAAAAAACGCGGTTCAATACTGATCTAACGGGCGTCCCTTTCTCCCGAGCAGTGAGCCACCCTCCCTCTCTGAGCGAGGGAAGACGCGGGCACCGCACGTTTATTAGCGGTTTTCGTTATATTCTTTCTAACTCTGTATCTTCCGGTTGCCTTAAGCAATCAAAATTATTTTTACACGGAAAAAACCGAACTGTTGTGTTCTAAAAGAAGATATTAGCTATTTTTCGGTGGCGTTTGTAGCTCCTTTTGAAAATTTGTTTTATTGAAATTAGCTTTTTGCTGATTACCACCTTAATTAAAGGCCTAGAGTATACGGAATTGGGCTTCCTGGTAGCCTCTGGGGTGCGGTTTATTATTATATTAAGCGGACAAAATTTAAATGCGTTTGCGAGGTGATATTACCAATTTAATCTTTTTAGTTATTAGGCTTAAGTTTGATTCCTCAATAACTCTAGAACTAATAAACCTAGGCTGATGAAACTTCGGTAGCGTCAGGTCTACCCCAAGGACTTTAAAATTTATAAGTAAGATATTTCCCGGAAAAAAAATAACGAAGCTACAAGCGATCAAAAAAACACGTGGTTCGACTGTTGTTGTTTTCACAGATTCACAGTGTTTTCCGCTCCTAAAATTTAAAATTTTCGTTTGTAATAGCACAATTTGTAGCGGTTGAACTCCTTGTATCTTCACGAACAAATAAACACCCCTCTGACCCTCCTAGAACCAAGATTGCTAAAGTTATAGGCCGATATGTGCAGAGCACACTTACACGTGCTGCTGACGCGGTCGCTCCCGTGGGCCGCTCCCGTGGGGATTTAGACATTCATGAACCTAAATCAAGTATTTTGTTTTGTGTCGACATTCGCATAAGGAGCGCTGATGCTCGAACGTCGTGCTTTCAGCTACGCAGGCTGTCACCGAAAGCTGCCGGCCGCACTTAGCCGGTACTTCTCTGACTGATATTTATTAACACCTAATGTTCAGTTGGTAATTCGGTACGCCATCGTGAACTGACTCTCTGGCATACGCTTTCAGTGGATTCCATTGGTGTTTTTATGGGTTTTTTAAATTGTAGGTATTGATATAACTGGATATATCTGTACACTGGCACGTCCTCTGCACACTGCCAGCGGAGGCCAGAAAAATGGCGGTCGCTCGGCATCACCACTCCGTGAAGGCATTCGTGGCATTGATTGACTTTCCACTTACCAGCAGCCTTACCCAGTGCCCCGCCCCAGCGAGGCCTATCGTGCCGGCCGTGTCGAAGCACACGCTGCTGGCGCTTTTTCCTATAAGCAGGTACAATCTCAAAGTGTAAAAATGAATGTAAAGTAAAGTTTGCACATTCCTGAGCCTAAATCGACCATTTACCGCGCGTGTGGTGCCTGCACATGGAGCGGCGACGATCGATGTGCCGTGTATTCAGCAACGTAGGCTGTCACCGAAAGCTTCTTTTTGAGCGCAGAAGCCAGTACTTCTCTGACTTGTACGCGAGAACACGCAATATTGAGTTGGCAATTTGGTGCGCGTTAGTGAACTAACATACTGGCAAACTTTTTCAGTGGATTGCATTAGTCATTTCTTCGATGGTTTCTTAGTTGCAGGTATCAATATATGCAAATATGTTATCTCGCACGCCAGATGTGTACTGCTACATTGTCGCTTGCGCGAAAAAATACTCAATATTCACTCGTGTGCGCGGATATCTACCAAACAAGACATTTAAATCATCTGTACATGTTGACCAGTAGCAAGTGCGAGAACCAACTGTCAAAGGAAAGAAAAACTATCGGCAGCAACAGCTTACAATTTGTGGCTGCTCCTCCAATGAATTTGAGCCCCACTGCGGTGGTCTAGTGGCTAAGATACGCGTCTGTTGACCCGCAGGTCGCGGTATCAAATCCTGGCTGCGGCCGCTCCATTTCCGATGGAGGCGGAAAGGTTGTAGGCCCGTGTGCTCAGATTTGGGTGCACGTTAAAGAACCCCAGGTAGTCTGAATTCCCGGAGCCTTCCACTACGTCGTCTGTCATAATCATGACAGACGACGTAGTGGAAGGCTCCGAGAGTGGAAGGCTCCGGGAGTAGGCTTGGCAGCACCGTGTTCGGGCGGTTGTTCATGAATTTCCACTTTTTCGTCCAGATCGCCTTGCTGCGGGTGGATTCCGTCGTTGGCCCGGCGGAACTCTTCCCACCATGGGGAAACATCGCCGCGCCTGCGCCGGACAGCCCCGTCCACGAAGAACCATCAAGGAAAGCAGCGCCTCAAGTGCCCCTCCCCTACCATGTGGTCAACCGAGTGACGTCAGCGGACACGCTTGAGCTTCAGCATAAAACCCGGAGCCATCTTCAGCAGTCTTTTAGTGGGCTTGTTAGCACCGTGTTCGGGCGGTTGCTCATGAATTTCGACTTTTTCGTCCAGATCGCCTTGCTGCGGGTGAATTCCGTCGTTGGCCCGGCGGAACTCTTCCCACCACGGGGAAACATCGCCGCGCCTGCGCCGGACAGCCCCGTCCACGAAGAACCATCATGGAAAGCAGCGCCTCAAGGGCCCCTCCCCTACCATGTGGTCAACCGAGTGACGTCAGCGGACACGCTTGAGCTTCAGCATAAAACCCGGAGCCATCTTCAGCAGTCTTTCAGTGGGCTTGGCAGCACCATGTTCGGGCGGTTGCTCATGAATTTCCACTTTTTCGTCCAGATCGCCTTGCTGCGGGTGAATTCCGTCGTTGGCCCGGCGGAACTCTTCCCACCACGGGGAAACATCGCCGCGCCTGCGCCGGACAGCCCCGTCCACGAAGAACCATCATGGAAAGCAGCGCCTCAAGTGCCCCTCCCCTACCATGTGGTCAACCGAGTGACGTCAGCGGACACGCTTGAGCTTCAGCATAAAACCCGGAGCCATCTTCAGCAGTCTTTCAGTGGGCTTGGCAGCACCATGTTCGGGCGGTTGCTCATGAGTTTCCACTTTTTCGTCCAGGTGGGTGACAAACATTCTGTCTGCTCTATTAGAGACGATTCGCTCACTTTAGTAGTGCTGCCGGGCCCACAGAGTCTGCTTTCTTCATTTTGTGATTGTTTTCTTGTTATTAGGCTACTGCTGTTAACATCAGGTGATGTGGAGTTAAACCCTGGACCCCGCTCAGACTCGGAGTCTGGTTCAGAAGCCACTTTAAATAGCCAGCTCCTCAAGAAAATTTTAAAGGAACAAATAAAGAGGAATAAAGTGCTCACTGCTCTTTCTGAAAACTTAAAACACGTAGAAACTACAGTAAGCAACCTACAGGAAAGATTGACCGCCATGAAAAAAGAGTTAGCTCGCCTACAGCAATTTGAGGATAAACTCGCCGAGCATGAGGTTATGACCGTAGAAACAAATAAACTGGTGCGAGAGCTATCAGTTAAGGTAGAAGACTTGGAAAACAGGAGCTGCCGGAATAACATAATAATCTATGGCGTGGAAGAGGGTGATAACGAACAAAATGTAGATTTACAACAGCGTATTGTTAAGGGCATTTTTAAAGACATCCTCAAGGTGAATGTTACATCTGTAGAACGCATGCACCGAATCGGCAGGAAAACACAAAATCGAGAGCGGCCAGTAATTCTTAAGCTGTACAATTTCTCTGAAAAAATGTTAGTCCTTCGTAACTGCAACAAACTTAAGGGAACAGCGATATCGATATCCGAAGACTTTTCCGCACGAGTTCGGGACCTGCGCAAAAAGCTATGGCAATCAGCAAAGAAAGATCGGGACAATGGTGCTAAGGTCACTCTTGTATTCGATAAACTAAAGATAGATGACGACTTGTACGTATGGGATGAAGCAAAAAATGCAAGAGTTTCCATGAGAAGGGCACTTCACGATGGTCGCGCGAAAAGCAACGCGTGATTCCCGCAAGCCGCCACACCGTTTTCATTGGTATGTTTGAATGCCCGTAGCATTGTTAACAAAACTAATAAGCTAGAAGAATTGTTATTTTCGTACACTCCTGATATTGTCGTGATAACTGAAACGTGGCTGCACCCAGACATTCTTGATTTTGAAATTGTTCCTTCTTCATACTGCCTACTTCGGTCAGATCGTGACGGTCGCGGGGGCGGGGTCGCCATTGCAATAAAACGTGGTTTGCAATATCGTAGAGAAAAGGGTATCGCGAATCCCGAAAGCGTTTGGTGCACAATATTTGCTCACGATACTCCAGTACTGATCGGTGGCATCTACAGAAAACCAAATGCGTCTGATGATTACCTTTTACAAATACATGACTATCTGGATGATAAGGTTACCCCCCGTACCAAATTGATACTTACTGGAGATTTCAATCTCGCTATTGACTGGGAAAACTTAACAAGTACTAGAAATACCGCCAACAGCGAGCTATTATACGATTTAATGTTCAATTTTTCATTGTCCCAGTTGGTCCAGGAACCAACCCGAATTCAAGGAAACACTCGCTCCATACTAGACCTAGCTTTTCTTTCCGATAAGCTATCCGGTAAAGCCACTGTAGAAGATGGAATATCTGACCACAAAATGTTAATCATAACTTTTAACCTTGAATGCTTAAATACCAAACCCGATGGCGCAAATTCACGGATAGCCTTGAAAGACTACACTAGAGCTAATGATGTTTGTGTTATTGATTACCTCGACACAGCACTAGAGACTTTTTCTCTAGAGGAATGTGAGGGTGTTAATGGTATGTGGATTCAACTGAAAAAAATAAATACGTACTGTGAACAAAATTTTATCCCAACGAAACTAAAACGCACACAAAGAAAAACACCATGGATCAATCGCCGTATTATTCACCTTAAAAGAAGGGTACAGAGAATGCGTAAGAAAAAGAGGAATCCAATCATCTTAAAGGAACTTGCATCTCAGCTTAAGGCGGTAATTAGAAATGCAAGACAAACTTTTTTTTCACATACGTTATCTCGCTTCATGACGGATCAGCCGCAAAAATTTTGGCGTTTCTTGGCACGGCCTGAAAACCCAACAACTGAAGTAGAAATTGAGGGTACTATCGTAAAGGACGCGCAGACCGTTTCTAATGCTTTCAATAGGTATTTTCAGTCGGTATTTACACGAGCATGCGCACCAAGCAGCCCTGTTGCTCCGGTGCATCCTTTTTTAATTCCTGATGTCGTTGTCACTACGGAAGGTATTCTGAACCTGCTGTTGCAGATCGATGTTAAGAAATCAGTGGGTCCTGACAATATTTCAAATGTATTCCTTCGACGCTACGCAGAGCAACTATGTCCCTTCCTTGAAGCAATTTTTAAAGCATCCCTGCTAACAGCTTCTTTACCTGCCAACTGGTTGTGTGCAAAGGTTATTCCATTTCATAAAGGCGGGAGCAAGCTGTCCATAGAAACATTCAGGCCTATCTCGCTAACTAGCTGCTGCTGTAAATTATTGGAACATGTAATCAACAAGGCAATAATTACTTATTTAGAAGACAACAACTTATTGCACCCAAACCAACACGGATTCCGTAAAAACCTGTCTACCGTTACTCAACTCTTGGAAATAACGCATGACTTCGTAACTACTATTAACTCACAATTGCAAACCGACTCCATATTTATAGACTTCGCCAAAGCTTTTGATAAGGTGCCTCACAGTAAATTGATTGACAAACTTGTGTCTATTGGTATTAACAGTAACATAATAGCATGGATAAAAATGTATCTATCAAATCGAAGCCAGTATGTAACCGTAAACAACACAGCCTCTGATTCATTGGAAGTTTTTTCCGGAGTACCACAAGGTTCTGTTTTAGGACCCACCTTGTTCCTAATATATGTTAAGGATATCTATATGTGCCTTGAGCCTAACGTTAAAATGAGATTATTCGCTGACGACTGCGTGATCTACACCACTATCCGCACAACTGATGACCAGCTTAGACTTAATACCACACTAGCTAATATTGCATGTTGGTGTCTTGAGTGGGGAATGGAAATTAACGTGTCAAAAACAGCTTGCCTTAGCATAACTCGCAGAAAAACTATCCAGCATTTTAGTTACAATTGGGTCGGCACAAACATTGCAAGAAACGACGCTGTTAAATACTTGGGTGTTACCTTTACAAGTAAACTGAAGTGGGATGCACATATAAGCAGCACATACACAAAAGCCTATCGCCAGCTGGGGTTCCTGCGTCGAAAACTTGCATTGGAACCTCCTAATGTAAAGATGATAGCATATAAATCTCTCATAAGGCCGATCCTCGAGTACGCCAGCATTGTTTGGAACCCCCACCAAAAATATCTTTCCGACAAATTAGAAATGGTCCAACGCAAGGCCCTTCGCTTTATCTATTCTAAGTATTCGAGGCATGACAGTGTCACTGAGCTGCGCAGGCGGGCATGCTTGCCGACCCTTGCAGCCCGTCGCCGTGTCTCTTCCTTAAAGTTTATTTTTCTTTTGTATCACAACGGTTTAAATATAGATAAAGACAACTATATAAAGCTGCCTAACCATCACTCCCGTCGTACCAACCACAATAAGTGCATTAGACCATTTATGTCACGTTGTGACACTTTTAAATATTCATTCTTCCCGTCAGCAGTGGAAGAGTGGAACAAATTGCCATGTGAATGCGTTAATCATTCCTCTGTAGATTCATTTGTTCGTAATGTAGAAAGCCTGTTTTATGAAGACTAAAAGCAACTTTTGTTTTTTTTATGTTTGTGAGCGCTTCCTCTGTAGATTCATTTGTTCGGAATGTAGAAAACTTTTGTTTTTTTTATGTTTGTGAGCGCTTCCTCTGTAGATTCATTTGTTCGGAATGTAGAAAGCCTGTTTTATGAAGACTAAGAGCAACGTTTGTTTTTTTTATGTTTGTGAGCGCTTCCGAACACACTGATCACAGTACCCCCTGCTGATACCTTGATGTTTTGTGACCTGTCCATGATTTTGTACAATTGCTTTCATCGTACAAGTTTTATTTTCACCATCATCTTGTGATTCTGTTTCTTCCGCTATGTGCGATATTGCCTGGTTTGTACGCGACTGTGTATATTTGCTCGCCCACCCTGTATGAGCCTGAGAAAGGCTTACAGTATTAAATATATAATAATAATAATATGGTAATATTGAGACGTTAAACCCCACACATCAATCAACAATCCAGTAGATTTGAGATTTTTCAATGTTAAGATGTGGATGCTTCAAAGAACTTTCGCTCTTGCTAATATCCACACGTCATTCGGTGCCCGGAAGCTGTTCGTCAAATCAGTCAAATCAAGCAGTCAAATCAAGACGCAATTGTCATTGTGACAGGAATATCGCGTCAATCTTGACTGTGCGACTTGTAAACATTAAGTCGAACGGCACGTTCTTCGGATAAATATTCATGCTACAACCCCACATGCATGTTGTGGTGTGGCATAGTACTTCGCCTGGGGCAACACTTGCCTAACATGGTTGTATCAACCTGCAGCGTACCCGGTGGCGTTTATGGCTTTCTCCGCGAAGTTGTGCTTTCTTGTAGGTTTCTGTCAGTGCGGTTTTCACTTGAATACTTGAGTCATGTCCGACGTAAAAAGTTGAACAAGGACCTATGTGATGTGTTTTTACCAGTGCCTTTGTGTCAGTCCCTTTACATTGTATTACATGGCCACACTGTTCTAAAGCGCGTCAAGGCGATGAAAATACCGCCAGGTGTTAAGAATTTCTTTTTAAAATTAAATACCGGTACACTGACCATCAAAACCTGGATGGCTGCAAAGGGGTTTTACGTTCCTTGGGGCACGCATTGCATAATATGCAGAAAGGAGGAGACAATTGAACATGTATTCCTTGACTGCTGGGATGCTGTCTTTCTTTGGGACGTGCTCCAGCGCACGATCAAAAAACATTTCCCCCTTGATGCACATGGCATCTGCTATTTGCAAATACAAAGTGACGACGGTACCCCTTCTGATATGATAATGCTTATGGCTCCTCATAGCATTTGGAAATCCAATATGGCAGCCATGCACTTTGATGTAGATGCACGAGCGCCAACCCAGTACTTCAAAGAATATATAAGAAATTTTGTGGATGAACAAAAGTTGCAGGAATACACCCCAGAGTGGTTGCCGCGCGTCGAATTACTAGCGATGATGAAAACATTTTAACAGATGCGTGGCCACATCATTTGAGCCACGGTTTTTACAATGTTTTGGATTGTGTTGCGTAATTATCTGTTAATATGTGTATTGTTTACGTGAGCCAAAGACAGGCAATAAAGAAAAAAAAAGTGGCGTGGCATAGTGGGTAACGTACTCGGGTCGAAATCAGAAGGCGGTAAGTTCAAAGCCCCTCAGGAGGCGTTTTATTTTTTTTTAATTTTTCTTCTCAATGTGAATGCGCGCTGTTTTACTTCTATATTTGCTTATTTAGGGCGAATAGACATCCCTGTTTTAGCCCTGTAAAGCCATTTTGCGCTGAGCACTGGGACGCTGCCACTCCAGCATCCCAGTGCCATAATGAGCCAGCGCCATACTGGGCCCATAATCAGGCATGGCGCTGGACGCTGGTACCCAGTGGCGCTGGTTTTTGCAATAGGGGGGGGGGAGACAATACTGGTCGTCGCGAGGCAAACGCAGACGCCTTGCAACGTCGTTATGACAATTAACAAGGAGTCTCCTAGGTGGATGGGGCCTGTCATAATACAGGAAGTGGTATACAGTAGCAGTCATTTACGAGTAAAAACAAGTAGATGGGCTCGCAATCAAAATTAATCAACACAAGCGGAAGAAGTACTAGCTATGCTGGCTCTGATTCCCGATTGCAATGATCCATGACAGATTGCCCCAGATGCATCATAACAGACACACTGATGCACCATAACACGAAGCCGAAATTATGAAGCTGGTTGGAATACACTGCAAGGGTAAAACTTGTTGCAGAATCATTGCGATTGGAGAATCGACCCCTGCTTCCATTGCTTAGTCTGCCCTGGGGAATGAAGGCGCAAACAAGGTGGGCGTCCCACTTAGATCCTGAGTACCTGAAACCCGAAGATGGACATCTCCTCATATACAAAGCATAACCACCTCTCACAGCAGTGTGCATCGTAAATACCCGCCTCCTGCAAAAGAGCAGAGAACAGCTTTTGAACAAATCCCACGGCGACTATTTCCATATATGCTACTGGGACTAGAAATTTTGAAACGTTTTCATTCTTCCCTCGCTAGCGAATGCAAATACTGCGGGGAGGTGGCGGACACCTACAACATTGTTTATAGGCTTTCCAGCTCAACTTAGTTCTGCCCCCAAACCTAACCCAAGCTGAAAGGAGGAAAAGGTAGCCGTGCTCAGTTGCTCGGACCTTCAGATCCAAAGGGTTTTTCTCTGGAGGGCTAAGCTAGCGGCTGCTAACAATGGTGTCCCGGCCTAGGGACTGCACTCGTTGCGGAGTCTCTAAAGGGCTGCACTTTTGTTTGCTTTCAAATCAACTTTTTTTTCAATCAATCTTCATTAAAATTTCCAAAACAAATTCGGTCATGGTCTCGTTCATTTTGGTACAGTCTCTGGTCATGTAAGTCTAACGTTCAATGTGCTGCGAAGATGCGGCGAGAGACATGCATTGCATGCACAGCCCTACCCAGAAAGTTTTGCAACCAACTGAGAGAGTGTTCCGCGGCAAAGACATTTCTTCTTGAGGTACATGAAACACCTCTGGTGTCATTCACGCACAGCTGTTCACGAAAAACACGAAAAAATGTTCTCAAGGACATAACTAAACGAGTTTGAATTGTCAAGCTCGTACGAGAACGACTGGCATTAGGGCATCTTGCTTCATAACGCAAAGTGTTGAGTTGTGCAACACGACACGAAATAAAGAAAATAACGACGACACAAAGCGTGAACCACGAACAAAAGGTTATTAGTTTCAGCCCACATTCTTTCTAGACCGCAAAAGCGCCTCGACACATATACAACAATTAACTTTGAAACTCAAGCTCTTCACTAGAAAGCTTGACAGACGGCGTGCTGACGCATTGAAGGTGTCATCCTACAATGTTTTCAGCCTCACTGATTTCTCTTGTCTACTTATCATTCACCGAGAAAACAACCATACATGCGCTTAAAACAGGTTCAGAGCCACACGCACCACAGTGTCTACCAAAAAAAGGCAACAGTAGTGAACCTAAGCCTGCTCAAGAAATGTGCAACAAATTCGTCGTTCTATGATACTCTTATGGTTTCATTCAGTGACAAATGAACTTGGCCTAATACTATGATATACGGGTTTTCATTCCATGCGAAATAAGATCAGCGAACTCTGAGCCAATGTTCGCTGCCGTTCGAAGAATGAGATGGGTGTTTCGTGGTATGGTTTCACTGAAAAACATGCCTATAGGTACATACCTTGATTTTGCCACTTTTTTATTCACTTCTTTTGTCATGTGTAGGCGCGTACGTTAGGCAGATGGGGCATTGCCTTAATGCACAGTTAAGTAAAAAATCCTATGCATTGAAAGCTTCAGCAAAATCACAATTATCACTTCACTTCTCTGTGTGGTTCTACATACATTTTTAATAACGCGGACGCCAAAAAGCACGTTACCTTGCTAAGGCTGCGCACGTATCCAACCTGTCGCGAGCATATGTCAGTCAGGCTTTGGTGAGAATAAATAATAAAAGGAGTATGTATTTTTATAAGGGTTGAATATGTAACGCGCGTTTGATTTAGTTCTTGATCAAAAGAGGACCTAAAAACTTTCTGTGCGCATGCACCGTACCCCTGGATGCTGTATGTGTCTACGTTTTGCAGGTAAACATGCTTGACAGCAATCAGTCTGGATGAAAAAACTATGCGAAAAAAGAAAGTCTACAGCCACATTCACAGCATAGTTATTGATATTAAAAATTGGCCCCGTATCTGCGTGCTTCACTGCAAAGGAGGTCGAAAGATGAAAGTCTGGAATCACTGCGCTGGAGTGCTTCGATGAGTGAGCAGAGGCGAGCTAGTGTATCGAAATAATCGAGGCACTCTACGGATGAATAGATGGATGCTTTGAGCGACCTCTTTATAACGAGCGGTGAGGTGTGTGCCACCAGCCTCACAACAAAAAGTGTGAAGAAAACTTTATTTTATGTTGACTTAATATCTCATCTACTTTGATTAAATTGATCTTATAGCAAAAAAATAAATCTATGTTCCATCTGTCGTTTCGAGGTGGCATGACCTCAATTTCCCACTATTTTTGTTCCTTATCTCTACTTTCTCGAGTAATACTCTAACCATCTCTTACTTGTTTCTATCGCATACGTGTTCAGCTTTCCAAGTTTGTCTCTAAAAATCCAAAGTCTCATGTAGGTACGCATAACTGTGTGTACATCACCGCATTCAATCAGAACATGTTCCATTGCTGTCTTGTCCCCTACAGAATGTGCATTGTTCTTCCTCTTTATTGAATCTCACTTTATGGCTACATGTTCTCAGGCAACCCGACGTCGCTTCGAACAATAAAGCGCTTCCCCTTGAATGATCATAAAACCTCTCTCTCCTTATTTCGTTTCCTCCCTTTCGGTAGTTACTGAGAGCCAGTGTCCTTTTTTACACTATCATCAAAGCAATCATCTACGCTTCTCTGACTTTTCGCTTATTGCTCCTTGTTGCCATATCACCCTAACTTCCAGCCGTATATTTACTGGTCAGCCTCCTAGTTCTTTTTCTCCCCTAAGTGTCGACGCTCTTCCCATACAGACCCTGGAACTCTTTCCTTGTTTATCTACTCTCCTTCGTTTTTCTAATCCTTACTTCAAGTCTCATTTTGCTCTGAACTTCCTCTACTACTAAACCTGTTCATCTCATATCCCCTTTTACACCCTCATTTGTTGTGTTCCCGTGAGCACCCAACACGAGGCGTAGCACAGTCCTTTGATCGACATTCATTTCTGAGTGCACCTCTGACTTCATGCCCACCACTGAGTTCCCAAATGAAAGCCCTGGAACTCAGTTTCAGTTCAAGTTTTTTTGTATTTTTTTTCTTTCGGACATAGTTACATGACATGAAATATGTCCACGAGGCAAGGCACAAGGAGACTTGTATGTCTCCTGACGAGGCTTTCACCCCGGAATTACACGTCGGACAGCCAGGAGCAAGATCAGAGAAAATAACTATAATGCTCATTGCATAACTTATATAAACGAAAAACGAACAGTAAAAACACATTAGGACAAAAATTATACAAAATTTACACTGTTCAGTTTTGCAAAGTTACATAAATATACAAAATTACATATTTTCCTGTTCAAAGCAAAATAATTGTAATTCCAAGGAGGCAGCAAAAGTAGCTTTACTTGTTTTTTTTAAACGAGACATACTTGAGTTTTGATTAGCCAATTTGATTAGGGATAGGCATGCATTCAGCAATGAAATAATCTGATAATCTATAGTTTTAGTACCATAATTGGTCCTTAGTCTTGATCCACTCAATGAAATAGTGCGAAGGTCATATGCCACTTGTCTGTTTAGATATTTGCTTGATAACATGGTGCGATCACGTTTGAATTCGCAGAAAATCATTGCTGCCAAAGAAAGCTGATATAACTGTGAGAATGGTGGTACGTTTAGACTTTTATACAAAGAGTCAGTTGATGGGTGAGGATAGGATGAAATCATTTTTAGGCTTCTTTTTTGTATAGAGGAAACACGTTCAGCATCCGTCTTTTTGCACGTACTCCAGACTAGGTGACAATATGTTAAGTGGGAATGAATAAAAGCGAAGTACAATTGTTTTCTAACACGCAACGGCAATGAATATTTTAGCCTGTATAACATAGCAAGAGATCTAGATAGCTTAGCACGAACATAATTTATGTGCTCAGACCTGCTGAGGTCAAACCTAAAAACGACTCCCAAGAAGCGGCAAGAGTTGACGGGCCTTATTATATCTTATACACAATTCTACGTTATGAAGAAGTGGTTTATTTTTTGGACGAAATATTACGTATTCTGTTTTATTTACGTTTAAGCTTATTTTGTTCCCATTAGGCCAGGTATAAAGTTCGTTTAGCCAGATATTAGCATGGTGCTCTAATAAATATAGATCTGGACCAGAAAAGAAAACGTTAGTGTCATCGGCGTACATAGCAATGGCGGGAGTAAAAGAAATGTTGGCAGTATCATCAATATATAAAAAAAGAGCGAAGAACCCAAAATAGATCCTTGTGGGACCCCAAAGTATATATTACCTAAGTCTGACTTTAATTTATGAAGCTGTGTATATTGCAATCTGCCTTAAAGGTAACTCTTTAATAATTTAAGGGCCAGTCCACGAATACCATATGTCGTTAGCTTATGAAACAAGATTTGGTGTTTGATCGAATCAAACGCTTTTCGAAAGTCAATAAAACTTCCAACTGTAGAATATCGCTGTTCAAAATTACTAAGTATCTTTTCTTTTACCTGCAGTAGAGCAGATTCCACTAATTTTCCACATTGAAAGCAGTACTGGTGTTTCGAGATTATACTTTAACTTGAATAAAATCATACAATCCTTTATAAATAATACGCTCTGCAATTTTCGAAAAAAGAGGCAGTACCTCTCATAACTATAACGCCTTTCCACACATCTCAAAGGGCTTCTCACCTATTGTATCCGCATAGCATTCTGTGCTTCGTAATTGCAGCATTACTCTTTTTCTTTGGTGTCGATTTATTTTCTTGTACCTCCACATATCTGTCTTCCTCATTTATGTATACTCCGAAGTACTTGTACTCGCTTACCCTCAGTATTTCTTAGCCCTTTATTGAGACCACCTGGTCCTTATGATCGTTGATATCAACATATGGTAGATAAAAGATGAAATGAATTGGAAAGGTAGGAAGCACTAGGTTATATTCAAAAGGTAACAGCAGATTTGTTTAAAGAGGTCGCCCAGGAGACTTCCTCGTTGAGTAAAAGTCTGAAAAAAAAGAGCAGCGGGGGGAGAGATTGAGCTTGAGAATTTCAACTGAAAGAAGGCCGAAGAAAAAATTTGTAAGCGGACTACTCTGGGTTTAGATGGGGTTCCCGTCCACCTCAATAACGAACAAGGAAACAGCATAAAGAAGCGCTGCTGAAAAACATAGAAAAGTGCTTTCAGGAGAAGGAAATACCACACACTTGGCGGAAAAGTAGAATGAACCTAATATAAAGGCAAGGGAGATAAAGCCAGCATTTGATTTTATGGACCGCTAACCATTACATCAGCGCTCTAAAGGTTGGACATGCAGGCAATAAAATTAAACGTAGAAGCGCGGGCAGAGGGAAATGATATTTTGGGAGAACTTCAAAAGGAATTCAGAATTAGCATGTGCTTAGACGATAACTTGTTTGTTATTGCACAGTGTGTAGAATTATTTAAAATAGAAAAGAGGCCCCTATACATAGCTCTTCTGGGCATCACTGGGGCGTGTGATATTTTTAATCGAAAAATTTCCTGAGACATATTGAAGGAAATGGGCATCTGAGATGACCGTATACAACATTTGAAAAAAAAAGATATACCATAAGAACACAGTTTGCATAGAATCAGAAGGAATAAGTAGAAACGGCAGTGTTGAAATTAACAAGGGGCTGAAGCAGAAATTTCTTTTGTCCCCTCTGTTATTCTTGCTGTACATGACGAGGACAGAAAAAGCGCTAGAAGGCGACAACCTTGGATTTAAACTGTCGAAAAAACAGGCTGGCGTGATGGTTGAGCAGAAGCTTCTAATACCGGTGTCACACGGGCATTTTTATTCGCGATCAGTATCGATCCAAACTTACCACGATCTGGATCAGATGCTGCTCCACAGTCACTTTTATTCACAATCAGGCCCTATTGCGATCAAGACTATCGCAATCCGCGCAGCGCGATCTGCCTGAGAGATCGCGATTTCGTGGCGTCTGCACCCCCTGGCCAAGTTTGTTTAAAGCAAAAATATAAAAACAAAAAATAAGCATATATATATCTTCAAAAACAGTTTTAAAAAGCTAGATATTTATTTACGAAAGAAACTTTAAACTGTTTCAATTGGAAAAATTATCTGTATATATTCGTATTGATATGTGTATTCGTATTGACCGCATGTAGTTATGGAAAAAGCAGACGATAAGCAGACAGCAATTTCAACTCTCGCACAGTCCGTGTAGTTGGAGCATTTCTAAGCAAATTGATTATGAGTGTCGCCAGTTTTCCGACTACGTCGCAGAGTATACGCTACGACGTAGTCGAAAAGCTAAAATAGAAAGCCGAACTCTAAGCCAAAAGGGAGCAACGGGGGCATAGGGCTTGCTCCTTTCAGGGATCAATTGCATTGCCACTGCCATTACTCCGCTAAAAGGAGTAACTGCAGAGCGACGAACCGTTGCTCTCCTTTCAGATTCTCCTTCAGGGGATGAACAGTTACTCCCTCCAGTTGCTCCCTGCGGACCAACAGTTACTCCCACCAGTTGCTCCCTGCGGACCAACCATTACTCCCACCAGTTGCTCCCCTAAGACCAACGGTTACTCTTTATCGTTCCTCCCGCGTATTCGCAGTTACTCTCTGAGGACCAGCTGCACATTCTTTCAGTTACTCCTTGGGTAAATAACTATATCGAATAATCTTGTCACACGCTCAACACATGGCGGGAGCTCCTTAGAAAAGCACTGCTTGGGTGCTTCTAACACAAAAAGTGGACAATATTGAAAGGAAAAGAAATGCTTCATTGTTTTTCTTTTTTTGAGGCGACGTGTGAGCACACGTAGAAGTAGACTTCGCCACACCACAGCCAGAAATAAACAAGCGACTTAATACATTATAGGTTTTCTGCGTCTTCCGTGGAAAAACAATCTCGAATTTCTAGCATAAGGCAGTCTGCGTCATTATTGGTGAGAGAAGGGTGGCGATTTCTCCAATTCTGAAGGACTCGAGTTTCGCAGCTGGTGATTCCATCAGGCTAGCGCAGCGGAATGTCACCGCAGGCATATATGAAGCATCTCATTGTTGCAAGAAAAAAAAATAGAAGAGTGAGGTTTAACTTGCCAGAATCAATACATAACAATGAGTCACACATACTGCAGCACCGCTTACATTCTAGGATGTCTACTGCAAAACGAAATGTGAAAAAATGAAAGGTTTGGCCAAACGTTACTTGGCAAGCCATATAAATGCTGATGTGGTAGACGTTCTTCACATGATGTCACAGATAGCAATATTCTGGAAGGAAATGTGCAGCACCTCAAGGAGGCATATTTGTAGCAGTTAAAGATACACTTTGGTTCAGTTAACTTGTTTTCTGTACACAGCTGTGTGACATTTCTATAAGCCCAATCACCAATGGGCATTCTAAGCGAGATCATAAGTGTGGCAAATAACACGTGCCGTCGGCTCTTGTTAAAGTACATATTAAGCTCGTGCACATAGTTGCTCTCGATTCTAATGTTCTATTATACGCTGCTGCGTCTTGAATTGTGCAATACCTGTAGGCACAAGCCAAGCATGCAAAGCCTGCTTGATAGCAACCATTTTTAGAGGCTACATGATAATCTTCAGTATATTTCCTTGTACCTGACGCAAACGGCTGGACAAAACTATAGACAAGAAATGTAGACCATGATACATTAAAAAAATGCTTTAAATATAGGAAACTAGGATGCACTTGTTCACTCGGTTGATGAGTCGCAGCCACGAGAAATGTGAACGAAGCAATATTTCTTTAGGCATGCACAGATATTCTGATTCTTTGTTTGACAGTGTCACAGATAGCTTGCCGATACATATATATCTGAGCGCAACAATATGTGAAGCTTTTATTAGTTCAACGTCTTGTTGGTTCACAGCCCAACTGGTTACTGCTCTGTTAGACAAATTGGAATAAGTGCACCGTGGTTTAAAAAAAGCATTATTAGAATTTAGCGCCCGATCTGAATGTCTTTTTATTTATTTTGTACTTCCTTCTACTTGTGCCACAAATACATTTGTTGAGGATGTGCTACCATTCAAGTCAACATCGCATACTTGGTCAACGTGATGGAAATACAAACATTAGGAACACTGCCACCCCTAGTAAGATCATAACACTTCAGGATCTTGAAACAGCTAGGAGGTGCAAGAGTGTTAAGCCCACTCTTGCAGAACTTTAAACGAGAATTTTTGAGAGTGGGAGAGGTCAGCATGCTGTGGCACTTTTTAAACCTATGAAACATCTGCAGAAAACTGGGTAAAGGCGAGTCAAGAAACGTTGTTATGAAGGCCTGCGCATGGACAGCTTTGTGAATCTAGGCCCAAGTGTTATGCTTTGTGCAAGCCAAAAATCGTGAAAATAGGGAAAGCGTACTTTTAGTAGCACCAGCGTGAACAAATCCTTGCAGTTGGCTTTCTAGTACAAACAGCAATCCCGGCAATGAAAACATAAACATTTATCTTAACGGTAACAGTGTAAGCACACACACGGGCCAGCGGAGCTATGTGAAATTGTCCGTGCCAGCGCAACCATGTGGCAAGATAAACTATTCGCTGGCCAACACCTGCGCAATTCGCCCCCCAAAAGGCGATGCTTTCATAACCGTAGTACAAAAAGTCTGCACTTACCAAAATTTACTTGCTTTCTGAACTTTAGCATCATTGGGGGCATCATTATCTGCAGTATAACCACATTTGTGTCATACTCTGAAAAAAAAGTGGAAAAGAACATGCATCAAATATTGTTTTATTTGGTAGCAGTGAAGTCTGTTTAAGAACAGCCAAGTTGTCATAAGCCTAATTACGTGCATGCCGCAAATCCCAATCGGCGTTATTGAGGCTGTCAAAATTTTCGTCGATTGGTATTGACGTCAAAATGTGACTTCAACGGCTTGCCAAGTTTTCATAGCGCATAAAGATTTCATGATGCATAATAATGACAACACTAATGTGAACCTACAGCATTTATGATTGTCTTTCCCAATATTCAGTTTTGCAAAGCTTTTGCATCACTAAAGAAATCTGAAAGATTTGGGTCAATCCTCCTATAAGTGTTCTGTCCATATGTAAAGTGCTCGCTTGATGGTGCGCTTATAAAATAGCACGTTCAGCGTAGAGGTGAAGCAAGTGACGCAGTGATGCAGGCAGATTTTTTTTTCTTTGAGGCGTGCGGGGAGAGGGGGGTGGGGTCCGCTTATCTGAATCGGAGGCCAGAATCATTCCTCATAAGATAGCACACAAGTTAGCATGTCTATGTGCTCGCCGACCACAAAGTATATGAATATGAGTAGTGCGAACGCGAACCTAGTTGCGCCGAAAAAAAAATGTCGAACAGTGGCAGCACAGGCGACAGCGCAATGCTTTCAGTGTGTTCTGCTAATACACGTATAAAAAAACTTATGTGTACTAAAGCTTATAATTATTTATAAAATATTGAGTTTAATTTTTATTTAGTGCTAGTACACATAAGCATTAAATATAGATCACTATCTAAATTACAGCGCTTGCAATACTAGCACCACACTTGTCGTGTGGGCGCAGATGGCGCAGATTTGTCATTCTGCCCTCAAACTACACGTTGAAGCGTGCTACTAAGTTTGACGGCTGATGAAAAGCGCCTCTGGGTCTGTTTTTTTTCCACCAATATATTTGGCGGGGGGGGGGGGGGCTCCTTTTGCACGTGTTTTGGTGCTTGATCGGCTTTGACGCCCTTCCCTAGCAGACAAACGGCGTGCCTAGGTTTTTTTTACATCCTTTTTTTGCACGTGTTTCGGCGTTTGGTCCGCTTTGACGTGCCAACTCTCCATGCTGCTGCGGCGTGTGTTAGGCATTTGCGGTAGCTGTATTCTCAGGCCTTCTGTGTTCAGCCATCGGTGCTATTTTATTATCTGCAGATACTAAAATAAACCACTGTTTTGGTTTGGTGTTGTTTGGCACACCGAACAAATAATAATCTGGCCCATGAATATCAATGTGGGCCGCATGCATATTTGTGTGCGGTATCCTTCAGGGGAGTAAACGGTGCGTGACGAGAGCTTTTAGAGCGGTTCCTCCTTCCGTTGCTCCCTTAGAAACTTCAGAAGAACAGTTGCTCCCCGTTTTCGAACATGTTAGCCGTCTTGTTCCGCTTGGTCCTTTTGGGGAGTAACAGTTGGTCTGAAGAACTAAAAATAGGCGTTGCTCCCATTTCGACCGTTTTTGGCTTAGAGTGTACGCGCACTTCGTGGTCGAATGGACAAACCTTTACAGTACAATACCTACTGGCAGGAGCAACTGTGAGAATTGAGGTGCCAGAAGTGAAACTGTAGCATGTACAACAATATTGCTGCTTCACTGTGACTGGACGGCTACGAGCAGTTATTATCAGAAATAAAAGGGAAGATTGAAATTCTCCCACAACAATACAGGTAAGCGCGAAAAAACTCTACTGAAAGACAGACAAATAAAATCACTTTTGTAGTAGCACGCAAACTTTTGAACCTTCGAGCGGTTCTCGCACGAAGAACACATTAGGGAGTTTTAGAATACCGTTTGCAAGCCCTGTGGGCTTTGCGGGCGAAGCGGGCGCCATATGAGTTTTACTATAGCGTTTGCCCTGCTGTGATCCGCAACGAACGATCGCAGCGGCACCGTACCTCGAAAACAGCGCTTGCGGGCGACATGCGGGCCGCCATCACCGCACGCAATTTCGAATTTTTTGCTTGCGGTCCGCGAACACGACGGCCGACTCGCGTTACGACGCATGCGCAGTGGCAGCGACCGCACCGCAAGGGCTCGCGGTGCGCTATTCTAAAACTCCCTTTTGCCGATAAATGGCTCTGTTAAAATATCGTACTTCGAGTTTTGTCAACGACGTGTTTCAGGCACACAAGCGCCATCTGGTGCATTTCTTCTAATCCAACCTCGTACCGGTTTATTTTGGGCAGTGTAGCAGCGGCCGTAAACTTCTTCGCCACGATCAAGGAAACTGAACCGGATCACCCTTATCGCGATTAACAGTGCCCGTTTGACACCGGTATAAGTCTATTTTATGCAGACGTTATTGTCCTATTTGCGGACAGCGAAGACAATACACAGCGGCTAGCAGATATATGCGCAAGACAAGGCGAGGCTTCAGAACTAGGATTTAGTGCAACACAACGTAAATTGATGATATTCAATGACCACGCTACGCCCGGCCGCGTTGCTCTGGTGCTTAAGGTACTCTTGAGCCGCTAGCACATATATGCGGAAAGGAAGGCGAGGCTCTAGAACTAGAATTTAGTGCAACACAACGTGAATTGGTGATATTCAATGACCACTCTACGCCCCGCCGTGGTGGCCTGGTGGCTAAGGTACTCGGCTGCTGCCCCGCAGATCCCGGCATTAAATCCCGGCTGCAGCGACTGCATTTTCGATGGAGGCGAAGATGGTGTAGGTCCATGTGTTCAGATTCGGGCGCACGTCAAAGAACCCCAAGTGCATGGTCTAAATTTCTGGAGCTGTCCACTACGGTGTCCTCATAATCATATGGTGGTTTTGGGACGTTAAACCGCACATATCAATCAATGACTACGCTCCGTGGGATGTGGCACCATCTAGCAGTGATCTGAAGAACGCTTTTTTGTTCATAAAGCCGCATTGAGAGCGTAGCGCAATAGTCCCTGCAGTCTCTACAATTATGTATCTATGAATTTCTTAATAAAAAGCCACGCTGCCGGATACCCACGCATTTATAGTATATCTGAGATGAGCATACTATTTGCGTTTGGATTGACAACTTGTCCAAGCATGAACGAAGCCGCCAGAGAAAGGATACTGCGCTTTCAGCAAGGGTCAAACGTTCTCTGCGATGCGTAACCAGGGTTGCCAGACTTGGCTACTTTACACCAGATTGGCCACTTTAATAAGACCATGGTGACAAAATGCGCTGGCTACCTGGCAACTTTTTGGCTGTTGTTCTGACACTGGCATCAACAGCTAGTATACGCTAAAACCGAACAAAAATACAAAGTGTGTTATGTGGTACTTTACCCTGCTAGCCGCAGCTCCTTTAGTGTAATCGCATTTTTCACTCAGTATACCGGTAGCAATTGCCTGCGCACAAAACCCGCCCTGGCCGATATAGGCACCCAGCAATGCAATTTGCTTTTACACGTCCCACCGCCGAGCAGCGGGGATTAGAACCCGCAGGGTGGCCCTTAACGCCATTTCACCGTTGTGCACATTGCGAACAGATGGAAAAACATAGCAGCGCGTCGTTTTTCAATGGACTTACCGAAGCCCGTTGACAACTTCGTTGCCAGAGGTGGAAAAAAAGAGCGAAAGCAGATACTGTTGCGTTAAGGATTGCCTCAATAAAGAAGGGGATGTCGGCGTCATAATGAATCGCTTCCTATCGATACCATGGGAGTAACTCAGCGGCAGGAGTGAATCGCCGCTGTTGGCACGCCAAGTAAGTGTCGTCCTTGCGAATTTTCGTTAAACAACATCAGAGCACAAACAATAAAGGGAAGCATTCGTTCAACGCACGGTAACTTTAGAGCTGCTCACAAGCATCCTAGTGACCATTTTTTTATGTTAACGTTTGGTCCTTGTATGTTCTTTCTTTCATCATCTCTCTCCTGTCTTCTTCAGTTTTGCCGTCCTTTCCTCTATTTCTCCTTCCTGAAGAAGCAGGCAGGCATTGTGCCCCTATATATGTGAAAGGCGTCAGCTTGTTCCCTCGCTATTTCCTCTGTGTGTTGTGGTTTCTGTGTATGCAAACGAAATAAATAATTCCTGTGCATCGAACTGTATTATAATGCAATCATGAGTGTTCTGTGGACAGTTGTATTCCGTCCGTAAATACCGCAAAGGAAATACGCATGTTTTCAATTTTTCACTGTACAGCGAAAAGCAAAACCAAGGCGTCCGAGACATATCTGGTAATCGCGGACACCAGGAGCTGCAAAAAAAACATGATATCGGTCATGGCCAACAATTGTTGATTCACTGGTATGACGCAATTGTTGACATATGCTACACACCAAACAATAATGACCTGAAATAACCTCAAGAATTGGGTGAACCAGTTGTTCTCTAGCGCACTTCCTTTCCTGGTTATTTATTTTACCACATACTAGTCGGAAAAAATTACTCTTGTGCTAACTGAGTTTTTGAACGCCGGAAGGGTAGTAAATATATACCCAACTGATGATTTGATTGATATGTGGTGTTTAACGTCGCAAAACCACCTCATGATTATGAGAGACGCCGTAGTGGAGGGATCCAGAAATTTTGACCACCTGGGGATCTTTAACGTGCACCCAAATATGAGTACACGGAATATACCCAACTGAGGTTTTGAGCGAGTATAAAGAGAGTAAATTCTTACTGCCTTCACAAGGTTTTTGAGGTGATTTCTGGGAGTTATTTCAGGCGGTAAAAAAGAAATGTTGAGGGTTGCATTTGCCCAGAGTCCACAAATTTAATAAATATGACGTGATGGCAGAATTGATAACACATAGATCAACACACAAACAAACATGCACACACAACAAATGCAGAATAAAACACCACTCGAACAAACTGCACGTGTTACTCGACTACACTTCGACAATCGAGTATATATAGGCATGACTTTCGGACCTGCCGAGTAGTACCGGTAGGAGAGCTGATTTTTTCGCATGGATTAACAAGAACGGTTGAGAGTGCAAGCGTAAACTTCCGTGGACTGCGAGTTGCTAGGAGTCACGCGAACCTATCATTATAAACCTACTCCATCTCACCTGTTTGATTGTCCAATGCTGGCACATTGGCCTATTGGCCTCACCAAAGTTGGCACTGCTGTTCCACGAGTCGATAAAATACACCTATTTACACACAAACCACGGCAGTTCAATGATTTTCATTGAGAGGCGATGCACAAACACAGTGGCAGCACGTATTAATGACAACGGGTGTAAAAGAACGGTGCACGCCTGTATACAAGCTTCTTACCGATGGCGTACCAGGCCTTTTCGAGGAGCACGGCTATGCGATGAAACACAGCTGGCGATCACAAAATACATCTCCTATGCGGATTTCATCGTCATTTCGTCGACTGGCATCAACAGCTAATAACGGACGATGACATCAGCTTGATTTTGTTACCACGGGCAGATCTTCGCGATTTGGCACGGAAGCAAGGTGTCCGCGACGTGCAGGGTCGGAAGCGCTCAAAAGCGCATGGTCACTCGATGATGTAGGAAACACGTCAGAACCAATAGCTCAACCAGACACACAGATTCCGAGCTTCTTGCACCGTCTGACTCCAGGGCCGCCGCAGAGCTATAGCCAACAATTCGCGAGAATATGCAGGACAACTTTACACAGCAGGTTTTTATTTTTTTTTTCTTGGCGAGACACCCCTTCTCTCCTTCCCATTTTTTTCATCCAAAGAATGCTGTCTTCACTCATTGTACTTATACTGCCCCCAGTTTCAGTGAAAGTGCGTGGACTCGATGTCAGTCATGAAGCAAGACGATGCAAAAAAAAATAAAAAAGTTTGTGTCCTCGCGTACCTTCGGGATTCACTTAAAACGTCACTCGTGGGGTATGGGGCGAAAACCACCAAAGGAGCTCCATCTTGCAGTCGCGTGGTAATAAACCCTGAAACGCACGTTAAAAATCACGTGATATGAAACTCCCTACGTGATAAAACTGGATTTTGACATCCTTTTACTACGTTTCTAAGAGGTGGTGGTAAAACTATGTAATGTACCACCTTTTACTCCAACACGAGGTGGTAATTTTAAACGCGAGAGAGTATTCAGAGGTAATGAGCTGCAAAAATCCCAAACTCGTATAGTTTTTGCTTACAGTGTATTTAAAGAGGACAGTTGGAGACACTTACGTGTGCGACGACGACCAGTTCAGATTATGGGTGGTTGCGGAGCGCTCGATGTTAGCGTCACTAAGATGTTGCACGGCTTACACCATGGTTAAAGGTTCTGATGAGCTTCATAGTCAAGGTTACCTCGTATCTCTGTAGAATGTGCTAAAAAATAGGAGACCTATATTATCGCTCTCTTTTTATGCTATCGGCAGTGGAGAGCGCGAGTGTAATTCACTTGCCCAACACTTTCGTAACATTATTGAAGTTTTTGCGCACACACACAAGGACACAGAAGAAGGGAACACAAGGACCAGCGCAGTCCTTGTGCGCTGGTCCTTGTGTTCCCTTCTTCTGTGTCCTTGTGTGTGTGCGCAAAAACTTCAATTATGCAGCAGTACCAACTAGCCCGTCTTTCCGTATTATTACTTTCGTAACAGCCCGTATCTGACGAGAGATTCGTGCTACAGCTGCGGAAATCCACAAAATCCATGTCCTTTACGTCCGCGGCGATTCACAATGCACAGTGGCGTTGACTGAGGCCTTTATTCATAGCGCGCGAAGCTGTAGCGTCGGCTCTTGTTTCCGCCTTTTTTCTGGCAAGTCGTACAGCAAGCACTTCATAGCGATTCGGTAGGGCATGTGACTAGTGGAGAGAAATTCAAAGCACTTTTTCTTTTTTTTAGTGTTGAATGCGCAAACACACTTAACAATTTCTTTGTCACTGTTTCTCCCTTCCTAGTTGCACATGGTTGCAAAGCAGACTGTGCAAAGAATTCGTACTTTGCACTACCCAAAACAGCTCCGACATGCGGCCCTGTGTCTCTACGAAAGCTAAGCGGTTTTGCATGTTTTGAGCTTGTCTTTATAATTATAAGCCTGCAGTCAAAATCTTTCTAGCACTTATTTTATTGTATGGCTTTTTCGGGGGTCAGTCACCAGGTACTTATTAGTTTGTGCGTGTGTGTTTGATTTTTTGCTTTTGTAGTTTTTTCTTTTTGCACCCCAGGGGGGAGGTGCACGTACATTGAACACGCAAATTTTTGTAGCAGAGCTTAGACGTTCTCTTTATCGTAGGGCAGGGCTCGAGTTTTCTAATTATCGAGTGAGACAAATCATAGGAACAATGGTGTCAGAAAGACATGGTTAAAGACTGTGAAGTGTTCAGGATGCGGTGTGGTTTTAAAAGTGAACACAAGTGTAGAAGCGGATGTAGAAGAGGCTGACGCGAAGTGTAGGCAATGTGAGGTCGAGGAAAAAATGGAGAAAGTGATGGTTGCCCAGAGTGAACTGCTGATGAGAATCACCGTGCTCGAGACTGCGTTGGCGACAGAGCAAGAGAACACGAGGGCAATGGGAGAAATGCTGAAGTCCGCTGAAGAAGCACTAGCCAAGGTGAATAGAGGAGCGGCCTACAGAAAGAACAGTAGGGAACCGGCAACCGGAACGGCGGAGAAGAAAGAGCAAGCAAGTTTAGAAAAAACAGGTTCAGTCGGCTCAATTGTCATAAGGCCCAGCTTCAGCGAAGTAGTGGTGAGGCTGGGAGGGGACAAAGCAGCCAGCGTCACAGGTGCAAGTAACCCCCAGGTGCAGGACGCTCCAGCTGAAAAGTCACAGCATGTGATAATCGCCGGCGACTCTAATTTAAATCGAGGCACAGAAGCCATCAAAGAGAGGGTAAGAGGTGACAAGAGGGTTGCAGTAGGGGCGTTCCCAGGACGCAAGCTGGAAGCAGTCATGAGGCAAGCGAGCGCAAAACTCAAAACTACAGCTGATAGACGAAACCTCGTGATAATTTCAGGTGGTTTAAACGATGTCCCAAAATGAAGGTACAGCAGCACTAGCAACCACACTGGCGAAAGGCGTCGATGACAGGCACGCCACTTCTCCTCAGGTACAAGTAGTGATATGCATGATACAGGAAGTACCAGTACGTGATAGCAACCTGCAAAGAGCGGTTGTTAACGCAAACAAAGAGATATGGCGGATGAGTCGAGAGAAAGGCTTTGAGGTGGTGGAAATCAACAGAAAGGTGCCTAAATAGATGGGGTGTTTTTCAACGAGACAGAATTCACTTCGATGGGCGGCTTGGTCATGAGGTGGGTTGGCGACTTGCAGGACGCGCAGTAGCTTTTTTGAGGGGCAAGCGCGCCCTTCGGGATGCAGGATAGCTAGTAACGAGGAAAACAACCAGGAAGAATCTTTGACAGCTGGTATGGACAGATACGATTTCAAAGTGGCACCAGTATCTAAGATAGGTAGTGTCCGGGCAGAGATAGATGTAGCAACGAGCGCCGAGCCAGTTCAGACATAGGATATATTAACATGCAGAGTGGCAGGAACAGGCTGAAGTGGGAAGAGATAGAAGAATAGCTAAGGGAAAAGAGGCCGATGGTATACGGTTTTGTAGAGACGCATCTCAGGGGCATGGAACTACCTCCTATTCACCCGGACTACGCGTTGGATTATTGTAATATAACGGAAGGCTGCAGAAAGGGGGGTGGTATTGGGGCATTCCTTCATAAAAGTAAAGACTGGCAAAGGGTAAAGCAGGAGTGCAAAGAACATATATGGTTAAAAGGGAAAGTGGCAGGGCAAATGACACTCCTTGGTTTCGTGTACTTGTGGATGGGAGCAATGGCCAGAGAGGAAAACCAGGCAGTGGTAGAGTGTATATCAAAGGCCATTCAGGAGTTAGGAGGAGAGTGCGAGATAATTATAATAGGAGATATGAATGCGCGCACATAGAAGATATAGATGGGTATACCGACCCGACAGGCAAAATGATCATGGATATGTGTGAAAGGCCTGATTTGATCATTTGCAACAGTGCCGAGAAGTGACAAGTGAAAATAGCATGAGAGGTAGGAAGGCTGCAGTCGACAATAGATTACGCCTGATGTCACATAATATGTATGGCAAGCTAAGAGGAATGCACATAGATGAAGGTGGCTGCAGAAGTCAGGGTAGTGATCACAAAAGTATCAAGCTAAGTTTTGGAAGAGCAGTGAAAGTGGGAAGGAGAGAAGATGAGCAACTACAGGAAAATTTTCATTCAGAAAGGCCAATTGAAATAGCCACTAAGGAAATTCAGAAAGTAATCACAGAGGATAACAAAACAGTGTTGACATACACGAACCTAATTAGACTGTTTGAGCTAGAGCTTCCTAAGGCACGTGACAAGTCACCCCGAAAAAAAAGACACAAACCCAAAAGTTGGTGGGTTGAGGAAGTTTAGAGAGCCATAGCTAAACGTCAGGAAGCCTCTTGAGAACACAGACATGCTAAGCAGCGGGGTCGAACCGACAGATGATGTTGCAAGAAAATGGGAAATCTTTCTAAGCTGTAGAAGGGATGCATCCCTTCTGATCAATGAACAGATTAGAAGAAAGGGAGTTCAGTGGCTGGCAGAATATACATAAAAAAGATATAAAGGCAGCTGCGAAATTTTGGAACCATCTACACTCTCTAAGAAATGAGACGACCTTAGAGCAGAGGTTTATAACTACAGCTCAAGGAGCTAGGCTAGAAGGGGACGAAGCTATTGGATATATACGAACTAGGGTGGCAAAAAAATTAAACAAAAAAGTGCTTTATGCACCATAATAGACAAGGATGAATCAAGCGGCGCAATAGCTCCATTTTCACAACGAGTGTGGGAAAGGGCTTAGAAAATTGTTCTTAGTAGTACATCAACAGGCCCAGATGGCATTCCAATTATTCTGATAAAGATATTGTCATGGGGTCGTGACTTGGCCGAAGACAGGAGACTTCGTGTTGGGATTTAACTGTTTATTTGGGCGAACCTGTGCCCGGTAAACGGAAAGTCCAATTACAGCAGCAGTCTCGCACAGATACAGTCTCGGACTGATAGCGGCGAACTAGCGTCAGCCTTCGATCAACAACTGACAAGCGGCGAAGCGCGTCGGCATTTATACTCTTGCCGTCGAATGTTCTAGCGTTATCGCTGGCGGCGGCGCAGGTTCCAGAACAATCTGTACCGTTCGCACAGTGGCCGTGATCTTATCGAAATGATCTACTACAGTCCGGAACCTTCTCGAAATTTGCAGGCGCGGTTCGCGCTGAGAATGGTGTGGTGTTTTGGAACGATAACAAAAACTTGGGAAATGGAACGTGGCGTTGCCCCCCCTCTGAAAAAAAGGCATCGTCCCGATGCTTTAGCTAAAGATGAAGGTACAATAATAATGCTAAAAGTACAATGAATAAATTACGATGCAACTATAATACAAAAACACACTGTTTCAGTTTGTTAACGCGCATGAAACGGCTTGAGGCGCGCGACATGTACGACTTCAGGTCGCGATCGGCGTCATTGAGAGTTCGTGATGCCGTCGGGGACAACCTCGTAATCAAGTGGGCCGAAACGTCAAACCACCCTGTACGGTCCGAAGTACCGTCGCAGAAGCTTTTCACTTAGTCAACGTCGGCGTATCGGCGTCCACAACCAAACACGTTCACCGGGCTGGTATTCAACGAAGCGTCGTCGAAGGTTGTAACGGTGGCTGTCGGTCGTCTGTTGATTCATGATACGGAGACGCGCAAGTTGTCGGGCTTCTTCGGCGTGTTGAATGTAATCGCTCACATCGAGGTTTTCTTCGTCGGTGACGTTGGTTAACATGGCATCGAGCGTCGTTGCCGGGCTCCTTCCGTAGACCAATTTGTATGGAGATATCTGCGTCGTCTCCTGCACCGCCGTGTTGTATGCGAAGGTCACATACGGAAGAATGGCGTCCCACGTCTTGTGTTCGACATCGACGTACATCGACAGCATGTCGGCGATCGTCTTGTTAAGCCACTCGGTGAGGCCGTTGGTCTGTGGGTGGTACGCTGTCGTCCGGCGGTGGTTTGTTTGGCTGTATGCCAAGATCGCTTGAGTTAAGTCGGCAGTGAATGCCGTTCCTCTGTCGGTGATAAGGATCTCCGGGGCACCGTGACGTAGGACGATATTTTCGACGAAGAACTTAGCTACCTCGGATGCACTGCCTTTTGGCAGGGCTTTTGTCTCGGCGTAGCGGGTGAGGTAGTCGGTGGCTACCACGATCCACTTGTTTCCGAAAGTCGACGTCGGGAACGGCCCCAGTAGGTCCATACCAATCTGCTGGAAAGGTCGGCAAGGTGGATCAATTGGCTGCAGAAGTCCCGCTGGCCTTGTCGGCGGTGTCTTGCGTCGCTGACAGTCCCGGCATGTCCTCACATAACCAGTGACGTCGGTGGTAAGACGTGGCCAGTAGTACCTTTCTTGTATCCTCGCGAGCGTGCGAGAAACACCGAGGTGCCCTGCCGTCGGATCGTCGTGCAGGGCCTGCAGGAGTTCTGGTCGCAGAGCTGAAGGCACCACAAGGAGGTACTCAGCTCGAAGCGGTGAAAAGTTTTTGTTTTGTAGAAGACCGTTTCGTAGAAAGAACGACGCAAGTGCGCGCTGGAATTCCTTCGGGACTTCGGCGGTCCTGCTTTCGAGGTATTCTATTAGGGCCTTAAGTTCCGGGTCGGCCCGCTGTCGTTCAGCGAAGTCGTCGGTAGTTATCGTTCCCAAGAAGTACTCCTCATTCGGGTCGTCGGGTAGCGGTTGGTCGACAGGCGCACGAAAGAGACAGTCGGCGTCGGAGTGTTTTTTGCCGGACTTGTAAATAACAGTAATGTCATACTCTTGAAGTCTCAGGCTCCATCGTGCGAGGCGACCTGAAGGGTCCTTCAAGGTGGCCAGCCAACACAAGGCGTCGTGGTCGCTCACAACTTTGAAGGGCCTGCCGTAGAGGTAGGGGCGAAATTTCAACGTAGCCCAGATGATGGCAAGGCACGCTTTTTCTATTGTGGAATAATTTGCTTCTGCTTTGGATAGCGATCGGTTGGCGTAACTAATAACCCTTTTAAGTCCGTCAGCTCTCTGCACAAGAACGGCGCCAAGACCTACGCTGCTTGCGTCAGTATGTTTTTCTGTCTCGGCGAATTCGTCGAAATGGGCAAGTAACGGAGGCGTCTGGAGGCGATGTTTAAGCTCCGGGGAAGCGTGTTCCTGTGGCGTTTCCCACTTGAACTCCACGTCGGCCTTGGTAAGGTTAGTGAGAGGATCGGCAATGCGGGCGAAGTTTTTCACGAACCGCTTATAATAGGCGCACAGGCCCAGAAATTGGCGCACGGCCTTTTTGTCAGTGGGCGGCGGGAAGTCGGCGATGGCGGCTGTTTTCCGTGGATCGGGACGAACTCCAGACTTGCAGATAACGTGTCCCAGAAACAAAAGCTCCTCATACGCAAATCTGCACTTTTCTGGCTTCAGTGTGAGTCCGGACGTCTTGATGGCTTGAAGCACAGCTTCAAGGCGCCGAAGATGCTCGTTGAAACTCGAAGAAAACACGACGACGTCGTCCAAGTACACAAGGCAAGTTTGCCACTTCAATCCTGCCAGTACTGTATCCATAACGCGTTGAAAAGTTGCAGGCGCTGAGCAAAGGCCGAAGGGCATCACCTTAAACTCGAAGAGGCCGTCCGGTGTTATAAACGCCGTCTTCTCTCAGTCTCTTTCGTCTACTTCGATTTGCCAATAGCCAGTCTTGAGGTCCATTGGCGAAAAGTACTTGGTGTTATGGAGCCGATCAAGTGCGTCGTCTAATCATGCGAGAGGATACACGTCCTTTCTTGGGATTTTGTTCAGGCGGCGATAATCGACGCAGAAACGTAGGGTCCCATCCTTTTTCTTCACTATCACCACGGGGGATGCCCATGGACTCTTGGACGGCTGGATAATGTCATCCCGCAGCATTTCATCAACTTGTCTCTTGATGGCCTCACGTTCTCGCGTCGAAACCCTGTACGGATTCTGACGGAGTGGTCCGGCATTTTCTTCGGTTATGATGCGATGTTTCGTGGTTGGGGTCTGCCGAGTATTCGATGACGACGAAAAGCAATCTTCGTATTGCAGGAGCAGGGCCTTGAGCTGTTCTTGCTTATCGTTCGGTAGTCTGGGATTGACGTCGAAAGCTAAGGAAGGGGCTTCGTTCCTTTGAGCAGGTTCCGCAGAATCGGCGAGGGCGAAAGCACTGGTGGCTTGGACAATTTCTTCGATGTATGCGACCGTTGTTCCTTTGTTCACATGTTTGTACTCATTGCTGAAATTCGTGAGCATAACCGTTGCTTTGCCTCCCCGCAGCTCTGCTATTCCTCTTGCGACGCAAAGATTTTGGGTGACCAACAGATGCTGACTGCCTTCAACGACGCCTTCCAAGTCAGGTGATTTAGGAGCACCGACTGAAATAATGACGCTTGAGCCATGCGGAATGATGACTTGTTCTTCCAGCACATCCAAGGCATGGTGTCCTGACGACGTGCGCGGTGGTAGTGCTTCTTCTGTGGATAACGTTATCGACTTTGTTTTTAGGTTGATGACAGCACCATGGAGGCATAAGAAGTCCATGCCAAGGATGACATCTCTCGAGCAACGCTGTAGGACTACGAAGTCTGTAGGATAAATACGGCCGTTAATGGTGACTCTCGCTGTGCAGATTCCTGCAGGCGTTAGAAGATGATCTCCGGCTGTGCGGATTTCAGGGCCTTTCCAAGCTGTCCTAACTTTCTTTAACTTCGCGGCGAACGACCCACTGATGACAGAATAGTCGGCTCCAGTATCTACGAGAGCGGTCACACTGTGGCCGGCAATAAGAACGTCGATGTCGCTAGTTCGCCGTCTCGCATTACAGTTAGGGCGTGGCGTCGGGTCACGGCTGCGTCGGCTTGATCCGCTGCTTCCATGTTGCGTCGTCAGGCCACCTCCGGTAAGTGAGCTTTCGCCGTCAGGGCTTTGCCTGGTTGGCATTGTGTTCGGAAAGCTCCGTCGCGGCGTCGTCGTCGTCGGAGGATCTTCGGTAGTTCGTCGCACAGCAACCGCACCTCCACCGGTTGCTGCCCTTAGTTTCCCGGATACGGGCTAGGAGACCGGCCCGCGTTGGGCCGGAGTACTGCCGGGGGTGCGGTGACATGCGGCGGCTGGGCGACGGCGAACGGGAAGGACTTCGGGGTGTCCATTGAGTTCCTGTCAGGTAGTCAGCGATGTCACGTGGCCGTTCCCCTGGCTGCGGACGTGGTGCATGGAAGGCGAAGCCACGCAGTCCCATCTGTCGGTAGTGGCAACGGCGGTAAGTGTGCCCGGCCTCGCCGCAGTGGTAGCACAGTGGGCGGTGGTCAGGGGTGCGCCAAACGTCGGTTTTCCTCGGCGCACTGCGCTGGCCCGCTGGTGAACGGTAGGTCGTCGGTGGGGTTGGTGGCGGCGGTGGTGTCCGGCGACGGTAGTGCGGCGGGGTGGCGTTTTGGCGTGGACGGGGAGGAGCGTTGTGGCGCACTGCAGCGGCGTAGCTCATAGTTTCTGGCTCGGGCAGCGGTGTTTGGGGAGTTCGAAGTGATTGCCGAACTTCTTCTCGCACAATGTCGGCGATCGAATCTACTTGAGGGTGCGCCTAAGGCAACTGTTTGCGCAGCTCTTCCCGCACGATCTCTCGGATCGTTTCACGCAGGTTTTCGGAGTCACTGGTTTGAGCAGCAGCGCATTCTGGAGTCAGGCGACGATTATACTGTCTGGTACGCATGTCAAGGGTTTTTTCAATGGTGGTCGCCTCGGATACAAATTCTTGGACGGTGTTCGGTGGATTCCTCATTAGTCCCGCGAAGAGCTCCTGTTTGACCCCTCGCATGAGGAAACGAACTTTCTTCTCCTCAGGCATGTCTGGGTCAGCTTGACGAAATAGGCGGGTCATCTCCTCTGTGAAAATTCCAACCTTCTCATTTGGTAGCATAACACGGGTCTCTAGTTGAGCAGCGGCCCTTTCTTTGCGAGCGACGCTCGCGAACGTTTGCAGAAATGCGCCGCAGAAGACATCCCACGTTCGGAGCGTGGACTCACGATTCTCTAGCCAGGTCCTTGCGGTGTCTTCCAAGTAGAAGTACACACGACGGAGCTTTTCTTCGTTGTCCCAGTGGTTGAGGGCGGCCACACGGTCGTATGTTTCTAGCGGTATCGCTGGCGGCGGCGTAGGTTCCAGAACAATCTGTACTGTTCGCACAGTGGGCGTGATCTTATCGAAATGATCTACTACAGTCCGGAAACTTCTCGAAAACTGCAGGCGCGGTTCGCGCTGAGAATGGTGTGGTGTTTTTGAACGATAACAAAAACTTAGGAAATGGAACGTGGCAATATTAGGTCTGAAGTCTAAGCAGGCTTTAAGAGAGGCAGTGAGCAAAATAATAATCGATGGTGAAGTTCCGGATGGATGGAAACTTCGCAGGATGAGCATGATCTATAAAGGAAAGGGGGACAAAGCTGACATAAACAACTACTGTCCTATAACAGTGACATCAGTGGTGTACAGGCTGCCGATGCAGATTATAAAGGAAAGACTGCAGGCATGGATAGAGGATGAGGGGTTCTGGAAGAACTGCCGAATGGGTTTCGGAAACACAGGAAGTTGGAAGACAATCTGTTCTCACTGACGCAGTGCATCGAAATAGCAGAAAAGGAACTTAGGCGCCTGTGGCTAGCATTTTTGGATATCAAGGGAGGGTACGATAGCGTGGTTCAAGAGGAATTGTTGGGAATACTGGACACACTAGGCGTGGAAGATGTAGTCAGTAATCCTTTAATGGATATCGATAGAGGTAACAAGGTAGTCATAAATTGAAAAAAAAACAGGTATGCAAGCTTACATAGGTAAAACGGGGGCTTAGGCAGGGTGTCCCCTGCCACCCTTACTATTCATAATGTGCCTACAAGGATTAGAGGCCAAATAAGAGTAAAGTAGACTGGGCTTCAACCTCTTTTTCGTCAAACAAGGAAAACTCATTGAACAGGCACTGCCAGCATTGATGTACTCAGATGATATAGTGCTAATGGCCGACAACAACGTATATTTGCAGAGATTGGCGGACATCTGCAGTAATGAGGGAGATAGTTTAAATTTCAGATTCAGTAAGGAAAAATCAGGAGACATGAATTTTAATGACATTGAAGGTAGGGAGCTTAGAATACAGGAGGTTACGCTAGAGATAACAGATAAATACAAATATCTTGGCGTATGGATAGCCAATGGGGCCGAGTACCTAAGGGAACACGAAATATACGTGACGACGAAAGGTAAAATGAATGCAGTTTTAATGAAAAACAGGGTACTGTGGAATTACATTAGGCATGATGTTGTGAGAGGATTATGGAAAGGATTCGTGGTTCCAGGTCTGACGTTCGGCAATGCGGTCTTGTGCATGAGATCAGAAGTTCAAGCATGATTTGAAATTAAGCAACGTGAAATAGGTAGGCTTGCCTTAGGAGCTGACGGGAATACACTAAATCAGGGAGTACAAGGTGATATGAAATGGACATCGTTCGAGCGCAGGTAAGCTAGCAGCAAGTAAAAATTTGAGAAGCGATTGAGAGTATGGAGGAGGAGCGTTGGGCTAGGAAGGTATTCAGCTACTTGTACATGAAAAATGTCGATACAAAATGGAGGAAGCGAACCAGAAAATTGACTGGTAAATAATTAGAAAACAGCAGGGGGCCAAACCAAAAAGAGTTATCGGTTAAGAAGAAGGTGAAGGAAACTGAGACCAATATGTGGAGAATCGGCATGATTAAGAAGTCCGCACTAGAGAACTATCGAACTTTTAAGCAGGAAATTGCCAAAGAAAGGATCCATGATAACACTCGGGGTTGTTCTCTACTATTTGAGACCAGGACGGGAGTATTGAGAACCAAGACATATCGGGCCAAATACGAAGGGGTAGACACTGTATGCAGTGCGTGTGGAGACGAAGAAGAAACTGCCGAACACTTGATAATGTTCTGTAAAGGGCTTCACACTATAGTTCAGGATTATGGCGCAGAGTTTTTCAAAGCACTGGGGTTTAGGGACAGGGAGGGAAAACAGACTTGAAGTGTGTAGAATTAACCAGAAGGAGGTTATCTGATTGCTAGCTAGAGTGAAGGCACGAGTGAAATTTAAACCCTTCACTGCAAAGTATGAAACTTCAACCTCACTATTTAAAGGAAAAAATAAATCTAGTTTTTGCTTCAATAAATATTATGGCTTGGTGGCGCTAGCCGCCGCCCGATCTAAAGGGTACAGCCATATCCATCCATTGATGCAGCTGCAGAGTCTCCAACATTCCAGACACAGCGAACTTTCTCCAGAGTCAGTGCACTGTGTCTAGTTGTCTCTGTTTCGTACTTAACCTTTCGCGCACCTCAGGTAAAATGTATTACTAAATCACCCAGCAATGCCTGCTTCCAGAGTCTGTAGTCAATACTCGTGTGCAGCAGGCGTCCGCACGTGAGATTGTAAAACAAAGTCTGTGCTCGGGGCACTTAGATGCACAGTATATGGTGCATTTGGTTTGCTTAAAGACGTGGCTTGAGGTCAAAGTTTTTAGATACTGTCAGATAGGAAAGCTCGCTCTAGAGGCAGCGCCATTTCGTATCCGCTCTGATGAGCAGCGCTGGCGTAGCGTTCAGATTGAGCCGCTGCCGCCACCAGCGTCCCGCGGCAGCGTAAATATTTTTTTCACTTGCTCAGACCACAGTGGCGGGAGCCTGAAGAGAAGGTTAGATTTCGGTCAACGCAACAGTACTGGACATGTTACTCGACAATCAAGCATGCTTAAATGAATTAGCAGTTTATCATAGTAAATATGCCGACCTGAGGCGCGCCAGGCTGTCGAAGTGGCTATGCCTCTATGCCACTTGCGATCAGAGGCACTTCTTCATACCTCCAAAATTACCCTGAAGTTCTCAGGACCTGAACTGCTACTATACCATGAAAAGCATTCCTGGTGACAATCAAGACGTACACTGCTGACTAACATTTCGAATCTGAGGACCTAACCACTTGCTGCGAGCAAATCGTAAGGGGAAACGTGAAACTTTCATGTGGTACTTAGCGACCGTACCCTGTATATGTCAACAAGCGATAGAGATACAGAGCTTTATATTTTTATCTATTATTATTTATTTATAATACCTCAAGGGCCCCAGTCAAGGGGTGTTACATGAGGAGGTAGACAGTTCACAAACAGATGATTTGTGCTATGTCTTCTTTGAAATGGGCGATGCTGGAGTGGTGCACGATGTCAGCAGGAAGATCGTTCCATTCTGTTGATGTTTGCACAAAAAATGAAAAGTGATGGGCAGTGGTATGCGCACGGGGTGGATAAACCGCTTTCGAGTGGCTGATGCGGCATGAAAGACGATGGGCTGGAACGATAACATGGTTTAGGTGCATTGCATGATAAAATGTGTGAAACAAACACAGTCATGAAATTTTGCGGCGTGAAGCTAAGTTAACCATGTTAGCTTGACATTTTAGTTTGGTGACGCTGCTAAGATAGGAATAGTCAGAATAAATGAATCTGGCTGCACGATTTTGGATAGTTTAAAGCGTTTTAATAAGAGTGATTTGATGGGGATCCCAGATGGCACATCCGTATTCTAGCTTCGGGCGGACTAGTGTTAGATAGGTTAAAAGTTTAACAGAAGGTGGGGCTAGACGTAAGTTTCTTCGGAGATAGCCAAGCACGCGGTTGGGGTCATTAGTGATGTTCATTATGTGGGATAACCAGGTCAGATCTGAAGTTAGAGTGGTACCGAGGTATTTACATGAATTAGCTGCTGTTATTTCAGAATCAAATAGGAAGTATTTATTGGAGGAATAGGATTGACGGCGATAGAAGGAAATGACACAAGTTTTCTTTATGTTAAGGGACATCAGCCATTTTTCGCACCATGATTGAATCAAAGATCAGACTTTAAGATGACAGGGTCGTTAGAATTGTGAATAGGACGATAAATGACACAGTCGTCTGTGAACAGACGAATGTTAGACGCTAAGTTATTTGGGAGGTCGTTATTATAGATTAGGAATAGTAGAGAACCAAAACCGTGCCTTGAGGTACGCCGGAGGTTACAGCGGATAGGGAGGAGCGTAGGTTATTAGCACAAATGAACTGCTTACGGTTAGTAAAGAAGTCACGTATCCAATTAAAAACAAGACAATTATGGTTAAGACGTGAAAGCTTTAAAAATAATCTGTTATGAGAAACTTTGTCAAAGGCTTTTTCGAAATCAATGAAAATGGCGTCTACAGGTATGTTATTATCCAGGCTAGAACTCAGGTCGTTAACGAACAGGGCGAGTTGAGTGTCACATGAAAGTTCTTTTTGAAAACCGTGTTGGTTAGGGTGAAAGAAATGTACTGAACGTAGAAAAATTACTATGTGGGAATATTTATGTGTTTCATTAATTTAGAGCATACATTTGTGATGGATATGAGGCGATAATTACTCGGTGAACATGAAATACCTTTTTTCGGGACAGGAACGATCTTACCAAGATTTCAGTTTTTCAGCACCACTCAGGATGAAATGGACTGCTGAAATATGTGCGAAAAAATAATGCTTGTTATAGGCTTAGTGTTTTTCAGAATTTTGGAATTGATGCCATCCATTCCCGTGGATGACGTTAGTTTCAATTCGTCGATTAGTTTTGCAATACCGTATGAATCAAATGTAATGCCTGGCCTGACAGGAGGATCAAGAAGTGGGGAGTCTGGAAGCGGGCAGCAAGATTCAGGGGTAAATACGGAAGAGAAGGCAGTATTTAGTACTTGAGGGGTAACATGTTCTGGAATAAGATCGCCGTGTTCATCAAGTAAGGATAACGTTTTAGTGGGGTTGGGGTTAATGGCTCTCCAAAATTGTTTAGGGTTATTTCGTAGCATATTAGGTAATGTAGAAGAGAAAAAAGAACCCTTAGCCTTCGCAGTGAGTGATTCAAATTCCTTTGCCGTTCTGCGGTACTTGTTCTAAGCGCTCGCGCTGTTAGACAGTTTAGCCGAGCGATATAATCGCTTTTTCTTATTGTTAAGACGCTAAGAGATATGTTGAACCAAGGTGAAGACGGCCGTTCCGTAATTGTAATTGTGGGTATAAATCTATTGATCAAATCATGGATTTTGCACTTGAACAAAGACCAGTTAGTTTCAAGGGGGCGTTGGAAGAAGCCGTTCAATTACAATTAACAAAATGTGGATAGTTCGTTGTTAATGACGGCATAGTTACCCTTATCGTAGAGTGTGAGGGTTTTCTTGGAATGGCTTTTGCCGTGTAGTTGATTAGAAAACGATGCGTGAAGCATAGCGTGATCACTAATCTCTGGGAGAGGAACTAGGGATGCAAGATTGTCGGGGTGTGACGTGAAAATGAGGTCGAGAATATTTGAAGAGTGCTCAGTAGCTCCCGTTGGGAATGAAACAAGTTGAGATAAACCAAATGTTAGGCACGTGTTAACAAAGTCGCTTTCCATAGTGTGTTTAGATATCGTGAGCGCGAGGTTAGACCAGATTATGCCTGGGATGTTAAAGTCACCCATTAAAATAACCGGTATGTTAGAATAAGAGGCATTCAGGAAGTTAGGAGCACTGTGGAAATTAGCGATAAATGAAGCATCTGCGTCAGGAGGGCAGTAACAGACTGCGATGATAACCGAAGGATATGAATTTCTGCAGCAGACAAACAGTAATTCAAGGCTGGAAGGGATGACCACTGAGGAGCAATTTAATCGACTGTAAGCAGCTATCAGGACGCCACCACCACGCTTATCATCACGATCTCGCCGAAATATAGTAAAACCAGGAAAGCATGGTGCTGATTCGGAATCGCTTATTGAAGGGTTTAGCCACGTTTCAGTTAAGAGAACAAAGTTGCATTCTGTAATGCAGATAAGATTAAAGAGCGAGTCGCGTTTCGGCCGGAGGTTTCAAATGTTAGTGTGTACAATTGAAAAAAGTTCAGGGTTTATTTTACGATTCGCCGAGGTGGGAGGTGGTAGCTGTGGGCGGAGAGGGATTACTTTTTCAGAAGAGCGAAAGAAAACGTAAGTGGTGCCACCAATGGTTAGTTTGTTGTACCGAAGTTTATAGGCCTTGCGAGATGCTTTACCAAATTCAATGAGGTGTTTACGGGCCTTGCGTGTGTTGGCGGAAAGATCTTCGCTAATGCTGTAATTGGTGTCTTTTAGTTTTTTGGCGTTGGACAGCACTAGTTCTCGATCCTTGAAATGGCAGAACCGGACAATGATGGGTCTATTTTTACTTGGTTGAAAACGCCCTACGCGGTGAGCACGTTTAATGTCTCTAGATTGGACTGAAACTTCCAGATTGGCAAAACATAAATCCATGACGCGCTTCTCAGACTGTGCCCAAGTCTCGTCACTGGCATCCGTAAAAGACAAGGTGGCATCGTCGCTGTCTGTCCTCAGAGTCGTCCATCCTGGCGACAAGGCTAGCGATATCACCACAGTTTTGCTTAGTTAGTGTTTGTAAGCCGTCAACCTTTTCTTTTACCGCGGCTATTACAGAGCAGTTGTCTTTAATTTCAGAAGGTCTTTTAGTAATTTCTTCAAATTTTTGCTCTTGTTGCAGAAGCGTAGAACGTATGGATTTCATTTCATTAAGGATGGCTGCCTGCCCGGACTGAATATCGTTGAGGACAGATATAACGTCGTTAGGGGTTTTAGTATTAGAGGGCCGAATTGCCGGGCCAGGGTTTGTGTCGATGTCGCCACATAATAGCAACAGCACTCGCAGGGCACGAATACAGCTAGAAACAACCTCTAAGCAACAGTTTGGGCTCAGCAGCACTAGCAATGCAGCGTATTTGGTACGCTTGGAGAATAGGGAACAGGAATTTTTTATCTGCACGAAAAGCAGGCATTCCATGTGAGTGCGGGCCATCGCTGGGGTGCTGCCGAGCCCGCTGAAAAGCGCGCGGCCTTTGGTGAAGCTTTTATCGTAGCGGTGTGACGTCAGTTCTGTTTCCGTGCCTCGTGACCATGAGGGGAAGGGTGGCAGCAGTGACGGAGGCACAGGCGGGAACATTGAAGGGCATTCGTGCGGTGTAGGTGGCAGGGTATCCACGGCACAATGTAGACGGGGAATCCCGGCTGATGGGTCCAAAGCGTGCAGCGGTAGCTTAGCCTGGGGGGCCAGGCTCTGATGTGCAGCGTGCTGCAGGCTACCGGGAAAGGATTGAAGACGGGCCACGCAGAATATCTGCACAAAAAGCAGGCGTTGCATGTGAGTGCGGGCCATCGCTGGGGTGCTGCCGAGCCCACTGAGTGCTGCCGAGCCCACCACGGTTAACGTTAACCGTGGTGTTTCTGAAGGGAGTGTTCTCAATACAACACTTTTTAACATCACCTTGATTGGGCTTGCTACTGAACTTCCTGACACGGTGAAGGTGAGCACATAAGCGGACGACATCTGCATCTGGGCTTCTGGAGCTACGCGCCCCCAACTGCGTGCTCAACTGCAACGTGCAGTGACCATCACAGCAAGGTACCTACGTCACCAGGGTCTCACCCTGTAACTGAAAAATGCGCTGTGCTTGCATTTACACGAAAACAAATGACAAGGTATATTCAAATGACAAATGACAAGAAACCTCCAAAATTACCCTGAAGTTCTCAGGACCTGCTACTATACCACGAAAAGCCTTCCTGGTGACAATCAAGACGTACACTGCCGACTAACATTTCAAATCTGAGGACCTAACCACTTGCTGCGAGCACATCGTAAGGGGAAACGTGAAACTTTCATGAGGTACTTAGCGGCTGTACCGTGTATATGTCAACAAGTGATGGAGATACAGACCATTATAACATTCATCGTGGTGTTTCCCAAGGAACTGTTCTCAGTCCGACACCTTTTAACATTACCTTGATTGGACTTGCTACTGAACTTCCTGACACGGTGAAGGTGAGCACATATGCGGACGACATCTGCATCTGGGCTTCTGGAGCTGCGCGCCCCCAACTGCGTGCTTGACTGCAACGTGCTGTGACCACGCAAGGTAACTACGTCGCCAGGGTCTCACACTGTCAAACGAAAAATGCGCAGTGCTTGCATTTACACGAAAACAAATGACAAGATACCCACTAAATGTGAATGGAACAGAAATTTGTGCTGTTGTGCAACACAAATTCTTGGGCGTTATCTTCGACCGGACTCTATTGTGGTCAAAACACGTCACAGCCTTGAAGTCGAAGCTCAAGAGTTTTGTCCGCGTTCTTCGGGTCATGGCCGGAGCAAGATGGAGTCCTTCGGAGGCAGCTCTCCTGCAACTGTACCAATCTTTATTCGTAGGGTACTTACGATACAGCATGCCCGTTCTTTCAAGCATGAAGCCCAGTTGTGCGAGCCCGCTGGAAAGCATCCAAGCTCAAGGGTTGCGTACATGTTGGGGCTTACCTCAATGCACATCAACCAAGGCAACTCTCGCCGAAGCTCGGGCTTGTCCAATCAAAGTATATGAGCTCTGCAAGCCTCTTCGAGTTCACTTTCGCCTGTTGACTCGTCTTTTAGGGTACTCAGCACATACCCTAAAAAAACGAAAAAAAAACAGGCAACATCCCCTCTCAGCGCTCCCCGCCAGCCACCGAGACTGAAGTTATTCAAGGGCTATATCGTGGCTTGAGAACATCATACCGCCAAGATCCTCTCCCCCACGTGTTCCTGAGACACCTCTATGGCTCCTGCCTAGACCACTTGTTTTAACTTCAGATTTCTGGGATTATGAAGAAGTCCATTGTATCATCGATCGGCCTAAAGCAACTTACACTGCTGCACATTTATACTATGTACGATGGTGTGGCGCACGTATATACTGATGGACATACCACGTCGCGTACTTCCGCCGCAGCTTTTATCATTCCGCAGATGAAGATAGCTCGACGTTTCAAGATAGATCACAAGACCACATCAACAGCCGCGGAACTTGTTCCTCTTCGGGAGGCAATACGTTCCATGTCGACAGAACCCGCTCGTAATTAGACGATACTGTGCGATGCCAAAGCTGCTCTTCAAACCATCGATTGCTTCATGAGACAAGGTCCATATCATACTTTATCGATTGAAATAGCAGAGCTTCTTGGCATTGCTACAAAAAATGGACATCATGTAACATTTCAATAGATACCTGCACATTGTGGCATAATGGGCAATGAAAAGGCAGACGCTGAAGCTAGGAGAGCTTCAAATAGTGCCCCGGAAGTGTGCATCGCATTTTCTCGACAAGATACTAACATCCTACTTCAACGCGAAATGCACAACTCCATCTTAGAGCACTGGCAGAAACCAGAACACAAGCACAAGCGGCTGCACAAATGGGACCCGGAAATGAAGTTCGGTAAGCCTCACAAGTTAAAGCGAAGAATCTCATGCATTATCCACCGCATTCGCCCCGGTGTGGCTTACATAAGACGTTACACCCACTTGATTGGCTGTAATGACACAAGTCCCAACTGTGGTCCCTGTAGGTTGCTAGAAACGCTTGAACATATATTTTGCGACAGTCCAGCATATGCAAGCGAACGTCAGCAACTGATATCTTCGATTGGCCGATATATTAGTCGACCATTAACCGATGAGGTTGTGTTAGGTTCTTGGCCTGACGCCAGCAGCACACATGTGCTTATACGAGCCATCATCGCTTTCTTAAAAGCCACTGGACTGGATGCACGTCTGTAGAAATACACAGCCTAATAAGAACATATCGTCTCTCTACCTTACCATCGTCATTCATCACTCTTTCACTCCCTAGTCACCCTTCTCCAGTGTAGAGTAGCAGGCCAGAGCAAACATAGTTCAGGCCGACCTCTCTATCTTCCTGTAAATAAATTCGCTCTCTCTCTCTTCAAGGGGTATGTGGGCAACTAAAGCAGGTGCGTTTCCGCGAATTTTCCCGAATATTCCTGCACACTTGTCAACACCAGCAGCATTAAAGCGCAAAAGAAAACCACCGAAAGTAAAAAAAAACACGAATTTAGAGGACCATGTGTCCACAGGTGGTGGTTATGTGTCAAAGTTAACATAGAAAACAGCGATGTTGAGGAAGCTACAGATGTCCCCTCTAATTCAGAGTGGTGTGCAGAGGTAGCAACTTGATTCGCTGTATTACCAGACGAAACAATGTTCTAATGCTGGAAGGCCGAGCTTATCTAGGAAGTTTTTTTTTTCAAATGCGCTCTTTGTGCTGTGTTTAAAGCTTTAAAGCGAAGACAGCCAAAGCGTCGCGCTACGAAACAGAGTGTCTGATTACTTGCCTGCTCCTTGAAATGTCGAGCCCTGTTTCTCCTTATGGGTTGATCTCCTACTGATCTCCTCCTACTTATAGGTTGATCTCATACTGCCTCTGCCGTCATCGTCACGCCTTTAAGAAATAATTTATCAAAAGAATGCTTTGCAAATTTTGGTTTAAAGAGATTTTGGTCCGCAATATCGGTTGTGCTGAAAGAAGGCCTGTCATCAGTTAGTCCACTTGACTGGTAGAGCCTTTGGAATGCCATGTATTCATTTTCCGAATGTCGTACACTTTTTCTTCAAAACTGTCGCCCTTTTAACCATCTCTTTTTTAGATGTCAAGTGTAATTCTGCTGAAGCGTCGGTGGTTTTGTAGATTCCTCTTTTTTTCTTTTACTGAGTTCGCTGAGTCTTCTTTTTATTCTTGCATGGTGGGCATTAGTCTTTCCGGGACAGCGCGAAAGTGATCCTCCTCGCGTCCCGGATCTTCGGTGTGCTTTATTTGTCTTGAAGTTATTTATTTATTTATTTATTCACATACCTGCAGTACCCAAGGCGCACTATTGTAGGGTGAAAAGCAAAACAATATAATACATTACAGGCAGTAGAAAACATGAAGTGTTAACACAAGAAAATCACCAATGTGTTTAAGATTACAGATAACGTGACACATGTACATTTCTAACAGGTCACTCGAAAAATATAACGCGTCAAACATAGCAAAGTACACTACTTCTCGACCATTCCAGCCTTTGTCAGCTGAAACATTCACCTTGATTGAGGGGGGGAGGGGGGGCTGAAAGCACTGGTAAATCTGCATTGTGAGGCAGATGGCATCTTCAGGCAACAGAAATTGTGTGCGCGCGGCGAAAATACGTTCACTCAGTAGCAGGCTCGACCAACAGATGATTGTTATTGCGGGAGCAGGTTTGTGCCGGTGTGTGAATATGTGTGGAGGAAAGTCAAAATAGTGAGCAGCGAGCTGACGAGCAGATGAATCGCCGAAAAGAACACGGATCTTCGTTGAGAAAAGATTCCAGCTTGTGATATCGGCTTCATTGGTTTCTAACCATGTCCGCGGCGTGCCGTCGAGGTAGAACACAACATTGGCGAGCATGAGCGTGGGATCCCAGCGGTGGGTAGCACTGACCCGCTCGTACCGGTGTAGCCAGGAGTCAACGTCGATGGTACCGTCCGCGGAGAAAAAGCCAGGATCCCGCAGGGGTGGCAGGGTGACGTAGGTTGTCGACCCGGCTCGAGAGGCTGGTGGTGATGAGGCACTGGCTGTTGAAGTAGCCGAAGAGTCCCCGGTGTTGCGACCACTGCGCGTCTCCATTGAGGCACGGGAGTCGTCAAACTCCACCAATAATGTTACGAGTAACTTATTTAATAACCTATATACGATGAACCGTGCTCTGCAAACAAGATAGCGACAGTTTATCAACAACCAGCAACCGACGTCGTCTTTCTCTTTTTTGCAGCACGGCTGTGCCGGCTGTTGTTAATCAATATGTACGTAAGACCCAGTACACGCGTTTAAATTTCATGATGCCGCATGGTTTCGTGCGACAAAATCAAGGCGGTATCTCCAACCACAATTTCTTTTCGCACGTTTTCTCACTTACCAGGTGCCGTTTCACAGTACAAATGCTATTTCCTGGATCGAGAAATTGTACTTGACTACTATGCGAAAAATGTTTTTTTTTCAGTGTTTTTAAAGGGGTACCTAGACAATTTGGAAGATCGCAATAGGGAAAGTTTTAGTTTCCTCGGTATGCAAGTAGAATTACCACTTATCACACAACAGTCAACCAGCATGCATAAGATAGTTACTTTGATTTTAAAGCTTTCGTTGCAGAGTATAGACAAGCAATGAAGTGGACATTATCGTGACGAGTCAAGAAGGTTCCTCCGAATATGCAAACAGAGTTTCCATGCAGCCTGAATCACAGAAATCACTGTCATGATCAATAGGGACAATGTACTTATGGTTTATATGTACCAAGAGCAGATCGCTTATCTGTCATTAGTACGTAGCGAGTTGCCAAGTTCCTGCAACGTCACACTGCTTTGTCATGTCATGGAGAAGCCACCCACTTGATATCCAAACTGAAAGTGTCTTTTAAAGGTACAGGTATTAAAAACTTATGCGATGCTTTCCCACGCAACGCAGCACTCTATTCTTGAAACCAATCGTCTTCTATAGAAAAAAAAATCCTAAATATTGAAAATTCGTCTCGGTACTCCTCTAAGTGGTGCCAACAAGATGAATCGGGACAGCAATATTAGATGGTTTGGCAGTACGTATTTCGGTGCATGCTAGATTACCTGATCAATTGTTAAGGGAACAGTAATAATGAATGAATAGTAGATCACGGCCGGTCTATAGGCGCTCGCTCACTCCCTGCTTTTATGGCCTAAACAGCCACCACGAGTAAAATATAGTTGTAGAGCGCCCCTGTCTCTGGCTAGCCCTATTGAATAGGAAAATGTTTCACAATTTTTTCATCTGCACTGAAGATTGCATATGGGCTTGCGTGGACTTAGGGTTGTTTTTTTCTTTACTACAACGACTTTCTAAAACTGTATCACTACATGCTCTTTCATGTTTCTAACCTTTGCGTTTTCATTTTGAACAATTATTATTTTAATTGACATTCTTAATACTATTGTTATTACTCCTCCTATTGCGATTGCTATTCGCACCTACATGTGAAAAATAGTGGTCATCTCTACTATGCTCCTACTTGCACCTTTTTGAAGTACTTATTCCAATAAGCACGAAGTGTGATACCCAGAACAAAAATAAGCAAAGTTTATTATTTAAATGGGCACTGGCTGCCGGCATGTGGATTCGAAGTAAAGGTTTCCAAAACAATTTTTCTCAGGAAAAAAAAAGATTACGTTGTCTGTCATTTCGTCTGCCAGTTAGTGACGGATCATGTGGCCGAGCCCTCTGAACGCGACGAACAATGGTACATGCGTGCAGAAAGGAATATTTATTAATTTACTGCTTTCTTGAAGCATCAGAAAGAGTTGTCATATATGCTTTCTACCATGTTTCTATTGCATTGGTACCACCAGGAAGTGCAACAGTGCAAATGAACCTGAGAATTACTTGAGTGCACTAGCCTTTTTTTCTAATGAATGGCAGCGAAATAGTTTGGAGCGAGATTGCGGCGATTGGTAGAAGCAGAGCCTCTATCCTGTACACAGGCCGTAAAGAAAGCGAGCATGTTCCTCTAGACCAGCCGCAGGCAGATATACTCAAGACAATAAAGAGAAACAATGACTTGACTTAGATTAACAAACTGCGGTCTGAGAACTCTAATGCCACAAGTTTCACTGTCATCATTTCATTATGATTGAATAAAAATCAAGGTCAAAATTTCATAGTTAAATTTTGTGCTGAAACATTTTCCAGGGGTTCAACTGCGAAATAGAATTTGGAGCAATATTCGGAGCAGCAAAATGTTACTTTTGGAGCGCTTACCCAAACTTGGAGCAGGTTACAAGCAACAATATATATATATATATATATATATATATATATATATATATATATATATATATATATACATTCCCTAATTCTTGCACAGTGAATATGACCACTGCTATTTCAACCAAATAGTATTTTCTTGAATCACCCCACTCCGCAAACAATAATGAGGTCCACACTAGAAGTCACCAGGCCTGTGAAATCGTTTTGGAATTCAAATGTGGATATCCCAAGATGGTGACCATGAGATTCGTACAACTGGGAAAAAAACTGTTTGCCTTTTTACAGCTGCGGAAAGGTCATAATGTACTTTAAATAATTTTTTCAGTAACTTTTTTAGACATCAGCGAGCATATTAGTACTCACATGCATACGTCATTGAAAAAACTGTGCAGTGTCTACACGCTAGAACTATAAGCCCCTTCTGAATTTTATATTGCTTTTCCGCCGGCCACATGTGTACTATGGCAAAGGTGGCTTAGGCGGCGTTTCTGCATATGTTAGAACAAGACCGAGAAATTTTCGAACCTCACCCACCACCCCCTTCATTTCTTTTTTTTTTCATGAAGGGGTTAGGTGTAGGGCACAAATTTTTGACTTGCTTGCAAGGCGCGTTTGACCAGGTAAAGTAATAATGGCACGCGGCAGTTGGCCTCATAACGGCACCGGATATCTATCGCATCTTGCGTTGCTATGGCAACTGACGTGGTCACGGCATGAACTAATGCTGGTAGCGTACAAGTCCGATGTGCTGAGAGTTCGTACACTTCCAGCTTTAGTTCCTAATGGTTCCTAAGAAGACATGGCCACACTTGCTGACTAGAATATTCATATTTCTAACGAAGTATTGCTGGCTACGGACACACTTTGTGTTGTAGTTGCGTCGTCGCGCCGGTAAATATCTGCTGCAGCCAGCAGGCCGACAGGCACGCGGCGTTGTTACTTCATCTGGTCGATCAAACTTTGCGAGTGTCTTGACCTAATGAGCAGCTATCGTACACTGTTGTCTAGGGTTAGCGTCTGCCCGCACAGATTGATGACGCAAGCTACAAGTGGCTAAAGGTCTCAATTTCTCGCTCAAATGAGGGCAAATGAGAAAATTTTGAGTCTCGTTGGGCATTTTGGCGCAGCCTGGCGCAACTTTGGCAAATTTCACGATTTTGGCACAGCTCAGTGCAAAGTTGACCAAATTTATCAAATTGGCGCAATCAGCGCAGCTGTTGTCCCTGCATTTGAGCATCAAGTAGCAAGTTTCAAAATGCCTTTTTTGTATTTTCACGACATTGGCTCAATGAAATTTTCCAAACCATCATATGCTAGGTCTAGAACCAACTGAACACAATATACTTCATTTTTATTGAGTAGAAGCTATGTGGTACCCCCCCCCCCTCCTGTAATAGCCCTTAATATTTCGTACGTCACTGTGTTTGGCACGACAATCTGTGAAATCTCCACCCGAATTTTCTTCTTGCATGTTTTTGCCATTTCCATGCATCATGTCGCGGTAAGAGAGGTGTTTTTGGAATAGTAAAGTTATAGTTACTAATACGAAAAAAAATTGTTTTGCTCTTTAGTGTCCCTTTGTAGAGAATGAAAGTGTGCTTGAATTTACAACAGAACTGCTGCACGAATTTAACCTTCAGTTTTTAGATGTAAGGCTAACGATTTACTCACACAGGGGTGAGACGGCTGAAACTAAAGTGGCAGCAGTTTTTGAAGCAGCAAAATTTCAATCTCGGAGCACATAGCAGCTTTTACTAAGTTGTCCTGGGAGCTTTAATATACCAATGTTTAGCGACGTGGGGGCACCAGTGCATATTTTTATTGGCTTATAGTGCACATTTGACTGAAACAAATTTTGAAGGAAGTTTTTGAACAGAATATTGCTAGGTATGAACTGCACTAAATTTTTTACATACCACGGGACCTATCTAGACCTTTTCAGATGAAAAAAGGTTTTGCTGAAAGCTAGGTTCTGCGGAAACATGAAAAATACACTACGCTCAAAAAGAAATTGAAAATGTGTGATTGCACAATAATCTTAGTGACGTAACAGTGATCATTCGCTTAAAAAAAGCCTGACATGATTGCGTCAAGAGCTTTTAACAAACAAAAGCATGCCGCATGGCCGTTCGCGGCCACCTCATGCAGGACCACTTCCAAGAGTGCAAAGCGAGAGCCAAGTAATTTCGCCGCATAGACCATCTCGTAAAGCACGTGCATCCGGCACTGATTGATAAGCGAGTGATACTGATAACGCCTCTCCACATGAACAACCACGCATTATGAATACACCAAAAGTTGGGCAGTTATATATTTTTTCTATATCTATAGGTCGTTACCGTCAATGTAGGACTCCCAACAATATATTGACTTGCGATTGCGGCTCCCGCCACTCCGTGACTCGCGTCAAGTGCTCGCGCAGCACAGGTGACAAAATCCATGTCCACATAAACGAACTGGTGTGGCAGGTTTTATTGCAAAAAAGAAGGAAAGAAAGAAAACGAAGTCACACTGCCGCTATCCGAAACATTGATTGAGATAAGCCAAAAGCTCGTGTAGCCCAGGGCCGGCACGCATGCAGCGACGCCTCTTTAAGCACTTGTTGCGAGTTTCGATTACAAAACGAAGCGGTGGCGAATCGCCATTATTGAAAACTGTGCCAAGTGATTGCCAACGCGTAATGAGTCACAAGTAAATCACCGAGGTGTCCGTTATTATCGTTTACATTGGTTTGAATCCTTGTTTTGTCATCGCCGATTCGCATGTAACCAAGTAATTCTCTCGACCTGCAGACACTGATGTGCGGGTTTCACTTGCGATGGCTATTTAATTCCAAATATAAATCAGATGTCGCCTATCTAAAAAATTAGTAGCTAATGAGTGTAAACCTGAAACTGGTTACACACAATTTACCGTTCAAGGAACCCATTTGAGAACACATGTGCACGTCCCAGAGCATCCGGGATACGCGTCGGATGCACGGAAAAAAAGACTCCACGTATAGAGTTACTCGCTCACAGCGAACACATACTTGTAGGCAATCACAATCAGCAGTATTGACATAAAAGCCACAATGACTGAAGGAACGCGCTACGCACAACAGAGAACCAGAGTCAACCCCGCTATGTTTGCCACCCAACACTGTGGTTTTCGCTAGCCGGCAGTGGTACTAGAACACACAGCCTAGCTAGTAGAAGCAGTACACCCGATGCGCGTAGCAGATACTTGTGAAGTCACACATATTTGCTAAAATATAAAGATTATGACGGCACATGGGAGCCTTTGTCACGAGAAAGGTGCAAAGTGAAACAAAAAAGAAAACCACTATTGGGTGCACCTTATTAGTCAAACTCGCCCTCTTTTAACCGCTGAAGCGGAGGTTGGCATCAAAATTCTAGCTTTCGAGGCTGTTTCGGAGCAGTTCATTGCGATTTTCTTCATTTTTATGCTTTTAGAGCAGCTTGGCGCAAAAAACGGAAATGTATCAAAAATGCCCAATATGAGCAGCTGTCTGACCCCTGCCCAATGCATGTGTGTAGGCAGTACAGGCCCAGGTCGCAAAAGCTCTTTTGCCTTACACGTCAGCTTATTCCAATATCCAAAGATGGATTTTCTGCATGTTCGGTACAGGAGGCTGGGTGCAAGTCATGTGTGCAAAACGTATTGAGCAGTGTTTGCGCTCAGATCCAGATGTTTCCTACAGCAGGGTTTCCAGATTATGCGGTTACAAGATCCTGCGAAAAGGTGGCGAGATGGCTTAAACATTTCAGCAAATGCGAAGTCTGTGAGAAAAATCATGAAAGCCTTTTCAGCCTGCTGCCCCACGTTCAAGTTCTTTATTGAAACAAGCTCTTACATGAAAATACACAACACTTGTTGGACTTGTTCACAAGATGGCGCATAATTAAGAGTGTCGCATCCAGATATGATGCAGCATTCGGCAGTGGTATATAGGCTCTCAAGAAGCTGGGTAGCACTTGCACACTTGTTAAGCTCGGGGCGAAAGGCAAAACCAAAAATAAAGACGAATGGGGTCAGAAAAGCCGAAGCTCCTCCATTCCTTGTGTTACAGGAGTAGTGTACAAGATTCCTCTGCCATGCGCCAGCAATTATATTGGTCAGAGTGGTAGGTGCATGTTAGATTACGGGGGTACCAGAAGAAATGTGAAAAGAATGTGCGAATATCAGACCTTTTTGCTTAGTGAACACAGCGTCACTGAAAGCTACTGTTTAACAAGATCAGGGGTGCAACAGCCGAAATACATCTTGGACTAATTTTTTAAGCAGCAAAATATCACTTTTGGAGCACTAAAATATAAGTTTCGGGCAGGGAACAGGAAAAAAAGTGCGACATTTTTATCACTAGATACCAAATTTTGAGCAGTATAAAAACTTACATTAAGAAACAAAATTTTGTATAAAACATTCGACATCACCTAAATTGTGCAGTGTAAACATGAGCACTGCTATTTCAATGAAAGTAGTATTTTGAATCACCCCACTGAGCCAACAATGATACAGTACATAGTGTCACGGAATCGTGACGTGGCCAAAGACGGAAAACTTCGTGTAGGGATTTAACTGTTTATTTGGGCGAACCTGTGCCCGGTAAAGGGAAAGCCTAATTACAGCAGCAGTCTTGCACAGATAGCAGTCTCGGACTGATAGCGGCGAACGCAGCGTCGGCCTTCGATCAACAACTCAACAACTGACAAGCGGCGAAGCGCGTCGGCATTTATACCCTTGCCGTCGAATGTTCTAGCGTTATCGCTGGCGGTGGCGTAGGTTCCAGAACAATCTGTACCGTTCGCACAGTGGGCGTGATCTTATCGAAATGATCTACTACAGTCCGGAACCTTCTCGAAATTTGCAGGCGCGGTTCGCGCTGAGAATGGTGTGGTGTCTCGGAACGATAACAAAAACTTGTGAAATGGAACGTGGCGTTGCCCCCCTCTGAAAAAAAGGCATCGTCCCGATGCTTTAGCTAAAGATGAAGGTACAATAATAATGCTAAAAGTACAATGAATAAATTACGATGCAACTATAATACAAAAAACACACTGTTTCAGTTTGTTAACGCGCATGAAACGGCTTGAGGCGCGCGACATGTACGACTTCAGGTCGCGATCGGCGTCATTGGGAGTTCGTGATGCCGTCGGGGACAACCTCGTAATCAAGTGGGCCGAAACGTCAAACCACCCTGTACGGTCCGAAGTACCGTCGCAGAAGCTTTTCACTTAGTCCACGTCGGCGTATCGGCGTCCACAACCAAACACGTTCACCAGGCTGCTAATCAACGAAGCGTCGTCGAAGGTTGTAACGGTGGCTGTCGGTCGTCTGTTGATTCATGATACGGAGACGCGCAAGTTGTCGGGCTTCTTCGGCGCGTTGAATGTAATCGCTCACATCGAGGTTTTCTTCGTCGGTGACGTTGGGTAACATGGCATCGAGCGTCGTTGCCGGGCTCCTTCCGTAGACCAATTTGTATGGAGATATCTGCGTCGTCTCCTGCACCGCCGTGTTGTATGCGAAGGTCACATACGGAAGAATGGCGTCCCACGTCTTGTGTTCGACATCGACGTACATCGACAGCATGTCGGCGATCGTCTTGTTAAGCCGCTCGGTGAGGCCGTTGGTCTGTGGGTAGTACGCTGTCGTCCGGCGGTGGTTTGTTTGGCTGTATGCCAAGATCGCTTGAGTTAAGTCGGCAGTGAATGCCGTTCCTCTGGCGGTGATAAGGACCTCCGGGGCGCCGTGACGTAGGACGATATTTTCGACGAAGAACTTAGCTACCTCGGATGCACTGCCTTTTGGCAGGGCTTTTGTCTCGGCGTAGCGGGTGAGGTAGTCGGTGGCTACCACGATCCACTTGTTTCCGAAAGTCGACGTCGGGAACGGCCCCAGTAGGTCCATACCAATCTGCTGGAAAGGTCGGCAAGGTGGATCAATTGGCTGCAGAAGTCCCGCTGGCCTTGTCGGCGGTGTCTTGCGTCGCTGACAGTCCCGGCATGTCCTCACATAACGAGTGACGTCGGTGGTAAGACGTGGCCAGTAGTACCTTTCTTGTATCCTCGCGAGCGTGCGAGAAACACCGAGGTGCCCTGCCGTCGGATCGTCGTGCAGGGCCTGCAGGAGTTCTGGTCGCAGAGCTGAAGGCACCACAAGGAGGTACTCAGCTCGAAGCGGTGAAAAGTTTTTGTTTTGTAGAAGACCGTTTCGTAGAAAGAACGACGCAAGTGCGCGCTGGAATACCTTCGGGACTTCGGCGGTCCTGCTTTCGAGGTATTCTATTAGGGCCTTAAGTTCCGGGTCGGCCCGCTGTCGTTCAGCGAAGTCGTCGGTAGTTATCGTTCCCAAGAAGTACTCCTCATTCGGGTCGTCGGGAAGCGGTTGGTCGACAGGCGCACGAGAGAGACAGTCAGCGTCGGAGTGTTTTTTGCCGGACTTGTAAATGACAGTAATGTCATATTCTTGAAGTCTCAGGCTCCATCGTGCGAGGCGACCTGAAGGGTCCTTCAAGGTGGCTAGCCAACACAAGGCGTGGTGGTCGCTGACAACTTTGAAGGGCCTGCCGTAGAGGTAGAGACGAAATTTCGACGTAGCCCAGATGATGGCGAGGCACTCCTTTTCTGTTGTGGAATAATTTGCTTCTGCTTTGAATAGCGATCGGCTGGCGTAACTAATAACCCTTTCAAGTCCGTCGGCCCTCTGCACAAGAACGGCGCCAAGACCTACGCTGCTTGCGTCAGTATGTATTTCTGTCTCGGCGAATTCGTCGAAATGGGCAAGTAACGGAGGCGTCTGGAGGCGATGTTTAAGCTCCTGGAAAGCGTGTTCCTGCGGCGTTTCCCACTTAAACTCCACGTCTTCCTTGGTAAGGTTAGTGAGAGGATCGGCGATGCGGGCGAAGTTTTTCACGAACGGCCTATAATAGGCACACAGGCCCAGAAATCGGCGCACGGCTTTCTTGTCAGTGGGCGGCGGGAAGTCGGCGATAGCGGCTGTTTTCCGTGGATCGGGACGAACTCCAGACTTGCTGATAACGTGCCCCAGAAACAAGAGCTCCTCATATGCAAATCTGCACTTTTCTGGCTTCAGTGTGAGTCCGGACGTCTTGATGGCTTGAAGTACAGCTTCAAGGCGCCGAAGATGCTCGTCGATACTCGAGGAAAACATGACGACGTCGTTCAAGTACACAAGGCAAGTCTGCCACTTCAATCCTGCCAGTACTGTATCCATAACGCGTTGAAAAGTTGCAGGCGCTGAGCAAAGACCGAAGGGCATCACCTTAAACTCGAAGAGGCCGTCCGGTGTTATAAACGCCGTCTTCTCTCGGTCTCTTTCGTCGACTTCGATTTGCCAATAGCCAGTCTTGAGGTCCATTGACGAGAAGTACTTGGCGTTATGGAGCCGATCAAGGGCGTCGTCTATTCGTGGGAGAGGATACACGTCCTTTCTTGTGATTTTGTTCAGGCGGCGATAATCGACGCAGAAACGTAGGGTCCCATCCTTTTTCTTCACTAACACCACGGGGGACGCCCACGGACTCTTGGACGGCTGGATAATGTCATCTCGCAACATTTCATCAACTTGTCTCTTCATTGCCTCACGTTCTCGCGTCGAAACCCTGTACGGACTCTGACGGAGTGGTCTGGCATTTTCTTCGGTTATGATTCGATGTTTCGTGATTGGGGTCTGCCGAATTTTTGATGACGACGAAAAGCAATCTTCGTATTGCAGGAGCAGGGCCTTGAGCTGTTCTTGCTTATTGTTCGGAAGTCTGGGATTGACGTCGAAAGCTATGGGAGGGGCTTGGTTCCTCTGAGCAGGTTCCGCAGAATCGGCGAGGGCGAAAGCACTGGTGGCTTCGACAATTTCTTCGATGTATGCGACCGTTGTTCCTTTGTTCACATGTTTGTACTCATTGCTGAAATTCGTGAGCATAACCGTTGCTTTGCCTCCCCGCAGCTCTGCAATTCCTCTTGCGACGCAAATATTTCGGGTGACCAACAGATGCTGACTGCCTTCAATGACGCCTTCCAAGTCAGGTGATTTAGGAGCGCCGACTGAAATAATGACGCTTGAGCGAGGCGGAATGGTGACTTGTTCTTCCAGCACATTCAAGGCATGGTGTCCTGACGGCGTGCGCAGCGGTAGTGCTTCTTCTGTGGATAACGTTATCGACCTTGTTTTTAGGTTGATGACAGCACCATGGAGGCATAAGAAGTCCATGCCAAGGATGACATCTCTCGAGCAACGCTGTAGGACTACGAAGTCTGTAGGATAAATACGTCCGTTAATGGTGACTCTCGCTGTGCAGATTCCTGCAGGCGTTACGAGATGACCTCCGGCTGTGCGGATTTCAGGGCCTTTCCAAGCTGTCCTAACTTTCTTTAACTTCGCGGCGAACGACCCACTGATGACAGAATAGTCGGCTCCAGTATCGACGAGAGCGGTCACACTGTGGCCGGCAATAAGAACGTCGATGTCGCTAGTTCGCCGTCTCGCATTACAGTTAGGGCGTGGCGTCGGGTCACGGCTGCGTCGGCTTGATCCGCTGCTTCCATGTTGCGTCGTCAGGCCACCTCCGGTAAGTGAGCTTTCGCCGTCAGGGCTTTGCCTGGTTGGCATTGTGTTCAAAAAGCTCCATCGCGTCGGCGTCGTCGTCGGAGGATCTTCGGTAGTTCGTCGCACAGCAACCGCACCTCCATCGGTTGCTGCCCTTAGTTTCCCGGATACGGGCTAGGAGACCGGCCCCGCGTTGGGCCAGAGTACTGCCGGGGGTGCGGTGACATGCGGCGGCTGGGCGACGGCGAACGGGAAGGACTTCGTGGTGTCCATTGAGTTCCTGCCAGGTAGTCGGCGATGTCACGTGGCCGATCTCCTGGCTGCGGACGCGGTGCATTGACGGCGAAGCCACGCAGTCCCATCTGTCGGTACTGGCAACGGCGGTATGTGTGTCCGGCCTCGCCGCAGTGGTAGCAGAGCGGGCGATGGTCAGGGGTGCGCCAGACGTCAGTCTTCTTCGGTGCACTGCGCTGGCCCGTTGGGGAACGGTAGGACGTCGGTTGGGGTGGTGGCGGCGGTGGCGTCTGGCGACGGAAGTGTGACGGGGCGGCGTTTTGGCGTGGACGGGAAGGAGCGTTGTGGCGCACTGCAGCGGCGTAGCTCATAGTTTCTGGCTCGGGCGGCGGTGTTTCGGGAATTCGAAGCGATTGCCGGACTTCTTCTCGCACAATGTCGGCGATCGAATTTACTTGAGGCTGCGCCGAAGGCAACAGTTTGCGCAGCTCTTCCCGCACGATCGCTCGGATCGTTTCACGCAGGTCGTCGGAGTCACTGGCTTGAGCAGCAGCGCATTCTGGAGTCAGGCGACGATTATACTGTCTGGTGCGCATGTCCAGCGTTTTTTCGATGGTGGTCGCCTCGGATACAAATTCTTGGACAGTGTTCAGTGGATTCCTCATTAGTCCCGCGAAGAGCTCCTGTTTGACCCCTCGCATGAGGAAACGAACTTTCTTTTCTTCAGGCATGTCTGGGTCAGCGTGACGGAATAGGCGGGTCATCTCCTCTGTGAAAATTCCAACCTTTTCATTTGGTAGCTGAACCCGGGTCTCGAGTAGAGCTGCGGCCCTCTTTTTGCGAGCGACGCTTGCGAACGTTTGAAGAAATGCGCCGCAGAAGACATCCCACGTTCGGAGCGTGGACTCCCGATTCTCTAGCCAGGTCTTTGCGGTGTCTTCCAGGTAGAAGTACACACGACGGAGCTTTTCTTCGTTGTCCCAGTGGTTGAGGGCGGCCACACGGTCGTATGTTTCTATCCAGCACCTCCACCAGATGTCACGGAATCGTGACGTGGCCAAAGACGGAAAACTTCGTGTAGGGATTTAACTGTTTATTTGAGCGAACCTGTGCCCGGTAAAGGGAAAGCCTAATTACAGCAGCAGTCTTGCACAGATAGCAGTCTCGGACTGATAGCGGCGAACGCAGCGTCGGCCTTCGATCAACAACTCAACAACTGACAAGCGGCGAAGCGCGTCGGCATTTATACTCTTGCCGTCGAATGTTCTAGCGTTATCGCTGGCGGTGGCGTAGGTTCCAGAACAATCTGTACCGTTCGCACAGTGGGCGTGATCTTATCTAAATGATCTACTACAGTCCGGAACCTTCTAGAAACCTGCAGTCACGGTTTGCGCCGAGAATCGTGTGGTGTCTCGGAACGATAACAAAAACTTGTGAAATGGAACGTGGCAATATTAGCATTTGCTGTGCCTGTAAATTCATTTGACAGACTCTGCGAACTTAAATATGGATCTGCCAAGCTCGCGACCATGAAATTTGAGAGATTCCTGAAACCGAAAAGCACATGTGGTGAAAAAAAACAAAAAAAAACTTGTGCAATATATAGGTTGTTCTTTTAGGGAAGCAGAAATGTCATACATTGCTCCAAAACATTTCCAGTAGCATATTTAGACATCAGTGCTTACACTGATACTCAGAATTAGGCAGCGTACAAACGCACGAGTAAGTGAACATTATGTGCAGTGTCCCGTCACCAGGGATAACAGCCCCTTCTAAATCTAAATACACTTTTTTCGAAAAGACCGGTGTAACATGGCAAAGGTGGCCTATTCAGGATTTCCTGCACGGGTAGAATCCTAAGCCAAGAAATGATCTAATCACTACATATCCCCTTCCCCAACTTCCCACCTTGTTTTTTTTCACCGTGGGGTTCGGTAACACTTCTCTCCCTTGAAGGCGCATTCGACCAGGTAAAGTAACAACAGCGTGCCCCCGTTGACTTGGCGACAGTACCGCAGATGTCTATCGCCAGAACCATGGCCGGGGCGATGCAACTTCAAGACACACAAAAAAAAGGAAGAGGCAGAGCTTTCAATAAAATAGGGAGTACCTAGTTTTCTTAAAGCTTTATTCACAAGCTGTGTGATATTTCACGGCAGCTATTATAGCTGCTGGAGTGCTATAGTTGTCTATAGCACTCCTTTGACTTGCGGTTGCGAATACATAGGCCAATCTGGAAGGTGTGTGAATGAAAGACTAAAGGAGCACAAGTACAATGTAGAAAGAGCTGTATGTGGTCATTTGGCCCTTCACTGTCAGAGGTGCGGTTGCGTCCCTATGTTCCAAAACACCCGTATACTCTTTAAGGCCCGTGACAGAACCACACGTGAAATTATTGAAGCTTTTGAAATAGACAAAATGAAAGAGAAATGTGTGAGTGTGGCTTCCATAGCATTATCATCTAAAGAAAAGAAGTATCTGGAATTTTCGCTTTGACGAGCTAGTGTAGATTGTCGCTATCAGTGATGACACGTGCATGGGCTGTGCTGTATTCTTGACGTGACATTATCCATGTTTTATCCGTCTCCTGTTGTATAAACAGCGTGTGTGATCGCAAATAAAACATTAGTTGCAAGTTAGCGCTGTGTGTGTGTGAATCTCTCTTTTGTGTGTGTCCTTGTCGTGGTGCGCTATACCAGTGAAAATGATGAATCCCAACCAACTAGCCCGGCAACGTGCCTTAGCAAAGCTATTATAGGACGAATCATTTTTCGAAGCTTGCCACGTTTTCGCATCTAGATCAAAACGGCACTTAGAGGAAGTGACAGTGGCTATGGGCCCATCCTACAGACGTAATCTATAAGCAAAGAGCCCTGTGAGCAGAGGTCACTGATGGCTCAGACGTCGCCAGAATTTTTTTTCGAAGTGGGCGCCACCTTGATTAGAATGGGTCCCAGCTAGGGAAGCAGATGTGGAAGACCAATATTTCCTGCGCCCCTATATACCATAGGTAAGTATTGGGGAAAGGGGGCAAAAGCACGGGCCTGGTGTGCCGCCCCCTGGCTACGCTACTGGTGGATAGAAACCAGTGTGGTCGGGTACACAAATAGGGAAGGAGAGCCGGGGAGAAGGGTAAGAGTGGCACAGGCTGCTGTTTGGTTACCTTGGCGAGAGAATTAGCTCCAAGTTGAGTGGCAGACATATGATGTAAGAAAAAAGGTTTCGTCCAACATGCTTGCCGAACACACAGAAGCACAGAAGCAACTGACAACAAAATAAACTGAAATAAGGTAAATTACCGGAATAAAGAGAAAGAATTGGACTTCCGGGCTATATCAAGACTTTCGGGCAATTCAGACAACAACGGGGCACATTCTTCAGTGTAATGACAATGACCGCGAATTCCCCCAAATATACACACCTACATCCTATTTTGAAATATACATAATTCGACTGTTCGCACATTTATTTTTAGTTGTGAGCGTGGCTCCCGTGCGTAAACCTAAAATTGTCGCTTTTATGCGAGCATTCATGGTCGGTGCTCATGTTAACCCCATAGTTGAATAACAATCACAACACAAAAAGAGAGAGGTGACAGTGGTGCTGCAAGCTGACGTGAGAGTACCCTCACGTATGTAGCGCACTGTGGCATGCCGCCGGTAACTTTCGCTGTCTTTCCGGATCGTGTACTCTGGAGAAGTCCGCACTTATGAAGCCAGAGCAAAACAACCCTGCTCGAAAACGAAGACACTGCAAAGTCACGGTGAAATCACACATGCAACTCCGAGGTTTTCTTTGCAGTGCGAGGTGAGATTACATGATCCGAGCCTGTACGTCACAGCGAATGCAGCACTCGCACCTCCGGTGGTGGGCCTCACGGCCAATATGTTAGGTGAACTGCATGACCGACCCTAGATACACTGGACAGTGCAGCAAGCAATAGAGGAAGACAAGAGTGGTCGGTGAGGGGTGAATCAGTGGTCGAAAAGTCAGTGACAAGAGACTTTTCGAAAACGGTCAACCATAGATTCTTGGCTCTCTAACGCATTTGTAAGTAGTGTAAATAAACATCTTGTATAATATAGAAACCAAATGTCAGTGAATTGCTGAATCAAACCTTTTTGTAACATACTCGGTCCTATCATGCAAGTTTTGGTGGATGTCAAACATCAGTTGGCAAAAAATTAGAGCTCACTCAAACTCACTTATACATACTTCGTGCTTGGCGATCATTTTGAGCCACCAAAATTTTCTTAAACCAGACTCGCTCGGCCTCAAGCTCGCTAAAATATCACTCACCCTTACTCACTCAAGCACAAGGCCTAATATGAGTATGAGCGAGTCTCGACTAAGTCAACTCATAAGTGAGTTGCTGACTTAAGGTGTCAAGTTAAGCAGACGATCACAGAGCGCCCAAACTTAATAGGCTAGTATAAATCGATCAATCAGATAGATACTACACAGACCGATTTAGAGACAGGTATGGTTACGGGTGCTTCTAGTTTGCTAAAAAATGCTCTGCTTTAAAGAGCAAGTGGCTCCCGGGAACTCAGCCTTTAAAGTAAGCGTCATTCTGAGACTTCAGCTTTTCTGGTTTCTCTGAATAGAAAGTACTTACGAGACATTTGGAACTTCCCACTCTGTACTCGCACTGGTGTCCAAGCGATAGCCGACACACTGCCATAAACAAGCATTGGAATGCAAACCACCGGTCAACAACACGAAAAAAAAAGGAATTCCTTGTTATCAAGGCAAGACAACAACACGTGCTAGGCTAAAAAAGAAATAATTGAAAAACTTATTTGTTGTTGAAACACCCGACAGCACTGTACAGACCTTGTGTAGAATCTGTCATCCAGCAGACACCGAGCGCATTTCTGCAATGTTGAAAGCCGGGCGTGCTCCACTTGTGCAGGCACGGAATGTCCATAATAACGTGTGCTGGCAGATAGGGGCGGCAGAGCCAACAAGTTTTCGTTTGCCGTGTTGCTCAGACTGAGGAAACTGGGATGCTAAAAATATTTGCAGGAAATAGCCTCGATATTATTGGACTACTTCGTGGCTGACGCGAAGGGCCAGATCTGTTGCTCATTTTGCTGCGTACAATAAATGCGTGTTTATGTTTTCCGTTCTATAAAGATGTGCGACAGCATAGGCACTAATCACAGCACGCTCTTTTGTGTCATGCCACTATGAAACAGTTTTTCCATCGTGTGAATGCAGGCACAGACTTACCAGCCTTGTGCACGAGTTTCAAAGCTGTATAATGGCTACTCATGCTTGCTTCCGCTGCTCTTTACAGTATTACTTTGTCAATTACATTGCGATAAAAATACATATTAGCCACGTAGATTCTGCATGTCACCAATTTTCATCTAATGGAAAAGTTGTGCTCGAACATGTTGTTTATAGTTACTTGTTTATTGTGGAGTTCAATAGCGTAACGTTTGCTGGTGTGGTTTGCCCATGTGTTGCTTCATTATGTGTACTTTTCAAGCATTCTATATGCTCTTTCATAGGGGGCGACCAATTTCGGAAGGGCAACCCGAATAACGTGACCCTCCCCCTGTTAATAATACGGCCAACGGTGAATGGGCGCAGAGTCACCAGTGTTGGGTCACCTTGTTGACACTGTCAGCGTATGACCAGACCCGGCGAAAGTACGCGCTGTAACAAACTTCCCAGTTCCACACTCTGTTCATGATGTTCGCAGTTTCATGGGCCTCTACTACTACTTTTCTTGCATCTGAGACCACAAGCCTGCCTGCAACCACACCCAGTGATGTTGTGCACATCAGCAGGCTAAAACCTTACCACCTGCCTAGTGAAGACCCTAGTTAATGTGCACTGAGGTGGCGCTTTTATCGCCAGGAGGGGGGGGGGTTAATGCTACGTAGCTGACATGTCAGTGGTCAGACGACGACAACGAGGAAGTGGTCTGTCGGTTGTGCGTGCTGTCCTCCATCTTAGTCGACGCCATACGCATCATTTTCAATATAGTTTTTAAATAGACGCGCCTCGTGTCTTTTTTACGTAACAATAATATTTTTATACCCAAAGAAAAACCAATATGTTATTCTAAATGGTGATCCTCCATCATAAGAATTTTGGTATCCATCTTTGTGTGCCGTAAAATGTTAATAATAAATATCTCTAGTGTGTCAAAACTGTTCAAAACTGAGAAAAATGATGTTCTGGCAAATCTGTTACCCTTAACTGGTGGTGCGCTCCCACTGTTTATGCCTAAAGGTGGTTTTGCAATTCTTCAGTAGGCGATACACAACTGCCCTTCTGCAAACGGCATGAAATTGTAAGGTGCCAATAACTCCTGAAAATGGTGACGTGATCACAAATATTTTACACCTACTGTGCTCTTTATGGACACATGCCCCCCCCCCCCCGCCCCAAAAAGTGTATTAATGAAACACCAGCTAATCAGCAACTACTTTATGGATATGCTTTTCATTTTTCTTTTTCACGCACAGCAGACTAAATGTTTAAAATTTTTTACTTGATTGGTAATGCTATATATAGGGGACATTGAAAACCACAGCAGCAAAGCATTATTTATTTGTAATATAAAGAAAGAGTAAAAAGTTTAATTTCAAGTTAGATGTGCAATAAATAGGAGGGGCTATTTTGTAAGTATTCCATCTAGAACAGGGCAGACATGAAACAAAAGAATGAAATGGAACTACACTAAATTGTTCAAGGCCATTCTCATGATCAAGACATGAGAATAACCATAGAAGTTGCATAGAACGGGTGAAAGCCGCATTGCGTCAATAAATTGGAAACAAAATGGCATCCGAACAACATGCATTCGATTGAAATAAAGCACTTGAAGCAAAAGAATTGAATTAGCCTGTTTTGCACCTGGCTTAACATAATCGTGCTGCGAAAATAACAACAAGATGACTCCTCCGAATGGCAACACCACCTAGTATCTACTCAAGACACAAATATATGGCTGAAGTCACCCGACTCTGCAATCTCAAGCTTTGAAAAAGAACGCGTGCCAATATTGATAATGTGCTGTATTCATTTCATATTTTTTCATGCGTTCTAAGCATATCGGATTCTCTTAGCTTGCCTACAAGCTTTTTTGAACCCCCTTGTTCTTTTATTCTATCTCCTTCCATTCAAAACAAAGCACTTACAAATTACCCCCCCCCCTCCTCGACATAAGCCGTTTCCAGTAAATTACGATTTGAAATGGTGTAACAGAGCTTCCTTAGCCCCGAGCTGTGTCTCGCTATAGCCTCTTCACAGCCGTCCTGCACTGTTCCTCATGAAGAGCTAACAACTAAAGGAATCTTTATTTAAAATTTCGGCCACCACTCCAGTCCAGGTAAAGGGCCCCTCAACTGCCCCTATAGTATTTTTCAAAAGTTTGAAGTACGTGCATTAAATGCAAAATGCTGCATGATCAATGATTGTCCACGTGGCAGCGCAACAAGCCGCCAGTGCTCCACAAATTCCAAAAAAACAATCAGTCTATGGCTTTCGGGCTGGCACGTGACATCAAGAAGTCGATTCTGACGTGCAGAATAAATATGCTGCAATTGGTCAAGCAAGCAACAATGACTTACTGTTAGCCTGCAAGAAGCTGTCCACTCTATTCGTCGTTTTTCGCAATGCCCGGATGCATGCACGTGCTTGCCAAAGAACTACTGTGGTCCGTAGCACAGGGTTCATACCAACACTATTTGTATAAGCACCAGCTGGCACAGCAACAGTGATTCGCCAACAAGAACACAGTTCACAGAGGGCGGAGTCGCAGCAACCGCAACAAGACAGTGTTTGGAGAATATGTCGTCGATGATGTATGCCGCGCGAGATCGGGAGAGGGGCTCGGCAAGAGGGCAAAGTGGCTTCGGGAGAGGTACCAACGGAGGGTAGTGAAAAGAAGAATAAACAAGTGATTACTGCGCTTAGATAATCAAACACATTCAACTCCACTATAACAACACTGTTTCAAAAAACTTTATTGGCTTTAAGGTTGTTGTGCACTTCCGCACAACTTCTTCACAACAACTGAATTTTCACCTCTGGGTGGGCAAATATTGCATCTGGTTTCTGGTTGCATCGAGTATAGCACACATTGCGTACCAGCACTTTTCAGTTATTAAAATAATCCTTGGTGTATGGCTGTGAGATCGGTGGCCTCGAATTCAAGTGGCAAATGTTTAGACCAGTAATGCTATTTCCACCGATGCGCACTGTCGCACGTGGGACCCTGGTGCAGCATGGCATAATATACATTGATTTTATGAGGATGGCGCAGAAAAGTTAGTTTGACACATTTTTGCGCAGACGCTGCATCACTTGATGAGGAATGGGGGTCGTTTACGTTATTAAAACCACACGAAGATAACAGACAAGGCAAACATAGGAATTCAGATGAATTATTTTTTGAAATTTTGTATTTTGTTTCTGACTCGCCACGAGTGAATTTTTATAACAAACAGAAATGTATAGTTGGGTTTTAAAAGCAAGAAAAAACGAAAAAGTAACTCAGACCTCCTTTTGTTGAGTTCCAAGCTAACCCACTTAGCAACATAATCTCTTTACTGCGAAGTAACTGACATAAGTGTTGATGCCACTTTTATTTCTTCGTATTGATGTAAAGAAGCTTTTAAACGTCGCTGCTCATTATATCTAATGTAGCTAGCAAGTTACACAAGCCTTGTCTAGCATACTAACGTCCCACACAGAGAACTGCCTCTATATCCAATGGGCCACGCTCCACATAGTGGCCACGCTGAACCCACGGCAGACTGCAGTAGTTGGCCATGTTTTAAGTGCATCGTAAAGACGCGGTAAAGCGAAATGGTGTGACGTGTGCTACGTGTATGCACAATTTAGCTCACAGTACCGATCCACTGCACAAGTTTGACAACCTGGCACACAAAATTAGCATTGGTGACAGGCCGGCACTTTTCTGAAGAATACCCGAGACGTAGGCAGACGACATAGGATCCTGCCATGTTGTGGTAAGCTTACACAAGTTACTCAACAGAAGATTAACTATACTTCACTATGTACCCTCGAGTCAAAAGAAAAAAAAGATCGATCATTCGGGTAGCACATATATATATATACGCGACTAGCCGCAACTGTTCATCCTACTTACTCGCCAAATACTCGCTTTTTTTTTCCTTATTGCCTTCTTGAATACAGGTAGAGCTAATATGACAATCACTATCACACGCGTTTCATACGTGATAACGCTTCAAACAAATATATTACATCTTCAACACAGTCGGTAGTCTCATACACATCTCGCCCTTTTATAAAAGCTTCCACGAAACACTCAATAACGGATAGAACTCTCACATCACAGTGTCTGTACGATAGCATACTACGCCAAACCGAATGAAGACCAAGTAAAAATATAACATCCAAATTTCGCACAGAACTATCACAAGGCAAAAAACGAATTCCATATGGAGTAAGAGGTAAATCTTTTTTTAAAGTCCTCTGTAAAATGTCCCAAAAGAAAATAGCGTTCTTACAATCAATAAACACATGTTCAATGGTCTCAAGTTTGTTACACAGGAGACAGCTGCTTCCCCATGGTACATAAATCCCTCTCTCTTCAAGCCACGTTTTTACTGGCAAGGTTCCCGTATGAAGTTTAAAAAAGAAGGTTTTCACATTGGGTGGTATACACATGTTTTTCACTCGCTTTAGTACGTCATGACCATATGATTTTTCATGCCTTGAACGGTACAGGGGCACAGGAAAAACATTCTGTATTAGGTCTTTCATAAGGCGCTTTCTTTTCACATTAGTTAGGTAATCTATCGAAAACCTCACCCTTCAGAAACGATATGAGAACACAACTTCGCGCAAGAACGGTGACAAGGTGTGTCGTTCTCGTCTGTCTGAAGATACAAAGAAGTCAGGCATGTGGTGTAACAGCGCTGTTTGAAATGAAGAACGTAAAAAAGAGTCTCTCTGGTCTCTAATGAGCAGGAAACGTGATATTACTTGGTTAAGAAACAGATGGCACAGAGACAGCCCTTCTTGCTTAACTCGCCGAAACAAGTTCGTTCTAGATGTTCTCTCCCACGTAGAGCTCCAGGTGAACGTGGCGAATATCCTGTGGACTTTGTGAATGCTTTTACGCGTACAACTAAGTACTTGCAAAAGGTACATAATTTTAGCAGCCAGAAACACGTTGCATACAGCTGACCGAGAAAAACTTGATAAGCCACGGCCGCCCCATCCTTCGACGGTCGCGCACAGTTCTTCAGCCTTACCAAGCCAAAATGTCTCTGTCTTGATACCTGTCCAATGGTACCCCTAGGTAACGACTAGGCGTCGTAAGCCACTGAATATTTTCAAAGGAACTGGGCGTAAGGTTCCAATTACCATGCCATAAACCAATGCTTTTCTCTTTGTTCATTAAACTTCCACTCGTGTCACAAAGCCTTTGAGTGATTTTTAATAACGAAGTGACACTCTCTCTATCAACTGCAAAAAAGGCAATATCGTCGGCGTATGCCAAAACATTCACTTCACATGACTGCAACCTGAAACCATTAATCCCTGCATGGTGAATCACTTTCTGATACAATGGTTTTAAAAATAGAGAGAAGAGCAAAGGACTTAAAGGACACCCCTGGCGAACGGAGGAAAGTACTTGTATGCGCTGTGAGAGTTCTCCATTTACAATTAAATTTGTGGTTGAACTTTTGTATGCCAATCTAATACCTTTACATATGATCGCACCAAGACCAACGTACTCAGCTAGCATGAAGAGTATATTGTGTGGAACCATTTCGAAAGCCTTGGCTAGATCAATTTGCAACATAGCTACTTTTAGAAGCGCAGCATCACAATACTCCAAAATGCTCCTGGCAACATGAATATTCGTGAATATGCTCCTACAATTGATGCCGCAAGTCTGACGTGACTCGACCAACTTGTATATAACTCTTTGCAACCTGCTAGCCTGACCTGTCATAAACACCTTATAACCTACGTTTGTTAGCGTGATTGGCCTGTATCCTGTCACTTCGCGTAAAACATGTTGCTCTTTCCCTTTAGAAATCAGTACGGTGTGTGCCCGATTAAACGATGGAGGCAGGGTTCCGCGATCTAATGACTCTGAAAAAACCTCATGCAATGCGGCGGCCATATCTTCCTTGAACGCCTTGTAAAAGGCGGCATTAATGCCATCTGGATCGGGTGATTTGCCCATGCCAAGATCATCGATAGCCTTCTCAATTTCCCCTATACTAATAGACATTTCCAATAAATTTGTGTCCTCAGCATTAAGTGTCGGCATTTCTATCAAGAACTCATCTACAAAACCCGGCTCTTTTGGTTCGCGATAAGCAAACAAGTCCTGATAATAGTTTTCGAAAGCTTTCATATATCTTTATGTTCTTTCAATATTTTACCATTCCATTCTATCTCTAGTACGTCGTGAGCTCGCGCATATGCCTTTTCATCTGACATGGCTCGCTTTGTCGGGGCTTCACCCACGAGGTATCTCTCAGCTCTTGCTCGTATAATTGCGCCTTTATACTTATCTTCTTCAAGACATTCAATTTTGTTTTTGACAACCTGCAGTTGATGTGTGAATAAGCCCGGGTTTTCTGCTTCAATTTTCACCAAATCATTTAGCTTTGCCCGTAGCTCACGTTCCTGTTTTCGAGCTTGATACTGCATGTAGCAACCACGCTCTATTGCGTTCCATTTTATCTTTTGCTTAAATAATTCCCATCTTTCCGTGGCACTCCTTTCTGCGTTTTTGAAAAAATTCTCGATTTCCTTCTTTGTCTTATCTACAAACCCTTCGTGCATAATTATCTTAGTATTCAGTTTCCTTGTTGCCCATACAACCTTCTTTTTGCACTTTCTACCCATTTCAAACGAAACTAAGCAATGATCACTGAAGTAAACAGCATAAACGTCATAGTTCTGACGTAAAGGTACTATCTCAGAACAAAAATATGCTCGATCTAGTCGTGCGTGACTCAAACCTTGAAAATGTGTGAAGTGTTGGCGACTGCCACCCATCGCAAACAGAGCTACGTCATGTAAAAAGTACTTATTAAGGCTGTCTCTAAGCAAACCAACGCTTTCATCGCCTAATTTAGCAGTATACGTGCAATCCTCTTGGGTCAAAACACAATTGAAGTCACCCAACAGAATCACACATTTCTGACATTCAAAGTACGCTTGCATTTCCCGAAAAAACAAACATCTGTCTCTCGAATTTGTAGGTGCGTGTACAAAGATAATTCTAAATTTAGTGTTCCCGTAACAAAAGTCACACAAAACAAAACTCCCACGTAAGCAACTTTTGACCTCTTCCACTACAATACCAAGAGAGTTCTTGACAAAAATAATACATCCGGCTGATGCTCCCACTGCATAGCTCACACACGCATTGTACCACAATTAAAATTCTGCTACCAAGCTATCAGTCGCGTCCTCAGTACTAACTTTAGTCTCCTGGACCGCGAGCAAGTCTAGGTCTTTTTCTTGCATCAAGCGTTTCAACTGGTACTGTTTGCGACGCGTTCCTAGACCACGTACTTTCAGCGTACCAATGCGTAAAGGCGCAGTCATGCTAGCCATGTTGATGACAAAGATGAAAACTACAATGCTGCGCTCACCGTGTCTCGTATACCGTGCAGCGGGGAAAACCAGGGTCTGACGCGTCTCGATCCAGTCCCCCAACCGGCGACGATGACGCCGACCGGGTTTCGAGGGCATATTTTTTACTGTTAGTGCCCGTGACGCGATGCCACAGACGCTCTGGGCGTTTCAGGTTGCGTTCCATGCTCTCCACTCGGTAACGCTTGCCGCGTTCCGTGGTCACTTCCGGAGACTTTGTGCTGGCTTCTGGCGTAGCGATCTCGCCACTGGTACCCATGTCTTCCTCCATCGATTCTTGAATGTCCTGCGCTGGCCGCCTGTTGCGGCCAACTCCTCGGATTCTTTCGTTGAGTCTTTGCCGCCTTGCGTTGTCGCGTCGGCTGTCTCTTCTCCAGTTGCCTGAACCGTGGCGTCGGGTCCCACGGCGTTGCTGCCAGGGGCCAACTTCTCAACCTTTGCGGCTTCCATTAGATTATCTTGGGCGCCGTCTGTTGGCAGCACGCTCTTCGTAACTCTGGCATAACTCCTAACGCAATCTTGACTTTCATGTCCCAACGCTTGGCATACACCACAGCGGGGGGTCTGGCAGTCTCGTCGTATATGTCCTTGCATGTGACACCTTAGGCAAAGCGGTGCCCGACCCGGGGCCACAAGAAGGACGGTGCCTCCTCCAATCTTAAAAAGGTGCGGCAAGTCTTCTAGCACCACGCCTTCCTTCAGTTTCAGTCGCACCACCCTCGTCGCCGATATCGCGTGTTTAAAGCCCGCGACATTCAAGTTGTCGTTGGAAACCTCCAGAACTTCACCAAACTCACCTAACGCTTGTCGAATGCTCTCATTCGAGACCGCAAAGTCAACCTAGTGGGTTTTCACGGTTACATCATGTTGGATAGGGTCGATGATAGCACAGAAGCCACCCTTAACTCGGAGTCCACTTGTTTTGAGTAATGCATCTTTGTCATCCTTGCTTTGCATCTTCACCAGCCAGATGTGATTCATCTGGAAGGCTCCAATGCCAGTGATCGCCTTGATGAGTCCCACTTCTTCCAACGGGGCCCGAAAGTCTTGTAACCGGTATGGTCTTTTTTCCTAATCCCCGTGAAGAAACACACACTCTTCCATACTGTCACCCGACGGCAATGTAGCAACAAAATCCGGTAATCCGATGGTGCAGAAGGGAACCTAATACCATGGCCAGCAGCGGCTGCCGAAGCACCTCGCACGGAGCGAGCCATCACACGTCCGTCTCCCACCGAAGCTGAAAGTGGAGTCTCGCCAAATACTCGCACGCTACGGCGAGTGGTTGATTAAGGTGCACTTGTCAGGTATGAACAAGAAAGCACTCGTACAGAAGAACACTTATACTCGCAAAAGTAATCTGGCTCGTCGCTGGCGTTGCTGAGGCAGCTGAAATTTTCTTCCCTCTGCCCAGAACCTGGATGACAAAATCAGTGTTGCCAGGTCACGCTATGGGAGCATCGACGAAGTCGGACACAATCGCTCGAAATACGGTCGGGGAAGTATTTATTCACAACAAAACTAAAGAAATATTTCAAGCCTCCTTAACAAAAGAGATATTTAGCACTCAGAAAGGCAGCGTTGGTGTAGTCAACCAGCACACACTGTTTACTGTGTGTAAACAGTGTGTAGGGTGTGTAAACCTGTACTTGTATGTTGAATTCTTTCCTTTTTCCTTTTCTACGTGACTTGAGTGCCTACCATGTACTTGCTACTCGTACCGTGTCCACCTGCCTGGACCTCTGAAGGTCTGCAGTATGTATTAAAACAAAAATAAATAAAATAAATAAATAATGATTGTTAATATCTACTGCCGCTCAGCGTGGCCAGCTGGTATCACGACCAAGGTCGTGGTTGGCGCAAAAGACTGTAAAACGAAATTTTTAATGAAGTACCATACAAATGACAGCTTCTTTACAGCACCAGCTGGCTGTATAACCAACAAAACAAGCCTACTACTTCTTACGACTGTGCTAAGCTTGCGTTGCGTGTCACACGAACACCTATCATTGCGGAGGAAATGAGACGGTCGCAATCTGCGCATCGCAATTTCCCACTCTCAGGCCGTGATTTAGCTAACGTCTGCGCCGAACGTTTGCGTGATTCTGCGCCAAACACAACCTGAGAGGTGTGATCACGATCAAAACACACCGTTACAAAGAATCAGCAAGAAAATTCAGGCAATCCACGCAAAATTGCGAGAGTCAGCACCAGCTGATCCGAATGCAGCATATATTTTATTTCATCATGCCGGAGTTCTAGACAGTATGTAGCTGCAGTAGTCTTGAACTCGAAATGGGTGAAAAGCCACGGTTGTACGTGCGAGAATGACGCGTAAATACCAAGCGAGAATTACGGCCGTAAAGAGGCGAAGAAGCGCACAATTTTCGTCCTAATTAAATTAGGTGGTAGTATAAGGTGCTAGGCAATGCCTCAAGGTTACGTTCAAACTATACAATTCAACACAATATTATTATACCGGTTCAACCACACCATTGGTTCGACGCTTCACCTAGAAATAAACACTTGCTACGCCCTTGATAAGGTGACACAGCATGGTCACATGTTTATGTATACTTTTATTATTTATACACATCGCTCTCTTTGTGGCATACACCAGACCGCGTGAACAGAATACGGCAGCTCGTAAAATACAAGAACTAAGCGCATACACGTGCATGACTTAGTAAGAAATGCGCAAAGGCATAACAGTCCCCGTATACGCCCGTCTGCTATTAACTTAGTCCTAACAACATCACATGTATAGACTTCAGAAAAGTAGCAGATTATGCTGCCAGCAAGCGTATAAGCAAAACATCGCGAAAACAATGAGGCCTATCGAAGAGTGTGCACAACACGAGCGCTAATTTTCAACATTTTTGACAGCTTAACCACTATAGAAAGCTCTGCATTGGTGCGAGGTGATCAGTCAGAATATTACTTGTGTTTTAAGGCGTAGCAATTGTACTTGCTTCTTTCATTGCAATGGTATTATTACACACTACATAATCACCTTTTCATATAATAAACTGTGGAGGCCCCCACATACGTATGATGTGGTTCATTAAGGGCTCTCAAGACAGTGAAACAAAGAAGAAATATTTTGCATATGGCAAAAACTCAACCATAAAATAGATTTACAACAAAAATATATCAAAAGTAATATCTCATTTGGGCTTATTCAAAAGAATTTTCGAGGCAGCCATACCAACTTACGTATATATTTACAGATTTTGCTGACTTCACTAAGCCCAATGTTTGCTGTGTGTTGGTGTTACTGTTTTCTGCAAATGGTGCTGAAGTGTAAATCAGGATGCTCACGGCATAGCAGCAACAGTCAACTGAGCCTAGCTGTTTCAACCCAGCCCCTTACATTCGTATATGATGTCACAGATATATGATGCAGAAACTTCCCCCGAAATCGGCCTCATGTGGTTCTACCACCAAATTCTCCAAAAGATGAGCAGATTTCAAATAACATACTGATTGTGGCACCATTAAACGTGTCTGATCTTCTACACATGCCATTTGGCATGAGAAATTTGAGACACACGTTTCAGCGTTTTTCCTAGCCTTGAATTCTGTCATGCGTGCCTCAAAAGCCTAATCATTGCGAGTTCATTAGATGAGCACAGATCACACCTGAGTTCTGTAAACAACAGCTGAGCAAGGCAGATTTGTCAGCATAAGCAGGTGTGCATTTGATGTCCAAAACCTCACCTTTCGTATCCCGGTAATCTCAGCATCTAGTACTCAGCTCTACCCAGGCAGATTTATAGGTGTTGAGAGCTTCCCCTCTCCGAATAGTAGAAGCTGATAAGCCCTACAAGCTCCCTCGTCTTAGTTTTGTGAAATACGTACTGTACTAACATTTTGTACCATGGTGTCAGGCCATTATACATATTCCCCCCACTTCGTCCTTTTGATACACAAAAATGCTAATATATTGAGCTCCCTTAGACCAAAAACTCCCTTACAGACTTTTGGGTATCAACAGACGCTTGCACGACAGTATGCGCTTTATTCTGAACATCAAATGAGAGTTACACTGTACATCATTGTCTGACATCTTGAATGCAATTTGTGCTAGATCACCGATTCGTCAAGGAGTACACATGGCGGCCAATCAGTTTCCTGACAAGTCCTGAAAACTTATGCCCACTATCTGACCAGCATCACAGCATTTTTTTTGTGAAGACTGAAGTCAATAGATTCTCAAAAGTGTCACTGAATCATGTGGTTGGCCCGGTAAACATATCCAGCAATGTGACATTGCGACTGAATCTTGAAGTGCCGCATAGCAATCTACTCAAGTGGTACGTGCTCACATGGTATGCTATACTACACTTTATGGTATTTGCCTGGGGAAATCTTTTGGTTTCTCGTGTACTTGGGTGTATGTGAAAGACTCTCTCATTGTGATATACCTTTTTGTGCTTACAAGTGGGCATAAGTGGTTATTGCATATGTCAATACAATAATACATGGAAGAAATTGTGTGATTTCTTTGTCATAAAATATATGAGTACATCTCTTAACGGTACATGTTACACTCCCTCTGTTAAAGTCGTGGCATCCATATTCCCATGAACTGCAGCAGATGTCAAACGTATCAGAAACATAACATAGGAACTGTCAACATTGTCATGGGTGCCCTGTCACATAGCTCAATAAATACGTTCACGTGTCCCAAAGAAATATACACCTTAAAAAGTGGCGACTGGTTGATGTGACAACAAATTCTGCCATCTGCAAGAAATATAAGTTTCCACGCTGCTAGACTTTCAGCGGTGTAGAGTTTGCCAGCCACAGGAGCCTTATTAGCTTCAACACAAGCTGTGACCCAAGAACTGACCATTTACGCCCACTTGCAAGCACAATCAGCCATTTTACTAGACTGCCTTTCACGCCCAAACACACGGGAAATTCAAAGGCTTCTTCAGGCAGATAACGTAAGTTGTATGGCATCACGTGTGTTTACATACCACCTGTGTCGAATGCTTTGCAGCACTGCAAGATTAAATAACATTGTGATATTGCTGGATATGTTTGCAGGCCCAACCACTTGATTCACCGACGTTTCTGAGGATCTTACTGTGTCATTGATTATACTGCAGCCTTGCAAAAGAAAAAAATTGTAGGCTTGTGTTGATTGCATGGTTCAGCGTTGGGTGGAATATATTCTTACTCCAGACATTTCTAGGTTACGCACTGTTGCTCCTGCTATTGTAGCTGCTGGCTGCATCACTCATGTCACCCTTGGTCCCAAAAGATAGAGAAAGCCAATATGAACCGACAGCATTCCACCAAGCCCTACGTCCCAATAAGCAATGAAAATTATGAAACGTATATGCGTGACATTGAAGGTAGACATTGGTTGCAACACTCTAAAACTTTCTTTAGGCGTGACTGGAGGTCTACCAAAAAGCCATGTTCTTTTACTCTGATCGACACGAAGCCCACCTTCCTGGCAGTGACTACACATCTCGTTTATGTTACATCATAAAGAAGCTTCTGACTATAGCTGTGTGACAGCGCATTGGAAGGCACAGATGGTAGCACTGAACTAGACTCTTGTACACGCATGCATAATAAAATATGGGCTAACAATCCCTCATCCGTGTTATGCTGCCAACTTAAAAACTTTTCTCTAAAGTAACTTTTACTGAAGTTTTATGAAAACAAAATAGATGATTCACTTTCTATGCAAAAGTGATCATCAGTGCACAAATGGCCTGAAACAGCAAAAATATCTCACTTACATAACATCAATAAACATTCCCCGCAATGCCATGATTAAAATTGCACGTTAACTGCTTGTGAAAAATCAATCCAGCTAATAAAGCCTTTACCAGCATCTTGTCCTCTGGCTAAGCGAAAATATTTTTCTCTGTTTTATGCATTTGTTATATCTGAAAAAACAAGTGCGATAAAATAACAGTGCGAAAATGCCCCATTTAGTTTGTGACGCCGGAGTTGTGATGGCTACAAGAATTATTGAATAACAGCTGTAATGTTACCATATGATTCAGTAAATATATGTTTTGCATTGGTTTGCTAATGTGCTAGTTCTTGAGTGCCACAAAGAAAAAGCGAGAATGTAATTTCATTTATTTTGTTTGCCTAGTACTTACGCTCAAGTTATATAAAAAATGTAGTCTAACTTCATGTTTGTTGCGAGCTTGACCCCTGCAACCAGACCTCACTTGAAGAAGGTTGAGGCACTATTATAAATACCTGAGTTTTCAATCAGTTGGAACAAAAGACGGTGCGGTCTTGCATCTTGAGCTTTGTTTCCTTTGTAGATCAACTAGCTTGTGGTCGTAAGCCATGCTTAATTGTCTTTCCTTATTCATTCACATTATAAAGCACTGAAGCTTGTGAAGCCTCATTAGAAAAATTAAACATAAAGACTGCATGTGCTCCTGAACAGCAAAAAGCAATGTCCACGTAACCAATGTGAATAATGTTTTGAAACCTTTCGTACATCAAATGGTCCTCAAAACATTTTGAAAGGTTTGCTTGGTCATAACTCTGACATAGTTTAGTATGTCAACTATAGGAGCCAGAACCTTGAATAGGACTGACAGATTAAGTTGGTATGGATTCACGATATCATAACAGTTCAGCGAAGAAGATTAAAACAAATGAGGCCCAGGAACACAAGCGCCGATTCACGGCTGAAGTTTATTCAAAATTGCAGAGCAAATATTTACTACATCCACATGGCAATACCAAAAAATAAAAAGCAAGTTGTACGCAAGAGTGAAGGATTTGTTTACCCTGTAGTATAGGTGAAAGAAACTTGACGTATGATTGTTTTTTATTTTGACTGTACCTTCTCAACTAGTTCCTTTTTTTTCAAACATCATCACAGGAGAATTCAGATAGCTTGTGCTCGTGTACGATACTCAATAGTCTTTTTTCTTTCCTCGTCGTGCCAGTCTAAAAACCAGAAAGCTTAGTGGATCTGAAGATTAAATATAGTAGTTCTTCCCCTACTTGTTTATGTGAAAATCTTCTAGTATGCTCTTTTTTCGACTCCACTGTTGCCATAATTGCGTATCTTCTGCTTGAGTAGTTCTTTTTAAAGTTAACTTTAGCACACTACAATAATGCTACTATTTAGCCTCCCGGCAGCTTTACTGCAATGAACTGAATTTGTCGCTGACAGTAGGTCAATGCAGCAAATTTCTCTACACTTCACAGAATGAAACACACATTTAAGGCAAATCAAGTAAGAAGACAGCTAGTGATTGCATTTTTCATATCGAAAGAGCTGTTGGGAGCAAGGCAAAGCATTGGATTATAAGAAAGGTAATATAAATTGAGGAACTTATGAGCCCTATCTATATGCAAATAATAATATTATTAATAAACATGAGAGCCGAGTCTGACAGGGTCTATACAAGGAAGTACGTTAATTGTCATTCTCTGATCAGCTTCCAAGTTTCACTTTAGCCTAAGCAAGCCTGGCTTTATCCACTCATTGCAGGCAGAAAGATAGCAGAAACACAGTTAAAATTTGCAATAATTAAAAGACGTCTCAAAGTTGACATCCATCTCTTACTGATATTTATGTCTTTCGTGCCTTTCATTAGGCACAACGTCTACACTAACATGTCAACGTGAATATATAGAATGGCTCAGACGTGAAAGATGGTCAAAGGTGATCATACAGGGCATCGCTCATTTATTCGAAGAACACCGTCTGCATGCAGCCCCACCGCTGCCTTCTGTCTCCTTTAATTTGATCACACTCCCAGCAACGATGAAGTTTGCGAACTTTTTAGAGAGACATTTTGTGAGACGGTTTCTGTAAACCTGGAAGCCAGAGCATTTTAACCACGTAAAAAAAGAGTTGGGTGTGTGTATATGCCCCTGTTTCACATCATGACGATGGGCAGGAGGTCATCGGAACAATGTTATCTTGTCTTAGAGGTCGACATTTCGGTTGGGAACGCTAAGTTGGAGCCAGCGTTCGCAATTTCTTGCGGCATCCACTTTAGCATAAGTTCATGGATGAAAGTTCACGTGTTCATTGTGTCGCATCGTAGTTTGCTTTCATGTCTCGTCCACTTGCGGTAAGCACTTTGGAGGGTATGTTCAAGAGTTGTACTGAAGGCATTGGTAGGAATCCAGGTCCAAGTATCTTCCATCAGTGCATAAGAGCCAAATTTGAGTAAAAGCTTTGTTCTTCATCAGTGTGTATTCCTTTTAATGTTCTTGTGCAAGAAAGGCATTGATGGTAGGTATTTATGACTTTTCAGTGCTGTACATGAACTGCTGACATGACTGAAAGGTTTTTCTTTTTGTTCTGGTGTTGTCTAAGTCATAGCCACACAGCCTCCTGTTGGTTTACAATATTTCACATCGTAGGATTGCTCTTTGCATGCTTCTTCATTACTTAGTACTATTATGAAAGCAGGTACTAGCAGGTGCTGGTAGTGGTGCTTTTATTTTGTGTTTCACATACTTCTCGCTTGATTCATTTGCACACAAAGCAAGAAGTCAAAGTAAGGTGATAACATTTGCTTCAACTTTTCTTGTGTTTTTATTGTATTTTAGCCAGGGTTGGTGCTAGGATTGGTGTATACCGGCGGTGCACCCACGTAAAGCGAGGAGGAGCAGAGAGGTTGGGAACTTAGCCATTGTGTTAAGACTATGTTCCTTCTTGGGAACATAATCATATCACATAATATCGAAACAACACAGGGGTTAGGCAAAAGGTGCGAAGGGGGGGGCTCCTGCCTCCCTGTGCCTACCCAGGCATCACCCGAAATTTTTGCCTGTGTCATTAGACTGTTGACGACCTCGTGTGACTGTCACTCACTCGTAGCTTAACATTTATTCATAGATATTGCTTTCATCTTTGAGGACCAGTTTCGACACCAGCTGTCAAGTGATCCTCCTCATGTTCTGGATATTACAGCCAATTTCGACACAATATCCGATTCGTAACGTTTGCGTTCATTGATTTCTCGAAAAACAGCCAGCTGGCCTAAGCCACCCCACTAAACAAAAAATTAATAAAGGGCAGCGAGTGTGCAGAAAAACTTTCTACTTTACAGGAACCGACTTCCAGATGTGTGCAGAGCACTTTCTTCTTTCACAGACTCAAAAAAAAAGCAGTAGGGAGGGGGGCGGAAAGAGGTCAGTGGTTCTGTATTTGATAAAAGAACTCGACGGAGTAAGCGTGCGTGTTTCCTGTTTATAAACAATTTAGCCTGCTTGTTATTTGTTCTATGCATCAGCACATATGAACTCACGGAAACGTTTTTTTTGGCGCGTCGTACTGCGGATTCAATTAGATCAAGTTACTGGGTAAGCTAGCTGACGCTTTGGCTACGGTAGGGCAATGTATACACACACACACACACACACATATATATATATATATATATATATATATATATATATAAATATATATATATATATATATATATATATATATATATATATATATATATATATATATATATATATATATATATATATATATATATATTATAATGAGGCGTTTTAGAGTGGCACTCTTTTATAAAACAGGAGAGCGGTCACGACACGTCAAGTGGTAATGGCGGAACCAGTCTGAGTACCCAGCCAACCAAACGTCGTCTTCTTCACCGACTGAGTCATACCCCCTGCCTTTCTGAGTAGCACTCGTCTTCTTCACTACATTTTCCTCCCCTCCGGAAAAGAGCCATCTTGGTGACTCATGGGCAGGAGACAATAGAGGGATCATAATACGGTTTTAGGCGGTCTATGTGCACGGTCTCACGTCCATGGCGTCGTTGATCATGGGGCTGCTCTAGCGGCTCGACGATGTAATTGACGGGTGAAGTTTGCTTAACCACACGGTAAGGGCCGTCATACTTGTATGTCAGTTTCGTTGAGAGACCAGGGCAGGTTGAAGGGATGCGAAGCCAGACAAGGTCATCTGGTGCATAAGAAGCTGGAGGCGTCGGGCTATCGCGGTGGTGTTTCTGTCGTTGCTGTTCAGCACTTGTGAAGGAGCGGGCAAGCTGACGACACTCTTCCGCGTATTTAGCAGCTTGTGACATCGTCGTCGACTCAGCAACATCCGGGTGGTAAGGAAGGATGGTGTCTAGCGTGCACAAAGGAGGAAGTATGGAGAGAAACCAGTGGTTGTCTGGACAGCAGTATTATGCGCTTATGTTACGAAAGGGAGAATACTGTCCCAGTTGGTGTGATAGGTTGCGACGTACATTGACAGCATATCTCCTAATGTACGGTTGAATCGTTCTGTAATGCCATTAGTTTGAGGGTGATACGCGGTGGTGGTGTGATGAATGACTTGGCATTCCTGGAGAAGCGATTCGAGGGCGTCCGACAAAAACACACGGCCTCGGTCACTCAGGAGTTCACGTGGTGCACCGTGACGTAAAATGATCTGATGCAGTATGAAACGACCGACGTCACTGGCTGATGCAGAAGAGAGTGGTGAAGTTTCTGCATAGCGCGTAAGGTGATCGATAGCGACGATTACCCAGCGATTTCCAGCAGGTGTAATCAGAAGAGGTCCATACAGGTCGATACCAACACGGTCAAACGGTCGTGCAGGACAAGGTAAGGGTTGTAGTGGAGCTGGAGAACTTGGAGTAGGATTCTTCCGGCGTTGGCAAGCGAGACAGGAACGTACGTAGCGACGAACGAAGCAATACATTCCAAGCCAGTAGTAGCGGTGGGACAGGCGGGTGTAGGTTTTTAACACTCCAGCATGGGCGCATTGTGGGTCGGCGTGAAAGGAGGCGCATATGTCTGAGCGGAGACGACTTGGAATGACTAAGAGCTATTGGCGTCCTTCGGAGAGAGAATTCCGTCTGTATAACAAACCATCTCTGATAACGAAGTGCTGTATTTGACGACGCATACCTCTAGGCATATTTTGCGAGGGAGCTCGACTCAACAAGTTGACAAGTGAAGCGATCCAAGGATCTTTTCGTTGCTCCTGTAGCATGTCGCTGACACTAAGTGCAGATACGTCGGGGGCAGGCGAAGACGGCGACTTGTCACTGCATCGTAAAGGTGGTCGGGACAGAGCGTCTGCGTCGGAATGTTTTCGGCCAGATCGGTAAACGACGTGAATGTCGTACTCTTCTAGCCGAAGCGCCCAACGGGCGAGCCGGCTGGTGGGATCTTTTAACGAGGAGAGTCAACATAATGCGTGATGATCTGTAACCACGCTGAATGGGCGCCCGTAATGATAGGGCCGAAACATGCCTATGGCCCATATGATGGCTAGACACTCTTTTTCGGTGACTGAATAGTTGGCTTCTGCTTTTGTGAGTGCACGGCTGGCGTAAGAGACGACGTACTCATCAAATCCAGGCTTACGCTGGGCGAGCACAGCACCGAGGCCAACTCCGCTAGCATCCATGTGTATTTCCGTCGGGGCAAGAGGATCAAAATGTCGCAGTATAGGAGGTGACGTAAGAAGGTGGCGGAGTGTAGCAAATGCATCATCACAAGCTGACGAATAACTAGAAAGGTCGTTGTTGCTGCCAAGAAGGTCAGTCAAGGGCGATATGATGGAGGCGAAGTTGCGAGTAAAACAAAAATATGAACATAAACCGAGGAAGCTGCGAAGTTCTTTTAAGGTCTTCGGTTTAGGAAATTCGGCAACGGCATGGAGTTTCGTCGGATCCGGAAGAATACCATCTCTAGATACAACATGGCCCAAAATTAGGAGTTTTCGAGCGCCGAAGCAGCACTTCTTCAAGTTTAGCTGTAGACCGGCGGAGGTGAGGCAAGTAAGCATTGTCTCGAGCCGCTGAAGATGCGTTGAAAAGTCGCTTGAAAATATCACGACATCGTCTAAATAACACAGACATGTCTGCCAATTCCGGCCACGGAAGATGTTGTCGATTATGCGCTCGAAAGTGGCAGGCGCATTGCAGAGCCCGAATGGCATGACGTTAAATTCGTATAAGCCATCAGGGGTAGCAAAAGCCGTCTTGGGGCGATCAGCCTAAGCCATTGGAACCTGCCAATAACCTGAACGCAGATATAGTGACGAGAAGAACTCCGCGCCTTGTAAGCAGTCAAGGGCATCGTCTATGCGGGGTAGCGGGTAAACATCTTTGCGTGTGATTTTATTCAACCGGCGGTAGTCGACGCAGAATCTTATTGAGCCATCCTTTTTCCTAACTAGAACAACTGGGGATGCCCACGGGCTGTTAGAGGGCTCAATAACACCTCGCTTCAACATGTCGTCAACTTGTTCCGCGATTATGCGACGCTCAGATGCCGATACCCGATACGGACGCTGACGTAAAGGAGCGTGAAGGCCAGTGTCGATTTCGTGAGATACTGCGGAAGCACGGCCCAAAGTCAGTTGCTGATGGTCGAAGCTGGCACGGAAGCGCTCGAGGAGGGCGATGATGTCGGTGCGCTGTTGGGCCGTAAGGTTGGTGTCGATGCAGCGCGAAATTGCGTCGGTGAATGATGGGGAAGAGGATGACGCGCAGCAATCAACAGCGTCAATAGGTAGCGTAGTCGAGTGGTCAGGAACTACACGTGCACTCGAGGGATCAATGTCATCGGCAAAGCCCAAGCACTCTCCGTACAGTAACTTGGAAGGCGAGGGAAACGGATTTGAAACATAAATTGCACTTGATGCCTCGTGAACTTTCAGAACGGCGAAAGGAATCAAGAAGCACTTGCGACGAACAGCGGTTTCAGAAGGCGTAAAAAGAACAGTTGAGCCACTAGAGACGTCACAGGAAAGCGGAACTAGGGCGGATGAGAACGGGGGTATCGAAGTGTCAGCGGCAACGAAAACTTTTGCAGGTGAAAGGGACGAGTCGAATGAAGCAGCGACGCATAACGGCGCGAATTCCACTTCGGCGCGAGCACAGTCGATGACGGCATGATGAGTGCAGAGAAAGTCCCAGCCTAATATAATGTCATAGGAATACTGCGGGAGCACTACAAACTCGACGACATAAATATCGTCCGCAATAGCGACACGTGCTGTGCATGCAGCAAAAGGGCGAATTCGTTGCTCGCTCGCAGTGCTCAAAACGAAGTTGTGAAGAGGCATTGTGACTTTTTTTTGTCGACGGCAAAGTTTTTCAGTCATTACAGACACTGCGGCGCCAGTATCGACCAATGCAAAAACAGGTATACCTCCAACGGAGACAGCATCAACGTTGGACGGTGAAAAACAAGGTCTTGTGGAGTTCGAAAGATCCCCAGTTCTTGCCCCCGGAACTGTGGCCCCTAGTTTTCCTCAGGGACAGGGCGAGGTCGACGTAGCATAGGGGAAAGGGAACGGCGTTGAGGTGAAGGCGACCGGTGTCTGTTGAAGTTCCGGCGAGGTGAAAATGTGTCCATGGTCGCAGTCTCGCCAGACACAGCAGGCTCTGGTCGTTGTGGGAACGTATAATTGTTGGGCCTGACGTCGTCACGCAGGAAAAACTCACGCTGTCGACAAAATCGTGCCACGTGCCCCGCAATTCCACAGGCGAAGCACGTGGGGCGGTTGTCTTGAGTGCGCCAAGGGTTCTGAAAGCGCGGAGGTGGTGGTCGGGAGAAAGGACGGGCAGCCTGGTACATATGCTCAGTCGGTACGACAAAGGGGCGCGTGGACTTAGGCGTTCGTGACAAATAGGCGTGGCCGTTCGCGACAAGTGGACGTCGGGTTCCGTTCAGTGCTTCGGCATAGGTCAATGGAGCAGCCACAGGTGGTGCGTGAGCTGCTGGTAGCGCCTCGGACACTTGCTCCTGGACTACTCGCTGTATTGATGGCGCTAAAGTAGATGGGGCACCTTCGGAGGTATAAGGCACGATGAACAACTGGTGTGCGACCTCCTCTCGTACAAATTGCTTGATCTCGAGAAGCAAAGTGTTGTGGTCTATAGTAGTGCCAGGCGACGTTAAAGCGGAGATTGTTGCACATGGCGCGTTGGCACGACGAGTGGTGTCACGCTGTTTCCAGAGCTCGTCATAGCTCTGACAAAGTTGGATCACTTCCGCTACTGTTCGCAGGCTTTTGGTGACAAGCATCTGAAATGTGTCGTCAATCACGCCTTTCAAGATGTGTTTGATCTTCTCGGCTTCTGTCATGGCCGAGTTGACACGCCGGCAAAGGTCGACCACATCTTCGATATAACTGGTGTAATTCTCACCATTCTGCTGAGCCCTAGTACGCAAGCGCTATTCTGCCCGTAGTTTGCGAAGCGCTGGACGGCCAAACAAGTCCGCGAACGCCGTTCGGAAGGCCGACCAGGTGGGTAGGTCTCTCTTGTGATTGCGGTACCACAGACTGGCCACATCAGTCAAATAAAATTGGACGACGGTAAGCTTGTGCGCATCGTCCCACTTGTTGTGCATGCTCACCCAGTCGTATTCGTCGAGCCGGTCTTCCACGTCTTTGTCATCGGTTCCACTGAAGGTAGGCGGATCGCGTTGCCGAAAGGAGCCGAGACAGACAGGAGCTGCAGTAGTTGGAGCCGAGGCGGCCGCCTGCTGATCGTCGTTCGTGGACATCGTAGCAGCTGGAGGCTACGTACGGTTTAGCAATTCCAGGATTAGGCGTTACCCAGCACTCTCCACCAATTATAATGAGGCGTTTTAGAGTGGCACTCTTTTATAAAACAGGAGAGCGGTCACGACACGTCAAGTGGTAATGGCGGAACCAGTCTGAGTACCCAGCCAACCAAACGTCGTCTTCTTCACCGACTGAGTCATACCCCCTGCCTTTCTGAGTAGCACTCATCTTCTTCACTACAATATATATATATATATATATATATATATATATATATATATATATATATATATATATATATATATTTATATATAATCAACATAAAAACGTTCCACAACAAAATTGTAACTCGCGACGACCCACGGAGACAAGGTGCTGGATGCCCACGCACTCCACCACACTTAACCAACCGTTCACTGCAACGTTGTAGGTAATTCATGTGGTCGTTGCGACACATAATGCGAGCGTCGGTGCGTGTGTCAGATAACGGAAAGTGCATGTGTTGTTCGATTCAATCACCTTAACGCAACTGATAACTCCAGTTCCCACACGTCAAGTACTTGTGTGCCGTTAACTGGTACAGCGCTGTGAATGCAAAAAAACCAAATCGGTCGCGGCGATAGCATAGCAGGACACACAATACAAAACGCTTTGCGTCCGATATCCACGAAGCCCAAAGGCTTAAATTTGCTTCGCCGGCGGGATGCGACGAAAGAAACGCCGGCACGCGCGCGCGCGCTGGGTCACGTTGAAGTGGGTCATGTACAGCAGTGGCATCCGCGGTTGCTTCATCGTACAGATCTGCACGATTTTCATCTGGGAAAGCATCGCATCGGACGTCCGACTGGTGACAAACTCTATAAATGTTTATCAGCAAAATAGTTTAGCTTGCGCAACTTCAATCAACAATCATGCACATCAACTAGTTGTGCATAATTTAACGACAAAATATTTTACTCATGAGCCCGGCATAATACTCTCTCGAACTCGAAAAATCCACACGTGAGTGGGACCAGAACAGCGCGAAAAGCAGCAGACGCAGAAATCAGCTCATACCGGTTTAGTGTTATGCCAACGAAGTTGACTCTTGAGCCGACGCCTGCAATAACGTTCGAACGACGGGTCAATAATGCCAGCCTCATTGCATGGCTTTACTCGTATTGGCTGTTGGTTGTACAACTCGGTCCAATGTGGCCGTCGTAATACGCTGGCACGTCCAATATTGGCGGAAAGTTTTGTATGCTGGTCAAACACCACCATTTTATTCGGCTTACACAGCCATTATTGGCGAAACGTTGTCAATGCCGGTCCAACATCGCCGTTCTATTCAGCTGGCACAGCCATTGTCGGCGGTACATTGTCAACCTGGGGCATTCTTGGGCAATGAACTTCTAATCTATCCCCAACGCTGGGCAAACACTTGGCCACGAATGGCTTGCACGGCTGGCTCTAAAACAGCCATGTTGCAGTACCGACACAGTGGGATGCGAACTGTGATGTTACGTCAGTGCTAAGAGTATATTACGTTTTGGTTCCATCGTTATTCATGCACAGAGGCACAACAACAATCCAGAGACGTCATCGTCTCGTCGAAACAGGTTAATCTCCAAGTCCTTAGACTGCCTCGAACCACCTAAGTCGCCAAGTTGGAATTATGTCTCACATCATTTATTCACGTCTCACATTCATGGTGCAGGGTACCAATATACAATAAAACGTCGATACGTTTCTAAAAAAAATGCGTACAGTAAATGCAGGATCTGAGGATACTTATGATTCAAATCGGTTTAATTTATTTTCAGGATTGCGAGCGTAGCAGCCGGGAAATCATTGCTCAGTCGTGGTGGTCTAGTGGCTAAGGTACTCGGCTGCTGACTTGCAGGTCATGAGGTCGAATCTGGGCGTCGGTGGCTGCTTTTTTGGTGGCGGTGAAAATGCTGTAAGCCCGTGTGCTCAGGTTTGCGTGCACGTTAAAGAACCGCAGGTGGGCGAAATTTTCAGATCCCTTCACTATGGCGTCTCTCATAATCATATCCTGGTTTTGGGATGTTAAACCACACATATCAGTCAGCTGGGAAATCGTATTAACGGGAATGTATCAGTGAGGTTATACTGTATAGGTCCACACAACTCTACGAGCTTACATATTCGACGGAAAATTATGGTCGACAACTGTCTCTAGATTCAACTATTGAATTAAGAGGCAGTGTGCGTCCAGACAGAGTTCGAATGGCAGCTGACGCTTTAGGCAAATAGAGGGACGTCAGTGCAACCCTGAGAGTAATAAGTATGGCTGTACTGCGACTCTGCAAACACAAACCTAATCAACAGAAAGCTCCTAGTGGATATGCACCACAGAAATGAGGAAACACGGCCACCCACTACTGATACATAAAAAAATTAGACAGAAAAAAAGGTGAATGAAAACATTAATTAGCAAAGAAATAAATGCATACATAAATACATAACTTGCATGTTTCACTTCTAGGCCACATAAACTGAGGTGTAGCTGCTTTAAAAATACATATACTAAAACTTCAGAACATCTTATTATTTGTATAAATTTAAAAAGTAAGCAAACAAAATCCTTGTGCCACACAGCTTTGCTGAACACCCACCTTCACAGAGTAAAATAGCTCCAGCTTTCTCCAGAAATCTTTGAAAACTATCCCGCAAAAACATGCACATATAGCTGGGTTTATTCATTATAGCCCGCTTGGAAGCTTATGCTGACTTCATTTACCCAAAAAGCCTCAACAACTGCCAATGACAGGTAATCAGCGTACAGGATTGCCGACAAGTTCCTTCGTCTACTTTGTACCAATTGCAAAATATGTACTGCTGACAAGAATGATGAATTATCATCGTATTCGTGTAATTCATTGATAAAATATTTTTAGCTGATGACGGCATCCTTTTTTGGAGACAAAGCGTACGTTATTCAGTTTCTGTGCACAATTAGGAACGAACAGACATCAAACACTGAGCTAACGATAATAGGCATATTTCTTGTCTAAAGTTTTCTTGATCTTACATGCGCTTGAAATATTTTGCTACACGCAATATTTTTGATGATCACAGAGGCATGTTGAACAAGACAGACATGAGCGTTTCGGCAGGATATTGAAAATACTGTTTAACTCTTCCTCCAATGCTTGATGCAAGCAGATAACCATCGCATATTAGATATGTTGTCATGGTGTTGAAGTAATGTAGCATGACTGCCTGCAATCTGGACAAAATTATCCATTCTGAATTAGCAGCTACTGTCAACCATTTGACAATTTATTGCAACTTTTACACTTGATTTAAACTCGGTGTACAATAACTTATTTCACGCATTCATAGACAATCGATCGTAATGCGTACCGTAAATAAAGGCGGGGGGGGGGGGGGCTGCATGCACAAAAATGTCTTGTATGCAAGCTCCTCTTCAGGGCACATGCACGCAACTACACGAATCGGAAACTGAACTGTACACTCCTAAATATTTCACGGTTTACATCTCATGAACACACTTCACAACACTGGACAGAATCGTTCAAATGTGACACGGTCCACGGAACTTCATCACAGCGCTACACACAACAGCACTCGTATGGCATTGCGCACTACGAATGACAACAACGACGGGCAATAAAACTTGTCGTGCCTTATCGTGGCAGAAGCTAACGCTCGCAAGCGTTCAAAATTTATGCTAACTATATGCTGCGACGAACGGCACACACAAAACACTCCCGACGCGCACTGAACGCAATTCCTGTTCTGGAAAGAGGAATGATTACATCACGGAATTATCTGAAGTTTCTTGCGATTACACTTGAAAGATGGATGGTACAACCCAGGAAACACACGAAGCGACGACGCTCACATCTGCAAACACACTTTATACACTGCGCTAGTTTCTTCGTTTCCGTTGTCGATCGGACGCCCTGACGGGCCAGCGAACACCAGCTGGCTACTGATGTCTCACCGGGAGTCTCACAGCGCATACGATAGTCACAACGATAAAATCCGCTGTACTTTTTGTTCCATGTCGCTGCAGCGCCCAATTCAGCCAGCGCCATGTTTGCCAAGCGAGCTGACGGGGCGGCCGTCAAGGCCGTTTTTTGCAGTAGCCGGCTGGCGGCTTTAAAGAGTTGAGAGCCGCTCTGCAAGACGTCACAGAGACGGCCGCTCTAGCCCTTTGTGTGGTGCGGGTGTGCGGAGCGGGTGTGCGGCTAGCGCGTGTAAGGGCCGTTACCACAAGGGGCCCCGACGACCCCGACCAAGCGCCGAGGACCCACGCTAGAAACAATCGTTCACGGCAGCCTCCATGCGCAACAGAGACTCGCTTAACTCTCGCCTGCCACCAAGGCTTGCCTTCCGCTAGGGCTCGCCGTCGGCGCTACACCATGATGATAATAATAGTAGTGATAAACGTGAACACAATGCCACCTACCACCCAGTGTTCGTAACCCGAAATGCGGCTTTGGGCGAGACACCTGCACCACGCAGCACAAACAACATTACAGGGGGTGTCAGCACCCCCCAAAAATATATATAGCACCTTACGTACAGTGAAGCACAGAATAAGCGCTAAGTAGAAATAAGAAACTGAGAGAACTTCCAAAGGGATAACTTGAGAGTGCGATCTCGGAGCACTAATTATGTGGTAGCGAAACGTATGGTTTAGCCACAAATTAAGTATTGAAGCTGAAATTATAAATACAACGCATAAGAGCTGACGATAAAAAAATTAAAAGATATTCATTTCAGTGAGCCTAACTTCTTCGTACATAAATTCTTCATTATTATACTGTTCAGTGAGGACACGAATTCATCCGAGCGAAAGAAAGACAGAAGACCCCAGTCTGAAAGAAAAAAAAAACAATGCATGGCTGTTTCGAAACGTGCTCGCGTACTCCACACCAGCTGGCTCTTGAACGCCGTAAGTAAAAACACCGTAAGCGGTTGTAATGGTTAGAAGGAGAAAGCGGCTAATTTCAGCAGCCTAGTAGGGAGCATAGCGCACGGCCTGAAGAATGCGCTGGAGGCGAGGGCACTTTACTTTGGCTCCCACAATGACGAGCGACTGGAGAGAACAGGTTGAGTGACTAACCAATGCCATCTAGACAATTTCAGGCCGGCTCACTGTGTTTGCAACGGGCTCTGATGTCCCTCCGTTTGACTGGTGTGTTTCGCTGCACAGATGTGCCTCGCTTGCTCTCGTCGCACGACAGACAAATTGACAAGCTCGATGAACGTTTTGGTGGCGTGCTGGTGTGCATGTTGGTGACTCGAGAAGACCGTCTTTTTCTTTTTCTGTGAACTGCAGAGTAGATAAGTCATACATTTTTATGCACGGGATATTCGCAATCTGTACAGCTGTATATCCGAATGGTTGAGCGATGCTGCGTTTCTAATTGTCATGGCAAAGGGACCAAGTTCCGAGTGTTTTCGTTTTCCAAGGACAACTGAAGAATGAAATAGGAGCGTGTCGTTTGTCAAGCTCACGTCGGCATTGCCTTCCTTTGTGACCCGAAGGTACATACATACATACGTACGTCCGTAGTACATATTTCTAAATCAATCCAATGGCACTATTTCCACCATGTTTCGTTGTTTGTCCAAAATAAAGATGTCCTGTGTGCTTCTTACTTGTTGTCGTGAGCCCCGGCATTAAAATACTAAACGCGCGTGGCAGTAAGTTCAGAACAGGAGCTTTTCTTTAAGAGTCCGTAAACCTTTTTCTATTGGCAATTAGTGCCACGTACTTGCATTACTTCTGTTTACTTGGTTGATTAAATTGGAATGAATGCTGTTGCATTCCTTAGTACATCGGTTTTGGGCATAGTATTTTCATGCTGGTGTTTCTGCCACTTTATTGCTGTCAGCCTTGACCTAATATGCTTCCTTGAAAGCTAGAGGCGTGTTGACGCGGTAAAGCGCTTTCTCAATTTGTTTTCACGATTGTGATTTTTCCACTTCTCGTTAGAATATTTAGGAATCCCTACCAAATATATACAGATCTAAGTACTGGCAGTGAAGTAGAAGCACCTACTTGGTCTACACGGTTTAATATAGACCCCATACTGGGGGTCTTTATTAAATATTTTCCAGGCCTTAAGGTGTATCACCGACTACGAACCTCTGCGAGAGGGGCCAGAACAAAAGAGGTCACAAGTTCGTTGTATCGGTCAGAAGAAATTTTTTTGAAATAAAAGATTTTGTTTTCTCTTCGAATGATCGTCACCCTGTTATTGGGCTGAGTATGTATTTGTGGCAGCAGCACACACTCGTCAATAACTAGCGTCTATGAAGACAGATGTTCCAAATAGTACAAATAAAACGGCAGAAACTTTTAAAGTACGTAGAAACAGCTCCTCTGCGTGCTTTAAATAGTAAGTGTGCGTGCATGTGTGTGTAATAAATGAAAGAGGAATACAGTTTACCTTATTTATTTCGCCACTGTGTTTGTATATCAAAGTTTGCTCTTATAGTTCGACCACTCATTCGATAGCGTACAATCTTTCACTTGTTCATGGCAGAAATAGCTGACATGTAAATCTCCAAACGTTTTCAATCACAATACATTTCTTGAACAAACCACCGCCTTTTTTTACCCAAAAGGCAGAATAAAGCTGTTAAGCATGCAAACTTGTCACGAACACTATTTTTTTATCGGGAGACGATGGTGGCAATGGACTTGCAGCCTCTCGTACACGCGCTCGCTCGGGAAAAATGAGTGATAGTGAGCAGGCCTAATATTCTTCTTGGTTGCAATCGGCTAACCACTTTGCTCACGAAACTCACCAGCATCATGGTAAAAGGATAAAAGCGGGAACGAGGGGGAGGGCTCAACTTCATGCGGCACGTGGTGGACGGTTCAAGAACTAGCCCTTCGTGAGCCGGAATCCTGGCCTCAGCAGACGAAACAAATGGGCTTGCTATCTAAGGTACGCCATTTCGGATAGATTACGTTGACGAGCATAGATGGAAGCAAGGCGAGGGGCAGAAGGGGGTCAATAAAAAGGCTCAGCACAGTATAAGGGAGGAACAGGATGTGGGCCAACATTTGATAATTCTTGACGAACGACGGCTTGTATCAGCGAAGTCCGGTCGTATTCGGGCAAGGCACAGGCGTCTGAAATGGCATGGCTATCTGTTGTGTGGCCTCGACCTCTCAGCGAGTGACATGCGTGGGTTTGTCATATCGAGAGGCCTGGTGCAACACGTCGTCATACGAAGTCGCCGCTGTGTTCAAAAGGCGCACGATGCTGGGAGCTTCACGGCTGGCCGGGCTATAGCGTATTCGAGACGTCAGCATTCTTTGAGGATCACCTCAGTGCTCGTGACCATAAAATTCAGCAGGCTAAAAGCGTCATCGCCAATGCCTTTTAGGACGTGGCTAGCTTTCTCGTCTTCCGAAATGCACTGGTCAGCCTTGCTACAAAGGGCCAAGACGTCAAGAATGTAGGAGACGTAGAATCCGGTAAAAGACTGGCCCATGTGCCGAGAGTCTTCTTTGCAGCGAACTGACGACCAAATGAATTACTGAACAGGTTGCGGATCTTGTCTTTATAAGAATGCCTGCTCTGTATTTTGCATTAGTGGCTTTGAAACCACGTTCGCGTAGTGCAATCGAAATGGAAAAGCATGGTGGCGAGCATGAGCATGCGATCCACGCGGTGAGTAGCACTGACGCGCTCGTACCGGTTCAGTCATGCGTCAATATCGAAGGCACCGTCACCGGAGAAAGTGCCGGGATCCCGGAAAAACGGGAGTGTGACGAAGGTCATGGCTTGGGCAGAAGAGGTTGGTGAAGAAGTATACCAGCAGTCGAAGCCGTCGATGGGTTCCCGGCGTTGCGACCGCTGCGCGTTTCGATTGAGTTGTGGGAGTAGTCCACCTCCACCAATATTGTTACGAGTAACTTCTTTATTAATATGCTAACGATGCTCGAAGCTCTGCGAACAAGATGGCACCAGTTAGTCAACAACGAAAACTGCATTTGTTCTTCTTTATTTCTTTGCAGCCGCATTGTAGCGGCTGTTACGCATCCATACAATAAAAATATCATCCACGTGGTTATTGTCGTAAAAATTAGAACACACGGATTTCTAAAATCATCGTACCTCTTCTGCCATCACTGACTGTCTTACAATGAAGACCAACCAAATATGCAAAGCTTCTCTACTCGCTTAAAAGTAAAGATTCGTCAATTAGGACGAAGGCCCACTCTACATCTCTTACGTTAAAATCACCCATGCATGTCACATTTGGCGCATGTCGTGCAATTTCATAGATAAATGTAATAAAACAAACCAAAGAGCCTAAGATCTGGTTAGATGAGGGGTGGAAGACGCCAACAAGAAAAGTAAGGGGCACGAAACTGACTCAGCCGGAAATGAAACATCAAGTACAGAAAACTTCAAGTCAGAGTTAAAGTACAAATTACCGTGCTTCTCTGCCTTCAGCTATATAAATTCTTGTAACATTAAACTTTGGCAGTGACACTTACGTTTCACTCCATGAAACCATGTTTCTTTAACTCCAATCATATGGGAAAAGACGGACCGAATAACAAGATGTCAGAAAATTTATTAACTTCTAGCATAGATATTTATCAGGGACCTAATAACAAGAAGTCAGGAAAGATATTAACTTCTGGCATAGATATTTATCAGGGAAGTCATGGGAATAGCATTGAAGGATACAAGCAGGAGCTGAAGTAGATAACAATATTTGTAGGACTCACAGTCGTGTTCGAATGCAGATCCAGCAGTAGCGCACACCTTCAATAAACGCGTGTCATACATTATATGCACCGAGGAGCAACTACTTCAGTAAGATTTGGTTGCCTCCTACAGCTTTATTCTGATAGTTTGGACGTTGCTTGAGGAGTGCTCTTGTATTCGTACACCAAATTCTTTCAGATTGAACGCATTTTTAGGCATTATAGCGTCTTCGCAGAATTCCATAAATTTTGATGTAATTGGATGTATACGACCTGCAAAACGTTTGCCGATCATACGACATTTTTCTATTTGTGGGCAATCAACGCGAAGTGCTTCCGTGAAAAATTTTGATATAGTGTTCACTAATGTCATATAATCATTTGGAGTTACCAGAATTTTATATATGATCGAAATCTCACAGTGCCCTGCATTTTTCATGTCGTGATTTTGAGCCGCGAGGTAGATTACCTTGTCGTTAATGAACTCAATGGTCGTCTTGACGCCGTCCAGCATTGTTTAGGTACGCCAGACATATAATTTGATGACTCAAAAGCAGAAAGACGTGTCTCGAAAGCTTCAAAGCACAGGCTGACGGGAGAACGAAGTTCAGCAATATCCTGGGTTATCTTATTTTTCTCAGCAAGTATTCTGGAAAACATGGCCGAAACTGCAAGTTTGCTGTCTGCGGATGCTGAGCCACTGTTATTGGTGCCCACAACCACCCCTACTAATGATGCAGACAAACCAGTAGCAGTCCTAGAATTTCTCGGTAAATCACCCCTGCATCCTCCACGGCAGGGTTTCAGCTCAAGAACAAGCAACTTGCACAGTACGCAAGCTGAGCAGAAACAGATATGTATGAAGAAATGACAGACTGTGAGCGAGTAAACAGCTGCAGGTAACGGTTGTCTGAGCTAGAAAAATAGCCGTTGTCTAAGGAACACACGTGCACTATAAAGAAGCATCGCATGAGCATTTTGTAACCACTGCTGCTGCCTCTTTCACTAAAAGAGCGCTGTAGTTTCAGTGTCTCTCATATTCATTATCGATGATGTTACCCAGACGCACTTGGAACTGCTGGTTAGAACGACAAAGTTAACGCGGACAGCGAAGGCGCATCATGCGACTGGTAAGAGCCACCTGTCGACAGAAAAGAAGGCAAGGTTGGCTGGATACTGTTACGGAGATCATCAAAGACGTCTGACGGTTCCGATGCACACAGGGGCACCCCGCTGTCCAAGCGTAGCATTGAAGATTGAATGAGGCTCACAAAAAGCTGCACGTTAAAGTGGCAGTGCATGAACATCTTGTCACCACTGCTGCTGGCTCACCCACTCAGTATGAATGGCATAGATTGAGGAATGTAAAGCACTCAACGGAAAGCAAACGGTAACGGTACACGGCACGCCTTGAGGTATCATGACGAAACTGGAAGCGTATGAACTGTGGTGACTCTTCATGAACGTAAGGTTTTCCATTACCTGAAAAACGTTGCAAGCTGGTATATACTGTGCATTGAATAGTCCACGGCCGTTAAATGGCTGAGGTGTGTTCGTGAACCATTAGGAATAAGGCTAGTCGCAAGCATGTGGCAGAAAACTTGCCGCGACGTACCGGAGATGTGCAAAATACGTGGTGTATGAAAGGCTACTTTCTTGTCACAAATCGTAATTTGGGCAAACGGGGTGTTGTATAAATGATCAGAGAGCATGATCTCAACGACATATGTCTTGGCGCATTCGCCAGTGCATTCAACAACCTAAGTGTTAACCAGGTTTGGTAGAGATGAAGATTTTGAACAGAAGCAAGTATCGGAATTCCCGCTGGTAGAGGAAGGCGTATCAAACAAACATAACAGAGGAACACGTCTATCACACTGTGCATATAAGAAAAGACGCTGCTTCATCGCTGGACAGCTGAGGTTGTGATGAGACTGTGCAAATATGTTGTTCATTTCATGTGTAATAACCTCAACACTTCTGGAAGGGTGGCTCATTCTGTCATCATGCACTTGCGCTTTTTTGGGTGTATTATATTCCGCAGCAAATTAGGTCTTTCGGTATGTACCAACTAGGCCAGCAAGGAGGCTTGTTCAACGAAAAAAAATTATGAGGCACAAAATCTGTGTGTGCGCTGCCAGAAAAATTTCCTTCACATTTTTGTTCTTGCAGGCCCTCGAAGGAATTTCCCGAGATTCATTTTACGTGGCCACAAAGGTAGGCCGCTACGAGCTGGACTGCGAGCGAATGTTCGACTTCAGCGGCAGCCGCACTCTAAAGAGCGTCCAGGAGGGACTGCGAAAAATGAAGCTGAACTACTTTGACGTCGTTCAGGCAAGTTCACAACCGCCAGTGTCAGGTTCCTAATATTAAACGATGTTGCCTTTGCAGAGTTTGTATAGACATGACGGAGTTGCGCACAATGCGGGAAAGCAAGAAAGAAAATGCGATGCCTTACCACCACAATTGCAACATATGTTTGGCGAAATTTGCAAAGAACTTGCTAATTAGTGAAAAAAGTTTTAACGCATGTACATTTGACGATATAAGTATAGAGGACAGCCCTCAGTACAAGAGGGCAATGTTTACCAATGAACTAGCAAGACATGGTTAGCACAGGGTACGGGTATACGTTCATTGTACAAAAAATGAAGCCAGTTGTCGAGAAATAATTACAAAAGATGAGTCATCCAAGCATATGCTATGGTCTCCGAGACAGCGCGCCAGCAAGATTCTGTCCGGCCTACAAATCAACATGCTCCACACCAAAACATTGCAGTTTGCCTCGCACCCTCACCAAGCGCGAGAGGACGCGTTAACCAAGCATCCGATGGCTGTTGAGATCGAGGCAGAAAGTAAAGCGTACGGCACACCAATGTGCATATTGGTAATTGTTTTGCACCCAAGAAAAGAATCAGCCCAAGGATGACCTGAATGAGCTGAAACAAAAAATATTTTGTGTTATTGCATATTTTGGCGCAGTTTACTAAGCAAAACAGGACAACTGCTCAATCTATTCAAGATAGATAATTATATTATCGTCATTATCATCCATACTATTCAAACGGCAACACAAGCTTAGACAAATGCAAACAAAAACAATAAAAACTTGAAGCAAAAATGATCACTCTCAACTGAACTTTTATTCACTCACTGATCATAAATATATACTTATGTGTGGCTTCACACATAATACAAACCCATACATAAACATGTGACAACGTGAGGTAGCAACCCATCAAAATACCGAAAAGTAGCATCTCTACCCAATACACTTTAAGCTTTTTCTATTTGGCAAGGCTAAATACGCGAAAATGATGCACAATTCTTTTAGGAGCGAAGCTGCTAAAGTCGTGGTCTGTATCGCCTAGCTCGTACGCGACAGCCTAGTTCGATGACTCACTCAGCAGGTGCGGACGTATGGTTAGAGTGGCAGACGAACAGACTGACAGACGGACAGACTCACAGACAAACAGACATACGGAAGAATGAACAGATCATTGACGATTAACCGGTAAAACCCTCCGAAGCTTTACCACACTCATCAGTCACTCCGTAGATGTGCTGTGTTTACCCTGATTTTGTGTTTCTGTATACTGCTTTTGTCTTCTGTTGCAATGCGGTGTTACCCTCACTGACCAGCGGGTAACCCTGTCAGTGGATGTCTAATAATCCCTGGTTTGTTACCAGGTTTCAGCATCAACTTTTGAATGCAAACATTAGCTGGTACTTTTAAACTGAGCCGAAACCCATTGTTGCCAGGATCGAACGTTTTTTTAACTTCTCTGCTTTCATTGGCAGGCAGCGTTTATTTATACTTTCTTTTGAACTCTACCTCGGAAAAAGAATAGTTGAGGAAATGAAACTGCTCCCGCTGGGGCGTTCTGAAACCATCACGAAATCGTGCACTGGCACTCTCTTTTACGCGCGCGTTTCCTCCTCGATCGACGCTCCCGCGGGCGTGTCGCAGAATTCAATGGAGGCGGGTTATTCACGGCAGCTTGCGCACCACAGTAGTGCTGATTTTTTTTAATGTTGGTAATAAAATGGGGAACACTGAGGCAACCGTTTAATAGAGGATTAGGGTCTTTCAAAGGTTGTAGAAGTGGGACATGAATATTAAAGGAAAGTTTTTATGAGGCTTTCTACGATGCGGATGCTCTATAACACATGATAGCAAGCTGTACGTTTGCATCTGATGTAGTTCTGCTTGTGACATGTCCGTCTGTGTTTGGATTTTTTTCGTGCTTGTGCTAGTATACAACAAAGGCACTGACAACATCACATAATGCAATGACTTCGTGGTTGGTGGATCGTTTAGCCATGTGTTTATCTTCGCAGCGTGAAAGTAGCTCTGCGCAGTGGTATCCAAACTGAAGAGGGGCTTTAAACAATGTCGGAATGATTAGGTGTAACCGACAGTGATTCATCAATCACAATAACAGCAACATAAGAAAATGTTGAATTAGAACTGTGCTTTGATGTTGTCAACGAAACTAGCGATCGGGCTACCTGCGAGAGGAGAAACTCTGCAACAGGAATATCATCATCATCTGTGCGTGGATAGCGACAACAGTCTCCTAGAAAATGGCTCGATTTCACTATCACTGTGCTATAGCTATTTTTGTGGTGTGTGTCTGTACTCGTTTCTTCTTTTGATGGACCGCATCTCTTTCATGATTTTGGTGTATGAATCCCTCAAAGAAAACAAAACAAATGCCCTTATGAAAAGAACGCCAAGTAGTGTCATCTCTAATAATATATTCATTTGTTTTCTCCAACAAAGATTCTCGTAAACGATTCCTAACAGTCAGAAAAGTCGCGGTGGAGAAGCTGAATCATCCCACGTAACTGTTTGCAGCGAAGAAAGACTACAGTTGTGCATTTTATGCGATTACCGAGGTGCTTGTGATGCGACAAAGTATGAGCTATGTATTTTATTTATTTTATTTTTATTTATTTATACATACTACAGATTGGCATTCTCATCTGGTCAGGAGGGGCATAAGAAACATCAAGTGATTCGTAACAGAAAAAAAAACATTTATCCATACGCTTTCACAAGTTTGTGAAACAGCAACAAATTGTATAACACAATTTACCACTCTAATCACCGTTCCAGCGATATAGCCAATTGTCAGCTGAAAAAAATCTCATGAGGCATTCAACTGCAGTTGTCAAGTGTTTTGGGAAAATAACTGCATTTGCAAGCGTGCAAATATGGGTGCAAAGGATCGATCATGCGCACAGCGGGTATTCCTAGCAGCGGCTGGCTAAACGCATCAAGTTACATATAAGGCAACTTTTCCTGACATAATTTTGTATAAAAACGTAAATGATTGATGTTTTTTCTCGTTTCTAACGAAGAAATTTGGCATGTAGATGACAACTCCAGTTTGAAGCAATGCACAAATAGCCGAAAAAAAAAATTGCAGCATATGCAGCATATCCACGAGGTGAATGATGACGACGGGGGTAAAGCATGCAGACGGGCGGGCGGATGAATGGATGAACGGATGAATGCGCACACGGACAGACGGACGCATGGACGCACAGATGTATGGGGCGACTGACGGAGGCTTCATCTCAATCATTATTACTCAATCATAGGATATGCTGTGACACCGTTTTTTATTGACATCCAATGCAATGCAACTGGCTACTACGACGACTGCGACGACAGGGGACATGACTCCCGGCGTAGGGAGTTTTGCCTCTAAAAACGCGTGTGTTAATGAGCAGGCCGAAATAGTATTCCAAATGCAGCATTCGGTGATACTTCAACACAAGCAAGAAGAAAGGCGTCTTACCTTGCAAAGTACACTGTTCTTTGTCGGAACGAAGTTTGTTCAGCGGATGTTGTGGAGCCGTTGTAGCTTGCGCTAGCAATCGCGTTTACCTTGGGGTATCATAAAAGGTGCGCGACCATTTTTACTGTGGTTGTTGTAGCCATAGGCGTAGCAGCATTGCATAGCGTCTGCACAAAGCACAAAACAACAAAGCGCCCGCTACGTTTGTTACGCGGAGCGTCGGCAAAAATCGTGCGAGCGAAAAAGAAAAACAAGCAATGCGCAAGATCCGCGCGTCTCAAAGAGGAGACCGCGGATCTTCGCGGACTGCGGACCGCGCAGACCAATCATCGGGAAGTGAAAGGTGTCGGAGACTGGGAGGACGCGAAGTGGGGCAAGAAGGGAAAGAGGACGTCGAGCGCGTGGCACAGGGTACAGTGGATGGCGGTACCTTCCCAAGATCAAAAGGGGCCAGCAAGGGAGTGCCCCTTGATTTTGTGTAGGACTCGCTTGCTGTATTTTGTGCCGACCGGTGTGCCCTCGTGATCTCCGGCGTCAGCGTAGCTCTAGCCGACTGGGCTCGCCCTACGTCATTTCCTGACGCTGACGACCTTCTACAACAGTGTAGCCCTGACCGACTGGACTTGCTCTGTGACCTCGCCGACAAGAGCTCTCGCAAGTGGTGCCCCGTCCTCGGACCTCGGACTCCTATGACCGTGTTTGCATCTTTCCTATCTCTCCTATCTCCTCTATTTGTCGTTGTTCTCTTTGGCTTACCACCTCAAGCCTCTTCCTCTTTTCTACACCTTTACTTCTACCATTTTAATCCCTCCTCACCCCCATCCCTTGTGAGCTACTGTTGATGTGTCGCTCGCTGAAGCAGACAGTTACGGGGCTCACTTTTCTCTTCCTTTCTCTCTTAAAAACCACTTAGTAGTAGATCAAGGGGCTTTATCGGGCGCAGCACGGACGTGCCCTCTGTAGTAAAACTCCACTAGCCGAGAAGAAAAATTGCGCGCAGACACCTCACCGCGCTCTTGTTCAAGGCCACTTCGGGTCGAATCACCGTTCGTGCGTAATTGAAGGTGTTTCAGTGCATACTCACCGGTTCCAAACTTTATTGTGACTGCGTTTAAAAGCTAAATTCGCAGAATTGCCGGCATCGGCGTCGTTGATTGCTATGAAAAAATTTATGATGTTCGTGACCACACACTCAAGATGCAAACAAGAGCAGCCATCTTTAATTTGCTAAGTCATTATAATAAGGAAAAAAAAGTGAAAAGTGCCGCCCGTAACTGTCTATCATTTCCATGACAACACAAGGCGGCACAGGGGTTGGGGTAGTGAGAATAAAAGGGATAGCTAAGGAAAAAATCAAAGAAAGATGGGAGACAAAACATCGCATTCGATCCGTCTCACACAGACAGTGCGTACCCGAACCGCCGCAAGAACCCCCAAACAACCGAAAAAGCCACCGAGAAGGCCGGGAAAATATATCCGTGGAGAAGGTGCATGAAAGGACGGGAGTGCACAAAACACTCTTTTAGGCAAGTAGTCCAAACACGGCAAGAAAAAAAGTTTCAGTTTATTTATATATTATTTTCATTTACAGATACTCTCGGTCCCCATCAGGACTAAGGCAGGAGTGGTAATAATAAATCAACATACAGGAAACAGTCAACGGAACAATAGAATACAGTGATACAGTGATGTACGCCCTATTGTAAATATTCGGACACAAGTGCAGAAAACTGATCACGAGTCCTTGCGTTTACAATATTTGCAGGGGGACAATTCCAGTCACGGGCTGTCGAAAGGAAGAATGAGTACTTGTAGCTGTTCTTGCGAAATCAATTTTCCCTAACGTGCCTACTATGTTTGTTTCGCACTATGCGGGTCCTAGATTAATTTATGTAGCATACGTATCAACAAGTAGCATCTCATAAATGTATAAATAGAAAATACACGTCGTTTCTCCTTCCTCCTGACGTTAAGTAAGGGCAGGTTTGCCCTCACCTAAAGTGGTGTTACGGCATCTTCCCGACGGTATCAGGAATAAATAAACCGCAATGCACATCTTTAAGTTTGCTTCAGTTTTGACTCTGGATCTTTCAAATACAGATCCCACATTTCACAAGCATATTCTAGTATTGGGCGCACGAGCCCTTTATAAGCAGTCAATATCGTGGCTGGAGAAGCCAGTTTAAGGACACGTTGAATATAATTTAATTTCTGGTTGGCTTTCCCTACCACTTTTCTTAATGTGTGGTATCCAGCTAAGGTCAGGTGTTATTAAAATTCCGAGGTATTTGTACTTCGTTACGCGATGAAGTGGTTCTCCTTGTAGAGTGTATGCGATTGACAGAGGTTCAAGTTTGTGTGTGATGGTCATACATGCTATCTTTGCTTGGTTAAAAGAAATCTGCCACATGTCGCACCATTGTTGAACTTTTTATAAGAAGGTATTTAACTGGTCAATAATAAATTTCACCTTTGTATATATGACACAGTCATCTGCGAATAACTTTGCTGTAACTGTGGCCGATTCTTCGATCAGGTCGTTAATGTATACCAGAAACAACACAGGGCCCAAAACTGAACGTTCAGGCACCCCTGATCTTACACCACAGACCCCGAACTTATTTTCATTAATACTGACAAACTGTCGGCGATTAGTAAGAAAGTTTTTCACCTATATGACTACATCTGTATCTTCTATAATAGCCTTTAATTTAATTACCAGTTTTCTAAGATTAGCCTTAATGAAGGCCTTTTCGAAGTCGAGAAAGATCAGATCTATTTGTCGCTTGCCATCACTAGCTTTACTAAAATCTTGAACACTTGCAGTAATTGTGTAACGGTTGACAAACCCTCGCTTAACCCATGTCGATAGTTACTAAGAATATTGTTCTGTGACGAAAACAGCCGAATGTACTTAGAAACAATTATTTCTAACACCTTACAGCAGCTTGACGTTAGCGCAATGGGCCTATACTTGGCAGTAGACGTGGTGCCACCGTCTTTGAATACGGGTATAACTTTACTTATTTTCTATTCTTCAGGAGGTGTACCTGACCATAGTGGCTTCGTAAAGATAATGAAGAGGTACTTCACAGTACATTCATCATACCTCTTTAAAAATAGATATGATATCCCATCGGGACCTGCCGATTTCTTTATATTTAGGTTCAGCAGCAAACTTAATGCTCCTTTGTATGTTGACCGCAATTCCTCTGCAACTGAGCGAGCATTTAAGTTCATGATACTGCAATATCCACACTAGTGGATATTGCAGTATTACGCACTTAAATGCTCGCTCAGCTTGCAACAAGCACGATGATATAACTACGTTTCTCGACGAATTCTCGTTTAAATTGAACATCTTCATGATTTCTGAACCTTGGTACACGTGCAATGACGAGGTACTATGCTTGCCAACGTATAAATCGTTCTTTCTAAACAGGCCCTCTCGTCGAGGGGGAGGTGTGTTGCAACTAATTGGTGACCAATTAGTTTGCAGCCTTCTCTTAGACTTTTCAGCGATTACACCAGACTATGAGGCATTATCACTAGCATGTCAAAAGTATGTATATGTGGTAGTTTATCGTCCACCTGACGGAAAAACAGAAGCATTTTTCCAATTTCTTGAAAATCTGCTTACGTATGCGTGCACTAACAAGTTGCACATTATCATAGGGGGCGACTGCAACATAAACCTTTTACAGCAAACTGAAACCTCTGGTAACTTCCAACTATTACTTGATCCTTTTGCGTGTGCTAATATTATTACTGAACCTACACGTGTCACTTCAGATACAGAAAGCCTTATCGACTTACTTACTACAAATGACATAAGTGATTCAACCGTTTCTGGAACTGTTATTGCCGATATTAGTGATCACTACCCTATATACATGTTTCCAAATCACAACGAGTATCTTAATCGTGCAAAAGTATCAACTGCAGAATAATACAAAATACAAGAAATTAGTACCAAAACATTAGACACTTTTAGGCGTGAAATTGCGCAGATTTGTTGGGATCCTGTCTATAAATCAGTTAACGCTAATGAGGCGTATGAAATATTCATGTGCCTGTTAAGAAAAACTTACGATAAGTGTTTCAATTATAAAACTGTCAAAACCCTAAAGAAAGGTCGGAAACAATGGATGACGCGAGAATGTCTGGAAATGATTAAGAAGAAAAATCTACTGTACGCGAAATTCGTGAAAACAAGACACAATAACGATCTTTCGGAATTCAAGCGGTATAGAAATTTTGTAACGAAGCACCTGAGAAAAACTAAGGATGCGTACTATGAAGCACTCTTTAGGAGGGTTAGCACTCGTGGCGACGTGGTTTGGCGAGAAATAAATAAGCTTCTAAATAGAAGTTGCTCTCGAGACAACGCGCTTGAGTTAATCATAGATAACAAGTTAGTAAAAGGTAGAGAACTTGCTAATAAATTTAACGTGTACTTCACAACGCTGGTGTCATCTGCATCTGATTTATCAAACCCTTCTCGTGCCTGTAATAATGATTACATGAACTTTCTAGGTGTGCCAAACATGAGCACTGCATATTTTTTAAACACAACTCCAGAAGAAGTATTGTCTGTATTTATGTCACTAAAAAACACTACTGCTCGGGACATAGATGACCTACAACTTAAGCCTATTAAAGCAGCACTTGATCTTTTGTTACCTGTTCTTACCCGTCGTTTTAATATCTGCTTATCTACGGGAGTTTTCGCAGAAAGAATGAAGCATGCGAGAGTTAGTGTCTTATACAAATCTGGTGACCGAAATATCTTTTCTAATTATCGTGCGATCTCCATACTTCCTGTTATATCTAAAGGGCTAGACAAAATCATGTATCAACGTGTCATGTCTTTTTGTGAAAAGTACTCTATATTATCACCGCATCAATTTGGCTTCCGATGGGGCACGTCCACGGAACTGGCTCTCCTCACACAAAAAGAACTCATACTTAACTCATTTGAAAAGAAACTGTTAACACTGGGTGTTTTTATTGACTATTCCAAAGCGTTCGATAGAATCAACCACGAAGTACTCTATGCAAAATTGCGTCATTATAGTTTTCGGGGAACCCCACTTGACTTTCTGAAATCTTATTTATCACAAACAAAGCAATCTGTAGTTATAAATGACAGCCAATCCTCTCTACTAACCATAACGTCAGGTGTACCTCAGGGCAGCATATTAGGGCCCCTACTGTTTAATATTTACATAAACGACATAACAAGTGTCAGCAAATATGTTGACTTCATAATTTATGCAGATGACACTAGTATATTTTTTCATGGTAATGATTTAGGTAAGCTTGCAGACTCAGCCAACAACATTCTTAACGACATCTTCATATGGAGTACTGCAAATTATTTATTGATTAACACAAAAAAAATCCAAAGCTGTGGTATTCCCACCGGTTCAGAAGGCTGTCTGTCGTGGTTTGGATATATATCTCGGGCCCGAAAAAAATCGAGGTTGTCAAAAAAGTTGAATCATTAGGAGTAATTTTTAATGAAAATCTTAATTGAGACAAACACGTTAATAATGTAACTAGAAATATAGCTAGGACGTGTGGTGCTCTCTCTAAATTTCGACAGATACTTCCAGCAAACATTAAACTTTTCTTCTATAATACGTTGTTTTCATCTTACATAAACTATTGTAGTCTAGTGTGGGCAGATACATCTAAAGCAAATCGGAACAAAATATTTTTACTTAAGAAAAAAGCGATTCGTCATATTGCAAACGTACCATACGACGCATATACAAGTCATTTATTCAGAGAATATAAGGTTTTACCCATCGATCACATACACAGCTTCAAACTTATTATGAAATACAAACAAAGCTTGCTATCAAACAAAACTTGTTTTCTTAAACTGTGTAACCTCAGAAAAAATACACGATCCTATTAGGACATTCGGAAAAGGCTTTCCTGGTTCGTTCCTTATTCGCGAACTAATCACAGTTTGAGAAGACTTGAACACTGTATTCCAGCTTGTTTTAACGTTTTTGAAAATAAAAACATCGACATCTTTAATAGACATAAAAAACAACTTAAGAACCTTTTCATCCAAAATGGCGGCATGTAGTTTAGCTTCTCTTAGTTGTCCGGCTACAATACTATATGTAAAAAAACACCCTATAATAGTGCTCGTGTTTAACATGGCATCCTATGATGTTTGCTTTCTTTGACATTTTTTTTCGTTGCTTTTTTAGGAGTGAAACATGCAACATTGCACTCGTCAGTGTTTCCCTTGTGCATGAAAACTTGTGCTTTTCGCATACCCAGTGTTGTAAACGTTGTATAATCATTTTGTAATACTTTGGTAGCCGTTTAGCAACGTGTGCATTGTTTCATGATTGACCGCATGCTGTTTTCTTTTGTTTTTGTTGTTTTTCTCTCTTTGTGATTTGCTTATTTTATGTAAACCTGAAACTGATGTAATTTTGATGCATTTTCTTTTTATTTTCTAATTTCTTGAAGTTTTGAAAATCGACGTCAAATTGTTTTTTCATGTTTTATGCTCTGCGGATTTTTGTAATGCCAAGTGAAAAGGGGTAGGAGCCTCGTCAAGCTGCTAACATAGCAGTTTTTTGCTCTTATCCTTGAGTTTTCTTTTTCGCAACTCTGTGAAGAAAATGCTCAATAAAACTGAAACTAAAACTGGAACTGAAACTGGAGCTGTTGGTGTACCTCAAAGTTTGACTGCTTTTCATCATTATTGGAGACGACACTAGCAAAAAGGTCATTGAAAAAATCACATTTAGCCTCAATAGATCTTTGTTGTGTGCATATTTTATTGACTGCCTTCTTAGTTGGAGCCAGGTGCATCCAAAGCTTTTAAGGTGATTGGCGTAAAATTGTATCCTTGTTGACACCATAATACTCGTCCTTAGATTCTTTCATCTATAATTTTAACTGTATAATTAAGTGTGACACGTCATCATGAACAGCGGAATTACGTGTACGCTTATAAAATGCCCTACGCCTTGCCACGCTTTTTTTCAGTTGTATGATCTGTCTTGTATTCCATGGGCTGTGCACCCATTTTGATTTACTTTTGAGAGGAACATAGCGGCTTATACATTTGTGAACCGTTCTCTTAAAGTTTAACCACAACTCATCGATATGCGCAGATTCATCTTGACTAAATTTTTCACACTCTCGAAACGAAAGGCCAGTTCATCTATTATTGAAGTATCATCAGGTTCTTTGAACTGTCTATAATGTGAAACATGTCTAGGGACCCTTGAAAAGCAACCTATATTTAAAAACAATCCTACAATTCAGTGATCCGAGATCCTGGGTAGAATATCAGCTCTATAGTATCTCTATACAATGCTATGGCTTAAAAAGAAGTGGTCAAGAACAGATTTGCCATTACCGCAGACCCTAGTAAAGTCCCGTACTACTTGTGTTAGCTCATGTTAAAAGCACATATCTATAACTGCTGCACCTGCATCACGGTCTCACGTACCCGTTTCTATTTCGTCCTATTTAACGTCTGGAACTTTAACATTTCCCGCTATGATAACGTTTTTGTTCTGAACGAGTAAGTCTTGCAGTTTCTTACTCAGGGCACCAATACTGGCGGCAGTACTTCCCGGAGCACGATATACGCATCCCACAATCAAGTAGGGGCGGCCAAGAATTTCGCAACATGTAGCTTCAATGTCAGACGGTTTGTAAAGGACCGTATTTTTGAGGCTGCATTCCAGAAAGATGGCAACGCCCCCACCCCTGCTACGGCGGTCATTTCTGATCACGTTATATCCTGTGGGGCATAATAAACAATTTCGGACATTTTCATGTAGCCACGTTTATGTTACAAGTACAATATGTGGGTGATGCTCAAATAAATTGTGCTCCAGGTCCAAAGCCTTGTTAACAAGGCTACGAGCAATGACGTTCAGTAGCCGAAGCTTGCCCGGAAGTGCATATCATTCATTTAAATAAGCAGTGGTTCTTGCAGCTGTATTAGACGGGCTGTCAGTCAGCCAATAGGGTTGATTTGTGGCTTCATCCCATGCATACGTCACTCCATTTATTATCTTTTTATTATACAGAAGTGCAACCATGTCTTTGCTTTTTCATTGTATTTTCCTTCTCACATCATGCGAAAAGTCTCCATTGATGAAAATATTCGTGCCCTTAAGCCTAATGCGATTGCGTAGTGCGTCCTTTTTTTCAGTGAGGCTTCCCAGGCGCACAATGATCAGTCTTGGTCCGTTTGAAGAAGGTTTTCCAATTCGATGTATACGTTCGACATTTGTTGCTGATAGATTCAGTTTTCTCTGCAGAATTCCCACTACAACCTCCTGCTTCAAAGTTGGCTCTGTCTCATTCTGCGCATCTGGAAGGCCTCTGATTACAATAATATTACTTCTACTGTGATTCTCTATTTGGTCAACCTTTTTTTATCAGTTTTGCCACAGTGGATAGCAGAAATGATAATTATGTTTCAGTCTCCTCTACCCTTTTTACCAGTGCAGGTATCTGGGACAAAGTCATTTCGACACTAACAATTTTTCGTTCCATTTCGGATTATTTTGCTTTGTTTTACCTTCGCCACTCTATTAGCCGCAAGAGCAACTCCTGCGTTTCAGGGCTGGGGTTTGTTTCCACGTCTCCACTACGCGCTAGTAACAACAATATGACCCTTCAACACTCGGCAAAAAGCACAATGATTGCCTATGGGCTCGGCAGCACTAAACTACAACGACAGTCATCTCGAATAGAGTCATAGTAATGTTTCGCGCCAACCTGTGCAAGCAGCAAGACAGGGTTTAGCATTCTTGTCTGTCCGACGCTGCCAAGCCCACTGACGGCACAGCTATCATCCTGGCTCAAAGAAACCACCCCCTGGGTTGGTGTTGATGATGCTAGGGCTTTCGCTGTCCATGCACACTCAGCGACAATTGCCCGCTCCATAGATCCGTAGATTTCATGAAACTTGCGCACGTCCAATCACGAAGCAGCGTGTTCCGGCGGAGTAATGCCGTTATCAGCCTTTTGTGAAGACGAACGAAGCAGCAGCAGCACTTGTAAAAACAGAAAAACAGGGTTTAGCATTCTTGTCTCTGTGGTGCTGCAAGCCCACTGACAAAACAGATAGCCTCCTGGCTTGAAGAAACCGCCCCATAGGTTAATGTAAATGGTGCTAGGGCTTTCGCTCTCCATGCGCCCTCGGCGACAATTGCCCGTTCCGTAGATCCGTAGATTTCATAAAACTTGCGCACGTTCAAACACCAAGCAGCATGTTCCGGCGGAGTAATGCCGTTATCGGCCTGTTTTGTAGACGAACAAATTACAGCATCACCTGTGCAAACAGCTAGACAAGATTTAGCATTCTTGTCTTTCCGCTGCTGCCAACCCACTCTTCGCACTAGAGTAGAAAAAACTGTTCGGTTGAAGTCACAGATCACAGTCCTGTTGGTCTCGATGAAGCATTCTAGCTGCAGAGTGGGCAAACACTCGCCTGGCCATGTAGTCCAAGCCAGGGAAAGGAAAAAAAAGTTCAGTTACACCTAAAGTATAAAAAGGAGAAAAAAAAGTCACAACTTTGCCACAGAGGCGAAGCAATGAACGCGATAGCAATAAAATGGAAGGCCATGCGCAGAATGGCAAGCAGATCAAAACATACCCCGCGTTTATCAGGCACGCAAAAAACGTACTCACAGGTACAGATGAACGCCAATAGGCGTCTCAGTGGTTAATCCGCTGTGTCTGGAAAGCACGCTCTTTTCGAGAACGAAGGCTGTGGAACGATTGCAGTGACTTTTGTTAGCCCCGTAACTGCAACATAATTGTTCCAGTGCAAGCCCAACGCCCGCCAAGACATTTTCTTCTCCCCACCAGGAGATAAAGGCTCTCGACAGATCCTTACCTCTCCGGGGGCCAAAATACGCGTGAGATATGAGAGCCGCCGCACGCCCTTTGCATCATCTTGGTGATATCTGAAAACACCATTGTCCCCCCTCCTCCAAAAATGCCCTCTAAGAGCGGTAAGTGGTAGACATAAATGGTTTGCCATTTGAACGTTTAGGTAGGTAGCCTTCGGTGGTTCAGTGGTAAGTGCCATACATCCATGAAGTGGAGGTCCCACGTTCGATTCCACGTACCAGACTCTTTTTTGTAATCTTTTTTATTTTATTGTTTTCATATGTATAGATACGTATACAGCCAGGGTGCATGACGCCGACGCTGGCGGCAAAATACATCCGAGAATGTCCATATAATTGCTATCGCAATAAAAGAAAGTTCAGCTGAACACACACATGAGAGTGCCGATGGACTCGATGTCCTAATCAAGTCACCCTAATTCATCGGGAGGATGACCTCATGCGCAGAAAGAGCCGCAGCACACAGTCCATGAACCGGAGAATCCGGCGACAGGAACACGATCACAACGTGCATTGCCGCCACAAGTGCATTATTCAATGTGTCCTTCGGGTCAAGCTCGGGGGTCGCGTTATCCGGTGAAAGGGGGGGGGGGGTGGAATACGTGTGCTTGCAGAAGCACGAGGTGCACAGGTAAGAGGGCAAGGGGCGTATGCCAATGCCGACCAATCATCAGAGGCGACAGAGTCGCGAAAGGAGTTGCCCTTGACGGCTGCCTCACTTGTCGATGTTGATAGCGGTCCTGGCCTTCTCCAGCGATTCGCGGCACGTGACGGGGCCATCAGAGGAGGCGATTATGACGACGGCTTTGCGCTGAATCTCCCAGAAAGGGTTGCACAGATCGTTAGCCGGGTGGGTGCAGCTGCATGAATGCCGCCGCAGTTCACGCAGCGAGGGCGCTCCGCAGGGCTGCCACCACTGCGGAAGCAGCGTTATTCACGCGAGTAGGTCGCCGTGGCGTGGCCGAAGCGGCCGCAATGAACGCGCTGTAGTTGTCACGGCAGGCGCGGACGGACTAAAGTTACTTTAAATGGTACCTACGTAAGGGTGTAAGTATACAGTAACTCAAGGACGGAGTGGCCTCCACAGCTTGAAACGGAACACCTCCAGTTATACGGTGGTCCCCTCAAAGGTGATGGTGGCACGCCTGCCACGGCAAGCACACGAAACAACTGGAATGGCCGAGTCGATGTTCGCCGCGATGCCAGCGGTCTCCAAGTCCTTGTCAACCCCGTGCACTCTAAACACGAAAACCACCAGACTGGAGTTTGTGGCTTGTCCTCTAGATCAATCCCGTCTGTAGAGAATTTTATGCCCTCGATATGGGAGTAAAGAAAAACGCTCATGTGGTAGTTCCTACAAAGGGCGTAGATTGGGAAAGAACTTTACTCCCTTCGTGGCTAAGAGAAAACAAAGCCGTAGTTTTATGGTTCTTACTTGGGAGTATTTTATGGTTCTTACTTGGGAGTAATGCCCAACTAGAGCATTATTTTAATCCCTTCCGGCTGTTCTGAAGTGGCAAAGCGCGAGTATTTTAGTTACTTGACCACGCTGCTTTGTCTTTTTTTATGTTCTATTTCGGAGTGAATAAGTGGAATCTAGGGTGTTTTAACTCGCGGCTCGGGAAAGTACTTTGGGTAATGATAGGGAGTAACCGCTGCAGCCGGAACTCCCTTTGAGCAAGCATTCTTGCAAGGCTGCAGGCTGTGTTCGAAAAACATTTGACGCGAACAAGAGCTATTTATAGCCAAACACCGAAGCAAAATACGAATCAATTTAGAGTTCTCGTCTATGCACTACAAGAGCACGCAGACTGAATATTTAATGTATTTTTATGGAGGTTAAGTTACACACAATATATAACTCTTGTGTTCATTTCATGAGTGAGCATGATTAATGATCGCAGGATTTGTACAGCACGAGCACGATAATTACCATCACACAAAGCACCTAAATTACAAACACTACAAAGAAAAGCTTTTTCACACATTTCTACCATAGAGTTGAAAAGTAAAAAAATGAAATGAAATGCAGTCATCCAAACACACTCTGCCAATCACATTAAACTACCCGACTAGAAATCTGCTAAACTTCTATTATAAGACCACCTAATTTAGTAAAAAGTGCATTTATGCAGCCCTGGCACTGTGGATGACTATAGCAAATAACATATATGTTGAAGGTAATTATAGTGTCAATAGATGAACTTACAGCACTTGTTTGAATTCAATGCTATACCAGTGACTGAAGTTCCCCTGGAGATTTTCGGACATTTTCCCGTAGCACACATCTAACATAAGAATAAAAGAAAAATCCTCAAATACACAAAATGAATGCAGCTACATTCTTCTAAAAGAAAATAAAAACCTGAAAGCACTGTTGGATCAGCATTGAGGTTGCAGCAAAGCCATTTTCACCAGACTAGCCCATATCACCTTCAAATCACAACAGTACAGAAGAGGTTGAAGAGTGTACTACAAAAAAATTGTTGCTTCAATACGATTGAACCATATCGATCAAGCTCAAGGAAGGCATTCATGAACATATGAAGAAACGAACATTCCGCAGAACTAGGCAATGAATTAAGAGTACTAAAAACATACAACCTTACAAAACTCAGCAGCACAAGCAGACGGCTTTTTTGTCTCATTTTCTGTGTACTTTCTGCTAATGCTTTGTAATGAATACATTCAAGATTGTCTAAACTACAGCTTTACTATCATATTGCAATTAAAATGACATTGAAGCAAACCAGCACGCACAACAAATTAAAAAATGCAGCATTACAACATCAGAACTTACACTACACTTTCATAAGTTGTCACTGACGTCAGCTAGCATACTTGCGCACATTTGGGTCATGCCATATCATAGTATCCAGTGTTTTTCTCACCACCAAGAATATAGCTAAACTAAATTCTACGTGTTTTTTGAAGTTTACATTTGCCTTGCTCGTTTGTTTACGTTGCCGAAAATTTTCTTCATATTTAAGAGAGTCTGTAGTTTTTCGCTGACTGAGGTAAAGGGCGTTAAAAAACAATTTTTAGAAGATAATTTTAGAATCCACTAAATAGAATAATATTTACGGCAAGTAATCAAAATGATGCAACTGCAAAAATATTGACATACTTATGAAAATCAATTCCTTGGGGGTTTTTCACACGAGCGTAATGCATGACTTCGTTGAACCATATTTTTTCCAGGACCTTGACCAGCTCAAAGAGCGCACACAGAATATGTGAGGTCAGCCGCGTTAACATGCTACAAATTAAAGGTAATTTAACCGCTTAGGGTGAAGCAGATCATCCCGAAAAAGAAAATGCGAATTTCACTTTGAAAAAAAAAACGCTGTTTAAAACAGCAAAAAACTCACCTTGGTGTTGGGCTAAAAATATGCACGGTTGTTCTTTTCAAAGTGTTATGTATGGGCTAATCAAAGATGCAGTTACTAGACAGTACTTTTTTTGGCTTCAGAAATAATTTTTGAATAATTATTCCTCACAGATTTTTTACTATGCCACTCAAGCAGCATGGTGCATTCGTAAAGGCAATCCTCCACTCAAGTCGACTGGCCTAAAATGCAGAAGGCAAACTTCGTGCTATATACCAGAAAACTAATTTATCATCTGCATTCTGTCGCTAACAGAAATGCATAACAATGAATGTGGTCAATGTGGTGACACCAGCTAAACTATTCAGCATTAGAGATTTACAGTCACAAACGCTTCTTTCTTATGAACGTCTGCAAATGAGGAAGGCGTGTTTTACACACCTAAAAAAAGCTTATTCATAACCAGTACGCAAGTACCATTCCCAAAATACACTGATGAAAGCAGTCTTAATAGAAACTATTCATTTTTTCAAGCTTTCAGAGACTACCTTGCTCCTTGAGACCCAAACCCTGTCATATGACTACACACAAATGAAGATCTTTATATTAAGAGCTCAGAGGCTAGCCTACTGTCTTCTCTCGCTTATGTCATGGGTAATGTAGTGTTAATGCGTATTGTATACTTTTTAACGGCCTGACAGCTCTTTACGGAGTCATCACTAGGAAAGGAGATAGAGCTGCTTGAATCCCCCTTCCCCCTTGCTGTTAAGATATTTCCGTTTAAGTTATTCATAAGCATATACAAGTGTACAATCATACAAGTGCATACACGAATGTACATAAAGCGCGGCTGAAATCACTTTTTTATTCTTTCACAGCGCGCCAATTGAAAATACTTCTTTTTCCATAAAACCTGTCACCACACTTTAGCCACATTCCTTGTAGTGCACCTGTGTTGGCAGTGTGACACAGATGATAACTCCATTTCTTTTACGGTTGCTTTATAGTTGCACAAAGATTGGCATCTACATTTCTGTCAGTGGGATTGGGCTGAAGATAGCCTTTGCAAGTGCATCATGTTGCAGAGTTACGTAGGTCAAAAGCAGTAAAAGAAACATTTCATTAAAAAATATTTTTTGTAAACATAAAACTCTAATAACTGCACCTATGTTCAGCTAATACATACCGCTTTCAAATGAGATAACATGCATATTTTTGTCCAAGCTCCAAGGTGCTTTTCTGACGCTGTATACAGAGCTTCCCCCTCCCAAAAAATTAAAAAATAGCAAATTTTTGAAGACGATCTGCTCCACTTTCAGTGCCTAAACTATTTTATTTTTTGCATGTCAAACAGGCCAGCTGTAAATTTTCTGTGCGCGCTTTTTGATCTTGCCATCTTGCCATGTTTTCTGAAAAAAATGCCGAATTTGGCAACTATTCAGTTTTGCTGGTGTGAGAAGCCCTCGAAGAATTGATATACATAAATGAATCATTATTTTTACAGTTACATTGCTTCACTACGTTGCCACAAATACCAGTTCATCGAGGTAATTACAAAACATCTTATGGCAAAAATTGTTTTTGACGCCCTCTAACTCAGTCGGCCGAAAACTACAGACTTACAGTAGGCACGAAAACTTTTGGCAACGAAAAGAAAGAACCAAGGCGAGTGCTTTGAGAATTGTGAATTTTTTCGGCCACGTTTGTGATGGTCGGGAAAATGCTGGTTGGCTTGGCATGGGTTAGCACAGATTTAACGCACTACCTGAAAGGAAATTCAAAAAAAGAGGATCGTTTTCATGGGGCTTATTTTTTGTTAGACAAAACAACACCAATTCAATTGACAATTAGGACAGCAAAAAGATTGTGGCCGACAACTATCAACTATTGTGTAATAATTATGGTGTCAAATAAAGAGGTCTTGGCAGGTGAAAAATCAATGCTGCACTGAATGTAACACCGACCAATCTGTTACGATGACCAAAGTTTCGCATTGAGCTTTCTCTCACTAGTTTGCAAGACACAATTTACCTAACATATATGCACGGCTGAATGATCTGTCTGCGCCCAGTCAAAAAACCAGTGGAGTATTCAGGAACCACGACTCCATATAAAATCCTATTGAGTGATCATTTAGACAGCACCTATGTGTTGGTTTATATACCCTGCCACCACTCTTAAGGCAAAGGTAATGTCAATGAAAACGTTACTGTTACCTGCAATCAAACTTATTAGGAGAGTACCAGGAGAGAAGAACTTTTGTGAGAAAAAAAGAACAACAGAGCAAGACAATCACCACTATTTTTTATAATTTATGTCAAGAGCTTCAAATTGCAGCAGTTTGTATAAAAGTTGAATGATGCGTGCTCCGCGAACGATTCTCTGGGTGTTTTTCACGTGTATTCCACGTGAGGGGCAAGAACGTAGGGTCTTCCAGAAAATGGTGATTACACTTGAAGAACACGCATTCTGTCATAGTGAAGCACAAGGACAATTAGTCCTTCTGCACCAAGTAAGGCCGAAACAGCGCTTGTGCCTGCGATAGCAAAAAGAAAGGAGCACTTCAAAAAAGAGTTGATAATTGGGCTGCTTTATGTTTGGACATAAAATCTATTGCGGCTAGCGCAACTAGACAGGACTAATATCAGATAAGAACAGACTAGCACAGGCGCAACACTATTGCAACACTAAACAAAACTGAGCTAAACTGTAACATTCAGTGTCGATGTTGTTGAGCCAATAAAAAATACTGTTTAACAACGCATGGTCTGTGCAGTTAAGCTTGAAAATGCATGTTTCACAACCATGTCTTATTTTGATGGTGTCACGGACCATTATATCTGTTTTACATGAAGAACATGTAAAGTGCTTGGTGAGCCGGAATTGCATAGAATGGTGCATATCAGAGTTTCAAAACAACCGGCATTCGAAAAGGGGACTGTTTTGAAAGAATTTTTTCAGTTGCTTCATTACTGACTATGGGCGCTACTTGAAGTGACTGTGACGATGTAAGGTAATTAAAAGGCTAGTTTCAAAAACGAAAACATTTTTCTAAAAAAATCAAAGCTTGTTGCTAAAGTGCCCAACAAGAAAGGTTGAAGTATTGCATTACCATAACGTCGTGTAATTCGAAAATAGGGTAGTGTCAGGAAAGCGCAACGCCAACATGGTTCCGATGGCGCCAATGCTCCGAAATCTGCAGCCAAGGTCCCTAGCCGCTTGGTAGCATGTGTTACTCAGCTCGTGACTGCTTCTGTGCAGAGCTGATAGACGAGCGGACGAGATTCGGCCTCCTCACGCTCGCGTCTGAAACAAGGCAAAGTTGATGTATAGCATAGAAATAGAGGCGTTACAAATTTGGCACTGGGGCCGATGGTTTAGGGACTCGAAGAGCTGAGATGTCTTCTCTCGCACGAATGCGTCGGCTTCTCTCTGACGGATACGTCCACTGCTGGCGACGCGACACTTGACTTTTTTTACAGGCACTGGGAAGACCTTTTTCGTCACCAACGTCAAACCAGAAGTGCCACTGGCCGTGATGTCAGAATCCTCCAATGAGGACCCACCACTGGGCTGCATCATGATTATCAATTTGGAGCCACGCTGCGCTTGATTGCACCCAAGAACCAGTGGTGTTGCCACGCATTGCGTAAAACTCGCCAGACTGGAAGGTGCCAATTGCTTCAACGGGCTCGTGGGCTAAGGGAGCTCGCTGTGCGTTGCGTCAAATAGACCGGCGCCGCCACTAGATGAAATCGTTCAGTTGATCGTGTCAGGCGGGCTTGGTCACTGGCCTTGACACAGATTGCCTTTGCAGAGGCATTGACGTTTGGTGGGGACTCCCAGGCGTAACAGCACCCCCGCCGCCAGACAATGCGCCGGAAAGACGAGCTGCTTCCACATGACTCCGATGTCGGGCACGCTCGTTCGCCAGGACCCTTCGGGTTCGCCTCCAAGACCATGGGGATAATGTAGCTCTAGGCTCAGTTCGGTGAACAAATCCCATTCTTGAAGACGGATCCTAACTCCATTGGCTTGTCGCCACAACTTGATGACCAGCTTCGCTCGTCTCTTCTGAAAATTTTAGGGGCGAAGCCCTTCAGAGCGGCACCCGTTCGTCCCTCGTAGTCGTAGTCGTAGTGTGTAACCAGTCTTACGTTTTGACCTGCAACGTGGTGCCGGTGGGAGATTTCTCCTGTGCGTTGTTAAACGATAAAAAACTCGTAGCGTGCGCGTTAACTAAAAGCCAAATTTTCCAGTCTCTCATTCCCCATTAGCAGCCATTGGCATGTACATTGAGCACTATCTGACAAGAAAGGGTTGCTACGTTATACTCGCTGGGCGTAACCTTCTTGGTTTTAGAAATGTTTAGTGAGCGTTGAGCCACATTGCCATGAATATTGACACACCTCGATGGGCGCATGAAGAGGAAGAGGTAGAAGCGGTCTGGCTCACGAGCAGCTCGGTCGCCGGTTTCTGGCTCTGAGCTGTACCGATCTCAACCATTTTCCTGTAAATAAACGCGTTCCTTCGTCACAGTTGTGGTGGAAGGTGCTGGGTAAGCCAGCTACTGTCAAGCGAGACCGGAGAGCAGCCGTCTACTAACGACGGAACCGCAAGAGCACGAGCTTCGCCGCAGCCGTCGACTAGCGGGCTTGCCACCACTACCTCAAGATATGAACTTGGACGGAGACATCCAGCAGCCGGTCGCGAGGGCGCCGTCTTTCCACTACCGAGAGCCACGCACATTTACAGGAAAACCTGGCGATGACGTTGAAGAATGGCTCAGCCACTATCAACGGGTGAGCCGAGCCAATGGCTGGAATGCGGCCAGCCAGTTGTCCCACGTGGGTCTATTTCTCGATGGCAGTGCTTTAGTGTGGTTCGAGAATCACGAAGACACCTTGACAACATGGGACCAGTTTATGGAGGAGATCAAGAAGTGCTTTGGCGACCCTGCGACGAAGAAGAAACGTGCAGAGCAAATGTTGTCGCAGAGAGCTCAAGCTTGTGGTGAGACATGCAGAACCTACATTGAGGAGGTACTGAAACTGTGCAAATGTGTGGACACCAACATGACGGAAGAGGACAAGGTGGGCCACATTCTCAAAGGAATTGCGGAAGACGTCTACCACTTCCTTATCGGCAAGGAGAGTCTTGAGTCTGTGGCCGATGTGATTGGGCACTGCCGAACGTTTGAGGCCCTGAAGACTCGCCGCATCACTACGAAGTTCGGACGCCTTGCCAATGTTACGACCGTCGCCACTGTCGATGTGTGCCAAGACTCCGTGCCTACCGACCTTTCGTCAACGATTCGCCTCATTGTACGTGAGGAACTTCGTCGTCACCTTTACGCGCCCTTGAACGCCCGAGAACCACCGTGCGATACACCGTCCACAAGTATCAATGCTACGAGTTTCGAGGAGCGCAGCTATTCCAACCGCGGCCCTCAGCTAAGGGCTCCACCACCGGCGTCTTCTTATGTAGAGTCGCCTCATGCTCCCCACAGTCGTTACGGCTACAACAGCCATCCACCTCCTTTTGCGTCTCAGTGGGAACAGAGCGCCGCGTACCCTCAACATCCAGCGACGTTCCCTATGCCCCGTGAACGGCCCGTCTGCTACCAGTGCGGTGTTCGTGGACATATCGCCCGATTTTGCCCAATGCGACGTAATCCACGTTCGACATTCCCTCAGAGATCCGCGACGTTTGCACAACGAAGCCAACGGCCTGACTACACCTACTGGCCCCCCAACCCAACTGACGAGCGGCACGCCTACCAGCCGATCAACCGGAGTGATTCGCCCGGATCTGTGCGCAGCTTAACGCCGCCCACCACCCGTCCACCTCGGTCACCATCTCCACGGCGCCGGTCACGAATGTCGTCTCCGCCACCGGGAAACTAGCCAGCGCGGCCGACGGAGGTGAGGTCGCTGGACGTACCGATTTTCATCAAAGAATGCCTCCACCAGTTTCTATGCTTCAGAATAAGGTTCAGGTACTTGTTGACGACGTTCCCACGATGGCATTGATAGACACTGGCGCAAGTGTTTCCGTGATGAGTTTAGTTTTTAAGCAACGACTGGGCCGTAAGGTTATGTTTCACTGGGACAAACCTGCCACATTTCGGGCAGTGAGCGGCGCATTCTTGCGTCCTGTCGGCGTCTGCACTGCGTCTGTTAGTGTTGCCGGTAAAACGTTCAAGGCGGAATTCACAGTACTGGCTCAATCAACGCATGACGTTATACTTGGCATAGACTTTTTGCGAGAGTGTCGTGCGACCGTGGATTGTGGAGCAGGTGAGGTTCTGTTGTCTACTCTCGCCCAGCAGCCTGATTGTGAGAAAGGTAACCTCACTGTAGCTAAAGATGTACTTCTGCCAGCGTGGTCCACGGCCAGCGTACAAGTGACCACTTCGGAAACCAACTCGAGTTTGAATTCACGTGACATAGTGATTGAGCCATTGCCTGTAGCTTGTCTCAAGAAAAACATCTTTGTACCACGGTGCATTGTATCTCTCGCAGACGAGACGGCTCAATTATGGGTGATAAACAGCTCACCCGAGTCGGTTGTACTACCGGCTGGTATGCGCCTTGCCCTGTTCGAAAAGCAGAGCAGCACCTGCATTGGAGCTTTAAGCGATCTTGAAAGGGCGGGTCCGGAAACTTCTGGTATGGAAGCTGAATTTTCAAAAATGGTTAGCAAGTCCATTTCCTCACAGAAGCGCAAAGACCTGGTTGCACTGCTGGCGAGACATGCTAAAGTATTTGATTTTGCACGGACGGTGCCTAGGGCTCAGATACCGACCACGCGCGCTCGTCACAAGATCGATACTGGCTCTGCTCATCCTCTCCGACAAAAGCCCTATCGCGTGTCCGTGTCCGAACGCAAAGTTATTGCTGAACAAGTTGGCGAGATGCTAGCCACTGGTGTAATTCAAGAATCGTCAAGTCCGTGGGCTGCACCTGTTATTTTGGTAAAGAAAAAAAGACGGGTCCTGGAGGTTCTGTGTTGATTATCGGCGTCTCAATTCTATAACCAAGAAGGACGTGTACCCCCTCCCCCGCATTGATGACGTAATTGACTGCCTTCATTCAGCTTCCTACTTTTCTTCGGTAGACTTGCGATCCGGGTATTGGCAGATTCCCATGGATCCAGTTGATAAAGAGAAGACGGCTTTTGTAACGCCAGACGGTCTATTTGAATTTAATGTTATGCCGTTCGGCTTGTGTAATGCTCCGGCAACATTTGAACGCTATATGGATACCGTCTTGAGAGGCCTTAAATGGGAAATTTGTTTATGTTACCTGGACGATGTGGTTATTTTTGGACGAACTTTTGAAGAACATAATCATCGCCTTGACGTTGTTCTAACATGTTTGGAGAAAGCCGCCTTGACACTGAACTCAAAAAAATGTCGTTTCGGTGAACGGCAAACACTGGTTTTAGGACACCTTGTGGACAAAGCTGGTGTTAGGCCGGACCCGCAGAAAGTGGACGCCGTCAGCAAGTTTAAGCAGCCACAGTCTATCCGCGAGCTACGAAGCTTTCTGGGCCTATGCTCTTATTTTCGCCGCTTTGTACCTAATTTTGCTGAAAAGGCCCAGCCACTGACTGACTTGCTGCGCAAGGACGTCCCTTTCCACTGGACACCAAATTGTGAGTCAGCGTTTAAGCAACTAAAGTTCGCTCTCACTTCCGGGCCAATACTATGCCACTTCGATCCCTCTGCTTCCACGGAAATCCACACCGATGCCAGTGGAGTTGGTCTCGGCGCGGTGCTTATTCAACGACACAACAATGCTGAACACGTCGTCGCCTATGCAAGCCGGTCCCTGAGCAAGGCAGAGCGTAATTATACGGTTACCGAATTGGAGTGCCTCGCCGTCGTTTTCGCCGTACACAAGTTTCGCCCCTACATCTACGGTCGTCGTTTCTCAGTCATCACCGATCATCACTCTCTTTGCTGGTTGGTGAGCCTACGTGATCCATCTGGTCGACTTGCGCGATGGGCCATACGGTTACAAGAATTTGACTTCACGGTCCGCTACAAGAGCGGTAATCGCCACGCAGACGCTGACTGCCTGTCACGGCTTCCTCTACCAACGACCGAGTGTGAAGCTGATAATTTTGACGATTTTATCACAGCTATTGACTCTCATTTTCCTGACATCGCGGCTTTCCGGACAGCACAGCACGAGGATCATTGCTTAGATCACCTGTTTGCCTCCGCGAATGACCCGGCCAGTTCAAGCTCTTTTGTAGTCCATGACGCCGTCCTTTACAAGAAGAATTATTCTGGCCAAGGCGCCCGTCTGCTTCTGGTAGTTCCACGCGCTCTACGTCCCCAAATTTTTCGGTTCTGCCATGACAACGCAACCAGTGGGCACATGGGCTTCGCCAGAACGTTTCATCGCATCCAGCAAAGGTTTTACTGGCCCAAGATGCGACGCGACACAGAAAAATACGTAGCGGGTTGCGAACAATGTCAACGTCACAAGCGTCCCACGACTACATCACCCGGACCTCTCCATCCCGTACCACCTCCTAGCTCTCCCTTCGAGATTGTTGGTGTCGACCTTCTAGGTCCGTTTCCGCGGTCAGCCAGTGCCAATCGATGGGTCATCGTGTGCGTCGACCACCTGACGCGCTACGCAGAAACTGCGGCTATACCTACTGCAACAGCCTTTCACGTGTCGCAGTTTATGCTTCGGCATATCATTCTCCGTCATGGCCCTCCACGAGTCGTCATTAGCGACCGGGGACGTCAGTTCGTCGCTGACGTCGTTGAAGAGATCCTACGCCTGTCTGCCAGCCAATTCCGCCACGCAACCCCGTATCACCCCCAGACGAATGGCCTCGTCGAGCGGACCAACAGGACGCTAACGAACATGTTGTCAATTTATGTTGATGCCAAGCACAAAAACTGGGACGAAGTACTGCCCTATATCACATACGCCTACAACACCGCGAAACACGAGACAACAGGGTACGCGCCCTTTTTCCTGCTCTACGCCCGCTCCCCTCGCAGTTGCCTCGACACCATTCTGCCTTTTACGTTAGATGTGGAAACATCGGTTGCCGAGTCACTATGCCGCGCTGAAGAAGCCCGTCGCGTCGCACGCCTTCGAACCATTGCATCTCAACAGCGCTCCAAGACCCGGTACGACGCCCACCATCACTCCGTTGCCTACACAAAGGGTGACCTGGTGTGGTTGTGGACACCTGTCCGCAAACGTGGTTTATGCCAAAAGTTTCTGGCCCACTACTCCGGACCATTTGTAGTCATTGACCGTCTCAGTGACGTCACATACGTCATCTCCGGCGTCACAAGCAATGGTCGGCGCTCTAGCAAGACACAGCTGACACACGTCGCGCGCCTCAAGCCATATCACCACCAACCTTCCTATTGACTCGCCCAGTGGGCATCGTCTGCGAACGGGGGAAATGACACACCTCGATGGGCGCATGAAGAGGAAGAGGTAGAAGCGGTCTGGCTCACGAGCAGCTCGGTCGCCGGTTTCTGGCTCTGAGCTGTACCGATCTCAACCATTTTCCTGTAAATAAACGCGTTCCTTCGTCACAATATAGTTAAGTAGTATATGCCACGAACAGGTTAGATTTGTGGGAGTTAACGTCCCAAACAACCATATGATTATGAGAGACGCCGTAATGAAGATCTCCGGAAATTTCGACCACCTGGGCTTCTTTAACGTGAACCGAAATCTAAGTACACAGGCCTACATCGTTTCCACCTTCATCGGAAATGCAGCCGCCGTAGAGGGGATTTGAACCCGCGACGACAGGGTCAGCAGCCGAGTATCTTAGCCACTAGACCACCGCGGTGGGGCCATGCCATGAACTCAAGGTGGTTGAAGGTTGGAAGTAGGTACGAAGCGCAAGCCGTAAGAAAGTAAAAGCCTAATTCTCGTGTCTCTCATTCCCCACTAGCAGCCATTGGATTGTACACTGAGCAGACCATTCTTCAAGCAGCACAAAGGCCACACATTGTGATCGGCGATTTTAATGCACCTCATCTGCTCTGGGGTAGCACTACAACGAATTATCGCGAAAAGGATTTAGCCAATTTTATATGCAACTATGGACTAAGCGTACTCAATGACAGATCACCTACATTTGTTCGTGACACGTCCTACAGCAGCTGCCTTGACCTCTGTTTCGTTTCCAGAAGCCTTATCTCTTCCGCATGTTGGTGCACAGATTTGGACACTCGCGGCAGTGACCACCTTCCAACCTATGTTCAGTTCAGGTGGTTTCGCCGCACGCACACACGCCAAATTCATCAAAACGACTGGACACTGTTCAAGGCATCTGTCAAGTCTGGCTGTGAGCACACGACCGATCCATCCGAGGTAGAGAACATCATTGCTTCTTCACTGCGTGACACAACCAAACAGGTTAACCCAGCGATGCAGAGATCAGCAGTTGACTCCCAATACGAGGCCCTTCGTGCAATCCGTCCCCGTGCCGAACGCCGATACAGACGAACGAAGTCGCCTTCAGACCTTTCCGCCTGTCGTCGAGCTCAACGACATGTTCTTCGGCATCTCGACAAGATTGACAGGCAACGTTGGAGAAATTTCTGTGGATCTCTGGACCCAAGGCAACCTCTATCTAAAATCTGGCGGGTGGTACGAAGTTTGCAGACAACTCCCTAACAACGTCAACCATTTCAAGCTGTTGCTCTACATCAGGGACAGACAGAAGTTGAGATAGCCAGTGACTACTGTAGCCTCATCGTGGACACCACTGGTGGTCTTGCCACTAATGAGCCTCTTACTACCATTGCGCCTCCATCGTCTGACGAGTGCCTTGATGAACGTTTTACAATACATGAGCTTGACGCTGCGATTTGTGCCTCTCGCCGATCATGGGCACCAGGACCTGACGGAATCACGTATGCTGCACTCAACCATCTTGATACAGAAGCACGACGTATCCTGTTATCTCATTGTAACACTTCATGGGAGTCAGGAGAAGTCCCAGCTAATTGGAAATGCAGTCGCATTATTGCATTGCTAAAGCCGGAGAAGTGTCCTTATGCACTTTCCTCCTACAGACCAATCGCGTTAGCCAGCTGTGTCAGAAAATTGATGGAAAGAATGGTACTGGCACGATTAGAGTGGCTTCTTGAGAGCAACAACTCCTTTCCTGCATTTATGAACGACTTCAGAAGAGGCTGATCTGCCATTGATGGTGTGGTCGACTTGATCACCAGCGTTGAAGAGGAAAGAAGCTGACGCAGACTAGTGGCGGCGGTCTTAGACATAAAGGGTGCCTACGATAACGTGCTGCATTATGCGATCCTTGACGCATTGGAAGATTTCGACATCGGTGGACGACTGTACGCTTGAATTTTTAGCTACCTTAGGGACCGCACCATTTACATGACGACAAGTAACGGAGACACCGATCGATATAAGGTTCATCGTGATGTTCCCCAAGGAGAAGTTCTCAGCCCGATCCTATTCAGTGTAACAATTATCGGCCTAGCAGCAGAACTTCCCAGCACGATGAAGATCACTGCATACGCTGATGACATAGGCATATGGGCATCCCGAACTACTCGTCCGCAATTGTGAGCTCGACTACAGCGTGCAATGACGATCACACACAAATATCTACGACGTCAGGAGCTCCCTCTTTCAATAGACAAATGCGCAGTGCTTGCGTTCACGCGCAAGCATATGTCGCAATACCCGATATTTATTAATGGGACTGCGATACGTGCTGTAACGCACCACAAGTTCTTTGGGGTTGTCGTAAACAGAGATCTATCGTGGACGAAGCATGTCGCAGTACTTGAATCTAAATTGAAGAGCTTTGCTCTCATTCTTCGCCACGTAGCAGGAGCAAGATGGGACCCATCAGAATCATCGCTACTTCAACTCTACAATGCTCTATTTGTGAGATACATTCGATACAACATGCCGGTGCTCTCCAATATGAGACCTAGTTGTTTGAAGACACTAGAGAGTGTTCAAGCTCAATGCTTACGAAGACGCCTGGGTCTACCGCGCTGTACTTCAACAAATGGGACGATCGCAGAGGCTCGGGCTTGTCCCATCAGTGTATACATGCTCTGCGAGCCACTTGGAGTTCGCCTTCGATTACTGAGCAGACACAGACAGCACCCACTGTCAATACTACCCGCCACTCACCCAGATTGCAGTTTCTCAAGAGTATTATCGCAGCATTAAAATATTATACCATCAAGGTTTTTTCGGCCAAATGCCCCTGCAGTGCCTCCGTGGCTCCTGCGTAAACCACCTGTCTCTTTTACGATACCTGTAATTACGAAGAAGTCGCTCATTTCTTCGGTTGGCCTCAGACAACTGACCCTATATCCCATTTGTACAACGTACAGTGATTCTCTGCACGTTTACACCGACGGATCCACCGCGCTAAACACCTCCGCCACAGCCTTTGTCATCCCAGACATGGATATCGCTCGACGATTCAAAGTGGACCATAAAACCACATCAACTGCCGCAGACCTTGTCGCTATCTGGGAGGCAATAAGGTTTATTTTCGGAGAGCGACCTCGAGCCTGGACGATTTTCTGTGATGCGAAACTTGCTTTGCTAACCATTATTTGCATCATGAAGCAAGGTCCGTATTACAGTTTGGCAATAGAAATCACAGAAATTATTCAGGTTGCTTCAACAAATGGTCATCTTATAACTTTCCAGTGGATTCCCGCTCATTGCGGCGTCATGAGAAACGAAGAGGCAGACGCTGAAACTAAAAATGCCTTAAGCAGTCCCCCTGAAGTACGCATTGCATTTTAACGAGCTGACACGAACGCCCTGTTTCGCTGCGTGATGCGTAGCTACACACTTCAGCACTACACCAAACCGGAACGGCGACACTAGCGACTTTACAAATGGGACCCGGAAATGAGGTTACGCATGCCTTCTAAATTGAAACGGCAACTCACAAGTATGATCCACCGCATTCGTCTTGGTGTAGCGTACACCAGACATTACGCACATATCATCGGTCGCAGTGACACCGTTCCTAATTGTGAACACTGTGATGTGCCAGAAACACTTGAGCACATATTTTGTGTCTGCACAGCATACGCACGTGAACGACAAACACAGATTTCTTCTACTGAACTATATCGCAGTAGGTCAATAACTGATGAGACCATGTTGGGCCCTTGGTCAGACACCAACAGTGCAACTGCGGTCACAACAGCAGTTATTACCTTTTTAGAAACAACTGGACTATGTGCGTGGCTATAAAGTGTGTCTCAGCTAAAACGAACGCTACATACTCACCTCTCTATCTCACCATCATCAGCCTTTATTATTTCTTTTCCCCTTTTCCTTCCCCCAGTGTAGAGTAGCAGGCTAGAGCAAGCTATCGCTCAGGCCGACCTCTCTGTCTTTCTGTAAATAAACTTACCTCCTCCTCCTCCTACATTGAGCACTATCTGACAAGAAAGGGTTGCTACGTTCTACTCGCCGGGCGTAACCTCCTTAGGTTTAGAAAGCTTAAGTGAACGTTGGGCCGCAGAGCCATAAATACAGTGAACTAGTATATACCATAAAGTCGAGGTGGTGAAAGATGGGAAGTACACACGAAGCGCAAGCCGTATGAAAGTGTGCGTGTGCCACCCCTCCTTTACTCCTTGGAATGTCCGCTGGATGGCGCTGCTTCTATATCAGGAACATATGATGAAAAGATGCGAGATGGTGGTAATTGTAGTGTTAAATAGATGGACAAACGGACACACAGACAGATGCAAGGAGGGACTCACGGATGGCTGCACCGACGGATGGACGCTGGGGCGGATGCATGGAAGAACGCATGGGCGGACGCACAGATGGACGTGTGGATGCACGAACAGACGCACGTACGGACGGGCAAATGGAAGTACGAATGATCACACAGACGGACGTATGAACGGACGGAAGCAAGAACGAATGGACCGACGGATGCTTCGCCCCACTGTCCATCATTCACTCCATAGATATGCTGCCATTTTTACACGTACAACAATGTATTTAAATAGAATGCAACCTAAAGTTGGCCCCTTGAGATCACTCTAGATGAGAGTGCTCAGCTAACGCCATGACGAAGACAAATTTTCGCCCCGAATTGCCAGCGATAGACCAAAAGGTGGAGAAGGTACTAACTAAAAGCACGGCTCAACGCGTCTGCATTAGCGCTTAGCTTTCCTTTTTTTCTTTGTTGTGAACGTCAAAGATGTGCTTTTGGTGTATAATGCTCTATCTCAGTAACCGGCTACTTTTAGGTGACGATACCTCTGCGGTACCAAGAGCTGCTTATACTTGAGACGTTGCACACCTGTGTAACTGCAATATAGGCGTCCTGATTTCTCACAAAAAGAAAGAATATCTCTCTTGGTTTCCAACTTTACGCTTTTTATTGGCGCTTTATTCGAGAGGTCCTCGCGCTGCTCTCAAATGAGCGTTTCTCGATCAACCCTTGACAGCCCACTCCTACTTTCCGTACAGGCGAGAGCGTTGCAACCCCCTCAGTCTGACTCAAGGGTGGCATTTCGTCTCCTTCGCTAACAAATACTGCGCCACTCGCATCGGCGATAGGCTTCTCGAGTGACTGCTTAAATGACTCACACAGAAAATTTTCTGTCTGAGGTTCTGTTGACTCGCCACAATGATCACACATATGAGCAGCTTTTGCACTTGGTGCTTCACCACATTGAACAAGATAAAGTTCTTGCGAAAGCTTCCGCGTCTGCAATCGCGTAAGGGTCATGTACGCTAAGTTGGAGAAGAATGATTATCCTGCTCTTTGAGAAGCTGCTCGGAGTTATTAGAAAAAAGATAGGGAAAACGATCGAGAAGCACGGCCGATGCAGCCGCTTCGGTGCGAAACATACCGAACGGGCCTTCAACGACAACCGTAGCGATTGGTAAGCAAGCACTCTGTTCCTCAGTGACTTGTGTGATCTACGCGCAGTCTCATGTAAAGTTATCTGTAGACACCAACAAAAGATGGACAGCGTCCATGGTTGCTGCAGAGTTTCGAAGTGCTCGACACGTTTTTTATTCACACTAGTTTCTTGGAGATACGGCTCTAACAACCGCAAGTTTTTTCTGATTCTTGGATTGTTAAAGAAGCAAACTTTTGCTTAGAGTTTATTGCGATGTCATTTTTTTTGCAGTCATAGCAGATTAGCGGCTTGCGTAATTCAAACGCCCATGTGGTATCAGTGCGTTGTTTAGGAACCTCACTCGATTATACCGTTTCTGTTTGCCCTTACCCTACAGTGTCCTTCGTAAAAGACAGGTTCTTCCCGAAATTACGGTGCGGAGCGGGTTTCCATTGATCAGCTAATTTTGAAACGCCCTTTTTCATTTCATCTTTATCAACGCACACTGCCCTGCTATGCAACTTTCGGTGAGTATAATACTGCTAAGCTAACTCTGCCGTCTTGTTTAGCTGTACTTCCCTACGTTTATCCTGCAGCCAAAACTGGATATCCCCCTCTATGCAGCGGTAGAATTGCTCCTATGCAATGCATTCTACCACTTAATCGCAATCGCCATAAACACCTTCGCTCTTTAGTCATTCAAATAAATCAGCTTTAAGACGAAACGCGAAGTCAACGTGTGACTCATTCCCCTTTCTAGCATACTGGAACCTTTGCCTGAAAGCCTCGGGTGACAACCTATATCTTCTCAAGAGCACTTCCTTAACTTCGTCATAGCTCTCAAACGCTTCCCTCGACAAGCACGTTATCACTTTGGACACTTCACCGGAAAGAAGAAATAACAGGTTCCGTGCCCAAGGAGACCACTCCTAAGCATTTCGCTCACAGACGCGTTAAAACTTGACGAGATACTTCGCCATGTGTTCGCCTACTGCAAAGGGTGGCAATTGGTCCCGAGTTCTATAAGCAGTGAACTGAACTGTCGCAGAAGCTACGAAAGGCGCCTGAGAACACTGTAAGATTTGCAATTCTATTCGTATCAACTCGAGGCGCTCCTGTCTTTCCGCCTCCTCACGCTCGCGACGTTCACGTTTTTCAGCCTGATCGCAGCGTGCTTTTACATACGCCCAGGCCTCATCGACTACCTCAGCCGACACTGCTTCATCCTCTATGATCTCAAGGATCGCTTGTTTTCGTTTGGCACGGCCCAAAGTAAGGCACGTTCCTCGCAAATTTCCACGAGTTCCTCCACTTTAAAGTTTTCCATTGTTTACACTAGCCTCTTGCTGTTTGGCCCTGTTATGATTCTACTTGTCGTACTAACTATAAGTCTACTAGGAAGACGCGCAAGCAATATTTTTACACTGCCATGTTTACATCCTCCGCAATAACTTTGGTTTCAAAGTGCTTCGACTTGGCTTAAAACGATAAAAGCTCACTATAATGCTTCCACAGCAGACCTTCTTTACACTACTATAACCTGTGCTAGAGTATTCTGGTGAACTGAGGGGAAAATATCAGGCACTCACCGCATTCATGTCGCTGACGCCAGTCAATCTCGCAGCTGCCATCCACTGTTACGAAGTGCACCGCCGACAAGGTTACGTAGGGCGCCACGAAACTCGCCCCTTACAAGGACACGGGCCGCGTCGACAGCGAAAGGGCTCGAAACAACGAGATGTCTTCGCTCGCACGCATACGTCAGCTTCTTTCTGATGCATACGTACACTGCTGGCGACGGGACGCTTGGCTTTTTTTACGAGCACCGGGAGGACTTTTTTGGTCATCAACGTCCAACCAGAAGCACCGCTAGTCGTGATGTTCGAATCCTCCAATGGGGACCCGCCACTGGGCTGCGTCATGATCATCAAATCCAGAGCTTCTGCGCTTGGTTGCACCCAAGGACGAGTGGTGTTGCCACGTATTGCGTAAAACCCGCCAGACTGGAAGGTGCCGATTGCTTCAACGGGCTCGTGGGCTGAGGGAGCTCGCTGTGCCTTGCGTAAGACAGACCACCGCCCCCGCTTCATGACGTCGTTGAGTTGATCGCGTCAGGCTGGCTCGATCGCTGGCCCTGACACAGATTGCCTTTGCAGAGACATTGACGTTCAGTGTAAATTCTCAAGCGTAACAGTAGACAGACGTCAATTGAATCATTGTTTCCTGAACCCCTCCAAATATCTATGCCTTTATTCGGGAGGTGCATCTTGAGTGCCTGCGAGAAGATGCATGCTGGACCTCCGTTTCTTGCAAAGTGCTCATCATCAATACATTCCTTCATAGCATAGAATGAACGGAAAAACGGAGAATGCTAATAGCTCGCTATACAACCTTAACAAAGTGTTAATATTAACAAGAATACGAATGAAAATATAGGGGTTGTTATTTGAAGTTTATAGTGTAATTGTCACAAAGGTAGACGAAAAGATACTGTATAATTGGCAGAAACCATACCTGCCAATTAGAATACGTCTGATGCTACGCCAACCAGTTCCTTCGTTCTAACTAACATACCTAACGCAGGTGAACAAGCCCTTAAATTTCTCTTATTCTGTTCATTCATAGTAAGGGCTTTGTTCTGTCAGACTGGATGCCCTCAGGTAGTAAGGAAAATCATTAGTCAGCTTCCAACTCAGAAAATATTGTATGCTTTATCATTCCAGCAGGCAGGAAAAGTGTTCCTCACTCGCCATCTTGGATACTAGCAGCGTTGGCACTCCCAGCACATACACAAGCCATGCAGCCATATATTTCTCGCAACCTGTACTTCTGTGTGTGTGTGTGTCTATTTTTTCCCTGAAAATTTGAGCTTACCTTGATAAGCCTTTCGTATATGAGAAGATATTGAAAAAACAGGTTTATTCAAAACGCTGCTTAGTCATTCTAAAACCTTTTGAAGTATTGAGCCCCGACACAGTTTAGCCCAAGGTTTTTTTGTACTGCATTCTTGTAGATTGATTCCGAAAGGTGTTCAAACGACCCTTGACACCAAACTTAGAAAGTCAAAATGCTTGTGTTGCTTGACAGTCCAGCATGCGAAGGCACTTTTGACTGATTATTATTGAAAACTGCCGATAAAGTATTTTAACTTGATGTTAAACTAAGGGAGAGTGCTCATCCGAGTTATTACCACCAATCGACTTCTCTGATTCGATGCAAAGAGAAATTACGCGTGACGTTCTATGAGTAAAGGGAGTACTACCTACAACAGAGAACATTTGTGGGGTGCGCACCATACCCCAACTGGCACCCGGTGAGAAGTGCCAGCTCAACCCTCTCACCTCTCACTCTGCTAGCAGGCTGCTTTCACAATGGTTTTAACTGCTTACGGCAGTAGTTGTCCTCTTTCTATCTCAGGGGGCTATGATCAAAGGCCTCACATTGTTTCATTCTTCACCAACCGCAGGTCTCCCGATTTTCGAGACTTCAAGCTGTGTGGGGCTTGTCTTTTAGGATACTTAGGTGGGCGTTTATTCGAAAGAATATCGTTATGCACTAGTATTGATTATAAGATGGTTTGAATCAATTATGTTTCAACGTCGGTATTGCCACAGTCAAATCTACAAGTTATTGTAAAAAGTTGCAAACAAACTTTTTGCTGTCAAGAGCCCTTAAAAAGCCCGCATACAAGTTTCTCTAAAGGGGCAGGATGGTGTGCATTTCACGGTAGATTTCACTTTGGAGAACAGGAAAGAGTCTGCTGGTGCTAAGTGCAGTAAGGTAATCAGGGAATCGCTGAGACTTCATTTAGGTCAGGTGGTATGTATGGGGAAGCGACATCAAATGTTGATGCTCAGTCATGTTGATGTTTAATCAGTTGCTGCATTATGCGCTAGCACAGTCTTTGAACCCGAGCTCACCAAAACTTAATTTACCCTGACGAAACACTCAGATGACTGGCATTTGGCACGTCAGGGAGGTTACATCTGCCACCACAGTGCGTGCGCGTTGCAAGTGCGCCTGCGGTGTAATCATGCCAAAAAAAGTTGTTTTTTGTACTTTTTATAAACATATACACACTATGTTTATATGTATTTATATATTTCTGTGACGAAGCACATTCTTTTTATGGAGAAGTCTTGAGCGCAAGCCAGACAGACCCCCCCCCACACATAAAAAAGCATAAAAGAGACAAGCACTGGCCCTAACAACTTTGTTCTTTTTGTAACGTGTACAGTCCACCACCATTTTTTTCGGACGCCGAAAATTCGAACATGCCCATTCATTCGGACATCTCGGTAGCACCACCACTCATCCCATTGAAGCATTGCAAACTCAGGACTGAAGATTTGGATGCCCCAAGGTGCGCCGTTCAGATTTTCTACCCTCCGGCTGGCTGATCGAGTGCGGCATCAAATGCCATGACCAGCTGCCCGCGTTGTTTTTCAATAGTTTCACTAGGTTGCCAGCACTAAAAGGTTGCAGTGGCTATGGCTGGAGATTGTGTCAAGATGAAAATTAATGCAGAATATACAATTGTCGATTTCGCAGGCCATGCGTTTTCGGGCGGCACGTAATGGCAATTTTTTGCCGAGAATTTATTGAATGACTACCAATCCAAACTGCAAGCCAAGCCAAGCGATATTCAGAATTGGCTTGGTGATCGCTCGGATTGGCCACACGAACGCAGTGAACAAAAAACACGAGTGCTGCAGGATGAACCGGCTTTGCGCGACTTAGTTCCTTTTGGCATTTGAGAGTTCGCTTGTCAATTACTTCTGTGGCCAAGCGTATTTTGCATCTCGCTCTCTTGTTTGCTGCAAGGCTCTAACGCGACTAATTCCATTTGTGGCTTTGGCGCTATTAAGAGAACTAAGCATTTACTAGACACAGATGGCGATGAAAGTAGCTGTGCCACTTTGCAAGACCAAAGTAGGAAGACTTCAATCTGATGCAGCTTAGGAGTTTAAGTCGGGCAACAATGAGTGAATAGTGGCTTACGATGAATCCAGTGAAGTGCAGCCACAACATTGCTATGAAGATTTAGCACATGCCTTAACAGTGCTGTGATCTACAGCTACGGCCAAACACTAGCTAAAATACAGGCTTACTAAATCACCTGATTGTGCTTGTGTGCAGACGTGCACTTTTTTGTAGCCACTGGGCCAAAGAAGGTGCTTTTTTACTGGCGAGTCCTTTATTTTTGGGCTCACCATTATTCAGAGTTTTTAATGGTTTTTTCCTAATGTGAGTAAACAGTCGGTTACTTATAATTGCATGCCATTGCTACATAACAATGATTACGCAGCAAAATATTCATACGGGACTTTCGTTGAAGTGGGGTACAGGAGAAAGAATTCAATCTGTTCTGTGCCAGGCCTGACTGCTGCAACCATCTATCATCCCGCCTGTACAATAAACATCTCTCACCCTTTAACATAATTGGCAGATAACGCTGGGTAACGCCTTGGAGCACCGGACATACACGGCGAAAGACACACCCCTGGAGCTTCACTGGAGCCGCAGACTCGCAGGACTTCCGTCGCAACCAGTCATCATGAACCCTGACGGTGAAATCCAACCAGCTGCGTTTAACACCTATAGACACCATTACAAGGAACCGCACCCGTTCTCTGGGAAACCTGAAGAAGATGTCGATGAATGGCTCAAGCACTATCGGTGGGTGAGTCTGTATAACTACTGGGACACTACCGGCCAGCGCAACTACATACCACTTGTCTTGAGAAACCCGCATTGATGTGGTACGAAAATCATGAGGAGAAATTGACTACGTGGGCGAATTTTGTGGACAAAATCAAGAAGGGTTTTGCAGATCCTACCACAATAAAGAAGTGAGCTGAGCAGACCCTGAGCGAAAGTGATCAAGTCCCTGGGGAGGCATGTACGATGTATATTGAAGAAGTTCTCAAGCTTTGCAAGAGTGTGTACCAACTCATGACTCATGAGGATAAGGTCGGACGTTCCCTTCAGGGTATTGTGGAAGATATAACTACCTTATAGGAAAGGATAACTTGCAGTCGGCCAATGACATCATTCGACATCGCCGAACATTTGAGGCCCTTAAAGCGCGGCACATTTTGGCAAAGTTTGGTAGACTCGCCAACGTCACAACGGTCGCAAGCGTTGACGTAGTCCCTCCACCCAGCCATCTGGCGTCAACAATACGAGAAATAGTGCGCGAAGAACTTGATCGACGGGACGCCGCTGCGCCGTCGATAGCACATGGCCACGGTTCTTATACGCCATGCGGCCTCCCACCTGCGTCCATCAACGCTGCGGGCTTCGCCGACTCAAGGACGCCGGTCGATTGCGTCGTCATGCCTGTATGTCTGATCCACTAAACGACTTTGTGCAAAGGTCACCCCACGATAGGGCAGCGTGGCAAGATTATCTCGCTGACCATCTTCAGCCGCGAGTGGGGCGTGAAACACCTGTGTGCTTTTACTACGGCGTTTCTGGACATATAGCCCGCTTCTGCTCAGAGTGGCATCGGTCACTTGTGCTGCAGTATCAACGACCCCCGGCATCCTCAGGGCGCGCAAGTACTCGGAGAAACTATCGCTGGCCACCCAACGGCTACTACCATACCGACTTCCAACAGACCTTCCGCAGTGATTCGCTGGCTTCAGTGCGGAGTGTGACGCCACCTTTCCACGACTGAATGCAACGCTGACAATTTAAAGTACTGTCTGGCCGCAATTGACTCACGATTTCCAGATTTGGAAGCGTTCCGTACAGAACAACGTCAAGACCGTAGTCTGGACCGTTTTTCTCACCTGCCGTCGATAGTTGCATTAGAGCCCATTCGTCATTCAGGATGGCATTCTTTACAAGCAAAATTTCGCTACAAAGGGGGCCCGCTTACATTTGGTTGTCCCCAAATCATTGTGACCCAACGTGCTGCAAGATATGCACGACAATCCAACATCTAAGAATATGGGGTTCGCCAAGACCTATCACCACACAAACGTTTCCACTGGCCCCGCATGCGTCAGGCTACAGCTAAATACGTGACAAGGTGTGAGCATTGTCAATGGTACAAGAGTCCAACAAGTGCGCTGCCAGGATTCCTTCATCCCTTACTGCATCCATGCTTTCTCTTTGAGGTCGTCGATAATAACTTGATGGGCCCTTTTCCACGATCTATCATTGGGAACCGCTGGATTATAGTATGTGTAGACCACCTCACTCGTTATGCTGAAACCGCAGCAATCTCAGCCGCAACAGCCAATGACATTTGTGACTTCCTGCTACGCAACACTATCCTCCGGCATGGGTGGCCTCGTGGAATCATCAGAGATCGTGGCCGGCAGTTTGTAGCCGACGTCGTGGAAAAGTTGATTCGCCTGTCTGTTTCCCAGTTTCGCCACGCCACTTCATACCATCCACAGACCAACGGTTTGACTGAGCGTGTACGCTCAATAACATGCTCGCTATGTACGTTGATTCCAAGCATAAAAACTTGGACGAAGTTTTACCGTATATGACCTACGCCTACAACACTGCGCTACAAGAGACCACCAACTTTAGCCTGTTTTATCTTCTTTACATCCGTGAGCCATGTACTACCCTCGACACAATTCTACCGTTGTCAGAGCAAGAAAACGCGTCCCTCGCAGAGACACTTTGTCGCGCAGAGAAGGCACGGCGCATCGTGCGTCTCCGGACTTTCACAGCCAAACACTGTTCAAAGGCTCGCTACGATAAGCGACATCGATAAGTGTCGTACAGATAAGATGATATGGTGTGGCTGTGCACTCCAAATCGCAAGAGTGGTTTGTATCAAAAGTGTCTGGCCCGCTATACATGTCCCTTCGTCGTTTTGTCGCGCCTTAGCGACTTTACGTACTTAATATCACGCCTCGGATCTTCAGGCCATTGCTCCAGGAAAACTGACGTCGTACATGTCGCCCAGTTGAAGCCATACCACGCGCGTCACTAACTCGCCCACTGGGCATCGTCTGCAACGGGGAAATGATACGGAATTTCGTTGAAGTGGGGTAGAGGAGAAAGAAGTGAATGTGTTCTCTGCCAGGCCTGGCTGATGCAACCATTTATCATCCCGCCTATACAATAAACATCTCTCATCCATAACAATATAATACATACCAACACACAGATAGTTAAATATGAAGGGAATGCACGAATAGAAAAATACCATGTTAGCGAAAAATATAAAGATATCAATTACACAAAGCTTTTCCACTTTCTTGATGTGGCGAGCTTGAGTGCAAGTCCAATATTTACTCTTGCTTCTGCCAAAAATCAGTGTCTCCAACATCATGAGGCACAGCTGCGGCATTACAGTTCATATGAGCAACTTGTCATCCTTTTCCAATATCTTCCACGCATTGTGCATATTCTTTAAGTTGCTTAATTCAAAGCCCAGTTTACACGATGCAGGTCTTGCTACTGGGATGAGGTATGGTGTGTATAAAGGTGCTGTGCGCGATATAGCAGACTCCATGCTTGACTAGTGTCTGCTAACTCCCCACCCCTACTACTTTATATGCAGCAGCACTGCTTAGCAAGCTTGTTTCATACAGATAAAGCCATAGAGACATCTGGGGTGCTAACCACTCTTTTGTGTTGACGTGTGACAGCATGAAAGTAAGGCGCCACAACTGGCCCGACAGTTCACATACACACATCAACCTCTTGATTTTTATTTTAAATCACGGCTTCGGTAACAGTTGTTGGGAGCAGCATAGGGTAGCTTGCAGCCAAAACTTGATATAATATCTGAATGTTAAAGCTCTACTGCATTTTAACCTGACACAAGCTTTTGAGGGCAGATTTCATGCATAACGACACAATTCCTCTTTTAATAACTTTCCAATGTGCTGGCCTAAGTCGCACAAGCTTTTGGTATAGGATGATTTCTGGCCTTGTTGAAGTTCAATGCAGACTTAATGAAACAAAGAGAAAAGAGAGGAAGAACACCTTTAACTCGGCACACACACATGTGTCTGTGTGTGTCTCCCTTCGTCTTGCCCTTCAGTGATTAATCTGCACTAAAAATGTCAGCAAAGTTGAGAGCCTATGTCTTTGTCATTTAAGTGAGCCCACTGGAAATTTAGGAAAAGAGGATTGGTGTCATGCATGAAATCTGCTTGAAAGTTTACGTGAGCATAAGAAGCAGAGCTTTTGCATTTAGGTAGTACACCACTTTTTGGCAGCAGGCAACAATATGACACTGCATACCGATGTTCCTGAAGCCTTGATTGAAAAAAGAAAAAAACCAGTACGAAGGTAACATGTGAACGAGCACCACCCAAGTCATGTGCAGTGCCTTGACTTCATCAGGTGGCACATTAGCTCTCGAGAGTTGCTAGAAGGCACGATATCTCCCTTGACGCTTTTTATTCACAGTGAACAGGCTTGTTCAGGTGTGATTTCGCGGAAGTGGTGGAAACAAGCATGGATGGCGAATCAGCAAGGTGTCTTTTATGTTTCATCCAGCAAGTGTGGAGTAAATGTCATGCTTGTGTTCTGTGGCAAAATATCAAGTGGGTACAGCACCAATCAAAGACGCTGACAACGATGCACAGAAAATAATACTAGTCACAAAAAAGTACATTTCTTTGCTCATTCTAATAAGTGCTGCAACAGTGAACTGTAGTTTTTTTTTGAGACGTGGATTTGACCCCTTATTCTTGCTGCAAAAACATGCAGCTCGGCACTTCAGGAGGAGGGTATTTTTGCATTTGAATATAAATTCAGGACTTCTTTCGGTAGTACAGCAGTACAGAAATTAAAACCTAAACATGAACTCCTACGCAACTATTCATCTCGAGTCGCTGCTGGGCTATTTGACACTATGGATTCATATGAACTACACCAATCACAATGTTTACGTGTCACAAGCTTTGGTTTTTTGAAGTTTTTGACAGCATAAAGCAATTCAAAAATGGCATTTGAAAGCTCCGCGAGCACATTATGCACTATGTTCTTGATGCACGACAAATAAATTCTTCACTTCAACAAACCTTTTTAAGGCAGCAATTTTACAGCAGCAAAGGTACCCCCTGTTATTTTTATTTGACAGCAATCAACAAAACAGCAACTCCCTCTTTGTATCCGTCATTTACACTGCATCGCGACAACACATTCACTGTCTCCTGCATAAGCCCTCATAACAACCTGAGTTAAAGTCTTTTGCCCACACTTCTAGGTATATTTGGCCTAGAAGGGCGAGTACTTGGAAGGAAAGGAAGAAAATTAGTAGACCCTCAATTTGCAACCGAGTTTATTTTGGGAAGTATTTTAACGCGAAAACAACTACGCAGGCAGTCACACCTGACTTTCACTGAAGCAATAACAAATATCTGGGTAAACATTCTGTTAACAGTCTAGGATACCGTAAATGAGGCATGTTTGTTTAGTAGAGGCTGAATTTTTAGGCACTAAAAAGTGTGTTTTAGGCGCCAAAGACAAGCAGGTAAAACACCGTTTTAAGCCATCAAAATCTTAATAGTAGGCACAATAAATTTCAGCGAAAATTGAAATATTCCGAAACAACGACGTTGGTTACTTGTATTTTCGGCAATAGCAAATAAAATGATATTGTTTACGATAGCAAAAACATAACAACGATTGAATAAAGGCCTCCATTTCCCTCGCCAATCACAGTATGTGGTCTTTTGTTTCAATGTCTAGCATTGTGCCTGAGGTTTCCACCATTCAAATAATACTCTCCTGGGTCTTTCGTTTCGTTGTGGCTGAAAAGGGCAGGGCAGAAGCCAATAATCAGACCACTGACACCCCAGAAGGGAGGAATTTCAGGTTTAATTGAGTAGCACCGATTTCTCCCCTATCGGTGAACACCTTAAACGGCCCCTCACTAGGTTTGGGCATTTTGAACTGACAAGCGTAATGGTGCCTTCCAGATCATTCCTGTTAAGACTGGCAAAATTACATGTCCCGGAAAAACGCTCCCTTTCTAATGAATTCCACTTGCCCTTCTCGCGCGCGTGCGCCCCGAGATTCAGGGAGTGAGGTACTGCAAAGATTGGTTTTGTGTTTAGACCGCTCCTTTACGTTGACATGGGTGGGTTGACGTCACATACAATACGCTCTTCATCAGAACTTCGTTAAATGCTAGCTATATGTAGAAATACAGACGAAAAGTTTCCCGTCTTCTGAGTATATCCTGCATTTTAAATGGTGCCTCGTTAAGAGCGTTGCACGTGACATTACTTGGCATGTGCAATTTGTGTGTTCTGTTGTGGAGCGTCAATCAGGAGTACTTTGGTTTGGGCTAGCTTCTCGATATCAATTCAAAAGGGAAGCGCAAAGAAAAGCAGTAAAAAAAGACGGCGCTCTTTCTTTCTTTTCCCTGTGTCTTTGCATTGCCCTTTCAAAATCAGTATATCAACTACCACTACTCCATTTTGCTTGCGTTTGATTTCTCGTCGTTGCTACATCGTGCCTTCGCCAACCCTGACAACGCTAAACTTGTGTTTCGTGTCTCGTCTCTGACTGCAGTTTCAGCGGAGTGACGAGGTGTAGCGCGGTCACAATGCATGATCCTTCTCAGCCTCTCTTAAAGTACATCCACTGGCTGATTCATCCCACAGAAACTGGTAATACGCAACAGAGTACGCCGAAACGACACAATATCAATGGCGTGCGTGCACAAGTAGGCTGGGGCACGTCATGCACACGTGAGTTTGCTTACGCATGCTGTGTTTGGTGCGTATTTGTCATGTGATTCTCCAGCCCCGATAACGAAAAGAACAGGGAATGAATAAAGCTCGCGATGGCTACATGGGACGAGAGGCAAGGGATTCAAGCTTGCTTATTTGCATCATGTTTGGTGGCTCGTAGCGAACTAATTCAAAAATTCACCATGGTAAAACGCTTTTCGTTGGGCACGCAAGAACTACTAGTGTCTAACTACAACTTAATATGTCACCTAGAGAGGGGCGCCTAAAGACTAAATTAAAAACAAAACAAAAGCCGCGTGCTAAATTTTACCGAAAGGCGCCGCAGCAGATGGGTTACAATGTCGAAGAAAACACGCTTTCATTGACAAAACACACTTTGTTTCCTTTGTAAGCCATTTCACTCTGTCATGAAACTAACAAAAGCGAACTATACAAAGGTTATATCTGATACGATATTCTAAAATCTTAATTACCAGTTCGCGAAGAGGACTGTTTAGGTACATTTATTTTTGAATGTGAGTTTTATCATAAAACGGTTAAATAGAAGCTTTAACCGCAGTATAATTGGACGCCATGATAGTGATTGCCATCCTACTTCATTTTTCATATTGTCGGGGCTGTCACTTTTGAGTATTGGCAAGGGACAAACTTTGAAGCCCTGTGCTGTATTTTTTCATGTTTGTCACTTAAAGACATATGCCAAGGAATCTCATATGGCACAAGCGTGTTCAGGCATAGGGCTAATGCGTGCTAAATACACCATTCACTGTAAACATGCCAGCGCCCTCTCATGCTTCGCTGTACAAAGTACAGCGATTTGTCTACCTTCGCCCCCACTGAATCAAACACAACATTCTATGAGTGGCCCTACATGGTTTTTCATTCGTTCTCCAGCTACCCGTGGCTGCCCAGAAAAACAGGCTCTTCCTTTCCAACTGCAACACCTAGGTTTGCAGGGCGGTTCTTCACTTCCTTCAGGGCACTGGAAAGATGTCTTTAAATGGCGATCACCGCGTCCTCAGCCATAGACGTGACTTTAGTTTTCTTACCCCATCTTTTATTTTCGCTCCTCCTTGCGCTGCAGACGCTCAGGCATGCTTCCATTCAGGGCTGCAGAAATAGCACGTTTTGCACTCTTCATTCTCGTCTTCCAATAGCTCGCAGCAAGTCGGCTTTGTCTTCATCAAACCTTCTGGTGTTCGGAAATATCGATGTTGCCTTTTTTATATGAAAACGGTTTGACACCATGTTCGAAATCATAACTTTGGCTTGCATAGCACTCATATTGGCGCCCATTTAGAAAAAAGCATTTATAGGCACATATAGGCATTTGGGCACGAACACCCAACATAGGCATTTATAGGCACTATAAAAACACCCTAAAAGCCGTTCTTAACCTCTGATTCATGCTGATATGTCAAAATGGCACAATCGGAAAGCAGCGAAAAATAGGCATTTGCCTTTAAACTGGTCTCTATTATTCAGTTTTAAGACTTAACAGTGTTTAAGGTAGTATATTTTCTCCATTGTCACATGCACCGATGATGCACTAATGAATGCATCTCGGCAATTTTATAGTTTCCCGCCTGTGAGATTTTGCGCTCAAATCAACCCTTAGCCTTGACCCTGACCTTTGCCTCCACAATAAGTGCATTGCAGCCACATGTATTGGAATGCGCAGGAAAGTGCACCCCAGTGTTTCGAGCATTCAACGTAGTTACGTGCCATCCGAGTGAATAGTTAGGGCATTGGCCTGTTTGGCCGATGTAAGCTTTGCCACAACTGAGTAGTATCTTATATACCACTTCCGTAGCACATGGGACCAATGGCTTCTTGTTTGTTTCGACAGACTTCTTTCTCTGTTCTTGCCCTTGCAAGAGTGCATAAATGGAAAAGCTTTAAGGGTGCTGAGAAGACGAGGTCTATGTTATGCTTTGAACATTCTCATAAGGGAGTGTGAAATCATGTGAATCTAAGGAATTACAAAAACGTTTTTGGACCTCTGCCGTGTTGGTCCGCTCAGTTAAGTCACAATCGGCTCGAGAAGGCAGGATTCTGCCGCAATTAGCAATGTGGAAAGAAACCCCTTGGTTAGAAGGCGCGAAATTTGGCTGTCAAAGCTAAAGCTGTCCTCATGATAGCGTGACTTGGTCAGAGCCGTGCTGAGGCATGAAGAAGCGATCTCCCTTTTCACCCGTGTACTAAGCGAAGAGTCATATAGGAGGATAGTTTTTTTTTGTCCTGGCTAATACTTTCAGCCAATGTGGTCGTCTAACAATTAAAAACAACGATAACTCAAAAACTACACTGTATTTTTGTGGGGTGAACACTGTTTAAGCAGGGTTAGACCTTATTATCCTTCACATTGGACCTTCCCAACAACGGTGTGATTCAGAAAACATGTGACGACTACGTTTCCTAGGAGTGTAAGCTACTGTGAAAAAAAGCTATTCTCGACTTTTCTCATATTATACTTGAGAACAGGTGGATTGCTACTTCATGCCTCCACTAGGCTCTGACCAAGGCATGCTCTCTTATGGTCAACTTTAGTTTCGACCACAAGATTTTTTGCCTTCGAACTTTGGGTTTTCCTTTCACATTGCTCGTTGCCATAGCATCCTCCGTTCTCGAGCAGATTGTGATTTCACTGAGCGTGCCTACACGACAGAGGTCCAGCAAGTTTATTGTAATTCCTCAGATTCACATGATTTCACACAACCTTAAGAGACTGCTCAAAGCATAACGCAAACCTCGTCTTCTCAGCACCCTTAAAGCTTTTCAATTTAAGAACTCTTGCAGGTGACAGAACAGAGAAAGAAAGAACCATAAGAAACCATTTGTCCCCTGTGCTATGGAAGTGGTACATAAGAAACTACTCATTTGTGGCAAAGCTTCCATCGGCCAAAGAGACCGATGCTGTAACGATTGACTCGGAAGACACGTAAATACGGTGAATACCCGAAAAAATAGTGTCACCTCACACACAATGAAAGTCACAGCATAAACGGACACATCTTGTTTGTTCCCTGTTCTTCCTCCCTGTGGCGGCCACCGAGTGCGTTCTATCGCACAGCGCTGTAGTCAGTAGCGACGCCTCATATCATATATGCCCTCTTGCAAAAAATGAATAAAAATAAACTGTTCTGTTTATTCGCTAACGAAGTCTTACAATTTCTTCTAGGTCTTTTTACGCTTGCATTTTTTACAGGCGCAATAAATTCTAGACTGGTTGAATCTTGTGTGCCTTCTGGTGCAGATAATCCAGGGTCTGCACTTTCATGACCATACGCTTTTGATGTGTCGGGTTGTGGCACACTAGATGAAAAATCAGATGCAGGTGACCGGTTCAGTAGAGGAGAGGTTACAGGCTGTGATGCATCAAAAAACCGATGAAATGCAAGTGTCCAGTTCATAACAGAACATGTGCCTGATTTCATTTTGTTGACTGCTCCGGGTGAACTGCGGCTAACTTGAATGCATTCCACACACGCCTATCGTCCAAGACGTACGAGGCCAGTCCACGTTTTCCAATGATCTTCTTGGACGTGGAGAATTGTGGAGACAGCTTGCAGTGCCCTACAGGTGTCTTAACACGCATGTAATCACCAACGATCAAACTGAGTTCTTTGGCTCTACGTTTTTTATCAGTGTGGCTCTTCGAGAACATCTGCTTGTTTTTTACGCGCTCTCGCAACTGCTCAGTTGCCCTTGACGGGCCTTTCCTGAAGCATCTGTCAGGCAATCCCACTATGTCAAGTCTCGTATGAGGTTGGCGTCGATGAAGGAGAACTGCGGGTGCCGCATTAGTAGTCGCTAGAGGTGTACAGCGATATACTTGCAGGTAATCAAGCATGGCTGTTCGTATTTAACGACGTTAAAACGGGACTAGTTGAATATATGACTTCAGCACCCTATTGAATCTTTGAAGCGAGCCGTTAGCTTGTGGGTAATACACAGAAGAGTTTTAGTGCGTTATTCCGCACTCTGTGAGAAATTCATCAAAGGTTGCTGAAGAAAACTGTGGTCCATTATCGGCTCCAATACCTCGTGGGTATCTTCTCGCGCAAAAAGATCCAGTGAAAACTTCTTTACTGTAGGCGTGGTCACATCTCGCACGAAAGTCACTTCAGGCCACTTGCCCCAATATTCAATCACAGTATTTGCAAAACGGTAGTCGACCGAGGCTTGCGTGAAAGGTCCCACAATGTTGATGGCAATATTCCGAAGCCGCGTCAGGAAAAGAACACGTTCTAGTGGCGGTGCAAAGTTGCGTGCAGACTTGGCACTAGACTGGGAAATCACGCATGTACGCACCAGTTCTTCAATGTGGCTATCCATGCACGGCCGCCAATAAGACTCTCCCAGGCGTGTTTTGGTACGACTAATGCCTGAATGCGACACATGGGCCAGATTCATAAGATGGCGTGTCAAATTCGCCGATACGACAATCCTGTCACCTCAGCATAGGGTGTCACTTACGACAGAGATTTCAGCCTTCACGTAAAAGTAAGGTAGCAACTCTTTTCAGAGGGATTTCTTGTCAGGCCAAGAAGTAGTCACGAAGTGCTTAGCTTGACAAATAACATCAGCACTTTCTTCTTCAAGCTTTTGCATGGTAACAACTGGAGACAAAACGCATATGAATTCTTCCTGGGTGCACCGTGGAGTAAACTCTATACGGGCAGCTGGGAGAGAGTGTCAGCCACGACGTTTTCACTGTTCTTTCTGTATTCCATGGTGTAGTTGTAGCAAAGCAACCATGAGGACCAGCGCGCTATCCTCAACGGACGGTGACCTGTACCTTTTGTTGAGAGGAGCGCATAGTCTGCCCGTAGGCCGCATAGTCCGTCCGTAGGAAAAAGTGCCTCCCCCACAGGTAAACGTGATAAATTTCGCAAGCCCAGACGCAAGCAAGAGCCTCACGTTCACCGGCTGAGCACTGTCGTTCATGCGGCTGCAGAGTACGAGAGGCGAATGCGACAGTTTCCATGGAGGTTCCGTTATCCTGCTAAAGCACCGCACCTAGTCCATATTCTGAGGCATTCATCGTAACATACACAGGTAGATGAGGATCGAAGAGATGAATCACTTCGCAACATGTTAGCCGGGCTTTCAGTCGCTCCAAACTGCTTTGTGCTGCCGCAGTCTAAGCGAACGGCGCATTTCCTCGAAGCAAGGCATGCATTGGCTGCACTACGTCAGAAAACAGTCCGAGCATAGAACGCAGTTCGTTCATGTTTTTAGGTGATGATGCCTTGGTTATTGCCTCAACAGACAATTTTATTTGAAATAATCCTCCAGCACCGACAACAAAACCAAGTAAAGGCAGCTCTGCGACGTCGAAAACACATTTGTGATTGAGCCTGAGGCCCGCATCAAAGAGGCGCTTGAAAGCAGCGCGCAAATTGCGCAGATGATCATCTAGGGAGGGTTCATACACAATTGTATCGTCAGTGTAAAATAAAACGCATCGGCACCCTTTTAAAAATATATGCATCATTTTTTCAAATGTCGAGGATGCCGACGTCAGTCCGAAGAAAATGCTGTTGAAACGAAAGAGTACGTCGTGAGGGATCCAGATGGTAAGGTCACGGCTCTCTGGACTGAGTGGTAATCAGTGGTACGCAGATGCTAGGTCAAGCTTCAAGAATTGCTGTGCCCCAGCCAAGCTGTTCAATAGTTCTGCAGTTTGTGGCAGAGGAAAACTGTTCACAACTACAGCTTTGTTTGGCTCCCGTAAGTAAACGCAAACGCGAATCGAGCAATCTTTTTTACTAGCCATCACAATAGGCGGCATCCGCTCTGACGAGTCAACGCGCTAAATAATGTCTTGAGGATACGCTGTCCTACCAAGCCCAAGCAGTTCAGCAGGGTCACCTTCCAACGAATTGCAAGTAGGTCGGAGGTGCCCGAAGCCAGGATTCCTTGCTTGAAAACCAGGATTCCTTGCTCCCATGGAATGTCTTGGTGTCCTGGTGATGACAGGAATGGAAGTGGCAGTTGTAGCCGCGAAATGCTCATCGTAGATGATTTCAGACAACAAATGAAGTCAATGATGAAGTTCAAGCCGGTAGCGCATGGGTTGGTGAATTATCGTCGCCAAAATATGTTACATCATAACCAATGAAAGCCACAACATAAACGGGGACATCTTGTTTTTTTTTTCACCTTATTCCACCCTGTGGCGGCCGCCGAGAGCGTGCCATCGCACAGCGCTGTAGTCGGTAGCGACGCCTTATATCACAAATAGGGTGCACCTTCCTGCGCATTGCAGTACATGTGGCTGATTGATTGATTGATTTGTGGGGTTTAACGTTCCAAAACCACCATTTGATTATGAGAGACGCCGTAGTGGAGGGCTCCGGAAATTTAGACCACCTGGGGTTCTTTAACGTGCACCCAAATCTGAGTACGCGGGCCTACAACATTTCCGCCTCCATCGGAAATGCAGCCGCCGCAGCCGGGAATCGAACCGGCGACCTGTGGGTCAGCAGCTGAGTACCTTAGCTACTAGACCACCGCGGCGGGGCGCAGTACATGTGGCTGCAATACACTTTTCGTTGAGGCGAATGTCAAGCGCAGGGCTAACGGCAGGTGTGAGTGCAAAATAATACAGGCGGGAAAGATGAAAACTGCCGCAGATGCATGCATTAGTGCATCTTTGGTGGAACTTACAATGAAGAAAATAAACTGCATTGAACGCAGTAAAGTCTATAAACGGATAAAGCATGCACCATTCATGGTATTGTACACTGTTAACACGTTTTTTTACCCAGATATTTGTTGTGGGTTCAGTGAAAATCAGGTGTGACTGTGCCTGTGCATTTGTGTTTGCGCTGAGGTACTTTTTAAAATAAACTTGTTTGCAAGTTCAGCGTCTTCCAAGCAGTCTTTTTTTTATTTCAAGCCTTCGCGCTTCTAGTTCAAATGTAAACTAACTAGCCCAACAATTCAAAATCATGAAGCCTACTTCAATCTATAATGTTTGCTAGTGGCCACGTGTCTGCCTCAATTTTCGAATCACGGTGCTTTCCAGTAAAAGAGTCACCACATATTTTTTTCGCTGATGCGATTGCACAGTTCCTTGGAGTGTATTGGCGTTCCTCTGGTGGTTTTATTACTACATGCATTAAGCCTTGATTTAAATATGTTCAGCAAATGTTTTGTTGACGAACATAGCTAGCGTGAGTACCTTGGTCAAGGCAATTTTCTGACACTTCGACTTTGCGACAACTATGCGAAGTCCATTTCTTGCCTCTATTCACTTTGAACTTCTTGCTTCAATGCCTTGGGAGGCACAGGACCTTTGGTAAAGATTCGTTTTATTTCCACTGCATTTAGACTCTTTACCAGGCTTCCGACTTTAATTTGAGCAGTTTTTAATGTGGTCGGTCTCTTGTCAAAAGCAGACAATTTCAAACGTGAGGTGAATTCAAGCTACCATACTGCCGTGAGATCAACGACCAGAACAGTTACATTTCAGGTTAAGTCCTTCAAATCAACTACAAAGTCTTCATCACTTGCATTGTGAAGCTGAAATTTATGGGCTGAGTTTACACCTTTCTAATACAAACATCTTCGAGCAGCTGTGAAATTGTATAAGTTCTCTTAGTTTTGCGAAGAGCTTTTCCTCTGGAAATGACAGAAACAAATTTTTCTGAATGTCATATGCTTCAGTGTCAATTGTTGGTAAAAATAGGCGCAGTGTTTTCTATTCAGTTCTGTCATTTGCCCTGAAGCTCCGAATGCTAAACATAGGATTGAAAGCTCTCAATCTAAGAGTTCAATTTATCTGATTTGCATACAGCAGCATGACTTGGCTGGAGAAGCACAATCGCTGCTTGCCTAAATTTGGGATTCCTAGCTAGCCTTGTTGTTATAGCACATGTGGTGCCCGCATGAAGTCACCACATCCTTGTGGGGATTGTCCAGCAGGCCCTTTGACACAGGTCCCACCCTGATTGCCAGAATAACTGTTGCACACTAGCAGCAATGGTTCTGCAGTGAAAAGGCAAATAAAGTATTGACCAGTACAGTTCCTTCTTTTATAAGCAATATTGTTATACATAGCACAATGTGGAGCTATGAACATCCCTACGCCGCTTTGCAATGAAATGTACGAAATCTTGCACCACGACGCTAACGTCTCTTTCACTTCACCTTTAAATATTTTCTATTTCTCTTTTGTTTACCGATGCTAAATTTGATTCAGCTATGCTTTAGTAAGTGAATAGAATAGCTCAATCAGAAGAATATTTAATATGTCTATTTTATACACACTGTGACACAAATATATCTGATACTTGGATACAGAAAATCTTATACATCACTGCAAAGCTGCGTGACGTCTTCAATGGCTTTTGGGAGGTGCACATACAGTCTCCATTACAGCAGGAACATATCAACCACAAATTTTACATCCACTGTAAGTGAAATCTGGTTCATATTTTTTTCACCACACAGATAATCTGTAAGAATTTTATTCAAGCTAAGTTTATGTGGTTGCTCAAGAATTTTTTGCGTACTCTATCGTCACACAATATAGTGAACTAACTTTTACACAAATGGTGCTGAGTTGCCACAATTTCTTTATCACTGCGGTACGCATGAAAAAGCAGTTATGACGCATGATGGCAACAGCTTGATGGAAATGAAAAGAAACATCAAACACCAACTAATGCATATGTAACCACAAAAGGGAACCACCATAGGCCAACTGATATCTGGCTTTGAGTCTGCATCTTTTTTCTGAAAGGTGTCAGAGTTCAGCGTGAATTATAATATGTTGCAGCAATTCGGTTTATTAAATGAATGGGACTTTGAAAAACAAGACAGAAACATGAATTATGACTGTAACAAACACAGAACATGCAGAATTCAGCTGCAAGTGCTTATTGCACTGCCTAGGCTGCTATAATGAGCTCACAAGTTTATAAGGATGTTTTTTACGCAGCACCAGCTTCGTACAGCTTGCAACGTGTCTCAAAAGTACAGGCGCAAGCAAAAAGCGCGCATATCCCGTTGTCGCGTGGAAGAACGCATTGCTTCTATCTCTGCACACTGCCTGCTGCAGTGTGCATGCCCGTCTAGTCGTAATCACGTTGCCTCGCACAGTGCTTTGTTTGACGAAGTTATGGTGCTGAAAGCTACATCTATCACTGAGTCTTACTTACTTTGCTTCATCACATGTAGCCGCGCTTTCACGTAGCGGCTTAGGAAGGGCCTATTGAGATGGTGAGCAGGTAGTTTTTTTGATTGATTGATATGTGGGGTTTAACGTCCCAAAACCACCATATGATTATGAGAGACGCCGTAGTGGAGGGCTCAGAAACTTCGGCCATCTGGGGTTCTTTAACGTGCACCCAAATCTGAGCACGTCACATAGTTTTTTTTTCACCAGTTAGCCCGACTAAGCATAGCTAGCACCATATAATCGAAGAAAGCCAAACAATAAAAAATAGGTTTTCTCAGCCCAGCTTGCCCTTGTCACAATGAGCCAAGGTAAACTTGCCTTATTAAGTCAAACTGAAGTCAAAAATGCTTTAGCATAGTGTTGTATAGTATAATCTTGAAAACCTAAACATAGGCAGATCAAATTATGCTAATTTCAACTAGTGTAGTCGTTTGCTGTTTTCGTGTTAAGCCATGTAACGCTGGAATAAGCCAAGGTGAGTGAAATTGAGTATATCTATATCCAGCAAGACATAATTGATCATGCTGTCACTTAATTTACCCATGCATGATTAGCTTTAATAAGGCAAACATCATCGTGGTCGAATAGTCCAAGTCGAGTTCTCTAACGTCAGAGAAGACAAGCTCTGAAGGAGGTGAACTACTCTTTGCTGAATAGATACTAAAGAGGCCCATTTAGGTCTCTCATGTGTTGTATGAAACACAGATGTCTCATTCAGCAACAAATATTTCTGTTAGGCTTAACTAGGTGTAACTTGCATAATTATGGGACAGTCAGGAGCAATTATATTTTCATTGGCTTGGATTCTGTTTGCACATGGGAAATTTGATGTCTATTCATTAGGCGACATGAGAGGTCACCTGATAATGATGGGATGGGTATGCACACAACAGCAGTTGTCAAGTCGGTAGACAGCGCATCGATGCATTTTCCCACCCGATTACGTAGCCTGCACGCTTTTGCTCTCGCTTTACACTGCCTGCACAATAAGCCGAGTAAAACTCAGCGGCACAGTGTTTCCCATCGAACCAATTAAGCTTACCCGAAGTCTCATTATTACGCCAATTACACCTAGTTAAGCAAAATAGAAATGATTGTTGCTTAATGAGGCATCTTTGTCTCAGTCAACACATGGCAGATTTAAGTAGACTTTTTTTCAGTCAGAAAACAGCAGACAGCCTTTTTCTGGGCTTGTATTTTCTGGCTTATGGGGAACTCGGCTTCGGTTATTCGACTGTGATTAGGTTTGCCTTATAGAGGCTAATTATTCTCGGCTAAATGAAGTGATAGCGTGATCAATTATGCCTGGTCAGATATGGTTATACTTGACTCAGCTTGGCTCATTTAGGCATTACATGGCTTAGCATGAAAACAGCGAATGGTGACGCTTAATAATAATTAGCTAATTTTTATCTGCTTATACATGGCTTTTATGGGTTATACCATGCTACACTATGCTTGAGTGGTTTTGACTAAAGTTTGGCTCAACAAGGCAAGTTTAACTTGGCTTAAGTTGACAGGGGCAAGCTGAGCTTAGACAGCCTAATTTATTATGATTGGCTCCATTTGGTTATATGGTTCTAGCTATGCTCAGCTATACTAACTGGTGAAAAAAAACTACACCCTCGGCACTTGAATTGGCCCTGCCTAAGCTGCTACGTGAAAAAGTGGCATCAATTTGGTGAAGCAAAAGAAGCAAGATTAAGTTGTCGTTTTGGCTATGAGGGCCATAAATCTGTAAAATAAAGCGTTGTGCAAGGCCACCTGATGACCACTGGACGAGTGTGCACACTGTAGCACGCAGTGTGTAGAGATGGCACGTTAATGCATTCCGCCACGTGACCTCGTGGTCTGCACACTTTTGCTTATGCTGCGTTAAAAAACGCCCTTATAAACTTGTGAGCTCATCGTAGCAGCCTAGGCAGTTCAATAAGCACTTGCAGCTGAATGCTGCATGCCGTGTGTTTGTTACAGTCATAATTCATAATTTTTGTCGTGTTTTGCAAAGTCACATTCATTTATTACTAGTACCATGCAGTCATCGCATTGAATCGATATTCGCTGATTCTTCATCATTTTATTGCTTTACATTCATGCACGCACACGTGAACGAAAAACAGACGAAGCGAAGTCTCAACTTTTTGGTCGCTATGCTCTTACAAGGAATGTATCAAATCCTAGCTAAAAACCATCCTCTTTCATCACATCGCTTTTAGAAAAAAAACTAAAACTTGAACGTGCCAAAAACATATCGTTGATGGTTCATTTCAATCAGATGAACATAATACACGCACGCATTCTGAGTGATCGCACGCTGCAGCAACTCAAGTAATTACGCTCTTCATGGAAGAACTTTCTTGCCTAATGCCACATGCCGTCGTTCTAAACTCTCAGCATTACCAGCACCAAATAAAAGCACACTAAAGCAATGCGAGGTTCCTGATGATCTTAATTGGCGTTAAGATTCCCACACAGTGGCCTTGGCAATAGAATGGCACTTTGCGTCACTCACAGCGCTCTTTTTGCATGTATAGTCATGCCTGATTTTCCTTCCCATCGAGCGAAGCTATTAAGAGTACGTGCTTTCAACTTAGACGCCGCATTCACACTTGAGAAGCGGGTCCTTAGTTAGCATTCTTTCTCGCGGGGTGGGGTGAGGGGCTCCTGTTTGAGTTCAAAGAGGGCTACCCCTTCAAATAGCTATTTTCAGATTTCTATGCCATGACAAAAAAAATTAAGGGCAGGGGGGGGGGGTGCCATTTTATGGCTACGTCCCTGTCGAAAAATGAAACGAAAACACCAGAGCGGCCAAAACACAACGTCCGCGTTCGTCGGAAATGTTCACATTTGTGTGCGCCTAAGAAATGCTGTGGCTGTCACCGCTTTCGCGAATTAATTCGAGTTTGCCTGCTTTAGTTCCGTTCCGAATCGCAGTTTTCACGCAAATTTTTGTGAAAACTATGCTCTCACTTTTTGAAACTTTGCTTAGGGAAATATGCCAGCGGAAACGGCACGAGCGAACGCGTTGGTAGCGGTGGTGTCAGATTCGGCCGGCTGTGCACAAAAATGCATCGTTGGAGCATGCCGACTCACTGGTGCTGCACCGTCTACTTACAGTGTTTTCGACTATCGTAATCCCAACTAGGCTCTCGATGAACGCGTCTTCGTTGAGGCTGTCAAGCTTTGTCGAGCTGTACGAGGAGTTTGCAATTGGAGCCGATGTGAGCCATCACCGACGTTTTTGCTGCCATGTTGCATCTGCGGCAGGCTATTCAAATCGCGTGGTTTTGAGCTAGTAAGCCATGAATCGGAAAGAGGATCCGCTACCACGTGACAGGAAAGTTGGGGCAATTTCTTCATTCCGGCCTTGCGGCGTGGTTTTCTGGTGACTTAGGTGGCGAAGCGAGTGAATTTCCGGTAAGTTTTGCCACTTTCGCTTCAGAGAGAACAAATGTTATACCTGAACCCAGCACGAAACTTTTAACAACTTATTAGATTGCAGCAGCGCGCACACGCACGAAAAAAAGAACGCACAAAGTTCATTCGGATATACTTAGCCTGTGTCCTCCCCTTGAAAATTAAATACCACCAACGACTTCGTCCCGGCTGCGCGTTTGACAACCGTATGCTGGAGAACACGCGAAAGAGAAAGGTGACGCCCATGTCGTCTGCTACGGCGCTCATGGGGAGCGGCTACCACGAACGTCATTTGCGCGTTCAGTTAGAAATTTGGCTGTTTTTTGCTTTTGCCGCACCAGCAGCAAACGTATTTGTTTGCCGCAGCGTCACTAGCATCAGGGCTCGCTTTTTCCCGTAGATTCCACAGCATATTCGTCACGGCTCACATGTCAAGCTTTAATCCGGTCGGCTTATTGCGCTGTTGCAGTACGGCTGCACGTCACCGTTCATGTTTTGAGCGATTTCGAGGCTACCGGTGGTATTGCCTACACGATCAATGAATATCGTTAGTAAGTGCGAGTTTAAACTATCCAGTGTTCATATTACGCCCCAGTCGTTTTAAATGCGAAACATTTCTTAGCGAACTTCGATGACATTGAGCGTATCTATCTATCTATCTATCTATCTATCTATCTATCTATCTATCTATCTATCTATCTATCTATCTATCTATCTATCTATCTATCTAGCCGCTTACGTTTGGGTGCTGTCGTGGTCACCCCATTTACTTGGCGTGAACCAAAATTACCATGAGAGGGTAAAATGGTTTGACAAATACGACGCGCCTGTGAAGACACGAATAATGTCACAATCCCGTCGGGTACGTCATCAAACACTTCCCACCAGACAGTGGCACATACCCATGGTCGGGTATGTGCCGCTAGTTGGCGGGTATGTGCCACAGGTGATTGACACTTGGTATCTGCTCAGGAACGACGAGAACAGACATGGACAATTCTAACGCGCGAGTGTTAAAAAATAGCAGACGTTGGTAGCGTTGACGCGACGAGTCTCAGTTGAAATCGAACCCAAGAATTCTGGGTGCCAATAAAGCATTCTACCACACAGCTACGCTAGGTGGTCTCGGAACTACTTTTCAAATAGATGTAAATCTTCATGAAACGGTATTAGTGGTTTCGGTGCTGCCTACCCAATCTTATAAACGTTACATACGCAATATTTTAATACAGCCGTCACGTCGGGTTAACGTCAGGTGTGGTTAGTTGTCATGCGCTGAAGTTGATTTATGTAGCAGTGTCAAGGGCAAGCATCTTCGTGACCATCAGCGCTTCGTATCAGCTTCTCGTGTTGCTAATACGCATGTACCAGTTGACATCGTTGTGCAAATGCAAACAACTAATCATACAAACATCTGCAGCTGTTCAACATATGTCTCAGCGTGCAACGTTTGTACCTATATTTAGCATCATTTCATGACGTATCGCTAGCTCAATAAAAAAATTGCAACACGGTCACCTTTCCTCCGCATGCTTCGCATAACGCAGATTTCCAGGTACGTGGTATTTGCCGATTTTTTTTTACCTGTAGTGAGAGCAGCGCAAAAACTTGAAACAGTTGTTCAATCACTGAGTATGTCCTCTTTTGAAATAAACTGCCTAGTTACTTGACATTGCAGTGTCGGTTCGTGATGGCTGTCACAGTTTCGCGGACCTAATGCAGAGTACCACACGTGTATACCTTGCAGTTGACCGTGGGTGATATTTGAAGCAAAATCAGGGAGATAGGAGGTAGTTGGAGTGCAAAACAAAAACCATATTTCACAACATGTGCGTGGCTCCTAACTGTATCACTGTGATGGTACTGAGCAGCTTACTGCAATGACGAATAGAAAAAAAGATGGGTCACAGGCAGGTGGTGCAAAAGTAAAGTGAATGATGGTTAAGGGTGACTTTAGTTTTAAATAAAAACTGCAAGAGTATGTTTGTTTATGCCAATTTTTTTATTTATATTACCCCCAAGGCCTGAGGGCACCGCAGGAGGGAGTAGAAAATTCAATGCCCACAAAAAATAAGTAAGCATTGTTAATTTCTAAATGTACAGTGTTACTTATATGGTTGCGTACTTCAGAGAGGATCATGTGTTTTATTATAGGTAATTAAGTGCTAATGGAAAGAGAAAGTAAAAAACCTGCGAATAAGGTCGTCGGGTTTCTCCTGTTTCAATTTTTTTTTTATTTTTTGTTGTCACCAACTCGTCGTATTGCCACGAGTGTGCAGGTGCCGCCTGTCTACGTACTCAGCCCTGACACTGTTTACTTACGGCTTCGGTAGTTCGGAAACAACCCCAAAGCAGTCGGATCACTCGTCACCCCGCGAGCGCAGCTACGACGGCCAGGACAGACGAGGTGACAGGCATTGCGAGGAAATGATGTTAGCAGTGGTGGTAGCTAATGAGCGCCGTAGGAGACGACATGGGCATCGCCCCTCTCTCTTGCGCGTTCTCCAGCATGCGGCTGTCAAAAACGCGTCACGGCCGCCGCTGGCTGCCTCGAAGAACAGAAGGTAGTACAGAAGTGACGCACTATCTCGCGCTTTGAAATACAGAAGATGGCATAGTCCGGACCACTTTTTCCGCCGCGCGTGCGTGTCGTTCTTGACACGCCGGATCGCAAGGCACCGGCGGTGTATGAACTTTTCGACGAGCGTTGGCGCGGTGCGGGCTATTTCAAACTCGCCTACCGAAATAACTTTTGCGATGTTGACGCTGAGGCTTAGAACAATACTTCTCGCTTGTTTCTTCTTGTCCAAACGGGCATGTATAGATACACCCTTCTGAATCACGGCATTTTTTCTTTTTTTTTCAGTCACTCTCTTTGAGACTCGTTTAATTCCCATATTTTTCGATTTTGGTGATCATGGTAAAACAGTGGTTGCATCCCATTTTACCCTCTTTCAAGGGAGTTAAAATTTCGGCATGGGCGGAAAAAACGCATATAACATGCTTAAAACGCCCTTATTCGCTCATTTCTCTTTACAGTGTAGACGTTGCCTCCACAGGTGTCTTTTTCAAGGAGCTTGATCCTGACGTCGATAAAGCAAACCCTTGGTACTCCGAGAAGTTGCGAAGAGTGTGCTTCATGGGTGACATCCACGGCAACAAGGTTGCGTTGATAGTTCACGCAGACGCGCCGGGTGGTGGTGAATCCAGACAGAAATGCCGCTATGACATCTCGAGACGCGGCGAGGAAGTGTGCCTTATTCTCCACCGGTCTGTAGATAATAGTGCCACCGCGTTGCCTTACAGCTGTGGGGGGAGGCAGAGGCTGTTTTTTTTCTGCACCAGGGTCGTGTCGACTTCGGTGGGGGCAGAGTCAGTCGGAGAGGGGCAGGAGAGAGCGTCTCGTCCTTTCGGGTAGCTCGTTTCCGTCGTTGCGAGAGACGAAACCGATGTGTAATGCTCCCAGGAGGAGCTTGAAACTGACGAAGTATTCGTGTCAATTTCAGTACAGTCAGCTCACGGGTTGAGCTTCATGGGGGCTCTCGTGTACCGCATGGCCACCTCGCGCTTCGTTTTTCTCTTCTTCTGTTTTGAAGAAGCTGGTACAGTGGTCAGCTCCTGAAGTTCAGCGTCAGTGGCTGACGCAGATGCCCGTTTCGGATGGGCCTCTTGTGCCGCCTTTTAGTGTCGCACAGTAGTGCACGGTGAAGTTGCTGTGGATTCATCTTTGTAGGGTTCACGAGTGAGCGCCTCAGTTTGCTGCCTCCGACTTTACTCATGCATGATTGTAAAGGTCCACCTTTGAAGGCTGTGAACTTCCTCAGAATCAAGATTCTTGCCACTGAGCTTACGGAGCTCTTCGTTTAGCTTCTCCAAGGTCTCTATACTTAGCCCTTATCCCTTATAAGGGCTACGCGCCTGGCGCAAAAAACCGGCTGGTGGGAGCACTAAAAAAACGCGTCCTCTCGCTTCGAAAACCAAGAGACAAAAAAAAACTACAACATATGTTTACTTTGAGCCACCGAAGTACTTGTCATGCTTTCCGCACTTTACGTCAGGTCCAGTTTATTTTTTTCTCGTGTGTGTGCGTATGTGTGCGCATGCGTAGTATGTGTGCGCCCATGTGAGGTGAACAGCCATTAAGTAGTTAAGAAAGCACGGAAAGATTGAAAGCACTGAGTCAGGTAAGAACGCTGGCCGTTTCACTTTGTCCAGGAGAGCTTCGCCGCCAGGAAGCTCACCACAATAGCTACGCCTGTATATTCCCTGACCGCTATCAGTGTTACCTTGCTATGGCGCAAGCCAACGCCTCCAATCTCTTTGTGCCACTAGGAACATTAAGGGTGATTACCTGGCATGATAGTATATGCTGTTGCAGTTTGGGAAATCCCGGAAAACCACTTGTCGAAATGTTTAAAGCGCTTGCTTTCGTCGTGGCGTGAAAAGCGTGCGCGCAGCCGAACAATCGCCCAAGTCGGCGCCACCGGTGAAACACCAGAAACGCGGCCACTTCCTGGGAACTTTCCCTCCCAAAGCCGCCTACGCATGTGCGCGAACAACAGGCGAGCAAGGAGCGATGGGCACGTGCAGGCGCAGACGTCGTCTTCTCAGGCACTATTTAGCAGCTCGTTTCAAGTGTGCAAGTACGGCCTCTAATTTAGGCAGTATAGATTATTATCTGCAACCAAAATATTTGCTGCGTCTACCGATATATGTTACAGACAGAAATCTGAAAAAAAGGTACAATGCCCGAGGAGCTGTTGCCGTCATAGAAGTGCAAAAGATGGCAACAAGTCGAAAGCGTCAACTAGCAGAGGTTCGGCATAAACTTCAATCCTCTGTGACGCTATTGCATCGCCGTCTCCTGCGGCAGTGACCTGGATTTTTCCCCTCCTCAAATATTCTTGCTCCATGACCTAGACATCTATATCATCACCACCATCCTGAATGCACGCACTGCTGGGCAAAGGCCTCTTCTTGGTCCACCAATCAACCCGGTCTTGTGCTTTGTGCTGCCTCATTACGCCTGCGAACTTTTGTATCTCATAGACACTTCTAACTTTCTGTGTCGCCTTGGTGCTTTTGCTCTCTATGAAAACCGACTCAATTACCTTTAGTGACCAGCGAATATCCTGCCTACGTGCTGCGTGCCAAGCCCACGTTTTTCTTGATTTAAGCTATGATATCCTTAACCTCGGTCTGTTCTCTGACCAACTCTGCTCTCATCTTGTCTCTTGAAGGTTGCACCTAATATTTTCGCAAATATTGCAAATGGTTCTGCTCATTCGGCAGAGCGACCACCCCGGATAGGTGTTGGTTCCGGGCGTGAACTTGGACCAAAGCAAATTTTTCGGCAGCTAAAAGGCTTTTCTTTTTGAAACATTTGCAGGAATTTCTTTTATTCGGGCTACAAACGGATGGTTGACTTTCCTCTTTTTAACCGACCCGTGCCCTTGTGGGCTTTCGCAGAACTCATTTGAAATATTGTGTCCATGTGCTCCGAGTTGTCGCTCAATTCGGCTTCACGCTGTAAATAGGCAGCTTCCTGGTTAGCTCAATTAGCAGGGCGACCGCCCCGGATGGGCGTTGGTCCTGGGTTCAAGCCCCTCATCAGGACGAATTTTGCGCCAAATAACAGCGTTTTCAATTTTTAAAATTCGTGCGAATTTTGTTCTGGCTTTGTGCTACCAAACTCTTGTTTTTCTTTCCATCGCTCGCTGCGTTTTCCTCAATCGAAGCTGAACTCTGTTTTTAAGCCTCCAGATTTCTGCTCCATAGATAAGTATCTGCACGGTGTAGCCATGATATACCTTACTCTTGGAGATAATTAGCTAATTACCATTTATTATTTGTAAAAGCTTGTTCAATTTGATCCACCACATCCCTATTCTTCTTGTTATTTTACTTTCATAGTTCAGCTCCACCGTTACTATCTGTTCTGTATAGACATATTCATTTACAACTCCCAGCGTCTTTCCACATATCGCAAAGTGCTGTTTTCTGCCTGGACTTTTCTGCGTTACTTTAGTTTTGTTCATAATATTTTGACACCTACTCTTTTGCTTTCGCGTACAGATCAATTATCAGGCCATTTATATTCTCAGTCACTCATCAAAACAATGTCATCAGCGAGTCTGAGGTTACTAAGACACTCGTCAATAACTTTTATCCCAAACTCTTCCCAATATAGGGCCTTAAAAACCTCCTGTAAAAACGGGGTGAATAGCACTGGTGAGATTGCGTCTCCCTGCCTACCACTCATCTTCATTGGGTTTATGTTGCTTTTATTATGAAGGACTGTGATTCTGCTGTACATTTCTCTCAGTATATTTAAGATGGATCCCTGATCGTCGATTCTCTGACTCGGCAGTGCCTGCACCACTGCTCGGCCGAGTCAAATGGTTTCCGTAATAAACGAAGGCTATGTATAGAGTTCGGTTGCATTACCCCGATTTCCAAATCACTTTATTGATAGTATGAATAGCGTTCATTGTAGAATAGCCTATACAAAAACTTGCTTGGTCCTTTGGTAGATTGAACTCTACTGTGGTGCTAATTCCAATTGCAATTTTTTTCGTGAACATCTTGCAGAGAATGGACACTAAGCTGATTGATTTGTAGTTTTAAAGATCTTGGCGTCCCCTTTCGTATAGATTACGATGATGTTAGCATTCTCCCATTATTCTGGTATCCTTGCCGTCAAGAGACACTTCTTATTGAAGGTACCCAGTTTTAATAACGCACTCTTTTTGTCATCGTCCCACATGTGTGTGGTTACTTTATCTTCACCAGCGAAATTCATTCCTTCTAAAACATTTATTACTTACCCTATCGTTACTGGAAGGTTGACAGATTTTTCTGGGCTATTACTGCTTTTTACGATATCATACAGGTTGTTTCAGCTACTCTACAACTCTCTGTAGAACTCTTCTGCCACGTCAACTATCCTAACCACAATGCTTGTGACCTTCCTTCTTCGTGCCTTAATGCATACATCTGATTTTGGCCATGCACGAGTTTGCCTTCGCGGCTTTTAGGCTTCTTCCGTTTTTTACAGCATGCTAGATTACTTCAGTGTTATACAATATTATGTCGGCTACTTTGCACCTATTGAATAACTTCGATAGCTCCGGCAGCTCTGTTTTATCTGTAGCTTTTCAGGCTTTCGTTGCTTCTCGTCTGCTAATGACATTTTTTCGTCTCCTCACAAGTTTGCCAGTGTCTTGTATGTGTGTCCCTCTGACATCAATTATCCAGTGTTTATGATACTATTGTTATATCATTGCTGATTAAGTCAACGCCAACGTTGATTACCTCGTTTAAAGCCATGAATCTATTCTGAAGCGAAACTAAATTTTGTACTTTTCCTCTCCATACAAGCTTCTTGCGCATGGCTTTCTGCTGTAGTTTGCTTGCTTGCTTGATCCTTTCTTTTATGGCTCTCACCCACTAAGGGGGATGGGCCAAGAAGCCGGTGGTTAATGTAAGTCAATACCTTTAGGTTTTCCAGACTAGAGGAGTAGAATTACTTTGTTTGGACTGTGAAAATATTTGGCACAATGCAAAGAAGAGGGGGGGGGGGAAGGAGAGAAATAATAGAGTTTGTTGAATATCTGAGGTGTAATCGTTATATGAGATTCTTCTGAAGGTTAAATCATTACAGTGTAGCAGCTAAGTATTAAATAGTAGATTGGCTAGTATAAAAGGAGAGCTGATGAATAGCTCAGCAAGGTAATCTTTTTGTGTTACATAAGAATTTGCAGAGAGCCCCGCAGATGTTCCTGTCGCTGTGTCCCATTGAAGCAGCCCCGAAAGACAAAATGTTAGGAGTAGTAAGTGATATTCCTAGTTTTTTTAATAAAGCTTCGAAGCATTGTTTTCTTTGATTTTTGAAACGGTAACATGTGAGAAGAAAATGGTCGATATGTTCAGGTTCGTTACAGCTTGAGCTCAGAGCGGATGGCACCAGACCAGACCTGTTTAGGTAGAAATTAGGAGGTGGCACACGGCAACGTAATTTTGCTACAGAGACTTCCAATTTACGCGTGGGACATCGATTATTTTTTTTTACATTGAAAGCTGTTATGAGATCACTTTTCACGTCACGCGCAGTCGAATGTTGTGCGCCATTGCCGCCGCTGGTGTCGTCCACCACATCACGCGAAATAGGACAAAAAAACCTTGAAATGATCACACAGTGGGGCTTGAACTCGGGTCCGCAGGGTGCCAGCCCATTATTCAACCACTGATTTACGCCGGTGCTTTTAACTTGTCGAACTTGCCGTAGGCAGGCATGACCTAGCACCAATAGCACAGTAGGGCTCGAACCCGGGTCCGCTGGCCGCTGGGTACCAGCCCAGTATTTTACCACTGAGATACACCGGTGCTTGTAACTTGTCAAACTTGTCTTAGGCAGGCTTGATGTCAGGAAAGCAACCGCGTTAATTTTACTTATAAAGCGTTTTGAAACAGCGAAAGGACACCAAGTCGTAGAACAATGCGGATAGTGTATTGAGTGGTCCGTCCAACGCTCCAAACCATCGCGAAAGCTTGTTCTTCTTCGCCTATTACCTGTGGCGCACATCCCCTTCTGCCATAATTCTTGATCGTCATCAGTCACAACTGGCACAGAATTGCTTGCAAGCAAATACCACGCTTCTCAGAAGACTAACAAAAAATTTCATAGCGAATGTTGGCATACTACCCAAGAGTTTATTAATAATGTCCTAGTGGGTACGAAGCAAGTATGCTTGCTTGCCCATTGAGTGTTTTAAAAAGGCTATAAAAAGCCGCTCTTCTAGCTTTCGCTGTGACGGGGCTGCAGCTACCACGTAGGCCTGGCGTTTTTTAAGTGTAGGTGAATTCAAGCTCTTACCGTTTTATGGTACTGCCATTTTCTACCATTCTATGCATCCTATACTGTTTTATGGTGCTATCAAAATATAGCACTACGATTTTGGTACTTCTTTATTGTACCCTGTTTCTTCCGGGCTTGAAATACCTTGTTTTGAGAGAAACAGGTGTGTTCTAGCACCTCTGACTTCTCAATACGCGCGTGTGTGGAAACAGGAAAACTTTCGTCAGTAACTGCTATCATCCTCCTCTCATGACACATTGTTTTACTATTTGATCAAGTACATTCATTCATGGAGGAAACAACCCAAGCATGGTTACACTCAACAGCAAGACGTTCTAGACAACGGAGGGTGTCGTGACAATTTCTTTGAAGTAGGTTCATTAGCGATTTCGCAGCAATATTTTTGCAGCGTTTCATTAGCAGACCTACATTTACCCAATGCATATAAACAGGCTGCTTGGAGCTGCATGCCGATCATGTGGGCTTTGAAGACGGGGACAGGGAAGAGACACATGTGCTATGTGTCCCCTTTCTTTTTCCTATCCACGTCTTCTAGGTTTGTCATATATGTCATTCATAGTTAGAGTGCCTGAGCTATCATCATCTCCTTTATCGCCGTCTGTACTTCGCTGGCATTTTCCGGGCGCAGTGCCAATACAATGATTAATGTACTCCTGACTGTATTCATTATGACGAATTTTAGAGCGCTAGAACATAGAGAAAAGGGGACACTGTAGAAACAACGTTCTTTTCTACTTTGTCACAATTTTTTGACGCAAGGTCATCTTATGCTCGGGGCAGTGTCCATTAAGCGGCTTCCGAACACACACTGCGCATGCACAGCTCTTCTTTTTTTTTCTTGTTTAGGCAGGTGTGTGCTCTCCTTCTTCCATCTCCCCATCTCCGCTACAGGTGCAGCGCAGTAAATAATTGCATGCAAACTCCTTTTCGTTTTCTCCCTCTCTCTCGAGGGGTGCACTGGTAGGTGGCGCAAGAATCACGGCGCAATCTAAAGCGCGTTCACTGTCCTTCCATCATTCTCCCACGGGGCAACGATGTGGAAAATGCCATGAACAACGTCGACGTCGGTGCTAGTTGCAGTGACAGTGCCACCGCCGTGCAGCTGAGGAAGGACCCGGATACCGAACGTAAACTTCAACGCCCCAAAACCGGCGCACCTCTCCGCGCTGAACCCAGTCGCAAGACAGATCCGTTCTGGGGTGTGGACATGATTGGTTAGTTGATTTTTTAGTTGCTAGGTTGTTGCTCAAAGTTCTGGTGAAACCCACCAGAGGGATCAGTCATGAAACAGATGATACCTTATCTTTGAAATAAAATTATTTTACCAGCTGCATACGGTTAGATAGGAATGTTTCAAAATAAACAGATCGGTAAAACATGGATTAAAATTAGAATAATAAAAAAACTTAACAAGCTAGTATAGTTGGAAGTAAAGTGAATTTTTGCCTAAGCCTAACATTCTATTTGTGTTGTTTCCCTCGGAAATTCGCATACGGCTTCGCAAACGTTCTTGCGGCTAAAGAGCCTTTCAGTTGCTCCAAAAGAAAAGACCACCGGAAGGGATGAATCAGACAGATTCTTCTCACAGTCTTTTTTTTGGTTTGTGAATAACCTGCAGGTTAAGAGGAAGTGATGCAGAAACTCACTATTGATGCAGTTGGGGCATAAGGAAGACTTTACAAGACTTGACTTTTGTAAGTAAAAGTTCAAGAGCGAGGGCGGCGGACCTGGCATCCTAGTCTGGTAATTGATATCTCCGCCTTTCTAGAGGAGCACCATCGATTTTGCCAAGGGTGCTTAAGATGAGAAAACTCAGATGTTGCCAAGCGAGCCTTTTGTAAGTTATCTGATGTGACAAATTTGTCAAATCATGCCACAGCGAGAAATGCTAGCGTCGACAATGTAGAATTTATGGGTTCTTTATGTGAAGCCACTGCAAGTGCATCTGCATATTAAAAATCATCATAATCATAACCATCATAATCATCATCATCATCATCATCACCCTTGCTACGTTCACTGCTGGCAAAGGTCTCTCCCATGTTCCGCCAGTCAACTCTGTTCTGTGCTTACTGCTGCCAATTTATAACCACGAACTTCTTCATCTCATCTGCCTACCTTACTTTCTGTCTCCCCCAAACCTTATAGCCTTCTCTGAGCGTCGAAGAAACATATATAAATATTCTGGAATAAATCTACAGGGGATCAACTGCCACTATAGCGCTCCTTAAAGGAAGAAACAAAACACCTATCTAAAAGAGTTTACGGCAGGAGGATACGATGTTCACAATGCTATTTTCTGCGTGCTTACAGGCGGCTGTGAGAGCCCTAGAATGGAAATAGTGAGAAATAGGAGTTAAGGGAGAGTACCTTCGTAACCTGTGCTTCGCCGATGACATTGCATTGCTGAGTAACTCAGGGGATGAATTGTAAGTCATGATTACGAAGGTAATCAAGAAGAGCAAAAAGGTAGGTCTTAAAACTAATCTGCAGAAAAGGAAAGTAGTGTACAACAACCTCGAAAGAGAAGAGCGCTTGAAGTTGTAAAAAACTACGTTCACGAGATTCAAAGACTAAGATTACGAGATTAAATAACTAGAAGAATAGGAATAGCATGTAGCGCAATTGGCAAGCACTCTCAAATCATGGGTGGTAGATTGTCACTAGCCCTCAAGAGGAAGGTATTTAACAACGGCATCTTACCGGTACTGAGCTAGCGAGCGAAAACCTGGATACTTACAAAGAGGGTTCACTTTGAATTGAGGAAGACGCAGCGAGCGATGGAAACGAAAATTCTAGGTGTGACCCTACGAGACAAGAAGACAGCAGAGTGGCTCAGGGAAAAAACCGGGGTTTAGTACATCATAGTTTTAATCAAGAAGAGGAATTGGACATGGGCTGGGCATGTGGCGCGTAGGCAGGATAACCGCTGGTCATTAAAGGTAACTGACTGAATCTGCATAGTCATTCAGGGTTAAACCATTCTGACCTGGTATCAATGACAAGTGAATGAGCGTGGACATGATCTTGTGTGGAAACCTGTGGCGAGTGCTTCCCATTTGACCGCCCACAAAACCACCCTCATCGAGATACTGTAAGCACCGACTCTAGGAATCACCCACAATCTCTAAATAAAAACGCAACATTCCCGGACAAACGTCTCCTCTCTCTTGATTACATTCTCCATTTGATTGGGTTGTACTACCAAGTGAAACGAAACTAAAACTCGTAAGTCACTTGCGTAGGTCTGTATTGAAAGAAGTCCTTTGTATACTATCTCTTTAGCCTCTAGGGTGGCGTCGTGTAGTGTTCATCGTAAAAACCAAAGTTTTTACATGGCTTTATTGCAGACATTGTCAATATCCATTAACCAGTTGAAGGTATAATAATAATAATAATAATAATAATAATAATAATAATAATAATAATAATAATAATAATAATAATAATAATAATAATAATAATAATAATAATAATAATAATAATAATAATAATAATAATAATAATAATACTATTAATAATTTTTAGTCCTTTTCAATACGTTTGATGAAGGCCAGCTGCAGATAAAAGCTGCTCTTCGAAGGAGGCAGCTTGGCAAGGGATTACAGCCACGTTTTGACATGACAGCAGTGCCAAACAGTTAGCAGTACAAATTCAATTACCAAGCAACAAAACACAGCAAGCCCGAATTCTAAAAAAGAAAGATCACATCACTAATAACATTTTTACAATTGCAGAGGTATATTAAAAACTGAACGTATCTTCTTCGCGCAATTTGGGCTTCGGTGCAGTGCAAGAAATCTATGCCAGCTTTGTGCAAGTTGAGTGCGAGATCAATACCATGGCACTTATCATTCTTAACTTGATCTAACACTGCATCTTTATGCTTTAAAAAATAAGATTAGTGGTCTTTTTTATGCGTCATATGCATGAAAACAGTTTTCGACACATTCTTTTTCATTTGCCTTTCGTCACACCAATAAAAATTTTTTTGTGAATAGCTATTAACTTCCAGTTCATTGTCACAGCTGCTTATTTTTTCATACACAACGATGTCTTCTGTGCAATGTTTTATAGCTATTTACTTATTTGTTGAGAAAAACCAGCAACCACATCACAGATGTATTTGAAAAAAAAGTAAAGTGCCTTCAGTACACCTTTGCAGTATGCCTGCGGTATGCGGTATGCTATTGGAACTGCAAATATTACTTAATTCAATAAGTTGTTCTTTATTTTAAAATATGCCCCTGTCCGTTTATTAGCTGAATATCACCAAGAAACAGGACACGTTTTTAAACATTTTGTGAAGTACTTTATCGAATGCTTTTTGCAAATTGGTCAATATATTGTCATTATGAGAGCTAAATGGACCAAACACAAAAGTGCAAGAAGCCTAAATAGGCTCTATTGGCATATACACACTCTCAACTTTCCCATAGAATACAATAATAATAAGTGGTCTAATATAAGCAAGACCACACAGTCCAATCTAAAGAATAGATTAGAATGGTTAGCACCTGGCCTAGTTAATGATCTTGCTTGTTCAGTATTTGTAGTAAGCACTAGGCGCGCAGAAAGAAACAAAGAATCTAAAGACGGGTGTGTGAATGTAGCATCTCCTAAGAACAGCATGTTTATTTCATTCTGACACATCCAGTACCCTTTTTGTGAAATGTCCATACTTTCTCGTCAATTGTTATTGAACTAAAAAACTTATATAGGCTAGACCCTTTGACTCTTCAATGCTCATCTGAAGGCACGCAAGAACAATCTTGGCCAGAAGCAGAGGAGTAATATGGGCCTGTTTTATGAAAACTATGGTTGCTCGCCAGGCTTCGGAGCATGTAGGATTGTGGGCTGACATCATTAGGTGGATGTGGTTAAAAGTGCAAGCACATGCAATGCATATGTAGTGTAGCTTCAATGCCTGTAGGCAAAATGAAAAATTTCTTTTTAGACGGCCCTTTGACAGCCTGTGTTAAGATAGGAATAGTTTTTATTCATAAGTAAGAAAAAATGTCGCCACAATCTGAAGTTGGTTATGATTTGACTGAGTGAGCTCGCACATGTGGGGCAGTATGCTGTTCTTGTTTCTTAATATATTGTCACGGTGCTTTGATAACAGTAATAAAAAACTTTGATCAGCGCACATGGTCTCTTCTAAATTCGTTTCGTACTCCCTCGCAGTTACTTTGTTACGGCAGGGTTAGTGAAGCGGTTGGAGGTGGTTTGATCACTATTATCGACCGGGCAACCAACGGTTTATTCCAGTAGGTTCAAGTGAGCTTTGAGGTGGTACTATGGCAGTTCGAAGCTGAAATCACTTGGAGGACTCCCATATCAAAAATAAATTGCTCGTATGTCAATAACAGGCACTTACTTCCGACTCCTTATTGAAATGCAAAATTATTTGCTTTGCCGCAACGCGGAATTGTTAAGCGGCGCAGCTGAGCCCAACAAGGGCATAAAGTTTGATACAAAACAAGCGGGAGTGTCATTATCATTGAGTCACACAACGAGCACCGCGTTGTATAATAAACAGCCTTTAACATCAAACTTTTTCTGGCATTGCTCCACTTATTCTGTTTACAGGAAGTAAAATAACAGTTCGTAAACGCGCTAATATCTTTGTAACAGTTTTTGCAGATGTCCCTTTATTTTTGTGACCGACCATGCAAACGCTAGTCAAAACGTATTTTTTTAAGAACTGGACGACGACTTTTTGGAATAATAAGTGCAACCTAAACTTAAAAACAGCGCCGAATGAAGTTATCTAGAGGTTGAACGCACAGGAAGCATGCTACACGACTACGAGTTGCTCACAAAATCTGCTTTGAACTCTAGAGCTGCCTGCTACAATCAAGGTTAAAAAACACACACACATACAATGGACTACCAACCAATCACTTACGACAGTTAACCGATGGGCAACACGATTCATACGAACCGGCCGTGATCGTAGAAGTTCGGGGTGCTGATTCATCAACAATCGCGAGGTGACACCACACACACACACAAAATAAACACAACGGGTGCTTATTTGCTTCATTCTTGATTTGTGGCTCCTACGTTACGGGGGACTTGGCGTCGAGTGTTCTGTAGACAAAGCCGTCTTCCTCACATCCTCACATAACTCGCAGCACTCGAATAGACCAACACTGCCAGAAACAACCTCGTAGTGCTTGAGCTAGGGAATTTCCGCGTGCTCCAAAGCGTTAATTTTGCTTGGTAGGGCAGGGCAGCCATCAACAATAGTTTTCGTACTGCTTATATTAGTCGATGGTTTTGTGCCTTTTTAGTTTCGTGCCGCACCATGAAACCCAATGTTTTGAAGTTTCCATCGGGTCACTACGAAACTTTTTTTCAACCGAGTCCACGCTACTATCAAAGGGCCACTATATACGCAGGGCACCTGCATCAGTTTTGGACTGAGCAACAAGACACTAAGTTTATGCAAGTAGAGGACCATGTTGAAGCATCTAATGTTACATCGCTGAAAACAAAGTATAGATACTTACTTGGTGCTTTACCCACCGATATGTGGTCCACAAGGGCGTAGCCAGAAATGTTTTGTTTTGAGGGAGGGGTCACGCCAACCCGGCGGCGGAGGGGGGGGGGGGGTGCAGAGGCATCATCTTTTTCTCTGTGACATGACTATCGGTGGTCACTTGAGCAGATTGTAAACATGTATATGTATCAAACTCATGAGATTCTCCCACCTCGGTACTCATGCGTATATGGTTTTATGTTTTGAAGAGACAAAGTAAACATAAATTATTAGCAGCACAGTACAGCAAATGACAGCTACAGTGGTAGTTTAAAGAGACGGCGTCTAGTCACACCATTTGATAGCTTTGTCTTGAAAAACGCAATATTGCCACAACCAGCCCGATCGGAGAAGATATCGTTAATCACTGTTGAACGTAGATGACGTGGTCCTTGACGGGATGAAGTCTATTTCCTAAGTCAAGAACGACTCCGCTTATAACGTGGAGTAAGAATCACCGCATGCTTATGGGAATGATTTTTATGTTCAACTACTTATGTCAAGCAGCCCTGATGCAGTGATAGCTTTTAAAGAACGTTTCTAACTTTACTCCGCGCATCCACAAATGCTTGTGATATGCAATAGCTGTTTTTTATAAGTTATGCTGCACGTTGGCAACCTACTTTCACACGCATTATTTGTCAGGCAGATATTCTCGCAACAATGGTTGACTTTAGAGTTGCACTGTGACTTTTAGTATCACTGAAGTACTGTAATCGTAGGGGTTTCATCGTGCAACCTGCGAAGGCTAGGTATTTATAGTTAAAAAAGGTTAATTTGGTCTCAATCGATAATGCACCTGAGACCAGACTATACCTACTGTAGGCATTTAGTATACCAATCCTCTTCACCTGTACATTATCATCACTATCATGTCTTGCTCATGCATCCTCAACGTTGTCGCGTAGCATCATCATCTTGGTTCGTTCATCTCAGCTGTCGGCTGCCGGTTTCTCGGGCCTAATAAAGGTCTCCTAAACCAAGACTTTATACGTGGTCGAGCGTGCTGTTGAATCCCCCGTCATCCTCTCGACCACTCTACCCCCTAGAGCTACGTTCAGGTCGCCGCTTGGGCCAGGTGTCCGGAAATATGTCGCACCAAGAGAGGTCGGTGCAGCAGCCGTTCCCACTCCGCCACCGCGTGCCACGCCTTCTCACGTCATTAACAGCCTCCAGCGTGAGCCCCATCCCTTCGCTGGTATGTGCGGGGAAGATGTGGAGAAATGCCTGGATGATTTCGAACGTGTCGGCGCTTCTAACCGGTTGGATAACACCTACAAACTCGCTTACGTCTCATTCTACCTCACGGGTGTCGCCAAGACGTGGTTCCTCAACCATTTCATCGACATCCCCGACTGATCAGCCTTTATAGATCAGCTTCGCCATGTCTTTGGCACACCGGCTGTTCGTTCGGCTCTCACAAAGAAAGCTCTCGCGACTCGGAAACATCACATCGGGGAGTGGTATACATCCTACATTGAGGATGTCCTTTCACTTTGCCGCCGGGTTGACACCTCAATGAAAGAGTCAGACAAGGTACGCCAGCTTCTTAAAGGGATTGCACCCAATGCATTCAATGTTCTTGCAATCAAGAATCCGGCTATCGTTGCTGACGTTGCGACAACCTGTCAGCGCCTCGAAGAACTTGAGTCTATGTGCCTAGAACCGGACAGTGACGCGGCCCGTACTACGGCAAATCTAAACCTACGAGACACAATAAGGGTGATTATACGCGAAGAATTAGAATCAATGGGATTCACACTACCTTCAGTGTGTCCCATTTAGTCTTCTTCAACGTCATTGCGGGATGTCGTTAGGGAGGAGCTCACGTCCATGACCCACATGGCCCAGCTGTAGCCCAATGTCGCTCGTACTCTCCCATCGTTCTTTGCATGCCATCGGCGCACCATCAGGCACCGTCAGATCGACGTCGCCGCCACGAACGTACGCGTCGGTTGCTGCCGCACCTCCCACAAGCTTTTCCACGAGCTTTCCATCACCACCACCTGAGCCATCATCTGGACCTCTCACTGCTCTCTCTCCCGGTGCACCTAACGCAAGCTATATACTACCCCCCTTATCGATCGACTCGCCCTACGTGCTATTATTGCAGTTATCATGGTCACATTTCACGCTTTTGCCGCAAGCGCCAGCAAGATGAGCGCTGAGGTTAGGACATACGCGAACGGGACTATGCTGCAGGAGCCTTGTACCAGGGCCGTCGTTATTCGTCACCGTCGTGTCAGTCTCCATCTCCGCCAGCATCCGGTGAACAGCGCAGTAGTCATCGATCAACCGGACGCCGTTCACCGTCCCCCTACCATCACTCCTCTTCTACTCTTCAGCTTGCTTCCCTCACTTCTGATCTGTGTCCGGAAAACTAAGCGATGCAGTTTTTGGAAGACAAACTGCATTCCAACACAGGACTCGAATTCCTCCAGCGCACCCTTACAATATGATTGGAGTCACAGTTAAGAGAGTGGACGTTGATGCTTTGGTGGACACTGGGGCTGGGTTTTCTCTTATTCATGCTGATTTGTGTATCCGTCTTCGAAAAGTCACGACGCTTTATAATGAACCAACACTGGTTACAGCCCAGGGAACAATGATTTGCTCTTGCGCTCTCTGTGCTGCCCGTGTGCTAATCGACGACATTCTTCGTCATATAGAATTTGCGGTGCTGTCTCCGTGCTCGCACGAACTCATTTTAGTTTGGGACTTTTTTCCTGTGCTTCCGCGGCTATTTGTAGTGCACAACGTGTCGTTCATCTTACTGACGCAGACCACTTGCCCAGTGAGGAAACCTGCAGGTCACTTCGACCCATCGCTGCTGTAGACATCGAGTTACCACCACATGAACAACAATTAGTCACAGTTTTGTCCAACAACGTGGACTCTGGGACATTTTGGTCATTCCATCGCCCCGTTGCCTTAATAAAGGCATAGCTCTTGCATCAGGTGTGGCTCGCTTCAACAATGAATCAGCTGTCCTCGCTGCTACGAACACCACACCAGATAAAATTTTACTGCTGCGGGGCACTACTGTCGCCTGCGTTGCCGATCTGGAGCCTGTGTGCGTCGTGCCTCTTACCCTGCCTCCTCTAAAGGCCATCATGGAGATCATGCTGCTTCCTCGGTCATTACAGCAGCCATCAACAAAGACTTGACAGACTAGCAGAAGCGGCAGCTGCTTGATTTGTTTCAGGGGCATGCAAACTTTTTTGACTTTCATTCATTCAGCCTGAGCCAGACAACCACTACAGCACATCGTATTCTATTCATCGTGCATCGCCGTCCGTACCGCGTCTTTCTAGCCGAACGAAAAATCATTGAGGAAAACATAGGCGATATGCTGACGGGAGATAATGCGACCCTCAACCAGTCCTTGGTTGTCCCCAATGGTTCTGGTGCGTAAAAAAGATGGTTCCGTGCGATTTTGCGTCGATTATCGAGCACTCAATAAGATCACTAGGAAGGACGTATACCCCATGCCACGTATCGACGACGACCTCGATTCCTTACAAGGTGCTGAATTCTTTTCAAGCCTTGACTTGAGTTCCGGCTACTTGCGAATCCTCGTGCACGAAAATGATAAAGAAAAAAAAACTGCGTTTGCAACCCCGGACGGTCTATACGAATTCAATGTTATGCCATTTGGTCTATGCAATGCGCCCGCAACTTTTGAGCACTTGATTGACACCGTGCTGCGTGGCCTCAAATGGAAGACTTGCCTATGTTACCTCGATGACATTGTTGTCTTTTCATCGACGTTTCCTCAACATCTGCAACACTAGAACGAGGTCCTGACTTGCCTTGCAGGCGCTGGTCTTCAAATTAACACCAAAAAGTGCCATTTAACCAGCAGATCTATCAAGGTCCTCGGTAATGTTGTTACCAAAGACGGAATTCGTCCAGACCCTGAGAAAACTGGTGCGTTGCTTCGCTTCCCTCGCCCGGACAAACCGAAAGATTTGCGAAGTTTCCTTGGTCTCGCCTCTTACTTTTGGTGATTCATAAAAAACTTTGCCTCCATAGCCGCACCACTCCATTAGGCTACTTGCTTCTGGTACGCCCTTTTAGCGGTCTCAGGAATGTGAATCGGCTTTCGACAGGTTGAAGAGTGCCCTCACGACCGACCCTGTACTCCCTCATTTTCACGATGATGCACCAACCTTCCTGCATACAGACGCTAGCGGCCACGGTTTAGAAGCCATGCTCCTGCAGCGCGACAACTCTTCGCGAGAGCGAGTCGTTGCGTACGCCAGCCGCGTCCTCTCCACAGCCGAGAGGAACTACACGATCACTGAGCAGGAGTGCCTCGCCATCGTTTGGTCAGTGCAGAAATTTGGTGCTTATCTGCATGGCCGCCATTTCACCATTGTGACCAACCAACACGCCTTATGTTGGCTTTCGACACTCAAGAACTTGTCGGGCTGCCTGGGCCGCTAGATTCTACACCTACAAGAGTATGATTTTGACATCGTATACAAGTGTGGCAGAAAGCATAGTGACGCCATTGCTCTTTCTCGCTGCTCACTACCAGTGCCTCCACTCAGCGTTTCCGCACTCACTTTGCACAACACACACTCGGAGTCCACGTCTATGGCGGTTTACTCTCTCGCCTCTATGGACCAGCTGCCTTCGGACGACCCCAACGATTTTTCGTCTATACAGCTGGCTGACCCATAATGTGGATGTATTATAGGCTACCTCACTGGCAGTTCCCGTGCACCTAATGCGAGGATCCGTCGCCAACTCTCGCAGTTTAGGCTGGACAACTCGATGCTGTACCACAAAATTTACCACCCTGACGATCAGCGCTGGGTTCCCGTTCTACCCCGATCGCTTCGGTCCGAAGTCCTCAGAGCACTTCATGACCATCCGACTGCTGGTCACCTTGGTTACCATAAGACCCACGATCGCCTTCGAAGTCGGTTTTATTGGCCAAGTATTACCACTAGTGTAGCTTGGTACGTCGGTTCTGCACTACCTGCCAATGTATAAAACTACCCACATCTGCTCCAGCCGGTACACTACAGCCTCTTCCGTGCCCAGCCACACCATTTGAATTTGTAGGCATCGATCATTACGACCTCCTTCCAGTCAGTGCTGCTGGAAACCGATGGATAGTAACAGCTGTTGACCATTTGACACGCTACGCTGTGACGGCATCTGTCACTACAGGTTCAGCTTCCGAAATTGCCGATTCATCCTCCGAGCCATCACACTGCGTCATGTTGCTCTACGTGTATTGCTCAGTGACTGTGGAAGGGCCTTCCTTTCACAACTAGTGAACGAACTTCTTCACGCCTTTGGCACAACTCACAAGACTGCCTCTAGTTATCATCCCCAGACTAACGGCCTCACTGAGCGATTCTAGTGCACTATTGCTGACATGAGCGCTGCCTATATTCAACAAGACCACAAGAACTGGGATGTAGTTGTACCATTCGTCACTTTCGCCTAAAATACGGCTATTCAGCAGACAACCGGCTACTCACCCTTTTACCTAGTTTATGAACGCTCCCCTATTTTTTTCCTGGACGTCTCATCTTTACCTGCCACGCGAGTTCATCTCCAACTTCTTCAAAGGAATACGTTTTACGGCGTTTTAGAGCCGCTAACGTACTCGTATAAACACTGAAGCCCGACAGCAAGACAGAAAGCTGGTTTATGATGAATCCCATCGTGCTGCATCCTCTTAACCTGGAAATGAAGTATTCTTTTTGACGAATATTCGCACACCCGGTTTGTGCGACAAATTCCAGCCACAGTTTATCGGGCCGTACACAGTTCTTGAAGAAACTTCACCAGTGAATTATCACGTGACACCACTTGTAGCCCCAGCAGATCGCCATTATCGAACTACTGAGGTCCTCCTTGTGTCCTGTATGAAGCCCTTCATGCGACGTTCTTCGTCCCCTTGACTTGCCGCGGCCAGGCTGGCCGCTTTCACGGGGGGGGGGATCAGTGTAGGCATTTATTATACCAATCGTCTTCATCTGTAAATTATCACCATTAACATGTGTTGCTGATGCATCCTCATCGTTGTCACGTAGCATCATCATCTTGGTTCGTTCATCTCTGCTGTCGGCTGCCGGTTTCTCGGGCCTAATAAAGATCTCCCAAACCAAGACTTCATACTATTCACTTATAAAGAACATATTTGTTGCGTATATGCGCTGAAAATTCCCAATGCGCGCAAAAACGCGAATACTGTTCTAGTTTTTTTTTTCGTAGCTTTCGTTGTTTTGCTCCCTGAAAGATAGCGTTGCAGCAAAATGTATTTCGTTGTTAGCAACGTCAACAGATTCAGTACGATGCACAATATTTCATTGCGCAACGTCGATATGTTATGCAGTATGTAATGTATACAGTGTTCTAACTAGAACATTAATTTATGTTTGCTACACTTACGCTGGCGCTAAAAGGAGCAACCCCATACCACACAATATCTCGAGTGATTAGTTCTCTAGTAATGAAGGAATGAACTCTGGTCTTGTTCAGAGCATATGCACCATATCCCGATATTCTGAACCCGGGAACTCCGACAAGAACTGCAAGCACATGCAACACGAGTTCGCTTACGCTGTATTGTGCACCATCCATGCCGGACGGTTGTCTGTTTAGGGAATTCTGATGGGAGTCGCCGGAATTTCACTGCATCAACTCCTTGGGGATTATTCACAGTTGAGACAAAGGATCACAGCGCGACAGACACTACCATCCTTTTGTAGGGGCGCAATCACAAATGCGAGACATTTCGCGCACAGAAAAAGCTAAGATACTGGGTGAGTGCGAACTTACCGGGTCCTGAAGGGAAGCGGAAGAAATGTATATCTGCGAATCTTGCCGCCAGAAGAAAAACGAGCACTAGTGTTTCAAGTGGAACTTTACCAGCCCCCATGTATTACTAATAAAAATCTCGTACCTCGCATTCAGTGTACCTCACATTCAGCCGTAACTTTGCTGAGCATGTTGCTTTCTAGCAGTGCGAATTCCCGCCCTTGAAATACGCTGCCTACGTGCATTGCTGAGTATTTCATGCTCTGTCTTGATCAGCGTCTCATAATGAGACTCAATGACTGCAACAAAACGCAGTAAGTAACATTTGATGATTATTTCTTGAAAGGCGACGCTGCTCCCATTGCACACTTTACAACTGGCTAAAAAGCTACAGTGGTTGAAGAAACGATTCCCAGTTGCTGTTCTGTACTGCCTGACGCTGCTTTCAGTGCATACTCTGCAACTAAGCCAACAAAAATTTAGTGCATCTAAACTGATTGCTTGTCTTTTTACGAACAAGTGCACAGTCTTGTTGAAGTTTTGCTTTGCTAGTCAACATAAGCATTTGCTTCCATCTACGTTCTTAAGGCCTGACCCCACGCACTCGTTGCAGTGCATGAGCGCCTCAAATTTCGACGCGGCGCCATGCCCACCACTTGTGGAGATAATGGCCTTACAGCTTCTTTAAAGAAGCTGTAAGGCCATGTGCCCTCTCTCTTTAAAGGAACAGGACGCAGGGCTGTGCCAGAAAGCCCAACGCTTACGCGCTGCTGCAGGTACGTGTGGTCAGGCCTTCAACGCGCGCCCAAGAACCACCTTGGTGATTGGAGTGAGGCACTTACGAGCGCATTCATGAAAACAAGAGCATTTGTATAGAGAGCTACTACATAAAAATTTCGGAAGAGGTGTCGATCATGTACGTATCTCTTACGCCCCAAAAAGTGCTAAGTGTTTTGGACGTGCAAGAACCACATTCAAATACTGGCGAGGTTTTCGTAGAAAAGCATGGAGACCACGTTTGCTACTAGTCTTAACCCTCTTCATGCTTGGTGAGAAGAGTAAACAATTTTCATTATTTGGCAGCAACCATGCTTGTGTGTAACAAAACTCAAATTTCCCTTGAAGGACAGCTTGTCATAGCAACGCACCTTTGTGTCCAGAAGTTCTATTTACTCGCCGGCAGCGGTCTGACAGCCGCACATTGCTGTCACTTTATCTGGTCAATGGCGTCTCGTGCTGTGAGTGTCCTCACCTAAATACCTTACACTGTGGTTTCAGATGTAGAATTACCCGAAACCTGAGATCAGTGCTCGTGTGAGTGAGCCACTACGCTAGAGAATATATATAAGCACTGTGACCATACCTTGTGGAGACGCGTGTGGATAACGACGCGTGGGATGGCGTGGCTCGAGGACTTTTAAGGCCTGACAACGCGTATTGTTTGCATCGCGTTGACGCGTGGCTTTTTCACGAGGCACCATGGCATCTTCTTGTAGAGAGAGTGTGCGTGTAGCAGCGCGAAGCTGTGTGATTTCTATCCCAATATAAAAGAGAACTCGGCACCGCGTCAAAGAGATACGCACCGACGCGCTGCAACGGATACGTGAGATCACGACTTCAAAGCATGCGCCCAACGCGCGCCCACGCGCCATCTCGCTACTGATGACGACGATGCTCTGAAGTCGCTGAGCTGTTAATAACTCGCTATTAGGAATTCCTAGAGTGTTCGCTGAGTAGCTTAGCGGTAAGCTTTACGCGTTTGTAGTGGGAGGTCGCTTTCTCGACACACCGCAGCGGAAGTTTACATTTTCGTTTTTTTTTGCAGCCTGTTCGTATATCCTCCACAACGTCATATCCGTGACAGAATTACATCCACGAGACCATGGTAGACCCCGGCATACAGAATTTTTATGAAAAAAAGGCATCATCAAGCGTTCCACACTCTCTATGGAATATAAACGGCCCCAATAGTTTCGTCAGGTCAAGTACCACCCCAAGCAGACCTTAGTGCCTCATCAAAGCTTCGCGTCCACTGCTTCTCTCTGGGCTCGCCCTGTGCTTTTTATAATATAAAGGAGGTATAGGCTCGGTAAACAGATGCGTTTTTTTATTCCTTCTCATCACCATCATTAGTCTGACTACACTCATGCATTGCAGGGCAGATGCCTCTCCCATAATTCTCCCACAAACCCAAACTTGTGCTGTCTGCTGCCCCAATTTAGCTGCGCACTTTTGAATCTCATCGGCGCACCTAACTTCTACGCGTCATTGATTTAAATTTCACAATGTTTACTGAAACGTCATGCTGAAAGCGCTCCACATATTTGTACAATTTCATGTTTTACTGAAAGTCGTCCTTTCTTGTAGTTTTTTACGACGTATCATTCACTTTTTTTTACGCTGTAGGTACACGACATCGAGTTTGCGCCAAGTATCGACGTGGTTATCAACGAGACTCTCCCTGCCCTCGAAAGTCTTCGCCAGGCTGGAATAATTCACTACATCGGTGTCACTGGCTACCCGCTGAACACGTTAAAGTGAGTAGCTCGAACGAGTTTATGCCACTTTGTGTATAACAGAAATTTGCACACATTTCTTTCAGAAGAACAGGAGCCTTTTTACTTTGCCGGATTCTCACAGTTTGCTTGTCTGAATCCCCCAAGCTATCAAAGTCATCGAAGTCATAAAGGCAATTAAAGTACGTGCAAAGTGCAGCAATAGACGAAGAGGTGCCATAGAACTTATAAAAGAATTTCCACTTCTCTAGTGGACGTGTAATAATTGTTATCAACACGAAGGACTACATCATAGATGAAAAAAGGCAGTTACAGGACAGAAAATTTTGTAAATCGCTTCATTCTCGGAAATTATCGTTAAGTATTCAGGCAACGAAAATCCGCAAAGTTGCAGTGCCTTCAATGTTTACGTGCAAGACCATTACTATTCTGTCCCCCACGCGGAACTGATGAGAAACATCAAGTCATGCCTCTGTTATGAAAATGTTGAAGTCAAGTTTATGAAAAATACCGGGGTATCAGTTGCCAGTCTTCCAAAAATCTTCGCCTATTATTTGAAATCTACATTCGTTGGATGTCGCAGAGAGATGTATGTTCAGTATTCCAGAGTCTGGATTGTGTAGAAAGTAGCTGCTCTTCTCAACAATACTTCATTGGCCGTAATAGACAAGAATATTGATAAATAATTGCTTGGTCTGACCAAGATAAGTCTTTCGGTTCGTTGGCAATGTTATAGTTATATTTGTGAAAGTCGTGAAATGTTGCAATGTTATGTTTCAAGGTGTTTAAGGAATATGGGATGTGTCTTAAGTTCACAAATTATGTTGCCCATAATAACCAGTTGCAGTTGCTTGATCTAAAATTTCACACTCATGGGGCACATATGTTGGCTGTATAATCCTAAAACAGTAAACTCCTATTGTCGACTTTAGAGGACATCCGAGGGAACCACAATTCTGCGACCACATGCTCACTACATATCCACCGAGAGAGACAACCAAAGGCACTCTATGGACGGAGAGCTTGAACATGGTCGCTGTATGAACAAAAAAGGGGAACGTTAGTACGAAATGCCTAAGCGAACCCCACTACCCTTTGTCCACACACTCTGTTCTCGGGCCGGCGCCCACGTGGTGGAAAGAGTAAACAGTGTAAACAATTTGTATGGTTGGTACACCCACCTGTTTAATGATAGTTTCTGCGGCTGTCCGTTTATTCCTCTATTGCGCGCTGACAAAAGTGCCCAAGTTGGCAAACTTGCTCATTAAGCAGGCGACCAATGATGTTATTTACGTCATTGTAGGTGTGGTACCTCGTTGTCCGCGTTTCTGTTTCCGTTAGAAATTAGCAGCGTTCTTCGTATGTGTAGTTGCTTATACTTTCAGGGATGTATAATAATTGCTCTGTGTTGGGGTGCTCAACACCCACAAAAAAATAGCCAGCATAATGTTTCTACTCATTCACCGTGAGACTTTACGAGAAAGAACGACGGAAGGAACGGATCATCACGGTGCGTTTAAACAGACGAGCCACTGCAACATTGCGCGAATTATTGCGTTTTTTATCGTTATCGAGCTTTCATTCTGGTGTATCGACGCTAGTTGGATGCACGCGACCATAGTAAACGACGAACGTTATCGTAGCCTAAGCATGTGTTGGTTCAATTCGACCACCGTGCAAGGGTACTCGCTTAAATGTGCTGTATTTATTATTTACAGAAACACCAATGAGGCAATCGTTGACTTCAGAAATACCAAGCAGTGATTTAGACGTCGCGTTTCTAATCAGAACAAGTAGGATGTTCACTACGAGCTCTAACTAATATCTGAGCCTTGTTACACTGGTCTGCATGAACGCCGTTAAAGATAGAGGGACCCTCTCTGATTTTAGAGAGAAGCGGCGATGTCCCGAATGTTCGTCTTGAAATAAAGAAACGTTCCTTCCTTTTGCCAAGGAGAAACCGTTTTTCCATATAAAATCAAGATGCCTGACCCCGGCTTAGCGAAGCGAGTAAGCGAAGCGAGTTCATCGATTCTCGGCTGATAAAAAGTACATGATACTGAAAATCGTAAACAGTCCCGCTGTGCTTCTTATCGAACTAAATGACCCTACAATCTAGCAGAGAAAACTGTGATGATGAAAACATCTCAAAACAGAACGACGGAACTCGTACGTTTCGTTCGGCCAGTGAGACGGCGTTCACATTGAAAGGGGCGGATACTGTGGAGTTCTCCCTCGAAGACTGCATGCTAGGCTCGCTGTACTTAATTCTCAAAAAGTGACGCAGTGCGGCGATGTTGTGCACGCGTTTCGGGGCAACAGGTCGCTAGTTGTGCCCCCTAACTCGATCACAGCAGAACACAGCAGTGTACAGCAGAACAATTCGGTTTAGCGGTGCAAATTTCGAATAGATAGATGTTCAACAGTTTTCAAGCAGCTGGAGCTGTGACAGCGCCCCAGCCGTGAAGAAGGTGGTGTCATCTAGAAGGATTGAACGAAAAGTGAAAAAATGGGCAGATCCCATGTACAGTGGGAATCGATGAGATGCGAAGCCCGAATCAGAGAGGATGATGTGTCACTTTAAAATCAGCACAACTTTACGAGGTGGAGGTACATGATGCCGTACATGACTTCCGTGCCATGATTATCATGCTTGTATGTGTCCTTTACCTTTGTGATCTATTCAAGTCACGTGATACAAAATTCAGTATACGTGGAGCTAGCAAAACGCCTGCGAGAATGCTATGAGCGTGGTATGTTGCCATGTTTCTATATATCACGCGTGTCAAGATTATCATGTTCGCACCAGTCATATATTTTGTCATCCATTGAGGTCACGTAACACCAAATTTGGTGTATGTGGAGCTAGAAAAATGGTTGCGAACGCATCATGAAGGGTCCAATATAGGCACCTGACAGAGCACCAGAGTGCACGACGAAGCTCTTTGGGCCGCCTCAGCATTTTTGGTATACCGATCGCCAGGAATACTAAGAAAATGGAACGCTCGCTGAACACAGTGACACGCTAAAGTGTCAGTGCCTTTTTTGGCACGTTTCTAAAAAATGCTTCTTGGCGCTTACATAATCAGCCGTGACCCCCTTGCAAACACACACAAAAAATTATATACATGCGCAAGTTCAGTTTTGCTGCGCCTACTCGCTTTGCTACGCATGATAAGACATAGTTTTGCTGTGCCTACTCGCAAGGCCGTGTGTTATGGCGCTACCATCAGATCTCTTAAACTGCATTGCCAGGTGCCTATATTTCAATGCAGCGTCGACGCGCGCGCATGCTCGCAGAGCGACGCTACGTTAGCGAAACGCGAGCACTGTATAGTCTGACGCAAGGCGTGACCGGCGCGACCAGCGTTCGTCGGCGCGGCCTGGCGAAAACTGGCGCAAAATGCGACATGCTGCATTTCGTGCCGATGGATTACCCGGACAACACTACGGCTTCCTCTTTTAGTGAAGGAGGAACGCCGGACGCGCTGAAACGCGCATGTGAAAAGCAACGCAGTACGCGCCGGCGAGTATATGGCCGAACCGGCGCCTGGTGTGGCAACGCTGGCGTGACGCAACGAAAGAACGCCAGTGAGCACGTGCACTACTTCACGTTGAAATGTAATAACTCCTTGACTGTGGCACGTAGTCACGTTCTCACATGACACGCATCTCATGATTGTCATGTTTCCACACTTCACATACCTTCGTCATCCATTGGCTTCACGTGATACGAAATTTGGCATATGTGAAGCTAGCAAAACGGCCGCAAGCGAGTCACGAGTGCGGCATGTAGCCATGTTGGTACATGACACGTATGTCATGATTATCATGTTTAGATGTGTGATTTACCTATGTCGTTTGCTCGCGTCGTCTAATACTGAGTTTGTTACATGTTAATTTATTGAAACCGCAACGAGCGCATTATGAGGGTAGCATGTAGTCATGTTGTTACATGTTAGGCATCTCATGATTATCATGTTTGCACCAGTCACATACCTTCGTCATCTATTCCCGTACTGTAATGCCAAATTTGGTATGTGTGACGCAAGCGAAACGGCTGCGAGCGCATCATGAATGTGGCATGTGGTCATGTTGGTACATGAGACGCGTGTCGTGATTTTCATGTTGGGGTCTGTTGCTTGTGTTTGTCATGCAATCATTTCATACCATACTAGTTTCGCAACATGCGATGTTAATGAAACCGCCGCAAGAGCTGCAGGACCATGAAATGTGAATCATGACATGCATAACATACATATAAAGGCTTTCATGTCTTGATTAGTGAAATATGTTCTTCATACAGTCATGTTATGCCATACCAAGTTTGGTATCGATACTATTATAAAAACGGCCAGGACAGATAAAGTCGTAGGTGGCTAGATAGATAGATAGATAGATAGATAGATAGATAGATAGATAGATAGATAGATAGATAGATAGATAGATAGATAGATACGTTAAAAGTCGCCAAAGTTCGCTAAGAAATGCTTCGCATATGAAAAAATTGGCAGATCCCCCGTACATTGGAAATTGGTGACATGTGAAGAACGAATGAGAAGTGTTAATACGTCACTTTAAAATCAGCACAATGTTACAATGTGGAGGTAAATTATGCCGTACATGACTTCTTTCTCATGATTAATATGTTTGCATGAGTCGTTTACCTTCGTCATCAATTCAAATCACGTGACACCAAATTAAATATATGTGGAGTTAGCGAAACAACCGCGAGCCCGCTGTGAGCATGTTGTGTTGTCATGTGCTGACATGACACGCATGTCAGGATTATCATGTTTGCGCCAGTCATATACTTTGTCATTCACTGACGTTGCGTACACCAAATTTTGTATATGTGGAGCTATAGCAAAACGGCCGCGAACGCATCATGGAGGCCCCAATAAACTTCAATGTAGCATTGACACACGCGCACGCTTGGCACAGCGACGCTAGTTAGCAAAACACAAGCACTCCAAAGTCTGACGCCAGGCGCCGGCAACCAGTGCGAAATGCGACATGCTGCATTTCGCGCCAGTGCGTTACCCTGACAACACGGCGTCTCCCTTTTTTTGTGATGGAGGGACGCCGGATGCTATGAAACACGCATGCGTCAAAGCAAAGCAACGCGGCGCGTGCCTGCGAGTAAATGGCAGGACTGGCGCCTGGCCTGGCAATGCCGGCGTGACGGGACGAAATGAACGCCGGCGATCATGCATACCGCGTCGGGTCGAAATAAATTGGCGCCTTCACTGTGGCACGTACTCGTGTTCTCACATTACACGCAAGTCATGTTTATCATGTTTGCACCAGTCACATACCTTCGTCATTCATTGGCGTCACGTAATATCAAACTTGGCATATGTCACTGGTCTGATAAGTAGCTAACCTCCCTGTCCTTCCTCTTTCAATTCTCCTTGGCTTATGGGAAACTAGCGAAACGACCGCGAGCGCATAATCAGTGTGGCATGCAGTAATGTTGTTAAATGACACGCATGTTGCGATTATCGTGTTTAGATAAGTCATTTACCTATTTTGTCCATTCGCGTCACGTAATACCGAGTTTGGTACATGTGAAGCTAGTGAAATGGCCGCGAGCGCATCATGAGCGTAGCAAGTAGTCATGTTGTTACAAGACATGCATGACATGATTTTCATGTTAGGGTCCGTCGCTTGTGTTTGGCATGCAAGCATGACATACAATGCCAGTTTTGCAACATGCCATGTGAACGAAACCACTGCAAAAGCTGCAGAACCCCAAACGTAAATCATTACGTTCATGACATGCATATCCTTATTTTCGAGTTATGACTACAAAAATATGTTTTTCATACAGTCATGTCATGCCATACCAATTTTGGTATAGATACCATTAACGGAGCGACCGGGCGAGCTAAAGGTCATGCGCTCCTAGATAGAGAGATAGATAGATAAATACGCTCAAAGTCCCTGAAGTTCGCTAAGAAATGCTTCGCATTTAAAAAATGGCTGCATATCCACGGAGTGAATGATGGAAAGCGGGGCGAAGCATCTATCCGTTCATTCGTTCTTGTTTCCGTCCACCAATGCGTCCGTCTGTGTGACCGTCCATGCGTCCTTCCGCCCGTCCATGCATGTGACTGTTAGTGCGTCCGCACGTCCATCTGTTCGTCCGTCCCTGCGTTTGTCCATGCATCCGCCCCTGCGTCCGTCCATGCGTCCATCCCTCCATGCAGCCATCCATGCGTCTGTCAGCGTGCCCGTTCGTCCATCTAGTCAACACTCCAAGTACCACCATCTCGCATCTTTTCATCGTATATTCCGCATATAGAAGCGCCGCTATCCAGCGGACATTTCAAGGACTAAAGGAGAGGTGGCACACCCACACTTTTTTACGGCTTGCGCTTCATCTCTACTTCCCACCTTTAACCAACTCGAGTTCATGGTATATACTAGTTCACTGCATTCATGGCACTGTGGCCGAACGCTCGCTAAACCTTTCTAAAACCAAGGAGGTTACGCCCAGCGAGTATAACGTAGCAACCATGTCTTGCCAGATAGGGCTCACATGCCAATGGCTGCTGATTGGGAATGAGGGACAGGAAAATTCGGCTTTTAGTTAACGCGCACGCCGCGAATTTTTTATTGTTCAACAACGCACAGGAGAAATCTCCCACCGGCACCACCTTGCAGGTCAAAAGGTAAGACTGATTGCACACTACGACTAGGACTACGACTACAAGGGACAATCAAGTGTCGCTTTAAGGAGCTTCACCCATGAAAAGAGAGCCTGCGACGACCTTTGTTGACAGACCCGCGCACTTCTTAGCGGTGATTTTACCGAGAAGTTCGGCCCAGGAGGACACCTAGGTGCCGGGTCAGGAGTAACTCTTGCGAGGCTTTTTGCTCATACAAAGCATAGATGATTTATTCACATATTTACAATACTTGGCAAACTAGGTGAGCAGACGCGCCTTTACATAAGCAACGCCGTGAGACACAACCAGCCGTCACAAAGGCCACCGATAGAAGGCCCTCAGTGAACGTGCGATGCACTTTTTTGTACCCTGCATTGTGCACGCACTTTTTTCAACGCCAACTGCGTGTCTCAGCGACGCCGATGCGCGTTTAATTTGGCGCACACAGACATCTCTCACGTTGCTGCAGGACGCGGACCACTTTAGCAGGGCTCCCCAATGACTGTCTCTTGCAGGGGTACGTCTTTGCTCTCAGTCAATAAATCGCGTCCACCACCTCAGGAGGTCCCGTAAGAGCAACAGTACCACTGCTCCCTGAAGTGGCCCTTGTACATGGTCCATCGCGATTGTCCGTGTGAGTCCCAATAGTTGTTGATCGCAACACAAATCCGCACACCACACAGCAGGTCGCACAACAAGCACACTTCGCCGTCGTCACAATCACACTACACCAACGCCCGCTTGGTGCCAGCAGGCTACTACACAGCTGCCAAGACCCGGCCACCGCTGCCTGATTGTTCCCTGGTCCAGGTTGGAACACTGCGCTGAAGACGTACAAGGTCCGCAGAGGCTAGTTCTTTCTGGGCCAGTAGCCCTAGCTGGACTTCTCTGCCTGACTTTGGCGGGGAAGAGCGCACACAAACAGCACACCAACACTAAGAGCAGTCAGCCCTCCAGATACCCACCAGGTGTCAACACTCAGCAAGGCTTCTTTCCAACCTTTTAGGGTCTTTCCTAACATTTACGGTCGAAGCTCCTTAAAGCGGCATTCGTTCATTCCTCGTCGTAGTACGTAACATGTCTTACGCTTTGACCTGCAAGGTGGTGCCGGTGGGAGACTTCTCCTGTGCGTTGTTGAACAATAAAACATTTTCAGCATGCACGTTTACTAAAAGCCGAACTCTCCTGTCTCTCATTCCCTCTTAGCAGCCATTGGCATGTACATTGACCAAAATCTGACAAGAAAGAGTAGCTACGTTATGCTCGCTGGGCGTAACCTCCTTGGTCTTAGGAAAGTTTAGCGAGCGTTAGGCCGCAAGCCCCGCCAGTTATATAGCCATGCATTTGCAGTCCATTATTCTCTGTGTCACTTTCTCCGGCTTTATTATTGCTGTTCCCTCAAATGACATCTTCATAAACTTCAGTGAACTACTATATACCATGAACTCGATGTGGCTAAAGGTGGAAAGTAGACACGAAGCGCAAGCAGTTTTTACTGCTTGCGCTTCGTGTCTACTAAAAGTGTGCGTGTGCTCCTCTTGTTTAGTTCTTGGAATGTCCGCAGGATGGCGGTGCTTGATGATGATGACGGAAGGTGTTCCGTTATTTGTATAGGAAAAGCGTGGACACACAGTGGAGAAAAAGAACTAGAAGACTCACTAGTAAATATACGGCTGGTATTGTAAGCCATATGTCAACAAAGAGCGTTAAGGGAAAAGTCAGGGAGGCGGAGAGGATTTACTGGATGGCAGCTATGGAGAAAAAACCGGCTTTGAGTAACTACCGAAAGGGCAAAAATGAAATAAGGAGGGAGGCATTTTACGATAATTCAAGGGGAAGCGCTTTACTGTTTGAAGCGAGATCGGGTTGCCTTAGAACGCGTAGTTATAAAGCAAGATTCAGTAAAGAAGAAGAACAATGCACATGCTGCGGGAAAGATAAGGAAACGGCGGAGCATGTTCTGATTGAATGTGGAGATATCCACCCAGGTGTACGCTTGGGCACGAGCCTACAGGAAGCCTTGGGTTTCAGGGACAACAATGGAAAGCTGAACACACCCGCGATTGAAATAAGTAAGAGACGGTTAGAGTATTGGTGGCAGAAAATTAGAGAGAAAGGTCAAAAATAAATATTGGAAAAATAAAATATGGACAGTGTACCGTAAATGGCAGAGAACTTAAGCTGAAAATTTACCTTTTTTTTCCATTAAGATAGAATTTATCGAAGTAGAGGCATTAGGCCAACATAAAAAAAGAAGAAAAAGGGTTTTTTTTTCTTTTTTTTTGTCGAGCCTGGTGGCATACTTGTCACCACCCCGTTATAAAGGGGACGCTCATAGCATCCATCCATCCATCCATCGAGTAGTTTTTAGTGGCGCAAGGGCCAATCGATGGCCAAAGAGCGCCATTTCGATTGACTACAGATATGAACAATGATATGGTACGTGGCTGTAAAGGGGCCTTAAAATTCCTCGCTCTAAACCGGGTTAAAACATGAAAGTAAAAAAATCATGACAGTGGCGTGACATATATGTAGTGATAGCTGATGGCAAAATGTCATGATAATAAAACCATGATGAAGATGTAGTCACCGCAGCCACGAGGTCGTGCTACGGATAGAGGTCGTGCTACGGATGACCACAAAATATCGGGTGAAAGCTTTGCACATCTTTTAAAAACGTAAAAAGTGTTTGCAGTTTAAAAAGCGGATCCCTACCGATGAGCATCCCAGGGTATAGAGGGAGCTGCTCTCGGTAGGGCAGTAAAAAGTGCTTTTTTCTTAGAGCATCTAGCTCATTGCACTGAACGAGAATGTGGAGAACTGTAAGGGGCTCTCCACATCTCTCACAATATGGTGGATCACCAGTATACAGAAGAAATGAATGTGTAGAATGTGTGTGTCCTGTTCTAAGCCTTGTTAGTATTACTTCTGTGTGTCGTGATTTTGATATTGGCGGCCAATAACCTAGTTGCGGCTTAATAGCATGGAGTTTATTATCTGTGTGTTTATCCCACATGCTCTGCCAATACCCCCTGAGCTTTCGTTTTATAAAAGGTTTTAAGTCAAGTGCAGGGACTGGTGTTGATGCATTGGCAGTAGTGACATTGGCGCAAGCAGCCAGATTGTCGGCCAAACGTTCCCTTGTATTTCACGGTGCCCTGGAACCCAGCAGACAACGACATGCTGTTTCGATGTGTAGAGTGTGCACAGAAGTGAGTAGATTGACACCAGCACGGGGTTCTTGTGTTTTTTGGGAGTTTTCAGGGCTTTGACCACGCTTAGGGAATCTGTGTATATTACCACCTTTTGTAATTTTATCTGTTTAATGTGTTTTACGACCGCCAGTATTGCAGAAGCTTCTCCTGTGAAGATGCTTGCATTAGGATGAAGAATGCCGGCCTAGGAAAAGGATTGGCCTACCGCTGCATATGACACAGAAGTGTTTGACTTTGACGCATCAGTAAAGAACTCAGGGATGTGTATTTATGTTGTAGTTCTAAAAAGTAAGTATGTATGTGTACAAGTGGTGCGTGCTTTTTGACATCAACAAAAGAAACATCACAGTCTATAAGCTGCCACTGCCACGGTGGAAGATATGTTGCAGGAGCCATCAAACTGGGTTCAAGAAGAGGCACACCTTTTTCTTCGGCCAGGCTCCTTACACGCAGCGCGTAGGGCTGCCTAAACGAAGGACGGTTCTCGAACAAGCCAGAACAAGACAAATCATTAATTGTGAAATGGGAAGGATGTTTGTTGTCTGCCTTCACTTTCAAAAAGTACAAAAAGGACAAGGAACATCTTTGTAGGTGGAGCGACCATTCAATCAAATCCACGTACAGGCTCTCCACAGGGCTGGTGCGGAAAGCACCCGTAGAGAGGCGAATGCCTAGATGGTGGACAGTGTCGAGAATTTTCAAGGCTGTTGGTGTTGCCGACTGATAGATTATAGCACCATAATCTAGGCGTGTGCGTACGAGGCTTTTATATAAGTTAATTAAACATTTCTTGTCACTATCCCATGTAGTGTGTGACAACACTTTCAAAATGTTCATTGTTTTTAAGCACCTGTCCCTTAAATACTTGATGTGTGGGATGAAGGTTAGCTTAGTGTCTAATATGAGACCAAGAAACTTGTGCTCGGTCTTCACTGACAGACGTTGACCATGCAGGTCAATGTCGGGATCAGGATGGAGGCCCCTCTTTCGGCTGAACAAGACACAAGTGCTCTTTTGCGCGTTGAGTATAAAACCATTCTCGTTTGCTCATTGAGATACCTTGTTCAACCCTAGTTGAACTTTCGTTGGCACATTGAGATGTTGCATGATTTGTAACCAATCTGCACATCATCGACATATATGCAGTAAAAAATATTTCATGGGAGAGACAGGTGCAAGGAATTCATTTTAACTATGAAAAGTGGGCAGCTCAATACACCTCCATGTGGCACTCCTGTTTCTTGGACAAATACTCGAGATAAGACAGTGCCAACTTGGACACAGAATGTACAGTTGGACAGGTAGCTTTCCATAATTGTCGGCATTCTACCCCGCACACATAAATGTGACAGGTCTCGCAATATGCCGAAGCGCCATGCAGTGTCTTATGCCTTTTCCATATCGAGGAACACAGACAGAAAAAATTACTTGTGAACAAAAGCGTCGTCAATTTGTGCTTCGATACGGACAAGGTGGTCAGTGGTGGACCGAGCCTCTCGAAACCCACACTGGTATGGGTCAAGTAGGCCACTAATTTCAAGGAAGTGCATCAGGCGCCTGTTAATCATTTTTTCAAAGACTTTGCAAATACAGCTGGTTAATGCTATTGGCCTGTAGCTGGAAAGTGAGGCCGGGTCCTTGCTTTGTTTTAGGATTCGGATAATGATAGCTTCCTTCCAGGCTGAGGGTAGCTCGTCAGAAGACCATATAGCATTATACAGAGAGAGGAGAGCTTTCTGGGTTTCAGTGGGAAGTGTTTTAACATTTCATATGCCACACGGTTCGGGCCTGGGGCAGATTTATTGCAGCAGGCAAGTGAGGCCTGCAGTTCAGCCAAACAGAAAGGTTCGTTGTATGCCTCATGTGTTCTGGGCTTGCGCTCTAATCTCTGTTTTTCTATTGCGGTTTTGTATTGTCGGAACACTTCACTATAGTGTGTTGAGCTGGAGACCTGTTCAAAGTGCGCTCGGAGAGTGTTTGCCTGGTCTTCCAAACTCTCCCCTTGTGTGTTCACTAGAGGAAGCAAATGTGCTCCTCGTCCTGCCACTTCACCAACCATGCTCCAGACTCTCGACTCATCTGTGTATGAGTTAATGCCCGATACAAATTTGTGCCAACTTTCTCTTCTCGCCTGTCGGCGCGTCCTCCTTGCTTGCGACTTGACGTTCTTAAAGTTTGCAAGATTCTCGGCTGTGGGCGAGTCTCTAAGCAACCTCCATGCCTTATTTTGTTTTTTTCGAGCATCACGGCACTCATTATTCCACCATGATACTCGTCGTTTGCTTGACGGTACACATGTTTGGGGAATACGTTTTGTTGCTGCATCAACCAGGAAAGCTATGAAGTAGCATACAGCATCCTCTATGCTCAATGCCGCCATGTCAGTCTAAGATAATAAAGTCCTTTTTTGAAAATTTTCCCAATCAGCTTTGTCGGTGAGCCATTTGGGAACTTGTGCAGGACATGTATTTGTTATTGATGTGCGGATAACGATAGGAAAATGGTCACTACCATATGGATCATTAATGACTTCCCATTTAAGTAGAGGCAGGAGTGATGGGGATATTATGCTGAGGTCTATTGCTGAGTACGTATTGTTAGCGATGTTGTAATATGTTGGCTCTTTCCGATTCAGCAGGCACGCACCGAAAGAAAAAAGGAGCTGTTCAATCAGGCGACCTCGAGCATCGCTGCGAGAGTCACTCCATAGATTGCTATGTGCATTGAAATCTCCAAGGAGGATATAAGGTTCTGGAAGTTCGTCTATGAGGGACTCGAATTCATGCTTTTCAAGACGGTGTTGTGGAGGTATGTAGAGAGAGCAGATGGTGACGAGCTTATTCAATAGAACTGCTCGAACAGCCACCGCCTCAAGGGATGTTTGTAGTGTTAGGTGTGTGCATGCAATTCCTTGATTGACTATAATGGCAACACCACCGGATGGCACAATGGCATCATTCCGGTCTCTCCGAAAAATAACGTAGTGACGTAAAAAGTTGGTGTGTTTCGGTTTCAGGTGTGTCTCTTGTACGCACATCACCTTAGGTGTATGTTTTGTAAAAGTTCCTGGATATCGTCGAGGTTTCTCAACAGTTCTCCGACGTTCCACTGTAGTATTTGTGTCATTTTAATTTAGTGTGGTGCTGAGCATACAGAGGTGTTGCGTTAGTTTACAGGGCCTTTTGAGGGCCCTGTGATTCGAGTTTTTTTCTTTTTTGGCGCGCTCCAAGGAGTTGCGCCTATCCTTCGGCATCTGAGGCGCCGGAGGAGTGGGACTTGTATCTATCACCTCTTGAGAGGTGGTGGATGGTGCCTCCTGGGCAGGCACATTCACTGAACTTTCGGACCTGACTGCGCCTGCAGTGGTCCGAGGTTCAGCAGACACTAGGGTCTGCCGGCCCTGTTTGTCAGGTGGCGGAGCAGTACAGGCTGCTCCAGCAGGGGGCGGTGGCGGCACGACCGCGGCCACACACTGTGTGACATTCGCGGGTGCTGAGGCATGTGGCGCGGCGCCCCGGCACGTCACCTCTGCAAAGGAGGGATAAAATGGGTTGTGTATTGCGAAGCGTTGGCGCGCTTCTTGGAATGTGAGATTGAATTTAACCTTAAGTTCTACTATTTGTTTTTCTTTTTTTTATGCGGGGCATGATCGTGAGTAGGCAGCGTGGTCTCCTTCACAGTTCGAACAATGAGTTGTTTCTGAGGTGCAGTTGTCTAATATGTGTTGAATGAATGCGCACTTTGCGCAAGTGGCACGCTCTCTGCAACTCTGTGATCCATGACCGAAACGTTGGCACTTGAAGCATCGACGAGGGTTGGGAATGTATGGTCTTACACGAAGCTTACAATAGCCAGTTTCGATTGATTCTGGTAGGACACTTGTTCCGAAGGTAATTATCACGTGTTTTGTAGGGGTCAGTTTGTTGTTGCATCTTGTTGTTATTCGTTGGAATTTGACCACATTCTGGTCCTGCCAACCTTCGAGCAGCTCACTTTCAGAAAGCTCAGTAAGATCATCATCAGAAATTACGCCACGGACAGTGTTCATGGACCTGTGTGGGCCCACCGAAACAGGGGTTTCCCCAAAGGCTACAAGCTTAGACAGATTTTCATACTGAGCTTTGTCACGAACCTCCAGAAGAAGATCGCCACTTCCCATCTTTGTTACTTTGTAACCTGGGCCTATTGCTTCTGTGAGAGTTTTGGAAACGAGGAAAGGTGAAATAGCTCGGACTGTCTTCTTTTCGTTTTGACTGTGGATTTCATGGTACTTTGGGAATGTCAGCTTTGGTGTGTTAGGCAGGAAAGTATCTTCGGTGCGCCACCTTTTTAGGGAGCGATCAGGAAGGGGGGAGGGAAAGATTTTGCCATAAAATACAATAAAGTTCGGCGGAGATGGTGGCCACCCACCACCGAGCCCAACAAGGGGACGCTACAAGGTTGACTAGTGAACACTTGGAGACGCCAGCCATGCATCGCCGCTATAACCGAATTTAACTACCCAAGGTTGGGTAACTACACAGGGTTAACCCTCGCCGCCAGGAAATTCTGAAGTAAACGGAAAAGAGGAGATGACAGGACAGATAAAAAGTGAGAGATAAAGACGAAGATGTAGGAAGAGAGAGATAGGAAAAGGCGACTGCCGATTTCCCCTGGGTGGGTCAGCCCAGGGGTGCTGTCTACGTGAAGCCGGGGCCAAAGGGGTGTGTTACCTCTGCCGGGGGGCCGTAAAGGTCCAATCACCTAGCATTGGCTCAACCCCCAGGATCCCCTTTTCTCCGGACACGGCAAAGCCACGCACGGCTAGGCGTGGGAGAGAGTCAAAACTCCCTCGTTAGCTCGGGTCCGTGGTGTCGCTACACACCAAACGCCTACTTACGCAGGCGCCCCTGCGGGGGGGGGGGTGGCGGTGCTTATATATGCGGAATATATGATGAAAAGAGCCAAGGTGGTGGTACTTCGAGTGTTGACTAGATGGACGAATGGACACACAGACAGATGCGTTGACGGACGCAGGGGCGAATGCATGGACGAACGCAGGGACGGACGCACGGATGGACGTACAGACACACGAACAGGTTTACGCGTGGATGGGCGGATTGATGCAGAAACGGTCACACAGACGGACGCTTAGACGGATAGAAGCAAGAACGAATAGACGGACGGATGCTTCGCCCCTCTCTTCATCATTAACCCCGTGGATATGCTGTCATTTTTTTTAAACAGAAGCCTACACGGTGGTGGTAACCGGTAAATACCTTGATGCTCAGGTTATCGCGTCCCAAACATTGCGCCAGAATGCATTCACGTACTGAACAAACCCTAAAGATAATGCCCCTATTAAGCACGGTATTTCACACTCGCGTCTCGAAATCCGCGCAAAAACAATGAGAATCTTCATAGAAGCTTTATCCGTGAGGCAGAAACCAGGCGATTCAAAGTGAAGCAATCGCCTCAAGTCGCATGCAGATGGGAGTGTCTGAACGACCCTGACATGCACGCACACACTTTTCATTGGCTCGAAATCCAACATACCAATGACCTTCGAGGAAGTGCGCGCTGCTACCTGAGGCACCGTCGAAAATGTATCGGCCGCCACGCCAGTTATATAGCCATGCATTCGCAGTCCGTTATTCTCTGTGTCACTTTCTCCGGCTTTATTATTGCTGTTTCCTCAAATGACATCTTCATTTTCACCATCCTGCTCATTCATAACTCCATATATAGGCGAGAACACTTTCACTCAACCATTTCTGCTTTAATGTTGTATGCTACCAAACCAACAGTTCCAGTTTGGCTATCCTTCCCATCCACGTTGCTATCTGCTGGAGATTGAAACACCGGCTGTACGCTTTCTGGATTGACGAGTGCGTTGCCACACTTTTCTTGGTCAGCCAGAGATACCGCACCTATCCTAAGCCGAGAAAAACCTTCCTCCACGAGCGAGTCATCTCGGTTATCGCTCATGATTGTGACCGCTGTTATCTCCGACTGGTGCTGGACCCTGCACTCACCATATAGCTCAGCCGCGTCTCTCAAGATTATCGTGCCCGATCTCGCTAGAATCTCTTCGTTTTCTGTGGCCTGACCACCGACAAGTCTTACCAGGACACTTCGAAGCTGAAGCCTCAATCACTCCATTTCACTTTCACGAGCTGCAGCTTCCTCTTTACGCCTGGCGGTCTCTCTCTCAAGCACAAGCCGCTCTAGATCTTTGGCTTTCTTACGCTTGGCCTGTACGCACTCCCAACTATCACAAAGCCTCTCCTTATCGACGTTGAAATCATCAATCGCCTGCTATAATTGCGGCTTTCTGTGTATCCTAGTCATGCCGATACCAAGCTCCTCACACAAAAGCACCCAATGCGGTTCATTAAACTTGTTACCTCAATGAACACTGCCTCAATAGGTACCTCAATATACACTGCCTTCACAAAGCAGCAACAAATCTACCTTTTTGGAAAGATATCTCCATCTAACAAAATCACCTGGTAGAATCTCTACGGAAAGTGAGCACTCACCAGCATCAGTACCATGAAAGAACACAACCGAATATAACCAGATCCCGTCACTGCCAACCAGTTGATGGGACCAAAGAGTCGGGCCCAAACAGACATCCAGGTGCCGCGTCAAGAATAACTCTGGCCAGGCTTCTTGCTAGCATAAAAACAGACTATTGAATCTCGCCGAAGACAAGGGGCACGGAAAGGCGCGCGCGTTTAAAAGCAAAATAAAAAAAGAAGATTCTTGCTGTACATTCTCATCAAACTTAGTCCACTCTTGTATCATCTAGTTCCTGCCACATGGTGCCGTGAACCAGTATAGAGGTTTCTTCTCTTACTACTGGCCACGGAATACCAGCACGAAAGACAGGCCACTGAGGACGGGTGAAGATGAGGCCCAGTGCGAACCGACGGCAGCGAGACGGGACATCGCCATCTGAGAGAGCTGCAAAGACACGCAGGACGACACACGCAGTCACGGGTAAAGATTCACCGCTGAAATCTGTAAGTGACCAGCCGTTTCCCTAATTATTTAAAATGAACAGGGACGTGAATTTGAAGAAAAGAGAAACGCCAAGGACGCCAATAACCCAACTAGTGAGCGAAGCAGAAAATAAGCTTCATGCCCTACGGCATTATCGCTGATAGCCAGCCAGATTAAAATCATCACCGACGTGTTAAAGAAAGTTGACGAACAGATGGAACAGTTCATAACGCCGCAAACTGTCGAATCTGAGTTTGCGAGGACCATTACGTACGAGCTAAAGACGATTAGCATTCTGCATAGCATCAATGCCAACCTTTGTCAACAAGAACGGCGCGAGCCAGTGACAGAACAGGTCACTTCAAATGACAATGCGAGGCAAGCGCCACAAGAAAAAGCAGTAAAGCTATCGAGGGTAGAATTAATGAAGTTTGATGTTGACAGGAGAAAGTGGCAGATATTCAGGCGTCAGTTTGAATTGGCTGTTCATGTGAAAACAGAATTAAACGAGGATCAAAAGTTCACGTACCTTCTGTTATCACTAACCGGGAGAGGAGCAGCTGCCGTGGAGGGACTTCATTATTCAGACAGCAATTATGTGAAAGCTATTGACATGCTCAAGCTGCGATAGAGGAAAGACGAAGCGCTTATAGAAATGCACATGAAAGAGCTAACTAACTTTAGTAAAGTAGCAAGCTGCAGTGACTATGAAGGATTGAGAAGCCTTTGAGAGTAGGTGCAAGTGCATACATGTGAGCTGGAATCCTTAGGTGTGATAATCAAGTCCTATGCATCGATGCTACTATCAGTATTGAAGAGAGCTTTACCAGCGGAGATGCACATGGGGTTTTAACTGAAACAAAGAGAATCGGCTGGTAGGTCTTGAGATCAAGATCGGAATGCAACTAAACATCAGGAAGAAGCTCTGAAGCACTTCATGAGGAATATAGAAGACAAAGTTGAGTGCAGAGAGGAAATGGTCGAGCACAAGAAAACCCATGGCAACAAATTTGACAGTAGGCAACAGAAAAGAACGGTTATTTTCAGTGCACCGCGGAAAAGTTTTGCATATTCTGTGAGACTAATACCCACTACTCTGATGACTACAGAAAGAATACACCATATGAAGAGAAGAAATTGAAGCTAAAAGTATCTCATAGATGCTTCCGTTGCAAGAGGCCCCACCATACCGCCAAAATATGCAAGGGAAGCAAAAGATGCAAAATATGAAAAATATGAGGGAAAAGGCACGCAACGTCTCTGTGCCGGGAAAAAGAACTCACAACGCAGTGCACAGCGGCTATTTATGTTAAAAATGAAAATCAGGAGGAGCAAGGGTGACCTGCCGATATACAATTATATTGTTAAACATTTTTTCTGCAGACTGCAATGGAAATAGCAGAAGGTAAAAACAAGTCGTGCTATTGTCGGGTTCTGTTAGACACTGGTAGCCAAATAACAGTCATCCTTGAGAGCTTGTCAAAAGAGCTTGGTTGCACAATCAAAGGCAAAGAAAGACTGACCATAGGCTCTTTCGGAGGAGGACAAGAGCAAAGGCTATGCATTAGGTTGAAGTCAAACTTAGAAGCGCAAACAGTGGCGAATAGGTTTTGTTGGAAGCACTCGAGGTTTACGTTATATCAAAAGAAAGAATACCGCTCCTGCCAGTTTCACTGAAGAAAAAGAATGAAGATGGTGGATTAAAATTGGCTGACTGTTTGTGTACAAGGAAAGACTATAGAGAAGTGGGCATCCCTGTTGAATCAGGACAGTACTGGTAAATAATGACTGGAGGCATTCGAAAACCGGAAGAGAAGCTGACAGCAGCAAAGACCATAGTTGGTTGGAGAATGCAGGGCAAATCTAAGTTAGCCGCGACGTTACTGAAACGGTCAATCATTATGATATGTGACGTTGAAGTGGACAAGTCCGACATAGAGAGAGAGCTAAGGCATTTCTGGGACACAGAAAACATCGGCATAAAGGGCTCCGAGCAAGAAGCAAAGAAAGAAGAAAGTGCAATGGAGTGTTTTAGAGAGAACTTAAAGTGTGAAAAGAAAAGATACTAAGTACGACTTCCATGGAAAGGTACCGTGGAGCTTCATGAAAACAAGGGTGTCGCATTGATCAGGTTGAAGCAACTCACTCGAAGGTTACGGAAAGACGAAAGTGTATTGCCACGCTACGACAGTGGCATCAGAGAAAACTTGACTTGTGGAGTGGCACAAGTGGCCGAGGAACAGAGCGCACCAATGTCACACTGCTACTACATGCCGCATCAAGCCGTCAGCAAGGAGGATCGTCAAAAATATAAAAATACAAACAGTAATTGATGCGTCATCATCGTCCTCAAAAGGGCCATCTCTAAATGACTACCTCAAAGCTGGACGAAATCTCAAATGTGATCTCGCGTACATGCTGATGAACTTCCCACACCATCGCATTGCAATGACAGCTGATATCGAGAAGGCATTATTACAGATTTCAATACATGAGGAAGACAGAGATAGACAGAGATGTGCTGTGTTTCCTTTGGTGTGATAGAACTCCGAGAGGAAGCGATGCAAAGATCGTGACATGGAGAATTTCAGCAGTGACTTTTGGCACTGGCCCCAGCAATTTCTTGCTCACAGAAGCAGTACAGCACCACCTTAGCAAGTTGGAGCAGAAAGTTTCGTATATGATTAAACAGCTGAGGAGAAACATCAACGTCAACGACCTGATAATGGCAGCCGAATCACCCAAGGAAGCAGAAAAATCTTTATCTCTACGGAGAATCAAAGCAGCTTTTTCAAGAGGCTTCAATGACTCTCAGAAAATTCAACACAAATGAGCCTGGGTTACATCAAAGCATCAAAAAAGAGGAACACTCAATCTTCGCGGCTTCCACCGAAGTAAAAGTGCTTGGTATCAGATAAAAATTCAAAGAATATAGGCTGTACCTACTCTCATTTGACAAGAAAGACATCGACACCAGCGGTGCACTAACGAACGCCAAATGTTACAGCTCACTGCGAAAGTATACAATCCTTTCGGACTCTACTCCATTCACGGTAACTGCCAAGCGAGAAATACAAAAGATGTGAAGACAAGGAACGTCTTGGGACGGCTCACTGCCAGATGACAAAACAGAGACTTGGAGGAGATGGATTCGAAACCTGGAATTGATTCAAGAGTTTGGTGTACCACCAAGTTTGATGTAAGACAAAGGAGGAAGCCAATCACAAGAAACTTCACTTGTTTTCAAATGCAAGTCCATATGTATGCAGAACAGCGGCCTATTTGCTAAATCACAACTAGAAGAAAAACGAGGCTCAAATCCTAATTGCAAAACGAAGAAAAATATCAATGAAGCAAATCTCGTTTCCACGACTTAAGTTTATGGCTGCTTTGCTGTCTGCACGCATATCTAAACACATCAGAAGTGGATTTGTGAGGAATATAAATGCTACAAAATACTCAACGAACTCAACCTTTGTTCTTAGTTGGCCACACGAAAAGAAAAAAACAACGATACATCTTTGTAGAGAATAGGGTGAAAGAGATAAAACAGAAGACGAAGCTATCAAAGTGGAAATACATTGCAAGTTAAGGGAATGCAGCTTACCTCATGACCAGAGGTGTAAGTGCAAAGACTTTGATACAGTGGCACCTATCTTGGCATGGTACCAATCGGCTTGTTCAAAAAACAAGACCACAGGGCAGACGGAAACAAAAGAAGATACTCAGAGTAGTGAATGTTATGCAACTAACACATACACGTCAATTCTGGTCATGACTGACGCAGAGAAGTATGGAACCTACGTAAGGTTGCTCAGCGTAACAGCTAGGGTTCTGAGATACATACAGATTGTAAGAAAAAAGCGGAAGAAGCGCAAGGAACTAAAGAATGCAGAGACGGCAATAATAAAATTGGAGCAGCGAAAAATACGGGAACATATTATACTCAACAAGAGCAATACGACGGAGACAACAATGATGTTTCTTGTAGTACGGAAGTCTGTGAAGATGGACAAGGACTAATAAGACACAAGGGTCGTCTGCCTTGAAGTAGACTGACATACAACGAAAAACATCAAATTTCGCTACCAAAGTGGACGACCACTACAAAGCTGCCAGTACGATATTTGCATCAACTTGCGTTACATGGAAGGGTCAGTGCAACACTTTGGCTGCTTAGAACAAAATATTCCATAATCCAAGAAAGGCAGCTGGTGAAGAAAGTTATTTGGATGTTATCCCGGCTGCGGCGTCTGCATTTCCGATGGAGGTGGACGTGTTGTAGGCCCGTGAGGTCAGATTTGTGTGCACGTAAAGAACCCCAGGTGGTCTAAATTTCCGGAGCCCTCCACTACGGCGTCTTTCATTATCATATGGTGGTTTTGGGACGTTAAACCCCACATATCAATCAATCAATTCATGGATGTTTAAAGTTTCAACGATTTGACGTTAAACCTAATAAGCAAGACAAAGCACCCCTGCCTGCTGACAGAGTAAACCAGCGACAGCCATTTGAAGTGACTGGTGTAGATTTTACAGGCCTGATGCGTATAAAAGACGCCGTGAAAGACATAGCAGAACTGTACATCGCAGTATTTATGTGTGCAACAACAAGAGCTGTACATCTCGAAGTTGTCGACAACTGTAAAACAGAAGCATTTTTACATGCAATCAGACAATTTGCTGCGAGAAGAGGCTTATGTTGCACAAAATATAGTGACAACGCAAGGAAGTACAGAACAGCCAACAGATCAATCGTATGCTGAAGAAGTTACAAGAAGTCTCTACAGGTGGTAACCGAGGAGATAAAATAAAGCGGAAGTTTATCGCCAAACAAGCGTCTTTGTGGGGAGGCTTCTATGAAAGGATAATATTAAGCATGAAATCATCAATGAGAGAAGTCGTCGGAAAGAGACTGCTAACCAGGGGAGAGATGCAAACAATAACCACTGAAGCTGAAGCGGTGCCAGCAACAGGCCATTCACTTATGTGTACAGCGAACCGGACGAGCCACTACCTATTGTGCCGGCTGACTTAATAGGTGGCAAGTACAGGCTTCTGGACAATGACGAAGATCAACACGAAACCAACATTGAAGAAATTTCGAGAAAGCGGCAAACGTCATGAAAGATTGATGGAAAAGATGGAACACTGTATATCTGAATGAATTGTGAGAGCAAGCTTACGCAAGTAAACGAGAAACAAGAGTGAACCGAGGAGACATCGTATTGCTTGGTTCACGCACTCCTAGTTCACTTTGGAACCTGGCCAAAGACATGGAAGTTTATTCGGGAGTCGACGGGAAGATACGCTCCTGCCTTTTAAAAACCAATGAAAAACTAATTCGGGCACGTAATGAGGAAATATATGAGCGTACAAGGTGGAATCACAAGCACTTGACTGAAAAGCACTTGCATTAGGGGTCCTGTACAACATATCTACCAGCTAGAATGTTGTTTTCAATGAGGAGAACGAAACTTCATACGGGCCGGAAGCTAATCACATTCGGCGAAGACTAAGAGAAGAAGACAAGGGGCATGGAAGAGCGTGCGTGTTAATAAGCAAAATTCTATAAAAGAAGATGTTTGCTGTTCGTTCTTAACGAACGCAGTCCACACTTGTCTCATCTTATTTTTGTGACACGGACGATTTATTTACATATTTACAATGCTTGGCAAACTAGGTGACCAGACGCGCCTTTAAAAGAACAACGTCATGAGACACGACCGGCCGTCACAAAGGTCACCGCGAGAAAGCCCTGAGCGCACCCGTGACGTGCTTTTTAGGGGCGAAACAAAGGGAAGTTTTTCACACTTCTGACAAGTAATCAAATACACAATTCTTCTCCGACACTTATGATGAACAAACGGGGTAAACACACCGATAAACAAAAAAACACGTTCAGATTGTACACTACAAAAAAGCGCGATCACTCGAGCATTTGTTACTCAAAGATTACAAGAGCACTAGAGAGCCCGCGCGCAAAAGAGCCGATTTCCGTTTACGGGCAAAAAAGGGGCGCGATAATGGCTCAAGAGAACGAAGGGGTTAATCCGTACAGAGAACAGATTTGAGACACATCATTGTACAAATTACAGGAGGGGTTGGGCATTGGCACTTTCCATTTGCCGCTCAGGAAACAGTGGGACGCAGCTGCTGGCGTGCGCTTAAAAAGGGGTTATTGGCAGGCGTAACTTGCCTTTTTTCAGGAAAAAACCTCGTATGCCAGCGGCGAAGAAACTTGTCCTCACCGCTGGCTTCAAGTTGGTCTGCGAGGTGCAGCCACACCATGTGGCGGATACGAGCTACGGTCGAAAAGACCGCCCTGACCAGAGAGCGCCTAACCTCAGCGAGGCAGCGTCGTTTTTAGACCGTAAATATGGTGCAGAGGGCCACTAGCTTTCCCAAGGCGCCTTTGTGTCTGTTCAGGGCGGGGGGGGGGGGGGCTGGAATTTAAAATTCCTCGCAGTCAGGTGCCAAACCAGTTTTACCACTGGGCACTCAAATAAGGCATTCGCCAGAGTCTCATCCGCGCGACCATTGGGACAGCGGGGTGTAGGCGTGATGCCAAACTTGTGGAGGCGCTGGTGGGTTGGGAGGACGTCCCAGTTTTTCCTCCATGTGAAGTCTTGGGCGGACGAAGAGATGGCACGTCCATCTGTTTTCCCTTTCCGCTTCCAGTTTCACGACCGTCGCCTCTCCTCGGGGTTCATGTGGTTGCTGGCGATTTCTTCCTTAATGTGAGCAGGTGGGGTCTCATCTACGTCACACGTAGGGGTCTCCTTTTCTGGCATGCGCACGGTGTTTGCGGCTGCCTTATAAAACGCGGAGGGAGTCTCGGCGAGTGGGGCGAGCGGCCAGTCACCATTCAGCAACGATGCAATTGAACTGCACCAGTAATGAATTAAGGGCCTCCCTAAGTAATCAGGTGCACGAAACAAGGCCCTTGCGATCGTCAAGGCGAGAACTTTGCTCGCCGTCAGGATATGCGTAAGCCCGAGGCCACCCTCTGAAGCTGCGAGTTGCAGGAGGGTTCGACGTAAGGGGGCGGGTTGGCCGTCTCACAGGTAGGCACCGATCATACTTGTCAATTGCGTCGCAGTCTTGGTAGGCATCACGCCTGTTCGTCTTACATTAAGAGGGAAAGGCGCAGATGGTTGTCATTGCAGCTATGGCCCTCTTACGAAGCATGAGATCCTTCGGTTGGAGTTCTATTGCCTCCTGTGCCCGCTCGAGTGCTTGTTGCCAGGTTAGGTTGGCGATGCCACCGCAGCAAAAGTATATGCCGAGCACCTTGACGGCGTCGACCATTTCCAACTCTCCCAGAGCGCCGTGAGGGAATGTTCCAAATGATAAGGCCTTGCTCTTTCTCATGTTCAAGGCTGCGCCTGAGACGTCAGCATATTATGCGATTGTTCGCCAAAAAGCATGCAGGCTTGCCGGGTCCCTGACAAACAGGGATACATCATCAGCGTAAGCGAGGACCTTAATGTTGGGCTCTCTCGTTAACGGAAAGCCTCTGATGTGCGTTTTCTGGTCGATGTTCACCAGCAACAGCTCAAGAGAGAGTACGAAGAGGGAGGGCTCTAGCGGGCACCCTTGGCGGATCCCTCTCTCAAATACAAGGTTACTCGTCGGGGTGCCGTTTACTACCACGTGGCATGTGAGGTTGCTGTACAGGAGGGTGTGGCATACTTTTCTTCTTCTGGCACGAGACACTTGGGATATAAGCTAGTAGTGGGTAGTCAGCTGAGGAGAGGAAGAAGTATTTGGCACAATGCCCAGGTCACTGCGGATTAAAATTCAATGAATTGGCAGGTGCTTTGGCACGAGCATCACTCGATGGACCAGTAATTTCAGTACATCCCGAGTTAGAATACTCATCAGGGGTTAGATATAAGTTAGATATAGAATTCGATATTTTTACAGGTAGTTTAGAAAATATCACACAATGGACAGATTATCAACACCTCAAACTTCCATGGAAAGCCCAGTGGAGTCCGTCAAAAAAACTTGAAATTATAATTTCCAGATTCCGGTGCCGTGTCTCCCCATTAAATTTTTATTTACAAAGAGCTGGTCTGACACTTTCCTTCCTCCCTTTGTCCGTTCTGCGAAGAATCAGAAACTATTGAACATTATTTCGGCTCATGTCGTAACTATGCAATAATTAGGAAACAACTTTTAGATATTCCATTTGCGAAGCTAAGTGTAAATTTAACCACAGAAAATGTTCTAGGTTTTGGTGCCCCTGTGTTTTGGGAAATTGCCACAGAGATGCATTCGATGCGGTGGGTAATTTTATTCAAGACTCTAAACGTTTTTCAACATAAAGCCCACGTTAACGATACTCAAAAAAACTGGGTCGAAAAGTAATTTTCCATTCTGGATAAATCCGTGACATACCAAATTAATCGTGTCTGGTCGGCTCCCAAAATAAAGTTGTAGCTAATAGTGTCTACTTTGTTGTTGATTCTTTTTTCTCACTATCTAAATGTTTGGTTTCTTTCTTTTTTTAACATACTGTCTTCACTATACAACCCCCCCACCCTTTTTTTTTCGTTTTAAGCAATAATGCAGTTATCGTCCGTATGAGACTATATGTTCTCTTGGCCAATCCCTCAGAGTGGGTATGAGCCATGGATTAGAGGATAAAAACAAACAAACAAACAAACAATTGGCGGAGATGCATTAATAAACCGCGCTGTATTTTCGGAACCGCGTTTCAGATTGCTATATTTATTGGTGACTCGGACTACGAACGCGACCTGCCATAGAGCAGCGTGAGCATCTCGACAGCCTCAGCCCTGGTGACGCTGTCACTGCACCCGGCCATGTACCCTCTTCGGGTGTTGTTGGAGGTACTACAACGATGACGCTACCACAGCTGTGGCTTGCCGATCCCTCCTTATGGTTCATTCAAGTCGAGAACAAGTTCTGCATTCATCGCATTACGTCAAATCTTCGCAAGCATGAGCTCCTCGTTGAAGCGTTGCCGCCACAGGCAATGGACAAAATACGCGACATGATCGTGGGCCCGCCTGGTGACGCTTCATATCCGGCAGTCAAACAGGCTCTTCTTCACCGACTCGTTCTGCCTAAGCATCGGCGCATTCAGCAACTTCTGTGCAACGAAAAGCTCGGGGACCGCCGTTCCACACAGTTTCTACGCCACCTGCAGCACCTGCTTGAGGACGAGCCGGACGGCTCGGAAACATCCATACTACGTGAGTTGTTTCTACAGCGTCTTCCACCTACCATGCGAATGGCTCTTGTCGCAGCTAAGGATAAGCCGCTGCCGGAGCTGGCAGAAATGGCCGATGACATGATGGACATTGCTCCGGCAGTCATAAAGGCTGCCCACACCTCTCCGATTTCCGAAGCAGATTCTCTTCGAGAAATAGTAAAAGATCTCGCAGCTGAAGTCGCCAACTTGCGTCTGCAATTGCTGAGCATTCGCAAGTTAAATGACCAGCCTCGTCCACATCGGCGATCTCTCACGTCGGCTGCTCCACAACGGTCATCAGACATTCCTCGCGCATTAGATCACTAAAGATGGCATCACACCTTTACCTAACAAGGTTCAAGCTATCCTGAGTACCCGCCTCCCACGTCCATACACAATCTACGACGTTTTCTCGGACTCGTCTATTTTTCTTGCCGCTTCATCCCTACATACTGCTGCAGCTTCTGGAAGCACTACTCTCGACTCCGCAAGCCGTGTCAGCCGCACTTCCCTGGGACACGGTCGCGGATCAAGCTTTTTCCGCCGTTAAGACCAAGCTTGCCAAGGCCAACCTCCTGCACCACCCCTGACCAACTGCTCCCACTAGCCTCATAGTGGACGCTTCAACAGAAGCAGTTGGGGCCGCTCTTCATCAATGGATCAATGGTGCATGGGCTCCGATTTCCTTCTTTTCCCGAGTTACACGACACTGAGCACCGATATAGTACTTTTGGACGGGAGCTCCTCGCGGCTTACCTTGCGGTGAAGCGTTTCAGGTACTTCCTTGAAGGGCGACAATTTGGCATTCTTACCAACCACAAGCCCCTTCTGTCGGCTTTAAGTTTCTGCAGTACCACGCACACTCCTATAGAACTTCGACACTTTGCTTTCATTGCCGAATTTACCACAGACATGCGTTATGTAAAAAGCAGCTTTAAAAGTGCAGCGGACGCTCTCAGTCGTACTACAATCAATGCCATGACAGGCAACACCGACCTTTCATTGTCCTCGCTCGCAGAGGCACAGGCATGAGACGATGAGTTTCCACGACTCCGATCCTCTACTTCACTCCGACTGGAACAAGTCAACTTTCCCAATGATGACGTTACGGTCTGGTGCGATGTTTTACACAACTGCACTCGTATCTATGTTCCTTCACAGCTTCGTCGTGCTGTTTTTGACACCCTCCACTCCATCTGCCATCCAAGTGTAAGAGCTACGCAACATCTGGTCACTGAACGCTATGTCTGGCTGCCCACACACGCTAACATTCGTGACTAGGTTCGCACTTAGAGAACATGTCAGCGTATCAAGGTGCAACAGCACACCAAGCCTCCATAGGGAAAATCCCCTCTCCCTGATGCACGTTTCAACACCATTAATTTGGACATTGCCGGACCATTATCTTCATGTCGGAAAAATACGTATTTGCTTACGTTTATTGACAGGTACACTAGGTGGCCTGAAGCAGCTCCAATGCCTGACATCAACGCAGAAACAGTTGCTCGTACCTTTCTTGCTACCTAGATTAGCCGTTTCGGTGTACCATCAATGGTGTTCTACTTTACGCGCTCAGCAAAGACACAACCACACGAGACGCTAGCTAGCAAGGGACTGTTTATTGATGGCTGCCGCGCCGCGCGCGCGCCCTCTCTCAAGGTGGCCAGGTGAGGTGGGATCATCCCGATTTATTAAGCGGTGGCCCGCCTGGTACATCCTCCTTTTTCTTTAGGTGATGTAGTCGGCAAAGCGCGTCGGTGCTCTACGTGGCCTAGTTGATCTTCTGAGACTCGAGTCGGCTGCTTCTTGTGCCTGGCAAGTGACCTTATGCTGGGACGGGACCACGTCGGGGTCCCTTGATGGTTGACTTGCAATGGGTGGTGCACGTGCAGCTGACTGGTTCAGTAGAGCATCCGATGCAGGCGCCTGTTGTGACGGATGTCGTTCCTTTCGTGATGCGGATGCTGTTGTCAAATCGGGCGCTGTATCTGATGTTGAATGTTGTCTATGCTGTATAGGCGACGGGATTATCGGTGCGACATCCTTGTCATCCAGTGGGTCTAAGTGTTCGGGCGTCCTTTTTAGATGCTGACGATTCCTTCGATAACGCCGGCCTTCATCTGTACAGACTATGTAAGATCTAGGGCCAGCAAGTTTCTCTACTCGGGCTTTCGGAAACCACCCCTTGTCGTTTCTTATTCTGACGACGTCCCCTTCGGAGAGAGGTGTGAGAGGTATGCCTTTGCCGTGATCCTGTGGATGTTTCCGCACTGACGATGTCGAAGCCGATGAGAAGTCTGGAAGTCGTCCCCGAAGCATCCGTCCCATAAGGAGCTGACTTGGTGTGCGTCCGTCTATCAGGGGCGAGATTCGATAATTGAGCAGTGCAACCCAAAACTCCTCGCCAGCGTACTCACTTTTCTTCAAGAGGCGCTTTACGACCTGTACCCCTTTCTCAGCTAGACCATTGGCCCTGGGGAAGTGTGGACTGGATATGGTATGAGTAAAATCGTATTTTACTGCAAACTGTCTAAACTCTCGCGATGTGAACTGTGGTCCTCCATCGGTACAGACTTCAATGGGTATACCGTGGCGAGCAAACATGGTCCCTAGTGTGTCCACTACGACCTGACTTGTTGACTGAGGCAACTGTTCCACTTCTGGGTAGTTGGAGTAGGCACAGTACGCAACCAGGTAACGCTTGCCCCCATGGTCAAATAGGTCGACACCAATTCGCTGCCACGGCCGCGTTGGGATTTCCCTCGATAACAGTGGCTCTGAAGGTTGCCGGTAGGCAAAGTGCTGACATGTGGCACACTTGCTAATGAGTGACTTGATGTCAGCATTCATCCCAGGCCAGTACATCAGAAGGCGTGCTCTGGCTTTGCACTTGCTCATTCCCAAATGGCCTTCATGAAGACGTTGCAGCATGGATCGCCTCAGACTCTTTGGGATTACCACCCTGCTGCCCCGCAAAAGCACTCCATCAACATATGACAGTTCTGACAAACATGGAGCTAGTTCGCCTGAGACTGGTCGTCCTTCCTGGAGTGCCTCCACCACTTGCTTGAGGTATGGGTCCGCCAGGATTGCAGAGGTCAGTTCAGTCTTCGTGTTCTCACTTACGATGCTGGCTAGCACGCGAGTCGCATGGATGCATACGTCTTGTTCGCTTTCTCCGTCACTCGGTTGGGTTCCTGGAATTCGGGACAGTGTGTCCGCCACTAGCAGATGCTTCCCAGGAACATATTGCAATTTGATATCAAAAGGCATTAGCCTCAAGAAATAGCGCTGCAATCGTGGCGGCATTTCACTCAGGTTCTTTTGTGAAATAGCAAGCAAAGGTCGGTGGTCTGTTTCGACTGTCACTGATAACCCCAGTACGAACTCCCGGAAACGCTCACAAGCAAACGTCACGGCCAGCGCTTCCTTTTCAATTTGGGCATATTTTGTTTCAGCCTTTGAGAGCACCCTTGAAGCATAACCCACTGGGCGCCAATCTTGGTCATGGAGTTGAAGAAGAGCAGCACCTACTGCAAAGCTTGATGCATCAGCTGAGAGTTTCGTTTGCTTCAATGGGTCAAAAACTGCGATCACTGGAGCCGATGTCAAAGCCTTAATAAGATCTTTCCATTCTTTGTCATGGTGAACTTCCCATATGAATTCAACATCATTCTTTATCAATGACCTAAGGGCGTCAGTTCTTTTTGAGAGATTAGGTATGAATTTGCCAAAGTAATTCATAATACCTAAAAACCTTTGAACTTCCTGTTTACTCGACGGCTTTTGCATGTTGGCAACGCATTCAATGAGACTAGCATCGGGTTTTATTCCTTCTTTGCTGATACAATCTCCCAGGAATTTAACTTCGGCCTTCGCGAACAGACACTTTTCTTTGTTCAGTGTCAGGCCAGCCTTTCTCGCTGCCATCAGTGCTGCACGCAGGCGTTGATCATGCTGCTCTTTTGATGCACCCCAAATTAAAATATCATCGACATATACGCGTGTGCCCGGCAGGTTTTCAAACACTTCCGTCATTGCCTTCTGAAATACTTCGGGGGCGGACGCGATACCAAATGGCAGGCGCAAAAATCGGTATCTTCCGAACGGCGTGCTAAAGGTGCAGATCTTTGAAGTGTCTTCGTCTAAGGGGATCTGGTGAAACCCGCTATTGGCATCAAGCTTGGTGAACATCACCGCTCCTGCCAGCTCTGCTCCTGTCAGCACTTTGCCTACCGGCAACCTTCAGAGCCACTGTTATCGAGGGAAATCCCAACGCGGCCGTGGCAGCGAATTGGTGTCGACCTATTTGACCATGGGGGCAAGCGTTACCTGGTTGCGTACTGTGCCTACTCCAACTACCCAGAAGTGGAACAGTTGCCTCAGTCAACAAGTCAGGTCGTAGTGGACACACTAGGGACCATGTTTGCTCGCCACGGTATACCCATTGAAGTCTGTACCGATGGAGGACCACAGTTCACATCGCGAGAGTTTAGACAGTTTGCAGTAAAATACGATTTTACTCATACCATATCCAGTCCACACTTCCCCAGGGCCAATGGTCTAGCTGAGAAAGGGGTACAGGTCGTAAAGCGCCTCTTGAAGAAAAGTGAGTACGCTGGCGAGGAGTTTTGGGTTGCACTGCTCAATTATCGAATCTCGCCCCTGATAGACGGACGCACACCAAGTCAGCTCCTTATGGGACGGATGCTTCGGGGACGACTTCCAGACTTCTCATCGGCTTCGACATCGTCAGTGCGGAAACATCCACAGGATCACGGCAAAGGCATACCTCTCACACCTCTCTCCGAAGGGGACGTCGTCAGAATAAGAAACGACAAGGGGTGGTTTCCGAAAGCCCGAGTAGAGAAACTTGCTGGCCCTAGATCTTACATAGTCTGTACAGATGAAGGCCGGCGTTATCGAAGGAATCGTCAGCATCTAAAAAGGACGCCCGAACACTTAGACCCACTGGATGACAAGGCTGTCGCACCGATAATCCCGTCGCCTATACAGCATAGACAACATTCAACATCAGATACAGCGCCCGATTTGACAACAGCATCCGCATCACGAAAGGAACGACATCCGTCACAACAGGCGCCTGCATCGGATGCTCTACTGAACCAGTCAGCTGCACGTGCACCACCCATTGCAAGTCAACCATCAAGGGACCCCGACGTGGTCCCGTCCCAGCATAAGGTCACTTGCCAGGCACAAGAAGCAGCCGACTCGAGTCTCAGAAGATCAACTAGGCCACGTAGAGCACCGACGCGCTTTGCCGACTACATCACCTAAAGAAAAAGGAGGATGTACCAGGCGGGCCACCGCTTAATAAATCGGGATGATCCCACCTCACCTGGCCACCTTGAGAGAGGGCGCGCGCGCGGCGCGGCAGCCATCAAAAAACAGTCCCTTGCTAGCTAGCGTCTCGTGTGGTTGTGTCTTTGCTGAGCGCGTAAAGTAGAACATGGTGACTACTGATCGAGACAGACAGTTTGAGTCAGCGCTTTTCACCTCTGTCACATTTCTACTGGGTTGTGCGCATATTCGCACAACTGCGTATCATCCAGCATCAAATTGCTTAGTGAAGAGACTCTACCGTCATCTAAAAGCAGCACTCGCCTCGCATCCTCACGCCGAAGATTGGGTATTACACCTCCCCATCGTGCTTCTCGGCCTGCGTTCAACACATCGGCCAGAACTTGCCTGCTCTGTAGCCTAGATGGTTTATGGCTGCACACTCCGTTTGCCTGGTGACCTTGTCAGCTCCGTTACTGCGCAGAGTGTTTCGGATCCATCTTCTTTCGCCCAGCGTCTGTGAATCTTCATGCAAGTCTTGCGCCCATCACCAACTTCAGTCACACTAAGAACAACGTTTTGCTTTCGGAAAACCTACAGACATCTCCACACGTATTTGTTCGTGTCGATGCGTCTCGCCGTGCTCTTCAGCTTCGCTATGACGGTCCTTTCCCAGTCATCAAGCGTTCTGAACATCATTTTACAATCCTGCGTAATGGGCATGCAGACACAGTCAGCATTGAAAGGATCAAGCCGGCACGCATTCTGAAAGCTCCGTCTGATAATTTTTTATTCGCTTCAAGTGCCCACGGCCACTTGCATGCAGGGGGGCCTATCTGTGGCATACTTTTCTTCTTCTGGCACGACACAGTTGGGACATAAGCTAGTAGTGGGTAGTCGGCTGAGGAGAGGAAGAAGTAGTTGGAACAATTAGATATTCCATTTGTGAAGCTAGGTTTATATTTAACCACAGAAAATGTTCTAAATTTTGGTGCCTCTGTTTTGGGAAATTGCCACAGAGATGCATCCGATGCGGTGTGTAATTTTATTCAATACTCTAAACGTTTTTCAACATAAAGCTCACGTTAACAGGTACTCAAAAAAAAACCAGGTTGAAAAGTAATTTTCAAATGTGGATAAATCCGTGACATACCAAATTAATCGGGTTTGGCAAAACCAGCCGTCTGGTCGGCTCCCAAAATTAAGTTATAACTATTAGTGTCTACTTTGTTGTTGATCCTTTTTTCTCACTATATAAATCTTTGGTTTTTTCTTTTTTTTAACATAGTGTCTTCACCATATAACTCCCCCCCCCCCTTTTTTCGTTGTAAGCAATAATGCAGTTATCGTTCATATGAGACTATATGTTCTCTTGGCCAATCCCTCAGAGTGGGTACGAGCCATGGATTAGAGGATACAAACAAACAAACAAACAAACAAACAAACAAACAAATGGCGGAGATGTAATAATAAACCGCGCTGTGTTTTCGGAACCGCGTTTCTGAGTGCTATAAGGGCGATGGTGTCTACGAAGCATGTCGGGAAGCCAAACAAAGGCTCCGCACAGGGACTTGTCAGACATGTATTCGAAGGCATTCTTGTTAAGGTAAGGTTGGCAAACATGGAGTGGCCTGTAACCGCACAGGACTGCCAGGGAGCGACGATGGATGGCAAGATGAGCTTAAGGCAGCTATTCAGGATAGAAGCAGCCGTTTTATAGTCCACGTTTAACAGGGTTATGAGGCGCCACGCCGACAGCTCCTCCTGCGGTGCTTCTTCTATCAGTATAAGGACACTCCGCCCCTCACCAAAGGATCCTGGTTTCAGTTGCTTCGTAACCACCATGTTCGCCAGTGCGACAAGCACTCCCCCTAGATCGTCGAAACAAGTGGCGTAAATGTTGGCTGTAAGGCCGTCAGTTCCGGAAGTCGAGTTCGGGGGCATGCTTGTTATCGCGCCCCTAACCTCTTCTGCAGACACTTCCGTGCTCAGTAACGCAACCGCCTCTCCTCCCAGCAATGGGAGGTGCTGGCAGAACTCTCAAATCTTGTCTTTTCCGCCAGTTTCTACGTCGCTGTCGGCGTCCCGAAAAAGGGCCGAGAAGTTCTCGCATAAGACATCGCGGATTCCCTCTGGTTCAGTTGCGAATGAATCGTCCGAACGTTTCACTCGAGTGATTCGTACGCTGCCATTCCCAGTTGTGTCACTGGGGTGCGCTCCGAGGTGTTTAATGGGTGCGCCGCGCCCCCCAGGTGGTCTGTGCGCACGCAGTTGAAGCAGCCGGGCTTACTATACCTCCAGGGTGTTCAGATAGTCGCGCATGCATGTTGTCAGCACCTCCGCCCCCCTGAAAATGCGCATTCAGCGCAGGATCTCATTCAGTTTAGCGGTGATGCGGTGCTTCCTGGCCTTGCCTTCGTCTTGAAGGATTCTCTTCCACTCCACTTTCAGGGTGTCCCAAGAGCGTGGGGTTAGGTCCGGGGCGTTCGCCATGGAACCCCGCAGCCGCGCCCTAATGTGCTCGATGCTATCATCGTCTTGCAGAATCGCTGGGTCCACTCAACCCATGGTCATCAGTACGGAGTCCAGGAGAGCCGCTAAGCCTAGTGACATGGGGGAGGTGATCTGGTCGACTCACTAGGTCTGCCGGGGGGGAAAGGACCTCGCACACCATGAGCGAGGGCAGGAGTGAGTCGGGGAGATACGTCCGATCTAATCGGCTGGCTGTAGGTGAGAGGCTCCAGTTGGGACAAAAAGGTCGCCGTGTGCGATCAGCACGCGTCGGATAACCGAAGGTGTCGAAGAGTCTTCACGAACTCTCTAGCATAGTACGTAGACCCCCTCGGCCCTGTCCACTGACGTCGCGCTGTGAGTCCACGACACAGTTGAAGTCCCCCAGCAGGGCGTGCGGGACGGGTTCCGAAAGAAGGTCGTGCAGCTGCTGGAAGAAGTGTTTGTGTTCTTCCGTGTCGCAGGGGCGTACACGTTCACGAACCGAATCCGTCTTTCGCTGATGTAGAGGTCCAACATGAGTGATCTGCCGTCAGCACCGAAGATGCAGAACGCCTTTTGCCGGAAGCGGCGCGTTGTTTAGGACCACTCCCACTCCGCAGGCCCTTGAATTAGTTAGGGAGAAGAAGGCGTCCACCTGGAACTCGCGTCTGAAGGTTGAGACCTCTGACGGCGACCGGAAGTTAGACTCTTGTAAAAAGAGCACATTGATACCCTGTGCTTGGGCGAAGGTCAGAATGTCTTGCTGTTACGATTTGTCACGAAACCCGTGGACGTTCCAGCTGGCGAACTTCAGAGTTGACATGATCTGCTTTAGTGGGCGTGGGGAGAGTACTTGGGGTGAAGGAGGGGGTGGGGGGGGGGCGACCGCTTGCGCTAGGGCGGCACGCTCGAAGGTGCCGAGCGTAAAGGCACGGGCGGCGAGGTCACTAGTTGGGTTAAAAAGCCCTCCGTGGTTTAAGGGATGCGTCATAGGAGCCGTGGTGCCGATTAGTCGCAATGGCAGCAGGCAGCTGTGCAACAGACAAACATAAACAAAAACCATTGCCATGGCTTCGGCTGGTGAAAGGAGCAAAGGGGGAAAGGGAGTTGGTGGCGCGGCCATCACTGATAGCAGAAACAAGCGTGAGGGAGGGGGTGTGGGGTCATGTTAGAAAGAGCGGAGCATACGTGAGGAGGCGGAGAGTGGAAGGGGAGGATCGCGTTGCCTTGTGACGGCGCCCGCTCTTGTGTCCCCCTCAGTCATTACAAAATGGAGGAAGCGAACCAGTAAATTGACTTGTAAATACTTAGAAAACAGCAGGGGGCCAAACCAAAAAGAATTATCGGTTAAGAAGAAGGTGAAGGAAGCTGAGACCAATATGTGCAGAATTGGCATGATTAAGAAGTCCGCACTAGAGATTTATCGAACTTTTAAGCAGGAAATTACTCAGGAAAGGATCTATGATAATACTCGGGGTAGTTCTCTACTGTTTGAAGCCAGGACGGGAGTATGACGAACCAAGACTTGTCGGGCCAAATACGAAGAGGTAGACACAGTATGCAGTGCGTGTGGAGAAGAAGAAGAAACAGCCGAACACTTGATAGTGTTCCGTAAAGGACTTCACCCTATGGTTCAGGATGATGGCGCAGAGTTTTTCAAAGCACTGGGGTTTAGAGACGGGGAGGGCAAAATAGACCTTAAGCGGGTAGAATTAACTAGAAGGAGGTTAGCTGATTGGTGGCTAATGTCAAGGCAGGAGTGAAAATATACCCTTCACTGCAAATTACGAATCCTCAACCTCACTATTAAAAAAAATCTAGTTTTTGGTTCATTAAGTATTATGGCTTGGTGGCTAGCCACCATCCGATCTAAAGAGTAAAGCCATATCCATCCATCCATCCATCCTTACATCCATCCATCCATCCATCCATCCATCCATCCATCCATCCAACCATCCATCCATCCATCCATCCATCCATCCATCCATCCATCCATCCATCCATCCATCCATCCATCCATCCATCCATCCATCCATCCATCCATCCATGCATTCATCCATCTATCCATCCAGCCAGCGAACCAGCCTTGCAGCAAACACGGAGAAGAAAAGAAAGGGACGATGCTTTGGCGAAGAGGCTATTTTTCCTTACTTGCGATTGAAGGCGAGTGCCCTTCCCCGTCAGGGGCGCGTTGAATTTCTGCGACTTCGCAATGGGAGGGAATCGCTGTCGCTGGAACAGACGGGTGCTTTAGAGCACCCAGGCTTGTTTTCAAAGTTCGCGGGGAGGCTCGACGCCACAACGGGTGACTTGTTCTCGAATTTTAAAGGGGACCTTGATCTCGAGCGCTCGCGCCTATCGTTCGGGGCTGCTTCGGCAGTCTGCATCTCGATGGAGATACACGGGTCCGTGCTCAAGTGGTCAGTATCCGGCAGGACGTAGCGGCTGCAACTTATGATGGGCACCTCCTCTGGGTGGGGGGGGGGGGGGGTAGCACCGTCGGGGGTGGAAGTGGCGGGAAACTATTCTCGTCAAATCCAGAGAATGCAGGCTCGTCGTTGTTGTGACTCTGCGCCTGAGTTGGCACTTCTTGTTCCTCACTAGCAGGCTGCAACAAATCCCAGGAGCCGCGGGTGGATTCTGAAGAGCCGGATTCATGGCCGCTCGACTCGTCCTGGTCGCCATCTGAACTAGTATTGCTCGTGCCGTCCCCCGTTTTGGAGCCTCCGTTCAAGGCAGCGGGGGTCGCTGATACGGTGCAGGCGTCTTGCGTCCCTCGGGAGTTTTCGATCTGCCAGTGGTCCGGGACATTTGTTGTCGTGTGGAACGAGTCCCGGGTCTTCGAACCTGAAGCCCTGACGTCGGTTCAGTCCCGGTAGGCGGGCGCGAGGTGCTGGGGTGGTTGTTACTAGTAACTTGCTACGTCTCGGGGGAAAGGCCACGCGCTTCCGCGAGGTACGAGCGTTTGCAGAAACACTCGCGTGTGCCGTAACGCCCACCGCATCTCTGACACTCCTCAACACACCCTTCGGCGTCATGCCCAAGTACACCACATCTCTTACAATAAGCGGCTGCGCACGCCGTGGCCATGTGCCCCGGTTCGTTACGCCTTGCGCACACTCTGCGCATACCGCGATATTTACACATAACACGGTGCCCCGCGATGGTTGTGAAGTTTGGGACTGGCCTACTCATTTTCATGCGCACTACTCTAACCCCAATAAGCTTGTTTTGTCGGTTAGGAACTGAGGCAAAGGAAACACTTATTATCTTGCCGTACTGTGAAAGCGTGTTAATCAAGACCTCCTCTGGTATATGTGCCGGAAAGCGATATACCTTAACAAACTTAACTGAGGGTCCTACCGCTCCTACTGTAACGTGCTCCCGGTTAACCTTGAAGCTCTCTGCGACCATTAGCTTTGTGGCGTGACTCGCGTTTCGGGTACACACAAGGAACTTGGCGCCTCCGTATGTTGCAAGACTAACACACTATCAGGTCTCGCTGTCTCTTCAACTGCATCTATAAGGTCGTCTATAGACACGTCCCAATCAGGGGCGGTGAACGGAAAACAGTCCTCCCTCATCGGGAGGGTGCTTGGGCTTGCGATGACTGAAGGGGCGTGTCCGCTGGTCTCGCGGGCGCTCAGCCGGCGGGACAAGGGAGGGGGGCGACTTGTTGGCCTTGTAGTGGGCAGATTTCTCCGCACTCTAGTGCACAGGATGGCTCAGAGACCACTCAGTGTCAGGTGGCACCAGGGCAGAAGGCTTCCGGGGCCGCAGGCGGCGTCCAGGGACCTTGCGATGCCTGCAATGGGTGTGGGAGGGGGCTCTGGGCAGGAGGCCTGAGTCCAGGGGGCGGCGGCTGCTCGCGGTAGGGCACGACGACTCTGCCACAGGTTGCTTCCTTTTTCCTTGAATTGGACCGGTGAGGCAACGACAGCGGGACGTGGCCCCGGTCCAGCTGTGGGACTCACGCGGTAAAACGACTTGCTCGGACTTTGATCTTAGCCAAAAGGACTTTGATTTAGGCGGCACCCGTTCGTCCCTCGTAGTCGTAGTCGTAGTGTGTAACAAGCGTTGCATTTTGACCTGCTAGGCGGTGCCGTTGGGAGATTTCTGCTGTGCTTTGTTGAACAATAAAATGTTTGTGGCGTGCGCGTTAACTAAAAACTGAATGCTCCTGTCTCTCATATTCATCAGCAGCCATTGTCATCTACATTGACCAATACGCGACAAGAAAGGGTTGCTAGTTATACTCGCTTGGTGTAACCTCCTTAGTTTTAGAAAGATTTAGCGAGCGTTGAGCGGCAGTGTCATTAATACAATGAACTAGCATATACCATGAACTCGAGGTCGTTAAAGGTGGGAAGTAGACACGAAGCGCAAGCGATAAGAAAGTGTGCGTGTGCCACCTCTCGTTTAGTCCTTGGAATGTCCACTGGATGGCGGTGCTTCTATACGGGGAATATATGATGAAAAGACGCGAGTTGGTGGTACTTGGTGTGTTGACTATATGGACGAATGGACACACAGACAGATGCATGGACGGACGAACGGATGGCTGCACGGACGAATAGACGCATGGACGGACACATGAGCGAGTACATGGACTAACGCAGGGATGGACGCACAGATGGACGTGCGGACACACGAACAGATGCACGCACGGACGGGCGGAAGAACGCACGGACGGCCAAACAGACGCACGCATGGACGGACGGAAGCAAGAACGAATGGACGGACGGATGCTTCGCCCCACTCTCCAGCATTCACTCCGTGGATATGCTCCCATTTTTTTATCCTATGATCTGTGCACGTGCTTCTTGTCCGCCGCCGACGGCGCGTCTCAGCGACGCCGATGCGCGTTCGATGTGGCGCACATGGACGTCCCGCCCCTCGCATTGCTGCAGGACGCGGACCGCGTTAGCAGGGCTCCCCGATGACTTTCTCTTGCAGGGCGATTCACTTCTCTTGCAGGGCGATTCACTTGTCCATTCACTTCACCTAGACAGCAGCGCCGACAATCCATTCTTTTTCGCAGGAGGAAGTTAGCACATTTCTCCTCGGCGACCCTCTTCAAAACTTGTCACTGCTTTAGTGGTGTCGTGACTCATTGATAATTTTAAACAGTTCTACTGACCACACTACATCATCAAACATGTCTCCACTGGCAGAGCGAACCACGCTATCCCTTGAGCAGCAAACTTCACTAACTCTGTGCCTCCGTCGCCGCGAGCTTGGGACACGGGCCAGTAATTCAGGCAAGCTTCGGTATAACTCATGTATGCGTGGCTAAGCGAAAACTGTCGGAAAAAGGCTCAACCTTTTCACAGATTTGTGTGTGGAATCAGACGGTGCCACTTCAATTAATTCCGTTCTTCCGACATTGTGTGGTGTTGGGGCTCGGGGGTTACGGGTATCTCACCGCTGCCTCCAGTTTGTTGACAAGGATCAGTGCCGAGCCGGTCTCGACTGGTTGCTGGCCCTCGTCACTGGACTAATCCTTTGTAGGGAGTACATTTACTCTTGAATGACACACGGAGCTTTATTTGCATCCTATAACGAGAGTGAAGAAGAAGAAGAAGAGATATAAGAAAAGAAAAAAAAAGAGAGTAATGCACAAAAGTTTTCGGTTCATATAGCCAGCCGTAAGAAAACCTTTAGGCACCCGGTATCCGCAGTTCCTGCTAATCAAATGGCTCGACAATGCGGTGGTGAGGATGATAGTCCGACAGAGTGAAAGGAGAGAGAAGAGTGTCATTTACCTCCAAGGGGGCAGGCGCTAATCCGCAACGACTTCCCAGCAGATTTGTGGATGCAATGATCGTCGCACTCCGTGAACCTTCGTTTAAGTGGAGCCTCAGCTGCCCAAGATATTCAATAGGTCTTTGGCACAGTTGATTGAGTGCGCACTTTCTTTCGCGTAACGTCTTACAGGACGGAAGTCCTGAAACAATCTATAGGCGTTACAATTTCATTCGGACGGCTGCGCCAATATTGTGAAATAAGGTGAGTGGAACGTTACAATTCAGTTGCATTATTTGAGAAGCGCTTTCCGAATAGTTCACTCACTTGAAGAGTTAAAGGACACCTTCCGTGACATAAAGCAACGGCTTACATTGCTCATTGTCTCCGTCAGCTGAATTATTAACCCATACACTTTCTCATAAGTCTCACTGTTATCCCTAGGCCTTACGCACCACTTGTCTGTGTATCTGCAGAACCCATATACTGACATGAGCATCGACTTCCGGCAGGTTTACTTGGTACTGACTAAGCTCGAAGAGCTGGGAAATAACGCGGAGGAAGAAGTCGACGAAAGATATTTCTGTATGTGAACAGACAGATGCGGTGTTCCGGATAAATTGCGAGATTCCACGGTTGGTAGGAACACAGAGGTACCGGACCGACTATGATGTAAGATCGGCGAAAGATCTTCGAGACTACAGGTGAGCTTTGATCATTCCGTACATAGTTGACGTGAAAGCTTCTCTCAAACGGCGCTTCGCAATCCATTGCAATACACTGATAAGTTTGCAGTTTGTGTTGTCAAAGCACGCCTCTGAAGGCTAATTTAGTCTCTGCAGCCAGCCTTTCAATTTTACCCGAGAGATATAACAACAGCTCATATCCTTGCATTAAAAGGTGATTAGGAAATCTGGAAAACGTAATGGCTAGCCATGCAAAAGAACAAATTTCGCTGCTTTGCGACGGATGCTTTAGCTGAATGCAACCAAGCCTTCCTGCACATTCACACATTTCTCAAGATATTCGCAACGCTCCCAGTAATTATTGACACTGAAAAGAGTAAAACCATATTTGAAGAAATAGAAGGCCTAGTAGCGGCTTGATAGTCTTGATTGATTGATTGATATGTGGGGTTTAACGTCCCTGAACCACCATATGATTATGAGGGGCGCCGTAGTGTATGTCTCTGGAAATTTCGACCACTTGGGGTACTTTACGTGTACCCAAATCTGAGCACATGGGCCTACACTTCCACATCCATCGGAAATGCAGCCGCCGTAGCTGGGATTTGATCCCGCGACCTGAGGGGTAGCAGCCGAGTACCTTGGCCCCTCGAGCACCACGGCGGGTCTGTTGCTAAGAGAGAGTGTGAGAAGTTCAGCAGAGAAATCGTCTGATATATATATATATTTTGCTGTGCATGCGTAAGAGGACGGCCGGTTGAATTGAATTCCCCACCCCTTTTTTACAGCGAAAGCTCTTATGATATCACTTTTCAGGTCGCGTGCAGTTGTTGTCTGCTGCCGCCACCACCGCTGCCGGTGTCCGTAACCACATCACTCGAAAATAGAAAACAACTTGCACCAATGACACAGTGGGGATTGAACCCGGGTCCACTGTGTGCCAGCCCAATATTTTACCACTGAGCTAAACTGTTCTTTTCTTCAATGCGTGAAATCATCACCAGTGAACCAGTAAACTACGCACAACATTTTTCATCAGAGGTCAGGCAAACACGCATAAGGGTCACGAAGTCAAGAAGCGGGAAACCACTAGGAAAAGGGGTCATTAGTCCCAACGACACTGCGCACTTGAGCAGCTGCATCTCGGAAGACGGATCTCGTCAACCGTAGTGGCTCGGCGTGTCTATCAATCATGCGACTTTTTCATAGTGAATAGAGTTCCAAGCAGCATAAACCGGTCACATGGAGTAATATCAGTCAGACTCTTTTTGAAGGGGAAGAACCTAGTACCATGAGCTGTGACTGGAAGATATTTTCTTGTTTGTTCAGAATGTCCCAAAAGGAAAAAAATCGTAACGACATTGAATGAAAAAGTTTTCCATCGAAGGTCCCCAAGAAAGACTATCGTCTTTAAAACAATGCTCTATAGTCTCAGGTTTGTTACAGAGTCTACAATTTACAGTCCAGGGTAATGTAAATGTTTTTCATTCAGCCACGTTTTCACTGGCAGTGTTGAAGTGTGCGCTTAAAAAAAGTGTTTTCACTGAAGGAGATATTCACGTTATGCGCACACAAAATAATATATCGTGACCAGACAACGTGAATGTGGGTTTCAATAAACAGGTTGAGGGAAAAGGTTACACACAACTACAGCGGTTCAATTTGTTCTGTCAATAGTATACAAACACTCTAAGCTGATTCTGGCTTTCAAAAAATTGGCAGAATCAACAATTTCTTTTAGTAATCCCCACAACGACAATTCCTTACCAATGCTGGTTGTGACATAAATAAAAAGAAGGTGGTAACATAGATGGTTACAAAGAACCGCAAAAAAACAGGTGGCACACATCTTTATGGCAAAAATATATCAACACCACATGTCGCACGAACAAATTCACAAGGCCGAGGCCTACCTTTTCAAGCGGAAGAAAAAGCTTGTCTCTTCTCATGAGTTCCCAGGAAGAGCTCCAACTAAAGCAGGCAAATATTCTACGAAAGGCTTGAATGTGCCCGCGTAAGCAGTGCAAGACCAGTAGGACATAAATAGGTTTTGACGCAAGGAATATAATGCACGTTTTCACTCTGGTAAAAATAAAGAGCTCCCATCTGTGCCATGTTGCCACCTTTCGGCGGATCGTAGTTATCACAGCAGTCCAGTTTGGGCCGCTGTTACCATAGTTATCGAGAGGCAAGCCAAAGTACTTCCTAGGAGCTGCATTGCCATGAATATTTGCGAAGACCGAAGATGTTTAGGCACACATGCCTAACTAGCATCCACTACTTCTATAAAACTTTATACAGGCACCAGTGATCTCACAGAAACGTAAAGTAGTATTGAGTGCTTCTTGAACACTGGGTTTATAATAACAAAATAAGGCAATGTCATCTGTATAAGCTAGAAATTCAACTTTCTCAGCATCATTTTGGTAGCCTCTTATGATAGACTTTAGAAGCACACTTAAACATAGTGGTTACAGATAAATTGCAAAAAGCAAAGGCGAGAGGGGACATCATTGACGTACAGATGAACTTAGCTCTATTAAATTGCAAAGTGTGCCGTTTACAATTAGCATGGTTGAGCACTTCTCATAACAGAGTGAAGTACCATTGTACAGTACATCACTCAACATCAGGTGTCTTAGAAGCTGGAACAAAAAAGCATGCTGTACCTTATCACATGCTTAAGCAAGGTCTATTTGAAGAAAGGCTTCTTGGTCCATGCTATCATCAATACAGTGAAGAACCGCAAAGCTATACGAAAGTTTGTCTGTATAAAGTGACCTTGAAATCGAAATGTTTCGTGGTCACCTGCACATTTAGTAATCACTGTTTGCAGCCGATTCGTAAACATTCAGCTAATATTTTATAGTCAACATTACATAACGATATGCGCCTATATCCGTTAACTTTATTTATTGCATCACACTCAGTACTTTTTGCGATTATTGCTGTATGGCCCTGAGAGAAGAAAAAAGTTCACTACGTTCATAAGCCTCTTTAAAAAGTTGCTCAAGAGAAAGCATGAGAAGTTCCTGAAAACCGATGTAAAATTGGCCACTAAGGCCATCTGGGCCAGGAGTTCATTCATCTACAACGTGTTTATTGCAAATCTAGATTCCTCTCGGGTTATGGGTCTATCTACGGTTACTCTAACATTATCTTGTAACTGGGGCACAAGGGCAATCAAATGGTCATCTTCTCCCTCAAAATTCTCCCGAAGCTGAGCCGCGGTGATCAAACTTTTGTAATAATCTTCAAATGCGGGTCTTATTTCACATATCTCTGTGCAAAGAAACCCCGTGACTCAATTTGCAGTATCTGTTTAGAAAGTGGATATCTCTTTTCATCTCCGAGGAATTTTTAGTGGGTGAAATGAGTAACACGGGAAAGAATCTTTGTTCCTCTGTATAAATCTACATCGTGATTTCGTATCTGTGCTCGAATCACATTTATATCATCCACGTACAATCCCGGCTGTTAACTTTCAAAAGTGTGAAGTCTATGAAATATTTCATAAATATAGCCTTTTTGAGCTTTTTTCTTTGCGCTATTTCACATTAACTTCTAATCGTCTGATACCTAATTATTTCTTTGTACTTTTACCATTGAGCGAAAATTGGTAGCTATAGACACCTCTTGTACCGATTCTTTTACTATTGTAACAAAACAATCTTCGCACATCAACTGCACGTCAAGGTTCCATAGGTCCCACTTTGGAGGGGTTTTAAAAAATTTTCAGGAACCTAACAATGGTGAACAAGCAAGAGTGTGTGAAAATTATGGGCTTTACAGCATAATTACGAATGTGAGATTATAGGCTTAGCGATACATACACATGGTAAAGTCGAGCATGAAAGATGCCTTGAAAGTGCGTGAACCTCGCCGAGGAAGGTGTATGCTCTCCCACATCTATGAAATTGTAGTCATTCAATAATTTCTGCAGTAAAGTTGCACTTGTATTATAATATTTGTTATAAATGTATGATCTCTCGCGTCACAAACACCAGTAAAGTCGCCAAAATCTATCAAAGTTCTGCCAGTATTTAGCAGAGAAGTTAAAGAGAGGAAAAAAGCATTTCTGTTATTCACATTAGAGGGAGCATTGAAACAGATAAACCTCCTATAATGGGAATGAAAAGTCAAAACAAACGAAACGTCCTTCTCCATCAACATGTATTGACGTCAAAGTATAATAAAGTACCTTCTAACTAATAAAAAGCATCAGCAGATGCATTCAGGGCTAGGCTAATGTATAAATCGTAATCTCCAAAAACTTCGAGGCCAAGATCAGTGTCACGAGCAGCCGAAATCTTGTCTCTTGCCCTGCAGCTACATCGATGTTTTACTTCTCAAGCACGTGGCGCAACTGCCACTGACGCCTTACATTCCTCAAGCCACGTACGCCGAGTGTCGCTACACACATGAGAAACGTTAGCACGGTAGCCATTTTGCTATCCTGAAACTTTTGTAGGTCACCTTTTGCCACAGGGAAACCTGTGGCTTTACCTCGTTTGCACTTTTTAGGAGTACTTTCCTGAGGACGCTCGTTTAGGTGGTGCGTCCCCCTGTTTACAAAGGAGGCGACACGGGGACCACATGAATACACTTGCTCTGTCGTGTCTGGCGCACTCGTTGTTGCTTCATCGGTGACCAGTGCCTGACGCTTCCTTGTCTACCCACTATTTATTGCTTCTTGTTCGTCGTTCTCAGGACCCTTTTCTTAAGGTCTTCCAGTTGGTGTCCTCCTGCAGCATTGCATTCATTTGTGTTTTCACTAACGTCATTACGATGTTATTTTGCGTGCCGACGGTCTCTATGGACAAGTGTTCAGCTTCTTTTAAGGCACATTCTGCTCCTCCCGTGGCTTCTCCTCTCGTATCAACTACCTCAGTGACATCCATAGGATGATCCAGATGTTTCTTTTCTGTGACTTGGCCAGAATGGAGTTTGTTGGCATAAGTCGACACGGAGGCATTCGATGAGTCACCAAATCTACTGCACTGCAAGCACCTCGGTGTTTTTGCACTGTCAATGAGCATGCCCCACTAGCTTGCAGCGAAGACAGTGGAGGCCTACCGGGAATAAGTACGAGGAATTGGTGGCCATAGATTCGCATATGATGGGGTATGGAGCTCACAGTGACAGTGTCCTTGAGCTCCGACGCAGCGTTGCCATTTCTTTTTACCCATTGTTTCATTCCTGCACATTTCCAAGCTTCTCTCTCAACGGACTTCACCACGTCATAAGCTTGCAACACCTCTTCAGCACGTCACGATTCAAGATGAGGTGGAAGCCAAAGAAGTTTAGGCCTGATATTTTTGGTCTTCGGATCTAGCACCATGCACTTCAGCATTTTTACGTGGAGCTCTCCGAAAATGACGAGTTTCCGTTTCGTCATGCTGCTTGCACACGCAACCATCCATACAAGGCGGTTGATTTGATACTGACCAACTCCTATAATTTCCCCTGTGCTCACCACTTCAAGCAGCGCGTCACGGAAATCTGGGGCACGGTACGACCTACCACCCAAGTCAGCAAAAGAAAACGTATTTCAAAATGTTGTTGCTGGTTGGAAGACGTGGCAGGACAACTTTATAGCTTCAGCCTTCCTCACGAAACGAAGTCGATGATCCTCGGCCATTGGCCGATACGCTATTTCCACTAAAGAGCATTTCCGAACACAGCCGATCAGTGCGGCTTCTTCGGCACTTGTAACTCATTGTCTAAATTGCCTTAGACAGGCTTGATGTCGGGAAGGCAATCGCATTATTACGATTCATAAAGCGTTTTCAAAGAGCGAAAGAACGACCAGTCGTCGCATAATGTGGATATCATAACGAGTGCATCGTCCAACGCTCCAAACCATCACGAAAGCTTGTTCTTGTTAGCAAATAACTGTAGCGCATACTCACTTCAGCCATAATTCCTCATTGTCATCAGCCACAATTGGCACAAAACTCCTTGCAAGTGTTTATTGAATACCACGCTTCTGAGCAGAATGGTGAAAAATAGCATAGCGATAGCCGGCCTACTACCTAAAAGTTTACTAATAAAGCCCTAGTTGATACCAAGCAAGTGAGCTTGTTAACCTATGCGTGTTTTAAGAGGTTCTGAACGGCTACACTTCTAGTTTTTGCTGTGACTGTGCTGCGTCTACCGCACAGGCCTGTCGTTTTTTTTTTCTTTTTGTCACTCGTTTTCCACTTACTGACTCTGTATAAGAATAATTGGTCGGGATTATTTGGTTAGAAAACATTTTTCCAGTTGCACACGAGCTAGCTTTATGCACTGTGAAAATTTGCTTTCTATGCTGATTACCTCGCCTTTTGTGTTGGTTTCCACGTATTCTCACTGTCTTCTAATAAGTTGGCACTTTCTAATTCCCAGGCAACTTTCTTGGTGTTTACCATGAAAAGACTTTTCGACCATTAGACCTTGCCTTCCCTCCCCCCTAAAAAAATATGTCTACATGGTTGCTGTAAATTAAATACTTTTCGCCCTAAAATGACGTACCTGTTCGTTGCCGTGGATGGTTGCTGTGCCTTATGATGTCGGAACAAGTCTTGTGAGGGTTGCAAGCTCTTTTTATTACCACCCGTTGAGCGCGACGAGTTGCGACAAAATACATAGTTGCATAGAATTGGAAGCGAAAAATTCAGGACGACATTTTACAGTGCACAATGCGAAGTAAGTTGCGCCTCTCTTACTTCTAATGGACTTTGACGCTTGCTCAATTCAATGCCCGTGCTAATGCCTTAGACAAGGAACAAGTAATTGGGCAGTATGCCGCCACTTCTATCTCACGCTTCAATAACGCTCCTTTGGGGGATGTATTTTGGTGAACAAAACATGCTTACCTGTTACGCTTGTCGATTTGCACGGACTGCGTGCTGAATTCGCGGTATGGGTTTGTGCTTTGCATGCACGCAGAAAAAAGATTGAAAATGTGATTGCGATAGTTTGGAGAATCCGTGCTACTGTTTGCGCAAACACTACTAGAGTGAGAAAACTCTTTATATTCGTACTCTTCGTTGGTTTTGTGGCCTTCTCGGGCACTTTAAAGCAACTTGATTTCTGTGAATATTTTACGTTGCCGGAACTCCGGTTGATTTGGAATGCGAGGACAGCTATACAAAGCATACATGGCTTCGAGTAATTGGGTGCGTGCTTTGTCTGAAAACCTCACAAGTACGTGCCGTTTCGCGTGATGGTTTATTTGCTATTTTGGTGGAAGGTTTATATCTATAGGAATGGAACTCTCACGAATTAACCGCGTAAGGTTTAATGGTAATTCATTCATACGCTAGCTCGCTCTTTCAGCAATGCAATTCGTATATCACATACGTGCACAGGGCGCACTTACAAAACATAATTGGTGCGTCAAACGACTTCACGAAACAATCACAGCTGTTCGAATGTATCGACTCTAAATATTGTACGCCTTCTTTCACTAATAATGTGAAAGGCTTAGATGTCTCATCAAACGCAAAACTTGACCGTAGGTGGCATCGCCATCTGGCGTCGAAATGCAGTAATAGGGGCATAGGTTAGATTTCAGATTCAGTAAAGAAAAATTAGCAGTCATGATGTTTAGTGTTAATGAAGGTAGTGAGCTTGGAATACAGGGGGTCACGCTAGATATAACAAATAAATACAAATATCTGGGCGTATGGATAAGCAATGGGGCCGAGTACCTAAGGGAACACGAAATATACGTGACGACTAAACGTAACAGGAATGCAGCGGTGATGAAAAACAGGGCACTGTGGAATTACAATAGGTATGAGGTTGTGAGAAGAATATAGAAAGGAGTCATGGTTCCTGGTCTGACGTTCGGCAATGCGGTCTTGTGCATGAGATCAGAAGTTCAAGCAAGACTAGACATTCAGCAACGTGGAATAGGTAGGCTTGCCTTAGGAGCTCACCGGAATACACCAAATCAGGGAGTACAAGGTGATATGGAATGGATATCATTTGAGGGCAGGGAAGCTAGCAGTAAGATAAAATTTCAGAAGCGATTGAGAGAAATGGGGGAGAAGCGTTGGGCTAGGAAGGTATCCAGCTACTTGTACATGAAGAATGTCGATAAAAAATGGAGGAAGCGAACTAGAAAATTGACTGGTAAATACTTAGAAAACAGCAGGGGGCCAAACCAAAAAGAAATATCGATTAAGAAGAAGGTGAAGGAAGCTGAGACCGATATGTGGAGAATTGGCATGATTAGGAAGTCCGCAATAGAGATCTATCGAACTTTTAAGCCGGAAATTGCCAAGGAAAGAATCTACGATAATACTCGGGGTAGTTCTCTACTGTTTGAAGCCAAGACGGGAGTATTGCGCTCCAAAACATATCAGGAAAAATACGAAGGAGTAGATACGATATGCAGTGCGTGTGGAGAGGAAGAGAAAACTGCCGAACAATTGATAATGTTCTGTAAAGGGCTTCACCCTATAGTTCAGGATGCTGGCGAAGAGTTTTTCAAAGCACTGGGGTTTAGGGACAGGAATTGTAAAATTGACTTTAAGAAGCGGTTAGAATTAACTAAAAGGAGGTTATCTGATTGTTGCTAATGTCAAGGCATGAGTGAAAATTAAACACTTCACTGCAATGTACGAGTCCTCAACCTCACTATTTAAAGAGGAAAATAAATCTAGTTTTCGTTCACTAAGTATTACGGCTTGGAGGCTTTAGCCACCGCCCAATCTAAAGGGTATAGCCATACCAATCCATCCATTCATTCGACAACGTCAGCGCAAGTTGTTGCTTCAACTGCGTGACAGCGACTGTGAATGCTCTCTGCACATATTCTCATCTATATATGTGACTCTAAAAAATCTGTGATGGACCAACGTGACACTCGTATAGAACATTTTAGGATAAATTAAACGGCTGAAGTGAACGCTCTCAACACGCTGCCTGCCAAGCAAGCACTCTCTTTGTGGAGGAGCGTCTGCTACGCAGGAGCAATACTGGTGGCACGTCGTTGGAAGTTTGAGAGAGTTGGAGAGAAGACGAAGGAGAAATGGTAGTGGATGAGGACAGTGTCACTACTTCGCGTAATTTTAGGGGTTTCAAGGGCTTTACCTATATTGCCCAGAAGTTCTAGTACCACTACCGTCATCATCAGCCTGACTGCGTCCACTGCAGGACAAAGGGATCTCCCATATTCTGCCTGCTAACTCCGTCCTGCACTTGCTACGGCCGCTTTATACCTGCAAACTTCCAAGTTTAATCTGCCCACCTAACATTTTGTCTGCCTCCAACCAACTTGCCTTCTCTGGGAATCCATTCAGTACACTCTACTTTAACTGGACCCCCTCTCTGCCGGGACCAAGCCCTTCACTGGCTGGATGCAGGCTTTTCTCCTCCTGATTGGCTTCAAGATTCATTAAAATGTTGATGTCTAGCGTGTGCTGGCAATCTCCGCTTATAGGTTTCATGGTGCTCGCTTGTTGTGTGCTTCTGTGCCGTGGTGTCTCACGACTCGCTGGGTTCGTGCATCGTGATTTTCTGCTTAAATAATTCCCGAAAAATTTCTGAAAGGTGGTGTAGTCCCCGAAAGAAGGACAGGTGAGCGTGCCCATTGAGTCGTAGTTCTCATCGTGTCAATTTGCGTTTACATGTACTCCGAACATTATTTGTTTGAAGTGGGGACACAGTTAATGTTTTCAGAAGTGACTGAATTGAAAAGCTCACAATGGTACGTTTCAGTAATCGCACAAACAAGCCGTAGGCCAGCACTTGCGACACAACCATATTTACAAACTTACAACTGTCATACAGCCGCGTGCTTGAAGGTGTGTTTTGTATTTGTGTCAGGATAATCACTCGTCATAGCTTATGACTGTGTTTTTGAGGCTCCAGGCGTACGTATTAAAAGTTGCACTGCTCTGTGACAAATAAGCATGTTCGCTTTTGCCCGAGTCGACAGCACTCGTTACCTAATTGAATCTTGTCACTTTTCTTCAGCATGGAAGCGTTTTTAAACAATTGGGAAAGTACACAGCTGATCGGTGCGCACAGAAAACAGCTGTAGAACTGCAAAATTGGTGCTTCTCAAGGACGAACGGCATACATTTTTTGATGTCATGTGTTCATTTTTCATGAGCATTCAATATCACTAGTTAAATGAAAAATCACCGTTTTTGGAAACGTAGTCAATGCAGATTAGGAAGGGCATACGCAGGGTTTCTTCATTCTTAGAGTAAATTCTGGCTCTGAAGCTGTGTACTATCATTCTCGGCATTGACTTCCTCCAAGGGTGTGGCGCTTTCGTTGACTGTAGTACTGGTGAACATTTTTTAGTGGTGATGCTTTTCCCACCCTAGTTGATAAACCACCTCCTTCGGAAGGAATGAATAAACTTTATTTGAAGTCCGGCAATTTCTTTTGGGCGAGGTGGGGGAACAGAGCACTTACCTTTGTACCTTTCCACCCTCCATCGATGATGATGGCGTTGCCTCAGGTGATCGCTCCAAGTCTTTACACACGGGCGGCATCTTCGGCTTGCTGGACGGCCCAAAACTGGTTGACCAGCTTGTGGCTGGTGGGTGGCACCTCTCAGAGGCTGCAAAACTTACGCAACCTATCTGCAGCAGTGACCGCCGCTATGGCGACAGCCGGCCCCCCTCGCGCGGTGGTATCAAACAGCAAATCACCGGAATACTCAGTTACAGTTTCCAAAGAGCTGACATTACCGTTAAATTCTGAGAGCTGACATTACCACTGAGATCCCTAGTCGTATCTGCTCCAGCCGCCGCACTATCAGTCTTTGATGCCGTTGTTCAACCTTTCACGGTTCAGTGCACAAAGTTAGACATACTAATGTCTACTCTGATTATTTCAATTGCTAATGCCCTGGCTCATACCGTATCAGTATTTATACCTTTACAGTGTTAGTGCATTTTTAGGTAATTCAAGTGCTGTGATTGTCTTTAATATGCAGTGAATGTTCCCGTTTCTTTGTTCTCATAACAATGCCATACAAGCCCCCCCACTAAACCAATTCTGAAACCATAAGGGTGTGAAAAAGGGTGTGACACCTAACAGCACACTCTTTGAGCACCCTATTCGGGCCTCGGTACCCTACAAGCCGAACAAAAAGAGTGCACACATCAAAAGGGTGTAGACTAGGGTGCAAAAAGGGTGTTACAACTAATGGGTGTACAGTCACTGACAAAACTTGGTGAGCAACGTGGTCAATAAGCATAGCCAATAGCTTTTAGAAATCCCCGGTGAGACATCACGGTCTCATTAGGAGCCCCACCGAAGTGGCGGATATGTGAATAGTTGCAGAGCCTGGCTGAACCTAAGTTCTACATTGATTCTGGCACTCGTCCCGCCTCGGCTTCGTCCCCTCATGACCGGCGCTGACAAAGCTATACGCTACAAGCTCACTAGCCCATGGCGAAGTAGGCAGAGCTTGTAGAGCTACAACAAAATTTGGTTAACACAACATATTGAGCTCACGGCCTCGTTTGCGCCTAACGTTGTTAACAAAACATTGTACACGACTATATATAATAATCATACAATTGTTAGCGCAAAGAAGTACAAACCAACAAGGCAGTGATACCAAAAATTGCTTTAGTATAGGCCAAAATTTATTATTCTTACAATGTGTCAGATTGAGACGTGTTCCGAATTTTAATGACCGCTTTGGACTTTGACGTTCTATTACCATAGCTATAAAGGAACGTTTCCTTGCTTTTGTTTACAGAAACCTCTTTTAAATCAAGAGAAATATTCTTTGACTACAAAATTCCCTAAAAGAATCTTTTACTACAGATAGCTAAAATAATACTTCCCAACCAATTACCAGTACGCTTATTTTATGTTGTCCAATTTTGCTTCTCTGCAATTTGTATTTAAGTACAACAGTTTTAACAGTGTTTTTAACAGCCACCTTAGCTACGCAACCAATATACAGATGTTAACAAAATATCAGTTTAAGATATTCTAAATCAAGCAAACAATTCAAATTTCGCGCGATCTCGGACATCTCGGATTTCGTTAAAATACGCTTTGTCTTCTTGTTTTTTATGTCAAAAGGTTTTGTACGCAGTACGTGCTGCCGTATACTACGCTTACACAAGTTTTTATTATATTTTAGGCAGAATATTTTCACCTATGAAATAAAAAATGAGGTGCGCGACTGTAGATCGGCTGACCTATTGGCCGAGATTTCACAAACCACGAATAGTATTTGTTCAATTGTTACTTGAGCCTCTAAATGTACAAGTTCGTGATCCGCTTCCTTGAACTGAGCAAAACTTTTCTGCAGAAATCCTTTACCATGATATCCTTCGAACTCACGCTAATCTAATGCCTGCAGGTATTTTAAATGGTTTAATGCAGAAATATTTAGGTTGTCTGCCAACAGATATCATTAGTGCCTCTGACGCATCGCAATCAGATGAAAAATCAGGCGCTGGAATATATTGCCTTGTACTTGACTGGTCATTTTCACCTCGCTTACCAGATTTTCTTCCTGTATTTCTGGCTGAATTTAAGGCAATAACGTAAGCTTTGCGAAAGATAATTACTTCAATTTCGTCGTAGAAGTCATAAATGATTCATTATCAGTGTGTTCTTGTCTGTCCATATTCGCTTGCTCACCCATACTGAAAATTTTTAAATCATTGGGTGTCCTGTCATCTCCGATGTATTCATTTATTCTGGGCACCAGGGCACCTGGGTTTGTTTTTAAACAAATAGCTGAATCTCTTGCTAAGGCGCCGCTTTTTACACCCATCATTCCCATTTTCTCTCCTACAGTACACATTACGGTGGCGCGATTTAACACGCTCGAATTGAGGCCAAATTTCTCCGTGAACTTATTTATCAGCGCAGTCAACTGTCTAATTCAAGGATGATGAAAGTTGTCATCACCAAATATTGTTGCCACGTTACCTACCTCAATTTTCACTTGTATATATCATGTTTATTGAATTAGCCTATGTGCATTTACTGTAGTCAAGAGGAAACGATTAATCAATTTTTATGACATTGTCCCCGTTTTCATTTCTTCAGACAAACCATATTAGCACTACCTCTTCTAAAACTGGGCTTGCAAATAATCGAACCTGCTTTTCGTTCATTTCGAGCCTCTACACTGGGTTTCTGCTGCAGGGATGTTTTATTCGCCGTTCAGGAATACATCGCTGCGACTAAACAATTTTCTTGCTAAATTGTAGTCTCACTATTTTTGTTTTCCTTATCTTTTTTCTTCGAATTAGCAATTGGCACTTCAAATCATAATAAAGTAACTTAAGGTTTTTAGGAAAGAAGCAATGTAGAAAGTATCGCGCAAATTCACCTTATAACCGGCCAATTCCCTCATCGGGTACGAGCCATGTGCAGGGGAAAATAACAACAACAGCAGCAGCAGCAGCAGCAGCAACAACAACGACGACGACCTCAGCAGGACAGAAATGGCGGAGTCTACCTTACGACCACAACGGCTGTGTGCGGAATGTGTGAATTTAATTTTTGTTGTAGTTCAAAGAGTTTTCGCGCTGTCTTTTGTGTTCTGTCGTTGCTGCTTGTTACGAAGATGCACTATACTCAAGAGAGGACCGGCTCCTTCATATTGTCGAGCACTCGCCAAACTAAAAAGATAGGTGAATACTTCTGCTGCCAACGCTTTTTTGTTTGTTGATTCTCCTCCTTGCGTCGTCAGCTTCTCTTGCGGTTAACGTCATGAGCGCTATAATAACGTTGTGAGCTAAGGTTATCCTAACTAGTAGACGATAAGTGAGTTTTTATTAACGTAGCGAGCCTGTTGGCCTGTCTCATTTCATTAGGCTCAAGTCAACGCCCAGTGAAGGTATGCGTGGAGGCGCAATTTTATGTGGGGGGGAGGGGGGAGTGATTTTAAAGCAGTATGCAATGTGCGGCTGTCATTGGGCGGGCGCTTTAAACAGAGGTGGGGCAATGCCCTGCTCGCTATGAATAACTATGTTGTTGAATGCCGTCGGACGCCGTTCGGGGACAGCGCCTGTTAACCGTAAGCATCGAATTTGTGTCTGTAGCGTGCGTTTTAGGATCCTGGTGATTCGCATTGAATTAGATCTTAGAGTATTTTATTTATAAAACCGAAGAAGAATGACGCGGTGAACGATGAACAACGACCAGAAGCTCTTCTGCACTTTTGTCAGTACTAAATTTTGTTTCTCTATATCAGCTCAAGTGTTGTATTCTATTTCTCAAACTACTCTTTTGTAAGTTCCTAACACGGCTGGGAACTTTCGCGTTCAGTGAGATTGATCACTGCGAGGAGTATAGGTTCAGCCCTTTGGGTGATGCACGCTTGGAGAATTGAAACACAATGAACGGAACAACAAAACAATAGGCACACATGTGAAGAGCTTTGTCCTGTGGGTCTCTGCTATTCTTGTCCAGATCATTGCAGCTCATATACTGAAGTATGTGCACGTGAGCCTTCTGCTAACCTGTTCATCGCTTGAGCCTGTGCCACGTCATGATTTATGATTGAAAATGTTGGTTTTCAGAAACGAAGAACAACGATAAAACAAAACCAAAGATATTTTTCTAGTAGTGAAACCCATTCTTTTGTTGTATTTTTTTTGCAGATCATGTGGTGTTTCTACAGTGTTTACAGAATGCATGATTACAAAAGGTGTATATTGAAACACCCAAAGGATGGTGCAGCATGAGCGAGTGAAGGTATTAAACAATTGGCGCCGTATCTGCATGTTACACCACCAATGTAGTCGAAAGACAATTGTCTTGCGTCTGGAAAGAGTAAACAAAGCGTGTAATTGATGTTCTGCGCAAGAAAATCGGTAAATGATATTCTGGAGGCGCTGCGTTAAAGTGCCTAGAGCGTGCAGAGGAGGCGAACAAGCGCATCAAGTCATGTCACACGTGACACATGAGCGCTATCTGGCAGTTATCCTGGAAAACGGGGTGCGCGCCGTGCGTGCCGGTCTCTGAGGTGATAAGGTGTAGAACGCAAGGTGACGGGTAGGTGCCACCACCGCGTCGTCTGAGCAAAGCGTTGCAAGCGCTGTATGGCCAGCGCAGTGGTATAAAGGCTACGATCCTTAAAACTATCCTTGTATGCCTTTTCTAGTAAAAAAATACACTTACATAATATTGAGGTGGTGTTATCGTGCCTCAGATTTGTGCAATATTTGCTTTTTAATTGACAATCGCACAAGTATAAGCGCTACAACTTGAGCGATATTATTGGGCGTTGCGGATGAGGCCAGCCGTTTGGAGTATCGATTGGTAACTTTAATACCGTTTAGGGTACCGTTAGGGGAGACAAACAGACCGAAATTTTTGCGTCAAAGGTCCCTAAGAAAGACTATCGTCTTTAAAAATGCGTCGCGCACACCGCATGGTGCAGCGAACGCGCGTGGGCTAAAAAAAAGCGCCCCTCGCACGCGACGATAAGCGAAGAGAAAAAAAAAATTTAAACGGCACGTGAGGAAGCTAGCGGATGAGGCGTATTTGGTATTAGTTTCGCCTTGACGGCGCACCCCGTGTGTGTCCCAATTGATGAAATTTGGAACTTTGAACCTCCCTTGACAAAGTCGTGCGAAGAGGTACATGTGGTACTGCCAGCACTGACGTCATAAATTATTGCGTCCTATGAAAGGTACACGGAATAACCTACCTCTGGTGAACCGGTGAAATGCTGAACTTAGCCGGTTCATTTGTTGAGCTCAGTCGTTCGGAGCCGCTTTGCCCGTCTCTATCACACACAACACAAACACTTCAAGACTTCATTTAAAACACACTTTATGAGTGCCCTTACGGTGCGAACATTCTCACTGCCGAGCAGGGTGTCATTCAGGAACTTCGACAACCGACAGTAGACGAAGAATAAAACAGCGCTAAAAACAGCATGAAAAAAGAACACATACGGCACCTAACTAACAACCAAACTTTAATGCAAACCACCTGCAATATATAGAAAACATGTTAAGGACTTGTTTTATCCCTTACATCATGAGATTTTGTGCAATGAAGTTAGCCAGTGCATTGAGCGCTATGGGTGCACTAATTTTCACAATGCATGTAGAATTCATGTTCAAAGGTTTTTGGAACTAATACGCCTTTACCCACATTCGAAGATTGTACTTCTCAAGGACACGTTCTACACTCAGCGAGAAGGAGTGTGCATTGGCTCATGTTTAACTCCAGTTTTTAGTGACCTTTTAATCGCGTGGTATGATAGAAGTCTCATGGTTAACCTCCATCAGACAAGCACCTTTAATGTGGTCCGCCCCGTTGAAGATGTCTTAGTGTCTTACCGGACTGACCAAACTGACCCTCGGCGAACCACCGGTGAGATGTTTGACATATTTTGGTGCGAAATAAAGCAACTAGAATTAACATCGGAGCTTATTTCTGGCAACAAGCTGCGATTCCTAGCCCTAGAAGTGCATTTTCTAGTTCACAGTGTTTGTTGGATATATGAGCCACGCTCAAAGAAAATCTTTCTTCCTAAATGTCCATCCATTCTGAACTAGTCAAGCGAAGCATCGCACTTTCCTACCAAAAGGCATCTTTAACTCACTTTTCTCACCCCCAGATGGAATGCAGTTTTTCGCATCAAAGTTCACCACCTTCAGCAAGCAGTCTTTCCTAATCCCCTGCTAACTTTTACTTCCGAGACTCTCCTAACTTCACTAAGAGCGCCTGATAAAAACAAAGCAACAGCCAACTCAACAAGCCTCATTCTAGCACTGCTGTTATTCCCTACGTACATGAGGTTTCCCACGGGCTAAAGAAGGTCACTGGAAAAATAGGTGTAAGATTTGTGTTCTGCATGCGTGGCAAGCTTGCTGTGCTATGTCGCAGGGTCAACAGCGAAGGACCTACGAAAGAAGCATGCATTAAGACACACGATACGCGCTATGTTTAATGTGTTTTAACGAATGTCTACAAGATACTGTTTACTTGTGGGCACTGTTACATTGGCCAAACTGACCGATGCATAAATGATCGGTTGAGGGAGCATGCTTATTGTCTAAAAGGCTCCGTACCCAGCCACTTGGCGTACCTTTGTAAAAAGCGTGGTTTTCAGCAAATTCTTGATAAGTAGGTGGTGATAGGGCGATTTGAAAACCAGTGAAGCGCGAGATTAGAGAAACCTTCCACAGTTCACAAATCGATGCTTCCTGTGTTTGCGTACCCTTAATCTTTCTTCACTGCTGTGAAATTACTTATTTGGGGTCCATTGATGTGACCTCTTCTTGATAATGTTTGCCGTATGGAGCATGTATGTGCAATTGTGTTTATGTTGCGTGGTTGTGCGCAGATGTTGTTTCTTATATATTGCAGTTGGTGTTCAATAAACATCGGTTGTTAGTTCAGCGCCATGTATGTGTCCTCGTCTCCTCTCATTTTTCGCGCTGTACCATTCGTCGTCTACCCTGTAGCACCACCAACACATTCAAGCACTTTGTTAAAGTATAAAGTGCAGCTGTATAAAGAAATCAGATTCATAGAAGGATTAGTGTGTGAAAAACATAGGCTGAACTGTTGTTTGTATTGTTCATGCTTCTTATATTTCTTATTCAACCACACTAACTAGCCATTGTCAGTCATTAATAAAATCAGTACATGAAGTTGAAAAAGTTGCCATGTGTTTTATTGGATGTTTCTGTGATTATGTTCTTCATGTTGTCTCTACATTCGCTGTTAGTTATGGGTTTGATGTATATATACACCATTGATGCAATAGGAATATTTTATTTTTGTTACCACAATAATACCATCACGTTAGGGCAACGTGATAATATGAATGTTGTTGCCTCGTTGAAAACAATACGTTAGGACAACATCGTTATTTGAATGTTGCTGCAACATTAAAAACACTGCGTTATGGCAACGTAATACTATAAACGTAGTGCAATGTTATACTTTATCATCTAACGTTGACTCAACGTTCCGCGTTACGTGGGTAAATGTAGGGATAAAACAGAGAGCTAATTTTTGCTTCACTTCACAAAGGCATAATGCCTTCTTAAAACAAAAAAAGTAGTTCAGGGCACGAGGTGATGTGTGGGATGCAAGAGAAGGACTACTTAGAAAGCACTGGTTTAGGAGCGATATGAAAAGAAATTTCAAAATGAAAAAAAAAAAGTTTTACAAAAGCAAGTGTATGACGGCATAGCTAGCACCCCAATGGAATCATACGTTGTTTCCTTGCAGTGCCCACCTCTTTGCATGTTACTTCACTTTTTTGCTATATATTTCGAGAAACATAATCTGTTAGATGCGCTTTCTCTCTGCCAGTTCAGTTTTTTGTCCCCAACTTTGCAGCGCAACTTTTTCCTGCACATATTATAACTTGAATAGCTGGGCGTATAAAAACAGCAGAAAAAAAAAACAGCATGGTACGCAAAACTATTCTCTGATAGGTATGTGCTTTGTCTATTACATCCAGCATCAATGCTGGTGGTGCTATAGTACCGCACTGGAGAGTGGCATCGAAATTTTTCCAGTCGTAGCGGCACGTATACGCAGGGTTTGTAAGTGGCTAAGGGAAGTGTCATGGCTCTGACACAACTAAAACGGGAAGAAATCTCGAAAACAAAGGGCGCATGGGCAAACAGAAGAACGTAGTTTTTGTGGAGACTGTGGCAGCTCTGTCGTGTTGCTCTGCTTCACCGAAAGGGATAAGCACACCTACTCGCCGGTCCTGACCTGTGTATTTGGACGAAAAGATGAAGTGATGTCACTGGCCTTAGTTTTATTCAAGTGGCTTAGTGGTACCAGTAGCAGCTTCAGCAGTCGTGTTCACTCAGCAATTATTGTTACACAATGTATAGTGTTTGCGACTACAGCATATTGTATTAGAAGATACACAATACAACATCGTGTGTAATGGAAATACAGATACAGATAATCGTTTTTGTGAGGCTCATCGCGATACAAACACAGGATATCCCAAGAGTACTTTAGATAGTATCTGAAATACATATATCTTTGATACCGCTCAGCCCTGTCCACAGGCACTAACCTGTGTTGCCGTTGAGTTGTACTCTGTGTACCAGATCTTCATTACGTGAGGCCGAATTTATAGGTACCAAAAATGGCTTTCAGGCGCCAAAAATAAACGCTAAAAACACTGTTTTAGGCTCTCAAAGTTGTAAATATAGACTCATTAAGCTATGACAAAATTAACATTTGGAAGAAACACGTGTGACATCTATCATACAACAGGAAAGCAAACAAAAATGATTCAGTTTATGATGGTACAAAGGCGCGTAAGGTTTAGCATACCCATGCATTTTTTCGCGCAGAGTTCACAGAAAACAGTTTCTCCTTTTCTAGTTCAACATGGGGACATAAGTGTTCACTGTAGAGTAAATAAGCTTCAGGGTCTCTTTATTTTCTTTATATCTGAGAAAGACTACACCCACCCAGAGCGAATTAGGCCAGAAGGATCTTTTAGATGCGAAGCATCTTATACTCGCGCCTTGTAGTGCGCCGTCCGCACCGCTTCTCGAACATTCGACAGCTGACGCGCGCGCATGCGCCGTCGCGGCGTCGCCCACTCTTCCACCATCTGTGCATCCCTTCCTCCTCTACACACCGCGCGCGCTTCACTCCTCCACCATCTGTGCACCCTTCCTCCTCTACACACCGCGTTCGACATCTACAATTCTCCTGATTCTCCAGTGGACGCGCATGTGGCGTCGCGCTTCGAGAACATTCAACAGCTGACAGTGCATGCGCCGTCGAGCTCTATATATACTCAAGGTCGGCGCTCGCTCGCTCAGTTGCCGCTCGCCCCGCCGCGGTGGTCTAGTGGCTAAGGTACTCGGCTGCTGACCCGCAGGTCGCGGGTTCAAATCCCGGCTGCGGCGGCTGCATTTCCGATGGAGGCGGAAATGTCGAGGCCCGTGTGCTCAGATTTGGGTGCACGTTAAAGAACCCAGGAGGTCAAAATTTCCGGAGCCCTCTACTACGGCGTCTCTCATAATCATATTGTGGTTTCGGGACGTTAAACCCCACAAATCAATCAATCAGTTGCCGCTCGTCGGTTGGTTTGTACGGCGCGTCGACGTCCAAGGTCGCGGTGAAATGAATTCCAACGAATCCACAAACACAATGATCGACGTCCCTTCGACCAGCGCCGCCCTTTCGCATACGTGTGTACGTGTTCACTCATTTAACACCCCCTCCTACAACCACGTTAACCAATTTAGCCATCGACCCAAGTAAGTCGCAATTTAACACCCCATTTCACAACCATGTTAACCAATTTAGCCATCGACCCAAGTAAGTCGCACTTTAACACCCCGTTAACCAATTATATGCTCCGCATCCTCCTCAGTGTTCCCCCGAGGGAAGCTGCGGGCAATTTTTGCCTCGTATTACATTGGTCTAACCGCAAAGGCAATTTTTTTATCGGTCTGTGAAGACATGAGAGTACCCTTACGCAGGTTGTTAAATTTCGAGAAATGAAGAGGAATGCATGCACTGGGTGCTCTCGATCTCATCTACCAAGACTTGCCCTTCTAGGTGCACCATAAAGAGGTTAATGTCTGATGGAAGACCACTTGACCTTAATCTCTTGGGCGTGCGCCCCAACATCATGGACTTGATGGAATGGTCCTGCGTACATCAAAGTCATACGTGGCATTGCGAGAACTATTCGAGACGACTTGTGGGATTTGGGCAATCTGTGGCCTTTATAGAAGTAAGAAGGTTGACAGAAATATTAAAACACACCGACAGAATATATGCGCGGTATTTTTTTTATTTTGTGTGGAGTCGGATGGGCGACTAACCACTGAATGCAGAGATGTTAGTTAACTCGTACTTGACTCGTTCTTGACTCAAGACAGTCTTGCTTCTTGACATAAATTGTTCTCGAACTTGCGGACGACTTGAAGGCGACTCGGCACAGTCTAAGTCAGGGAAAGTTTCAAGTCAGCTGAGGAGCTAGCTTGAAAGCGACTTCTTGCGTTATTCCAACATGGCCACCTTTCGAATGGACATCGCGCGGAGGTTGGCCGCTTTTGAGTTTGCTTGCCTCGCCATAAGCGTAGTCTTTTTTGAGGCACACTGGCAGCCGATGATACCTCGGTCCGCTCACGGATCGAGGAAATCCGATGGAGCTTTACGACAAGCAACAATTCCACGCTCAGTACAGATTCACGAAGAACGCCGTGAAGCAGCTGCTGGCTGTGTTGCTGCTCTGTGAAAGTGGAGACAACAGAATACAGCCTGTGCCTCCAGTAATACAGCTACTGATGGCGCTCAGGTTTTATGGCACTAACGAATTCCAAACTGTCAGCGGGAATCTCATCCACACTGCGTAGTCGACAGTGTGCCGTGCAGTTGGCAAGTTACGCTACTCATCTCAAAGAACCTAGACGCAATGCTGGTGGGCTTTCCACACACCGTGGCCCTTTCTATAGTTATGCGGGACATATTGAAGTGGCTGAGTTTCCTGGCATTACAGGATTTGCCGACAGCTCACACGGGCGCATTTATATCCCCGGTGGTGACGACACCGAAGTGTTCGTTAACCGCAAAGGCTATTTCTGTTTTTATAAAGCACGATTACATTTTCCGTTGTTTCCTTCTCTTTCGGACAGAACTGATTCAGTGCTGTGTCTGTGTGCCTCCTCTATGCTTTTGTCTCATTTGGGGCGCTGTTTCTCGCTCAGAAAGGCATCGTTTGCAACACAACGCTACGAAAGATTTCGGAAAAAAAAAACAGGTGCCCCTATCATAGGTTTCTTGATCATGTCTGCACGCCGGGAGACAAAATTCTGCTGAGGGAAATGTCCTGACCCCCGCTTTTTATCTTGTTCACCAAGCTCAACAAAAGGATAGGAATCACTTTTGTTTCCAGAACTTGTTTTTTTTATTTTTTTATATATAACTGCGCCTTAGCCTACTAATTGCATATCCACAGGCGAATACCTTATTATTCACCTTACCTCGTAAGCCAGGTCAGCACAAATGCACGCCTGGACATTTGATGCAAAAAAAGGAAGAAAGATCTCAACACGATGGTTGTTTCGTCTCCAAACAAGGAAGCGTGGAGAAACGTGCCGCATTCGGGTAGCCACTAAAACCAGCGAACACCAGATGCTTCACAGAAGCAACACAGCGCATCGCTGCAGCGGCAGGCAAATCTACACACTAAAAACATTTACACTCAAAAAAGTGTAAAAAGGGTGCTTTTACGAAAAAGCACCCTTTGCTACACCTTTTAACACCCATAAATGGTCGATTGAAAAAAAGCACCCCTTTGTTTGAGTGCTTGCCTCGATAGCACCCTAAAATAAGCTCTAAGGGTGCTTTTGTGCCTGAGAAGGGTGTAGGTGACGATTCATCAGATAAACTGCAGCAAAAGAAGAACACATAATTATAATATTTGGGATTGTACGACTCAAAAACCTCGATATGATTATGAGGGTCGTCGTAGTGGTAAGCTCCAGAGATTTTGTCCATTTGGTGTTCTTTGACGAGCACTGATATCGCACAGTGCACAGGCTCATACCTTTTCGCCTCCGTCTTAATTCGACTGCCACGGCCAGCATCGAACCCGCGACCTTCGGATTGGCGGCCGCGCAGCGTAGCTACTGCACGAATATGTGGACCTTGCGTTAAATGACGCCCTAATTGACTTAGAATGTGTGAAGGTGCTCTCCGAATACAGCAGAATGCCAGCAGAAGCAAATCGCGTCTCATCTATAATGGCAACTAACTGCAATCCATGTTACGAAAGCTCATCTTAGCGTTGGTTATGAGCTACATGTTAGGTGTGGATTATATACCGGAATTTATCGTTCGCCCGAGTATGGGTGTGTGTGCGTGAGCCTGCGCATGTGAGCCTGCGCATTTCAGCCGAGACCCAAGGTTTTTCTGAGATACGTCGACGACTGCTTCTGCGTGATAAAGAAGACAGACGTCCAAGCTTTCCTTGACTGCCTAAATGGCATCGAGACCTCTATCAAGTTTACTGTGGAAGAAGAAAAAGACGGTTGCCTCCCGTTCTTGGATGCAGTTGTAAAACGTACTCCCACAGGCCTCGCCTTCGCTGTGTACCGAAAGCCAACGCACTCCGGTAGATACCTCGACTATGAGTCAGTCCACCCGGTAGCCCACAAACGCTCAGTGATTCGGTCTTTAGTTCAACGAGCGATTCGCACATGTTCCGATGAAGGAAGCCTGCAGGAGGAGCTCCGGACCATTGAAGATGACCTGATCAGGAATGGATACCCCAAGGTTTTTATTAGGAAAACAACTAAATCCGTCATGAATAGACTGCAGTCAACTAATCAAGCCATGCATAACACATCGTCTACGAAAAAGCGTGCATCAATTCCTTATATTCGAAATATAAGCGAAGCCCTAGCCCGTCTATTCAGAAAACGTGGTGTACAGATCGCGCATGTTCCAGCAAGCAAGCTTAAGGCTGAGTTGCTAAATGTGAAGGATCCTCTCCCTCGGCAACACTTTCCTGGTGTTGTCTACAAGATACCATGCGCCGATTGTGAATCGGTGTACATAGGCACGAGTGGAAATTACTGCAGACGTCTGATGCAACACAAGAATGACGTCGCCAAGGGCCACACAGTGACAAATGCACTCGCAGAGCATGCCGAGAAGACGGGCCACGAGATAAGCTGGGACAACGCACGCATCATGGCCACGGAGAAGAATTTTACAACCAGACTGAACCTCGAATCACTAATCATTCAAACGACAAGTAACACAATCAATAGATCATCTGGCACACTAAACCACGTGTACTCCCGGACTTTGCGTCATGCGCTCAACGTTACATAAGAACCTGTTGCTCAGCCGTCATCCCATTGTGAACAAGGGATCCGTACGGATCCCGAAACGTCTTTGTTTTTATTTGACATTGGTCAGTGACCTGTTTTTTCAACAATGAAGCCATATGTAGTGAAATCATGGTGATTGTATATATTTGAAAAAATTATGAGTATATATTTGCCTGTATTTCATTCCTATTACCTGATTGTGTACATGAAGGAGTACTAAACTCGAAACCACTGGAATTGTAGATACTTGAGAGAATTATAGTGATATATTAGCGTGTGTTTAATTTGTAGTCTCTATGTACTTGAAGCAGTATACTAAACTGAAACCAGTGTGATTGTATATTTCAAAGAATTGTCAATAAAGTGAAACTGAAAAAAATAGAATAAAGATTTGAGGTGTTGCGTGTGTAGTGTACGTATACTCTAACATGTTACACATCTGGTGACAAAGTTGTGTGGCAGAAGAAAAGTTTTCAAGTTTTATGTGCCTATTAAATAAGTGCAATATGCAAGGGCAGCAAGACTTAGTTTTCTGTAACGCGCATTATGCATATACTGTGGAGTACATATAGATCCAACAGAAGTTCATACACGATTGTACGTGTTTATATTTTTGCCCATACGCAATGAATGGAGCTCGACTGGTGGCGCACCATTGATAATCAGGACCACTTTCTTCATGTAGTGTGTAATTAGTGCATGCTGATATATATTAGTACAGTCTAACAGATTGCTGGCACCCCTGCTAAGGGCACTCAACACCCTTGTGCACCCTTCTCGCACCCTCTTCAGTGGGTGCTAAAAAAGTGAAGGTCATTGAAGGCACCCTTCTTTAACGGTGTTTTTGTAACACCCTACAGTTTTTTTACATGTACACCCTATTCTAAGGGTGCATGGAAAAGCACCCTCTTCGGAAGGTGCTGAATTAAAACCCTTAGGTTGTCGTCCATGGGACAAGCTCATTTACACTCTTCTGGGTGTAAAATGTTTTACTGTGTAGTGACGTTGATTAGTATCTAGTAACGCTGGTGACAGGCACCACATGCCGCTCGTTAGCCGTGAAATGGCAAAATATGCTTGGGGCACTTTGTCTGTATAGTTATTTTGAAATGTACGATCCTTTATTGCTTTAACACATGCCTTATGCGAACAACTTCATATTAACTTCGTTAAGAAACGAGCAACGTGTTTGTGCTTTGAAGCTCGCTCTTGACTTGGGAAATCAAGACAGCCTGAGCAACTATGGCATGTGAAGGCCGACTTGGGCGTTTCGAAGTCTGCTGCTTGCTTCACGCTTTGCCTTACGCTTTGACTTACTCAAGTCAAGTCAAGGGCACGAGCCAAGTAAAATCTCTGCATTTGGGGATAAGCTTCCTTCATTTCATTTGTGTTGGTGTTCTCGCCATTCTCGTGTCGTGCTGGTGCCAGCACTCACAATGTTCGGCGTGTTTTTGGTGCTTCGTCCCTTAGAGCAGTGGCAGTGGTAAGGTGCTATGTATCGTGGTAAGGATACGCGATCTATGCCAGCATCACCAAACTTGCTCGCATACAGGGATCCATCACACAGAAATGTGCAGTACGACGCAAAGAACGTCGAAACGTCATAACACCGCTTGCGTGCACGTCCTTGCATGGGCATGTCATGCAAATGTACCTTATAAGCGCATGACGGGCTGATTCGTTCGCGTCGAGTGATCTTCCAGTTTCGAGTTGTTCTGATAACAAACAGCGCAGAGAAGCAATTGTGCTTGTGAAGTCTATATCGAGTGAGTGGCGAAGGTTTGAAGCTCAGCTCCTCACATCATACTTTCGCAGGTTGTAAGGAACCAATTAAAAATTCCAGTTATAAAAAGCCTTTCATTGGGCATGCGACGACTTTCACTGAGTAAAATTTCTCATGGGACATAGGAAAGTGTCATTTAGGAAGTAAAAGACAAGTAAAACAAAAACCACATGGATATCTTTTTTATCTACCCCTTAACTTCTCCTGATGGCGCTCAATGGTCTCGCATTCGTTCTTCATCGTTCGGCCGCTGGACAGAAACACCCCCTGTTCCTTACGCAAGCGAGAAGATGCCGAAGAAATGCCAAGCAGACGACGTGACGCGAATAAATATATGGGTAGTGTCTAATCGACCTTTCTCTTGGCTAAAGAGCCTTGCAGCCTTGACCGTGATGAAAGTAACCCATGAGATGAAGTATAGTTTGCACCTTGCACTGTTCTGAAAGCTCAATTTTTCCGAATAACATGAAAACCCGACTCCAGTGGTACTTGAAAGCAAAATTTGAGGTTAAACTGCGTTTATTTGGCACGATTTCCGAAAACAGGCATTTAAAGGCAGTTATAGGAAGTTAGGTACCAACGCCCAAAATAGTCTTTTAGAGGCACTATAGAAACACTATAAAAGCTCTTCTTACCCACTAATTTGTGCTTATATCTCTAAATGGCATGACAGGAACGCAAGAAACAAAATAGGTATTTTCCAATAATCCGGTCGCTAAAATATATGTCGTGTATACCAGTCTTAGTGTTTTAATGACGCACAACGTATCTTTTTCGTACAACTTTATAACTATGATGGTGAAAAAGACATCCCCCTCCTTATTTTGAACTTTAGACTTAGTCCTCAAGTCCTACCATACGGCATTGGCTACTCTATCGCGGTCCCAGCAGCGCTAAATCTCATAGGTGTACCCTGAACTGTCCGCGGCCATCTCTTTGAACTCATGTAGGGCTGACGCACTTGCACCTTCAACACTGCAAAGCGATATAACAAAAATGACTGCTTCAGACCTTTCGCACTCTCAAGTAGAATGACTCCGTGATCTCTTGACGACATATCTTGAAATGTTTGACTTTGACGGCAGACCTTTAGGTCAAGCCTTACAAGTCAAGCATTGCATTGAGTCTGGTGACGTGGCTCCAATTTAAAGGCATCCTTACCTCGCGTCACCATCAGAGCGCAAAATACTCCAACAGGAGGTTCACAAGGTGTTCAAAAAGTGTATGATTGAGCCCTTTTCTAGTACATGGGCTTCCCCTGTAGTCTCAGTTAAAAAGAAATCTAACACCCGGCGTTTCTGTGTGGATAATCGCACCTATTCAGTGTCACTATTTCATTTTATTTATTTTTGAATACTGCAGCCTAATTAGAGCTATTACAGGAATGGTACAGCAAAATTCAGGAACCAGCTCCCAAAAAGTTTCAAAGTGGTAGAGAACAAACACTTCCAGGCACCAAACTTCAAGCTTCCGTAGCTGAATGGAAAAAGCTGTATTTGTTCATGTCAGTGCGGGTAAAAAATTTTGCAGTGTTAAGGGCAGGGTCATTCTTCGTAGACAAAGATTTGAAAAATTTCAGATATCATTCGACAGTGCTGAAGCGAGAAGAATTGACTAAAGTGAGCAGAGAGTGTAGGCATTCAACATCGAAACGTTTCACAAGTGTAGTTAGACCTAGCTTGAAAAGAAAATGTGAAAATTCAAGACCTAGCTTGAAAAGAAAAAAGAAAAGAAACTCGATGGCAATTGACAGCAATGGAATCAATTTTTAATGCAGTTCTCGAGGGCAGTAAATAACAACGACAACTTTAGAGCTGCCGACAAGTTTAACTTCTTGAACACCCTTGTCACTAGACCTACTGCCGCAGCCATGTCCGGACTTCAAGTATCAGGCGAGTGTAATGAAAATGCAGTAGATATCCTGAAGTCACTCTTGGGAGACGAGATGATTATCGTACAGCAACTTCTTCGAAACCTCTTAGATCTCCAGCCAGGTTTGTCGTATTCAAGCACCACTAAACTTCGGGAGCTCTATGACGAAGCTCAAGCCCACGTAAGGGGTCTGAAAGCGCTTGGAGTGAGCCCTTACACCTACTCCTCCATGCTACGGGAGATTCTCTCATGTGTCATGCCATCAGACTATGTTCTCAAGTATTATGAGAGCCACAAGACGACGGCAATGATCGCTGTGGTGTCCACGATGCAAGCGCAAAGGCGCTCACAGGACAACACGACCAAAATCGAAAAAGAGCTACAAGATCCTCTGTACTTTCTCGAACATCAGCTTCACTGCTGAGAAACTTTCGCGACGTATGCGTCCTCAAGAAGGCCGAAAATACGTCAAAACACCGTGGAGATGTCGAGTCGAGTTGGGCATCATGCCATGTCAATAACAGCGTCTCTTCAGTGTGTTTTGGGTGGGTTCGACCTGTGTCTGTTTTGCGAATCATCAAAACATTGTGCTGAGGTCTGTGACAGCAAAGTGAGGTTGACAGAAAAGAAAGAAATGCTCAGCAAGACAGGGCAATCTTTTCGATGTTTAAAGCGAGGTCATAGGGCAAAGGATTGTGGAGAAAACCGAAAATGCAACCGATGTTTTCGACGACATGTAAAATTCATATGTGACCCCGACTTCCGCAAGAAGGCAGAAGAAACCACAGCGACAGCAGTAAACCTCCTGTAGTAACAAGCAAACCTAAACAATCGGCTCGATGCGTACATCGTCATAGTGCGCAAGTTGGAAGCCAAGAATAGCAGGCTCACAAAGCAGATTGAGACGAGCCAGAGACCCACACTCGCGAAGTGACCAGCATCAATAATCTTTACGAAAGAGAACTGATCCAAGTCCGAAGGGCCTTCCACGACACGGTCAACGAAAGAGCCAGGATTCAGCTGGAAGCGAAAAATGGCCGACCAACAACGAGGCTCTCCGGGAAAAGCTAAACAAGAGGAAGTGTGAGTGGTTCACAGCAGAGCTACGTGCGACAACTTTGGAGTCTAACGTTGTCGACTTTCAAGGACGCCTGAACCAGGCTTTGAAACAGCTTAAGGATGCCGAGAATAAGTGGGATGTCCTTTCAAAACGCCTCGAACGAGTCAAGAAGGAGATGCAAGATCAGATACTGCGTTGCCGAGGCCTCAGCGACCGAGCCAAGACGCTGAATGAGCAGCTGGACTTTCAGAAGTTCCTTTATGAAAAGGAACTGGAGAAAGTGAGCATTGTCAAACAGACTGAGATCACAGAAATTTATTGGCGTCTGAAGGAGAACTATGAGCGCAAACTGGCTGACATGCTGCAGGATTTTCACGAACGGTATTAATCGCAGTTGTGGCGGAACCAGGAGAAAATGCAGAGCATCTATGAGGCCAAGATGCGTGAGCTCCAGGAACTGCTGGACCGACGCTCGTCAGACTTTTCTGTCACATGCGATGAGCTGCCCAGCTACAAGACTCGCCTGGGCGGTGTCAAATCTCACATTGCTGAGCTCGAATCCCTCAACCAGTCCCTGCAGTCCTGTGTGCGCGACTTGGAACCACTGTAGGAGCAAGGAGATGACTGGAACGCTCTAGAGAAGATGCCAAAGGATTGTAAAAGCGAACACGACCTGAACCGCCTCGTTCCAAAGCGAGAAAAAGACTCGCTAACCTTCTGAAAACATTGGCAGAAGGAATATCTGGAGGAACTGAGAAACTTCGCCATCAACAAAGTGGAACGAACTGAATTAGTGAAGGAAGAAAACTTAGTTCTTATCCGAAACAAAGAACACCTCGGCAAGTTTTGTTGATGGCAAGAATAAGATACTTGCATAATGGATGCAATGGGAAAGCTCGCTTCTGTTCCCTCCAGTGGCCGGGCAGCAGAGGTCAACGGCCCTGTTCAAATGCTATACCCACTAGAAGCAGAGTGATATCATTTGTTGGGCTCGGGAAGATGTTGTAACTTTGTCTTCACGAATGAAGCAGACAACGTTCATCACCATCGCAAGTGCTCCTCACGAGCTTCGCTCGAGGGCACGAAGCCATCAATCTTTTTTCTATTTATTGTTCCTGTAAATAGCGTTCCTTTTAGACGTGCCGCCTCTCGTTTCCGTACTACAGCCACGTAGCCGGAGGATCTTGAGGTCTATTGCACACACAAAGTGTACAACTCTTTGTTGAACGGCTTCTAGTTCCTTGGTGCCATATTTTTAGGGGGTTTTATACCCCGCTACCATATTCTTGAATGGGTTGAAAAAGTGTTTTGTTGGTAAGCAGTTCAGTTTCATGAGGAGCAAGAAAGAGCATGCGATGTAAATAACATAAACTCCTAAGGGCTTTGTCGCATGCGAAATGGATATGATTGGACCATGAAAAATTATGTGTTATGAAGACGCCAAGGTACCTAAATCCTGACACTTTGCACAATGGATTTAGTTGAAACCGTAGTGAAATGTCAACGGGCATGAGCGTCTGCGACATACAATATTGACTGCCTTCGAGAAGTTATTATTCAATTGACAAGATTTGGTCCAGCTACGGAAATGAGAACATGAATTGTTAGGAATGGCATGATTCAATGGAGACCTAGCAGCGTGATACAATACGTAGTCATTTGCGAAAAGGCTTATTTTCACAGAAGTGCGCAAGTGTAAAACTGTAACATAAAACAGAAATAAGAAGGGTCATGGCAGAAAACCTTTGAAACTCCGGATGTAACCACCATCGAAGGCGAGTTAGTCAAGTTGAAGCACACGTACTGTGAACGCTTCAAGAGAAAGTCAGATATCCAGCCAACCAGTCATGCAATCTTTAGTATAACAAACTATAAGTGCACTACTTTTGGGTGTGTTACAGTATCAAAGGTCTTCAAAAAATCAATTATTATAGTATAAACCTGATCAAATACGTCTGAAGAACTTCTTGTGATATGAACGAATTTTGTCAGTGGAGTAATAGTGCTAACATCACGCCTAAACCATGCTGAGAAGTGCTCAAAACTTCGTTCGTTTCTAGGAATTCCAAGATGTGTTAAAAGACAACATGCTCTGGCATTCCGCAAGAATTTACTGTTGAAGAGATGTGTCCTTTATGAACTGAAAATTACCTGATTTTATTAAAGGGAGAATGGAAGCACGTTTCTATGATGAAGGAAGTGCCACTGACAAGAGAGATTTCCTTAAAATAACTGTCACGTATCTGCTACGCCAAAGAGCATTTCTAACAAGGAAAGCTGTCGGGGCGCAGTCGGGACCGCATGCTTTCTTGGTGTGTAAGTTCAAAATGAGATTGAGTACGCCTTCGAGTGACACTGACCCATCGTCATTTCCAGGGTGAGATTCGGAAGGAAAAGCAGAAATGTCCGAGTTGTCATTATTAATGCCTGAGTGACAGTAGGTGTCGAAGGTTGAAGCGATTATCTCCAAATCGGAAACTCCAACATTGCTATTTGTCATCGCGTGCAATTTTGAACCAAAGAGCAGGATAGGCTTCCAGAATTTGCGGAGGTTTGGTTTTATCAGCATAAGAAAATCACATTGTACTAATGTCCTCTAGTGGCCTTCGTTTGAGCAGATAGTTCTTTTTTAGTGACTAAAAACTGTTGAAGCTTTTTAGGGTCACCAGAGCACTTTTATCGACGTAGTTTGGCCCCACGACGTGATAAACTCAAGATATCCCTAGTCATGCAGAGTATTTTAGGGTTCGCTTTTTTATCTTTAGTGAAATGAAACAATTATTAGACCAAATAACAAGGCCTTTCAGAAAAATAGTGATTTGACATCACTGGTGGTGCTTTGCAGCTCAAATTGTTCAAATGAGTCACAAAAGGCTTCTGTAATTGTTTGATCAGCAATGCGGTTAATACCAAGAAACGTGCAGTAAGCGAAATGCAATCAACGATATCACATTAAAAACCGCACATGGCCAAAAATGTACTGACGAAAACTAGATCAAGGAAAGCGACAATCAGAAATGATTCCTGAATAATTTGGTGAAATCAAAAATGTCAATGAAATGTTAAGTAGCTCTTTTCTGATATATACTTCGTGTCGACTGACTGTCATAGAAGACCAGTTTAGAGCAGGATTAAAAAATCACTCAGGCAAGTAATGTTAGATGATGAAGCAACGTTGCTCTGCAGAAATCTGTAAATTTGTAAAATTTCAACATAAGGACAACGTGGGCAGTAAACGAATTTGATAACCAGGGGTATGTTAAATGCGAAGCATTTCTTACCGAAACTTGGCGACATTGAGCGCATCTGTCTACCTATCTACTAGCCACCTACGACGTACAGCTCCCCTGGCCATTTGGATAATGGTATCAATACGAAAATTGGTATGACGTAACATTACTGTTATGACAAGCGTAATGAACTAGTCGTAACGATAAAATCTTGAAAGGTATGTCATGAATGCGACGATTCACTCTTCAAAGTCTTGCTGCTCTTGCTGCAATTTCATTGCTGCTCTTGCTGCATTTTGCAACATGCATTTCATGACGTGTTGCAAAACTGGTATAGTATGACATCACTGCATGGCGAACATAACTGACAGGCCCCAACATGGAAAGCATGGCATGCATATCACGTAAATCATGACTCCACGCCACGCTGATCATGCGCTTGTGGTCATTCCGCTCGCTCCTCACCTACTAAATTTAGTATTACGGGACGTGAATGGATGGCAAATGCATATGACTGTGCAAAAATGATACTCATGCGTGTCTTGTGAGAACATGACTGCATGCCAGCGCCCATGACGTGTTCGCGGCCATTTCGCTTGCTTTAGGTATACCAAACTCGGCATTATGGGACGTGAACAGATGGCGAAGGTATATACTGGTGCATACATGATAATCATAACATGCGTGTCATGTAAGAACATAACAGCTTACCAAGCTCATGAAGCGCCCACGGCCGTTTCGCTTGCTTCAGATATACCCATTTTAGTATTACGTGACGTGGATAGATCCCGAAGGTATATAGCTGGTGCGAACACGATAGTCATGACATGTGTGTCAAGTAAGAACATGGCAACATGCCATGCCCCTCAAGCGTTAGCGGTCGTTTTGATTGCTTAAGATATACCAAATTTAGTGTAACGTGATGTGAATGGATGACAAAGGTATGAGTGGTGCAAACATGATAATACTTGTATGGGTGTCATGTAAGCACATGACAACATACCGTGCTGATGAAGTACTCGCGGCTGTTACGCTAGATTCACATTTACGAAATTTGGTGTTACGAGACGTGAACTTATGGCAAGGATATATGACTTGTGTGAACATTATATATTGATCACATGTGTGATGTAAGAACATTACGACAAATCATGCTCATGAATTGCTCGCGGCTGTTTTGCTTGCTTAACATAAAGCAAATTTGGCCATATGTGACCGGATGGATGATTAAGGTATATGACTGGTGCAAACATGATAATCAAGGCACGCTTGTCATGTAAGAAATTTTGAATATGAAATGCTCATTAACTGCTCGCTGCCGTTTCGCTAGCTTCACACTTTGCTGATACGGGATGTGAATGATGACTAAAGTATATATGTAGTGCAAACATAATATACAAGACATGCGCGTCGTGTAAGAACATCACAACACACCTTGCTCTGAAACGCTCGCACCCGTTTCGCCAGCTTCACATATACCGAATTCGGTATCACGTTGCGCGAATAGACGGCGAAGGTGAGTGACACGTCCAAACATAATATTCGTGACATGCGTGTCACGTAAAACAGGAGTACAAGCTACGCTAGTAGCGCGCTCGCGGGCATTTTGTTCGCTCCACTAATACCAAAGTTGGTATGATATGACGTGACGGACGAGGAAAGTAAATGACCCACCCAAACATGATAATTTTCATATGTTTGTCGTGTAAAACAGGAGGCATGCTACGCTCACAGCGTGCTCGTTGCCGTTTTGCTAGCTCCACGTATACCAACCTTTGTATCACGAGACGCGAACGGACGACGAAAGAAAATGACGCGTCCAAACATGATAATCATGACATAAAATTGTGTACGGCATAATTCACGTCCATCTTTGAACGTTGTGCTGATTTTAAGTGACATATAAACGTCCCTCGATCATGCTTTGATTATCGTCGATCCCCACTGTACTTGTAATCTGTAATTGTTTTTTTTCTATGTGGACCTTGCGCCATAAGTAACCTGTAGTCGGTGGTGAAGAAAACACAGAAAGGAAAACGAAAATAGGGCAACGCCACTACCTCTACCCACTTTTCTGCATCTCCAAACCAAGTTGTAGCCAGGGAGAGCTAATTCAGAATTATAACTCTGTCGTGTAGCCAAGTCTTAGTAACGCCGATAATGTGTGGGGCATAATAGAATATCAGGGAAAGAAACTTGGAATAATTACTGACAACACTTCTGGCAATAATATTCATAATGAGTAGCTTATTGTGAATACCGGTTGGTCAAGATTGATTCTATGATTTCAGTTAAAAAAAGGTTGTAGTCCCACTCCCTCTCAGTGACGATGTTTCAAACTGCCATGATGGTGTCGCTTACTTTTGGTTGGACTACATGCGCTTTGGTACTGGCACCTCGACTGGGGAATACCACCTTTGCAACGCCGGATGAATCCAGCAGTTCAGAGGTATGCCATTTGGGTAGTGCAATGCGCCAGCCCCAATCGAGTGGATAATGGATACATTTTGCGCAGCTTTAAATGGTCTGTATGCTTTTGTTACATTGACGACGTCAGCATGTTTTGCACCAACCAGTGAGATTCACCTCAACTGAATTGCGTCCATTCGTTCAGTGTTACGTGCTGCCTGCAATCTAATTCCTCTAAATGCTACTTGGGGCAACTTCAAGTTGTCATCCTGCAGCATTTCGTCGACTGAACTGGAACCCGCTGCAATCTTGATAAAGTTCACGCTTTTCTCGATTTCCCTCAACCATCTTGTGGCAAAGACAGTATGTTTTGTGTCCCTATGCTCATAATTCCGATGATTTATCAAAGACTTCGTGGACATTGCACGCCCTCTAACACATCTTCTCAAAAAGTACGTGCCCTTTTTGTTAGGTCATTGTCAAGTCACTGCGTTTTCAATCCTTTACAGAGGAACGAAAGTGTGCCAGAATCACAAGTAAGATGTCAGAACCAACATGTATCAAACTTCGTCGTAGCAAGGTGCCGTCGCATAGCACGAAAAGACGAAGACACGAATCGAAAGCCGTAGAGTTGAGGCTGTCGATTGTCTTCCGAAAATATGGCTCACGTCGTTGATGAGCAGGAATGTTGATGAGGTAAGTTATAGCAAGCACATACAGAACAGTTTAATTCACCAAATAGTCTGGTGGGTCTACGGAATAATGAGACAGGCAGCCGGTGTCCTAATGCAAGCGGCCAGACTTGTAGACCACAGTGAACGTGCAGTCTTTACTTCGTAGTGTCCAATGACCAAGGCGTCCAGTGAGTTCCTTGAGTGAAGACAGCCAGCCTAGGTCTTGGTGATCACTTACAACGTTGAAGGGTATGCCGAACAGATGGGGACGAAAATTTCCGCCAGCCCATACAAGAGTGAGGGACTCCCTCTAGGTTAAGGAATGGTTCCGCTCAGCTGAGGAGAGGCGCTGTTGGCGTATGCTGTGACGGAGTCGTGACCCCGTTGATTTGGTGAAGGACAGCGCCGATACTATGACCACTCGCATCGGAACGTACTTTGGAAGGCCCAGAGTCGTTGAAATGGGCCAACATAGGAGGAGACGTGAGTTTGTCGGCGAGGTGCGAGAAAGGCGCCGTTTGATCAGGTCTCCAAGAGAAGGAACGTTCTTTTTTGAAGGCATGTGTTTTAAAATGTTTAACAAAGCCGCCACAATAAGAGCACAGGCCCAAAACTGGCGAACGTCCTTAGAAGAGCGTAGAATAGGGGAGTTGGGGACGGCACGTATTTTTTTTCTGGATCAGGTACACCCGCAGCGTCAACAAGATGGTTGAGCATGGTGATCTCTCAGTGGCCAAAGCAGCATTTAGAAGACTTGAGCTGAAGAGCAGTGGTGCGAAAGATTTGTAAAGTAGCCGACAACCGTCGCAGGGGCTAGGGAACGTAGGGGAGAAAACAACGGCATTGTACGTTTAACAGTGACATGTGAATCAATTGAAACACCTCAGTAGCAAGTACGTCATGCGCTCAAATATTGCTGGTGCGTTGAGCAACCCGAAGGGAATGCCTTTAAACGGGTATAGACCATGGGGCGTAATGGAGGTGGTGTTTTCCCAATCACTTTCCTCGACAGCTAATGGTTAAAAGCTTGAACGAAGGCCGACGAAAGAAAAGTACCAGGAGCCATGAAGGGAATCAAGGGCGTCGTCTTATCGTGGTAAAAAGTAGACGTCTTTCTTGGTGATTTTATTGAGGTACCTGTAATCAACGAAGCACCACCAGGTGTTGTCTTTCTTTTTACAAGTACTGCGGGTGACCCCGGATCGCTCGAAGATGGCTTGAAAAGGTCCTTATGAAGCATCCTGTCATTTTTTGTTTGAATGACGCTTCTCTCAGTCACCCTGACATGGTAACCGCGGCGAATAATGGGTGTTGTGTCCATGGTGTCAATTCGATGGGTCACCAAAGATGTTTAGCCAGGTTTGGGTGAAGCGAAATAAAAAACGTCAAGGTATCACGCCAACAAAAGGCGTAGGTCCTCGCTTAGAGAATCGGGTCGCGACCCGAGGCACACATGTTGTCCAACGCGTCATAAGGTGTTGGGCTAGCAGAAGGGCTTCCGAGAGGTGACTGCGGGGCATCAAGTGACAGGGTCATTTGGGTCTAAAGTTGATATCGTGCCCAGCGTGATGCCGTCAGAAAGCAGTTTTGCACAGCGTCCAAAGCTCGGACAGGTAGGCTAGCGTTGTTCTCAGAAACCGTTACAAGAGAGTGAGGCAGAACTTCTCGTGACGTCAGAACAAAGTCCAAGAAGGGAATAATTAAGTAGTCACCATCACGTAAGAGTGGGTGTGCCCTCAATAAGACGTAAGTCACTGTACCTGGACGCAAGTGAAAAAAAAAGCTAGACGACACATAAACGTGGTGGTGACGCCATAGTTGGGTCAGGTATAACAGGAGGCTGTAACTGTAACAAACCAGGTGAACAGGTGATCAGGGTAAAATACTTGCTCAGAAAGTGGGGGCAGAGATTAGGTTTAGAGGGCACTCGTCCAGAACAACAAAAAGAACTCAGGTCTTGTGGTCATCGAAGCTCAAACATACAGAACACATTTCAAGGACGGTAGGTGTACGGCCGCCAGCTACACGCACAGCACGTGATGAGGTGCGTGTAACGACTTGCGGGGAAAAGTAAGGGCTCGCGAGTAATAATTGGTCACCTGTGTACACGAATGCTGAAACCGACACGCCATCTACTTCTAGGTTTCAAAGGTTGTATCGAGTTGGCAGAATTACTAGAGGATTTCTGGGTCGAGACGTCAATGTCGCATCACCTCTGGGAGCTGCACTGGCCAGTTTTCTGAGAAGGGACGGTAAGGAAAAGGCCAAGGGAAGCGACGGAACATAGGTGACCGAGAACGTTGCTGGGTGGGGGGGGGGGGGGAGATGGTGAGCTGTCGTACCGTGGGGTCGATGTTCGGCCATAAGAGTTCAGGGGGTCGTCATGGTCGTATGAAGGGGAAGATTAGGTGTCCTCTGGATAGTAAAGTGCACAAAAAGATGATGGCCATTGATAGCGATAATCGCGGAAAATGTGTCTGACGCCGTTCTAGTTGAAGCACATCAGCCTGTCATCACTTGGCCTCACCGATCCGGCTCAAGGTACCTGCAAAGTGTCAGTTGGGGCCGGCAGTATGAAAGAGGGCTAACGGCGAGATTACCTAGGGCAGATACGGGCTGGATATCTGCATTTGCCGTCTCTTCGCACACGACAGCCTGGATTATTGACACTTTCGGGCGGGCCTCCTTGTGAGAACGAGCGCTATGGGAGCACTTGGAGTTGCTGCCTCGATCTCTCGCTGCATACGTCAGAGGAAGGTTTTGGCGCTGGGCGGTGGCTAGATCAGTATGTCTTCGCAAGAAGGGATGGAGGAAGTGTTAGGGAGCCGAACATATTGCTGCGTGACTCGTCGGCTCATTGCTTCTTTGAACCGTCAGCCCTCTCTGATTATTTTGTCAATAGTGCAAAAAGCAAGTGAAAGGCGTCGTCAGCGTTACCTTGAAGAATGTGGCTGAATTTGTCGGCTTTGGGCGTTTGGTTATCAACTTGCGGGCACAAAACTAAGATGTCTTGCATGTGAACTCTGTACAGCTCCATCGAGGTTTGGGCACGGCATGAGAGTTCTTTTTGGGCGGCTTGTGGACGTGCAGTGAGCTTTCCCAAAAGTTCTTTGTTTTTTTATTTACATACGTCCCAGGTGGTCAGCTGCTTATTGTGCATGTCGAACCCCACACTGGCCGTGCCCCTGAGGATGTAGCAGACATTTTCGAGCATGAAAGTCAGATCCTAGCAGTAGGCCTTGCTAGTGTCCTCATAGTCGGCCAGTCGCTTCTTCACGTGCACGTTACCAGTCCAGCAGAAGGGGCCCAGGTCTTGGAGGTGGGTCACAACAAGTTAGCCAGGTGCCATTGACTGCCCAAGAAGACGCCCACTACAGGTATTCCCTGACGAAGGCCGGACCCCGGCAGAAACGTAGGAGCAATAAAAGTTTTCGCACGTTTGTCCACTCAAGCCAATTTCTATATATATATATATATATATATATATATTTGGCATAAGACGTACACATCGTTCACCCGCAGCGTAAGGCAAAAGGGGGATTCAAACCTCATGACTAGGCCTTACCACTCTGGGGCAGCAGAAGCAACAAATTTAAAGACAAGTGAACTTTGAAAACTCTGAATCAAAAAGTACATAATCATATTATATTATGCCTAAAATCAGCAATTATAGTACTAAAGTAGCGACAGTAATGAACACAAAGTAATGATGTATTCGCAGTGACAACATAACCACTAATGCAATAAAAGCAACAAAACATCAATAGTGAGGTAATTAGCCACACTAATAATAATAACTTTTATTAACTTTACAATGCAATCACCAAATATTAGTATAATTTGTGTTGTGAAAAATACACTGAAAATTGTACAACACATACGCGTCGAACTCAAAAAACATGTCCATTAATAAATGTTTATATTCTTGAATTGTTTTATAATTTCTGGTTACTTCAACAATAGTATGATACGTAATGCATAAACACGTAGATTACTACTTGATGGTTTGCATGCCATAGTTTGTCCTGGGTTTCTTAGTTATCATTGATGTGTGCTGTAAACTGTATCCTGTTTCTCGACTGAGGTACCGGTTTGAAAAAGCCTCAAAGTTTGTAGAGACTTCTCTGAATAGTCGAATGCAGATCTTTGATCTGTAAGTGTTTCTAATGCTAGGAATACTGTAACGCGCCATTATAAAGCACGAAATATGGTGTACACTTTTATATCAATATTAATTTATAATAACACTGATAATTACTCATAAAACTGTAATAATATTTATATATACTCTCATTACTATGACCAGGGGTGCATAAATATAGTTGCTATGAGCACCGTTCTACTTAGTTGAGCCACAGTCCACCTTCTTGTATTTCGGAGTGTAGAAATTCGAACTAACTAGTACAGGAATAATTAGGTATTATGCTACGCTTTGTGACAAATGCATTCGACATTGTGGTGCCTCTAGATTTTTCCAAAATACTCTGGTGAAACAATAGCACGACACTTTGATTTGTTTTTTTTTCACGGGATCTTGCCACCAATACTATAGTAGTTTGAGCCCCTCTTTCCTCACTCAGGGAGGTGGTCGAGCGGAGTGTGGTACGAGTGGACACTGTTCTCAGCTATTGCCGCGGCACGCTTTTCGATGACTCACTGGCCGACTACTTGCCCTTCTTTCAGGTTAGTTTGCCTCTTTCGACGAAACTAAAGTTTTAGGCAGTGCAGTTTTTACGTAACAAGTTTTAGGGGCTAGATTATTGTTAAGGCACACGCATACGCTTTCATAAAAAAAACACAAATTAGCTCTTCATGGTGTTTACTCTGTCTAAATAGCATAGCTGGCCTAAATTGAAAGCATATGCGTGACTATTTGAAGCCCCTTGATGTGCGAAGTACAATGTACAGTCTGGAAATCTGTCATATTACTATCGCATCAATCCAAGGTACTTACTTTTGCATGTAAAGAAAAAAAAACAGAATTATTTGGCAGTCTTGTGCAAGTTTCTGTAATTAATGACAATAAGCATGCACAAATGAGTATTCATTTATTACGCTCTCAGTCTTGTTCACTTCTCATAAAAATCAAAAAAGATGAAATATCAAAGTTCGAACGGGCCGTCCAACGCCGTGTTGTGTTCGCTAAAGTTTTCGGCTACTGTCACACAGTGCACATTCCGGCACGTAAAATTTAGAGATCATTATTCTTATAGGCAGTTGTTTGAGGTCAGGCAGACATACTGACAATGCACAAAGTGCAATCAATGGGATGAATCATGTGCGATGTCCTTTATTGGCCATAAGTCGATGCAGCTATATAACGAGTAGCGTACCGCCCGTGCGTTTATACTTGGGTGCACGTTAGAGAACCCCAGGTGATGGAAATTTCCGGAGCCCTGCAATACGGCGTCTCTCATAATCATACTGTGGTTTTGGTACGTTAAACCTCACATATCCATCAATGAGTAGCGTACCTAATTATGGCCACCGCCGCTAAAGAATAAGTTCGGCAGACCTAATTTTCTTCGGAATACAAGTTGCGGAAAACTTGCGGAAGAAATGTGACCATATATTCATTATTTTATTGAACAATTCGTTGTGATGTGATGCTAAATATATGTACAAATGTTCACGCACTCATAAAAGTCACAGATGTTTACATAACTAGTTGTTTGCACTCTCTAGACGATGCCAACAGGACCATACGCCTAGACCTCTCCCTGTTTGTAAGCAGTGTGACGTCACTGTGGGCACTCTGCCCACCATACCTTCTCTTGGAGCAGGTGCTAGTTGGCAAGAAAGCACCGCTGGGGGCATCTTTCTGCATAGCAGAGCAGCGTGTCTGCATTCCTTTGACAGAAATTTTTACTTTGCTATGTGCTAAAATCACATCTTTTTAAAAAGGGGGTCGCGGAAGGGTCACTGCTCTTAGTGTGGATATTTTACTCGTCGTAGATAGATGGACGGAAAAACATTATTTAGAGTACTGAGAGAAGCGACTAGCACGCAGTGCGCTTCACCACGTAGATGGCAGCCAATAAAGATCTGATCATTTTCAAAAGCGAACGTGTCGAATGTACACGGTGACTGGCACTTCAATAAATAGTTGTATGGCGTGGATGTAAACTTATTCTATTTCCATCGTGGCATGTTCTATGCACTTTTAAATGAAGTACAACATTAGAGGCTGCACGGGTTTTTGCTGATTTGTGCGACATCACGGATGAGATTCTCACTCATTAAGCGAAAATCTGATCGGGGCTTAATGAAAAAAAATTCTTGCCGTGTGTTTGGCGATATTAAAATATCCTCGTTAAGAATAAAGTGAAATTCTGCCACAGAGTTTATCAATACCTTAAGTGAAAGTTTATGGGATTAGAAACCCGACAACTCAATAATATGTAATATTATCTGACACAGTTACCTGGCTGCATTTGACACCTATAACGTGTTTTCGTACCTATATCGCTCCTTTAGGCTTGATACAAAAGCTTCTAATGCACGTTGTCAATTCACAAGGGTCGAGCCGTAAAAGTACAAAATAGGTAACAAACGAAAATCTCCGCTGTTTGCATTAACACGTATCAGGTATCTGATAATACAAGCGATAGCCTCGGTGAAGCGTATATAGAGATTCGGCAATGCTAACAACGTGCTTATAGCTTATGCGTAGTCGTATATATCACCCGGAGATTGTGCACTTATATTTCTGCACGCGTCGCATACGCTGAGATATACTGCACTGGCACATGATTGCTTCAAATTCATTTTCTCCTTGGCTAAAATTTCAGATTGTAAAGTTCCATCGACAACCGATTACTGCAACCAGCCCACAACGAATACCGGTGTTTTCGCACACAGGATGCACCGCGTTATTCACACTGCACACACCACGCCCGATATTCCCAGTTTAACCAACCGTAAAAGTGAACCGTTATTGTCGATGTTTTTCAACGCACACCACACGCCCCGCAGTGGTGGTCAAGTGGCTAAGGCACTCGGCTGCTGACCCGCAGGTCGTGGGATCGAATCGCGGCTGCGGCGGCTGAATTTCCGATGGAGGCGGAAATGCTGAATGCCTGTGTGCTCAGATTTGGGTGCACGTTAAAGAACCCCTGGTGGTCGAAATTTCCTGAGCCCTCCACTATATACAAACATACGGCAGTTTTGGGACGTTAAACCCCACAAATAAATACATCAACGCAAACTACACGCCACAGTCAACACTGCACATTTCACTTCTCCGTGATCACTTTTGTGTTTACACTGTGTTCACTTCTTCATGATAAACAGCCTGCCAGCGTGGCAAAACTTTCATCAAGCACTTTACGACAGACCTAGATGTTCTCTGACATATACTACAGCTAATGTTCTCACTGTGAGATTAAGATTAAGCTTCCAAAAAGGAAAAAAACTTGCGCCAAGCACCGAGCATGTGTACCTTTTCAGGCACCGGCAGGAGTGTTTCGCCAACCACCACCTAGCACGTGCACTGGTGACGTCACACTGTAGCGTACCCCAGAACACAAGAAGCGTAAGCTGATATGAAGCACTGGTGATCGCGAGAAAAATAGCTCCAGACACGGCTACATTAAGCAACTTCAGCGGATAGCACCTGACTACAATTGACGCTAACACGACAGGCCGGTTGCATCATAGGAGTTGGTGTGAAATGTCTAAATGATTGAATAGCTAGCCAGCACTGCAACGACAATTGACGTTTCACGAACGTCAGGGTTTCTTTCGAGAAGTAGTTCCCAGACCTGGCGTGCCTCTGTAGTGAAATACTTCATTGCCACGCAGAATGCTGGTGTTCAAATCCTGCTGGGACACTCACATGTATTCTTCTAATTCATTGGGTCAATGCAGCCGAAACAGCTTTTTCTTAAAAAAGCAGTGGCACCAAATATCAAACTAGAGAAGCTGCGTTCATTACACTGCTTGGTATTGTTTGATTGATATTTGGGGTTTAACGTCCCAAAACCACCATCTGATTATGAGAGACGGTGTAGTGGAGGGCTCCGAAAATTTTGACCACCTGGGGTTCTTCAAGTGCACCCCAAATCTGAGTACACGGGCCTACGACATTTCCGCCTCCATCGGAAATGCAGCCGCCACAGCCGGGATCACTGCTTGGTATGCATGAGTAATATAGAGAAGTATGAATTGCGTTAGTTACATAGAAGAAACATGAGTGCCACAAAAAGGTGTATTGAGCTGCACACTTTTCATAGTTAAAATGAATTCCTTGCACCTGTCTCTCTCACATATTATTTTTCATTGCGTATATGTCGATGATGTACAGATTGGTTTCAAAACAAGCAACATCTCAGTGTGCCAACGTCCGGTTCAACTCGGGGTGAACAAGGTATCTCATTGGGCAGATGAGAATGTTTTCATACTCAACGCGCAAAATAGCACGTGTGTCTTGTTCAGCCGATAGAGGGGCCTGCAGCCTGACCCTGGCACTGACCTGCATGGTCAACCTCTGTCTGTGAAGACCGAGCCCAAGCTTCTTGGACTTATGTTAGACATTAAACTAACCTTCATACCACACATCAAGTATTTAAAAGACAGCTGCTTAAAAACATTAAACATATTAAAGTGCTGTCATGCACTCCATGGGGTCAATGAATGTCAATGAATTTATATAAATGTCAATGAACTTATATAAAGCCTCGTACGCACACGCCTAGATAACGGTGCTATAATCTATGAGTTGGCAACACCATCAGCCTTGAAGATTCTCGACCCCGTCCACCATCCAGGCATTCGCCAGTCTACGGGTGCTTTCCGAGCTAGCCCTGTAGAGAGCCTGTACGTGGCTTCGAATGAATGGTCACTCCACCTACAAAGCTTTTTGTGTCTTTTTTGTACTTTTTGAAGATGAAGGCAGACAAGAAACAGCTTTCTCATTTGACAAATAATAATTTGCCTTGTTCTTGCTTGTTCGAGAACCGTCCTTTGTAGGCAGCCCTACTCGCTTCATGTAAGGGGCCTGGCCAAAGAAACAGGTGTGCCTCTTCTTGAACACAGTTTGATGGCCCCTGCAACATATCTGCCACAGTGGCAGTGGCAGCTTATACATTGTGATGTCTCTTTTGTTGAAGTCACAAAGCACACACCACTTGCACACATACACACATTCTTCAAGAACTACAGCATAAATACACATGCCCTGAGTTCTTTACCGATGTGTCAAAGTCCAACAATTCTGTCATATGCAACGGTAAGCCAATCCTTTTCTGAGGCCGGTGTTCTTTATTCTGATGCAAGCATTTTCACAGGAGAATTTTACGCAATACTGGTGGTCGTGAAACACATCAAAGAGATAAAATTAGAAAAGGTGATAATATGCACAGATAACTTAAGTGTGGTCAAAGCCCTGAAAACTCCTAAAAAAACAAGAACGCCGTGCTGGTGTCACTTTACTCACTTCTGTGTACACTGCGTACATCAAAACAGCATGTCGTTTTCTGCTGGGTTCCAGGGCACCATGAGATACAAGGGAACATTTTGGCCGACAAGCTGACTGCTTCCGCCAATGACACCACTTCCAATGCAACAATGCCAATCCCTGCACTTGACTTAAAACTTTTTCTAAACCGAAGGCTCAGGGGGTATTAGCAGAGTATATGGGATAAACACAGATAATAAACTTCACGCTATTAAGCTGAATCCAGGTTTTTGGCCGCCAATATAAAATCACGACGCACAAAAGTAACACTAACAAGGCTTAGAACTGGACACACACACTCTACACATTCATATCTTCTATCTACCGGCAATCTACCTTATTGTGAGAGATGTGGAAAGCCACTTACGGTTCTCCATACTCTAGTGCAGTGCTATTAGCCAGATGCTGTAAGAAAAAAGCATTTTCTAATGTCCTACCGATAGCAGCTCCCACTATACCATGGGATGCTCCTCGGTGGAATCCGCTTTTTAAACTGCAACCACTTTTCACGTTTAAAAAAATGTTCATAGCTTTCACCCCTTCTTTCGAGGTTATCCGTAGCACGACCTCTGTACAATGTTCGCGGTTGTGGTGACCACATTTCCATCATTATTTTATTATCATGACATTTTGCCATCCACTCTCAGTACACATATCTCCCGCCACACCACTGTCATGACTTTATTCTATGTTTTTACCCGCGTTAGCGCGAGGACTTTTAAGGGCCCTTCATAGCCACGCATGATATCATTGTTCAGATATCTAGTCTTTTGAAATGGTGCTCTTTGGCCATCAATCAGCACTCATCATAATCGCCATCATAATCATCAACATTCATAGCTGTACTGGCACCTCTCCTGAAACCTCTCCTGAAACAAAAGCTCCGGGCTTCCTGGCAAACACGTTGGTTTAGCACGCAGAAAAGAAAGTTACTAATAAGCCATAAGGACGTGACACACGCAGTACGCACTCATACCTCATATCTTTTGTCTGGTGGTGGTCCACCCTTGTGTGACAGATGTGGAGAAGCACTGACCATGCTTCACATTTTACTGCACTGCAATTAATTAGACACGCTATATACACGTGTCCCACTACACTGCAGCCAACAGATACCACTTCATCCTGCGATGTTCATTGGTAGAAACTTTCTTCACTCATATATTATTGCAGAGTTTAAAGAGACATGAATCCTTTTCATGTCATATACCTAGGCATTCGATAGCATCACCCCTCAAGATAGGTCACTGCTGTGGTGATTACAGCAAACAAAGCCCCTGCCTAGCAGGCCTTGGACGCTAGGACGTTAACGTGGCACACGTTCCAAAGCCATATATCTCCATAATGCGTTTAGTAAAACGGCATTTTGCCAACCATTTCCACTCCGCACATTTCACGTGACTCTCAATGTTTCACTACTTCTGCTTTTTACCAGTGTTGGCGCAATGAATATCAGAGCCGTTAGACAGCCACCTATCATAATAATTGTTCACAAGTCTAACTGCGTGACCTGGCGCTCTTTGGATATCGAATAGCCGTTGCGCCATGAAAAAACCACACATCATCATCACCCTTTCACGATCCAGGACATCACCGCAGCACTGAGTGCTGCGACGGCCACATTTGCTGTGGCCGCCACCAAAGCAGCCTCCGATGGCGTAAGGACGGTGCAGCGCAGCTTTTCGGTGGCGCCACTTGTCTGTCGCAACAACTGAGCAGCCTGGCGACTCCCAACTGCTCATTCTAGACTGCCTATCTGAGTGCCAAGGCACCTAAACCTGCTGCAGAATCAGCTTCTGGACGGAGTTTCTCACTCAACCTTCTCATGAACGTCATGCGGATGACATCGTTGCTGGCCAAGGAAAGAGCCCGTTTAGACGGGGAAACTTCCGGATCCTACCAAAGCATATTGATATCAGGTACTGCTTTCGAATTACCAGATTTCCGCAGCTTCAAGGACGACTTGCTCCTGTGCGTCAATAACATCAACTTGCTTAAAAAGCATCATGGCTTGACAGATCGGCAGAAATAGTTGTCGGCCATTGAGCAAAGTTGATACCAAAATAGAACCAACTAATGCATGTTCCTACTGCCACGATATCTACCATATAACATGTGCTCTGGTGGTGCCTTGCGTTACGCTGCGGGGAAGTCATCATGCCATCCAAATGGGAGGGTGCTATTGCGAGCTCCGGACTTGAACAACAGGTATGGGCAGTCCACCGGGCCCGTGACGTAGCAGAGAGACTTGGCCTTTCTCTTCCGAGGTGAGAGCAGCCCGCAACGTGCTAAAGCACGTTCCAAAGGACCAAATAAAGCTACTCTATCCATTCATATATCCATCTATTCATCCACCACCTTCGCGATGCAGCAGAATATTAGCAAGCCTACGAAGGTATCAGGAAAAAAACCTGTCCTGAATGGTGTGCCCAACTCACAAGTCTGTTCCGTCCCTTTTAGAATGCCTTCGACTGTATCATCTCTGATCCGCTCTCTACTGTGATCTAGGGCTGCGATGGCAACCCATTCAACGTTATAGCTATGCCATGCAGCTCTTTCGCCCCGCTGCGGTAGTCCAGTGGCTAAGTCACTCGGCTGTTGACCCGCAGGTCACGAAACGAAATCCCGGCTGGGGTGCCTACAATTTCGATGGAGGCGGATATGTTGCAGGCCCGTGTGCTCAGATTTGGGTGTACGTTAAAGAAGCACAGGCGGTCGAAATTTCGGGAGCCCTCTACTACGGCGTCTCTCATAATCATATGGTGGTTTTGGGACGTTAAACCCCATATATCAGTCACCCACTGCAGCTCTTTCGCAAATGACTGAGAAAAAATTGCGGTAAAATTGCTGCGGAAAATGGTTAGAGAGGAGACAAAAAAAGATGTGGACAGTACAAGCGTACGTGCCAAAGCCGTACGTAACGCGGGGCATCTTCATCATGCGTTTAGTAGTACGACTTTTCGCCACCCATTCGTAGACTACCTAGGTTACCTACGCTATATATACTATGGCTTGTGTGTAGAATACAATGGCAAGGTGTTTAAGAAAATTGACGGCATATGCATAGGATCACGCTTGGCTTCCATATTCTCAGACATGTTCGGGCGGTGGGAGACAGGACACTCACTACACGAGTAGTTTCAAGGATCCAAAATGGTCGATTGCTTCATATACATAGATGACTACCTCGTTTGCTTAGACCAGCCACAAGATTAAATTAACGCGACAACAATATTCAAGATATTTGAAGACGCACAGGAATGTTTGCATTTCACGTACGACGTCCCCACCGAAAACGCTCTGCAAAACTTAGACCTCAACATAAAACAGGACGGGAGCCACATGTGCTAAATGTACCGAATGAGAGGAAAAAAAAGGCATACTTCGCTTCGATTCTGCACACACGAAACTAGTAGAAAGGGCTATTGCTCACGCTAGCATGACACAGTCATTAGGACGATCCTGTACACACAGATGTGATGATAGCATTAAACTGCAGATACAGCGTCTAAGAGAAAGCGCTTACACCGACGGCGTGCTGGAATCAGCTGGGGAAACCATTCGAAAAGAGATAAAACAAAAGAAAAGTAAAGAAAACAACAGTCATGAAAAAAGACTGTGGTGATTCTATATGTTCACAAAGCATCCTATAAATTGAAGAAGATAGGAGCCAGGCATCAGCTGAATGTTGTGTTCTCATCTCCAGTCAAATTGGAAGGAATGTGCCAAAAAGTGAACGACCCCGAGGCGACTAAAGAAGAATGCTGAACACATCAAGGTAACAAATACGTTGAATTTGAAGTAGGCATCGTATACTCTACTCCACTGACATGTGGCAAGAATACGTTGGGCGACCGAGAAGAAGCATCAACTAGCGGCCCAAAGAGTATCGCTATGCATGTCAGCAGACAGCCATCACAGGTAACCTCTTTGTGCACTGCAGAGTGTGGGTGCAGCCCACTGTTAACAAAAAAACAAATTCTGGCCAAATAAAAAAATTCAGACCACACGCGAAATTTTGGAAGCCTTTCACATATCAGACAAAGAGAGCACATGCGTTTGTTACAGCTCCATTGCACTTACCCATACGGAAGTTGAATTCACCAGAAGCCATAATTAGAATTTAAATCAGCATACCTGGATAACCACTGTGAAGCAGCATCACATCTGCTAATCATAATCACCCAACGTGTTTGCCACTGAAGACCGTGAAGCAAGATCACCGAGCCCTACCCTTTTGGTAAATCGACTACTATCTTGCCGGGAATGCTTCATTCTTCCATGTTCGTTCAATGAACTTCAGTTGATAGTTTGCGCTTGTCCTGTCCTCTTCTTTTCTGTCTCCTTCCTAACTTCGTTTGCTGTAGCCATTTTAGCGCAATTTTTTCTCATTCATGAAAAACCAACTAGTCCAACACCTCACTTTGCTATTTTTCGCCAATAGCATCGCAGAATATCTCGTGACAGACACCAACACCAGCTGCGACAAGGGTTCCCCGCCACACAGCTCCTGTACGCGAGGTTACCATCAGCAGGAACATCCCCAGAGACCAAGACAATCATCCATCAAGCACGGTTGGGGACGTGCCCCTCAAGACCAGCAACGCCTGCGAACACGCAGCCACCATTTTTTGTACCTGATACGCACGCCTTCCGTGAATAACCAGAAGAAGAAGAGTCTAGGACATTTATCAGTGCGAACACAGGCTCACCGGCAACGCTGATAAGTTCTGCGCCTCTTGACGTACAAACGTGTACTCTGTAGTCTGTGCCTGAACCATCAGCCACGATGCCCAACTGAAACTGCTTCCAGGGCCATCAGACATCGGTAATTTCAAAAGTAAGGTGCTTTTGACTGAAGCCGAGGTGTAATTTCAAGTTGGAATAGTCGCTGGTAACGACCCGGTTTAATCCTGATAAGGCGAATGTAAATTCCGACTCTAATACATGCCTCGATTCAAGAAAAAAACACTTCCAGCATCTCGGGGAGCTTGACGGGAACAATACTGCAAGAGAATGAGCTACGTTGCGTGCGGGCTCGGAGTTTCACCCCTTGTCGAGGATAGATATACCACTATACGAGCGTGCTGTTGTCAGTTACGGTTGGATCGACTGACACAAATTTCACGGCGTGTACAAGCGCACCTGCTTTGGGCACACTAGCCGTACGACAGTCATCAGCGAGACCTACGACAATGGAAACCCAGCCTATAGTGTCCTGTTGAGTCCCCATCGGCAGTTTCACCTGCCGGATGCCAGCGTCTTCGAGACCAACGACCACAGCGACACAGCCGATGCCGATCACCCGAGACTTCGACGCGTCTAGACGACCTATCGTGGCATGCAGAACCCTGTCAGCACCACCCGTGAGAGACGTTTTAAATGAGAATGTATTTCTGAGTCACTATTTCACTATGTCAGGCATCCGGCGCTGTCCGACTGTTGGCGGATGTTATCTCTTGCTCTCACTCCCTCTCCCATAACAGCAACTGCAGGTGCGTGCTGTTATCCTCGTCCCTAGCAAGCTGAGCGTTGGGTGCAAGAGAGTGTAGGAGAGAACAGGTGCAGTGCTTCGCCGCTCCTTCTCTTGCCATTTGCTCTCTCTTCTCCCTGCGCCCCCCTCTCCTGTAAGCTGACGCCTCACTCTCGACCATTTACTGGCTGGACGCTTCTCAAGAGCATCCAGAAGTGTGTGCTGGAGACACTGCTTTGAGATGCCAACGCCAAGCTGAAAACGATGGTGCTCCACTCTCCCGTCCGCTCACTCTTCACTCTCGACCAATCTCTGTTCGGGCACCACTCAATTTTATGGCAAAAGTCGGTGATGGTGGATGTCTGACGGCAACGGTACCTTTTCTAGGCTCTAGAAATGCATTCTCATTTCCTCACAATTCCCTTCGGCGAGGTGGCGGCGTTTGTTTTAGAATCTTATGAGATCCAGTTGATGTGCGGCCGAGAACGTCCGGCATGCAACAGCCATGGCTGGCCTCGTGAGACATATAAGGGGTTTATAGCGATGAAAAAAAAATTGACCCAGACACATGCGCGTCATAACAAGTAGCCAAGACTCCAAAGACCAATAAGGCAGCGTTTTCGCAGCGTGACCCAGTGTAATGTAGATGAAGCGACGCTCGGGCATGGGAGAATGAGAAATAAGAAATGGCAGAGTAGAACAGCTAGCCTCGGTAAAAGGCGTCTAGTATTCGTCTAGTATGTGGCAGTATGTAGATAACGAATAAATAATGCAGCTCGCCAGCAGATATACATACGAAAGTAATTGCAGCTTTCTGCGTGCTATCTCTGCACAATTTTTCTATTGAGGCAAAAAAGCTGTAGGCTCATGTGCTCAGATTTGGCTACATGTTAAAGAACACCAGGCAGTCAAAATTTCCGGAGTCCCCGACTACGGCAGCTCTCATAATCATATAGTGGTTTTGGAACGATAAACCCCACATGCCAATCAATGTATACACAATACGACAAAAAAGACGCTATTAAAATCGCTGCTTTTGTACACCAGTGATTTCGTAATAAACAAATGTTTTCTCGTGGAGAAAGTGAAATTGCACATTAGTAATTGCGCCGTCTTGCGGAGGCTTCTCGTTGAGGCACATGTAGTCAGATGTGCACCCTCTAACTGGTTAGCAAGCTCATTCCATTGGGTGCAGAAATCACAATCTTGGGTCACTGCCTGTATATAGAGTGGTTCTGATAAGAAGGTAAAACAAACCCTAATGAGTTATTTCAAGAGCAAACTAACGTACTTTGAAAAAGAAAGATGGTTTTTGAATGAGATAATATTGAAATCACTTAACAAGTTTTCAAGCAGACCTTTTTGTACACCGGCTTTTGCTATGGCATGCTGGAGACTTATAACAACACATTTACGGAATAAAGCGTCTCAAGATACTTATGGCAGGTATCGTATCGTATGCATTGCGATAGCATCATATATTGATGTGCCCAAGGTTTCTCACCTAGGTATCTTGTATTGTATAAGTGTTCAATTTCAAAATATAATTTCCTAGGTCTAACACCCGTTCGCACGGTTTGCTTTCGGTGCAACGCTGCCAGCAAATGATATTTTCTCACAGGAAAACAGCTTGGGTGTTGCCAATGCAGCACCTCTGGGCATGGGTCTGCTAACCTCGTCCACGCCGCCCATCTGGCACCCGGCAGCAGAAGAGCTGAAGAAGACTTGTGCTGAGGCCGCGATCTTCTGTCAGGTAAGCTGGGCCATTTTATATAGAACTATACGATGCTGACTGAAGCCCTATTCAAGTTCTGCGTAAGCTATCACATTTTGCAAGAGAGTATATTCTCGAAGGCATGATTCACTGATTCCCGCAAAAGCCGTCTATGTAAAACAAGATACTCTGAAACGCATGGTGTCACTGCTTGTCAAGAGATGCAAAATTTCCGGAAATTTTGAACAACCAGAATAAGCCAGTTTTTTCGCCATTTTTTAAAAACAAAAACACATTTTCGTCACCATAAGGCAATAGTTTATTGCCATAGGAAATTAGTTTATTGCCGAGTGTGAAAATAACTAACCTTCACCATGTAAATAAAAGAAATGAAATTCTTTCTCTCTTTTCCTAAACAAACACACCCTTTAACAGATTGATAGCAGTCCAGAAACATCAAAGCGAACTCATTTGGTACTCAGTGAATGGTGGCGGCTTCTCAGAATTGTTCCATCAGATAGAACAAGAAACCTAAAATATTCTGTTTGGTAGCGGCTTCAATTACGAAAACATTACCATTGTAAAAGAGATGACGTCGAAAAACTTATTCAAAATCAGTATAACTGGCTGCATCTCTAGCTATAGCCAATTGTAGATATAGCCTATATCTACATTGGCTATATTGCCACAGGAAATTACCATTGCTCCGCGCAACGCGGACGTCGAAAACCAGAGAAACGCTGACAGCACGACTACTAGCGACGAAGCCAGCCGCAATGCACGAGCTGGCCCTGCATACACCCGGTACTCCGCCGAACAGCCAACGCGCGTGAAAAAGAAGAGAACGAGAGTGCTCGAGGCAGAGGCTCACGAAGACTACTGCCCTTGAATCTTCTTGGTTGCTGTGCGTCATTCATTTTAGGCACAAGTTCACCCTTAATAAACCGTGTAAATAGAACGTCATTGTTGTGAGGCTGCTACATTCGTTACATTTTCTGGGGGAAGTGCTGGGTAGATGATTTCAAACCCCACAAGAGAGCGAAGTCCAAGCCCTGACCATCCGCAAGGCTAGGAGTTTGCGCCGGTGCACCAACGGATCAGTCACCGTATTCGAGGGGTTTCACCAGAATTTGGACCACTTCCCCCTGGGCCAAGGGAATCAGCGACGGAAACAAGAAACGCCACCACCATGACTAGCCAAGTTGCACCATCACAGCTCATTGTCAGCCAACCCGTCATACCGAAGGTGTTCCATGGTGACCCGTTTGAGGACGCTGAAGACTTGCTGGATCATTTCGAGAGGGTGGAAAACATAAACCAATGAAACGAAGCAGGTAAGTTGCGCAACGTATACGTCTCTTTGGAAGACGGAGCACGAGTGTGGTACGAAAACCATGACGCATCTTTGACGTCCTGGGAAGAGTTGCAGCGGCGGCTACTGTGTACGTTTGGCAACAATGATTGCCGGGAAAAGGCAGAAGCAGCTCTTCGTGCACGGAATGAGACTGTCGCTATGTACATAGAAGACATGCCCGCCTGTTCAAGCGAGCTGATCCCAACATGACTGTAGACAAGAAGGTGCGTCATCTCATGCATGGGGTAAAACAAGAGCTGTTCGCGGGATTCATTCGCAATCCGCGGCGCACTGTTGCCGAGCTTCGGTCGGAAGCAACAAAAATAGAAACGACGCTGCAGCAGAGAGCCCGGCAATACAATCGTGACGTAACCTGTACATCAGCAGGGGTCTTTTCGGCAAACGTTGTCAATAATCTTGACACTCTGCGGGAGCTCGTCCGGTCAGTTGTCAGGGCAGCACTACGCAAGCTGCAGCCACCCGCTTCACCGGAACTGTCTATTGCGGATGTTGTCCAAGAAGAAATTCGTCAGGCGATACGAAAGCCGCAAAGGGATACACCACCGACACGACGCACGGTAACTTATTCTGAGGTGCTCAGGCGGCCTGCTGTCCACAGTGCGCCTATGGAGACACCTGGTACTTACGCACTGCCAACACTAGCCCGCGCCATATTGTAGAGGCAACTCGCAGCGCACCTCTTCCGAAAGAGACAAGAGCTCGGAAAAGTGATGTATGGCGAGATGCCGAACGTAGGACCCTGTGCTTCCCCTGTGGAGAGTTTGGCCATCTTTACCGGTTTTGCCGATATTATCAAGCTGGTCTTCCAGGATTTGCGGTCAACGCACCGTGTCCGCGAAACGGTAAAAGGCCGTGCGACATTGAGGAATACCTGTTCTCACGTCAGAGCTTCGAGCTGTATCGTCGTCATCAACCGCGGTCACCATTCCCTCTACGTCAGCGCTCGCAGAGCCCACGTTTCTTTCCAAACGCACCTAGGTATCGTTCGCCTAGCCGAAACCCGGGAAAACGAAGTGGGCGACCTATGAAGGCGAGGCCGCTGGTGATTCGAAATACGAAGATCCTCCACTGCGACACCAGCGTTACGACGACGACGACTGTCTTCAGGTAAAAAAGTGCAGTAATGAGAAGATAACTTCCGACTTGCCGTTGGTAATTGACGAGCTAGAGCTCATGGCTCTAACGCTGTGATAAGCTACGATTTAGAAGTGCCTCAGGAAAGTTCTGACCGAATGGAGTGGACCTCAAGTACCTACGGCAGGCGGTTACCTTATTACGCTTCTCGGCAGATGCACCACAAGAGTTGAGATACGAGGTTTCACTTACGTTGGTGACTTTGTTGTCCTGCCCGTATGTTCGAGAAAAGGTATACTCGGAAGGGATTTTCTGCAAGCAAATGGTGCCATTATCCATTTGCAGAGGTCCAGCATATCATTTTCGACAGAAGAAGCTATAAAGGTAGCTCGAGCAGACGAGCAATACACCACTCCACTGCACAATGTCGATGATGATGTGACTGTACTGCCACAGAGCAGTGTAATTATTCTAGTCAGAAATGATACGTTTGGTGACTACAAAGTTGTGGCAGACAGCAACATGGACATTTTCCTGAAAATAGGTATTTGTGTTGCACGAGGGATTATCCAGCTACGAAACAGGTACGCAGACATTCTCCTGAGAAATCTTGGGAACGACTTCCAGCACATCGCGAAGGGGACAGCCATAGCCTTTCTTCATGAGGTTTGTGAAGCCAAAGAAATATGCAGCCTTGAAACAACGTCAACGGATGTGAAACCAACATCAGATGTCTGCGACGTAATATCCGTAAATCCTAATCTTTCAGTGATCCAACGTCTACAGTTATACGACCTTGTACGGGAATTCGGCAGCTGTTTCTCCAGTAGTTCAAAGGTACGCCGCACGACCATTGCAAAACACAGGATCGTAACAGACGAGACAACCAGGCCGGTACGCCAGCGCCCGTACCGCGCTTCACCAAAAGAAAGGGAAGTCATCAGGAATCAAGTACAGGAGATGCTTGAAGATGATGTTATTCAACCTTCTAGCAGTCCGTGAGCATCTCTTGTAGTACTTGTCAAGAAGGATAACACGCTAAGGTTTTGCGTCAACTACCGGAAAATAAATGCTGTGACTAAACGGGATGTATATCCCCTCCCACGTACACGACACATTAGACAGACTTCGGTGTCCGAAGTTCTTCTCATCACTATATCCGAAAAGTGGATACTGGCATAATGAAGTTGATGAACGTGATCGCGAGAAGACGTCTTTCGTTACCCCGGACGGACTCTATGAATTCAAGACTCTCCTTTTTGGTCTCTGTTGTGCGCCGGCAACGTTCTAACGCATGATGGACACTGTACTTTCCGGATTGAAGTGGCAGTGTTGCTTAGTGTACCTTGACGACGCGGTCATCTTCGCCGCTACATTCGAGGAGCATATCAAGCGCCTACGAAGTGTTAGAAGCAATCCTTTCGGCAGATTTCACCATCAAGCCAGAGAAGTGCCAATTCGGTTTTGAAGAGCTTCGATTTCTTGGGCACGTTGTCAGCACCCACGGTGTGCGCTCTGTTCCCGAAAACACAGCCGCCGTTGCAAGGCTCCTGGTGCCAGCAGACAAAAAGTCTGTGCAGAGATTCTTAGGTCTCTGTGCTTCATATAGACGATTTGTCAAAAATTTCTCACGGATTGCAGAACCCTTGACGAAACTTACGAGAGAAGATGTACCTTTCCAGTGGAAAACAGTGCAACAAAGCGCCTTCAACGAATTAAGAAAACGGTTGCAAGAACCCGCAACCCTTTCTCGTTTCGATGAAACTGCTGACATGGAAATACACACAGACGCCAGCAACATCGGCTTAGGATGCATCCTAATACAGTGGCAGAATGGCGAAGAAAAGGTGATAGCATACGCAAGCCGGACTCTAACAAAGACGGAGACCAATTATTCGGCCACAGAGAAAGAACGCCTTGTCGTCGTCTGGGCCATCGGTGAGCTTCGGCCTTACTTGTATGGTAGATCATTCAAGGCAGTCAGCGATCACCATGCCCTTTGCTGGCTCACCAACCTCAAGAACCCGTCCAGACGACTATGAAGGTAAAGCCTCAGACTGCAAGAATTTGAGATCTGCGGTATACCGATCTGGCAGGAAGCATACCGACGCTGACTGTTTGTCACGGGCCCCTGCAGACACAGCACTATCAGATGAAGAGGACTTTTCATTCGTGGCTGTGGTCGAGACTTCTCAGATAGCTGAAACTCAACATGCGGATGAAGCATTGCTCCCGCTCATCAAACACCTGAAAGGAGCTGACGTACAAGTACCCCGTATATTTTCTCGAAGCCTCGCATCGTTCTGCCTCCGAGAAAATGTCCTCTACAAGAGAAATTTTAAGTCCAACCGTGAAAAGTTTCTGCTTGTCGTTCCCGCTACTATGCGGCAAGAAATATTACAAGTGTGCCACGATGACTAGGTTTGTAGGGTTTAACGTCCCAAAACCACAATATGATTATGAGAGACGCTGTAGTGGAGGGCTCCGGAAATTTCGATCACCTGGGGTTCCTTAACGTGCACCTGAATTTGAGTACACGGGCCTGAAACATTTCCTCCTCCATCGGAAATGCAGCCGCCGCAGCCGGGATTTTAGCCCGCGCCCTTCGGGTCAGTAGCCGAGTACCTTAGCCACTAGACCACCACGGCGGGGCGTGTGCCACGATGAGCCTACGTCTGGACATTTAGGGGTCACTCGAATGCTTGCACAAATCCGTCAGCACTATTACTGGCCCAAGCTATTGTCTTCAGTACAGCGCTATGTCAGAACATGCCGCGAGTGCCAATGACGGAAAGCGCCTCGTGCTAAGCCAGCGGGCCTTCTGCATCCGATAGATCCCCGAAAGCACCTTTCCAACAAGTTGGAATGAACCTTCTTGGACCATTCCCGACATCTCTACTTGGCAAGAAGTGGATCGTTGTAGCGGCTGATTATTTAACGAGATACACGGAAAGAAGGCTCCTTGCATCGAGAAACGGTAGCTGAGGTCGCCAAGTTTTTTGTGCTACGGCATGGCGCTCCAACTGTTTTTCTCACCGATCGCGGACCGGTTTTCACGGCAGAACTCATGGAATGCCTGCTGAACATGATCCACATTGTTCTCAGGAAAACCACCGCATATCTCCCTCAAATCAACGGCCTGACTGAACGCCTTAACAGAATTCTAGCTGACAAGATATCTATGTATGTGGACGTCGAACACAAAAAGACGGACGACATTTTAACATACGTCACCTTCGCCTAAAACACCGCCGTTAAAGTGACTACCACGATTACCCCGTTTCAACTAGTTTACGATCGTGTAGTTACCAAAACACTGGACGCTATGTTACCTATAGATCAAGATGACTACCCTTCTGATCTCGATGACTATATAGAGAGAGCAGAGGAGGCCTGCCAATTAGCAAGGTACCGAATATGTCACCAACAACGAATCGATGCCGACCGCTACAACCGAGGAAGACGTGAAACACGGTATGAAGTTGGTGGCAAAGTGTGAATACCGACCCCAACACGATGACGAGGCCTGTCTGAAAAACTCATTTGTCGATATTTTGGTCCTTACGTGGTAGTACCGCGACTCAGCGACCTCGTTTATGAAGTCAAGCCTACAGGACATGGGCATTCCAAACGACGCAACTCCACCGAGCGTGTACACATTGTGCGTATGAAACCGTACTACAACCTGTACGAAGACTAGCGACCCCACTTGCTTGCTGTACAATCAATTCACTCTTACAAACCTTCCGAGACGGAAACGCTGCTTACATTATCATCTAAAGCATCGGGGTGGTGCCTCTTGAGACCGGGGGATAATGCCACAGGAAATTACCATTGCTCCACGCAACGCGGACATCGGGAACCAGAGAAACGTGAACGGCATGACTACGAGCGACGAAGCCAGCCGCAATACACGCGCCGGCCCTGCATATGCCCGGTACTCTGCCGAACAGCCAATGCGCGTGAAGAAGAAGAGAACGAGGATGCTCGAGGCAGAGGCTCACGAAGACTACCGTCCTTGGATCTTGTTGATTGCTGTGCGTCGTTCACTTTGGGCACACGTTCGCCCTAAATAAACCGTTTAAATAGAACATCCTTGTTATGAGGCTGCTTCATTTGTTACAATATTTTCCCCATGATTAGGCTATATTTTCCCCATTACCATTTCTCTTAGTGCAGGGTAGCCAACCAGATGCCCCAATTTCTTGTTGACCTCCTGCCTTTGTCTAATTTTATTCTCTCTTTCTTCATCTTGTTAAGATGTTGCCTTGCGAAAATTGTAGCTGCTGTTGCAGTGCTTAACGGCAGCGAGTCCCTGTTCCCCACCACTGGTATCTTCGACGAGTCAGAAATTCACCTCAACCATTGCAGAATCTGCTTCCACGTGGCTTTATAAGCATACATAGTTGTTGGTGGTAGCAGTGTATAAGGAATTGTCAAAACTGAACAATCATCATCAATATCGCCAGCCTTACTATGACCACTGCAGGACAAAAGCCTATGTTCCACTGGTCAACTCGGCCCTGTGCTTGCTTTGCCAACTTATACCCACACACTTCGTAATCCCATCTGCCAATCTAACTTTTACAGCGAAAGCTGTTATGAGATCAATGGTCGGGTCACGCGCAGATGTTTTTCGCCGCCCCCGCTACTGCCGATGTCACCACCAGTGCCACCGGTATCCGTAACTACATCGCACGAAATTAGAAAAAAATTGCACCAATGACCCAGTGGGGCTTGAACCCGACCGGGTTCATTGGGTGCAAGCTTAATATTTTGCTACGGAGTGACGCCAGTGCTCGTAACATGTTGTCAAACTTGCCTTAGGCCGGCACGAGCTAGCACCAAAGGCAAAGTGAGGTTCGAACCTGGGTGCGCTCACTGTGTGCCAGCCCAATATTCTACCACTGAGCTACACCGTTTTTCAGGGGTGAAGCTCCTTAAAGCGTAAGGTGTGCGTCCCCTGTACGTACCCACTTCTCATTTAGTTCTTGCAGTGTTCACTAGATGGCGGTACTTGTAGCTGATGGTGGTACGGCTATTTATGGTACGGCTTTTACGGGGGCCAGTCACGAGGTATCTATTAGTTAGTGCGGGTGTGTGTGCTTGAATTTTTTTTGTGGTTTTTTTCTGCCACCCAGTGGGGGTGGTGCGCGTACATTCAACACGCCAATTTTTGTAGTAGAGCTTAGACTTTCTTTTTTTTTCGTAGTGCACGGCTCGAGTTTAGTAATTATCGAGTATGAGGACAATTGATGTCAGAAAGACATGGCTAAAAAGACTGTAAAGTGTTCAAGATGTGGAGTGGGTTTGAAAGTGGACCCAAGCGTAGAAGCGGATGGAGAAGAAGCTAACGCAAAGTGTAGGCAATGTGAGTTCGAGGAAAAATTGGAGAAAATGATGGTTGCCCAATGTGAACCGCTGGTGAGAATCGATGAGCTCGAGACTGCGTTGACGACAGAGCAAGAGAAAACGAGAGCAATGGGAGAAAGACTGAAGTCCACTGAGGAAGCACTAGCGAAGCTGAACAAAGAAGCGGCCTACGGAGAGAACAGTAGAGAACCGGCAACCAGAACGGTGGAGAAGGAAGAGCAAGCAAGTTTGGAAAAAACAGGTTTAGGCGGTTCAACTGTCGCAAAGCCCAGCTTCAGCGAGGTAGTGGTGGGGCTTGGAGGGGACAAAGCAGCTGGCGTCACAGGTGCAAGTAGCCCCCAGGTGCAGGACGCTCCAGCTGAAAAGTCACAGAATGTGATAATCGCCGGGGACTCGAATTAAAATCGATGCACAGAAGCCATAAAAGAGAGGGTAAGAGGTGACAAGAGGGTCGGTAGGGGCGTTCCCAGGACACAAGCTTGAAGCAGTCATGAGGCAAGCGAGCGCAAAGCTCAAAAATACAGCTGATAGACGAAACCTCGTGATAATTTCAGGCGGTTTAAACGATGTCTTAAATGAAGATACAGCAGGACTAGCAGCCACACTGGCAAAAGGCGTCGACGGCATGCGCGCCACTTCTCCTAAGGTACAGGTAGTGATATGCACGATACCGGAGGTACAGGTGCGTGATAGCAACCTGCAAAGAGCGGTTTTCAACGCAAACCAAGAGATATGGCGGATGAGTCGAGAGAAAGGATTTGGGGTGGTGGAAATAAACAGAGAGGTGCATAGGGGGAGGGGGGACGTTTTCAACGAGACAGAATTCACTTCAATGGGCGGCTAGGTCATGAGGTGGGTTGGCGACTTGCAGGACGCGCAGTGGCTTTTTTGGGGGGCAAGCGAGCCCTTCGGGGTGCAGGATAGCTAGTAACGAGGAAAACAACCAGGGGGACTCTTCGACAGATGTTATGGACAGATACGATTCCAAAGTGGCACCAAGGTCTAAGGTAGTTAGAGTCCGAGCATAAATAGACGTAGCCGCGAGTGCCGAGCTCATTCAGACATAGGGTATATTATCATGCAGGGTGGTAGAAAGAGGCTGAAGTGGGAAGAGATAGAAGAACAGCTAAGGGAAGAGAGGCCGATGGTATATGGTTTTGTAGAAACACATCTCAGGGACATGGAACAACCTCCGAACAATCCGGACTACGCGTGGGAATATTGTAATAGAACAGAAGGCAGCAGAAAGGGGGGTGGTATTGGGGCATTCATTCATAGAAGTACAGACTGGCAAAGGGCCAAGCAGGAGTGCAAGGAACATTTATGGCTAAAAGGGAAAGTGGCAGGTCAAATGACATTCCTTGGTTTCGTGTACTTGTGGACGGGAGCAAAGGCCAAAGAGGAAAACGAGGCAATGGTAGAGTGTATATCAGAGGACATAAGGAGTTAGGAAGAGAGTGCGAGATAATTATACTCGGAGACATGAATGCGCACATAGAAGATATAGATGGGTATACCGACCCGACAGGCAAAATGATCATGAATATGTGTGAAAGGCTTGATTTGATCATTTGCAACAGTACCGAGAAGTGTGAAGGGCAAATAACATGGGAGGTAGGAAGGCTGCAGTCGACGATAGATTATGCACTGATGTCACATAGGATGTATCATAAGCTCAGGGGAATGCACATAGATGAAGGTGGCTCCAGAAGTCTGGGTAGTGATCACAAACATATCAAGCTAAATTTTGGAAGAGCAGTGAAAGTGGGAAGGAGACAAAATGAGCAACTACAGAAACATTTTTATTCAGAAAGGCAAATGGAAATAGCCACTAAGCAAATTGAGAAAGTAATCACGGAGGATAATAAGACAGTGTGGACATACATGAATCTAATTAGACTCTTTGAGCTAGAGCTTGCTAAGACGCGTAACAAGTCACCCGGGAAAAGAAGACACAAACCCAAATGTTGGTGGGATGAGGAAGTTAAGAGAGCCATAGCAAAACGTCAGGAAGCCTCTAGGGAACACAGACATGCTAAACAGCGGGGTGAACCGACAGAGGATGTTGAAAGAAAATGCGAAACCTTTCTAAGCTGTAGAAGGGCTGCATTTCTTCTGATCATTGAAAAGATTAGAAGAAAGGGAGCTCAGGGGCTGGCAGAAGTACATAAAAAAGATAGAAAGGCAGCTGCGAAATTTGGGAACCATCTAAACTCCCTAAGAAATGAGACGAGCCTAGAGCAGAGTTTTATAACTACAGCCCAAGGTGCCAGGCTAGAAGGGGACGAAGCTATTGAATATATAAGAACAAGGGTGACAGAAAAATTTCAACAAAGAAGTACTTTATGCACCACAATAGACAAGGACGAATCAAGTGGTGCAATGGCTCCATTTTCACAACGAGAGTGGGAAAGGGCTGAGACAAGGGTTTCTAGTAATACATCAACAGGCCCAGATGGCATTCCAATTATGCTGATAAAGACATTAGGTCCGAAGTCTAAGCAGGCTTTGAGAGAGGCAGTGAGCAAAATAATAATCAATGGTGAAGTTCCCGATGAATGGAAACTTAGCAGGATGAGCATGATCTATAAAGGAAAGGGGGGCAAAGCTGATATAAACAACTACCGTCCTATAACAGTGACATCAGTGGTCTACAGGCTGGCGATGCAGATTATAAAGGAAAAACTGCAGGCATGGATAGAAGATGAGAGGGTGCTGGGGGAACTGCAGAATGGGTTTCGGAAACACAGGAGGTTGGAAGACAATCTGTTCTCACTGACGCAGTGCATCGAAGTAGCAGAAAAGGAACACAGGCCCCTGTGGCTAGCATTCTTGGATATCAAGGGAGCGTACGATAGCGTGGTTCAAGAGGAATTGTGGGGAATACTGGACACACTAGGCGTGGAACTTGTAGTCACTAATCTTTTAAAGGGCATCTATAAATGTAACAAGGTAGTTATAAAGTGGGAAAAACAGGTATCCGAGCCTGCAGAGGTAAAACGGGGACTTAGGCAGGGGTGCCCCCTGTCACCCTTATTATTCATGATGTACCTACAAGGATTAGAGGCAAAATTAGAGGGAAGTGGGCTGGGCTTCAACCTCTCTTTATTAAAACAAGAAAAACTTATTGATCAGGCACTACCAGCATTAATGTACGCAGATGATATAGTGCTAATGGCCAACAACAAGGAAGATTTGCAGAGATTGATGGACATCTGCGGTAATGAGGGAGATAGGATAGATTTTAGATTCAGTAAGAAAAAATCTGCAGTCATAATTTTCAATGATAACGAAGGCAGTGAGCTTAGGATACCGGAGGTCACACTAGAGATAACAGATAAATACAAATATCTGGGCGTATGGATAAAGAATGGGACCGAGTACCTGAGGGAACACGAATTATACGTGACGACTAAAGGTAGCAGGAATGCAGCTGTGATGAAAAATAGGGCACTGTGGAATTACAATGGGTATGATGTTGGGAAAGGAATATGGAAAGGGATCATGGTTCCTTGGCTGACGTTCGGCAATGCGAACTTGTGCATGAGATCAGAAGTTCAAGCAAGATTAGAAATTAAGCAGCTTGGAATAGGTAGGCTTGCTTTAGGAGCTCACGGGAATACACCAAATCAGGGAGTACAAGGTGATATGGGATGAACATCGTTTGAGGGCAGGGAAGCTAGCAGAAAGATCAAATTTGAGAAGGGATTGAGAGAAATGAAGGAGGAGCGTTGGGCTAGGAAGGCTTTCAGCTACTTGTACATGAAGAATGTCGATACAAAATGGAGGAAGTGAACCAGGAAGTTGACTGGTAAATACTTAGGAAACAGCAGGTGGCCAAACCAAAAAGAACTATCGGTTACGAAGAAAGTGAAGGAAACGGAGAATGACATGTGGAAAATGGGCATGATTAAGAAGTCCGCACTAGAGATCTATCGAACTTTTAAGCAGGAAATTGCCAAGGAAAGGATCTATGATAATACTCGGGGTAATTCTCTACTGTTTGAGGCAAGGATGGGAGTACTGCGAACCAAGACATATCGGGCCAAATACGAAGGGGTAGACACAGTATGAAGTGCGTGTGGAGAGGAAGAGGAAACTGCCGAACACTTGATAATGTTCTGTAAAGGGCTTCACCCTATAGTTCAAGATGATGGCGCAGAGTTTTTCAAAGCACTGGGGTTTAGGGACCGGGAGGGCAAAATAGACTTTAAGCAAGTGGACTTAACTAGAAGGAGGTTATCTGATTGGTGGCTGAAGTCAAGGCACGAGTGAAAATTAAACTCTTCACTGCAAAGTACGAATCCTCAAACTCACTTTTTAAGGAAAAAATAAATAAATAAAGTTTTGGGCTCAATAATTATTATGGCTTGGTGGCGTTAGCCCCCGCCCGATCTAAAGGGTACAGCCATATCCATCCATCCATCCGGCGAAAAGGTGCAAGATGTTATAGACCTAGACGGCGGTACTTGTAGGTGATGACGAAATATGTGAGATGTTATAAAATAGGAATGATCTCACATATGGCGCGTGTTATTGGTGGAAGGCAATCGTTAGATTTAGTGCGGCGACGTACGCTAGGGGGAGCATTGTAATAAAATCGAGTGGGCAAAATCTACAGAAGATTCATGGTTTACCATATTTACCTCCGGAGTTTCGCCCACTCATGATCATTCACTTCGTGTATATGGCAGCACTTTTCTTAACTGCATGAAATCATACCAGTGAACTACGTGGAAGAAAAAGAAGCCGCACTGATCGGTTGTGTTTGAAAATGCTCTCTGCAGAAAACAGCGTATCGGCAAATGGCCGAGGATCATCGACTCCATTTCATGATGAATACTCAAGCTATAAAGTCATCCTGACACGTCTTCCAAACGGTAACGACGTTTTGAATCCTGTTTTCCTCCATGCAGACTTGAGTGGTCGGCTATACCGTGCCCCAAACTACCGTGACACGCTGCCTTACGGGGTGAGCACAGCGGACATCAAAGGAGTAGGCCAGTATCAAATGAGTCATGTATAGATGGTTACATGCGCAAGCAGCATGTTAAAACAGAAACTCATCGCATGTGGTGAGCTCCATGTAAAAGGGCGAAAGTTCATGGTGCTAGATCCGGAGACCAAGAATATTAGGCTGAAAATTCTTTGGCTTCCACCTCATCTTGAATCGCGGTGTGTTGAAGAGGCGTTCCAAGCTTATGGCGTTGTGAAGTCCGTTGAGAGAGAGGCATGAAGGTGCGTAGGAATGGAACAATGGATGACAAAAAATAGAGACGTTGCCTTGGAGCTCAAGGACACAATCACTGTGTGCTCAATACCACACCTTATGTCAATTTATGGTAACCAGTGCCTCTTACTTATTCCCGGTAGGCCTCCACCGTGTCTTCGGTGCGAGCGAGTGGGGCATGTCCGATGGCAGTGCAAAACACCGAGGTGCTTGCAGTGCCATAGATTTGGTCACTCGTCGGATGCCTGCGTGTAGACTTATTCCAACAAATTCTGTTGTGGCAAAGGCACAGAAGAGCAACACCTGGATCATCTTTTCGACGCCACTGAGGTAGTTGATGCTACAGGAGAAGCAGCGAGAAGAGCAGAAGCTGCTTTAAAGGAAGCTGAACACTTGTCCATGGATAATCTTGGCACGCAAAATAACATCGCTAACGACGCCAGTAAAGCATGAATGAATGTAATGCTGCAGAAAAACATTACCTGGAAGACCTTAAAGACAACCCTCCTGACAAAGAGGAACAAGAAGCAATGGACAGTGGTGAGACAAAGAAGCGTCATGCACCAGTCACCGATGAAGCAACAACGAGTGCGCCACACACTACAGAGCAAGTGTCTTCATGTGGTCCACGTGTCAACTGCTTTGGGACCGAGGGGCGCACCGATTAGGCCAGCTTGCTCAGGAAGGTGCTCCTAAAAAGTGCAAAGGAGGTAAAGCCAAGAATCACCCTGTGGCTAAAGGTGACCTTCGAAACGTTTAAGATAGCAAAATGGCTACCGCGCAAACGTTTCTTATGTGTGTAGCGGCACTCAACGTACGTGGCTTGAGGAATGTAAGGCGTCAGTGGCAGTTGCGCCACGTGCTTGAGCAGTTTAACAGTGATGTAGTTGCAGTGCAAGAGACTAAATTTTCGGCACCTCGTGACACCGACCGTGCACTGTAAGTTTCCCGAGACTGCAAATTATGCATCATCGCAGCCCGTGGTGCAGCCGCTGGATACTTTTTATTAGTTAGAAATATCTTGAATCACACTTTCATGTCGCTAATTGTTGATAAGGAAGGACGCCTCATTTGCTGTGGCTTTTCTTTTCATTCCCATATTTGGAGGTTTATCTGTGTCTATGCTCCCTCCAAATTAAATGAGAGGAATGATTTTTTCCTCTGTTTAACCTCGCTACTGAACACTGACAAAACTTTGATAGTTTTTAGAGAATTTAAATGTGGTTGTGACGCGTGAGATCATTCATATACAACCACTTGTTATGATGCGAGTGCAACTTTACTGCAGAAGTTATTGAATAAGCGCAATTTAATGGAAGTTGGAGTGCGTGCTCCTTCCTCGGTGATGTTTGCGAACTTTCAAGGCATCTCTCATGCTTCGCTTGATCGTGAGTATGTATCTCTAAGCCGATGGTCTTACATTCATAATTATGGCGTAAAGGCCATATTTTTTACAGACCATTGCTTGGTCACCGTTTCTTGGGGTCCTGAAAATTTTCGTCAAACCCCTATAAACTGGCACCTATGGAAGCCTAACGTACAGTTGTTGCGCCAAGAGTGTTTTGTTAAAATAGCAAGAGAACCGTTACAATATGTCACACAGTGCCGACAGATGCAAAATTCTGCTCAATAGAAAGGATCAAAGAAAGAGCTAGTTAACAAGCAATTAGTATTTCTTTAGAAATAGCACAAAGAAAAAAATCTGGAAAACGCTATCTTTATTTATTTATTTATTTTTACATACTGCAGCCTGCATTGGGCTATCGCAGGAGTGGGTTTGCTATACATCAGCACACACAATATTACAACTCCTAACAAACAGGAATAGAACTCTTAATAAACAAATTCTGAATCAATACTCTCAGGCAACAAATTACCATTCTTAATAAACAAATCGCGAATCAATACGTTCCTGAGAGAAATCTTCTAAAGGCAATGATCTAGTTGACCCAGGCAATACGTTCCACTTTTTTATAGTGTGCGGAAGAAAAGCTGAATTTAAATAGGTTAGTACGTGGATGGAATGGTGTTAGGTTGAGTTTGTGGCTAATATTTGTGGGTTTCAGTTTATCAGGAGACAGATATTTGTTAGTTGATGCGTAGCGTGGGGAATTAACAAGAACATGCATCAAATTTAGGCATTCGAGCACGCCTCGCGTACAGGGTTTGCAGACCTAGCGTAGCAAGTTGAGAAGAGGGTGAGAAATTCCAGCCGTAATGGCGGAAAATGACACGAATGGCTTTTTTCTAGTGATTCTAGTGTGATTCTAGTGTGCACACGGATTCTATTGTGCCGATGTCCGATTTTTTATGAGGGTTCCATACGGGGCAGGCATATTCGAGGATGGGACGGATGAGCGATTTATACGTTAGCAACTTCGCTCAGGGGTGGAGCATCATTAAATGAACGATTTAGGTAGCCCAGTTTCTTTAAAGCTTCATTGCAAGAGTATTCGATATGTTTAGCCCAAGAAATATTGGGTGTGAAGATGAGGCCTCGGTACTTATGTTCGGACACACGTGACAGAGAGGATCCATTGAAGGAGTAATCGAACAACGAAATGTTAATGCGTTTACAGAAGGAAAGAACAAGTGTTTTAGTAAAGTTTATGTTCATTTGCCATGTGTCACAGCATCTGCTTATTTGTGCAAGACAATCATTAAGTAAATTGTGGTCATCATTGGTATTAATTACAATATATAGGACACAGTCATCAGCGTAAAGGTGGACTTTCGCAGACTTATAATTGGGCAAATCATTTATGTACAATGAGAACAAAAGTGGTCCCAGGTCTGAACCCTGGGGAACTCCGGATGAAGCATTCACAACAGACGAGATTGAGGAATTAAAAGAAACAAACTGAGATCGGCTGTTTAAAAAGCTAGCAGCCCAGTAAACTAAGGAACATTGGTTAAGAACAGCGTGAAGTTTGTGCAGAAGTTTAGAATGTGTAACAGTGTCGAATGCTTTGGCAAAGTCGATGAAAATTGAATCACTTTGGTAACCAGAGTCTAAAGCGCTCAAAATGTCGTGAGAAAATTTTACAAGCGGGGTTGTTGTACTAAAACCTTGGCGAAAACCATGCTGCGCATTACTTGGGATGTTATTATTTTCAAGAAACCCCATGATATGCTTAACGATTATGTGTTTAAAATGTTTACATGATTGATACGTTAATGAAATCGGAGATAGTTTAATGGTGACTGCTTGCTACCAGATTTATGCATAGGAAAATTTTTTCCAAATTTCCAAGCTGAAGGAACAGTTGAAGTGCCTAAGGACTTCAGAAAAAGTATGGTCAAGTAGCGGTTGGTCCACTCACAATATCTAAGAAAAAAAATATTAAAAATGCCATCAGGACCAAGACATTTCTTATTTTACAGGTGCAAAGTTAGGTTTATAGCACCTTCGAGAGATACGGAAATGTAACTGATTGAGTAATTTGAACCATGGTGAAAGCTACGGATGTCTTAGTTGTCAGTTGTGAAAGCCGATTGGAAGTATTCATTGTATGCGTTAGAAATGGTTAAGGGGTCACTGCAGGGGGCGTTATTTATAACAACTGTATTTGTGGCAGCTAAGGTGGGTAAAATAGAAGCCCAAATTTTATAGGGTTGCTTTTCATTAAATCTTGCAACGTAACTTTGAAATAGAAGTCCTTCGACGAATAAATTTTGAACTGAAGTTCTTCTTTTGCGAGGTTCAATTCCTGTATTTTAAGGCAGTCACCATTTCTTTTTGAACCTCTCAGTCTGGCAACCCGACGCTACAGGTGAAGTATATCACGCAATATGCGGGGAAGGTGGGGTTTTTTTTTCGTTTTTATTGGGACGAAGCGCTACATACATGCTGCCACCGTCTTTCCAAAGAAGCCACCGCGAAATTCACATCATTACATTCGCTGAGGCGTTCGAAATCATCAAAAGAATCTGACAAAAGATCAAAAACAGACGCGTCATCTGCTCGTGGAAAATCGGGAAATGTAGAATAGACAAATGGTTGGTATGTACACGAAAAGAAATTGATTCTAGGACGGTCTTGTGGTCTAAAATACCATCAGCAACTTCGCATTCATAACGATGGTCTAAAAGGAAAGGACGAACAAAAACTAAATCTAAAACAGCATCCCCTCGTGTGTTAGTTTCAACAATCTTTTGAACAAAAAATAGAGCGAGAAGTTTGTTGTTTGTTTGTTTGTGGGGTCTAACGTCCCAAAACCACCATATGATTATGAGAGACGCCGCAGTGGAGGGCTTCGGAAATTTAGACCACCTGGGGTTCTTTAACGTGCACCCAAATCTGAGTACACGGGCCTACAACATTTCCGCCTGCATCGGTAATGCAGCCGCCACAGCCGGGATTTGATCCCGCGACTAGAGCGACAAGTCTAACAGAACTTTGCAGATTTCTACGTCATAGCCTGTGAGCGATAGAGATGGCCACAAAATACCTGGAGTGTTGAAATCACCTAGGCAGATCAAGTTAGAAGTAGATAAGAAACGCTCGTGCATAAAAGTTGTTAAAGCGAGCAGCTGATCTATGTTAGATGATGGCGAGCGGTATATTATGCCAAACACTATGAAAATGCTTCCAAAGAAGACCTTGCACCAAACAGATTCGGTATCAGGCAAACTGGGGATAACTGAAAATTTAAGATCAGACCGTAAAAATAGAGCGACACCCCTCCCCTGCCATGGCATCTGTCAGTTCTGGTGACTATAAAACCTGGGAGTGTGACTTCGCTATCGTATATATAAGCTTTAGTGCTGACATTAGAAGAAGCTTTTGCTGGGCGAGAATGAATCCTATTGAGAGTGTTAGTGTCTTCGTTCCAGTTGTGCCTAACTTGATCTATAAACACACGATCAAAACTTAAACGTGCAATGAAGCCCACACCCCGAAAGAATTGTGATGTTTTTAATAACCTCTTTCTGATTGTTCGTACGCGCAATAAATATTCTTCAGAAATGCTAAAGTTACACCCTTTAAGTTTGTAGCCGTTTTTAAGAACAGATGTTTTTTCGCGACAGCCGAGCAGCTCTGTGATAATGGGACGTGGACGATCGGCTTGCCTACGTCCAATGCTGTTACACCTTTCGATATTAGGGCAATCAATTTGCAGATTTCCTTTGACGCTTCAGAAAGGCTACACAGAAGAAGGTCAGAGGTCAGAGGATTCATCTGGTGTCTCAGCGAGGTCATGCAGCAGAAAATTATTGTGACGAGATGGGTTTTCTAGATCATCGTTCGGCATAGCGAGTTGCTTGATCTTGATTTGTAGCTGCTGAATATAGCTGTTCACTTTGTTACCAGCAGCTGTAGAAGGCGTGACGGGAAGACATTCCAATGCAAAGACACGAGTCTCCAAAACATCAAACCTAGAATTGACAACTTCATGATGCTTCATCATATGAGCTATATCTTGCGATTTACGCTGCTGACCCTTAATTAATTCGGTAAGCATTTGAGTCACTGAAGACAAGTTAGCATCCGCTGCATCAAAATCACCCGTCTCATCAGCAAAGGACAAACCACGTAAACGAGAGTTAGCTTTGTTTAACTCATTTACTTCATAAGTTCCATACTTTCGAAAGTCAACAGCCAGCATTGTGCATGGACGAGATAAATGTGATTCAAGCACAGGTACAAAAACACGATACAAATTTACACAGAAGAGCAAACAGTCGTTCCCGTATTAACCATTTCATTGAAGAGGAACTCACTGAAAAAATCCCTCGGCAATGAAGACAGATATTCAATTTCTAAACAGATACTGCAAACTGAGTCACGGGGTTCTGTTTGCACAAAGACATGTGAAATAAGAGGCGCATTAGAAGATTAATACAAAAGTTTGTTCACCGGGGCTGAGCTTCAGGAGAATTTTGAGGAAGAAGCTGACCACTTCATTGCTCTCTTGCCTCAATTATAAGATGATACACTCACTGAGTGTGGGCACGTAACCAGAGAAGAAATTAGATTTGCAATAACAACGTTGCATAAGAACAAAACTCCTGGCCCAGATGGCCTTAGCGGCGAATTTTACATTGCTTTTCAGGAACTTTTGATACCTTTTAGTGAGCAATGTTTTAAAGAGGCTTATGAACGTGGTGAACTCCTTTTCTATCAGTGAAGTGAAGTGAACGTTAACTCCCTTCTATCAGGGTCATAGAACAATAATCCCCAAAAAGTGCTGATCTTGACGCATTAAAGAAAATTCACGGATATAGGCCTACATTGTTACGTAACGTTGACTACAAAATAGTTGCTAAATTTTTGACAAATCAGCTAAAGATAGTGATTGATAAATGTGTATGTGACCACCAAAAATGTGGAATTCACGGTCGCTCTATACAGACAGACATTCATATTTTACGTTCAGTTCTTAAGTGCATTGATGCTAGCATGGACCAAGTAGCCCTCCTTGAAATGGCAATTACTAAGGCATTTGATGAGGTACAGCATGCTTTTTTGTTACGCCTCCTAAGACACCCAGAGCTGGGTGATGTACTGCACAATGATATTTCACTGTGTTATAAGAAGTGCACAACCAGCCTAATTGTAAATCGCACACTTTCCAATATTAGAGTTAAATTCACCTGTACGTCAGGGTTGGCCGCTCTCGCCTTTGCTTTTTGCAATCCATCTTGAATCATTATGTTTATGTGTGCTTCAGAAGTCTAGCACAAGATACTACTAATATAATGCTGAGGAAGTTAAGGTTCTAGCTTACGCAGATGACATTGGCTTCATTTGAGCTGATAAACCCAGTGTTCAAGAAGCAGGCAACACTACTTTCAATTTCTGTGAAGTCGCTGGCGCCACCATAAGTTTGATAAAATTAGTGGATTCTGGCTAGGCTTGTTGGCCTAAACTCATTCGGTCTTTGCGAATATCAATAGGAATGCGACTCTTATGAAGTACCTTGGTGTGCCTCTTGATAACTACTGTAACAGTGGCCCACACTGGACTATTGCGATAACTACAATCCACTGAAAGGTGGCGACATAGCCAGAATGGGAGCTTTCCATTTTGCCAGTGCGACAGCATGCAATATATTTCTTGCATAAACGCTTATTTATGTTCTGAAGGTGTTGCACTGCTCTCGTGTGCACATTCATGCCTTTCATAGAATATTTGCCTGCTTTATTTGGAGCTGTTCCGGGGAACTCATGAAAAGAGACAATCTTTTTCTTGCGCTTGAAAAGGGCGGCCTCGACCTTGTGCACTTGTTCGTGCGACAGTTGCTGTTGCGATTTTTTTAAAGACGATAGTGTTTCTTGGGGACCTTCCACGGAAACATTTTGGCATATCTGTTTGTCTGTCTGTAGACTTGTCTGTTTGCCGCCTTTACCAGTACCTCAAACGACAACAAACGGCCAATTTCCCCAGCAGCACCCACCAATACTGCTCGAAATTCAGCGCTCATACTTGTGCGATTGTCCATTAAAAAGCAATTATTCCGCATATCTGAGGCACCATAACAACACGTCAATGTTTTGTATGTGTGCCTTTATACTAAAGAAGGCACAAGTAATTCTAAGGGCCGTAGTGTTTATCCCGCTGGGATTACAGTGCAACGTGTTCCTCAAAGTAGGTGCTTCCTACGCTTTGCTAAGATGACGCGGTGGTGGCACCTGCCCATCGCTTTGCGTTCTACACCTTATCACCTCCGAGACAAGCGCACATCTTTTTCCGTGGGCACGCACGCTTTCTTTTGTTTTTGAACTGCCAGATGGCGTTCGTGTCTAGCGTGCCTCGATGCGCTCGTTCGGCTCCGCTACACGCTCGAGGCACTAATGCAGCACCTCCAGAATACCATTCACTGATTTTCTTGCGCAGAACATCAAGTAAACGTTTTGTTCTCTCTCTCCAGATGCAAGACTATCGTCTTTCGACGACATTTGCAGTGTAACATGCAGATTCAGGGCCAATTTTTTACCTCAAGGATGTGTGCAACCCCTTTTTTTAGCGGTTCTTCGCAATCGTCATGTTACCACCTTCTTTATATTGACGTCACAACAATCGTAGCTAAGAAACTGCCGTTGCGGGGATTCAAAAGAAATTGTTGATACTGCCATTTCGTAAGCCAGGTTTAGCTTGAAGTATTTGCATACTATTGGCAGAACAAATTTAACCGCCGCACTTGCGAATAACCTTTACACCCAACCCGTTTATCTAAAGCAATATTCGCTTTTGTCTTGTCACAATGTATTATTTTGTGTACGTAAAATGTGGACATCTCCTTCAGCGAAAACATTTTCCTTAAAGTGCACAATCTTGCGCTGCCAGTCAAAACGTGGCTGAATGAAAAAAAACAATATTTATTTATTATTTATTTCTTTATTCAATACTGCAGACTCGAGGTCCAAAAGGGGTGGTAATACCTATACAAATATAAATAAAATAATTGCGAAACGAAACAATAAAGGGCGAAGGAGGTTGTTTGATAGGTTATTTCATTCATCACATGTATTAGTAAGACAGTTCCATTCACGTATGGTTCTTGGGAAGTGAGAATACTTCAGTAGGTCTGTGCGAGCAAAATTGGGTGGTGGTGTCGAGTGGGCCAGCTACTAAGGGGTGTCAAATACGGGTATGGGTCTAGAGCTATTTCTTTGTTCAAAATTTCATCAAGGAATTCTAATCTAGATTTTTGTCTTCGCATCGGCAGTAATACCCTGGACAGTGAATTGTAGACTGTGCAATTAACCTGAGACCATAGAGCACTGTTTCATTCCTTGTCGTGAAGATTTATGTTTTTGGGACATTCTAAAAAGAACTATTAGTCAGCACTCATGGTATAAGGTTCATGCCATTCAAAAAGAGTCTCAGTGATTATACTCCTTATGAACTGTTTTTAATGTTGGGACTTTATTCACTATGGAAAAGCCGCTTAATTGATAGCACGCCGAGCCACCAGTGTCGACGAGATCCTTCTTCCGAGAAGCAGCTGCTCAAGTGCGCAGTGTTGTTCAGACTATGGCAGATTCATCCATGTGAGAAAGCTGCAACTGTATAGAGACAATTGAACATCTCTTGGGCCACTGTGCCTAATTTAATGCAGATAGCCGGACTCTCCAGTGCGCCTTGAATAGACTCGATGACCGGCCATTTAATGAAGCAAAGATCTCAGAATTCTGGTCGTGAAGCACATTAGCACAGAAACCACACGAGCCCTCCTGAGATACTTGACAGCAACTTCATTGAGGGACCGCCTACGAAACTTGGCATTGTGTGTGTGACGTGACATGTGTCTACACTTCTCTCTCTTTTTTTACTCCCCTCTCTCCCTCCCCATGTGTAAGGTAGCAAACTGGACGCAAAGTCTAGTTAACCTCCGTACCTTTCCTACATTTCTTCTCTCTCTCTCCCTCTCTTTTGACCCCTTTCCGGAGTGGCTTCCCTTTCGTGACGCTTGTGAGTGTTTGCCTGAGTTCTGATAAAGTATGCTGCGCGTACCTCACTCAGTTAAAGGAAGAGAAGGAGGCAGCCGGCAGAAGCAGTCGCTCATCACGTCGGCTCCGTGTTTTCTGGATGTATCTCGACGAAAATCACCATATTCAGCGGATTTCTCGTTACAAATCAACGCCACAAGTCATCGCGACCATCCTGACAAAAAATCGGGTGGGAGGACTTGCAGTTGAGCATTGTTTGCCCGTTTTTGTGTTCGCTGCGCCGGCAGAAGAGCCACCTGCAAGCGTTCGCCGTAGGCACAGCAGCTAGACACGCAGCTAGGCGTCGCGGGGAACCACGAAGAACGCGGCGCCCTACACGCTGGTTGTTTCCAGTTTCTTTACCAGATGGAAGTGACCGTGGAGGGAGAAAGCATTTAGAAAGAAGAATTTGAGAATAATACTGTGTGCGACCGGTGGGAAAGGAAAAATTACAGAGCGAATGTCAGACCAACCAAGCGAGCAGCAATTGACAGGGCAGAAGGACAAGAAATGATTAAGAAGAAAAATCTACTGTACGCGAAATTCGTGAAAACAAGACACCATAACGATCTTTCGGAATTCAAGCGGTATAGAAATTTTGTAACGAAGCACCTGAGAAAAACTAAGGATGCGTACTACGAAGCTCTCTTTAAGAGGCTTAGCACTCGTGGCGACGTGCTTTGGCGAGAAATAAATAAGCTTCTAAGTAGAAGTTGCTCTCGAGACAACGCGCTTGAGTTAAACATAGATAACAAGATAGTAAAAGGTCAAGAACTTGCTAATAAATTTAACGTGTTCTTCACAACGCTGATGTCCTCTGATTTATCAAACCCTTCTAGTGCCTGTAATAATGATTACAGGGACTTTCTAGGTGTGCCAAACATGAGCAATGCATATTTTTAAAGCACAACTCCTGAAGAAGTATTGTCTGTTTTAAGTCACTAGAAAACACTACTGCTCGGGACATAGATGACCTACAAATTAAGCCTAATAAAGCAGCACTTGATCTTTTGTTACCTGTTTTTACCCATCTGTTTGATATCTGCTTATCTACGGGAGTTTTCCCAGAAAAAATGAAGCATGCGAAAGTTAGTGTCTTATACAAATCTGGTGACCTAATTATCTTTTCTAATTATCCTCCGATCTCCATACTCCCTGTTATATCTAAAGGGCTAGAGAAAATCATATATCAACGTGTCATGTCTTTTTGTGAAAAGTACTCTATATTATCACCGCATCAATTTGGCTTCCGACGGGGCACGTCCACAAAACTGGCTCTCCTCACACAAAAAGAACTCATACTTAACTTATTTGAAAAGAAAGTGTTAATACTGGGTGTTTTTATTGACTCTTCCAAAGTGTTCGATAGAATGAACCACGAAGTACTCTATGCAAAATTGCGTCATTATGGTTTTTGGGGACTTGCTTTCTGAAATCTCATTTATCACGAAGAAAGCAATCTGCAGTTATAAATGACAGCCCATCCTCCCTACTTACCAAAACGTCGGGTGTTCCTCAGGGCAGCATATTAGGGCCCCTACTGTTTATTATTTATATAAACGACATAACAAGTGTCAGCAAATATGTGGACTTTATAATTTATGCAGAAGACACTAGTATAGTTTTTCATGGTAATGATTTAGGTAAGCTCGCAGACTCAGCCAACAACATTCTTAACGACATCTTCATATGGAGTACTGCAAATTATTTATTGATCAACAAAAAAAATTCCAAAGCTGTGGTATTCGCACCGGTTCAGAAGGCTGTCTGTCGTGGTTTGGATATATAACTCGGGCCCGAAAAAAATGAGGTTGTCAAAGAAGTTTCATCTTTAGCAGTAATGTTTAATGAAAATCTTTATTAAAATGAACACGTTAATAAAGTAACTAGAAATATAGCTAGGACGTGTGGTGCTCTCTCTAAATTTCGATAGATACTTCCAGCAAACATTAAACTTTTACTCTATAATACTGATACGCAACCGCCGGCACAGCCTGTCTGGAAGAAAGAGAAAGACGACGTTGGTGGCTGTTGTTGCTTCAATTATTTGTTTAGTTTAATATTCCTTTTTAGTTAATTATTATTTTCTATTACATCATTAGTTTTTTCATTAAGGATAAACCTTTTAATATATCTCATATAGGATACTTCTAGATTTCATGGCCAATCCCCCATAGTGGGTATGTGCCAGTGCGAAGGGGCAACAACAACAACAACAGTTGTTGATGAACTGTCGCCATCTTGTTCGCCGAGCACAGTGCATCGTATTTAACCTATTAAATACGATACCCGTAACATTATTGGTGGAGGTGGACGACTCCCGTACCTCGATGGAGACGCGCAGCGGTCGCAACACCGGGGACTCTTCGGCTACTTCAACTGCCAGTGCCTCATCCCCACCGGTCTCTCGATCCGAGTCCACAACCTACGTCACCCTGCCACCCCTGCGGGATCCTGGAACTTTCTCCGCTGACGGCACCATCGACGTTGACTCCTGGCTGCACCGGTACGAGCGAGTCAGTGCTACCCACCGCTGGGATCCGACGCTCATGCTGGCCAATGTTGTGTTCTACCTCGACGGCACGCCGCGGACATGGTTCGAAACCAACGAAGCCGAAATCACAAGTTGGGATCTTTTCAAATCGAAGATCCGTGATCTTTTCGGCGATTCATCTGGTCGTCAGCTCGCTGCCAAGAAGACTCTCGCCACTCGCGCCCAGACGTCTACTGAATCGTACGTGTCATACATTCTTGACGTCTTGGCGCTTTGTAGCAAGGTCGATCAGCGCATGTCAGAAGACGAAAAAGTTAACCATGTCCTCAAAGGGATTGCTGACGATGCCTTCAACCTGCTGGTTTTTAATAATGTCACGACCATCGACACGATCCTGACAGAATGCCGCCGTCTAGAACAGGATAAAGCCCGCCGCGTCACCCACGGCATCACGCGCCTGCCGAACACAGCTGCTACTTCCTCGTGTGATGACTCCGTCCGCCAAGTTCCCCGATGTGACAACCTCACCCGCATCATTCGTCGTGAGGTCGAGGCAGCCCAACCAGTAGCTACTCCATTTCCAACGCCTGATCCTTCACCGACCACAATCTCACTGATACAAGCCGTCGTTCGTCAAGAATTATCGAATGTCGGCCTACACCCCATTCAACCAGTCTACTCTGCCGAGCCTTTTTATCGTCGTCCATCCGCTCCTCGATATGGTTCCAACTACTCTCGACAGCGCAATTTGTCCGAATGGCGTACACTGGACGACAAGCCCATATGCTTCAACTGCCGACGTGTTGGTCATATTGCTCGCCACTGCCGCAATCACTGGGCTCCGCCGGCACGCTATGGGCCTCCTACCCAAGCCACTTCTGACCACCAGTCGTCCTCAACATTTGATTTTGGTTCCCCTATGCCGACCACATCCTCTGATCCTGCCGCACCTCTGACGAGACCTCGCTACGCCCGCTCGCCATCCCCTGCTCGCCGTCAATCTCGTTCGCCCCCACAACGCCGTCCTGCCTCTCCGACCTATTCGCAGCGCCCCTGACCGGAAAACTAGGCAGTGCATCTTCTGGAGGTGAAGCTGCATTGACGACGACCTCTGCAAGAAATCCTCGTGTGACATTACCGACCACCCGGAATCTGTTGAACGTTACTTTAGACAATGTACCTGTGCGCGCGTTGATCGATACTGGCGCGCATGTGTCCATAATAAGTGCTGCTCTTCGTCGCCGCCTAAAGAAAGTTGTCACACCCGCCTTGAACCGAGCCGTTCGAGTCGCCGACGGGGGAACTGCCGCGATTATCGGCATGTGCTCCGCCCGTGTGACTATCGCCGATAGAAGCACTGCTGTTCTTTTCACCGTTATAGAAAACTGTCCTCATGAAGTAATTCTAGGCATGGATTTTCTCACCGCTCACTCGGCCCTTATAGATTGTTCAGCCGGCTGTCTTGACCTTGAAATGCCTCTACTTTCTGATCTGACCAACCCACCCCAAAGTCGCCTTTGCTGCATTGATTTCGCACGCCTTCCGCCTAACTGTGTCACACATATCAACCTCTTCTCTACACCACCTGTACCTGACGGTGAATACATGGTGGCACCAATTCATGCCGTGATGCTTACGCATGGCGTCGCTGTTCCGCACACCATTTTGACAATCGTTGAAAACCGCACATGCCTTCCTATTGTCAATTTCGCCCACACAGCCCAAATTCTTCCACAAGGTATCTCCCTGGCCGAAATTACTGCTCTACAAGACCATACGGTTGAACCCTTCAGAGTGGATGATTGCTGCACCTCAGACAATGAACCAACTCTATCACGTTCATCGGGCGTCGACGTTGACCACATGGTACCATCAGACCTCGCTCCTGATCAAGCGGAAGCCCTTCGTCACGTCCTAGAGTCTTATAGTGACATTTTCGACTTCGCCAGCACGGCTTTAAGCCGAACGAGTGTTGTTACTCACCGCATCAATACTGGTGACGCGAGTCCCATTCACCGACGTCCATACCGTGTTTCCGCGTCCGAGCGCACCGTCATACAACGGGAAGTCGAAAAGATGCTTGCAAAAGACATAATCGAACCCTCTTGTAGCCCCTGGGCTTCTCCTGTCGTCCTGATCAGAAAGAAGGATGGAACATGGTGCTTTTGTGTAGATTATAGGCATCTCAACAAAATTACGAAGAAAGATGTTTATCCGTTGCCTAGAATCGACGATGCCTTAGACTGCCTTTACGGTGCTACGTATTTTTCCACTATCGACCTTCGATCTGGCTATTGGCAGATCGCTGTGGATGAGATGGACCGTGAGAAGACCGCATTCGTCACTCCTGACGGACTTTATCACTTCAAAGTTATGCCCTTTGGTCTCTGTAATGCGCCGGCCACATTTGAAAGAATGATGGACTCGTTGCTCCAAGGGTTTAAATGGTCAACCTGCTTATGTTATCTAGACGACGTTATCGTTTTCTCGCCCACATTCGACTCCCATCTCAAACGTTTATCGGCGATTCTTGAAGTTTTTCGTCGAGCCGGACTTCAACTGAACTCGTCGAAATGCCACTTTGCTCGTCGTCAAATAACCGTACTTGGCCACATCGTCGATGCCGCAGGAGTCCGCCCAGATCCCGAGAAAATTCGCGCCGTCACGGACTTTCCTGTTCCGAAGTCAACAAAGGACGTTCGCAGTTTTGTGGGCTTGTGCTCCTACTTTCGACGGTTTGTTAAGGACTTCGCCATCATTGCACGCCCACTCACAAACCTCCTGAAGAAGGACACCCCGTTTTTCTGGGGCGCTGATCAAGCCTCATCTTTTTCCCAGCTCACGACGCTCCTTACAACAACGCCGATTTTAGCCCATTTCGATCCATCAGCTCCAACCGAGGTTCGCACTGACGCTAGTGGGCATGGCATCGGAGCAATGCTAATGCAACATCAACGCGGACATGACCGTGTTATAGCATATGCAAGCAGCCTGCTATCTACAGCCGAGCGCAACTATTCAATCACGGAACGTGAGTGTCTCGCTCTCGTGTGGGCAGTCGCCAAGTTTCGCCCATACTTATACGGGCGTCCATTCCGGGTAGTTACCGACCATCACGCGCTCTGCTGGCTGGCCTCACTCAAGGATCCCACAGGACGCCTCGCTCGTTGGTCCCTACGATTACAAGAATACACGTTCACCGTAACGTACAAAACAGGGCGGTCACACCAAGATGCTGATTGCTTATCACGCTACCCTGTGGAAGAGGCTGCCCATACTGACACCTTTCCAGACATTCTGTCTGTGACGCAGCTACTCAACCTTGGCCACGAACAACGCCTGGATGCTTCACTGCGAACCATCATTAGCAAGCTTGAGTCAAGGCCTCGCGACGCATCTCTACAAATGTTCTTGGTAAAAGACGGCATCCTGTATCGCCGTAACCTCGATCCATATGGCCATGACTTGCTCCCCGTCATACCAGCACATCTTCGTGCGACTGTTCTCAACCAACTTCATGACGCTCCTTTGGCGGGCCACTTGGGCGTCTCTCGCACATACGACCGTGTACGTCGTCGTTTCTTTTGGCCTGGTCTTGCCCGCTCTGTTCGACGCTACGTCGCCGCTTGTGAACCCTGCCAGCGCCGCAAAAAGCCATCTTCGCTACCAGCTGGATTCCTTCAGCCCATCGACATTCCCTTTGAACCTTTTTTTCGAGTTGGCCTCGACCTGCTTGGCCCATTCCCGATCTCCAGCTCAGGCAACAAATGGATCGCTGTCGCCACTGACTATGCGACACGGTACGCTATCACACGAGCACTTCCGACGAGTTGCGCAACCGATGTGGCGGACTTTCTGGTATATGATATTATTTTAGCTCCACGCCAACTTCTCACTGACCGGGGCCGCACCTTCCTATCAGCTGTCGTTGAAGAAATCCTGCGCTCTTGCTCGGCCAAGCACAAGTTTGCCACTTCGTACCATCCGCAAACGAACGGTCTTACGGAGCACCTCAACCGCACCATAACCGACATGCTTTCCAAATACGTAGTGGCCGACCACCAGGACTGGGACGTTCATTTGCCATTTGTGACGTTCGCATATAATTCGTCACGTCACGACACTGCCGGCTATTCACCATTCTATCTTCTATACGGCCGAGAACCCGCCCTACCATTTGACACCTTGCTGCCCTCGGTCACGGAGTATGCCGGCGAAGCCATCACGCGAGCCGACCATGCACGCCAACTCGCCCGCAGCCGCCTGCAGGCTTCACAGGAGCACCAAAGACAGCTCTACGATTCCCATCATCGAAACGTGCACTTTTCACCGGGTTCCCTTGTCCTCCTCTGGTCCCCCACTCGGCGTGTAGGGCTTTCTGAAAAACTGCTGTCACGCTACACTGGACCATACCGCGTCGTTCGCCAGGTGACTGACGTTACATACGAGATCGTGCCAGCCGATTCAACGTCATCATCGTCACCTTTGAGTGACATCGTGCACATAGCCCGACTCAAGCCCTATCACCCTCCTTCTACCGCATCCGAGTTGCTCAAGCACCGAGACGGTGCTTCTACCGCCGGGGGGTTATGATACGCAACCGCCGGCACAGCCTGTCTGGAAGAAAGAGAAAGACGACGTTGGTGGCTGGTTGTTGATGAACTGTCGCCATCTTGTTCGCCGAGCACAGTGCATCGTATTTAACCTATTAAATATGTTACCCGTAACAATACGTTGTTTTCATCTCGCATAAACTATTGTAGTCTAGTGTGGGCAGATACATCTAAAGCAAATCGGAACAAAATATTTTTACTGCAGAAAAAAGCAATTCGTCATATTGCAAACGTACCATACGACGCACATACAAGTCATTTATTCAGAGATTATAAGATTTTACCCATCGATCACATACACAGCTTCAACCTTATTATGAAATACAAACAAAGCTTGCTATCAAACAACGCTTGTTTTCTTAAACTGTGTAACCTCTGAAAAAATACCCAATCCTATAATGACATTCGGAAAAGGCCTTCCTAGTTCGCTCCTTATTCGCGAACTAATCACGGTTTGAGAAGACTTGAACACTGTATTCCAGCTTGTTTTAACGTGTTTGAAAATAAAAACATCGACATCTTTAATATACATAAAAAACAACTTAAGAGCCTTCTCATCCAAAATGGCGGCGTGTAGTTTAGCTTCTTCTAGTTGTCCGGCTACAATACTTTATGTAAAAGAAACACCCTATAATAGTGCTCGTGTGTAACATGGCATCCCATGATGTTTGCTTTCTTGGACATTTTTTTTCGTTGCTTTTTTTACGAGTAAAACATGCAACATTTCACTCGTCATTGTTTTCCTTGTGCATTAAAACTTATGCTTTTCGCATATCCAGTGTTTTGTAAACGTTGCATAATCTTTTTGTAATACTTTGGTAGCCGTTTAGCAACGTGTGCATTGTTTCATGATTTACCGCACGCTGTTTTCTTTTGTTTTTTGTTGTTTTTCTCTCTTTGTGGTTTGCTTATTTTATGAAAACCGGAAACTGATGTAATTTTGATGCATTTTTTTATTTCCTAATTTCTTGAAGTTCTGAAAATCGACTTCAAATTGTTTTTTTTTCATGTTTTGTGCTCTGCGGATTTTGGTAATGCCAAGTGAAAAGGGGTAGGAGCCTCGTCAAGCTGCTAATACAGCAGCTTTTTGCTCTTATCCTTGCGTTTTCTTTTTCGCAACTCTGTGAAGAAAATGCTCAATAAAACTGAAACTGAAATTGAAACTGAAATTGAGAGAACAACGGCTTCGCCAAATCACCAGAGGTAGCAGAATGCTGCCCCTTTCAAGGGAAGATGACAAGATAATTGTTAGACCTCGTGGGGACTTCGCGCCAGTGACCACGGTGCCGCCCGCATTGCCAACAGCGTCTACGAGGCGGCCAATATACCAAGGGAAGTCAGAGCAAGACACAATCTGCCTCAACTACCAACAAAACATCGGTGTGGTCAGCACTCTTGTCGTAGAACCTGCCAACAGATACCAGCGAATTGTTTGTATTAAAATAGGCACGCAAGCTTTTGAAGACAGCGTTTATAAAGCAGCCCCAGAAAATACCTCCAAGAGAGTGATCCGGTTAATACCGCTAGAAGACACTGCCCGAGATCTAACTGAAAACGTCGTAAGCCCAAGGAACCCAACTGCGCTCGTGGCCAAGCGAATGGGCAATACCACCAATGTGATTGTACTATTCGACGGCTACCGTTTGCCAAGCTACGTGAAATACGGTGGGGCATTGCTCTGATGTTTGTTGTACAGAAACCAACTGGACGTGTGCTACCACTGTGGACGCTTGGGGCATAGGGCAGATGTTTGCCGCAACCCTAAAGATAAGATCTACCGAGGCTGCAGGATGCCAAATCCTCCCGAAAGCTACGAATGCAAGGCCAGGTGCCAGCTGTGCGAAGAACACCACCCCACAGCAGAGCGAACCTTCAAAGCAAGGTAAAAGACACCAATCCTAGTGTGGAAACGCTGCTCGGAAAGAGCCAGACAAGAACAAGAGAACGCGTCCTTCGCCGCACATGACAGGCCATCTCACGCCAATGCAGCAAGGAACAACATATCGGAGTCTTCTCTCAGTTTGCCGCATGAGAGGAAAAGCCGCTCTAGGTCCAGGAACCGCTCCAGGTCAAAGTCACGCTCTCAGTCAAGGGCCAAGGAACCGCAATACCCCGGCGGCGATACATCGTTCAAGGTGAGCTGAAAAGACAGGGTCAGGGGGATGCGAGCGAAGGTGGAGGCTGCTTCTGACCAAAAGTCACAAAACTCGAGGCAGAGTTCGAACAACTGAACCAAGTGATTCTATAGAACAGTCAGTTAATTGCTGCGATGAGGGAGGAGAATAAAAATTAAGGGAATTAAGGGAATAAATGGCAGCAGTGGCGAACTACGTTCACAGCGTCTAAGGCTTTTTTTTCTGCATTCTTGCCGCAGATCACTTCTGCGCAGCCTGCACAGCGCACCCGATCTTCCTGGACAGTTGGACACGTGTCGGCCGATTTTCACCGACTCCGTGCAGCACAAGGGGGCGTTGACAGCGGCCGCGTCAGTGTTTCTGCGCGAGTGCGACTGCCATAAAAGCACCGTCTCAAGCATCGAGGCCTTCATTTGGCAGCAGTGGCGAACTACGTTCACAGCGTCTAAGGCATTTTTTTCTGCATTCTTGCCGCAGATCACTTCTGCGCAGCCTGCACAGCGCACCCGATCTTCCTGGACAGTTGGACACGTGTCGGCCGATTTTCACCGACTCCGTACAGCACAAGGGGGCGTTGACAGCGGCCGCGTCAGTGTTTCTGCGCGAGTGCGACTGCCATAAAAGCACCGTCTCAAGCATCGAGGCCTTCATTTGGCAGCAGTGGCGAACTACGTTCACAGCGTCTAAGGCATTTTTTTCTGCATTCTTGCCGCAGGTTGGTGCAAAGACTTTTACTGTTCCGTTTATATTTTTCAAAGATACATTGTCACTGCTGCCAAGCTGCGTCATTTCTGTTATATTTTGCCGTGTGTTGTGTGTTATTTTTGTTACCCGTAGTTTCTTTTTGTCATGTCGAAAGAAATTGCAAAGATTAAGGAAGATGTCAAGAACGATCTCTTGAAACTAAGAGATGAGTTTAAACAGGAAATGAAGATGTCGCGGGAATCGTTCGAGAGGGAACTCAGAAATGAAATGCGTGAATTTCGAACTGAACAACGCAACGTTGCTCAGAGCCTTGAGTTTGCTTATAAAACTATAGAGGATTTGAAAATCCAGCTGGCTGCTGCAGCAGCAAAAAATGCTGAATTAACCACGAGAAACAAGGAACTGCAGGTGAAATGCCAGACTCTTGAGACCCATACAGGGGACCTAGAGAGACGGCTGGTTCACCTAGAGCAGTATTCCAGAAACTCAAACATCGAAATTCAGGGTGTTCGAAAAGAAGAAAATGAGGATGTTCTGAGTGTCCTCTCAAAAATCGGGGAGGCTATTGGTGAGCCTGTTCAGGGGTCTGACATAGAAATATGTCATCGGGTGCCTACCCGAAATCCGGACCGCAGTAACATTATAGTTCAGTTTAAGTCTCGGGCGAAACGAGACCTTGTACTAAAAAAAGGAAAGAAGATGCGCATCCGCAACAATGACATCGGAGTGTCAGACTCTGCGCAGATCTACATAAATGAGCATCTCTGTCCTGCTCTGAAGCGTCTTCTAGGCATGGCAGTAAAGCGCAGGCATGAAAAGCACTGGAAGTCTGTTTGGTGTTTCAGTGGTAAAATTTTTGCGCGGAAGTCTGATGATTCAGATGCCATACAGATATCTCGCGAAGCTGATCTTGAAAAAATAAACTAGTAGAAGTATCACGTCCTGTACAGAAAAAAAAAAAAAGGATCGAAATGAACTACCATAACCTTGCTCTACCACAAAATATCTCGCTACATTGTCGATTGCAGAAAACCACTTTACATCTGAATGCACGTTCCGCAGTTGGGAAAAAAGATGACATTACTTGCTTTATCAACCAGTTCTCGTTTAAGTTTGACATAATCATGATGACAGAGACATGGTACTACGATGGCTGTGATATGCTTCGTCTGGACGGTTACTCGCGATTTTTTATTAATCGTCCGAATCGCCGAGGAGGGGGCGTTTGCATCTTTGTTGACGCTTATCGGACCCATGAACTTGTTTCCGATTTTTCTGTGATTACGGATGACTTTGAATTTTTAACACTTAAAACTGACTCAGAAATTGTTGCTGCTATTTACCGTCCCCCAAATGGGAACATCGTGAATTTTCTTAATTTTTTTGAGTCTTTCTTAGAATATATCAACTCAAACAAATATCGGTTTGTGTGCGGTGGTGATTTTAATATAAACCTTTTGGAAGACACTCAAAGCACGTGCGAGTTCATATCGTGCCTTCACTCATCTGGATTTACAAATCTAATATCAACGCCAACTCGTATCACAATAACCAGTTCATCACTGTTAGACATGATGATTACGAATGCTGACACACTTGTTTCTAACGCCGGTACTATTTCATCAGACATAAGTGACCACTGTCCAGTGTTCATGCAATACAGTTCCTCAAAAACAGAAAAGAGGCGTCAACATCAGACTGTACAAGTACAAAATATCACTGATGGGTCACTGCAGGCTTTCAAGCGTGCCGTTAGCATGCATGACTGGTCTTTCGTTTATATGATTAGAGATGTTCATGAAGCGTACTTAAAATTTATAGAATCTTTTACAAATATCTACCTCATTCATTTTCCTTTTAAAACGTTTAAACCGTCAAAGAAAATAAGAAAACCTTGGGTCACATTTGCTATTAGGCGTTTGATAAATCGAAAAAATAAGCTTTTCCATGCATTCTTGAAATCGCGAGAGGAAGAATTACTACAGCAGTATAAAGCTTTCAGAAATAAACTAAACAGCGCTCTTCGAAAGGCGAAGATAGCGTATTATGAAAAATTGTTTTCTGGTATCTGTACAAGGTACCCCGATGCAGCTTGGAAAGCAATAAACAGTGTTTTAGGACGCCACAAGGCAGACTTCATGCCACGTGAAATTACGTTAAATAATCGTGTACTAACTGGTGCACTACTTGCCGATTCTTTCAATAAATATTTCACTTCTGGTATACCGCCAGTTAAGAATACCCTGCAAATGACTAGCTCAATTATTAGAAATGCTGAAAGCATATTTCTCAACCCGGCAGACGAACCAGAAGTATTCAGAACATTTATGAGTCTTAAGAATAGCAGTGCATTAGATATTGACAATCTTCAGATCGGTCCCATAAAATTTGTTTTAGAGCATTTAGCCCCTGTACTTGTGTACATATTTAATTTAGCAGTAGAGTCCGGGGAATTTCCCCGTGAAATGAAGCGCTCTCGTGTGTCTGTTCTGTTTAAAGGTGGCGACAAAAACATGCTGGGAAATTATCGCCCAATATCGATTATTCCGGTGTTTGCTAAGGGTTTCGAAAAAATGCTACATTCCAGATTATCCAACTTTTTCACTAGAAGTGACATTATAAGCGACGCTCAGTTTGGTTTCCGTAAAGGAAGGTCTACGGAGTTAGCTTTGTTAAGGCTAAAAGAAATTATTTTAGAGAACATCGAAAACAGGCTATTTACATTAGGTTTGTTCATTGATTTCACCAAGGCTTTCGATTCCATTGACCATAGCACGTTACTTCTTAAGTTAGAAATCTATGGTGTTCGAGGCACTCCCCTGGCTTTAATAAAATCATATTTAGCAGAACGATCACAATGTGTGTGTTTAGGTAACCATCACTCATCTTCATTGCCTGTCAGTAGAGGTGTCCCGCAGGGAAGTGTATTAGGGCCCCTTCTTTTCAATGTTTTTATAAATGATATTGTTAATATCAACAAGTCGGTAAAATTTATAATATATGCTGATGATGCCACGGTCTTGTTTTCCGGCGCAGATACAGATAGGTTGATAGAAAGTTGTAATCGTTTCTTTTGCAATATTACATCATGGTCACTATCAAATAAACTTAAAATTAACCCTAAGAAAACGAAGGTTATAATATTTAGAGCTAGAAATAAATTTCTGAACGTTAAACAAGATATTATTTGTGCAGATCAAAAAATAGATATTGTAGAAGAACATAAAATTCTCGGTGTAACATTTTCATCTCATCTAAGTTGGGACTCTCACGTAAGTCATTTATGCAAGAAACTTTCTTTTACAGCGGGAGCTCTGTCGCGTTGTCGAGAAATTCTCCCTACACAAATAAAAGTCAGCATATATCAAGCACTGTTTCAATCACATATAAGTTACTGCAGTCTGGTTTGGCTTACTACAACTCAACGCAACATCAACAGAATATTGGTTTTGCAGAAGAAAGCTGTCCGTCACATTGCCAACACTGGTTATTTATCACCGACATCGACATATTTTCGCAAGTACAGTATAATTAAAATCCAATATATGTACGAGTTCCGTATCCTACGATCATTTTACATATGTTCTTCTTCATTTAAACAATTTATCGAGTTAACTGCTGCACTGCAACGCAACAGTCATGCTATCAATACTCGTAATGTAGGAGGATGGCTCATACCGCGCTTTCGCACTGACTATAAACTGCAGTCATTGAAATATAACCTCCCATGCATTCTTAAAAAGCATAATCATTTACATAAACCTGCGCTAAATACATTACGTGAAATATTTCTGAATTACTAATGTATTTCAATTATTTGTTAATGTTGTACTACATTTCACTGTATATTGTTGTATATGATTAGCTATCATGCTTTCTATTATTATATTGTGTTGATATTAGTGTTTCGTGTAGTTTACTGCTAGAATTACAGGTGTACTATTGCTTGTACTATTACAGGTGTACTATTGACTGTGTTCCTTGTACTTGTAGTATTAAAAATTTCTTTTCTGTAAATAAATTTTGGTATTCTGTTGGTCTTGTTCGTTGTTAGAGATGTGTTTTAGTCAAAAAATCATTCCCTGTTACGCTTACACAGATATTGTTATATGCTTTGTTTTTGTAAATATTTTTGTACAATGTGTGATATATCTTGTAATTTGGTGCAAATATTTTTACCGGTCACTTGTTGCCATGTCATTGGTCTTCTGGGCCCTAGTCAAGCTGTTTCATTACAGCTTTTAGCCCAGGAGACCATCCAGAATGTAATGTTTTCGTTTATTCTGGAAATAAAAGAAAAAGAAAGAAAAAGAAATAGCTACAGAACAGGCACAGTACATTTCTATGACGCAATAATTATAACACAGGATAGTGTAACCAGTGCGGGGGAGAGAACTGATTCCCCTCTCCCAAAACGTAAGGCTTTAGAGAAGAACGACGATAGTACTAGCAAGCACGAAAAAGACCAAGACTGCGAACATGTTGCACAAAGGTCAAGAGGAATATAAAGATTGCGTAGAGTTACGAGTAAGCAAAGTTGAAGAAGCTGTGAAAGTTCAAATTGAGGCAATAAACGCCATTAGGGAAACCATGGGAGCGCAAATCAAAGAGTGGGGAACGGCTATTATGCAGCAAATTACCACAGTTATACAACAACAATAGCTTCACCGGCAACTAGATAGGTTGTCTACTAGGGTAAGAGAACTTTAAAAATGCCCCTTTGCTACAGTCCTACAAGCCAGTGGAGTAGCACCCTTTAAATCAATCATCAACCCTCCGCTACTAAAGCCGGCTATTATGAACCCAGCGCCTCCTCGGCCGTGATTGCCGCCATGGATAGAAGCAAAAAATACGTAATATGGCATTGAAATTGTACGAGTTACAAAAACAAGAAAGCCATTCTACACCAGTATCTTAAAGATAAAGAAAACAAGATATCATCATATTACAGGAGATGCACGGTCTCGCTAAGTTGTCTGGCTACCGCTCTATTGGCAGTGCCGAGGGGGAGACTAAAGCCCTTACAACTTTAGTGTGGGGGATCCAACGGAAGTGCAACACAGCACACAGGTTACCGATATAGAAAAGACACTAATTGAAATTACACCCACATGAAAAACGGAGGACAGTGTGTTGATCCTAAACGTGTACAGTAGCCCGAAATTCACACGGCACTGATTTTTTACTCTCTTTAAGCGCAGGCTTACCATAGCGGATGACCGAGTTGTAATAATCGGAGTCGACTTTAATGCTCCTCATTGTACATGGCGTTATTAACAAGTCCACCCCAAGGGCAGGAATCTTTGGCTGGACTCGCAGCAGGAAGGGCTAACGCTCATCACTGCCCCACAGTACCAACTAGGCTAGGGAAGTGTCTGTGATGATACCACACCCGACCTTACTTTTATAAAGAACACGCAATCTGCGCAATGCCTGGATACACAGCAAGACTTTGGCAGCGATCATTCTATCATTGAAATCTAGCTTATTTGGGGGCCCAACAAACACAGGGGCAAACAGCTTAGGCTAGTTGACTGGGTTAAATTCAGAAGTACGCAAGAGGGTATCACAGAAAGCATTACAAACATTTACCAATGGACAGCTAATCTAAAGAAGCATATTTTGGAGGCAACAAAAATAGTCCCACCGGAAGCTAAGTTTGTAATTCTGAACAGTAAGCTATTACGCATGTGGAAAGCCAAACAAGGGCTACAAAAACGCTGGAAAATGCAGAAACATAACAGAACACTAAGAAAAAAGATAGCCACACTTAACAAGGAAATCGAACGATACGCACAACAGCTTTATTGGCAACAATTGGAAGAAACTTGTACCACCGTGGACAACCAACTGAGCCTAGGCAAAACGTGGAGTTTACTTTCACACCTCCTAAACCCAGAAGACACAAAAACGGTACACAAACAAAATATGAACAAAATTCTACATGCCTCTAAAGGCACAAAAAAAAACCTTTCTCAAAGAGGTCGCGCTTAAATACATACATCCCAGGCACCACCATGCGCCCACGCCGATTACGTAAGAGCGTCGATTCCTGATCATGATGAAGAATTCAACGAAACCAAGATACGAGCAGCTCTACACAAACTAAATACTACGTCAGCACGAGGCCCAGACACCATTACGAACAAAACACTGCAAAACCTAGGCGGTACGTCAATTGGCAAATTAGCAGACTTTAATAATGAATGCTGGAGACAAGGCCACATACCGCAGCAATGAAAAACGGCGCACGTCGTGCTTATACCCAAGCCTGGCAAACGCTTACAGCTTGAAGGCCTAAGACCTATCTCACTAGCTTCTTGCCTAGGTAAGGTAATGAAGCACGCCCTACTGGCCCCATTGACTAACTACCTAGAGGACATTAACGTTCTGCCATGTACAATGATAACATTTCGGAAAAATCTCTGTACACAAGACGCGACGCTACAATTAAAACGAGATCATAGATGACCCCAGCTTATAAAACTAGCCATCGTCGGGCTTTATCTAAAAAAGGCATTTTATAATGTCACCCACCAAGCCATACTGAATCATGTCACTAAATTAGGTTTAGATGAGCGGACGTATAATTACATCCCGAACTTCCTAACGGATAGAGAAGCCAAAATTGTTGTAACACGCCTCATGAACGAGGAAATACCTATGTGCAGGCACACCCCAAAGATTATTTATTTATTTATTTATGTATTTATTTATTTATAATACCTCAAGGGCCCCAGTCAAGGGGTGACATGAGGAGGTACACAGTTCACAAACAGATGATTTGTTCGATGGCTTCTTTGAAATCGGCGATGCTGGAGTGGTGCACGATGTCAGCAGGAACATCGTTTCATTCTTTTGATGTTCTAACAAAAAATGAAGATTGATGGGCAGTGGTATGCGCACGGGGTAGATAAACCGCTTTCGAATGGCTGATACGGCTTGAAAGACGATGGGCTGGAACGATAACATGGTTTAGGTGCAATGCATGATAAAATATGTGAAACAAACACAGTCTTGAAATTTTGCGGCGTGAAGCTAAGTTAACCATGTTAGCTTGAGATTTTAGTTTGGTGGCGCTGCTAAGATAGGAATAGTCAGAATAAATGAATCTGGCTGCACTATTTTGGATAGTTTCAAGCGTTTTAATAAGAGTTATTTGATGGGGATCCCAGATGGCACATCCGTATTCTAGCTTCGGGCGGACTAGTGTTAGATAGGTTAAAAGTTTAACAGAAGGTGGGGCTAGATGTAAGTTTCTTCTGATATAGCCAAGCACGCGGTTGGGGTGGGGTCATTAGTGATGCTCATAGTGTGGGAGGACCAGGTCAGATCCGAAGTTAGAGTGATACCGAGGTATTTACATGAATTAGCTGGTGTTATTTCAGAATCAAATAGGAAGTATTTATTGGAGGAATAGGATTGACGGCGATGGAAGGAAATGACACAAGTTTTCTTTATGTTAAGGGACATCATCCATTTTCGCACCAAGATTGAATCAAACAAAGATCAGACTGTAGGTTGACAGGGTCGTTAGAATTGTGAATAGGACGATAAATGACACAGTTGTCTGCGAACAGACGAATTTTCGACGCTAAGTTATTGGGGAGGTTGTTAATATAGATTAGGAATAGTAGACGACCAAGGACCGTGCCTTGAGGTACGCCGGAGGTTACAGCGGATAGGGAGGAGCGATGGTAATTAGCACAAACGAACTGCTTACGGTTAGTCAAGAAGTCACATATCCAATTAAAAACAAGACAATTAAGGTTAAGACGTGAAAGCTTCAAAAATAATCTGTTATGAGAAACTATGTCAAAGGCCTTTTTCGAAATCAATGAAAATGGCGTGTACAGGTATGTTATTACCCAGGCTAGAACTCAGGTCGTTAACGAACAGGGCGAGTTGAGTGTCACATGAAAGTCCTTTTTGAAAATCGTGTTGGTTAGGGTGAAAGAAATGTACTGAACGTAGAAAATTTACTATGTGGGAATAAATTATGTGTAACACTAATTTAGAGCATACACTTGTGATGGATATGGGGCGATACTTACATGGTGAAGATGAAAGACCTTTTTTCGGGACAGGAACGATCTTACCAAGCTTACAGTCTTCCGGCACCACTCCGCATGAAATGGACTGCTGAAATATGTGCGAAAGAATAATGCTTGTTATAGGCTTAGTGCTTTTCAGAATTTTGGAATTGATACCATCCATTCTCGCGGATGACGTTAGTTTCAATTCGTCAATTAGTTTTGCAATACCGTATGAATCGAATGTAATGCCTGGCATGACAGGATGATCAAGAAATGGAGAGTCTGGAAGCGGGCTGCAAGATTCAGGGGTAAATACGGAAGAGAAGGCAGTATTTAGCACTTGAGGGGTAACATGTTCTGGTATAGGATCGCCGTGTTCATCAAGTAAGGATAACGTTTTTGTGGGGTTGGGGTTAATGGCTCAATGATATCACCTATCTTATTTAACTTAGTCCTAACTGGCCTCCCAAGTAGATTAGAAAAGATAGAAAGTTTGCAGTATACAGTATATGCAGATGATATTACTCTGTGGGTAAGCAATGACAGCAATGATAAATTGAACAACGTTTACAAGAAGCAATCGACACCTTCAGAGCAATACCTAGAAGGAACTGGTCTCACGTGCTAAGCTAAAAAATTTGAGCTGCTACTATAGTGACCAACATTAAAAGGCCTACCTCCCAAGCAACACAACACATATACCTATGCATACATACAACGTAAAACACGAGATGGACCTACCATACTCATTGTCGACAAGATAAGGCTACTGAGCTTAATAATAGAAGCCAAAGGCACCAACAGAGAAACGGTACGCAATATCGAAGCGAAGGTTTCTCAAACGATGCGCCTAATCAAAAGAATCACGAATAAGCATAGCTGAATGAAAGAGGCAAATGTCATATGGCTCATCCACGCGTTTGTCATCAGCCACATTACGTATGTTTCTGCATATCATAGAAGGTTCGCAGCAGAAAAAATGAAATAAACAACCTCATAAGAAAAATCTACAAACAAGCGCTGGGGCTCAAGAAAAGCACAAGTACAAAGAGGCTGTTGGAGCTAGGTTTACATAATACACTTGAGGAACTGATGGAGGCGCAACGTATTGCACAGCACGAGCGCCTCTCTAAACCCAAGACTGGTAGATGCATCCTGGAAAAATTAGGCAACACTTACCACACACGAGTTTGCAACTAATGCGAAATTCCTTGTGAAGTACCGGCTAAGCTCACTGTGCCTCCATTACTTAAAAACATGCATCCCGTGCACAACGCAGGTAGAAGACTGAGCAGAGCCAAGACGATGACAAAGAGCTACGAAAAGAACAAAGAAGCGGTCTTCGTAGAAGCCGCTCGTTACAAACACAAAAACTGCTTCGTCGTGGCTGTAGTTAACCACAAGAAACAATGCAGCACCAGTCTGACAATACACACGAGACGCGTTGAAAAGGTGGAAGAGATAGCTATAGCTTTGTCTATATCACACACTGACGCGTGTTATATAATCAGCGATTCACAAGCAGCTGTACACAACCTTGCTAATGGCAGAATCTCTCCTGAAGCACTGTGTATTCGTAGAACAGGCAAACCAGCCAATACGAATGACGCGTTTGCATTCTCTGGTTCCCAGCCCACATACCCGACACCACGGGAAACATCAACCCTAACGAGGTGGCACACGAGGTACCTCGGGGACTCAGTTTCTAGGCTACGACGAATGTGTATCTCTCGTCAGAATTTCCAAATGTGCGGGAGGTGGAGGACGGAGTGACAATGTTTAATGAAATTACGAAACATTATAAATTACAGAGGCGTGTTTACCCCCCTTCTCATCATAAACTCAACAGGGCACAGTCAGTTCAATGGCGACAATTACAAACCAGATCCCATCGAAATCTACCGCTAATAAATGTTATGTATCCAGAGATCTATGCGACCGCTCAATGCAGAAATTGTCAGGCACGAGCTTGCTTAGAACGTATACTATGAGAATGCCAGGGAATAAAACACAGTAATGAGAACGCGGCCTCCACCGACAGCCTCCGCGCGCGTTGGCTGGCCGTGCTGCTTAGTTCAGCCCTGGACGATCAGCTATGGGCAATCCAGCGGGCCGAGGAAGCCGCTAGGAGGCAAGACCTTCTAGCCGACACCTAGGTGGGAGTCCAGCCCACTAACATGCCGGATACAAAATAAAGTTTATTCCTTCCTTCCTTCACTCAGTTACGCCGGTGCTTGTGACTTGCTGTCAAACTTGGCTTAGGCAGGCTTGATGTCGGGAAAGCAATCGTGTTAATAAGAGTTATAAAGCGTTTTGTAACAGCGAAAGAACAACCAGTGGGCGCAAAATGCAAATAGCGTAACGAGTGGGCCGCCCAATGCTCCAAACCGCCACAAAAGGAAGGAAGAAAGTGCCCCGAAACGGTGGCACACACCCACAGTGAAGGATTGGCCAAGAACCGGGTAGTTATGAAGAAATACTTTTAATTTATTGGCTCACAGTTCTTAAACTACTGAAAAAGGGCAAAAATAAAATGAGAAATGGACAAACAAATATAACGAATACAGAAAATGAAACAGATGGTTTCACCACAAACAATGAGTAAACGAATGAATGAGCAATTTGAAAAAAAAAAGGTAATCTAGGAGTAATAATAGGTTGTACAGCCTGAATCTTTTTGAAGCTTTAATAAATCCCTACAAGTCATCGGCAAGTGTCCCGTCAGTGAACCCTAGAGACAAAGTTCACAAAGAGAGTCCATTTGGAGTGGTCCTCTGCAACCCTACAAGAAGGAAGATGGCATCTAATGTGATTTTACGCGATGCAGTGTATTTTTCCCAATATATCAGATAATGTTCGGAGGTCTCAGGGACTCCACAAAACCAACAATTAGGGGATGCAGCCAGACCACCTCTGTGCAAGTGAAAATTGAGATATGACGTTTGATACATTGGGCTTGTGATTGCGACTTCAACTGCACGCGTTTCACATATTTTACAGTTACAACAATAATTTAGGTGTTGAAATTCCAATGTGTTTATTATGGGCACAAAGAAATTTTTCTAACATCACTTTACCACTGAATCTAGCCCTTCAACTAACTTAGATGCTGGAAGTATGTGAATAGCTGGGCCATTTAATGATGACTTAGCTAATGCATCCGCCATTTCATTTAGGAAAATTCTCTTAAGCCCTGGTACGCAAACCAATTTAACCAACTGTATATAGGGTGGAATTACTGATTCAGAAGTACTCAGCACGTGGGAGTTGTCATATGAAGTGAGAGAAGAACACATGGACAGCGAATCAGTTAAAGTTATTGCCGAACTAGTTGGTGCAGTTAATTTGTGGAGGGCCAGCATTATACCAAAAACCAGCTACAAAAATGGGTACAAAATCTGGAATGCGTAGAGAAAATGGGCAATCTAGAATAGGGGCGAATATCTAAGTTGAACACTTTTCTTCATTTTGAGAAGCTTCTGCTGCAATGACTGTCCATATTTGTGAATGAACCAGATAATCACTCAGAAGTCACTGAAGTGCTGTCTAACCTTAGTTTCACTTGTTATGGAAAAATTATGTCACACTGTACTTCTATAGAGCTGTTGCTATCGTTGATCGGAGATACGGCACTTATTTGGACATTTAAGTTGTCAAGGAAGCTCTGTACATAGAGAACATGAGATGTGTGAAATCCCAGCCGATATGCTCCAAAGAACAACACAGGCTAGGAGATAAAACTGTTTCGGAACGCCTTTCTTGGGATTCATAGAGCTTTAAACATGATTGTACCGCCAATAAGTTGAAACGTGAATGAAGTGATGGGAGTCTAGGTTCCATATACAAGACTTTATTTGTTACAAATTTAAAAAGACCTTAACACAGACGCAAGGCTTTACTCTCAAGCATTACAAGCAGGCGAAGCTTATAAGCAGAAGCGCCTGCGAATATTATGCATCCGAATTCCAGCGCCGGCTGAACGTACATGCAGTATATTGTTCAAAGTGTTTGCCTTCGCATGCTGAACCTACTACGACTAATCTTGCGTAACAAGCCGGCCTCCCGAACACCCTTTACTGATATGTAGACGATGTGTTCCTTCCAAGATATTCAGCGATCGTATTTCATTTACTCAACTTGGGGAATATACTCTAGATGATATTAAAGAGAAATATGAATGGGGTCTTTCAGATGAAATTGTAGCACGGAGCATTTTCGCACATTAAGATGCAGGTGTATTTCATCAAGCCACCCTTCTAAAGTTGGTAAGCATGACTGTAGCACCTGATATAGGTTGTGAATATTGTCGGCCACAACAAAAAATGCAATGTCATCTGCATAAACATATGTGTGTACGTTCTGATGTTGTGATACAGAAACATTAGTATATTAGTTAAAACAGGAGAAAGGACTGCCCCTTGTGAAACGCCTCGTGTTACTCATACGCAGATAAAGAAATGCCACTTTGGTAACAAAATAATGTCTGATTAGGCGAAAATTTCTCAATACATGCTGTAATGTAATTGGGAGCTTCATGTTGTGCAACTGCTTAACTAAAACTGCACGCTCGACGCTGTTTCGCGATTCCCGACGTTACCAATGCGGCATACTTTCTTTCACGCTGAGCTCACCGAATCCGACTCTCAATATCTATATGTGCGAGCCATTACGAGCATTCTTGTCTGAAGCCAATTTGAGACTGATTTCGAATATTGTTCTCCTAATGAAGCTTATTATACGGATTTTTACCACTTGTTCAATCAATTTTACTAGATTAGAGGTTAGCGCAATGGACCGAATGCTGTCAAGTTAATACCCTTTATCTAGATTTCAGGCAGCGGTATCACCTTAGCTATTTTCCAAGCCGAAGGGAGCCATTCTAATCTTATTGAATAGTTTATCACCTCCAATAAAATCTCTCGAAATTCTTTATTTAGCATTTTTAACATGACCGACGTGACTCCGTCAGGGCCTGGAGCCACTGATGGAAGGCTATCTACTACCTCTGATAATTCATAAATAGAAATTTCTATGAAGCTGTTGTCACTTGAGGCATGCTTTGGCGGTGAGGATAACTGGGAAGAAAAGCGCTGCTCTAATCCCATACCAATGATGTCTAACGAATCTCTGATTTCCTTCAGAGACAAAATATTTGACTGTGAGCTTATATCTTGTGTTATCATTTTCTTTTTACGGAAAAATCTTTGGAGTGCGAGCGTCTTGTTTGATTTAGATAGATACTCGAACGTCCGAATGTCACTACTTTCTTTTGCTTGCGAAACTGTTCTTTTATAAGGCTCCTGCATAAAATTGGTAATTCTTCCAGTTTTGAGGGCGTTGATTGAACAAAAGTTTCTTCCACGCTGCATTTCTTCGCCTGTAGTATCTGGAAGAATCATTATTCCGCCACGGTAAAAAACCGTTCTGCTTCACAGATGTGACCGTAAATTCAGACTTTTCGCAGAAATTTTGTAAACTATACAAATGTTCATAAATTTTGACTTCGTGCTTGTATCTGGTAGAGAAGTTAATCTAAAAAGGAAGCATTTTTATTTTTTAAATTTAGTATATTTACAACGTGCGTAAATTGTAAGCTATGTATACTAACGCACTTATTTCCTAAGTAACTGGTATATGATCGCTGTTTCTTGCGCTGTAACTACGGACCAACTAAAAACATTAGGGCAGATGCTTCCAAAAATAGAATCCTATGAAGAAGAAGTGTTACCTCTCAAGTACGTTGGGTTTCCTAAATTCAAACAGGGGAGGTGTTGGGACCAGTCCCAAAAACGGTTACCGCACGCATCAGTTCTAACACCCCATCCTAGGTAACGTAGAACGTTGAGTCAACGTGGTTTGAATGTAACGAATGTGAGGCAACGCTAGACGGTAAAATATAACATTGCACCGACGTTTATCGTAATAGGTTGCCATAACACAGTGTTTTTATTGTTGCAGCAACATTCAAATATTGACGTTGTCCTAACATGTTGTTTATAATGAGGCAACCACAATCAAATTATCACGTTGCCCTAACGTGATGGTATTATTGTGGCAACAAGAATCAAATATTCACATTGCATCAACGTAGTATATAGACATGAAGACCATGTTTAACAATGATCGCAGAGGCAACATGGAGAAGACAATCGCTGAACATTATCGCTATCAGCCCATTTAGCAAAATGAATTTGACCGACAACAGACACCTGTACTCCACCGACTCACACAAGAAAGTGGAAGCTTACTTTTAAGCTGCTGCTTCTTCCAAGTGTATAATAAATATTTTGTACTGTACCTTTTTTATTCTTTATTCTTTCGTAAATATTGTACCGCTAAAGTTATATAATACCACTGTCCTCGACTCCGTAACAATGTATAACGAAACCACTCCTCATTGTAGATTCTGCTTACAAAATCAGTCCATCTATCATTTTGTAAACACGTACTATGACGTTTGTTTGTTTATTTGTTTCTTATTAGTTTTCTTTTTTTTCTCCTTTGTTTTGTGCTTGTCAAACCGCAATGCAAATACTTTGCAAACGCATGCGGAAACGCGTAGCATGTGTCATTTTTGTTTTTATTTTCAATTCGTAGCAGTGCACAGAGCTATCATGCCTTTTTCCTTTTTAAATGTGACCTTGTATGCATATTTCGATGCTCCCCCCCCCCCTCTTATGTAATGCCCAACCCAGGGCCCTTAAGGGACAATAAATGATGATGATAATGATGAAACATCCAATAACACACATGGCAACTTTTCCTACTTCGTGTACTCATTTAAATATTAGCTGACAGCTGCTAGTTAGCGTGGTTGAGTAAAAAATAGGAGAAGCATGAACAAACAGACAACAGTTCAGCCTATGTTCTTCACACACTAATCGTTCTATGAATCTGATTTCTTTATACAGCTGCACTCTATGTTTTTATTTATTTATTTTTTTGAAAATACACGATTGCCGTAGTGCAGGAGACAAACAACACCACCATGAGTCACCTGACTTGGCCCCTATAGCTCCGCACCATACGTTCGTCACACAGAGTGACTGCATTGGCAAAAAGAAAAGAAACACAAGAGCAAAATCACATGGTGGAGACCATTGCGTCGCCTTCTTACGTCTGTAGCTAGATACACTAAACACAGTGAATTCATATGTGAGAAATATATGTGGAAGAGCAAGCCGTTTAGGACCCCAAGTTTCCAGGCAACAAAAAGCCTGTTGGAGGCAGGCTTCATCTTAATATGTATGCATGCAGACTTGAAGAATAAATTACCTGTCTATGTTTATTATTACTGTGTGGTTGTAAAAATAGCATGGGTACCATTACATTATGAAGTGAGCAAGCAGTAGTTAAATCAAACTGTGCCTCCATTATGATGCATCATCACAATCTTGTTTCAAAGAGTGCTTTCAGATTAAACACACAAGAAACAGGTATACTAAAACGAGATCTACATGCTTGCATGATGCAAGGCAACAGCCACAACACACCCTACGATTGGCAAGAATTATTGAAGTGGAACCAATGGGAACCACGGAGCTAGAAAAACTGCTTTTTACAGAGTCCTTACTGTTAGGGAACATAAAGAGCAATGCGATGGTTTGAGAAACAGATGCAAGCAGGACAATCAGTAACTGGATATAGTAATAAAGTAATACCACGGTCGAAAGCGAGAGAGAAGGGGGAGATATGGTCTGAAGCAAGGCAGGGAGGTTCACCGGAAAGCAAGTATCTGGTTTGCTACCGTGCACTTGGGAAGGGAGACGGAAAGGTAAAGAAAACGGAATGAGAGAAAAAAAGAGAGCGGGAGGGAGCGAAAACACATACACGCACTAGAATATCACAAACGTTCGATGAGGCGGGTCGATCGCAGAAATTTTAGAAGGACGGTTGAAATCGCAATAAATGTATAGACATGCAGAGCTTTCGGACAAAAAACGGTGTCCATCTTGATTAGAAACTGCCTTCACAACTGTTTGCAGTACTCAAGTATCTGGTAGTGTCTCGGATTGATGAAAATGCAATAGAGCAGCTATTTCACGTTCGGTGCACTTACGGCTTTGTTGGGAACTCGCATCGTCAAGAAAGCATTTCTTGTCTTCTTAATAACGGCGTGTAATTAAACATCGGCCAAAAATTAAGCAATCGTAAAAAAGTGTATGATTCTGTCACTGCCAAATCTATCATTCATTGCACACACAGCAAACACCAGGCCTTCAAGCACTGTCTGCAAGCAATTATAAAGATCAAATCGCACCGCGAAGAAATGTTATGCTAATACAGATGGACGATCACCCACAACAAGCACAGAACACGCAAACATAGAGAAGCACCCCTGCTGAAAACACTGTGTTGCTGGTAAGAAAACTTAAACCACGAATTGCAGTATCGTGAAAAGGTACAGTAATCTGGAAACAATATCACCCACAGAAAATCTGTGAGACGCCAACAAGGAGATGCCAAGTATGCATACCACTATGCATCTCACAAATAACACCAAACCACTGCAGTCCTCTTGCCATTTGTCCAAGGCCTGGCTTCAGCTTCGCTTTGACGGTAAAACCTATGTCGGCTGGAACAAATGCACCCACTGATTTCGATTCTCTTGCTCGAGTAAGTCGAGCGAGAAGACACACAACTGAAGCAAAGCTGCTGATGAGATGCCATTCTATCTTCACATGACTTCACGCAGCTTTCTATGTAGTAGATGTAGAAGTGGCACCAGGTTTGTGCAGCTGTCTGGGCGACTGGTACATTTGGTCAACTGCAGTGTTTTTTTACTTGGTCCCAACACAAACGGCTGAGGCATATGTCACAGGTGTGCTACTTTCTCCTTAACATGCTACCATGCACTTCAGTGCTGTAAGTTTCGGCCATTACTTGTCCAAAAGCGTCTTTTTCCTATATAATCAAACGTGAACGGTTGCAGTCTTAATGGAGTCTTCTTCAGCAAAGAAAGGTTCGAGGATTTTTTTGTTGTGTAGTTTTTTACTAGTTCCATTTTTTTCTAACAAGTCTGCTAGTGAAGGGTAAGCTTTTTAAGCAGCATGCTTGTTGTCGACAGAATAGGTACGGTAACCTGTCAGCAGTTAGACGGGCTTCCCTTTCTCTTCCAGCGTGATGATCCTGCATAAGTATCACCACGATTATGCAGCTGTCTGGTTGACTAATACAATTGGTCAACTTCAGTGTTTTTTCTTGTTGGTCACAACACAACGAAGGCTTAGCTGCCCTTATCAAGCTGTCAACTATTAAATTAGTCTATCAAATTAGACTGAGGCTGACTTGAGCTGAAAGTCGTGTGCGAGCTGCCACTGCTTGGTGAACTTTGCGAGCTCTGTACACGACAATTGTGGACTATTGTCGCTAGTTCACACAAATGGTGATTCATACCTGGGGATGTCTGTTGTCTGATCATCCTGTCGCGCTGCTACTCATTGTTACATTCACGCACTTCTAGAATTGAGGCAGTGGGTGAAAAGCCGTGACGTTATTTAGCTTGCCACTTTAAGCAGCGAAGGGTGCAGTGGGTATACCCTTTGTTGCGTGTCGGCGTAGAGTGTGCATGAAGGGTTCATTTCTGGTTGTGGAGTCACTTCATTTGGAGGACCGAAATCTAAACTGTAGTAAGTAAGGCAACAGGTCCCCCGGCTACGGAAAGACGGAGTATCATCGTCCGTTCGATATATGCAGTTTCTTGAGTTGCAACGATCGAATAAAGCTGAATTCGCTGTGTGAACAGTATTCAGTTCGCGCACAAACCGCCGATCATGCACTTATGCGCTCAGATGTCTCTGCTGTGGACGTAATTTTCTGTAGAAGATCCGCATCGAGTGAGCTCACGATGATGCTTAGCTGTTGAGTGGAGTTATCTCCTTTTTTCACTAGATGTTGTCGTTATCGGTCACATTTGAACGACTCCTCACGCTTGAATAAGCCACCTTAACTTGACGCCTTTGACCGAGAATGGAGAACGAAAACACATGAAAATAAGATGCTCCATGCTACTGTGTTACAATGATGATGACGATAATAGTAAGTTGAAATCAAAATTGCACTAGGTTTGATTTGAACTTCATTTTTGAAGTGGTTTTTTAGCACTAAAAAGAAGACAGGTAAGGCAGCATAAAAAAGTGAGACAAAAGTTGTTTGCAAAGAACCGAATTACTGTACACACTAAATTATCCCTTGGACAACGCTATGACTTGTAAAGCGCGACTGATGTTTTAGTAACGCACTTGTCACTTGCTTTTTTCTGCACCCTCAAGAGGCGTTTTCACGATGGTTTCAATGTTGCGCTCATCAGATGTAACCATAACAAAAATACAGTCATAATTAAAAATAATATTATGATTTGCACGAAGAATACATAAGAGTACCTAGTTATAAAACAAGCAGTACCCTTCAAGATGAACATTGGCTTTATTTGTCTCGGAGGCTATACATTGTCAACATCGGATCCCGCCTTGCATCATGGGCTGTTACAGCCACGTGATGACATTTCACGCTCGAAAATGGAGAGTTCCGACGTGGTCCCTCCATCAGTAGGTAATGATGCGAAATTTTACTCATATAGAGCTTGTTGCCTGCGTTTATCGACTATGTGTTCTGTGGTGCCCCGTCCTGTCTGTGTACAACTAAGCAAGGCGTTCGGCAGCAGCAACGGCTTCCACCTGACCACTTCACACGCTGCATGATCGGGTAAGTAGCGGAGTTTGCAGTCTTCTCTTTTGTAGCCCTTTTTGCCATGGCATATTTTGTCGCACTAATTGTGACGTAAGTCACGTACACTGCCGGTGTCACACGGGTGTTTTCGATCGTGATTTGGCTCCCAAATGGCGGTTTGACTCTTGTTTCCCGCAAGCTCGATCCAGATTATATTCGCAACACTTAGCAACGATCATTGTTGATCGCAATTTGAAAATCAGCCCCGTTGTCGTTCTGTTCTTGCGCTATAACTATTGTCATGTCATACCGACTAGCCCAACTGCCACACTTCCAAATCATTCCTTCTGACAAGCAAAAGTGCTCATGTGACACCGATGTAATCTACTGTATGCAACGAAAAATCATAAATGTGTCATTTTTGCGTACATTCACTTTCAATATCTCGATTTATCTAGTGTACACGTTGTATGTACTAAATAAAATGAAAACAATATACTATTTTTCCTCAGAATCATTGTTAGGTGGATCTGAGTGATTATGTCTACAAAAAACTGGCCCTTTGAATGAGTGGCAGCGCCTTGTTCGTTTAAACAGTGGTTTCACCATGTTTTCCCGGGCCACCAGTTTTGCCGTAACCTCTTCCGTCGCGTCTCTTATCATGGCCTTCTGTGTTTGGCTCAAGTCAGCGTTACTATATTTGTACAAGTTTCTCCGTTTTATGGAACAAATATAATTTTACTCCAATCAGTCTGTTAGGAAAACGAGTATGATTCTATATGGCAGTTGAAAAGACCGAAGATTGTGAAGCGTATCCCTATCGACGTGATGACGTGTGGCACAACTCTTCATTTGCTTCAACCACTTACAAATTATTGAAAGGGAATAAATGGACGTAATTTTCTTAATAATTCTGTTACCGATATCGACACTCGAATGCTAACCACTCAAATGTTTACCATAACCTGAATGACCTAATGTTTAAAAATTACCAGAGTGAAATAACCCCCTGATAAGGATACTTGAAAGTGCTAAGCTGTTTTCAAAGACACTTGCGATCTCTCTTAAAGATTCTTAAATGCCTTGTCAATGTTGTTGTATGCTCCAAAGGTTTCATAGAGTCTATCCTTACGACAGCGTCCCATCTGACTGATGTAACTCCTGCTGCATGTCATTGATTGTGCACATCATGCCTTTAACACAGGTTACATATTATGCCTGTGATGAGCGCGGCAATGTTTCCTTCCTTTCATCTTATCGATGAATCTGCATAGGTCAAAAAGTTTCGGGACCCGTAAACATTAGTTTAACTCCAGCACCTTCTTCATATATTCTAGTAGAATTTGTGATAAACACTGTGCATGGTAAGTGCGACAGCCGTCTTCTTTTCTTGCAGCCCTTCAAATGGTCGGTAGCTCCTTTCTACGCTTAGAATACCTCGCATGCCTAAGCAAATACTCGGCTAGAAGCAACTCGTCTTCAGTTGAACCTGCATCATGAAGTCTCGACGCTTACTTGGAAATTGCTTCTACCACCTTGTGTTAAAGTCATCCACAAAGAGCACTTTGCAAGGCCATGTGCATGGCCACCCTCTTGGCCTTTTTTGTGTGCCCCAACGAGAAAGAAAGCAGTGGCTTCCATGGACGAGACTTATACCACCAACTTGTGCACCATTTGGAAAAAGCTGTGTAAGCGCAGGGATTCAATTGTAAAACGTTCAGGAATCTCATGTCTTGCCACAAGATGCTGGAGCTTTTGCTGCAAAATTTTCATACTGGGCTTGGTAAGCCGCTTGCAGTCCACAGATTCTACCAAATGAAACAGTAAAAAATTATGCACATAGCAGGAGATTGTACTGCACTGAAACTTAGCAATATGTTCTTATTGTTCCTTCAAATATTGGCCAAGTGTAGGTCTCTGAGAATCAATACAGTGCTCGACTCAATACTAATACCCTCACCCTGCCTTTACTAATACACCTTTGCGACCTAGCCAGGAAAGGTAGACTCAAGTAACAGTGTGAAAAACACTTCCAAACACCTGGCAGTGACATTCAACACTTTCCAGGGAAGAATACTGCTCAAAGAAATTCGATAACAACCTTGAGGCACAGCAGTTAATCCTTTGCGCTGGCAGCAGTTTATGTTTGGTTAATCATTGCATTGATTTTTTAATGACTTGAACTTGGCCTGTGCTGAAAGAAAAAAAATTATAATAGAAGGTTGATGACTTCTAGTGCTGTAAGATCCTCCTGCATTGTGGATGATTTTTTGCTGTTTCACTAGGCTCAATAAATAGGATGGGAGTAGAATGCCTGCCCACTTTGAAGCTTTCTTAGGATGTGCTCCAACTTCTTGAAATAGCGCATCTGCTTCTTGAATGAGGCACGATTATTTCTTGAACTTAAGGTGACTTCTCAGAGAATAACACTCATATCGGTGGTATGAACCTTGGGCTTGGAAGCCATTGCTGCTTTTGTGTCGCGGTATTCAAAAGTGGCTATAAGGCGGAACAAGCACTTGCCTTTGCAGAATGCTCTGTGGCAATCGACTCACCCTAAACAAGTTGGATGATGTGAATTCCGAGTAAACATCCCATGTTGAGATTGTAGGTTTCACTTAAGATGTGATTTTTGGTAGCTGCGAGTTTGCTTACGTATGTGATGGATCCTAAGTGAGAAGAGGAGAGGCTGGCCAAATTGAAGGCGTAAAAAAATAAAGCAACTGTGAACATTGCATGTACAGTGTCTCTCGCAGACTCAAGGTGGTAGGGAGAAAGTGCTAAGGTACAGACAGTGTAATTTCTTGACTGTGCAGATCCACTTCTTGAATAAACTAAAAAGGCTTCAGCTCCGATCACAGGCAGAAGTGCGTAACATGTTTTAAATACATGGTGAACACAAGAAAAATAAGCCCCTAAAATTTCCTTTTGTTCATTCATAGCGAGGGTCTCGTTCCTGTAGACTTAATGCCTTTAGGTAGTGTAGGGGGGCTTATTGTCAGCTGCTAAAATGTAGAAAGATCACGTGCTACGAACCATGCCCACTAACACTCCTAGGTTTACGTGCTCGGAAACACTTGATGATGTCTACATGTGGACAGCCGCCACTTTAGCTAATTGATATGAGCATCAAATACACTATCCGAAGGGGTTAGGATTAATCTTTGCCGAGGGGAAGTTGTGTGCTTGTCCACCTTAATTTCTGAACATTTTTATCGTAATTAGTGTACTGTACTAAAAAAGCTGCTAATAACGTTTCCTATATTTTTCACGGGCTGATTGTCTGTTTTCATTGAAGGACTGTATATACATCTGCACTGCTTTGTAATAAATTTCAGTTGGAAGATGGTGCTTCATCTTTGTATCTTTCGTCCCTCCAATTGCATTTGCTCGCGGAAGGCTTTGCAGTCGAGTTATTTTGTCGAATAGACATGTGGGGGCACATATGCTGTCTTCAATATATCAAGTGAAGTATGCTGAAACACACTTAAAATTAATATTACAGTGCTTGTCATACCACTACTTGCAGAACACCCCTTTGGTTTATGTCTAAACAATCCACTGTCTTCTACGTCATAAGTTTGTGTTGGCTTCCACGACCCTTCCAAGTGCTTTCCAAGCAGACTTCTTCAAATAAAAAGGAGATAGACTTGCACGGGCACACAAAGGCTGATGTCCTTGCTTTGCTTGCGCATTTGGATTGGTCATGCATATTTACATCTCTGAGGCAATTATCACTGCACCCAGAAAGCCTTTATTGAAGAAAGTCGTCTGTGTGGTGACCACGTCCATGTGGTTTTGTGTTCATGTAGCCAGCTATGTTCGCATGAAAGCCAGATTACGTCCCACCTCACTTGTTTAGAGCCCTCTGCAACCGGAATTGTGACTTAGCACTGTAAACCCCTTTTCTAGGTAACTAACTGTTCAATCCACGATGAGTGTCTCGTAAATACTTATTGCAACAGAAAAAACGCAATGCAAATATTTTGTGTGAGTGCTCAGGCTGTGTCTATGAAATATAATTTAGCCCTTAAATGCTCATTTTGTTCTGTGACATGCAGGAAAGTAAAGGGCTAAGACAGGAACCTCACCTAATTATACACTCTGTGAGCATCGTTGCAGTCTATAAACAGCAGTTTAAAGTTTTCTCGGAATCCTTGCGTGGGTCATGGGTTAGGCCAATTTTCTAAGACAGTGTGTTTCTTGCACTTAGTTCAGGTCAAAGATTTAGGGAGATAGTAGAGGCAGAGAGAATGCAATGTCAACTGACTCATGTGTAAGCATGCTATTGTTGCACCTTTGAGAGAAACATCGTTCTCTTTTGGTGGGATTTAGATATGCGAGCAGTCCGGCTGCATCTTTTTCACTTCTCTTATCCTGATGTTTTTATTCTGGTGCATGGCTTGATGTCTTTATTTTTTGCATTTTTTTCTGCTTACAGCTCGCCCTTACTGTAACTAGATGGACAGGTGAACAGAAAAATTTCGGTGTTGCAGGGGTTTCGTTATTGAAAAAAGTCACAGTACTTACTGAAATACGCAAAGATGCTTACCATCAGGGAAGAAAATTGACAAGAGAACAGAAAACGCGTAACTCGCAACAAACTATATTTTTGAAAATCTGCGAAATACATAAGCGTAGCAACCATGCGCGTGCACATTGCCTCACATGATAGTCAAAAACATGAAAGAAAATTGACAACAAAAGAATAATGACAAAAGCCACTAGACAAAAACAATTCTGAGCAACCGAAATTCCCCACCACGCAGAGCAACAGATGTAACACTAACATGCGAATCTCCCTTCTTTGTAATGTAGAACGCTTCCATAATTTCACGTGCCAAGGAATCATTACTTGTTTCAAGGACGGATACACTGGAAAACCTAGCCTCACAATTGCAGAAACTACAATGTGCTGGCAAATAATCCGAAAGTTAATTTTTCACAAAACGTTCTTGCTCCCTGATTCTGTCATTTATGCACCTGTATATTTGCCTGCACATTGTAGTTTCTGCAAGTGTGAGGCTAAGTTTTTCAATGTATCCATCCTTCGAAAGATAATGACCCTTAGCACGCAAAATATGACTGCATTTTACATTAAAAAGAAGCGATACGCATGTTAGTATTACTTCTGTTGCTCTGCGTGTTGGGGTTTTCATTCTTCAGAATTTCTTTTTGTTTAGTTGTTTTTTTGTAACAATACTTTTTTGTCAATCTTATCGGGTGTTTTTCAACTAGCATGTGAGGTAATGTGCGTGCGCAAGGTTGCGACGCTTATATATTTTGCTGATTTTCTGAGAATAAAGTTAGTTGCGAGTGACGCCCTTTTTGTTCTGTCCTCAAATTTTTCGCCGATGGTATGCATCTTTTTAGAATTAGGTAAGCGTGTACCAACTAGCCCAACAACAAGATTTTTTTAGGTGTTGGTCCCACTCCGGCAGCACATGCTTTGCATATTATTCACTGTTTGCTGAGGTTCTATGCTCAGCCTATTGATGTTATTTGTATTGCATTAGAAAGCTTACATTCTCCACTTTACAATGATAGCTAGTATTGTCGCCTGGTCTGAAGCGGTTTTGCATATTACTCAAAACAGTGCGAGCAAAGACCACTGCTTCTGCTGTACAAGCCTCGGTCGCACTAGAATTGTGTCAAAACTGTTCAACATAACCAAATAAAATTTCCTGAGCCTCTTTATAAAGCATTATGCAAGCTTTCTATGACAAAGTGTTGCCAGTAAAGCAATTAAAACGTCATGTAGGCTTAAATCAAAATGAGCAGAACAATATAGTTTTATGGGTGAATAACTTTTTTTTGTGTAGAACAACAATATTGAATGGGTTTCCAGGTTACAAGGTACCCAATGTATTTTCGAAGTTTTTTCGCGTTGTGAACAATAGCTGATGAATAATAACTGCTTAAATGCACAAGCCTATGTATCCACTTGTTCAGGCATTACTGACCAGGTGAAAAAACTGTCAAAGATGAAAATCTGAAATTTTCAATATTGAAGCAGCAAGCATTTTTATGCAGAGAAAATTGTCTAAAGGTAATTCGAAAAATGTAAGACAGAGTGAATTAAGCTGATTTTTTCCTTCCCAAGTTTGTGCAAATTTACTTTTTTTTTCTTTTCCCGCTAATTGACAATTATCGCACAATAGCAGGAATGTGTCATGTTTTGTAATTGCCAGAGCTCGCTAACTTTGCATAGCAGCGCGTGACTCAAAAAATTTTCAACAAATAATAAATATTGCAAACATTTTTTGGTGGTGGCATCATCTGTGAAAAGAACCATGAATTTGTCTTGTGTTAGTTCGGACGTTTGTCAAAAGTGATGCCGCTAAACATGACTGTGCCGCCCAAACACGTTTAAGTTATTTCTCCTGATTTCAGACTTCAGTGTCTAGCCCAGTGGGTAAATTTACATCTCCAAAACCCTACGTAATCCCAAGAGGTTGCTGAAAAAAAAGAAAGAGATGGAGTGACAGAAGAAGGGGACAAAGTGTGCCACATTCCTGACTAAGTCGTTTGGCCATTGTGCCGAGTATTTCAGGAATGCTTGGCTGCTCGCCTTTGTAGCCAGGGGACTGCAGAAGTGTTTCTGCTGTCCCCTTACTCTACCTTACCTTCTATTTTTGAGACTCGTAAGACATTAAATGGTGGTCTTTTCTCCGCGGGGATGTGAGGAATGTTTGGCAGTGTGTGTTCCACACGACATTGTTTGAAGTGTAGTATACTATGAAACCATTTTCGAGAGACTAGTCTGCACATGTGAAGAAATGGTGACATGACACGCGTTGCGTTTTTTTGGGGGGGGGGGAGAGGAAGGGATGTCAAAGGGCCAAGCAGTCTCTATAAACGTTGCACAGAGTGGCGACAGTTGCTAACTGAGAAGTATTTTGAATCGTCGGCAAATCATTTCTGAAAAATACTAAGCCCCCGAGATTTTTTTACCAGTGCTTGGTGGATAACTTCAGAGACTACGGACTCCCAGTTTCAATTTCAGTGACCATCATAAAGGCGCTTTTCAGACATGAAAGGGCCCATTGACAAGTTTGTGGATAGTTTGCGGGCAAGTTGGTGGAAAACAAACTTGCACGTGCACATTACCTATATCAAAAACTGTGAGTTAATGAGCCATATTTCTCTGACGGCAGCAAAAAGTGTGGATGGCTGCGTGAGCTCTATAGCATTCCCAGCAACGCGCAGCAAAACAAACAAGTGTCTTGACGCCTTCAATGTTTGGAAACCATATTTTTAGTATGCTAACTTCTTGATAAAAATGTGTTTGCTAGCGTAATACTCTCAAATTACGGTAACACATGTACTACAAATGATCATTCTGTCGTCGAAGATCATGGATGTGATGCCATTTGCTTGTTGTAGCGGGCAGGGACTGGTCTAGCAGAGAGACAGCAGGAAAAAAGCTTGAACTGCATAAAAGACAAGATAAGACATGATGGTCACAATTTACCTCCAGCAAAGCTTAGCTTTTGCAAATATTCTGTTCGCTCAAGTAGGTCATATTATACCTTTGTTTCTAGGCACCCAGCCTTCACTGACCATAGCGGGACATAACGCATTTACTCTCAGCATCGGCTGCCATAGACACCTAGAAAATGAGACGTTCGCAGAGAACGTAGACGCTCTCAAGCGTATTTTTCCAATAAATTTCTTCGAGTGCTCACTAGGTGAAGCCACAAATGTGTGAGCTGTTTATTCTACTGCATTTTCCAAATGACAAATGCAATACCCGGTCTGGTTTTGAAGCTTCCACTCGCTAAGCCAAGGATCCCAATCAGCTACCGTGCTGTCCATACACTCAAGATGGTAAAAACACAAAGGGGGTAGGAGCGGGAATGCAATTTCAAGTTTGAAACAAAACAGTTGGAAGCTTGAAAAAAAGGCTGTGCGTGAGTTTTTGCGATAACCATATCACATGCTAGTGTTATGAGTACTCACATAGGTGAGCACACATGAAGCAATCGTTTCGTGTGAAAACTTCGTATACCATACCACTGTGCTGCTGTTCTAAAACTGGAATGAAAATATTTGCAGTACCATGTGCACAAACTTATTAGACTGTGAAAGGTGTACTGTCTCATTCTTGAAAGCCCAGTAAGTGCGCAAGTGGGGTGTGAAATTTCTGTCCCAAAAAGACTCCCAAGATCCCATGTGCGTTTATCTTAGAGGATTTGAACGCCAAGCAGCCATCCTTTTCTGTTTCTCGGTCGACTGTACACCCTCGCGAAAAGCTTTCTGCACCTCAGGCGGTTTATCCCTTTTTCGAAGATCTACCCAAATTAGACGAAGCGGCGATGTCACTTGATAACATCAAGATTTCAAAAAATTTGGTGATCTATGATGTCAACCAATCATTTCATTTAGACTCGTGTAGACAGCGACATGCACTTTTAGCGCTTGATTAGGCCTCTAAACTGTCCCGACCATGTGTACTGTGCTGTTTATTTAGTAGGAGCGCGTAAATAGCGTTAAATTATTACACTGAAATGAATATTGCCTAAGGCTTATCAAAATAAATACCCACTTTTTGTATTAGAAGTCTACGTGAATATGATATCATTACATTCGTTGTTCAAAGCTCAGCGGGTGCAATTTGCATCTGTTTTACAAATTATTTGCGGTGCCAGCGGAACTCGTTTTATAGCTGACAGAATTGACTCTCATATGTTTCACTAAATCTGAGAACTGCATTCGCGTATTTAGGTGTGAGACCGCCCTCTATGTATAAGTGTTGCTCTGTTTGACCTCATTTTTCCCACTGTCGGCTCACCACGCTTGCACCACATCATGAACGATGGCACCCCGATTCCCATTCATATTCTTGAAGGTTTAAAGTAGCTATGTGAGAGAGAAAAAGAAAGTGGCAACCTATACACCTGTTTAGCGATGCATGAGGCTAGCAATGTTTTGGCTGGTGACTTCCTTCCGCCGTTCACGCCCATGAAATCACGATTTTGTCCACTCACTGCAAGGCATGAAAAAGATGCTTTGTGTAATGACAGCCTGGAAGTAGTAAACGATTGTTTTCCGGGAGCTTCTGTATGTACCGACATAAGTATCAAGCGGACCATGCGCAACACCCGCAGTATATGTGCAGACGGGTCCACAGTTACAGGCAACGCTAGAGCACGTGTCATCTGCTCTGATGTTTTTTACAAACTGCCACATCTAGTGGCCACGCGATCAAGTAGATGAGGTGACAATTATCATACTCTAAAACGGGTTTGCAAACCTCGCCAGCTATCGCTCGTGTCTCCCCACTCACTACATTTCTCCTGTAGTGTTCTTAGAACGAATATGAATAGGCCCGGCCGTGAATAATGCTAACGGCTCCTGAGTAAAGCCCTGAAATGGGGGCCATCTTAGCACTTCTGTTGAAGGAAGGTGCACAATGTAAAGCAGTGGTGGATAAAGGGAAGTAGCAGGACAGGAAGCTCACATATGCCACAGGAACGTCTGACGTCATGCCCACCAAGGTGCTGCCTCACTAAGACTAGTGTGCAGCCGCGGCCTGCTGGAAATGTTTAAAAAAACAGGCAGGTCTTCAGAAACACTGAACTTAAATGGTTTATCGTAACAGAAGCTGCTCTCCAGTAGAATTTTGATGCTTTCGTCTTTTTTCCTCTTTTTGTTCAGTATGCTTCAAGCTCCGACAGAGGCACTATAGAGTGATGGATATTAGAGTAATTTGAGTGTCATAGAGGTGGTATGTTGTATACGAAATGTCGTAAAATGCAGCTATTCTGTTGTTTTGCACGAGGCAAAATGTTGCTAACATAAGTTACGCCAGTGTAATGAAGGCTAGGCATTGTACGTGAGTTAGTCATGTTTTGTTGAGAATTGGCAGCTTAACGTGATATTTTCACGTGCTTGTCAAAAAGAAAGACAATAGCAGTTGTGCATGTGCTATGAAGTACAAGAAAATGGTTGAAAAAGAAGAATTCTCTTGCGCGTTCTATTGAAAAAACTGACCTGCTAATGGCGTCTCAATCTCTGCGGCAAGACCTCTGTTTTGACGTCGGGACACTGGTGAAGGTGCTGAAGCCTGCAACCTGATGCAGGACAGTCTTGCTCGGACCCGTTCACCTAGTCCAGAGACTCAGCCCCTCGTCGTGACTCCAGTGCACCGATTCAGTCGGCGCCTACTAGGACTAAGTCCCGAGTCCACACCTGTTCCACCTCTTTCCAGCATGGCAGCTCCTACGACATCCACGGTTATCCCGCCGTCGCAGACCACTATTCTCTCGCAGGTGACTCTTGAACATTTTCGCGTTCCTGAAGTTTTCCGTGGGGAATAGTACGAGGATGTCGAGGACTGGCTCGAACAGTTCGAACGGGTCGCTGCATTCAACCACTGGAGCGAACAGCACAAGCTTGGTCGTGCATATTTTGCACTAGACGATAGCACTCGCACGTGGTATGAGAACCGTGAGGCTACATTTCAATCTTGGGAAGACTTCCGTCGAAAGCTCCTCGCTACATTCTTGAACTCGAACCGACGGGATAGCGCACAGCAAGTGATTGAGGCGCGCGTGCAAAAACCCAATAAAACAGCCGCCATGTACGCAGAGGGTATGATCCGTCTGTTCCGACGAGCTGACCCTGACATGCCCGAGGCGAACAAAGTGCGTCCCCTATTGCAGGGTGTTAAAGAACAAGTGTTTGCGGGCCTCGTACGAAATCCACCTACGACAGTAGATGAATTCATAAGAGAGGCGACTGTCATCAAGCGTGCACTGCAACAACGACGCCAACACTTTGAACACCTGCAGAACTACATGGCAGTAAGTGCTGCAGCTCAGAACACTGCCGTATGCGAAAGTTTCCTACAACAAACGATTAGGGAAATACTGCGTGAGGAACTCGGGCCCTCTCCGTTCGCCTTGCGCAACCGCCAGTCGCATCTGTTGCCGAAATAATCCGCCAGGAGTTGAGGCAAGCCATTACACCACCCGCGCCAAGCCCTGAGCCACATCCAGTGAGCTACGCTGATGTCGTCCGTCGCCCTGCACCGACATTTGTGGCGCCGTCCTTCCAGCCACGACCCGCTGCCGTACCTTGGTGGCAACGGGAATCTACGAGATGACCACCAGTTCGCTAAACAGACTTAAGGCGCATGGCCGGCCATCAACCTATTTGCTTCCGCTGCGGAGAACCCGGTCACATTGCCCGCTACTGCTGTCATGGCGATTCCGGGTTCGGGAACTTTTCTCGTCCCGCTTCTTTCCGCTCCGAAGACCGTCGTGCCCACGAGGCCGACCAACTATCGCCTGCCCAAGAAACTCCACCGCGTCGCTGGCGATCTCCCTCACCTGCGCGTCCCCGTGACTTCCCTCAGAGCTACGCGGACGTCACCAGAGGCCGTTCGCCTAGCCCGCACCAGGGAAACTAACTGATGCGACTTTGGGGGGCAAGGTTGCCAATCGTCGAGACACTGAAAAGTTCCCCCATTCGTCGTAAGAAGGTATGACGGCTACGACGACGAATACGACGATAAATACTAACGCCGATGAAGTTGTACGTACCGATCTGAGCGTTCTCATTGACGGACATCACGTTACAGCACTGGTCGACACTGGCGCCAACTTCTCAATTATGCGACAAGACCTCGCCGACCGCCTTAGAAAGGTCAAGACACCGTGGACCGGGCCGCACTTTAGGAGTGCTGGTGGTCAGCTGATGACTCCCACGGGTAAATGCACCAGTAGACTTCGCATCAGGGATTCTATCTTCGTGGCCACTTTCGCCCTGTTGCCAGACTGCTGTAAAGAGTTAGTTTTGGGCATGGATTTTCTTCAAGATCATGGCGCTGTTATCAACATTCCTCAACGTATGGTGACGTTTTGCGCACATCCGTATGCCGACAACAGCAGCGAAGAACCACGCGGCCGTTTGCGAATAGCCGACGATTTCACACTCCCACCGAAATCCTGCTGCCTTGTGTCGGTGTCCAGTAGGTGTCCTTGCTATAAAAATGTGATAGCGGAGCACATAGTTGCCCTTTTGTTCACGCAAGGCATTTCCATCGCGAGGAGCGTCTTGGCGCTTACTGGTGGACAGGCAGAAGTTCTCCTCACGAACTTCAGCAACGAGCGCCGTCAAATTCAGAAGGGTACCACGATCGCCTACTACGACGATGTAGACCAAGCCGGAGATTGTTTGGCCTTGCAACCAGAGGACGCGGCTGTCCGCACCTCGACAACTTTGTCGGTGGACATCTGCTCTACGCTACCGCCCTCTGATAGTAAGCGCCTGCTTGAACTTAGACACCAATTCGAAGACTGCTTTTCGCATACGTCAAAGGTCCAACAAACACCATTGACCAAGCACCGCATTATTACTGAAGACAACACGCGACCAATTCGGCAGAACCCCTACCGTGTGGCTCCGAAAGACCGCGAGTACACAGAAGAAAGTACACAAGATGCTCGCGGATGACGTCATACAACCTTCAAAAAGTACCCTGGCATCACCCGTGGTTTTGGTCAAGAAAAAAATGGCAGCTTGCGCTTCTGTATTGATTATCGCAAGTTGAACCAAGTCACGAAGAAAGACGTCTATCCACTGCCCCGCATACACGATTCACTCGAACGGCTGCGTCATGCGCGCTATTTCTCTTCAATGGACCTCCGAAGCGGCTACTGGCAGATCGAAGTCGACGAGAGAGATCATGAAAAAACGGCCTTCGTGACGCCTGATGGTCTATACGAATTTAAGGTGCTTCCTTTTTGGTTGTGCTCGGCGCCAGCCACTTTTCAGCGTCTCATGGACACCGTACTAACAGGCCTGAAGTGGCAAACATGCTTGGTCTATCTGGACGATGTTATTGTACTCTCAGCAACATTAGAGGAACATCTCAGCCGTTTATTCACCGTCATCCAAGCCATACGTTCGGACGGCATTACTTTAAAACCAGAAAAACGCCATTTTGGTTTTCACGAACTGAGCTTCCTAAGCCACGTGGTCAGTCACAAAGGTGTTCGACCTGACCCGGCCAAAATAGACGCCGTAGCGCAATTTCCTGCACCACGCGACAGAAAGGCCGTGAGACGCTTCTTAGGGTTGTGTGCCTATTATCGGCGATTTATCGAGGACTTTTCGTCTATTGCGGCGCCATTGACACGAATCACACGTGAGGACATCGCCTTCTTATGGGGTGAACAACAACAATTGGCATTCAATGAACTACGGCAACACCTGCAAACACCTCCAGTTCTCGCACATTTCGACCAGGAAGCTCCTACAGCACTTCACACTGACGCCAGCAATGTAGGTCTGGGTGCCGTTCTGGTGCAGTGGCAAGACGGCTGTGAAAGAGTAATAGCCTACGCCAGCAGAACTCTCTCTCGCACGGAGGAAAACTACTCGACCACCGAGAAGGAGTGTCTCGCCGTGGTGTGGGCGGTCATCAAATTTCGTCCATATTTGTACGGCCGCTCCTTCAAGGTTGTTAGCGACCATCACTCTTTGTGCTGGCTCACCAACCTTAAAGATGCGTCTGGCCGTTTGGCGCGCTTGAGCCCAAGGCTTCAAGAGTTCGACATGACCCTCGTCTATAAATCTGGGAAGCGGCACACCGACGCCGACTGTCTCTCACGGTCGTCAGTGGAGACTGTCGCTAGTGACGACGAAAACATCGATGCGGCATTCTTGGGAGTTGTCAACACGGCCACTATTGCACAGGAGCAGCGCAGTGACCCCAAGCTGTTACCACTCATTGAATATTTAGAAGGACTACGTAAGTATGGGCCGCGGTTATTTGCCAGAAGACTGCCATCTTTTTGCTTGCGAAACGATGTTCTCTCTAAGAAAAAGTTCTTACCAACCGGCAACCCGCACTTGCTCGTCGTGCCTGCCTCTCTTCAAAAAGAAATTATCGAAGCGTGCCAGGATGAAGCAACTTCTGGTCATCTAGGCTACACCCGAACATCGTGCCGACTACGATGCAAGTACTACTGGCCAAAGTTACCCGCTGCTGTTGACCATCACGTGAAAACTTGCACCGACTGCCGAAGACGCAAAGCACTTCCCAGCAAGCCAGCCGGTCTTTTACACCCAGTCAAAGCACCAGCGAAGCCGTTCACCAAGATTGGAATGGATTTCCTGGGCCCTTTCCAGCTTCCACAACAGGGAAGAGATGGATAATCGTGGCCACCGATTACCTCTCCCGTTATGCGGAGCCTAATACTATGCAGCGCGGCACAGCAGCAGAAGCCGCTCAGTTCTTCATTGAAAACATCGTCCTTCGGCATGGCGCTCCGACAGCAGTGATCACAGACAGAGGACCTGCCTTCACCACTGAGCTTTTGGAGTCGGTTCTCAGACTCAGCGGTACAGCTCACCGGAGAACAACTGCATACCATCCGCAGACAAACGGACTGACGGAACGCCTCAATAGGACCCTCACAGACATGATCAGCATGTACGTTGACACGGAACATAAAAACTGGGATAACATATCGCCGTACATGACCTTTGCCTATAATACCGCTCGACAAGAAACCACTGGAATGACGCCGTTCAGGCTGATCTATGGTCGCGAAGTCATGACAACGTTGGACGCCATGTTGCCGCATGAGTTTGACGACATCCATGTAGACGCCGAGGAGTTCCCTCAGCGCGCCGAGGAAGCCAGACAGCTCGCGCGTGTGCGCATCTGTCGTCAACAGCATCAAGATGCACATCGGTGCGAACCCTGACACAAGTTTATAAGCTACACACCAGGCGACAAGGTCTGGGTCTGGATTCCGATACGTCGACGTGGACTGTCAGAAAAACTGCTAAGACGGTACTTTGGTCCATACAGCGTCACGCGACGCTTTAACGACGTGAACTATGAAGTTGTTCCCAACATTGAATGTAGTTCCAAGCGCCAAAAGCATTTACCAGAAGTCGTACACTTCGTGCGTATGAAACCGTATTTATCCAGTTGACGCGACCACTTCATACGCCTGGTAGAGCACCTAAGTTTCGCATCGGGACGATGCCTCTTTCGGAGGTGGGCAAATGTCACGTGCTTGTCAAAAGGAAAGACAATGGCAGTCGTGCATGTGCCATGAAGTACAAGGAAATGGATGAAAAAGGAGTACCCTCTTGCGCGTTCTATTGAAAGAACCAACCTGCATCTGGTGTCTCAATCTCTGCGGCAAGACCTCTGTTTTGACGTCGGGACAATATTACAGAGAATGCCTCTGCGCAGCCACTGATACAGTGTCTTCACGACGAGGAAGTACATAAACTTTTAATCTTATACGACATAGAGTAGAGCAAAAAACTTAGCTTGTCCTATTCTAAAGAATTCCGGAAATTTTACCTAAGGCTTACGCATGAAATAAGGTCAAGTTTGTTTTGATGCTTTAAATTTTGAAGCAGCGATTCGACAGAGTGAGCAGAATTTGTTGAGCTAACTACCTAAAAATTTGGTAATCAACTGTTGCACTTCTTGAATTAACACAGGTGGTGTAGCCAAATAGAAGAGACGCATAGATAACAATTGCCAAGAAAACAGTTCACTGGCAATGGCATAATTATGAGATGGTAGATTATCAGTAGTCAACGCATGGCATGAATTCTGAGTAGCAATGTTTATTTCACCTCAGGAGGGAAGTATGTACAGAAAGGTAGAAAGCAAGTCTATAATTATTTGTTTTTGTTTGAATAAACATTTTTTTCTGGAAATATTTCAACATATGCCAAATCAACATGGAAACAAAACTCTACTTCTTAGTGATTATAATATGTACTCGGACTTTAATCAACAAAATATCACGATTCTACACAGATATTTCGCCTCTTGTGTGAGTGACATCCTCACTGTGCTCTGGCACCAAATGTGTAGAGGTGACCAAATTTATTGATTGTCTCGTATGTGTCTACTCATCCGGATGAAGTCCATGATTGTTGTTGCATACTGGCTGGTCACGACAGTCTAACCACGACTCGATCGCTTTCTCTTCCCTCTGTTTTGTTCCCGAGCCAGCGTCATGGAACTACGGAAGTCGAAGGCATGCCCCATTTTCAAGCAGTGTTTGATCAGTTTTGTCTGAGAATGCGTGGTTTTTGTGATGCCCCATTTGTGTTCAATAAAACTCATCGACCACTTGCCGCCAGTTTTGCCAATATAAGTGGTGCCGCAGCCGTCACACAGGAACTTGTAACCAACCCTGTTTTGATCATTCGCAGAAGTGCTGTATTTCAGATTAGAGAGCACGTTTACCAAAATACAAAGAGGCTTCAAAATAACCTAATACCCAGTGGACGGAGCACTATTCGAACAGAGTCTGAAAAACCTTCAAAGTAAGGTACAGAAACAATGCTTTTTGTTTTCTCGCGCCACACTCCTTGTTCTTTTTTGCATGGGTTTCTAGGTGTTGTTGATAAACGTGATCAGATAATGACTTCGTTACAATTCACAAACCAAGTTTTCCATCTATATGACTGCAAGTGCTGATCAGTGATGTATACGGCACCACATGCATGAGTGAAATAGGCAGAAAGCTACCAACAGGGCTCAAAGCGCACAAAGGTGACATTGCAGAAGCCAGCATTGCCACGCATTGTAAGACAAAACTTCAGTAATAAGACAACGCTAGCTCGGGAACAAAAGTGGGGCAAAAGAAATCTTGTCGAGTCGTGATTCAACAGTGTGACAAGTTGGCGCACCAAGAGAACCGCGAGTTTATACTAAGCGACATACGAGACAAGCAGCAAACTGCGTAACCTCCGCTCATTTGGTTCCAGGGCATACTGAGGATGCCAGTTGCATATATGGCGAAACGTCTATGTAGTTCTTGCTATTATTTGCTTTCTTAAGTATGAGTCTGTATGTTTAATCATGAACTGGCCTGTCTTTTGGAACATTTTTACATCTGCTCCTTAGTTATAACTATGCTGCATACTGTGGTGTACGAAGAGACATGCAGATAGTTTTGTTTTGATGTTCTGGATAAAGTTTTTTTATTTTGTTTTAGGTACATATGCACGTGCCGGAATAAGAAAATAAGCAGAAGAATTTTATCCTACTATTTCACCAATGCAGCTAGTGACGAGTGACAGAAAGGAATACTACGCTGTGATTGTCGTTTGTTTGGTAAGCACCATATTATATGGAAACTTGAAATTACTAACAATTTTCTTTGTGCATCATTTATTATATTTAACTCAACGAACATTGCCAACCTGAAAATAACTAGGTAGACTGAATATGTTTGAGCTGAAGAATTGAATTAGGACCGTAAATAAGCTTGAAATGTTGATTCTCTGCCATCAATATTGAGTAAGGAGCCAATCATTCGGCTCAATAAAGCTTCAAAAATTTTATCTCTGCAGTATTTATGTTTCCTCACTGCTGTGTTTTTTTCACTGCTGGACTGTTACATAGCTCTTTGTCAGTCCTGGCACAGCTTTCATAGGTTATTGCAGACAGATTTTGTTAGGCGATTGTCTGCGATTTCTTAGAGAAGTGTTCCCAATTATTTGTTTTGTTTGCTTGAAAAGCTACTTATATGGGTCTAATCACTTCCTCTTAATAATGCACGCCCTCATTGCCAACCGATTGCCTCGCATCATGGCTTGTTCCTTGGTCGTCACAGCCATCACCCTGCAATGTCTGTTTGCCAATATCGTCGACAGTGTACCACTCTTGGATGTACCCTGACCTGGCGAGCGTGTTCACCCAAGTTGAACCACATTGGCAAAGTCTCGAGTAAAGACTGGCAACTTCAATATGCTGCTCAGTTTCCATATGTGGCATGTGAGCTGTTGTGGCGGTATGGTTGTTAGTTGCTTCTCTGATTGTGATGCAGGTTGGTGTCCATTTGTCATTCTACTTTAAAAGATTGCATTTCCTGGGCCTGCTGCTGTTTCTGTGCCCACAAGTACAATTGTATGTGTACCCTAAGTTGATATTAATGGTGTTTAGTTTTTGTGAGAAATAGGGTACTAGGTCATATTACTCGTTCTGAATACCTTCAAAAAATCAACTTCCTTGCTAACAACTTCCGCAAACAAATGAGAGTACTTTGCCACTTTTCCAAGAATGTACGTAACCCATCAGTACAAATTATCAACTTGGAAGCTGCATTCACTTCGAATCCTAAAAAGTGGAAATGCTAAAATTATTGGCACACACAACACAACAAATGCATAAATGAAAAATACTACATAATTATGCAGAGCAGTGCAAAACAATCCAAAGATAACTTGAGCTCACCTCTAGATACAAATTAATAAAATCTGGACTGAAAAGTACGAATAATTGTGTCACAGCAGTTTAATCTTCGAGTGGACAAAAGGACAAAACTTGGTAATGAACTGAACAGAAAAAAGTTGCATGCCTTGTGTATTCGTTTCGTGATCAATATTTCTCGCTTGGTTGTGGCTGGGAGGTCATTACTTTGCGCAAAATACAGTGAGTAATTGCTCCGCTGATCGCGTCTCGTTTTTATGACCGGGTGTCGGCTACCTTAACTTTCAAAGACGTATTTTTTTTACTCAATTGGCCACATGTAATGAGCCACTTTTCACTGAATGCGTGTAAGGTAGTAATCATGAAGATAAGTTGCTTTCAAACTGATAAGCTTCTTTTGATGTGCAACATGGTTGCTACACAGATATTCGCAGGTTTTTCTGTTTGGGTAAAAACAAGTTCTTGTTTTGTACCTTTTAAGCTCCGTCAAAACAAGCTGTACCTGAGTGGGATGTGCCAGTTTTCCAATGCTCGATGTTCTTTTTGTTAATAGACAGTCAACAGTAGTGGCAACCATCATTGTATACAATACATGCATCACTGTTGGAAAATAACCGATAAGGCAATGGTTGTCTATGATAATCGTGTCCTCGTATGTATTTAAACACAGCAGTTTCGCCAGTGTCTTCTTCCTTGCCTATTCACTTTCCCACTGATATTGTAAATACTATAGATAAAAGCTTTTTTCGTCAAACTTTTGCTAAGATTGTATAAACATGTTGTGTTTTCATTTTGCACCTATATTGTTTTTTGTGACCCAGCAGTTGACATAGCATGAAAGAAACTTGCATTGTGCGTTTTTCATAGCTGTTACTGAATGCTTAAAATGTGTTTTGTAACACTCCCAATCATGTCTTGTTCTGTGATGCCAAATAAATAAGAAGTAAGTATTCTACGTAAATAAATTTCTTCTTTTTTCTTTTATGAAAAATTCAGCCATTTCGGCTTGTTCTTTCTTGCCAAAGCTTTGTGACTGCATGTTCTCATGATCTGCCATTCTGCACATAAAAATACTGCACCCTCAACACATATTAACTTATTGTAGTCATATCTTACACAGAGTGAAACCACATTTTGCAATGCTCTAAATTAATGCAGAATGTATACCACTGTGGTGGTAGCTTTGGGATTTAAAATGTGTGTTTTTGGTCTTACGAACATGCACGAGTGTGTTTTGACATTTTTGTAGTTCGGCTGTTCCGAAACCACTTGTTTATGCATGTAGGAATGTGTTAATAAAGCGCTTTTAGGAAACAGGTTTTGTGCAAGGACATTCTTGAAATTTTTCATACCATACCAGTGCATTTTTCCTAGCCAGAAGCTTCGGGGCGGTTTCCGTAACAAGTCAACATGTCTTTTATTACTAACGCACACAGAGTAGTATATACTTTCTTTGCACGTCGCATGAAAGTGAACACGTCACACAGCAATGTTGACATCACGTTACTGGTATGCTGCCATCATGTTGCTGGTTTGTTGACGTCACGTTGCTCGTATGTTAACATTACGTTGCTGCTATCTGGCGAAAACATTGCCTTGATGCTGTAAATGTGATTCTGGACGTTGCCATATCGTCCTGAATGTTATAAGCAACGTTATCATGTGATCAAAAAACAGGTTTTTAAGCGCTTTCAGGCAACGTTGCTGATTGACATCGAGACGCTTTCATTCAACGTTGGGATAACATTCTGCGTTACTTGCGATGTCACATGATGGGCCTTAAATCTCCTGCCAATAAAATATTTGTACCCCATGTGCCAATTAGGGTGTCCACTGGTCTGGTATCATGTACGTCTAACGCAAAATAAACATTGCTATTGTACATATCTGGCGAGAAGGTACAGTTGCCTTTATAGCTAAAATTTTAGTTCTGTTGAGAGCAGCTTTAACAATGCCTTAGCTTTATGGCAAAAGCTGTTTGATAACAATGCCATTATTTCACCACCTCCTGAAAGGCGGTCTAGCCTGAACGAATGATAGTTTTTTACCTAAAAGCTGTTGTCTGCATTAGGCCAAGTTTCTTGTAAAAAAATTGAATCAGGATTCAGTTGAGAACTGAGACTTTGTATATCAGTAATTGCGGCAAATATCGAACGACAATTCCACTGTAAATGTTTCAAAGAGGCAGGTTGCGCGTCTAAGATTTCTGTTTTTGCTTAATTTCCAACAATTCAATATTAATCCAGGACTTTATATTCAGCCCCGCTTATCTCGTTCAACTCGAAGCACCCATGAGCACAATCTAACTTCAATTTTTGCACGCACTAATCTTTTTAAGCACTCCTTCTTTCCCCGCACAATCGAACAGTGGAATAGATTGCCTGTTGATGTGTTTTCGGCGCGTGATGTGTCGGATTTTGAAAAGCGTGTACTTTCTGCAATATTTTAAACATTCACTGTGCTGCTATGTTTCTCTATGTACTGCTATCTTTTTTGTTTCTTCACACTTGTTGGACTGTTTTTAGAATTGTGTACCAATTTACCATGCGGATTGATGTTTTCTATGTAATTAATTTCTGCCCACCTGCTTGGTCTTCGGACTGCAGTATGTCTTAAATAAAAAAAGATGCTATTTTGTTAAAGTAATCATTGCGAAGACAACTTTCTACAATATACTGCCCTTCAAGTATTTACTGGCCTGGCCAGAATCGTTTCAATATTTCGCCTGTGGGGGACGTGAAGTTTGCACGGTTCAGCGGAGATCAGCTACGTTTTTGAGCATTGATGTCAATTTTCACATCAATAGATACGTTCAAGTCCAGCATGGGTTTCTGAGCACGCATCGGAGTAATTGCAGCTATCAGAGGCATCCAACTTATCACATATTGGACTTGATTCATTGGTGGTAGGGTGCATAGATGACTCGAGAGGACAGCTTGGTTGCGGGGTTATAAGCTTAGCAATATGATCGCTCACGCCTTGAGCAATAAATTTGGAGATGTTGACAACTAGTTGTTCCATCAACCTAGCCATAGCTTGTCGAACAGCTACCTCGACTACTTGTGCAGTGCTCGTCTCCGTAAACGTTTGATGTGCAATAACGCGAGCATACTATACTCTCTTTAATAATTGTCATTGCCTCCCTTCTAGAGCATATGTTTTTACTAATGACTTCGAGAACTTGCATTTCTGTATATTTGAACAATGTTAGTACTCCACAGCATGTTGCCCACCACACAAGCAACATATGTCTTCTTGTGCCGTACATTCTCCTCTTTTTGTGGACTACACGACATTTGCTGCATCGGCCTTCTGATTTACAGCCACCGGCACTATGACCGAACCTCCAGCAGTTTCGGCATAGTAACGGACGACATGCCAATTGATCTGCTCGAAACACCAGGGGCCATGTTTTAATCCCAGAAGCACATTAGGCGCAAGTAAAAGTCTCAATCATGGACTCTGTTGTGACGCGCTTGTTGTCCACAACCCGATTGAATCAATAAACTGCCACCACACCTGCCATAGAGAGCTTTACTAGAGTTTCAGCTAAACTCAGCTGCACGTCTACACCACGTACGATTACCTTTGTGCAAGCCAGTTAAATGAGGTGAAACAAACGCACTCGCCGGAATTGATGCAAAGGACAAATATTTGAGAAGGCCTCATACAAATTCCTGCTCTGGCGATCTGCATACTATCCAACCGCGACCAAACTGCCGCGCGTCAGTTATGGTGTGGTAATAAGAAGACACTGCGTGAAGGTGTTCTTAAATAGCCCTGGAAATATTCATCTTAATGATGTGACCACCCAAAAGTATTAGCAAGACGGCAATGCTGCTCACGCCACTGTGGAGAAACATGTCCAGAGGAAGATCATGCCACAGAGACGCTGTCAATGGGAAACGGTCCTGACCAAGAGAATGTCCTGACATCAGTAGGCCACAAAATAGGCCAAACAAGAAAATTGAAGTTCATCAAGCTTTAAATGTGAGATAAAGCACCAAAGATCCTATAAGACAAGAATACTACAAAGTACTTGCCAGATCAAACTAGCAAGGACGCTCGCGATGCAACGGGATGCAGAACTGGCGGGAAGGAGTGCTAGTATTTCTAACACCATCTGTCGTCCGTCTTCCAGCATGTCTGATGTTACCTGAGCCTTCAAAAAGCATTGCCTTTTTGAATTCCGCCCAAGGCTTTTCTCAGTTTTTTTACCATTACTGGTGGGATGTCTTTTGGGTTACTGCAGTTGGTTACTGCGGTTTCGGTTACTGTGGCGCATACCCACTTCAGCTATAATTCCTTGTCATTGTAAGCCAGTGCATGGAAAATTGGCACAAAATTCCTTGCAAGTATTTAGTGAATACTATGCTTCTCAGAAAAACGATAAAATAGCATAGCGAATGCCAGCCTACTAAACAAAAGTTTATAATTAATGGTCTAGTGGGTACCAAGTCAGTGTGCTTGCAGTAGTTAGCAAATCGGTGTTTTTAAAAGGCTCTGAAAGCCCACTCTTCTAGCTTTCGCTGTGACTGTGTTGTGCCTACAGCGAAGGCCTGGCGTTTTTCTCCCCATATGCCGCTTGCCTTCTGTGGGAACCCAGTCAGTTATCCTAATAACCAGCGGTTATCCCTCCTATACTCTACACTCCCAGCCAAAGTCCATTTATTCTTCTTGATTTCAACTATGGCATCCTTAACTCCGGGTGGTTCCCGATGGAGGCGGAAATGTTGTAGGCCCGTGTGCTCAGATTTGGGTGCCCGTTAAAGAACCCCAGGTAGTCAAAATTTCCGGAGCCCTCCACTACAGCGTCTCTCATAATCATATGGTGGTTTTGGGACGTTAAAGCGCACAAATCAATCAAACTCCGGGTGGCTCCCTTATCCACTCTGCTCTCTTCTTGTCTCTTAACACTTTTAGGACCAAAGAAAAACAGACAGTCTTAAAGAGTGTTATAATAAATATTTTAGTAAGTCAGATAAACAAGATATGCTCATGTATTATTCATCAAAACGAAAGTAATTGAATGATCTTTTAGAAGCAGACTAAATGTTACACAGAAAAAATTTATACAAACTTAAGAAAAAGTGTGAAAAGAAGAGTTTGGCCAAACTTTAACGTAAAAAATTTTAAAGGCATGTATATACAAGTAAAATTGTGAACTGAAAAATTTCAACATGTACAAAAAGTGGCAAAATGTCTTTTTTAGGTTAAGCTTTGGTCTGCCTATTTACAACTTACAACTGCCTTTGTTCAGCCCGCTTCAGACTCGGAGCACTCTTGTGCCAGTCACAGCTGATGGCTCTCATGCCACTGCAAGAAACAATTTCTAGTTGTAGTAAAAGCCAAGTGAGCATCACAAGTTCTGCCCAAAACAATTAGTATTGAGTTCAACTTCCTTGCTGTCGTAGCAAAGCTTGCAGCTTCTGTGGCTTTCTGCCTTTTCCCGCTTGTGGAGTGCTCGTTTAGTGGACGGTGGTGGAGGAGTGCATGCTGGCTTGGCAACATCATTGTTGAAGATGTGACGAACGAGCTCTCCTCTGATCACCAGGTGGTCGTACTCCACTTTTGTTTGAAGTTCAGGGATATCCCGAATCTGAAATGCTCATGACGTGGGCGTAATTGCAGCAAAATGGTCCACGGCAGCCCTGAAGCTTCACGAACACTGGAGCTTTTCGATTTTCCACTTCTGGCTTCCCGCGGGCTGACAGAGAAGGCCAGAGTGTGCTCGTTTTTCTTGGGTTGCTTCTCCCCCCCCCCCCTCCGCGTCGCTCTTCTGGTTGGCGTTAGTTTTTCTCGGGTTGGGTGGTTCTGGCGACCCGCGAGGAGCCCCAGGGTCGCCAGACGCTTTCAGGACAATTTAGCCGTGGAAGCTAACTGGAAGGTTTTGGGCAGGTTTCGGGCTAGAAGACGCTGAAAATGCACGATACGCACTCGGAACAATTCTTGTGAGGACTCGATGGATTGTAATGTGGGCACTTGAGGAATAAAGGCTGCGCCTTCGCTTGTCATTACCCGTGGCATTCTCTTCTAAAGCCTGTTCCGCCTTGCAAAATTAGGTGTATACGAGCGGCAGCGAGTGTTTGAAACTACTTTTCATAGCTTTTATTAAGTTTCCCGCGAAGCTTCCTCCTGTGAACAACGTGGTGGGCTGTTGCCTGCTAACTGCGTCGTGCACATGCCTAAAAAGTTAGGTACTGCACGTTCGCACGCACGCGCCAAATTTGGGGAAACTTTTTTTCCTAGTAGGCATTTGTGGAGCCATGCCCGCTTTCAGTGCACTAAGCGAAGGCGGTTGTGGTTGAACTAGCTCGCTCCGTCATATTTTTGCGTGCGTGAGCCTCTTAGAACTTGACTACTCGATAGATTTTCGATGGTAAAAGAAGGCCCTAGATCGCGACTGGTTTTTTCAAGTTTGCGATGCCCTGTGGTCGCGAACGGCGTGCGAGCGCATTTTAATCTATGGGCCAGCACTTGTGGTAGGACATGCGCTACGACGCGAGAAAAAAAAACGAAGAAAGATTTTGAAATGTATACATTCTTTAGTTGCCAATTTTATTGTGGGATCTGTCTTTTTTCACCTCTTTGTAACAATGCTGCGCAGTATGTACGCTTATGATCAAGTAGGTAAGATTAAAGCTGATATACATAAAAGTGCCACTTAGGACTTGAAAACAATTCCAGGCAAGTGCCGAAACTCGTCGAAAACATGTCATGGAAAATATTATTTTAGATACTACGTGCACTTGTGGTAGCAATACCTACGCAGGTCTAAACTTTAGACAAAAATTCAGCAGATCACACGTACCTGGGTATCGACGTTATGCGAAGCATGCGGAGTGAACGTGACCATGTTGCAAATTTTTCATTGAGTGACACGTGATGAATTGACGCTAAATATAATTATGATGTTGCACACACAGGCATATGTTCAAGAGTTGCAGATACTTATATAACCATTTGTTTGCGTGCTGATAAGGACTAGAACATGCATAATACAAAACCAGAAGATTATAAGAAGGTCTGATTGCTCGCGAGGATGCTGGCTCTAGACACTGCTACAGAAATAAACTTCAGCGCATGGGAACTGACCAAAATTGACGATAACCTGACGTGGCGGCTGTATGAAAGGATAACATTTGTAATGTTTATAAAATTAGGTACACACTAAGCCAGTTTGTCGCTGGACGAGCACCCTTTGCTCCCTATTGGGTGTTCAAAAAAGGGTGCTGAAAAAGGGTGTATAGCTCAGCAACCTTAGAAAAGAGTGCAGAGCAAAAATTTTAAAGGGTCTAGTTAGTGCACTCTTTAACTAAGGGTGCTATCTTGCCACAACACCTTTTCAAACGGGTGCTGGAGGGGGGTTTCACATCGACGTACCAGCGGGCGAAATCTAGGATTGATGCTGCTCTGGCTAGAAGTGCAAAATGCTCTATACTCGGTAGATCGCTCTGTGTGACAGGCCACATATGGTTTGTTAATACTTCAACAGATGTACAATGTCGTCCATTCCACCCTGAACTCGTGCACCGTGCGGCCAGAACTCCACGGAGTGCCTCTCGCAGGCGCTTATGAAATTAGCACAGAATCACAGTAACAGCTCTAAGCGGGGCATCTGCAACTGCGTCTTTTAAAACACAATGGCTCTGCATTGAGGCTACTGGTAAGTTGGCTGCAGTGTTTTGCTTTTTCTATATGTAGGCAAATAGAGAATCCGGCACTGTTATCGAGAAGTGCTGCAATTGTGCCTCACCCTGTTTAGGTGCTGCTCCTCGGTTTTTTTTTTTTTTGCTGTTATGGATAGAACAAGCCGCACTTACTGCACTTCTTAAGAACAGCGCTGAATTTCAGATGTGCTTGCACTGTTTCAAGAGTAAAGTTCGCTTCACCACAAAAGAAGTGTGATTTGGCGAAGCCGCCGTTCTCTAGCAGTCAACGAAGTGAAGGCCCCACTTACAGCTGCCAGTCGATTTGTGTGCTAGTTACCAAAGTGCCCTCGAGAAGCGCTCAGCAGAGTGCCGGCTGCAAGGTGCACTGTTCAGGGTGGAAGTAAAAAATAAGTAAATATATACCTAAAACAAGCTTAGTGAAATATGTGTGTTTCAATAATCATGAAATTGATTCCAGAATGCGCGTATGCCTTATGCTACCAATCTTTGGACCAGAATGAATGACATCTATCCAAGACCCTTTCCTGCCCACATGAATTTCCAATTCATGAAAGCTTGGTCACCATACAGACATGTATGCGTGCAATTTAAGAATTCATAGAGTTCGAACACTCGCGTGTGTTTCGAAAGCCACATATTCACTTTAAAAAACACTCAGATAATATCCACTAAATAAAGCACTTTACTTCAATGTTGTAAACATTGCGCTATTCTAAATTATGCGTATCATGATGATGATGATGATGCGTGGCGCTTTATGGCGCGAAGGCCAATTGATGGCCAAAGAGTGCCATTGCAATGACTAGATATATGGACGATGATATGTTGCATGGCTTTATAGGGACCCTAGAATTCCTCGCTATAATGTGGGTAAAAACGTAAGTATTCAAATCATGACAGTGTCATGATATGGATAGTAAAAATTGGTGACAAAAGATTTTGATAATAAAAACTTGTGTAAAATTACTTGGCACTAGCACAAGTGCCTCATCAGCGCCCTTGTGTCCAAGGCCCACGAGGAGAGGGCTTTTCAATGTAGTCACTGCGGCAGCAACCTCTCTTGAGAAGTCGCGCTACGCAATGCCTCGGCTTAGAAAATTGAAATTGCTCCAGCCACAGTTCAAATAGAGTCCGACGTTTCGAGACCGACTCGGTCCCTTCCTCAGGGGGTGACTGTCTTGGTCATGGAAGTGTCGTCGCGTCGTGTTCTCTCACCACGGCTCCGGCTTTCCCTTTCCACCACGTTTCGGAGACCGTGAACGTACACCGAAGGCATTGTTCCCAGCGAGCGGTTCACGTTGGCAGGCGTATGCTGAATGTGCCAAGACTCTAGCAAGAGCCTCTTTCCAAAATTCCGTTCTGTTTCAATAACAGAAGCGCCGTCTAAGTCAATTTTATGGTCGTGCTTCTCGTAGTGCTCCGCCAGAGCGCTACGTTGCACTTCCATCTTCCTGACGTCGTTCTTGTGTTGGCGCATTCTTTCCGGGAAACACTTGCTCTCGCCTATGTAACAGGCTGGACACCCAGAACACGACACTTTGTAGAAAACGCCCGGGTGTAGCTCCCTCGGAGGTCGGTCTTTCGGCCGCGGTAGCAAGCGAGCGAGCGTCGAAACAGGTTTATGGATTACCGTGACCCCGGCTTTTCTTAGGACTCTCGAGAGCTGTTCACTTATGCCCGGCACATATGGAATGGCGACGTGGTTGTTTGGCGCCTTCGTTTTTCTCGTGTGCGGTGGTGTGGCCAGGGCGGAAAGGGGGTCGGGCGGTGTGTCGCTTGCAGGTGTCTTTCCGCGGTGCGGTGGTTGTCGTCTCGACAAACGGCGTGACGCCCGGCGGATGAACGCTTCTGTGTAGCCATTCCCTCGTAGCTCGGCGACAATCCTCTTTTCTTCTTTCTTCCTCTCACCCTCCGACGTGCAGATTACTCGTGCACGTGAAAGGAGTGCCGAAACCACTGAAGCTTTGTGGGCAGTTGGATGACAGGACGCAAAATGCAAATACCTGCCGGTGTGAGTTGGCTTTCTATACACCGAAAAGGTCATGCGCTCGCCCTGTCGTCTGACTAAAACATCGAGAAACGGAAGCGCCCCGTCTCGCTCTCGTTCCACCGTGAACTGTATCGCTTGGTCGATGGAGTTTAGATGTTAAACTGGTCCCTACCGACGAACATTGCAGGGTGTAAAGGTATATGCTGTCGGTAGGGTAATGGAAAGTGTTGTTTTCTAAGAGTATCTATTCGTTTGCACTGTAATAAAATGTGAAGAATTGTTAGTGCTTTACCACATCTGTCACTCAATAATGGATCGCCAACGGACAAAATATATGAGTGTGTCGTGTATGTGTGTCCTATCCTGAGCCTCGTTAGCGTTACCTCTGTATGACATGATTTTGATACTGGCACCCAATGGCCAAGGTGTGGCTTAGTAATGTGTAGTTTGTTTTGTGTGCGTCTATCCCACTTGCTCTGCCAGTAGTCCTTGAGATTTCGTTTGAGAGACGGCTGAATATCAAGGGCCGCGACTGATATGGGTGTAGTGGCAGTGCTTTCATGAATGAATGCAGCAAGCTGATCCGCCATCACGTTGCCTTCGATCTCACGGTGCCCTGGCACCCAGCACACTACAACATGTTGTTTGAGTGTGTAGAGTGTGCATAAAATTAAGTAAAGTGAGACGAAGACAGGGTTTTTGCTTTTTAGGAGTGTGCAGAGCCGCTACTACGCTGAGAGAGTCCGTATAAATTACTGCTTTTTGTAGTTGTAGTTGTTTGATGTGTTTAACGCTGTGAAGATACTTGTCTCTGGATGTAGAGGCCCAGCGTCCAAAAAGGATGGGCCGACAGCAGCGTAGCGCACAGAGGGGATAGACTTAGAGGCATCTGTAAAGAACTCACGACGTGTGTATTTGTGTTGTAGTTCCAGAAAGTATGTTCGGATGCGGGCAATTGGCGCGTGTTTTGTAATTTCTCTGAGAGACACATCGCATTCTATAGTCTGCCACTGCCAAGGTGGCGGTAATGCTACAGGAGCCAGTAAACTCTGTTCCAGTGAGACACCAATTTCCTCAGATAGACCCGTGAGGCGAACTGAGCAGGGCGGCCTCATCAAAGCCTGTTTTGAACAGCTTGGAGCTCGACAAATCATTAATAGTGGAGTATGAGGGGTGTTTCTTGTCTGCTTTCACCTTAAGAAAAAATACAAAGGATATGTAAGTTCTCTGCAGATGAAGCGACCACTCATTTCACTCAACGTAAAGGCTTTCTACGGGGCTGGTGCGAAAAGCACGCGTAGAAAGGTGGATGCCGAAATGGTGCAAGGGGTCTAGCATCTTCAAAGCACTTTGAGTCGCAGACTGATGAACAACGGCCCCATAATCTAAGCGGGTGCAAATGAGGCTTCTGTACAGGTTCATGAGACATTGCCTGTCACTACCCCACGTAGTACATGGCAACACTTTTAGAACATTCATGGCTTTTTTAAAATACTTCATGTGCGGTACGAAGGTCAACTTGTTGTCCAAGATTGAGCCTAAAATTGACAGACGTTCACCGTTCAGTTTAATGCCGGGTTGTGAGTTCATGCCTCGTTTTCGGGAGAACAAGACACACGTGCTTTTTTTTGTGGGTTCAGTCGAAATCCGTTTTCCGCTGCCCATTTAGACACCTTGTTTAAACCTAACTAAACCTGCCGCTCACACGTTGCCAGATTGCATGACTTAAAGCCAAGCGGGACGTCATCGACATATGTACAGTAGAACATCTTGCGGGGGATGGGCAGGTACCAAGAATTCATTTTGATAATAAAAAGTGTACAACTAAGTACATCCCCTTGTGGTACTCTCGTTTCTTGGAAAATGTTCTGAAGAAAATACTGCCCATGCGCACATGAAATGTCCGAATGCGCAAGTAACTCTCGAATATGGAAAGCATTCTACCGCGCACACCTGAGTGAGACAGGTCTCTTAATATGCAAGACGCCATGTTCTGTCGTACGCCTTCTCGATATCAAAAAACACAGAGATGAAGTATTGTTTGTGGACGAAAGCTTCTCGGATCTCTGCCTCAATGCGCACCAGATAGTCGGTGGTGTAACTACCCTCTCGTAACCCGCACTGGAATTGGTCGAGCAGATTGTGTGTTTCGAGGAAATGTAAAAGTTGGCGGTTTATGATCTGTTCAAAAAGTTTACAAGGGCAGCTTGTAAGTGCAATGGGCCTATAAGTCACAACTGAGGAAGGGTTCCTGCCCTAATTCAAAATAGGGAAAACAATAGCCTCTTTCCAGGAAGAAGAGATGGTGCCAGAAAGCCAGATAGCATTGTATAGGGAGAGTAAAATTTTTGTGCTTTTAGCGGCAGGTTTTTCAACATTTTCTGCGTGACACGGTCGTAGCCTGGGGCAGTAGTACTGCAGGAGTTTAGTGATGTTTGTAGCTCAGCTAAGTTGAAAGGTTGGTTGTATGCCTCGTAATTTGTGCACTTGTATTCTAGGTTCTGCTTTTCTATCCTTGCTTTGTATCTTTGGAAAGCTTCTGTATAAAATGACGAGCTAGACACCTGCTCGTAGTATGCACCGAAGAAGTTCGCCTAACCTTCCAGGATGTCACCCTGTGTGTTTACGAGTAAGAGTGAGTGTACTCGTCTTCTTGCTACCCTATCAACCATGTTTCAGACTTTAGCCTCTTGTATATATGAATTTATCTCAGATAAAAACTTGTGCCAGCTTTTTTTCTGGCTTACCGACGCATTCTCCTGCGTTGAAACTTTATTTTCTTAAAGCTCTCAAGATTTTCGGCTGTCGGTGAATTTCGAAGCAACCTCCATGCCATGTTCTGCTCCTTTCGCGCATTCCGCCACTCAGTGTTCCACCATGGGACGCGTCGCAGACATACCATATGTTTGTGGTATGCACTTGGCTGCTGCATCAGTAAGAAAAGCTGCGAAATGCTGCACAGCTTCATCTATGTTTAACGTACATATATCAGTCCAACTTAAACGAGTAGTGTTGTGAAACTGTTCCCAGTCCGCTTTGCCTGTCTGCCATCTGGGAAGATGTGGAGGACCTCATTCTAGTTGTGTACTTAGAATGATTAGAAAGTGATCACTTCCGAAAGGATTGTTGATCAGTTTCCATTGAAGTAGGGGTACAAGCAATGGGGACACAATGCTTAGATCTATGCATGAGTAGGTTTTGTTTGGAAGGCTAAAGTATGTTGGCTTTGAAGAAAAGAGGAACTGTTCAGTTAGGCGACCTCATGCATCACAGCGCAAGTTGCCCCATAGACCATTATGTGCATTCAAGTCCCCAAGGACCACATGAGGCTCCAGTAGTTCATGTATCAGTGACGGGAATTCATGTTTTTTGGGACGGTACTGTGGAGATATGTAAAGAGAGCAGATGGTGACAAGATTGTTCGAAAGAACTTTTCGAACAGTCTTTGCCTCAAGGGATATTTGTAACGGTAGATGTGTACATGCTACGCCCTGATCAACTATATTGGCCACACCACCATATGATGCTACAGCGTCATTGCGGTCCTTTCTGAATATTACATAATGACGTAGAATATTTGTGTTTTTTAAATTTAGGTGTGTCTCTTGTACACACAGCACTTTTGGGGAATGTTTGTGTAAGAGTTCTAGGATATCGTCGAGGTTTGTAAGCAGTCCTCTGATGTTCTATTGTAATATTTGTGTATTCATTTTGAGTGTAAAGGAGTGCTGTGATACTAAAGAAGTATTTTGTTATGTCAAGAAGCCTTGCCAGGCCCTGTAATGATGGTTTTTGATTTTCTGGTGTGCTCCAAAAAGCCGTGCCTCTCCTTTGGCGCTAAAGACACCGTTGGACTTGCGGCGGTGTCCATCACCTCAGACGAGGTGCTGGATGCCCGCTCGCGGTTCACGAGTGCGGACATGGAATTCTTAGGGCTATCTGTCGAGACAGAAGGTCCTGGAGCTTCACGTCCGGAGGCCTGCAAGCCTTTTGGTGGCGGAAGAGCCTGTGCTGCTTCCTCTGAGGGGGTGAATGCCGCTGCCACTCGTCCACTTTGTGTGGTACGTGTGGGCGCCGCGGATTTTGTCGACACTGCCCCCTTTCGTGCCACTTCCGCGAACGAGGGATCCTGCATTAGTAGACACTTGCGCAACTCCATAAACGAGATGTTTTCATTTACTTTGAGTGTAAGTACTTCCTTTTCATGTTTACATGAAGGGCATGTGCGAGAATAAGCGGGGTGGTCACCATCGCAGTTCGCGCAGTGAGTGGTGGTTTCTTCACATTTGTCGGTGGAGTGATCGTGCGAGTTACACTTTTCACAGGTTTGACAGCCGCGGCAGCTCTGATAATCTTGGCCGAATCGCTGGCGCTTATAACAACGTCGGGGGTTGGGGATGTGGGGTCGGACCTTTACCTTCAAGTAGCCTGTTTTGATATATTCTGGGAGTATGCTTGTGCAAAATGTAAGAATTAGGTGCTTTGTCGGGGTTTCTTTGTTATCATGCCTGATATTATTTCTCTGTACATACGTTACATGGTGTTCGTTCCAGCCCTCAAGGAGCTCACTCTCTGTCAGGTTAATTAGGTCTTGTTCAGACACTACGCAACGGGAACTGTTCAGGGAGGGGTGTGGTGTGGTATTACAGGTGTTGTTTCAAAAGAGGTGAACTTTGTGAGATTTTCATACTGGGTCTTGATTTGTACTTCAAGAAGAAGGTTCCCACTAGCCATACGTGTAGCCTGATATCCTGGACCAAAGGTATTGGTGAGGCATTTGGAAAGGACAAACGGAGAAACGTTTCTTGCGTTCTTTTCTTGCGTTTCACAGTGGATCACAAGAAAGGGCGCGAAAATTTATTTCGGCTTCATAAATACAATCAGTGTTGCTTCGATGCACCCTCTCTTAGGAGGAGGGTGATCAGACAGTTTCGTAAACAAAAAAGAGGCCATGAAGTATATATAAATTCGGCAGCCATGCCAGCCGCCCACCATCGAGCCCAACATGGGGACGCGGCAGCGCAATTATAAAAGCATGCCATCGCCAGCTACACAAAGCCACTATAACCCAATAATATGTGACGAAGAGAGGGCACATGCACAAGGTTAACCCTTGCTACCTGGAAGATGGAAGTAAACAGAAGTGAGGAGATGACAGGAAAGATTGAAAGAGAGAAAAGATGAAGTTAAGGAGAAAGAGCGAGACAGAAAAATGCGACTGCCGATTTCCCGTGGGTGGGTGAGCTCTCGGGTGCCGTCTACGGGAAGCCGGGGCCAAAAGGGTGTGTTTGCCTCGGCCGGGGAGCCTTAAAGGTCCAATAACCCAGCGTCAGCTCAACCCACAGAATCCCCCTTTCCCCGGTCACGGCAAAGCCACGCTCGGTTAGGCGTGGGAAAGAGTCGAAACCCCCCCGTTAGCTCGGGTCCGTGAAGTCGCTACACAACAAATGCCTGCTCACGCAGACGCCCCTGCGGGGAAATTATGTGTAGCAGAAGGGAGCTTTTATGCATTTGAGAATGCAAGATATTAGGCCGCAAAGAAATTTTATGAAAAATAATTAACAAGATGCAAACAGTCACATCAACTATTTATTGTACATAACATACAACCCAAAAATATTGACAGTAAACATGAGCTATGGCCTACTGCACCGATTGTAAAGGTAAGATATGTGTGAGTGAGGATCAATCTTCTGTTTTTTCAAATCTTTTTCTTATGACTAGATATCGTTTTTTTGTGATGAGACTTCCTTTTTAACTTTTAACATTCTGATTTCCCTCAACGCATATTAGGTAACAAGTAAATTATTTAGAAAAATAAAATTAAAGTTAGAGGCAACAGCAGTCAAAAGGCGCATATTGAGGGTATTGCCAGTGTCCACACAATTGAGAAAGAAAAGTGAAATTGAGAAAGAAAATGGATAGGATAGTAGGTGTGTGATAAAAGAAGTGGGCTTATATCATGTTTTTGTCATCACGCTAAAAACCTTGACTACAAACTTGCTCAAGGCTCATTTACAGCTATCCCTTATTTAATTATATATATATATATATATATATATATATATATATATATTGATGAAGGGAGGACCCCTCCCGAAACTATTGGAAAATAAATATCTTTGTTGACAACACTCCCGTCGTGTCATAACCCATACCTTCAATATATATATATATATATATATATATATATATATATATATATATATATATATATATATATATATATATATATATATATATATATAGCAGACAAAAGAACATCCCAGCCTAAAATGAGTTCGTGGGAGAATGGGGATAGCACAGCAAATTCTATAAGATGAAGAATGTTGTCGATTAGCACACGGGGAATACAGAGAGCGGAAGGGCGAATCATTGTTCCCGGGGTTGTAACCAGTGTTGGTCCATCATAAGGCGTCGTGATTTTTCGAAGACGGGCACACATGTCAGCACGAATAATAGAAAACCCAGCCCCAGTGTCCACCAAAGCATCAACGTCCATTCCTTCAACTGTGGCTGCTATCATATTGTAACGGAGCGCTTGAGGAATTGGTGTCCTGTGTTGGAATGCAGTTTGTCCTCCAAAAACTGCATCGCTTAGTTTTCCGTACGCCGAAAAGAAGAGAGGGAAGCAGGCTGAAAAGGAGAAGAGGAGTGACAGTAGAGCGACGGTGAATGGCGTCGGGTTGATTGATGACTACTGCGCAGTTCACCGGATGCTGGTGGAGATGAAGACCAACGCGGTGGTGACGTATAACATTGGCTCTGGTACAAGGCTCCTGTGGTATAGTCCCGTTCGAGTATATCGTGCCCTCGGCGCTCATCTTGCTGGCGCTTGCGGCAAAAGCGTGAAATGTGACCACAATAGCCGCAGTAATAGTACGTAGGGCGAATCGATCGATAAATAGGGTAGTAGCTTGCGTTAGATGCACCGGGAGAGAGAGCAGTGAGAGGGACAGGTGATGGCTCAGGCGGTGGGGTGGAAAGCTCGTGGGAAAGTTTGTGGGAGGTGCGGCAGCAATCGACGCGTACTTTCGTGGCGGCGACGTCGAGCTGACGGTGCCTGATGGTACGGCAACGGCATGCGAGAACGATGGGAGAGTACGAGCGACATTGGGCTACAGGTGGGCCATGTGGGTCATGGACGTGAGCTACTCCCCGATGACATCCCGCAATGACGTTGAAGAAGACTGAATGGGACACACTGAAGGTAGTGTGAATCCCATTGATTCTAATTTTTCGCGTATAATCACCCTTATTGTGGTTCGTAGGTTAGGATCCACCGTAACACGGGCCGCGTCACTGTCCGCTTGTAGGCGCATAAACTCAAGTTCTTCGAGGCGCTGACAGGTTTTCGCAACGTCAGTGACGATAGCCGGATTCTGGATTGCAGTGGCATTGAATGCGACGGGTGCACTCCCCTTAAAAAGCTGGCGCACCTTGTCTGTCTCTGTCTTTGGGGTGTCAACCCGGCGGCAAAGTGAAAGGACATCCTCGATGTAGGATGTATACGACTCCTCGATGTGCTGTTTCCGAGTCGCGAGGGCTTTATTTGCGAGAGCCGAACGAACAGCCGGTGTGCCAAAGACATGGCGAAGCTGATTTTGAAGGCTCACCAGTCGGGGATGTTGATGAAGTGGTTGCACCACGTCTTTGCGACACCCGTGAGGTAGAATGGGACCTGAGCGAGTTTGCAGGTGTTATCCCACCGGTTAGCAGTGCCGACACGTTCGAAGTCGTCCAGCCATTCCTCCACATCTTCCCCGCGCGTACCAGCGAAGGGATGGGGCTCACGCTGGGGGCTGTTATTTACGTGAGAAGGCGCGGCACGCGGTGACGGAATGGGAACGGCTGCAGCACCGACCTGTTCTTTGTGAGACGTATTTTCGGACACCGTGCCCATGCGGCGATCTGAACGTAGCTCCAGGGGCTGGAGTGGTCAAGAGGATGACGGAGAATCTAACAGCACGCTCCACCACGTATAGCCCCGCCGTGGTGGTCTAGTGGCTAAGGTACTCGGCTGCTGACCCGCAGGGCGCGGGTTCGAATCCCGGCTGCGGCGGCTGCATTTCCGATGGAGGCGGAAATGTTGTAGGCCCGTGTGCTCAGATTTGGGTGCACGTTAAAGAACCCCAGGTGGTCTAAACTACCGGAGCCCTCCACTACGGCGTCTCTCATAATCATATGGTGGTTTTGGGACGTTAAACCCCACATATCAATCAATCAATCCACCACGTATAAAAACTTGGTTTGGAAGACCTTTATTAGGCCCGAGGAACCGGCAGCTGACAGCTGAGATGGACCAACCAAGATGATGAGGTTACGTGACAACGATGAGGATGCATGAGCAACACATGATAATGATGATAATGTACAGATGAAGAGGATTGATAAACTAAATGCCCACAATATATATATATATATATATATATAAGAAAAAGAAGTGTATACCTAAGGGCTCCTTTTTCCGTGTTTTGACACAATATTAATGAGATCTAGCAGACAGTAATGATAAGGAATGTACAGGGAAAGTTATTAGAACCAATGGAATGTAGATAAGCAGAAATAAAAGTGGGTGAACACATAACCAGCTGTGAGCAGGAATCGAACCTACGACCTTCGAATAACACGTTTCATGCTCTAACCACTGAGCTATCACAGCGGCCTTCCCTCCGTCCACTTTTTTGGGTTCATATGTGAATTTAGAAGTAGGAGTGTCCGTCAGCGCCATCATTAAGCCAAGTGATGAGTGTGAAACGCTCCTTTATGCGCATATGTGGCGTCACGTAGCACGTGAACTTATTACGAGCGGTCAGCTGAATAATAGTCCCTCGTATACAACCTAATGACACCAAGTCTGCCAGTACGAGACCCTCGTTATTGAATAAGGGAAAGAAGTGTATACCTAAGGGCTCGTTTTTCCGTGTTTTGACACAATAATAATGAGATCTAGCAGACAGTAATGCCAAGGATTGTACAGGGGAAGTTATTAGAACCAATGGAATGTAAATAGGAAGAAAGAAAAGTAGGTGAAAAAATAACCAGTCGTGAGCAGGAATCGAACCTACGACCTTGGAATCATGCGTTCGATGCTCTAACCACTGAGCTATCACAGCGGCCTTCCCTTTGTTCACATTTTTGGGTTTATAAGTGAATTTAGAAGTAGGAGTGTCAGTTAGCGCCATGAATAAGCCAAGTGACGAAGGTGAAACACTCTTTTATGCGCATATGTGGCGTCACGTAGCACGTGAACTCATTACGAGTGGCAGCTGATTAATAGTCCCTCGTGCACAACCTAATGACACCAAGTCTGCCAGTACGAGACCTTCGTCAATGAAAAGCCATAAGAAGTGTATACCTAAGGGCTCGTTTTTTTGTGTTTTGACACAACAATAATGAGATCTAGCAGGCAGTAATGCCAAGGAATGCACAAGGGAAGTTATTAGAACCAATGAAATGTAAATAAGAAGAAAGAAATGTAGGTGAAAAAATAACCAGCCGTGAGCAGGAATCGAACCTACGACCTTCGAATAACGCGTTCGATGCTCTAACCACTGAGCTATCACTGCTTTTTTTAGTACCTGTTTTTCTTTACAGGTGTTCACACAGAAACATGAATGATAAAATACACTTGGACCAATATTTGATCCGAAGTGCTCACATTAAAATTTTTTCAGGTTGCACAATTCCTATAACACTGTTAGCCAGCTGGGAGGTTCTTCTTCGTGTTTATACACCTCAGTGATATACCGCATATTTGCAATGAAGTTCTCCCGGACAGGACGTATGTTCTGGTCAAGATGTCTGTAAGCCATAGTGGTCTGCCATATGCTGTGAAGGCTAATTAACATAACCATGTCGTATGGTATGCCGTCGTCCTCATCCACACAAGAAAACAAATGCCATGGCTTGTAATGGGTAGATCTTTTTTCAATGTTCTTTCAAGGATGTCCCAATGAAAGACAGCGTCCCAGCAATGAATAAACACATGGTCTATTGTCTCAGGTGTTTTACAAAGTAAACAATTGGTTGTCCATGGTACATCAATTTCCTTGTCCGCTAGCCACTGCTTTACGTGGAGAGTCCCAGAATGTAATTTAAAAAAGAAAGTTTTTGCCCCTGCTTTTACTTTCATCCTTTTGACCCTTTTCAAAATGTCCTGTCCGGGTTCTCGATTGAACATAGATCTGTACAAAGGTGTTGGGAGCAAGACATCACGGAGATCCTTGTACAGATTTTTTCGCTTAACAGTGGCAAGATATTCCAGCGAAAAGCGCACTTTCAAAAACTCAAAAGACTGTATAACTTCACTGAGCTATCACAGCGGCCTTCCCTCCACCCACACTTTGGGTTTATATGTGAAGTTAGAAGTAGGAGTGTCAGTCAGCGCCATCTATAAGCCAAGCGACGAGTGTGAAACACTCTTTTATGCGCATATGTGGCGTCACGTAGCACGTGAACTTATTACCAGCGGGCAGCTGATTAATTGTCCCTCGTATACAATCTAATGACACCAAGTCTGCGAGTACGAGACCCTCGTTAATGAATAAGGGAAAGAAGTGTATACCTAAGGGCTCGTTTTTCTGTGTTTTGACACAATAATAATGAGATCTAGCAGACAGTAATGCCAAGGATTGTACAGGGGAAGTTATTAGAACCAATGGAATGTGAATAGGAAGAAAGAAAAGTGGGTGACAAAATAACCAGCCGTGAGGAGGAATCCAACCTACGACCTTTGAATAACGCGTTCGATGCTCTAACCACTGAGCTATCACAGCGGCCTTCCCTCCATCCACTGTTTTGGGTTTATATGTGAATTTAGAAGTAGGAGTGTCAGTCAGCGCCATCTATAAGCCAAGCGACGAGTGTGAAACCCTCTTTTATGCGCATATGTGGCATCACGTAGCACGTGAACTGATTACGAGCGGGCAGCTGATTAATAGTTCCTCGTATACAACCTAATGACAGCAAGTCTGCCAGTACGAGACCCTCGTTAATGAATAAGGGAAAGAAGTGTATACTTAGGGGCTCGTTTTTCCGTGTTTTGACAGAATATTGCTACGTAGCTGACATATCAGTGGTCAGAAGACGACAACGAGGAAGTAGTCTGTCGGTTGTGCATGCTGTTTTCCATCTTAGTCGACGCCATATGTATCAGTTTGAATATAGAATTTAAATAGACACGCCCCATGTCATTTTTACGTAACATCTTTGTGGTGGAGGTGCTGGGAACTTCCCCGTCTTCATCACGAAGCTCCGCAACGGCCGCATCATCATAGGTCCAACCATGTCACAGGTTGAACAACCATCGTCTTCACCACCTGCCCCTACCGTGACTTCTACATACGTCCTTCTACCTCCTGCTCGTGATCCCGGTGTATTTTCCGGTCAGGATGGCGTTGACGTCGACAAATGGATCAACCGGTACGAACGGGTCAGCGCAAGTTATAGGTGGGACCCGACTCTTATGCTTGCCAATGTGCTTTTTTACCTCGATGGCCCACCGCGAGTGTGGTTCGAGACGCACGAAGCGGAGATTATGAGCTGGGACTCCTTTAAAGAGAAGATCTGCGACCTTTTTGGCGACACCGTTGGGCGGCAGATCGCAGCGCGGAATCAACTGGCGGCTCGTGCACAGACGTCGACGGAGTCGTACGTCGCGTACATTCGCGACGTCATCGCCTTATGCCGCCAGATTGACGAGCACATGAGTGAGTCTGAGAAAGTGGCCCTTGTGCTGAAAGGCATAGCAGACGACGCATTTAATCTTTTAGTTTACAACAACGTTGCCAACGTCGACGCCATCATTAAAGAGTGCCAGCGGTTCGAAGAAGCCAAGAACCGCCGTATTACTCAGCGATTCACCCGGCTGCCCAACACGGCCGCAACCTCATCGTGTCAAGCCGCCCACCAGTCCCCCACGTATGACAACGTCACACGCATTGTTCGTCGGCAAATTGAAGCCGCCTGTCTGACTCTTCTTCAGCCACCCGTTTTCGCAACGCTCGCCTCTGACCAACCACAGCCGTCAGTGGCGTTAATACAAGCTGTGGTGAGGCAGGAGTTTGCGAACCTCAGCCTTCCATCAGCATGTCCCTTGACTTGCCCTGAAGTCCCGTCCTACTCCCGAGGACACGCTCGTTGTTCACCTTCAACAATATCCTTCCGTAACCCTTCGGAATGGCGAACACCCGACGACCGGCCTCTTTGTTTTTCCTGCCACCAGCCTGGGCACGTTTCTCGCTCCTGCCGCCGCCGTTGGTCAAACCAACCACGTCAGACTTTCTCTACCTCGGCGCTCATGCCTCCGACGACCCCTCGACGTTCCGTCGCTGCACCCTTCAATTTCTATTCGTCGTCATCTTACGAGCCTTCCACTGACGCCCCTTTGCCCGGTCGCCGCTACTCTGACGCCCCTTCGTCCGGTCGCCGCTACTCTGACGCCCCGTCGCCGCTACGTCGCCAATTCCGCTCTCCGCCACCTCGGCGCTTTTCCTCGCCGAGCTTCTCTGGACGACCGCAGCAGGAAAACTAGATATTGCAGCTTATAGAGGTGAAGCTGCAATACCAATAACGGCTGAAAATCCTCTACTGACGCTTCCCACGCACCATAGCCTGCTTGAAGAAGATGTCGACCATGTTCCTGTGACCGCCCTAATTGACACAGGTGCGCACCTGCCTATTATGAGCCCTTCTATATGCTGGCGCTTACAAAAGATTATGATGCCATCTACGACGCAGACAATACGTGTTGCCGATGGCGGTACTGTACCAGTAATCGGAATGTGCACTGCTCGTGTCAGCATTGCTGGTCGTCACGCCGTGATCCTTTTTGCCGTGCTAGCCTGCTGCCCTCATGACCTCATACTTGGCCTTGATTTTCTTTCGGCACACTCGGCCTTAATTGATTGCTCGTCTGGTTCCCTCAGCTTTGATCTACCCATCTTTACCGACTACTCTGCAAAGCCCACCAGCCGCTTGAGCCCAACCATTTTCGTTCGCCTGCCACCTCGAGCCGTCACGTACGTGTCTTTGTCATCCACCCCTCCCGTTCCTGACGGTGATTTTATCAACAGGGTAGCGGGATCAACATTATATCGTTACGCCAATTACTAACGTTCGGCTGACGCGCAGTGTTACTGTGCCCTATACCACCGCGACCATAGCGGATAACTGTGTGTTACTTCCGCTCCTTAACTTTGGTTTCACCCCTCAAGTGTTGCCCTGCCAGATGTCTCTAGCCAAGCTAACTGCCATAACAGAGGACGATGTCAGTGTTGTCGCTGTATCTGCTCTTGATCAAAGCGCAGTCTCACGGTCACCCAGCTCAGACAATGGTATTTTTCGAAACATGATTGGATCGAAGCTGTCGCCTCACCAGGCCGACGCTTTCTGCCAAGTTTTGGCCTCATACAGTGACATTTTCGACACCGACGATCGTTCCTTTGGCCAGACTGAAATTCTCACTCACCGAATCAACACTGGTGACTCTGCGCCCATTCACCGTCGGCCGTACCGCGTGTCAGCGTCCGAGCGAGAAGTGATTCAGAAAGAAGTGGCCAAAATGCGTACGAAAAACGTAATCGAACCATCAACGAGCCTTTGGGCATCTCCCGTGGTATTAGTAAAAAAGAAAGACGGCTCATGGCTTTTACGCGTTGATTATCGCCACCTCAACAAAATTACCAAAAAAGACGTGTACCCTCTACCACGCATTGACGATGCCCTTGATTGCCTCCATGGCGCCACCTTCTTTTCATTTCTCGACCTCCGATCTGGCTACTGCCAAATGGCTGTAGATGACATGGACCGAGAAAAGACCGCCTTCGTTACTCCTGACGGTCTTTACCAACTCAAGGTCATGCCATTCGGGCTCTCCAACGCGCCATCGACCTTCGAGAGAATGATGGACATGCTCCTACAAGGATTTAAATGGTCGACATATTTGTGTTACCTGGACGACGTGATCATTTTCTCACCTACCTTTGCAACCCACCTTGAAAGCTTTTCGACCATTCTATTCATATTTCGACGGGCCGGCCTGCAGCTCAATTCCTCCAAGTGCCACTTCGGTCTTCGTCAGTTTACCGTATTTGGTCACCTTGTTGACGCCGGCGGCGTACGGCCAGACCCGGCGAAAGTACGCGCTGTAACAAACTTCCCAGTCCCACTCTCTGTCCATGATGTTCGCAGGTTTGTGGGCCTCTGCTCCTACTTTCGCCGGTTCGTGAAAAACTTTACGGCACTCGCCCGGCCCCTCACCGACCTTCTCAAACAAGACGTCCCATTTTCTTGGGGCCCTCCTCAAGCTGACGCCTTCTCTCAGCTAATCACCGCTCCAACGACACTTCCTATTCTTGCACATTTCGACCCCGATGCTCATACAGAAGTGCGAACAGACGCGAGTGGTCACGGAATTGGTGCAGTTTTGCCGCAAATTCAGCGGGGCAACGACCGTGTAATCGCGTACGCAAGCCGTCTGCTTTCTAAGTCTGAACGTAATTATTCTATAATAGAACGGGAATGTCTCGCTCTTGTTTGGGTGGTTTAGAAATTCCGTCCTTACTTGTATGGCCGCCCTTTCTGTGTCATCAGAGATCATCACGCGCTGTGTTGGCTTTCTTCTCTGAAGGACCCCACTTGACGACTTGGTCGTTGGGCATTACGCCTACAGGAGTATTCCTACTGGGTTGCTTATAAGTCTGGACGTCTCCATCTGGACGCCGATTGCTTATCCCGCTACCCTGTTGATCAGCCCGACGAACCAGACATCGAGCCTAGCCTCAGCGTCCCAGTTTCTTCAGATTGTCCCAGTTTCTTCAGATTGGTGATGTCGCAGTTTCTCCAGAAAGTCCCAGTTTCTTCAGATTGGTGATGAACAACGTCGTGATGCTTCTCTATGACAACTTATTGACCGTCTTGAATCTTCTTCGAACGACACGTCACTTCGCATGTACGTCCACCTGAACGGCACGCTGTACCGTCGTAGCCTCCAGCCAGATGGCCCTGAGCTCCTTCTTGTCGTGCCAAAAAATTTGCGTTCAACCGTGCTGCACGAGCTTCACGATGAACCAACTGCTGGTCATCTGGGTGTATCTCAGACGTACGACCGCTTGCGTCACCGCTTCTTTTGGCGCGGTCTCGCCCGGTCCGTTTGCCATTACGTGTCCTTCTGCGATAAATGCCAACGTAGGAAGCGAACTACTGCGCCCCCGGCTGAACTTCTTCATCCGATCTCCATCCCAACCAAACCTTTCTTCCGTGTTGGTATAGATCTTCTCGGTCCTTTTCCCGAGTCAAAATTGGGCAACTAGTGGGTCGCCGTTGCTATAGACTAGGCGACAAGGTATGCCATCACTCGAGCGCTCCCCACCAGCACCGCTACTGACGTTGCGGACTTTTTGCTCCACGATGTCACCCTACACCATGGCGCTCCTTGCCAATTACTCACGGATCGCGGCCGCGCATTTTTGTCTCGTGTAATCGACGATCTTCTGCGCTCTTCCTCGACGCACCACAAGCTGACCACTTCCTACCATCCCCAAACAAATGGCCTTACCGAACGACTAAATCGGACCCTAACGGACATGCTCGCGATGTATGTGCCGTCCGACCACCATGACTGGGACCTGGCGCTACCTCACGTGACCTTCGCGTACAATTCTTCACGCCACGACACTACTGGTGATTCACCCTTTTATTTGCTTTATGGCCGTAATCCGAAGTTACCACTCGACACCCTACTTCCAACCACTACAACGCCGTCAACCGAATATGCACGCGACGCTATTGCTTGTGCCGACCACGCATGTCAGATCGCCCGCCCTAGACTTTCGGCTTCGCAAGCCACCCAGAAAGCCATCTACGACAGCCGGCATGCTGATGTTCTCTTCTCACCCGGTTCTCTTGTTCTCTTGTGGTGCCCAGTTCGTCGAATTGGCTTATCAGAGAAGTTGTTATCTCGCTACATGGGTCCTTACCGTATCATCCGCCAGGTAACCGACGTCATTTATGAGATCATTCATGCATCTGAGACCACAAGCCTGCCTGCAACCACACCCAGTGATGTTGTGTACGTCAGCAGGCTAAAATCTTACCACCTGCCTACTGAAGACAGTAGTTAATGTGCACCGAGACGGCGCTTTTACCACCGGGGGGGCAATGCTACGCAGCTGACATATCAGTGGTGAGAAGACGAAAACGAGGAAATGGTCTGTCGGTTCTGCGTGCTGTCTTCCATCTTAGTCGATGCCATACGTATCAGTTTGATTATAGATTTTAAATAGACACGCCTCGTGTCATTTTTACGTAACAATAATAATGAGATCTAGCAGATAGTAATGCCAAGGAATGCACAAGGGAAGTTATTAGAACCAATGAAATGTAAATAAGAAGAAAGAAATGTAGGTTAAAAAATAACCAGCCGTAAGCAGGAATCGAACCTACGACCTCGAATAACGTGTTCAATGCTCTAACCACTGAACTATCACAGCGGCCTTCCCTCCGTCCACTTTTTTGGGTTTATATGTGAATTTAGAAGTAGGAGTGTCAGTAAGCGCCATCTATAAGCCAAGCGACGAGTGTGAAACACTCTTTTATGCGCATATGTGGCGTCACGTAGCACATGACGCCACATACGTTCACCATCCTTGAGTAACGAGAGCCGCTCCTTCGATCTGCGACTGGCTATGTTGGAGCGCAACCAGCGCGAGAACAGCGCGTCTCAGATGAGCTACAACAGAAAATACTCGCACTGACGCAGACACTCGCAACTACCACATCCTCTCTTACCTTTCAACTCACGGTGCTAAGTAAGTAATTCGCCACACTCACCGCCCCTACTTTCAGCTCCCATGTAACCAAATTGGCCGACATAGTCGAAACCACCACCACTGCGCATCACACTGGTTTTGTTCAGCTGGAAAACTCAATTGTCCGGATTCTTACGACCCTCGAAAGACAATCCAAGCAACTGGAATTTTTCACCTATATGCTTAACTCCCTGCAAGAGTCGCTTTCCCCGGCAAAAAAGAAGGAACGCGCACGCGCAGGCGCTTCCTCTACTTCAAAGACCTTGATGGCGCGTGAAAAGGACCTCGAGATTTTGCAGTGGAACTGCCGCAACTTTAGTCATAATAGGAACCCACTCCACCAATATCTTCTCACCCACCCCACACTGCCCCATTTTCTTCTTATACAAGAGACTCGGACGGGCCTTATCGTCCCGGGCTACCGCGCTTATCACGCTACGACGGGAACATCATTTGCGTCTATTTATGTACGAAATAGCGTTCTCGTTAAACCACTGGATGCACCCTTCCCCTCCTGAAATATTTAGTTGGTGTGGTCTATTACCAACCATTTACCCGTATTTCTCTCGCTCTGATGTCATTTTACAACCCCGCCTGTCTCGTCCTCTTTGTTTAGGGCTCTTGGCAAATTCCTGCACTCCCTTCGATCGACCACCTCTATCCTTCTTGGGGGTGACTTTAATGCTCCTCATAGGCTCTGGGGTTATCCTCGAACACTCAAACCAGGTTGCTTTCTACACTGCCTCGCCCAGGAACTCCTTCTCACCCTTCTAAATACCCCTGACACCCCTGCTCGAGCGGGGCCTGCTTCACGGCGCTCCACTACTTCCAATCTCACCTTCTCTCGGAGTTCCCTTCCTTTTCACTGGCAGGTGTTCGCTGAAAACCTTTCAGTGATCACTTTCTTATACACATCACCACCCCTCTTTCTCACAATAGGCGAAAGCAACGAGTCGCTCACACTGACTGCGAAGGATTCCGTAATAACATTTTGTCTGACTCTTTTAAAACTTACCCCGTGTGGACGTCGCGGATCTCCGCAGCAATGACATCTTGTAGTCGCCGCGCTCGTTTTCAACTCCCCATTTTTGACCGCCTCACTTCCTTAGTTTATGGCGACATCATCAACGCTTGAAACGCTCCTTATGATTCCAGCCACACAGTTACATAGTCAGCCAAACAAATAATCAAAGTCCACTCAGTCGCAATCCGCAACACAAGTACATATATCAATAAAAATGCAACTCACTAGAGAAAAAACCAACACACTGATTCTAACGGAATATAAAACAAATATTTTGAGATGGCAAGGCATTGGTGGAAGGCAGTTGCTTTTATTATCTATTGGTATTGTGAAAAATAATTTTGAAATACGTTAGTATGCATGAGATGTCTTTTATTTTGAACATATGGTCAACGCCGTCTGAGACGTAGTACGGTGCAAGTAAATATTTCACTTTATGGATTCCGACTTGACAACGATAAATAGCATGAAAGATTTTCAATCGCTATTCGAGTTTCGTAAAGATTTTTCACGGTGTTTTTATTTAAAACTTTTCTGGCGTGCAAATGAAGCGTCCATATTGAGTAAAAAAATATTGACTTGCTGCTAACCATATGAACTTCGTGTGCAATGAACAATTTAAATTACTTGATAATAAAACTTTATGGAGTTCGATCAAAAGCGATCGGTTAAAAGAGCATTAAAGAGCTCGTTCCGCAAAAAATTTGGTGTAGGCGTTGGGAGATCTGAGTAAAAATTCGTCTCGTGCGTGACAGAAAATTGAGAAACATGCAAATGAAACCTTTTTATAAATTTTCGGGTCTGAGTGATGATCGAAATCTTGCAGGCCATCTACATGGCAAGCAAGTGCTCCACCTCACAGCTATGCGTCTGCTTGGAAATAAAGTATGAATAACTTACTCTGGTTGGAAATGCAAGAAAAATAACTGTCATGCTTAACGAACACACGTGTTTTGTATACAGGTTTCACTGCACAACGTGCATAATGACAGCAATATCGCATGATACAAGCGTGCGTTGCCATCGGGCATCGCAACACGTTATTACCAAAACGACTTCGTGGTCTGAAGTCAGCTAACAATTACACGAAGACACACACATTACTGTGCGTATTAAGTGCATAGCAAGCTCTAAAACTTTTTACGCACAAAATATTGAGAAGCACGGTATGTTAAGTTAGTTGGTAATTCATGTCAACTGAGTTGCGCGAAACAAATCATACTTCAAAAGGAAGACACCTGGACACAGCGCACACTAACAACAAACTTAAATAAAGAAAACAGACATATATTTGGTTACGAGAACACGTCAGGGGAAAGAAAATGATTAGATGACCAGGCATCTACCCATTTTCTTTCACCGTGCAGACATCGTGCAGTGTACACCACTCCGGTGTCGTGTGCGAAACGTTATCTTTAATTCAGTTATATAACTGTGAATCACAAAGCTTCTCTAAATGTACCACCATGCTCTAACCTATCATCGCATTGCAGAGAGTGTGGCTGCGCGCCCTTGTTTGATGATACGGTTGGTAAAGCTAGATTCAGGAACAAGGTAATGCTCGAAATCAAAGAGGCGTATCTAATCAACAAAGCTCCTGGTTTATGTGTCGCACCACCTTCGGTTATGTTGCTTGCCGCTGAGGTAGCTTTTCTGAGAGTGTATCAATAATACAATCTGTGTGCTCATCTAATCATTTTGTTTCACCGCACACGTTCTCCTAACCCAAAATATATGTCTGTTTCCTCCAAGAAAGTTTCCGTAAGTGCTAGTGTGCTGTGTCCAGGTTTCTTCCATTTGTATTTCAAATTTTCGCGCAACTCAGTTAAAACAACGAATATTGCTTCTGGTTCAAACTATGCTACCATTCTTTTCAACAAAATGCAGCCATGTGCGAAACTTTCAAATACACAGTATTATTCCACAGTTAAAGTTGTTGAAGTAGCATTATATGACAAAAAATACATACTGGGTGGTTTAATTACGCACAAGGAACCGAATATAGCTATCGTGTTTTACTCTGAAAAAACGGAGCTTATTGGTCCCCCAGTTTTTTTGCACAGTAGCAAACCTTAATGCATCGGATGAGTTTTTTTGAAAATAACTCAGAAAATAGCTAATATTGCTCTGGTTCATTGCTCGCAGTGTAGTGAACAAGACTACACCCCTTGAGTACTTAATGCTTTCACACGATCTTCACACAATTGCGATATTAGAAACAAGGTTGCAGGAAAATGTGCCAAATGATTGTTTTGCACCTCCCAGCTACATCATAATTAGAAAAGACAGAGACTCACGGGGAGGTGGGGTGTTCACAGCTGTTAAAGGTTCTCTTAATGCTTCATCGATTGATTGTGAAGTACCAGAAACTCTCTGGTGCAGATTTACTTTTGAAAGTGCTGTTTTCCTTATCGGAGTTGTATATCGGCCTCTCTCAAGCTCCCTTGAGTTTCTGAAATGCTCGAACAAACGTTTATGGTAGCATTTAATTGGAACACTAGGTTGGTAATGACTGGAAATTTTATTATGCCACATCTAAACTGGAAACATATTTTAACAGTAATGGGGAACCAGTAAAAACAGAAAAAATGCTAGCAATTATGTTAATCTACAATCTGAACCAAATAGTGCTTGAGGATACCCGAATTACGCCGATGCCTAGGTCATTAGTAGACTTGGTGTTCCTGTCCAATAAGTTGAATGATTACAAAGTGACGGTGGAAGGTGGTATATAAGATCAAAGGATGATCTGTCTTGAGCCCTCTGTTCGAGCAACACGATATGCGAAAAGGTATACACAAGTAATGGTTCAAAACTATGCTAGGGCCTACGATACTTCAGTTGTTGACTGTTTCGAAGTCATATTTAAAAACTTCGAGGCCACCTCTGGTTTGAAGTTAGTAGAATAGCTATGGCAAGAATTTAAATGTGTTATAAGTTACTGCTTAGACATTTATGCTACATCGCGTGTTCAAAAACGAAACAAGGAGTTCCTTGGATCATCCAAGATATAATTTATATGAAAAAGAAAATAAAAGACTGCGTAAAAGGAGCAAGTCGCCAGTGGCTCTGTAAAATCTAAAAAAAATGATCTCAAGCATACTTTGGCTGATTAAAAAAACGTTTTTTTAAAAAAAGAAAAACTCTCAGTGATCTTTTTAAGCCTTCTCCCGAGAAATTTTGGCGGTACTTTAGAAACAGAGAAGAAGTAGTTGATGAAATACATGTCAGTAATACTTATAAGAAAAAAAAGATGCGACAGCAAACAATTTTACCCATTTTTTTCAGTCTGTATTTATTCTTTTTTTGGGGGGGTGAAATATTTTTATTTGTCATTTTAGTTGGTAGATCCCACGTAGCGAGGGAATCAGTGTAACACGTATACATGGTTCGCCCGGAGGGTAAAGCGAAAAGAGGATCCAAACCTCCTAACCAGGCCCTATCCTATTGGAGCAGCAGAAGCTGCGGATTTGAAAACAAGTCAACTTGGCAAATTCTGAATCAACAAGGATACAATCATTATTATAGTAAGCGTATAATCACCAATTATAGTAATAACGTAGGGACTGTAATGAATATAAAGTTATAAAGTAATCACAGTAAAAACATAAGCACTAATGCAATAAAAACAACCAACAACAATACTGTGGTAATTAGCTATAGTAGTACCAATAAAATTTAAAAAATTACAATGCAGTCGCCGGATATCATTAATATTTGTGCCATTATATTTATTATTTATTATCTGCCAGAAAGTACCGCAAGTATGGAAGAATCCTTAAGAATTCGTCCTACTGTTTCAATGGAAACACTTGAAATAGCTAGGGAGGGGGCATTTCAGCCGCTACTCGCATTAGATACGAAACTATCGAGTTGTCCCGACGATATACCAACTATGTTCTTCAAGAATGGAAGTCAGAATGAATGGCATAAAAGTCAGAATGGATGTTACATTATCTAACTATATTCTTTCAAAAATCTTATACAACGCACTGTTTCCATGAGATTGGCGCACTGCATTCGTTATTTCTTTATTTAACGGCGGCAATCTCAAACTGGCAACAAATTACTGTCCAGTATCACTCACTTTCGTTGCTTGCACAGTGTGAACGCATAGTAGCAAAACAGCCATTCGCATTTCTGGATCACAACGCTTTGCTGTACCCTTACCAACATGGCTTCAGGACGGAGTTATCAACTGTTACACAGTTATTAGAAACAATTATTGAATTACCGGGTGATATAGATATAAGATGATAGGTTGATGTGATTTGTGTGGATTTTGAGAGAGCGTTTGATAAAGTATCCCATGTCCAAATAATCTTCAAATAACGTCAACAGAGAGTAATTGAACTCGTAATAAAAAAGGATTGAAGCTTATTTAACACATCGTATGCAGGAAGAGAAACTGAATGGTCACTTATCAAAACGCCTCGTGGTACTTTCGGTAGTGCCCCAAGGCTCTGTGTTCAGACCACTATTGTTTCTCTTCTACATCAATGATATCAGCTGTGTGGCAGAAGAGGGTGCTCATGTTAAACTTTTCGGAGATGACTGCCTAATCTATGCCGCAATTACCAAACTAGACGACCAAATCAAAACTCGGAACTCTTAGTATTATTTAGCTAACTAGTGTAGGAAATAGAAAATAAAAATAAATTATTCTAAATCTACACAAACACACGTCGGCAAGAGGAAAACAATGCATTCTTTTTTGTAAAGCATTGGTGAACAATAGTTGGTAAATACGGCCCAGTTCAAGTGCCTTGGGGTAACAGTTACGCAAAAATTCACATAAAATGAGCATATAGGTAACATTTGTACAAAATCCTATCGAAAGTTATATCTATAGGGGAAGAAGCTGCAGGACTTATCACGTGACGTTAAACATATTGCATGCACCACCTTCATTAGTACTGTACTAGAATATTCATTCGTTTTTATGAGTCCCCGTTAGGCTACTCTTAAGGAAAAGATAGAAAAATGCAGATACTAGCAGCACGCTTTATTTGTTCAACGTACCGAAGGAAGGAATTGGTCGTACTGGTGTTACACAGATGCAAGCTAGATCCTCTTGAACTACATAGGAATAAATATAAGCTTATAGTATTGTTTCAAATACTGCACGATCAACTGAAGATAGATAAGCTCAAATATTTAGACTATACAGGCAAAAGAAATCCCATACTAACCACGATTGCGCCACAAAACCATAACACACAAATACTGACACATTTCGATATTCCTCTTTTCTAGATGTCATAGAAAAATAGAACAAACTGCCGACCCAAATTGTTGTTTTAAAAATGTCACTGACTTCGAAAACGCTGCAGAAGCACATTTACGCGATGAATAAATGAACTTTTTTCAGTGCAAAGTATTGTTTAAAAATGACTGAATTCTGAATTGTTCTTGAATTGTGATTTTGAATGTTCAGTTGTTAATTAAGAGCATACCAGTTTTCAATGTGAATTGTCAAATAATAAGAAACTTTCTGAAGATTACACATTCTTTATGTATGTCGTCTCTGCTATGCCCCTCTAGGAGGGTTGACAACAATAACAAATAAATAAATTTTCCGGCTAGCGTAAATTATCTACAGTGCTCACGGATTAAAACGTGACTTCACATTATTTTGTGTAGCTATGTTTACGGTTATGTATAGTTCCTCAACATAGCCACGCTATGTTGCGATATCTATAACGATAATGCGGGCTTTGATGTACGCATTCCAGTCCAAATTACACTTATACCACCCAAACTGTAGATAGCGAAAAAAAACGTAAAAGCTATTCTCACCTTTTCCCGTTTCGATTTGTGATCACTGCACCCTTGCTTTGAAGAACCAAACTAGCCAAAAAATTTTTACTGCGTGTCCTTGTCAAAGCAAGTGTAATTATAAAATCACGGGGAAAGTAGACAAAAAAGACAAGTTGAAACGCGGGCTCATAAACTTCATGGCAACCTTGGAGATTGATTGATTTATTGATTGATACGTGGGGTTTAACGTCCCAAAACCACCATATGATTATGAGAGACGCCGTAGCGGAGGGCTCCGGAAATTTCGACCACCTGGGGTTCTTTAACGTGCACCCAAAACTGAGCACACGGGCCTACAACCATTCCGCCTCCATCGGAAATGCAGCCGCCGCAGCCGGGATTCGAACCCGCGACCTGCGGGTCAGTAGCCGAGTACCTTAGCCACTAGACCACCGCGGCGGGGCCATCCTTAGAGATGGAGGTATGCAACAGTTTTTAATTTGTAATGGCACAAGTTGTAATTTATCCTCAGTATTTCTTCAAACAATAAAATGTGAAAAATACACAACAAATACAATTATACCGAGATTTTTACAAAAAAAAGCAAGAGCACGAAACCCATAATTTGGTGTTGTAGAGTTGCCGAATAAATAGAGCCCTGCCTGGAAGAAATAGAAAAAAAAGAGTTGTATCGCTTAAACACAACAACCTAATCACGCAACCACAATTTGTATGAAGTTAATTAATCGCGAAGTATGCAATGCGCTATGTTTTCTGAGTTAAAATATTACTTGTGGACAACGTGCGACGTCAATGGAAATGGTGAACTTACCTTAACATTTAACCGACACTTGTCTTTCACGGAGCCTGTTATTTCAGATAACCTATTCACACCTTAAAACCACCACGTTCATTCGTTTTGCCCTTGGAAGAAGTTGTGATGGAAAGCTTGCCCGCAAGCATGGGTGGCCATGTTTTGTTTTTCGCCCGAAACGTTGACCATAGCCACTCCAGTGGCCTACACACGCATATGCACAGAAAAACGCATCCACGTCCGTCCAAAACTTACGCGACGTACCGCGAAGTAGCTTCCTCAGAGCTGCGTAATCAACTTGTGTAAATTGCAGCAGAAGTTGAACACAAAATAACAGCAAGAGGAATGAAAAGTGACAAACTCGATCCACACCACACCCATGACTCCATCGAGCGAAGACGCAACAATGGCACGGATGGATACACAGCACGCTTGACAGTATAACCTACATTGCCCTTTAGATCAGTGATTTACACACTTTTTACTGGTACTAAATTTTCGTATGCTAATTAGCGAACAACGTTTCATTTGTTGGCAATTATAGACGCAATATTATTACCATGCGACTGAATGTTGCGCAAACTATTTTCTTCGTTGTTACTTGAAATGGGCCGTGACACTTTCTTGTCTGCTGTGTCGACCGACGGCAGTAGGCATGCGAAAATTTGGCAGCATATCCACGGAGTGAATGATGGAGAGTGGGGCGAAGCATTCGTCCGTCCATTCGTTCTTGCTTCCGTCTATCCATGCGTCCGTCTGTGTGACCGTTCATGCGTCCCTAGGCGCGTCCGTGCATGCATCCGTCCCTGCGTTCGTCCATGTATCTGCCCCTGCATTCGTTCATGCGTCCATCCATGTATCTGTCTGTGTGTCCGTTCGTCCATCTATTCAACACTCCGAGTACCATCATCTCGCATTTTTTCATCTTATGTTCCCCATATAGAAGCACCACCATCCAGTGGACATTCCAAGGACTAAACGAGAGGTGGCACACGTACACTTTCTTACGGCTTGCGCTTCGGGTCTACTTCCCACCTTTAACCACCTCGAGTTCATGGTACACACTGGTTCACCGTATTCATGACACTGCGGCCTAACGCTCGCTAAATCTTCCTAAAACTAAAAAGGTTACGCCCAGCGAGTATAACGTAGCAACCTTTTCCTGCCAGATAGTGCTCACTGTACATGCCAATGACTGCTAATGGGAAATGAGAGACAGGAAAATTCTGCTTTTAATTTCTTTCGGCTTGCGCTTCGTATCTACTTCCCACCTTTAGCCACCTCGAGTTCATGGTATTTACTAGTTCATTGTATTCATGGCATTGCGGCTCAATGCTCGCTAAACCTTTCTAAAACTAAGGAGGTTACACCGAGTGAGTATAATGTAGCAGCCCTTTTTTGTCAGATAGTGCTCAATGTACATGCCAATGGCTGCTAATGGGGAAGGAGAGACAGGAGCATTCGGCTTTTAGTTAACGCGCACGCTCCGAATTTTTTTTGTTCAACAACGCACAGAAGAAATCTCTCTCCGGCACCACCTTGGAGGTCAGAATGTAACACTTATATTTTCGTTTGTTATTACTTTACGCCATTTTTATTTTTTTTACGCCATCCCTGTCGCCTAACTCGGCTCACTCTCCTCCCCCCCCTTTTTTTTTTTCATCCGCTGCCACGCATCCTAAGGTCTATCTACGGGTGGCACATCCCCCTGTTTTTTTTTTAAACCAAACGCAACAGCAATCTTCACGAACGCTGCGACTGTTGAGACATTGCAGTTGATAAGGGCACAGCGAGCGAAGGTCACGAAGCTACCGGCGCCAAAGATGGTCGCTTCCTGCAAATACGACGGTAGCGGGCAAGTCAGGAGCTGGCAGGCACGCACTTCGTTGTTCGCATGCGCGAAAGCTTACCTTTCCAGCAATAGCATGAAATTCAAAAGCGTTCTCCATGTAGCTCCGAGCGTACACTCCGTTGAATGCTTAATTGGCAACACTCAGCTTGCGGTGTGCACAAGCTTCAACGAAAGCCGTTGACGAAGGACACGCAATCCGCCGCACTTAAGTCGTTGTTACGTACTTGCCGACACGCCACAGGTTCGGAGATTGTAGTGACACATACTATATCTTCTGTAAGCGCGAGTAAATCAAGGAAACCATAGAAGTACACATCCAGGACAACGCAAGTTAATGGTAAAACAATCCGCCACCGTTAGCCTGCGGCAAACACGCACTCGACATGTTGCCACCCAATTCAAAGTCTGCCTGTTGCACCAATTTACGATATAGTTTGCAAGCTGTGTCAAGCCACAAAGATATAGTGTAGTATTTTATGCCTGACAACCTAGTTGTTTGCTAACAGAGCTTCAAGGTCTTTTTTTTTTTGCCACTGACGCGTGCAGCGGCAAATGCGTAGCCTTCGAGATGTACATTTTTCTTTTCCGCAGTGAGGCGTCAATGCGGCGTTGTTTCCCTAACTTGGAGTTCAAATTTGTTACATGTGCGTCATATGTATAAATAGGAAGTTAGGGAAGGGTGGCGGGGAGATTGTTTTGTATTTGACACATCTCCACCCCTTCTTTATGTTCGTTTGAGGTGCTCTTTCCTATTCAAATGCGGCCAATTCTAGAACCGAAGCAAGGTCATTTAACGCTGGCTTGGCCTATACAGGGTGTAAACGTTCTTCTAAAACAGTAATATTTATAAGTAATGTTTAGCAATACTGTATTAGATGAAAGATAAAAGTACGTATGAACCAATTGAGTGTCTTTTGAGCTGCTTTCGGGGCAAGATTCGGCCCATTTCAAAAATAAAAAAGAAAGCTCCCATTTGGACTCGTACGTATGCAACAAGTAAAAATGTTCATACATATGGGTCAGACCCCCTTTTTTTCTTTTTCTATCCCCCTTCATGCATAAATTCTACCAACACCCCTGCTGTGCTATCAGCTTCGTTTAAATAACACTCTGCCATCCAGCAAGAACCTTGGGACTATGCTTTTTTTTAACCGATGATTATGAATGACGCTTGCCTTTATTTCAAGTCTTAAATTTTGTGCGAGCCTACGAATGTGCGATTATATGTGCATTGTAACGCCATAGTAAGAACTGTCAATTACAACGCTGCAATCAGTGAACTACCCTTCCTTCTTGTGGCACGGGTACAGTGCGCTAGTGTCATCTGCGATCGTTCACGTGTAAATTATACGACGTGCAAGCGTTCATATCAAGGAAATAAACAAAGAGCAGTAAGTGACCACAGAGTGGTGCGTTTCATTGAACGAGTTCACCCATGCTTAGTGGATGTGCGCCAAGCTTGTCCTGCGGCGCGGCATGCGTTCACAGCAGCTGCATCACAGTAAGCTTAGCCAGGTAATTGTAAACATGCCCAGTTCCACGGCAATGCGAATGCTGCAAACAGTCAATTTGAGCTGATCCATATCCATAGATCTAAATATAACTCACTAAATAAATCTGCAGCTTGTGCATTGATGCGAAACACTTCAATGTAAGGAAATGTGTATCTCATTGTAAATAAAAGAGCTGCTCTGGTAAGAAAAACTTCGTGTGATTTCAAATGATAATGCACACATGATGGCCTGTCGAAAGCCGTGTGTAACCATTTCATGTTTTTTTTTCAGCGCAACATAATCTCTTTTACTGATGTCTCTGTGAGAATTAGTTATGAATGGGAATGAGTGGCAGCAAAATATTTTCAGTAAGAATCCCAAGAACTCGGCCTGTGAATTAAGTCGTTAAAATGTGTGAAATCTTATGAATTATGTAAATAGAGGGTCGTATTTAAAAATTATCATATAGCACGATATATTTTGACGAATGAAACGTGAATGAAAACAATTGCCGAAACATTGATTTTTTCACCAGATCTTTGGCATGCGGTCTGATTGCATTCGTTGGGGTGTGATATGTATTGATGCTGTAAACTATATACAAATATGATAGGTGTAACATTCAAGAAAACACCCTTGGGTGTAATTTGCGAACATACACATCTAGTACACCTAAAAATAACAAATGGTTATACAAAAGGCGTAATTGTATAAATTACACCCGTTAGGATAAATTTCGCAGAAATAATAGCTGCAGATGGGTGATTTATTGAAAAATTCACCAATAAAGGCGTGAAATGATTTGCAGTGTAACTTCATATATCTGTACACCGGCACGCCCGCCGTATACTGCCAGTGGAGGCCAGAAAAACGGCTGTCGCTCGGCATTGCCACTCTATAAATACATTTCTGGCATTTATTTGCCCTCCACTTACATCAGGTACAGTTTAAGTAACAGTTAGAAATGTTGCAAAGCTCAAATGCAGAAACTTCAAGCATCACAACTCAGCTGCTTCGAGAGCAGCCTTACCCAGTGCCTCGTCCCAGCGAGGCCTATCGGGCTGGCCGCGTCGGTGTACATGCTGCCGGGACAAATTTATTTTAAGTAGGCAAAATTCTAAAGTGTAAGAATGACTGTAAAGTACAGTTTAGACATCGCTGAGCCTAAATTGATCATTTATCCGCTTGTTCGGTGCCCGCACAAGGAGCAGCGACGATCGATGTGTCGTGCTTTCCGCAACGTGGGCTGTCACCGAAAGCTTACTTCTGAGGGCCGGAGCCGGTACTTCTCTGACTCGTATGTAAGAACACGCAATTTTGAGTTGGTAATTTGGTACGCGTTAGTGAACTAGCATACTGTCATAATTTTTCAGCGGATTGCATTAGTCGATGCTTTGGTGGGTTCTTAGTTGCAGGTATTGATATAACTGCAAATATGTAATATGGAAGGCGGGATGTGTACTGCTACATCGGCGCTTGCGCGAAAAAAATCAATATTCACTCGTGTGTGCGGATATTTACCGAACAAGACTTTTAAATCTGCTATACAAGCTGACGAGTAGCAAGTGCGAGAACTGACTATCAAAGAAAAAAAACTGTCGGCAGCAACAGCTGACAATCTGTGGCTGCTCTTGCAGTCAATTTCACATTTTTCAGAGTTAATATGTGGATGGTTCAAAGAACTTTGCGCTCTTGCTAATATCCGCACGTCATTCGGTGCCCGGAAGCCGTACGTCACTGGGGAATCAAGACGCAATTGTTATTTTTTGGAAAGAAATATCGTGTCAGTCCTGACTGTACGACCTGTAAACATGAAGTTGAACGGCACGTTTCTCGGTGAATGGTCAGTTTACAACCCCCCCCCCCCCCTAGGGCATGTTCTTGCGTGGTGTTGTGGGTAGCGTACTCGGTTCACAACTCGGAGGTGGCAAGTTCAAATTCCATCAGGAGACGTTTTATTTTTTTATTTCATTTTCTTTATTTTTAATGTGAATGCACGCTAAATTACTTATACATGCTGAGATACGCTGGTACCAGCATATATAAGTACCATACTGGCTCCATAATGAGGCACAGTGCTGTGCGCTGGTACCTAGTGGTGCTGGTTATTGCACTAGGAATGGAGGTACCCAGAGCATACATGACATTCAAGTACACCATATGATTTTACAGCTCAGCGAATGATTTCTTTATTCGCTTTTTTGAACTCGCTGAAAAAACTTCTTCAGGAAGCGCATTCAAAAATTTTGGAATATATACACTTCTACATGCTTCACGCATATCTGTTAGAAAACCGGGGTGCAATAAAACGCTTTTTTTTTCTCTCAGGGGTCAACGCGTTACATTTGGCGCTTTAAAGTCATCACAACGATTGTATCTAAGCACAACTGTTTTAATAAAGAAATCGTGGAATACACAAAAGCCCTAATCCAGAAAAATAGGTCTGGCATCTACGTTTCTACTGTAAGCTACACTTTTTGAAATATCCCGAAGTAAACTATAAATGCGTGTTTTCCAGCGTTCTGAGCAAAACGCGAAAACTGTATTCTCATATCTGACCACACTATATGCTAGCTAAAGAACTATAATTTTTTTCACAGGGAGAGGCACCAAGCTTTTTATATTGAAAAGCGGGAATGCCACACTTCTCAATTTGAAACGAATAAATGCAATGTGATGTTGTCAAGACATATCAATATGAGAAATTACGCCTAAATATCTGAGTGTTTCGGCATTTTCCACTGCAGAACATTTGCATGGATTGCACTGTTCAGTGTGAAGAAAAATTGGTATATTCAAGTTTTGTGTTTCTAGAGGGCTTCGAAAGCAGATAAGTTTTCTTTTCTTTTCATTTACAATTCCGGAGTTTTCTTTAAACCATATCAATGCATTATAAGTTTCAATCTGAAGAGTATTATTCGCCCCTTCATAATTTAGTGTGACGTGTTATTAGCACCGTATTATCTGCATACTGGTACACAATGGCTTCACAAATTATTAAAGGGAAGTCATTCATAAAACAACTAAATAGCAATTATGACAACAGCGACCCTCCTGGCATACCAGCAGTAATATATTTTCTATTGCTAATTACTTCCCTACATCCCATAATGACTTGTGACCTGTCTTGTAAGTAATTATAGAGTACATCATAAAATGGCCCCCTAAAGCCCAAACGAAATAACTTTTCTAACAAAATAGCATGGTTCACTGTTTCAAATGCTTTTGCCGAAAAAAAGAACACAACAAAACAGGTTTTTGTCTAAAGCCGAATATACATCATCGTTTAAGTCTTCCAATAATGTTACAGTGCTGCGATTAGCAATGAAACCAAATTGCCGGGTTGTTAGTAGCGATTACTTCTGTAAGAAGGACATCATACGTTGAAGCAAAAATGTTTCTACTGTCTGAGAGAGTAAAGGAAAAATAGAAAAATGGTCTGTATTTCCTATATCATCTTTTTGCCCTGCTTTAAACAATGACTTAATTTTTGCCATTTTTAATTTCTCGGTAATCGATGCACAGGCTAAAAATCAATTCAACATGAAGAGATGCAAATCTGCTAATGCTTTAAAGTTTCTTCGAAGTGTGACCACAGCTACCCCATCAATTCCTGGTTGCTTAATTGGACGAAAACTGAAAATGATAATAATATTATCAATATTAGTATTATTATTACAATAATCAATTATTCATCAAGCCATCATTTCTTAACCATATCTAGGAACAACAATATGATATATTGTGCTGGCGCAGGCAAAAAAGAAACAATATTATAAAAATACATTACAGACTGTCTACAGAAAAACAAATCGTGAAAAAGGGTAAAAACACGTGCTGACAAAAAAATCAACACACAATGAAACAAATGAATAAAAACAAACTTACTGAATGAATGGGACTGAAAAATAATGTCGAATATATACAACAGTGTGGAAGGCTTCCTGAAACACGGGTAAGGGAAGAATCTGTACATGTGCAAATCCGCTTTAGGACACGGCTAACCTCACTGATAAAGAAAGTGACTGTGGACTATCAAAAACAAAACAAATCAGGAAAGTTTTCGTTAAAGAGGCTCGGTATTCTGTAAAGAATAGAATGTTGGAAGAAGCTGACAGGTGCATGCAGCAGTCAATTCTCTCTAGATAACTTACGCAGAATTTGAGAATTATTACAACCGAGAAGGGCAGATTATTTAACCCTGGTGGTGGTAGAAATATTTATTGCCACTTTAGAGAGTGGGCGCCGAGCTTCCTCATGGCACGTGGGGGCACCGTCATAGTGAGGAGGCACTCTTAGAAAGCAAAGGAAAGCCCTTGAAGTGGGATACTCTTCATGGCGCACAAGATGATTCGTAGCTGATTGAGCGCAGAAGTGCTGGTCATGATGGTCTCCCAGTATGAAACTGCCGCAGTTGGAGGTAGGGAGTGCGCGATGATGGGACATGTGAGGAGTATGTGGAGTAAGTCTCCTGGTTGGCCGCAAACTTTACATGAAGAGGGGAACTCGTCTGATTAACTGGCATTTGGTAATACGGGGTATGGAGCAGTCCGAGTTTGTAGGCGTCGCGAATGTGTGGCCGGCGGTATGTTTAGGGATAGGGCAGGGGGGGTGTATATTATTCGTTGATCTTGGTAATACGATAGAACATCATGAAAAATAAAGCAAGTATTGCTCTAACGGTGGAGGGGGCTCCATTTCTTCTACCCGGATTGTGAGACCTCGGGCTAGAGAATGAGCCTCCTCGTTGCCAAGAAGGTCGGCGTGTGCTGGCGTCCAGATGAGGGTTTAGGAATGCTGAGGCTGTCAGAATCATAGCAAGCGAGCAGCGGTACGGGATATCAAGACATTGGCGTAGTTCAGGATAGCTAATGATCGTGGTGGTGAGTGCAGAGATGAGAACAATTCGCAATGGCTGCCTCTTCTGCCTCTGTGGAAAAATTTGTGACAATTGAGAATTGATCACGAATTTAGAAGATTTGCTGATTGTCAGCCACTGTAAGGGTAATGCGGGATCCTGACGCATATTCTGCTGCGTCCACGTACACCACATCCTGGTTCTCGCCACATTGTCTCTGGAGGACCCGAGACTTTGCCTTTCTGCGGTTCTCGTCGCGCACAAAATGCATGCTCCTCGGGATAGGGGATACGTTTAGGAGAGAGCAGAGGTCAACAGAAAGAGGGACCTTCTCGGGTGAGTGTGTAATTGCTTTAATTGGGACAAAAGAGAACGGCCAGCCACCAAGTTAGACAAATGACATCTTTGTGTCGTAAAGGTAGTTTCAGCGAGTTCCTGAAATGTATTGTGTACACCAAGTTTGAAGAGTCTGTCATTGGATGTGCTTCGGGGAAAGCGTAGAGCCGTTTTTGTGCAACTCCGTAGAAGCGCGGTAACCCGGTCTCTCGCCTTCTGTCGGAGAGCTAGATAAGAGAGGCCATACGTGGTGCGGCTTACAATGTAAGCCTGGGCAAGGCGAAGCGTGTTTCGCTCGCGTAGGCCAGCCCGACGGTTCGCTATGCGACTAATCAGTCAAGTGGTCTGCTGAGAATGTGTTTGGAGAGTCCTGATGTCTTCTCCGTGTGCGCCAAGTGAGTAGAGAAGAAGCCCTAGCAAGTGGAAAGGTGAACACCTAGAAAAGGTGAACACCTAACAAGTGGAAAGGTGAACACATAGCGCTATACAGATAGAGATAGAGGCAATGGCTGCAATATGTTCCTTCGGTCGGTAAAGCAAGCGCTCCAATTTGAAAGGCGAGCAGGTATACCCACGTTCTCGAACATATGTGTCGATGGTGATTAGCGCCCATTGCAAGTGTTCTGTTTCGACGTCACTACCACGGTTTGCCCAGCCGCTGATATCGTCGACGTAGAAGATGAAGTGGATGACAGAGATCTGACCCAGCTTTCAGGGCAGATGAAGAAGCTTATGTTAAAGAAAATAGGTGAAAAAAATGCTCCCTGGGGTGCACCACGTGCGCCAAGGGTGATGCCTGGTAGGCTGTGATCCCTAAAGGCAAGTCTTGCTGTGCGGTGGCTGAGGAAGTCCCGGCCGTAGCTGTATATCTTTGTGCCGACTCCCAGGTTTATATGGTTTTCTAGCGTAGCTGAGTTCGCAACGTTGTCGAATGCCTTTGTTAGATCTACTCTCAAGGTAGCTCTGGTGGCGCAGGTTTTAGAGCCAAGATTGTGGTGTTTAAGTTGCGGAAAAATGTCCTGCGTCGCAGTCCCAGGGCAAAATACAAACAATTTATTGCCCTCTAAGTACTGGCACAACCTTGTTTTGAGATCTTCCATGAGTTTGCCGACACAAGAATTTAGGAATATAGGCCTGCGGTTAAACGTAAGGAGGTTTCCCCGATTTGGGTAGAGGGACAACCTTGGTCTCTTTCCATTGCGGTAGAATCATGACATCACTCATTAAAGTATTCAGTAAGAATGACAATTGATTGGTCGTCGAAATTATCCAGACCGGGGGCTGAGGAAGTGCTCGACTTCTGTTCTTCAGCTTGAACTCTTGCTAGTGTAATGGGTTGGTTGAGAAGTTCATTAAAACCTTCTAAGTCGGTATGCAATACGACGGTGTATGTTGGGAAGTACTGATTTCGAAGTTCCTAAAGGAGTTTTGGTGAAGGTTTATTGCAGGTATGTAGGAGTTTAATGAGCTTGTGTCTTTCGTTAGTCTGAGTTTGAGCGCTCTGTTCTCATCTCTTCTATCCCCTCCTGTCGTTTGCTTTGTTAAGCAGCTTTCTTCGTCTACCATGCAGCACCAATCAGTCCAATCAAGCACCTTGTTTGCGTTGGATCAGTTAGGTGTCTGAAGAAATTCGAAGTCTGAGGCAAACTCATACTGCCATGAAATATACTGCAAAGCGATTCTCAGTTGTGTCATATAAGAGTAGCCACGTGGGTCTTTACGTCTTCGCTCAGGCGGGCGAGGCGACGTCTAAGAGTTTGGTTCTAACGCTGACTTTGCCAGTGCCGTTCTACTCTCCCTTTAGTGTCCCATATTTGTAGGAGAAGGGAGTCAGCCGTATCAATTGGACAGTCCTCTCGTACTAGACATGTTGTAGATCGGACATCGCTTCGAAGCTGTTTCGGCCATTCTGTGATGTCTGTGATAGACGCGTGGGTGCGCGTTGCCTTATAAGTACGAAAAAAAACCCAGTTAGTGAAAGTTGAACCTCTGAGAACCCTGCGGGGTAGCTGCATAATTACGAGAATTTCGGTAATGTAATGGTCCCGGCCCAAATTCTCTTATCTGTTGCGTCATGTGGCATGAGGGAGGCGATGTGCGAACGTAAGCTCTGGTGTAGTGTCTTTGCAGACACTATTCCCTATGCGTGTCGGAAAGGCCGAATCGATGAGCAGCGAGAGACTGGCTTACTGCGCTGCTAACCACTCCCGACGATCTTTTGGTGTGTCACGCGGCTGTATATGGGGCGTGAAAATCTCCCATGACGAGTAGGGGGCACTCATTGGCTGTGTGTTTCGCGAGCCTAAAGAGGCGCTGGAAGTTGACTTGTGAGGGCTTAGGGCTGCTGTGTACATTCAGAATGAAGAGGTTGTTAGTTCTAGCATGTTGCGGCACAATCTCAATTAGAATGTGACCAATGTCCTGAACTGCTAAACATAGGAGATCGTGGTAATTGAGCGAACAATTGGAAACGCCACCTAAGAGGGAGTAGGGGATATGGGTGTAATAGAAGTATAGCTGGGTAAAGTTAGTGTATTAAAGGGTTCCTGCAGGGCAAAGATCATGGGTCCCGTGGCACAAGATATCAGTTGGTGGAAAACAAGATGCTTCTGACCAAAACCTCGGCAGTTCCACTGCCAGAGTGTCAGATTACGGTATCTAGCTGTCATCATGAGAATTGAGAAAGGGCGTAGTCGTCACATAGGGTTGGGAGTCGTTAGTGACATCAGGGAGCGGGTTGCCCTTTAGCTGCTTTGGGCTTCCTGAGTTTACTAAAGAGAGATGTGACTTTGGAAGGCGTGTTGTTAACAATTGGAGCTGTGAAGCAAGATTCTTGCAGCGGTCATTCAATGATTAGGCTAATGCATCAGAATGATGATTAAGCGCAGCATTTTCTTTGTTACACGGATTACCGCGCCTTTGAACGTTGTGCATTTCTAATTGATACCGTCCTGCAATTTTGCCTCCAAACGAGTAGCAAAAGACTCAAGCAGTATCGGTGTATCGGCTAATCATCTGTGTGTTGAGGGACGCACTCTTGTGTCTTGATTTGTGTGCCGAGGAAGTTGTGTGTCGATATCTAACTCAAGTGAATCAGAAGAGGATGTAGCGTTGACATGGCTTGGTGTGAAAGATATGTGGGTGGGCTGTGCGCAGGAGGTTGGGATGTAGTAGGAGTTGAAGGAGATGGAATGGTACGGCATGTGGCAAGAGTACATAAGTGGGCTTCGAGCTTCGCGATGTGCTCTCCAAGGGCGGCGGCTTCAGCTCGGGCAACTTGAGCTTCTGCTTCAGCTGCCGCTGCCTCCTCCCGAGACTTGGTCGGAGCGTCTTGCAGACTGGAAGCCGCTGCTGATGATGGTGAGTGCTTGGAGGAAGAAGGGGGAGGATACTAGCATTGTTCAGGTGGCTTGGTCAAGGCTCGTTTGTGTTGCCTTGGCTGAATGGGTCCCAGCAACAACTGGGGGAAATTGTCCCCGTGTGGAACTGGTTCTTGTCACTGCGTTTGAGGTTGCCTTGTCTGTTTGCGTGGCTGGTAAATGTTGCGTCCTTTGCATGATCTAGCGCAGGTAAGATGAGAGCCCTCGCACATTATGCACTTGGGCGTGCAAGGAGAATAATGGGGTGAATGTTGGATGCCACAACGAAGGCAAAGATTAGTCTTGGGGCTTGGACATACGTCGTGACAATGACCCTGTAGTCTGCAGTTTGCACAGGCATCCAGACTTCCGTGCTATGAATTTATTTATTTGTGGGGTTTAACCTCCCAAAACCATCATATGATTATGAGAGACGCCATAGTGGAGGGCTCTGGGAATTCCGACCACCTGGAGTTTTTTAACGTGCACCAAAATCTGAGTACACAGGCCTACAACATTTCTGCCTCCATCGAAAATGCAGCTGCCACAGCCGGGATTTGATCCTGTGACGTGCAGGTCAGCAGCCGAGTACCTCAGCCATTACATCACCGTGGCGAGGCTTTCGCGGCATGTAGTGCAGCAAGGAATGGCTCCCACATAGGTGTAGGTGCTCCACATAGGTGTAGGATAGGTGTAGGTGCTCTGTTAAGCACAGTGTTTTGTTTGTGGAGTGCAGAACCGCGGTGGTTTACTGTTTGCTCAGGTCGTGTGGGAAAATGTACATCGGTCAAACAGGCCGGTGCATAAATACAAGGTTAACGGAGCACAAGAGAGCATTAGCTAATAATGCTTACTCGCACTTAAGACGGCATTGCTTAGAATGTGGCTGTTCCCCGCTGTTCTCCGAGACTAAAATTCTTTCCAGCCACAGAGATAAGATGACAAGGGAAGTGATCGAGGCCTTCCACATCGCAAAAAGAAAAGATTACTGTATAAGCCAAGCATCGATTATTTTGAGCGATTGCGAAGTTGGCTTTTTAGAAAATACGTTGTCATTGTAGCACGTGGTACACCGTCTTGTTGTATAATAACCAAGGTCGTTTACGAAATAAACTAGTTGAGAGTGCAGCGGTGTCCCTATCGTCTCTCTTTGTGTAAAAGTCGTGCGCTGCTTATTTGTAATCATGGCTCCCACATATTTAATGAAATGTGGTACCTCAATGGTGTCGAAGGTATTGAGAATGCAGTGCGTATTTCCCGTTCATCGAGCTGCGAGTATTGAGTATTCGGGATTCCGTCTCACCAGGTCTTCGTACACCTGAGTTGGGGTCTCGTCGTCAAAGGCATTTGAGATGACTTCTCTTGTAGCTCCTGGTGGAGGTGCCACGTAAGCCACACAGGGGTAAGTATGGCCGCCAATGGTGATTGAAGTCAGCGTTTTTAAGGGTGAAGCTCTTTAGAGCGGCACCCGTGAAATCGTTGCTTGCAGTCGTAGTCGTAGGGTGTAACAAGAGTTACATTTTCACCTGCAAGGTTGTGCCGGTCGGAGATTTCTCCTGTGTTTCGTTGAACAATAAAAAGTTCACGGCGTGTGCGTTCACTAAAAGCCGAATGCTCCTGTCTCTTATTCCCCATTAGCGGCCATTGGCATGTAAATTGAGCACTATCTGACAAGAAAGGGTTGCTACGTTATACTCGTTCGGTGTAACTTCCTTAGTTTTGGAAAGGTTTAGTGAGCGTTGAGCCACAGTGCCATAAATAAAATGAATTAGTATATACCATGAACTCGAGGTGGTTAAATGTTAAGCTCAAGCAGTTAGAAAGTAAAAGCCGAATTCTCTTGTCTCTCATTATCCATTAGCAGCCACTGGCATGTACATTGAGCAGTACCTGACAGGAAAAGGCTGCTATGTTATACTCGGTGGGCGTAACCTTCTTGGTTTTAGAAAGGTTTAGCAAGCATTTGGCCGCTGTGCCATGAATACAGTGAACTAGTGCACTAGAGGGCTTCGAAAGCAGATAAGTTTTGTTTTCTCTTCGTGTAAAATTAGGGAGTTTTTATTAAACCGTGTATCATTGTGAATTTCTCTCTGAACAGCAATAATCACCCCTTCATAACGTATGTGACGTGTTAATAGCACCGTATCGTCTGTATACTGTTGCACAATGGCTTTGCTAATTCCCAAGGGGAAGTCATTCATAAGTAAATTGAATGTCTATGGTGACATCACCGATCCTTGTGGCACACCAGCAGTAATATATTTTCTATTGCTAATTACATCCCTACATCCCTTAACAACCTGTGACCTGTATTGTAATTATTGCGCACAAAATAAAAAGGTCCCCTAAAGCCTTAACGAAATAGCTTTTTTAACAAAATGGTATGATTTACTCTTTCGAACGCATTTTCCAAGTCTAAAAATAGAACACAACAGAACAGGTTCTTGTCTAAAGCCGAATATATTTCATCACTAAATTCTTCTATTATTGGTATAGTACTGCGATTAGCAATGAAACCGAATTGCTGGAGTGTTAGTAGCGAGAACTTCTGTCAGAAGGACGTCATACATTGAAGCAAAAAGTTTTTTAGTATTTGGGAGAGTATAGGCAAGATAGAAATCGGTCTGTAATTTTCTATATAATCTTTTTTCCTTGCTGCGTATACAATGGCTTAACTCTTGCCGTTTTCAATTTCTCGGGAATCGATGCACTGGTTAAAAACTCATTTACCGTGAAGAGAAGTATACCAGATGATGCTTCAAAGTTCCGTTGAAGCGTGGCCACAGCTACCCCATCAATTCCTGGTTGCTTATTTGGATGAACAATGAAAATTAATCTCCTGAGATCTTCCTTCGAGAACGTGAGGAAATAAGCAGATGCAGGAACAGACTGCTCAAGCGTGCAAGTGCGTGTATGCGCATGCGCATTCTTGGAAAAACACGTAAAGAAGTGTTGAACTGATCAACCACTAACTCGGGGTTCTCGGAAGACGATTTGAGTAGATCAGTGGGCGTATTCTTTTTGCCTGTTAGATTATCTATCAAAGCCTATGTCTTTGCCGGATTTTTGTATGCTTGGTTGAATTGTTCCGTAAAATACAGCTTTTTCGCTGACCTTAAAAGAATGACAACCCTATTCCTTGCGATCTTGCATAAAATTTACAAATCACAATTTTTTGGTTCCCGTCGGCTACGTTTCAATAGCCAGTTTCTATCAAAAATAGCGCTCATAATATCTACAGTGAACCACGAATAATATTTTTATGTTTTTTAGTTTTTAACTATGTACTTGAACGTTTCAATTTTAGTAGCTGCTCGCAAAATTTTTAGTATATTGTGGAATAGTTCAATCGCAAGGTTAACTGCATTCAGTCAAATTGTGCTATAAAAAGATCAAAAACTTTACTAATGAATATCTCTATTTTCCGTTCATTACTATTATTTTTTCCTTCTGTATTCTCATTATTCTGCAGCAGCAATTGTCTACATATGCGACAGGCCACGAAATAATGGTCAGTTATTTTTTTCCTATTCACGCAAGACCATAATGAATAATTTGGTGCTCGCATAGCAATATGGTCTCTACAGGAAGACACAAGTCTGGTCTGTATGGATTCTTCCCGTGTTGGGGATTTTATGGTCGACTGTAAGCCGTATCTTGCTAAAACTGAAAGGTAATCAGATACATCAACTGTGTTATAGTTCAATGTATGGATGTTTAGATCTCCTACCGCGCAAATTTGATCTATCGTTGCTAGGCCGTCTAGGACTTCATCTAGCTCTCTCAAGAATCGTGAGACATTATTTTTAGCAGGCCGATAAAAGGCTAGCAGTAGTAAGTCCGTGTTTGCTAGCGTGATTTTTACTGCAAGGCATTCAGCATGGCTAAAGATTATGTTCAGTGATGTGGTGCAATATTTCGTGCTAACGAATAGCGCTATGCCACCACCTCGTTGGTTTGTCCTGGACATAAGTAGGCCTTGTAACCATTCAAGACGAAGATATTTGTGACATTCACTGACACATTTGATTCGACTAAAACAAACAGGCCCACACAATCCTTGAGCGATTCCGCTACCGTTATAAATTCATCCCAGTACTTTCCAAGGCTTCTAATATTTACGCTAATCACTGTAAAGTCATGTTCTCGCGTGGTGCCAAAAATATCTTTAAACTCAGGGAAATTTGATGTAGTATAAAAGTTCATTGCCATGGAGTTTATGAGATTTTAGCAATGTCTAACAAAATGTTCACTCGCATCAGAGGCGCATCTTCGTCTTTCTTCACAAAAATCTTGCCTCCCTTCACCCATGAGATTTTGTAGCTTTTTTTCTCGTGCTGCTGTTCTCGCTCGCAAGAACAGATTACGGTTGAGCCTTGTCAGGTTATCATTGAAAAACAGCTTCGGACACTGCCCGTTGTGGTGCAAACGTTTTAGTCTCCCCCTAGCATCAAACCATTGTTCACTTGCATCCACCGACGGCAGTGTCCGGGTGTCCATCAGCCTCTATACTCGAGTGCGTTATTGCGAATTCTGATGGGTATGTACCGGCCTACATACTGTACAAGTAAATGAACGACAGTGTTAGTGTTGAAATCATGTTCGCAAGCAGATATAATGAATACGTGGCCGCACCAACCAGGGCTGTTTACGTATTGCCGAGTTTGCCTTAGGAATTACGCCAGCCCTTATTCGCAAAAAAACGTGTCATATTGATTGCATTTGCAAGGTAATGTTTAAGCTAATCCTGATGAGGCACGTGTGCGTTAGCGACCTCGACAAGTAACGACACACCCACACAAGGTAGGAGCATTGTGAATTCGGTAGCCTACGTAAATGTTGCTATAAAGCTTCAGCATTTCAATACATAGTTCAATAAAAGTGCGTCATGTGTGAGTCAGTTGCACCCATCTTAACGTATGCCCGTTAAGTGTTTATGGCATTATATTTATTCGACGCTTGCAAACACTACACCAAATAAATTGTTTACTTGGGCACTCACCAAATTCTCGATAAGTTTACTGTCTGCATAGCCAAGAATGTTATATGTAGCCAAAAGAAACGCTAGATGCAATTTTATAAAAATTATTACAACTTATACTTTGAATTATTCATAATGCCTGCGAGTTGCATTCACATAGGTCCTCTTTTTTGCTTTTGATTCATTGATATGTGGGGTTAAATGTCCCCAAAACCACCATATGATTATGAGAGACGCTCTAATGAAAATATTCTTTATGGTGGCTGAGGTTCGTCACCCTTGTGTTCCGTGCCGTGTTAGAAGAAAAGGCCTGAGAGAGACGGCGTGATAACAACACAAGACGTTTATGACAGAACACGGAAACTAAACATAGAAAACACTGAGACAGAAAATGTACAAAGAATGCAACAGAGAGAACTAAGCTTGATTAAAAATGACCAATTAGAGTTTAAGTATGAGCGTTCGAAAAACCTGAGGGCCAGATCGGCGGTACGACGGACGCCGATGAGGTGCAGGGCAGGAGGCGGTGGAGAGGCGCTATGGAATGTGCTTACTTGCCGATGTGTGACGCTCTGGTGACGACGGCGATTCATGGCGTGGGTGCGACTACGGAGCAGTCAACCCACATCCGAGACGCGATGCTCCAAACGGGGAATGGCCAGCCCGTCCAGCGAAGAGTTTACGTCGAGACGCGATGCTCGGCACAACCGTGACCATTAGCCAGGCCACATCCATCGCTGTGCCGAACGGCTGACCAAGGAGACGCCTCACCGAGACCCACAATGCTTTCGGCGAGGAAGAGAACAGCAGGCCAGGCCGCGCCCCTAGATGAAGTACTCGTGCCGGTAACGCCACCCCAGCTGGTGGTTGGACGGCAGTAGCGTGGACAGCCCCGTTCCCTGGCCGGAACCTGGGTCGCCTGCGTCCGACGCTTCGGCCCACTCTCTTCCGTCTGCCGCTGCTTCGGCTCGTCCCCAGCAACGAAGCTTACCGCCACGTAATGGTCACACGTAGCCCAATTGTGGCACGCCACCTTTATGGGCCATCACAGTTCATCAGCTGATTGGCTGACCTCACACTCACCGTTGACTCAAAACCACACACGCCTTGCGCCGCACTTCCGTCGTTGTCGTCGTTTTTCTTCATTCACCACAGACGCCTTTGTGGAGGGCTCCGGAACTTTCGACCACCGGAGGTTCATTAACTTGCACACAAATCTGAGCACATGGCCTACAACATCTCCGCCTTCATCGGAAATGCAGCCTCCACAGCCAGTATTCGATACCGCGACCTGCCTGTCAGCAGCCGAGTTCCATAGCCACTAGACCACCGTGGTGGGGCCATTTTGTATTTAAAAGATAATTGCCTAAAGATTGCACTGTGCATGCAAATACGGTAAATGGCTGCTGAAAGCAATCGCAGATGGGGGTAAACGAAGATAACTAAAATCTTGTTAAACGAAGGGATCACCACCTTCGAATACTCAGCAATTTGGTCCACCGATGTGTAAGATAAAAAATGCTACCACTTCTTGCTACTGCTCCAAGATGTGCAATAATGTGAATATTATAGGTTGCATGAATTTCGTTTTACATAATACTACATAGGATTGCTTGATCAGATAGAAAGTTTCGGGAGCTTCAATAGGTTTTCTGGCCTGACACAACTTCTTCCTTGTAAAACATGTCGTTCAGTAAAACGTGTAGCTGGGCGAGTTGATTCATAAATCTGGGCAACTTGGTGAGCGCAAATGCAGACGAACGACACCAGAAAAGAAAAAATGGGAACAAGCGCAAACTTTCAACTGAATATAATTCTTCGTCATCTTCATATATATAGTCACACGTAATTATAGTCAAGTGGTCCCAAGGTCAGAACAAGACATCTTACGGCAGGTGGCGCGAAAAATCACGCTCACTATGAAATAGTAATATTAATGTATGTACACACAACTGTTGCCTCTTGCAGCGAAATGAAAGGCTTCGACCAGTTCACGAGCTGTGGTGTTAGCACTTCGACCCAAAATCCTAATCTCTAAAAAATCGGTGAGCACATTCTATAGCTTTGCAAAGCGTGAACAAATGAGTGATCCCGTTATTTCTAAGTGAAGGTTCACGTTACCTTTCATGATAAGGTTCGGCGTTCAGTGCTGCCGGGTATCTTTGCACGGTAGTGTCAGCAATTGCTGAGGTTCTGCGTGATGTCAAAGCAGCCCGTTCCAGCGTGTACCCTGGCCTGCATCGCAGGTGGCGTCCAGAGGTGGTGCGTTATATGCATCGCGCTTCCCACAACATGAAAAAGATAGCGAGTAGGCACGGTCTGGGCTTTGTCGATAATGATGAGTGGTTTTTAATGGCGCAAGGGCCAATTGATGGCCAAAGAGAGCCATTTCAAAAGACTTGATGTGTGAACATTGATATGATGCGAGGCTGTAAAGGGGCGTCAAAAGTCCTCGCACTAACGTGGGTGAAAACATGGAAGTAATAAAATCATGACAATGGTGTGAGATATATGCACTGGAAGTGGATGACAAAATGACATGATAATAAAACCTTGATAGAGATGTAGTCACCACAGCCACGACCCCGGTACGAAGGTCGTGCTACGGATAACCTCAAAATACGGGGTGAAAGCTATGAACATCTTTTAAAAACGTGAAAAGTGATTGCAGTATAAAAAGTGGATTCCTACCAATGAGCATCCCAGGGTGTAGTGGGAGCTGCTGTCGGTTGGGAGTAAAAAGTGCTTTTTTCTTAGAGAATCTAGCTCATTGCACTTGACCAGAATGTGGAGTACCGTAAGTTGTTCGCCACATCTCTCCCAATATGGTGGATTACTGGTAGATAGAAGAAATAAATGTGTAGAGTGTGTATGTCCTGTTCTAAGCCTTCTTAGTGTTACTTCTGTGTGTCGTGATTGTGAGAGTGGTGGTCAATACAACCTAGTTGCGGCTTCATAGCATGTAGTTTATTATCTGTGTGTTTGTCCCACGTGCTCTGCTATTACTTCCTGAGCTTTCGTTTTAGAAAAGATTTTAAGTCAAGTGCAGGGGTCGGTATTGATGTATTCGAAGTAGTGTCGTTGGCGGAAGCAGTCAGCTTGTCGGCCAAAACGTTCCCTTGTATCACACGGTGCCCTGAAACCCAGCAGACAATTGCATCCTGTTTTGATGTGCACAGTGTGCACAGAAGTGAGTAAAGTACCACCATCACGGGGTTTTTGTTTTTTTTAGTTTTCAGGGATTTGACCACACTTAAGTTATCTGTGTATATTATCGCCTTTTGTAATTTTACCTCTTTGATGCGTTTTACGACCGCCAGTATTGCATAAGCTTCTCCCGTGAAAATGCTCGCATCAGGATGAAGAACGCCGGCTTCGAAAAAGGATTGGCCTACCGCTGCATATGACATAAAAGTGTTGGACTTTGACACATCAGTAAAGAGCTCAAGGCATGCGTATTTATGTTGTAGTTCTAGAAGTATGTATGTATGTGTGAAAGTGGTGCGTACTTTGTGACTTCAACAAAAGAGACATCACAGTCTGTAAGCTGCCACTGTCACTGTGGCAGTTATGTCGCAGGGGCCATCAAACTGTGTTCCTTTTATATCGCTGCAAGAGGTAACACAAGAGGTAACACTTTTTTGAAGCCTTTTATATCGCTGCAAGAGGTAACACTTGTGTTAGTGATGAACTTTAAAGTTTGACGCAAGGCAATCTGGTGAGATGATGCATTGTTGAAGGTAAAAAGCTCGGAAGCAATGCGCTGACTAAAGTAAAAGTTTAAAAGAAAAAAACGCAGAAAAAAGAAGATTCAGCTTCCACACGGAAGCCTTGTTTACAGTGAAATGAAAACACGTATGAAACATCCTTCCCGCTGACAAGGGAAACGAAACTTTTCTGTTAGACAGAACCGACAACTCGGGTAAAATGTTGACGCTGTTACAGGATACGAACACGTACGTGCGTCTCGACCGTGATCCGATGCCCAAGGTGCAAAAAGACTTCCAAAAACTTCTGGCGGATGTCTTCTGTGTGGTTTCTTCTGAACGCATGTCACTGTTCTTCACCTTACTTTGTCACAGTGTTTCAGCACCGGCTTTCTACAGCCTGCCCAAGGTCTACAAGCGAGGCGCTCCCATGCGCCCAATTGTAGATTTTACACGCTCACCCTGCACAAGCTATCAGAATTTCTGCATCATGTCATTTCACCCCTTTTAGGCCACCGCGGCACCCACATACGGAACTCATACGTATTAAAGGACAGAGTCCTTGACGTCATCCTCGATGAAGCTGACATTTTAGTGTCCTTTGACGTGAATCGCTTTTGACCAGTGTGCCCGCAGAACTGGCTAGGGATATGCGCAGGACAGCTCTGGAGTCGGATGCAAATCTAGCGGGAAGATTCCCAGTTGATGTACCGGGCTTTTCGGCTTTTATGATTCTGTTTGTCGAATTAGTATTTTACTTTCGAAAACAAGTTGTACAAACAGATCCACTGCACGTCTGGTGCTTTTATATCAGTGATCGCTGCTAATTTGACTATGTAAGCGATGGAAAGTCGAGCCCTCCCTTCATGCAGTCCAGCTCCGGAGGTGTTTTGCCGCTATGTGGACGACATTTTTTGCATCATTCACCAAGAGACGGTTCAGGCGTTTATTTAACACCTGAACAGCATACAAACAATAATTCAGTTCACGGTGAAGATGGAAGACGCAGGAAAGCTCCCATTCCTTGATATGCTCATTGAAAGAAAGGGGCCCACTTTCTAGTTTCGCGTGTTCAGGAAGATGACACACACAGGTTGCTAATTGCATTTTGATAGCACGCAGCCCTCTTCTCACAAAAGAGGCGTGGTTTCTACACTTCGATGGGTGCAGAAAATCTGCACAAGAAAAGAAGACTACGCAGCCGACGTACGCTTGGTGTGACGTGAATTGTCGGCCTGTGGCTATCCGAATTCCTTCTTGAACACTGTTGAACGTCGAATTGCACGTCCACCCACATTTCCCTTGTGCTGCATCCGGTGAGAAGCGTGCGGGAATACCGTATATGCCCTTGATCAGCGAAGCCCTAGGCTGTTTTCTGCGTTCCCATGGCGTCCATATGGCACATGTTCCGGACCAAAAGCTACGACAATCGCTTGCAAACGTGAAAGACAGATTAGCCAAAGTGAAGTTTCCTGGTGGGGTGTACGCTGTTCCTTGCGCGTATTGTGACAATGTGTATATTGCTGAAAGATGTGACTTTGAACGGCACCCTAAACTGCACATTTACAATGTTAAGAAAGGAAATATCAAATGCTGTGCCTTTGCCGAACATGCGTCAGGTAGTCGCATAATCGTTTGGGGGAAGGCACGTGTTCTTGCTAGAGAAAAAGGACTGTCACGGCGTCTGTGTGTTGAGTCATTGGTGATACAAACCACTCCGCGCACTTTAAACAGGAGCGATTGTAATCTGTCTTCAGTATATGCGCACTGCCTGCCTGATATATTGAAACGTACATAAGGTGAACTGCCTCACACACGTTTTCATTTCACTGTGAACAAGGCTTCTATGGGGTAGCCGAAACATCTCTTTTTTCTGTGTTATTTCCTTTAAACTATTGCTTTGGTCAGCACAATGCCTCCTGGTTTTTTAGCTTCAACCGTGTTAGTGATACCCGAAGATTATCTGATAGTGAGCGTAATTTTTTGCGCTGCCTGCTTTAAGATGTTTAGTTCTGACCTTGTCACTGCTTGACTAGGTTATATGTGACTACATATATGAAAGATGATGAATAATTAAATTCAGTTGAAAGTTTGCGCTTTTCCCTGTCTCTTCTTTTCTGTTGTCTTTCGTGTGCATGTGCGCACACCAGGTTACCCAAAACATGTCTGCTCTCTAATAAAATATTTATGTAGCGATAATTGCACCTCATCGTTGAAAACCTAAGTTTTATGGAAACCTTGTGCACTATAAGTTACACGAATGCATGCATAGTTGCAACTATCACGTACTCAAAGCTGACCTAAAAGTTTCTTTGTTTTATCGCACTGCAAAAAGCAGGTCGCGGGTTCGATTCCCGGCTGCGGCGGCTGTATTTCCGATGAAGGCGGAAATGTTGTAGGCCCGTGTACTCAGATTTGGGTGCACGTTAAAGAACCCCAGGTGGTCGAAATTTCCAGAGCCCTCTACTACGGCGTCTCTCATAATCAAATGGTGGTTTTGGGACATTAAACCCCACAAATCAATCACTGCAAAAAGAATATATTTATTTATTACCTTTGTTGTTGTAGAAGTTAAGTAGGTCACCTTTGGGTACGGATTGTTATATATGACAATCCGCATGAAAGATTATGATCGTGGTGCTATATATATACTTGGTTTATTCCATATAAGGAAGCACGTACACAAATAGGGATCTACTCTATATGTTATACGTGATGTGGCCCTGCCTTATAAGGCCGGATTACTTCTTATATTGGCAAACCGCGCTTTATATAGCTGTAAATAAACCCATAAGTGAACCGACTTCGTCGGATGCACATCAATGTATGTTAAATGGAAGCCACATATGCATATGCCTATATGTGGCCGCATATAACCTATGCAAGTGCCATATATGGCAAATTCCGTTAGGCACAGCACATGAGTGTCAGCCACTCCGCATCCACCGGAATGCGACCACTGCGGCCAGGATCAGAGTCGCAACTTTCGAGTCATCAGCAGAGCACCGTAGCCACTGACTGATTCATCGTGGTGGACGCGCGAAAAACAAGCTGTTTGTGTCATTCAACGTTCAATGAAGCTGTTCCAGCCTGTATGAGCATAACAGTGACGACTTCAGTGATGGCAGAATTGAGCGCGGAAGCATCACGGTCTGGTGTCGACCCCTAAGGTGCGCAAGTTATTGGGAACGACCCGTATTGATCTCCTTGTTGCTCATTATTGTGCGTGCTTACTGTGAGACGCGATGTCATTCACGACTAATACAATATGCAGCCAATAAAATCGAACAGCTCTGCTCGCGTCGTCATCGCGTCGTAGAAGAAAAAGTGTGCTGAATTCGTCTGCTTAAGGAGGCATCAGAATGAGTAGGCACGTGGCGTCCCATACAAAGACTGGTCTGCGTTTAACGAGTATTTTGTAATTAGCTATTTCTGAAAAAATAATTGACTGAGGCTCGCATATTTTGGCACTTATGACCAGGCTGCACAAGAGTGCATAAGTTGAAAGTTTTATATGAAATAGATGAATGTCAAAAATTGCTGCAGTTCCCCTTTAATTGCTTCGCACCTAAAATCATTGTTGTGTACTGTGATTTCTAAGCCTTGTTGTCAGTTCAATTCACTTAGCTGCGTCTCTGGAAGGAGCACGCCACAGGTATAAATTGACGTTTCAGCCCACCTACCCACACTTTAGAGGGCCCATATCCTTTTTGCAGATTTCGCATGGAGGAGCACATTTATATATGTGGCTTGAAAGAAGTACAAGCTTAAGAAGGAAAATATATTAAGGTAATTCTCAGAGAAGCAAAACATTATGAAGGATATTATGCAGGTCATAGTTAAGTACTCGGGATTGATGTGGGGTCGATCTATTGCATTTCTTCTAACCCACGTTATTCACAAGAATTAGGTATTTTAATTATTTTTCTATGCCTCAGATAGTTCATGAACTCAGGCATTTTCAATAATAACTAATTTTGTAAAAAATATAAGCACAATAATCTCAGTATGAAAGCGAAGAAATTCAGGGTGTGTAAGGCGTACGGAAAATGTCGCATCTGAGATAATGCCATCGGAAAAGGACTTTACTTCAGCTATAGCTGGCTCAATGCATGACATTTTTCAGGTCAAAGCGACACAACTGACCATACCTTGCTTTTCTATGTAGGAAGCCGGTTGCAGCATAGAGAGACTAGGACTTCAATACAGTTTGACCAAGTTTCATGGTGTCCACACGACGATAGTCGGCATGAACAGGTAAATAAAATAACAGTTTACATAGTTTGTAAAATTGATTACGAGGGCTCACAATTAAGCAGAATTTTCGTGCTTCGATCAATAAGGTCACAACCAGTGCAGTCTTTGTCTGTTTATACATAACACTGAAACAACGAACCACAAATAGCGCATGTGCCCCTTGGTTTTCTGTAAGATGGTGTTAGCTTACAATGCGCAGTCAAGTTGTGCGTTTTCCTTCTCCTGTTGTCCTTGGTCTTTCTTAATAATTCATCCTTTCAGTCAAAGAAGCACAGCGTAGGTCTGATGTCTTTTGAAGTCCTATGTTTAGTTGGGTTTTTTGTTGGCTATTTCCATTCAAAGCGCCTATGATCAGATACTTTTTTCATAGCACGAACGCCAACCTAGCTGAACTCTCGGTCGTGTTTAACTACTATGACGCCCCGCCACGGTGGTCTAGTGGCTAAGGTACTCGGCTGCCGACCCGCAGGTTGCGGGATCAAATCCCGGCTGCACTTACGATGGAGGCGGAAATGTTGTAGGCCCGTGGGCTCAGATGTGGGTACACGTTAAAGAACCCCAGGTTGTTGAAATTTCCGGAGCCCTCCATTACAGCGTCTCTCATAGTCATATGGTGGTTTGGGACGTTAAACCCCACACATCAATCAATCAATCAATCAATTGCAGTTGTTTCAACTATCCGCGAAGTGATTGCAGTTGTAGGTCCGGGAAAGTGCACATATTCTGCTTACATTTCTGACTAAGGCACGTCATGAGGTGGGTGAAAAGAATTCATATATTTACATGGCGTACCAAATTATGACAATGACATACACGTGGCGCTAGCTCGCAACTGGACGTTTTTTTAGCGATTACAGGTGCCATTCATAAAAAAATAAAGATTGATAAATGCGAGCAAACAACATGTAAAAGCACAACACATAAAATGCACATGTCATCAATGATCACCAATATATGCTCACCCGCCTTCGTCCAAGTAATGATTTGTCCCCTTAGCCGACAGGAATAAAGAAGGCACGCTCAAGAAAAGTGAGAAAGCCCTGAGCAGACTAAGTTACTTCCGCTACAGAATGGTTTGGAAAAAAATTGTGGGCAGTAGCCATAAGCGTAATTGTATGATCAAGCACTGAGTAGAAAATTGTTAAAACAGTAAAAACTGTATATTTTATTGCTTAGATATGTGAACGCGGGTACGAACGCCAAACTGAAAGATGCATTAGCCAAACACTTAGGACACATGCGTGCTAGTCAAAAGAATCATTTGGGTATTCGGTGCAGTGGTTCCACCTCAGGGTTTGAGAACACACGCATTCTCAATAATTCTCGACGCGCGGAATAATTGAAGGGCACAAAATAGACAAGCGGAAAGAAAAATGTGCCTGCGCTCCTTTCTTAGGTTAGCCCGGTTAGAAAAACGACTATCGTAAGCGATCGCTTGTTGACGCAGGCGGCTGATGATGGTTTTTTGGTTTTATTCATCTCTCGTCATTGGATGTGCAGGTTGTGTTGAGTGAAAAGAAAACGTCTAGTTGCAAGTTAAGTGCGTGCGTCTCTCTTGACTATCCCTGTCATGATGCGCTGCCACATTTAAATTTATGAATCCATTCCTGGCGAAGCTTTTGCAGACGCTGAAGCTTACATTTATAGGTAAAAATATTCTTAAGTTACGAAATGCAAGTTACACAATAAGTTATTTTTTGCGTTTGTGTTAGAGTATTGCTCCAGTGTAAATCGTCGAACTCTCGACGCTCATGAGATACCAATCTCCATATTAGCTCATATATGTATTCGAGCAATCGACAAGCCATCAGTGAATCCTGAACTCGTTCTTAATGTCAGCAATTTGTTCAAATATTTTTTAGCACACTTCAAGGCAGCATCAAATGTACCCATCAAAAAGTGACATGATTTTATTGTTTCACGAGTAGGGCTTTCATGGTCTGATTTTATCATGCCACAAATAAAAAAGTTTATTATTTCTGACTACCAGTTGATAGCTGTGAAGTTATGCGCAAGCATTGGATTCACCACAATTGTAACTGCAGCTGGAAAGGCGGCGATTGCCGATTCGTAAAAAACAGCTGTGCAAACTAAACCAATCTCTACCTGACACCGATATACTAGAATTACACTTCCTATTCTTCCGTTTCTTCTGCAGCAGACAAGTTCTGCAGAAGAATGTTTCTTGCCTGGGTGGAGTTACGAAAGAAGAGGAGAAGCTCGGTCAGGAGGTAAAGTCGAAGTGAGTGAATGACTTTCCCACATGCCACATCGGCCAAAAATAGTAAGCAATGGTTACCGCTACAGTTTTCAGCTTTGATGCCTCAGAAGCTGTGGTTGAACTAGATGGTGTACTTTCAAGGAATATTGCCTTTCCGTCTCCTGTGACGGTAAAAGCGGGATGCTCTTTCGTCACCTGCCTTCGTGCTGTCCGTGAATCAACATATAACCAGCTGTGCGTAACTCACTTTGCCACGAAGTCACCGGCCAATCTTGAGGACAAGTGTTGAAAGCGTCAGTGTCAAAGAAATGAACGGCCAGAAGAAGTAAAAGGGGGGAAAACAAAAAAAACAACAAAAAGTGGCACATAGAAAGACCTCGCAGTTTTGTCCAGGACCCCTTGAAGACTTGGTCTCCGAAATATTTCCGTTTCAACAAAAACAATATTATGAACTTCACGAGTGGGGCTAAAACAATAAAACCGGATTGTCTACCTCTGTTACATTTCACTTCGTCGCCACTTCACCTTGGTTGGCCTAGTTTAGCTTTTCCGACCACTTGTAATGTTGCAAGGGCGTCCCGGCTTTCTCAATGGTTCAAATTACCTACATCTCGTTTTATACGAACCTCTTATAGGAAGTTTGGAAGGCTTTGGGGCCCGTAGGGAAAGTGTATTCCTGCGAATGAACGTGCGGGTGTCGTGTTTCAGCGGTGAAACATCAAAGTTTAGACACTCACTACTTCATTTATGTTTCATACACTCAGCCGTATTATCAATAACTTAACGATGGTCTCCGAAAATAGTGGTGGCGCAACTAGGAACAATAATAAGAAGGTAGAGTGTTCTCTCGTTTTCCTTCCTCAGCTGCGACAAAAGTGTTCCACAATTTACAGAAAGCCCGAAGGAAGTGCCGAGCTTTCTTGATTCCTCCGTGGTTTCTTTTTTTTAAATACGATAGTCTTTTTGGTGACCACCGACTCCAAAATGTTGGTCTGGCTGTTCTTATGACTGCTTGTCCACGATACCGGGTACTCTTAATGGCACAAGCTGATACCCCAAACGGCCGACCACATCCGCAGCGCTCGCCAATGTTGCTCAAGAATCAGCGTTCGTACTTGTGCGATTGCCAAATCAAAAGCAATTAGTGCGCATATCTGAGGCACCGTAACAACATGTAGGCACTGTAACAATACGAGAGTAGAAAAAATGATGGCAGATGGTGGTGGTGTTTGCGAGCCAATGGCGGTTATGGTGGAAAACGCTGGCTGATGACGGTTAGAGGAAAAAAAATGGTGGCAGATGTTGGTGGTGGTGGCGAGCTAACGGTGGTGACTGTAGAAAATGCCGGCTGATGGTGGCGAGGCAAAACGTGTTTGATGGAAGGCTTGGTGAGCAAGGTGGATGGCGGTGGCGTGATGAAAGCTTGGTGGAAGGTGATGGCATGATAAAGAAAGTACTTGACAGTATGTGAATTTACTTATTCGTAGTGTTTCGTTCTTGAATGCGTAGAGATATATGTTGAAGGTCAAAAGAAACCAACGCTGTTTATTACGATTCTTAACAGGTTTATTTTTTTCCTATGGTGTCAACGACGGGTAAATTTTTGTGGAGCGTAGAATATGCGGCCGTGAACATGTATGTGTACATTTTGTCACGTACTTACATCAGTTAGACATCCGCGGTGTGTTTTTGTAGGGATGTTTAGAAGACTATAGGTGTCACTGTGAACAGCGACTATAAATGTTTCACATCCGCGTGCAGTTGTCGATAAATAAAGGAGCTCTAGTTGGCAATTGCCCCTTTCAATGTTAGAGCAGAATACAGCGGTCGCTTCATGTCGCCACGCTATAGAAACGCCACTAAGGCAATTCTTGAACACTCTATTGCTTGATTCGTACTTTTACGCTAACAAAGTGCGTGTGAGTATGGATAAACTTTCACTTTCGACATGCGTTGAGACGCGCCCCAGCATTGTCAGTTGGCGCGCTTCACCATCCGCTCTACCATACACCACCATACATCATGTGGCACTAATATTTCCAGCACCATAATCCACCAAAATGGTCGATGGTAGAATCCACGATTCCTGTGGTGGACGTTTTTTCAATAGGAATGCATCCCTTTTTTTCATGCACACTAAATTTTAGAGCTAACAGACAAGAAAGTCAAAAAAGAGTCCTTGGCTTTCTTGCCTGTTAGTGCTAATTGATGATCTGCCTAGCAAAGCAAAAGAAACCCCAAGATCCCCTTTTTTCTTAATTATTTTTATGGCAGGTTTTACTCTTTCTCGCTTCATTTTTGGGTTCACTTGCTGGACTATACCAAACAAGGGTCATTGTGCCTTGCCGTGCTAGCGTTCCTCCACAGACAATTGGTGAAGAGGCTTGCTTACAGTAGGTGGGTACACGGGTTCGAATCTCGCTTGGTTAAGAATTTCTACCTTCCTTGTTATCTATGGCTTTGCTGAATTTTTCGCCCCATCAAAGTTTTTGTACCTGATGCCGGACAGATTGGCGCATGTGTTCTGGGAGCAAAGCAGAGGCTGGCGGAGACCGCGTGCTGATCCTGGATGATGAAAGTTTCCTGTCTACGGTTAACGGTACAGCGCCAAGCTCAATATTTATTGATAAGTATTGCTTTTTGTCGAAGTTTTGAGACTCGACACAGTGCCCACACCTTATATATAAAGTAAGCTTCATTTCTGTAAATATTTTTTAGAAAGCAGTATATGTCTTTAGATAGTTAATGGTACAGCGATATTTAAAATTGTTTCAATCTTTTATTAAAGCAGTGCAGGGTCAACGTGACAAGCTGCTTTAACGGTGGTTTTGTGGCTGCGTCTGACACGACAGATGAGTTGCAGCAGCGTGTACCATGCTCTGGTACCCATAGCAGTAAGCATATGCCTCTGAAGCGAAAGAATGAGATGGCTGAACCTTAAACAACGACGCCAGCAAGATACGAGAGCTGAGGCTTCACGTCTGCATTTTCCTCTCTTGCAGTCGCGCGCAAGACCCCATGATCGCGTAATGTCAGGCAAGCCTTCGCGTTAATAAATGTTATAAGAAAGAATAAATTAAGAGCACATGCCGCACAATGAGAATAGATTGTTGTCGCGACGTCAAGAGAAAGAGGGTAACGCGAAGATTGAGAAAACATCGTCAGCCACTATTTTTAGCAGCGTGCGCCGGCACGTTCCTCTTCTTTGCGTTGCCTTTGTTTGCGTTGTCCTCTGTTTCGTAGCAGATGTTCTTCAACTGCGCGAGTTTACCAGAGAAAGAACACACTCACAACAGCACGAGTGTTCTCTATTCGTGTCCAGGTTATTTTTCGCTGTTGAAGGACCTCGCGCAGCAATGAAGCAATCTTTAGCTACTCCACAAAACATTTCTTGGGCCGGCAGCACTGGCCGCAAAAACCAAGATGGCTGCAGTTAACAGGGTCAACAGGGCACTTTTACTTGGCGCTTTGCTGAAGTATATTTTTATTGTGGCGTCGACTCACGTTGCCTCGTCGAATGTGAAAAGCCGCTGGCCACGAACAACCTCGTCCTCAATGGAATAAAAAATTTCACCTGCCTAACAGCGGAGATAGTTACTCTATGCGTAGGGATATTGAGCCTCTTCGGTGAACCGCATCATATAAATTTCAAGTTGAAAAACCTTGTTTACGCGCTCTATGCACGCTCGAACACAATATATACACGCATGATTATTCAGTGGAATCGTGATAATGCTTGACTCAGAAACAGGCTTGTTCCACTCCAAGCCATGGTGCACTGTGTCGAAAAAGAACCAAGTGATGCACCCGCGAGTCGCATGCTCCAGAAGCTGGAAATATTGCTTTTAGGGGCGAAGCTTCTTACGGTCGAGCCATGTCCTGTGTCGGTCGGTGTGACACGCTAGTACTGGAATTGCCCGATAGAGGGCAGGGTGGTGCCAGCGCTCGCTCTTGGTGCGTGCAGCTGTTTAAAAGGAGGCCCATATGGGTGCGGCTCTCTCTCTCTCTTTCGATAGCGGTGGTCATGGAGCGCGCAGCGTGGTTGCGCGTCAACGAAGTCCTAAGTTGTGGGCTCGCCGAGCGGCTGCTGCACGGCAGCGAAGACAAACGGATCCAGACATGCGGGCTCGCGAAGCTGCAGCGAAATGGGAGCACCGGCAAGCCTACGTGAAGCTGAGGGCTCACGAAGCTGCAGCGGCACGGAAACGTCGGTAAGCTGATCCAGAAGCAGCAAGGCCTCGCGCAGCTGCAGTAAAATGGCAGCTCTGGCTATGTACGGGGAATTCACGGTGAATGATCCCCCGGTGCTTCGCCCACTCGTCATCATTTACTTCATGAATATGCTGTGATTGTTTTGTAGCTACTCTTAATTTCTTGCAATCTGACGGACCTAACCTATCCGCGCATCTTGTTTATTGATAATGCAGCACCGTGTGTAGATTCCACAGAGCAAAAGCAGGCATAACAACGTATGCTTATCGACACTTATTGTATTTCAGGTTTCAGTACTGCAGTTCACGAGGAAGAAATGTTCGTCAAGAACAAGGGCACAGGGTGATTTTTTTTGATGACGTACACCCAACCTTTATGTGTATTCGTGCATGCGTTTGTACAAGTTTGTTTATGCACATGCAAAATCAAAATACAGCACCTTCATTTCACAATGAGGAGCTTACAACTTGCGCAATAAACAAGTATACGCAAAAATTACAGTCGCACACATAACGCGAAAATATTTCCTGAATTGCTTTCTTGTATAAACGAAAATATACTCCGCGTTTAGAGGTTGCCCAATATTGGCCAGATTGCACACATGCTAAATGATAATGTACTCACTAAATCGAACAAAATCATCGCGAGCGCAATACTTTGAACAAACTACCATAGTGTCCCTCACTTCTTTTCCGATGTGTAAGTTTTCTTATCAACGCCATTCTTTATAGGGCGTCGTCTTCATCCTTCGGGAAGTAATTGATACGCTGTCATCTGTGCAATGCGATGTCATGCATTGGGGCACAATTTATTGGCCTCCGGAGATCAATTTTTTCGAGGCTTGCGCGTTTGACAAGGCGAATGTTTCTCAACGTGCTTAAAGTGGTAGCAAATTTCTTTTGATGGTTTACCCTTTAGTGCAGTTTCCAGGTGCATCAGCTAGGTGGCGAGCGTTCAATTGGAATCGCGAATAGACCGCTAGATTGACTTGCCACGCTTGGTGAAAGGTTATGGTGCTCGATTGCTTGCCCGAAGGTCGTGGGGGCGGTTACAGGCCGCAGCGGTAGCATTTTCGATGGTGGTGAGAATTTTTGAGGCCCGTCTATCAAGACTTACGTACGTGTTAAAGAACGGGGAAACAATTTTAACTCCAACCAAAAAGTGCATGAATATGCGTAAACCCGACGTTTCGGAACCGACTTGGTTCTTTTCTAAGGGATGACCGGGGCTACGTTGCAGTGGCGTCTTCGAGACACTCAGGAGGCGGTTAATGACGCACCCTCTCCCGTTCTGCCACGTAGATCTGCCGTTCTGCCACGTTCTGCCACGTAGTACATGTGCATACACCGAGGAAAGGATTCCGAGGGAATGGTTGATGTTTTGGGCCATTCACTGTATATGCCACGAACTTAGCAGTAACTTTCTCCTCCAGTTAGTCTCGCTTTCAAATACGTGTCATTACGTCGAAATTCGTCCTGTGACCAAACGTCTCAAAATGCTCGGTGACGGCGCTGACTTCTTTGTATAGCTTCCGGACGTTGTTGGCTTGTTGATTGAGTCGTTCTCGTAGGTTTTTTTGTCTCGCTGAATTACGAAGGCCACTGGGCGCACAGGATTTTGTTAATGACACCAGGGGTCCGGTCCACGGTTGGCTGGTCTTTCGGGTGGGGTAGGAGATGACCCAGCGTACTGGAAGGCACGTGCGCGATGCAAACCACTTCTTTTTTGAAGGTCCGCGGCAAGATCTCGCGGGTTCTTCGGACGTATGGGACCGGTAAGCGTTTCGGAGGGCTGCGAAATACTGCTGATTGGGGTTTCCATATTCCCTGTTGCTCTGCGCGGCGGATGGCTGTTTGTGTGAAGTTTACAGTTATCTGGTTTTTATGATGTCCGAAATTACGCGGGTCTCTTCTTTCTTTCGCTGCGTGTCATTGGAGCATGTGTTCTTGGCTCACTGGAATAAGGTGGCCTTGGATCGGCATTACATGGCAGCCCTTCGAAACGCGTGCCGGTAACATACGTCCAAGAAACCAGCAAGATGTTGGCGCGGGTCTTCAAAAAAGAAAGGTTCGCATCACGCACGTGCCTTTATGTACGGTGAGCCACGTCTTCCGCCGCCCGAAGAACCGGCCAACAATAGACAGGACCACCGGTGTCGTTTACAAAATCCCTTGCGCCGTGTGCCCTTAGTTGTATATCGACGAGACAAAAAACCTGTCGGAACGACTACAACAACACACCAACGACGTCCGGAACCTCTACTAAGAGCGCCGTGACGTCGCCGAGCATTCTGAGACGTTTGACCACGGATAAATTTCGACGCAATGGCTATCCTTGAAAGCGAGACTAACTGGATGAGATAGTTACTACTGAAGTCATGACATATACAGCGAACGGCCAAAGACATCAACCATTCTTTCGGAACCCTTCCCCCTGTGTATGTACACGGACTACGCTCTGCGTCAAAACTGGGAGAGGGGGCGGGGTCATTAACCACCCCGCGAGTGCCTTGAATGCGCCGCTGCGACGTAGCCCCAGTTCCTCTGAGGAAGGAACAAATGTGGTTAAGAAATGTCGGGTTTACGCATTTTCACGCACTTTTCCCTGTTTACATACCCAACCAAGACATTTGTCAAATGCTTATATTCATGTGTTAAAGAACTTTTTCTGAACCCTACACTACGGTGTCACTAATAAAGCTATCAGGGTTTGAGGACGTTAAATACTACGCATTATTATACAGAAGCGTCTTACTATGCGCCTATTGAGAGTGTTTTAAAAAAGGGGCCCAGTAATATTTAGAATAACAAAAATTGAGGCATATCCGTGCTACATGTGGAGTTCCATTCATTTTTGCAGAAGGCCCCTTCAGATATGTACACACTTTATTATGGCATCTAATTGTAGAATTTAAAGCAGTTGATTTTTCAAAGCCAAAGTGGGGTATTGGGCAGGTTGGCTTTCATGACCGAAAAAATTACGCTACAGTTGCTGTGGAGAATGAAGTTAGGGAAAAGGCAAGAAGTTAAGGGGACAGTACAAGCGGAAACTATCAACTGTAGTTCATTAGAAGAACATACAAGATAGAAGGCTCCAAGGAAAGAAAAAAAAATGTTTTACGAAAAGGGTTGGGCGCGGCAATCTAGCTCTACTGTCTTCAGTTGCTACACGTGGAGGTATCACGATTACCAGATGCAGTGCTGATTAAAAGTTTTTATCCGATCATCTTTTTTAAGGGCTGAGTTTCGTGACAGCTGAAATAAAACACCCGATTTCTATCCCGTTTTACTATCTTAATTGGGCAAAAGCATACTGTAACAAAAATTTCGCTGTTCTATAGTGGAATACTTCCAACACACATAATTTTCTTCTTCGAAGATAACCTTCATATCTAAGAACTGTAAGCAATTATCAGAGGGTTGTTCTGACGTGAAAACCAGGCCTTTGCCCCTTTTTTGAGTGCTTCCATCACTCTTGAGGCGAACGTATGACGTCCAGTGTTTAAGCTCAAAATCACATATTCATCAATATACCTGAATATTTTAAAAACACTGCCATCCAAATATTTCCTGACTGGTCGGTCAACTTTTGTAAAATATTGTACTTAACAAAGGGGCTACCTTAGACCTTATACATACTCCTTTCTTTTGACGGAACAGCCTATCTTTAAACATCAACACCGTGCTTTCTAGATCCATATAGAGTAATTGAAGAAATGTTTCTAGCGACATTCCATTGCTCATTTCACTGTGACATTACACTTGCTCATTGCCCCCTTCAATGCACTGTTTCACAAAATCTAGCAGAGCATCTGGCGGCAAACAGTAGTATGGTCTTTATTATCAACACTACAACCAAAGCTGCCTGCTTTAACGCCAGATAAATATGATACCTTCTCCTCAGAATTCTTGACAAACAAAAGTGTCAATCCTGAATGGAAGGCGCAGCATAGTCACAGCGAAAGCTAGAAGAACGGTCTTTCGGAGCCTTTTCTTAAAACTCAACGTGTGTGTCTGATGCAAGCCAACTTGCTGGTTACCTACTACGTCAATAATAATAATAATTTCTGCGTAGTAGGCTGGAACTCGCTATGCGATCTTTCGTCATTTTTCTGAGAAATGTGGTATTCGCTTAACACTTGCAAGTGCGTTTGTGCCAATTGTTCATGCGGTGGCCTTCGACGATAAGGAAATATGCCCTAATTTATTTATTTATTTATTTATTTATTTATTTATTTATTTATTTATTTATTTATTTATTTATTTATTTATTTATTAGAATACCCTCAGGGCCCGTAGGGCATTACAGAGGGGGTGGGTACAACATATATAACACACAAGAAAAAAAGACAAAATAAAGAAACAAGTATCAGATGCGCAAATCAGGAAGGCAACATAAGTCAACTAAAAATGTATAAGAATTCAAGCACATACAAGACAAAGATAAATAATGGAAACTGCGTATAGTTACAAGCATTGCTGAGAAATTGCAGTCTTGAATAACAAAGGGTCTGTAATTGATACAACGGAAGAGGGAAGGTGGTTCCAATCGGCGGCTGTTTTCGGTAAGAAGGCTGCTGAAAAGAATTTGGTGCGGCAAAACAGAATGGCAACCTTATGCTGATGATCAATGCGCGATGAGTGGTATGACGGTTGTGCAATGAGGTCTCGCTTTATTGATGGATTGTGAAAAAATATCTTATGAAAAAAATGCAGTCGCGCCAGTTTCCTCCGGACAGTAAATTGGGTAGGTCAAGGTTAGATTTCATTTCTGATATGCTAGCAGTACGGGAATAATTAGAACAAATGAACCGAACTGAGCGGTTCTGAACAGATTCTAACGCGGTAATTAAATTTTGCTACACGGGATCCCATATAGCGGACGCGTACTCAAGCTTTGGGCGAATTAGTGATCGGTATAATAGAATTTTGAGGGACAGCGGAGCGCGAGAAAAGTTGCGGCGTAAGTATCCTAGCGTTCGGTTAGCGTTATTACAGATGTAGGTAACATGCGTGTGCCAAGATAGATTGTTGGTAATGTAAACGCCGAGGTACTTATATGAAGAGACATGCTGGAGGGGAACGGCGTTAATTCTGTTGGTACAGGGGGGAGAAATAGATCGCCGGGTTATTGACATGCATTTAGATTTGTTAGAGTTGAGAGTCATAAGCCATTTATTGCACCAGGTTGAGACAGTGTCAAGGTCTGACTGTAGAAATTGGTTATCACATTCATTGTTTATTTCGCGGTAAATTACACAATCATCTGCAAATAACCTTATAGCGGAGTTAATGCTGTCTGGGAGATCATTAATATATATAAGAAAGAGTAAAGGGCCTAATACGATTTGGGTATGCGCCACAGTTAATAGGCGAATAAGTACAAGATTTGGTAATGGGTTGGAACAATGGATGACCCACTCGTTACACACTTCGCATTCTGTGACACCTGGTTAGTATTTTGCTGTTTCAAACGCTTTATTACTCATACTAAAGCAAGTTTTTGCTGTCATCAAGCCCGCCTAAGGCAAGTTTGCGAACAAGTCCCAAGCACCGGCGTGGCTAATTGGTAGAACACTAGGCTGGCACGCAGTGGACTATGGTCCCTGCCCCACTGTGTCTTTGGTACTAGGTGTTTCTTGTTACATTGTGCGAAGTGGTTACGGACAGTCGTGGCAGCGGGGGTGGCGGACAACTATGACGCCGCGTGCAACCCATGTTGTGATCTCCTAACAGCTTTTGTTCTAAAACGTGGCTCTAAGACACAACGAAGCTAGTATACTTAAGTTTTCTTTCAGTGAGCACTGAGACACGCTAAATTGCTACGAATCGCGTTTCGATACTCAGAACAAAACCCCTACCTTATGCGACTTTGCCGCAAATAGCGCTTCCAAAGTCTGGCCCTTTTACGTTTTCACGAGCGGTTCTACATCAACCAATCTATATTTTTTCAAAAATCCCATAGCCCAATGTTTGAAAAGTCTACAATTCTAGCCAAATAAATAAACGAACTACGCGCCGCGAAATTTAGGAAACTTTTCATATATCTAACCAAAAAAGCACATGCGTCGTTCCAGCTCTATTGCCCTAACCGTCACGAAAATTGAATTTAGGGAAAGGCCAGAAATAGCAATTCAGTCAGCATACTCGAATGAAAACTTTCAATCAGCGCTACATCTGGTAATCGTACTCACCTAACGTCTAGCATCTGAAGACAGTGGAGCGAGATTGCCGCGCCTCACCCTCTTAGTGAACCAATTTTTCCTTTTCACGATAGCTTTCTTTCTTCCAAGTTCTTTTAATAAACTTCAGTTGAGAGTTTGAGCTCTTGCTGTCCACATTCTTTGTCTTCTTCTTAACTTCGTTCTCCGCAGCAACTGTAGCAGAATGTTTTCTGTCAGTATTAACTATTGGGTCAGTGCAAATAGCCGATCGAGTCAAAGGGAAAATTCAAGTCCGTCATACTTATAGTTCATATCCACTTTGACTTTTTGTGAGGGCAGCCACTGGATATCACCATAAAGCGATAAAATCTAGCTAACGTAGCGGGTGAAACTGAAACTGACGTGCCAAACATGGCATCTTCTATTCAATTCAAAAACTTCTTCACCGACGACACTGTTTTTTTCGCTTCGGAAGAGAAGAATAAACGAGCGTTAATGAACATCCATAAAGCAAAGTGTCTAGATTGACGGTTGACAACAGATTCGAGAGACCAGCTGAGCTGAGGCACGTCAGAAGTTCCCGATGGTGGACTAGGTGATTTGGAAAATCGTTAGAAGATATTATGATGTCAAGGTAGGAAAGGCAGGCGTTCCCTTGTAGCCGTGAAAGACATTGACCATCCTCCGTTCGAATGTATCTGGGGCGTTGCAGTTTTTTGAGCTTCATGACGCTTAATAAATCAGGATAGAACTACATTTTTAAGAGAAAAATAAAAGTACAAAGAGTACTGGGACTGATGGCATTATGTTGCTAGTGACGGGTCCAATACAATGTGTGTAGAGACTGTACAGGTCGGCTTTGAAGCTAAAAAAAGAAACAAAAAACATAAACGAATTGTGTAAATACAGCAATACACGTTTAATTTTCCCAATTCACCCAGACATACACACAGGCCTACATAACTTCTCTCGACGAAAAAAAGGACTTGCATGCTGGACCGGAATTTTTTGCACTTTTTATCTCAAGAGAAATCGTGTTTCATATTTTTGTTTAATTAAATTCGATCAGTTGTTCTTCATAGTTAATGTAGCATTTAGGCAGATTGAAATTGCTTTTATGTGCATGTCGCGTATTGCGTGTAGGCATTGAGAAAATATCAGCAGGCAAAGAGGAACTTCTATTACTTGTGTATTATTGAAACAGCAATTTTGTAATCGCGCAACTTGACAGCTGAGAGATTGCGTTGCGACTGGAAAATGTTACCTACTAGTTCACCTTGATTATTCATTTTGATTGTACGCTTTTGAATTCGTTTCAAGAGTTTTAGATGCGAAGCATTTCTTAGGAAACTTCGGCGACTTTGAGTGCATCTATCTATCTATCTAGCCGCTTACGTTTGGGTGCTCTCGTGATGACCCTCTTAACTTGGCGGGAACCGAAATTACCATGGGAGAGTAATATTGTTTGACAAAATAGACGCACTGATCAAGACATGACTAATGTCCCAATCCCGTCACGCACGTTGTCAAACACTTCCCGGCAGACACAAGGCACATACCCGCGGCGGGTATGTGCCACTGGTATGCGGGTATGTGCCACAGGTAATGGACACCTAGTATCTACTCAGGAGTGATGAGAACACACGTGGACAATTTTACTGCGCGAGCGTTAAGAAGTACCCAATTTTTGTAGCGTTGACCCGACGAATGCATAGCATAAATGTCAGGGTCCCAGCAGGAATCAAACCCAAGCGTTCCGGGTGGCAATAAAGCATTTTATCACAGAGCCACATCAGGCTGTTTTTCTTTATTATCTTTCTTTGGCACATAACATACAACGCAAATAACACTTACGGTAAAACCACTCCATGAAACACGTATGTACGATGACATTGCAGTCAACCAGCGTAATGCTACTATCGTCGGATTAAAATTCTGGTAACGTGACCTGTGGCTTTACCCTTGAGAGACAGTCGGGTGGTTCCGGTACGGCTTTGTGAATCTCAACAAACCACTGGACGCTCTCTCTGAAGTAGGCTCGAGCAGGCCGTGCATCTTTATCCAAATGATAGCCTGCCATTCTTGAACGCCAGAACGAGTGGAGGCCCATGAGCATAATTGCGTCGAATGGGAGCCCATCTTCAATTTCAACACTCAAGAACCAAATCCCGTGTGGGTTCAACAGGAATATTTTTAAGAGCCCTTTGCAGCACATTCCAAAAATAAACACCTTCCCAGCAATGTAAAAACACATGGTCTAGAGTTTCTGGGATCTTACAAATTAGGCAATGCGTGCTTCAAGGCAAATAGCATCCTTTTCCATTCAAAAAAGTTTTCGCAGGCAATGTACCAGGGTGCAACTTAAAGAAAAATGTTTTTGCTCCAGGCTGCACATACATTTTCTTCACTCTCTTCAAAACGTTCGTACTTGGGCCTTTGCTGTACAATGACCTGTACAACGGCAGAGCATGGACAATATCGCATAAAGCGAAATACAGTTCTTTTCGTTTAACAACCGAAAGATATTCTCTTGAAAACCGTACACTTAAAAATATCTACTAGACACTATTTTATTGTAATAGCCCCCTATCCCTCCTACACAATCTTCGGTAGACAACATATTCCGGCAGATGTCTGCCTAGTCGCAATTGACATAGGGTGCGCTAGAATGGATCTGTGACGTCTCGAAAAAACAAAAACCGATTAACTAGCTGCCGTAAAAATAGGTGACCTAACCCGAGCCCTCCGTCTTTTACTCTTAGGAACAAGTTAGTACGGCTGCAGCGTTGCGATCCTGAGGCCCATTCGAAGACGGCAAATATTCTTTGGAACTTTGCACATTCGTCCTTGAACAATGTAGTGCGTCGCTGCGCACTACAAAGTGCATCGCTGCGTCGCTTGTTGTACCGACTAGAGTCGACGCGCTGTTGACGGCGTATTCGGTATCTTGCCATTTGTCGTGCTTCTTCGGCTCTTTGCAAGAAGTCATCTAAGTCAGGTGGATAGCTGTTTTCGTCCTGTAGTGGTAACGTGGTATCCAGTGGGGTGGTCGCTCTTCGGCCGAATACTAGTTCGAAAGGGGCAATGTGGGTTGTTTCTTGAACGGCTGTATTATATGCGAATGTTACGTAGGGTAATATTTCATCCAACTGTTTATGTTCAACGTCGACATACATTGATAGCATGTCGGTCAGAGTTCTGTTGAGGCTTTCGGTTAAGCCATTTGACTGAGGGTGATACGCCGTTGTTCTTCTGTGATCGGTATTTGTCATGCGCTTCAGACATTGCATTAGGTCTGCAGTAAATACGGTGCCCCGATCCGTAATAACGACGATTGGCGCACCATGTCTGAGCACTATGTTGTTCACAAAGAACTTGGCGACTTCGGCAGCTGTCGCACTGTACAGAGAGTCGGTCTCAGCATAATGGGTCAGATAGTCTGTAGCTACGACAATCCATTTCTTGCCAGCACAAGATGTCGGGAAAGGTCCTAGGAAGTCCATGCCGACTTGTTGGAATGGGGCATCCGGAGGGTCTATTGGCTGGAGAAGGCCGGTTGGTTTTACGGCTGTAGTTTTGCGCCATTGACATTCACGACAAGTTTTCACGTAGCGCTGCAGTGATGCGAGCAACTTAGGCCAATAGTACTTCAGGCGAATCCTGGCGAATGTTCGGCTTACACCCACGTGTGCAGATGTTGGCTCGTCGTGGCATGCATGCACAATTTCCTGTCACATGGCTGTGGGCATGACTAGTACAAACGTTTCACCATTAGGTTCGAAGTTCCTCCTCTGAAGAACACTACCTCGAAGGCGGAACGGGGAGAGCCCTCTGGAGAATATGCGAGGGACTTGAACGTCGAGACCTTGCAGGTGTTGTATAAGCGCCAGCAAATCCGGGTCATCTTGTTGTTGTTGAGCGATTTCGGATACGTCGACAACGCCTAGAAACGGGAAGTCTTCCTCTTCAGGTACACTTGGATCGACGAAGATCGTGACAGGCAGTCGGCATCATTGTGTTTCCTTCCAGATTTGTATACGACAGTAATGTCATACTCCTGCAGCCTAAGGCCCCATCTGGCTAGTCGACCTGACTGATCCTTGAGATTTGCTAGCCAGCATAGAGCACAGTGGTCACTGACAGCTCTGAATGGTCTACCATAAAGGTAGGGTCGAAACTTATTTTTTGCCAGACGACTGCAAGGCACTCTTTTTCAGTTGCAGAGTAGTTTGCCTCAGCTTTTGAGAGTTTGCGGCTGGCATAGGCTAACACTTTCTCTTGGCCATTTTTCCACTGGACCAGGATGGCGCTGAGGCCGACATTGCTGGCATCGGTATGAACTTCAGTGTCGGCTGTCTCATCAAAATGGGCAAGTATTGGTGAACCCTGAAGCCGTTTTCCTAATTCATCAAAAGCTTTCTGTTGTTCGATTTCCCATGTGAAGGGCACGTCGTTTTTCGTCAGTTTTTTAAGAGGTTCTGCAATCTTTGAGAAGGTTTCCACAAATCGCCAATAGTAGGCACATAAACCCAAAACTCGACACACTGACTTTTTGTCTTTGGTTGTAGGGAACCTCGGAACAGCGGCAGTCTTTTCGGGATCAGGACGAACACCGTCAGAACTAATGACATGTCTAAGGAATCTCAGCTCTTCGAAGCAGAAGTGGCAATTTTCGGGTTTGATTGTCAAGTTTGCTGACAGGATGGCTTGTAATACTGTGCGCAGTCGCTCTAGATGTTTGTCGAACGTTGCAGAGAATACCACCACGTCATCCAAATACACTAGGCATGACTGCCATTTCGATTCCGCGAGGACAGTGTCCATCATTCGCTGGAACGTCGGTGGCGCGGAACAGAGGCCGAATGGAAGCGCTTTGAATTTGTAGAGGCAATCTGGTGTTACGAGTGCCGTTTTTTCACGGTCCCGCTTGTCGACCTCTATTTGCCAATATCCGCTTTTCAGATCCAAGGAGGAGAAAAACTTTGTGGATCGCAGCCACTGTAGTGTATCGTCAATACGTAACAAGGGGTAGACATCTTGTTTAGTTACACTGTTGAGTTTTCGATAGTCGACACCGAATCCAAGCGTGTTGTCTTTCTTCTTAACGAGCACTACGGGGAACGCCCATGGACTATTCGAAGGCTGGATGACATCATTCGAAAGCATTTCCTCCACTTGCTTTTTAATGATTTCCCGTTCTTTCTGTGACACTCGATATGAATGCTGGCATATAGGCCTCGTGTCATCTTGCGTTATAATTCTGTGTTTCGTAATTGACGTGCGCTGGACCTTCGAGGCACTTTAAAAGCAATCAGAGAATTTTTTTACTAAAGCGTAAATCTGTTTCTTTTGACTGTCCGGAAGGCTCTGGTTGACGGTCACGGATGTGTCGATGTTGCAGGCCACTGGTCGAGTGGTTGACGTCGTTAAGCTGCGTAGTGCGGTCGCCATACAGAAGTCGTGTAAATAGGCAATAGCCGTGCCTTGAGCGACGTGATGAAGTTCATTGTGCAAGGAAGTTTATTAGCGATGCCAGGTAGTAGGCAGGCAGCCGGTACGGACAGAAATGCTCAAGCAGTCCAGCGTCTACAGCTCGTGCACCCACTCGCGCTTCGCACTCCGAGAGAGATGGTCCCACAAGGCAGTGCCTTGCGAATTCCCCACTACAATACCCCGGCGACGAAGACAAGCCATCCTAGCGACTCCAGGTGACGAGAGAACAGGAGGGTCGTAGCAGGGCTTGAGGCGACTGACGTGGACCGTCTCACGACCAAGGCGGCACTTGTCCCTGGACGGCTTGAGCGGTTCAATCACATAGGTGACAGAAGAAGGGTGCTGTATAACGCGGTAAGGGCCCGTATACTTCGGTGCAAACTTTGGAGTCAGTCCAGGAGAGTGGAAAGGCAGTCGGAGCCACACGAGCGAACCGACGGGGAAAGTGTCCTGAACAAGATCACGGTCGTGGCGATCTTTTTGGAGGGCTTGATTATCTGCTTTGAAGGACCGTGCAAGCTAACGACACTCTTCGGCATGTTCGGTCATTTCAGAAACTGGACTGAACTCGGAGGCATCAGGATTGTATGGCAGAATTGTGTCGAGTGCGCTGATGGGTCACGACCATATAAAAGAAAAAAGGGAGAAAAGGCCGTTGTTGATTGAATCGCCGTATTGTAGGCATACGTAATGAAAGGAAGGTGAACGTCCCACTTGGAGTGGTCGGAATCAATATACATAGCGAGCATGTCTCCGAGGGTTCTATTGAAAAGTTCTGTTAGGCCATTCGTCTAAGGGTGGTAGGCTGTTGATGTGCGGTGTACCGTACGGCATGACTGTAGGAGCTGCTGCAGAACTTCGGACAAAAATACGCGACCTCTGTCACTCAGGAGCTCCCGTGGTGCACCATGATGAAAAACAAACCGGCACAAGATGAAGGTTGCAACGTCACGAGCGCCAGCCGAAGGTAGCGCTGCCGTTTCGGCGTACCTTGTCAGATGGTCGGCAGCCACAATCACCCATCGATTACCACCAACAGAGCACGGTAGTGGGCCGTATAGGTCAATCCCAACACGGTCAAATGGGCGTTCAGGACATGGTAAAGGCTGCAGTTGACCGGGTGAATGAGGGAATGTCTTGCGCTGCTGACATTGGAACATGAGCAAATGTGTTTGCGTACAAACGTGTACATACCCCGCCAGTAGTAACGTTGGCGGATCCACTCATACGTCTTTAGCGCACCGGCGTGTGCGTGTTGCGGCTCAGCATGAAAATCTTCTCAGATATCAGACCACATATGGCTGGGTATGACTAGCAGCCATTTACGACCCACCACTTGGTAGTTGCGACGGTATAACAGGCCATCCCGTATGGCGAAATGCGTTGCTTGGCGGCGAAGAGCACGCGGGTAACCGGAAGTTGATGTGTCAGAAAGCATATACAAGAGCGAGACAATCCAAGGGTATTTCCGCTGTTCAGATGACATGTCTGTGACGCTGACGGCAGAGAGGGGAAGGTCAAGGGCTGATATTTCCGTATTATCAGATTTCACGGGTGATCGTGAAAGCGCATCTGCGTCAGAGTGCTTTCGCCCCGATCGGTAGACGACGCGTATGTCGAATTCCTGGAGGCGTAGTGCCCAACGTCCGATGCGACCAGAAGGATCTTTCAGTGAAGCCAACCAACAGAGTGCATGATGGTCAGTTACCACATCAAACGTTTGGCCGTACAAATAGAGCGAAACTTGTTTAACGCCCACACAATCGCCAGGCACTCTTTTTCCGTAACAGAATAGTTGGCTTCTGCCTTAGTGAGGGCGCGGCTAGCATAGGCGACCATATACTCCGTAAAACCTGGTTTGCGTTGCGCGAGCACTGCACCAACGCCGACGCCACTTGCATCCGTGTGTACTTCGGTCGGCGCAGTAGGGTCGTAATGACGCAGTACGGGTGGTGAGGTAAGGAGTTGGCGCAGTGTTGCGAAGGATTCGTCACAGGCTGCATTCCAATGCGAAAGGCCAGCAAGGAGTTTGGTGAGCGGAGCGATGATGGAAGCAAAGTTCGGGACAAACCGACGAAAATAGGAGCACTGGCCCACAAAGCACCGTAATTCTTTAACTGTAGTCGGCTTAGGAAATTCGGCAACAGCACGAAGCTTGTCAGGGTCGGGAAGGATGCCGGCTTTCGAGACGACATGACCAAGTATGGTGAGTTGTTTAGCCCCGAAGTGGCATTTCTTCAGGTTAAGCTGAAGCCTGGCGTTTGTAAGGTACTGTAGAATTTTACGCAGACGAATGAGATGCGAAGTGAAATCGGGTGAAAAGACCACAACGTCATCAAGATAGCACAAGCAAATGTTCCATTTGAGGCCACGTAAAATGCTGTCCGTCATTCGCTCGAATGTGGCGGGCGCATTGCAGAGTCCGAATGGCATCATGGTAAATTCATAGATACCATGCGGTGTGACGAACGCCGTTTTTGGACGCTCAGACTCAGCCATTAGGACCTGCTAATAACCTGAGCGAAGGTCAAGCGAGGAAAAGATTTCTGCACCTTGGAGACAATCGAGAGCGTCGTCTATGCGGGAAAGAGGGTAAACATCTTTTCTCGTAATGTTGTGTAGGCGCCTGTAGTCTACGCAAAACCGGATCGAACTATCCTTTTTTTGACGAGTACAACTGGTGAAGACCAAGGACTACAAGAAGGCTTGATGACTCCACGCTGTAGCATGTCGTCTACTTGTTCTGCAATTACGCGACGCACCGCCGGGGACACGCGATAGGGGCGCTGGCGCAAAGGAGTACTCTTCCCTGTGTCAATCGTGTGCACAACGGTGTTCGCTCTTCCTAGCACCACTTGGGGAAAGTCAAACGAACGCCCGAATTCGTGCAACAGGATAACAAGCTGCTCTCGTTGAGCCGGGGCGAGATGGCTGTCAATAGAACTGTGAAATGCATCGGACGACACGCTGTTAGAGGCAAAGTGAGGAACCAATGCATTCAGTTCTATATTCGGCTTGGTGTCGATGAAATCGGCAGCACGATAGTACCTTCATCAATAAGCTGAATGTGGCCGAGCGTCTCGTTGCGGCGCAAACGGAGGGGGCACGAGTTCGGATCGGAAATCGGGAGTTTAATAGCGACGTCAGGTAGTAGGCAGGCAGCCGGTACGGACAGAAATGCTCGAGCAGTCCAGCGTCTACAGCTCGTGCACCCACTCGCGCTTCGCACTCCGAGAGAGATGGTCCCACTAGGCAGTGCCTTGCGAATTCCTCACTACAATTGGAGAAGTTCGTAAGTAGAACATCTGCACGGCCATTCGTCAAGTGAACAAGGCCCCGAGCTACACAGACACCTTTTTTTCAAAAACAGCCCTACATTTGTATTTGTTATGCCTTCGCGGTTTAAAATGCGTCATTCTTACGAGCACCATTATACTGCAGCGTGGCGGCACAGTTACGTCATCATGAACAACGCGTAGAGCAGTTAGGCGTCGTTCTTCAGATTCCGCTACAAGTATAGCTCGTTCAGTCGAAAACGACACGCTGGACCTACGCAGGTTAATTACGGTGCCTTTAGCTCGCAAAAAATCTATTCCTATATTTTTATTTTGTTTCATTTTTATTTATTACATACTGCAGACCATGGTTAGATCCAAGCAGGGGGGCAAAAGAAGATAAAATGCAAAAATACAAACAATACAAGCAAACAAGGCACTTATACAGGGGGTAATTCATTCCACTCTTGTATCGTACGCGGAAAAAAAGAGTACTTGAAGGTGTCAGTATCAGCAAAATATGGGGCGAAAGCATTCGGGTTGTGGTGCCTAGTAGGTCTTGTTTGTAACGGTGACAAGAACGGAGTTAGGTCAATGGACAGTGCATCTTTACTTAGTGAAGAAAGGAAATCAAGACGGAAGCACTTTCTCCTGGATTCAAGGCTGGGGATTTTGTTAGCAAGCATTATTTGTGAGGGAGAATCAGTACGTGAGTATTTAGAGTAAATAAACCTTACAGCTTTTCTCTGAATTCTTTCTATTTTACGGATGTTGTGATTAGTGTAGGGGTCCCAGACTATACAGGCATATTCGAGCTTAGGTCTAATAAAAGTAAAGTAGCTGAGGAGCTTGACCTTAGAGAGGGAATTTCTGAGTTTGTGTTTTAAGAAGCATAGCTTACGAAAGGCAGATGAGCAAATATTGTCAATGTGTAAATTCCACGAGAGATTGCTGGTTAGTGTGACACCGAGGTATTTATGACTGGTGACTTGTTTCAATGGCGATGTTCCTAGTGTGTGTTGATAGTCGTACAGAACTTTCTTTCGTGTTATGCGAAGATACAGTGTTTTGTCGGCGTTCAGCACCATTCCCCAGTTCTTGCACCATTCAAGTATATTAGTAAGATTGCGATTAAGTTCACACTGATCAGCACAGCACGAAACATCCCGAAACAAGACTGCATCATTCGCGAACCACCGAATTTGCACACCAGTTGTAATTTCATTAACAATATCATTTATATAGAGTATGAAAAGCAATGGACCCAGCACACTTCCCTGAGGAACTCCCGAAGTGACATCAAGATAGCCGGACCCTATTCCATCTATTATGACCAGTTGTTTGCGGTTTGTCAAGTAATTTGCAACCCATGTGACCAGAATTTCGGGGAGGCCAATATTTCGCATCTTAAGAATTAATTTGTCATGTGGTACCTTATCGAATGCTTTACTGAAGTCTAGAAATATTGCATCTATTTGACCGGTGTTGTCTAAGGTGTGTGCAAACGAATGAAATACTGTAACTAACTGTGTGACGGTGGAGTACCCTTTCCTGAACCCGTGCTGGAAACCTGTTAGAATATTATGGTCGTTTAAGTATTCAAGAATGCGAGTGGCGACAATGTGTTCCATTAGTTTGCAACAAGAAGATGTTAGTGATATTGGACGGTAATTTTGAAAACATGGGCAGTCGCCCTTTTTAAAGATAGGTACAACCGGAGCTATCTTCCAGTCTTCGGGGAGCTCACCATACATTAAAGAAGTACGAAATAAAACAACAAGAAATTTAGCCAGTGACTCAGCATAGCGACGAAGAAATATGTTTGGAATGCTGTCGGGATCACATGTTTTTTTGTATTAAGGTTCAAAAGCATAGATAACACACCAGAGTAAGAAATAAAGCCAACATCACTAGGACGATACACTGCGGTATGCGCCAACATACATGCGCAAGAATCAGAGAATACACTTTGAAAGTACTGGTTAAAATGCTGAGCAATTGCCTGCGGTTCTGAAATAACAGAACCACCCACTACAATTTCCTTCACCGGCTTCTTTTTTTCAGAAATATAATTCCAAAATTTACTGGGGTCATTTTTAATAAACTTAGGCAACAATGTTTTAAAATAATAGTCTTTGGAGCCACGAACCTCACGTGCCACAGTATTCTTTATCTCTTCTACAACGGGCGATTGTACATGTCTTTTTTTTAAGCGTTTAATTCTTCGCTTAAGGTGAATTATCTTCCGGGTTACCCAAGGCGTGTGTTTATAGACTCGTTTGGCACAAAATTTTGTACGCAGTGTTGGCACATTTCTTTAAATTTATTCCAAGGGCGCATACGTCGTCCCCATCAAAATCATCAAGGGAAGGTTCCAAATGCTCAATTATACATTCATCGTTAGCTTGTGAATAATCCTTGAAAGAGCGTGATGAACATTTATCAGTACTGACAGACCGACCCAATGGCAGAGAGGTACAAACAAGATGAAGATCTGACAAGCCCTTTTCTACTGTTACTGTACTCTCTCTAAAATAATTGAGGCCTCTTGAACAATCTGGTAGCACAATGAAATCGGCAACGTAAATAAAGCCCCGTATTTCAAGTCTTGCAGTGCATCTGCCAAGGGGCGTAATAATGTGATCACCTGCCGTGCGTATCTGCGATCCACTCCACTGTGTCACAACTTTGTTAAGCTTCTTCACCATCTTGCGACTTATCACTGAATAATGAGCACCGGTCTCGACTAAGGCATTCAGCTCCCATCCTTCCATTCTCAACCGCAAATCTGAAGTAACGCTTTTGTTGCTGAACCCGTTTGCCGGAAATACACCGTCGTCGCCCTCAAGCCATATTGGAGGATCTTCGTAACTGATGTTATCAGTGGCCTCACCTCCACAGGTCGCTTGCTTCAGTTTTCCGGGAGTGGACTTGAAGAGCGATGACCACGCTGCCTTGAAGGTGCACGTGGGCTAGATGACCGGCAGCGCATAGGCGATGGTGACCGTGACCGATGTTGGCGTAGAGGTGGCGAGTTCTGGCGCGTGGACAAGTACTCCTCAATCTCCGCTGGTCGTTCGCCGTTTCGGGGGCACGGTGCATATGACGGGAAGCCTCTTAATCCAGCCTGTCGGTAAGGGCAGAATCTGTACAAATGACCCGCTACGCCGCAATGGAAACACAGAGGCCTGCGCTCGTGATCACGCCAGACGTCCCTTTTCCTGGGCCTAGGCTCCACATAGTGATGTGAGCTACGTGCTCCTGGGGGCAGATAGGTAGCCGTTGGTTCCCGTGGACGAGGTGCGCTGCGTGCTGTAGATGGGAGAGGAGTCGCCGCCATCGCAACTGCTGCATTGTTGTGTACTGTTGGTTGTCAGAGAACTTCAGAGTACGTTCGTATAGGTCGAACTAGCTGCAGCTCACGCTCTGGTTCTCGTATGACCTGCCTTAGTCCGTCACGAACAACGACTGTAACAGATAGTGCAGTTGGAGTCTGGGGCATTGGCAGTCTGCTCAGTTCTTCCCTAATAACTAATCTAATGAGCTCTCGCAGGGCTTTAGCGTCATTTTGCACGCCTCCAGAGAACACCTGTGCAGATGCGCAGTTAAGATTCCGGTTGTACTGCCGAGCCTGCTGTTCCAGTGTTTTTTCTATGGCCGTCACTTCCGAATAAAACTCAGCAACTGTGCTTGGAGAGTTTCGGACGAGCACGGCGAACAGCTCTTGCTTCACTCCGCGCATTAGATGGCGCACCTTCGTATCCTCAGCCATGTTGTAATCCGCACGCTTGAACAGACGGACCATGTCCTCAATGTACATGGCAGCACTCTCGTTTGTGAGCTGGTTCCTGGATTAAAGAGCAGCTCCTGCTTTTTCTTTTCAGTCTAAGTTTGTGAACGTAGCCACCGCTTGTCGTCGAAATAACTCCCAGGTAGACAACGAGGTTTCTTGGTTCTCAAACCATGTCTTTGTGAAGTCTTTCAGGGCGAATATACGCGATGGAGCTTCTCTCTTTCGTCCCATTCATTCAAGCTCACCACTCTCTCGAACAGGTCCAACCAATCTTCCGCGTCCTCGTACGAGTCGCCGTGGAATACTGGCGGCTGGTGCGGTTGGCTAATTAACACTTGTGCCGGTGTTACTTGGCTAGTCTTAGTGGTGTCGTCCATCGCTTGACTTCCCCTTGGTGTGAAGTTGAGAGGACTGAACTCAGGTGAGTCACCTCGAAGACGGCGACTTGCCCTCTGGTGTACAGGAGTCACTTCCACGGGGTTGACAGACTGGTCGTCGGGGCTACGCTGTTTTGAGCTCACAGGGCTTCGATTCATTACCCAGCACCTCCGCCAGAAATGTAGCGATGCTGAGGCAGACAGGCTAAAAAACAAGCGTCTTTATTAGTGCGAACTTGTGCCACGAGTCTAATGACTATGGTCGTCGAGTACGAGTAGCCGAGAGGCACAGATTCAACTATCTTCCTCTTCCTCGTAGTCCAAGCGCACGAACGCGTGGCGCATGCCAGCTGGGTCTTGCTGGTGCTCTTGCCATGATGATTGCGGCGGGCTACTTGAACGTGGCCAACCTGTCGCGGCAATATGCATGCACTTAAGCATATTCAAAATGTCAAGATGTTCTGTTTAGCTATGTTACAAAACTTGCCAAAACTTCTGTACGGTGCTCTGGTACAATCTTATGACAAGTATATGTCCCATAGAAAATTTTGGGCATCGTTTATTTTCATATAGGGTATTTTGACTATTGATGACATGTGAAAGCCTTCTACACAGTGCTTGGCTGCAATTTCAAAACCAATGTCTGTCTCATCAAGAAGTGTAAGATGCATTTTGTAGATGTTAAAGGATATTTAAACTAGCAGCAGAGGGCAGAAACCTTCAACACAGTACTGATCTGCAATCACAATCTAGCTTAGAAGCCATTTGTAGTGCTCTCTAACACGTTAGAATAAAGTTATCAAACACTGAAATGATCTACTAGGTTTGGTTCGTGATACCAGTGTGTCTCACTTTTTGGAGGCACTAGTATCATAATAATGTATTATTTCTCTCATTTCTTATTGGGGTGCACTCAGGGGGTAGTGATATTTGTTTACGTTGGCACACTTATTTTGATATTACTGTTCAAATGTTTCATTTTGTATATATGTACACCACTCCTGCAGTAGCCTCACATTGGGCTGCCGTATTTGAAAATAAATAAATATACCATCCGAAAGTGTTCTACGCTGTGCTCGGTTCCAATATGATCACTAATATTTGTTGGATCAAGAAGTGTCAGGTGAGTTTTATTGCATTGGAGAACATTTTGGCTGCCTTCCATACAGGGTTCCGTTCCAATATTATGACCGATATCTGTGAGTACTTGAACAGTTGTGTGCGGTGTGTCGTTTTAGAGAATACTTTGACTGAAGAGAACGTCCAGAAGTCTTCTATACAAGGTTTAGTTCCAATATTATTTCATTTCATTTTATTCATTTCATTTTTATTTCCTTAAAGACCCCGAAAGGGGGTGGGTAACATACAATCGATATTTTTGTCACAATGATAAATGTGAAGTTACATTTGAAATATTATGCATGAAGCTTGATAAAGAGGTGATTGTGGCGATAACGTGGGGAAGGCCATTCGAGTCTTTTGCTGCTCTGGGAAAAAAAGCAGAAAATGTTTTAGTATGGGCATATGGTTGAAAAACTTGAAGCGCATTGCCGGTGCGAAGATATATGTGAGCTGAAGGGATAATGTAAGGAGGGCGGTTAAGTGGACAGTGGAAAAACTTGTGAAATATTGAGAGGGTTGCGATGCGTCGGCGACATGATAAAGGGGATAAGTTAGAAGTGGCTTTGAGGGATGAAACACTGATGTCGTATGAGTACGAAGCTTGAATAAATCTAGTGCGCGACTTTGAATGGATTCAAGGGAATTTGTAAGACCAAATTCAGGCAGGTTCCGATTGGGGCATGCATATCCTAACTTAGATCTAACTAATGATGTATAAGCAAGTAGTTTTACATGACACGGAGTGCTGAGTAAGTGGCGTTTTAAGAAGTCCAGGGTTCTGTTCCATGACAAATTGTAGGATAGAGTGACTCCAAGGTATTTGTAAGTGGTTACTGATTCGACAGGGACGTTAGCTATGTTATAGAAAAAGCTAAGAGGGTTTAGACGGCGAGTGAATGAGATTAGTTTGCATTTAGTAGGGTTTAAGGTCATTAACCAGTCATCACACCACCGTAGGATACGGTTGAGGTCTTCTTGTAATAACATTTGGTCAGAAGGGTCAGTGACAGTACGATAAATGACACAGTCGTCATCAAACATGCGGCAATTTGAAGATACGCGCATCGGAAGGTCATTAATGTAAATTAGAAATACAAGAGGACCAAGGACAGAGCCCTGCAGTACACCCGATGTTACCGGAAGAGGGACAGACAAACTATCATTTGTAAGAACTGATTGCATGCGGTTAGTGAGGAATTCTTTTATCCAGCTAAGTACATATGGGCGCAAGTTTAACGAAGACAGTTTTATAATTAAGCGTTTGTGCGGTACCTTATCAAAGGCTTTCGCAAATTAAGGAATATAGAATCGGTTTGTTAGTTAATGTTGAGGTTGGAATGAAGGTCATGAACAAAGACGGCAAGCTGGGTCTCGCAAGAGTGACCCCTACAAAACCCATGTTGAGAGTGATGAAAGAAGCTATGGGAGTCGAGAAAGTTCATGACGTAAGAGTAAATGACGTGTTCCATGAGTTTGCAGGGTACACTGGTCAAACAGATTGGTGGGTAGTTTAGTGGAGAGTTCCTGTTACCAGATTTGAAGACAGAAACGACCTTTCCCACTTTCCAATCGTCTGGGACGATGCCTGTTGAAAGAGATTGTGAAAATAACAAAACAAGATACTCCGACGCAATGTGACGTACATTTTTCAATAGTTTAACATTAATACCATCTAGTCCAGATGCTGATGATAGCTTCAACTTTTCAATGAGGAATGAGATACCGTAAGCAGTAAAAGTGATTTCAGACATGGCAAGAGTGATATGAGAAGAAAATACAGGTAAGAGTGCCTTTCGTTCATTAGTAAACACAGTTGAGAAGGCGTTATTGAAGGCATTAGCGCACTCTGTATTTAAAAGAACCTCTCCAGATTCGTTAGTTAGAGTGGAGCTGATAACTGCTTTAGGGTTATTGACCTGCCAGAACTTTCGGGGATCGTTAGTTAACCTAATGGGCAAATCTTTGTTTAAAAATTTGAACTTAGCGTCACAGATAGCCGTCAGATAGGCTTTTTTAGCCTCGTAGTACTTATCCTAGTTGTGGTAGCCTTCTTTTAGCTTGGCAGTCCGAAATGTACGCTTTTTCTTGTTGTCTAGTCGGTGCAAACACTTATTAAACCATGGCTTATGACTGTTAACACGAATATTGGTTTTAGGGATGAAGTTGGCTTTTAGGTCAGTCAGCTTTTGTTTTAAAACTAGCCAGTTCTCCTCATTAGTGCAGTGGTCAATTTTAGACTGAAATGTAGCAAGAAATACTGTAAGTCTATTATTTAGAGCATCGTAGTTACTCTATCATATAAGGTTATAACTTTCTTGTGTATGTGACGAGTAACAGGGCTGAAACTAAAGTCTGCATGTATACCTTTGTGTTCACTGATCTCACGGAGATACTGAATGAAAGATAGGCTATCAGGACTAGTCGTTGGTATTAAATCCAAAATATTAGAGGAATCGCGTGAGATACGTGTTGGCTCCGTTACTAACTGCTTTATATTATAATCAAGAACAACACTAAGAAAATCATTAGTTTCTGCTGAGTTAGTGGTAGAAGTGTCGTGTTCCCAGTCGATACCAGGAAAATTGAAATCACCGAAAAGAACAATTTCAGCTTTAGGATACTTTGATGTAAGCTGGTTTAAAATGCTTTGAAGTGCGCGAGAAAAGTTAGGATTGTTATGTGGAGGCCGATAGCAAACACCTAATAATACAGATTGTGGCAGTGCCTGAACCAACACCCACAAAATTTCTAAGTCTGAGTCGATGTTAATAACGGAACATGGTAACTGATTACTAATTGCAATGAGGACACCACCCTCGCGAAAGCCTGTGCGGTCTTTTCGATAAGCAATGAAACCCGGTAGATCGGCGAGCACTTCCGCATTGGTGACGTCATTTGTTAGCCACGTTTAGGTTAGTATGAAAATACTGCAATCTGATGACTTGACAAGATGAGACAAGTGATCGCGTTTAGGCATGAAACTTCGAGCGTTCGTAAAAATTACTGAGAAAGAAAGGTTAGCTTTTGGTTTAGGGTGACAATAAGTGGATTTAGTTTGACTTCGACATGATTGCTATTTAATTTTTGGCACCTATTTTGAGGTTTCATTGAACGAGTGGCGTTTCTGGCCTTTGTGTAGTGTTTCATAGCGCAAAGAAAATGGGCAGGACTTCTGCTTTGTGAACTCGACCAAATGCCTTCTAGCATTTTGAACACGACGAGAGAAATCCTCTCCTATGCTGTATGTCGTCCCTTTAAGCTTACGTCCGCTTGAAAGGATATCGTGTTTTGTCTTGTGGAAAGTGAATTTCGTGATTATTGGCCTGCCTTTGTTTACTGAGTGGCGGCCCAAGCGATGCACGCGATCAATTTTTTAGGGTTAGTATCTATACCTAAGTAGTGATGACAATGACGAATGATTAGTTCCTCAAATTTAGCGTACGATTCTGAAGGATTAGCATCTCGTAGGCCATAAAAAATTAAATTGTTACACCGCGATCTGTTCTCTGCGTCATGCAAACGTGCCTCAAGGTCATATGTTTTGCGAGCTGCATGAACGGTGCTACTTTAAATTAGTTCGAGTTCTGTCTTTAGGGGCAGCAGAGCTTGATAATGTTTTTCTATATCAGTGATTCATTTTGTTAGGTTGGAGAGGGCATGTTCTGTTGATATTAGTTGACTTTTCAGTCCCTGCACTTCCTCTAAGAGAGTCGACTGGCCCGCGGAAAGCTTTTGCAGTTCAACGAGTATAGTAGTATTAGGACCCGTATTAGACTCGATGTCTCCCGATACAAGTAGCAATAACAATCTCACGGCACTGACACACTCAACCACAGTCGTACAGCAGCAACGTGGGCTCGGCAGCTGCAGCAAGAAGTAATTACTGCTCTTCTTTGTGAAGAGTGGTGGCAGAACACTAACCTGCATAGCGAAGAGCAGTAGATTAGTTTGTGACGAAACGAAGCAGCCACCAAGCCCACGAAGCGCTGCCGATGGGGGCACACATTTTATAGCCAGCGAAGTGGATGACGCTGCTGGCGATGAGGCTGACCATCCACCATTCAGGACCAGGCATTGTGATAGTGGTGACAGGCTGGCAGGTAGAGGCGAGATGAAATCCGATTTTCCGGTTGTTTGGTCGATGGTCAGAGCAACGTCAAAGCGTCGCAATCCACAAATCGTTGTTGTGTGCACAGGGGTGGACACACCAGCAACAAGAAGCAGATGCACTACGACGGCTGATAACACCTGCATATTGAAGAGCAGTGGATTAGTTGGTGACGAAACGAAGCAGCCACCAAGCCCACCCATTATGACCGATATTTGTGACTACATGAACAGTTGGGTGCAGTTTGTCGCTTTAGAGAATACTTTGACTAAAGACAACGTCCACAATCTTTCATACAGGGTTTATTTCCAATATTATGACCGACATCTGTGACTTCATGAGCAGTTGTGTGCGTTTTTGTTGCTTTAGAGAATACCTTCACTAAAGACAACGTCCAGAAGTCTTCCGTACAGGGTTCAGTTCCAATATTGTGACAAATATGTTTGTTTTCATGAGCAGTTGGGTGCGATTTGTCACTTTAGAGAATACTTTGTCTAAAGAAAATGCCCAGAAGTATTCCATAAAGAGTTCATTTCCAATATTATGACCGATATCTGTGACTTCATGAGCAGTTGTGTGCGTTTCTGTCGCTTTAGAGAATACTTTGACTAAAGACATCGTCCAGAAGTCTTCCGTACAGGGTTCAGTTCTAATATTGTGACCAAGGTGTGTGTTTTCATGAGCAGTTGGGTGCGATTTGTCGCTTTAGAGAATACTTTGACTAAAGGAAACGCCCAGAAGTATTCCATACAGGGTACAGTTCCAATATTATGGCCGATATCTGTGACTTCATGAACAGTTGGGGGTGGTTTGTCGCTGTAGAGAATGCTTTGACTGAAGACAACATCCAGAAGTCTTCCATATGGGGTTCAGTTGAAATATTATGACCAATCTCTTTCACACCATGAAGTTTCAGGCGCAGTTAGTTGCATTAGAGCACATTTCGACTATGAAAAATGCCCAGACATTTTACGCAGAATTTGGTTCCTATCTTATGACCAATATCTGTTGTATCAATAAGAACCAGGTGTGCTTTGTTGCATCAGAGGAAATTTTTAAGACGCACATCAGCCGAAAGCCTGCTACTATGACCTCCATTGTAGTCTCATGACCAAAATCTGTTGTATCAATAAGAACCAGGTGTGCTTTTTTTTCGTAGGACGATATTTCTAACACACACATCAGCCGAAAGCCTGCTACCCTTGCCAAACTTGTAGTCTTACGACCTAAATCTGTGAGATCATGAAGTTTCAGGCGTGATTATTAGGTTGAGTGCTCTAAAGTATGAAGTGTAAATGTACTGAAGGTACCAGCAAATTCACGATATTGTTAATAAATTTGGTAGTGCAGGTATAGAAACCCGGTGGTTAATAAACCTGATTAGGAGGGCAGCCGCCACCTCATTCACCGAAGAGAGGAGGAAGGGAGCTCAATATCAGCTCCATATATTAACATAATAGAGAGGGGGCGCTAAGTCAGCCCCTACATGGACATAATAGGAAGGCGGCGCTGTGACGAACTTTTGCTTCCCCCCTCAAGGAGAACCTTGATAGACGTACACTTTCCCCCCCCTCCTTAGGGAGCCTATGATAGACGTACAGTATCCTAGACGCGCATGTTCATTCGCGGGAGTGGCGCACGCACTGATTCTTATTTATGGTGCATACCGCTGTAGTTATTTTAGGCATTGGAATGTCAATTACTTCTAAAATAGTCTAAACTATGGTGGGTGAAGCACTACCAATTTTTTAACGTGTTCTCATATCCTGTAAAACATGCAAACCCGCTTTAGATATGAACGTGCCATTCTGTGCTGAACTTGGGCAGTTCTAAGCCAAAAACTCAAGCAACATTGTGCATCGGCCTTGGACGCGTGGGCGTCAATGCGGTTAACGCGTGCCAGTGGTTGTGCGCCCTTTTCCCCCACAGGCGCGACTAGGTGCTTTTGACGCGTAGGCGCGAGCATACGCGTGCCATTGGTTGGTCCTTTGGTGCTGTCGCTGACGCGTAGGTGCGTCGGCAGTCCGCGCCCCCATGCGCATAACGACGGCACTTGGAGCACCAGACACCTAGCAGTCTCCGCGGACGTGTCCCGTGCCATGACATCGTAGGCACTACATGGCTTGTCTGGGCACCACAACGAGGGCCAACTACCCTGTAACTCAGACTTGGTGGGAAAGGTCGTCCTTTTTGTATCCGGGCTTCGATTTCAGCAGGACGGTTCTTGTGGTTGAGCCCTTTTCCTTCACACATTGGACCCACCAACGCTCTCAAGTCACCTCGGTTACGTTGCCAAAGGCCGCAAAAGCCGTGCGTATATCTTCGTCTAAGACGCCGTAGAGCATTCAGTGGAGGCGAAGCTCCACTTGCTGGTCCTCTGGTTCAAGATGATACACCGGCGGCTGGTTCAAGATGATACACCGGCGGCCTTTCACCTTACGTTACGTAACCGCAGCAGCTTCTTGGTGGCTTTACTGGAGTTCAAGATCACCGCCCACACATGGTTAATTCGGTGTGTGCCTAACGCCCCGACGTCAGGAAGCACACCAACTGATGCGAGGGCGTCGCGGAAATCCTCGACCCTGTAGGGCCTTTCACGCACGTCGCCGTGCAAAAACAACGTGTTCAGTACAGCACGGTCGGTGGGCAACGCAGGCAGCACGATCTCGTAGTCCTTATCGTCTTCACCATCGATCCTGTTTCCGCGGCCAGCCCGGGCCACTATCGCTGCTCTGTTGGAGCACATGATTCTGCGACCATCCGCTCGCGCTGCCAGAAGAAGAATGAGAGCCATGCCAGGTCTCAGAACTACTTCTGAAATAGACGCTAATATTCAGAAAAAGGGAATAGTGGTTGCAGTGCGGCCTACCCAATTTTGTAAACATTACTTATGTATGCTTTTATACAGCCGTTACGTCAATTTACCGTCAATTGTGGTGAGTTAATTGCCTTGCGCTGAAGTTTATTTATGTGGCAGTGTCCAGACCAACATGCTTGCGAGCATCAGCGCTTCATAGCAGCATCTGGAATTGCTAATACGCATGTTTTAATAGGTATCACTGCGCAAGTTCAAACAAGTCGTTATATAAGCATCTGCAACTCTTCAACAAATGTTTGTGCGTGCAACCTTTGTACATATATTTTGCGGGATTTCTTGACGTGTCGCTCAATAAAAGAATCGCAGCAAGGTCACCTTCCCTCCGCATGCTTCGCATAAAGCCGATGCCCAGGGCGTGGGATCTGCTGATTTTTTTAGATTAGATACCTCTTGTACGTAACACCCTACGATTTCAAGTAGTAACACATATGACCGTGGCAGTGAAAAGTATAGGGTACGGAGTAAGTATGGCTTGTGGAAAATATTGGTGAGCTTTTCTTAGAGGATAGCACCCATAGGCTACATTTGTACACACAATCTGTAATTGCTCCTGCCAGTGTGAATTTTTATGAGTAATTACGCCGAACTATTCAAACGAAACAACTTTTTGTATAGGAACATTTTTTATTGTTAGGTTAGAAATGCAGTATTATTGTGTTTTTTGCGAGTGTGAAACACTACGTATTTAGTACTGTTGAGAGTGAGCTGATTCTTGCGAAACCATTCTGAAACGTTTGACAAATCAGTCATTGCATCATTTTTTAGTGCTGCTAAGGAGCGTCCTGTAAATTATCAAACAGTGTCAACGACGTACATCGATGCCCTAGACCTCTGTAGAGATTGTGTTACGATATGGATACAGAGAAAGAACAATATCGGGCTTGATACTGAACCCTGCAATACCCCTAATTTAATATATTTGTGAGATGAATTGATGTTAACAATGACTACCTTTTGTGCCTGTGCCGACAAATCACTTGAAAAGAAATCAAGGAAGTAACCTGCGAAGCCACAGGACATAATTTTTGCAGTACAGTCAAGTGACTAATAGAATCAAAAGCACTCCTTGTGTCTAAAAGCACTGCTATTACTGTGTTGTTTTGATGTAGCATGGAAATAATAAATTTCTTAAGCATGAATACAGCAGTTTATGTCGACCTGTTCGCAACGAAATGCTATTGCTGGGGAAAAAGTACTCTTCGAGCATATCTTGAGTGCTTTCATTGTGACAAAATAATTTTTCCAGCGTAGTGTTATACAACTCAGGAGATATATTGCTTGAGCCCTCACTCATATATCTCATAAGGTGTTACGAAAGTGGTTTTCGCACGATCGGTGTCAGCCATTGCGAATACTCCGAGCATAAATCGAGGGATTTGTAATATTCTGCTCCTTGTAATCAGTCGAAAATGTCGTTGATGCGCAGAAGTTGGCACACATTCTTCGGAGTTCTTGCGATGGCGACAGTCTACACAGCATTTTATCAATCTATCCTATCCTTAATGCTCACAAGGCTGACAGGAGAGAATAAGGGCTTTTGGTACGTTGAAACATGTCGTCGACTTGTTCGATAATAATCTCGCATTCTGCCACCGAAACCTGATATGGTAGTTAGCAATAGGAAGCATGACAAACGGTGTTGATATGGTGAGTGACGCTCTTTATGCGGCTAAAGGTTGGATCGGTGCAATTGAAATAAGAGCGGAAGATGTGTAGAAGAGCGAGAAGTTCGCTGCGATGCGATGGCGGTCAGTCATCGGCAACCAAAGGGCGAGAAATATCTAGGCCTGAAAACTTCTAAACAGGTAATGTAATGGAGTTCAACTGAAGCTAGTGATCGTCCTCAAATATGTCCAGGGAACGCAAGAGGTCAACGGCTTGTGAATACCCAATAGATTTCCCTCGAAGCAACGTTACGGCAGACGGGAGCGAGTTTCCAATGCCGCGCCCCATTTAAGTGAGAGTTCTGCAAAAGGCAGTCGTAAACCGCGTCGACGGATGAATTCCGACGGCGCGAAGAGTGCTTCCCGTCCCACGAGGTCGTTCGCATTAGGGTGAGAAGGGTCCATGTGTCGAGAGATATACCTGTGTTGTCAGCGACGACTAGTTCTTAAGGAAGATCATTTGGAAGAGAGGCCTGCACGGTGCAACAGCGACTTCTGCACAAGAGGAATTAAGGTTGGCGCTAAGGCTCGAGAGGAAATTTCACCCGGAAATAATCTTATGGAGCCAGACGGTAGCACAAGGAACTTGATCCCATAGAGTGCGTCTTAAATGGTAATTCGTGCTGTGCACAAAGCTGACGGTGCGAACCATCGGAAGCAGGCAGTATGGATCCTGCCAACGACGTCGTCATCTTCTGTAGCTTGCGGCACAGCGACTAAAACGCTGGCTCAGATGACTGAAACAGTGGCTTCTTTGTCAATAATTGCTACGGCAGCGGAACTTCTGACATAGGCGTCAATATCACTTTGCGGCGAAACACATGGAGGCCTTGGGCAGTCCGACTTGCATGCAGCGTTTGCCTTCGAAGCTGCAGCAATAAGTTTCGCTCCTGTCCCCTGTGTAGCAGAGCGGCGACGCATGAGGGTCAGAGAGCGCCGTCAAGGAGATGGGAATCGGCCGCTAGAGGAGGAGGGGCTGTTATTCGAGGTGGGAGTCGGTCGTGTGCATGGCGACGAAGGATCGGGCGTATTCATTGCATTGAAAAAAAGAAATTATGTAGGGGCGGCAGTGGCTGGATAGATGAATGGATGCTATGGGCATTTCCTTTATAACGGGTGGTGGCATGTGTGCCACTAGGTTCCCCAAAAAATGAAAACTTTTTTATGTTGGCGTAATGTCTTATCTGCTTTGGTTAAATCAATCCTAATGTAACAACAATAACAACAAATATTTTTCTGTTCCATTGCTTCTTCTTCAGGCAGAGTGACTTCATTTTCTCACTATTTCTGTCCTATATTTTTACTTTTGTGCACCCAATACTCTAACCGTCTCTTCTTGCTTCTATCGCGTACATGTTCAGCTTTCCATGTTGGTCCGTAAAACCCGAAGACTCATGTAGGCTTTTACCCACATGTATACCTAAGTGGAAGTCAACGCATTTATTTTAAACATGTTTCATCGTTTCCTTATCTTCCAAACAGCATGTGCATCGTTCTACATTTTTCATATACCTTGCTTTATGACTTTATGACTTCAATATATATGACAACCTGACCTCGCTTAGTAAAGTAAAATGCTTCTCCTTGAATTATCATAAAGCCTCTCCCGCTTTATTTTGTTCTTGCCCTTTCGGTAGTTACTAAGAGCGATATTCTTTTCCATAGCTGTCATTCAATAAATTCTCTGCGTCTTTCTGACTTCTCGCTTGAAGCTCTTTATTGCCAAATCGCCCACACTGCCCGTCGGTAAGCTCCTAGCTCTCTTTCTCCACTTTGTGTCCATGCTCTTCTTATACAAATACCTGAACACCCATACTCCCTTGAAGTTTTCTAAACCTCTCTTCGAATATCATTTTACACTCAGCTTCTCTTATTTCAAAGCCTGTCCATCTTATATCCCCTTTTACAGCCTCATTCGTCATTTTCTCGTGAGCGCTCAACAATGTCGTCCCACAGTCCTTTGATTTACACCCACTTTAGATTGCACCGTTGACTTCATGCACACCTCTAAGTTCCCAAATTTAAGCCCTGGAACAATTACGCCTTTCCCCAGACCCTAAAATACTTTTTTGTTGTATTCCCATAACGCTCTGTGATTCAATATTATAGCATTCTTCTTTCCTTTCACTCCCGATGTTTTTTTCATGTATTTTAATATATATTTCTTCCTTATTTATCCCTACTCCGAGGTTCTTGTACTCGCTTATCCTCAGTGTTTCGTGGTCCTGTATCGAGATCGTCAGGCTTTCGAGATAATTGAATACCATCAATTCTCATTTTGTTGCACTAAATTCTAGTCCTAGAGTCTCGAAGAATTCTTTTTCGCATATATCTACCAGCCGTTGTATATAATCTTTACTGTTCGAAAATAGGACAATATCCTCTGCATAAAACAGACCCGAGAGCTTCTGCTCAACCATTACGCCAGCCTGTTGGTGTGAAAGAATAAATCTAATGTTGCAACCTTCTAGTACCATTTCTATAGTCACTAAGTACAACAAAAAAAAGTGGGACAAAGGACATCCCTGTCTAAGTGCCTTGGTAATTTCAACGCTGTCGTTGCCACTTATGTCTTTCAATTCTATACAAACTGTGTTTTCTCGGTACATTTCTCTTAAAACTTCTATACAGTTGTCACCTATACCCACTTCCTTCAATATGTCCCACCCAATTTCTTGATTAACGTTGTCGTACGCCCAAGCGATGTCCAGATAATCTACGTATATGGGGTTGTTTTCTATTTTAGATATTTCTATACAGATACAATGTGAAGATACAAGATGAAGGTGATACAGGCATATGTGCCCATGTCCAGCCACGATGACGCGTCAGTTGAAAGCTTCTACGAAGACGTGGAATTAGCAATGAGTAAGGTAAAAACACAGCATACTACACTGATGAGAAACTTCAATGCAAGGGTAGGGAAGAAACAGGCTGGAGACCAGGCAGTAGGAGGTTATGGTATCGGTACTAGAAATGTCAGAGGAGAGCTACTAGTAGAAGTCGCAGAACGCAATTATTTATGGATTGTGAATACCTTCTACCGTAAGCGAGAGAGCCGTAAGTGGGCATTAAGGAGCCGTAATGGAGAAAATAAGAACAAAATTGACTTTAAATTGAGTGCACATCCTGGCATTGTGCAGGATGTGGAAGTGTTTGGCAAGGTACGAAGTACCCATAGAATAGTATGGTTCTGAATTCACCTAGACTTGAGCAAGGAATGTAAGAAAGTGATACACAAAAAGCCAATCAATGAGCTAGCACTGAGAGGGAAAGTACAAAAATTTAGAGTTTCGCTTCAGAACAGGTACTCCGCTTTTATCCAAAAAACAGCCTTAGCGTAGACACAATGAATGATAATCTGACGAGTATCATTACGGAGTGTGCAGTGGAAGTTGGAGGTGCTGTAGTTGGACAGGACACTGGCAAGCTGTCCCAGGAAACGAAGAATCTCAATAAGAAGCGTCAAGGCTTGAAAGCCTCAAGTACAACACACAAAATAGAGTCGGTACAAGTTTCGAAGTTGAATAATAAGCGTAACGTATCCGGTGTTAGAAGTTATAACATGAAGAGAACTGAACGCACTCTGAAGAACTGAGGAAGCATCAAAGCAGTGAAAAGAAAACTTGGCATAGACAAAAACCAGATGTATGCATTGAGGGACAAGGAAGGCAAAATAACTACCAATATGGATAGGATAGGAAAATCAGCGGAGGAGTTTTACAAATATCTGTACAGCAGTGAGCACAACCATGACCTTAATATAACAACTAGCAGTAACCCAGATGACAATCCAACAGTAATGATATAAGTAAGAAAAGCTTTGGAGAGCATGCAAAAAAGCAAAGCTGTTGGTGAGGATCAGGTAACATCAGATCTGCTGAAAGATGGAGGTCAGATTGTGTTAGAAAAACTAGCGACAGTGTTTACGAGGTGTCTCCTTACGGGAAGAGCACCAGAATCTTAGAATAATGCTAAAATCATCTCAATACATAAAAAAGAAGATAACTAGGAGTTGAAAAATTACAGCCGATAAGCTTGCTCTCCATAGTGTACAAGCTATTTGCAAAGATAATTGCTAACAGAATTAAGACAACATTAGAATTCAACCAATGAAAGGAACAAGCAGGATTTCAAACAGGCTACTCAACAATCGATCGCATTCATAAAAGAACCAAGTAATGGAAAAATACTCAGAATATTGCCAACCACTATGCATAGCCTTCATAGATTACCAAAAAATGTTTGATTCAGTAGAAATATTAGCATTCACACAGACACAGCGGAGTCAGGGCGTCGACGAAGCATATATAAACACCCTGAAAGAAATGTACAGGGGATCAACTGCTACCATAGTGCTTCACGAAGCAAGCAACAGGATACCAATCAAAAAGGGTGTGAAGCAGGGGATACAATCTCACCAATCCTATTTACCGCAGGCTTAACGGAGGTTTTCAGAGGCCAAGAATGGGAGCAGTTAGGCATAAGAGTTAATGGAGAGCACCTTAGTAACCTGCGCTTCGCCAAGGACATTGCAATGCTGAGTAATTCGGAGGACGAATTCCAACTCATGATTACAGAGTTAGACAAGGAGAGCAGAAAAAGAGGCCTTATTATAATCTGCAGAAAACGAAAGTAATGTACAACAATCTCGCAAGATAACAGCGCTTCGAGATGGGTTATAGTTCCCTTGAAGCAGTGAAAGACTATATCTACTTAGGACAGGTATTACCGGTGGAGCGAACCACGAGACAGAAGTAACTGGATGAATAAGAATGGGGTGGAGAACGTTTTTCAAGCACTGTCAAACCATGACAGGGAGATTGCCCCTATTCCTCAAGAGAAAGGTGTATAACAGCTGCATCTTGCTGGTACTTATCTACAAAGCAGAAACCTTGAGACTCACAAAATGGGTTCAGCTTAAGTTTAGGACGACGCAGCAAGCAATCGGAAGGAAAATGGTAGGTGTAACCTCGAAAGACAAGAAGAAAGCAGTGTGGATTAGGAAACTAACCGGGGTTAAGAATATCATAGTTAAAATCAAGAAGAGGAAAGGGGCATAGGCCGGGCATGTACAACGTAAACAGGATAACAGCTGGTCATCAAGGGTAACTAGCAAGATTACTAGAGAAGCCAAGCGGGTTAGAGGGAGACAGAAGGCTAGGTCGGCAGATGAGATTAAGAAGTTTGCGGGTATAAAATGGCAGCAGCAAGCACATGACCCAGTTGACTGGTGGAACATGAGAGAGACTTTTGTCCCACAGTGGACGTAGCCAGGCTTGCGTTGATGATGATGATGATGATGATGACGATGATGATGACACAGTGAGTAAGGAAAAACAGGTTATCATCTAACCGCCTGTCAATTTAGAATCTCTTCAGTTTTCGCAAAGTATCAACTTGCTCTGCCTATGTTTCTATTTTAATTTTACTGCCTGCATCACCAACCTCTATAGCACAGATGTATTGTTTACCGGTATATGCGGGCGAATGCTAGCGTTTTCTTCTTTCCTATTATGTATTAGGGTCTTTTCACTTTTCCATCATATGTCTGGTATTTACTTCACTTGTGAGCACTTTTTACAGATTTCAGCAGTGCTTCTTTAGTGCTGTTTCTTAGTTCGTTAATGAGGCTGATGGGAATCGAAACTAATCGCACAGTACTGCGCTTAAGAATTTTTCCTTCAGGCATCTTCCAATTTGAATTTTCATGTATTACGTGTTCCTCAGTTGCCCTTTTTTACACATTTATTCACTGGGGAAGTCCCCTAGGTGGCATTTTTGAACAAATCTGCTCTTACCTTTTAGACATAAACTAGTGATTTGTACCCTTACTTGATTTCTTGGCGCCTTCATCTACCATGCATTGTCGCATTGCGACAGACTTATTGCATAGCATTTTTAGTGGCTCTAAGATATTCAAGGCGCGGCCTTCTTTTCGCCAATCTCTGTCATACAGCATTGTCTTTTGCGTTTATTTTTCGCATCGACAAATACTTGAACAGTGTTTTTTTTTCAAATATATTCCCCGTAGTGTGTTGACCTCACCCTGGGACGGCTTATCTCTTTTTGCCGCTTTGTGCTACTGTGATGCCTCAAGTCGCTTTTCGACTGCTTCATGGATCACTCTCGTTCGCCAACTTTTAGACTTCCTTTTTACTTTGCGACAAATCGTTTCTTTTTCTCTCTGTCCATCTCCCTTGTCATTAAATTCAACAGCTCACTATACTTCCAGTCTTTCCTGGTAAATTTCTTACTTTATCCTCGAACCTTGCGGCTATATTTGTTATTTGTGTGTCATTTATATACGAGCTTCGAAACTTGGACTCTTTGTTCTTATTTTCAGTTTTATATCCCGTTTCTAACATCATGCGTTTATGATCACTACCCAAGCTGTTAATGCCCTCCTTGTCTCTTCTAATCTTCGAAACCCAGAGGGGCTCTGAACACGTTTGCTTTGCTCTATCGCATTTGGCTATGCTACGATTCAGCATTTCAGCACACCTAATTTTTTCTGACATTGTCCTGATGCATTCTTCTGCGGTATAATTCAGAATGTGTGGAGGCTTTTCCAAATCTCTAAGGCGTGTTTCTGTAACCACATAATCACCTATATATTTGTATAAAGCAGCACCAACTATTGTATAGTAAGCGCGGCGTCACTGGGTGCGCCAGAGGGACGAGGGATTCCCCAAGACCATAAATAACTTCGTCCCTAAAACGACTGATTGCGCTGTACAACCATTCTCTAGCCAACCCGTAAATACAGGCCCTGGATCTTGACCTCTAAGGTAGTGCCAGTGGGAGCTTTCTCCCATGCACCGCTGGGAAAAAAATCACAGCGTGCGCGTTAACTAAAGGTGGACGCCCATCGGAGTCTTCTTTCTCTTACCGCTCATTAGCAATGATTGCCAAGTTCCTATAGGAAACACCGGTTCATCACCGCATGATTTGTGCCTTCCCAGGTGTTTCTCCCGCGCAACGCCGCGATGGGCGCCAGCGTCAATTTTTCCGCCAGTGCACGTACTAGTGCCCACGGCTTCATATATACACAAGGTTTGTTTCAGTTGAAGTTTATTTACTTTTATATAAAAGTCACAGTTTCACCGCAAAAATGTGATGTACAAACTTGTAGTGTAACGCTGAGAACGGCTAGCAGATCAAAGCGTGCAACGCACTTTTCGCACACAAATGACGCATGAAAACACACAAAGAATAACAGCTAAGTACCAACTACTACAGCTAGACGCTTAACGCGCTGTTTAAGCAAAAATGACCCACGAAACACAATCACAGTTACATACAATCGTGAGTGCGAACTAATGAATGTCTCAGTTGTTACTTCGCTGTTTCAAAAGCGTGCTCTTTTCACAAACAGGTTCTGCCCAGCGACTGAAGTGACCTTTGTGGCCCAGGAAACTAACACAATCCTTTCAGAGAAAGACGAGGGCACACGATTCTCCTCACCAAAGGATAAGCACGCGCGCACACGCACCGAACCCCGCACACGCACCGAAACGCGTGGGAGATGAGTGCGCTTAGGCACATCGCGACAAGCTGGGTGCCAAGTGCGGGCGGCTTTTTATACTTTCTTGAGTTTTTATTTATATAGGTACTTATACGCTGGATGACGTCACGGGTGGAGGTGACGGCACAAACCACCCGAGACTGCCAATATAAATGCTATTGCAATAAAACATGCATGCTTACAAATGTATACAGAATGAGGTGTCAGAGCTGAAGGGGGACCTCCTGAAGTAAAACTTGTCAAATAACTATATGTAAATTGCAAGTCTATCAAAAATGTGGAATAAGTGACACAAATAAGTGTAATACAGACTAAAATTGTCAAATTTTAATATTTCTAACTACAACAAGAACAATGCTTAGAACATTTGAAAAAAAATAGATAAGAAAACCAAAATAATAGACTAATATAACAAAGGAACGACCAAAGCAAGAAAAAAGATGAGTAGCGGTGTCACAATTAGGAGTACATGAACACGAACAGGCGTAGATACTGCTACACTTCTTAGAATACTAAAGTATCCTGAATAAATGTAAATACTGTGTTTTTAAAAAAAGCTAATGTTGCAGACTGCTTAACGATAGGAGTAAGACTGTTTCATGTAAATATTGTCGTCAAAGAACCGGAGTGTTGTTTTAAATTATTATGGACTAACGACAGTAGTTTTTTTCTTTAGCGAGAAATAGTGTAATAATTTAAAGTTTCTTTTCCACTGCTAGGCAAACAGTTTTACACTTTTGTGAAAGGCACAAATTAGACAGAAACAATGAAAAACCAGGGGACTCTGTTGCGTGTTTCACGTCTTTAACCTACTTAAATTATTTATAAGAGACTAGCCCAAGAAGGCGCTAACCTAAAGTGACTAGGTGGCTGGCATTGATGGTAGTTTTCTGCTTCGAGCAAGTGCAGCTGCTAATTTTGCTTTACAAATAATCACTATAGAATAACAAAGTCGCAGTTTCGTGACAAGGCGGAAGCAATGATTGTGATAGCAACTCAACTCATCGAGCTATTACACGAAGTAAGGCTACGAGATTTAGGAACCGTACGATGTCTAGTGAACGTAGTCGATTTCGCTTGAAGTGACTTTAATGCAGTAATAACAGTATCTAAACAGGCGTTCTTGTGAATAGTTCACTGTGTGACGTCCAACAGGAGGCAAATTCCAAGTTTAGCATCAAGAAACGTGAGAAGTCACTGGCTTTAACGTCGAGGTACAATAACGTAGAAGACTCCAGTGACCATCACTGGCACATTCTTTAGGCACTGTGATGCAGGTTTACGGTTTAATAAATTGTTGCTCGGAGGGAAAACCTTGAAAATAAGAAATGACGAAGCCGTTTAAGGTGTGAAAAGAAAAGTAGAAACTTCAAGCCTAATTAACAAAAAACTGAAGTTGCGATGTACAGACACCGAGTTTAAGCAGACAAACTGAAACTTGTCCTAAAAGTTGTCCAGCTAGAATGTTTATGAAAATCAACAGTCACCGGTGGCGTTGATGGCGGCGGTGGCTTGTTGGGTTGAGGCAGCGGACACTGGCGAGGTCTCAGCAGGTGGAGTCACGCGCTGACCAGCACGGCGATGCTTGGCGGAAAACGAGGTAGCCCTTGCCTTAGCAAGAACTGCGGCCACTTGCCGATGCTGGCTCGTTTCGAGGACATGATCACCACGCGAAAGGTTCCACCCTCCACGGGTCGTTCGGGATCGGAGTCGAAGCCCAGACACTTGGGACGTGACGTTGAACAGTCACGGCCGGAACGAACACTTGGGACGTGACCTTGAACAGTCACGGCCGGAACTCTAGAAGGCCGCGTACCTCCAATTACGCCGTGGGCAGCTGGAGCATCCTGGCCTTGCCAGACTTCACGCGGTCGCGTCCGAAACCCGACACCCCAGTCGCGCGACACCCAGGATCTGCACTCCAGCCAGCTCGATCTCGTTCTGCCCCCGACTGGTCTTGCTCTTCTTCCCTCTCGTGCATTGGCTGCAGCGCAACCTTTCGCGCAAACTTCCTCTTCCTTTTGGCGGGCCGCAGTTTCGTGTGTTACGTTTTGCACCAACGTCATCATATTTCCGCCGCTCAATTGCGAAGCACCGCTGCCGTCGCCTCCAAGCACGTTGAATATAAAACCACGGTGCCACGACACTGCACAGACACCACCACTTCACTATACTACACCACAATAGGCCTCTTTTGGGAAGTTTTTTCTGCACGAAAAACTGCTGCTCAGTACTTAGATGAAAGTCACTGAAAATACACACTCACACAGTTCACTACATCGTCCAAAGGTCCACATTTACAAACCACTATATACACACGAAGCAAAAAAATGAATGAACTCATCTAGCAGATAATGAAAATCACCAAATTAGTCTCTTTAGTACACCACCTTTTTCATATATACCCTATTAAGTAAAAAAAGAAGTACACATCAAGTCAATGTTACATTGCATGTAACTTCTTCAACTGTTCACGTGAAACACCCTTCCGTAGTCCGCAATCCAGATCCGTAAGAAACCACCAGGAAATCAAACTTGACGCTTAAGTTATAGCTTCCCAAACAAGACGTTTAATGACCCTAATCAATTGACAAGAGTGACGAATTCGACGCCGGTGAAACAATTTTCGACTCTAAGCTCTTCCGAAGCTAAAGCTGTGTATAGCCAGACGCCCAACCTCTAAATCACAAGCATACACGCTGGAATTGCTGTATGCCAGTCGGAAGCGTTGCCTCCAGGCGTGCTAGTAAAACCACGTCTGAATGATTCAATTCTTCCTCGGAACGCCTTGCTTGAGTTCTTAAGCCGACAATTGTTCAGACACCTTTAGAGAAGCGACCTCTTCAACCGAAGATGCCAGGGGCACCAGTCGGCGTCCTTTCTCGTACAATGGCCTGCTGGACCATTACTGCCTTCGGGTTTACTTTCAATCACTTCAGCTTTTCTTCTCGATTCTTCATCAAAACTTTCAACCCTAGTGCCTAGCTCACCGTGACTACTCTCATTATCACATAGAGCTGACCTACATTGCAACTCTACTCTCTGTTCTTCAACATGGGTTTCTTCATTTTGCTCCAGTTTTCGCATGGGAGCATTGTCTTCTATTTCTCGAGAACTGAAGCCCTCTCTCTGTATGGGTGAGTTACATTCATCGTGAAAAGCTGTGTACGTAGCGCCTGTTGCTACATCCAATGGCCCAAACCAATAGGCAGAAACTAAATCAGAGCTTTCATTACGGCACTCGCCGGCGTTTGCTAGGAGACCTTTTACAGCTCCTTCAGTGGAGCTCTTCAGAGACAATCCTGCCTCTGCATGAAGTGTGCTTGACGTCTCACAGATTTCAACAAACTCTTTACTTTTAATGGAACATTCTTGTTTCATGCTCTAGAAGCATGCCCGTGCTTCAATAAGCTGATCAAGTCTCCTAGTTTCTTGGCTACCCACCTCTCTGTCATCTTCCCAAGTTTCTTTTTCTAGCGAAAGGCCATGAGGAGGTAGAGGGTCAGCCTGTCATAAATTCAAATCGTTCGTGATGTAACTGCTGTAGGAGCACACCTCAGCCACTGGTTTACTCCTCTGTATCTCCAGCTGCCCCCTTTTTGCCATCACAAGCTCGAGTTGCCGTTCGAGTTTTAGCGTCTCTAATTCGAGCTTTTCTTTCGCTGCTTTTCGCTATGCAGCCCGTTGCTCATGCTCTCTCTCCATCCGCTCCTCATACCACGCTCTGAACACAGTTCCCTTGAGACCATGCGTTCAGCCAATTCATCTCCCACTTGCTGGTCATGGTTCGCCACGCGTCCGAAAATCCAGATGAAAAACAAACAACTTTGTCTTGTTGCGGACGCCAATTTGTGATGCAGGTTTACGGTTTAATAAAGTGTTGCTCGGAGGGAAAATCTCGGAGTTAAGCAATGACGAAGCTGTTTTAAGTACCCAAGAAAAGGGATGAAGTTGCGATATACAGACACCGAGTCTAAACAGACAAACTGAAACTTGTCCTAAAAGTTGTCCACCTAGATTGTTTATGAAAATCAAATGTCACCGGTGGCATTGATGGTGGCGGTGGCTTGGTGGGTTGAGGCAGAGGACACAGCCGAGGTCTCAGCAGGTGGAGTCACGCGCTGACCAGCCCGGCGACGCTTGGCGAAAGATTAAGTAACCCTTGCCTTAGCAAGAACTGCGGCCACTTGCCGATGCTGGCTCGTTTTGAGGAGATGATCACCACGCGGAAGGTTCCACCCTTCACGGGTGGTTCGGGATAGGAGTCGAACCCCGGACACCTGGGTCGTGACCTTGAACAGTCACGGCCGGAATTCTGAAAGGCCGCGTACCTCCAAGTACGCCGTAGGCAGCTGGAGCGTCCTGGCCTTGCCTGACTTCACGTGGTTGGGTTCAGAACGCGACACCGCAGTCGCACGACACGCAGGATCTGCACTCCAGCCAGCTCGATCCTATTCTGCCCCCGACTGGTCTTTCTTTTCTTTCCTCTCGTGCATTTGCTGCAGCGCAACCTTTCGCACAAACTTCTTCTTCCTTTTGGTGAGCCACAGTTTCATGCGTGACGTTGCGCGCCAAAGCCATCATCATCTTTCTGCCGCTCCAATGAGAAGCACCACTGCCGTCGCCTTCGAGCACGTTGTACATAACACCACGGTGCCACCACACTTCACAGACACCAACGCGTCACTATACTACACCACAGGCACACAATGAACAGCAGTTCTGCAAGAAAAAGTTCATTACGTCAGTTCACAAATTTCTTGATGATATTGTCAAGGTCTATTAACCAAGTTTTGTTATCGTCCCAAATTACTACGCAATTCTCAGCGCAAACCGCGCCTGCAGTTTTCGAGAAGCTTCCTGACTGTAGTAGATCATTTGGATAAGATTATGCCTACTCTGCGAACTGTACAGATTATTCCGGAACCTACACCACCGTCAGCGATAACGCTAGAACATTCGACTGCAAGGGTATAAATGCCGACGCGCTTCGCCGCTTGTCAGTAGTTGATCGATGGCCGACGCTCCGTTCGCCGCTATCAGTCCAAGACTTCTACTAGAACGAGGCTTTCCGTTCACCGGGCACAGGTTCGCCCAAATAAACAGTTAAATTCCAACACAAAGTCTCCTGTCTTCGGCCGCGTCACGACCCCATAAGATCTGGTGAAGGTGCTGCTTCTTTGATGCTCCGGACGCCCCCTTCAAGCCCTGACCCAAGCCCAAGCGGCAAAGAAGACACGGACGCTAACCCTGGTACAGCGAACAAGCCGCTGGCAGAGGGGACTACAACCAAAGTACGGGCCCCTTCTTGAAGCAGCCAGGCAGACCCGGATCCCGACATCAACTACTGCAACCATGACTGCCCCCGTGCAGCCTGCACCACTCCTGCTCCAGCAACCCAAAGAGTCGCTAACTTTCCGTAGTTTGCCACTGGAACACCCGGAATACTAGATCAAAAGGTGCGACCGCGTCGCCGCCTTCAATGACCGGACAGACGATGACAAGCTCCGGCATGTGTATTCGCCTTAGAAGATACTGCTCGGATCTAGTTCGAGAATCAAGAGCGAAGCCTTACAACGTGGGACGTCTTTCGCACCATGTTCCTCACTACTTTCGCAAGTGTGGTGCGCAAGGAGAAGGCCGCAGGTCTTCTCGAAACCCGCATGCAGATGCCAAACGAAAACATGGTGCTATTCACGGAAGATATGATTAAACTTTTCTTCCACGCTGACTCCGACATGTCCGAGGAGAAGAAGGTCCGTCTGCTCATGCGAGGACTAAAGCAAGAACTCTTCGCCGGGCTATTCAGAAACCCACCAAAGATGGTCGCCGAATTCATTTCAGAAGCATCTACGATAGAGAAGACGCTCGAGGTGCGCACGCGGCAGTATAACCGTAGCTTCTCGTCTACAAGCTACGCCGGCATTCAAGCGCTTGGAACCACTGACTTGCGTGAGACGATTCGAAAGATTGTGAAAGAAGAACTGCGAAAATTACTTAATTCAGCGCAGCCTCACGTGGAATCCATTGCGGACGTCCTACGCCAGGAGATCCAGCAATCGCTGGGCGTTTCTCAGCCTCAAGAGCCTCAGCTGCAAGCCATGGGCTATGCTGTTGCAGCCTGCCGCCACGCCCCTCCTCCACGTGCACGCCAAAACCCTGCCCCACCGCACTTCCGTCGCTAGATGCCACCGCCGCCACCACTCCCACTGACGTTTTACCGTTCGCCAGCGGCCCAGCGCAGTGCGCCGAGAAAGACTGACGTCAGGCGCACCCCTGACCACCGCCCGCTCTGCTACCACTGTGGCGAGGCCGGGCACACTTACCGCCGTTGCCGGTACCGACAGATGGGACTGCGTGGCTTTGCCGTCGATGCACCACGTCCGCAGCCAGGGGAACGGCCACGTGACATCGCCGACTACCTGACAGGAACTCAGTGGACACCACGAATCCCTTCCAGTTCCCCGTCGCCCAGCCGCCGCACGTCACCGCACCACCGGCAATACTCTGGCCCAATGCGGGGCCGGTCTCTCAGCCCGTATCCGGGAAACTTAGGGCAGCAATCGATAGGGGTGCGGTTGCTGGGCGACGAACTACGGAAGATCCTCCGACGACGACCACGCCACGACGGAGCTTTCCGAACACAACGCCAACCATGCAAAGCCCTGATGGCGAAACCTCACTTACCGAAGGGGACCTGACGACGCAACATGGAAGCAGCGGAACAAGCCGATGCAGCCATGACCCGACGCCACGCCCTAACTGTATTGCGAGACGGCGAACTAGTGACCTCGACGTTTTTATCGACGGCCACAGTGTGACCGCTCTCGTCAATACTGAGCCGACTATTCCGTCATCAGTGGGTCGTTCGCCGCGAAGTTAAAGAAAGTTAGGACAGCTTCGGAATGCACTGAAATCCGCACAGCCGGAGGTCATCTCGTAACGCCTGCAGAAATCTGCACAGCTAGAGTAACAATTAACGGCCGTATTGATCCTACAGACTTCTTAGTCCTACAGCGTTGCTCGAGAGATGTCATCCTTGGAATGAACTTTTTAAGTCTCTATGGTGCTCTCATAAACCTAAAAACAAAGTCGATAACGTTATCCACTGAAGAAGCACTACGGCCGCGCACGCCGTCAGAAAACCATACCTTGAATTTGCTGGAAGAACAAGTCACCATTGCGCCTCGCTCAAGCGTCATTATTTCAGTCGGCGCTCCTATATCACCTGACTTGGAAGGCGTCGTTGAAGGCAGTCAGCATCTGTTGATCACCCGAAATATCTGCGTCGCAAGAGGAATTGCAGAGCTGCGGGGAGGCAAAGCAACGGTTATGCTCACTAATTTCAGCAATGAGTACTAACATGTGAACAAAGAAACAACGGTCGCATACACAAAAGAAATTATTGAAGCCACCAGTGCTTTCACCCTCGCCGATTCTGCGGAACCTGCTCAGAGGAACCAAGCCCCTCCCATAGCTTTCGATGTCAATCCCAGACTTCCGAACCATAAGCAGGAACAGCTCAAGGCCCTGCTCCTGCAATACGAAGATTGCTTTTCGTCGTCATCGAAAATTCGGCAGACCCCAATCACGAAACATCGCATCATAACCGAAGAAAACGCCAGACCACTCCGTCAGAGTTCGTACAGGGTTTCGACGCGAGAACGTGAGGCCATGAAGAGACAAGTTGACGGAATGCTGCGCAATGACATTATCCAGCCGTCCAAGAGTTCATTGGCATCCCCCGTGGAGTTAGTGAAGAAAAAAAATGGGACCCTAAGTTTCTGCGTCGATTATCGCCGCCTGAACAAAATCACAAGAAAGGGCGTGTATCTTCTCCCATGAATAGACGACGCACTTCATCGGCTCCATAGCGCCAAGTACTTTTCGTCAATGGACCTCAAGACTGGCTATTGGCAAATCGAAGTCGACGAAAGAGACTAGAGGAGACGGCGTTTATAACACCAGACGGCCTCTTCGAATTTAAGGTGATGCCCTTCGGTCTTTGCTCAGCGCCTGCAACTTTTCAACGCGTTATGGATACAGTACTGGCAGGATTAAGTGGCAGACTTTCCTTGTGTACTTGGACGACGTCGTCGTGTTCCCGCAAGTTTGGACGAGCATCTTCGGCGCCTTGAAGCTGTACTTCAAGCCATCAAGACGTCCGGACTCACACAGCAGCCAGAACAGTGCCGATTTGCGTACGAGGAGCTCTTGTTTCTGGGGCACGTTATTAGCAAGTCTGCAGTTTGTCTCGATCCACGGAAAACAGCCGCCATCGCCGACTTCCCACCGCCCACTGACAAGAAGGCGGTGCGCCGATTTCTGGGCCTGTGCGCCTAATATAGGCGGTTCGTGAAAAACTTCGCCCACATCGCCGATTCTCTCACTAACCTTAACAAGGTCGACTTGGAGTTTAAGCGAGAAACGCTGCAGGAACAAGCTTTCCACGAGCTTAAATATCGCCTCAAGACGCCTCCGTTACTTGCCCATTTCAACGAATTCGCCGAGACAGAAATACACACTGACGCAAGCAGCGTAGGTCTTAGCGCCGCTCTTGTGCAGAGGGCTGACGGACTTGAAAGGATTATTAGTTACGCCAGCCGATCGCTATCCAAAGCAGAAGCCAATTATTCCACAACAGAAAAGGATTGCCTCGCCATAATCTGGGCTACGTCGAAATTTCGCCCCTACCTCCACGGCAGACCCTTCAAAGTTGTGAACGACCACCACGCCTCGTGTTAGCTAGTCACCTTGAAGGACCCTTCAAGTCACCTCGCACGATGGAGCCTCCGATTTCAAGAACATGACATTACTGTCGTTTACAAATCCAGCAAGAAACACTCCGACGCCGACTGTCTCTCTCGTGCGCCTGTCACCAACCACCACCCGACGACCCGGATGACGAGTACTTCTTGGGAACAATAACTACCAACGACTTCGCTGAATGACAGCGGGCCGACCCGGACTTAAGGTCCTAATAGAATACCTCGAAGGCAGGACCGCCGAAGTCCCGAAGGTATTCAAGCACGCACTTGCGTCGTTCTTCCTGCGAAACGGTCTTATACAAAAAAACACTTTTCAGCGGTTCGAGCTAAGTACCTCCTTGTGGTGCCATAAGCTCTGCGACCAGAAGTCCTGCAGGCCCTGCACAATGATCCGACGGCAGGGCACCTTCGTGTTTCTCGCACGCTCGCGAGGCAACATGAAAGGTACTACTGGCCACGTCTTACCACTGACGTCACTCGTTATGTGAGGACATTCCGGGACTGTCAGCGACAAAAGACACCGCCGACAAGGCCAGCGGAACTTCTGCAGCCAATTGAATCACCTTGCCAACCTTTCCAACTGATTGGTATGCACCTACTGGGGCCGTTCCCGACGTCGTCTTTCTGAAACAAGTGGATCGTCATAGCTACCGACTACCTCACGCGGTACGCCGAGACAAAAGGCCTTCCCAAAAGCAGTGCATCCGAGGTAGCTAAGTTCTTCGTCGAAAATGCCGTCCTACGTCACGGCGCCCCGGAGGTCCTTATCACCGACAGAGGAACGGCATTTACTGCCGACTTAACTCAAGTGATCTTGCCATACAGCCAGACAAACCACCGCATACCACCTACACACCAACGGCGTCACTGAGCCGCTTAAGAAGACGATCGCCGACATGCTGGCAATGTACGTCGATGTCGAACACAGGACGTGGGACGCCATTCTTCCATACCTGACCTTCGCATACAACACGGTGGTGCAGAAGACGACGCAGATATCTCCTTACAAATTGGCCTACAAAGGAAGCCTGGAAACTACGCTCGATGCCATATTACCCAACGTCACCGACGAAGAAAACCTCGATGTGAGTGAGTACCTTCAACGCGCCGAAGAAGCCCGACAACTCGCGCGTCTCCGTATCAAGATTCAACAGACGACCGACAGCCGCCGTTACAATCTTCGACGACGCTTCGTGGAATACCAGCCTGGTGAACGTATTTGGGTGTGAACGCTGATACGCCAACGTGGACTAAGTGAAAAGCTTCTGCGACGATATTTCGGACCATACAGGGTGGTTTGACGTCTCGGCCCACTTTATTACGAGGTTGTCCCCGACGGCATCACGAACTCTCAACGAGGCCTATCACGACGTGAAGTCGTCTGTGTCGCGCGCCTCAAGCCGTTTCGTGCGTGTTAACAAACGGAAACACTGTTTTTTGTATTATTACTGTATCGTAATGTATTCATCGTACTTTCTTGCATCATTGTTGTACCTTCATCTTTAATTAAAGCATTGGGGCGATGCCTTTTTTAGAGGGGGCAATGCCCCGTTCCATTTACCAAATTTTGTTATCGTCCCAAAACACTCCACAATTCTCAGCGCCAACCATGCCTGCAGTTTTCGAGAAGCTTCCTGACTGTAGTAGATCATTTCGATAAGATCACGCCTACTCTGCGAACTGTACAGATTATTCTGGAACCTACGCCACCGCCAGCGATAACGCTAGAACATTCGACGGCAAGAGTATAAATGCCGACGCGCTTCGCCGCTTGTCAGTAGTTGATCGACGGTTGACGCTCCGTTTACCGCTTACCTGTCGCCGGGAGTCCCGCGACCAGGCACGCTGCCAGTCGTCGACCCCATCTTATCGAGCATGAAGCGAACCCCTGGACAACCCCCCCCCCCCCGCTCAGTCCAGGCCTTCATCGTGAGCCAACGCCCGGGCACCACAGCGCAAGCCGTGGGAGCCGGGGCCAGGACGAAAGTGTGATGGTTTTCGCAGCGCCACCACCGAAAGCTCATTGCTTTAATTTCAGCGCTCCAGAGGGGAGCATCGTCGACGACATCATAGATGCCCTCGAAGCAGTAACCGGCCCAGCCGGTATCAAGTCCCTCCAACACAAGGGAGGTGCAACGTTCGGCACCGCAGCCGCAAACGTCCATGCAGCCACCAAGCTGAAGAGCCGGGGCGCCATTCTCTTGAACGGCGAATCAGTTCCACTATTCAGCGTAGGTCCTAAAATAGTCCTCGTCACAGTCTTCCGGGTACCGCTGTGGGTAAGCGACGCAGCCCTAGCGACTGTTATCTCCGCCTACGGCAATGTGCAACATATCCACGAGGCAGTGTTCAAGAACGCCCTGGGGTTGGTACAGGCGTCCGTGTGGCGCGAGTAGAAAGGAAAAGACAAATACCAAACTTTCTGACAGTCCAAGGCTACAATGTCATGTGTGGCTACCGGGGTGTCAAGAAAGCGTGCTCTAAGTGCAGGAATGCTGGCCATATCGCGAAATATTGTGGCACGCCCCGTTGCGCGCGCTGCAACGTGTTTGGACATGCCACAGAGGGATGCGTAGAACCGTGCCGCAAGTGCTCGGGCAGCCATGCACCAGCTGACTGCGTACGTCCGAAGTCCTTCGCAGCGGCTGCAGCAGCGGCAACCAAAGGACAAGCGTGCACCTACTTCACGCCCACATTGCAAAATGATTATCCGGCGCTCGAGCCTGCGAGCGACACTGACATAAGCGACACTGACGCTCATACTGAACCACAAGACGCAGGAGACCTGCCTCCCCTGTCTGAGAAAGCCTCGTCAACCCTTCACACCCCGTTCGAGACCAGCAACTTCTCGACGGACGCTAATGAAGAACACAGCTCATCCAAAGCCGAAGCCCGAGTGCCCGTACTTAGCAGAGACCACGAGAGCTCCAGCTCTGACACAGTTGACACCACCAGTAGCTCCAAGGCGCCGAGAGCTTCGATGGGACGCGGCACCCGAACCACATGACGTGCAGAAGCTCCGATCATCGCCCCAGACAAGACCACAACAGTGATTATGCCACCGACAACGACGAGAGCCCGCGCCAGAGAGTACTCGGCGCAGACCCGCAAACTGAGCCTGTCAAACCCAATTTACCAGATTACAGGTGCGGCCGCCGGTGCGAGCGTCGGTGCCTGCGCCATGGAAATAGACCGTTCAGCCACCAAACGAGCCCACCCACCGACCACGGACTCTGAGGGTTCTACGAACAGTAGTAAGCCCCAAAAACTTGCTAATGCTCTGACGACGTCAGAGCGTTTCTCTCCTTAGTTTTGTTCACTCGTTGAGCACTCGCCCAACCCCCTGCAAGGGGTTTCTTTGAAGTTTGCTCGCACTCCCCCGATTTTCAAAATGGCTACGGTACATTTTCTCTCCTTAAATGTCAGGGGCTTCAGACGCCGAGATAAGCAGACAGAAGTCATGCACTTCGCAAAGTCACGCCATGTTGATATCCTTTTCTTACAAGAATGTAATTTTAGAACCCCTTTTGATGTGCAATCCTTTTGTTCACAATTTAGAGTCGAGGCCTTTTTTTTCGCTGACTGATTCAAAGATGTGCCGAGTCGGACTTGTTTTTTTTTTGACACCAGCGTTACGTCGTAGAGCACACTGTGCTTATGGTTTTGACGGCCGCACACTATCAGTAGACTTTGACCTTCACGGCTGACGAGTAAGGGCGCTCATAATATATGCCCCAGCTCAACGTGGGGGCACGGCCGACTTTTTGAATTCACTCGACTCATTTATGTTTGACAGTTACTTCACTTTCTTAGTTGGAGATTTTAACTGGGTTGAGGACACCGACAGAGATGCGCACGGACGCAGACAAAGCAGACAATATAGCGGACTTAGCGCATTGCGACAACTTATCCGCAATTTCAACCTTAGGGATGCGTGGGTCGACACTCACGGGAATGACTTCGTTGCAACCTCGCAACGGGGTCCTAACATGACCCGGCTAGACCGCTACTATTTTCCAGAAGTGCTAGCCACTCATGTCCCACCTGACGTTCCATGCATTACAGACCACTTTCCAGTGTCTGTAAAACTTTTCTCTGAACAATCCACTTCATTTAGAAACCATTGAAAAATGCACACCACACTCGCGCACGACCCGGAAAGCGTAGCATAACTGCGCAATGCACTAGAGCAAGCGTGCGATAGGCCGCCTGAACCCCGCAGCTGGGACGCATTGAAACACAGTTGTCGCGCCGAGCTTATCAAAATGGGGCGCAACCGGAAAGCGGGCCTGACGACAGAGATAAATGACACGCTACGAAAAGCGCGCATTGTACGCAGAGGCAAGACGCTGACATTCGCAATGCATGACTATCTCGATCAGTTAAAGGCGCGGTACGAACTTGTGCTACATCTTAGTTCGCGCACGGCTGCGCAGTCTTTTATCAACGGACGACCGGTTTCAGATCCAGCGGTTCTTCGAAGTGTTCGCAATGGCTCCTTGGGTGAACATATGCATGTTCCTTTCTTTCAGTTGCCGAACAGCGAGCAGTCTACACGAGCAGAAGACATAATGAGGGTCTTTGAAACACATTTTTTGAATCTTTTCAGGGCGGAGAACGCGAGCGACGTGAACAACACTACCATAGTTAACGAGTTTGGCGCGGGAATTTTCCGCGTTTCGGAGGAGCTCCGCGATGGTCTGTGCAGCCCAGTGACGCTGGATGAATTACGCATTGTGCTTCAGCGCATGAACACAACCGCCGCCGCCGGCCCTGACGGGATACCTTTGAGTTTCTACAAAACCTTCCTTGAAACAATACAAGACCACCTTTTGACAATGCTAAATGGGCTTTTTGCTGACGGAATCAGACCAAATACGTTTCGTGAGAGGAGAGTTATACTCTTGCTTAAAAGCGAGGGAGAGCCGTCCGACACAAAGGCGTGGAGGCCCATTTACCTACTTAACTCGGATTATAACAAATTGACAGCCATCCTTGCAAACCGCCTAACAATCATTCTACCGGAAATAGTAAGCGACATACAAACATGCTGTGTCCCAGGTAGTACAATCTATACCTCGCTTGCGCTGACTCGCGATTTATCCACGTACGCTACAAGACCACAAATATCTGGCGTTTTTGTTTCCGTGGACCAGGAAAAAGCTTTTGATCGCATAGAATGGAACTATCTCTTCGCTGTGCTTGAGTGTTATGGCTTCCCAGCACATTTGACCGACACCCTCCGTTTACTCTACACAGACTTATAAACGTCATTAGCAGTGAATGGCTATACATCTGAACCTATTGCAGCAAGTAGGGGCATTCGACGAGGCTGTCCCCTCTCCGCAATTTTCTATGTATTATGCATAGATCCATTATTGAAACAAATCCAGAAATGTACTTCGATACGTGGTTTCCCTCTTCCAGGCTTGGGCGAAGTGAAAGTAGCGGCATACGCCGATGACATCTCGTTGTTTATTCGGAACATAGACAGCTACAGAGCCTTTCTTCGAATATTCCACACGTATGGTTACCTGTCGGGAGCACGTCTTAATCCCGGAAAAAGCAAGGCATTGTGCTTTGGGATGCACATTGAAGAGTTCCCTGATGGCATCCAAATCGTCCAAGGCGTTAAAGTCTTAGGTGTAACTTTCCTTTGGACTGGTGAGATAGCCCGCACCACATGGAAAAAAATCCAACACAAAGTGGACAGACGCATTGAAGTCGCTAGAACGTTTTAACTAGCTTTTACTGAAAGAGCTTATCTAATTAAATCCAGCATAACAGTGCCACTGCTTTATGTAGCCAGAATTGCACGACCACCTCGACGGGTTTTGCTGGCTACTGCGTGCGGCTCCCTTTTTTGGGATGGCCACACCGAAGCTGTTGCTAGAGCCTTGGTCCGCCTACCAGTAAAATAGGGAGGGCTCAGTGTACCCAACCTCGATGTATTGTGCCGCATGTTGGCTCTAAAAAACACCTGGGCACTCTTAGAGAACTCATCGTATTGAGGCAGGCAACTTGTAGTGTATCTGCTAGGAACCTCTAGAAGACTTTCTGATTTAGCAAACGACACGGGACCAGCTGCTGAGCAGCCACCATCGTAGTACACAGATGTTATAAAATCTTTGCAACAAGGGCGAAACGATTTTCCTGTTCAAGAAGTTACGGAAATATCACCCACCGACATGAGCGAATTAATAGCATCCAAAAGCCTATCTGAAGAACAACGCCGGAAATGCCGGGCGAAAAGACGCTGGACTCTTACAAACACGTATCTCCCCTCCGAGGTCCGTGACCTAAACTGGCTCAGGGAATGGGGGGCTTTACCAACGGCCGACCACCTTGCGGCGTGGGACGTGGCGCCCTCCACCACATGCCTGCAGTGCGGTCGCGTCGAAACACTGAACCATGTCTTCCATGAATGTATACTAGCGCGCACCTTTTGACATGGTTACCAGGATGTTCCAAACAAATATGCAGTGGAAAACTAGCCACAAGGATAACTTTGTCATACTCCTAATGGCTATTGGAGCCTTCGTCTTATGGAAACGAAGGAGACTGGCCTGCCTGAGGAGACGCCCCCAAAGGGCCATGTTTCCCCTACTACATCGGCTAAGAAACATAATGCTTATGCATCTTAACGCAAAACTATCAATCAATCAATCAATCAATGAAGCTTTATTTTCATAAATAGATATATGCAATTACAGGGATTATTTGGACCGATAGCCTAAAGTGGCTAGTGGACGGTCCAATACAATGTGCAACATAAAAAAGTGTACAGGTCAGCTCTGAGGTAACAACAACAACACAGTAATACATTTTTTCTTGCAGATATGCATACTTATTAGCTTGCAGCTAGTTTCTATACATAGGCACTTATTAAAAAAATACAATGAAAATCGAATCACACACACATGCTTACATGTCTTGACTCCACAGAAAAAATGATTTACATGCCATGCTGAAATTACGTGCCGTTTTAATCTCTAGGGGGACCGTGTTCCATATTTTTGTTCCACTAAACTGTATCAGTCTTTCTCCGTAAACATTAAAACATTTGGGCAGATTGAAATTACCATTCGAAGCATGTCGCGTATTGCGTTTAGGAATTGAAAAAAGATCAGCAGGCAAAGGTGAATTTCTATTAATTATGTTATTTACTGAAACAGCAATTTTGTAGTCACGCAACATCGGAACCGAGAGAATGCGTTGTGATTGGAAAATATTACTTACTGATTCACCTTGGCTTATGATTTTCAGTGTACGCTTTTGAAGTCGTTCAAGAGTTTTTAGATAACTGTTGTACGTCAAACCCCACGATTCCAGACAGTAACCTATGTGACAATGACACAATGAAAAGTAGAGTGTGCGGAGTATAGCTTGTGGAAAATATTGGCGAGCTTTTATTAGAGAATAGCAGCCATAGGCTAGCTCTGCGCACACACTTTGTACTTGCTCATGCCAGTGTAAGTGTTCATCAAAAGTGACGCCTAAATATTTAAAACAAGGAACTTGTTGAATAGGAGTGTTGTTTATTGTTAGGTTAAGAGATTCAGCGTCAATATGTTTCCTACGAGAGTGAAACACCATATACTTTGTTTTAGTACAGTTAACAGTCAGCTGATTCCTGGCAAACCATTCCGAAATGTTCGATAAATCGGTCATCGCGTCATTTTGTAAATCTGCTAAGGAGTGTCCTGTGAAAACTAAAACAGTGTCGTCCGCGTACATCAGTGCCCTTGACCTTTGTAGGGATCGCGGGACATCATTAATATAAAGAGAGAACAATATAGGGCCCAAAACTGAACCCTGTGGCACCCCGCATTTAATATAACCGTAGGATGATTTGATGTCACCAATGACTACCTTTTGTTTGCGTGCCGATAGATAACTAGAAAAAAAATCAAGCGAGTTACCTTTTATCCCATAAGAATGCATTTTTTCCAGTAAAATGGAATGACTAATAGCATCAAATTTCTCAGTAGCCTAACTAGTCATGCTGGGAGAGGAGGCTTTCCTCCGACGCTGGTGTACGCGATTTATTACCGTAAAAAACAACAGAGTGTCCATGCCTTTTTTTTTCATATTGAGAAGGTGGGCTAGAGCTTGTGCCGCTCTGATATTACAGTGTTTATTTTTCTTTTCTTCTTTAGAAACATGTATTTTTGTGCAATATTGTTCTTGAGCGCGGGAGCAAAGTGTCCTCACAGGTGAATGCAAAATATCACGCTACACTGTGAATGACCTCACCTTGTTTGTTCATATAGCCTTACTGTTCATTTAAGTTTATTGATCTCGATGTCATAAATGTCCTGTCTTTGTTGTACAATTTTGGCATTGTACGTCACTGCATACGCTATAAGTTCTTTCGCTGTACATAACAGCTTGCATTGTACGTACGCATTGTTCACCATTGTCCATTTTTATGTCATAAGCTGTGTAAGATATATCCGGAGATAAAATTCTCTTAAACGCTATCAGTCCAAGACTGCTACTGTAATCGGACTCTCCGTTTAGCGGGCACACGTTCAGCCAAATTAACAGTTAAATTCCAACACAAAGTATCCTGTCTTCGGCCACGTTACGACCACATGAGAATATGTACACTGTTGCGACGACGAAGCCGTGCGATGTTTTAACGGCGCGAGCGTCATTGCAACTCATCCAAACAGTTTTTAAACTATAGACTTTGCCTCAGAGAGAATTGTTTTGTGCTTTTATTAAAGAGCCAAGCTTACTTTTTGAAACTTGGTGGTCACGATTTCACTGCCCACAGATCATGTGGGCTAGAACCACTGAACCACTGAACCACTGAACTCTGCTAGAACCACTGAACGTCAAAATCAAACATATTTTCGCAACAATTATTGTTAAGTTAGATCTTCAGATTGAATTGGAGAATATTTATCTTTCTAACGCAGAGAAAATGCCATTCCAATATTTAAATGATCGGCTTCAGTATTACTTGGCACACGTGAACATGAACAACCAAATTGCGACTGATGCATCGGTATCAAATGAAAAGGCTGGGGCAGGTGTTTTCTCACGTACCCTTGTCTGGTTCTTTTCGGTTACGGTCCCAGATTACACAGCAATATTCATAGAATTATCCACTATTGTACTGGCACTACGGAAACTTCCTTTGGGTGAATCGGAATCAGTCGTATTTACAGATTCTTTTTTCAGTCTGTGCTGCTGTGTCTTCAGGAGCCAACTTAACACTTATGCACGTGTTTCAACAACTCATATCGACGAACATGCAAAAATTGCTGCTCTTATGAATACCAGGCCATTGTGGCATATATCTCAATGAGATGGCGAATGCACTAGCAACATTATCTTTTAGCGGTCCCCTTATCCCGATTTTGCCTGATACGGCTTACACGACAGAAATAAGGTTTAGAAACCTCTGTTTGCATGAATCCAACTGCTACTCATTGAATAAATTTCGAAATTTCGCACATCTTAGATGCTGCTGGAATAGAAAGTGGTGCGCAACACGGCAATTGGATGTTACTTATAAAAGATTGCTTTGCAGAATTCCGAAACTGAATTATTTGCATAAGGTTGGTCTAAAGGCGTCACCTTTATATCAGATTTGCGAGGAAATGAAAACGATAGATCATTTCTTTTTGTTCTGTTGAGGACATTCTTATCAGCGGAAAAGATACCTGCTAGCTCCGCTTGAAAAATTAGGATTATATTTAAATGTGGCAGTAATTTTATTGTTTGGCAGCATAAATGTCATTATAGCCACAGGGACGTCTGCTCTGCGGTATTTGCCTACCTAATTGAAACAAAGCGATTGCCATGTTGAACAGCCCATATATATATATATATATATATATATATATATATATATATATATATATATATATATATATATATATATATATATATTGCTACGGATGTGATGGGTTTATTTACACTGAAAAAAATGTCAGTGCTCTACCGTCACTGCCGAATCACCATTCCTCGAGAGCGTCTTATCTCTTCTTCTTCCTCGCTCTTTCAGTCCGCGTTACATTTTCCACTGGGCCCGAAGAAGCTCACCGAGCAAGTAGAAGCGATCGGTTGTTGTAGGGCTTCAAACAGGCAATGTGCAAAATTTGCGTCTTGCGCGAACGCCGGTTTTGAGCTGTCACTTTCGCAACAGCGTAAGGGATGTCACTTAGGCACTGAGTAATGACGAATGGTCCTGAGTACTTAGAAAGAAACTTCTGGCAAAGTCCCTTCTTTCGAACAGGCGTCCACAGCCAGACCAAATCACCTCTAGCATAAGTCACGGGCGGGTCTTTTGCGTCGTAACGGCCTTTCGCGCCCGCGTGGGCGGAAAGAGTTCGGAGCCGAGCAAGTCGACGAGCTTCTTCGAAGCGACACAAAGTCTGCGTGACAGTGGCGTTTTCGTTCGTCGAAGAAGGAAGTATGGTGTCGAGGAAACTTTGTGGATGACGAGCATAGAGAAGAAAAAAAGGCGTATAACCCGTGACTTCGTGTTTCGCGATATTAAAGGCGTATGTAATAAAAGGTAATACGGCATCCCAGTCCTTGACGATAGTTATAGCGCGAGAACAAAAGGACGATACAGAGACAAGGACACAAAAGACACGAGCGAAAGACACGAGATCTGCTGCGACGTAAATTGAAAGCATGTTGATGATGGTACGATTGGTGCGCTCAATGAGACCGTTGGTCTGAGGGTGGTATGGCGTGGAATGGCAATACTGACACCCACAAAGCCGTAGCAACTCTTCGACTACGTCAGCGGTAAACTGTCGGCCGCGATCACTTATCAACACAAGAGGGGCCCCGTGACGAAGTATGATCGAGTGTAGAAGAAACCATGACACATCAGATGATGTGGCTGAAGCAAACGCCATCGTTTCAGTATACCGCGTCAGGTCATCTACGCACACAATAATCCAGCGGCGGCCGGTGGTAGACTTGGGGAAAGGACCCAGTAAGTCTGTGCCGACTTTTTTGAATGGTGATGTCAGTAGCCTAACCGGCCGCAGTGGGCCGGCAATGGTGTGGTACGTTGTTTGTAGCATTGGCAGACATCACAAGTTGCGACGTAGTGCTTCGCGGTCTTCCAGATTCAAGGCCAGTAAAAACGTTGTCGGACACGGTGAAGCGTTCGGGCAAATCCAAGGGGCCCAGACGTGATGTCATCGTGCATGGCTTGGAATACCGCAAGACGCAGGCATTCTGGCACGACGAAGAGTAGTGTTGAACGATGGCTGGTGTAAGTCTTGCAATATAAAAGGGCGTCATGAATCACGAATGGCGTGGCGCATTTAGAGCCACGAGCCACATCGATTATTGGTTTCAGCGAAGAGTCACGCTGCCACTCGTGATGGAAGACGTCCAAATTTGGGAAGTTAGATGAGATTGCAGCCAGGTAGTTATCGAAATTATCATAATCAAAATTCATAGTCGGAGATGGAAGACGAGATAAGCAGTCGGCACCAGCGTAACACCAACCGCTCGTGTAGGTCAACGAAAAATTATACATATATACATTCTTGAAGCCATAAGACCCAACGAGCCAACCGCCCAGCTGGGTCACGTAGTTTGACGAGCCAACAAAAAGAATGATGATTTGTGATGACCTTGAGTTGCCAGCCGTACAAATAAAGTCTGAACTTTTGGACGGCGAAAACAACCGCAAGACATTCCAGTTCGGTGACCGTATAATTTTCTCCGCCTTAGTGAAAGTATGGCTTGCATACACCACGACGTGCTGGCGACTGTCGTAGTACTGAACTAGCATGGCACCAACACTAACACCACTAGCATCTGTATGCAGTTCCGTGAGTGCCTCCGGGTCGAAATGGTGCAAGAGGGGCCCGGAAATAGGCAAATACTTCAGCTGCTCGAAAGCAGCCTCACACTCTACGGTCCATCGAAATGGGGCGTTTTTGCGGAGCAACTCTGTCAGGGAATGAGCAAGCTGGACGAAGTCTTTGATAAACCGAAGAAAATGAAAACACAGGCCCACGAAGCTACGGAGATCCTTGACAGACGTCGGTTGCTTGAAGTCTCGGACAGCACTGATTTTGTGCGGGTCTGGTCGTATACAGTCCCTGTCAACTAGATATCCAAGCACAAGGGCTTGACGCTAACCAAAATGACACTTCTTTGTGTTTAAAACGAGACCAGCTTGTTTGACGCAATCTAGAACAACGCTAAACCGATGGTTGTGCTCGTGGAATGTCTTGCCAAAAATAATTACATCATTAAGATAACACATACATATCTCTCATTTGAGACCGTGAAGGATGGAGTCCATGAATCGCTCGAAGGTAGCTGGGGCATTGCATAAGCCGAACGGCATAACGTTGAATTCAAATAACCCATCAGGCGCGACAAAAACAGTCTTCTCTTTGTCAGACGGATGCATTGGTGTTTGCCAGTATCCAGACCTTAGGTCGACAGACGAATAGTATGCGGCCGAGTGCAGACATTCAACAGCATCGTCGATGCGTGGTAGCGGATACACGTCTTTTCTTGTGACGGCGTTGAGAAGGCGGCAGTCTACACAAAATTCGCCAAGAGTTGTCTTTATTTTTTACCAATATAACAGGAGCTGCCCAGGGACTGCTTCACTCTTCAATAACGCCTTTCTGCAGCATGTCGTTGACCTGATCGGCGATCACTTGCCTCTTTGACGGGGATACGCGATAGGGTTTCTGGAGTATCGGTGTAGCATCTCCCGTGTTGATGCGGTGGTGCATACGGGATTTGGGCAACATGGAACAACGCTTGTTTTGAGCGAAAACAGACTCCCGTGTAGCGTGTAAGTACCTCCTCAAGGACATTCTGCTCGGAAGAAGGCAACGACTCATTGATCATACGTTTAATCTCGGCTGAGTAGTTGGGCACAGTCTGACTAATGGCTGGACACTCTGAGACCATTCTGACGTCAATTATGGCCTGCTCCTCGAACGTTCCCAGTTTAAATCCAGCTGGTAGAACAACAGGCTCTGAGGCTGCGTTGAGCGCCCACAAGCAAGCATGTCCGTCGATGGCTGTAAGGACAGACCGTGGGACCAGCACATTCTTCTTGATGGTGTTTGCATGATCAGGCTCCACGAGTCCAGTGCAGGGTCCTGAGCGGACATGAGAAGAGCATACGGGTACAAACACTGCTGTCCGACCAGGGATCGTCACATCTTCAGACAACGAAAGAGCATCGATGGGCAGAGTCGGTAAATCGTCCATTATTTCAGCGGGCAACGTACTTTGTAGAAGAATCTCTCCACTTCCACAGTCAAGCGTAGTGCCGCATTCATGAAGAAGGTCTATCCCTAAAATTACGTCATGAGTTGCGCGAGCCAGTACAGTGAATTCCACTCGGAAATTTCGTCCACCAATCATGAGTACAACTGAACAAATACCAACAGGGCATAACGCTTTGCCTCCAACTCCACGAAACGTTTACTTACGATGTGAAGATAACTTTGTGACCCAAGAAACGATGTTTGAAACGAAGGCTCATAACCGAAACAGCAGCACCAGTGTCTACAAGAGCAAGAGTATCTACACCGTCTATACACACACGCACTTTGTTCATCAACATCACAGCAGCAGGAGGAATTGGCAAACTGACCGTCCCGCGACCACACCTCTATCGGTCGCACCAGTTAGTTTCCCAGCTGATACGGCGAAGGTGGCCGACGACGCGGAGACGGCAACCAGCGGGACCGTGTCGGAGGCGGCGTCAGGCTTCGCTCGGAAGCGGGGGACTCGCTGTGAAATTCGTTAGGTCATTGCTGTCGAGGACGGTGATCGGCCGGGTGAGAGGTCCTGGTTTCTTGCATACAAGGCGCGTGCGTCGAAAAACGTGGCGGCACAGGCTTTTCGTACATACAAGCCGGATACGTCAAAAAACGTGGCGGTGCAGGCGGCCGTCTAGGACAGAAGCGCGAAATATGCCCTGCGAGACCACATTACATTAGCTTACATTAGCTGGAGCAGAGGTGGCAGAAGTACGCGGAGACGGGTCGTGCTCCGCAGGAACATTTTGTGATGACGCATAGTACTCTTCTGGTAGAGACCTGGTTGACGATGGTCGGAGGTCCGCAGCGGCACGTCGAGATGATGACATCTGGTAATGGCCACGACCCGTCGGGGAAAACGGAAGTCGCGGGGTAAAATTGGCAGTTTCTGTGCGTGGTCGGTTTCCGACGTGGCGCTCTCGCATCCAGTAGGGAGGCGGTTCGGGGCACGCGGCGAACGAGCATTGGTGGTGAACGTCGCCTGCTTGAAGCCATACGAGCTCTTCTCGAACTACCCGACGTACGAGGAAGGGAATGTCTTCGCAAGTGGTGACGTTCGTACTTGCGACAGTGGGAACATTGTCCAAGTGCCTGAACTTTGGTAGATTTCTCCGGGTCTTCAACGCCTCGAATGCGCGACACTGCTGCCTGAAAATCGAAGGAGTGTTCAAGTTTTTTTTATCAAAAAATTGTACACGTCCTCGGCGATGCCATTTAACAAATGACCGACTTTGTCTTCGTCAGACATATTTGCGTTGACAATCCCACAAAGCCTCAATACTTCTTTAATGTACGTTGTGCACGTCTCGCCGGGCAACTGAGCCCTACGTGACAGCGTTTGCTCAGCTTTCTTTTTCATGAAACTCCTGTCCCCAAAGCAAGCCTTCAGTTCCTTAACAAATATACCCCAAGTGGGGAGGACATGTTCATGGTTCTCAAAGCAAAGCAAGGCTGTCCCGGCAAGGCAGAATACTACGTTCACGAGCTTCACCGGTACGCCCCATTCGTAGTAGCGGCTCACTTTGTCGAAGTGTTTCAGCCAAGCGTCCACGTCTTCGTAAGTTTTATCTGAGAAAATTCGTGGCTCAGGTGCCTAGTAGTCTGGTTGTCGAGGTCGACGGCCACCTTGTGCCGTGTTCGAGGCACTGGTGGATGCAGCAGCGTAGTAAAACAATGGGATTGCTGTGTCGTCGTTCATGCTGATGTTGTCCGGGGGTAGGCCAGCTAAGCGTCTGCTTCTTCGAAGAACTTCTGCAACGGGGTCCAGGATGGCAAGTTACCCAGCACCGCTCCACCAAAGCTGTTACGGATGTAGTGGGTTTATTTACACTGAGAAAAGTGTCAGCGCTCTACCGTCACTGCCTAATCACCATCCCTCGAGAGCGTCCCATCTCTTTTTCTTTCTCGCTCTTTCAGTCCGCGTTACAATATATATATATATATATATATGTATATATAAATATATATATATATATATATATATGTATACATATATATATATATGTATATATAGTGTCATGACCAAGAAAGACGCCGGCGCTTCGGCACGCGGGTAGCTAGAGAAAAGAAGAGAAGGACGAAGAGCAGAATAAGCACAGCAGGCCAAGGATCGGGTGTTGTCTCTTGTTCTCTGTCTCGCTCATCACAATGGCGCAGTCGACGAAAAAGTCTTACGTCCCGGCTTCGTCATCCAAGACAGCCGTGATAAGTGCTGCTTGAGGACGGCGTCAAGGCCTCCTCGGCAGATGTTCACCTGCCGTCAGTGCCAGCACCGTTCGGGGACGGCGTCAAGGCCTCCTCGGCGGTGGCAGTACACAAGGGACGCTGTCCACGCGTTCTTGGCTATGGATTCTGCCGTCAGCGCAAGCCGACAAGTGAACCCTCTGCGGGAAGCCACCGTTACGTGTCTTCGTGGTTCGTCGGCATCGCGGGCTTCTCCATATAGGAACGCCGTTCACGCTTTCTTGGCAATGGGGTCCCACCCGCCGCTTCAGCCACCTTTCAAACCGCGATTGGACGGCGTCCAGGCCTCTCCTGGGGTTGTAGGGCATGACCTTATTGACACCCTGCCACCGTTTCACGGCAGGGATCCGCACCGGATCCTGTCCTTTGGGAATTATGCTCACGCTTCCCATGGCCTACATTCCCATTGCTGCACTCTTTCAACAAACAAGCCGCCACGGAACGCCGTCCAGGCTTCCCTACTCGTCGACCTCACCGAGGTGAATGCAGCAATCGCGTCTTACTCAAAGACCACAATCATTGACTCTTCAGTCTTAACGCCCGACAGTACCGCGGACTTGCGGCGTACCATCGCGCTACTACGCGTCGAGACTAACGAACTGACAGCGTTGATCGCCGAGCGAGCTCCTACACTGTTGCCAGCATTGTGTGACATTAAAGCAGTGTTGGATGTAGCTGCCTCATACGACATTGAGGCAAGCACACCCGAGCAATGCAGGGAGCTTCGGTCTTGTCTGATCGAGCTCTCACACCAGCTCGACTGCTTCGCGTCGATGGTCTCTGCATTACCACCTGCCACCTCACAATCACCAGCCATCAGCAAACTACCGGAATTCCACGGGGTCCGGAACGACGCCGACAGCTGGGTGGCAACCGTCAACGCGATTGCGATGCGTGAGGCCTGGACGGAATCTCAGAAATGCACCGTGGCTGTAGACCGTCTTCGGTAAGGTGCAGCGGCATGGCACCGGTATGAAGGTTGGAAGCAGCAGTTATGGGCGGAGTGGAGCTTCAAGCTCATAGCTGCCTTCAGCCGGACACTCTCCGATCTCCCTTCCACCACCCAGTCCAACCTGACCGGTACCGAGGATGGAGCTCAAAAAGGGTTCATCTCGAGGCTTCAGCTGAGCACTCCAGTTCCCCACATGAGCTTCCACACTCCTCGCTGGTACCGGAACCAAATTTGTGTCAGACATCGGCCACCCGTCCTCTTTCGTGAGGGGTCATACAGGGGGGCACGGGGTAGCTTGACCCTCTGGACCCCCTGTAACAAGAAGAGACAGAGATGGCAGCACAGAGGCTCCTGCGTCAAATCATGATGGCTGGGCATCGCAGCCTGTCCAGAACGCCGACGGCAATGAAGACGAGTGCCCCAAACTGTGCCAATAGAATTACCTGCTAAGCGTGCTGCGAGTGCCACGAGATAGCCATGGTCACCGACCAGAGTGTTCGACAGCCCCGCAAGGCGTGTGAGCGCGTCCACGAGAGGGACCTCACAGACGCAGCCAATATGAAGACAGCTTCACAGAATGTCCTGCCGCAGATTGCAACACCGGCCGTGAATTATGTTTTCTGCCACACATCGCAGAAGTTGCGTACCCACTCTCGACACCAGTCAAGGCACCTAGCGCGTCTTTTGGGATACGCTTTCGGCAATCCTCGTCCGGCATTTTACGTCAGCCGCTGATTTCGCGGCCCGTCCGAAACGCGCTGTCAGGTGCATGTTTGGCTGCTTTCCACAGAGAGCCTCTGCATGGCCGAGACCTACCAAAACGATGCAGCCAGTCTCGACCTCCCGATAGATTTGTGGCAGACTCCGGCACCCAGTTCCAGCGTGGCCGAGGCCGACCTCCGAGATGCAGCCAGTATCGACCACCAGATCTGCTTCTGGCAGATACCCGGACCAAATCGCAGCCCGGCCGAGAGCGTCGGCCGCAACGGGGCAGCCAGTGCCGGCCGCCTCAGTCCACAGCACTTTTTCAAGGGGCATCGTGGTGTGCAAAAGAGCGACCAGCTCGAGGCAGCCAGTGCCGTCCACCAGAAACGCTTTCCCAAGACCGTCGTTCCATGTTGCAATGAGGTCCAGGCTGACTACCACGATGCAGCCAAGCCCGCCCCCCAAAAGCTTTGCCGCCAGCTTCGCGCCGGCGAAGTCATGGCCGAGTGTCATGACCAAGAAAGACGCTGGCGCTTCGGCGCGCGGGATGCTAGAAAAAAGAAGAGAAGGACGAAGAGCAGAATAAGAATAGCTGGCCTGGGATCGCGTGTTGTCTCTTGATCTCTGTCTCGCTCATCACAATATATATGTATATATACATATTGTTACGAAGAGTGGAACGGCAGCTGTGGGCCATGGGCAGGAAAGCGTGAGGAAGAAGAGGCAGAATAGAACAGTTTACTCAATTTCGGTGAGTGCAGCTCTGACAACCTCCGAACAATCTCGTGCCTTAGCAGTGTTCCACACATTACCACCGCCGCATTTAAAACTCCTCAAATTAGTGTGGGTCCCAGGTCTCGGCGGATTACAATGAAATGAATGGGCAGATGCTTTGGCACAAGCATCACTGGATGGAGCAGTAATTTCAGTACTACCCGAGTTAGAATACTTATCAGCGGTTAGATATAGGAAATTCGTTATTTTTACACATAGTTTAGAAAATATCACACAATGGGCAGATTATCAGCACCTCAAATTTCCATGGAAAGCCAAGTGGAGTCCGTCAAAAAAAATTGAAATTATAATCTCCAGGTTCTGGTGCCGTGCCCCCCCATTAAATTTTTATTTACAGAGAGCTGGTCCGACACTTTCCCCCCTTTGTCCATTTTGCAAAGAATTAGAAACTATTGAACATTATTTTGGCTCATGCCGTAACTATGCAATAATTAGGGAACAACTTTTAGATATTCCATTTGCGAAGCTAGGTTTAAGTTTAACGACAGTAAATGTTCTAAATTTTTGTGCCTCTGTTTTGGGAAATTGCCACAAAGATGTATTCGATGCGGTGTGTAATTTTATTTAGGACTCTAAACGTTTTTCAACATAAAGTCCATGTTAACAGGTACTCAAAGAAAACCGGGTCGGAAAGTAATTTTCAAATCTGGATAAGTCCGTGACATACCAAATAATCGGGTTTGGCGAAACCAACTGTCTAGTCGGCTCCCAAAATCAAGTTATAGCTATTAGTGTCTACTTTCTTGTTGATTCTTTTTTCTCACTATCTAAATCTTTGGTTTGTTTTTTTAACATACTGTCTTGATTGATTGATTGATTGATTGATTGATATGTGAGGTTTAGCGTCCAAAAACCACTATATGATTATGAGAGACGCCGTAGTGGAGGGCTCCGAAAATTTACACCACCTGGGGTTCTTTAACGTGCACCCAAATCTGAGCCCACGGGCCTACAACATTTCCGCCTCCATCGGAAATGCAGCCGCCGCAGCCGGGATATGAACCCGCGACCTGCGGGTCAGCAGCCGAGTAGCTTAGCCACTAGACCACCGCGGCGGGGCTTAACATACTGTCTTCACTATACAACTCCCTTCACTTCTTTTTTTTATCGTTGTAAGCAATAATGCAGTTATCGTCAATATGAGACTCTATGTTCTCTTGGCTAATGCCCCGGAGGGGGTATGAGCCATGAATTAGAGGCTACAAAAAACAAACAAACAGCTTGCCCGACGAACGGGTGTTGTGTCTGTCTCGCTTATTACAATGGCGCAGCCGTTCGACGAACCTGTGTGCGACGACCTGCGTGAAGAAATCGTCCTACGGAGCGGACGCACTCTCCAGGAATCCGACCTGGCCACCGCGGGTACCGAAGCCAGCGTGCTGCTTACAGGCGTCCTTGCCAAACCACAAGGTGACTTCACTGACTTAGCTTCGCAAACTGCCTCCTTGCCCAGGGACGCCGTACACGCTCCCTTGGACTTCGTCTCAGGTATCATCCCTGGAGCAACGTCAGTACCGTCGCCAAAAGAAAGGTGTAATTCCTCGCCTGTAGCCGCCAGCGAACTCTGCACGGTTCTGCAGGCCATCGATACTTCGAGCCAGCGTCTTGCAGACGCCACCGTCACCTTCTCAGCAGCCTGTGCATGCACCACGTTGCCTCCTCCGTGTATGGCAGAAATTCCTGATTTTAATGGCGTTGATCAAGACCCAACCGTCTGGCTGGATGAAATCCATTCGTTGGCCCGTCGACATGCATCGACAGACGACGTGACGCTATCGCTAGCCGTAAGCCAACTGTGCCAGTCCGCCAAAGCGTGGCATCAATACGATGGCTACAAGTACAAATCCTGGAGTGACTGGACTACAGCCTTCGTCACGGCCTTCCCACCACTTCCATCCGCATACGACGACCATTTTATGCGCATGCCATCGCGTCGGCAGGCTCCATCGGAAGATTCCCGTAAATACGTCTACGATAAGCTCGGGCTTCTCGACAAATGTGGCATTACATGAATCTCTCCGGCTGCACGCCAGTATGTCGTTGATGGCTTGGCTGACCCTACCCATGCTGCATCTTATCTTGCCAGTCACCTGAATCGTGACTCCAGGTTTTCGCTCAAAGGGCAGTCGAACTTCAGCAAAAGTCTCGTCGTCGGCTTAGCTTGGACACATTACCGACTGTCCGTTTGACTTACGCCTCCACACGGCACGGATGCTTCAAGTGCGGTCACATTGGCCACAACGCCAAGGAGTGTCGTCAACCTTTCCAGACACGAATCCACTATCAAGCCTGTCAAACTCCTCGGATGTCCATTCATGTTGAGAGAATAGGTGACCTAAGTGCTCTGGTGGATACCGGTGCGGAACGAACGGCGCTACACCGTCTTGCTCCGCACACAATCCGACTGTGGACGCAACCTCCCCTCTGCGAACTTGGAGGAAGTGCTATGTCAGTCGGAATGCTCGACATTTCAGTGCGGACGGCAACGTGCACTAAAGTTCTTCCAGCCATTCCCGTCTTTGAAGACCTCCCTGCCGACATGATCCTTAGGGCTGACTTCTTGCTATCTGATGACATTGAGCTCACCATAAATCGCGGCCACGTCAAGCTCCGGTCTTCGACAGCTGGGACTACCACCACAACCCTGCCACAACCGACAGGTGAGCCGTCCACTCCGCCTACGTTGTCTTCTATATTGGCTCGCCATCAGCCAGTAGACGCTAACAATACAGCAGAACTGCCAGGCACTAATTCGCTGCTCCATCGCATACCAACGGGAGATCATCCGCCAATATGCGTACCACTGTGACGACACGCTGAACGAGAACGGGCAGTGATCACAGAACAAGTAGACGAAATGCTTGCCGCGGGCATTACTAGGCCGTCGTCGAGTCCGTGGGCAGCGCCAGTCGTCCTTGTTCGCAAGAAAAACGCATCACTATGCTTCTGCGGCAGCTACAGGCAGCTCAATAAGTGTACAGTGCCTGACTCTTACCCTTTACACCGCATTGATGACGCTGTTGATACAGTACGTCACTGCAAGTTCTTTTCATCGCTTGATTTACGCGCATGGTCCTGGCAGAATAACGTCGCGGAGGAAGATCGATGTAAAACGGCCTTTCGCATACCTTTCGGTTTGTATGAATTCAACCGCATGCCGTTTGGACTAAGAATGGCTCCTAGCACTTTCCAGCGTGCGATGAATTCAGTGCTCGGACCATTGAAAAACCAAGCCTGTGTGGTATACTTAGACGTCATCCTGGTCGTTGGCAGGACGGAGAATGAACACCTTCGCAGTTTGGACAAAGAACTACACAGACCCTATGCGGCAGGGTTTCGTTTGAACAAAGAGAAATGCCAGTTAGGGGTGTCCAAGATTTCGTACCCGGGACATAATATATATCTTGTCGGGATTCAGCCACTCCCGGAGCGAAAAGCTGCCGTGTCGCAGTATCCCACACCAACCTGCTTGAAGCAGGTTCAGTCATTTCTGGGTATGGTGTCGTATTTGCGAAGGTGTATTCCCCACTTCGCTTCGATCGCAGCTCCCTTGAGCGGTCTTCTTTAAAAAGACGCGCGGTTTGAATGGGGCGTCTCACGAGAAAATGCTTTTCGAGCTATAAAACAAAAGCTCAATTGTTGCCCCATACTAGGTCACTTCAATGAAGACTGGTCCACTGAAGTGCACACTGATGCCAGCCAAGTCGGCCTAGGAGCTGTGTTAGTGCAGCGTGATCCAGATGGCGTGGAACATGTGGTCGCTTAAGCCAGCCGTAAACTTTCAGACACCGAGCGCCACTATCACTCCAACGAGCTTGAATGTCTTGCGGAGGTATGGAGCGTTGATGAGAAGTTTCGACATTATTTTTTCGGGCGTAAATTCACTGTTGTGACTGATAATGCTGCTATAGCATGGATGTTCTCCAAGCAGCAACATAAGCACAAATTTGCCCGGTGGATCATCACGCTGCAAGAATACAATTTCGACGTGCGCCACCACGCCGGGGGGCTAAACAAACGTCGCCGATGCACTCTCACGGAACCCCCTTGACTGCGCGCAACAAACCAGGCAAACCCACTTTTTTTTCGCCCAGATAAATATAAACTGAGCCCAACAAGAGGATAAAGATTTGGCATCCAGTACTTTTCACAGTACTTTTGTGATGCGCAATGCCACATTGTACCGGTGTCACTGGCGAGCAGACTGATCCGAAGAATGTTACCTCCTGGTGAACCCGAAATCCCCCAGGTCAGAAATATTACGAGCCATTACGAGCCAGAAGGCGGACACACCGGCCAACGAGCCACACTCCGGAAACTACAAGAACTTTTTGGTGGCCGAAGATGCAAAGTAGCGTCCATTCTTATGTCGCCAGTTGCAAAATTTGCCAGCAGTTTAAGCGATTGCCTGGGTGTCAATCTGGATTACTAACACCAATTCAGATACCCGCAACAGTTTTCCACACAATTGGCATTGATTACATGAGACCTCTACCCACCACGACTGCAGGAAATTGTTACGTCATTGTAGCAGTAGACTACCTGTAAAAATACGTGGAAGTGGAGGCCGTGCCATCTCTTGCATCCACTTACCTAATCGACTTCCTCAAGCACCGATTTGAATGGAGACGTGGCTTACCAAAAAAGTTAATATCTGATCGGGCTACAACGTTTCGTAGCGGGGAACCTAAAAAGTACCTTTGCATGGCAGGCGTGCAGCACCATTTCGCATCCGCGTTTCATCCTCAAGCAAACGGTCTTACTGAGAGAACCAACCAGAGCATCCAGGCACGACTTGCTCCATATGCGAAGGCAGGGAAAAAAGGAAAGGCCGACTGGGACGTCCACCTTCCGTCAGCCGCTTTTGCGATTAACACGGAACTGCAGACGTCTACCGGGGAAACGCCCTAAGAAATTGTTTTTGGGAAACTACAACAGCTGAAAGCGGTCCTCAGTTTGGGTGCTCCCATTATAATTCCACGTGCCAACGATCGCAAAGCGGCCTGTCAGAAGATCCGAACTGAGGTGATCAGAAAAGCCACCCACACACAAGAAAATCAAAAGCACCACTATGACAGACGCCGTAGACCCGCTCCTGCTTACAACATTGGTGACGAGGTCTGGGTGCAAAGGTGCACCAGCGGGCCTGGCAAGAAGCTACTCCCTAAGTTCGACGGGCCATTCATAATTAGTCAGCGTGTAGGAGAAAATACCTGGCATGTGAACACCTCAGATGCGAGCTTCACTCTCGATAAACGCAAAAGAAACAATTTTGCCATGCATGTGTCGCGCTTGAAAAAAGCAGTCGGACCGCTGCAGGTGCAATGAACTGTGATTTCTTTTTTTTCATTGTCAGGTCCGCAGTGTGGCCGAATGTAACGAAGAGCGGCGCGGCAGCTGTGGGCCATGAGCTGGAAAGCGAGGTAGAAGAGGCAGAATAGAACAGCTTGCCCGACGAATGGGTGTTGTGTCTGTCTCACTTATTACAATATATATATATTCGTTTTAGACCCACCATTACCTCTGCCTCAAATCGCATCTGATAGCCTGCATACCCTGCTCAGATAGCCTGATACCCTGCTCAGATATACTCCTTTTTGAATTTTGGCTTTTCTTTCTATATAATACTTTTCTCAGTCCAAAATTACTCTGTGATTGAAAAACCATAAGCCTTTTACTTAAGATCCTGCCGCCCGGTTGTTGACTGATCCCCCATTGTGGGTGTGCGCCAGATTAACAAGGACCATAATCATCATCATCATCATCATCTGCGCCAGCGAGTTGGGATTTTACATTTAGGGTGATATTGGCAGTGCCAATTTTGGTGGGAATGGAATATACATGCACACCAGGACCAGCAACTATCCAATCGCCCTGGAGTTGATGCGAGGAAATTTCTCCTGTTTCTTCAGCATGAATGTGGAGCCAGAGACGTTTTGCATGGCCCTTTCATCCAACTGTATGTGCTTCAGTGAACCAAGGTGGAAAGTTGGCATTTTGGTATTCCATGTTTAACATGGGTAAGAGCGAACTGAATGTGACTACACAAATACAAGACACACACATGCACACACATACACTTTAAGCAAAGAGCGAGTAAAAAGGGTGTCTTTTTGTTCCACAACAATGAACGTCACCTATATTGCGTTCCGTCCTTGACCTATCGCCCCGCGCTCGGTACATTCCGGTCACAATCGACATGCCCATTATCATGGTTGCATTGCGTTCACGTTAGAAAAATGCCCAGCACCGAGTTTTCAAGAAAGAAAGCGCACGCAAGCGTGATGACGATTGTTAGTGTGGCACGAAAAAGACACCCTTTTTACTCGATATTTTTTAGAGTGGAGCGCTCCAATCAACAGATTATTTTTTTGATCACAACACTACCTAGAGGGCACAACGATGAGCACAACTCCTGCGCAGAAGTAACCGCAACATTATTGCGCATCGTAATGGACACCAAAAAATCAAATTCCTTTGTCAGCGCGATAGAAGGCATACTAACACACCTTTCCCCCAACTTTTCAATTTCTCCTGCGTTTATTATCTCGCGTTTAAGCTGATTCTTATTTCTTGGCAAAACTCCGCACGTGTCGAACAGGGGCATACAAGCACACTTTTTACAATGTATTCCTAATAACCACATTGCCCCGTTTTTTCTATTGTAATGATGCTTACGCAGCCGGTCATTCAAGAAAAGAGCAGTTTGTACGACGTAGCAGCGATCACAAGATAGCAGCAGGCATTACAAGACACACTCAGTGCACTCAACAAACTTAATTTTGTGATTAGTTTAGCACCGCGATTTTCATTTGCATACTCGTCGTAATATTGTACAACCTTTCCAACTTGTTTGGAGTGGAAAAAGCACGCGCACTTTGGCCCGCTGGGCAAACTTTCTGAGATTATGTAAAACCGCGTGTACCTAAGGTAACACCCTCGTGCGATTCTCCTGCTCAAATAATTTCGCCGCATTTCGGTTTTTGTTTTTGCTGTTCCTTCAAATGCATTCAACTACGGAGACAAGCAAAGCCTGGGGAACCCGGCATCCAGCAACCTCTTCCTTTGCTGATAGAAACTGAATTGGACCGTATGGTGACACAACTTCGTTAGGGCATTGTTGAGGCAATGCTTCGTAAGTGCTCTCTTAACTAATTTGGAATGTGCCGACTGGTAGGAAAGAAGGGGTGTACTTGCGCGAGGTTCATAATGCCAACAGGTATGATCGCAGTCGAACGACAGGTGAAGGTCCAGAAACCTCATGGTGCCATTTGGCGGAAGCTCATGCGTCACCTCTAAGGGCTAAGGACAATCCTTGATTGCTGGTAAAAGGCCACTGAACTTAGCAACTAGTCGCTCGGTAGGACAATTCACAAAAAACAAGAAATCATCTACATATCAATAAGTTCTAACTACCTTAGTACCGTTCACCCTTTCTCACAACTTCACAAAAAGCTTAGCTAAAAACAAGTCACTCAGTCGAGGAGCAAGGAAAGAACCAATGCAGATGCCTCTTTTCTGCGGCTGTGCACAATCCTCCCATAAAATAAAGGTAGACTTAAAGTAGCACGTCAGAAGTTGTAAGAAATGCCTACAAGAAAGACCAACCTCGTTTTGAAATATTATTACACCATATTCATCAATGTCTTTTTCAACAGACCGTAACAAATCTTCATACAGAATAGAGTAAAACAAATCTTTTACGTCAATTGAAAAGGCTTGAAGGTGTACGTCATGGTTGATGTTTTTTTTTATAATAACCTCTTTCGAATTCCTGAAAAGTACAGGGTCACAGATAGGTAAAATCACAAGCTTTCTTGCAGAAACGACGCTGCTTGTTTTCGCCAAGTGTCGCGTTCAGAGAATATATCTCTGAATGGCACATCTACTTTATGTGTCTTTGCCGTAAAAAACACTGCTAAACAATCGCGCGTTTCCTTCTCAATAATTCTGATCAATTTATCTAGCTTCAACTGCTTACACAGCTCCTTAGCCTCACTTCTCATTTTTGGAAGACGTACTATATTGCGACTGTCAAATACCGCAGAGAAGGCTTCGCCAGCCGTTTCGTGCTACTGAACAAAAAAGAATACGGTGAATTCGCCTCTTTGTCCGCAGGCAACACACACAACGATTTATCGACCAAATAGGAGCCAACGCGCTTAATATAGAGTTTTGAATCGGTCGTCTTACATCGAGAGACGACGTCAACAGCTGCTGAGACGATGCGACCTGCTTCCTTTTGTGGTACATCCTTTGAGATCTGTCTAGCCAAAGACAACAATTCATGGCGTGACTGTTTAGTTTCGATCGCAAACTTCGGCCCTAAAAAGAGGGCCTTCTTGAGCGGTTCTGGTAGTTACACGCCCTCAGACATATGAACAGGATTTTTGGGTGCAGAAGTCTTCGCGGGAAGACGCGTCCCGAGATACGCCAGCTCCGGCTGCCATAAAAATTCAGTAGTCTTTTTAATTAGCTTAAGGTATTCCTGAAGAAATTTCTGAAGGTTCCAGCCTTCCGTTCGCATCAAATTTGCAGCTCCAGATACAGGTGGTACCACCGCACTTGCCTTTGTCATTCAGACTTGAGTATCTTGCAAATCCTCAAAGCATGTCCCGTCGATGGCAAGAATCCGTAGACCAGAGTAGTGAGCTCAAGTAAACCCCTCCTTCCCTACCACTCGGCACGTTTCAAATTAGTTAATAGGGCGAATACGAAGCTTTGCTTCAAGAATGCCCTAACGAAGTTGTGTCACCATACGGTCCAATTCAGTTTTGATCAGCAAAAGAAGAGGTTGCTGGATGCCGGGTTTCCCCAGGCTTTGCTTTCCTCCGTAGTTGAATGTATCTTGAGGGACAGCAAAAACAAAAACCGAAATGCGGCGAGATTATTCGAGCAAGAAAACCGCACGAGGATGTTACCTTAGGTACACGCGGTTTCACATAATCTCAAAAAGGTTGCCCAGCGGGCCAAAGTGCGCGTGCTCTTTTCAGCGCCAAACAAGTTGGAAAGGTTGCACAAGATTACGACGAGAAATGCAAACCAAAATCGCGGTTGCAAAACTAATCACAAAATTAAGTTTGTTGAGTACGCTGAGTGTGTCGTGTAATGCCTGCTGCTATGTTGTGGTCGCTGCTACGTCGGACAAACCGGTCGTTGCTTGAATGGCCGGCTGCGTGAGCATCATTACAATGGAAAAAAATAGGGCAGGTGGGTTCTTAGCATTACATTGTAGAAAGGGTGCTTGTATGCTTCGGTTCGACACGTGCGGGGTTTTGTCAAAAAATAGGAATCAGCTTACACGTGAGATAATAGAGGCAGGAGCGATTGAAAAGTTGGGAGACAGGTGTGTTAGTATGCCTTCTATCGCGCTGACGAAGAAGGAATTGGATTTCCTTGATGTCCGTTATGATGCGTAGTAATGTTGAAGTTACTTCTGCGCATGAATGGTGCTCATCGTTGTGCCCTATGTGTAGTGTTGTGATCACAAGGATGAACTGTTGAAAGTAGCGCTATGTGTGTGTGTGTGTGTGTGTGTGTGCGCGCGTGTGTGTGTGTGTGTGTGTGTGCGTGCGTGCGTGCGTGTGTGTGTGTGTGTGTGTGTCCTTTCTTTGTGATTTTGATTGATATGTGGGGTTTAACGTCCCAAAACCACTATATGATTATAAGAGACGCCGTAGTGGAGGGCTCCGGAAATTTAGACCACCTGGGGTTCTTTAACGTGCACCCAAATCTGAGCACACGGGCCTACAACATTTCCGCCTCCATCGGAAATGCAGCCGCCGCAGCCGGGATTCGAGCCCGTGCCCTGCGGGTCAGCAGCCGAGTACCTTAGCCACTAGACCACCGCGGCGGGGCTTTCTTTGTGTATTCGTAATCAGTGTGCTCTTACCCTTCTTAAACATTCAGTGAACCCACCTGTTACGTTCTGCCACTCGTATGTCAATTGTGCAGAATAGACAGGGGGCACTGTACGTTATACAACTAATTTTTTGGCTCTCTCTCCGCACGGTATTTTCACTGTTCGTTTCTCTCTGTAGGGTGAAGGACTTCCCTCGGATGGCTCGTTGCGGGTGCAGCAAGCTGGCAGCTCTCTTTGGGTGTGGTACATGGCCTCGCCACTGCTTCTTAGAGGCAATCTCGGGTTGAAGGTCATGGTGCAGCGACGCATGGTCCGAATGCGAGCGACGCGATGACAAGCAAACATATCTTGTTTCCCGTGACCGTCCGAGAGGGCCGTGGCGGCCGATTCTCAAATAATTTTGATGACCAGCGCTGCGTTCTTGTCTTGCTGAGTGTCGAAAGATGGCACATAACCGTCAGGGCTACAACATCGATAGATCTCGAGCGTAGTATGCCAATCCGCTGTCGCTTCTAGTCTTCGGCACCGCGTGCCAGCGGGCACGTGGTGCAGATTTTGCAAACAACTTCGCAATAAATCTGCGCAGCGAAAGATCGCTGACATCTTCTGAAGAAGAGAGAGAGAGCACTGGTGAGAAAAGGTGGCAAGGCATGCTGAAACTGTTCAAACACTGGTATAAAGATTAGGTCAGCCCTAAAGGAGTTGCATAAGTTTGCAGTAAACAGATTGGCTGACAGAATGTTAAGACCAACCAGCAGTGGTCACTCCCCTTTTCTTTGTTTACTGCAAGAGAAAAACACTGCATGAAATTCGGTTCGTTTCAATCTAGGCTGCAATTATTTGACTGATATATCAGTAAAGCTCCGTACAATGTTACTTTCGTCTGGGCCGTAACCGCGTGGTGGTCAATGAGTGAGGTGGGACTCTTTGTATGTAGCAACAGTCCTCTAGGCTCTGACTTAAGAGAGGTAAATAGAAGAGTAAGACGATGTTTACATCTATGTTGTCAGTTTGCTTCTGCAAGGAGTAAATACCTGACTGTAATATTTGGCAACAATATACTCTTAGGTTTTCAATATCTCCAACCTGCCTCCTACTTCATGAACGCCGACAGTTATCTCCTTGACGAGAATTCGATATTTCTCAAGAACACAACACGAACAAACACAACTCGGGCAGTCGACAGGATCGGCGAGCTCTGCAACATCATTCACTGGACCAGCGCTGAGAAGAAGTCTGAGACATCCAACGGTCACCAGCTGAAACTTGAGACGATCCCACAGAAACGAACTCCGCATCGGGGAGGAGATCAAGGAACGGCAGAACATTCAGGAACAGGTGAACAGGGTTTCTCGCGTTCTTCTTAAGTTGGCAAGGCTGCTTGTGTTTAGACCAAATGGTGAGGACACGCAGAAGTGCAGAAAAAATAGTCTAATAACAAGAAAGATGCGATTGTGGCGAAAATAGTTCGGAGTCGAGAACCATTATTAGATGGAATCCTTAATTTTTATGAGCCAAATAAGGCGAAAGCGCCTATTGAGAGGCAATAATTTATAGAGCAGGCATGTCAGATATTGCCAAATTAGGTGATACAAGAACTCTTGAACGTGAAATTCAAAGATTTAATCTCCAAAGTGAGTACTAAAAGTTATTGCAAAATAGAAAATATCCTGAACGCCTCATCGGCACGTTGTTCAATTCTGGGTCAGATACGGGTGATTCAAGGCGACTGCGTTTCGATTCTATCCAGCAACGTTCAAAAGTGCGCAAAGGGTTTTGGCTGCCCAGTGACGCTGATGTACCGTTATGGTTCGAGAAGGTCGAAAAACGTTTTGCGACTTACCGGATTCCGCACGAAAGTCACGTGCATTTGGGTTACGCTAGCTCTAACTGAAGGCGTTCGTTTTCTACTGAGCAACCTTAACCCCGAAGAACGTGCAGATTACGAGTCGGTTAAGATGGCAGGGCTGACGGAAGTGAAGCTTTCTCTGGCAGCGTATCTTTAAAGGTTTGAGAAGGCAGTAAAGTGGAAGGAGGTGACAAGATCACAGTTCGGGTCCCGCATCAAAACGTACTTCTTCAATTACATCCAAGTGAGAGAGGCCGACAGTGTAGGTGCGGTGGCAGAACTCATGGTGACGGATCGAATAAAATCGGGACTTAGTACGAAGAGTCTTGAGTATGTGAGATCACGAGAAGGCGAGGGATGGCGTAGGCCAACTTAGATCACTAAAGTACTTCAAGCGTTCACACAAGCGAAATGTGAAGGGCGTGCTTCAAAGCAAAAGGTTGCAGAAATGGGCCACAAACCTTTGACAAGAATAAATAAAAGAGTCTTAAGGAGCGTGACGTATGACACGGCTCCGGTCATTTTGCGAACGCGTGGTTGAAGTCTAGTGGTAAAAAGAACGAAGAGAAGGCTAGCGAGCCAAAAACAAACAGTACAAAAGGTAATGAAGGTAATGATAGCCCAAGATAAGGGGAGTCAAATGCCTGATGGAGTGTTTAGTGCAAACATAAAATCACTAAAACACAAGGCTGACGGCACAAATAAACTGCAGTTCCTTCCTGTGTTCATTACAGTACCCCCCTGTAGTGCCCTTGGGCGCTGTGGGTATTCTAAAAATAAATGAATAAATAAACAAATGAAATAAATAAGTTATGTGCGGACATACCCATAGATGCGATTCTGGATACAGGGAGCGGTATAACTGTAATACAAGATAGTCTACTTCCGCGAAGCCTAGTAGAACCATCAGGCATGGTAAGATTAGTTACGTCGTTCGGCAAAACTATTAAGGCGCGGCTAACTACTTTGCCGTTGAAATTAAACCATCTGAAACGGGTCCCAGAGCATCACAGTGTAGACCTACTGTGTTCTAATGATCTCGTCGAGAGCACAGACTGTTTGTTGACTGAGGAAGATTGGAAGCGTTTAATAAAGGCCAACAGTTCTCTGGCACCCAGTTGAGTACCGGCTGAGCCTGCTCATGTGGCAGAACCATCGGCTGAGAAACAAAAGAAAGTGGCCTGCACTCCTACCTTGGAAGACAAAGACGTTTCCAGGGAAGATTCGCAAATCGAGGAAGAGAGGGATGCTTCATCAGGCCAGAGAGAAAAGTTCCGCAATGTGAGTTCCGCAATGTGCAGGTGGGTAACTGCACGCTAAAGATATTTTGGCAAGACGTTCGCAGTGGGAAACCAGGCATGTTTATTTCAGACAGACCACCGCGATTCTACTGCGTTACCACTGCGATTCCATAGCAGGCTCCCGAGTGAGTCAGCTAGTTGTCCCCAAATATAGGCGCACTGAGTAATGCGTTTAGCTTTAGAGTCAGTATGTGGGGGTATTTCGGGCCACAAAAAACATAAGCTCAAATTAGGTGCAACTTTTTGGCGGGGTATGGTGAAGGCGATACTAGATCGTTGTTATTCGTGCCACGAGCATAAATTTGTTCAGACAGACGTCGCACGGGTACGGTGCCTATCACTCCGCTCACCAGACCCGAGCACCTTTTCCAAGCAATTAATGTACACGTTGTTGGACCCTGGACACGCTGTCAGCGAGAAGCCATGAGTATGCACTGTGCTTAGTGGGCCTTTGCGCGAGGTGGCCAGAGGTACTCTCACTGTGCTCTCTGAGAGCTAAGGCTACTGATCGAGATTCTCAGTCGCAGAGGCGTTCTGGAGATTGTCTGCTCCGATCAAGGTGCTAATTTCAGATAACAGCTTCCACAATTCATGCTGGCGAAATTATGTTGCACGCCAAGATTTTTAACTCCAGAACACCCAAAGGATAATGAGGTTGTAAAGAGGTGCAACCGAGTGTTGGAAAAAGGCTGTATCTTGTCTTTCAAAGATACTTTAAGAATTGGGACAAGTTGATGCCAATGGTTTTATGGGCCAATCGGGAAGTTCCCCACGAGGTAACCGTAGTAGCTCTGTTTCGTCTGCTGTATGGAAGGAATCCTACACGCGCACGTTTAATACTGCGAATGACATGGACGAGTCAGGTGCCGGTGCCTGCAACTTCGAGAAAAAACTCAGCTAAGTATTTACAGCAACTTAGCAGCTTGAGGCTGCCGCTAATATTCTGGCATTTACTAGTGCGACCCATCAGGACAGTTATGCCAGTGCATATAGTCGCACCACCAAGCTCAAAGTTTTTAAGGCTGGCGACCAAGTTCTGGTTTTTGACAATGATTGAAATTATAAAATGGGATCACGCTTGTTGGATTTGTGCGCGAACATTCTTACTGGGTTGAAACATCTTAGGGTAAAGTGTGAAGTGTCCACGCCAAGAACATTCAGCTGTATATTCAGCCATATTGGGGTCATTTTCAACAGAGACCATGACTTCGGGGACATAGCATATGCTGCGCAACCGGCCACTATAAATTGGGAAGAGTTAGTTTTGACTAGCGAGAAGGTGGCTCATCTTATAGCAAACGCATGGGCGGAAATAAAGGTGGTGTTTCAAAAATATCGCAGACACTTTTATGGCACACTGAATATTTTAAATGCAGATGCGCATAGGATAGAAACAGAAGCGCGTCACCAGCCAAAAAAGGCGTTTTCTCATTTAGTTCTGGAACCGTAAAAGAAAGAAGTGAGTCAGAAATTCAATGAACCTTTGGAGTCGAACTTGATCTGTCCTACAAAAAGTGAGTTTGCACACCCAATAGTATGCGTAAGAAAAACTGATTGGACTATCCACACGTGTGTGGACTACGGAGTACTGAATTTTGTCACCAAATTGAATGCGTTTCCCAGGACGTATCCCCAAAAATAATATTTAGAGTAGAAAGTGGGCATTTCATTACTGTGGTTGATCTTAGGTGCTGGTACTAGCAGGTACTGATGGAGGAACAGCCAGAAATTCATCGCGTTTGTAATGCACGGGGGTCATGCATGGAAAGGTATGCCCTTCGGGCTCAGAAATTCTCTGGCAACCTTTTTAAGAAGAGTGAATAAACTCTTGTCGCAACGTCAGATGCTTACCACGGCATACCTTGATGATATTTTGATTTTTATAGCACTTGGGAGGAACACGTAAAGCATCTCTACACTGTCCTCTAGGTCTTAGATAAGGTGGGGCTGAGAGCTAATCCGGAGAAGTGTCAGATCGCACCGTCTTGCATTCACTACGTGGAGTTCAGAAACGGTTTCCTGTCTGTTCAGAGATGGTTCAGAGACGCATGCTCTAGACCCAGAAAAGATAGTAGCATTTAGGAATCTCGTGCCACCATGCACTAAAAAGGGACCACGCATCCTGTTAGGACTTTGCGACTATTATCGCGAGTTGGTCCGAGGATATGCAGAGGTGACGAACCCGCTCAACCTGCTAACAAATAAATCGGTACCTAATAAGATACCCTGGCCAGTGGAAGGTCGAAGGGCATTTGACATGCTCAAGGAATGTATGTACGAGGTGGTGGCACTAAGCACCCTGGATCCATCTGAGCCCTACTGGCTTTTCACATACGCATCAGCTACGGCAGCAGGCGAATGTTTGACACAAATGTCAGCCAAGGGCGAAGAGAAGCCTATCGAATTTGAATTTCATCGCTTCTCACCCACCCAGATGTGTTGGTCGACGATTAAGAAGGAAGCGTTCTCAATAATAACGAAGTTAGGCTACTTGCTTTTGGGGGCTATTGTAAATGTCGTTTCTGACCACAATCCGTCGTCGTACCTTACAATTTCAACTCCACACGGGGTAAATTTGACAAAATGGGCTCTGGTTTTGCAGTGAAATCATCTATTGGTGCAGCATCGGAAAGGAGCCTGCAACAGCAATTCGGACGCGTTCCAGGCTTCAGAACAGTTTATGCAATTCACCAGAATAGTGCCACGTTTTTTTTCTCAAGTTTTGTTATCGCCCCGTTACACTGCTAAATTTTCAGCGCAAACTACACCTGCATTGCTCGAGAAGCTTCAAGTCCGCTGTAGATTATTTCGCGAAGATCACGCCCACTCTGTGAATATTACAGACTATTCTATAACCTACGTTGCCGCTAGCGATAACGCTAGAACATTCCATGGCAAGTGTATAAAGCTGACGCGCTTCGCCACTTGTCAGCTGATCCATAGAGTGATGTAAAAGGCCAAGAGAGGACACTTACAGAGGCCCCTACGGCTGATTTGGGTTCGCAGCACACCAAACAAATGTGGTGAAACTTCGCAGCCTCAGAGATGGAAGACCGCAGAAAATACTGACTCGAGGGCCCTTTTGTAGGGATTAGGATTATCATACAGCCTTCAAGACCACTTCCACGTGCATGCTCATCTCTGAGACCGTACATCATTTTTTTTACCGCGACCTTTGCATGCATTGATGAGCTTCATGTAAGCTGCACCGGTGGAGTGGCAAGCACACGTTGTCAATGCATGTCTATGCACACAATTTAATTAAAGCATGAGATTCATCGGAGGACGAAAACTCTTATTTTCAAGAGATATTCTTGGTAAGCACAAGCCTGCTTTGTTAATGTTTGATAAACGCAGGCACAAAGAGAGGTTAATTGCACAGCGAGACGCGAAAATACAGCTGCCATATTGTGATTGTAAATTACACACAAAAAATAATCCAGTAGGCAACAATAGTGTCCCGTGCTACAATTGGTCTTTAACTCGGAAGAACTTAGCCGGTGGGGAGACGCACCAAAAACTGGCAAGATGGCTGCTTCAATAACCAAAAACTAACCAGAGCGCGCACTGCTTCAAAACATTGTCTTCCGTTCTAGCGTGCAGCCATGGCTTCCGCTCGCCATACCTAGCGGCCAAGTAGCATTAATCCCTCCTACAATATGGCCATCACTCTGATGCTCGGAAAGTACAAAGACAAAGTCGGGTCCAACCAACATGAAATTCACGCATACAAAAAAACAGCAAATAGGTTCATGCGCAGTCGCACCACTGCGTGAAGTACTGCTTCAGTCGCACTACGCGCAAGATCTCCGAGAAGTGCCTTCGCCGCCGCGGCGAGAAGGCGCCGTCAGGTGCAGTCTCGTAGTTCACATAACTCACGCTTCGCAACACTTTGTGCGGTCCGAGGTAGCGACTGAGCGGTTTTTCAGACAATTCATGGTGTCGGACTGGAGTCCACGCCCAAACTTGATCGTCTGGATGGTATTCAACTTATTGCGGGCGAGCGTTGCGGCGGCATGCGTCTGTACTCTGCTGGTGCGTAATGTGTAGGCGTGCTAAGTGGCGTGCTGCTTCGGCGTACTGGGTAAGCGGCACAGCGTCAAGAGTGATCAAAGCGCCGCAATTGTGTGGAAGCATCGCATCCAGCATGGTATGCACCTCGCGTTCATAGACTAGAGGAAAAAGCGTGAATCACATAGTTTCCTGGAGGGCAGCCGTACGCGAATGTGACGTACAGTAGCACCTGGTCCCAGGTCTTAGGCTGGACATCTATGTACATGGATAACATGTCAGCGATGGTCTTGTTGAGTCACTCTGTCAAGCCGTTGCTCTGCGGATTATATAGCCGTGGTCTTGCGATATCTCGCGTAGATGAGCTTGAATACGTCATGAATGAGCTGGGCCGTGAATGCTGTTCCTCTGTGTGTGACTACGCACGACGGGGCGCCATGTCGAAGATTGATCTGGTCCTAAAGAATTCGGCGATGTCGGAAGCTGTAGCACGTTGTAGTGCTTTTGTTTCGGCGTACTTCGTCAAAGAGTCGGTGGCTACGACGATCCACTTGTTGCCGGCAGATGATAGCGGAAAGGGCCCCAGTAAATCCATTGCTATTTCATAAAATGGCGCTCTAGGTGGTTCTATTGTTTGAAGAAGCCCTGTGAACTTTAGTGGTGGGGATTTGCGGCGTTAACATTCCCGGCAGCTTGTCACGTATCGCTTAACGGATGCGGAAAGCTTAGGCCAGTAGTACGCTTGTCAAACTTCAGCGAGAGTTCTAGAAGTACCTAAGTGACCAGGTGTGGGCTCATCGTGGCGGGCGAGAAGAATCTTGTCACGCATTTTGTGTTGGCATAACTACAAGATAGGTTTTCTCATTGTCATTGGAGTTTTTCTCCAACGGCAATGACCAAAAAGCTTGCCTCCTTATGCGGGGTGTTATACAAGAACTTTTCGCAAGATTTATTCACAACGCGCCTACGATAGTTGCCGAGTTTCTCGCCGGAAGTACAACTATAGAAAAGGCGCTTGAGATGCGGACAAGGTGGTACGACCACCGCTCAACGAAAAAGATTTACGCTCACGTTCAACCCCACAAATTCAATGTTTTTCGCAAAACCATACGCGTGGTCGTGCGTGAAGAGTTGCATAAGGTGTTTCCAGAATCGCAGCTTCGAGTGGACTCGATCACTGACATTATTCGTGAAGAAGTTTGTTAGGAATTTCCAAACTTACACTACAGTTTCATACGGAGGCTATGAACTACGATCCAGAAGTGCGTCGTAGCGCTCCCTCACCACGCACACGCCAAGAAGCCGTACCACCGCAATTCCACCGCCAGACACTACCGCCACCACCACCAAGGCCATACTACCCATTTGCAGGATGGCGAGACGCACCGAAGAAGACAGACTTGTGGCGCATCTCCGAACACAGCCCACTGTTCTACCACTGTGGGGTAGCTGGCAACACCTACCGCCACTGCCAGTACCGACAAATGAGACTGTGTGGATTCGCCGTCAATGCACCACGCCCGAAGCCAGAAGAACGGCCACGGGACATCACCGACAACCTGGCAGGAGTGCGATGAACACCATGACGTCCTTTCAGTTCACCGTTAGCGAGCCAACGCATGTCACCTCACCGCCGGAAATACTGTGGCCCAATCTGGGGCCGGTCTACTAACCCATATCTGGGAAACTAAGAACAGAAAACGATCGAACTGCGGTCGCTGTGCGATGAACGACCGAATATCCTCCGAGGATGACGACGCCGCGACGAAAATTTCTGATTACAGAGGCAAACCAGGTAAATCCCTGACGACGAATACTCACTTACTGAAGATGACCTCACGACGCAACGTGGAAGCAGCAGAACAAGCCTACGCCACCATGACCCGATGCCACGGCCTAACTGCAACGCGAGACGCCAAACTAGCGACTTCGTAATTCTTATTCTCAGCCGCAGTGTGACCGCTGCCGTTGATACTGGTGTCGACTATTCCGTCATCAGTGGATCGTTCACCGCGAAGTTGAAAAAACGTTAGGACAGCCTGGAAAAACCCCAAAGTCCACACGACCAGAGGTCATCTTGTAACGACTGCAGGAATCTGCACAGTGACAGTCACGAATAACGGCCGTATTCATCCCGCAGACTTTGTAGTACTACAGCGTTGCTCGAGAAATGCCACCCTTGGCATAAACTTCGTATCCCTCTGCGGTGCATTCATCAACCTGCATGGTAAAAAATTTCAAGACATTATCCATAGAAGAATCCCTACCGCCGCGCACGCAACCAGGGAACCACGCTTTTAATGGCTAGGAAGCACAAGTCACCATTCCGCTTCGCTCCAGCGTCATAATATCAGTCGGCACTCTAAAATCATCTGCTTTAGAAGGCTTCGTTGGAGGCAGTCAACATCTGTTGGTCACCGGCAATATTTGCGTCCCAAGAGGAATTACCGAGGAGCGGAGGGCAAAGCAACAATTATGCTCACAAATTTCAGCGATGAGTACAAGCACGTGAACGAAGCAACGACGGTCGCATACATGGAAGAAATTCTGGAAGCCACCGATGCTTTCGCCGTCGTCGATTCTGCGGAATCTGCCCAGCGGAACGAAGTACCTCTCTCAGATTTTGACGTCAATTCCAGCATTCCGAGCCATAAACAAGAACACCTCAAGACCCTGCTTCTGCAATACGAATATTGCTTTTCGTCTTCAGCGAAAATTCGGCAAACTCTGTCGCGAAACACGGCATCATAACCGATGAGAATTCCAGACCACTCCATCAGAGTCCGTACAAGGTTTCGACTTGAGAACGCAAACGACGTAAAGAGGCAAGCTCATGAAACGCTACGGAATCACATGATCCAGCTTTGCAAGCGTTCATTTGCGTCCCCCGTGGTGTTAGTAAAAAAGGATTGAATTCAACGCTCCTGCTCAGATAATCGCCGCCTCAACAAAATCACGAAAAAGTACGTGTATCCTCTCCCACAAATAGACAACGCACTGAATCGGCTCGATGTCACGAAGTACGCTTCGTCGATAGACTTGGAATTCGGCAAATTGAAGTCAACGAAACAGACCGAGAGAAGGCGGCGTTTATAACAACGGGTGGCCTCCTTGAGTTTGAAGTGATGTTTTTCAGTCTTTGTTTGGTGCCTGCCAGTTTTCAACGCGTTATGCATACAGTACTGGCCAGATTGAAATGTCACACTCGCCTTGTGTACTTGGATGACGTCGTTGTGTTTTCCTCGAGTTTGGACAAACTTTTTCAGCGCCTTGAAGCTGTACTTCAAGTCATCAAAGTGTCCGGACTCACCCTGAAACAAAAAAAAAATGCAGCATCGCGTACGAAGAGCTTTTGTTCCTGGGACACGTGATTAGCAAATCTGAAGATCGTCCTCATCCGCGGAAAACGGCTACCATCGCTGACTTCCCGCAACCCACTTGCAAGAAAGCGGTGTGCCGATTTCTAGGCTTGTGCACCTATCACAGGTGGTTCGTCAACTTCGCCCGCATCGCCGATCCGCTCACTAACCTCAACAGGGCTGAAGTAAAGTTCAAATGGGAAACGCCGCAGCAAGAAGCTTTACAGGAACTGAAACAAAGCCTCCAGACGCCTTTGATACTTGCCCAATTCGATGAATTCAGAGCGAAAGAGATACACGCTGACGCAAGCAGCGTAGGTCTCGGTGCCGCTCTTTTCCAGAGGGCTGACGGACTGGAAAGGGTTATTATTTACGCCAGCCGATCAGTATCCAAAACAGAAGCCAATCGTTTCACATCAGAAAAGGAGTACCTCACCATTATCTGGGCTACGTCGAAATTTCGCCCCTACTTCTATGCCAGGCCCGTCAAATTCGAGACCACCACGTGTTGTGTTCGGTAGCTTCCTTGAACGACCCTTGAGGTCGCCTCGCACGAGGAAGCCCGAGACTTCGAGAGTGTTGACATGTGTGTATGTGAAAAGAGCGATGATAGGAATGTTTTGAAGATTACAGCTAGTCGGACAGGGGGTTTTCGAGACGACAACGAAGCAGGCGTCTTACTGTACAGGTGATCCTTAACACGCTCATTTTGCTGCAGTTATTTGCTGTCATCCTTTGTTCGCGCTGCACTGTGTCAGTGACGGAGATGCTCGACGCAGCACTGCCCAATGCTCTATACTTCAAGTGGGAGCTGTTAATCCTGCCCGGACGTGCCTATTGCAAACCCTGTCCATCGATTCAGCCATCGGCTACGAGGCCTTCCTCCAGAGTTCAATTCCTCGCTGCAGCCCTCTACAAACATCTGGAAATTGCTAACACCAGCCCCCAGACAATACTTCTTGGCACCGGTTCTCCCGCTCTATCTCAGGTAACGTTTTTTCAACAGCTGGAGCCTGAACGCTTTGGTGGAAAGGCACACAAAGACGTAGAAAACTGTTTACATCCCTTTGACCGCATTGCGGAGATCAACCAGTGGTCTGCTCAGGAAAAGCTCTCCCGCGCCTACTTCTATCTTGATCGCAGCGCTCATACTTGGTACGAGAACCGAGAAGGCAGCCTGTATAGATGGACCGACTTTCACCAGCAGATGGCTGAAACCTTTGCTAATGTCGACCGGCGTGATAGTACCCACCAACTACTAGAGCTGTAGAGAAAGGAGAGGCGGCGAGACAGCGGTGACAAGCCCATGCCGAGGTGACAGCTTTATTCTGGATGCAGGCGTAGGGGGAGTCGCCGATGCAGCGTCAAGCAAGGTTCAAAAGCTAGACCGTTCTCTAATACCACGTGGCTTGCGCCCCACGAGCCATGTGGCTCGCTTCTTTTTCGGTGCGGCCACCTGGCCAATTCTAGCGTGGCGCTACATAGCCTCCCCCCCTAGCACTTTCCGTGATCGAAAACATATGTGCAAAAGAAAGAGAGGGACAGATCATCATCATCATCATCAGCCTGACTACGTCCACTGCAGGACAAAGGCCTCTCCCATGTTCCGCCAGTGAACCCGGTCCTGTGCTTGCTGCTGCCAATTTATACCCGCAAACTTCTTAATCTCATCTGCCCACCTAACCTTCTGTCTCCCCCTAACCCGCTTCCCTTCTCTGGGAATCCAGTCAGTTACCCTTAATGACCAGCGGTTATGCTGTCTACGCGCTACATGCCCTGCCCATGTCCATTTCTTCATCTTGATTTCAGCTATGATATCCTTAACCCCCGTTTGTTCCCTAATCCACTCTGCTCTCTTCTTGTCTCTTAAGGTTACACCTACCATTTTTCTTTCCATTGCTCGCTGCGTCGTCCTCAATTTAAGCTGAACCCTCTTTGTAAGTCTCCAGGTTTCTGCTCCGTAGCTAAGTACCGGCAAGATACAGCTGTTATATACCTTTCTCTTGAGGGATAGTGGCAATCTACCTGTCATAATTTGAGAGTGCTTGCCGAATGTGCTCCACCCCATTCTTATTCTTCTTGTTACTTCAATCTCGTGGTTCGGCTCTGCGGTTATTACCTGCCCTAAGTAGACATAGTCTTTTACAACTTCAAGTGCACTATTACCTATCTCGAAGCGCTGCTCCTTGCCGAGGTTGTTGTACATTACTTTCGTTTTCTGCAGATTAATTTTAAGGCCCATCTTTCTGCTCTCCTTGTCTAACTCCGTAATCATGAGTTGCAATTCGTCCCCCGAGTTACTCAGCAATGTAATGTCATCGGCGAAGCGCAGGCTACTAAGGTATTCTCCATTGACTCTTATCCCTAACTGCTCCCATTCTAGGCTTCTGAAAACCTCGTGTAAGCACGCGGTAAATAGCATTGGGGAAATTGTGTCCCCCTGCCGTACACCCTTCTTGATTGGTATTCTGTTGCTTTCTTTATGAAGCACTATGGTAGCAGTTGATCCCCCGTAGATTTCTTCCAGAATGTTTATATACACTTCATCTACGCCCTGATTCCGCAGTGTTTGCATGACGGCTGATATTTCTACTGAATCAAACGCTTTCTCGTAATCTATGAAGGCTATGTATAGTGGTTGGTTATACTCTGAGCATTTCTCTATTACCTGATTGATAGTATGAATGTGGTCAATTGTTGAGTAGCCTGTTCGAAATCCTGCTTGTTCCTTTGGTTGATTGAATTCTAATGTTTTCTTTACTCTGTTAGCAATTACCTTTGTAAATAGCTTGTATACTACAGAGAGCAAGCTGATCGGCCTGTAATTTTTCAAGTCCTTGTCATCTCCTTTCTTATGTATTAAGATGATGTTAGCGTTCTTCCAAGACTCTGGTACTCTTCCCGTCAGGAGACACCTCGTAAACAGGGTGGCTAGTTTTTCTAACACAATCTGTCCTCCATCTTTCAGCAAATCTGATGTTACCTGATCCTCACCAGCAGCTTTGCCCCTTTGCATGCTCTCCAAAGCTTTTCTGACTTCTTCCATCATTACTGGTGGGGTGTAATCTGGGTTACTGCTAGTTCTTATAGTATTAAGGTCGTGGTTGTCTCGGCTACTGTACAGATCTCTGTAAAACTCCTTCGCTATTTTAACTATCCTATCCATATTGGTAGTTATTTTGCCTTCTTTGTCCCTTAGTGCATACATCCGACTTTTGCCTATCCCAAGTTTCCTCTTCAATGCTTTGACACTTCCTCCGTTTTTCAGAGCGTGTTCAATTCTCTCCATGTTATACCTTCTTACATCGCATACCTTACGTCTATTAATCAACTTCGAAAGCTCTGCCAGTTCTATTTTGTCTGTTGTACTTGACACTTTCATGATTTGACGCTTCTTAATTAGGTTTTTCGTTTCTTGGGAAAGCTTGCCAGTGTCCTGTCTAACTACCCGGCCTCCAACTTCCACTGCACACTCCGTAATGATACTCGTCAGATTATCATTCATTGTATCTACGCTAAGGTTGGTTTCCTCACTAAGAGCCGAATACCTGTTCTGCAGCGACACTCTGAATTCCTGTACTTTCCCTCTCAGTGCTAGCTGATTGATTGGCTTCTTGCGTATCAGTTTCTGTCGTTCCTTCTTCAAGTCTAGGCGAATTCGAGACCGTACCAATCTATGGTCACTGCATCGTACCTTGCCAATCACTTCCACATCCTTAACGATTCCAGGGTGTGCACTCATTATAAAGTCTATTTCGTTCTTATTTTCGCCATTAGGGCTCCTCCATGTCCACTTGCGGTTTTCTCGTTTTCGGTAGAAGGTATTCAAAATCCGTAAATTATTGCGTTCTGCGAATTCTACTAGTAGCTCTCCTCTGGCGTTTCTAGTACCGATGCCATAATCTCCTACTGCCTGGTCTCCAGCCTGCTTCTTCCCTACCTTTGCATTAAAGTCGCCCATCACCATAGTATACTGTGTTTTTACCTTACTCATTGCCGATTCCACGTCTTCATAGAAGCTTTCAACTGAAGCGTCATCATGGCTGGATGTAGGCGCGTAAAACATAAAAGAGAATCCGTAAGATCTTCGCTTGGGAAGTGCAGGTTGTCAGCTAAAAGGACGTATAGTCGTGACAATTTTTCTGGTGGTCGGCACTGAGAAAACAAATTGGCAGCATATCCACGGAGTGAATCATGGAGAGTGGGTGAAGCATTTGTCCGTCTATTCGTTCTTGCTTCCGTCCATCTATGCGTCCGTTTGTGCGACCGTCCATGCGTCCATCGGCGCGTCCGTGCGTGCGTCCGTCCCTGCGTTCGTCCATGCATCCGCCCCTGCATTCGTTCATGCGTCCATTCGTGCATCTGTCTGTGTGTCTATTCGTTTATCTATTCAACACTCCAAGTACCACCATCTCGCATCTTTTCATCATATATTCCCCATATAGAAGCACCGCCATCCAGTGGACATTCCAAGGACTAAACGAGAGGTGGCACACGTACACTTTCTTACGGCTTGCGTTTCGGGTCTACTTCCCACCTTTAACTACCTCGAGGTTATGGTTTATACTAGTTCACAGTATTCATGGCAAGGGGGCCCAATGCTGCTAAACCTTTCTAAAACCAAGGAGGTTATGCCCTGCGAGTATAACTTAGCCACCTTTTTTTGTCAGATAGTGCTAAGTGTACATGCCAATGCTAATGGGAAATGAGAGACAGGAGAATTCGGCTTTTACTTTCTTACGGCTTGCGCTTCGTGTCTACTTCCCACCTTTAACCACCTCGAGTTCAAGGTATATACTAGTTTATTGTATTCATGGCACTGCGGCTCAACGCTCACTAAACCTTTCTAAAACTAAGGAGGTTACACCCTGCGAGTTTAGCCTAGCGACCCTTTTTTGACAGATAGTGCTCATTGTATATGCGACTGGCTGCTAATGGGGAATGCAGCGTGCGCGTTAACTAAAAGCCGAATGCTCCTGTTTCTCATTCCCCAGTATCAGCCATTGGCATGTACATTGAACTCTATTATTTATTGTTCATAAACTCACAGAAGAAATCTCCTACTGGCACCACCTTGGAAGTCAAATCGTAACAATTGTTAGACACTACGACTTCGATCGACGAACGGGCACCTGGCAATGCAGTTTACGAGATCTGAGGGTAGCGCCAGAACACACAGCCTAGCGGGTAGGTGCAGCGAAACCGAGTCTTCCAAAGTGCAGCCTAGCGAGTAGACGCTGCAAAACCAAACTTGCACGTGCATATCATTTTTCTTAGTTTTAAGCAAGTAGTGACGGCTGAATATTTTAGCGCTCAGGAAGTTTTGTTTGGAAACCTGCTAAAAAGAGCACTGACACTTCAGCGTGTCACCGTACTAAGTGAACATTCCATTTTATTAGTATCCCTGGTGGTTGGTACCAACAATGATGAGTTGGTCCAAAGAGCTTCGTCACTCCCTCTGGTCCACTCTCGGGTGCCTATAAGCAGCTTCGCCCCTAAAACGTAGTGGCCGAGGAAGAAAGCACAGGGGCGTGTTAATAACAAGTAAGTCCCACGATGGCTTGGTGGATGCGTTCTTGAGTTGTCCAGTCAGCGCGAGCGGGCGTTGCTGTGAAAGGTGCCCGCAGAAGTGACAGTTTGGCCGCTAACAATGGCAGCTGGTCGGTGGTGCGCGTGTTGACTGACGGGAAAACGCCGTGCTCAAAGGAGAATGTGAAGGAGGGCACGTGACTGGTCAGCCCGCCAGGCAGAGGTGGACGTGGCTTGAGACGTGTCAAAGGGAATACATGTATTTCAGTTACTCGCTTGCTGGTTCGCGTCTCTCGTCTAGATCATGGCAGGAGGCATGTCACGTGACAGCGCAAACGCGCATTCTGGACGAGCATCTGTCGGTGTCTCAGGATTCGTCAAAGCCCCTTCGGTAGTTGGGGCACGAGGGCTCGTGCATCGGTAGACGTGGCAGATGGCTGCCTCTGTGGCAGGCGCGAAGTGAGTGATGTGCTCTGTTGCAAGAGCAGTGGGCACGTCGTACGTTAGTGCGTCAGTCATGGTGGCCACAGCCAGCATGTTCGGTCGTGTCTGGCGGGGCGCACGAGCTTTCGCTTCAGGGTACATTGATGGAAATCCTACCCTATTGCGAAACACAGTGTCCCCAGCGTGAGGCCAGTACGTTTCTTGGCACTGGTACACGACGGGGACACTGGTACATGCTGGCATTTACGTTAACTTCGTTGGGCGCACTGGTAAAAAGCTGTGTCACACTGGTAGGGGCGCTGGCTTAACCGTTGTGAGGCTGGAGCACGCTGCAAAGCACTGGGAGCACTGGAATTTCCACAGAAAAACGTTGGTGAATACCGGAGCACGCACTGCTTCAACCAGTGCAGCGTTCGCTTTACTGTATACGTGTGCTGTGATATGTTTCGGTGTCGTTAATTATAAATGCTTCATACGACGGCATGCAGAGATGCTACCTTAACAGTTGCCGAGCATACGTAATTTTTGCGGTGCACGTACGTATCTCAGCAATTATATTGCACCTTATAGATGCGAAGCATTTCTTAGCGAACTTTGGCGACTTTGCGCGTATCTATCTATCTATCTATCTATCTATCTATCTATCTATCTATCTATTTATCTGTTATGTCCGGTGTTGTCGTCGGCCCATAGACGTACGCGTTGGTCGCTGTAGTCCAAAAAGCTCAGAGAGCCTCGAACGGTTAAAAACAAGTTTATTCCTATTCGGATGGAGGCGGCGGCCGAACTGCCGGGGGAAACGACGGTGGCTCGTTTGCGCCGAGCGGCGGAAGGGGAGGAGTCAACATCTGGAAGCAGTTTCAGCAACCGGTCCTTCGCGGGTTCGGAGCGCCAGTGACACAGGGGTGCTTGGAACACAACTACTCCCTCCTTAGCTTGTCGCTTGGAAGCGATCTGGGGGCCGCCGTGGGCGTGTGGACGCTCAGGACGCACTAGGAAGAGAAGCCTACGCTCGCTGGTTGTCGTTTCTCTTGTGTTCAGGGCCGGCGGGTGGCGCGACGGGTGGCGGCGCCGATTCATCTGGTGCGAGATGCCAGGCTAAGTGGAACGAAGCTTCCGTCGAGGTGGCTGCTTGAATGGGAGGTTCCCTTGGCAAATTACCTAAACGGCGTAGCTGATTAAGGTGGCGGCGTGTGGCCCTTCCACCAATGTCGACGAGCCATGACCGCAAACCTATGCGTTTGAGTGCCGTCGCTTCAACCCAGCCGGGCTTTCTGTGGAACTGGCGGGCGTATATGCGCTGTCCACTTTCAATTCTCCTGCTATGCGGGAGCTTTTCTTCCTCCGACGGTGCTTTCGCTGAGGGCTCCGGGACAATTGCTGTCAGCTAGGTTCTCATTTCTCGTCCGAACATCAATTTCGCTGGCGTTTGATCAGTAGTGCTTTGAACAGTGTTGTGCTGTCTGGAGAGAAAGCGCGCGATGCGGCGTTGCATTGTCCCAGTCTGGTCTTTAGTAAGGGCGTGCTTTAGCTCAGCCACGTAGCGCTCGGCTTGTCCGTTCGTAGCCGGGTGGTAAGGAGCTGATGTAACAGACGAGACACCGTTGTCGCTGTAAAACGAGAATCTCCGTGGACACAAACGGAGTGCCGTTGTCCGAGACCACCTTGCGCGGTAGGCCAAACGTTGCAAACAACGACCGCAGAGTGTCGATAACTGCTGCTGATGCCGTTGTAGCCATTTGTTTTACCTCCAGCCACTTGATGTATGCGTCTACAACCACCAGGAACGAACACCCTTCGATAGGTCCAGCAAAATCAATGTGCAGCGTGTGCCAAGGCGTGTCTGGTCTTTCCCATTCAGGAATAGGAGCTCTTGGCGGGCTTCTGTGGTTGCATTGGCAAGGCTGACAATCGTGAACTGTAACGGCGTTTAAGTCATATTGTGCCGATGACGTTAGTGCTGTTAGGCTTGTATCTTGCGTCTGGCCCTCCTGTGCGTCGACATTGTTGTTCCGTTGCACTGAAGTCTTCGGTCTGAGCTCTTTGCGCTTCCAGATGCATGCCTTTTTAATGTGTCCGAGTTTTTGGCAAAAATTGCAGGTCGCTGTCTTGTATCGACATACCTGGGGATCGTGCATGTCGTCGCATCGCCAACAGCGCTGTGTCTTTCTGCTTGATTTCGCCTTAGACGTGGAATGACCTGACTGCTGACTGGTGTGATGCACCAGCTCGACGTTCCGTCGAATATCCCTCTGCTGGTGACCGGCGCTCTCCGCTCGTTGGGCGATGTCGTAGGCTTTGGAGAAGGTGAGACCCGTCTCCGCGAACAGGCGTTGTTGTAGGCCTGCGTCACGCAGCCCGCACACAAAATGGTCACGCTACATAACGTCCAAGGGGAGCATAGTGGTGTTAGCAGGTGTGGCAGTCGATCCTCCCTCTTGCGCAGTAGCTGCAGTTGTCGCGGTCAACGTCCCGAAATTGCAGTCAGCAGCGAGCTTTTTGAGAGCCGCTACGTATTCGGCCACTTTTTCGCCTTCCAGTTGGTCTCGCCGTTGGAAGCGGGCTCGACAGTAGACCTCCGATGGCCTTGGGTCATAGTGCTCTTGTAGCGCTGCTACGATGTCGTCGTAGTCAACGGCTGCTGGAGTGCGTGGCTGAATCAGGGCACAGACTGTGTCGTATGTCTGCTCCCCACACAGCGTTAGCAGGTTGGTCCTCTTCATTGCTGTATCAGTGATGTTGTTAGCCTCGAAATAAAATTGCAGGCGTCCAAACCACGATGACCATGATGAGCCGTTGAATTCGGGTAGCCGATATGGGAGCCCGTGCGTAGCCATAGCTTGTAGCTTGTCAATATCGTTGCGTAGCGTTGGTGCAAATCCACTTCCTCGTCGCCACTGTTATGTCCGGTGTCGTCGGCCCATAGACGTACGCGTTGGTCGCGGTAGTCCAAAATGCTCAGACAGCCTCGAACGGTTAAAAACAAGTTTATTCCTATTCGGATGGAGGCGGCGGCCGAACTGCCGGGGGAAACGACAGTGGCTCGTTTGCGCCGATTGGGGGAAGGGGAGGAGTCAACATCTGGAAGCAGTCTCAGCAACGGGTCCTTCGCGGGTTCGGAGCGCTCGTGACACAGGGGTGCTTGGAACACAACACTATCTATCTATCTATCTATCTATCTATCTATCTATCTATCTATCTATCTATCTATCTATCTATCTATCTATCTATCTATCTATCTATCTATCTATTTATCTATCTATCTATTTATCAAGCCGCCTATGACTTTTATCTCTCCTGGGAGTTGTGATAATGGTATCAATACCAAACTTAGTGAGGCACAGCGTGACTGTATGAAGATAATATTTGACTAGTCATAACATGAAAATCATGACGTGGATGTCATAAATGTGAGGATTTATATTTCATGGTCCTGCAGCTCTTGCGCTGGTTTTGTTCACAAGGCATGTTGCAAAACCTATTATGAAAATTATGGCATGCGTGTCATATAACAGCTTGACTACATGCCAGGCTCATGATGCGCTCGCGGGCGTTTCGCAAGTGTCACATATATCCAATTTTGCATTACGGTACGTGAATGGATGACAAAGCTAAGTGACAGGTGCAAATATGATAATAATGAGATGCGTGTCATGTAGCAATATGACTACAAGCCACGCTCATGAGGCGCTGGCTGCCGTTTCGCTAGCTTCACTTTTACGAAATCTGGTATAACGGGACGTGAATGGATGACGAATGTATGATACTGGTGCAAACATGATAAACAATAGATGTGTGTCATTTAACAACATGACTACATGCAACGCTCATGATACGCTCGGGACCGTTTCGATAGCATCACATGTACCAAACTATTTCTTGACGCGAAGGGACGACATAGGCAAATGACACATACAAAGATGATAATCACGACATGGGTGTTATGTAAATGACTACATGCCGCACTCATGGTGTGCTCACAGCTGTTTAGCTAGCTTTACATATGCCAAATCTGGTATTACGTTACGTCAATAGATGACGAAGGTATGTGACTGGTGCAAACATGATAATCATGATATGCGTGTCATGTGAGAAGATGACTACATGCCAGAGTTAAGGAGCCGTTACATTTTGACGCGACGTGGTGCGCGTGCTCACCGGCGTTCATTTTGTCGGGTGACGCCAGCGTTGCCACGCCAGGCACATGTCCTGCCATATACTCGCCGGCGCACACTGCGCTGTTTTGATTCGACGCATGCGCGTTTCAGCGCGTCCGGCGTCCCTCTATCTTAAAAAGAGAAAGCCGCAGTGCTGTGTGGGTAACACATCGACGTTAAATGCAGCATGCCGCATTTCGCGCCGGTTGCCGTTGGGCCGCGCCGACAAACGCTGGTCGTGCTGGTCGCGCTGGTCACGCCTGGCGTCTGACTGTAGGGTGCTCGCGCTTCGCTAACGTAGCATTGCTGTCCCAGCGTGTGAGCGCGTCAACGCAACATTGGAGTATACTGGGCCCTTTATAATGCGCTCACGGCTATTTGGCTAGCTCCACATATACCAAATTTGGTTTTACGTGATGTAAATGGATGACAAAAGTATGTGACTTGTACAAGCATGATAATCTTGACACGTGTGTCATGTAAGAACATGACAAGATACCATGCTCACAGCATGCTCACGCTTGTTTGGCTAGCTCCACATGTACTAAATTTGGTATCACGAAACGTGAATAGATGAAGAAGGTAAACGACACATACAAACATGATAATCATGACAAGGAAGTCAAGTACGGCGTCATTTACCTTCACCTCGTAACATCGTGCTAATTTTTTAGTGACATATCAACCTTTCTCATTCGTGCTTCGCAAACAATTGATTTCCACTGTACGTGGGATCTGCCAATTTTTTCGCATATGCCCCCGCGTATGCCAGCCATATTCACATCAGCCGTGTATTGCTGTAACAGTTACAAGTTGCAGTCTTTATAAGCCAGAAGCTGGACGCCACTCTTAACAGAGAAAATTGTTTTTGCCGCCAAGTTGATGAAACGTAGATGAGCTCTCTCGATTGCTTCGCGAGGTTTCCAAGCAGAGACGAGAAAAAAAGCTGTCGTTCGAGTCCGCCACACCGCGTAAATAAATGTTTGGTTATGTCTATACTTCTGCTTGCTTCAAGTAACAGTTATAAATGCTCCAAAAGTCAAATGCAGAAACTTCAACCATCGCAACTCACCGTGTCAAGAGCGGTCTTACCAGCAGTGCCCAGCCCAACGAGCATTATTGTGCCGGCCGCGTCGGTGTATATGTTACCAGCGCTTCTTGCATCGTGTACACACAATTTTAAGGGGTGAGAAAAACTGTAAAGTGTACTTTAGACATCTATGAACCTAAATCAGCTTTTTCGCCTTGTGTAGGTGTTCGTACAAGGAGTTCTGTCGATCGATGCGTCGCGCTTAAAGCTACGCAGGCTGTCACCGAAAGCTGCCGGCCACACTTACCCGGTACTTCTCCGACTGATACGTAAAAACACGCCATTTCCAATTCGTAATTTGGTACGCCTTCGTGAACTCACGCCCTGCTATGCGTTGTCAGTGAAATGTGTTGTTATTTCTTTGGGAATTTTTTTGAAATTGTTGTAATTGATATACCTGCATATATCTGTACACTGGCATGCGCACTGTATCCTGCCAGCGTAGGCTAGAAAAACGACCGTCACTCAGTATCGCCACGCTGTAAATGCATGCCTGGCAATAATTGTCCTTCTACACTGTAAACAGAAATAAGCCAAGATGGGAGTATATGACCTTGTCCTCTAGCGCACGCCCCGATGGGAGTTTTATAAACCCCTCCGTTGGGAGTAAAAACTTTACTCCTCATCCGTAGGGGGTTTTTGCATGGTGCCAGGGGGGTTTTTATTTACATCCATTGGGGAACTTTTTCAGGTCAGTATGGGAGTAAATTTTTTTGCATCGACAAAGAAAAAAATTACGTCAGCAGCCGTACCATGCGCTAGCGTAACTTTAATTACTTAACATTTAATGAGCACAACAATGATTACAGCACACAAACATTATCACAATGTTCACATTATACCACAACACTCACACTCAGCACAGCTTGCCACACGCAGTACACACCTACCATATAGTCACCGGGTATATATATGCACCACACTTTTACCTCCAATGTCGCCCTGGTGAAAGCCTTTTTTTTGCTGTTAATTAGGCAATAAATACGGACGGCGTAAGTATGAACTTGCGGTGGTCTGATGTAAGCACTTCAACACACATGCCTTTTATCCTAAGCCTGCCTAATATTCAATATTTTTTTACTATAGCGAAAAAGTTTCATCAGTTGACGCTCTGCCGTACGGGCTGAATTTGCATTAGCAGTACTGTTTGTGGACCCGTAAAGTGCACGGAATCACACACAAAGTGCGCGCGGCCTTGAATGAACAGATTAACGAGGCACATTTAGCAGCTCCAGCGATGAACCGAGGTAGACCGCCGCTACCGCGTTCGACGACTAGGCCTCACTCACGAGTACGGCACGGTGATTCGATAAATGACAGCTGGCGATCACAAAATGCTTGCTGATGTGCAGTTTACGTCTCGTTTTTCCCATGCACAGAAATAGGTGTCCGCTATCCACGCAGTTTAAGCTACGGAGCGATAGACTTAAACTAATGAGACGGTTCGCAGCCGCTGTTCCCATTGCTCGCAGAGCTCGCCACGGCGGCCGGTGCGCAGTGCGAGCTCGATACGATGCCGGCTTGATACCGATGCCATAGGGAGGCCTTCCTACCGCTTAGATGTTGCAGCCGGTGAAATACCGGTGACACTCCGAGAAGCCACTATCGGCGGAGACGGGGCGAGCGCGTCGCCGGCGCAACTCTCAGACAGGTTGCCGGCCAGCCTGCCGTAGTCGAGCGAAGCCTACTTCAAACCGCTTCGAAGTTTTACGGTGCAATCGCTGACGATCGTACTCCGCCTCGTTCGGCGCTCACCTTGTAGTTAGTCATTGACAGCTGCGGTCGCAAGGCGCAGAAGACTGTTATATATCCCAGCAGCCTTCATTTTTTGTGAAACACATTCTTTGCATCGCCGATGGTCGGTGCTAGCTCGTAGCGCTTGCCGCGGTGGCCGGCGCGCAGTGCGAGTTCGATACGATGCCGGCTTGATACCGACGGCATAGCGAGGCCTTCTTACCACTTAGATGTTACAGCCGGTGAAATACCGGTGACACTCCGAGAAGCCACTATCGGCGGAGACGGGGCGAGCGCGTCACCGGCGCAACTCTCAGACCGGTTGCCGGCCAGCCTGCCGTAGTCGAGCGAAGCCTACTTCAGACCACTTCAAAGTTTCTGATGGTAAAACTCCAGGAGCAGCCGCTGACGATCGTAACAGCTTACTTTTGCTACCATTATTTATTCTTCTAAGTTTTTTTTACTCGGCCCTTTGAAGCGCGGCATTCACGACGTTTCGTTGAGGAATCGGACCGATGTGCAGCGTGGTTTACCGGTGCGAAATATATTGAAATGTTCCCAGTAAATACCAACCGGTCGTTGCTATTCTTCGCTGCACTGATAATTTCGTTGGCTGTTGACAGATGCTTACACGGTTAGCCACACAAAGCACATGTGTTTCACACCGACGTGCAAACATATGCCCGTACAGATACACACACACACACACACACACACACACACACGCACACACACACACACGTCACGCCCAAAGAGGGTTTTTAAAGCTCCTATAGGGAGTTTGTAACCACGTGACCTGAAACTCTCTGGGGAGTTTAACAAGGTCATGTCGTTCATAAACTCTGTGATTAAGGAGGGGGCATTTTACGATTACATGTGCCGAGTTCACTCCCTACCAGGGAGTAAATAATTAGGGCAGGGGAGTTTTGTGGGCTCATGTGCTGGAGAAACTCCCATCTCGGCTAACTTTTGCTTACAGTGTACTTACTTGAGGTACTTTTTAGGTAACAGTAAGAATTGTTGCGAAACTCAAATGCAGAAAATTCAAGCATCGCAACTCTGCTGCTTCGTCTGCTGCTTCGAAAGCCCCGCCCTAGCAAGGCCTCTCGTGCCGGCTGTGTTGGTGCACATGCTTCCGGCGCTTTTTACTTTAAGTAGGCTCAATTCTAGAGTGTAAGAATGACTGTAAAGTACAGTTTAGACATTCCTGAGCCTAAATCAGCCATTTCTCCGCGTGTGCGGTGCCCGCACAAAAAGCGACGATGATCGTTGTGTCGTTCTTTCAGCAACGCAGGTTGTCACCCGAAAGCTTCCTTCTGAGCACAGTAGCCGGTATTTCTCTGACTGGTATGTAAGAACATGCAATTTTAGTTGGTAGTTTGGTACGCGTTAGTGAACCAAACTAAAAAGTATACCAGTGTGTTACACTGGTATACTTTTTCGACGGATTCCATTAGTATTTTCCTCGGTGGTTTCTCAGTTCCTGGTATCGATATAACTGCATGAAAATATGTTATCTTGCCTGCCGGAGTAACACTGCTTTATCGTCGCTTGCGCGAAGAAGAATACTCTATATTCACTTTTGTGCGTGTATATCTCCTGAACAAGTCATTTTAATTCATCTGTACATGTTGAGCAGTACCAAGTGCGAGAACCGACTATCAAGGAAAAAAATTATCGGCAGCAACAGCCGACAGTCTGTGGCTGCTCCTCCAGTCAATTTGAGTTTTTTCAGAATTAAAATGTGGATGCTTCAAAAAGCTTTGCGCTCTTGCTAATATCCGCACATCAATCGGTGCCCGGAAGCCGTTCCTCACTGTCGAATCAAGACACAATTGTTCGTTGGAAAGGAATACCGCGTCAATATTGACTGTGCAACGTGTAAACATGAAGTCGAACGGCGCTTTTTTGAAGAAATAGTCAATTCACGACCCAACAAGCGCGTTTCGGCGACGCCCGTTGGTTAGTGTGCTCGATTCGAAATTGAATGGTGGCGAGTTCAAATACCAGAAGGAGGAAATTTATTTTTTTCCACTGTTTCTTTTTTTATTTTTTATTGTGATAGCGAGCTACTTTACTCACATAATTTTTTTTTATTTATGCCGAATGAGCACCCCCGTTTTCACCCTGTGAAGCCGTTTTGCGCAGAGTACTGGGGCGTAGCCGCTCCAGCGTGCCAGTACCAGTGCTGGGAGGCACTGGTACTAGCGCCATACTGGGCCCATAATAAGGCATGGCGCTGGACGCTGGTACCCAGTGACACTGGTTTTTTGCAATAGGGTAGCGGCTGCTGGCAGGATGTATGAAGCACCGACTTGGATTCGCCTTCAACATCGAAGGAGTCGCCTTCAAACAACGTCGACGGGGTAGCCTTCGCGATCGGGGGCCGCATAGCGGGCGTGATGATGCCCGTAGTAGTGGCATTCTCCAGGGCATGCGGAGATGCAGTGGTCGTGGAGACTAACATGTCCCAGGGGTTGTGAGCCATGAAATTGGGGCAGGGTGTTCAGTTGGTGAGCGTGCCTGAGGGATCATCGGCCAAGGGCTTAGGAAAAACGTACCTCGTGATGGACTGGTCGCTGGCAGCAAAAACGTCTGAAAGAACCTTGTCGGTTCTGTGACCGGGTGCGAGCATAGCTGCGCTAGTGGCCGGACGAGAGACGCTCCTCGTGGCTGACTAATCCGATGTCACACAACGAACGTCCTGAAACTCTCCGGCTGGGTAGTCTGGTGCAAGAATTGAGTCGCTAGTGGCCAGACTAGAAGTAGAAGGAGACGTAGCTGGACAATAGAAGGCTTGGTCAAGACAGTGATGATGGCCAGTTGGCACCGCTTGCTGTGATTAACGGGAAACCGGGAAGTCGCGGGTGAACGGAAGTGGGCAGTAGATAAGGCCATAGGAGGCCATTACCGTAGAGCAGAGGTCATCGTACGGCTGCAGGCTTGAGTTTGAAATGGCGGCGAGATGACGCAGTTCTACCGGAAGGGCGCCGAGAAAAGTGGCGTGCATCAGTGACTGCTCTGTGAAGCCATTCACTGCAAAATGGTGTCGAGCTGCATCAACTACACCTAAGGGTAGGTCGATCGGAACGGCGGCACTGGCGGGTAAAGTCGCCGGAACATGGCAGCCGATGGCTCGTCCTTCAGAGCACCCGGTCCTTCAGGTTCAGAACAGTGGCAGAGGCGGGCCAAACGGTGGCTGCAAGGCGTGAGCTGGCCGGAAAATGACCGTGAAGCTCAGAGGCAGCGTTGCAGCGCAGGTCGCTTGTCCATTGGTCCGCGGTAACCTTACGTAGAAGAAGGAGAAGCGGCGAAACGGCGGCAACGAGACCGTGCCGAATTCATAGCTTTATTCGGGACGCAAACGTAGGCGGAGTAACCACTGCAGTGTCCAGCCAGATTCCGAAGCTAGGCCATTCTCTAATTCCTCGTGGCTTGCGCCGCAAGAGCCACGCGGCGACCTGGCTAAATCTAGCGTGACGCTACAGAGATAAGGGTCCAAAAACACAATAAAATGGTCACCATGTCTGCAGAACACATGACACATCTGTTAAAGAGGGGTGACCCACAGAAGACTGAAGATAAGATAATGCGCTACCTCATGCACAGCGTGAAAGAGCAGCTGTTCACTGGACTTCTGCGCAACCCACCGAGCACCGTGATGGACCTCATCAAAGAAGCGTCGGTTATAGAACGGGCACTTCACCAACGCTGCCGTCAGTAAGACCGCTTGAGCAGCAGCCTTCGAATTCATGCTGTTGCTATAAGTTTGACAAGCATTGTTCCTTGCGTGACATTATCAGAAAGATTGTTCGCGAAGAAGTGCAGAGGTTGCAGACTCCGCTAGTGGACACACCCATGGCATCAGTAGCTGACGTCGCCCGCGAAAAAATACTCCATGCATTCTCGACGGTTAATTCTGCCCCCGAGCACTGTACCACGACGTACGCCGCCGCACTTCGAAGCTGCCTACCCGTCCCGCATTCATAATACCCGCCACCTGCAACCGTAGCTCTAAAAGAACGGGGAGTCATACAGCAACAAGTCACTAAAATGAGTAGCGTTTTTGCGTGGGCTACAGGAAGCTGAATCAAATGACTAATAAAGGTGTGTATTCACTTCCTCGTATGAATGCCTCCCTCAATAGACTTCGAAACGTTCGAAATTTTCTTCAATGAACCTCGGAAGCGGATATTAGCAAATCAAGGTAGATCCAAGAGGTCACGAAATACTCCTTTAGGCATGCCGGATGGTTTAGACAAATTTAAAGTCTTGCCCTTCAGTCTGTGCTCAGCGCTCACTGCTTTTCAAAGGCTCTAGGACACAGTACTTCAAGGTTGAAGTGGAACACCAGCTTAGTTTATCTAGACGACGTGATACTGTTTTCGCTAACTTTTGTTGTGCATTTCAATGATTGATTGATTGATTGATTGATATGTGGGGTATAACGTCCCAAAACCATCATATCATTATGAGAGACGCCGTAGTGTAGGGCTCCGGAAATTTTGACCACATGAGGTTCTTTACCGTGCACCCAAATCTGAGCACACGGGCCTACAACATTTGCGCCTCCAACGGAAAGACAGCCGCCACAGCCGGAATTCGATCCCGCGATCTGTGGGTCAGCAGCCGAGTACCTTAGCCACTACACCACCTCGGCGAGGCGATGAGCGTCTCAAAATGCTAGAAGTTGTTTTACGAGCCACACGCTCCGCGGGCCACACATTGAAAGCAGAGAAATTTCATTTTTGTTTTGAAAAACTGCTCTTTCTTGGTCGTGTTATCAGCTACACCGGCGTTCAGCCTGATCCCGAAAAACTTGCGGCCATGGTACAGCGAATAGGCTCAGTGAATTCATCGCTCGTTAGGGTATCCTTTCACCAAATCAAGTAGAATTTAGACAGGGGTGATCTATATGGTCGGTTCATGTTGATTTAAACAGCCGAATTCGCCTTGCAAATGTATCTGGTGAGCTTTTTGCATTAGTCACGTTAGATATTGCAAAAGCCTACGATAGTGTGGAACAAAGTGCAGTAATTTTAAGATTAGTGGACTGTGAGGTGCTCAAGTACATTTTATCTTGGGTTCAGTAGTTTCTCTTTAAGAGACAATTCTTTTGTTACAACAAGGGAATTACTTCTGCCTTCATAGGCAAGCAGGAGGTTTTCCGCAAGGATCAGTTCTGTCCCTTCTTTTATTTATTATCTTATTTTTATCCAATTCCGTTCGTAATAATGTTCCACTTTACGTCTACGTCGATGATATTGATTTTTCTTCGTCATCCCAAGATATCAATAGTTTCTATCAAATCTTACAGTCGTATTTGAGTGAGCTTGAAGTGTGGCTTGGCGGGCTGTCTTTCTCGCTTGAATGTTAGAAAACGGGCTCTGCTTGTAGTCCCTTTATCGGTTCCCGTATTTATTTCACTGCATTATCGAAATGATACGGTTCCACAAGTAACGGCACTAAAATGTCTTGGCATTGTTTACGTGAACAATTTAAATTGGCAGCAACAGATAGAATCAAACACCCGTAAAGCAGAAAGCACCCTAGGATTTCTGCGCCGGTTTTGCAATAAAGATTCAGAGATAAGCAGGGATACGTTACCTATAATATACAAACTATACGTACGCCCAATTCTGGAGTTTAGTTGCGTTCTCTTTTCCGGAAGTGCTGAGTACAAATTAAGGTCTCTTATATTGCTAGAAAGGGAAGCTCTGCGGATGTTTCTCGGACTACCTAGGCGTGACGCGGATAGCGTGCTTTATTTGGAAGCTCGAATCATTATACTTGATGCTAGACTTACACAGCTTACCTTGAAAACACTTGTAAAACTCCACAATGCGCCCCTCTCTTGTTCACCGAGAGTTTTCATCAGATATCCAGTTTCTTTTTTTAGGCGCGCGTGGTGTCGTTATCAAAGACCCCAAGTCATTTGCGTTGAATCTCTGTAATCAAATCTTCACGTTTTCCTCCAGCACGTAACTCCCCACAAACCCTATGCTCGGTTCCAGTTGACTTAGTTTTCAATGACATTCAAGTCCTTCAAGACCATCTCTGTCATTTTCACAATTACGTAGTAATTTCAACGGATGCAACCCAGATCTTCAGAAGGCTGGAGTAGGTATTTTTCCCTTCAGCTTAATTGGTTTTTTGTGGTCCAATTGCCTGACTTCACACCAATTTATCTCGCAGAATTCTTGGCTATTACATGAGCTCTTTGGAAACTAAGTTCTCAGAAATCAAAAGCTATTATTATTTTGGATACTTAGTCTGTTTGTACACAGCTAGCATCCACAAAGCAGTCTCCTTTTCTCAGAATATTTTGGTCTCTTGTGCTGCATAGCCAATCAGAAGTTCGATTTCTTTGGGTCCCCAGGCATGCTGAAATAAACTAAATAATATTGCTGACTCGCTCGTTCAGCATCTGTAAATTTCTCGGTGGTACTAGTAGCTCCGCAGTTTCCTTTTATTACTGTCAAACGATTCAAACGCCTATTAATTTAAAAAATCAACGAAACATCGCTCCTACAATATGAAGAAGTTTGGCCCTTGCAATTCACATGGAACACCGCAAAATACTTTTAATTGACTGATTGATTGATATATGGGGTTTAACGTCCCAAAACCACCTTATGATTATGAGAGACGCCGTAGTGAAGGGCTCCGGAAAGTTCTACCACCTGGGGTTCTTCAACCTGCACCAAAATCTGAGCACACGGGCCTACAACATTTCCGCCTCCATCCGAAATGCAGCCGCCGCAGCCGGGATTTGAGCCCGCGACCTGCGGGTCAGCAGCCGAGCACCTTAGCCACTGGACCACCGCGGCGAGCGCAAAATGCCTTTACTGTCCATGTGAGGTGACCCTAACAAGCTTTCACTGTAGATTTCCTCGGTTAAATCTTAGCTTCCACAAATAAGGATTTTTATTAACTAACCTATGTGCAGTTTGCCATGAAGCGGGAACAATAGATCACTTTCTTCTCACATGCCGCTACTTCGCCTTACTGCTTCAAATAATTCTTGAGAGACCGATTGGTATGCTCAAATTCCCAGTTAATGCATCCACCCTTTTATCGTTTGGAGCCAGTCAGTTGGGTGCGGGCCGCAGTGCTATTCTGTCAGCGGTACATAAATTTATTCGGGCAACCGGAAAATTACGCTGCTAGTGGTACTGCCAGATATATCCGATTCTTTATCCCCCTTCATCAATCTTGCTAGTTTGTTTCATATATTCTGGTTCATTGACTTCTTCTGCACTTTTCACGTCTTTTCAAAGGAACATTATTATTGTTCTTATTCTCTTGCAAAAAAAAGAAAATTCTCTTTTTTTTGGAAGCGCTGTATAAAAACTTTCATTATAAGGTGCAGAGTGCCTAATCCAGCTTGTGGGTATGAGCCAAGATCTCCTAGGTGACAAGAGAAGACAAGACAGCCAGTGAGGCTCGGAGCTCGTCTTCGTTTGAGACCATCGCGTCTTGCTCTTTCTGTCGCTTGGTTTCACTGTGCGGTTTTTGGCTAAGTATTGAGTGGTCTTAGTTGTGAGGTTTTTTTATTTTACAGTCTCCAGTTCATTATATTTGCTTCTGAATCTATCCATATTTGTTGTGCTGATTTTGACCAATTCTCCTGGCCAGGCGTGATCCACCTGGTCAGCGTCACCGTCCCCTGACAATTTGCCGTTAGAGTTTTTCTTTCGCAATGGGGTCAGCAACATTCTTGTCGCAATGGTGCCTACAAATGGAGGTTTCATCAGGCTCACGAACTCCAGGCTGTCGAAAAAGAACTGAAAGCCACATCGAACTACTTTCAGACCATCACCAACGTGTGCCAATTTGGACGAAGTGGCATAGTGTGTTGGTCGCCAGACCGGACTTGTGTGCAGGATCTGCTTAAGTACTTTGTTCGCGTCAGCCCCGGTGAGTGCTTTCATTGCGCCTCACCTTGCGTGTACAAAATGCGTCGTAAGGGGCGTGGATTCCAAACTGAATCCAAAATAGACCCTAGACAGGCTTTCGGGAGCAGGCGTAAAAGATTCTCCAATACGATAGGGCGGAAAGACCCTACGCACACTTGCGCAAAACTTTCATCTTCTGCCTACGCACACGGGCGCGAACTTTCTCCTTCTCCTGATCTCCTTTCTGCGCTGCTCGCTTAAATAGCTTTCGCGCTAGATTCCAGAAAATTCTCATCGTTTCGTCGGCGCGATGCACAGCCAAGGCTGGGGAAAGAGTGAGACGTTTCGAAGGCCGTCCGCGACTCGTGACGCAACTCTGCGTCACCCCGCCCCTTTTTTTCGAGAACCTTCCAGGGCTTGCTTGGCCGCCGATGTGAGGAGGCTGGTCGGCGAGACAACGCTTCCGAGAGGGGAGAAACGGTGCGCCCGGATAGTCTTTGGATGCTTGTTTTCTTCTGTATCGTTGACCTTGAGGCGTCTCTCACGCTTGGTATTGTTACTGTCGCTAGAATTCGGCAGCGCGCACCTTTTCGGAGCAGTCGTTTGTGATACTGCCCCCCACTATAATAATATTATCACCTAATATTGAAAACCACACAAACGAATGCGAACAGTCACCACACACTTAAAGTCTGTAACATAGTCTGTCGCTCATGGTGCGTTACATTCACAGCAGAACCCTCGATACAACGTACATTATAAACCAATTTCACAACACATGGAATACAAACACGGGTACGTAAATACGACACTTCATCACACATTTCAAACAGTACAAATGTACAAAGGTCTTTCTTTACAACAATTGCACAATCCTATACATCACGTTACCGCAACAAGCACTTCAACACTTCTGACACAGGATAACACAATAACAACACAGCATATTGCGTGAAACGCTGTCAGACCCTTCTGAAACATTCAAGCTCGGCTAAGGTAGTCGGCACCAACATTCTCATTTCCCTTGATGTGCTCAACTCGGAATTGATACTCTTGCAGAAGCAAGCTCCACCTCAAGACTCTGCTGTTGAGCTGTTTAGCCTGTTCAAGTATTGGAGTTTCTGGTGATCAGTTTGGACCAAGAAAGGCACTCCGTACAGATACATATAGAATTTCTGTATCCCCCACACTAGAGCTAGACATTCTCTTTTGATGGTGCTATAAGATGTCTCCCGGGGAGGTAGTTTGCGACTGGCGTATGCTATAGGGTTGAGGGTTCCTTCGTGTGACCGCAAGAGCACAGCCCGAGGCTGGTGTCGAAAGCATAGGTGCGTAGGATGAATTCCTTGGTTAGGTCTGGGAGGTGGAGCACGGGAGGGTTCGAGACAAATTCTTTGAGTCTCGCAAATCCTTTCTCGTGCGTCGTCGTCCATTTTGCTACGTTCCATTCGCCCTTCTTTGTCAGTTCTGTGAAAGGGGCGCTGATGATCTAGGCATAATTTGGAATGAACTCCCGGTAGTAGCTGGTCAACCCCTAGAAAAGCGCGTACCTGTCGCTTCGTCTGTGGGGTGGGTGCAGCTTGGATTTGGTCGAGAGTTCTTCCCACTGGAGCAAGCATTTTTTGTCGACAGTGATAACCAAGGTAACCAAAGATACGAGACGCAAAACGGAATTTTTATGGACACACCCTACAAAAGTTTATTAAAAGCGCACCCGATAAATTCTGGCGCTACATAAGCGTAAAACGGTCGACATTATCGGTGTTTCCAGCTGAAGAGGGCAAGAAAAAGGCGAATAATTTCAATTCTTACTTTCACTCTGTTTTTAGCACTGATAACCTCCGAAAGATTACACCGGGTTCCCGTCACGATGACCAAGGCAGATCACTTCCGTCGTTAAATATGACAGTACCTGGCATTCTTTCACTGCTATTAGACCTTGATGAAAAGAAAAGTAGTGGCCCAGACGAAATACCAAACACCTTCCTTAAACGCTATGCTGAACCCATTAGCAAGTACCTCCATCTCATATTTACAAAGTCAATTAGCGATTGCCGTCTTCCGGCGGAGTGGAAAATCGCGAAAGTTGTGCCAGTGCACAAATCTGGTGATACTTCTATCCCAACGAACTACCGGCCAATTTCTTTAACTTGCACTAGTTGCAAAATTCTCGAGCACATTATCTTAAAGTTATTAACCAAGCATGTAGAAGAAAACAACCTCATCTCTCTTTCTCAGCATGGGTTCAGAAGTGGGCTATCTACTGTCACTCAACTTGCAGAGGCTATACATGACTTCGGGCTGGCAATAAATGAACAATCACAAATCGATGTAATTTTTTTAGATTTCTCTAAGGCCTTCGACCGCGTGTCCCACTCTAAACTCATCACTAAACTCATAGACAAACTAGGCAATGGTCCAATAGTTGAATGGATTAGTGATTACCTTTCAGACCGCTACCAGTTTGTGCACTATAATGGACAAAATTCTGACACTGTTAAAGTTCTTTCGGGCGTTCCGCAGGGATCCGTTCTCGCTCCGCTCTTGTTCCTGTTATTCATAGATGACATTGTTGAATCAGTAAACGTTAAAATTAGACTGTTTGCAGATGACTGCATGATTTACAGTGAAATCAAACACATTGACGATCAGGTTGCCCTTAACGATTCCCTAAACAACGTAGCCCAGTGGTGCCATGATTGGCAGATGGTTATTAATTCCGAAAAAACGGTCGTGATGAACATAAGCAGAAAGAAAAACAAACTATTATTTCCATACTCACTTAATGGTGTCACCCTTCGCACAGCAACTCAGTATAAATATTTAGGGCTTCTAATATCATCTGACCTCAAATGGACTGCGCATATACATCAGGTGACGAAAAAGGCAATAAACAAGTTGATTTTTCTAAAACGGACCCTACGCTACGCTACCACAGATACCAAGCGCTTATCTTACATTTCCTTTATAAGACCTATGCTAGAATATGCGAATATAGTGTGGTTTCCTTCAACAAATACTGACATAGCTTTGCTCGAGAGCGTACAGCGCAAGGCGGTAAGATTTATCTTTAACCGCTATAGGCGAACGGATTCCCCTTCCGAGCTTCTGCTCCGAGCAGAGCTACCTACGCTTCGCGATAGAGCAAAAATACATCGGTTGAAGTTCTTTTATCAACTGTTGCACGGCCACTTTAAAACTAATGCCTCCGTCTTCACTACTATAAAAGAAAAAGGGAAAGTGCGCCAAAAACACGACCTCATCTTCAAAGAATATTTCTGCAGTAACAATACCTTCAGGTTTTCATTTTTCCCTCGCGTAATAAGAGAATGGAATGCGCTTGATCCAGATACTGTAGCACAGCCAACACTTCAAAAATTTTTAGAAAGCGTTGAAAAACTCATGTCTGTGCTCCCAAGTTCCAGGTGTTAACCTAATTGCGTTCGGGAGAAAGCATCCACACTCTAACATTTTATTTTATTTTCTTCATCATTTGGTTCAAGGCAACTATGCCTGTATGATGTATACATTACTTATCATCATGATCGCGCGTTTCTTATGTACTCTTCTTGTATTGCCACTATATTGCCTTGCTTGTATATAGTTTGTATCCTTTCCACTCCTGTAATAACCCTCAAGGAGGGTTGACAGTATTTTGTAAATAAATAAAAATAAAAAATAAAATAAATAAATCTCATTCATTTCAAACTCACAGTTGCTCGGTCTCACAGTCAGCCCGGCAGCCTGAATTGAAGTGAAGAGCTGTCTGAGAGTGGATACGTGATCCTCCCAGGTCATGCTTGTTATGAGTACGTGGTCGTAGTAATGTTCAACGCCCGGCATTCCCTCGTTGACTAGTTACATCAGCCGGGCGAACCCAGTGGGTGCCGTTTTGATCCTGAAGGGCATGTAGCAAAACTGGTAGAGACCAGATTTTGTTGAACACGCAGTCTTAGGTTTCGACTGCTGGGAGAGTGGGATTTGCCAGTTGCCTTTAACGAAATCTAACTTAGAGAAGTAAATTTTGTTTGCGGCACTAGCAAAAACGGCATCTGCTCAAGGCATGGGCTCTGCATCTGCCAGTATGACGTTACTCAGGCGCCAGAAATTGACCACAAACCGCCTGGTTTTGTCCGCTTTGCCCACAAGCAGCACTGGGGAATTATAGGGCGACTTCGAGACTTCAAATATGCCCAGTGTTTTTTATTTTCTGTACCTCGGCCTCGATGTCCTTAGTCGTAGAAAAAGGTAACGGGTACTGTTACACATGAACAGGGTACTCCATGATTGACTCAAGGTGGCACTCTACCCAATCTGTCTTGCCCGGGACATTCGAAAATACTTTAGAGTGCGCTAACATAATTTCCTTCAACGCCTCCTTTTGTTGGTCCTTCGAACTTGGGCAGATTTGGACGTCGGTGATTCCTTCTATCTGCATGAACTCCGGCACCGGAATTTCCTGTTTATCTCCATTATGAATAACCCCTACGATGGCTTGGCATTTATTTGGAGCATCATGGTTTGTTTCACGCTCCGCATACTTCAGTAAAATGGCATGAAAAGCTTTCGGCCCGCTCGGCGTCTTGACGGAGTAATCGAAGTTCCCGATTGTCGCCTGCACTTCTGAGGGCCCAATTCAATGCAGCAAGGGTTTATTTTTGTCAGTTGGCAGCAAGATGAGAACCCTATCTCCAGGTTGAATGGTCCTATTCCTTGATTTTAGACTGTAGTGCTTAGCATAGGGTGCTCCCACCCTTCGGACTTCTTTGTGAGCGAGGTGGCACGTCTCTTCCAGACTATTTCGGATATTCAATACGTACTGGTAGGTTGTCTTCAGCTCATCGTCCAGCTCTTGGTTTGTCCAGACTTCCTTTAGGATCGCCAGGGATCCTCGGACATGCCAGCCGTACAGCAGCTCGAACGGTGAAAAGCCGAGACTTGCTTGTGGAACCTCCCTGTACGCGAAAAGCAACGGACCGAGCAATCTGTGCCAGTTTTTCGGTTTCTCCTCGCACATTCGTAGAAGCATAGACTTCAGGGTGGCGTTAAATTTTTGCACCATCCCGTTGGCGATCGGGTGGCAAGGGGTGGTATAGAGTTGGCGCACCGGTAGGAGTCGTGCCACTTTCTTCATTAACGTCGACGTAAAATTCGAGACCCGATCACTTAGGATTTCTCTCGGTACACCATAACGGGAGAACATCTCAACGAAGACTTCTGCGACTCGTTTGTTCTCTATTCCAGGTAGTGCAACAGCCTCCGGGTAGCGCGTGGCGCAATCAACGAATGCAAGATATAGCTAATTCCTTGACCAAATGGAGGCCGGGTAGGGCCTACTATATCAATAGCTACTCTTTTAAAGGAGACGTCTATGACAGGCGACTGGCCGAGTGACACGTGTCGCACCCTTCCTTTTGGCACAGTTCGCTGGCAGATATCGCAAGACGCCACGAACAGTTTCATGTCGGCTGTGACCCCACGCCAGAAGGATTCTTCCTGAATTCTGTCCTTGGTTTTCTCGGCTCCCAGGTGTCCAGCCATTATTCTATCGTGGGCTAGCTTCATAACAGCCCCTCGGTGGTTCTTCGGTTCCAAAAGCTGTCGTATCCGTCGACCACTCCTCTCCGTATAGTACCTGCAGAGCAGTCCACCTCCCCGCTTGAACATTATCGTGCATTTACTATTACGGCAGTTGAGATCCTTGTCGATCTGCACAAAGCAGGGTTTTAAAGCCTCGTCCTGGATTTGTTCCTTGGCATAATTGAAGCTAGGGTCCTCCGAAGAATTGGGTGCAGGGAGGGGCTGGAATGGCTTTGACTGGGCTTTGTTCTGTGCTCGGGTCGCAACTGTTATGAAGTCATCTTCGGCCGTGGGTGGTTGGTTGTGAGGGTTTGTAATCGATTGGTTAATCTGGTGTACGGGCGCCCTCGATGTTCCCCTGGATTACGCCATACAAAGGATAATCCAAGCAGAAGGCAGACAATTTCCACCGTAGAAGGGCGTCTAGATCTTGACCTTGGCCTCAGGGAGCCTCATGACCAAATGGTCGATGGTGTAAATCACACTGTGCTTGCCCTTGTGTTCACTGTCGCGGACTAGGTCTCTTCGTACTATTACGGTCGACCACCCAGTGTCTACTAAAACATTGACACACCTTCTCACAACTTTTCCAGCCATCACAGGCATTCCCTTTACTAATGGTTTTGAGTGGGGAGCCAACATGGCATTCAACACCGGAAGTTTCGTCCAATTTTTGAGCTCTACAAACCCGTTGCCGATGTCAGCATCATCAGCGTTTGATGCCGCCTGCACGCCGGCTACTTGTAGTGTTTCACTTGCTCTGTTACGACATGCGTCTGCTTTGTGCCCAGTCTGACCACACTTGAAACATTTTACAACCGTAGGGCTCGCAAATTTAGTTCGACAGCTGTTATCGCAATGACCCACTCGGTTGTACAGAAAACATCAAGGAACGCTCTCCGGTGCACACTACTCCTCTTCGGGAGCCGATTTCTTCTAATCTTTAGGATATTCCTTCTTGACCTTGGCTAAATTTGTGCCACCTTGCGCTTCCAATAATTGGTCAACCAATTCAAGCATGTCTTCAAGTGACTTAGCTCTCCTCTCTTTCAAGTACAGAGACAGCCTTGGGTGGCAACTGTTGAAAAATTGTTTTTTAATAAGGAGCTCTCTAAGATCATCATACTCCTTTGCTGTCCCTGCAAGTACAAGACATCTGTCAAAATAATGACTAAGTCAGGCGGCGTACTGTGTAGCCGTCTCACCATCAGCTGGTTTTACTGTCTGAAATCTGTTACGGAAACCTTTAACAGTAAGTCTAAATCACTACAGTAAAGCAGCTTTCACCTTTGCATAGTTGGCTGCATCAGTCGGCGTTAGACTACCGTACACACTGAGCGCTTCGCCACTCAATCAAGTACTCAAAGCAGTTGCCCATTATTGTTCAGGCCAATACTGGCTCCTTGCAATCATCTCAAATCGGTGAAGATATGCGTCAAGCTCGTCCTTCCTTTCATCGAACACTACGAGCATCTTTCTTGGGTTCAAGCGGAAGCCGTGATCTTCCCGTTTGCTGCTTTCGACTGTAGCTTGCACAGGAGTTTCGCTTCGCTGTTGCAAACGGAGCCGCTCGAGTTCCATTTACGCTGCCACTGCCGTTGCTTTTCAGCCATCTCCGCCTCTCTTTCTTCTTTCAGCTTCGCTCCTTTGTCTTTCTTTCTTTTTTCACCCGTTAAGCTGCCAGACTTTCTCTCTCTAGTTCCAACTTCAATTGCTGCTCTCTTTCTTCTTTCGCCCTATCAGCTTCCAGCCTTTCCCTCTCCAACTGAGCTGATTTTTCTTTCTTGCCCCTCTCAGCTGCCAACCTCTCTCTCTCTCTCAAGCTCAGCTGCTTTTTCGGCTTTGGCTTTTTAACCGCCAACCTTTCTTTATCCTGCTCCGCTGCCTTTTCTTCTTTGGTCCTTTCTTTTTCTTTTTTTTCTTCTGGCTGACCCACTTCCGTACTTCAGCGTCAGAAAGACCTATCTTGTCACCAAGAGCTACCAACTTTTCGAGATCCATGGTGCCTCTCGAAAGGAATTCTAGCCACGTGCACAAGATATCTGCCAGCTGAGTCTATCGAAACACTTTCTGCCCACTCGTTAACGAGAACACTGAGCAACACGCAAAAAATGTTCCGATAGCACTATCAACGACTCAAGGCTCTTTCTCACTACTTTGAACACACTGTGCACCAAAAGGTCCTGTTGCGGACGCCAGATGATTTGTCACAGGTCCCGTTAATTAGGGAGGCGATCCCCGGGCTAAATCTAAAGACCAAAGTGTCGGCCCCCCGAACTGCACCGAGAAACCGCTGACAATTTAGAAGTGGTCCCATTTTGCGCGCCAGCGGACGCTGGCTGTGGTCTGAAGAACGAGTCAGAGCCGAGAGGTGATGAACAAAACAGAATTATAATCTAAAATATGGCAGATCCAACGATGCACAAATATGCACCTCGACAATAGTTGAACACGATATGTCACCAATCAAACAGCGTGCTACACCGTACAATCAGCTACACTCGAAACAACGGACTCAAACAACAATACGTGCTACAATGCAATCACATGTATCGAACAAACAAGACAGCTAAGGACTAAAGAGTTTTAAACTTATTCAGTCCAAAGTCTTTGGAACAAAGTCTGAATGATACTCTTCCAAGAATCACTCACTGAGAGTTCATTGCTCTTGTCATTAAGCTGGCCCCGAAGCTTCTCTTCCAGGAAACCTCGCGTCTTCAATTGGCCGCTCTCCAAGCACCAAACTTCTTCGCCGGTAACACGTCGGCTTCCCACGCACAGCTGTTGCAACGCGTCTCCGCTCGCTCGCGGTAGACACACTCTTCTGCTTGTAGCGCGAGTCTTCGGCCCTCATGCGGAAATCCTCTTCATTACCTGCTTGGTCGCTAAGGGCGAAACCTTCCCCGATACGATACGGTGGAAAGACTCTATGCAAACTTGCGCAAAACGTTCATCTTCTGCCTACGCACACGGGCGCAAACTTTCTCCTTCTCCTGATCTCCCTTCTCAGCTGCTCGCCTAAATACTTTTCGCGCTAGATTACAGAAAATTCTCAACGTTTCCTCGGCGTGAAACACAGCCAGCTGAGGCTGGGGAAAGAGTGAGGCGTTCTGAGGGCTGTCCGCGACTCTTAAAGCAACTCTGCATCACCCCGCCCTTTTCCTTCGAGAACCTTCCGGGGCTTGCTCAACCGCCGATGTGAGGAGGTTTTTCGGCGGGACCACGCTTCCTAGGGGGGAGACAGGGTGCGCCCGTGGAGTGTTTGGATGCTTCTTTTTTTTTATTGTTGACCTTGAGGCGTTTCTCAACGCTTGGTATCCTTACTGTCGCTGGAATTCGGCAGCGCGCTTTTTCGGAGCGCTCGCTTGTGAGAGCGGCGCCGTTGACACCACCAGTGCGCATGCTGGCATCTCGTGCCCAAGTATTAGAGGTTTTTAGTTTGACGTTTTTGTGGTCCGCCCCGCTCCGGGAGCACCCGCGAAGCCGCAGTGGAGCAGCGGCTGATTTTTCTCTTTTAGTTATTCGTTGCCGGCAGCGAAGCGGACCTTTCGCAGTTGCAGCGCCCTCTGGTCGTTTTCATTGTCGGTAAACAAAATAAAAAACATTTTTTTCACGTATACAAAGCAAAACAATAACGTGTAAATGATCTTTTCATGAAGTATTTAGAAATCCACTTTCAATGTATTAACCGTCTATTTTTTGACAAAGAAGCAAGCTCTGACTTGATAGTAGCTGCTCAAAAGCCAACAATGTTCCGTTTCAGATCCATTGCAAGCATTCACTGTGTGTTGTTCGCGCTTTTGACGCATGTGTGGTGGTGGCGTTTTTATTTTTCACCATTGAAGCTGTCTTTGCATAACCATGCAAGCACTCGCGAAAAGCGTGCCATCTCCGGAGGCAGGCATCTTGAAATGATAAAAGTTGCTGCACGCACGAGAGAAGGCGCGCGCGTTGTCTCCCTTCCGCTTGCAAAAACGGCAGTGACGCACCGCGCTCCGCTTAGGCTGCTCGTAAGCGGACCGTATTCCCCGCTCCGGTAACCCGCTTAAGGCCTTAGCGGAGGGCGCATGCGCACTCGCGTTCCCGCTCCGCTTAGCTGCTAAGCCGAACGCTAAAACGTCAAACTATAAACTTCTATTCTTTTCTACCTAAAGTGCAGAAGGGAACGCAGCAGTGTGACATATTTCTGAAATAAATGAAAGAAACAAACCTGCTGTCACTTTCCCTAAGAAAAAAATCTACAGCATTAACATAGAATCAATTGTATAAACGGTAACCATTCGGTAACCTAATTAAAAATAGCTACTATTTAATTAAACATTAGTTTTCACTTCTACTTCAAAATTTTCTATCCTCCACGCAGAATGCCAGCGACGCATGCAGGTGAGGTAACCACGCGAACGCCACAGTATGAGCGTATTACGAAGAAATAACACTCGCTGGAGAAGAACGGTCACTGAGCCGACCAAACTCGCCACTCTGAATCAGCCACTACCTCGCTCTCTCCTCGAAATGTGCCGATCCGTCAAGTCAGGCGCGAAAGCCACGCTTCTAAGGCGTACAACGCTTCGCACTCGCCCGCGAAGCTTGCCCAGTTTCTCTTTTCGGCTACCTCTGGTAGCGCCGCAGAAGCAGGAGACGGGGGGGATGTCTAGACTACATCTAGACTGAACGTCACTGGCTCTGCAGCGGCCATGGGCTGGTTACAGGCGAGCTTTGGTCGTTTATGGTCACACATTGACACTGCGAGTTCTACGATATTCAATGGATATGCTGGGGACTGTAAGAACGAAGATGGAGAGGTTTTGCTTGTTGAAGAAGAACGGCTCACGCGTTCAGCGTTCTGTGTTTCTGGTACAGAAAACTGTGCGTTGCATAGCAGTGGCAATTCACACTTTTTATTCTCCAGTAGTCAACCTTGTCGAATACGTGGCTTTCAGAAAGACGCCCTTCGGCCACATACGCGACCCTTCGATTTGGATGCAGTAGAGATAACTTTAAATGAACACGATACTGATATTGCTATTGTGCAACCAAAGCGTAAATAAACTATAACTGACAAAAAAAGGAGGCAACGGTAACTCAAGCACCTTCACCGTGAAGGATGTTGGGAGTAAATGGGGGTCGTATATTCGTAATATTGCGGCAAAATCGCTCATCAAAATAATTAGTGGCACGATCTGGGCACGTAATTACCTAGTGCATCAGTGAAATATTGTTGACCACCTGATTAATATCAATACGCAATAAAATAGTAAAACGATTTTTAACGAGAGGAAGGCAATATGATTTAATGAAAATAACTAGCCCAATTTCACCCACATACGCGTCAGCAGAAATGGGGAATGCTAAAATGCTTCTGTCACAGAGCAAATAATACCTGCTTGCAATGATCTATATAGGCCCATTCCTTGTTTGTGAACACAGGTAGGCTGCTGTCGACATTATAGGTAAAATTAAAGCAACTTCCGCACGTAACTTCCGCCATAGGCGCTGAGCGCTGCGATGTGCGCCGAAAAAAAAAACGACGTTGCGAGACGCCATAAGCGTTATGAAAGCCATAAGCACTGAGGGCAGCGATGTGCGCCACCAAACAAAACTAAGCTGTGAGACGCGACACACATCCAACCGCGACGTAGCTCATCGGCCTCCCGTTTTAAATGCGGAGCATTTCCATGCGAACTTCAGCGACTTGAGTCTATCTATCTATCTATCTATCTATCTATCTATCTATCTATCTATCTATCTATCTATCTATCTATCTATCTATCTATCTATCTATCTATCTATCTATCTAGCCGTCTACGACGTTCAGCTCTCCAGGCCGTTTCGATTTTGGTATCGATACCATACATGGTATGACATAACATGACTGTATGGAGAACATGTTTGGCTAGTCATAACATGAAAATCATGATATTTATGTAATAAATTTTATAATTTACTTGTCATGGGATTGCTGCTCTTCTGGTGGTTTCATTCACGTGCTATGTTGCAAAACTAGTATGGCATGACATGATTGCATGGCGAACAAAAGCGACAGACGCTAACATGAAAATCATGACATTCATGTCATGTAACAACATGACTACAACGAACGCTTATGATGCATTCGCGGCCGTTTTGCTACATTCAGATATACCAAACTCGGTATTACGTGACGCGAACGGAAGGCATAAGGTAAATGATACATCCAAGCATCATAGTCACGACATGCGTGCATGTAACAACATGACTTCATGCCACACTCATGATGTGCTCCCGGCCATTTCACTAGCTTCACACATGCCAAATTTGGTATTACGCGGCGCCAATGGATGACGAAGGTATGTGACTGGTGCGAGCACAATAATATGATATGCGTGTCATGTAAGAACATGACTACATGGCACAGTAAAGGCGCCAATACATTTCGACGCGACGCGGTGCGAGTGCTCACCGGCGTTCATTTCATCACGTCACGCCGGAGTTGCCGCGCCAGGCACCAATCCTGCCATTACTCGCCGGCGCGCGCTGCGCTGCGTTGCTTTGACGCATACGCGTTTCAGCGCGTCTGGAGTCCCTTCATCACGAAAACAGGGACTCAGTGCTGTCTGGGTAACGAATCAGCGAAATATATCATATCGCATTTCGCACTGGTTGCCGTCGGGCTGTGCCGACGGACGCTGGTCGTGTCTGGCGTCAGAGTACAGAGTGCTCGCATTTTGCTAACATATAGTTTCACTGTGCCCAGCACGCGCTCACGTCAACGCTGCGTTGAAATATGTATTATGTTCTTCAAGATGCGCTTAAGGCCATTTTGTTAGCTCCACATATACCAAATTTCATGCATCGATGACGTCAATGTACCACGAAATATATGACTGGCGCAAACATGATAATTCAGACACGCGTGCCTTGTAATACCATGACAACATACCACGCTCATAGCGTGCTCGCGGCCGTTTCGCTTGCTCTTCGGTATCGCATGACGTAAATAGAGGACGAAGGTAAACGACACATCCAAACATGATAATCGTTTCTTGACTTAGAATACCACGTGTACCATTGAAAACGCAGCAGAAACTGCGGTAGGCAGAGCGGCTTTTGCCTACCAAGATAGCGCCAACGCATTTTCGCGACGTAAGTCTAGTGCAATTTGTCTATAAGAAAAATTCAGCCGATGCAATGCTTTTTTTTTGTCAATTGCACCAAAATGAAAGCAGCAACAGAAAAATACACTAGCCTTCAGTGCGGGCAGAAGATTTTTCGGTGATTTTCGCTCACACGCGATAAAAAAAGGCAGATACCACGCACAGTGGAAATCGCCGATCACACAATTGAGAAATGTTGATATGTCACTTTAAGTTCAGCAAAACGTTATGAAGTTAAGTGAAGGATGCCGTACATGACTTCCATGTCATGATTATTGTGTTTGGATGTGCGTTTTGCTTTCATCATCTATTCACGTCACGTTACACCAAATATAGTATATGTGGAGCTATAGCGAAACGGCCGCGAGCACGCAATAAAAGTGGTATGTTGTCATGTTCTTACATGACACATGTGTAAGGATCATAATGCTTGCACCAGTTATATATTTTGCCATCCATTGACATCACGTAACACCAAATTTCGTATATGTTGAGATAACAAAATGGCCCAGAGCACATCATGAACAGCCCAATATACACCAATGTTGCGTTGACGCGCGTGCACGCTGGGCACACCGACGCTACGTTAGAAAAACGCGAGCATTCTATAGCCTGATGCCAGGCGCGACCAGCGTCCGTCAGCATGGCCCGACGGCAGCTGGCGCGAAATGCGACATGCTGCATTTCGTGCCGATGGGTTCTCAGACAACACTGCGTCTCCCCACTTTCGGGACGGAGGGACGCCGGACGCGCTGAACGGCGTGTGCGTCAACGCAACGCAGCGTGGTGCGCACGTTTGAGTATTATGCGGAATCGGTGCCTGGCGTAGCAACGGCGGCGTGACGCGACAAAATGAACGTCGACAAGCACGCACACCGCGTCACGTCGAAATGTATCAGCGCCTTGACTGCGGCTTGTAGCCATGTTCTCACATGACACGCATTTCTCATGATTATTATGTTTGCACCAGTCACCTTTGTAATCCATTGGCGTCATGTATTACCAAATTTGGCATATGTGAAGCTAGCGAAACAGTCGCGAGCGCATGATCAGTGTGGCATGCAGTCAGGTTGTTACATGACACGCATCTCGCGATTATCAAGTTTGGTTGTGTCACTTACCTATGTCGTCCGTTCGCGTCGCGCAATACCGTGTTTGGTACATGTGAAGCTAGCGCAACGGCAGCGAGTGCATCATGATCATGGCATGTAGTCATGTTGTTGCATGACGCGCATCTCATTATTATTATGTTGGGGTCTGTCGCTTGTGTTCGCCATGCAATGATGCCATACCATAACTGTTTTGCAACACGCCATAGGTACGGAACCGCCGCTAGAGCTGCAGGACCATGAAATGTACATCGTGGCATTCATGACACACATGTCATGATTTTCATGTTATGACTAGTCATATATGTTCTTCATACAGTCATGTTATACCGTAACAAGTTTGGTACCGATGCCATTATCGAAACGGCCAGGAGAGCTTAAAGTCGTAGGCGGCTGGATAGATAGATAGATAGATAGATAGATAGATAGATAGATAGATAGATAGATAGATAGATAGATAGATAGATAGATAGATAGATAGATAGATAGATAGATAGATAGATAGATAGATACGCTCAAAGTCGCCGAAGTTCGCTAATAAATGCTTCGCATTGAAAAACATGTGCAAGCTGAAATCCGACTCGCTCTTCTTTCTGCCATGGTCTCCACCGCTCTAGAAACCCAAACGCGCCTGTCGAGGTAGCTGGGTGCGTGAGGTGATACTCGCTTTTTTTGCTGAGGAGCGTGGTAATTGGGATGGCCGGAGAGAACCACGCCGGGTGCCCGCAGTCTCAGAGGCAATGGCCGGGCAAGTTGGTCTGTTCTCCCCTTCATTTTCCTCCGCCTCCCTACAGCCTTCGAGCAACGTTGCGGAGCTGGTTCTCCACATTCAGCCGCGCTGCAGACCTGGCAAACAAATAGCAACAACAGTACAGTCCAAACGACACACTCGTTTCTTGAAGCGTGCAACGTGCACTGGAAATTTATTGTTTTTCCGCCGGTCAAGTGCAAAGCTTAGATCTGAGCTGCTAACGCACCTAATATTCTGCTCTAGACGTTCGGTGATAGCGAAGGGCCCCTCGAACTGTATGAGTATCTCCTTGCTCGAGCAGCTGTCACCCCTTTGCACCCACACCTCGTCTCGAATATTGTACTCCAGGGCAGGTCGCCGGCGGTGGTCATAATAGTGCTTCTGTTTTACTTGTGCTTGTGTGGCTTTTTTCCTCGCCACAGCTCTAAGCTTTTGGCAAGTATCTGAACTGTTGCCGTAGTGTGTGACGCTAACAGGAGCGTCCTGGCTTAAGACCACTTTTATTTGGGGCAGCTTTCCATATACGATTTCATATGGTGCCGCAGCAGTATAATTCTGCAGCACCGTGTTGACTGCATAGACAGCTGCCCGAAGGTGGACATCCAAGTTGGCCTCTCCTTTCTTGTCGACTTTGGCATACGGAGAGAGTATCGCCCTAGTACATTAAGTAGTGCGCTCAGTAAGGCCATTTGCTTGATGATGGAACGCAGATGCGGTATGTTGTTCTACACCCGCCTTAGAAATGTACCTTCGAAACTCTCGGCTGCGAAATGTCATTACACGGTGAGATATTAGTATCTTTGTCAAGCCATGCCTTCATTCAAATCTGCACTTCAGAAAACTTATGTTACAAAATGAACGGAAGCAAGTGATGGCACGGCTGCCACTTCCACATACTTCGATAAATAGTCTACGGCTTCAATGATATAGCGGTTTCCAGCAGTTATGGTGGGGAGCGGCATGATGTAGTCAATGCCCGTCGTACGGAAGATACTCTAGTTGCGGTGCTTGGCGGCGTTTCGCCGCCAACCACCGCAACTGGAGTAGACATGCCGCAACGTCGTTTCTGGCGGAAACTAATGTCGCGGCTGCACTCTAAGTTGCTATATGGCTCGGTTTTCGGCTGTATTCGCATGGTTTAGGATGTGTAGCGAGAGAGGAAAATGGGACGGCGGCCAACGTGGTCGTGTCGTTCTCTCGTCACTTTATTATCCAAGGCGATTTGCTGAAGTGGAGCGGCGGCAGCTGCAGCGTCCAAACCGCCAGGCCAGAAGCTCGTTCTCCACAGCTCGTGCCTCGAGCTGTCGCATGAGCTGCACGAGAGGCGCAGCGCGGTGGCTAGAAAAAATGACGATGATGATGAATGGCGATGATGATGACGCTACAGATGTAATGGATACTTGGAAAAATTCATCGTGAACCACCTGTTGTTTTAGACACCTAGCTCCTTTTAAAGTCATGTGTCATACGCGACTACTTGATCGAGGCGCTCCCACGTCGTCTGCTGGGCCGATACCAGATAGCTCATGCTAGTAATCCGCGGAAGATCGTTTTGTCACCGTAGCGTTCACTTGACTTAAGAGTTTTTTTTTTGCTAACTGAAAATTGATTTTTGAGAGAAGCCTGTGCCTGGAGGTAATATTTATAGCTCGGTTGCCTAATGTTCCCCGATGCTTGCTACTCTATACTGGCGTAGCACATTATGCACAAGCCTGGAGTTCAGGCACTCAGTAGCACTAAATGCCACTCGACTGCTTTCAGGTATATAGGTCATCATCTGATCCCTTCGCAAAGCATTACATGTGTTGCCACCCACAAAATGGCAGCATATCACGGGGTGAATGATGGAGAGTAGGGTGAAGCATCCGTCCGTTCATTCGTTCTTGCTTCCGTCCGTCCATGCATCCGTCTGTGTGACCGCTCATGCGTCAATCCTCCCATACGTGCGTGCATTCGTTCATGCGTCCGCACGTCCATCTGTGCGTCTATCGCTGCGTTCGTCCTTGAATCCACGCCTGCGTCCGTCCATGCGTCCATCTGTCCGTGCGGCGATCTGTGCATCCGTTCATGAATCTCTCTGTTGTCCATTCGTCCATCTAGTCAACACTCTAAGTACCACCATCTCGTGCACACTCCCCCAAACACCAGTGGAAGCTGTCATTTCACCTAGCTACAGCCGTACAGTTCCACAAAGTGATAGCTTATAATGCCTCATCAAATGCGAAAATAATCGCTGGTGGTGTCCGGCGTTTCTTCGTGTCGGTGGCTTGAACAGGAGTGATGCAAGAAATCATCATTACTTGAAACCAGCATCATATGACGTCACATATCATGAATGTTTACGATGTATCGGAAGGTCGCAAACTTGACGCCATCATATAACATCTTCGCTTAGTCGAAATGGGCCAATCATGAGAGCAGTGGATAAGCAGCTGAAAGGCAGAAAGCTAGATTTGCCTCCACTCCTTGGGGCAGTATGAAAACCACGCTGGCCGCAGAAAGTTACCGAAGAACTATAGGAAACTTTCAGTGCATTGAATCGGAAGAAAACTAGAAGAGTTTTTGCCTTTCATTCGTTTCATGTGAATACATAAGGGGACCGGCGAGTTTCTTTTTGTTTGTAACGATTGAGAAATTAATGAAAAGAGTATTTGAATTTTTTTCAGTCAGACATGCAGAATGGTACACAGCAATATTATACACTGAGGCATGCAAATAATAAGGTTGCAAAAGCTTGAAAGCGAAAATTAAACGCGAAAGTTATGTAGCTTTAACGCATGTATCGAACCGGGCGGCCTAGCAGAGCCAGGTGAAAACAGCACAGCGCTATGTTCGTGTTTTATTTCATCTTCTCTGCATTCGTGAAAGCCGTAAAGGAGCTTAAGTGCTAATTAACTAGCATAAAAAGACGAATTTTTGAGCTTTAAAATACGCGTGGCCATTCAGCGCCGGGATCCCGTAGATTGATAGATGGATTGATATGGCTGTACCTTTTAGATCGGGCAGTGGGTAGCGCCACCAAGCCGTAATACTTAGTGAACCAAAAAATAGATTTAGTTTTTTTTCTTTCTCCTAAATAGTGAGGCTGAGGACTTATACTTTGCAGTGAAGGGTTTATTTTCACTTGTGCCTTGACTTTAGCCACCAGTCAGATAACCTCTTTCTAGTGATTTCTTCACGCTTAAAGTCTATTTTGCCCTCTCTGTCCCGAAACCCTAAGGCTTCGAAAATCTCTGTGCCATCCCCTTGAACTATAAGGTGAAGGCCTTTACGAAACATTATCAAGTGTTCGGCAGTTTCCTCCTCATCTCCATATGCACTGCATACCGTGTCTACCTCTTCGTATTTCGCCAGATATGCCTTGGTTCGCAATACTTACTTCCTGGCCTCAAACAGTAGAGAACTACCCCCAGTATTATCATAGATCATTTTCTTGGCAGTATTGTTCCTAAAAGTTTGATAGATCTCTAGTGCAGACTTCTTAATTATGCCAATTGTCCACATATCGGTCTCAGCTTCCTTCACCTTCTTCTTAACCAATATTTTTTTCAGTTTGACTCCTTGCGGTTTTCCAAGTATTTAGCAGTCAATTTTTTTGGGTGCTTCCTCCATTTGTATCGACATTCTTCATGTACAAGTAGCTGAATACCTTCCTAGCCCAACGCCCCTCCGCCATTTCTCTGAATTGCTTCTCTAATTTTATCTTGCTGCTAGCTTCCCTGCCCTCAAATGATGTCCATACCATAGCACCTTGTACTCCCTGCTTTGGTGTATTCTCGTGAGCTCCCAAGGCAAGCCTACCTATTCCTCGTTGCTTAATCTCTCATCTTGCTTCAACTTCTGATCTCAAGCACAAGACCGCATTGTCGAACGTCAGACCAGGAACCATGAACGCTTTCCATATACCTCTCACAACATTACACGTATTGTAATTCCACAGTGCCCTGTCTATCATCGCAGCTGCATTCCTGTTACCTTTAGTCGTTACGTATATTTTGTGTTCCCTTAGGTACTCAGTCTCATTGCTTATACATACGCCCACATATTTGTATTTATCAGTTATCTCTAGCCTGACCTCCTGTATTCTAAGCTCACTACCTTTATTATCATTAAAATTCATGACTGTTGGTTTTTCTTACTGAATCTGAAATGTAACTCATCTCCCTCATTACTACAGACGTCTATCAATCTCTGCAAACCTTCTTTGTTGTCGGCCATTAGCACTATGTAATTTGCGAATATCAATGCTGGTAGTGTCTGTTCAACGAGTTTTCCTTGTTTGAAGAAAGAGAGGTTCAAGCCAAGTCTACTTCCCGCTAAATTGGCCTATAATTCTTGTAGGTACATCATGATTACCAACAGTGACAGAGGACACCCCTGCCTAAGCCCCCGTGTTACTTCAGCGGGCTTTGATACCTGCTTCTACCTTTTTATAACTACCTTGTGACCTTTGTAGATATCTTTTAAAAGAATGGTCACTCCATCTTCCACAGCTGGTGTGTCCAGTATTCCCCGCAAGCCCTCTTGAACCACGTTATCATACGCTCCTTGGCATCCGAAAATGCTAGCCACAGGGGCCGGTGTTCCTTTCCTGCTACTTCTATGCACAGCGTCAGTGAGAACAAATTGTATTTCAACCTCCTGTGTTTCTGAAACCCATTCTGTAGTTCCCCCAGCAAGCCCTCACCCTCTATCCATGCCTGCAGTCTTTCCTTTATAACATGCATTGCCAGCCAGTAGGTCACTGATGTCACTATTAAAGGGCGATAGCTTTGTCCCCCTTTCCTGTATAGACCTTGCTCATACTGCCAAGTTTCCATCCATTGGGTGCTTCATCATCGATGAATATTTTGCTCACTGCCTCCCTGAAAGTCTGCTTAGACTTTGGACCCAATGTCTTTATCAGCATAATTGCAATGCTATCTGGGCTTGTTGATGTACTACTAGAAACCCTCTTTTCAGCCCTTTCCCACTCTCGTTCTGAAAATGGAGCCATTGCGCCACTTGATTCATCCTTGTTTATTGTGGTGCATTAGGCACTTTTTGTTGATTTTTTTTTCACCATTCTTAAATATTCAGTAGCTTTATCCTGGCACATTAAGGTGTAGTTATGAACCTCTGCTCTAGGCTTGTCTCATTTGTTAGGGTGTTTAGATGGTTCCAAAATTTCGCAGCTGCCTTTCTATCCTTTTTATGTACTTCTGCCAGCCACTGAGCCCCCTTTACTCTAATCTTTTTATTGATCAGAAGGGATGCTTTCTTTCTACAGCCTAGAAACATTTCCCATTTTCTTTCAACATCATCTGTCGGTTCACCACGCTACTTAGCATGTCTGTGTTCCCTAGAGGCTTCCTGACGTTTTGCTATAGCTCTTTTACCTTCCTCCTCCCACCAACTATTGTGTTTGAGTCTTCTTTCCCGAGGTGACTTGTCACGCGTCTTTGCAAGCTCTAGCTCAAACAGTCTATTTAGATTCGTGTATGTCCACACTGTTTAATTATTCTCCGTGATTACTTTCTCAATTTGTTTAGTGGCTATTTCAATTTGACTTTCTTGAAAAACATTTTCCTGCAGTTGTTTTTTTGTCTCCTTCCACTTTCACTGCTCTTCCAAAACTTAGCTTGATACGTTTGTGATCACTACCCAGACTTCTGGAGCCACCTTCATCTATGTGCATTCTCCTGAGCCTATCATACATCCTATGTGACATCAGTGCGTAATCTATCGTCGACTGCAGCCTTTCTACCCCCCATGTTATTTGCCTTACACACTTCTCAGTACCGTTTAAAATGATCAATTCATGCCTTTCACACACATACATTATCACTTTGCCTCTTGGGTCAGTATACCCATCTATACCTTCTATGTGCGCATTCCTATCTGCTAGCAAAATTATCTCGCACTCTCCTCCTACTTCTTGAATGTCCTTTGATATACACTGTACTATTGCCTGCTTTTCATCTTTGGCCTTTGATCCCGTCCTCAAGTACACCAAACCAAGGAGTGTCATTTGCCCTGTCACTTTCTCTTTTAGCCCCAAATGTTTTTTGCACTCCTGCTTGACCCTTTGCCAGTCTGTACTTTTATTAACGAATGCCCCAATACCACCCACCTATCTGCTCCCTTCTGTTCTTTTACAATATTCGCACTCGCAGTCCGGATTGTTAGGTGGTTGGTTCATGTCCCTAAGATGTGTTTCTACAAAACCATATACCATCTGCCTCTCCTCTCTTAGCTGTTCTTCAATCTCTTCCCATTTCATCCTATCAGCTGTAGTTTTGAGCTTTGCGCTAACTTGCCTCATGACTGCTTCCAGCTTGCGTCCTGGGAATGTCCCCACTGTAACTCTCTTGTCACCTCTTACCCTCTCTTTCAGTGCTCCTGTGCATGGTTATAAACTCGAGTCCCCGGTGATTATCACATGCTGTGACTTTTCAGCTGGCACGTCCTGCACCTGGAGGATACTTGCACCTGTGACGCTGGCTGCTCTGCCCACTCTCAGCCTCACCACTACTTCGCTGAAGCTGGTTCTTGCGATCATTGAACCAGCTGAACCTGTTTTTTCAAACTTGCTTGCTCTTTCTCTGCCGTTCCAGTTGCCGGTGCCCCACTGTTCTCTCTGTCGGCCGCTCCTTTGTTCACCTTCGCTTAGGCTTCCTCAGTGGACTTCAGCCTTTTTTCCATAGCCCTAGTTTTCTCTGGATCTGTCGCCAATGCAGTCTCTAGCTCGGTGATTCTCATCAGCAGTTCACTGTGGGCAACTATTGTCCGCAATTTTTGCTCGACCTCACATTGCCTAAATTTGGCCTCAGCCTGCTCTCCATTTGCTTCTGCACTTGGGTCCAATTTCAATCGCACCCCGCATCCTGAACACCTTACAGCTTTTTTATCCATGTCTTTCTGACACCAATTGTCGTTATGAATTGTCAGACTCGATAATTACAAAATACCATTTCTGCCCTACGAAAAAAAGAAATTAAGCTCTGCTAGAGAAATTTGCGTGTTCAATGTACGTGCACCTCCCCCACGGTGTGGCAAGCGAAAAAACGCAAAGAAACAAACACACACACACGCACAAACTGGTAAATACCTGGTGACTGATCCCTTAAAAGCCGTACAATGTAATAGGTGATACAAAGATTTTAACTACTGCCTTATGATTTATATAGGCAGGCTTAAACATGCAAAATCTGCGCAGTCGATCAGTAGCGCTCAAAAGAAGTCCATCCACTGTGCCAGTATGAACTTAACTACTCGCGCAGCGCCACCGTGAAGCATCGGCGAGCGGAGGTAGAGTGCGCGCTGGACGGCCTGAAGAGAGCGTTCGCCCGGACTCTGAAAAAGTAGAGGAGGTCTTGGCCTGGAAGATCTGCTGTAGTGTCAGCAAATATTGCTTCATACCGGGAGAATACACAATCTAAGGTAAGCGGACCATGCGGTGGCTTAACTCTCAGTGTTGTCGGAGGCACCTCCATAGCTCCGATTGACGAAGGCCGGTGGTCTCTATGGCAGCGATTGATTGTGATCTGGACGTCTTCCGCCAATAGAAAATCCGCACCCAGAATCATGTCAGCAGGTAGGTCTTGTAAGACAGGAATTTCTCGAAGAATGTTCGTCCCCGCTGCTGTCCGGACAGTCACGTCAAGCATCGCCACTGTAAACTGTGATGTAAATTTGATATTAGACGTATAGGTGGGAGTTTGCAAAATTGTTGGCTTTCATGTTTATGTCAGCTCACTGGGCTGATGTACCATCACTGCATTGGATTTGTTTTCATTGTATATTTGAATGCATTGAAAGAAGGTGATAAAATTTGTAAGTACTTACTTTTCTGATTGCCACAAAATTTTTGTGCAACACTACATTGTAAACAGAATGTAAACATTGAGCTGGTTGACACAAGGTATTGTATCTCTTTTAACATGTCATGGTATTACACGGTTCGTCTTAAGAACCTTTTTTTTTCACGTGCGCGCTTCAAAATAGAAATGTCATGAGCTCTTGACAAAATATTAGCCTCAACAGTTTAATTCATCCTGCATGCGGTTGTCAGTTGGGTAAAGTAAAGCAAACTTGGTTATGCTATGAATTTATTACTTCTGTAAAAAATAAGGCAACTGTTATATGAATCCTGTTTATGAAAAGCTGTACAGCCCAATAACTCTTCGAAAAGTATTTTAGTTGGTCCGTATTATTTTTTGTTTACTCTCACTATTCAGCACACTAATATTCACACACTTCAGAGTGCCTTCTAGCCAATATATCTTTAAATGTCCTATGAAAGTTTCAAGAGTTTTTTCCATGCTGAGCGTATTGTTTGGCATGATTTTGCATTGAACTGTAGTTATCATAAACTTGCATTTGCGTTTTGGTTTAGCTTTTCTCCTCAAGCGTTAGTGTAGATGCACATGCCAGGCATGATGCCTTCATATCTTCATATAAATGCTATTTTGCCAGCAGGTCATACCAATTTTATTTTCATTAGTGCGAAATACAAGTTATTTGTTGCTATGAGTCATCATCGCGTGCTTGTACATTGCACATAACCATTCCAGACATACATAGTGCATCTCATGGATGAGTGTATAGTGTAAAACTTTTTATATATGGCACATATTGTTCTATTAGTGACATTGTATTCAGTGTAAACATTACAAAGTGCTATTGGTGACTCATGTGTAACAGTGCATCCTGTCCTGAGACTGCCATAATTGTTCGAAAGTGTGCATATCACTATCTCAGGCAAGGTAAATCTACAACCAATTTCAGCAGTCACGGTCTAGAAGCATGCCTTAAAACAAACATGCAACTGCTTATCTGATGGACTCTACAGACTGCCGCAAGGCTTTCTGCTTGTTTACATTAAAAAATTCAGTGAAATATTGCACTTTTTTTACGAGAAGTCCAGTGATCGTGCTGTTTTCCTACTAGTTGCAGATGCGAAACTTTTGTTCCCCAGGCTACTTACAAGTGGTTGCTTGTCTCCATGCCTCCGGTCGCTACACCGAGGACAAATAAGCACAAGTTTTTTACTATTCATTAGGTTGGGTTCACTGCCAGTCTGCTTTAGTTTTAGCTGTCTAACTGACATGGTTTTGCTAATTTTGAAGTATTTCTGGTCGTGTAAAATCCCAACCTATGGTTTCTGAATCATCCAAGCTTGAAATTCAAATCTTTGACTTCTTCACATGAACTTGTTCCTTCAGCTGTAACATGCCTCTGTGGCTCCACGGCGGTGAAAGCCTATGCTAAATAAAAGCCTGGAAGTCAGGCGTTAAATTTGCTTGTCACATCTGTGGTTTGATCAAAGTCTTGCATATTAAAATAACAAGTCTGTACTGTGCCTTACACCTGTAAAGCAAGCTACTGTACACTTAAACTTAGAATAGGTAAAACAGCATGATGCAGAAGTGTCTGGTATGTGAGTAAAAATTCTAATAATTCTCTAGTATAAGCCACCCTTTATTACTTTTAGCACATCAATATGCAAGGTGTGTTCAAGCCAGTCAAGATTGAAATAATTAGTCACAATATTTTCCAACCAGCTTGTTCTGCCATTTATTTACGCAGAGCACAAATCTTCCAAGGTGAATGCATTTATGTGAACTGTACAATTTTTTCAACAAAGAATAACAACCATTTCAAAAAGCTTAGTCATAGCACTTCATTGTGTCTTTAAACATAATTCAAAGCTTTAGCATCTTTTTTTATGGAATTGCAAAAGTAATCCACATTCCTGCAGGGGACAAATGTCCTCCTATTATTGAACTTTGCAAGGGTCTGCCTGCGAGCAGGCTGGCTTAAGTATTTTCACTTGTAGTTACTTTATGTACTGCTATTTTAATATGCAAACGATATTTAAATCTTATCAAATATGCCCAGACATGTGCAGATGCATTTACTAGTATCAGCCCGCAATTTTCTGTGGAGGGACACAAACCCTTAGGATAGCACTGCTACAGTACACGTAGGTGCCTATGACTTGGAGTCGAAAACTGAGCACATAGCACTAGCTATCATTTTCTCTGCATAAGCAACATTGTGTAATTGAACAAAGAGGAAGTAGTATGGTCCGCTGCTTTATTGTAGTTGCACTCTGAAACGAGGTACTGCATCTGGCGTCGCAAGTATGAAATGTAAGCTAAGCTGTCAACCACATGAGAAATGTCTCTCCACAATTTGAGAGAGAGTAAATAAAATAAAATGATGGAAAGGCAGGGAGCTTAACCAGAAACTGGAGCATCCAGTTTTCTACCCTGCACTGAGGGAAAGAAGAAAGATGAGAAAGAAAGCCAAAAGCAAAGTGAGCGCATGAAAAAGGAAGAGAGCGGGGGTGCTACAGCATATTTAATAGGCCACTTCCGTGCACAAAGTTCCATAAGGCTTTAACTAATTTTTTGTGCGAAGACAGATCATGTCAGCTTTCGGGCACTGACTGTTCTGGCAAGAGTCTGTGCTCAAAGTGGGCTAACGCTGCAGCTACTGGCTGTCTTTGCACGCCGTATTGAGGACAGTAACAAAGAACGTGCTCTATAGTTTCATTGCTGCCGCGATGATAGCAAGGAGCACTTTCTTCGAAGCTGATTCGGAAGGTGAAAACTTTAATGAAAACGACACTAAACCACAGTCAGCAAAGCACCGTTGTCTCAAGTCGAAAGAGTCTGGACGGAGTTCGAAGTCGACGAGGCGGGTCCAGCCTATGCAGACGCGTGTGCTGTAAGCACTTTGGGTTCCACAGCAATTTTCCCATTTTGATTGCAGCATCAGTCCTTAAATATGTAACAGGTTCTTATACACTGTCTTCGTGTGCTAATCGAGCAGCTGCATCAGCATGTTCGTTGCCCAATATGCCGCAGTGACGTGGAAGCCACTGATACGTGATTTCGTGTCCTTCGTCGAAGAGGTGGTGAAGCAGATAATTTCCAGCATTGGTTGCTGGATAATTTCCTGCATTGGCATAACGTGAATACCAAACAAAGTAATGCTGCCTTGGAGTATGTGAACACGCTTGGCTTCTTGGTGTTTAATGACTTTACCTGCACCATGTAGAGCAGCAAGTTGCGCAGCTGGCGATGTCGTCTGGTGAGGTAACTGAATCTTCGTCGTCCTTGCAGGAAAGATCACTGACCCTGCAGACCCGTATACTCTAGTTGAAGCGTCAGTAGATTGATGGCTATACTCACTGTACTTTTTTTACAACAGGAGAAGAGAAAGCTGCTTTACTTCTGAAAACGAAAGCTCGGCTTCGGACCGTATGCATGGAACCATAAGTTGAACCTTTAAAAAATTCTTACACCATCGGGGAGTTGCAATTGTGGATGGAGTTGTATATCCCGTACGTATGCGTGTACGATATACAAGACTGTCTGGCAAAATGAGGCGTATGGTCGGTCTTCCGGCAGTAAGGCTAAAAGATGGGCAGAGGCGCCGGTAAGATGCCCCAAGTGTGTTTTGTGTGCTGCTATTACGATATGCATCTTTAGCACGAAGTCATTTACAATCGCATATGTCTCAGCTGTTGATGAACATCACGGTAGCCCCAGACAAACTCGCAGAGTCAAAGCCTGAACGCTTTCGAGAGTGTGAAGGCTGGTTCTGCAGCTATTGATCAGCACAGGCAAGCCATGTTGCAAATAGCAGAGGAAAAGCGTCTTCTACAATTGCATCAATGCAGGTATCGAGGTCCGCCAGGTTTTTCCTCCAAGATATTTGAAAAAAGTTAGTAATGTCTTTCAGCTTCTTCTTCAAGTAGGCCACATGTAAGCCCCAGCAGAGATCTCAATCAATGAATACACCTAAAAATCTGTGCCTCCTGACATATGGTATGACTTGGCCGTCGATAGATATAGCCTATGGTCTCATTGGCTTTCGACTGAAAGCAGTTCCTGCACATTTCGATGGCGAGATCTTCAGACCCTGTTCATTGAGGTACATCGATTACATCGCAGCTTTCTGAAGTCTCACACGTACTTGAGATGTGATAAGAAAAGTTTGGATTTCTTCAGTGGCCTTTAAAGTTAGGTGCAGTCATATTTTGCTGCTCCACTCATAGCACTTTTTTAGCTTGCAATCAGGCCTCCCCGCGGTGGACTAATGGCTAAGGCACTCAACAGCTGACCCGCAGGTCACGGGATGAAATCCCGGCTGTAGCACACGCATTTTCGATGGAGATGAAAATACTGTAGGCCCATGTGCTCAGATTTGAGCACTTCGAAGAACTCCAGGTGGTCGAAATTTCCGAAGCCTTCTACTACGGCATCTCTCAAGTTCATATATAGGTTTTGGAAGTTTAACCCCACTTATCTATCAATCAATTTGTTTACGATCAGTGCACCCTTCAAATTGCATAGTCTAGCACAAACAAGCAACATCCTGCCAAGACTCTTTTTCGGTTTGATGGGTAATTCATGTGTAAATAATCTGTAGGTCTTGATTCTAATAATCGCGCTTTCTATGTGTATGCGCAATGAAGCGATCCTCCTTATTCTGGTGACGTCTCCTTCGGAGAGCTGAGGCCTCCCTGTTGGAGAAATGAATGGTTAACCGGCAAGTTTTTCACCGCAACAATAATCAAGCGTTAGCAGTTCATTCCTCCCCTGTGCAAAGTTTGGCATATTCAGCTTGACTTCTTGCAGCTAGAGCTTTCCTTTTAGGCTGAATACCCTGTCACCCATATTTTCATCACCAGGACCCAGGAGGTCTTCAATGCTACAGTCGGCAGTCATAAACTTGTCGGACGCTTGTCTCCTGTACACATCGGACACATACAGGCTGTAGCCATTCGGCGAAATGGCCTCTATGAATTTCACAGTTTTGGGACCTTTACAGTTGCTATATGTCTGTGCTTGAGGCATTAGCTTCCTTGATCACGGCAGAAAAACCTCTGTGCAGTGAATACTGCATGTCGTCCCTTCATAATTGGTGTTAATAAAAAAGGTGGCATGCTGTTTCTTATGGCCTCGCTTGGTCAACACAAGACCACCTTTTTCATTATTTTACAGAGTGCAAACAACGTATGCTTCACAATCCTGTGCATAGAGACTACTGCTTTTTGAAAAATTTCGGACAAATGCCCATAGAAGAGCCCTAAGCGCCGTCTAATTAAGGTCATCAGCAGTTGATCCTCAACACGAATGTTGAACCTCTTGGTTCTTTCAACTGGGATGGTCTTTGCCAATTTCTTAAACATATATACGCCAATGTAAACAAGGAAGCAGCTTCTGTGAGGGTTGGTGCGAAGATTTCGCACTTCTTAGAGACTGGAGCAGTCCTTGCGTATTTATGGTCCTCTGCCATTATATTTTCCCACTGTGCCTACTGGATTTTTTTTTGTAACCTGTTTACAGAAACAGGAGATATTCATGAGGTACTGCTTCTGAACAAACAAAACCACACTAAAAGAAAGAGCAAATGAACAGGCTAATGCTCTGCGTTCCATCTTGAAGGCACATTAAAGAAAATATGTTTGATGGGAAGATCTTCAACATTTAACTTCTTTGAAGTTCAACTGTACATACCACTTACTAGGATTCTTTTGTCTTAAGGGTGATTTCATATCTACAGTCACATAACAGAGAGGAAGCATAGCAACTGCTGGTTATAAACAGATGATAACTAACAGAATACTGCAAGCTACCTCAATATTTGAATTTTTACATGTGAAGTATTTACACATGTTTCGCGGTGAAGCTTTTTAGTGAGCTGTAGCTTGTGTGATGTTACCAGAAACAAACCATGAACAGGCATGCGCTCTCTTTGTAATCCTCGCGATCACTCCCAAAACAAGCGTCCATTTCTCCAGCACGAGATTATTGCATCTCCTGCTGGATAAATTGACGAGCAAGAGGACTAGTACAGTAAAAGAGGAAGAGGGAGAAAGAGAAATAAGAATAGATGGAGATATTGTAGAGAGAAATTTTTTTTCTAAAGTGACATTCAAGCTTACATAGACACAATATTAAGGCAAGTGGTTAGTAGACCATAAACACACTAGGGTAGAATAGGAAGTGAGGGCAGGGACAACTTATTAGGGTAAGGAGGGAAACAGAGTGGGGAATGCCATCATTTCCACGGTTCAGCTTCTGCCTTTGCACCACTAGTGGGGAGGTTGCCCTACGTTTTCTTTATTATTATTGCTGAAAGTTTTATTAGACAGCATCATTTGTTTGAAAAAGGTGGATTATCGGAGTTAAATGCAGGATCGAAGCGATGAAACTTTTGTGCCACACAGTGTTGTCAGATCCCACTTTAAGAGAAGTAGACTTATCTACGAGGCCACAACATGAAGAAGCCAAATTATTCGTCAACGCTGCCTCCAGCATGCCTCTTGTTCACAAATGTTTCATAGCACAATTTGTGTGTTCATTTCAATGCTTTTTTTATAGAACCAGGGTTACTTTGCATGGCAATGTCTAGCAGCAGAAGCTGAAGAACATGCTGAAATTCATGAATTCTGCTTAGAACTTAGGGCAGGAAACAGGCAGCTATTTGAACCCGTGCGCTACAAAGAGTAACATAAAATTCGTACATAATATCTGCAAGCTAAATTTTAAAAAGTTGAAATAAATGGCCACCTACAACACCTGCATGCATCATGACATGTTGGTGCCAACATTTGAAGTATACTAACGAATTTACACTGCAAAAAACTACTATATACAAATTTTGTGATTTACACAGTGAATCAAGCTGTAAAAGGGCATCATTAGGGTGAGGTGAATGTGAAGTAATGGCTGTCGCAAGCCCCCGATATGCCGTAATATTTGCATACTTACTGTGATATCCTCAAGTACGACAGCGAACACTTCCTCCTCAATCTAAGTCACGGGTGAGATTCAAACTGGGTGAGATGGCTAGCAAAAAACACGTCAATAGCACAGTGCACACTTTGTAGATTTGAGAGTATCATGGTCGTCAAGAGCGTGTTAAGCCCAATTAACAGCTCGTATTCTCTAACAATGCCGATCCGCCCTAGAAACTTGAAGATTCTATTGCCTCATGAAATGCTTTTTTTTAAGTCTATGAGGGATATCCCCATACCTCGGCAGTATATGACAAGTTACCTAGTCTCTTGTTAGAATATGCTTGATGTCTTTCTAAGTGGTTCGTCAAGTACTTATTTTGATTTCAATTTTCTACCACGATATCTCGTGCATTGTGTTTTTTGCCGACATTCGATTGATTGAACTTGCCACGAAGCTGCTGTGTGAAGTTCTGTGCTTTGTGTGTTATGATAAAATCAGCTTGTTTTGTACAAGCGACACGTTGCCCTATTTTTAACTTTAGTCTCATTTTGCCCCTTACCACGCTGTGTTCACTACATATATTTACTCAAAGCTTTCTATAAATCGCACTATGCTGTGGTCCGTGCATATTATATATTCTATTCCACCCTGCCATCAGCAGTTTTCAGTGACCATTTCATGTTTCCTGCAAGCGTGCTGTCTTCATAATGCATCAGCCACTCCTTTTGCAAGTTCCACCGATTGCTCTTCTCTACCATTCAAAATGAGTGTGGTAATCACCTGCAGCTTGTTCATTTCAATGTTTTTGGTCCATTTCAGCAATGAAATCACTGGTGACTACTGTTTTTTTAGCCTGTATTTTTCCCATCGCTGATTCACGTTCCTCAGAGAAATAAACATAACCATACTACTGATTCATGGCATTTCTGCAAGTTATTGTGAGAGCAATACATATTATCTTGCATGGTTTTAATTACGACTGGTTCTTCAGGGGGTTTCGCATTACCCCACATGGTTAAAGTAGACATGTTGTGTAAGCAGCTGCGCTCAATAATACTGTCGACTCTCCATAAAGATAACTTTATGGCACCAGAAAATGTGTTCAGCTGTACAGTTCTGTTTGCTGAGAGAATCCAGGTAGGAAACCAATTATTCTAGAAACAGTTCTGTTTACAGAAAACGTAATGAACATATTTATGTAAAAAATGAAAACTACCATTTGTCAAGCATAAATTTCTTCATGTTCTCGTGATTTTTTAAAGACTAGAGTTCACATTAGTAACAGAGGCAGGTCTCTCTACTTCAAGAGCAGTAAGTAGTTCAATGATCAGTGATGGCTACACTTTGTCTGAATTGTGGTCGTATTGTGTGAAGTTTTGTTTTGAGAAGAGCTCATTTTACGAACACGACTGGGTGATGTCATGCCACAACCTGTCACGGTGGCAGTTTCACCCCAATTCATTGGTCTAGCCAGTGGGTGGCACACAAGGCCTGTGCCTCACCTTCAATATTTTCATACTGATTCTTTACAGAACAGGTCCCATGTTTTTATATCACCATCGTAAACGTAAAGCCGTTTTGCAGTGCTATTTCTGCACTAACGTCTACCATAGCAGCTACACGCAGGTGATTCATTGCTTCCTCGGTGTGAGTGTTGGACATAGACTGCGTGGCAAAAAGAACAGTGTAGAGCAAACTCGTAAAGTTTGTTCAATACACAACTTCACATGATTTAGTTTGATCATTCCAACAAATTTTATCTAACAAACTTCATCTTGTAAGTCTATCTTAATGCTGTTCTTTCTGCACATTAAGTAAACACTAGTCCTCACATGATGTGTGACAGAGGCAGCTTTTCTTTTTGTGTTCACAAGCGTGTTGAACAACCGGCAAGTCTCGCATATAGGCAAGATGTTCGCATCTCAATCTAAAGTTGATGTGGTGCTAAATGCATACTTACTGTCCTAGAAGCATTCTCGAGCATGTGCAGAGGTGCCCCGTTGATGTCATCATCAGACGTGGACTGAAAGAAAATACAACAGGGATAACCCTGTGTACTGAAGCAATGTCAATACTTGCAATCTTAAGCAATGTCATTACTTGCAAGCTTGAACTGCCGCTGTACGACAATTAGTATTAACCAACAGCCAGACATAATAAGACCACATCAATATTTATTTAGTTGCTTGTAGTAGATATCAACTAGTGCGATCTATAGTATTCTAGGCAATAACGATACATGCAAAGAAGCAGTAAAAGTGCAATAATTTGCAACCAGAGGTCAAAAAAAGAAAACCTAGAGCGCAGTGAGCCTTGTAATAATAAATCAACCTTAGTCTCATCTCATATTTCTTTGAATTTTCTGAACACTCTCCATAAAGTGCGTATCCTGTATTCGGGGGGGCGCAGGCTTTTTTGCTATCTATGCCATAGCCAAAGAAAATTCAGGGGGGGGGACGTGCCTGGTGTGCCACTCCCTGGCTATGCGCCTGCTCTACGTGTCTTAAAAAAGCACAACATTAGTAACAGGGGGTAGTAGATAACTACGTGATATATTTGTGAATACTGACCAACTTTGTTCATCAAACTCACTGAAGGCACAGAACTCGTAAAAAGAATGTGAGATAATAATAGGGTAAAGGTATGCATAATTTTACGCGAGTCTGCAGTCGTAATGACGGCTCACTAGGGCTGAGAATAGTAAAAAATTTTCGTTGAACCACTCAAACCTACTTTTCGTAAATTTCTTAACCACACTTACGCGTGCTCAGACTTGACAAAATATTGCTCACCCAGACTCTAGAGACGCGGTGCGGCATCTGTGTTGTTCATACGATGTTCGAGCGGCGCCTGCTTTCTACAATGATCTTCAAGTGAAATTTTCGAGTGCGCGTTCAGCTTTGTTTGTGCATTAGTGAAAGTTCCAGGATTATTTGGTGCCAAAACCTGCTGCGTGAGTGGACTATTTTGACGTTTTGGAACGTTTCTTTTTCTCCGGAGCCAGTCGCCGTTTGGGCTAAGCCTAACGAGGTAAGCCCACGCCGGTGCGATGCCAATCGCGTCGCCGTTTCCGGGTGCCCTTTTCGCTCTTTTCAGGGCTTATTTCCAGAAAAATAGAATATCAGGTGCTGGGGGAGGACATAACCCCCGAAGAGGTGACAGAACACCGCGGTTGGCAGTCTGCAGGTGCCAAAAGAGCTGGCGCGCGCTTGGCAGGCGCTAATCCTAATGGTGCTACTCTCAACGAGACGAAGTCGACATCGACCGAGGCTCCGCGAGGCCGCAACGGTGGAAATAACATCAAGGCTAGGATCATTCGCGCGGGCCAGATGCCCCAGCTCTCCAGGAAGGATGCCAAGATCGTACTTAGGCCCCGCGGGGGGCCTCAATATTGTTAAGACCGGCTGCACCGTGGTGGCTGATGCAATCCTGGCGACCACAAGCATCTGTGCCGAAGATTTACCCGGTGACATGCTATGCCTCAACGAGCAGCAGAATATTATGGTTGTCAGCACACGTAGAAGGGAAAATGCCAACCACTACGTCAAAGTCCGGCATATCGTCGTCATAGGCCGAAAATACGAGGTCAGTGCCTACGAAGCTGCCCTCATTCCACGTGCAAGGGCGTGATCCGAGGTATTCCACTCGTCAACGGCCCTAATGATACTGACAACAAGATCGTAAAGGAAAGAAATACGCTCGCCCTGGCAGCCAAGTGCGTAGGTAGCACCGGTACGGTAATCGTCACCTTCGACGGTAATGAAGTGCCAAACTTTGTACGCTACGGCCCCCCTCGTGCAATGTTCCCTTTATCGCAAGAAAATAGACATTTTCTGCGCTTGTGGTTGGTTTGGTCACCGTGCTGATGTGTGTCCCAACCCAGGTGACGTCGTTAGTCGGGGCTGTGGGGCTTCAAATCCTGACTCACAACACAAGTGTACCCCCAAGGGCAGGCTGTGCAGTCGGCAGCACCTCACGGCTGACAAGGACTGTAGGCGAAAATTCCAGATCCCGTATGCCGTGCGACGAAGGCGCTGGAAAAAGTCTCGCGCCACCGATCAAGGCCAAGCCACGACACCACCATCACCTCCCATGGATGGGCAGGACTTCCAGCAGTCACGCGGTTCTGGGGCCGTTCCAGGCGACGTTCTCGGTCGCATTCCAGGGGCAGTTCCCGGTTCAGGAGCTGCTCCCGGTCCCGAGGAGGAGCGTGGCGCTATAAGTCCGGGAGCCGCTCCAGGTCTCGATCCAGGTCTACCAGGCGTCAACAGCAGCCTAGAGGGGTGTCAGCGAGAAGCAAGATGTCGGGCTCTATAACCTGGGCTGACACGGTCCGAGGAGGGCCAGCTGAGGTACTGTCGGGTTCACTCCCAGAGCACGCGGAGAGCGTGCGCGAAATTCCCCAGCTAAAGCGCAAAAACGCTGCGATGATGGAAACCATAAACAGGCTTATGCCCGAAATTGCTGAGATTAAGGACGCGAGAAACCCACCACCGCAACCCGCCGCCGCCTGCGTCACCGATACAATGCCCCTACCCATGAAAGTGCACAGCACTGAATCCTGCGACAGCAGCAGTGAGATTAAAAGTACTCTCAAGAAGAGGGCCGTCACCTACAAAGAGGAAGGTGTAGCGATTCGAGTCACGTCTGAGCTTCCAGACATGCTTTCCGTGCTCAGTGAAAGCATCAATGAGCTCGGGGAGAATTTCGCCCAACTGCAGATCACCCTGGCCGCACAAACCGACCGAGTATCCAAGGTAGAGTCCTTTTTAGAAAGCGTAGTGAAACCTACACTGACCTCAACTGCCGTCATACAACCCAAGCTCAGCGCTACGGGCCCCATTGTCCACGCTATTCTTAGCCCACCCGAGGGCAGCACCAGCCCACAAAAGTACCCAAATGGCCAAGTGAGACGTTTCTCATTTGGCAATCGAACTGCAGGGGCTTCTCCAGTAAAAAGGCGTCCTTGCAGCAGTACAATCGATCCTCTAGCGAAGAACCCCTCGTCATTCTGCTTCAGGAAACATTAATCCCAAACGTAACACTGACTGGTTACCAGCCCATCTCGCGTTATTCTGATGGCCAGGGCGCCTGCCCCTTAGTCAGTAACAAGCTCACACACATCTCTCACGACCTCAATATGACCATCAGCAGCGCCGAATATGTCATGACCGAGATTCTGCCACGCAGCTCGGACCGAAGCAGCATCATTTTTTCTCACCGAGTATAGTAGCCTTTAGGACCGACGACAGCGCTTCAGGGCCCTCAAAAAGAATGCAGTCAACCCGGTGGGTGCCGACCCCCTGGTTGTGGCGGGCGGTTTATGCTCCGCACAACACTTGGGGCTAACCGTACAATACCAGCAAAGGCGTGGAACTGTGGCAAAACGCGACTGACATAGACCTTACTCTAATCACCAACAAGGCCTTTCCAACTCGGTTGGGCACCTCATACTGCAGAGACTCGACTTCCGACTATACCTTCGTCAAGAATCTCCCCGATGTACAGTGGGCCAACTCGAACATTGACTTAAGTAGCAACCATAAAATCCTGGTGACGCAGTTCTTAGTAGTGCGAAAGAGGGCATGGCAGTTTGCTTGGACAAACTTGAACAAGTTTCGCAAAGTCCGCAACGACTGACCTCTACTGGCAACCAGGCGAAGCCTCGAGCCGTGAATTAGCCACCTCCGAGAGGACTTCATAAGTACCACGAAGAATATTAGTACTGACCTTCCGGTTGAAAAAATGGAGAGCCGCTTTGCTCACCTGCTCGAGGCCCAGCAGTCACTTTTCGCCCACTGTAAAGGTCAGCGCTTCCATTGCAGGTCGGGCAAAAAAAAATCTCCAAACTAAACAAGACCATCGAGGAGCACTACCGCGTCCTCTCCAAGCAGCAGTGCGACGAGGTGTGCAACTTGGTAGACGGCCAGATGCGTAATGACAAGACATGGAACCTGCTGAAGCACCTGCTCAGCGAGACTAACACTAAAACCAACTAGGGGAATGTACTAGTGCGAGCCATGCACGAAGCCAAGCAGTCCTCTTAAGGAGAGGAGGTTTTGAAGCTGCTGGTGCAGAAGTACCTCCCTGTCAAGTCGAACCCCGCAAAAACGTACCTCGAGTACTCGGGACCGGCCAACAATGAACTGAACGCCGAGATATGCCACGAAGAGGTTCGGTAGGTGCTCCGCGGGCTCAATGCAAGATCTGCCGTGGGTACCGATGGCATAACTAATAAGACCCTGCGCAACCTGGACGACCGGTAAATTGACTACCTCGCTGAAGTCATCAACGAGGCATGGAAGACTGGCGAGGTCCCCGACCCGTTGAAGGTCGCACGCACCGTGCTCATTCCCAAGCCGGGGAGGCCACCCAACTTGGGCAACCTGCGCTCCATTTCGCTCACATCCTGCGTGAGAAAGGTAGCCGAGTATGTGGTACTAAATAGGTTGACTCGGTACCTGGAAGAGGATGGGATCTACTCACACACTATCATTGATTTTCGGGCCAAGCTTTCGACGCAAGACGCTATGAAGCTGCTCAAACACCAAGTCATCGACTGCAACACACGAGACACGCGCGCCATTCTCGGCCTCGACTTTGAGAAAGCCTTCGACAATGTTACTCACTCTTTCGTGTTGCGGTCGAAGGCATACTGATTGATTTGTGGGGTTTAACGTCCCTAAACCACAATATGATTATGAGAGACGCCGTAGTGGAGGGCTCCGGAAATTTCGACCACCTGGGGTTCATTGATGTACACCCAAATCTGAGCACACGGGCCTACAACGTTTCCGCCTCCATGGGAAATGCAGCCGCAGCCGGCATTCGATCCCGCGACTGGCGGGTCAGCAGCCGAGTACCTTAGCGACTAGACCACCACGATGGGGCTGCGGTCGATTGCTGGGGTCGGCCTTGGAGTCAAATTCTACGAATCTTTCAAATCGTTCTTGACCCGTAGGAGAGCCACCCTCAAAATGGGAGACCTCGTCTCCGAGGAAATTGAGCTGGGCTCGCACGGCACGCCACAGGGGTAAGTGATATCGCCCACCCTGTCCAACCTTGTCATGGTCGAATTGTACAAGAGGCTCTCATGTATCGAAGGCATTAACCACAGAATTTACGTGGACGATATTACCATTTGGTGCACAGGTGGCAGCGACAGGCAAGTCGAACGCTCCCTGCAGGAGGCCATAGACACCACGGAAGATTACCTCCGTCCCCCAGGCCTGAGGTGTTCTCTAAACAAGTCAGAGCTCCTCCTTCACCAACCAACTAGGCGAGAGCCAAAGCCCCAAAACAGGCAGCCGATCTCGAAGAGTGATATCAAGCTCTACACTGGAGATGGCGGCGCAATACCCAGAGTTGACTCCATTCGTGTCCTCGTCATGACCACTGAGTCCAATGGTTCCAACGGCAAGACTATACTCAAGCTCGCTGCCAAGACGAATAATGCGGTTCGGCTGGTTCGGCGGGTGGCCAACCGCTACCAAGGCCTCAAAGAAGACAACCTAATCCGCCTGGTCCATGCCTTTGTGCTCTGACACTTTTCATATGTCGCGGCCATGCACAATGGGCAGCGTGCTCAGCGTGTCAAGATCAACGTCTTGCTCAGGAAGATTACCAAGCGGGCCCTCAGTACCCCTATCAGGACGCGCACCGAGCGCCTGCTCTAGCTCGGAGTGCACAACACGTTGGAGGAGATTGCCGAAGTGCCGGAACAGGCCCAGCTCGCGCGCCTTTTTAGCTCCAAGACCGGCAGACATATACTCCGAGAGCCCGGTCACTCTCCGGCTGAAGTGGACGAGAAGATGAGATAGATGCCCCGTGAGATTCGCGACCTCATCACTGTGGCACCGATACCGAGGAATGTCCATCCCGAGCACAATCGTGGTAGGTGACGGGCTAGAGCTGCCACTCTTTTCAATTAAATTCACAGTGAGGGGCACGGTGTCAGCTTCGTCGACGCGGCAGCGTACCATGGGAGCCGCGCGTTCTCCGCAGTTATCGTCAACTCCAAACAGCAAATCACCAACTGCGCATCGGTTCACACTGACACGATTGCCGAGCGAGTGGCCATCGCCCTAGCCATCCTGGCAGGTCAAAGGGAGGTCTTCTATAGTGACTCTAGGTCAGCCATTCACGCTTTCGAGCGCAGTGTAATCTCCAAGAAAGCCTTACGCGTGTTCCAGAGTGGTGGCCGCGATGCTATCAAGCACCACACACTGATCTGGTTTTCTGCACGTGTTGGACAAGTCCAAGGTGCTCCCCCAACCTCAATGAGTATGCCCACAAGACCGCGCACGCGTTAACCGACCACGCTGGTTTCGGGCGACGATTCGGGGCCAATGGGGTCGCGGAAAACAGGGACGCGCCTGCCACGTGCAACGAAATAACAAAACATTTTTACCTCGCGCGAAGACTATATCCACTCCCTCATCCAAAACCTAATAGGCCACAAGCCCTTACGCTCAGACTACTGCAGACCGACACGTACCCTAACCTGAGATCTCTTCACGCTATTTATCCTGACGTGTTCCCCAATGACGCTTCCCCGCATGTGGGGATGTATCCACATTGGCGCACATGCTCTAGGAGTGCAAGGCAATGTACACTAACCCCAACAGTACATCGGTCAGGTGGGAGGCGGCTCTACGCAGGTGCCTCCTGGCCGACCAACTTCGGGCCATCCAGCAGGCCCACGGAGCGGCCGATAGGCTTGGCCTAACGGTCCCGACGTGGGAGTCCCCCGCTGCGAGCTGACACGCACCTTATAGGACCACGATAAAGTTTCGCAACCAGCCCTAACTCTGGGCTTGATTCAAATTTGAACGATACGACTCGCGAGCTCGTCAGCCTACAATTACCTTTTTGACTGATTATTATCAAGGCTAGCGTTGACATGTGTAACAGAGGCAAGCCTCTGCATTTCAAGGACAGCGAATAGTTTACATGGGAGAGGCCTTTTTCTTGCAGTGAGCGTAGTCAGGCTGATGGAAGGACTGCTATAAGAAGCTTCATCCCTAAAAGCAATAAAACCACGTCGCGCTGCGCGTCGCAGCTGTGAATACGTCAGATCATCTGTTATAAGTATCTAAAGAGCGTTAAATTGTAGATGAGGGGTAGAATTGACGCATTTATTTGCGTGCCTCAAGAGGGAGGAACTGTTAGACCATGCGGAGCAACGCTTACTCCCACGGAACTTGCCGGCACAGTGGCAGCCTCGAAGGAATGGTCAGCATGCGTGTAAGCAAATAGTTTCCTTAAGAAATGAGCTGCGAAGAGTTTGATTTTGTGTAAATGGTCGTGACAACTACGGAAAAAGCGAAGTATTATTGTTTGTATAGCATAATTTGAAGCGAACGTGTAAGCCTCCATCCTCAAAAAAGGTGCTTGTGCTCAAGCTGCATTAATGCTTGGCGTGGTGTTTTCGGCAAGCTAACTCTCGTTGGTGTAGTGGTGTGTTGTGGATGTGTTGTCGTTGCATGGTTGTGGATGCTGTCTCTTGTGGTACACTGAATCCTCCTTGCGCTGTGGTAAAAGTGATCCGCTACTAGAATGAACTGCTACGCTATCAAAATGCTACGCGACGACTGGGATATCGCGTGGGAGGTGAGTGTACGCAAGACTGTTATCACTTCGCGAGATTTTACCTGTATGCGGTTGATTCGTAACGAGAACCACTTCTATAACACTCACATTCTTGGCGAACAAAACCCGCATGGTTGATGAGCTCGCGCTACACAGCTTTGTGAGTGCTGCCCCGTCTGTTAAATAGGACAACAAGCGTGAAGGCTGAGCCATCGAAAAGTGGTAGCCTCGATGAGAGCTCAACAATAACTGCAGCAAGTACAGCAGTTCATAAATGGTTTTGCTTTCATTGCAACACAGCACAAATAAGCATTATTCTTATGGGATTTTCGTGGATTTAAAAAAAAATCATTTAAACTCCACACATTGTATTCATTTACAAAGGTTAACAACTAATTTAGGAAGTTCAGCTGAATCGCGAGCTTTATGAAAATGAAGCGCGACCTTTAATGATAAATAAGTTGACCCACAAGCATATCGCCGTGAAATATTGAAGCGTTAAACTCGAGAACGGGCTTCTTGAACATCATAACACGTTTTTTACTGTTCGGCTGCATTATGACGGGTTCTGTGAAAAAGCAGTTTTCCTCAATTATTTAAGCGATGGAACGTAACTACAAGTGCACTAAAAGTTTTCTCGGAACTATTGAATGCTTCTGCAGTTACCTTTTCAGAAAACCCAAGAATGAAAGCGTTTCTTGGTCCAGATGACTGAGGCGCAACGAAGATTTCCTGAAAGGGGGGGGGAGAAGAGAATAAAGAACTCTTCCCGTTTCACGGAATGTTTTGGCGCCTCAGTCATCTGCACCCACTAAGCACAAACTCGCCCCAAAACAAGTCCTCTTGAAAGCGTTTCGCCTTCCGAGGAAAGTAAATTATTGCAGCTGTCGATAGTGCGGGTACACTTCCTCAAGTCGGCTGGACAGCACCCATTCCAATAAATCATCGCATCTTTAATGCCTTTCTTGAGTACAGGGAAGCTATTATTTCTTTTGTACTCATAAAAGTTGAAGAACTGATTGATGTGTGCGCACAATGGCGCAGAATTGACACGAGTTGCTGAAGAAACTTGGCTGTTGCTTCAAACGTTTTCTCTTTTTTCTTATTTATTAAACAGACATTTTCGCTGAATGACATTACCAACCAAGTTCTGTACTCCAAGAAGTGAGCAAGCATGACAGAACGACGGCAAGGTCTTGCATTGCTTAGTTGATAACAGTCTCATTCAGAAAACACACTCCAGAAGTAATCATTGAAATGTTCTACAACTTCTTGGGGGCCTTCTATAATTTTACCATAAATATTTACTTTTTGTGCGGCTTTTTTGACTGGCCTAGGTAGCGCCAAAATGTTTAGGGAGAGTTTGTAATAAAATCAGGAAGGTTATGATTGAAAAATCTATCCCGCGCCTTTTCCACTTTAGCCAGCAAAATATTTTTTTTAATTCTATGACCATTGAACTCTTGGATTTATGTTTCTTTTTCATTCTCTTAAGTCTGCGCCTAGTTTAGATAATGTCTCTGCTTAACCAAGGGTTGGACAAGAGTTTTTCAACGCTCTTGAAAGGAATAAATTTGTCAATACAATAAGTATTGGTACCCGTAAACACTTGCCAAGAAAGCTCTACATCGCTGTCAACAATATTTAAGTGCAAGTCTAAATAATCAATAATAGATTCATCATCCGCTTTATGATTACCTCTAACTTCCGTTTTTTCACTGGGTAACCGTACAGTACTCGCACTCATAAGTAACGTGAAGGAAATCAACTGATGATCAGAAATGCCATTCTCAATTTCAACAACTCCTTCGCTGAAAACGTCACTAACAAATAACAAGTCGAGAATATTGCCCCAACGGGTAGGTGCATGTACAACTTGATGGAGATTCATGTTTAGCAGAATATCAATGAGTCAGTCACCGGACAGGCAATGTCCATATCTCCAATGATACCAATCTATTTGTGGGAGATTAAAATCACCGGTAATTATTAGGTTTTTCCTTTACACTTCAAAGTGTGATCATATAACTTCTGCATGTACTGATTATCAGCATTTGGGACTCGACGCACAGAACATAATATGAATTGCACGCTTCGAACAGTGACACTCAAAAATAAACTTTCATGTTTCTCAATCTCATCTAGCACTCTTACATCAACACTATTTTTTTGCAATGACTGCAACACCACCACCTCGGGCATATCTATCTTTTCTAAACAATTGATGGTTTGGTGAAACCATTTCATCATCACGCACCCCGTCGTGCAACCAAGTTTCACAAATAACGCACGCATGAGGATCCTATGCCAGCAAGGTATCATGCAGTTTTTTTCTATTTTGTTGACAATACTTTGGGCATTTAGCGAAAGCAGTCGCAACTGCTGATACTCTGGCTGCTATTATGTATGTCGCGTTCGTGTCTCAAATTTTGCCTGTTTCTTTGGAATTTCTTCCCGTATATTGTGTGAGTCATCCCAAAAGTAGACAGCACCGTCAATGCGAATCTTATCATGAACAAGCTTAATTTTCTTACCGCTTGCTTTTTCGTCTTGTGTACTGCTCCACAGAAGTCGGCGCCTGCGCAATGGGTCTGCACAATAGTCATTGATATGCCTGTTCCCTTTAGCTTACGTGCGTTCTTTAGCAGTGCTTCTTTTTCAGAGTAACTCTGAATGAGCGCAATGACCGGCCTTCCTGAGTGTGCTTTTCCAAGTCGGTGAATTCGCGTCACAGTTGTACAATTTTTACCTAGTTTGTCACTAAAGATGCCGTGAACAACGTTATCTCGTAGCTTCACCTCAGTTTCATTCGGCTCGTCCGGAATTCAAAAAAAAAAACAATCTAATTCGAGCGGCGACTGCGGTTTTCTAGATCGACAAGTTTTTCCTGTTGACCTTTGAGTGATTTCTGCACTGCATCCACAGCCGTACTTAATCCCTTGTGTTCCCAATTTCTTGCTTTTAATTTACCCATGTTAAATTCCAAGTTGCTTAGACACTGTTTAAAGGCTTGACAGCTTATCTGTGGATTCAAGTCGCTCTTTCAAGGAAGCAATGTATTCTCCTATTTGCTGCTGGCCAATCACTAACGATTGAAACATTTCCTCGACAGAGGGGCCGGATTCTCTTCGACATCAGCACAAAGTAAAAGCTTGCATGAAAATAAACAATCATAAGCAATACTCAAGCACACACGTGGGCACAGCAATGAAATCAGGTATGTCTCGTCACTGCGTATTGTGCTATATTCACTAACCTGAACAAGAAAAACGAGACGCATGGACAGTGATCTGCGCCAAACGTTTTCGCCGTGCCCACTGGAAAGTTCGTCCTGCGATGCCTTCTTTATAGGTGCTGGTCCCATTGACGTCAGGAACCCGTGACTTTTGCTTCTTGCGTCAAAAAGCGTTGGAAGGAGCCATACAGCCTTGCCGTCGATGTCGCATGATGTCACTGCTGGAAACGGCTTGAATACGGACGCATCAAAGTAGGGAGTGGATGTCAGGAACAAAGCCTGAACAAGAAAAACGAGACGCATGGTCAGTGATCTGCGCCTAGCGTTTTCACCTTGCCCACTGATGTGTCCCGGACTGTTTCCTTTTGCTGTAAATATTTCAAGCCACTGCAGACCGACACACTCTTTCTCAATAGGTTTATTTTGACTCGTTTGAATGCTTTCGCGAAGGGCGTTCAAGTGTCTTCCGGGGAACGAAGCGACCGTTGAAGTGTGGTAACTTGGGCTAGTTGGTATGGTATGACGATAGTTATAGCGCGAGAACAAAACGACCGGTCATTACCTGCGACAACAAATTCTAGCTGTAGTAACTGTGTAACTCAGCTCTAACAATAAATGTAGCAAGCTTGATATATTTTCTAGGTCCATCACCTAAATACATATTACCTATAATATGTGCTCATAACTGATAATAAAAACTGGTGCCTACCCTGTTGACAAGACGCCACATTGCACAATTGTGAAGTACTCAATGTAGCATTGCATAGCGAAAAAATTAGGCACTTTACGCATGCGCAATTGCTTATTTAACAAATTTAGCGAAACTACATTGCTCTCACTGCGCGAGCTATCTATCGGCAATGTGCAAGTTTCCTTTCGGATTCCACATTATGCATTCACTTTACTTCAAGATCAACACTACTGGGCGAGCGCCGCATCTGACAGCAGAATCAGACCCTTGTCTTGAAGCCACGCTATTAAACTCGAGCGCCGCAACACAATGAGAGTGACGTTCATTCAGCGATCTCGATTTTCAATTATATGCATATGCTTGTTAGCTTTCAAGAGTCTTTACACATGGGTTGAAAGCTTTCGATATGTATGAGTGGTTTGTTTTGTCCGGACCTGACCATATACATTGATTGTACCAGCTTGGACACTCGCAATAAACGATGCAAACCTTACTTAATTGACGTTGTTTTGCCAGTCGAGGCCAGCAAGGTCACCTGGCGATAATTACAGACATGAAGCACGATTTAGCAACGAAAAAAAAACAGAGGAAGCGAGCAGCGCGAAGCAGCTTCGGAACTCCGCACCTGCAAGAAAAAAAAAAGCGTGTTTGCTGATGACGAACTACCAGCGCCATCTCGCCTGGCGGTATTGCAGTTCAGTACGCCGCCGCTACGTATTTGCATGTTATTTTGATACAACAGCCCAAAGGTGCAGTTTCTGTTCTCTAAACTGGTAGGCGTTCTGTGGCTGTGTCGGGAGCAGGCAGATATTCTCCGGGGCAGCAAACGGTGAGCCACGCAACCTTTTCCGTCTGTCGACTCCCGTCACTTGAGGCTCGTCGGACTTCACTGATGGCGCCTCGCGCCCGAGGCAAATGCTCACCTTTTGTTGCCCCTCTGCGTACGCTCGGCCGAAGGGTGGTACGGGTTCCTAGTGCGTGGGCCCGCTACGCCGACTCGTATCTCTCCGAAGCCAACGCGAGCGCCTTTGCCCTCGCTCGAACAACCGGGCCTTGGTCCCGGTGTCTCCGTGGATCACCTTTACAACGGAGACTGCTCCTGGCACCCCGTGTATTACATTTATGCCCGTGGCATGGATAAGCCCACTTGCTTTCCCACCGCGCCTTTGCAACGGGCCGTACTGCGTTTGATGTTGCCACAGACAATAAAGTGTCGCGACTTTGAACAGTATCTAGTTCTCGCCATGGCGACGGATAACGTGTGCCCTGCGGCTCGCTAAAACCGGACCCACGCTAGTGGCCGTACTCCTTCGGGATGCGTGTCACTTCAAGGTTGCGTATATTTTATTATTATATGGCAGAGTGAAATATAAAACTGGTGCGTTCTGGTCATTCAGTTTGGTGGCCCAGTTAGTTAAAAAGTTTAGAACAATGTTGCGCACTATATATACGCTATCTCGTAGTTTCCATCAGTAAAAGCATGAAGTCGTTCAAAGAGCACTTTCGAATGCATAAGTACACACTGAAAGGCGCGTTGCGCCAGCGCTGAAGCTAGACAGCCCTCGGGGGGCTTAATTCTAAAATGGGCTCTCGCTGATCCAGCCCCGAAACGCATCGTATGGGCTCCTGGCCATCAGGGCTTACGAGGTAATGAGGCCACTGACGCGGCCGCCCGAGCGCTTACCCACCGGGCTCCTCACCTTGGCTCTTATGACTCGGAGGCCAATACACCGCTGCTGCGGTTCAAAGAAATTCTGACCTATTATCGCGACACTCACCGCCTTTACCCGGCTCCTGCAAAGGGGCTGAGTAAGGCGAAAGAGCGAACTCTAAGGCACCTGCAGACAGGTACTCTACTCTGTCCTGCAATCCTAAAACATTTCGATGTTAACAAAGATGGGAGGTGCCCACACTGTGGGGAGACGTGTGATATCTTCCACATGGTAGGGGCATATGCGAAAAATCCCCAACTACCCCCTTCCCATACTCCTTCCCGAGAGGCATCGGAGACTGCCCTCCTCAACTGCTCATCACTAGAGTCTCAACGGGCTCTGGTGAGACGGGCGCGAGTAGGGGCCTCGTCATGCGGTGTCTCGGACTAAAGACGCCGACCACGTAGTGGGTTCATGCTTTGGCCCCGTACCTCTCTCTTTTATAATAAATGTTTTTCATCATCATCATCGGGGTGCTTGAAAAATTAGTAGAAGAAGGTCCATGAAGTCATGCACGACTTCCCGATCGGACTGATTATTGGTGCCAGAAGTGGCTCGCAATTTGTCATCTAGCTTAAAGCAATGTTGCAGGGCTTGCCAAAAGTGAACACTGCATGCCCTACAGCGCAATGGAAATGCGTTGGTTCAGCCCTGCCGCTTTTACATCCACGCGTGCGAGTGCTTGACAGCCTCACTCTAAGTGCATTTTTCGAAGTTTGCGCTGACCGTGACTGGATTGGAAACAATTACTGTGCCTTTACTTGCTTGCGCACTTGTCCCAGCCGAGTCCGAAAGAGCATTATCATTCACCAACTTCTACAAAAAGAAACATAGCTTGCCAACAAAATCACGAGCCACACGCCAAGTGCACCCGTACCTTCTTTGATTCGGAAACATAATCTTGCCTAACCAAGCACCGCCAGCCCACAACAACTTGAAGAAAATGATAATTGAGACTTTCAAGAACAAATGCGCAACGTTCTCGTAGGTTCCTAGGTAAATTATAAGCTATTTGCTTACCTTTTTTTGTATCCCAGATGCCGCATGGGGACAATGTTTTCGTCCCTTTGTTTTTCGCCAATGAAGTGCCATGAACACAGGCGTGACGACGACGACCCACTGAAGTTTTTTCGATTTACGAACGCCACCCACTGCTTCCGCAATTTAGGGGACGACGGAAAGGGTTACAATGAGAATATGTCACGCCTGCAATCATCGCGTGGCGTGCTGTGTAGCGTGCATACAATCACACCTAAAATGTTCCTTTTCCGCTGATTGTTGGTCCACGACACAATGATGGCTGTACAATCTGTTAAGTACACGCCATTCCCTGCCATTGCAATTGCTGTTTATTGCAAAAACCTGGTGAATCCCCATGCCACATCCAAGCGTACTAGGCGTTGAGGTTTGAGATGCACAGCCCAGAGCACGATGGCAACACTGAGAACACACTCTCGACCCCAGCAGCTCGGGGATTCGAGAGTGCTGCTGTGAAAAGTTGTATACCCTCGTCCATGCACGCGATTTTTGTTCGACGCTGACTGCACGTCTCAGCGAAACCGATGCGCGTTCGATGATCCTTAACTTGGCACACATGGACGTCTTTCGTGTTGCTGCAGGACGCAGACCGTGTTAGCAGGGCTCACCGATCACTGTCTCTTGCTGCTGCCAATGCTCTGCCAGTCATAGCAGCTCCTCCGCCACCCGAAGGGGTCCCATGAAGGTTGCCGTATCGCTGTACCGCTACTCCATGAAGTAACCCTTGTACATGGTGCGTAGCGATTGTCCTTACCCGTCGCACCAGCTGTAGGCCTCAAAACACACACAGCACAAAGCGGGTCACACATAAATGCCTTATTAGCGTCGCCACAGTCCACAGCACACCAAAAGCTGCTAAGTTCCCACATGCAGCTGCACAGCAGCCGAGGCTTGGACACCGCTGCCTGGTTACCCTGGTCAAAGGTGGAACGCATCGCTGAAACGTAAGCAGTTTGCAGAGGCTAGTTGCAGTCCACCTTGCCTTGGTGTTGTACCGGCAGGCATTGCTGAATTTTTTTTCTGCCTGGTGGGAAAGAACGCACTCTGCCCAATACCAACACTGAGAAAACTCAGCTTTCCTGAGATCTACCAGGTGTCAACATTCTTGGATGCTTCTTCCTTAACTTTTTGCACAACGGAGGCCTACACTGTGGTAGTGACCAGTTAAATCTTTTGACGCTCAAATGATTGCATCCCAAACCGTGCGACAGAATCTCTTTACGTTATGAACTAAAACAAGACAAAATGCACCTTTTAAGTGCGTTATTTCGGGATCGTTTCTGGAAATCTGCAAAAGAAACACCACGAAGCTTCAAGGAAGCTTTATTTGCCAGGCAGAAATTAGGCGATTCAAAATGAAGCTTGCCCCTTAGGTCTCATGAAGACGGGAGTGTCCAAACGACCCTGACCAGCACGCGCACACTTTCCTTTGGAACAAACTCAAAGATACTGATTACCTATGGGGGAAGCGTGTGTTGCAACTTGATAAATCACCGAAACAAGAAAATGATCACAGAAGAAATTGAATTGGCGTCCACGCCAGTTACAAAGCCGTGCGTTTGCAGGTCGTCGCTCTCTATGTCACTTTCTCCAGCTTTATTATTGCTTACCCACGAAGGCCCTCTTCGTTTTCGCCATCCTGCCCATTCACATCACTATATAGAGGTCAGAGCAAACTTGATTCAACACTTTTTGATTTAGCATTGTATGATACCCAACCAACAGTTCTGGTTTCGCTATCCTGTCCATCCACATCACTTTCCGCTGTCGATAGAACCTCCGGCTCTATGCTTTTTAGTTTGATGAGTGCATCTGCACTCTCTTCCTCCTCGGTCCGACATGCCGTATCTGTCCCAAGCCGAGAAACGCCTTCCTTTACGACCGACTCATCTTGACATTCTGTAGTACTTGAGACGCCACTCATTTCTGACTGGCAACGAACGCCACACTCACCAGCTAGCTCAGCTGCGCCTTCCAAATTTATCGTGCCTGGTCTCTCTTGAATTTTTTCCTTTAGTGTGACCTGACCAATGGCACGTTTCGCCAGGACAATCCGAATCTCAAGCCTCAATTGCCCCATTTCTCTTTCATGCGCGGTAGCTTCCTCTTTACGCCTGGTGGTAGATCTCTGAAGCGCAACCCACTCTTGTTCTTCGGCTTCTTTACGCCTGGCCTGTACGAGCTCCCAACCATCGCAAAACCTTTCCTCATCAATAGCGGAATCCTTAATTGCCTGTATAAAAGCGGGGGGTGGGCTAGGCTAACCTACCTCACTCGTCATCCGGAAGATATATATATATATACGTGTGTGTGTGTGTGTGCGTGAAAAAAGTGAATACTTAAGGGCCCATATTTCGGTGTTTTGACGCAATATTAACGAGATCTAACAGGATCTACCACTGAGCTACTACTGCGGCTATCCTCCCAGCCACTTTATTGGGTATAATGAATAATATGTGAATAATATGTGAATTTAATCGTGGGAGTGTCAGTCAGCGCCACCAGTAGCCATGGAAGGGAGTGTGGCACACTCTTTTTGGGGCGAAGCCTCTTATACCGGCACTCGTTCGTCTTTCGTAGTTGTAGTAGTAGTCGTGTTGTGTAAGGAGTTTTATGTTTTGACCTCCAAGGTGTTGCCAGTAAGAGATTCCTTCTGTGCATTGTTGAAAATTAAAAAACTTGCAGCGTGAGCGTTAACTAAAAGCCGAATTCTCCTGTCTCTCATTCCCCTTTAGCAGCCATTGACATGTACATTGAGCACTATCTCATAAGAAAGGGGTGCTAGGTTATACTCGCTGGGCATAACCTCCTTGGTTTTAGAATGGTTTAGCGAGCGTTGGGCCGCAGTGCCATGAATACTGTGAACTAGTATATGCCATGAACTCGATGTGGTTAAAGGTGGGAAGTAGACACGAAGCGCAACCCGTAAAAAAGTGTGCGTGTGCCACCTCTCGCTTAGTTCTGGGAATGTGCATATGTGAAATATATGATGGTGCATATGCGAAATAAGGTGCATATGCGAAATATATGATGCGAAGGTGCATATACGAAATATATGATGAAAAGATGCGAGATTGTGGTACTTGAAGTGTTCAATAGATGGACGAACAGACACACAGACAGATGCATGGACGGACTCACGGATGGCTGCACCGAAGGATGGACGCATGGACGGCGCAGGGGCCGATGCATAGATGAACGCAGGGATGGACGCACAGATGGACGTGCCGACGCATGAACTGACGCATGCACAGGCAGGCGGATGGACGCATGGACGGTCACACATACGGACGCATGGACGGACGGAAGCAAGAACGAATAGACGGGCGGATGCTTCGCCCCACTCTCCATCATTCACTCTGTGAATATGTTGCCATTTTTTAGACGACTGTTTGGCGTCACGTAGCACGTGAACTAATTAGGAGCTGGCAGCTGACCAATAGTCCCTCGTATACAACCTAACGACACCAAGTCTGCTGGTTCGAGATCCTCGTTAATAAATAGGGAAAGAAGTGTATACCTAAGGGCTCCTGTTTCGGTGCTTTGACACTATATTGACGATATCTAACAGAAATGATGCCAAAGAGAGTGTAGAGGAAATTATTAGACCAAATTGAAAGTAAATATGAAGAAAGAAAACTGGGTGAAAAGATAGCTTGCCATGAGCAGGAACTTGCCGTTGGCAGAAATCTGCCTACGGCAAGTTACCCCTTTTCTTTCTTCATATTTACTTTACGATTCGGTTTGATAATTTCCCCTATACTTTCCTTGGCTTCTCTCGTCTGTTAAATCTCGATATATATATATATATATATATATATATATATATATAATTATTTAGGAAATAAAGGAGCATACTTTAGAAAATTGGATAGCTCTTTACGTTTCGGCCGTGGCGCGGCCTTCGTCAGGATCCTGACGATAGCCGTGCCACGGCCGAAACCAAGAGTAAAAACCTATGCAGTTTTCGTAAGTGTGCTCCTTTATTTCTTAATTATAATTGCACCTGACCCACAGAACTTCTTTTTCATTCATATATATATATATATATATATATATATATATATATATATATATATATATATATATATATATATATATATATATATATATATATATATATATATATATATATATATATATTCGAAAGCCTACAAGAAAAACCACTGCAGCGGCAACGTTGGCAAAATTTACCTACGTTGTAACATAGCTCGTAACAGTTTCATTCTTCCCTAAGGAAATGATTGAGTGATTCCTGTTGTTATGGAAAACTACGTCTTACTTGGTGGTTTCCTCAGCCTGCAGCCAAGAGTGACCATTGTCGAAAGTGGGGGGCTGAGCCCCCCCCCCATTTTTCTCAGTGGGGGGGGGGGGGCTAGCGCTCTTCTTGCCCCCCCCTCGGCTGATACGCCTATGATGGCTTCCTAGGTACCTTCTACACGTAAATACAGAGCTCCTCGCTCAAAAGCACTAAATCCAGTTTTTTAACATGTTCAAACTCATGGTCACGCAGTGCAGACTTCCGTGGCTCTAACTTCTGGGAAGATACCTAAATAAACACTGGTTTCACAAAGCAGCTATCAATCTATCCCTTTGAATAGAACTCACCATCTATCCAAAACACCTGGTAGAATCTCAATGAAAAGTGAGCACTCATCAACATTGGTACCAGCAAAGAACATTGCCGAATTCAACCAAATGCCGCCGCTGCCAACCAGTTGGTGTGAACGAGGAATTGGGCCCAGGCGGACACCCAGGTGCCAGAACAGGAGAAAATCTAGCCAGGCTCCTTGTCCACACGAACGAAACACGATTTCTTTACATATTTATAATACTTAGCAAACTAGGCGAGCAGACGCGCCTTTACATGAGCAATGCCATAAGACACGACCGGCCGTTACAAAGGCCACCGAATAAGAGCAGTGGAGCACTGAGCGAACACGCGACGCGCTTTTTATACCCTCGTCAGTGAGCGCGTTTTTTGTCCGACGCCGATGCGCGTTCAATGTCGCGCACACGGACACCTCTAGCGTTGCTGCAGGACGCGAACCGCGTTAGCAGGGCTAACCGGTGGCTCTCTTGCAGGGCTCTTAGCTTGCTGTGCCAGTCATAACACCACCGAGGTTATCCCACAAGTCATCCTAACGCTGCGATTCCGCCACGGCTTGCACCACATAATTTCTGCAGACATTCTTCTCGCGCAGCACCCTTGGGATGGAATGGCCTTTTGAACACACGGCAGTCGTAAGCGATTCTGCGCGCGTCAAGAATGTCATCCTAGAAGCTGACTAACCATATCCTAACAACAACTCTTAATACCGCCTTTTTTATGTTGCCCACCCCTCATGTAAAGTTCCCTACAGAACATTTAGGGATATAGTAAATATATAAATACATGAACGAATAAACAAATAAATAAACGACGTTTGGTAATGTGTGACGCGAATAGAGGACGAAGGTATATGACTGGTGCAAACATGATAATAATGATATGCGTGTACACTTTAAGAACATGACTACTCTCCTTGCTCATGATGCCTTCGTGGCCATTTTGCTAGCTTCACATATACCACATTTGGTAAAACGTGACTTTAATTACCAACAAAAGTTAAGGAGAACCCTGAACATGATAACCATGACATGCGTGTTGTGTAGAAGGATAGCAACGTACCACGTTCATGATGTTCTCGCGGCTGTTTCGCTATGTTCACCTCCAATCACGTCAAGCAGGCGAGTGGAGGTAAACATAGCGAAACAACTGAGGCACCAAAATGACTGCGGCAAATTGATAATCATGTTGATTTATGTAATGCAAGAACAAGACGACATGCGACGCTCATAGTGCGCTAAACTGCCGTTTCGTTAGCTTCACATATACTAAGTATGGTGTTATGTACTTGACGTGAATGGATTATGAAGGTATATGGCTGGTGCAAAGACGTTAATGATAAAATGTGTCTTACCCGAAAACAAGACTACGTACCGCGCTAATGATTCACTCGCAGCCGTTTTGCTAGCCTCACGTATATCAAATGTTGTATTGCGTGACACGAACGAACAGCGAACATACATGACTGGTGCAAACACGGTAGTCAAGACACACGTGTCATGCAACAACACCACGTACCACACTCATGAGGCACTCGCGGCTGTTTTACTAGACTCACATATATTAAATTTGGTAATACGTCACGCGAATGAACGAGGAACTTGTATCACTAGAGGAAAATGATGATATTAAGCCTGTCACGCAAAAACACGGCTTCGTGCCACACTCATACCGTGCTCGCGGTTGCTTCAATATCTTACCATATATCAAATTTTGTATTACGTGACGCCAACTGATGACAAACAAATAATATTGGTCAACATATTGTGATGCACGGTGAGGGCAACCTTTATTAGGCCCAGAAGACACGTTGAAGTGACCGCACCCGTGGCAACGAACCCGGGCAAGCCAAGTTCCCAAAGCAGATGAAGATGACAACTACTTAAGATGATGAGCAAGTGTGAAGAAACAATATGTGCTTAATGAAAGCCCACAAAATTTCCCCTCCCCTACGTAAAATTGGCCATTCTAACCGCAATTTTTGACCGTAGTTTAAAGCGAAGAGGAACTCCATGTGAAAGACTGCATGCAAAATACGTGGAATATTTCTGCTGCCCGGCAGCGGCGGTCCGTTTGAAGGAGAACGGATGCCACGTGATAATTGACAGGAGACGTTTGATCCAAGACAGTGTACGGGCCAATGAACCGTAATTGAACCTTCTCGCACAGGCCAGGATTGCAAGTGGGTGCAAGGAGGAGGACTTTGTCGCCAAGGCTGAAGGACACGGCACAATGGGAGGCGTCATATTCAAGCTTGCGAACCTGTTGCTTGGCTTCAGTGTTGAAACAGGCCAGCTGGCGGCAATGAAGTAGACGAGACATGTATTCTTCACTTGAGGATGAACATAATTAACCAGGTGCGGAGAAGAACGAAGCATCGAGGAAGAAAGAGGGGAAGCAACCGTGGACGAGTTAGAATGGTGAGTAACTGGTTGTGCGCTGTACAAAGGAGTTGTAGGCAAAAGTAACAAATGGCAGAATGGTGTCCCAGTTTCTGTGGTCCGGTTCAATATACATGGCTATCATATCTGACAGTGTGAGATGAAAGCGCTCATTCAGCCCATTCGTCTGAGAATGGTAACTGTAGCTTGTTTTGTGTGTAGTGCTGAATGCCTTGAGCACTTCTTCAATTTGATTGACTCATTGATTGCTATGCGAAGTTTACCAACCCAAAACCACCATATGAATATGAGAGGCGCCTTAGTGAAGGGCTCCCGAAAGTTCGACCACCTGGGGTTCTTTAACGTGCACCCAAATCTGAGCACACGGACCTACAACATATCCACCTCCATCAAAAATTCAGCCAGCGAAGCCGGGACTCAAACCCGTGACCTGTGGGTCAGCAGCCGAGTACCTTAGCCACTAGACCACCGTGCCGTGGCTTGAGAATTTTTTCGATGAGTTCCAAAAGAAATACTCTTTCACGGTCGCTCAGGATTACACGAGGAGCTCCGAGATAAAGGATCATTACTCAAAATATGAAGTCAGCCACTTCCAAAGCGGATGCAGAAGACACAAGAGCTGTTTCGTCGTAGCGAGTCAGGTGGTCGACAGCTCTAAATATCCATCCATTGCCCGCGACAGTCATAGGAAGCGGACCATACAGATCAACGCCAACTACCTCAAATGATTGCACAGGACACGGTATTGGTTGTAATCGTCCGCATTAGGTTGATGTCGGGAGCTTGCGACACTGACAAAGTGTGCATGGGGCAAAGTAGTTCGCGACACTGGTGGACAAGCCTAGCCAGTAGTAGTGATATCTTATGCGGTCGTACGTTTTTTGGAAGCCCATGTGTCAAGCATACATGTCGTCGCGATAAGTGCCCGATAAGTGCCCGACTTGTGCCCGAAGAGAGCGAGGGAGAACTGGCACCCAGCGTTGACCTTCAGGGTAGTAGATATGACGGTACAGGACGTGGTTGTCGAGCTTGAATCGCGTCAGCTGTCGGCGAAGACGGACGTTAGGAGGCCGGCAAGTCCCGTAAAGACGGTTCATGATTCGACGACAGTAAGGGTGAGTACGTTGGTGGGATAACAACAAACCACACTCGTTAGGAGAAGTTGGATCCAGAGAAGCTAAGGACGAAGCATGTGGGAAAGGGACGGCCGAAAGCTCTTCGCGTGCGGCAGTGATGCGTTTGTTAGGTGGCTCTGAAGGGAGTGGGCAACGCGAAAGTGTGTTGGCGTCTTCATGTTTGTTTTCCGATTTGTATGTTATAGTGAAGTCATATTCTCGTAAGCGAAGAATCCAGTGACCAAGGCGGCCGGACAAGTTCTTGAGTGTCAAGAGCCAGCACAAGCCATGATGCTCCGTAACGACGCTAATGTGGCGGCCGTACAGAAAAAGCCAAAACGTTTGTATTGATTTTACGACCACTAGACACTTCTGTTCTGTAATGGTATAATTATTTTTGGCAGGGGTCAGTGCATGGCTCACAGATGAGACGACTTTCTCACATGAAGATTTGTCTCGCTGTAGGAGAATGCCACTAATGTCTGACCACTAGTGTCTGTATGCAGGAGCGTAGGCGCGGTTTCGTGGAAATGACAGAGGACTGGTTCGGATGTGAGTGCACACTATAATTTTTCAAACACCGCTTCGCATTCAGGAGACCACAAAAAGGCTACGCCTGATCCCAGCAACTTGTGCTATGGCGAAGCCATTGAGGAGAAGTCTCAAATAAATTGGCGAAAATAAGAAGCGAGGCCGAGGAAACTGTGCAAACCCCTGGATTTTTCAGGACCCGGGAAGTGTTCGACAGCGGAAATCGTTTCTGGATTGAGACGAATACCGTCCTTGCTTACGATGTGGCCTAACAATTTGTCTTGTTCGCAGAACGACACTTATTGGTGTGCAGCTGAAATCCTTCATTTGCTAGGCACGTGAGAGCTTCGTCCATTCGTTACAAGAGCTAAAAAAAAAAGGTTAGCGAGAAAAAAACGATATCACCTAAATACCACAAGCAAGCATTTCAAGCCACGTAAAACTGTGTCGATCATTCGCTCGAATGTTGCTGAAGCATTACAAAGGCCGAATGCCATGACGTTGAATTAGTACAGCCCATATGGTGTTGAAAACGCTGTCTTTTCTTCGTCGTCCTTGTGCATTGGTATTTGCCACTAACCAGCCCCGCCACAGTGGTCTAGTGGCTGAGATACTCGGCTGCTGACCCGCAGGTCACGGGTCCGAATCCCGACTGCGGAGGCTGCATTTCCGATGGAGGCGGAAATGTTGTAGGCCCTTGTGCTCAAATTTGGGTGCACGTTAAAGAACCCCAGGTGGTCAAAATTTCCGGAGTCCTCCTCTACGGCGTCTCTCATAATCATATAGTGGTTTTGGGACGTTAAACCCCACATATCAATCAATCAATTGCCACTAACCTGAACACAAGTCTAGGCTTGAGAAGTATTTGGCACCCTACAGTGAATCCAAAGCATCGTCTATGCGCGGCACGGGGCGAAAATTCTGGCGGGTATTATTATTACGTGCTCTGTAGTCTATGCAAAATCGCATGGAGCGATCTTTTTTTCCTACTAAAACAACAGGAGATGACTAAGGATTCGCGGAGGGACGTATGATGTTCTGTCGCACCATATCGGCTACAGTTTCTTGAATGACCTCACGCTCGGATGAAGAGAGGCGATATAGTTGACGGCGTACGATGGAAGTGCTATCGGTCTGGATACGTTGCGTGATAATGGACGTCTGTCCCAGAGATGAAGAACGAACATGAAACAATTTTCTATGATTTTTTAGCATGACAAGCAAATAATCTGTTTGTGAAGAGATTAGCGCTCGACTAATAGTCGCAGAAAGAACACAAACGCATCAATAGTGTTCAATAGAAGAAAGGTTAGCACACGCTGGCATAAGCGGGACAACAGAGACAGGCTGGGATTTCGTAACGCAAGCCATTTTGGTGCCTTTGGGAATGAGAATTTTCTTAGGCGTCTGGTTTGTAGCATAGAAAAGTCCGGAGCCATTGTGTAACCGCACTAGACCTGAACCAAGGGCTATACCTCTTGCGAGACAGCGTGCAGATGGTTGGAAAAACTCGTCACCTGAGGCGATCACGTTAGAAGCGATGGTAACTATTCGCTGACGACCAGGTGGTAGCTCGGTATCTTCCGCAGCCAGCAAGCGAACGGGCTGGTCATCCGCATAAAGTGCATGGTCAATTTCAATCGTAGGAACAACTATTTCTCGTCCGCAGATGGAACCCAGGCAGCACGCCGCCGTTGGACCAATCTTGGACCAACATCGGCTAACATCGGCACCGACGTCGGGCCGACGTCGGAAGTGCAACTTCTTCCAATGTCGGGCCGACGTTCAAGCCAATGATGGGCCGACGTTTTGCCGATGTTTTAGCCAGTATGCAACCAACATTGGGCCGACAAAGGCCCATCGTATTGCCGACAAAGCTGCCAATGTTCGGCCAACATTGGGCCATATTTCAGCCAATCACATGCCATTTTTACGCCGATGTTTGCTGCACGACGAATATTGGCTACGGATGTACGACCGACATTGGACCAATCCAGGGCCACATTGCAGCCAATCAAATGCCGTTATTACACCTATGTTTCCTGCACGACGAATATTGGCTACTGATTGGCTTGCCATTATGTAACCATTATTAGTAGGGAATTTTTCTTACCGGAAGATTTAAACAATATGCCTCGATGACCCGCTCTTGTAGCTTTGCAGCCCTGTATACTTGGGGCAAGAGAAAATTGAATGCTGAGAACTGAAAGCAGTTACTCAATCTATTTCATCTTTTATACCTCATTCCCTTTGCTAACACTAGAAGTGTAGTTTATTTTTTTACCAATTTATCTTTTGCAATAGCGAGTGCTTTATTTGGTACTGGTATTTGGTACAGCAGATCGAAAAAAGTCGTTAAGAAGTAAATGTTGAAAGCGTATGTCCCCCACTTGCAATCCCCACATATGTCCCCCACATGGTAATCGAGAATATTCATAGTTTAGAGCATTTTTTTGTAACTAAAACATGGTGATGGTGCTTCCGAATCAGCATAAGCTAGCCGAACAGTGCACCACCGACAGTCTGCAGACTATTTATTCTTTGTTTTTTTTTATTTATTTGGTACAACAAAAAATGTATACAATGAAAAATATATATACACAACTAAAAAAGGCCCGCTCTACTGCAGGTCAGGTTGCGTTGGGGGCACAGTGACAGTGGTGCTGTCAAGGCCCTGGCTGCTGTGGCTGGGCAGGAAGCCAGCTGCCGCGAGCAGCCGATAATCTGCACTCTGAGAGTGGGGATCACCGGGCTGCTCCACAACAAATGCTTCTCTGAAGCGCCGCATCACCAGACCCTGGCAGCCACCTCTTAATAAAGTTGAGGGCCTCCGCATGGTCGCACCCTGCTTTTTGGCAGATGACATCTGCACACAAGAACAGAAATACCATAGTACACATGAAGCACTGCAGTACAGAGAATAAACAAGGGTACACACACATAAAACAATGAACAAGTCTAACCTGTCACTAATCTACAGCGCCTCAGGTTCACAAAGGCCCTTTTCCCTTTTCTGCCATGAAGGCTGTACAGCACTTGCACGTCATGTGCCAATACAGCCTTCATGGCATTCACACCAATTTCTCGGAGGCCACGTCCCCCAATCTGCAGGAGGTGCTTGCGCTGTAAAAAAATGCAAGAAGAATAGATGGGGTAAACGCAACAGCACATCGAAATGTTTTCATGATAAAAATCTGCAAGAAGAGGACACTGAAAACAACAACTTGAATTTTTGGGCATCACAACATTTCATTGTTTTTTTACGCTAACTTCAACTCACTTGACCTAAAATGGTTTCCACATCAGCCCTCTCACACTCAGTGTGAGAACCTTTCAGAGTCCTTCTCTGCATGCAGTTCCGCTGTTATGAAATCAAATACAACACTGTTATAACCCTTAATAAATATTGATTCTAGCTATGAAATTGTATAATTACTTTGTACAGTGCTCAAATTCCATTACACGTTTCTTCGAGGTTACAATGTCTTTGCCTGAATGTTGACCAGGAGTAGCTTCTACAGGTGAAAAACGATAAAATATGTGGAATTCAAAAAGAAGCTTGGACATGTTTTTAATCAATGCATTGTAAGCAGAGCACAACAAGATAAATGAACATGATCAAGGCGTACTAAGAGGCAACCTTAGAGCGACCAAATCTTGGTCATAGATGAAACTGATAGAAAAATAAAGGTCGCACTAGATGGTCGCACCATTTGCTGTTTATATTTTTCTGTGATAGCCAACAAAGAGGCATGTCGCTATAGAAATCTCATCACAATAAACAAAGGTGCATTTTTCTTCACACTGCGAAATTGCGTGCATGTTAGATTTTTAAAAAAGTAAGAAATCGGCTAACACAAGGCAGGGTGAACTGTAGCTCAAAGTAGAGAGAGCCGCAGCGGACACGAAATAGGGTGATAAATGAACAAAATTACTGAATGTCTGTTTTAAGCAGGCTATTGCTAGTCACTGCTCATCAAACACACGATGCCGCCTACATCGTCTGCTAGCTTAGGACAGTTTACTCGGACTTCACAGACTATAGTAAATACAGTCGAATCTCATTAATTCCAACACACTTAATTCGAACTGACGCTGTGGTCCTATCAAAGCTATACCGCGCTCCGAAAATGCTCTCAGCACCCCGCCCAATCCTGCGGTGGCACTTCAGACACCTCATCGCTGTGCTTGAAGGAGAAAATGAAGAAAAGGAAAGAAAAGACTGCGGCGGAATGTTTGCCAAATGCCAATCTGCGACATTCCTGTGCCCCGCTTCGGCTTTTTCCGTCCCTGCCACGTAGAGACCCTTCTCCTCTTAACACTGCGCATGAAGAGAAAGAGGGGAAAAAAAAACTGTCGCAGAGAGTTGGCTCTCTCATGCCGATCTGCAACGCGCCGGTGTCACGCTTCCCCGTTTTTCATTCCTGCTATGTAGAGACTCTTCTCCTTTCAACACCGCGCATGAAGAGAGAAAAAAAAAAAAAAGCTGCCGCGGAGTGTTTCTCTCTCGAATGCCGATCTGCTTTTCTCCAGGTGGAGACGCTCCTCCATTCTCATCATGTGCTGGCCACGCTCCGGCTGCAGCGCAGATGGTAACAGTGGAAACACAGTTGTCTTCGAAGGGTGTCAGCACTGGACATTGCCGCGCGCAACTTCTTTTGCCAGGAGAATACTGAAGCCGAAGTACAAATGCTTTGCAAACTGCACGCAAAACTTGTTGACTGGTTGCAAGGCCAACGTGTACAGACATGTATTGACTACTTTAATTAATGACGGATGTCCTGTAATTTGTGAATAAAACTTCTCCATGCACATGCATCACTGCATGGTGAGCCCTCCGCTCGTTTACCGTATTTACTCTATTCTACCGCGCCCTCGATTGTAACGCGCGCCCGATTTCCACGACAAAAAAAAAAAAAAAACCTAAGACATCGGTTGCAACGTGCATTCTTTTTTCTCGTTGGCCCGCTTGATCACACCACTCGCGAAAACGACTCTTTTGAGAGCGTCTTCCGTTTAAATATGAAGTACGGGGGAAGCTTATGCCTATCTGACGTGCAACAGAGCATTGCTGTCACTCTAGTTTTACCGTGGCCCGATGTCAGTACACAAACTTGCTTCGCCCCCTTCTCTTAGACGGTTGTGGTGCCAGGCATGTCGAAGTAAAGAGGCGTGTGATCGGCATTCCCAATTTGCCCAAGCAGGTAGCCGTTGTTGAGCCGCAAGTTTAGGAGGAAACTCTGAAGACTCTGAAGCTTTTCTTCGTACTCCTCCGGCAACTTCCGGCATATGCCCGTTCGCCTTCGGAGGGAAAAGCCTTTTCTCTTCATAAAGTTCGTTAGCCAGCACCTGCTCGCTTTAAAATGGCTCTGCATTAGCCCTTTATCTAAGGCTAACTGCATAGCCTGCACTTGGAGCAGTTCTGTCGTCACAGGCCGCTGTGCCGCTCACTGCTTAATCACATACTCGCCGAGCAGCTCTTCAATTTGTGGAAACCGACCCTGCTGTGGTCCACTGAAGCCTTTGCGTGAATCTTTGCTGTCGACAATATTCTGCTTTTGTTTCCGCCAGTCCCGCACGCACGTTTCGAAAGCTCCGAATGACCGCGATGCGGCCCGATTTCTGTCCGTTCCGGCACACGCGACGACTTTTCTTTTAGAAGCAGCATTGTGGTGCACTCGTCGAGTTTTTGGAGTCGGCCCTACCATGCCGTCGATGCCAATGTACTACAAGATGAACTCCTCAGCACACGTATGAAGTGCCGCGCATGGGAAACACATAGGCAGAAATGACCGACGCGCCATGCCGACGCACGTAGGGGGCGGCCATTTTGTAAGTGGCGATGGCAATAGAATGACCATATTCATTTTTTTTTCGTACTCGATTCTAACGCACATGCGATTTATGAACTCTCTTAACCGGAAAAAAGGTGCGTGTTAGATTCAAGTAATTACTGTAACTTTCATTATTTTGAACTTCTTTTAATTTGAACAAATTTTCTGGCCTCTTTGAGTACGAATTATTCATATTCGACTGTAGTACAGTGGCTCATGAGATAACCTGACTAGTTTGTTTCCCGAAACACATTATCTCAAAGCAGTGCTAAATTTCTGCATGTTACATAGGCATATTAAAAATCAAGAAATATACACCAAAGCCGCAGCCACAGCTTTACTCTGCACAGCTGCCTCTGCTGCCTCCACTTCTCCAATTGTACCAGCAGGCAGCCGGGGAAGGTCAGAGGGGCGCTGTGCTGGCTGGGCGTGCTGAGGCACGGACAAGAGCCGTACCTTGTGCTTCAGCTGTCGCACCTCCTGCAGAACCTCTCTTAGTTGCTGCCGGATGCCAAGTTGGATCCGCAGGATCCGTAGCAATAGAGCTGAAACATACAAGAGTACATACCATATTTACTCGCACAATTTGTATCCTCACATAATTTGCTCACCAGTATAATTAGCCAGCTTGCTTTACTACAAGAAACTTTTTGCTCGCATACTTTGCCCTCCCCAACCAGCCCGAGCCACCTTGCCAGCACACACACAGACACATTTGACTTCATGATGCTATGGTCAGGCACATCTCTTGTCGAGCAGGCGAGTGCAGTCTTACACAAAATGGACTGAGTGCAAGGTCCCTTCTTCCATGAACTTTTATGCTTTCCCTAGAATATCGAACTTGAAAACTGAAACCTGTTTATGTGTAGTCCGAAATGCCTAAAGGTTTGCCTCCTATCTTCCCACCTCTTCCACGGCAAGAATGTATTCCCGAGACACAGCACAGATGTTGAACGCGTGCAAGGACCTGTCACATCAACTAGATGAGGCAGGTTTTAGCACTCATTTTTTTTTTCGGTTTCGCCATCTGGTTATTGCGTTTTTACCGTTCCTTGTGATAGGCTACAATAATTATATACGAGACAGATTGCTGTTATAAAGCTCACCGAAGAAAACTGAAACCGTGCTACCGCTAAGCACATCAGCGTGGAGTTCTTCGACATGCAATATTCAGTATGGGAGCCAGCAGAAGAGTGCGTTGAATAAGACTTAGCATAGAAGCTTGGGTGTGTTGGTTAGATATCGGAGGGAACACAACGCAATAGAAGACTGGGACAAGGAATGGACACACACACACATGAAGGGCGACACACACAGCACTCTGTTGGCATCGCGCTTCCTTGTCTGCATCTTACTTTACGTTGGGTTCCCGACAATTATTGGAGAGTACTTATGTTCTCTGGTATAACCCTGTCGTGGGAACTGGTTTTTGTGAGCACTGTTCAGAAGAACTTCAAGAAAATGGGGGCATTTGAACAGGCTTAGCAAACAAATGACAATCCGCTTTGAGACAGCTGTGACAGCGCCTGCAACATATATTCCCAGTTGAGCTTTTAGGCCAGCGATTCCTACTAGCTTCGCACATGACCAGATTGACAAAAAAAGTACACATAATACGCGAGTATATACCGCATTTGACTCTGTAGCTTTGATGAACCAGGCAGATACACAAATTTATTCAAAACTCCATTGATTCTGTTGCAAAATCATTCAACAAACAAATTGTGATGTTATCCATGTTACTATACGATTGTGGCACTTTACCATTTCAGCTTTCCAGGAGGCACACATAGTGCAGCGTTAGTTCACCACTCGCAGTTAATTGTATGCAGTAAGTTGCTCACAGCAACTGACTGCATGCAATGGTGAACATCTTGCATGCTTGCACCGCTGTTTCAGCATGCTGGCTGCTTCCCATACGGCTATTAATTGATGTTCACAAAATTGGGAAGGTGAAGAAAGACTACACAGTGCCCTCTGGCCACCCCACCTTATACTCCAAACCTCCAGCCAACAAACAAACAAAAGAAACAGAAGTATGCAAATGAATCTTATTCCTAATGCAGCTGGAATGGAGTGTAGTTTTCACCAATTCTGTGTGTTAAGTCAATATGGAGTGAGTTAACTCCATAAAGTAGCTTTTCTCATAACAGTGTTCACTCTATTGTAACACAAGGAGTGACTTCATAGCATCTAGAAGGAAAAATAGAATCTTCAGTATTTGATAGAAATGTGAGGCTTTACCTTAAAACAACAATAATCTGGAAAAAGAACTCATTACATTCGAAAAAAAAAAGGTAGCACAGTTGATCCCCTTTACAAGAGACACTGATGTAACAGAAAAACGGGGATAAGAGGCACCAGTGTGCAGGCTGACATTTGGCCCATCATGCATCAGGCACTCCGTAGATGCGCCTGTGCAGCCGGGAGCCCTGCAGTCAAGCATGCTGAGCAAGACTGTTGACCACTGTACAATGACACATTGCCACAAAATTTCAAAACTTCATTTCACAGACTTCTGCAAAAGCTTCTTACACTCTTGCATAATTTTTGCACAAGCTTCTCTCATTCTTGCGTGATTTTCGTCAGAACATATAAGTGTTGGAAGTTGTATGTCCCCAAAAACTTGCACAATACAAATAGCATACATTAAAGTCTATCACTTAATACGTGCATAGTGTAACAATGAAAGAAAACTCACTCATGGTTTGCTCCGAGCCTTCCCCGTGCGGTGCCTCCTTGAGCCTTGGAGAGCACTGTACAGCTAGAGCAAAGTAGCATCAATCCAGTGTTAATGGCAGGTTAACAAGACAACAAAACTAACCCCCATATTCATAAACGCTCCCCGACTCGACTTTCACCCTTCACTTGACAGAGTTGAGCACTGTGCCGTTGCTCGTTTGAAAGCGACGCTGCGCTACTCGAGAATCACAGCAGATTATTGCTGACATGCAGCAATTTTCTCTGCTTAGAGACGGCGCTCCCATCAGCCATCTCAAGTGAAGGTGAAGCGTTGAGTGGAGGGACGTTCTAGAATATGGGGGTAAGATTGGTTGCAAGACCACTACAATAGACACACTTAATTTTTACAGTTCATCTATATTGTACAGCTACACACATTCTGCATCATTATAATGCAACATATACATACAGGCTTATAAAGTAAACACTGTAGGCTGCTCAAATAACACATACACAAAAAAATTACCCAAAAGTGGCCATGCGCAAAGTACTTTTATTTGAAACTCACAAAACTTTTGCGGTGATGGAGAATAAGACAGGTTACGCTTGGAGGCACATGAGACCTTCGCAGCTTTCATAAAGTACAAAAAACAATATGGTATGTGTGTGTGTATGTACGCATGAAGCTTCAGCCTTTACATACGGTTTCTTGAAAGAATCGGCTATGAATTTTATGGCACCTGTGTCCTTCAGCGCAATTGAAAGCCTGCTGATCAGTGTGTGCAATTGTGGAATAGTTACATGGAAAATGGCGTGAAACACCTAAAATCGAATTTTTCTAGCTAGGAAATATGCAGCTGTGTATACACAACACATGCTGCAAACAGTGGGAGGTGACCACAAGAGTGATTTGAGTGTAAGCGGCAGTATTCCGCATTCATGCACCCCGCCATTTTCAACTGTTGCCCAAAAGCAGCACCACTTCAGCGTGCTACTTTTTTTTTACATCATAAACAGCATGGAATACAGCAAAAATGAAAACAACATATGCAATTAAATTTTGAGCACTATTTATGGTGCGCATGATTGATTGATTGATATGTGGGGTTTAACGTCCCAAAACCACTATATGATTATGATAGACGCCGTAGTGGAGGGCGCCGGAAATTTAGACCACCTGGGGTTCTTTAACGTGCACCTAAATCTGAGCACACGGGCCTACAACATTCCCGCCTCCATCGGAAATGCAGCCGCCGCAGCCGGGATTCGAACCCGCGTCCTGCGGGTCAGCAGCCGAGTACCCTAGCCACTAGACCACCACGGCGGGGATGGTGCGCACGAAAAAAAAAAAAAGCCTTAGTACAACGACGAATTCATAATTTGCCTTCACGGACCTTCTGTTAGGCTGCACCACATACAGATTTTTTGTGGCTTTCAAAAGAAATTTGAAAAAAAAATAATAATAACCGTGTTTACTCTCGTCATGAGCGCGCTCACTAAGTCCCCCTCATTTCAGTCGCCAAAATTTTGATTTTTTTTTTCTTCCACATATTAAACACACACCTTACGTTCATCCGCTGAAGTCCCACGGGCTCCCCCCCCCCCCTTGCCGCCTTCGCTCGCTGCCACGTGCCATTTTATTTTTGTTTCTATTTGTTCACGGAACGTCCCCTGTCTTTTTTAAATATCTCTTGTAACATATGTGGCATTATCTTGTTCCCGAGGTGCCACAGGTGCTCTGCTATGTAGATGCACCATTAAACTAGTATTTTTGATCAACTGTGCATTTCTGATGTTTACCTTGCAAGTACGTAAAACTGGCATGCTTCTTGATCTACGATACACATGTGGCTTGTCTCACTTTGAAGGAAAAGTTAGCATACAATGGTGTAAATGCTTAGAATTTGAAATATTGAGGCAGCAGCACACCGGAGATGATCATATGGTAAAGAAACAAGTGCTGCCTTATTACTGGCAAGTTGTCACTTATATGTACAAATAAATTTTGCGAGCTAAAAAAAGTACAAAAGCACAGCGAGGCTATGATGTGGTTCAACCTGTGGATTCGCTTCATTTATCACGTCATATGATGAAGCTTCCTTTGGTAAAACTGCTCAGATAAGAAAAAAAGTTTGCTGTCCAATACAGCAACTATACAAAGTGTGCACGTGCATCTTGCAGCGCCTTTTCGTCACTTCCGAAATGCGCCACCAATATGCCCGGGCACCAACCGAATCTATCGCCTACAACTGCCATGTTGTCTCCTCGTGCTTGCACCCGTTTAGTTTTGCCTCACGATGCAAGTTTGAGAAACTATGAGCTGCTAGTGAGGCAAGTTGATTTAGTAGTCCACGCAGAGGGAGCAGAGCTTTGGGTGTTTCTTCGCTGAAAGTTATAACCTGAAATTGAGAACGCACATTCCGATTTTCCTAAAAGTACCAGCGTATTTGGCTGGTGCAGATTAACAAAAGCTACTTGAAGAAACTTTGCAATATTTGCATCTTCAGGTGCAACTTCATTACGGGTAAGTGCCATAGCCAAGTATTTACCTGCAAACAGATATAGCTTACCAAGATACTGTACATACAAACTTGTCCGCAGTTAAAATCATGATGGCGAGGAAGGCGGTTAAAATCGTGATGGTGATCGCGGAGATTTGGTATTGCATTGAAACAAACTATAAAGAATGGGAAACAATATTAGTTCACTTTGAAGTATAGCCGATCGGTTCAAGTTGGGCGTCAGGATTTTTTTTAATTAGTCAATTAATTCTATACACGGTCTCTATCATGTTCAGTGACTCCACTGTACATTAGCGTACAACAAAAGCAAAATACAACGTGAAAAGTGTGTTAAAGCATACGCGAAAAATAAAGTGATGACTGGCATTACCGCGGCACACACCACGCCAAGTCGCTATCTGCCTTGTATAATATTTTCCTCGACTATTTCCACAAATTGCAATCAAAGAGGCTCAAGCTCAACATCAGCACTGTTTAAAACACTTAGGGGGGGGGGGCATTGCTACTTTGGTGGCGTAGGCCGTGACAATATATTCATAATATTATATCTCTTGTAAACTTGCCTAGCTCTGCACGACTAGTTTTCGATGGGAGCAGCTGCGCTCCGCACATCCACTCTTAAAATTGCGGCTCGAGAGATTTTGAGCTTTCACTTGTTTTTGGGCCAGGCAATTTGTAGTGAAAGCAAGATAATAGGCCCTCATAGGTTGTGGCGGGCAGCCGGTGTACGCCGTGGCTGGTATATGTGTCGCACATCTTGATTATCTGGTCTTGTATCGAGTGAACGAGCGAGGCCTTCCTAATCCAATGAGCTCGTTAAAGTAAGACAACGAAAAACCACAGTGCTTTCACATCGTTCACAGCAACAGATGACGTTCACAGCAACAGATGGAGAGGGCGACAACGGCAGAAGTGACATCACAAGAACACTATGTATAAAGGGGACATTTAAAGACTTTTTTCCCATTTTTAAACTTCGTGCACTGTTCTGTCACAATTTATAGCTCAGAATAGTTGTATTTAGAAAAGGGCACTAATTCATAAGCCCAATGGTTCAAGGATGGGTGCATTTAGGGGGCCAATTCTACGTTTTACTTATGCCCTTCAAGAACTTGCTTACAGGTCCAAAGTCCTGTTTCAGAAAGAACACGTTAGTGCGTGGCCAGCAGTCCGTCAAGCATTAGTGCTGGTGAGATTTGGAAATGCAGCGCATGAGCATCCTCATCTGCTACTTCTCTGCTCATGCTCTCGGGGCTTACTTGCGAGGCACGGTCCTTCGCACTTTTCATTTTCACACTGTAAATCAACTGATACCGACTCTGCCTTCCATTGTTCAATAAACCAATATTTCATGGTCACGAGGACGAGCTTAAAATGTTTGCTACATCAGACCTGAACAGCATTTTGAGTCATCGAAACTTGCTAGTTGCAGCGAGCACTATGCGAAAAGTATGATGTGCTTTACGGTGACAACTTGCAAAACACTGCAGCAACGATTAAAATCGTGCATTTTTTGTGCTCACAGGAAATCCCTGAAGCAGGAGGCACTGGGCTAGATAAATTGCGCAGCTAAAATACGGATGCGCTTTCCAATGCTGTCATGCGTACAGGCGGAGAAATGGCAGACAAAACTGGGCGCACCCCGATTCTATGCGCATGCGTCCCATTCACAAGCCTCGCTGCCAGTTAGCACCACATGGCTCACTGTCCATGAGCTCGCTTGTTTCCTGTAACAGTGGACCATACGGTACACCTATTTAAAAATGAGGATAGAATGTATATAATGCAGCATCTGATGAAGCCATGACGTTGTGTTGCCGATGAAATCTGGAACTCTAGTTAGTACCCTTATTGTTAACCAGCCGATCGACTAGCAAAAAGATTTGCGACTGAAATGATGGCATCTACACCTGCCCTTAAAGGGACACTGAACAAAGTTTTTGCCGCCGAGATTTTCAGCCAAAGCAAAAGATTGGGCCATGAAATTCATAGACAATAATAATTTCAAGCAGAAACTACGAAAACATACTGAATTTAATGAGCCTTTTACAAAATGCCGCGTCTAGCTCTTAGACACGGCGTTTTCTAAAAGGTCGCGACATTTATTTTTCAAGTTTTTTTTTTGTTATTCAAGATAAATCTATGGTGCATTGTTCACAGAAAACAAAATTGCCTCGGTAAGATTTCTTTGCGAGCAGCTTACTAATTTTAAGGCAGGCGCGTTGATTAGTGAACTGAAGGATGCGAGTGATCGATTTTGCCTGCTAGTGGCTAGGCGACAAAGGCTTTACCTCATGTCCTGGTGTAGCTAAGTCACGCAAATGGAGCAGAAAATGTGCATTATCATTTATTTCACCTAAATATCACACGTATGTGACTTATTGCCGGTGACAGGTGATCAGGATGAGGTCGACAAGTTGCAAATCTGAACAAGAATGCACTCGAATGAAAAACCAACCTATACTCACGTGCACGGTGAAGTCGAACACGTCGTCCGTCAATGTTGTCGCTGATGCCCGAAGGAAAAGAGAAGAGGACAAGCGACGGGGTCGTCTCTTTCTATAAAGTCGGCGGAACTGCCAGAACGGCCAACACAAAAGGCATCGGGTTGACATTCCTCCATCTGGGCATCAGTCGCTCCACCCGGGCATGCAGCTGCTACTGGTTCTACTACTATTCTCTTCCCCGTGCCTCTTCCCGACATTGCAGTGTTGCTGTCATACTCGCGAACCTTTTTAAATTAAAGCACGCAATCACGTATTATCGTGCGCCATACTAAACTTAAAAACAGTGCGCCGGTACATGAGATCACGAAGCCCGGTCCACGCCATCACAAGAGCAATTAGAGAAATGAAACAAAGAAAACAAAAATGTATAAAATATTTTGTCTCAATACGATCCGCAATCCAGTTTCCTGCAGCGGCTTTTGGCTCTGTATGAACGGCCAAGTCAGTGCCAAGCCAAGCTTGCGTCCCTGATCAGCTGTTTGTTTCCATCGAGAATTCGAAGCCCAGTGAACTGGCAATTTGTTTAGATGATATTGCTAAAGGGCTTGAAATTGAATATTTCTCTACGTACTACTGCTGTACTTTTCCTCTCTGTTTCCTGATCACAGTGATGAGATTGAGGAGGTTACAATTTAGAAAACAGCAAGTGCAGCTCAAGCATTGCTAGTATCGCTGTTTTGGTAATAAAATGTTACAAAGATTTTGCCCCGCGACCTGCTTGCCGTGTTCGAACACCCAGTAGAAAGGGTTGAATAAAATTGCAATATTACGAAAGAAAGGCTCTGAAGCAACATCGCATTTTATCAGGCCTACACCTCCCACACCTAGACGAGTAAAACTCGTCGATATTATCTTGCAAAGCTGTGTATAATATTTAAAACACATTCTTTAGCCCACGATGAATTGTTCTCTCGTGTGGCTTCTCCATTTCGTACTGTCATGTTAACTTACAAAGGCAACTTTCCATATTTAGTCTCTTTAGATGTTGCAAAAGCTTGACACGTGGTGTGTATGCCATACTGATAATTCTCCTCGTAACCTGGGTCCGCCTCTTTAAACAGCGTCGCATTTTATTGTTCGCAATTGTGTTTGTTTTATACTGTAAGCGAGCTGTGTAATTTCATCAATATTCACGAGTGTTTCCTGACTATACAAACACGTGCGTCTTATTTGGTGCGGTGCACGTTTGTATGTAGCAAAAAATGTCATTTCGTCAGCGTGTGTCTGCATACAATTGCATGCCCTGCAGTACGTGTACATAATTAATGCAGTAAGGACTGCAATGCATAGCCTTGCATGGGACATATATTCCATGCACCCTCAGAGAAATGTTGTTTGTTATGAGCCTATTGTTTATCATTACATTTTTTTTTTCGTTAAAGTTTCATCTCCATATAAAGCAGCTGTATACAGGCACGAGCTTCAGCAGCTTCCTCGTTGTTCCATTTTAAATAAAAACACCAAGCCTACCCGAATCAATGATCTAATTGCTATCATTACTGTTATGTGTTCTACGATGTACACAAGGACAGTAGTATACAAAAAATAGGGAGGGAATTGAATGCCCTGCCTGCATGGCTGCGCCGTTTCACAAGATCAGGCGCTGCGCTGTGAAGCTTCCTACCGGCCTGCAGAAATTCAAGGGAGCGTACAATAGCGTGGTTCAAGAGGACTTGTGGGGAATACTAGACACACTGGGTGTAAAAGATGGAGTCACTAATCGTTTAAAGGAAATCTATAAAACTAACAAGGTAGTTAAAAAGGGGGAAAAACAGGTATCCAAGCCCACAGTGGTAAAACGTGGACTTAGGCAGCCGTGCCCACTGTCACCCTTCTTATTCATGATGTACCTACAAGGATTGGAGGCCAAATTAGAGGCAAGGGGACTTGGCTTCAACCTCTCTTTAGTCAAACAAGGAAAACTCATTGATCAGGCACTACCAGCATTAACCTACGCAGATGATATAGTGCTAATGGCCGACAACAAGGAAGATTTGCAGAGGTTGATGGACATCTGCGGTAATGAGGGAGATAGGTTAGATTTTAGATTCAGTTAGGAAAAATCAGTAGTCATCATTTTTAATGATAACAGAGGTAGTGAGCTTAGAATACAGGAAGTCACGCTAGAGATAACAGATAAATACAAATAACTGGGCGTATGGATAAGCAATGGGACCGAGCACCTGAGGGAACACGAAATATGCGTGACGACTAAAGATAACAGGAATGCAGCAGTGATGAAAAATAGGGCACTGTGGAATTACAATAGGTATAATGTTGTGAGAGGAATATGGAAAGGGGTCATGGTTCCTGGGCTGACGTTCGGCAACGCGGTCTTGTGCACGAGATCAGAAGTTCAAGCAAGATTAGAAATTAAGCAACGTGGAATAGGTAGGCTTGCTTTAGGAGCTCACGGGAATACACCAAATCAGGGAGTACAAGGTGATATGGGATGGACATCATTTGAGGGCAGGGAAGCTAGCAGCAAGATAAAATTTGAGAAGCGATTGAGAGAAATTGGAGAGGAGCGTTGGGCTAGGAAGGTTTTCAGCTACTTGTACATGAAGAATGTTGATACAAAATGGAGGAAGCGAACCAGGAAATTGACTGGTAAATACTTAGAAAACAGCAGTTGGCCAAACCAGAAAGAACTATCGGTTAAAAAGGAACTGCAGGAAACGGAGACTGACATGTGGAGAATTGGCATGATTAAGAAGTCCGCACTAGAGATCTATCGAACTTTTAAGCAGGAAATTGCCAAAGAAAGAATCTATGATAATACTCAGGGTAGTTCTCTACTGTTTGAGGCCAGGACGGGAGTATTGCGAACCAAGACATATCGGGCCAAATATGAAGAGGTAGACACATTATGCAGTGCGTGCGAAGAGAAAGAAAAAACTGCCGAACACTTGACAATGCTCTGTAAAGGGCTTCACCTTATAGTTCAAGATGATGGCGCAGAGTTTTTCAAAGCACTGGTGTTTAGGGACAGGGAGGGCAAAATAGACTTTAAGCGGGTAGACTTAACTAGAAGGAGGTTATCTGATTGGTGGCTAAAGTCAAGGCACGATTGAAAATTTAACCCTTCACTTCAAAGTACCCGTCCAACTTTACTATTTAAAGGAGAAAAAAAAATCTAGTGGTTAGTTCACTAAGCATTACGGCTAGGTGACGTTAGCTGCCGCCCGATCTAAAGGGTACGGCCACATCCATCCATCTATCCAGCCAAGAATATGCTCTCCGGCTTGTTGCTCCAGGCCTAGTCAGGTAGATTTTCTGGCCTCACCGTTGAATTGTTTGCTCGGGTTGTGACTTGCAAACATTGCGGTTTTGGGCTTTGTATCATCTTGTTCTGTCATCATGTCCTCCAAGTGGAGGACATGTCGCAGTGTGAGGAGGGAGTACGACAAGGCGCTGATAGAATGAGCTATCAGTCTTACCAGGCAGGCGGTTGAGAGCGCACCGAGGCAGCTGACGCACACCAGCACTATCCGCTTCCTGTATAATACAGGCTAGGGAATTATAGAAACAAAGAGCAGAAATCAACTCTTGTGCCTCTCTCATGCACTCACAAGGCGGAACCTGCTTCGAACACTGAGGACCGAGCTAAGCAACACCATGCGTGACGATAAATCATGGTCTCTTATTGCAATAATGATTAAGGCACGCATGCAACTTAAACCATTGTCACGCAAGATGAATTCACAACACCATCGAAGTGAACCCAAGGCACGTGCTGATTATTATGTACGGTACTAGCGCTAAATTCATGCAGACGTTTAGTTGGCGCTGCAGTAGGCCTAGTTGAAGGAATGGCCACAGCTACTGCTGTGATGGAGAACGGGCTCATTAACATCTTCATGTAGATTAAAACGGCTTCCCCCAAATGGCTGGGAGTGTCACGCTATCCCTAGCAGTGGCACATGCAGTTGCATATTTAACGATTACAGAAATGGCGTACCGATTTCCAAAGCACCTATCAATACTTCCGTCAAGGCCTAGCACCAAACACTTTATCGCACATTTCGGGAAACATTCCTTTTTCTCCCAATCTGGTGGCTAGGCGTGACTACGCCCAAGAATAAGCATGTTATTATCTATGTCGGAAGTATTTTCATCTGATCTCTGAAAAATTATTTCCCTAAACCCATGGAAAAAAAAAGAAAATGGAATTCGCACCTGTCATCCCATTGCACCCCATCACAGGAATGGGATCAGATTGGCCTGGCGCTCAATACTACCTTACGCTTAATCAGAGCTCGGTCTGGCACCAGCTCCAGACAAAACCATTTATAATCTCCTGTCTGGCACATCTGTTTTACTCTGCTCTCTCTCAACCAGAGTGCACCACCTGTGGTTCACCCCTGGTGGATCCTTTTCACTGTTTGTGAATTGCACAAAAAGCCCTTACTGGTAGATCCTATTCCCAATTCTACACTATTCTCATGGGAGGCCACTCTTTGGGCAGCTTACATCACGACATGTGCGTGTCATGATGTCAGTGCCGTCTTTTTCAGAGTCGGCGCCGTCTTTTCTTTCTATTTTGCTCCTTCCCTGTCCTGTGTTTCTGGTGTTGCGCTGCAAACAAGTGAAGATGTTAAAGAACACCAGATGTTCAAAATTTGCTTCCTTTATATATCGTGGTTTTGGGAATTAAAACCCCAGATATATTGAAAGAAGATGCATGAAAAGGGAAGGATGATATTGGAAACTGGCAAAAAAGGGATGACAGACTTCTTAAGCTATGCTGCCATTGAGATTTTCAGCTGTTCACACAATTCTCACACGTGGCTTTGATGCAGCTATGCACATATCACACAAGCATGCTGACTGTACAGTTAGTATAACTGCAACCTTCATGTACCCAGCCTTCATGTACCCTCTATGACATTTCAGAACATCTGAGTCAGTGTTAGCATCAAGTTATGTTCTTCATGCTGGGGAACCAGTGTGATGAGTTACCATTTCTACAGAATGAAGCCCTGTCTACCTGGAACAAGCTGCAAGATATATAACTAAACGGCCCTTTTCAGGGCCAGTCAATCTCTGTCCGGCTTGGATGCACCAACTGATTCCCTTTATCATCAACCCTCAATAAAACTAGCAAATGTTTGTACATGTGCAAGCAGTGTCATTCAATATCTTAGGAAATGCTTGTGAAGCAATTTCAAGGAGAATCGTTTTTCTGATCTCATAGTGAGGCATTAGGAACACCTTAGTCACACCAAATGCCATTATTCAATGAGAGGAACAAGAGAAATATTTCACTGGGAACTATGAAGTAAACAAAAAAACAAATGTTTTCAGATACTGTGAGATCATTTCATAAAGAAGCTCAGAAGTTGCTATGTGTGGCCACATTTATTCTGTGCAAGCATCGTGTGGTTACAAAATTCTGTACCAAACATAGGTTCAGCTTTCTGGAATAGACCGCGCTGCACAAGCTAGCTCAGTGCATGCACTTCTGTACCCTGCCAGAGAATATTTTTACCACCAGTATGTTGTAACGTGAAGTGAAATGGTGATTGCATACTAGGGCGCGTCCTGCAGGACCCCAATAAAGTTGTTTCACTTGATCGGTTGGTGTGCTGTAAGCAGAACATTTCCAAGAAAAATCGTATAGTTTGGAGGAGGACTTAAGCAAGGAAAGGTGTTGATAAAACACTGGATTCACTGGCATTATCCTCACCAAGTATAACATTGTTTTTCTGGTGAAGCTTTGTGTCTGAACAGCGAGCAGGATAAGCTGGTAAAAACATGCAAAATGGGAAGTCTAGCACAGCAATCTGTGCAGTACTGCTCATTTCATGGAGCATTAATTTCACAGGCTCTGCTCATTGTTAGCGTTAAGCCTATATTATGTCCACTGCAGGGTGGAAGCCCAATCAATGTTCCCTGTCCTGTATGAGCCAATTTCATATTATGGCTGATAATTTCTCGATCTCATTGGAACTAATTACCTGCCACCCTCTGCTACATTTCATGTGTCCTAATATAAATTAATTGACATTACTGACCTGTCATCCATCTTTTTTTCTCATTCCCAACTAATGCATTCATTTTTGATAAACTCTGCTTTCTTCCCATGTCTTAATATTATGCTAGCCTTTTTTCATTTTTCTGAAACATTATCTTTGCTCAGAAGCTAGAAGTTATCAGAAAGAACATAACGACATTCTACCTCCTGAGCATATGGCATCATCAATACAAAAATGTAATAAAAGTGAGAAAACATCCTATCTATATAAGGGGCCCTAAAATATTGCAGGAGGGAACAAATAAACTAGTATTTGTATAAAGGCAGTGACAAAAACTTTGACTACTGTCACTTATTCTGATTCTTGGGACATCTTTTTTAGTACATCATAACACATAATTACACATTTACACAATTTACACAGAGGAATTGCCACCACATGCATTGAGGCCACCCTTCAGAAGTCATGTGAGCACAAGGATGAGGTAAGCCTTAAAAACCTTATTAAAAGACTAAAGGGTGCTGGATATCCCAACAGCACCATCACACCCGTGTGCTAAACCCTCCTGCAGAAAGTCAAGTTAAACAAAACAGGACCGAAATAAAAACAGAATGACCAAAGATCTTTGCATGCTATACCGTACGTACATAAGGTGTTTCACAATATAAAGAAAATAGCGAGCCGATATGATTTTATCTTGTTATTTGCCATCCCTTGCAAGTTTTCAAAAGTGTGTGTACTAAAAAGCAACAGGAATAGCCATTATTTCACCATTCGTCACGAGAATAGGTATACTGAGTGCCAATTTAATGTTGTGTATGAGATACTATTGACACGTGGAAACGTAAACATAAGACAAACTGGGCAATGCCCCAATGTTTGAGCAAGACAGCATGCTTAAAATGTTAAGAATGGCTGTGGTAGTCGCATGGCCATACACTGTAAAAAATGTAAGTGCAGTTCTATGTTTCATAAAACACTGTTTTTGAAAAAAGCAAGAACAAGAAATGAAAGAGAGACTGTGAAAGCATTTTCTTGTCAGGAAGGCCATGGATCAGTGCATCAGTATACCTCCACTCATCCATTCGGAGAGAGAGTATTCTTTTCTCAGTTAAGATTATATTATCATGGTCTCACATGTGTCGTTGTGCATGAGCACTGTTCTTGTACTCTGTAAAAAAGTGGACGTAGTACCTTCAATAAAATTTAGTTGGCAGTCAGCGCTCTTTCCTGTCCTTTTTGTCTCTTCCTGAACTTCTCTCACTGTTACTAGAACACAACCACGATGAACCAACTTGCCCAGATTAAGCTATTGTTGACGAAAAGCCAGAGCATGAAAATACTTCAGGGGCTCAGAACCTCCTCACTACCCGTCTAGTTACGGCCCTGGTCTATGTGTTCTGAGAGTGAAGCACTAGTAGACCTATCTAACTACCTAACGGTGAGGAGGGTTTGTGTATACTCGAGCTTGTTTCATGACATGGTGAGAGGTGGCAGGTTGTTGAAATAATATGCTGTGTGGGAGGTCAAGATTTTGATTGAGAACGCTGAGTATGAGCCAGTGACATTAGGCGTTCAAGACTTTTTGCGATATTCACTCTAGCATAGGACCTTGGTTGGTGGTTGAAGTGTGCATTTGATCACATTGTAGTCTTCCATCATAATTTTTTTGCCACTTGGCGTCGACGCTCTTGAGTTGTACCAAAGTAATTAAGCATCCAGGTACAAGTATCTTCTGTCAGTGTTTCAATGAAGAGCTGAATATGAGTAATAGCTTCCATCGATACTTCTGGCATTGGTGTATGCACATTTCTTTTGAAGTTCTCTTGTAAAAAAGGCATTAAAGGAATGTTTTTGTGACTTTTTAGTGTTGGCCAGAACTGCTGGTGTGTCCGAACGGCTCTTCGATTGGTTGTGGTGTTGTCTTGTTCAGGGCCACAGAGCTTTCAGTCTGTTTTTAATATTTGCCTTCACAGGAATGCTCTTTGCATGCTTCTTCAGTACTTTGTATTATTCCTAAAGCATTGGCTTCCAGATATTGATTGTGGTGCTTTAATCTAGTGTTCAACTTCACGCTAGCTTCATTTGCACGCAAAGCAAGAACTCAGGAGTATGGTAACTTTTGCTATGGGTTTTCCCTTCTTCAGTCTACTGTATTTTTGCCTGTGTTGTCTAAGCGCTGACAGCCTCGTGCGACAGCTTTTTTTTTGTGCACTTATTGTGTGCCAATGACTTATTTGCCTCCTCAGCTAAAGGCTTTTTGTATTATAAGAGAAAGCTCTGTCTGTATCGCTTTTGTCATTTGCTGATGGTTTATCTTCAGTATCTTTTCTCAGTGTACACTATACTTGAATGGAAGAGCAGCATGACTACCTTCAGCTGTTAGCAGGCTTTTAGCTGCTGTAATACTGATTGATGCTCCTTTCTCGGGCGTTCTATTTTGGATGGTTGGCATGTCATTGCTTCTTTTCAACTTTAAAACTGCAAGTGCACCTTTTTCTGGTTACACCTGGTATATTTTTCCAGTGGTTATATATATATATATATATATATATATATAATATATATTGCTAACTTGAGAAACAAGGCCTCTTTATGTTAGGTGCACATCAGGTGGGAAGAGTACTTCTATTACTTGCCAAGATTGTGGCCCCTTATGGGGGGAATCATAATGCACTGTTGATGTGTCAAATTCACATGGCATAATTCCAAGGCACTCGATCAATATCCAAGGAAGAAAATTATGTTCTTTTGCGTGAGTTTCAGCAACTCATAGTAATTTGTATGTAAATGAATACTTCCTCATTCTTGGCTGTCATGTTTTATGGAAGCACATGTGCTTTGTTAATAACAGAAAAACACGCACGCTCACGCCACTGCAGTGGCGTGAGCGTGCGTGTTTTTTTTTTGTTATTAACGATTTGCCCTATGCATTCACGTTTCTTCTTTTTTTGTGTCTCGTACTTCTCGTATCGCGCAGCCTACCGTTTTGGGCACACGTAAAAAAAGTACATAAAAAAGATGCGTTCCACGCCGAAATTCGCGTTCGCAACGAGCTGGGCACCGACAGGGTGCCCTACGACGCCCACACACTCCGCAACACCTTACCAACCGTTCGCTGCGATGTTGTTGGGAATTCGTGTGGTCGTTGCATGAATATAGCGCGTGCGTGCGTGCGCACGCGCGTCTGTGTGTTAGATCACGGCAACTGCATATGTTGTATGATTCAGTCACCATAACGCAACTGACGACCCCCGCTCTTCCCACACGTCAAGCAGCAGCAAGTGCCGTTAACCGTACTGTGCTGTGAATGCAAAACAGATTCGAATAGGTCGCGTAGATAGCTAGCCCGACACATGATACGATAAGATTTGCGTCAGATATTCGACGTCTACATGCACGCGTAACACAGCGGTATCCGCAGCAGCTTCGTCATACGTACGGATAGCACCGCATCGGACGTCACGTCTGACAGAGAAACTTGATCGGTAATTTTTTCTCACTTAAAAAGTCTACCTTGCACAACTTCAACCAACGATTATGCATTTCAACGAGCTGTGCATGGTTTAATGATTGATTGATTGATATGTGGGGTTTAACGTTCCAAAACCACCATATGATTATGAGAGACGCCGTAGTGGAGGGCTCCGGAAATTTTGACCACCTGGGGTTCTTTAACGTGCGCCCAAATCTGAGCACACGGGCCTACAACATTTCCGCCTCCATCAGAAATGCAGCCGCCGCAGCCGGGATTCGAACCCGCGACCTGCGGATCAGCAGCCGAGTACCTTAGCCACTAGACCGCCGCGGTGGGGCATGGTTTAATGACGAAAAGATAGTTCTAATATTGTGCCCGGCACATATATTACTCTCTCTCTAACTTGAAAAATCGGCGCGTGAATTGGGGCCAGAACAGCGCCAAAAAGCAGCACACGCAGAAATTGGCTCATATTCTATTATTATGACATCGTGATGTTGACTTTTCAGCTGTCGCCGGCAATAACGTTCAAACGGCGGGCCAATAATGCCGGTCTTATTGGATGGCTTCGCCCATATTGGCTGCTACTTGTACAACCTGGCCCGATGTGTCCGTTCTAATAGGCCGGCACAGCCTATATGGGCGGAAAGTTCTGAAAGCTGGCCCAATATAACCAATCTAATAGACTGGCACAGCCATCATTGGCGTAATGTTCTTAATGCTGGTCCAACATAGCCGTTCTATTCGGCTGGCAGAACCAATATTGGGGGTACGTTGTCAACGCTGGTCCAACGTCGCCGTTCTATTTGGCTGGCATAGCCAATCTTGGCGGTACGTTGTGAAAACTGGGCCGTTCATGGGCCAGGCAATGCCGATCTATCCCCAATATTGGGCCAACCTTCTGTGCTGCCTGGGAAGCTTTCGCCGTAAAATTAAAATCCCTGCCTAACACAGGCTGGTTGGCACACGAAGTCAGCACGGTGAATTGTACAAAATGTTGAAGACCAGCAAAGAAAACTTGAGCGGTGCACCTAGCGGCAGGTCTAATGGCATCCCCTTGAGCTGTGAGCAGTGTAGGTCATAATAAGGGGTGGTGACTTTTGGCAGACGGGAACACAAGGAACGATCAATCGCGGACAAACAAGCACCAGTGTCTATTAAAGCATCCACGTACACACCTTCTGTTAAAACAGATATCGTGTTATATGGACGCACTGGAGGAATTTCTGTCTCTTCGTTCGATGCATGTGTTCCCCCAAAAGCTGCAGAGGTTAGTTTTGTGGGCATTGGTTGGCGAATTGCGACACAGTTCACAACGTAGAGTGGTGGAGAGGCGATGGTGAGCGGCGTCTCGTTGAGCGGTAAGAAGTGGTTGGCTTACACGTCGCAGTTGGCGACGGTGGGCGACATAGCGGCGGATCATAAAGACGACGTAGGAAAGCGCACCCACTTGTCCCATTATTCGATCCGTAGGAGTCGAATCCACGACGCTCGTCCTGCTGACGCTTCCGACAAAAGCGTGCAATGTGGCTCCAATAGCCGCAGTAAAAACAGATCGGACTAAGTGGCCACATGGTGCGTAAAAGGGCTCGCTCGATGCATTCGGAATTATCGAAGCCAGTAGGACAGGCGTCGAGCGTGGAGGCATCGGTTGTACGACGGGTGGTGAACCAGCGAGGACTTGTGCATACTTCGGCTAGAATCAAGTTACCGGAGAGTCTACGTAAGCTAGCCCAGTTATGGACGCGAACTCTTCTTTTATAACGTCGTGTAAAAGGGTGTTGGAGGGGGAAGGTGGACTAGGTGTCACTGAGAGGCCGAAAGATTGCTGCTCTTCCCGTATGATCGCCCGGATCATAGGATGCAATGTGTTGGTGTTTTCAGGGCTCACCGGCGGTAATCTTTGAAACTTAAGTTCCTCTAGGCATTGGCACGTGGCCACAATGTCAGCTACTGTGGTCGGGTTTTGTATGATCAATGCATATTGAACGTGACCATGCCCATCCCTTTCAATAGATGGCTAACCCTCTCTAATTCGGACATGGATGTGCTGAAACGGTGACAGAGATCAAGTACATCCTCTATGTACGAGGTGTAAGACTCACCGCATTGTTGCTTGACGCGTCCAGTGTCTTCTTCGCGAGGGCTGAACGAACTGCCGGGGTGCCGAAGATTTGGCGAAGCAGTTGCTTGAAATGTTTTGGGTCCGTGATGTCCATTTTGTGATTGAAAAACCATGCTTTCGCTACACCTGTCAGATAGAAATAAACACGGCGAAGCATGACAGGATCAACCCAGTTGTTAGTGGAACTCGCTAGATTAAACTGGCTTAACCAATCGTCCACTTCTTCACCTCGAAGTCCGGTGAACGTGCGCCGATCATGCTCGTGCGTGATAATATACCATGATGGATAAGCCGTGCTAGCTGGGGCCGTGCAAGTAGACGCAGACGCACCGGTTGCCTCGTCCTGAGGCATTTTACCAGACACCTGGCACAAACGACGGCCTGAGCGGAGCTCCAAGAGGCAGTGCGGGCTCGGAGAGGACGGAAGATCGCAGAACACACTCCACCACTTGTGATGCAACGGTGAAGGCAACCTTTATTAGGCCCAGAAGACACGATGAAGCGACCACACACGAGGCACAGAACCCAGGCAAGCAAAGTTCCCAGAGCAAGTCAGGTCAAGTCAAGATCCTTGACGGTGTGGCGCATACCCACGCTTGGGTGTTGGCCAAGAACCGGATAGTTTTCATGAATTTTTTTCTTTAATAACAGATTAAAATAATTCATTTATGAAAAATAAAAGAAAGATGGACAAGCCGAATTTGATGGTTGAATTGTAAATAATCTGTAGAGTAATGCAATAAAGCGACGTATTTGATTTAATATGAATTTAGAAATTTGAAAATCTACCGAACAATGATTTCAACACTTAAACGTCTTTAAACTTCTGACTAACTGCTGCAATACGTCAACCATCTTCCCGTAACTGTGGCCTAGACACAAAGCCCCGAAATAAAGCACATTTCAGCATTTAAATATATTCTGAGTAGGTGGCGAAAGGCACCTAAAGTGTTTTTACGTAAGGCAGAAAATCTATTACAATAAATGAGATAATGTTCAGTTGACTCATTTACTCCGCATACAGGACAATGAGGCGAGGCTCCCAGAACAGCTCTGTGTAAATATAAATTCAGCTGTGGAACTGGACAGCGCAGTCTAGTGGTTGCGACTTCCGTTCCGCGCGTTTGACATATTTTACTATTCTAATGGTATAACAAGTGCTTGAATTCTGGTGTGGCTCTTAGGGAAGGTGTAGAAAATTCCTCTAACAGTAGTTTCCTTCTTAATCTAGCTCCTATTAAGAATTTCGATGCCGGTAATACATCAATAACAGGCCCATTCAAGATGACTTGGCCAACGCATCTGTCATTTCATTCATATCAATGCCCTTATGTCCAGGAACCCAGACCAGTTTGATCAGATTGAGATGCGAGAAACTAACGCTTTGAAAGCATTCTGAGCATGCGAGTTCTCATCTGCAGTAAGGGAGGCACATACTGATAGTGAATCTGTTAAAATTATTGCGGTTATTCCTAAAGCAGTTAGTTTACGGAGAGCTAGAATTATCGCAAAAAACTCTGCTTCAATTATGGGCACAAAATCGGGAAGGCAAAGCGAGAAGGACCAGTCTAGGGCAGGATAAGAATACCAATTCCATATTTTTCTTCCCTTTGTGACACATCAGTTGCTATGACTGCTTGTATTTGCGTATGTGCCAGGTAATCTCTTAATATAGCTTCTAAAAAACTGAGCGGCATCAATTTTGAATATTTCCAAATATATCATCAAACTGTGATTTAATAGCACTGTTAATGGTACTGAATAAAGGAACAGCATCAATTTGAACATCTAAATTATCTAGAAACCGCTGTATACCCAGAATTTGGGTATACAAAATCTCGGCCAGTATTGTCCAAAAAACAAGTAAGGACGGTCAATAAAAACTGTTTCTAAGCGCCTTACCGGCGATTCATAGAGCCTAAGAAACGCCTGTGTAGCTAACAATTGAAAATGGGTCGCAAGTGAGGGAAGCCTAGCTTCAAGATACAAGATCTTGATTGAAACAAGCTTGGGGAGACCTAAGCATAATCTCAAGGCTTGTCTCTCTATGACTACCAGAGGATGTATCTTGTAGGCAGGTGCCCCCGCATATAATACACACCTAAACTCAAGCACCGAACGAATATACATACAATACACTGAGAAAGAGTATTTCTCCGCATACCTAAGCGACTATTAATAATTTTGCTTAATTTTCGCATCGCACGACTTCCCTTTGCTGCAATGTATTCAATGTGTGTGTTCCAAGACATTGATTGGTCTTAGATAACCCCCAGATATTTCACATTCACTACTTCAGGGATAGGATCTATGTGATAGGAAGCGAGATGTGAAAAGGGTCTTTGAGTGGAAATGTTAAAACAGAACATTTCCTGACAATTAAATACAGATGTAAGCTATCAAGCCACATTTCTATGGCCGATAGGTATGTCTGTAATATTTAAATGGCATATGAATGTCCTCTGCTGCTGAAAAGAATCTAATGCCTTCCACATATACATGAGTGTAGACGTCCTGGTGCCGAAGTACAGAGTTCATCAAGCTACTGAACAACACCGGGGAAAGGACGGGCCCTGCGGGACACTTCTTGTTTGCATATATTTAGAAGACGAGTTGCCGTTTTTGTAACAATAAAACACAATAAAACGTTCTATTGCGCGAAAATTCTGCTATCTAGGACTGTATATAGTTTGAGAAGTTAAGGTTGCGCAGCTGGGTGATCAACACATATGCTCAACGCTGTCGTCTGCTTTTGCTATATCGAGAGTGACAAACGCAGCATATTTTCCTGCCCGCTTAGCTAATTTTATGTGACTTTCAAGGTCTATATGGGCCTGTCATATGAAGCATGATGATGAACATGTGTGAAGAAAGCAGATGTGCTTAATTATTACTCACAATATGATAATCACGACATGCTTGTAATGCAAAAACATTACATCATACCACGTTCGTTATGTGCTCATGGCCGTTTCGCTAGCATCACATATATCAAATTTCGTATTAGGTAATGTGAATGAGCGAAGAACGAGCATGAATAGCGGAAAATTATTATTCGATGGTTTGTTAGTTTAGGCTGCTCAGGTATACTCCTTTTCTTAATTTTTGGCTTTTGTTTCTATATATATCCTATTCAGTCTAAAATTACTTTGTGTTTGTAAAACCATAAGCCTTTTACCTAAAGATGTTGCCGCCCAGTTCTTGGCCGATCCCCCTTTGTGGGTGTGCGCCAGGGTAACAAGGATCATCATCATCTTCTAGGCTGCAGTCTTTTGCCGTGGCGCAGGTTGACAGTAGGCGCGTTGGTCACTCGCAGGTGCGCTATCTTGAAAAGGCTCGTCCAAAGAAGGCAGATTTCAATCTGGAATTCCAGGCCGACTGCTTTTCAGCTTTCCAACGGCTTCTGAGAGTGCATGCTTGAAATTTGGAAGAGTTTCAAACATGACCGTCTTGCAAAAAAAAGGAGGCTAGCCCTCGTTGCTCAGTAATTTTCATCGGTTCCAAAAAGAGCGAAGATCTTTTCCCATGATAAGACGCCATTCTCACATGGACGTAGTCGCTGGCGGCACAGTTTCTGGTCCGGGCTCCACGGCGACAGTCAATCAAGGAAAGAAAAATCCAGTAATGAGCTTGTTTTTTTTTTCGGACACGCTGTCGCGACCGTTTCAACAACTGTGCTGGGTTTCGTTAAACGAAAAATCCAGTAATCCAACAATGATTAAAGCGAGTTTGGCGTAATCGTCAGTGCAAGAGGAAGGCGCGTGAAACTCCTTTTGTCGCATGAGGCGTGAAGCGGTAGGTGCCAAAGTGGTTCGTTATGGCGACCCGGATATCACACCACTCATGTACTGTCATCTGAACAAAGGACCTTAGAACTCTGTTGAACTTTTCTACAAGACGTTGTTGAATCTTGCTACAAGACAAAACTTTCCTCAAGACTACGTTTGCTTGCAGATGGTAAACAGAATAAAATAAATGACGTATGCCCTGTTCCCGAATAAACTCTTCAAAGTCAGCTGAGCTGAATTGTGATTCGTGATCACAAACTAGTTCATTCGGGTAATCATAACAAGCAAACACTTGTAACAACAAGTTCTTGACCATCGCCGTAGAAACTTGTCCCCCAAAAAAGACACGCCTGCGTAGTAGGCGCAGCACTCTCATTGCCAAAGCTAGATGAGCGGCCTTTTAAAGCTTTTTCAGAGCAATCGCTGAGTAACTATTCCAAGCACACTTGCTTGGTACCTACTAGGGCATTATAATTAACTTTTGGGTAGTAGGCTTGCATTCGCTATGCTATTTTTCATCACTCTTCTGGGAAGCGTGGTATCCGCTAAACACTTGCAAGGAATTTCACGCCACCATTTTTCATGTAGTGGCTAATGACGATGGCAAATTATGGCTGACGTGGGTGTGCGCTACAAATAATAAGGGAACAAGAACAAGCTTTTGTGATAGTTTGGATCATTGGGCAGCCAAATCGTAAGACTATTCACATTGTGCGAGGACTGCTTGTTCTTTCACTGTTGTAAAACGTTTTAGCAGTCGTAATAACGCGATTGCTTTCTCAACATCAAGCCCGCCAAAGGCAAACTTGACAACATGTGACAAGCACCGGTGTTGCTCAGTGGTGGAATACTGGGCTGGCGCCCAGCGGACCCGAGTTCGAGCCCCACTGTGCCATTGGAACTAGGTCGTGCATGCCTAAGGCAAGTTCAAAAACAAGTTACAAGCACCCGCTTAACTCACTGGTTGGATATTGGGTTGGCACCCAGCAGACCCGCGTTCGAGCCCCACTGTGTCACTGGTGCGGGTTTTTTTTCTATTTTCGCGCAATGGGGTTAAGGACACCAGCGGCAATGGCGGCGGACAACAACTGCGCGGAACTCAAGAAGTGGTCTCATAACAGCTTTCACTTTAAAAACGTATGGCCAATTGCTTTGATAATAAGTGTCACCGCATAACAGCTATTGGTGGGGGCTTGCTAGAAGGGGCCAATAATATCAATGGCAATTTTCTTTCAAGGCTTGTTAGTGAAAGTTACTGGCTGCATAGGGGTTGCTGTAGGCCATGCAGATTTCTCACGACTGGTAAACAAGACATGTTTTGATGAGCTCTTCTACACGGTCATCCATTGGAGGCCACCGGTACGACTCTCGAAGTCGACGTTTTGTACGACTGATTTGATTGATATGTGGGGTTTAACGTCCCAAAATCACTATATGATTATGAGAGACGCCGTAGTGGAGGGCTCCGGAAATTTAGACCACCTAGGGTTCTTTAACGTGCACCCAAATCTGAACACATGGGCCTACAACATTTCCGCCTTCATCGGAAATGCAGCCGCCGCAGCCGGGATGCGAACCCGCGCCCTGCGGGTCAGCAGCCGAGTACCTTAGCCACTAGACCACCGCGGCGGGGCGTATGACTGATCCCCAAATGCTATTCATGTGCGACTTCCATCAAACGACGAGTGAAGCAACATGGAACTACGATGCTTTCACCACACTAATCAAGTCGTGCACAACGAACAGCTCTGCACGCACATGAATATATGACATTAGCACCGCTTCCAAAGATTTTTACCGCGAAAACTGTTATGGGATCTCAACTCGTGTCTCGCGCAGTGCCGTAGTTGTCCGTCGCCACCGCCCCCGCTGGTGTCCGTAACTACTGTCACACGGAATAAAAGAACAAAAATTGGCCCCGTATCTGCATTCAACCTGCAAATGTCGTCGAAACACGATACTCTTGCGTGTGGAGAGAGTGAGCAGAACATTTATTTGGTGTTCTGCTCCAGAAAATCGACAAATGGTATTCTGAAGGCACTGTGTTAGAGTGCCTCGAGCGCGCAGCGTAGGCGAACAAGCGCATCAAGTCACGTCACACGTGAGACATGGATGCCATCTGGCAGTTTTTCCACCTGGCAGACATGAGTGCCATCTGAAACCCGTTTCAGAGAGACAAAGGGCGTCGCTCTGAGACGGGTGTGCACGTCCGCCTCAGAGGTGATAAGGTGTAGAACGCAAGGTGATGGGTAGGTGCCACAACCGTCTCGTTTTAGCAAAGTGTTCAAAAACACTCTCCTTTCCGTGCAAGCGTTGAATGGTCAGCGCAGCGTGATAAGCACTACGTTCCCTAAAATTACTTATGTATGCTTTTTCTAGTAAAAAGCGCGCAAGCAGAATATATACGTGTTGTTATGGTGCCCCTGACACGCGCAGTATTTGCTTTTTATTCGACAATGGCACAAGAATGATGCTGAATCTTTAGCAACATAGGTGGGCGGATGGGGTCAGCCGTTTCAAATACCCGATGCAGTTAAGAGTGGACAAACGGACAAGCGTACAGACAGACAGACAGACAGACAGACAGACCAAGATTTTTGCGTCGAAGGTCCCAGGGAAGACTATCGTCTTTAAAAACCTAGTACAAATGACACAGTTGGGTTCGAACTCGGGTCCGCTGAGTGCCAGCCAAGTACTCTACTACTGAGCTAAGCCGGGTTTTTTTCTTGCATGGAGTCTATCAAAGTATTTGCTTAACAAAGACAAAATTAAGCGAACAAATCTACAACCAAATAGCGAAAATAGGCGCACAAGTGTTACCTAATAACACTCAATAGCTAGCACAGCGTGAGTTCTTAACACCGATAAGTCTTCACATCGTGTTAAACAAACAAGAAAAGGGTGAGGCCAAACAGCCCTCCAAGATAGAGTACCAATCTGGTCTAAAGTCTAGGTCGTCGTAAATGTCTTTCAGTTGAATAGCAATTTGAATGAAGTGTGCTTGAAGAGGTGGTGGGTTCTGAATTGTGGTCCTGCATCCGTGTCTTCCACAAGCTGTGCATACCCACGAGGAGAAACATATCATATGGCACTTCATTAAGTGGTGCTGGTAGAAGATAACGTGTTGTATGATAATTAATGACGAAACGTTTTGTCAGTGCTCGCTCATAGCCATCCCAAAAGAGTATGGCATCTTTTCAGCTAAGAAAGCAACGTTCAATCGCTTTTGGTACATCACATAAACGGCAGTTAACAGACAGAATAAAATACATTTTCTTTTCAACCATGTGCTTACACCCATTGTTTCAGAGTTCAGTTTTAAAAAATGTTTTTGAATTCGGTGAAATGTACATTCTGCGCACTTGTTTCAACACATTGTGGCCTGGAATATTCTAGTACAGTAAGCGGTACAACGGAGGCGGGAAAAACATATTTAGCAGATTTATATACAAAACTTTGCGTGATGCTGTGTACAGGTATTCTACAAGAAGCGAGCTTTAGGGAACTGAACTGCGAGGTAAACTTCCCGCAATAATCCCTACAAACATGGGCGTTCGGAGAAATTTATTGACCATTCAAGTCTCGTAAGCAATGAACAAGCGTAACCTGCAAGAAGGAACGGATTACAGGATGGGAATCGTCTTGAATAAGGAAAAATCGGGACACTGCATGCCACAGATAAAGGTGTTTTAGTCCTAACCCAGTTTCACTCTCTGACCTTAATATGTAGTCACAACGCATCGGCTCAAAAAAGGAAGGACTTGTGAACGTAGCAAAAACGGGATTAAACGGTTGTATATAAATTTTGCGCATTAGATAAGTTGCAATTTGTTGTAAATATTTGTTGCTAGGAAAGTGTTGCAAGCTTCACCTCTCCATAAATTGGAAGTCGATAGGGAACAAATGTCTGGGCTTGTCGTTCAAGCTTAGGGACTTCAGTAAAACTTGCGTTGGGTCTAGTTGGTACATAGCACAAAAAAGAAGTTAAGCTTAGGGACGCACTCCTTCCAGTAATGCACACTGGATCTATACACATGCATGCATGAAGGCATGGTGGAGAAGTTCTCGTACAAAGAATACCTGCGAAGTGGTTCAGCGTGCTACCAAACAAGCCAAATCAAAGTCTTAAACTCTTAGATGCAACATTTTAGTAGCAACTTTTTAATTGTACATACCACATTTCTGACACTTATCTGTGCAAAGAAAGCGACATCGCCTGCATAAGCTAATACTGTCCAATATACTGAAACCACGAATGTAACTCGACTGCATTATGCTTAAGCACATATTATTCTAGATGAAGTGAAAACAGAAGAGGTGACATCAGGCATGCAGGTGCTTAGGACATATTGGTAAATTTGCCTTAGGCGAGCTTGATGTCGGGAAAGCAATCACATTCTTACGAATTATAAAGCGTTTTAAAAGAGCGAAAGAACAACCAGTCGTCACACATTGCGAATAGCGCGAGTGGGTCGTCCAATGGTCCAGTTCATTACAAAAGCTTGTTCTTGTTTCACCATGAACTGTGGCGCATACGCACTTTAGGCATTATTCTGTACTGTCGTCAGCCACTGCATGAAGAATTGGCACAAAATTCCTTGCAAGTGTTTAGCAGATACCATGCTTCTCAAAAAATGACGAAAAATAGCATAGCGATGACCGACCCACTAAAGAAATATTTGTATTGTTAACGTAATAGCGAATATCAGCAAGACTGCTTGCAGCAGTTACCCAATGAGTGTTTAGAAAAGGCTCTGAAAGGTTACTCTTATAGCTTTTGTTGTGACTGTGCTGCGCCTTCCACGCAGGCCTGGCGTTTATTTTTTTCAGGCCAAGATGACAAAACGAAGTTTATGACTTTTGTGTATATCTTGTCAGACGCACTGGCTGCTTCCAATTCTGCCATGGTTAGTATAGGAGAAAGAAGGTAAACAAATTTATCGTCAGTGACCTTACCGTTTTCTCAAGGTAAACGCAGTCGAGAGAGTGCATCAGCCACCCCATTATCACTTCCCTTGCGGTGCTCTACAGTGCAGTTGTAACACAGCAGTCGCGCTGAACAACGTGAAATTCACAATGACCGATGTCAAACACCATTAGTAGACAGCAGGGTAACAAGGACCCTATCGTCAGTTCGCAAAGGAAGGGACAACCCTAAAGGTTTACATTACAATTTTCACAAGCCCTAACGCATGCAAAGGCTTCGCGTTCACTTGCAGAATATTTCTGTTCTTTTGGCCTCAAGGTGCGGAAAGCAAAAGAAACCGTCTGTATATTTCCCTTGCTGTCTTGTTGTAGAATAGTGCCAAGCTCATATACAGAGACATCGTTCGTGACGATGACGGAAAAGTTCAGGTCAAAGAAATGTAGAGCCTTGCAAGTTGTCAACGGCAATTTCGAACGAATGAAAATCTCTGCAGCCGCTGCCGTCCAAGCAAATAATTCGTCATCTCAAACGATGCCCGTAAAGGTTTCACAACACCAAAAAAATGGGGATTGAAGTCGGCGCAACTTGGTGCCAGGACAAGCCGGGAACAAGGTTCATTTATATTTGAAAGCGCTGTAGTTCCTTTTATTGCTAGGAGAGTTGACGCTAGTGAAAACACCTAATAGACATTCACAACATGTCCCATTAACGTGAGTTCTGCGTCGTTGAAAGCGCATCTCTCTTTTAGTTCCAGGCCTGCTCAAGAAAGTTATTGCAAAACGTTGCGAAGGTTTGAAAGAATGTCTTCTCGAGGACGACCTTAGACAATAATGTCGTCCATGTAAAAAAGTATACCTTTGCACCCTTCCAGTATGAGATGCATCATCTTCTGAAACGCAGACGATGCTGAAGCGAAGCCGAAGCATAGTCTTTTGAAGCGAAAAAGACTGTCGTGCGTAAGAAAAGTAGTCAGATCCCGGCTTTCAGGATTGACTTCCAGATCATGGTAAGCAGACGCCAAGTCCGGCTTCGAGAATCGCTTGGCGCCGGCTAAGCTGTGTAGCAGCTCATCTATCTGTAGCAGTGGAAAGCTGTTAACAATTATATTCTCACTAGGCTCTCACAGATCGACACATATTCGCAATCAGCCATCTTTTTTCCGAACAACTACTATTGGAGAAACCCACTGAGAGGCATCAACGTGCTCGATTATGTTTTGAGGTTCAAGTTGCAGCAGCTCAGCCGACACCTGCTCACGTAGGGTAAACGGCAGCCGTCGTAATTTGCTGGCGACGGGTGCATGCACTCACGAACCTTGACTTTGAGATGGCATCATTTGGCAAGTTAGAAGTGTTGCTCAAAGAGATGTTCATACTCTGAACCTAACTTTGTTGGCAACGTAGCAATGTAGGAGGACAATGTAAGACAGTGAAGTGATTTACATTCAATGTTAATCTGTAGTGCCACAATGGCGTCTAAGCATAATACAGTGGTGCCTTCAGATAAATCATACATAGGAATACAAGCGGTTTTGTGTGAAACGCATCTGGAGTGGCAAAAAATCCTCGATTTTTCATCCTTCGCTTGAAGTAGTTGAAAAGCTGCAATGAGGTCGACCTAAAAGGGCAAGTGCTTGCGAAAAACTGAAAATAGAGTTTTTCGGTAAAAACGTACCAAAACATCTCGTATCAACTAGAATCAAGATAGTGTGACTTTCCACTGCAACGGATGAGTCGATGCCATGCTTGTGTTCCTTGACAACACAAACTGTTTTGCCGCTTCACTGAAACCTATTCTTGTATCTTCATCAACTTGTGGAACTTTCGCAGAGTATCCAGACGACCTGCACATAACGTCTAAGTGCCTTATATTCTCGCAGCGATGACATGTGCGCCGGTGAGCGTTACATGCGGGATTATTTGCAAGGTCATCAGCCACCCTACAACAATGAAAGTTGGAAAGTTTGCGGTGCCTTGTACAGGACACCCCACTGCTTTTGCTTTGCACTTAGCACAACTTGTACATTCACTTCTTCGTTCTGGAGGCTAAGCAGAGCTTTGCGCCATTTTAAATTGGTGAACTGAAGCGTCGTCGTCAAATTCTTTAGCTAGACTCACAGCTTCTTTTTACTACTAAGCGTGTGTATTAGCTCGTGACAGTGTAAGTGAGGAGCTTCCAAGTATTAAGCGCTCACGCAACCGATGATTCGTAGTCTTCGAGATGAGCTGTTCACGTAACATCTCCGCAGCGAGACTTCCAAAATCACAGCTAGCGATGAGAATTCGCAAAGCAGGGACGTATTCTTCCACTGTCTCACATGCATGCTGAGAACGAGGACTGAACCATTGTCGAGCCACAATGACGTTGACGGAACTGTTGAAATGACCCAAAAGCAACGCAATCGCAGAGTCATGCGCGTCGTTTGTCAAGCTGATGTCACCTGTACGCTAAGAGCTGGAAAGAGCACCATTAGCAGAGCCAGTCTATGAATCCAGTGGCTTCAATGCGAAGAAAATCCGCTGCCCCTTCATGCCTCGACAGGTGAGCGGGATCGCTTTGCGGTGGTCGGCTGGAAGATCTGACGCTATAAAGTCACTAGGTACGTCTGAAAAGCTTGCTTGTACTGATCCCATGAGACAGCCAGATGACCAGGCCAAGGCAGGATATGCTGTGGCGGTTGTATTCCCGGAACGCTCGTTTTGGTGATGCAGCAGAAATCAGCAGGAACATTGCAGAACAAGACTACAAGCCACACTCATAATGCACACGCAGCCGTTTCGCTAGCTTCATATCAATGAAATTTTGCATTATGTGACGCGAACGGAGGACGAGAGTAAATGACACGTCAAAAATTGATAATCATAATATGAGTGTCCTGCAAAACATGACTACATGCTACGCTTATAGCGTGCTCGCACTCGTTTCGCTTGCTTCACATGATACAAATTTGCTATCACGTGACTTGAATGGACGGCGAACACAAATTCCAGGCGCATACATGTTAATTATGACATGCAAGCCATGTACAGCATAATTTACCTGCCAACGCTGTTGGAGCTGGCGTTGCAAACGTTACTGGTGCCGTCGTTACGTGACTATAAGTAACATACTTGCATCTTATCTAGATGTGAGTACGCGTAATTTTTTAACGTAACGTCCGCATCGTAACGTTTTGCTGTATTTAAAGTGTCATATTAACCTTGTTTATTCCTGCTTCACATATCATCGATTCTCACTGTACGTGGGATCTGCCATTTTTTTATTGTGAGACCAAGATAACAATATGATTCGAAGGAGGACAGAGCTATCGAGTTGAGGGAAAACGTGTAATCGCTGTTTAAGCGCATACATGATATACGCATCACTTTGCAATTCGAGATGTGGTGTTTCAATACAGAATCAGAACTTCAGGTATCAACTAGTTGCAAAACGTTTTAAGAAGATCTCATTGTCAATAAGGTGTGCGACGCAACAGCTATCTGTAAGAAGTCGAATTGAAGATAAAATGCCGTTTGGAAAGGCGTTTATTAAAATGAAAAGAGCAGAGGACCAAGAACAGATATCTGTAGTACTACAGCAATCACGTCGGTAGTGGTTGAACAACAACTTCCAACAACGGTGTATTGGAGCCGATTACTTAGAAAGCAGCAGATTTATAATAACACGAGGTAGTCCAGCCATAGGCATGAAAACTTGCCAAACATCGCTGGCGAAACACACAATCAAAAACTTTGGAAAAATGTAGTTAGATGACATCAGTTCGCAAAGATGAGTCTAGGTTTCTGCGAAGTTCAGTTACAAACTCAAAGAGCTTAGTAACACACGATAAGCCAGCTAAAAACCATGTTGACTCTAAAAAAGAAGGAATGATTACCCAGATGTCATGCTAATTGTGAGTGCATCATATGATCTACGAGTTTGCAAGCAACCCTTGCAAGCGACATGGGTTGATTGTTCGAAGGAGGCGAGTGGCTGCCGGGCTTGTTTACCGGTGCTATTTAATCAACTTACCCCTCGTTCCGCAGCAAACATTCTGTGATTCACCGAATGAAATTATTTGTTATATAAAACAAAAGAGTGCTCTTGTGCCTTTTCGTATTTTGCCTATAATGCCACGATGGTCAGGGGCACCAGAGCTTTTACTTTTTTCAATTGTCTTCATGTTGTTTTTTTTTCAAAAGTGGTGATAATATAAGGTATTTGGGGAAGAAAAATGATGGGGCGATATATAGCTGTTTTCTTAGGTTCATTTGTAAAAACAGGTGAAAAGTGCTATTTGAATACATTTGATCGCTTGTCAATTGGCACATTAGAGTCGTCAGAGTAACTTTAAAATTGTTATTCGAGCTTTTGCTTGCTGGTAGGACTTTCCAAAATGTTTTTGAGTTAGAGCATACAATGGTCAGGAAGTCGTGGTGAAAGAACTTCTCAAAGCATAAATAGTATTGCGCCGGCATAAAGATTAGTTTTCACATTTTAAAGAAGTTACCAAGCATTTGTAATCGCGGAAAAGGTGCTTTTCCTTTCGTGGCAGCCTTTTTGAACTGTTCGCGAACTATAGGGTTTTTTCCAAATTGTCGCGAATGCGTACCAGAGGTACGTTTAGCTCAACCCAGTGGTGTTAATTTATTATTAAATAACATCCAATTGTCAACTACTGAATGACATGAAGCGGTCTGACAAAGCGAATACGAAAACTCCTAATTCGAGATTAAGTTTGGTGAAGTCGGCCTTGTTGTAATACCTGATGTGTTTAGTGGAGTGCTGTCGTACAGGGCATGGGATGCAAAGGCAAAAGAGGGCTGAGTGATATTAACCTAGACCATCAACGGATTGATTGATATGTGGGGCTTAACGTCCCAAAACCACTATATGATTATGAGAGACGCCGTAGTGGAGGGCTCCGGCAATTTAGACCACCTGGGGTTCTTCAACGTGCACCCAAATCTGAGCACACGGGCACAACACTTCCGCCTCCATCGGAAATGCAGCCACCGCAGCCGGGACTCGAACCCGCGCCCTGCGGGTCAGCAGCCGAGTACCTTAGCCACTAGACCACCGCGGCGGGGCACCATCAACGGATGATAGCAATTTATTTCTACCGCGCTTTAATACAAGAAGGAGATATATATTATTTCTTCCGTGGGTTCATGAACTAACCACTTTCCTAAAGATCATAAAATTATATCAAAAAAACATGCTGGCTTGGTGGTTGCGTGACTTCAGATTTGTCTGAAAACTAAAATCGTCGCAGAGCAATATAATAACACAAGGAAAAGAATAGTACAGATGGCGTGAAACAGAATTTCGTTCATGAATGAAGGAGGCATTACGATCAGGAGCATGGTATAGGACAAAAATCACAGTCGTTTTTGAAGCTAGCAAAACATTAACACACAATATTACCATATTATCTCCTCATGTTTTGTTATCACCCAATTTTAGTGTCAGGAATTCTCAGCGGGAACCACGCCGACACTATTTCAGAAGCTTTGGGATGACAGTAAATCATTTTGCTAAAATTACACCTACTCAATGAGCAGTACAGTTTGTTCTGAGACCTACGTCACCGATAGGAATAACGCTAGACTATTTCATGCAAGTGTTGATGACTGCTTGACATTTGGGGTTTAACGCCTCAAAACCACTATATGATTATGAGAGACGCTGTAGTGGAGGGCTCCAGAAGTTTCGAAAACCTGGGGTTTTGTTACGTGCACGCAAATCTGAGCACATGGGCCTAAAACATTTCTGCCTCCATCGGAAATGCAGCCGGGATTAAATCCCGTGACTTTCCATGGCAAGTGTATAAATAACGACACGCCTAGCCGCTTGTTAGTTGATCGAAGGTCAAAGCCCTGTTCACCGCTATCAGCGCCAGTGACAAGTTCGGCAAGAACAAACAGTTTCTTCTTCAACCTGGAGTCTGCCCCCATTGTTCACGGCACGAACCCGTGACATTTGATGAAGGTGCTGCTTCTCTCATGTACAGGACACCCCCGTCAGGCCTTGAACCCAGCCCACGTCGTGAAGACACCGAGGCCAGCCACGAGCACCGAACAAGTCACAGGCAGCAGTGTTTACTACCGGAGTATGGTCCTGTACAAGACAAGGCTCGGAAAAACATGGCCATGACCTTGACCACGGCCACGATAACAACTGCTGCGTCACAGCCCGCGATATCTTGAGACAGCAGCCAAGAGAACCATTGATTTTACAAGGGTCATTATTTGAAGACCTAAAAATCCTGCTGGAGACCTATGACCGAGTATCTGCCCTCAACAATTGGAACAAGGAATAGAAGCTGCGTCGCGTCTGCTATTATCTAGAAGACGCAGTAATAACCTGGTTTGAGAATTGGGAGTCTGCCCTTCAAACCTGTGATCTCTTCTACGGCGCATTCCTGCCAACGTTCAATAACCTCGCTCGCAAGGTGAAGGCTGCTGCATTGCTGGAGACCTGAATGTGACTGCCTTATGAAAATGTCATCATTTTCACGGATGAAATGACCCGTCTCTTCTGCCATGCTTACCCCGATATGTCCGAGTAGAAAAAGGTACACCTTCCTATGCAAGGAGTCAAGCAAGAACTCTTCGCCGGGCTGATCAGCAACTCTCCGAAGATGGCCACCAAATTTATTTCGGAAGCATCTACGATAGAGAAAGCGCCCGAGATGCGGACACGGCAATACAACCGCAGCTTCTCATCTACAAGCTAAACTGACATCCAAGCGCTAGGAACCGCTGACCTGCTCCAGCTGACCTAAGCGATCATGCAATAACAGCTGCGAAAATTTCTTTCTTCAGCGCAGCCTCACGTGGACTCCATCGTGCACGTCGTACGCCAGGAGATTCAGCAATCCCAGGGCATTTCTCAGCCTGCAGAGTCGCAGTTGTGAGCTATGAGCTATGCTACTGCATTCCGCCGTCATGCCCCTTCTCCGCACCCACGCCAAGACGCCGCTCCGTCGAACTTCCATCGTCAGACGCCACCGCCGTCACTCCCACTAGCGATGTCCTACCATTCGCAAGCGGGACAGCGCAGCGTACCGAGTAAAACCGATGTTGACGTGCACCTAAAACCACCCGCTCTGCTACGACTATGGAGAGGCTGGGCACACCTACCACCGTTGCCAGTACCAGCAGATGGGTCTACGAGGCTTCGACATCAACCCGTCATTTCCACAACGGGGTGAACGACCACATGACTTCACCGACTACCCAGCGAGAGCACAGTCGACACTGCGACCACCTTACCATTCACCGTCGCCAGGCCACTACACGTCACCACAACGCTGCCAGTACACCGGCCCTACTCGGGGTCATTTACCGCGCCCATATTCAGAAAACTAAAGGCAGCCACTGATGAAGATGCGGTTGCTGTACGACGAACTGTTGAAGGTCCTCCGCTGCCGACGACGACGCTGCGACGAAATCTCGAGAGCCCACTGTAACGTCAACGTAATCCTGCTATCGAAACGTCATAGCCAGAAGATGACTTTGTGACGCCACATCGAAGCAGCGATACAAACCGTCGTAGCCGCGATCCGACGCCACGACCAAACTGCAACGCGAAGCGATAAAACTGCAACGCGAAGCGATCAACCACATACCTTTACGTTCTCATTTTTGGCCACAGAGTTACAGCTCTTGTCGACATTCGTGCCGACTATTCTGTCATCAGTGGTACGTTCGCCGGGAAGTTGAAGAAAGTTAGAAACGCCTGGGAAAACCTAGAAATTCGTACAGCTGCAGATCACCCAGTTGCGGCGGCAGGAAGCTGTACAGGCAGAGCCACCATTACCAGCCAGATTTATCCCGCAAGCTTCGTCGCACTGCAGCTTTGCACTAGAGATATCAGCCTTGACATGAACTTCTTAAGCTTTCATGAAGCTGCCATTGAGCACAGAACAAAGTCGATAACACTATCCACTGAAAAAGCACTGCCGCCGCACACGCCGTCAGGAAGGCGCGGTGTAAATGTGCTGAAAGACCAGGTCGCCATTCCTCCTCGCAACAGCGTCAGCATTTTCGTCGGCACTGAATATTCAACAGACATGCAGGGCGTCGTTGAAGGTGACCAGGACCTGCTGATCAACCGCAAAATTGGTGTTGCCAGAGAAATAGCCGAACTATAAGGACCGTACGAAAGATTGGTGCTCACGAACTTCAGAAGCGAGTACAACACGTGAGCAAAGGCACGATGGTTGCGTTCATCAAGGAGATGCTGGAGGCCAGCAACGCTTCCGCCATTACCGATTCTGCCTAATTTACTCCAATGACTCAAGCCCTTCAATCGGCTTTCACCGTTAGTTCGAGCCTTTGACGCATAAACAAGAGCAGCCTAAAATTCTGCTCCTGTTTTACAAAAAGTGATTTTCATCGTCATTGAGAACTTGGCAGACCCCTGTCGTGAAACATTGTATCGTATCAGAAGAAATTGCCAAGCTACTCCGTCAGAGTCCGTACAGAGTTTCAACGTAGGAACGTGAGGTCATAAAGAAATAAGTGGAGGAAATAATACGGGATGACATTACCCAGCCTTCAAAGAGTCAATGGTCATCATCGGTGGTGTTAGCTAAGGAAAAGCATGGAACACTACGCTTCTGCGTTGACGATTGGCGACTCAACAAGATCATGAAGAAGGACGTATACCCTCTCCCCCAAACGGACGACTTCCTTGACCGACTCCACAACGCAAAATAATTTCCATCAATATACCTCAAGGAAGGCTAGTGGCAAATTGAAGTAGTCGAGTGAGACCGAGAAAAGACTGCCTTCATTGCACCACAAGGCACTTAGAGTTCATGGTTAGGACTTTTGGTCTTCACTCGACCAAAGAGCATAACCACGAACCCTAATCATTAAAAAACGGCGCCGTCCTCGACCTGAAGTCGTCCGTACCACGCGCCTCAAGCCATTTCAAGCACGAACCACAGGACTGTGTCGCGCCGTGGTGGTCTAGTGGCAAATGTACTCGGCTGCTGACCCGCAGGTCACGGAATCGAATTTCAGCCGCAGTGACTGCATTTCTGATTAAGGCCGCAATGTTGCAGGCCCGTTTGCTTAGATTTGGCTGCATGTTAAGAACCTCAGGTGGTCGAATTTCATATGGTGGTTTTGGGACGTTAAACCCCACATATCGATCGATCAACCTCAGGACGGTACTTCGATGTTGTTGCTGCGCTTTATTGCTTGTACCTATAATCTAGTTTCCTTAATATGGTACTTTCACTCTTTGTTAAATCATCTAAATGATGTATTTTCCAGAGGGGGGCAACGCCACAATTTATAATGATGTTTTGTTATAACCCCGGTTTACTCTCAGTGATTCTCAGCGCGAACCACGCCAACACTGTTCGAGAATCTTCGGGACGGCAGTAGATCACTTTTTTTAAGATTACGCCCACTTTGTGAACAGTGCAGTTTAATCTGGAACCTACGTCACCGCTAGCGATAACGCAAGGATATTCCATGGCAAGTGTATAAATGCCGACACGCCTCGCCACTTGTCAGTTGATCGACTGTCGACACTCTGTTCGCCCTATAAGTGCAAGGGCCTTTCATTCTTTTTGCGTGGGCGCATGTTCGGCCAGAATAAACAGCTTGAACTTCGACGTCAAGTTAGCTCTTTTCATTTACTTCCTAACCCCATGACATTATCTCGTGTCGACAGTTTATTTTAAGACCACCAGAAGCAACACTTTATTTATTGTAATATGGCCCCGCCGCGGTGGTCTAGTGGTTAAGGCACTCGGCTGCTGACCCGCAGGTCGCGGGTTCGAATCCCAGCTGCGGCGGCTGCATTGAGGCGGAAATGTTGTAGGCCCATGTGCTCAGATTTGGGTGCACGTTAAAGAACCCCAGGTGGTCGAAATTTCCGGAGCCCTCCACTACGGCGTCTCTCATAATCATATAGTGGTTTTGGGACGGTAAACCCCACATGTCAATCAATTTATTGTAATACATCACTCCCACTCCGTCCTATCCTGTCAAGCCGGTGCCATCTGAAGCCACGTTTCCGCAAATATTGCAACGTCGGTGTTGCTATCATTCAGTAGACATTCCATGGCGTCTTTCCATTGACAATCTACGCACATAAGCCATTAAGACGGCCAGGCACTGTCACACGGAATCATTAATGGTTGTGAGGCAAGGTTCGGTAGGGAGAATTTGGGTGACCCGCTCGTTTCAAATTGAGCAATGTCTGCTACCACTGCAAACAAACAACGGTATCAGGTCCTCTATTCTACGAAAATTGCTTGTTGTCAAGCATTAACTTGTCCAAATTTGAATGTTTTACCGCTCTGTATGTCGTGGTCTTAAAGTTTCCTTCGTGCCTGTGAAACCTTAGCTGAGACGTCTTCCGAAGTTCAAAAACTTGTGCCTTAGAGCTTAGGTGGCTATGCCAGATTTTTTTTATTTGTTCTTAAATCTGCCATACTTTACAATGATGGGTTCAGTTTTGCTCTGCTGGTAACGGCCACGCCGATGTGATTCATCAGTTTTGTTCATTTTAAACGGCAAAATGTTTTCGGGCCTTGAATTAGGTTGAACGTCACCGCTCAGCAGTAGGCGACTGAGGCAATCAATGGCATAGGAAAAGTTGCACAAAAGATGAATACGCGAATAAGCGTGCGTATGTTAAGATCTACATTTTACTTTCATGCTATTGTTATTCTTATGTTAAATAATCAACCACATTTTTGTCTGCTCACGCCTGCTGCAGGTTTTTCAATAAACCTACGAGGAACCACTGGGAGGGCGTGGAGATATACAAGATACGACGAAAACTTGCCAAGCGCCGGTGTGACTTTGGCCGGCAAATTTCTGCGGATGAAACCTGCCACTTGACAGAGTGATTCATTCACAGAGGTAACACGAAGGTCGCGAACTGCTTGGACAACCTTCAGGGACAGCCCATTGTTACATTGATTCTTGTGATGAATTTCTCCTATTTCAGGCATTCGTTATGAGTGTACTAATGTTTTGTGATGATGCATCGTCACGTCATTCAGACAGTAAAGACTTCAATTGTAGTAACATTTCCGGGAGACCAACCGTCTACATTTATCAGGACTTGACACCAGAGCAAGCACTACAGTCGTTCGTCTTTCGAACGAATATTGACCCGCTTTTTTCAGTCATCGTTTCTATGTCTCTCCGCGACGTTCGTGTGCACTTTATTTCACAGGACAACTAGTAAAAGCGAAGGAATTGGAACACCTTTTTGACATGATGGAATAAACGTGTTGTCTATAGAGGTCAACATCTTTGATCAATCATTAGGTGATCAGGAATGTGCGTGTTGAAGGTTATACTAGTTTCACTTGTTCTATCAAGCGAGATACCTGTCTTATCCAGCAAAACTGGACAACAAAGATATTTCAATGTATTCATTTGTCTTCCACATCCTGCTAAGAGTATTATTGAAAAGCAGTCGAGGAGTGAAGAAATCGTTACAATTACATGCTGAAAAGAGAAACTCGCTTGACAAAGGGAGGGTAACTTTAGAGCCTTTTATAATACTTGTCACAATTTTCACTTCGCTTCGCTGATATTGTAACATTTCAGTCTTTGAATTGCACAATGAATATGGCATTCATAAGGGAGTCACCTATGCTTTCCTAAATTCTATTCGATGGCACTGCATTTCCCGACTACATTTGCCTTGGTGGAGCCGTCCTAGTGTCTCGATGCATAGTAGAGCTACCAAAGGTGGACTTGAGCTCTTACATGACCATGGTAGCGTCTGGAAGTTGGAAGTGGTACTGGCTTGATGGCGTAGTTCACCAGTGACATGCATTCAGCGATTAGATATCAACCATTATTATAATCAAGAGGCAGGAACGTGAAAAAAAGTGACACGAACGATCCTACACAAAAAGTGTGAGCATGCTTCCTGCTCAAGTCGTTGTTTTTTAAGATCTTGTGCCATAAATTTGAATGAACGTACAGATTTGGCGGCATTCTTCGGCATACATTCGTAGGAAGGCTGGAATTTGAAAGCGTGCGGGTGGTATCAAAATATATTATCAAGCTTTCAAGAGAGTTGGTGTCCTTATGGCAGAAATAAAATGAGAAAACCCTGTTATTACATGCTGAACTTTTTAATACGCACATGTCACGAAAAGAAGCAGCAAGCCTCTACTGTAATGACCGAAGAGTATAATTCGTCGAGAATGTCACCGAGTGTGTGACCAAAGCACTGCAGTGGTTATTATTGGGCGATAGTTTGTTGTGACGCAATGAATACTATCATTAGTAGAGCAGTTTGAGCTCGGTAAGGACGGTGTTGCAAAAAAATTGGTCGGCTATGCGATCCACAAATTCAGCATGCCCCACTTGGAAAGCAAGAACAGTGAAGGAAGAGAGCGCTAGTTACGAAGGAAGAGGCCTTGGGCGGCTAATGGTAAATTCTTGCAGAACGGTAAGACAGGAATATGACTGTGCTTCCGAAGTGCTAGGGAAAAGAGTAGAAGTAGAAATGCTAGAGAAAGTAGAAGTTGGATTCGAACACAGGTACCTGTGGTTTGAATGCAAGCGGTGCAGCTACGCATGTCTATTCATATTGGCCCACACAACAAGAAATAATGGCTTACAATAACAGTGCGTTGGGCGAGTTATTCTATAGCCATTAGCATTTGCGAAAAACAGGAACACGAAGGTGAGATGTTGATGAAAAAGGCCAAAAAGAAGATTACTGCCTGCTCCAGCAGATCCATGGAAGCCACATGAACGCGTCAGATTATATTTCGTCATCTTCAGCCTCACTACACCCACTACAGGACAAAGGCCTTTCCCATGTTCTGCCAATCAGTAAGACGGTAAATTGGGCCAGTTGGTCGGGATCAATTGTGAACTTTGTTGCAGCAACATAAGAAACACAGCGAATGGAAGGAACAAAAGAGAAAAGGAAAGATGGCACTGACTCACAACTGCTCTTTATTGGAAAAAAGATAAACATACACTGTGAAAAAAATTGTCAAATTGTCAAAATTACGGTGAATATACCTGCAGCTCCATTTCCAAGTCTGTGGCCGTCAAAACGACGACAGACCGTCATTTTCAAATGACAGCACAAATTTATCATTTTGATGTGTTTCCCGTCATTTCCAAATACAAGCGAACTGTCAAATTCACAACATTTACATCAGAAAAACGACAAGCCATCATTTTCGAATGACGTCACAAGTTTATTGTATTGATGTGTTTCCCGTCCTTTCAAAATACAAGCAAACCATCAAGTTCATAATATTTACGGCAAAGTAACCAAAAGTTGTCATTTCCAAATGAAGGTATTCTTTCATTATACTGACGTCTTTTTAATGAACTTCATACACAACTGAACTGTCTGAATAACAACCTTTCACCGTCAATAGTTGATGATTTTAGATGAAAGTAAATACTAAGTAGTGTCATTTAACGTCTCTTTTCAATTAAAGCTATAATCAGACCATGAATGTAGCATTTACTTTGTAAGGAGACAGCAGGCTCTCAATGCATTGTCGATAATGGCTCATGAGAACCACTGTGTTTTGTGTCACTATGAATTGTATTGTAGTGTACGTCGCCATGCCACTGTCATTCGACATGGGTAGCACTGCATAAAATATACAACGAAAGCTTTTGTGAATACTTGCACATATATTCTTCAAAGTGTTTTGAGAGAGCTAAGCACCCTTTGAGCTACTCCGCTGACTCTGGCTTTACCACAGCATTTAGTCGGGATGATCTGCCCCTTGTACATAGGAACGAAAATAGAATGATAAAATGAATACATATTCCATAAACTGTGCCAAGCACATACTTGAGGTTCAGAAGTGAAACGCTGGAAATGTGTCAACTGCACTAACTTGTGTGATACAGACACTGCATTATGAAATAAAGAACACCAGACTAAAACTTTGTGCAGCAAACGTAATGGTTATTGTCATATGCTGAAAATATGGGAGCATAAAAAACAGAAAACACTAATACATTAGAGTAATGCGAAAAAGTTGTGTTTTTTATAAAAAACGCTAAACATGCAGCATATTGCAACTTTTTGCCGAAGCAAAATAATAAAATAAAATGAGTAACCTATCAGAGTCTTGAAGGACTAGCTTATTGACATTAACGAAAACACTGTATCATTATAATTTATCAAAGCAACAATAATGTATAAATTACTTAGTGTGACACAGTTTATCTTGGGTACCTAAAGTTTAAGGTGCCGTCAACCGTAGGCAACACAATTTTTTTGCAAAATGTAATGGCTCAAAAAATTTTACTCACACTCACATGTACCTGCACGATTCTTTTTCAGCATGATCGTAGATGGTCGAAAATTGAGCGGGTACGCTTGATATGAAACGACCTAAAGCATTTGACATGGCCACTGAAATGGATGGGATACTTTGCCTTTAATGACCCAGGTGTTACTCTTAAATAAACACATAACACCTGTCAGTGAAAATAGTTTTACAAACAAATATTGCATGAAACATAAAAATAAAACGTCGTTGAGTTGCAACTAACTATCATATGCTTCTTGAAAAAGACATCTTTAGGAAACAAAATAGGAATGCAGAATGTATCTCAAGTTTGGTGGCATAGGCACAATGTAAAAGACAAGCGATTCATGCGTTAAATGCACATTTTAAAGGTGAACGTATTCGACAGAAATCTGTCTGGCTGGGTCTTTAGACCAAAAGTGGCTGGTGAACCTAATTATTCATATAAATGGAAAAAACACTCATTTTTTGCGTTTTGAGGTAGCCTCATTCTGAAATAACTAGTGCATTACACCTGTGATATATTAGAGGATAAGGTCGGGACTGCTGTCCGCCCCGCCGCGGTGGTCTAGTGGCTAAGGTACTCGGCTGCTGACCCGCAGGTCACGGGTTCGATTCCCGGCTGCGGCGGCTGCATTTCCGTTGGAGGCGGAAATGTTGTAGGCCCGTGTACTCAGATTTGGGTGCACGCTAAAGAACCCCAGGTGGTCAAAATTTCCGGAGCCCTCCACTACGGCGTCTCTCATAATCAAATGGTGGTTTGGGGACGTTAAACCCCACAAAGCAATCAAGGTCGGGACTGCGTAAAGTTCCTCTCACCATCTGCATATAGCACAGTTTACAGATGCAATCAGGCCATAGAAAAAGAGTATTTCAGTTACAAACTTCATAATCATGCATTGTTGCTTGAGACGGCCTTTCCACAAGCGTACTTGTCTTCTTTAAGGCTGCAGCCTTGAAGAATACAAGTTTACTTATCAAAAAGTTTTCTCCAGTGACACTCCCCGTTCTCAAATTTTTCATCTCTATCTTTCCAAGAACTTTTGCCTTGAATAACAAGCTTAGCTCCACAAGTAGTGTTTTGAGCAAAAAAAAATTCTAAATGGCATACTCACCAATGACAGCTAGATGAGGTGTTGCTGACATTCCCTCCGGGCTCTCTTCTCCTGCATGCTGGGAATTCACAAGCAAAAATTCAGTTAGACTCGGGAGAAAAATTGTAATAGCCAGACATACCTATCCAAATGACACGTCATAACCAAACTTCTAAAGGCCGCCTTGCATTCTTTAACGTAAGCAGCTGATAACGCAGTCTATATTATAAGCCTACACGCTGTTCAAGGAGAGAAAATACATGACAAATAAAAAATACAAAGAAGACGTCATTTTGACTTTTATAAACGCCTCCTTCACAATGAGGCCAGACAGCTGTGGCTTGGGTGCGTGGGGATAGTAGGCCTGGGCATCAAGTTAAATGTATTACTTTAAAACACATAATTTAGGATTTGGTCTGTCTTTACAAATGAAATGCGCGTGTAACCAGAAACGGTAAAACAAGTAGACTGAATAAAAAATTGTGAGAGATTCAGTACATACCTCGCTTGGCCGTGTGGAAGTTTAAGTGACATCTATAACCAAATATGCTTCAATCTGACCTGTCTACGCCAGAAGGTGTCCGTTGACCCTTCAGACCAGGCCTGTGAACTAAAGACAATTGAACCTATTAGCAGTCAGTGATTGATGTCTATTATACAGCTATATGCAGTAACTTGCATACAAACTTGCAAGCACTTGACACATCTCCTAGAGTTGTCCTAAGCCTACTGCGTTTTAAGTGCTTGCGCATATCGATAACGCTCCATTTAACTCCACTTTGTCAATTCTTACGAAGTAAATATCCGCTGGTTTCATAAGCAGCAACTTTTCTTTTAACCAATTCAGTCTGCCCACACGCATGATTGCTCTTCGTACATTGTTTCTCAAAATACACTCTGTTTTTCCCATCTTGGTCTTTCTTCCGCGGTGTATTTAGGCTTCCATGTGCATTTACAAGCTAAGGTTGCTTTAAATTGCGATTCGTAAAGCAGAGTAGAATTGACCGATCGTAACTAGATACCAACGTCTGTATTTTATGCCTGCTAGCGGTCGAGCACCACACTAAGAAATTGCGGAAGAGGTGCAGTTTTCAGCCACAGTATTAGACTAAAAAAACTATTCCTGGTTGACGTATAATTTAACAAATTCGCGGCTGTATCTTCCACATTATTTAGTTCCTCAGACAAGTGATAATCATCGTGGGCTTATAGCGCAGGTAATATAACGAACAGAAGAAAAAGAAGAACAAAAAGTGCTTACGAAACATCTTCACCAGGTACTTTCAATGTTTTCAGTGGTACATAAAATTATAACGCGCTCGACCAATCGATTCCAGTCCTTGCAACGTTAACCACTTTCTAACGCGATCGAAAGTGTGCGATAAGTCCCATAAACACGCGCTAATGCTCCTCGTACGCTCACGTTTTCTTTTCTCTTTTTTTTCACAGAAAGAGAATTTTTCTTTTTTTATCATTAAACACAAGCTGACACCTGAAAATCACTGCATGTGGTTCAGCCTCGGCGCGAAAGTACCTCCCAAGGCGGTGGTGTCGGGCTAACTCCAACGTGCATGCACGTCGCCCGAATGCACACTGCAGGTAGGGAATTCACGCAGACGTGTGAAAGAAGTCAGCTCCACAACCCTCGAAAACTAGCGCGTGCTTCATCGCTACTCGCAAACTAGCTGACGTGTTAAAACCATGGACCGCCGAAGGATGTAAACAGACGAAAGAAGTATGTAAGCACACTCATCTAGCGGCTGGGTGTAGGCTGGAGCGTTGAGTAGAACGCGCGTTACACTGGCCCTTGGTCTTTCCAGTAAACCACGCAAGAAATACGACAAAATGATGCACCAAGCTGCAGGCTTCTTCCCAGCGCGAAAGAAAAAAAACTCGCAGAAAGGTCGAAGAAACACGATGAAACAGGTTGGCAATGCATGCACCGGCTCCCTCGAGTGTCTTTCTCTCTGTCAGACAGAGCAGCGGCGGCATCCTTTCCACTGTCTCGTGGAGGTGTGACTTCAAGAGGGTGTGAGAAAAAGTGAGATGTCACATGACGTGTGGTAGCCAACCGAAGCACACTGAAAGCTTTTCTCTCTTTCTATCTCTCATCTCTGCTTCTTTCCGCTCGCTGAATGACGGCGGAGCCCCCATTTTTCGCATTTGACGCCAACGACTCGTCAAAATAGATGAAGAGATGGTTGTCAAAATGAGGTCCCGTTTTTACAGTGTATATATACGTAGGTACTGAACGCTTACATCACGACATGCGCCGAACAAGAGGTGCACTGAGGCAGCGTTGCCACACATATAGCGATAAACCAGAGTGGCCTTAATCTAAATCTGAATTCTGTTTTATGTAGTTTGACAGATGGCTCACTCATGGACATGCTACCCCTAATCTTTATAAGATACGCCTCGTTGATTTCTCTCGTTAGTCGGTTAGGTTGATCGAAGGTGATGGTGGTTTTCTAAAAAAACTGGACGAAAACCACATGACCTGCAATGCTCCGATAGATGAAGTCGCGCGGTCCCCTGAAGAGAGAACTCATGATCCCTTAAACGAACATTCACACATCGTTTCGTTTGTCCTATGTGCTCTCTACCACACGATAATTTAGTCAAATACACAGCTTTTTTCCCGCATGCAATGTACTTGTTCTTGTGATTAACAGCGCATTTTTATTTGGCTTATTTGTCCTTCAGCTCATTAGCAACCATCGCACAAATGCGACCTACCTTATGTTTCGCGGGAAACAAAACGTCAACGCCGCACTTTCAACCTACGTCTTAGCTCGTGCGCCACTTTGTATACATAACGAACAACTTCTCTTCTTTTTTTTCATGATGTTTTCTTTGAACTCCTCTGTGTTTCACGAGCTTAACGTTCCGAACCAGGGACTTACACACAGATAAAATTACCTTGTCAGAATACACAGCATCTACTAAGCGTTTGACCGGTTTATGAAAGGCAGAATTTGACGCGTGCACGCAGGATTTTCCCAGCGGTGCATTTAGAATTGTCTTTGCAATTGCTCTGTTCACAATCTTAGAGTGGCAAGACTTGTAGCTCAAGATATGCCTTACTGATCTTTGATCGTATTTCCAACACAGATGATTTTTACCAAAAGTTGCCTTTAGAGACAGTAGGATTGGGCGTGTTGGTATAACATAATAAAGAACGATAAAAAGCTGTTCATTTGCTTGTCGGCGTGATGTTCTTATGCATTGTCATTGTGTTTCGCGCATGACTATTGAAACCGGTAACTGTATAAAAGCGAAGACCTTCGCAAGAAATAAATTGTTGCCAGTTCAGCGCTCTGTCTCGTCTCTTCTCCTGCCCTTCCGGCCCTGTCGTTTGCGTTAGTGAGCCTTCTTTATCAAGTTAGCTTTAGGTCCAGAAACTGATGCTCGTGTAGGGAGGTTTATTGGGTGAACTTAACAGGCATGCGAAAGATCCGAGATAGCCCCAGGAGGAGGAAGATGGTGGTGCTCAAGCGCCATTCTCGTGGTACCTTTCTCTGCGATGATGCTGGTTCTTCTCTTGTGTTGTCATCATGTCTTTGTTATAACTGCCCCCTTCGAGAAAGATAAAGGCATTCTGGTGATCTAACAGGTGGGAACAAGCGGGTCGAAGTACAGCTTCAAGTGGTTCGATGATTGATGTGTGGGGTTTAACGTCCCAAAGCCACTATATGATTATTAGAGACACCGTAGTGGAGGGGTCCGGAAATTTCGACCACCTGGGATTCTTTACCGTGCACCCAAATCCGAGCACACGGGCCTACAACATTTCTACCTCCATCAGAAATGCAGCCCCCGCAGCCGGGATTCAAACCCGCGACCTGCGCGTCAGCAGCCGAGTACCTTAACCACTAGACCACCACGGCGGGGCAAACTTCAAGCGGTCCACATGAACAATATCGGGTCTATGCCAAAGATGGTCACCCAGCGGCGTAAGCGGTTCAATGGCGTAATTGATGGGCGATGTGTGATCTACCACGCGGTATGGACCATGGTAATTAGAAAGTAGCTTGGTAGACCAACCAGGTGCGAAGGGTGGTACATAAAGCCATACAAGGGTTCCGGGGTGAACTTTGCGGCAGGATGGTGGTCGTCATCGCGGGACTCTTTCTGGCGTTGCCGGTCAGCCGTAGTAAACTGCTCTGCTAGTTGGCAGCATTTTTCGGTGTGACGGGTGGCTTCGGGCACGGTCATGCACTTAGATGCATCTTGTGCGTATGGCAGCGAAGTGTCAATTGTGCACGATTGTTGACGTCCGTATAGAAGGAAGAATAGGGAAAAGCCGGTGGCGACTTAGGTAGCGGTGTTGTACGCATAGGTCGCAAACGGAAGAACCATGTCCCAGTTCGTTTGGTCAGATGACACATGCATCGCGAGCATGTCACCCAGATTTCGATTAAACCGCCTAGTCAGGCCTTTTGTCTGCGGGTGATAATCAGTACTCATGTGGTGTAAAATATTACACTGGCGTAGACGCGTTTGAATTACGTCGGATATATAAATACACGGCCCCGGTCACTGACGAGGTCACGAATAGGGCCATGTTGTAACATAAAACGATGGAAGATGAAAGCTGTGACGTTCTGAGCGGTCGCAGTAGGAAGATCAGTGGTTTCGGCGTACCATGTCAGGTGATCTACAGCAACAATAGCCCATCAATTACAAGCTGTGGTCAATGGCATTGATCCATAAAGGTCAATTCCGACACGATCGAATGGGCGGTCGGAGCGCGGTAGCGGCTGTAGTGAAGCTGCGCTTAGATTCGGTGGCTGTATCCGTCGTCGACACTCGTGGCAGCCACAAATAAACTGTCGGACAAAAGTAAACATCCCACGCCAGTAGTACTACTTCTTTAAACTTTCGCGTGAGCGCATTGCGGGTAGAAGTGAAACGATGCACAGATTGTAGAGCACAGTTTTGGGGAATGCCGAGCTGCCACTCCCTCTCGCACGAAGTCTTTTAATTGTGCGAGCAGGTTTGTCTGGTCAGTCATGACGTCTAGTGCGGCCACTGGTTCGATTATCTGGAATTATTGTCGCGTCTGAGCTCGTTGCCTCCGCAATTCATCATAGCTCCGACACTAAGTCAGCACTTCGTCCACAGTGCTAGAAGACTCGCGAGAAGCATCTGAAAAACGTCATTGTCGATGCCCTTTATAAAATGCTGTATCTTTGCACTCTCGCTCAGGGAAGCATCGACACGCGCGCAGAGATCAATTACATTTTCTATATATGAGGTGAAAGTTTCACCTGGCTCCTGTGCCCGAGTGTGCAGACGTTGTTCGGCGCGTCGCTTCCATAAGTCAGGGCGACAAATAAAGGCGCATATCGCCTTCTTGAAGGCGGACCAGCTTGCGAGCTCGGTTTCGTGGTTCGTATACCAAAGCTTGCCAACGTTTGTGAGTTAAAAATTGACAGTGCCCAACTTAGCAACGTCATCCCACCCGTTGAGTCCACTGACTTTTTCGTTGACGACAGCCAGTCCTCAACATCCTGGTCTTGATTGCCCGCAAAGATCGGCGGGGGTCTCACTGGTGAACTGGGCCAGGGCAAGTAGCGGCTGCGAGAGGTACTGTTTGTTGGGCAGCGTCAAATTGCATTGTCGATGGCAGGGTGCGGAATGACAGTTCTAGGGCATAGGCGGTTCGGTTACTCTTCACGATCCACCAAATGCAATGAGGTTTACTGGAGGAACCTAACGGACAGGTGGAAGATCTGAGATAGCCACAGGACGAGGAAGATGATGGTGCTCGAGCGCCAATCCCGTGCTGCCTTTCTCTGCGATGATGCTCGTTGTTCTCTGGTGTTGTCATGATTTATTCATTATACTCGCAGTTCTTAGAGACTTCGTGAATAAAGGCGATACCTAAACCTTGCTGACTGAGCAACTTGAGAATGTCACCATTGTCCTTATGGTTAATGCAATTGTGGCGAAAATCACAAAATCATTGAATTAACTAAAAACGGCCCCGGCACGGTGGTCTAGTTGCTAAGGTACTCGGCTGCTGACCCGCAGGTCGCGGGATCAAATCCCGGCTGCGGTGGCCTCAATTCCGATGGAGGTGGAAATGTTGTAGGCCCGTGTGCTCAGATTTGGGTGCACGTTAAAGAACCCCAGGTGGTCGAAATTTCCGGAGCCCTCAACTACGGCGTGTTTCATAATCATATGGTGGTTTTGGGACGTTAAACTCAACATATCTATCATAACAAAAAACGGCACTGAAGAACTTACTAAGTTAACCCTTCAGTTGCCTGTCAATGTAGTCTAAAACAATGTCTCTTACGACAGGGCCACTCAAGACCCTCTGCAGACGCTCGACTTTTGTACAGCCGCGACCACGTCTGTGTATAGCGCGCGAACAGCCGGCCTTGCTCTGCGGCGTGGCACCTCGCGGTCATTGTGGGCTGTGACGTCACGCGCACAAGAGCAGGCGTGCCTTGCAAATATACAGGCATGCTCTGCTCGAGTGAGAAGGGTCGAAGGTGTGCCTGCTTAACTGAAGATCTGCGATCCATCGGTGTGCTTTTATCAAATCTATGTCTTAAGACGAAGCGCATTTCAACTGATAAAACGTGCCTGCATAAGTGATGGAAGCTGTGTGGCTGTTTTCATGCATGCGAGTACAGCAAGATATGATAAGTTCAATAGCTGTGTAAAAGAAAAAAAAAAGTCTAGACGGCCATAGAATCAAAACAGTTACAAATATTGCGTTGTTTTGCACTATGTGTTATCAGTCGCAACGCGCTTCTTCTGATGAAATAGATAGGACGAAAGCACTCTGAAGGAGCGCCGATTTGCAGTTAAACAAGCCAACCTGTCAAGACGTCAGCCGTGCAGAGCAGGCCTGTACATCTGTAAGGTTGCGGATGCTTCTGTGCACGCAACGTCAAAACCCGCAACGACCGCAAGTTGTCGCACCGCAGAGCAAGGCTGGCTGCTCGTGCGCTATACACAGACGCTGCCGTGGTTGTACATAAAAACCCCCTGCCACAACACTAAGATATTCTCCAGGTAAAGTGACAAAAGTTCAAAAAATGATTGTAAAGAAATACCGCAACCATATATAAAAAATCCTTGATCGTTTTTGAACATTCTACAGTCTTTTACGCATTTATTAACTTGGCTATGCGGAAGGAAATATTACGCTCAAGGCGCCACATAAGCTCAACGAGTCATTCGTTAGGTACTCGCACGCAGAATCACAATCCGGTATGTGGAAAGGGTCAAAAGTGTTCACGCGTGCAAGGTTCCTTTGAGAAAAAAAAACGCGAATGGTCTGACAAACTGCCAGCTCTCTTTTTTTGAGACTATAGCCCAGAAAGTCATTCACGCGTGCAAGCTTCTTTAAAAAAACCGAATGGTCTAACAAACTGCCAGCTACCTTTTCCTGAGATTATAGCCCAGAAAGGCATGTCTTACTTGTGCGATTTCACCGTAAAGAAAACCTGCATTACAGGTTTTTTGCCCTCTTTATGCTGGTTACCAAACGTTGCAAAATAAAACCTTCTAACATAAAAAGCGCTCAGTTCTTTACTTCTGTAGCTTTAACACTGACACGCCTGAAATTTTTTTAATTGCTGCCTCACTCTTTCGTTAATACGCTTTGCAATTTACTATTGCGAAGTATCTTTCTTTGTCGGCTACTAGTACACGCAGTGTGTTTTCACAAAAGAAATCCACTAATGGCCTTAGCGAGTCCTTGACCGCCACCCCCCCTGCGCCTTTCCCGTTCTGACAATGGTATCAACACTGTCTGAAACACACCTTGAACGCAAATCCTCGTTGGCACAACTTGAGATCGTGATCGCTGTGGCTACCTTTTCAAAGTCATTCAGATGAGGTTCGAACCAGTACTTCGGCCCAAGTTCCAGCACCCTCTCATGTTCTCCCATTTTTGGCGTTGCACTTATATAAGCACAAGGCCCTGTACCAGGTTTCTTTTCTCCTTTGCTGGAAGCGTCGGACTTAAAATGCCCCAGAAGAGTTCTCTGGCGCATTGTACGTCCGACGCTTCATCAGCCGGCAGTTCTTGTGGTTGTCGTCCCCTTTTTGAGAAAACCGCCATGATCTTCAAGCATCCTAACCAATTCACAAGAGAAATCGCTAAGGCCTATAATACAAAGATTAGGGGTAGCATGTGCATAACTAAACGTTCCGTCACACTACATGAAGAAAATTTAGTTATTTAGGCCACTATTTATTATCACCGTAAGTGGGACAACGCTGCCTCGGTGCACATCTTTTTCTGCGCATGTCGTGATGTAAGCTGCCAATTCCCATTGCCCATATATATATATATATATATATATATATATATATATATATATATATATATATATAAATATATGTATAGGCAGACATGGTGGTTGAGTGGCAGTAGCGTTGCATATAGTCCAGTAGATTCTCCGTGAGCGGTCACAACGTGGTTTCTTTCGACGTTTCGGCCTAGCGTCTGGCCTTCATCAAGATTAAAGGTACAGTTTGTTGGTGCTCAGCTTTATACGATCTCAAATCAGAGGGCAAGAAAAGAGTGGAAACAGACGAAAAAAAAGAAACAAAAGAAAATAGAAAGAAAGAAAAGAAAAGGAAAACAAAAATAATATACGACGGACTCCCTTCGGGCGCCCCCCTTCCCTTCTTCCTTCCACTCTCTCCCCTTTCTCCCCTTCACCTTTCTGATGTCAGCGGTCTTTGTATGCTTCCTTTCAGTAATGCATTCCTCCCGGCCAGAAGGCGCCTCCTGGCGCTGGCGAATCGGTGTGGGGCAAAAAAGAGCTTTTTAGGAAGTTCTAAGCCTTTAACTACTCGGAGTCCAGTCAACATTTTGTCGTAGAAAGAGGGGTTCTGCGTATTGTGGCCGAGGCTGGTAAGCGGGCATTTTAGGAAAATCTAGGCCTTTAACTACTCGGCGACCCGTCAATGTTTCGTCGTAAAGAGGGGTGCCCTGTATTGCGGCAGAGGCTGGTAAGCGGGCGCAATGCGAATTCCTTGCCCACTTCCGGATTACGCTTGTAGTGGGGGCCTCCCGGCTGTGCACAGGGTTGCTGTTGAGCATCTCATGCATAGCACAATTGATTGGGTAGTAAAATAAAACAGAAAACAGAAGACAGCTGCACTTAGGAAGAGTAGTTACACTTGGAATTGTTTTGGGTTGTCCAGTGCCCTTCGCGGCTGCAGTGCCGTGAACTCAGTTACTATTTTCATTATTGCCGTTATTGTTTTCTAATGCTTTAATTGCTGCAAGTGTACCAGGATTCTCATTTATTCCTCTATCGAAGGTGTTAAATCGGTGGATAAGGTATGACTCTCGTTGTTCACGTTCTTGATTTGATTTATATCCCATCTCTAAGAGCGTTACTTATACTTTGTCGAATGCATGGTCGGGAAGACTGAGATGTTTTGATAGAGGTAGACTTGGGGCTGATTTTGCATGGGCTCTGTGATTATTGAAGCGAATCCTAAATGGTGTTTCTGTTTTTCCGGTGTGCTGCATACCACACACGTTACAATCGAGTAGGTATACCACATTAGAAGAATCGCATGTTAGGATTCCTCGTATGTTAATCGAAAACTTGGATTGTGCGCTGGTTGCTTTGTGTGTTTCTCGCATTGCCTTACTTACAAGACATCGTGGCTTTAAACAAGGTCGGCATAAATTATTGGGGGGTCATGTGTTAAATTGAGAGTGGACAAGGGTGTCTTTCAGGTTGCGTGGTCGTCGGTAAACGACGCCTGGAGCGGATGGGAATGCACGTTTCAGACGTTCACTTTGTTCCTGAATGTTGTAATGTCGTTTGAGAATTTTGTTTACATTGGGGAAGTTTGTGCTGTAAGTCAAGCAGAGGTTTGTTCGTTGTGGGTCTTCTTGTGGTGTTCGCTTCATAAGTAAGTCTTCACGCTTTAGTTTTCTCGCTTTTTGAACAGTGTCAATAATTACATGTGGGGGGTATTTTTGTTTCTCGAGCATAAGTTTTAACCGCTGACCAAAGTCAGCGTCTCCAGAGGAGATTCGCTTAAACCGGTGAGCCTGGCTGTATGGAATACTGTTTTTACAGTGGCGTGGGTGATCGCTTTAATAATGAAGGTACTGTTATCGATCCGTTGGTTTGCGATATAGGGTTGTAGAGAGCTTCTCTTCTTCTATCGTTATGGTAACATCAAGAAAATTTACGGTTTCTTGCGAGTTTGTGTGTGTGAAGTGTATGTTCGGATGTACAGCATTCCTACTGAAACGTTCCGTATGATGCGGAGACCTCAGGTACGGAATTATTGGAATATGGAAGACGTATGATGCGGACTCCGCATCCTATGGAGAGACGCATAATGTGGATGCAGAAAAACTGAAAAAATAATGTTACGTCTGAATCGAGTGCAAAGCAATATATTGTGTAAATTGAATAGACGCCCACATCCTGAGTACATGCAATACTGCGTACAAATCACAATATTTCTTAAATATTGCCACCATTGATGAACGAGCCACTGTGGCTCATACGCGTTTTTGGGCGCGAAGAAGAGAACATCTTCGTTGCTCTGGTTGAAGTGAACTCCTGGCTGCAGGTCTTGTTTTGTTCCTGACATTACTGGTGGAGACGCTGGGTACGTGTACCTCGACTGTGTCGGCCATCGTGGAGAGAGCTACATCTCCCAGAGCAAGAATCAGCCGCCGCCTGCGTGGGTTACCTCCTGAATTTGGTCCCTTGGCATCGACACCCAGAAAGATGGCAACTGCGATGACAAGCCAGGCGGTCCAAACCAGCGATGGCCATGATTCGCTTCTCGCCCATGTTTTTCACGTGCCACAGACACCAAAGCCATTCCATGGAGACATCTTCGAGGATGTTGATGACTGGCTAGACCACTTTGAACGGGTTGCCGGTATCAACGAATGGGACGATGTTCGCAAGCTGGGCCGAGTTTATTTCTACTTGGAGGATTCTGCGCAGACGTGGTACGAGAACCACGAGGGCTCCTTTGCAACATGACAAGAGTTTAGCCGACAGCTCCGTGACGCCTATCGCAACACCGAAAGGAAGAAGAGGGCCGAACAAGCCATATCCAGCAGAAACCAACGGCCGAACGAACGTGTATCCATGTTTGTCGAGGACATGCTTCGACTCTTCAAGCGCGCGGACCCTGCCATGCCTGAGGAAAAGAAGGTGCGCCATTTGATGCGCGGAGTAAAAGAACAGCTTTTCGATGGGCTCGTGCGCAATCCACCAACGATAGTCGCCCAGTTCATCAGTGAGGCAGCTACGATGGAACGTACGCTGCCGCAGTGGTCGTCACAATACGAACGCCAGATCCCGGCCACCACATGCTCTATCGGCTCTGACAGCGAGAGACAGACCCTCGCAGACTTCATTCGAAGTATCGTTCGGGATGAATTGCGACAGCTGCAGGCAGTGGGATCCCATCCACCTGTGTCAGCCCTCGCGGATGTAATCAGACAAGAAGTCCGGCAGGCCATCACACCCCTAGCCCCAATCACACCGCCGATTCCCGAGGCCCCAGTCCTGACATACGCAGCGGCATTGCGATCCCCTGCGCCACCGGCTACAGATACTGCTATGCGGCCAAGGTACCAGGCTATGCAGCCATTTCACGACACTGCTTCAAGCCCACCTCTCGGCTCAAGGTTTTCGAGCCCACCCACCTATCCGCCGTCCATCTCAAGACAAAGTGGTAGCAAGGCAAGCACGTGGCGCACCTCGGATAACCGTCCGCTCTGCTATCACTGTGGCGAAGGGGGTCACGTATACCGGAACTGTCAATACCGGCAACTAGGTCTCTGCGGCTTCCACCCTGATGCTCGATGCCCGCGCTATGGTGAGCGCCCCCGCGAAATTGAAGCCTATCTCACGGGCCAACGTACTCCTTCGACTATTCGGCATCACCAGTCGAGATCACCATCGCCTCGCCGGTCTACGTCACCCAGTTTGCCCTCATCGTCTTCCGCTCCTTTCAGGAGCCGGTCACCGAGTCCCCGCAGGGGAAACTAGGAACGGCGACTTCTGGGGGTGAATTCGCGGCCCAGCGAACTGTAAAAGACCCTCCTTCGACGCAACGACCAGACGAGGGCGATTCCGGTTTTGCAGTGTTCTCCGACAGCAAAAAGATTGTTTCTGCAGAAATTGCCGTCTTCATCGACAATCATGCTGTTAACGCCCTCGTCGACACCGGTGCCGACTATTCCGTAATGAGCGCAACACTGGCATCTGAACTGAGGAAGGTTACGACGCCTTGGCAAGGACCTCAGTTTCGCACGGCAGGTGGCCATCTGGTGACGCCTACTGGTATGTGCACGGCACGCATTCGAATACGTACGTCAACATTTGCGGGCTCTTTCCTCGTATTGCGCGTGTGCTCTCGGCCAGTCATTCTAGGAATAGACTTCCTTCGTGAATACGGCGCCGTCATCGACCTCCGTGAATTACTTGTGTCGTTCGAGGATCTTTTTTGCGCTGCAACTGACAGTATGCAATTCCGCAAAAGAGCGCTCCGTGTTACCGACGATTCTCTGACTCTCCCACCTCGAAGCAGCCTCTTTATCAAAGTAGAATTTGACAGGACTTGTCTGACGCGGTAATTGCAGAGGCCAATTTGTCTCTCCTTATTTCACAACAAATCTGTGTTGCCCGAGGATTCATTCAGCCTAGCAATAGGCATGCTCACCTGCTGGTCACGAACTTCAGCGACGAATATCGCCACCTAACGAGACACACTGCCATTGCATATTGTGAAGAACTTGCCGATGCCGATGGTCCATCTACGTTAGCTTCATTTTCATCGAATGGCCACCCTGACGAGGCCTTTGTGAGCACTCTCGACGTAAACGAGAGACTACCTTCGGCTCAACGAGAAAGCCTTTTGCGTATACTCGGCTCATTTCAAGACTGCTTTGCCACTACGTCAAAGGTTAAACAGACACCATTTGCTCAACATCGTATCATCACGGAACCTACTGCGAGACCCATCCGACAACATGCCTATAGGGTGTCGCAAAAAGAGTAAGATGCTATACGTGACCAAGTCCAGCAAATGCTTCAGGACGACGTCATTCAGCCCTCGACCAGTCCCTGGGCTTCGCCAGTTGTGCTAGTAAAGAAGAAGGATGGTACGTTGCGTTTTTGCGTTGATTACCGTAAACTGAACAAGGTCACCAAAAAGGACGTTTATCCTCTACCCCGGATAGATGACTCGTTGGTCCATATACGCAACGCTAAATATTTTTCCTCCATGGATTTGCGTAGCGGATACTGGCAAATCGCAGTGGATGAGCGCGACCGCGAAAAGACGGCGTTTATTACTCCCGACGGTCTGTACGAGTTTAAAGTGTTGCCTTTCGGTCTATGCTCAGCGCCAGCTACTTTTGAAAGAATGATGGATACGGTTCTCACGGGGCTCAAATGGCAATCATGCCTTGTTTACCTTGATGACGTCGTGGTCTTTGCAGACACGTTTGAACAACACGTCCAACGCCTTTATGCAGTTCTTCAGGCAATTAGAACAGCGGGGTTGTCTCTCAAACCCGACAAATGTCATTTTAGATATGAAGAACTGAAGTTCCTTGGTCACGTTGTGAGCCATGCTGGCATCCGCCCAGATCACGAGAAAACCCGCGCCGTTGCCACCTTTCCCGTGCCCACAAATAAGCGCGACCTACGCCGATTTCTGGGGCTCTGTGCGTATTACAGGCGCTTTGTCAAAAACTTCTCAGATTGCTGAACCCCTCAACAAGCTTACAAAAGGCGGTGTCTCGTTTGTTTGGGGTCCCGATCAGTGCCATGCGTTCGACACCCTCCGAAACCTCCTCCAGGCTCCGCCTGTACTAGGTCATTTTGACGAAAGCGCTGACACGAAATTACACACTGACGCCAGCAACGTTGGACTAGGAGCGGTATTAGTTCAGTGACAAAATGGCGTAGAGCGCGTGATCGCTTATGCGAGCAGAACGTTATCCCCAGCGGAGAAAAACTATTCTGCAACCGAAAAGGAATGCCTCGCTGTTGTCTGGGCCATAACAAAGTTCCGCCCATACTTGAATGGCCGTCCATTCAGGGTAGTTAGCGACCACCATTCCCTTTGTTGGCTCGCGAATCTCAAAGATCCCTCAGGTCGTCTAGCACGATGGAGCCTTCGGCTACAAGATTTCAATGTCACCATCGTCCACAAATCTGGGCAGAAACACACCGACGCCGACTGTCTCTCACGTGCACTGGTCGAAAATGCCAACACTGACCTTGAAGACGACGACACTTTTCTTTCTGCCGTATCAGCGACCAGCTTAGCGGAGCAACAGCGTCACGACTCGGAGCTCATCCCGCTCATTGACTACCTGGAAGGACGCAATTCCCACCTTCCTCGAAGCTTTGCGCGCTCATTATCTTCCTTTTGTTTCCGTGATGGAGTGCTTCATAAAAAGAACTTTCATCCTACACAAGCTATGTATCTGCTTGTTGTGCCAACTACGCTTCGTGGTGACATTTTACGTGCGTGTCACGATAAGCCATCATCCAGACACATCGGCTATACGCGCACGCTGCAACGGATTCAACGCTCCTACTACTGGCCACGTCTCGCGAAGACTGTGAAGCACTACGTTCGCACATGTCGCGACTGTCAGCAACGTAAGATTCCACCTTTACGACCAGCGGGACTACTGCACCCGATTGGCCCACCAAAGGCGCCCTTTCATCAGATTGGCATGGACTTGCTGGGGTCATTCCCCACGTCTTCGTCTGGAAACCGGTGGATTGTCGTCGCTACAGACTACTTAACACGCTACTGTGAAACCAAGGCACTTCCAAAAGCCACCGCAGCAGATGTCGCCCAATTTTTTGTTAACAGCATCGTCTTACGTCACGGTGCTCCAGCTGTCATCATAACTGATCGTGGGACAGCTTTCACCGCAGAGATGCTGCAGGAAGTCTTGCGATTAAGTGGCACGGAACATGGTAAAACAACGGCTTACCACCCGCAAACAAATGGGCTGACTGAACGACTCAATAGAACAATTGCAGACATGCTGTCAATGTATGTGGACATCGATCACAAGAACTGGGACACCATACTTCCCTACGTAACATTTGCGTATAACACTGCTGTTCAAGAAAGTACCGGTTTCACGCCTTTTCGCTTAGTCCACGGTCGTGACGTCACGACGATGCTCGACGCCAAGCTCCTGCCCGACAACTTAAAAATATACCACACGGATGCCGCCAAATTCGCGCAGTGCGCAGAAGAGGCCCGTCAACTGGCTAGTCACCGCATTCAACGTCACCAAACCACAGACGCGCGCCGCTACAATCTTCGCCACCGTGAAGTTATTTTTAAGCCAGGTGATAAAGTCTGGGTGTGGACCCCTATCCGACAGCGTGAACGTTCCGAAAAGCTTCTTCGCCGCTACTTCGGCCCTTACAAGGTTGTGCGACGTCTCAGCGACGTCACTTACGAGGTTCTCCCACAAGGCAATTCGAACGAAGATGTTCTCTTCTTCTTCGAGCCCAAAAACGCGTATGAGCCACAGTGGCTTGTTCATAAATGGTGGCAATATGCATGATGAGAGATTGAATCATCGGCATCTTTCTAATTGTCGTGTTGCGGAAGCTAAATTGGCTTTTAACCAAATACGTTACAAAGCTACTCAATTAACATGCTAGCGATCATAAATGGTGGTTACATTGCAACACATTATTGCAGTGTTCTATGCAAGACTTAAAGAACATATATAGTTATTATTTGCAATTGAGAAGCAATATTATACACATCAGCCCTGCTACAATCAATATACTTTTTTATTTGTCTGTAGGCTTCAGCTGTGAATAGCGACATTGCAGTGTTGATGGTACAGAAATGAGGTGACTACACCGTAATTTCACAAGCTCCACCTAAGCCACAGGATGGTGGCACAAAACACAATGTAACGGCAATTTTGGAATGAAATCTTTGAACATAAATAATAATCATAGCACTGTGAAAGTGTGGCGCTATGTTTATCTCATGAACGCCTTGTGGAGATCGGCGAAATGCTGCTTGAGGCTCCGGCACCACTGTAGATTTGAGAGGTCACTGCCACAGCTCTTATGTGGCCTTCATAGGCACCTGGAAATGTAAATAACTGGCACAAATATTGTCAGAGACACATGTTAGCACCTTAGTTCACATGCACAAGAAATATATATAAATATAAATGAGATTTTAATGCTTCCTCCACGGTAAAACTTTAGGAACTACCAGTGAAAGCTCTCATGTACATTTAATAGTGTGTGCATGTACATCTGCTGCCTTTATACTATACAGTTTGTGCACAAAATAGGCATCTTGAACAATTTTGAGAGATAAACCTATGCAAATTATGAAGGTTAAAATTGCCATGAAAGCAAGCAGGATCATGCAGGTGCCATTAAAAACCTCTGCAGGCCAGACAACTATAACCGAACTGCACAGAAATAAGGGAGCAAGAGTAACAGAATTTCGGCTACTGAATCGCAGGTCGAGGTATCGAATCCCGGCTGCATTTCCGATGGAGGCAGAAATGCTGTAGGCACGTGTGCTCAGATTTGGGTGCACGTTAAAGAACCCGAAATAGTCGAAATTTCCAGAGCCCTTCACTACGGCATCTCTCATAATCATATAGTGGTTTTGGGACGTGAAATCCCTCATATCAATCAAGAATAACAGAAATAAACTGCCTACAGAAAAGTTGAGGCATGTGCTATCTGTAAGTGCTTACACCTTACTTCATACAGCATGCTCATTCCATTTTGAATACCAATATTGAAAATAACTGCTCTATTAGGAATGTAAAAGGTATACCTTTTAAGGTGAAACTGAATGAATCTATAAAAATTGACCCTATTATGACATCACGTTTTCATATAACAAGATTGACTAAGACTGAAATATCATTATGCACGAAAAAATCTTCAAAAAAACAATGAAGTTTGAAGTTATAATTTTTAATATGGCTACTACGACTATAACCAAGAAATCTACCTCAACATGGCTAATGTTAGCTTCTAAGGCCTAGGTTCACTAGACAATAAACTATACCACAAAAAGCACAGCGTTCAGGCAAAGCACCATGGAAAAAAAGAAAACAGACCTTTTTGTTATTACCTACAATGCTTTTAAAATGGTATTTTTACCTCCACTTGCCGCTTTTTATCTAAGTAACTGGTGTGAAACAATTTAGCTGAAAATGCACTGTGCCTCTAAAACCTGTTGGTTGAATCTGAATTTTTTAAAAATGGTGAAGCTTGCACTAAATTAGGCTCCACAAGCTTTGGAACAGCGAGACTACATGACTCTTGGGACTACTTTGGTTACTTGTGTTTTGTTTCTGGGCCTAAGCATGAAGACAAGGGCTTAATTGAAATGCTGCTAACAAACAAATGCTTTCGAAATTGCCCGAGCGTCAAAGGATGCTCAGACATTTGTTGTTTTTCCCACTGGGCTATTCTACACCAAACATCCAAACCATACTGCCTGGCGACCATCACAGATATATAGTTTTAAAAATGATAGTAATTTACTCTTTTGAAAATAGTTATTTGCAGATTTATTTTGGAGAGAGAAAAAGTAGTGGTCACGTGGGTAGCTTCAGATTTTCGCAGAATATCGTGCGGGTGTTATTTGTGAGAAAAATTTAAAAGTACTGCTTTTTCTTGCCATATCAAATTTGATCTACATATTAAGTGAAGGTGCTTCTTTAAAGTATTTGAAGTCGAGTAACATTAGTGCAATTTATCCGCTACATAGGCTTTCAAGAATTCAGCCAAACTATTTATCGTTTGCATTTCTTGTACGGCAATACTACACTTTGTATGAATATTTGAGCCACAAATACTCACTCCACAGAAGTTTTATTTCACGAAAAAAATTATGTTAGGTCCAGATTACAAATATCACTATATAATCGTTTTTGTCCACATTGGGATGCCATTTGAACAATGTCTTTGTCTAATGGAAAATTACTTTTATGTGGAAGTTGAAAGCAAAATAAACAGTTCTTGCTATATGGCAAGTTTTATAAATGTGGTTTATAATGTGAAGGTTTATAAATGTGAATTGCCGAAGTGTCTTAAACAAATTAGAATCTCTTGAATGCCTACTTCTCGACCTTGAGCCAGACTTTGTTGCTTTAACCGAAACCTGGTTAAATAATGACATTTTAGATAGTGAAGTAACGCCCCCAAATTACAATATAATACGGAAGGACAGACCGACACGAGGCGGTGCAGTAGCGTTAATGATAAAACGCGAAATACAATACACTGTGCTGTGTGTCTGCAGAGGTTGAAGGTGTAGAAGCTGTCTTTTTGAAACTAAAATTTGGCCTTCACACAACAATTGTGGGCTGCTGCTATCGCAGTCCTACTTCTGGCGAAGATAGCATGCAATCGCTCTACAACTACATTGAACAAAACATACAAAGCGCAAGATTCATCTTGTTGGGTGATTTTAACCTTCCTGATATCGACTGGCAATCCATCAAATTTCATTCCGCATGCTCAGATGTCCTTATCGACACAATGCTGCGATTTAATCTTCACCAAGTAGTCAACCAACCAACACGTGTCCAGGGAGAAACTTCAAATATTCTTGACCTTATATTCTTGAGTAACCACTTCCCAGCCGATGAAACAAAGATTGAAGTTATGGATGACATATCTGATCACAAGCTCACTTTGTGCACTGTCCCCTTTCGTGATAAAATGGAACCAACGAACATAAAAATTACTTACCCGGATTTTAAATATGCCGACGACACCAGCATACTAAATTATCTAATTATAAAGTTTCCGTCCTTCGAAGAATTGTCGAATGATAGTTCCACGACCATTGAAATATTATGGTCTCAGTTAAAAGAAATTATGCACCACTGTATTGATGCCTTTGTACCTCTTAGAGTGAAAAAAATTAAGAAACACAACCCGTGGATAACACGTGAGGTAATACATGCGAAACGCAAAGTAAAGCGAATACGAAAGAGAATAAAACGAAAACCCGGAGCAGTAACAGTAAATAATTTGACCGCTGCTGTGAGTGACCTAAAAACAAAAATCAAAACAGCGAAGAGCAACTATTTCACTAAAACGTTGCCAAACTTTTTAAAAAAATCACCCAGCAAGTTTTGGAGCTACCTAAAGCCTGCAAAAAACAACAAAAGCAACACAGCCCCGGAAAAAGATAACCCGATCACTGGAGACAAAATGAACAACTATTTCAAGTCTGTATTCACTGTCGATGACGGAAACATTCCAGACATCGACACTAGTGCGGAAGGTACCCTGGAATCGATTATTGTCAATGAGGCCGGTGTCATAAATCTCTTGTTAAACTTGGACACAAAAAAAGGAGCAAGGCCTGACAACATTCCTAACATCTTTCTTGTAAGATATGCAGAGGTGCTAGCTAAATATCTGTGCGTCATGTTTAACAAATCACTATCAACGTGCTCTTTACCTGTGGAGTGGAAAAAGGCCAAAGTTATTTCTGTGCATAAAGGAGGATGCGGAAATGATATATCTAACTTTAGACCTATATCCCTGACATGTACAATCTGTAAAATCTTGGAGCACATAATTCTTAAACAAATAACTGTTTTCCTAGAAGAAAAACGTTTATTATCTTCCTATCAGCATGGCTTTCGCCGAGGTCTCTCAATCATAACTCAATTAGTGGAATTAACACATGAGGTATCCCAGAGTTTTGACAACCAAAAACAAACTGATCTAATCTTCCTCGATTTTGCCAAACCATTCGACAAGGTATCACACAAGAAACTACTTCAAAAACTTGAGGCCACCTTAGGAAATTCTACTGTTCTTAACTGGATCAAAAATTATCTTACTGATCGTACACAGTATGTGGAATTTAACGATGAAACCTCTGCTACCACCTCCGTCACATCTGGAGTTCCGCAGGGCTGTGTGCTGGCGCCAATTTTGTTTCTTCTCTTTATTAATGATTTGCCTACAAATATTAAGGAAAAAATCAAATTATTCGCGGATGACTGCGTGCTATATCGAGAAATAAACTCAACGGAGGACCATGTAGCTTTAAATAGTGCTTTACAAGATGTTTCCTGCTGGTGCCATAAATGGTAGATGTCACTTAATGCAAACAAGTGTACAATTTTATCAGTAAGTCGAAAAAAACTAGGTCAAATTTTCTTTACACCATTAATGACATTCCCATAACTAGAGTAAGTCAGCATAAATATCTTGGAATTATTATAACTGAAGATCTAAGATGGGATGCACACATAAGTTTCGTTACTTCAGCTGCACTACGCCGCTTGTTTACACTCAGATACCGGCTTCGCCAGGCCCCGCCTTCTCTAAAACCGCTTGCATACCCTTCCCTTGTGCGATCATTACTTGAATACGGTAATATTATTTGGTCACCATTCACAAAACAGCAAATCACGAAACTGGAAGGAATTCAAAGGAAAGCTATGAGGTTCATTTACAACAAGTACAGACATACAGATTCTCCGACTAAACTTATGAAAAAAGGTGGATTACTTACTCTAATGAATAGAACAAGGTTAGCACGTGCAAAATTCATACATGAAATAATACATGGTCATTCAAACATTGATGTATCCGCCTATCTTACGTTTGATCAAACTAGAACAACACGCCAAAAACACCCAATGAGATTTAACGAATACTCCTTCAACACAAACTGCTTTAAGTACTCATTCTTTCCGTTAGCCACTAATGAATGGAATAAACTGGATCCGAGTATCTCCAGCACTACCGAATTAGCAAAATTTCTAACCCTTGTCGAAAATGAACTTTGTATTATGCAAACGGAATCACCTGGTTGATTTTAATATGAGTGTTCGTGTGAACATTGTACGAGCGAAGTATCATGTCATCTTATTTTTTCTTTAAGCAATTTTTAGTACTGAATCCAGGTGAAGAGAAATCGCTCTGTTGATTCTTGAACATGTTTCTGTTTTTCAGTGTGTATAAATTTGCCCTTCCTTGAAATACTTTGCCATATTGTAGGGTAGTTTCTTATTGCTGTAATTTCTTGTTGTGTTTCTTGATGCATATGCCAATATGTCAACCAATGTGTCAACCAAGTCGCTGCATTTATTTTCTTCTGACAACTTTTCTTTACACTAATGTTTTATGCCTTCTTTGATCTGAAATTGTTAAATGATCCGATTCTGTTATTTTATTCTGCACTTTATCGCGATGTATGTCTTTATTGTGTACCTATTCGAATTTTTATGTTCACGCCCTTCCTGCTAAAATCCCTGATGGGATTGACAGTATGTCGAAATAAATAAATAAATTACAATTTTTGTTTCAATGAGGAAAATGACTTTTGAAGTCTCTTATTGAGGGCCATGGGGAACTTCGGAACGGAAGCTGTCGTATATCAAATGCAAAAAACATCCATCATTAGGAAGCTTCAATAATTATTTATTCTTTAAAACAAAGTGTAATCATATAACTTGCCATATAAAGAGAACTACTTCCTTGCTTTTGATGTGGCAAAAAATTACACCAATATTACTGAGCTTCATGCAGTAGACACAATCATCTTTACCTAATTCCTAGACCAAATTTGGTGTAGAAGAGGCAGTATTTTTGAAATATTTCTTTTTACTTTTTACAAACAACAACCAGACGACACCCTGGGCAGTCCAGAAGGCACCAAGGTGGCCTAATATCTTGTTCTCTGCAATAGATTTTAGCATTTTGCTGTTTTCAATACAGTAAACGAGGATATTTTTTTTCAATACACATTTAGGATGGTTGGCAAAATGGCTGGGATGTTTGATGTGAAATTGCCTCACTGCCAGCATTTATTCTTCGAAACTCAAGCTATCACTTCTCTGTTACTGCATTCCTTACATACAATGCCTGCATAGGAAGAAAAAGAAAGGCAGGTCTGGCAAGGTTCACAAGGCAAGATATTTTCATGTTGGATAAATTCATTAGAATAAACAGCAGCAAAAAAAACATTCATTTTGAGTAGTCTAAGACACAAGCTTTATACCAGTATACTAAGAGCCAAGCGCAAACTTTTCATTTGATCATTTGTGGTGATAGACAGGAAGCGCTTTTTGCAAAACCGATCATCCTGTAATTAACTGAATGAAGTACAATGCCCAGTTCAATCCAACACCACATAGGCATCTTTGCTACAACAAAGCCATGTGTCATTGATTCATGCACTAGATGAGACAATGCAAATGTAACAGAAAGATGAAAAAACACAGGAAAAAAAGAAGAAAAGGGGGGATGCAAAGTAGGAGCAGTGTAGCACATTACTTTTAGTTTGCATCCCCCTTTCTTCATTCTCTTTCCTTCATTTCTTTCTTTTACCTTTTTTTGCTTCTCTTACCCCCATCCTCCAACAGGAAAACACTTTGTATCATCGCAACCTAACTCTAGAGGAAGCAAGGGCTGCACTCTTCTGCGTTATAGGTTTTTTTCAGACAAACATTTCCAACAGGCACACACGCCTACACCAAAAGATTATGTCATTACTAACCCCATATAAACTAACACGCCAAGGATGACATGGTGACTTCTAAAAAATAGGTCCTCCTATCGCAACATCGGCCAGCCTGTCTGAGGCACTTCCACGGTCCACCCTGATTACCCGACTAGATGCTTCTATTTGTCGACTCGCATCTTCATTTTGGATAACACTAAGACAAGCTTACATTGATGAATACGCACGAAAGTTTAGTGATGTATCATTCATCAGATTGAGCAACTGTGTCAAAAAATTATTGATAGCTTGCTTCCTGGCTTTTTATACTAACAATGCTTGAAGTAGCCTGAAACTGCGTAATGTCTTCTATGCACATAAACCAGATTGACAACGTAATGCACAACATGCTCAAAAATATTGCGAGAAACATGATAACGGCAAAATGACCAGCCACACAAATTTCTTGCTGTACATGTTTACAAAATGTTCATGTACATTCAAATGAGATGCTTATCATACAAGCCGAAAGAACCTACAAATAGGGCCTTGGGGCCTTCTGTAAGTAGACGTGTAGCATTTTTTCTGTGGAAGGCTTTACACCCATAAGTGAGGAACAAAACTCCTGTACAATGAGGAATGTTGGCAGCTATCAGTTATAGAATAAATAATGCAGCTAATCTTCCCCGACACATCTGTACATTTAGAGAGGTGACGAAGCTTCTGTCATTTGTGGCAGTAACTCCAACAGGACCAGCGCCAAAATTGGCACTACTTGGCTAGACAAATGTCCAAACATGCCTGCCCGACTCCCTCTAGCCATCCCGGCTGAATCTGACACATGATTTCTTGACTGCTGGCTAGACAAAACAAAACCAGTGACGCACTCACAATACACAGCGTGACGTTCCTCTGGAGTTGTCAACTTCGTGTTCTGCAATGAAGGAGCAGCACAGTGTCCTGATAAGGCATTCCTTGTAATGGTTTTCAATGCCACACAGTGACTTTGCTGTTCCTGTCGAAGAGAGCTTGGGGAGCTTGGAGGGTGCTTGCTCTTTTCGGGGGGCTGCTGCCGCTCCTCGTTTTCTGCTCAAGGTCAACCTGCACAAAGTTGTAGACGAGGCTTTAAGAGTTGTATATAATGATATACAAATTTATGCTGAACACACATTTCCTCGTGGCACACTGAGGAACTTCTTATAAAACTTAAGGCCTCGCATATGAAAACATTTACAATCGATCTGAAGATGAACTTGACTCTAAAGGAGTAAGTTTGCTATGTAGTGTATATAAAGAAAGGTCATTCAGCACAACCACAACTACTGTTGCACACGAAAACAACATTAGCTGGTCGCTGTGGGCCGCTTTCATGGCATAGCTTAAGCTGACACTGATCGTCCAACGATACTAAAAATATGCAAAGATTGCCTCATCGATTTCAGGCAGTACTGAAGGGTAGGGCACGAATCTATCGTTCTATTCATGAGAAGTGCACAAAATTCAACATCAGTACCAACCCACTCAGCTAAAATTTGATTAGGATTTCTTCATTAAAGAGACTGACAAGACACCAGAACGTGTGATTGGAGGTGGAAATCAAAAAATGTGAATTGAACTGCATTCTTTTTTCAACTTGAGTGGCATTTCCTTTTAATATTGCACTTCAAAAGCCTAAAAATCAGTATTTCATGCCGCGTGTTTGTTTACTGCAAATTATTTGATGCTTTAACATGCAAAAAGATTAGGGGTCAAAGTTACAGCATATATCCATATTACCTGTGCCAACAATATTCTGTGCTGCCTACGCAGAGGAGTCAACCCTCAAAAAGCAGCACTGTCATCGTGGCAAACAGTGTGAAATTTGTGCATTTCACACGCACATGAAATGCATGCTTTCGCAGCAAACTGCAATGCACAAACATATAAAGCTGTTATGCTGACCTCCCACTGTTTGCTGCCTGTGTTGTGTGACACATCATAGCAGTCAGAGACCCGAAAATTTTTAAAATGTTTCCAGCACTTTCCGTGTTACCACTAGATGTACTCATGAAAGCCATGTCAAACAAAAAGGAAAAAGCCCCGAAAATTCTCTTCTTTCACTGCATGTTTATAGGATCAGACCAGTAAGCTTTCTATTGCAGAAAAAAACAGCTACTATAAAAACTGATAGTTGGTCCCATTAACTGCTTTATGCTTTAAGCCATGTTATTATGCTAAACGGGTGTCCTGCTTTACACGATCTGGTCTTCATGAACTCTTGAACCTAGCACTATATAGGTTGAAAGACGCACTGAGTTTGAGACAAACCTAATTTCCCGTGGAGCATCCTTATGCACTATAACAACAAATCTCAATCTAGTTAGTTGATCGTAACGAGGTGAAAACAGCTCGCCCTTGAAAAGCACGGGCAGAAGGAATGACGCCTGCACCTTGTGCTCCCTGTACATTCTCGTTGAGGGTGCAGTTCTCATCTTATCCTTATGCAATTTCGCATTTATAACATTGTTCACTGCATATTCTTTGTGGCATTAAAGTGTGTGATACCGTCATGAGTAGCCCATGTAATTTATAAAAATAGAATTAGGATAGCTCGATTCAAAAATAACAAAGTGCATCCAGCACCATGGCCAGTAGCCATTTTTAAGGCAAGAGGCAGATTGATTTAGTCTTCAAAACATATCTTACTTGTAACCACTACAAAAGCTAACTCATACACGGGCACATTCTCTTTGTCTCTTCAGATTATAAGGTACCTTTTTACAGCAGAAAATCTGCAAGCAGAATAGAAGTGTTGTAATTGTGAATAAAGAAAAGTAGAAGGAAAAAAGATAATCTGCCCTTGACAGGGACCAAGGCTGCGAACTTCGAATAACATGTCCGATGCTCGATCAACTGAGCTACCATGGCAGCTATCCCCCTTCTATTTTGTACGGTATATATGTGTATTTAATTATGGAAGAGTCAGTCAGCGCTGCCTGTTACCATTATGGCGAGTGTGGGACACATTTTTTTGCCTACTGGCAAACGCATTACGATTACTTCCAATATCCCCATACTTTTTTGGCAGCATTATGCATCTGTTAATTCTCAGAAAATCTGCTAGTCACAGGAGGTGGCAATGGTTCGCCCTCCCACTTAAATGCATGTACTTGAACACATGCACAACTGATCAAAAAAACAAGTCACACACCGCTAAGATTACTGAGATTCACTGTTTCAGATTCATGAGTGAAGGAAAGAACTAAAAATTTAAGGGTTCGCTGTCATTGTTGAACACATAATAATGAGAAATAGCAGACAATGATGCCAAACAAACTATAGGTGATGTTATCAAAAATAACTTTAACAAAATTGTGAAAATAAAAGTGAACGAAAACGTAACTTGGCGGCAAGTTACTAATGGGTTGACATTTTATGACAATTGAATTGACATTACTTTCTATAACATCCCTATATTTTCCTGGGTAATGCTGTCGGGTAATTTTTTATTATTCGAGTGGTGAGTAGGCTGACAAAGAAGAGATATGACATTGATACTTTTTTTCAACACCTATTAGTTTGAGGACCTTAAAAGAGCGGAAGCTGCTTTGAGTTGACCAGAATATTTAGTTTGAGCGAAAAAAAACGTACACACATTTTAACCAGCCTTTCTAACACATTTTGAGACATAAAAGTGTATGCTGCCAGTAATGTTAGGTACCATTACTTTTGTCACACTATGCACTGTAGCAGGTGTAGTTAGAGTGGTGATAGTTAAGCATTAATCAAGCACACCACCAACTGCGTTTACATCTATTGTTGCGTATTTTAAAAGTAAACCTGCTGTAGTAAAAAACATTTAGAGCATTTATGTTTTTATACAGTTCAAGTTATACTGACTTGGTAAGCAAACCATTTGCATAAAATCAAAAGGCATAAAGTGATTCATGTATTATAAGTATGTGAACAATTTCAGCAATGCAGGGCAAAGTGACAACAGTTCTATTAAAACTCCCTCTCATTATAACATGCATAAAGAATATTTATAGTGCATCTAATATCGAGACTACTAGACTGTCTATTGACCTTTCAGAAGAAGGGTATCTCCTTCACTTTCAAGGGGCAACCACTTAGCCTTTTCCTGAGCTTTTCTGTGAACATTTCCTGAATTTCAGATATCATTAGGATTGATTTACAGTGAACAGATTTTGCTTACGCATTGAAACCTAGTTCTGTATGTAACTGCAATAAAGGGTGCCAAACCACCTCCAATTATTTTTTCAACATTTCAAGCAAATGTGTGCAACGACTTCAAAATGTCCTGATTAACAATGACAACTGAAGCAGCACAACTAGCTAAACAACCAAATCTGAGCACACGGGCCAAGTGTCTCTTTGAAAAAACTTACAGGCCACAAGGTTCAAGATAAATATTTGATATACATGGGATGTAAGGCACGCACAAGAGGTGCTGCCATATTATACTTTTCCCTGTGTTGAAACCTGCTTGCTTTACTCACACAACACATCTGTAAAGATGCCATGAAAACACCAAGCAGCTGATGCAGCATGGTTGAACAAATGTCCAGGGATTCCACCATTCATATTGGCTAAGCAGCCCTACAGCCTCCACAGTCCTGCAACCATTTGTAAGACAAATATAGTTCTACCCAAAGTTCTTGGTTTACAGACACGCATGCAAGACGCATAACCACTCTATAGGAAGTTTGCATGATGATGCTCTGGGTACCAAAACGGATGCCAATATCAAGTAAGTATCCCGGCGTACTGCTTCTTTCTTTCCGTTCTTAAAATTTAATCAATCCATGGTTATTAGTGTTCCCCCAATGTGAAGTATACTGGCAGTCCGGTGAAGAATTGCAATGCATTTCAAACACAATCCAATCCATGGCAAGTAAGCATGCAATAGCGTTTTGTCAGCTGTTCAAAAAAACAGCATGAAGTTTAGCTAAAACCCATGTTTTTTCTGAACACCATTCAATTTGATATAAAAGTTGTGAGCATGATGTGAAAGAACACGAATTCATGTTTAATCAATGATTACTTATAATGTACTGATATGAATGCAACTAACTGAATATGAATTGATAATTTTTGCTTGAGCATTTCGAGTTATGAACACTATCGCACTTGCCAGCTGCATCTTGTGCAAAACAGCGGCAAGCTAGACTAGTTTCTGTAGGTGAGCAGTAATGAACAGTGCAAAGTAACAACGAGAAGCACCAGTAACAATAGTAAAGGGCAAGCATAGACTGCCAACTGTATAAGTTATTGCACGAAAGTTCGCCTGAATATAAGTCAGACAACTCGTGTAAATGAAGGTCCAGTTGGAAATGAACAAGTTACGAAATCAACAATGCCTGCTTTCTCTTACAGGACCCTCGTTCACATGAAGTATGCAGCGATAGGCTCCTACCGAGGTACGTCACAGCATGATGTCACTGGCACACGTAAAAGGTGTGGCTGGAAAAACACTCCCACTGGTGGCTCAGCCAGGTACAGACGTGCGGTGTTTGGGGCAAGTTTTAATTTTTCAAAGCTTACACTTCATGTTACAATGTCGACGCCAGCTGTAGTATGTGTCAGCAAACATTTAGCTGTGTGGTAAAATATTTGCCACGCTGTCTCTTTATCTTGAAGAAAAGAACACACGTAGTGACCTGTGTGAGGAACAGCGGCACAGTCTTCAAAAATGTGCACTGTTGATTGCGGCATGTAGAGTGCATTGAAAGGTATTGAGAATATTGGTTCAACTGAGAATAATGTATGTGGTGTGTGCAGTGTCAATAACAATGTGTCTTGTTTGCGAAGGCTAGCACTCATGGCAGGGACCAGTCGTTGAAAAAAATTTGATTGGACATTTTAGTCAAGGTAAATATGCACTTCACGCGACCATCTGCAAGTGGGTACAGCTCAGTATTTGCGCTGTGCGCAGAAAAAAATTGCGTGGTCACCGGGCTGAAAGATACTATTTGCTGAAGCTGCATGTATGAATCGCCTCGATGAGTACGCAAGCCCAATAAAGGTATAACTCGATTTATCGAAGGCCTCATATGTCGTCATGTAATAAGCAGAGATTCTTGTTTCACATATACTCAGTACCAGTACCTTTACCGCTCGATATTCATGAAGTGACAATGCACACTACAAGCTTGTGTGTTAGATCCTAAGGGAGCAATGTAAATATGCAAATAAGTTGTAGGTGTCAGATGCAGAGATGTAACTGCACAAAAGATTACGTATATATAAGGCTACAGATTTATAATCGCATACATATCAGTGGTCTATCAGGAATGCCACCAACAACTTCCTTTCCAACCAGTCCTTGCACAGAGAGGGGAATGAATCGCACGGTGCTCAAAATGACGTCACACTATTTGCAAATATAGTGAGGTTTTTTACTTAGGCAACATTTTGCTCAATACATTTTTTATATGCAAGACTATACTCGTCCCACATTGATCATACTGATGTCTTTTGTTCTTACTTTGTGCTGTGAATTACTAGGCATTTAGTCATCATGATCTTTAAAAGCTAATTTCAGTGTTCTCCCTAATATTGCTGACAACTGTGTCGTTGCATGAATTGGGCAAAAAAGCAACACAGAAAGGCTGTCACAATAAGTACACCAACATGTGTATTCTCCTGCAAACAAAAGTTGGCACTAGTCCAGTCATTACCCGTCTTCCTTATCTCTTTGCCTTGTTTGTGCTGAAACAGCCAAACACCTGATGAGTTAGATGAGAAATATTAACGCATGAAAACTATAAGTGCTTGCATCAGCAACAACACAACAGCGTGATAACCGCACCCCTGCCACACTGCAGCGAAACATATTTCGAGCATGCTGGCATTGTATTACTTTATAAAAAGCAACTCTGACAGATTACAAAATCTCACATTGTGCATGCGAGTTTTCTTCAAAGTCAGGCGTACAAGGTAGGTGCTGGCCGGTACATTATTAGTTACAAGCAAAGGCGTCTTGCAGGTACACATAGAATTTGCACGAACACCTCTCTCTCTACACTAGGCACACACATTATATCTTTTAACAAGCATACGCCACTGTTTAGGGGTATAATAACGCTCTACTGTGAACGTATGCTTATCAACCCACTTAGGCGGTTGGCTAGGTGAATTGAGCCAAGTTACAAATTGTATCGCCCGCGAACGTGAAGAAGATGCTGCTTTGCATCAAATGGCACCGCATGCTTCATTTAATCAACAACGTAGCAAGCGCCGTGTGCGTCCTCCTCACTACATTGCACTTATGAAAAAATCGATCACCATACACATGCATGTTGCCGCAGTTGTCACGAACTAGCTCCAGTAAGGCCGCGCCGATGCGCCATGGCTCTGGCTGGCGTTAGCGTTGTCAAAGCGAATCGGCAACCGCATTCGCAAAGTCGCATAAGGTTGCCGTTTCATGACGCCTCGTTCGAGTGCGGCAACACACACTTTCACTGAGTGGCATACTTAGTCTACATAAAAAAGTGTCCCACTTACCTTTAGTTTCTTTCAACTGACCTGAGGGAAGCGACCACAGGCGTCAGCCGTCACCTCGGAGTCCTTCGAGCGCCCGCACAACCCGCCGATTCCTAGGACGACTCGCACTTGATTCGCACTCGAACAACCGCGGGAATAGGGCGCAATCTTAGCACATCACACGAACGAGGAACGGCGCTTCCTTGCGTAAATTTAACATTTCGTGCTCTCGTGTGTAGCAGCGCGAACACATGAGAGACGCACCGAAACGGCATGCCCTCGGAAACAAAGAAGACAAACAACATGTGGCTTTAGCTGTGAATGGATTTGATTTGGATATCTGTGTGAGGAAAAAAAACATCTGTTGCTGCTATAAACTGAAAAAAAATATGTTATCTAGCAAAATTACTTTAAAAGTGATAAACGATTATTCAAAAACAAGTTACAACATATGAATATTTTCGCAGGTCTTTGTTTTGTTTCTGTTCTAGTAGACGACAGCCTCCTACTGATTCTACGACAGACGTAGTGTGGTTTTACGTTCGGTGCGTGTCGCCGACGCAAAGCTCTATAGTAATCATATCAGACTTATCAATTCTCAATGAATCATAGGATCACTATAAAGCAGTAACATTTTGACATAGTGCAGTACGCAATCTTTCAAGGTATGACATTTCTTTGCTCTGAAGCAAATCGAAGCAAGCCGGCCGGCGCAATCAGCTGATGTCGCCGCTACGCGAGGCATGGTCGTGCGCAATGGCGTCGCGCCCCGCGCTCGATTTGTCATCAAGCGATACAGCTACTAAGTGGAATACAGCTGGATGCAGGGATTAATGGCGTATCACTCTAATTTCCTGTGGTGGCAAACTCAATCGCAAGAGAGCCCCGGAAAACAACCTTCAACTGCTCAAGCTTGTGTGTGGGTGTAAAAATACTTGTTTTCATCCGCGAAGGGGCGGAAATTTATAGTTCAAAGACATGCAAAAAAGCATGTGACGAATATACAATCACAAAACATATGCACACAACAATAGATACAATCGCATATTGTACATAAATATGCCAACACATAGCGTGTAAACAGCAAGTTTATATATATATAACTTAAACGTCCATACACCCTCCTGCGCGGATAGCTTAGCCAGCTAACGCATTCAGTTCACGTACGCGAGCCAACTAAGTGGCGCAGTTTCAATTCCCGCAAAGTTTTATTTTGTTTTTACTTTTTTTTCACTGTTTTTATGTACTGCTATCTTTTCTATTGCGTTAGGTACTAAAACAAAATAAAAGCAATATTGCGTTCAAGTACGTATGTGGGACTGTGTTTTTTGTGCAACAGTTATTAGTATTTTTATTTTCATTATTACATTTTTCATTTATTTCATAAAATGACAAAATTTAAGATTAAGGGAAACATTGGGTCTGCTTGATTGTGAAGGGACTCGAGAAGTGAGAAAACTCTAACCAAAAAATTATTTGAGAAAAAACTGAGCATTTTAAAGCCGGACAAGCTTCTTCAAGGGTAGGCCCTAGGTATGCGCGAGACTTGCTATATGACTCATCTCAAGCTGTGGCAGTTGAGGAAAGGCAATATCACTGAGAAGCAGTTGCGAAATATATTTTGTTTGATGTTTTTTGATTCCTCCAAAATGAGGGCTGCACAATTGTGATCGAGCCAAACCGAGAATAGCGGGCACGATGTCATGAGACAGAAAATGAATAATGTTCATTGTTTGAAAAATTGCCCTTAATAAAAGGAAGAGTTATGGAGTGCTACATAGCTTAACTCACAGTAGGAATCTTATATATACATATAGATAGTTTAAAATGGACAATGTTGCACAAACAGACATTGGTTAAATTTCTTTGCAGCACAGTTGAAGCATCTTTGTAGAACTGAAGCATAAAGAGAAGCTCATGCGTCCTCACTTTATTGCGCTTTACATAGCTTGCATTTGTCCATGCAGCCATGATATATTTTAAAGCATTTGTTTCACCTATAATATTCTTATTCATTAAAGCTGGCCCATAAGTTTTCTCTTATGTAGCACTCGAATTGAAGCGTAATCTGCATGGTGGTCTGAAACAATGCTTTTGAAAATCTCAAAACAACCCAGCTTTATACACGACCATCCGAGCATCAATAATAAGCTCCATTATGTGTCTGTATATATCAGTTGGGCTCTCATACTTAATTATTTTTCTGACCACTCCCTCTACCCCTACCTCGTTTCTGTCGCGAAGCTGTGGCAAGTTGTGTATAGCTGTGTTTATATTGTAGGATCACATTCCATCAATAAAAAAATATTTTTAGGCTACATGCAATTAGTGTTCATAGATTTTCATTTCTTTTGTCGGGGCTCAGGAGAGCTAAGCTCATGGTCGATATTTTAAAATGACATTTCTTTTTGCCAATGTTAATGAGAACAGTTTCATTAACATTGACAAGTTCATTCGTAATGAATTTAGTTCTCATTATAACTGTTTCTACCAAATAAAAACGAGCCCTTGAGGTTATGCTTTTTTGCTTGATTTGTTTTCGTGTGACAGCATGCAAGTAAAATGGCAGTTACTGTCATACCTTGTGAATGACATATTTTCCGTGTGACAGACTTTAGCACCTGGTCATCTGCAGAAGTTCTATTCATTCTGCAAAGGGGCGAACAACAGTGACTGACAACACAAACTAGCCTGCATTATTCTTTTGTACTATATATGTCACTGTGCATTCATTTATAACTATATAGACGTCGGATTTCCTACTGAAAATGTGACAACAAATGTTGATTTTCTACATTTTTCTAGATTTCTAAATTTAGATTTTACATGTAGATTTTCTACATTTTCTATATTTCCGTAAGACCTTACGTTCCGCATTTTCCTTATGAAAGCTTCTCTACACTCCATACACTTTCCTTATCCTTCCATATCTTCTATAATGAACTTTCCGTTAGCTCCATAAATTTCCTTATCGTTCCATATTTTCCATAAAACTCTCTCCATCCACGCCATAAAACTTCCTTATCCTTCCATATACTCCATAAAAAGCCTTCCATATATGCCATACATTTTTCTTATCATTCCCTATACTCCATAAAAACCTTTCCGTATACGCCATACAATTTCCTTATCTTTCCATATACTCCATATGAAGCCTTCTGTATATGCCATACAACTTCCGTATATTTCCATAAAACTCCGTATTTGTTCCGTATGTAGCACAAGGAAATGTTACGGAGTCCATATATTTTCCGTAAGATTTCATACGGAACGTTTCAGTAGGGATTGTAAGTGTCGATAAATCTGAGAAGTTCGTCCACGCTGTGGGTCCAAATAAGAAAAATGTCATCTCTGTATCTTCTGTATAACATTGGTTTCAAAGAACTTTGTGCAAGAAATTCAGATTCTAGCTTTACCATCCTACTGAAACGTTCCGTAAGATGCGGAGACCTCAAGTACGGAATTATTGGAATATGGAAGACGTATGATGCAGACTCCCCTTAAGACGTATGATGCGGACTCCGCATAAGACGTATGATGCGGACTCCGCATCTTATGGAAAGACGTATCATGCGGAAATTACTGAAATGTGTGCATGTTACGTCTGAATCTAGTGCAAAACAATATAATGTGTAAATTGAATAGACGTCCACATCTTGAGTACATGCAATACTGTGTACAAATCACAATATTTCTTAAATGTGCATGATGAGGGATTGAATCATTGGCATCTTTCTAATTGTCGTGTCGCGGAAGCAAAATTACATTTTAAATAAAATACAGCACAAAACTACTAAATTAACATGTTAGCGATCATAAATGGTGGTTACATTGCAACACATTATTGCAGTGTTCTATGCAAGACTTAAAGAACTTATAAAGTTATTATTATCAATAGAGAAGCATTATTGTACAAATAAGCCCTGCTACAATCAATATATTTTTTTATTTGTCTGTATGCTCCAGCTGTGAATAGTGACATTGCAGTGTTGATCATACACAAATGAGGTGACTGCACCGTAATTTCACGAGCTCCACCTAAGCCACAGGATGGTGGCACAATGTAACAGCAACTTTAGAACGAAATGTTTAAACATAAATAATAATCATAGCACTGTGAAAGTGTGGCGCCACAGGATGGTGGCACAATGTAACAGCAACTTTAGAACGAAATGTTTAAACATAAATAATAATCATAGCACTGTGAAAGTGTGGCGCTGTGTTTATCTCATGAATGCCTTGTGGAGATCGGCGAAATGCTGCTTGAGGCTCCGGCACCACTGTAAATTTCGAAGGTCACTGCCATAGAACTTATGTGTCCTTCATAGGCACCTGGAAATGAAAATAAGTGGCACAAATAATGTCAGAGACACATGTTAGCACAATAGTTTACATGCACAAAAAATATAACACAAAGAATGAAACTGAAAATGTAAGGCACACAATCCTTCATGTTATGCATATGTGTTTAATAGAAGGAATGAGTGTATAAATTACTTCTGCCACATCAAAAAACAGCATGCTTAACAGTGAAAATAACTAGGTTGTCACCATTTTCAATGGTAGAGATAATCGATTATTATGTCCTTATGAAATTATGATTTGAATGCTTCCTGCACAGTAAAACTTTAGGAACTGCAAGTGAAAGCTCTCAATGTACATTTAATAGTGTGTGCATGTACATCTGCTGCCTTTATACTATACAGTTTGTGCACAAAATTGGCATCTAGAACAATTTTGAGAGATAAACCTATGCAATCTATGAAGGTTGAAATCACCATGAAAGCAAGCAGGACCAGGCAGGTGCCATTTAATATCTGTGGAAGCCAAATATCTATAACCGAACTGCAAACATATAGGGGAGCAAGAGTAACAGAAATTCAGCTGCTGACCCGCATGTCGCGGTATCCAACCCCGGCTCCATTTCCGATGAAGGCAGAAATGCTGTAGGCACGTGTGCTCAGATTTGGGTGCACGTTAAAGAACCCCAAGTGGTCAAAGTTTCCAGTGCCCTCCACTACGGCGTCTCTCATAATCATATAGTGGTTTTCGGACGTGAAACCCCACATATAAATCAAGAATAACAGAAATAAACTGCCAACAGAAAAGTTGGGAGCATGTGTTATCTGTAAGTGCTTACACCTTACTACATACAGCATGCTCATTCCATTTTAAATACTGATATTGAAACTAACTGCTCTATTAGGAATGTAAAAGGTAAGGTAGAACTGAACGACTCTACAAAAAGTGACCCTATTATGACATCACGTTTTCTCAAAACAAAATTGACTAAGACTCTCAAATAACAATATGCAAGGAAAAAATCTGCAAAAGAACAATCAAGTTTCAAATCATAATTTTTAATATGGCTACTATGACTATAACCAAGAAATCGACCTCAACATGGCTAATGTTAGTTTTTAAGGCCTATGTTCACTAGACAATGAACTATACCACAAAAAGCACAGCGTTCAGGCAAAGCACCACCCAAAAAAATAAGCAGTCCTTTTTGTTATTACCTACAATGCCTTTAAAAGGGTATTTTTACCTCTGTTCTCCGCTTTTTATCTAAGTAACTGGTGTGAAACAAGTTAGCTGAAAATGCACTGTGCCTCCAGAACCTGTTGGTTGAATCTGAATTTTTAAAAAATGGTGAAGCTTGCACTAAATTAGGCTCCACAAGCTTTGGAACAGCGAGACTACATGACTCTTAGGACTACTTTGGTTACTTGTGTTTTGTTTCTGGGCCTAAGCATAAAGACAAGAGCTTAACTGAATTGCTGCTAACAAACAAATGCTTTCGAAATTGCCCGAGCGTCAAAGGATGCTCAGCCATTTGTTGTTTTTCGCACTGGGCTATTCTACACCAAACATACAAACCATACCGCCTGGCGACCATCACAGATGTATAGTTTAAAAAGTGATGGTAATTTACTCTTCTGAAAATAGTTATTTGCAGAAATGTTTTGAAGCGAAAAAGTAGTGGTCACGTGGGTACCTTCAGACTTTTGTAGAATGTCGTGCGGGTGTTTTTTATGAGAAAAAACTTCAAAGTACCGCTTTTTTATTGCCATATTAATTTGATCTACATATTAAGTAAAGATGCTTCTTAAAGTATTTGAAGCCAAGTAACATTTGTGCAATTTTTCCGCTACATAGGATTTGAAGAATTCAGCCAAACTGTTTATCGTTTGCATATGTTGTATGGCAATACTGCATTTTGTATGAATATTTGAGCCACAAGTACTCACTGCACAGAAGTTATATTTGACGAAAAAAATAATTTTAGTTCCAGATTACAAATTTCACTATATAATCGTTTTTTTCCACATTTAGATGCAATTTGAGCTGTGTGTTTGTCTAATTGATAATAACTTTTATGTGTAAGTTGAAAGCAAATAAACAGTTCTTGTTACATGGCAAGGGTTATCATTACAATTTTGTTTAAATGAGGAAAATGATTTTTGAAGTCTCCTATTGAGGGCCATGGGGAACTTCGGAATGGAAGCTGTCGTATATCAAATGCAGAAAACAGCCATCATAAAAAAACTTCAAAAATTCATTTCTACTTTAAGACAAAGTGTAATCATATAACTTGCCATATAAAGAGAACTGCTTCCTTGCTTTTGATGTGGCGAAAAAATTGCACTAATATTACTGAGCTTCATGCACTACACACAATCACCTTTACTTAATACCTAGACCGAATTTGGTGTAGAAGAGGCAGTATTTTTGAAACACTATTCACTTTTTACAAACAACACCCAGACGACATCCTGGGAAGTCTAGAAGGCACCAACGTAGCCTAATATTTTGTTCTCTGCGATATACTTTAGCATTTTGCTGTTTTTAGAAAAATACAGTAAACGAGCACAATATTTTATTTTCAAAACACATTTAGGACGGTTGGCAAAATGGCTGGGATGTTTGATGCGTAATTGCCTCAGTGCCAGCATTTATTTTTCCGAAGCTCAAGCTATCACCTCTATGTTACTGCCTCCCTCACATACAATGCCTGCATAGGAAAGAAAAAGAAAGGCAGGTCCGACAAAGTTCACAAGGCAAGATATTTTCATGTTGGATAAATTCATTACCATAAACAGTAGCAAAACAACATTCATTTTGAGTAGTCAAAGACACAAGCTATATACCAGCATAGTAAGAGCCAAGCACGAACTTTTCATTTGAACATGTGTGGTGATAGACGGGAAACACTTATTGCAAGACTGATCTGTCTGTAATTAACTAAATGAAGTGCAATGCACTGTTCAATCCAACACCACATAGGCATCTTTGCTACAGCAAAGCCATGTGTCATTGATTCATGCACTAGATGGGACAATGCAAATGTAACAAAAAAGATGAAAAAAGAGAACAAGGAAAAATAAAGAACAAAAGGGGGGATGCAAAGTAGGAGCAGTGTAGCACTACTTTTACTTTGCATTCCCTTTTCTTTCTTCTTTTTTCTTCTTTTCTATCATTTATCTTTTTTTTTGCTTCCCTTACCCCCAACCTCCGAGAGAACACTTTGTATCAGCGCAACCTAACTTGAAAAGAAACAAGGGCTGCACTCTTCTGCCTTATAGTTTTTTTTCAGACAAACATTTCCAACAGGCACACACGCCTACACCAAAAGATGATGTCATTACTGACGCCATTTAAAATAACATGCCAAGGATGACAAGGTGACTTCTAAAAAAGGTCCTTTTATCGCAACATCGGCCAGCCTGTCTGAAGCACTTCTACTGTTCACCCTGATTACCCCACAAGATGTTTCCATCTGTCGACTCGCATCTTCATTTTGGATAACACTAAGACGAGCTTACATTGATGAATACGCACGAACTTATTTTTTAACTGACGCAGCAAAACTAGCTATGGGTGCCCAAAAAGTAGCTAGAAACAATACCTTTACCTCTTTGAGTCTTTTGGAAGTGTTCAGCCCTTCAGGGCTCACCTTACAACACTTTTTTAAATACATGTTTGTGTGGCCACTGTTCTTGCTCCTGGCACAGTGAGGAGGAGCACATGGCAAGAGACAAGAAAGAAGCATAGCGAAAAAAAGCGAAATAAGCGAGGACCTCTTTTGTGTCGTACAATGTGTGTAACATTACTATTGCGACAACATATAGTCAAATTATCACGGCTATGCATCCATTGCAGAGTCATACACAGCTGCAACACCACGACTATATTTCAACCCTGTGTTGGTTTAGGATTCCTTTATAGTGGCAAGCTAATGATATCTGCATTTGTTTGGCACATACTAAGATGCAGTTAAATGTGATATGGTAATCTCATTTAGAATGTACGTCATGTGGCTTCATTATATATGTGGCCATAAGTAACTCTGGTTGCAAAGCAATATGGCAGAGTCTAAACAGACGTCACCAACCACTCCAATCTGAACTTGCCTTTGCTACTTGCCCATTATCATCCCAGCAAAAAATGAATAATTGAATCTGCTACAGATAAGTGCTAGGTTATGCTAAGGACCAAGTATGAAGGGTGTTTTGTCACTATTGAGATCAGTTATTTGTTCAAAAACACTTGCTGTCAAACACAAATACATTGCTGTCGAAGCATCAAGACTCAAATATAAAGCAAAAAGAAGTGTCTCTTCAAAAATTACAGGCCACAAGGCAAGAGAAATATTTTATATACTTGGGATGTAAGGCACGTACAAAAGGTGCTGCCATATTATACTTTTTCTTGTGTTGAAACCTGCTTGCTTTACTCACCCAACACATCTGTAAAGATGCCGTGAAAACACCAAGGAGCTGATGCAGCAAGGTTGAACACATGTCCAGGGATTCCACCATTTCTAAGCAGCCCTACAGCCTCCACAGTCCTGCAACCATTTGTAAGATATAGTTCTACCCAAAGTTCTTGGTTTACAGACACACATGCAAGACGCATAACCACTCTATAGGAAGTTTGCATGATAATGCGCTGGGTAGCAAAACAGATGCCAATATCATGTATCCCGGCCTGCCGCTTCTTTCTTTCCGTTCTTAATTAATCAATCCATGGTTAATAAATGTTCCCCCAATGTGAAGTGTACTGGCAGGCCGGTGAAGAATTGCAATGTATTTCGAACACAGTCCAATTCATGGCAAGTAAGCATGCAATAGCGTTTTGTCAGCTCTTCGAGAAAAGAGCATGAAGTTTAGCTAAAACCCATGTTTTTTCTAAACACCATTCAATTTGATATAAAAGTTGTGAGCATTATGTAAACGAACACGGATTCATGTTTAATCAATGATTTCCTATAATGTACTGATATGAATGCAACTAACTGAATATGAAACGATAATTTTTGCTCGAGAATTTAGAGTTATGAACACTATCGCACTTGCCAGCTGCATCTTGTCCAAAACAGCGGCAAGATAGGCTAGTTTCTGTAGGTGAGTAGTAATGAGCAGTGCAAAGTAACAACAAGAAACACCAGTAACGACAGTATGGGGCAAGCACAGACTGCCAACTGTGTAATTTATTACACAAAAGTTTGCCTGAATATCAGTCAGACAACTTGTGCAAATGAAGGTCAAGTTGGGCATGAACAAGTTACGAAATCACCAATGCCTGCTTTCGCTAAGAGGATTCTCATTCACATAAAGTATGCAGCGATAGGCCCCTACCGAAGTCACAGCATGATGTCACTGGCACATGTAAAAGGTGAGGCTGGAAAAACACTCCCGCTGGTGGCTCAGCCCGGTACAGTCGTGCGATGTTTGGGGCAAGTTTTAATTTTTCAAAATTTACACTTCACGTTACAATGTCGACATTAGCTGTAGTATGTGTCAGCAAACATCCAGCTGTGTGGTAAACTGTGTGGTAAAATATTTGCCACGCTGTCTGTTTATCTTGATGAAGTGAACACACGTAGTGGCCTGTGCGAGCAACAGCGGCATAGTCTTCAAAAATGTGCACTGTTGATTGCGGCATGTAGTGTGCATTGAAAGGTATTGAGAATATCGGTTCAACTGAAAATACTGTGTGTGGTGTGTGCAGTGTAAATAACAATGTGTCTTGTTTGCGAAGACGTTAGCACTCATGGCAGGGACTGGTCAATGAAAAAACTTGATTCGACATTTTAGTCAAGGTAAATATGCACTTGACGCGACCATCTGCGAGTTGGTACATCTCGGTGTTTGCGCTGTGTGAAGAAAAAAATTGCAAGGTCACCGGGCTGGAAGATACCATTTGCTGAAGCTGCATGTATAAATCGCCCCGACGAGTACGCGAGCTCAATAAAGGTATAACTCGTTTTATCGAAGGCCTCATATTTTTTCATGTAATAAGCAGAAATTCCGCTTTCACATATACTCAGTACCTTTACCGCTCGATATTCATGAAGTGACAATGCAAACAACAAGTTTGTTTGTTAGGTCCTAAAGGAGCAATGTAAATATGTAAATAAGTTGTAGGTGTCAGATGCAGCGATGTAACTGCACAAAAGATTACGTATATATTAGGCTACAGGTTTAGAATCGCATACATCTCAGTGGTCTATCAGGAACGTCACAAACAACTTCCTTGCCAACCAGCCCCTGCACAGAGGGAGGGAATGGTTGGCACGGTGCTCGAAGGGACGTCACACTATTTGCAAACATAGAGAGGTTTCTTACTTAGGCAACATTTTGCACAATATATTTTTTAGATGCAAGACTGTACTCATCCACATCGATCATACTGATGTCTTTTGTTGTTACTTTGTGCTGTGAGTTACTAGGCATTTAGTCACCATGATCTTTAAAAGGTAATTTCAGGGTTCTCTCTCATATTGCTGACAACTGTGTTGTTGCATAAATTGGGCAAAAAAGCAACACAGAAAGGTTGTCACAATACATACACCAACATGGGTATTCTCCTGCAAACAAAAGTCGGAACAGGTCCTGTCATTACCCGTCTTCCTTCTCTCTTTGCCTTGTTTGAGCTGAAACAGCCAAACACCTGATGAGTTAGATGAGAAATATTAACGCATCAAAACTATAAGTGCTTGCATCAGCAACTACACAACAGCGTGATAACCGCACCCCTGCCACACAGCAGCGAAACATATTTTGAACATGCTGCAGTGTATTATTTTATAAAAAGCAATTCTGGCAGATTACAAAATCTCACATTGTGCATGCAAGTTTTCTTCAAAGTCAGGCGCACAATGTAGGTGCTGGCCGGTACATTATTAGTTACAAGCAAAGGCGTCCTGCAGGTACACATGCAGATTGCACGAACGCCTCTCTCTCTCTCTGCACTAGACACACACAGTATATCTTTCAACAAGCACACGCCACTGTTTAGGGGCATAATAACGCTCTACCGTGAACGTATGCTAATCAACCCACTTAGGCGGTTGGCTAGGTGAATTGAGCCAAGTTACAAATTATATCGCCCGCGAACGTAAACAAAATGCTGCTTTGCATCAAATGGCACTGCAGGCTTCGTTTAATCAACAACGTAGCAAGCGCCGTGTGCGTCTTCCTCACTACATTGCACATATGAAAAAATCGATCACCATACACATGCATGTTGCCGCAGTTGTCTCGAATGAGCTCCAGTAAGGCCGTGCCGATGCGCCATGGCTCTGCTTGCGTTAGCGTTGTCAAAGCGAATCGGCAACCGCACTCGCAAAGGCGCGTAAGGTTGCCGTTTCACGACGCCTCTTTCGAGTGCAGCAACACACACTTGCACTGAGTGGCATACTTGGTCTACATAAAAAAGTGTCCCCCTTACCTCTAGTTTCTTTCACACTGTCCTGAGGGAAGCGACCACAGGCGTCAGTCGTCACCTCGGAAACCTTCGAGCGCCCGCCCAACCCGCCGATTCCAAGGACGACTCGCACTTGATTCGCACTCGAACAACCGCGAGAATAGGGCGCAAACTTAGCACATCGCACGAGTGAGGAACGGCGCTTCCTTGCGTAAATTTAACATTTCGTGCTCTCGTGTGTAGCAGCGCGAACACATGAGAGACGCACCCAAACGGCATGCCCATAGAAACAATGAAGACAAACAACATGTGGCTTTAGCTGTGAATGGATTTGACTTGGATATCTGTGTGAGGAAAATAAAAAAAAACATCTGTCGCTGTAATAAACTGAAAAAAATGCATGTTATCTGGCAAAATAACTTTAAAAGTGATAAACGGTTATTCAAAAAACAAGTTACAACTTTGAATATTTTCGCAGGTCTTTGTTTTGTTTTTGTTCTAGCAGACGACAGCCTCTTACTGCTTCTACGACAGACGTAGTGCGGTTTCACGTTCGGTGCGTGTCGCCGACGCAAAGCTCTACAGTAGTGATATCAGAGTTATCAATTCTCAATGAATCATAGGATGGCTACAAAGCAGTAACATTTTTATATAGTGCAGTATGCAATCTTTCAAGGTATGACATTTCTTTGCCCTGAAGCAAATCGAAGCAAGCCGGCCGGCGCAATCAGCTGATGTCGCCACTACGCGAGGCATAGTCGTGCGCAATAGCGTCGCGCCCCGCGCTCGATTTGTCACCAAGCGATAGAGCTACTAAGTGGAATACAGCTAGATGCAGGGATTAATGGCGTATCACTCTAATTCCCTGTGGTGGCCGACTCAATCGCAAGAGAGCCCCGGGAAACAACCTTCAACTGCTTAAGCTTGTTAGTGGGTGTAAAAATACTTGTTTTCATCCGCGGCGGGGCAGCAATCTATAGTTGAAAGAAATGCGAAAAGCATGTGACGTATATACAATCCCAAAACATATGCACACCACAACAGATACGATCGTATATCGTACATAAATATGCCAAGACATATTGTGTAAAAAGCAAATTTATATACATAACTTAAACTCGCGTGCACCCTTCAGCGCGATTAGCTTAGCAAGCTAACGCACCCAGTTCACGTACGCGAGCACAACTGGCGGCGCAGGTTCGAGTCACGCGAAGTTTAATTTTTGTTATGTTTTTTTTTTCAACGTTTTTATTGTACAGCTATCTTTTCTAATGCCTTAGGTTCTAAAACAAAATAAAAGCAATATTTCGTTCAAGTACGTATGTGGGACTGTGTTTTTTGCGCAACAGTTATTAGTATTTTTATTTTCATTATTAATTTTTTTTATTCATTTCATAATTTAACAAAATTAAGGACTAAGGAGAACATTGGGTCTGCTTGATTGTGAAGGGACTCGAGAAGTGAGAAAACTCAAACTAAAAAATTTATTTGAGAAAAAAATTGAGCATTTCACAGCCGGACCAGTTTCTTCAAGGGTAGGCCCTTGGTATGCGCGAGACTTGCTACATGACTCATCTCAAGCTGTGGCAGTTGAGGGAAGGCATTATCACCGAGAAGCAGTTCCAAAATATATTTTGGTTGATGTTTTTTGATTCCTCCAAAATAAGGGATGCACCATTGTGATCGAGCCAAACCAAGAATTGCGGGCACGAAGTCGTGAGACAGAAAATGAATAATGTTGATTGTTTGAAAAATTGCCCTTAATAAAAGGAACAGTTATGGAGTGCTACGTAGCTTAACTCGCAGTAGGAATTTTATATATACATATAGATAGTTTAAAATGGACAATGTTGCACACACAGACATTGGTTAAATTTCTTTGCAGCACAGTAGAAGCATCTATGTAGAACTGAAGCATCAAGAGAAGCTCATGCGTCCTCATTTTATTGCGCTTTACATAGCTTGTATGCGTCCATGCAGCCATGATATGATATATTTTAAAGCATTTGTTTAACCTATAATCTTCTTATTCATTAAAGCTGGCCCATAAGTTGTGTCTTATGTAGCACTACAATTGAAGCGTAATCTGCATGGTGATCTGAAACAATGCTTTTGAAAATCTCAAAACGACCCAGCTCTATACACGACTATCCGTGCATCAATGATAAGCACCATTATGTGTTTGTACATATCAGTTGGCTCTCATACTTAATTATTTTTCTGACCACTCCCTCTGCCCCTACCTCGTTTCTGTCGTGAAGCTGTGGCAAGTTGTGTATAGCTGTTTTTATATTGTAGGAGCACATACTATCAATAAAAAATTATTTTTAGGCTACATGCAATTAGTTTTCATAGATTTTCATTTCTTATGTCGGTGCTCAGGAGAGCTAAGCTCATAGTCGATATTTTAAAATGACATTTCTCGTTGCCAATGTTAATGAGAACAATTTCGTTATTATTGACAAGTTCATTCACATTGAATTTAGTTCTCATTATTATTGTTTCTACCAAAAAACGAGCCCTTGAAGTTATGCTTTTTTGCTTGATTTGTTTTCGTGTGACAGCATGCAAGTAAAATGACAGTTATTGTCATTCTTTGTGAATGACACAATTTTCATGTGACAGACTTTAGCACCTTGTCATCTGCAGAAGTTGTATTCATTCTGGAAAAGGGCGAACAGCGGTGACTGACAACACAGACTAGCCTGCGTTATTCTTTTGTACTATATATGTCACTGTGCATTCATTCAAAACTTTAGAGAGCTCGGATTTCCTGCTGAAATTGTGACAACAACTGTAAAGTTTCCACATTTTTGCAACAATCCACATGCCTTTCATACACTATTGCACATTTTCGTAAGCACCTTACAAAATCTGTATATTGCCGTAAGACCTTACATTCTGCATTTTCCTTATGAAAGCTTCTGTACTCTCCATACACTTTCCTTATCCTTCCATATCTTCCATCATGAACTCTCCGTATGCTCCATAAGTTTCCTTATCTTTCCTTATCCTTCCATATACTCCATTAAAAGCTTTCCATATATGCCATCCATTTTCCTTATCTTTCCGTATACTCCATTAAAAGCTTTCCGTATACGCCATACAATTTCCTAATCCTTCCTTATACTCCATAGGAAGCGTTCCGTAAATGCCATACAACGTCCGTATATTTCAATAAAACTCCATATTTTTTTCGTATGTAGCATAAGGAAATGTTACGGAGTCCATATATTTTCCGTAAGATTTCATACGGAACGTTTCAGTAGGGCATAAATATGTTGGCATAATTAGGTGCCATTTTGGTGCCCATATAGCGGTCCCGCTGATTTGTCGAAAATGCTCTTGGATAAACTCGAATGAATTTAATTCGAGGACCATCCTCGTCAAAGTTGCAATGGGAGAAAAATCTGGGGTGTTAGATTGTCTGTGGCTTATTTACATGTTTTGTAACGCAGCTGTGCTGTCATCATGAGGAATATTTGTATATAATGAAGAGACATCAAGAGTAATCAAATACGAGTTTTTAGGCACACACAGACCTGCAATGTCTCGAAGAAAATGTGTGGTGTCTTTTATGTACGACGCGAGAGTGCATGGAATGTGGCTTATTAATTTGTTCACGTACCCTGATATGGGTTCAGTTATTGTACCGATGCCTGATATGATTGGTCGACCTGGGTTACCGGGTTTATGAATTTTGGGGAGGATGTAGAAGCGACCTGGACGAGGGTATGCTGCTCGCATCAGTTTGTGGTCAGTGTTGGTTATCTTTTCTGCATCCAACAGTTTCTTTAGTTCTGTTGATACGATACGTTTGTATTCGTCTGTCGGATCACCTGGGAGGCGTTGGTAAAATCTTGAGTCGTCTAGTTCGCGGTATGCTTCTTGTAAGTAGTTGGTTCTATTAAGGACTACAATTGCTCCTCCTTTGTCAGCGGGTTTTATTGTTATGTCTGTCCTAGATGCCAAATTTTTCATACTTATTTTTTCAGAGTTTGTCAAGTTTTCTCGGTTTCCTTTCTGTCTGTGGTATTCGTGTACTATATCTTTCTGTACTGTGGTGATTTAAAGGTCCAATTATTTGTCTCGATTACTGTTCAGTGTCCAATCATTTGATTTACGACGGTGAATTGTTTCGTGGTTAGAAGGCCTGTCCAAGAAATTTTCGCGCAACCTCAAGCTTCGAGCGAAGTTTTCGAAATCTCGGAGCAAGTGGAATTCATCGAAAAGTTTTGTGGTCGGGCAGAAGCTTAGTCCCTTAGATAGCAGTTTTTCTTCGTCAGGTGACAAGCTCGTGTCCGATAAGTTTACAACCACAGTGTCACAGGGTGTGTTCCTAGATGGGTGCTCATTTGTACCATTAGTGGTTTCCTGGGTGGCGGTGTTGTAGTGATAAGGAACTATATCAGGGAACGCGGGTTGGGGCACATGGTCTCTTTCGAGTTTATGAATTTTTGTGGCCATGATGGCTTGGTATTTTATTCTGTTCTAATTTTGTTAATCGGGTGATTTATTCGTTCGATAAAGTGTTGTGGCGGATATGGTGTTGGTCATAGCGACCAGTTTCTTTACCTGCTTATCACTGTGATTAAGAGCGATTTCTGTTAATATAAGAGATGCCTCAAGAAGGACGTTTTTCCTTGTTATTTGGTCGTGTTCATCTAGATTTGTAGCGGCTGGTGTGAGGGAGAGTGTCATACCCTTGGGGGCTACTTTAGCACGAAGGTACACTTGCAATGTTGATTTATGCATTTCATGTTTAATTCGTTTGTCAGCAAGTTTTCGTACTTTAAGGAAAGTAGCACTGCAACTGGGAAGCGATGAGCTGGACTTACACTTCTGAAGTCAATCTTGTTTTGGGGGCGGGGATGGCACTGATGAGGTGCACAGACTGTGGTTGTATTCGGGAGGCTTTCGTCGTTGTAGGGAGGATTTCGGCGTTGGGCTCCCAACGAACGTGTTCGTAGGCAGTTCCGGGGTCCGCAATAGGGGGACGCGGTTTTGTAGTTCGGCAGGCTTCCCTTTGAGGAGTGGTGTAGTGGTGCTGTCGTGTAGTGCTTTTAGTGTCGACATCCGCAATGGAGGGACGCGTGTTGGCTGTTCAGCAGACTTTCCCCCTAGTAGTGGTGCGCTGTTGATGATGGTGAGGGGGTGCATGTGGCTCGTGGGAGTAACAGTTTCGCTGATCGTCGGGAACTCATCTGTGATGTTGGGTGGGTGTGGGGCTCCTGGTGTATGTCGACTTGCAGATTTCTTTTTGTTAGTGTCTTCTTGTGTTGAACGTATATTGACGGGAGCTGCTGGTTGAGTCGACCACCCCGTGGTAGTTTCGAAGTCTCCGCGATTGAGTGCACTCCTGAGGGTTTCAGCAATCAAAGCGACACCCACAAAACTTGAATGAAGTCCATCCGCAGCAAGAAAGCGTCTTGGTGGCAACTGCTCGAATTGGTAGTCAATGTCTGACAACCCCTGGGTTTTCGGCAGTAAACCTTGACTGTCTCGTTGAATTGACGAGCATCCCGGTTGAAGCGGTGCACGAATTGTTCGTTCGATCGTTCTAGGTGTAGGTTGAGGTAACCGGGCAGCACGCATGAAACAACGAGCCTTTCAAGTTCCTGGCGTGTCCGAAGTGTATTGTTCACTAGGCGGCGAAGGCGGCGTAGCGATTCCTCTAATCCGTACGACGCCAGCTCGCTCGCACCAACGTGAAAAACGAGCGTGGTCACAGATCGTGGTATGCCGGCAAGCTCTTTTTCGATGTCGAATGTGGAGGCTCCGCGAATGGAATTGATCGCAGGTGTCGTCTTCGCATGCGGGTTGAAATGTCGATGTAAATACCTTGTTTGCGAGTTTCCGATGATGGCTGATGTTGGTACATGTTTAGGGAACTTCCGTGAGACATGCTCGACTGTAGGTGTGCCTGTGGCCGGGTTTGTGTAGGCAGGCATGGTGGTTGAGTGGCCGTAGCATATAGTCCAGTAGATCCTCCGTGAGAGGTAACAACGTGGTTTATTTCGACGTTTCGGCCTAGAGTCTGGCCTTCATCAGGTTTAAAGGTACAGTTTGGTGGTGCTCAGCTTTATACAATCTCAAATCAGAGGGCAAGAAAAGAGGGAAAAAGTCAGAAAAAAGAAAAAAAGAAAAAGAAAAGAAAAGAAAAAAGAAGAAAAAAAAGAAAAAAGAAGAGAAAAATAGTATACCACAGACTCTCTTTGGGCGCCCGTTCCCCTTCCACTCTTCCTTCCACATCCCCCTTCATCTCTCTCTCCTTTCTCCCCTTCACCTTTCTGATGTCAGCGGTCTGTGTATGCCTCCTTTCACTAACCCATTCCTCCCGACCAGAAGGCGCCTCCTGGCACTGGCGGTTCGGTGTGGGGCAAAAAAGAGCTTTTTTAGGAAGTTCTAAGCCTTTAACTACTCGGAGTCCTGTCAACAATTCGTCGTAGAAAGAGGGGTTCTGCGTATTGTGGCAGAGGCTGGTAACCGGGCATTTTAGGAAAATCTAAGCCTTTAACTACTCGGCGCCCCATCAACATTTCGTCGTTTCGAAGTAAACTCAAAATAGACCATGCGCCTCAACCCGCGTTCCCTGATATAGTTCCTTGTCACTACAACACCACCACCCAGAAAACCACTAATGGTACAAACGAGCACCCATCTAGGAACACACCCTGTGACACTGTGGTTGTAAACTTATCGGACACGAGCTTGTCACCTCACGAAGAAAAACTGCTATCTAAGGGTCTGATCTGGCCGACCACAAAGTTTTTCGATTAATTCCACTTGCTCGAAGACCTCGACAACTTCACTCAAAGCTTAAAGCTGCGCGAATATTTCTTGCACAGGCCTTCTAACCACGAAACAATTCACCGTCGTAAATCAAATGATTGGACACCGAACAGTAATCGAGACAAGTGCTTGCATCTTTATATCACCGCAGTACAGAAAGATATAGTACACGAATGCCACAGAAAGAAAGGAAACCGAGAAAACTTGACAAAATCTGAAAAATTAATGATGATAGATGGTAGCGCAGACAACGAACACGGACAAGAGAAGGCACATAGACACAACACATAGACACAACACAGCGCTTCTCTTGTCCGTGTTCGTTGTCTGCGCTACCATCTATCATCATGCAACCATACCAACAAGCCCAAGTCGCCACCCTCACTGAAAAATTAAGTATGAAAAATTTGGCATCTAAGACAGACATAACAATAAAACGCGCTGACAAAGGAGGAGCAATAGCAGTCCCTAATACAACCAACTACTTACAAGAAGCACACCGCCAACTAGACGACTCAAGATTTTACGAACGCCTCCCAGGTGATCCGACAGACGAATACAAACGTATCATATCAACAGAACTAAAGAAACTGTTGGATGCAGACAAGATAACCAACACTGACCACAAACTGATGCGAGCAGCACACCCTCATGCAGGTCGCTTCTACATCCTCCCCGAAATTCATAAACCCGGTAACCCAGTTCGACCAATCATACGAGGCATCGGTACAATAACTGAACCCATATCAGGGTACGTGGACAAACTATTAAGTCACATTCCATGCACCCTCGCGTCGTATATAAAAGACACCACACATTTTCTTCGAGACATTGCAGGTCTGTGTGTGCCGAAAAACTCGTACTTGGTTAATCTTGATGTCTCTTCATTATATACAAATATTCTTCACGATGACGACATAGCTGCATTACCAAACATGTACACAAACCATAGACAATCTAACAGCCCAGACTTCTCTGCCATTGTTACTTTGACGAGGATGGTCCTCGAAATAAATTAGTTCGAGTTTAACCAAGAGTATTTTCGACAAATCAGCGGAACCACTATGGGCACCAAAATGGCACCTAATTATGCCAACGTATTTATGGGAAAGCTAGAGTCTTAATTTCTTGCACAAAGTTACGTGAAAGGAATGTTATACAGAAGATACATAGACGACATCCTTCTTATTTGGACCCACAGCGAGGACGAACTTTTCAGCTTTATCGATACTTACAATGCTGTACTTCCGAACATACACTTCACACACACATACTCGGAAGAAATCGTAAACTTTCTTGATGTTACCATAACGATAGAAGAAGAGAAGCTCTCTACAACCCTATATTGTTAACCAACGGATCGACAATAATACCTTCATTACCAAAGCGATCACCCACGCCACTGTAAAAACAGTATTCCATACAGCCAGGCTCACTTGTTTAAGCGTATCTGCTCTAGAGACGCTGACTTTGACACGAGCTCACAGAGGTTAATACTTATGCTCGAGAAACAAAAATACCCCCCCCCCACATGTAATTAATGACGCTGTTCAACAAGCGAGACAACTAAAGCGTGAAGACTTACTTATAAAGCGACCACCACAAGAAGACCCACAAAGAACAAACCTCTGCTTGACTTACAGCACAAACTTCCCCAATGTAAACAAAATCCTTAATTGACATTACAACAATCTGGAAGAAAGTGAACGTGTGAAACGCGCATTCCCATCCGCTCCAGGCATCGTTTACCGACGACCACGTAACATGAAACACACCCTTGTCCACTCTCAATTTAACACATGACCCCCCAATAATTTATGCCGACCTTGTTTAAAGCCACGATGTCTTGTAAGTAAGGCAATGCGAGAAACACACAAAGCAACCAGCGCACAATCCAAGTTTTCGATTAACATACGAGGAAACCTAACATGCGATTCTTCTAATGTGGTATACCTACTCGATTGTAACGTGTGTGGTATGCAGCACACCGGAAAAACAGAAACAACATTTAGGATTCGCTTCAATAATCACAGAGCCCATGCGAAATCAGCCCCAAGTCTACTTCTATCAAAACATCTCGGTCTTCCCGACCATGCATTCGACATAGTATCAGTAACGCTCTTAGAGATGGGATTTAAATCAAATCGAGAACGTGAACAACGAGAGTCATACCTTATCCACCGATTTAACACCCTCGATAAAGGAATAATTGAGAATCCTGGTACACTTGCAGCAATTAAAGCATTAGAAAACAATAACGGCAATAATGAAAATAGTAACTGAGTTCACGGCACTGCAGCCGCGAAGGGCACTGGACAACCAAAAACAATTCCAAGTGTAACTACTCTTCCTAAGTACAGCAGTCGTCTGTTTTCTGTTTTATTTTACTACCCAATCAATTGTGCCATGCATGACATGCCCAACAGCAACCCTGTGCACAGCCGGGAGGCCGCCACTACAAGCGTAATCTAGAAGCCGGCAAGGAATTCGCATTGCGCCCGCTTACTAGCCTCTGCCGCAATACGGGGCACGGGCCCTCTTTTTACGACGAAACATTCATGGGGTGCCGAGTAGTTAAAGGCTTAGATTTTCCTAAAATGCCCGCTTACCAGCCTCTGCCACAATACGCAGACCCCTCTTTCTACGACGAAGTGTTGACAGGACTCCGAGTAGTTAAAGGCTTAGAACTTCCTAAAAAAGCTCTTTTTTGCCCCAGACCGAACGGCCATTGCCAGGAGGCGCCTTCTGGTCGGGAGGAATGGGTTAGTGAAAGGAGGCATACACAGACCGCTGACATCAGAAAGGTGAAGGGGAGAAAGGGGAGAGAGATGAAGGGGGAAGTGGAAGGAAGAGTGGAAGGGGGGCGCCCGAAAGAAGTCCTTCGTATATTATTTTTCTCTTCTTTTTCTCTTTTTTCTTCTTTTTCTTTTCTTTTCTTTTTTCTATTTTTTTTTCTTTTTTCGTCTTTTTCCCCCTTTGCTTGCCCTCTGATTTGAGATGGTATAAAGCTGAGCACCAACAATCTGTACCTTTAATCTTGATGAAGGCCAGACTCTAGGTCGAAATGTCGAAAAAAACCACGTTGTGACCGCTCACGGAGGATCTACTGGACTATATGCAACACTACGGCCACTCAACCACCATGCCTGCCTATACATACATACATGTATATATATATAGATTTATTTATATATATATATATATATATATATATATATATATATATATATATACTTATATATAAATATATGAGTATTGGGAATTAGCAGCTTACATCACGACATGCGCAGAAAAAGATGTGCACCGAGGCAGCGTTGTCCCACTTACGGTGATAATAAATAGTGGCCTAAATAACTAAATTTTCTTCCTTTAGAATGACGGAACGTTTAGTTATGCACATGCTACCCCTAATCTTTGAATTATAGGCCTCAGCGATTTCTCTTGTGAATTGGTTAGGATGCTTGAAGATCATGGCGGTTTTCTCAAAAAGGGTACGACAACCACAAGAACTGCCGGCTGATAAAGCGTCGGACGTACAATGCGCCAGAGAACTCTTCTGGGGTATTTTACGTCCAACGCTTCCAGTGAAGGAGAAAAGAAACCTGGTACGTAGGCCTTTGTGCTTAATTTTAGTGCAACGCAAAAACGGGAGAAAATGAGAGGGTGCTGGAACTTGGCCAAAGTACTGGTGTCAACCTCCCCTGAATGACTTTGAAAAGGTAGCCACAGCGATCACGGCTCAAGTTGTGCCAACGAGAATTTACGTTCAAGGTGTGTTTCAGAGTGTGTTGATACCATTGTCAAAACGGGAAAGGTACAGGGGAAGGGGGGCAAGGACTCGCTAAGGCCGTTATTGGATTTCTTTTGTGAAAACACACTGCGTGTACTAGTAGCCGACAAAGAAAGATACTTCGCAATTGTGAATTGCAAAGCGTATTAACGAAAGAGTGAGGCAGCATTTAAAAAATTTCAGGTGTGTCAGTGTTAAAGCTACAGAAGTAAAAAACCGAGCGCTCTTTATGTTAGAAAGAATTATTTTGCAACGTTTGTTAACCAGCATGAAGAAGGCGAAAAACCTGGAAATGCAGGTTTTCTTTACGGTGAAATTGCACAAGGAAGACATGCCTTTCTGGGCTATAATCTCAGGAAAAGGTAGCTGGCAGTTTGTTAGACCATTCGCTTTCTTTAAAGAACCTTGCACGCGTGAATAACTTTCTGGGCCATAGTCTCAGAAAAAGAGAGCTGGCAGTTTGTCAGACCATTCGCGTTATTTTTCCAAAGGAACCTTGCACGCGTGAAGAATTTGACCCTTTCCACATACCGAATTCTGATTCTGCGTGCGAGTACCTAACGAATAACTCGTTGAGCCTATGTGGCGCCTTGAGCGTAACATTTCCTTCCGCATAGCCAAGTTAATAAATGCGTAAACGACTGTAGAATGTTCAAAAACGACGAAGGATTTTTTATATAAGGTTGCGGTATTTTTTTACAATCATTTTTTGAACTTTGGTCACTTTACCTGGAGGGTATCTTAGTGTCGTGGCAGGGGGTCTTTATGTACAACCACGGCAGCGTCTGTGTATAGCGCACGAGCAGCCAGCCTTGCTTTGCGGTGCGACAACTTGCGGTCGTTGTGGGTTGTGACGTCGCGTGCACAGAAGCATGCGACCCCTTACAGATGTACAGACCTGCTCTGCACGGCTGACGTTTTGACAGGTTGGCTTGTTTAACCGCAAATTGCTGGTCCTTCAGGGTGCTTTCGTCCTATCAATTTCATAAGAAGAAGCGCGTTGCGACTGATAACACACGGTGCAAAACAACGCACTATTTGTAACTGTTTTGATTCTATGGCCGTCTAGACTTTTTTTTCTTTTATAAAGGTATTGAAGTTATCATATCTTCCTGTAATTGCATGCATGAAAACAGCCACACAGCTTCCATCATTGATGCAGGCACGTTTTATCTGTTGAAATGCGCTTTGTCTTAAGACATAGATTTGATAAAAGCACACCGATGGATCGCAGATCTTCAGTTAAGCAGACACACCTTCGACCCTTCTCACTCGAGCAGAGCATGCCTGTATGCTCTGCTCGAGTGAGCATACAGGCATGCTTACGCGCACAAGGTACGCATGCTCTTGTGTGCGTGACGTCACAGCCCACAACGGCCGCGAGGTGCCACGCCGCAAAGCAAGGGCGGCTGCTCACGCGCTATACACAGACGTGGTCGCGGCTGTACAAAAGTCGAGCGTCTGCAGAGAATCTTGAGTGGCCCTGTCGTAAGAGACTTTGTTTTAGACTACATTGACAGGCACCTGAAGGGTCAACTTAGTAAGTGCTCCAGTGCCGTTTTTCGTTATGATAGATATGTGGAGTTTAACGTCCCAAAACCACCAAATGATTATGAAACACGTCGTAGTGGAGGGCTCCGGCAATTTCGACCACCTGGGGTTCTTTACCGTGCACCCAAATCTGAGCACACGGGCTTACAACACTTCCGCCTCCATCGGAAATGAGGCCGCCGCAGCCGGGAATTGATCCCGCGATTTGCGGGTCAGCAGCCGAGTACCTTTTTGCCCCACAGTACCTTTTTGCTACGAGTACCTTTTTGCCCCGAGCAGCCGAGCTCTTTTTGCCGCACACCGAACCGCCAGTGCCAGGAGGCGCCTTCTGGTCGGGAGGAATGCGTTAGTGAAAGGAAGCATACACAGACCGCTGACATCAGAAAGGTGAAGGGGAGAGAGATGAAGGGCGAAGTAGAAGGAAGAGTGGAAGGGGGGCGCCCAAAGGGAGTCCGCCGTATATTATTTTTCTCTTCTTTTTCTTTTTTTATTCTTTTTCTTTTCTTTTCTTTCATTCTATTTTTTGCTTTTTTTTCTTTTTGCTGTCTTTTTCCTTCTCTCCTTGCCCTCTGATTTGAGATTGTATAAAGCTGAGCACCAACAAACTGTACCTTTACTCCTGATGAAGGCCAGACTCTAGGCCGAAACGTCGAAATAAACCACGTTGTGACCGCTCACGGAGGATCTACTGGACTAAATATATATTTAATAATATATATATATATATATATATATATATATATATATATATATATATATATATATATATATATATATATATATATATATATATATATATATATATATATATATATATATATATATATTGTGAAGAAGAAAGAGCGTCGTTGGCAAGCAACATCGCCACCGCTTGGGTACTGGGTGCTGGGCTTCACTCGCTCGGCTCGTGCTGATCATCGCCGGCATCTGCTTGACCGTTGCTCTTGCACGATCGTGTTTCTTCGTAGGACCACCGTTGCAACAGTCGTCAATAAACCCTTTTTCAATTGGTGGAAGGTGCTGACATTCCCCGTCGCCTGAACCTGGGTGCTGCCATTCGCCGTCGCCTGAACCTGGAGCTGCGCAACCGAACGCTACCTCCCATCATGGCTACCAACAACGCGCAACCTGGCTCTTCCACTCCATCCCCCAGCAACCCCGCCGTTTTTCGTTTGCGAGAGCCCAAGGTCTTTAGCGGAGCTGATGAGACCGACGTGGAAGACTGGTTCGCTAGCTATGAACTGGTGAGCGCAAACAACAAGTGGGATGACGCGGACGAATTGACTTTTGTCATCTTTTACCTCACTGACGTGGCCGAAATGTGGTATAACAACCACAAAAACGACATCACGACGTGGTCCATCTTTAAAACCTTGTTTGCTGACGTTTTTGGCCGACCCGCAGTCCGCAAGTCCAGAGCCGAACAACGCTTGCGGACTCGCGCACAAAAGCCAACGGAATCTTTCACCAGCTACATCGAAGACATTATTGGTCTTTGCAACCGTGTGAACACCACCATGCCCGAGTCGGAGAAGATTCAACACATCCTCAAAGGGATAAATGACGGTGCATATCAGCTGCTCCTGGCCCGTAATCCTGCCACCGTTGCGGAACTTGTCACTTTGTGTCAAAGTTTCAACGAGTTGAACAAGCAGCGCGCCCTGACTCGGCCATTTTCCTCACACGCCGACTCGCTCTCCAGTCTCACTTCTGTTCCCGACCACTCACCAACCCTGCAAGAGATTAAAGACTTTGTGCGTGAAGAAGTAGCTCGGCAACTGTTGTTGATTCCCTTCACGCAGCAGCCGCCGTCCTGTCGTCTGCCCTCACCACTCCGCGACGTTATTGCCGAAGAGGTAGCTCAGGCTGTTCCCGCCGCTGCCCACCAGCAGCATGTGGCCATGCCTGTTGCCCATGCGCCGGCTATGCAGCCCGTGGCCGCGCCTCTCACGTATGCCCAGGTGGTACGTAGCAGACCCCGCCAGCAGCATTTGCCACCCATGTCTTCAGTCGCTCCCCACTCCGCCCCATTTTCGACACCTTGGGCCGCACCACGAGTCAGCAATTCCTGGCGCACTCCTGACAATCGACCAATCTGCTACGCCTGCGGTACTCCAGGACACGTGGCACGATATTGTCGCCGTCGCTTCCAACCACTCCACGACGCTACTTGGCCGTTACCGTATGACCCACAGCCCATGCACATACCTGCTCCCTATCCCTCAACGCAGTATGGATACACTAACTTTCCTGAGTCTCGGTCACACCAGCCTCAAACTCATTCTCCCCGCTCCCCATCTCCTCGCAGGCGATCACTGTCCCCAATGCGTCCTAGACTCGCTTCCTCCAACCGGAAAAACGGAACGCCGCAGTTCCAGAGGCAAGAACTGCGCCGTCGTCGAAATGCTCAAGTCCTCGCACTTCACCAGCTAACGTCGTCGCTATATCTGTCGATGGTGTTTCTACCTTTGCCCTCGTCGACACAGGTGCTGCCGTTTCTGTTATAGCCGCCCAGCTCTGCCGCTCCCTACGCAAAGTGACCACGCCGCTCTCTGGACTATCGCTTCGTACAGCTAGCGCACAACAAGATCGACCTCTTGGCACCTGTACGGCCCGCATATTCATCCAAGGCTCTATGTACGTTGTCGAGTTCATCGTCCTTTCGGTGTGCTCGCATGACGTTATCCTCGGGTGGGACTTTCTGTCAAATCATCATGCCATCATCGACTGCGCACGCGCTGAAGTTCAATTTTCGCACCTGTGTGACGAACCTTTGCACGAACCCCTTGAGCGGTCGCCAAAACTTGTCGTGCGTGAGGACACTGAAATTCCGCCAGCCTCCCTTGCCGTTGTCCCGGTTTGCTGCGATGACTATAACGATGCTACAGTAATGTTTACACCTTCCGACATTTTCATGAGCCGCAGAGCCGTTTCCTTGCCTTTCGCTACACTCGACGTCACTGCGGGCCGAAGCAATATTTTCGTTCACAACCCCCTTTCTGCACCGCTCACGCTACTTGCCGGCGAATGTCTCGGTCGAGTGGAGTACCTCGATTCCTCTTTATTCCTTAGCATGCCAGACGAATTGTGCAGTAGCGCCTCGACCGAACTTCATGCCCTTTCCCCACTGGAGTGCTCATCGAGTGACACCTTCTCGAGTTCCATCGCCGACACCTTAAGTGCCCATGAACGCGCCGAGCTTCTTAATCTCCTCCAGCACTTCGCGAATTCATTCGACGTTTATCAGCCGCAATTGGGTCGGACCTCCGCAGTGCACCACTACATTGACACCGGTTCGCACCAGCCATTGCGTCAAAGACCGTACCGTGTCTCTGCTGCAGAACGTCACGTCATCAACGACCAGGTCGAAGAGATGCTACGCCGTCGCGTTATTCGACCATCGCACAGTCCTTGGGCATCTCCTGTCGTTCTAGTTCGAAAAAAAGATGGATCGATTCGATTTTGCGTCGACTACCGGCGATTAAACAAGGTGACACGGAAAGACGTCTATCCATTACCGCGCATAGACGACGCCCTTGACAGCCTACAAGGAGCCGAATTCTTCTCCTCCTTAGACTTGCGATCTGGATACTGGCAGGTTTCTATGGCAGAAGCTGATCGCCAGAAAACTGCGTTCATTACACCTGATGGCCTGTACGAATTTAACGTAATGCCATTTGGTCTTTGTAATGCTCCTGCCACGTTTGAACGGCTCATGGACAACACACTGCATGGACTGAAGTGGTCTGTGTGTCTATGCTACCTCGACGACATTGTCGTTTTCTCCCGATTTTCCTACGCATCTGCTTCGGCTCCAACTGGTTCTGACGTGTTTAACCAACGCTGGGCTCCAACTGAACCTTAAAAAGTGCCGCTTCGCCGCGCGAGAGCTGTCCATCTTAGGGCACATCGTCTCCAAGCATGGTGTTCGACCCGACCCTGCAAAACTGCGAGCAGTTGCTGAGTTCCCGAAACCTACTACACTGAAAGAATTACGCAGTTTTGTCAGACTATGTTCGTACTTCCGGCGCTTCGTGCGAAATTTTGCATCGATCATGTCACCACTGACCAACCTCCTACGCGGTGATGCAGACCTTTCATCCTGGTCTTCTGACTGCGACGTCGCGTTTGCCACGCTCCGTAGTCTGCTAACATCTCCTCCAATTCTTCGGCATTTCGACCCAACAGCTGCAACGGAAGTTCACACAGACGCTAGTGGGGTTGGTCTAGGCGCCGTCCTCGCCCAACGCAAGCCGGGCTACTCCGAATACGTCGTCGCTTATGCGAGTCGCACACTTACTAAAGCTGAGGCCAATTACAGCGTCACTGAAAAAGAGTGCTTGGCCCTAGTGTGGGCGCTTCGCAAGTTCCGCCCTTATTTGTACGGTCGCCCATTCGACCTGGTAACGGACCACCATGCACTTTGTTGGCTCGCCACATTGAAAGACCCTTCTGGCCGCCTAGCTCGGTGGGCACTGCAAATCCAGGAGTACGACATTCGTGTCATCTATCGCAGCGGACGCAAGCATTCTGACGCCGACGCCCTGTCGCGTTCGCCTTTACCTCCCGACTCGGCCTGCGGAACCACTGGTATCTCCATCGCATCCCTCGACCTCGACTCCTTTACCAGTGAACAACACAAGGACCCGTGGATCGCTTCTCTTTTTAACTGTCTTTCTGGATCGTCAACCACTGCGCTACCACGATCTCTCCGACGTCAAGCTGCTCATTTCGCCATTCGTGATCGGCTACTACACCGACGCAACTACGCCCCCGAAGGTCGTAAGTGGCTCTTGGTTGTCCCGCGCAGCTTGCGATCACAAATCTGCGCCTCCTTTCATGACGATCCCCAATGTGGTCATGCCGGAGTTTTCAAAACTTACGAACGCATCCGCCATCGCTTCTACTGGCGCGGAATGTATAATTTCGTTCGAAAATTCGTTATGGGCTGTCCTAACTGACAACGTCGCGAATCACCACCTTTCCACTCGTCCGGTCTGCTTCAACCGCTTCCGTGCCCTGCCAAACCTTTCGATCGGATCGGAATCGATCTCTATGGCCCTCTACCGACAACATCAGACGAAAATCGGTGGATTTTAGTCGCTGTGGACCATTTAACACGCTACGCTGAGACCGCCGCCCTTCCAAGTGCCACTGCGCGGGACGTAGCATCCTTCATCCTTCATCGCTTCATATTACGACATGGTGCACCTCGAGAACTACTAAGCGATCGAGGTCGAGCCTTCCTATCAGAAGTCGTCACGTCTCTGCTTTCTGAATGCCATGTTGTTCATCGCAAGACGACGGCATACCACCCGCAGACTAACGGGCTCACGGAAAGATTTAACCGCACCCTTGGCGATATGCTCGCCATGTATGTGACATCCGATCATACTAACTGGGATCGCATTCTTCCATTCATTACGTTCGCATATAACACCGCGGCACAGTCTACCACTGAATTTTCACCTTTCTTTCTTCTTTATGGACGCGAACCATCTCACACCATCGATACTCTCCTTCCATACCATCCTGCCGCATCCGAATGCCCATCTGTGTCCGAAGCTGCCCGAAATGCGGAAGAGTGCCGTGAACTCGCACGCACCTTTACGTCTCGAGAACAACAGCGCCAGAAAGAAAACAACGTCGACTCTTCCCAAAGCCCCAGCTATTCCCCGGGATCACTTGTATGGCTGGCTGTTCCTTACCAAACCCCCGGCATTTCCTCAAAACTCGTTCCAAAGTACGAGGGCCCATACCGCGTTTTGGAGCAAACCTCGCCGGTGAATTTTCTCATCGAGCCACTTTCCCCATCTGATGACATGCGCCGGCGTGGACGTGACATCGTCCACGTCGCCCGCCTTAAGCCATATTATAGCCCTCTGCCTCCAGACTCTTAGGTCGCCAGGATGGCTCTTTTTCGGCAGGGGCAAATTGTGAAGAAGAAAGATCGTCGTTGGCAAGCAACATCGCCACCGCTTGGGTACTGGGTGCTGGGCTGCACTCGCTCGGCTCGTGCTGATCATCGCCGGCATCTGCTTGACCGTTGCTCTTGCACGATCGTGTTTCTTTGTAGGACCACCGTCGCAACAGTCGTCAATAAACCCTTTTTCAATATATATATATATATATATATATATATATATATATATATATATATATATATATATATATATTTATTTATTTATTTATTTATATATATATATATATGAGATCTAACAGACAAAAGTGGATGGAGGAAAGGCCGCTGTGATAGCCCGATGGCTAGAGCATCGAACGCGTTATTAGAAGGTCGTAAGTTCGATTCCTGCTCTCCGCTGGTTATTTTTTCACCCACTTTTCTTCTTATTTATATTTCATTTGTTCTAAGAATTTCCCCTATACATTCCTTGGCATTATTGCCTGTTAGATCTCGTTATTTTTGTGTCAAAACACGGAAAAACGAGCCCTTAAGTATACACTTTTTTCCCTTTATATATATATATATATATATATATATATATATATATATATATATATATATATATATATATATATATAGTCACGGGGTCGTGACGTGGCCGAAGACAGGAGGGAGAGTTTCTGTTGTGATTTAACTGTTTATTTGGCCGAAACTGTGCCCGGTAAACGGAAAGTCCGATTACAATAGCCGTCTTGTGCAGATAGCAGTGAACGGAGCCTCGACTGTCGATAGACTACTGACAAACGGCGAAGTGCGTCAGTATTTATACTCTTGCCATCGAATGTTCTAGCGTTATCGCTGGCGGCGACGAGTGTTCTAGAATAATCTGTACTGTTCGCGGAGTGGGCGTAATCTTACCGAAATGATCTACTACAGTCCCAAAGCTTCTTGAAAACTGCAGGCGCGGTTTGTGCCGAGAATTGTGTAGTGGATTGGGGCGATAACAAAGCTTGAGGAATGAAACGTGGCATTGCCCTCCTCTAATGAATATGAACAGCCCCGCCACGGTGGTCTAGTGGCTAAGGTACTCGGCTACTGACCCGCAGGTCGCGTGTTCAATTCCCGGCTGCGGCGGCTGCATTTTCTATCGAGGCGGAAATGTTAGAGGCCCGTGTACTCAGATTTGGGTGCACGTTAAAGAACCCCAGGTGGTCTAAATTTCCGGAGCCCTCTACTACGGCGTCTCTCATAATCAAATGGTTGTTTCGGGACGTTAAACCCCACAAATCAATCACTTAATTAATCTGAACATATTCATCATATTTAAATGAACAATTAATAAATTACTACGAAGCAATAATACAAAAACACGGTTTACGTTCGTTAATGCGCATGAAACGGCTAAAGGTGCGCGACAAGGACGACTTCAGGTCGCGATCGGCGTCGTTGAGAGTTCGTGATACCGTCAGGGACAACCTCGTAATCAAATGGGCCGAGACGTCGAACCACCCTGTACGGTCCGAAGTAGTGTCGCAGAGGCTTTTCACTGAGTCTACTTTGGCGTATCGGCGCCCACACCCGAAAACGTTCTCCAGGCCAAGAAGCGTGGTCGAAGATTGTAACGTCGGCTGTCGGTCGTCTGTTGATTCTTGATACGGAGACGCGCGAGTTGTCGAACTTCTTCGGCGAATGAAAATACTCACTCACATCGAGGTTTTCTTCGTCAGTGACGTTGGGTAACATGGCATCGAGCGTCGTGGCCGGGCTCCTTCTGTAGACCTATTTGTATGGAGATATCTGCGTCGTCTCCTGCGCCGCCGTGTTGTATGCGAAGGTCACGTACAGAAGAATGGTGTCCCACGTCTTGTGTTCGACATCGACGTACATTCCCAGCATGTCAGCGATCATCTTGTTTAGCCGCTTGGTGAGGCCGGTGGTCTGGGGTTGTACGCTGTCGTCTGGCGGTGGTTTGTCTGGCTGTATGCATAGATTGCTTGAGTCAGGTCAGCAGTAAATGCCGTTCCTCTGTCGGTGATGAGGACCTTCCGGGGCATTGTCACGTAGGACGATATTTTCGACGAAGTACTTAGCTAACTCGAATGCACTGGCTTTGGGCAGGGCTTTCGTCTCGGCGTGGCGGGTGAGGTAGTTGGTAGCTGCCACGATCCACTTGTTTGCGAAAGACGGCGTCGGATACGGCCCTAGTAGATTCATACCAATCTGCTTGATTGGTCGGTGGTCGACGAGGGTGTTCAAATGGCTGCAGAAGTCCCGCTGGCCTTGTCGGTGGTGACTTGCGTCGCTGACAATCCCGGCATGTCCTCACATAACCAGTGACGTCGGTGGTAAGACGTGGCCAGTAGCACTTTTCTTGTATCCTCGCGAGCGTGCGTGAAACACCGAGGTACCTTGCCGTCGGATCGTAGTGCAGGGCCTGCAGGAGTTCTGGTCGCAGAGCTGAAGGCACCACAAGGAGGTACTTGGCTCGGTGCGGTGAGAAGTTTTTCGTTTCGAGAAGACCGTTTCGCAGGAAGAACGACGCCAGTGCGCCCTTGAATGCCTTCGTGACTTCGGCGGCCCTGCCTTTGAGGTATTCTATTAGGGCCTTCAGTTCCAGGTTGGCCCGCTGTCGTTCAGCGAAGTCACCGGAAGTTATCGTTTCCAAGAAGTAGTCGTCATCCGGGTCGTCGGGCGGTGGTTGGTCGACAGGCACACGAGAGAGGCAGTCGGTGTCGCAGTGTTTTTTGCCGGACTTGTAAACGACGGTAATGTCATAGTTTTGAAGTCTCAGGCTGCACCGTGCGAGGTGACCTTAAGGGTCTTTCAAGATAGCTAGCCCACACAAGGCGTGGTGGTCATTCACAACTTCGAAGGGCCTGCTGTAGAGGTAGGGCAAAATTTCGACGTAGCCCAGATAATGGCGAGGCACTCCTTTTCTGTTGTGGAATCAGCTGGCGTAACAAATTACCCTTTAAAGTCCGTCAACCCTCTGCACAAGAACGGCCCTGAAACCTACGCTCCACCAGATGTAAGCACCTCTACCAGATGTCACGACCCTTGACATCTGGTTGATGTGCCTCTTCGTTCATTTACCGGACGCCCCCGTCAAGCCGTGAACCCAGCCCACGTCGCGTAGAAGACACCGACGCCAACCATATGCAGTAAACCAGCGGCTGACAGCAAGGTCTACCACCACAGTACGGGCTTCTACAAGACAAGGCGAGTAAGACCAAGGCCAAGACCGCGACTGCAGCGACAATGACAACCGCAGCGTCCCAGCCTAAGATTGCATGCATCAACCCAGGAATCCACCAATTTTCTAGGGGTCATCGTTCGAAGACCCTGAGACCTGGCTTGAAAGATACGACTGCGTGGCCGCCCTCAACCACTTGGACAATGACGAAAAGCTCCGTCGTGTGTTCTTCTATTTGGAAGACACCTCAAGGACCTGGCTCGAGAATCGGAAGTCCATGCTCCAAACGTGGGATGTTTTCTGAGACGCATTTCTGCAAACATTCACGAGCGTCGCTCGCAAAGTGAGGGCCGCTGCTTTACTAAAGACCCGGGTTCAGTTGCCAAATGAAAATGTTGCCATTTTTACAGAAGAGATGACCCGCCTATTCCGTCACACTGACCCGGACATACTTGAGGAGAAGAAAGTTCGTTTCCTCATGCGAGGGGTCAAACAGGAGCTCTTCGCGGGGCTAATGAGGAATCCGACGAACTACGGAAGATCCTCCTACGACGACGATGCCGCGACGGAGCTTTCCGGACACCACGCCAACTAGGCAAAGTCTTGACGACGAAACCTCACTCGCTGAAGGTGACCTGACGAGGCTACATAGAAGCAGCGGAAGAAGTCGACAAAGCCGTGACCTGACGCCACGGCCTAACTGCAACGCGAGACGGCGAATTAGCGACCTCAACGTTCTTATCGCCGGCCACAGTGTGACCGCTGTCGTCGATACTGGAGCCGCCAATTCGTCATTAGTGGGTCGTTCACCACGAAGTTGAAGAAGGTTCCCAGGCAGCACAGAAGGTTGGCCCAATATTGGGGATAGATCGGCATTGCCTGGCCCATTAACGGCCCAGTTTTCACAACGTACCGCCAAGATTGGCTATGCCAGCCAAATAGAACGGCGACGTTGGACCAGCGTTGACAACGTACCCCCAATATTGGTTCTGCCAGCCGAATAGAACGGCTATGTTGGACCAGCATTAACAACATTCCGCCAATGATGGCTGTGCCAGTCTATTAGATTTGTTATATTGGGCCAGCTTTCAGAACTTTCCGCCCATATAGGCTGTGCCGGCCTATTAGAACGGACACATCGGGCCAGGTTGTACAAGTAGCAGCCAATATGGGCGGAGCCATTCAATAAGACCGGCATTATTGGCCCGCCCTTTGAACGTTATTGCCGGCGTCAGCTGAAAAGTCAACATCACGATGTCATAATATTAGAATATGAGCCAATTTCTGCGTGTGCTGCTTTTTGGCGCTGTTCTGGCCCCAATTCACGTGCCGATTTTTCAAGTTAGAGAGAGCTCGAGTAATATATGTGCCAGGCACAATATTAGAACTATCTTTTCGTCATTAAACCATGCCCTGCCGCGGCGGTCTAGTGGCTAAGGTACTCGGCTGCTGACCCACAGGTCGCGGGTTCGAATCCCGGCTGCAGCGGCTGCATTTCCGGTGGAGGCGGAAATGTTGTAGGCCCGTGTGCTCAGATTTGGGTGCACGTTAAAGAACCCCAGGTGGTCGAAATTTCCGGAGCCCTCCACTACGGCCTCTCTCATAATCATATGGTGGTTTTGGGACGTTAAACCCCACATATCAATCAATCAATCATTAAACCATGCACAGCTCGTTGAAATGCATAATCGTTGGTTGAAGTTGTGCAAGGTAGACTTTTTAAGTGAGAAAAAATTACCGATCAAGTTTCTCTGTCAGACGTGACGTCCGATGCGGTGCTATTCGTACGTATAACGAAGCTGCTGTGGATACCGCTGTCTTACGCGTGCATGTAGACGTCGAATATCTAACGCAAATCTTATCGTATCATGTGTCGGGCTAGCTATCTACGCGACCTATTCGAATCTGTTTTGCGTTCACAGCACAGTACGGTTAACGGCACTTGCTGCTGCTTGACGTGTGGGAAGAGCGGGGGTCGTCAGTTGCGTTATGGTGACTGAATCATACAACATATGCAGTTGCCGTGATCTAACACACAGACGCGCGTGCGCACGCACGCACGCGCTATATTCATGCAACGACCACACGAATTCCCAACAACATCGCAGCGAACGGTTGGTAAGGTGTTGCGGAGTGTGTGGGCGTCGTAGGGCACCCTGTCGGAGCCCAGCTCGTTGCGAAGGCGAATTTCGGCGTGGAACGCATCTTTTTTATGTACTTTTTTACGTGTGCCCAAAACGGTAGGCTGCGCGATATGAGAAGTACGACCCACAAAAAAAGAAGAAACGTGAATGCCTAGGGCAAATCGCTAATAACAAAAAAAAGACACGCACGCTCACGCCACTGCAGTGGCGTGAGCGTGCGTGTTTTTTTTTGTTATTAACGAAGCACATGTGCTTCCATAAAACATGACAGCCAAGAATGATGAAGTATTCATTTACATACAAATTACTATGAGTTGCTGAAACTCACGCAAACGAACATAATTTTCTTCCTTGGATATTGATCGAGTGCCTTGGAATTATGCTATGTGAATTTGACACATCAACAGTGCATTATGATTCCCACCATAAGGGGCCACAATCTTGGCAAGTAATAGAAGTACTCTTCCCACCTGATGTGCACCTAACGTAAAGAGGCCTTGTTTCTCAAGTTAGCAATATATATTATATATATATAAATATATATTTATATATATATATATAACCACTGGAAAAATATACCAGGTGTAACCAGAAAAAGGTGCACCTGCAGTTTTAAAGTTTAAAAGAAGCAATGACATGCCAACCATCCAAAATAGAATGCCCGAGAAAGGAGCATCAATCAGTATTACAGCAGCTAAAAGCCTGCTAACAGCTGAAGGTAGTCATGCTGCTCTTCCATTCAAGTATAGTGTACACTGAGAAAAGATACTGAAGATACACCATCAGCAAATGACAAAAGCAATACAGACAGAGCTTTCTCTTATAATACAAAAAGTCTTTAGCTGAGGAGGCAAATAAGTCATTGGCACACAATAAGTGCACAAAAAAAAAGCTGTCGCACGAGGCTGTCAGCGCTTAGACAACACAGGCAAAAATACATTAGACTGAAGAAGGGAAAACCCATAGCAAAAGTTACCATACTCCTGAGTTCTTGCTTTGCGTGCAAATGAAGCTAGCGTGAAGTTGAACACTAGATTAAAGCGCCACAATCAAAATCTGGAAGTCAATGCTTTAGGAATAATACAAAGTACTGAAGAAGCATGCAAAGAGCATTCCTGTGAAGGCAAATATAAAAAAAGACTGAAAGCTCTGTGGCCCTGAACAAGACAACACCACAACCAATCGAAGAGCCGTTCGGACACACCAGCAGTTCTGGCCAACACTAAAAAGTCACAAAAACATACCTTTAATGCCTTTTTTACAAGAGAACTTCAAAAGAAATGTGCATACACCAATGCCAGAAGTATCGATGGAAGCTATTACTCATATTCAGCTCTTCATTGAAACACTGACAGAAGATACTTGTACCTGGATGCTTAATTACTTTGGTACAACTCAAGAGCGTCGACGCCAAGTGGCAAAAAAATTATGATGGAAGACTACAATGGGATCAAATGCACACGTCAACCACCAACCAAGGTCCCATGCTAGAGTGAATATCGCAAAAAGTCTTGAACGCCTAATGTCACTGGCTCATACTCAGCGTTCTCAATCAAAATCTTGACCTCCCACACAGCATATTATTTCAACAACTTGCCACCTCTCACCATGTCATGAAACAAGCTCGAGTATACACAAACCCTCCTCACCGTTAGGTAGTTAGATAGCTCCACTAGTGCTTCACTCTCGGAAAACATAGACCAGGGCCGTAACTAGACGGGTAGTGAGGAGGTTCTGAGCTCCTGAAGTATTTTCATGCTCTGACTTTTCGTCAACAATAGCTTAATCTGGGCAAGTTGGTTCATCGTGGTTGTGTTCTAGTAACAGTGAGAGAAGTTCAGGAAGAGACAAAAAGGACAGGAAAGAGTGCTGACTGCCAACTAAATTTTATTGAAGGTACTAAGCCCGCTTTTTTACAGAGTACAAGAACAGTGCTCATGCACAACGACACATGTGAGACCATGATAATATAGTCTTAACTGAGAAAAGAATACTCTCTCTCCGAATGGATGAGTGAAGGTATACTGATGCACTGATCCATGGCCTTCCTGACAGGAAAATGCTTTCACAGTCTCTCTTTCATTTCTTGTTCTTGCTTTTTTCAAAGTGTTTTATGAAACATAGAACTGCACTTACATTCTTTACAGTGTATGGCCATGCGACTACCATAGCCATTCTTAACATTTTAAGCATGCTGTCTTGCTCAAACATTGGGGCATTGCCCAGTTTGTCATATGTTTACGTTTCCACGTGTCAATAGTATCTCATACACAACATTATATTGGCATTCAGTATACCTATTCTCGTGACGAATGGTGAAATAATGGCTATTCCTGTTGCTTTTTAGTACACACACTTTTGAAAACTTGCAAGGGATGGCAAATAACAAGATAAAATCATATCGGCTCGCTATTTTCTTTATATTATGAAACACCTTATGTATGTACGGTAAAGTAAGCAAAGATCTTTGGTCATTCTGTTTTTATTTTGGTCCTGTTTTGTTTAACTTGACTTTCTGCAAGAGGGTTTAGCACACGGGTGTGATGGTGCTGTTGGGATATCCAGCATCCTTTAGTCTTTTATTCTGGTTTTCAAGGCTTACCTCATCCTTGTGCTCACATGACTTCTGAAGGGTGGCCTCAAAGCACGTGGTGGCAATTCCTCTGTGTAAATTGTGTAAATGTGTAATTATGTGCTATGATGTACTAAAAAAGATGTCCCAAGAATCAGAATAAGTGACAGTAGTCAAAGTTTTTGTCATGCCTTTATACAAATACCAGTTTATTTGTTGCCTCCTGCAGTATTTTAGGGCCTCTTATATAGATAGGATGTTTTCTCACTTTTATTACATTTTTGTATTGATGATGCCATATGCTCAGGAGGTAGAATGTCGTTATGTTCTTTCTGATAACTTCTAGCTTCTGAGCAAAGATAATGTTTCAGAAAAATGAAAAAAGGCTAGCATAATATTAAGACATGGGAAGAAAACAGAGTTTATCAAAAATGAATGCATTAGTTGGGAATGAGAAAAAAAGATGGATGACAGGTCAGTAATGTCAATTAATTTATATTAGGACACATGAAATGTAGCAGAGGGTGGCAGGTGATTAGTTCCAATGAGATCGAGAAATTATCAGCCATAATATGAAATTGGCTCATACAGGACAGGGAACATTGATTGGGCTTCCACCCTGCAGTGGACATAATATAGGCTTAACGCTAACAATGAGCAAAGCCTGTGAAATTAATGCTCCATGAAATGAGCAGTACTGCACAGATTGCTGTGCTAGACTTCCCATTTTGCATGTTTTTACCAGCTTATCCTGCTCGCTGTTCAGACACAAAGCTTCACCAGAAAAACAATGTTATACTTGGTGAGGATAATGCCAGTGAATCCAGTGTTTTATCTACACCTTTCCTTGCTTAAGTCCTCCTCCAAACTATACAATTTTTCTTGGAAATGTTCTGCTTACAGCACACCAACCGATCAAGTGAAACAACTTTATTGGGGTCCTGCAGGACGCGCCCTAGTATGCAATCACCATTTCACTTCACGTTACAACATACTGGTGGTAAAAATATTCTCTGGCAGGGTACAGAAGTGCACGCACTGAGCTAGCTTGTGCAGCGCGGTCTATTCCAGAAAGCTGAACCTATGTTTGGTACAGAATTTTGTAACCACACGATGCTTGCACAGATTGGATGTGGCCACACATAGCAACTTCTGAGCTCTTTTATGAAATGATCTCGCAGTATCTGAAAACATTTGTTTTTTTGTTTACTTCATAGTTTCCAGTGAAATATTTCTCTTGTTCCTCTCATTGAATAATGGCATTTGGTGTGACTAAGGTGTTCCTAATGCCTCACTATGAGATCAGAAATACGATTCTCCTTGAAATTGCTTCACAAGCATTTCTTAAGATATTGAATGACACTGCTTGCACACGTACAAACATTTGCTAGTTTTGTTGAGGGTTGATGATAAAGGGAATCAGTTGGTGCATCCAAGCTGGACAGAGATTGACTGGCCCTGAAAAGGGCCGTTTAGTTATATATCTTGCAGCTTGTTCCAGGTAGACAGGGCTTCATTCTGTAGAAATGGTAACTCATCACACTGGTTCCCCAGCATGAAGAACATAACTTGATGCTAACACTGACTCAGATGTTCTGAAATGTCATAGAGGGTACATGAAGGCTGGGTACATGAAGGTTGCAGTTATACTAACTGTACAGTCAGCATGCTCGTGTGTTATGTGCATAGCTGCATCAAAGCCACATGTGAGAATTGCGTGAACAGCTGAAAATCTCAATGGCAGCATAGATTAAGAAGTCTGTCATCCCTTTTTTGCCAGTTTCCAATATCATCCTTCCCTTTTCATGCATCTTCTTTCAATATATCTGGGGTTTTAATTCCCAAAACCACGATATATTAATGAGAAGCAAATTTTGAACATCTGGTGTTCTTTAACATCTTCACTTGTTTGCAGCGCAACACCAGAAACACAGGACAGGGAAGGAGAAAAAGAGAAAGAAAAGACGGCGCCGACTCTGAAAAAGACGGCACTGACATCATGACACGCACATGTCGTGATGTAAGCTGCCCAAAGAGTGGCCTCCTGTGAGAATAGTGAAGAATTGGGAATAGGATCTACCAGTAAGGGCTTTGTGTGCAATTCACAAACAGTGGAAAAAATCCACCAGGGGTGAACCACAGGTACATGGTGCACTCTGGTTGAGAGAGAGCAGAGTAAAACAGATGTGCCAGACAGGAGATTATAAATGGTTTTGTCTGGAGCTGGTGCCAGACCGAGCTCTTATTAAGCGTAAGGGAGTATTGAGCGCCAGGCCAATCTGATCCCATTCCTGTGATGGGGTGCAATGTGATGACAGATGCGAATTCCATTTTCTTTTTTTTCCATGGGTTTAGGGAAATAATTTTTCAGGGATCAGATGAAAATACCTCCGACATACATAATAACATGCCTATTCTTGGGCGTAGTCATGCCTAGCCACCAGATTGGGAGAAAAAGGAATGTTTCCCGAAATGTGCGATAAAGTGTTTGGTGCTGCGCCTTGACGGAAGTATTGATAGGTGCTTTGGAAATCAGTACGCCATTTCTGTAATCGTTAAATATGCAACTGCATGTGCCACTGCTAGGGATAGCGTGACACTCCCAGCCATTTCGGGGTAAGCCGTTTTAATCTACATGAAGATGTTAATGAGCCCGTTCTCCATCGCAGCAGTAGCTGTGGCCATTCCTTCAACTAGGCCTACTGCAGCGCCAACTAAACGTCTGCATGAATTTAGCGCTTGTACCATACATAATAATCAGCACGTGCCTTGGGTTCACTTCGATGGTGTTGTGAATTCATCTTGCGTGACAATGGTTTAAGTTGCATGCGTGCCTTAATCATTATTGCAATAGGAGACCAAGATTTATCGTCACGCATGGTGTTGCTTAGCTCGGTCCTCAGTGTTCGAAGCAGGTTCTGCCTTGTGAGTGCATGAGAGAGGCACAAGAGTTGATTTCTGCTCTGTGTTTCTATAATTCCCTAGCCTGTATTATACAGGAAGCGGATAGTGCTGGTGTGCGTCAGCTGCCTCGGTGCGCTCTCAACCGCCTGCCTGGTAAGACTGATAGCTCATTCTATCAGCGCCTTGTCGTACTCCCTCCTCACACTGCGACATGTCCTCCACTTGGAGGACATGATGACGGAACAAGATGATACAAAGCCCAAAACCGCAATGTTTGCAAGCCACAACCCGAGCAAACAATTCAACGGTGAGGCCAGAAAATCTACCTGACTAGGCCTGGAGCAACAAGCCAGAGAGCATATTCTTGGCTGGATAGATGGATGGATGTGGCCGTACCCTTTAGATCGGGCGGCGGCTAACGTCACCTAGCCGTAATGCTTAGTGAAATAACCACTAGATTTTTTTTCCCCTTTAAATAGTAAAGTTGGACGGGTACTTTGAAGCGAAGGGTTTAATTTTCAATCGTGCCTGTACTTTAGCCACCAATCAGATAACCTCCTTCTAGTTAAGTCTACCCGCTTAAAGTCTATTTTGCCCTCCCTGTCCCTAAACACCAGTGCTTTGAAAAACTCTGCGCCATCATCTTGAACTATAAGGTGAATCCCTTTACAGAGCATGGTTAAGTGTTTGGCAGTTTTTTCTTTCTCTTCGCACGCACTGCATATTGTGTCTACCTCTTCATATTTGGCCCGATATGTCTTGGTTCGCAATACTCCCGTCCTGGCCTCAAACAGTAGAGAACTACCCTGAGTATTATCATAGATTCTTTCTTTGGCAATTTCCTGCTTAAAAGTTCGATAGATCTCTAGTGCAGACTTCTTAATCATGCCAATTCTCCACATGTCAGTCTCCGTTTCCTGCAGTTCCTTTTTAACCGATAGTTCTTTCTGGTTTGGCCACCTGCTGTTTTCTAAGTACTTACCAATCAATTTCCTGGTTCGCTTCCTCCATTTTGTATTGACATTTTTCATGTACAAGTAGCTGAAAACCTTCATAGCCCAACGCTCCTCCCCCATTTCTCTCAATCGCTTCTCAAATTTTATCTTGCTGCTAGCTTCCCTGCCATCAAATGATGTCCATCCCATATCACCTTGTACTCCCTGGTTTGGTGTATTTCCGTGAGCTCCTAAAGCAAGCCTACATATTTCACGTTGCCTAATTTCTAATCTTGCTTGAACTTCTGACCTCATGCACAAGACTGCGTTGCCGAACGTCAGCCCAGGAACCATGACCCCTTTCCATATTCCTCTCACAACATTATACCTATTGTAATTCCACAGTGCCCTATTTTTCATCACTGCTGCATTCCTGTTATCTTTAGCCGTCACGCATATTTCGTGTTCCCTCAGGTACTCGGTCCCATTGCTTATCCATACGCCCAGTTATTTGTATTTATCTGTTATCTCTAGCGTGACTTTCTGTATTCTAAGCTCACTACCTTTGTTATCATTAAAAATTATGACTACTGATTTTTCCTAACTAAATCTAAAATCTAACCCATCTCCCTCATTACCGCAGATGTCCATCAACCTCTGCAAATCTTCCTTGTTGTCGGCCATTAGCACTATATCATCTGCGTAGATTAATGCTGGTAGTGCCTGATCAATGAGTTTTCTTTGTTTGACTAAAGAGAGGTTGAAGCCAAGTCCCCTTGACTCTAATTTGGCCTCTAATCCTTGTAGGTACATCATGAATAAGAAGGGTGACAGTGGGCACGCCTGTCTAAGTCCACGTTTCACCACTGTGGGTTTGGATACCTGTTTTTCCCACTTTTTAACTACCTTGTTAGTTTTATAGATTTCCTTTAAACGATTAGTGACTCCATCTTTTACACCCAGTGTGTCTAGTATTCCCCACAAGTCCTCTTGAACCACGCTATTGTACGCTCCCTTGAATTTCTGCAGGCCGGTAGGAAGCTTCACAGCGCAGCGCCTGATCTTGTGAAACGGCGCAGCCATGCAGGCAGGGCATTCACTTCCCTCCCTATTTTTTGTATACTACTGTCCTTGTGTACATCGTAGAACACATAACAGTAATGATAGCAAACAGATCATTGATTCGGGTAGGCTTGGTGTTTTTATTTAAAATGGAACAACGAGGAAGCTGATGAAGCTCGTGCCTGTATACAGCTGCTTTATATGGAGATGAAACTTTAACAAAAAAAAATGTAATGATAAACAGTAGGCTCATAACAAACAACATTTCTCTGAGGGTGCATGGAATATATATATATGTCCCATGCAAGGCTATGCATTGCAGTCCTTACTGCATTGATTATGTACACGTACTGCAGGGCATGCAAGTGTATGCAGACACACGCTGACGAAATGACATTTTTTGCTACATACAAACGTGCACCGCACCAAATAAGACGCACGTGTTTGTAGAGTCAGGGAACACTCGTGAATATTGATGAAATCACACACCTCGCTTAGAGTATAAAACAAACACAATAGCGAACAATAAAATGCGACGCTGTTTAAAGAGGCGGACCCAGGTTACGAGGAGAATTATCAGTATGGCATACACACCACGTGTCAAGCTTTTGCAACATCTAAAGAGACTAAATATGGAAAGTTGCCTTTGTAAGTTAACATGACAGTACCAAATGAAGAAGCCACACGAGAGAACAATTCATCGTGGGCTAAAGAATGTGTTTTAAATATTATACACAGCTTTGCAAGATAATATCGACGAGTTTTACTCGTCTAGGTGTGGGAGGTGTAGGCCTGATAAAATACGATGTTGCTTCAGAGCCTTTCTTTCGTAATATTGCAACTTTATTCAACTCTTTCAAACGCGGCCCCGTAAATTTCTACTGGGTGCTCGAGCACGGCAAGCAGGTCGCGGGGCAAAATCTTTGTAACATTTTATTACCGAAACAGCGATACTAGCAATGCTTGAGCTGCACTTGCTGTTTTCTAAATTGTAACCTCCTCAATCTCATCACTGTGGTGAGGAAACAGAGAGGAAAAGTACAGCAGTAGTACGTAGAGAAATATTCAATTTCAAGCCCTTTAGCAATATCATCTGAACAAATTGCCAGTTCACTGTTGAATTCTCGATGGAAACAAACAGCTGATCAGGGACGCAAGCTTGGCTTGGCACTGGCTTGGCCGTTCATACAGAGCCAAAAGCCGCTGCAGGAAACTGGATTGCGGATCGTATTGAGACAGAATATTTTATGCATTTTTGTTTTCTTTGTTTCATTTCTCTAATTGCTCTTGTGATGGCGTGGACCGCGCTTCGTGATCTCACGTACCGGCGCACTGTTTTTAAGTTTAGTATGGCGCACGATAATACATGATTGCGTGCTTTAATTTAAAAAGGTTCGCGAGTATGGCAGCAACACTGCAATGTCGGGAAGAGGCACGGGGAAGAGGATAGTAGTAGAACCAGTAGCAGCTGCATGCCCGGGTGGAGCGACTGATGCCCAGATGGAGGAATGTCGACCCGATGCCTTTTGTGTTGGCCGTTCTGGCAGTTCCGCCGACTTTATAGAAAGAGACGACCCCGTCGCTTGTCCTCTTCTCTTTTCCTTCGGGCATCAGCGACAACATTGACGGACGACGTGTTCGACTTCACCGTGCACGTTAGTATAGGTTGGTTTTTCATTCGAGTGAGTTCTTGTTCAGATTTGCAACTTGTCGACTTCATCCTGATCACCTGTCACCGGCAATAAGTCACATATGTGTGATATTTAGGTGAAATAAATGATAATGCACATTTTCTGCTCCATTTGCGTGACTTAGCTACACCAGGACATGAGGTAAAGCCTTTGTCGCCTAGCCACTAGCAGGCAAGATCGATCACTCGCATCCTTCAGTTCACGAATCAACGCGCCTGCCTTAAAATTAGTAAGCTGCTCGCAAAGAAATCTTACCGAGGCAATTTTGTTTTCTGTGAACAATGCACCGTAGACTTGTCTTGAATAACAAAAAAAAACTTGAAAAATAAATGTCGCGACCTTTTAGAAAACGCCGTGTCTAAGAGCTAGACGCGGCATTTTGTAAAAGGCTCATTAAATTCAGTATGTTTTCGTAGTTTCTGCTTGAAATTATTATTGTCTATGAATTTCATGGCCCAATCTTTTGCTTTGGCTGAAAATCTCGGCGGCAAAAACTTTGTTCAGTGTCCCTTTAAGGGCAGGTGTAGATGCCATCATTTCAGTCGCAAATCTTTTTGCTAGTCGGTCGGCTGGTTAACAGTAAGGGTACTAACTAGAGTTCCAGATTTCATCAGCAACACATCGTCATGGCTTCATCAGATGCTGCATTATATACATTCTATCCTCGTTTTTAAATAGGTGTACCGTATGGTCCACTGTTACAGGAAACAAGCGAGCTCATGGACAGTGAGCCATGTGGTGCTAACTGGCAGCGAGGCTTGTGAATGGAACGCATGCGCATAGAATCGGGGTGCGCCCAGTTTTGTCTGCCATTTCTCCGCCTGTACGCATGACAGCATTGGAAAGCGCATCCGTATTTTAGCTGCACAATTTATCTAGCCCAGTGCCTCCTGCTTCAGGGATTTCCTGTGAGCACAAAAAATGCATGATTTTAATCGTTGCTGCAGTGTTTTGCAAGTTGTCACCGTAAAGCACATCATATTTTTCGCATAATGCTCGCTGCAACTAGCAAGTTTCGATGACTCAAAATGCTGTTCAGGTCTGATGTAGCAAACATTTTAAGCTCGTCCTCGTGACCATGAAATATTGGTTTATTAAATAATGGAAGGCAGAGTTGGTATCAGTTGATTTACAGTGTGAAAACGAAAAGTGCGAAGGACCGTGCCTCGCAAGTAAGTCCCGAGAGCATGAGCAGAGAAGTAGCAGATGAGGATGCTCATGCGCTGCATTTCCAAATCTCACCAGCACTAATGCTTGACGGACTGCTGGCCACGCACTAGCGTGTTCTTTCTGAAACAGGACTTTGGCCCTGTAAGCAAGTTCTTGAAGGGCATAAGTAAAACGTAGAATGGGCCCCCTAAATGCACCCATCCTTGAACCATTGGGCTTACGAATTAGTGCCCTTTTCAAAATACAACTATTCTGAGCTATAAATTGTGACAGAACAGTGCACGAAGTTTAAAAATGGGAAAAAAGTCTTTAAATGTCCCCTTTATACATAGTGTTCTTGTGATGTCACTTCTGCCGTTGTCGCCCTCTCCCGCCATGCCCGGGTAACTCCCTGGGTACCTACGGCAGTTCACGTGCTGCAGTGCGGGTTGTTGGGGGCTCGTCATCTGTTGCTGTGAACGATGTGGAAGCATTGTGGTTTTTTGTTGTCTTACTTTAACGAGCTCATTGGATTAGGAAGGCCTCGCTCGTTCACTCGATACAAGACCAGATAATCAAGATGTGCGACACATATACCAGCCACGGCGTACACCGGCTGCCCGCCACAACCTATGAGGGCCTATTATCTTGCTTTCACTACAAATTGCCTGGCCCAAAAACAAGTGAAAGCTCAAAATCTCTCGAGCCGCAATTTTAAGAGTGGTTGTGCGAAGCGCAGCTGCTCCCATCGAAAACTAGTCGTGCAGAGCTAGGCAAGTTTACAAGAGATATAACAGTATGAATATACTGTCACGGCCTACGTCACCAAAGTAGCAATGCCCCCCCCCCCCAAGTGTTTTAAACAGTGCTGATGTTGAGCTTGAGCCTCTTTGATTGAAATTTGTGGAAATAGTCGAGGAAAATATTATACAAGGCAGATAGGGACTTTGCGTGGTGTGTGCCGTGGTAATGCCAGTCATCACTTTATTTTTCGCGTATGCTTTAACACACTTTTCACTTTGTATTTTGCTTTTGTTGTACGCTAATGTACAGTGGAGTCACTGAACATGATAGAGACCGTGTATAGAATTAATTGACTAATTAAAAAAAATCCTGACGCCCAACTTGAACCGATCGGCTATACTTCAAAGTGAACTAATATTGTTTCCCATTCTTTATAGTTTGTTTCAATGCAATACCAAATCTCCGCGATCGCCATCACGATTTTAACCGCCTTCCTCGCCATCATGATTTTAACTGCGGACAAGTTTGTATGTACAGTATCTTGGTAAGCTATATCTGTTTGCAGGTAAATACTTGGCTATGGCACTTACCCGTAATGAAGTTGCACCTGAAGATGCAAATATTGCAAAGTTTCTTCAAGTAGCTTTTGTTAATCTGCACCAGCCAAATACGCTGGTACTTTTAGGAAAATCGGAATGTGCGTTCTCAATTTCAGGTTATAACTTTCAGCGAAGAAACACCCTAAGCTCTGCTCCCTCTGCGTGGACTACTAAATCAACTTGCCTCACTAGCAGCTCATAATTTCTCAAACTTGCATCGTGAGGCAAAACTAAACGGGTGCAAGCACGAGGAGACAACATGGCAGTTGTAGGCGATAGATTCGGTTGGTGCCCGGGCATGTTGGTGGCGCATTTCGGAAGTGAAGAAAAGTTGCTGCGAGATGCACGTGCACACTTTGTATAGTTGCTGTATTGGACAGCAAACTTTTTTTCTTATCTGAGCAGTTTTACCAAAGGAAGCTTCATGATATGGCGTGATAAATGAAGTGAATCCACAGGTTGAACCACATCATAGCCTCGCTGTGCTTTTGTACTTTCTTTAGCTCGCAAAATTTATTTGTACATATAAGTGACAACTTGCCAGTAATAAGGCAGCACTTGTTTCTTTACCATATGATCATCTCCGGTGTGCTGCTGCCTCAATATTTCGAATTCTAAGCATTTACACCATTGTATGCTAACTTTTCCTTCAAAGTGAGACAAGCCACATGTGTATCGTAGATCAAGAAGCATGCCAGTTTTACGTACTTGCAAGGTAAACATCAGAAATGCACAGTTGATCAAAAATACTAGTTTAATGGTGCATCTACATAGCAGAGCACCTGTGGCACCTCGGGAACGAGATAATGCCACATATGTTACAAGAGATAATTAAAAAAGACAGGGGACGTTCCGTGAACAAATAGAAACAAAAATAAAATGGCACGGTGCAGTGAGCGAAGGCGGCAAGGGGGGGGAAGGGAGCCCGTGGGACTTCAGCAGATGAACGTAAGGTGTGTGTTTAATATGTGGAAGAAACAAAAATTCAAAATTTTGGCGACTGAAATGAGGGTGACTTAGTGAGTGCGCTCATGACGAGAGTAAACACGGTTATTATTTTTTTTCAAATCTCTTTTGAAAGCCACAAGAAATCTGTATGTGGTGCAGCCTAACAGAAGGTCCGTGAAGGCAAATTATGAATTCGCCGTTGTACAAAGGCCTATTTTTTTTTTCATGCGCACCATCCCCGCCGCGGTGGTCTAGTGGCTAAGGTACTCGGCTGCTGACACGCAGGGCGCGGGTTCGAATCCCGGCTGCATTTCCGATGGAGGCGGGAATGTTGTATGCCCGTGCGCTCAGATTTAGGTGCACGTTAAAGAACCCCAGGTGGTCTAAATTTCCGGAGCCCTCCACTACGACGTCTATCATAATCATATAGTGGTTTTGGGACGTTAAACCCCACATATCAATCAATCAATCATGCGCACCATAAATAGTGCTCAAAATTTAATTGCATATGTTGTTTTCATCCTCGCTGTGTTCCGTGCTGCTTATGATGTAAAAAAAAAAAGTAGCACGCTGAAGTGGTGCTGCTTTTGGGCAACAGTTGAAAATGGCGGGGTGCATGAATGCGGAATACTGCCGCTTACACTCAAATCACTCTTGTGGTCACCTCCCACTGTTGCATATTTCACAGCTGCATATTTCCTAGCTAGAAAAATTTGATTTTAGGTGTTTCACGCTATTTTCCATGTAACTATTCCACAATTGCACACACTGAGCAGCAGGCTTTCAATTGCGCTGAAGGACACAGGTGCCATAAAATTCATAGTCGATTCTTTCAAGAAACCGTATGTAAAGGCTGAAGCTTCATGCGTACATACACACACACATACCATATTGTTTTTTGTACTTTATGAAAGCTGCGAAGGTCTCATGTGCCTCCAAGCGTAACCTGTCTTATTTATTCTCCATCACCGCAAAAGTTTTGTGAGTTTCAAATAAAAGTACTTTGCGCATGGCCACTTTTGGGTAATCTTTTTGTGTAGGTGTTATTTGAGCAGCCCACAGTGTTTACTTTATAAGCCTGTATGTATATGTTGCATTATAAGGATGCAGAATGTGTGTAACTGTGCAATATAGATGAAGTGTAAAAATTAAGTGTGTCTATTGTAGTGTTCTTGCAACCAATCTTACCCCCTATTCTAGAACGTCCCTCCACTCAACGCTTCCCCTTCATTTGAGATGGCTGATGGGAGCGCCGTCTCTAAGCAGAGAAAATTGCTGCATGTCAGCAATAATCTGCTGTGATTCTCGAGTAGCGCAGCGTCGCTTTCAAACGAGCAGCGGCACAGTGCTCAACTCTGTCAAGTGAAGGGTGAAAGTCGAGTCGGGGAGCGTTTATGAATATGGGGGTTAGTTTTGTTGTCTTGTTAACCTGCCATTAACACTAGATTGATGCTACTTTGCTCTAGTTGTACAGTGCTCTCCAAGGCTCAAGGAGGCACCGCACGGGGAAGGCTCGGAGCAAGCCATGCGTGAGTTTCCTTTCATTGTTACACTATGCACGTATTAAGTGATAGACTTTAATGTATGCTATTTGTATTGTGCAAGTTTTTGGGGACATACAACTTCCAACACTTATATGTTCTGACGAAAATCACGCAAGAATGAGAGAAGCTTGTGCAAAAATTATGCAAGATTGTAAGAAGCTTTTGCAGAAGTCTGTGAAATGAAGTTTTGAAATTTCGTGGCAATGTGTCATTGTACAGTGGTCAACAGTCTTGCTCAGCATGCTTGACTGTAGGGCTTTCGGCTGCACAGGCGCATCTACGGAGTGCCTGATGCATGATGGGCCAAATGTCAGCCTGCACACTGGTGCCTCTTATCCCCGTTTGTCTGTTACATCAGTGTCTCTTGTAAAAGGGATCAACTGTGCTACCTTTTTTTTTCGAATGTAATAAGTTCTTTTTCCAGATTATTGTTGTTTTAAGGTAGAGCCTCACATTTCTATCAAATACTGAAGATTCTATTTTTCCTTCTAGATGCTATGAAGTCACTTCTTGTGTTACAATAGAGTGAACACTGTTATGAGAAAAGCTACTTTATGGAGTTAACTCACTCCATATTGACTTAACACACAGAATTGGTGAAAACTACACTCCATTCCAGCTGCATTAGGAATAATATTCATTTGCATACTTCTGTTTCTTTTGTTTGTTTGTTGGCTGGAGGTTTGGAGTATAGGGTGGCCAGAGGGCACTGTGTAGTCTTTCTTCATCTTCCCAATTTTGTGAACATCAATTGATAGCCGTATGGGAAGCAGCCAGCATGCTGAAACAGCGGTGCAAGCATGCAAGATGTTCACCATTGCATGCAGTCAGTTGCTGTGAGCAACCTACTGCATACAATTAACTGCGAGTGGTGAACTAACGCTGCACTATGTGTGCCTCTTGGAAAGCTGCAATGGTAAAGTGCCACAATCGTATAGTAACATTGATAACATCGCAACTTGTTTGTTGAATAATTTTGCAACAGAATCAATGGAGTTTTGGATCAATTTGTGTATCTGCCTGGTTCATCGAAGCTACAGAGTTAAATGCGGTATATACTCGCGTATTAGGTGTACTTTTTTTGTCAATCCGGTCATGTGTGAAGCTAGTAGGAATCGCTGGCCTAAAAGCTCAACTTGGAATATATGTTGCAGGCGCTGTCACAGCTGTCTCAAAGCGTATTGTCATTTGTTTGCTAAGCCTGTTCAAATGCCCCCATTTTCTTGGAGTTCTTCCGAACAGTGTTCACAAAAACCAGTTCCCACGACAGGGTTATACCAGAGAACATAAGTACTCTCCAATAATTGTCGGGAACCCAACGTAAAGTAAGATGCAGACAAGGAAGCGCGATGCCAACACAGTGCTGTGTGTGTCGCCCTTCATGTGTGTGTGTGTCCATTCCTTGTCCCAGTCTTCTATTGCGTTGTGTTCCCTCCGATATCTAACCAACACACCCAAGCTTCTATGCTAAGTCTTATTCAACGCACTTTTCTGCTGGCTCCCATACTGAATATTGCATGTCGAAGAACTCCACGCTGATGTGCTTAGCCGTAGCACGGTTTCAGTTTTCTTCGGTAAGCTTTATAACAGGAATCTGCCTCGTATATAATTATTGTAGCCTATCACAAGGAACGGAAAAAATGCAATGGCCAGATGGCGAAACCGAAAAAAAAAATGAGTGCGAAAATCTGCCTCATCTAGTTGATGTGACAGGTCCTTGCACGCGTTCAACATCTGTGCTGTGTCTCGGGAATACATTCTTGCCGTGGAAGAGGTGGGAAGATAGGAGGCAAACCTTTAGGCATTTCGGACTACACATAAACAGGTTTCAGTTTTCAAGTTCGATATTCTAGGGAAAGCATAAAAGTTCATGGACGAAGGGACCTTGCACTCAGTCCATTTTGTGTAAGACTCCACTCGCCTGCTCGACAAGAGATGTGCCTGACCAGAGCATCATGAAGTCAAATGTGTCTGTGTGTGTGCTGGCAAGGTGGCTCGGGCTGGTTGGGGAGGGCAAAGTATGCGAGCAAAAAGTTTCTTGTAGTAAAGCAGGCTGGCTAATTATACTGGTGAGCAAATTATGTGAGGATGCAAATTGTGCGAGTAAATATGGTATGTACTGTTGTATGTTTCAGCTCTATTGCTACGGATCCTGCGGATCCAACTTGGCATCCGGCAGCAACAAAGAGAGGTTCTGCAGGAGGTGCGACAGCTGAAGCACAAGGTACGGCTCTTGTCCGTGCCTCAGCACGCCCAGCCAGCACAGCGCCCCTCTGACCTTCCCCGGCTGCCTGCTGGTACAATTGGAGAAGTGGAGGCAGCAGAGGCAGCTGTGCAGAGTAAAGCTGTGGCTGCGGCTTTGGTGCATATTTCTTGATTTTTAATATGCCTATGTAACATGCAGAAATTTAGTACTGCTTTAAGATACTGTGTTTCGGGAAACAAACTAGTCAGGTTATCTCATGAGCCACTGTACTACAGTCGAATATGAATAATTCGTACTCAAAGAGGCCAGAAAGTTTGTTCAAATTAAAAGAAGTTCAAAATAATGAAAGTTACCGTAATTACTTGAATCTAACACGCACCTTTTTTTCGGTTAAGAGAGTTCATAAATCGCATGTGCGTTAGAATCGAGTACGAAAAAAAAAACTGAATATGGTCATTCTATTGGCATCGCCACTTACAAAATGGCCGCCCCCTACGTGCGTCGGCATGGCGCGTCGGTCATTTCTGCCTACGTGTTTCCCATGTGCGGCACTTCATACGTGTGCTGAGGAGTTCGTCATCTTGTAGTACATTAGCATCGACGGCATGGTAGGGCCGACTCCAAAAACTCGAGTGCACCACAATGCTGCTTCTAAAAGAAAAGTCGTCGCGTGTGCCGGAACGGACAGAAATCGGGTCGCATCGCGGTCATTCGGAGTTCCCGAAACGTGCGTGCGGGACTGGCGAAAACAAAAGCAGAATATTGTCGACAGCAAAGATTCACGCAAGGCTTCAGTGGACCACAGCAGGGCCGGTTTCCACAAATTGAAGAGCTGCTCTGCGAGTATGTGATTAAGCAGTGAGCGGCACAGCGGCCCATGACGACAGAACTGCTCCAAGTGCAGGCTATGCAGTTAGCCTTAGAAAAAGGGCTAATGCAGAGCCATTTTAAAGCGAGCAGGTGCTAGCTAACGAACTTTATGAAGAAAAAAGGCTTTTCCCTCCGAAGGCGAACGGGCATATGCCGGAAGTTGCTGGAGGAGTACGAAGAAAAGCTTCAGAGTCTTCAGAGGTTCCTCCTAAACTTGCGGCACAACAACGGCTACCTGCTTGGGCAAATCGGGAATGCCGATCACACGCCTCTTTACTTCGACATGCCTGGCACCTCAACCGTCTAAGAGAAGGGGGCGAAGCAAGTTTGTGTACTGACATCGGGCCAGGGTAAAACTAGAGTGACAGCAATGCTCTGTTGCACGTCAGATAGGCATAAGCTTCCCCCGTACTTCATATTTAAACGGAAGACGCTCTCAAAAAGAGTCGTTTTCGCTAGTGGTGGGATCAAGCGGGCCAACGAGAAAAAAGGGTGCGCGTTGCAACCGATGTCTTTTTTTTTTTTGTCGTGGAAATCGGGCGCGCGTTACAATCGAGGGCGCGGTAGAATAGAGTAAATACGGTAAACGAGCGGAGGACTCACCATGCAGTGAGGCATGTGCATGGAGAAGTTTTATTCACAAATTACAGGACATCCGTCATTAATTAAAGTAGTCAATACATGTCTGTACTCGTTGGCCTTGCAACGAGTCAACAAGTTCTGCGTGCAGTTTGCAAAGCATTTGTACTTCGGCTTCAGTATTCTCCTGGCAAAAGAAGTTGCGCGCGGCAATGTCCAGTGCTGACACTCTTCGAAGACAACTGTGTTTCGACTGTTACCATCTGCGCTGCAGCCGGAGCGTGGCCAGCACATGATGAGAATGGAGGAGCGTCTCCACCTGGAGAAAAGCAGATCGGCATTCGAGAGAGAAACACTCTGCGGCAGCTTTTTTTTTTTTTTCTCTCTTCATGCGCGGTGTTGAAGGGAGAAGAGTCTCTACATAGCAGGAACGAAAAACAGGGAAGCGTGACACCGGCGCGTTGCAGATCAGCATGAGAGAGCCAACTCTCTGCGACAGCTTTTTTTCCCCTCTTTCTCTTCATGCGCAGTGTTAAGAGGAGAAGGGTCTTCACGTGGCAGGGACGGAAAAAGCCGAAGCGGGGCACAGGAATGTCGCAGATTGGCATTTGGCAAACAATCCACCGCAGTCTTTTCTTTCCTTTTCTTCATTTTCTTCTTCAAGCACAGCGATGAGGTGTCTGAAGTGCCACCGCAGGATTGGGCGGGGTGCTGAGAGCATTTTCGAAGCGCGGTATAGCTTTGATAGGACCACAGCGTCAGTTCGAATTAAATGTGTTGGAATTAATGAGATTCGACTGTATTTACTATAGTCTGTGAAGTCCGAGTGAACTGTCTTAAGCTAGCAGACGATGTAGGCGGCATCGTGTGTTTGATGGGCAGTGACTAGCAATAGCCTGCTTAAAACAGACATTCAGCAATTTTGTTTATTTATCACCCTATTTCGTGTCCGCTGCGGCTCTCTCTACTTTGAGCTACAGTTCACCCTGCCTTGTGTTAGCCGATTTCTTACTTTTTTAAAAATCTAACATGCACCCAATTTCGCAGTGTGAAGAAAAATGCACCTTTGTTTATTGTGATGAGATTTCTATAGCGACAGGCCTCTTTGTTGGCTATCACAGAAAAATATAAACAGCAAATGGTGCGACCATCTAGTGCGACCTTTATTTTTCTATCAGTTTCATCTATGACCAAGATTTGGTCGCTCTAAGGTTGCCTCTTAGTACGCCTTGATCATGTTCATTTATCTTGTTGTGCTCTGCTTACAATGCATTGATTAAAAACATGTCCAAGCTTCTTTTTGAATTCCACATATTTTATCGTTTTTCACCTGTAGAAGCTACTCCTGGTCAACATTCAGGCAAAGACATTGTAACCTCGAAGAAACGTGTATTGGAATTTGAGCACTGTACAAAGTAAATATACTATTTCATAGCTAGAATCAATATTTATTAAGGGTTATAACAGTGTTGTATTTGATTTCATAACAGAGAAACTGCATTCAGTGAAGGACTCTGAAAGGTTCTCACACTGAGTGTGAGAGGGCTTATGTGGAAATCATTTTAGGTCAAGTGAGTTGAAGTTAGCGTAAAAAAACAATGAAATGTTGTGATGCCCAAAAATTCAAGTTGTTGTTTTCAGTGTCCTCTTCTTGCAGATTTTTATCATGAAAACATTTCGATGTGCCGTTGCGTTTACCCCATCTATGCTTCTTGCATTTTTTTACAGCGCAAGCACCTCCTGCAGATTGGGGGACGTGGCCTTCGAGAAATTGGTGTGAATGCCATGAAGGCTGTATTGGCACATGACGTGCAAGTGCTGTACAGCCTTCATGGCAGAAAAGGGAAAAGGGCCTTTGTGAACCTGAGGCTCTGTAGATTAGTGACAGGTTAGACTTGTTCATTGTTTTATGTGTGTGTACCCTTGTGTATTCTGTGTACTGCAGTGCTTCATGTGTACTATGGTATTTCTGTTCTTGTATGCAGATGTCATCTGCCAAAAAGCAGGGTGCGACCAGGCGGAGGCCCTCAACTTTATTAAGAGGTGGCTGCCAGGGTCTGGTGATCGCTGTGGGGGCAGGAAGCGGCGCTTCAGAGAAGCATTTGTTGTGGAGCAGCCCGATGATCCCCACTCTCAGAGTGCAGATTATCGGCTGCTCGCGGCAGCTGGCTTCCTGCCCAGCCACAGCAGCCAGGGCCTTGACAACACCACTGTCACTGTGCCCCCAACGCAACGTGACCTGCAGTAGAGCGGGCCTTTTTTAGTTGTGTATATATATTTTTCAATGTATACATTTTTTGTTGTACCAAATAAATAAAAAAAACAAAGAATAAATAGTCTGCAGACTCTCGGTGGTGCACTGTTCGGCTAGCTTATGCTGATTCGGAAGCACCATCACCATGTTTTAGTTACAAAAAAATCCTCTAAACTATGAATATTCTCGATTACCATGTGGGGGACATATGTGGGGATTGCAAGTGGGGGACATACGCTTTCAACATTTACTTCCTAACGACTTTTTTCGATCTGCTGTACCAAATACCAGTACCAAATAAAGCACTCGCTATTGCAAAAGATAAATTGGTAAAAAAATAAACTACACTTCTAGTGTTAGCAAAGGGAATGAGGTATAAAAGATGAAATAGATCGAGTAACTGCTTTCAGTTCTCAGCATTCAATTTTCTGTTGCCCCAAGTATACAGGGCTGCAAAGCTACAAGAGTGGGTCATCGAGGCATATTGTTTAAATCTTCCGGTAAGAAAAATTCCCTACTAATAATGGTTACATGATGGCAAGCCAATCAGTAGCCAATATTCGTCGTGCAGGAAACAGCGGTGTAATAACGGCATTTGATTGGCTGCAATGTGGCCCTGGATTGGTCCAATGTCGGTCGTACATCCGTAGCCAATATTCGTCGTGCAGCAAACATCGGCGTAAAAATGGCATGTGATTGGCTGAAATATGGCCCAATGTTGGCCGAACATTGGCAGCTTTGTCGGCAATACGATGGGCCTTCGTCGGCCCAATGTTGGTTGCATACTGGCTAAAACATCGGCAAAACGTCGGCCCATCATTGGCTTGAACGTCGGCCCGACATTGGAAGAAGTTGCACTTCCGACGTCGGCCCGACGTCGGTGCCGATGTTAGCCGATGTTGGTCCAAGATTGGTCCAACGGCGGCGTGCTGCCTGGGTTAGGACAGCTTGGGAAGGCCCCAAAATCCGCACAGCTGGAGGTCATCTCGTAACGCCAGCAGGAATCTGAACAGCGAGAGTCACTATTAACGGCCGTATTTATCCTGCAGACTTCATAGTCCTACAGCGTTGCTCGAGAGATGTCATCCTTGGCATGAATTTCTTATACCTCCATGGTGCTGTCATCAACCTAAAAACAAACTCAATAACACTATCCACAGAAGAAGCACTACCGCCGTGCACGCCGTCAAGAAACCATGCCTTGAATATCCTGGAAGAACAAGTCACCATTACGCCTCGCTCCAGCGTCATTATTTCAGTCGGCGCTCCTAAATCACCTGACTTGGTTGGCGTCGTTGAAGGCAGTCAGCATATGTTGGTCCCCCGAAATATTTGCGTCGCAGAAGGAATTGCAGAGCTGCGGGGAGGCAAAGCAACGGTTACGCTCACGAATTTCAACAATGAGGACAAACATGTGAACAAAGGAACGACAGTCACACACATCGAAGAATTTGTGGAAGCCACCAGTGCTTTCACCCTGGCCGATTCTGTAGAACCTGCTCAGAAGAACCAAGCCCCACCCACAGCTTTCCACGTCAATCCCCGTCTTTCTAATCATAAGGAAGAACAGCTCAGGGCCCTGCTTCTGCATTACAAAGATTCCTTTTCGTCGTCATCGAAAATTCGACAGACTCCAATCACGAAACATCGCATCATAACCGAAGAAAATGCCAGACCACTCCGTCAGAGTCCGTACAGGGTTTCGACGCGAAAACGGGAGGCCATGAAGAGACAAAGTGGTGAAATGCTGCGGGACGACATCATCCAGTTGTCCAAGAGTCCATGGGCGTCCGCCCTGGTGTTAGTGGAGAAAAAGGATGGGATCCTACGTTTGTTTCTGCGCCGATTATTGCTGCCCGAACAAAATCACAAGAAAGGACGTGCATCTTCTCGCACGAAAAGACGACACACTTGATCGGCTCCTAACGCTAAGTATTTTTCGTCAATGGACCTCAAGACTGGCATTTGCAAATCAAAGTCGACGAAAGACGCCGAGAGAAGACTGCGTTTATAACACCGGACGGCCTTTTTGAGTTTAAGGTGATGCCCTTCGGTTTTCGCTCAGCGCCTGCCATTTTTCAACGAGTTATGAATACGGTACTGGCAGGATTGCAGTGGCAGACGTTCCTTTTGTACTTAGACGACGTCGTCGTGTTTTCCACGGGTTTCGACGAGCATCTTCGGTGCCTTGAAGCTGTACTTCAGGGTATCAAGATGTCCAGACTCACACTTAAGCCAGAAACGTGCAGATTTGCGCTCGAGGTGCTCTTGTTCCTGGGGCATATGATCAGCAAGTCTGGAGGTTGTCTCGATCCACGAAAAACAGCAAAAACAGCCGCCATCGCCATCTTCCCGCCACTAACTGACAAGAAGGCGGTGCGCCGATTTCTGGGCCTGTGCGCCTGCTATAGGCAGTTTGTGAAAAACTGCGCCCGCATTGCCGATCCACTCACTAACCTTACCCAGCACCTCCGCCAGATGTCACGGGGTCGTGACGTGGCCGAATAAAGGAGACTTTGTGTGTGCATTTAACTGTTTACTTGGGTGAACCTGTTCCCGGTAAAGAGAAAGTTCGATTACAGTAGCAGTCTTGCGCAGATAGCAGTGAACGGAGCGTCGGCCATCGATCAACTACTGACAAGCGGCGAAGTGCATCGGCATTTTTACATTTGCCATTGAATGTTGTAGCGTTATCACTGGCGGTGAAGAGTGTTCTCGAATAATCTGTGCAGTTCGCGCAGTAGGGGTGACCTTATCGAAATGATCTACTACAGTCCGGAAGCTTTTCAAAAACTGCAGGCGTGGTTTGCACTGAGAACTGTGTAGTGGATTGGGGCGATAACAAATCTTGATGAATGGAACGTGGCAATATATATATATATATATATATATATATATATATATATATATATATATATATATATATATATATATATGAGAAGTTTTGCAATTATTGCACTCTTTAGGCATGTGCGGCAGGACAACATGTTTTTGTGTTTACAATTACGTCGGATTACGCTGGGTAGATATTTTTCCTTGAATATCTTTTCCTAGTCGATAGTGGAGGAAAGCAGTATTACATGGGTAAAATAACCCACTATCGGTAAATCGAAGTGAAAGGGACGTTGAACATGAAGAAACCTCAACAAAGTTCTGCACATGTGATGTACATTTTGACGTACATCATAAAGCCAAGAGGTGTAATAGACGTACTGTTATACGCCACGTGGTGTGAAAAACGGTGAACTAAGAGTGATGTCCCGGATTTCTGGTTATAAATTGCACTTCGTTTTCTGAGTTATTCAGCAGTGTGATATCATAGGCGAAGCGCAGGTTAGTATGACATTTTCCTTCAACTCTTATTTCTGACTCTTCCCATTCAAGGCCCCTGATAACATCCTGTGCGCACGCGGTAAATAGCGTTAAGAAGATCGTATCTTTTCATTTTACACCCTGTTTAATTGGTATTCAGTCACTTTCTTTATGAAAAACTGTGGTGGCAGCTGATCTTTTGTACATTTCTCCAGGTTCACTATATGTGCTTCATTAACGCCCTGATTCTGCAGTGTCGGCAAGACTGCTGTTATCTCTACTGAATTAAATGCCTTCTCGTCATCTCTCAAGGCTATCTATCGGGGTTGGTTGTATTGTAATCATTTTAGGGGCGAAGCTCCTCCTAGTCTAACCTTGTTATGCATCGCGCGTAACCGAGAGGACAAACGAGAAAAAAAGAAGGCAGTATTTTCCAAACACTATAATAGACGGCACTGTCTTAAAGAAGTACACACAAACTGCATCTGAGTGAGGATATATTAGATGGCGCTGTACCGCTACTCTCCGCTTAGCTGCTGCGCAGGTTGCATTGGTGTGGCATGGACAAAGCAGAGCAGCGGGCGCGTTCAAAACGCTTACGGTGGGATTCCTTGGATTGCATGTTGTCTCAGTGTTACCCGCGTGCCGTCTCTATTATCGAACATCATCGGGCACATGGACGCATGCATGAACGGACGGATACCCGGTCGTAAGGACGTATGAACGCTTCGCTCCCCTCATCATCATTCACTTCGTAGATAAGCGCTGATTAGTTTCTATGACCAGAAAGATTATAGCGCCAATGTGGCATAGGCGCGCGCTAAAAGGTAAACTGCGAGGCAGAGGAAGACGATGTGAGGTAAAGGGCAGCTGGCCCGTAGAAAGGGTGCTGTTTCTTTGTCGCTTCCTTTGCAATGGCGAAGTCAAGTGGGCATTCTGCCTCGAGAGCTTCATCTCCGAGGCAAGACAGGCTGGTGGGTGCCCGAACTGGTCTTCGTGTTTGTATGTTGCAGTGCCGTGATCCAAGGTATATTTAAGATCGAAGGTATTGAAAAGCGGGAAAAATACATAACTCAACCTGACGCACCACTACCGGTTCGGTGCATATTTTGCAGCTACATAACTTCCGGTTATCAGAACAGTCATCGACCCAGTGGGATGACGCTTGTCACTTGAAGAGGGTCTTCTAATTAGGAGATTCCTAAGTGGATATCGTGCCAGAGGATATTATAACGGAAGACATTCTAGTACCACCCATGGTTGGACCTGATTATAAGGCTTCTGACCAAGACCACTTAACCACACATTGCACTTTGTCAGAAAGAACAAACAGCCGACCTCGATATTTCTCAAGGTCACGACCTACCTCATAAGTCGATATTTTAACTTTGTCCTGCGAGGCCGCAGATGTCAAATGGTACACCTTGTGGCCCCTGCACGCATGAAGAACGGCGCACAAGTATTTTCTTGCCCCGCCTTGGTGGTGTAGTGACCAAAGTACTCGGCATCTGACCCGCAAGTCACCGGATCGAATCTTTGCTGTGGTGGCTGCTTTGTTGATGGAAGCAACAATGCTGTAAGCATGTGTGATCAGAATCGTATGTTCGTTAGAGAGCCCCAGGCTATCGAAATTTCCAGAGCACTGCAATACGGCGACTCTCATAAACATAAGGCGCCTTAGGACGTTAAAACCCACATAATAATCTATTTAGAAGTATCTTCTAAGTGTGTTGCGCATACTCTCGACTTGACGACATTCATTCACAGCATCGACGAGACCTACACGGACTACAGCGACACAGTCGCCCACTAGAATGTTTGATGGTACAACAGTGCAAGTCCTGGGGTACGCGCAAACAACCACCGCGGCTTTGTAAAGACCACCCGCCATAGAACGTTTCCGCAACTCTTCAGCGTGGGTGAGACCTGCGGCCACAACTAGGCAGCCAAGCTCGACTGCCTGAAGCTGCGGCACTTCTAGTAGAAACATCTTGGCCTGCAAAAGGACGACGACTCAGGTACAGCCAGTGTGGCCCGTCAGAGACAATCCGGCAGCTCCTCGCACTTCTATCCATCTATATATATAAGGGAGTGAAGTGTATACCTAAGGGCTCGTATTTCCATGTTTTAACACAATATTAATGAGATATAACAGACAGTAATGCCAAGGAATGTACAGGGGAAGTTATTAGAACCAATGGAGTGTAAATAAGAAGAAAGAAGAAAGAAAAGTGGATGAAAAAATTACCAGCTGTGAGCAGGAATCGAACCCACGACCTTCAAATAACGCGTTTGATGCTCTAACCACTGAGCTATCACAGCGGCCGTCCCTCCATCCACTTTTTGGGGTTTATATGTGAATTTAGAAGTAGGAGTGACAGTCAGCGCCATCTGTAACCCAACGAACGAGTGTGAAAACACTCTTATTCGCATGTTTGGCGTCACGTAGCACGTGAACTTATTATGAGCGGGCAGCTGAATAATTGTCCCTCTTATACAACCTAAACACACCAAGTCTGCCGGTACGAGACCCTCGTTCAATGAAAATAAGGGAGAGAAGTGTATACCTAAGGGCTCATATTTCCGTGTTTTAACACAATATTAATGAGATATAACAGACAGTAATGCCAAGGAATGTACAGGGGAAGTTATTAGAACCAATGGAATGTAAATAAGAAGAAAGAAGAAAGAAAAGTGGATGAAAAAATCACAAGCTGTGAGCAGGAATCGAACCCACGACCTTCGAATAACGCGTTCGATGCTCTAACCACTGAGATATATATATATATATATATATATATATATATATATATATATATATATATATATATATATATATATATATATATATATATTATGAGACCACGTCCGGTACGGCAGCAACCAGGTTATCCTTTTTTAATCCCGGCGCACGAGCCAGAGAGCCAGCCCGCGTGACATACGATGATGATCACTACAATGGTTTGGTCATGCAGATGAAGATGAAGTACATAGTCAGCGCTCACACTATTTTCCCCCCTTCGCGAAAGAGGGCAGCAAGTTAGAAAGGGTTGGGACGCCGAATATATCGTTTCAGTCGAGAGACGTGGGCGATCTCGGTGTGGCGGCGACGACGATCAGAAGCCGCGTTGACAGGAGCAACGCGATAGTTGACTTCAGATGTTCGTTCCAGGACGGTGTATGGACCGAGATACCGGTGAAGGAATTTTTCGCAGAGCCCAGGTACACGAAAAGGTGTCCACAAAAGGACTTCGTCGCCTGGGCGGAACACAACAACTCGACGCTTCGCATCAATGTCGATTTTTCTCTTGTCCTGAATGGTAGCAGTGTTGGCGCGGGCGATTTCACGGCAGCGGGCGACGCGAGCGGCGAACTCTTCCGGGAGAGATGAAGATGGATTGGAAGATGTGGACAAAAAGGTGGTGTCCAGAACAAAAGTCGGTACACGGCCATACACGAGAAAAAAAGGGCTGAAATTCGTTGTACGCTGTATGGCAGTGTTATATGCGAACGTGACAAAAGGAAGTATTGTGTCCCAGTTTTTGTGATCTGGTTGCACGTACATAGAGATCATGTCGGACAAAGTTCGGTGAAAACGCTCAGTCAGACCATTAGTTTCTGGGTGATACGCTGATGTGGTTTTGTGGATGGTGTTAGAGGCCTTTAAGACTTCAGCAAGGACATGTGAAAGAAATGTCTTGCCACGGTCACTAAGGAGCACACGCGGTGCGCCATGTCGTAAAATAATGGCGCGAAGGAAAAAATCGGCTACTTCAGAGGTAGCACCAGGTGAAAGAGCTGCCGTCTCCGCGTAGCAAGTAAGGTTGTCTATAGCAGTAACAATCCAGCGGTGACCGGCTGGCGTAAGCGGAAGAGATCCGTATAAGTCTATGCCCACAAATTCAAAGGGAGTGGACGGGCACGGCAGTGGTTGCAGTGGCCCCGCGGGAAGAGACGTGGTACGTTTTCGGTGCTGGCATGACGCGCAGGAAGCGACGTACTTGGCGACAGAAGTGGAGAGGCCAGGCCAAAACCAGCGAGTCCTGAGGCGGTCGTAGGCCTTGTGGAACCCTAAGTGGCCAGCTGTCGCATCGTCATGAAACGCTTGTAGAACTTCCAGACGAAGTGAGCGATTAATGACGGGAACCCATTGGTTACCGAGAGGATGGTAAATTTGCCGACATAATGTTCCCTCTTGAAGCTTGAAACGGGCAAGTTGTCGTCTTAGGCGGCTGTTTGGAGCACGTGATAAGCCAGTGAGCCGATCGATGATTGTGCGGCAGTAGGTATCGGCATGTTGGAGCGAGGCGAGATCTGTGGACGAAAGAAGGTCCGCCGAGGCAACTAACTGTTTCGAAGGAGCAGCCGTCTGTTTGCTCACTTTGGCAGGCGGTGACGAACAGATGGAAGGTGACACTTCGGCGCTTTGCGAGAGCGGGCAACGGGACAAAGCGTCGGCATCTTGGTGCTCTCGGCCTGACCTATATGTGACGCTGTAGTCATACTCTTGCAATCGTAGTACCCAACAGCCAAGGCGTCCCGACAAATTTTTGAGAGACGATAACCAACACAGAGCATGATGGTCAGTCACTATTGTGAAATGCCGGCCGTAAAAGTAAGGACGAAACTTTTGTATGGACCACACGATGGCGAGACATTCTTGCTCAGTGATGCTGTAGTTTCGCTCAGCAAGTGACAGAGTATGGCTCGCGTAGGCCACGACTTGTTCTTCGGAAGCTTGGTTCCGCTGAAGAAGGACAGCACCGATGCCAAGTCCACTTGCGTCAGTGTGTAGCACAGTAGGTGCTGCAGGGTCGAAATGGCGAAGCACTGGCCGTGATGTGAGGCATCGCTTGAGGGTGTGAAAAGCGGCTTCGCAGTCATCCGACCAGACAAAGGGTGCGCTCGTGGTCAGAAGTTTGTGCAGAGGAGCCGCAATAGTAGCGAAATCACGTACAAAGCGGCGGAAATACGACGCTAAGCCAAGGAAGCTGCGGAGGTCTTTCTGTGTGGTTGGTGTAGGAAAGTGCAGCACCGCGGCAACCTTGTCGGGATCGGGCTCAACGCCATGTATACTGACGACATGACCTAATACCTTGATGCTGTGACTGGCAAACCGACACTTCTTAGTGTTGAGCTGGAGACCAACCTTAGCTAAACACGTGAGGACTTCGTCTAGCCGTTCCAGGTGCTGTGAGAAGCTCGACGAAAAAATGACAATGTCATCCAGGTAGCAAAGGCAGGTCTTCCGTTTTAATCCCCGCAGTACCGTGTCTATCATCCGTTCGAATGTGGCTGGGGCATTGCACAGGCCGAAAGGCATTACATTGAATTCAAAGAGCCCATCTGGCGTAGCAAACGCAGTCTTCTCTTTATCAGACTCGTGCATTGGAATCTGCCAATAACCGGAGCGCAAGTCGAGACTCGAAAAGTACTCGGCACCTTGTAAAGTATCAAGAGCGTCGTTAATGTGAGGCATTGGGTAGACGTCCTTACGAGTGATTTTGTTGAGTGATCTGTAATCAATGCAAAACCGTACCGAGCCATTCTTTTTTTTCACTAGTACGACAGGAGAAGACCATGCGCTTGTCGAAGGCCTGATGACGTTGCGCGCGAGCATGTCGTTGACTTGTTCTTCTATAAGCTTGCGCTCAGAAGCCGACACACGGTAAGGGCGGCGGCGAATCACACGGGATCCGTCGGTGTCGATACGATGGGCGGTCACTGTTGTTTGACCCAGACCTTCGGAACAAACGTCAAAGCAAGTTTTGTGCTTCATTAATAACGCTAGCAAGGCATCCGTTTGCGTTGGGTTGAGATGTTCACACAAAGTGGCCTTGAGAGCAGGAAATGCATCTTCCGCTGGCATACACTTTGAGAATGACGAAGCAGATGAACCAGTGACGACACAAAGCGGTGCTTCTTCGGTAATGCTGGCAACAGTGGTCCCCTCTGGCAAAAGAAGTGGTTCTGGCGTCGTGTTGCAGGCCGTGATGCTTGCATAACCACGGGAAAACCGCACTAAACAAGATGCGATGGTGATTCCTCGAAAAATGCAGCGCTGGCAAGGAGCAACCAGAGCGTCACCATCTAGAATGTCACGTGACTTGATCGTAAGGACACGTTCTCGTCCGGGAGGCAGGAGGAAATCCGCAGCTGTCACAAGGTTGGGCGACGAAAGATCGGCAGCAGAAGAAAGCTCAGTGTCCGTAATACGAATGAGGGGCCGACCACACGAAATTACAGCAGACGCCGCTGACAAGAAGTCCCAGCCTAAGATTATCTAATGAACGCACGAAGACAGCACAGCCAATTGTATGTGTTGACGGATTCCATTGATGAGAATACGAAGAGTGCACAACCCGGTCGGGCGAATTGGACTGTCATTAGCACCGCATAACATGGGACCGGCATAAGGAGTTTGCACTTTACGCAGGCGAAAACACAATTCACGATTAATTACCGAAATTGCGGCTCCGGTGTCTATAAGGGCGTCAACAAAAACACCTTCCACAGAAACAGGCAGTAAATTAGCTGGACGAGACGGAGGAGTTGTAGCGTTCCGACGACAAGCAGTTTCCCCTCCAAAAACTGCACCTTCTAGTTTTCCGAGTCCCGAGAGATAGGAGCGGGACGCAAGGGTGATGACGTACGCCGAAACGGTGACGGAGAACGGCGGCGAGATGAACGAGAAGGATGAGGCCCAGCATGAGACCGTGGAGGGGAGGGCGACTGACGGAAGGTGGATGGATACGGTGCGGGATCTTATTCATCGGGTCTCGGGGAAAAATCTCTCTCGTAAGCTGAGTAACCACGTCGTTCATCCTGCTGACGGCGGCGGCAGAAACGGGATATATGACCCCTTATGCCACAGTAGAAGCAGATGGGGCGGGGAGGACGCCATGTAGAATAGTGGCGTAGCCTTGGCGCTTGCGTTGTCATCGCAGCCACATGGTCGCATCCGACGTCCGCAGGCACGGTTGGAACTGGGGCAGGGACCCGCGATGCAACTTCTGCGTACGAAGGCACTGGGAAGCGCACAGGAGACGGGGCATGTGCAGCGCTTGTCATTGATGCCAGTTCGTCCTTGATTATCTCTCGCAGGTTGGGAGGAGGTGTGTTGACAGACGCAACGGTAGGGTTGCCTGGAATAAGGCCGTGAAGTTCTTCTCTGACAATTGTGCGGATAAGGGCCAACAATTCATTCTCTTTGGTAAAGCGAGCGTCGCAGGAGGCGTGTGGAAGGCGCATGGAATGAAGCGCGTCCAGGCGTTGGCGTGTAGTGATGACGTCCCGGACGGTAGTCGGGTTCTGAATCACGAGAGCATTGAAGGCCCCAGAGTTGATGCCTTTCAGTAGATGTCGGACGCGATCGGCCTCCGTCATGTCATTTTGTGCTCGGCGACAGAGAGCCAGAATATCTTCAATGTAGGACGTATACGATTCGTCGTCCCCTTGAATGCGGGGTGCGAGCTTCTGTTTCGCTACTACAGAACATCCTGCAGACGTGCCAAATACCTGACGGAGATGCCCCGTGAAGGCCGACCAATTGGAGAAGTCGCTCTCGTGGTTGTAATATCAGGTTTTAGCGACGCCATCGAGGTAAAAAGGAACGTAGCGCAGTTTGTGCGCCTCGTCCCAATAATTACAAACGCTGGTTCGATCATAACTGTCGAGCCATTCTTCGACGTCTTCGTTGCGAAGGCCGGAAAATACCGGAGGGTCACGATGAGAGGTACTCACGGTGTAGTGAAGCCTAAGTGGCTGAGAAGGAGCGGTTGCAGCAGTGGGCGGGTTGGGTTCTGCCATTGCTGTTGCTTGAGGGCACAACCGTCGACCAGACCGGAGCTCCAGGGGTGACGGGTAGAGCAGGAGGACGTGGGAACCAAAGCACGCTCCACCACTTATGAGACCACGTCCGGTACGGCAGCAACCAGGTTATCCTTTTTTAATCCAGGCGCACAAGCCAGAGAGCCAGCCCGCGTGACATACGATGATGATCACTACAATGGTTTGGTCATGCAGATGAAGATAAAGTACATTGTCAGCGCTCACAATATATATATATATATATATATATATATATATATATATATATAGTGGAAGTAATAATTCAATGGGCCAGTTAGTCTTCGTGATGGTATGGGATATGGCACAACGGGAGCGTTGTCACCAAGGATAAATATATTTATTTCCCAACAGTTTCGGGAGGGGTCCTTATTTCATCAGGGGATGAGTTATACTGACATGAACTTCCAAACTTCGTTGCTGCCGCGTCCCTCTCGCCTTGAAAGATGTTTGCGTGAGCGAGAGGGAACCAAAAAAGAGGAAAAAACAAAAAAGGGGGAGAAAAAAGACGAAAAAGAAAAAGAAAGAAAAGAATGAAAGTAAAAAAGAGGGAGAACCACTGTCAACACTGAGAACGAAACCAACTGTCCGTGTACGTCCACATACGGTTCATATCACGTGCTGTTCAGTTCTCGACGTGTGTCGGGCCACTCAAGAGCCATCCAGGGCACCAGCAGTGACAATGTAGCCACTACCACCAGCGAGGCCAGCGAGGCCAGCGAGTCCCACCAGAGAGTCAGAGATCGGGGGCAACGGCTTGCACGGCAAACTCCAGTGCCAAACCCACTCAACAACAGGGAGCCGAGGGACACAAAGAGCCATCCAGGGTCCCGGCAATGACGACGTCGCCACTCCCACCAGCGAGGCCTCACAACACCAGGTGGACGAATGCGGCGAAGACCAAGGCGGCGGCTTCCAAACGACACGGGGAAACAAAAGGTACGGGCAGTCTTAAACACGCATGGTCCCACTCATTTCTATCGATTAGGAAATTCATTGAAAAGCTGGTGCAATACGAAAAACACGCAGAACAACTAACCAAATATCTATCTCACGAATTTGCACCTAAGGGCTTCCGCCTAGCCTGCAACCCCTCAATGTCTACACTAAGTGAAGCAGAAAGAGGGAAGTGGAAAAAAATATTACTAGAAGCGTCCTTGCAACTGACTCGGGTCATTGCGGACCATAGTGAGCGTACGGCCGTCGAATACAGTGTCACGGAGGCCACGCAGAAATTGTTATTTAATCTCGAAGAGCATGAGGCAAGAGAACTGGAAAAATATGAACTAAAGAAGAGAGGCGAAATTTCAGTAGTTAAAGATAGAAAATTCAAGCGGGACTGCAGTAGCTCCACTGCTCTGCAACAGGAAATTAGGAATGAGGCCGTACAAGAACGCCAGGGACCACCCGTACCACAACCTAACTTTGAGGAGAAAAATGGCAACTCGAAACTACAGTGCAATCCTAATGAAAACATCCTTACTTTCGAATATGACGCAGACACTCCCGTGCCACGTGATAGCCAAGAGCAGCCGAAAACGTATGAGAATAATGTCCTCAATCTGTCAAACACAACACTCACACCCGCTCAGCTTCAACTTTTGTCGAGAGGCTTAACCTTTTGTCCATCATTCGGTAGATTCAATGAATTTGAACTGTACCAAGACCTCGATAACTTTGCGCGTAATCTCCGCCTCCGTGAATACTTTCATGATCGCAAGGACTGCACGGACGAGAATAGAGTGATTGGTGAGGACAAATCATGGTGTCCAGGTGAGCAGAGGGACAAACATCTCGATATGTATATATCAGCAGTTCAAAAATATATCCTCAGAGCGTATGAAAAAAAATCGGCTATTTCGAAACAACATATCAAAATCAGAACGAAGGGCACTCGATGAACTACGAAAAAACACTGGAATTACTATCAAACTGGCTGATAAAGGCTGAATAGTAATTCTAGACACGTCGGACTACTCAAAGGAAGGGGAACGACAGCTATCAGACACAAAATTCTACAAAGAACTTTCAACGGACCCGACTCCCGAATTTGAAAGGGAGATAAAAGTAACCCTAAACAATCTCCGCCGGGACGAGAAAATTACCGGCAAAATGTTAAAAGCAATGTTACCGGCCCAATTTGTTCCCGGTTGATTCTATTTGCACCCCAAAATACACAAGGCAGGTAATCCGGGACGTCCGATAGTATCCAATGACGCCATAGCCTGTTTACATCAATGGGCAGAGTGTCAAATATGCACGGACGCATCGTTTCCAGGGCATAATAATCGACAGAAGTCTTTCGTGGAGCCCACATTGTGCGTACTTGAAGAAGAGACTGCTATCTATTGTGCATATCATGAAATTCTTGTGCGGTAAAGCATAGGGAACTTCTGTGGCCTCCATGCTACAGCTGTACAGGGCCCTATTTCTGGGTCTATTGCGCTACAGCTTGCCGGTACTGACTAACACTTGCAAATCGAATACTCATTCATTGAAGAGTTTGCAAAGTCAGGCACTGCGAATCTTCCTAGGACTGCCCCGATGTGCTTCTACTTATGCCACAATCATGCTTGCCAAAGACCATCCGGTCAGGACATATATAGTTGTGGATTGCCTCAGAGCGCACATTTGACATGCTAGCCGTGTCCCCGACCACCACTTGGCCCTTCTACCTTCTTGAAGACCATGTGCTACGTTTTCAGACGTCATAGCGAAGCACCTAAACAGGATTCCATCAGGATATACGCCAGCTGCGAGAACGGCATGCCCTTTGTGGTGCCTTGACCAGCCGCAAGTACGTCTAGAAATTCCGGGAATCAAAAAGAAAAGCAGACATTCCAGAATAGCATTGAAGCAAGCAACACTGCTAGTATTACATGAGTTGTACTTAGACCGAGCGCAGGTATACACTGATGGGTCCGTCTCGTCCAGCAGCTCATCAGGTGCCGCTGTAATTCCAGCTGCAGAAATGACAATCAAGTTTAAGTTGTCGCATATGACTACATCTACGGCATCAGAGCTTGCTGCTATAAGGGCTGCTTTACAATATCTTGTTCAAGGACGTCCAGGAAAATGGGTCATATTCTGTGATTCGAAGGCAGCGCTTCAGAGTTTGCAGTCTGCCATGCGTAGGAGGAGCCATGACCAACTGGTACAAAAAATAAGACATTGCCATCATGAAGCTTTAGCACGAGGGCATGATATTATATATCAATGGCTGCCTGGACATATCGGTATTACCGGAAATCAATTAGCCGATGATGCAGCCCGCTCAGCCCATGAAGAAACCCGTGTAGCCCCGATTCCTCTATCAAGGAATAATGCAGCAACACAACTTTACCTGCTGGCTCGAGATCTCACACGCACGTTCTGGTCGTCTACCAGCTTCCAAAGGTGTCAATTTTATGAACTGGATCCTTCGCTCAAGCTAAAGCTACCATCACAACTTTCCCGCTCCGATGCGACACTGTTATGCCGCCTTTGGTTGGGTGTTGCATTCACAAACATGTACTCCTTTCGCATTGGTATGGCAGACACTCCTACATGCGACTACTGCGGAGATGAAGAGACCATCGAACACGTCCTGTGCAGCTGCGCTTGCTACGACACACAGCGATGCCAGCTACGGATGGTTTTGAATCGACTTGACCCCGGACCATTTTGTGTGCAGAAGATACTAGGACCTTGGGCATCTGCCTCAGTTGCGCAGAAAGCAACTAAAGCACTGCTACTTTACCTTAAGTCAACAAACCTGAGCGACCGCCTGTAAACTGTGTGTGCTCCCCGAGTGTGCTCGTGATTGTGTGTACCTTCTCATCTTTCTGCAACCTCTTTTCTCCCCTTTATCCCTTCCCCAGTGCAGGGTAGCAAACCGGATGTGCGTCTGGTTAACCTCCCTGCCTTTCCTTGTATCTTTATCTCTCTCTCTCTCTCCCGATAGTATCCAGTAACAGCACATCTAAGAGAAAATATATCAGAATTCATCAATTCCTTAATAAAAAACATCCCCCAAATTTTCCCTATTACCTAAAGGACACAAACCACTTCATCTGCGAAACTTCAAGTCTCGACATCCCAGGCGGCAGTTTTCTGGTGACCATGGATGTCTGCTCACTGTACACAACATACCCCACCATGACGGAATAACGGCTATGGTTTCTGAATATGTAAAATCTGACTCATCAACTAGTGTAAGTGGCGAGGTACTGTTTACACTTCTTGAACTTGTACTAAATTATAACCATTTTGAGTTCAATGACAAGTATTCCCTTCAGTTCAGTGGCACTGCAAGCGGCACAAAAATGGCCCCAAACTTCACGAGCACCTTTATGGCTTCACTTGAAATCCCATTCATTGAGGGACGCACCTTGAAACCTTTCTACTACAGAAGATACTTAGACGATATTTTTATGATATGGAACCATGATGAGGGAAGTCTTTTCCGCTTCATAGAGGATTTTAACAAGTGCCACCCGTCAATAAAATTCACGCACAAAATTTCCAAAACTAGCATTAACTTTTTGGACGTCACTGTCACGGTCGAAAATGACCGCTTGTCAAAAAACCTTTACAAAAAGCCTACAGACCGTCAAATGTACCTACATTTCAACAGCAGCCACCCAAAGCTTTGCAAAACGGGTATTCCATATTCTCAGGCCTACCGGTACCGAAGAATATGCACCGATTTGCGGGAATTCGACAGACACGCGGAACACCTAAAGCATTCCTTATTGAAACAAAATTATCCGGAAGACATTATTGACGATGCCATACTACGTGCTTGCAACATGAACAGGAATGATATAATTAAGAGACCAAACAGAATATCTAAAACGACTTCCCAAACGAACCTTGTACTAACTTACTCCTCATTAGTGCCACGAATCAACAACATACTTTCCCACCATTTCAACATAATCAACCAAAGCAAACGACTAACTTCTATTTTCGTGAAGCCACCTCACGTGGTGTACCGCCGGGATAAAAATCTGAAGGACATTCTTGTCAGAGCAAAAACAAACACCCCCGAATTTCAATCAGGCTGCCATCCCTGAGGAAAAGCTCGATGCAAGGTATGCCCACAGATGGTCACAACACGTGAATCCAAAGCGAACTTCTCGGATTTCAAATTCTGCATAACTGAAAGCCTTAATTGTGACTCCAGTAACGTAATATACATGCTACATTGCAACATCTGCGGACAAGAATATATCGGCCAAACAGACACGCCATTTCGGCTGCGGTTCAATAATCACCGGTACCACGCCACTTCACTGCCGAAGCTACCTTTATCTAGACATCTGCGCCTGCCAAACCACAGCTTTGAAAATATCAGCGTAACTCTTTTGCAATTCGGTTTCTCAAACAGACGCGTGCGCGAACAGCGTGAGGCATATTTTATTTTCAAATTTCGAACATTAGTAGCCGGCATCAACGAGGACCCCGGAAAACTCAACTGCCTCCGAGAAGTAAGCCAGGAAGAAATTGGTGACAAAGATTGATAGCTGGAGACCATGCTTTTTTTCTGACTGACTCGTACGTGTGCACTGTCCTTTCTTGTTTTTTGTTTTTCTTTTTTTTGTCCTTTTTTTCTTCCTTTTTTTCTTTTTTCTACATGCACATACAAAGTGTTCACGTTCGCCTACCACTTGATGACCATTGAAGGGAAACGGACGAAGATTAAAGGTAAATAGCCGACCAACCCCTTAACGGAAAACCCTTTCTTTACGCACGCCGCACGCCGACTGACCCATTACGGGGAAACCCTCTTTTTACGCACGCCGTCACGGACTTTCCCGGCACCGCGGCGACAATCTTGGGTGGCCCGACACACGTCGAGAACTGAACAGCCCGTGATATGATCCGTATGTGGACGTACACGGACAGTTGGTTTCGTTCTCAATGTTGACAGTGGTTCTTCCTCTTTTTTTACTTTCTTTCTTTTCTTTCTTTTCTTTTTCGTCTTTTTTCTCCCCCTTTTTTGTTTTTTTCTTCTTTTTTTAGTTCTCTCTCACTCTCGCAAACATCTTTCAAGGCGAGAGGGACGTGGCAGGAACGAAGTTTGGAAGTTCATGTCAGTATAACTCATCCCCTGATGAAGGGAGGACCCCTCCCGAAACTGTTGTGAAATAAATATGTTTATCCTTGTTGACAACGCTCCCGTTGTGCCATATATATATATATATATATATATATATATATATATATATATATATATATATATAGGCGTGGTGTGACGTCGCAGTATATGCTGCCTTCAGCTACCAGAGTTGTAGAAAGGTACGCTATATTTTGGTGTAAAAATACTTACGGGAAAGCCACTCACATCTCGCGTAGGGGCAGTACTTGCGTCAAATTTTTATTTTTATTTTTTAGAAAGGTACGAGCAAACATCAGTTTCTACGATCACGCCTATAAACCTAGATTTCATGTTTACATTGTCGATACATAATAATGAAATAAAGTGCGTCCACTCATTGAACCAGTGAGATATATATCACACAACAGCTTTGTCTTCTTTTTTGCGGTTTTTTCACCTACAGATTTAAAATTATTTCTTCACTTTTCATCGCAGTCCAAACAGTAAGGAATTTTTTTTCATCGCGTTGTGTCATTCACCAAGTTTGCGAGGAATCCAGCTATACTTTTGTAGTGACCAACTGTTTGTAGTGATCAACTCAACTTGCTATGTTTATTCATGATATACACTCTTCTCTCGACCGTCACTTTCAGACTGATGCAATCTTTCTCGACTTCGCAAAAGCCTTTGATAAGGTACCGCACAAATGCCTACTGTTAAAACTTTCCCAGCTGAACCTGCACCCCAACATTCTTGCATGGATCATAGAATTTCTTTCTAACCGCTCTCAGTTCGTCTCCATTAAAAATACTTGTTCTAGCTCCCTCCCAGTAACATCCGGCGTCCCCCAAGGATCTGTACTCGCACCCCTCTTGTTCCTAATATATATTAATGATCTTCCTGTTCATGTATCTTACCATATCCGTTAATTTGCCGACGACTGTGTCATCCATCGTACAGTTACTAACATTTCTGATCGAACTACACTCCAACAGGATTTTGATCTCGTGCAACAGTGGTGTGATCTTTGCTTAATGAAGCTTAATCCCACTAAATGCAAACTCGTCTCATTTCAACGCCAGCGTAATCCTTTATCATTCTCAGACATAATCTCCAATTCCGCTATCGAACAAGTTTAGTCATATAAATACCTAGGCGTCACCTTAACATCTGACCTTTCCTGGAACACACACATCCACAACATCATATCTTCCGCGAACCGATCCCTCCGTTTCCTAAAGCGTAATTTGCGTCACGCACCACTACACATCAATTTTCTGGCTTACAAATCGCTCATCAGACCTAAAATAGAATATGCAGCGCCCATCTGGAACCCGCACCAGATATACCCAATAAACGAAATAGAATCTGTACAAAATCGTGCCACTAGGTTCATTCACTCTTTATATTCATATGACATAAACATATCATCCCTAAAACGTGACATTGATGCTGCTAATCTTTCCGTGCGTCACCGCATCCCAAGCCTCTCTTTGATTCACAAGTTTTTGTCCAGATCCCTCAATAAAGCACCTTACATCATCCCACCAACGCGCATATCTCACTACACAACCCATCCTTATTCAATCGCACGCGCACGCGCTCGCACTAGTAGTTTTGCTGCCTCATTTTTTCTTCGCACAGCAGTGGACTGGAATGGCCTTCCCCGTGATATTACACCATCACGTGTTCAACAGCGTTTGCGGAAAACGTAAATGCATATTGTTTGTCAGAAGATCACTCTCCATTTGTTAGCCCACTCCTTATGTAATACCCCCTCACCGGGGATTTAAGGTAATAAAGTGAAGTGAATTATTGAGCGGGATGGCGATAGAGAGTGGCCGTGCGATTCCCGTGTTACAGGCGGCTCTCGTATTACGCTCGTGTTAAACCCTCACGACAGATGAGGTGAATCGTTGTTCAGCAGCGCCGTCCCGTCCAACAATCCTTTCGCTGAAGATTTAAAAGCGGCATAGAATTCAAACACTTGCAGGGGCAACTTGCCTTTTCTGTTTTGTTTTGCTGTGGAGAGGTTGAGGTCTATATTGCCTCGGCTACTGCATATCCGTAACACTTTGCCGATTCGAAAAGTGTTAATTGCGACGCATTTCTAAGCGAACTTTGGTAACTTTGAGCATATCTATCTATCTATCTATCTATCTATCTATCTATCTATTTATATCTATCTATCTATCTATCTCTCTATCTATCTATCTATCTATCTATCTATCTATCTATCTAGCCGCCTACGCCTTTTAGCTCACCTGGCCGTTCCGATAATGCTATCTCTACCAAACTTGGTGTGGCATAACAAGACTGTATGAAATACATACTTAACAAGTCATAACATGAAAATCATGACATGCCATGAATTTCATACTTGACGTTTCCTGGTCCTGCAGCTCTTGCGTTGGTTTCTTTCACGTGTAATGGTGGAAAACTGGTATGGTATGGCATGATTGCATGGCTACCACAAGCGACAGACATGCGTCTCATGAAGCAGCCTAACTACATGCCACGTTCACAATGCACTCGCGGCTGTTTCACTCGCGTCACACATACGAAATTTGGTATTACAGTACGTGAATGGATGACAAAAGTTTGTGACTGGTGCAAACATGATAATCTTGAGATGCGTGTCGTGCAACAACGTGACTGCATGTCTCACTCACGATGTGCTCGTGGCCGTTTCGCTAGCTTCACAAGTACCAAACTCGGTCTTACGCGGCGCGAACGGATGACATGGTAAATGACACGTCCAAACATGATAGTCACGACATGCGTGTCATGTAACAACATGACCACACGCCACACTGATGATGCGCTCGCAGCTGTTTCGCTAGCTTCACATAAGCCAAATTTCGTATTACGTGACGCCAATAGATGACGAAGATATGTGACTTGTGCAAACATAATAATGAGATGTGTGTAATGTGAGAATATGGCTACATGCCACAGTCAAGGCGCCGATACATTTCGACGTGACGCGTAGCGTGTGCGTGTCGGCGTTCAATTCACCGCGTCATGCCGGCGTTGCCACGACAGGCACTACTCCTGCTATATACTCACAGGTGCATGCCGTGCAGCGGTGCTTTGACGCGTGCGCATTTCTGCGTGTCCAGCGTTCCTCTGTCACGAAAAGAGGCAGATTCAGTGTTGTCTGGATAACGCATTAGCGCGAAATGCAGCATGTCGAATTACGTGCCGGCTGCCGTCGGGCCGCGCCGACGGACGCTGGCGCGCCTGGCGTCAGACTATAGAGTGTTCGCGATTTGCTAACGTAGCATCGGTGTGCCCAGCGTGCGCGTGCGTCAACGCTACATTGGAGTATATTAGCTTATAGAGAGATAATTACTCATTACCGGGACTCCTCCCTACCTCCCACCGTTTTCTTCCGCCCTGCAAAGGACTCAGGAGCGCGGACGAGAGAATTCTTTTCCGACTACTTAACAATACTTTACTGTGCCCGGCAGTGCCTAAACACTTTGAATCTTCCTTTTTCGGCCTGTGCAAGTACTGCGCAGAGGTGGCTGACACCTACCACATGGTATAGGCATGCCGGCTCAATCCTTGTTTTTCTCCGAACCCAAACCCAACAAGAGAGGACTGGGACGCGGCGTTGCTCGGTTGCCAGGACCTTGTGGCCCATCGAGCCATGGTCCAGCGTGCCAGGACAGCGGCTACGGCCAATGGAGTCCCTGACTAGGAATTTCACCTAGTACTGCAGGGAGGCCGACTCACAAGGGGCTGGTCTCCCTTGCAACCTGTGTTTTTTTAATAAATGTTTACTACTACTAATACTACTAACCCTCGTGATGCACTCGCGGGCGTTTTGCTAGCTACGCGTATACCAATTCAGTGTTACGTGTCGTCAATAAATGACAAAATATAGGACTGGCGTAATTATGATAATCCTGACACGTGTGTCATGTAAAGACATGACAACACACCAGGCTCATAGCTTGCTCGCGGCCGTTTCGCTAGCTCCACATATACTCAATTTGGTATCACGTGACGTGAATAGATTACGAAGGTAAACAACACATCCAAACATGGTAATCATGACACGAAGGTTATGTACGGCATCATTTACTTCCACCTCGTAACACTGGGCTGAATTTAAAGTTTAATTTCAACATTTCTCTTTCGTGCTTCGCATATCATCGACTCTCACTGTACGTAGAATCTGCCAATTTTTTAAATGCGAAGCATTTCTTGGCGAACTTCGTTGACTTTGAGCGCATCTATCTATCTATCTATCTATCTATCGATCTATCTATCTATCTATCTATCTATCTATCTATCTATCTATCTATCTATCTATCTATCTATCTATCTATCTATCTATCTATCTATCTATCTATCTATCTATCCATCTATCTATCTATCTATCTATCTATCTATGTATCTATCTATCTATCTATCTGTCTGTCTGTCTGTCTGTCTGTCTGTCTGTCTGTCTGTCTGTCTAGCCGCCTATGACTTCTAGCTCTCCTGGCCCTTTCAGTAATGATATCGATATAAAACTTGGTATGACACAACATTACTGTATGAAAAACATACTTGACTAGTTGTGACATGAATATCATGACATTTATATCCTGAATGCCATGATTTACGTTTCGTGGTCCTGCAGCTCTTGACGTAGTCCATTCACATAGGATGTCGCGTAATTGCTGAGGTACGACATGATTTCATGGTGAACACAAGCACCAAACTCTAACATGAAAAGCATGACATGCGTGTCATATAACAACGTCACTACATACCATGCTCATGATGCGCTCACTGCTGTTTCGCTAGCTTAATTTACACGAAATCTGGTTTCACGGGAAGTGAGTGGATGACGAAGGTATGATGCTGGTGTAAACATGATAAATATGAAATGCGTGTTATGTAGCAATGTGACTACATGCTACGCTAATGGTGCTCTCGCAGCCGCTTCGCTGGCTTCACGTGTGCCAAATTTAGTATTACGCGACGTAAATGCATGACGAAAGTGTCCGACTTGTGCAAACATAATATTCATGAGATGCGTGTCATGTGAGAACATGGCTACATGCTACAGTCAAGGTGCCAATACATTGTGAAGTGACGTGGTGCACTTGCTCGCCGGCGTTCATTTTTTCGCGTCACGCTGTCGTTGCCACGCCAGGCACCTGTCCTGCCATATACTCGCAGGCGCACGGTGCACTGCGTTTCTTTGACGCACGTGTGTTGCAGCGCGTCCGGCATCCCTCCGTCACGAAAAGAGGCAGATGCTGTGTTTGCTGGGTAACGCATCGGCATAAATTTCGCGCCGGTTGCCGTCGGGCCACGCAAATGGACGCTGGTCGCGTCGGTCACGCCGGGCGTCAGACTACAGAGTGCTCGCGTTTTTCTAACGTAGCGTTGCTGTACCTAGCGTGCGCGCACGTCAATGCTACATTGGAGTGTATTGGGCCCTTGACGATGCCCTCGCGGCTGTTTTGCTAGCTCCACATATACCAATTTGGTGTTACGTGACGTCAATGAATGCGAAATATAAGACTGGTGCGAACATGATAATCCTGATATGTGTTTCATGTAAGAAGACGACAACAAACCACGCTTATAGCATGCTCATGGCCATTTCGCTAGCTCCACATATACTATATTTGGTATCGCGTGACGTCAATAGATGATGAAGGTAAAAACACTATTTTAACATAATAATCAAGACACGGAAGTCATGTATGGCACCACTTACCTCCACCTAGTAACGTTGTGCTGATGTTAGAATGACGTATCATGTTATCTTCTTCGGGCTTGGCATATCATGAATTTCCACTGTACGTAGGATCGGCGCTTTTTTAGTATTTCTTCTGGCATTATTTTCAGCGTTTTACCTATTAGACCAGTTTGGTTTATGCAGCCGACACACGCTAACCAACTGTTTATGTATTACGTATTCACTAATGTATCTGTGTGTAATAACCTCACCTAAATAAAAAAGAAATGGGCCGAACTTTATTCCTGCTTCACTTAACAATATTATTTCAATAGCAACCCTTGATGAGCCTACGTGTAATCACATGCGATGTATCTAGTCAAATTCAACATACAACGCACCTGCTACGGCATTTCTCGCGACCAACAGGTAGCAGGGGTTAGTATCGAAGAAGCACGGCGAAAATAACAACAGGCGATGTCAACCACGCTCGATCTGCCCGGCATCTGCTGTTACGACGATATTAGGTACCTGTTAAGGCGTTTATTAACTGGCAACCAGTGAGTATACACAATGGCGACAGTCACGGCCAAGCACGGACTCCCAGTGCAGGCAGTGTCCTTGTTGAGTAGCCCTACTAGAAGGCACTCAAGAGTTCGACCCATTTGAAGTTCGGAGGCTTCGCTACAATTACCCCGGGGTTGTAAAGGGAGCCGCCTGGTGACCTAACTGCTTGTTACTTTTAGCGGACCATAATATTGCTTCAGGTGCTCCACGTTGATGATGTCGCGCACATGGCGGCGATTGTACGAAGATTGTTTGACTGGTTTGACCAGATAGTTGACCGGAAATGTGCGCTCAATGGCACGATAGGGGCCTTCGCATTTTTGGAAGTAGTTCGGAAGAGAGGCCAGCTACAGAGGTCGGGATCGAGAGCTATACAGGCGCACCAAGAAGGAATGTAGGCTCATAAGTGGTGGATCCATCTGGAATACACTTCTGCCTCTCTTGCTCATGCATCGTAAAAGCCTTGGCAGGCTCGTGACAATCTTCAGCAAGCCTGGATGTCTCAAAAACAGGTGCACACTCAGATGAATTCGGCGTGTACGGGAGTATGGTGTCTATGGTTTGTGACGGGTGTCTTGCGTACAGCAAACAGAAACGTGAAAAACCAGTCCTGCTCTGAGGAGCAGTGTTGTAGGTGTAGGTGACGAAAGGCAGTATATTATCCTAATTCGTGTGGTTGGCGATGACGTACATCGAAAGCATGTCGCCGATGGTGCAATTAAAACGGTCGGTGAGGCCATTCGCCTGCGGGTGGTAAGCAGTAGTTTTAAGGTGAACAGAATAGCACTTCGTTAGATTGGCTTCGGCGACTTTCGACAAAAAGACTTCGCCTAGATCGATGAGAAGCTCTTGGGGTGGTCCGTGGCGCAGTGTGAAATCATGCAGCAGGAAGGATGCAACATTTCGTGAAGAAACCGCCGGGAGAGCGGCGGTTTTCGCGTATCGCGTTAAATGGTCTACGGCAACGATGGCCAAGCAGTTACCAACCGACGTCAGAGGAAGTGGTTCATGGAAATCGATACCTACGCACCAAAACGGACGATCAGGGCAATGTAACAGTTGCAGACCGGCGTGCGACATGTGTGCTGATGGCTTGCGGCATTGGCAAGCGAGGCAAGAGCGAACGAACTGCTGCACGTAGTGGTACATCCCGTGCCAAAAGTGGCGTTGCCAAAGGCGTTGGTAAGTTTTGGCTACCCCAGAGTGCGCGCATTGTGGATCAGAATGGAAAGATTCACATATTTCCAACCGCAGACTGCAGGGTATCAAGAGTAACCACTGCCGACCAACGGCGTCGTTATTGCGTCGGTCTAAAAGGCCGTCACAGATGGCGAAATGGAGAGCTCGACGACGCAAAGCACGCGTGGATGGTGTTGCAGACGGATCAGAGAGCAGGTCGATCAGCGGGGAGATCCAATTACCCTTTCGCTGTTCAGTAGCGAAAGGGTAATTGGATCTCAACTTTCGCTACTGGTTCAGTAGCGAAAGTCTAGCGAGGATGTCAACATCGATGGCAGAAACAGTAATTGAGGTTACTGAGCAGGGCACATCGCGTTGACGTAGAGGGGAGCGTGAGAGGGCATCGGCGTCAGCATGCTGGCGTCCGTTGTGGTACAGCACGCGGATGTCGTAATGTTGTAAGCGAAGAGCCCATTGGGCGAGACGGCCTGAGGGATTCTTCATTGATGAAAGCCAGCATAGTGCGTTATGGCCGGTGAAGACATTGAATGGGCGACCATACAAGTAAGACCGAAACTTTGTAAGGGCCCAGGTGATCACCAGGCACTCTCCCTGACGGTGTGGCTTGTGTCGGCTCTCGTGAGCGTGCGGCTTACATATGGTGCGCCATATTCAGGGAATCCGGGTTTGCACTGCACCAGGACAGTGCCGAGGCCAACTCCGCTGGCGTCCGTGTGCTCCTCCATTGGGGCTATAGGGTCGTAGTGGCATAGAATGAGAGGAGACGTCAACAAATGACGGAGCTTCGCGAACGCGACGTCGCACTCTCATGACCACGAACTGAGGGGCCCGTTACTTCCACGGAGCTTGGCCAGCTGTTATATGATTGTGGCAAAGTTTCATATGAAGCGTCGGAAGTATGAGCGTAGGCCCACGAAACTATGCAGTTTTTTGGCAGATGCAGGTTTGGGAAATTCTGCCACGGCCCGCCGGTTGGCCGGATCAGGAAGAATGCCATCCTTGGACACGACATACTCTAGGATGATGGGTTGTCGTGCTGCAAATCGGCACTTCAGGTTTAGTTGCAAGCCGGCATTGCTAACACGTGCAGACGTTGGAGATGCGTAGAGAAATCCGGAGCGAAGACAATGACTTCGTCATGGTAACACAAGCACGTGTACAATTTAAAGTTACGCAGAATGGTGTTCATCATGCGCTCAGAGGCGCCAGGTGCATTACTTAGACCAAACGGTATGACGTTGAGCTCGTATAAGCTGTCTGGTGGGACAGAGGCGGTCTTCGGTCGGGCGTCGTCAGCCGTCGTACTTGGGCTGATCGAGAGAAAAAAAATCGGCTGCGTGAAGTCTGTCATTCGCGTCATCGGTGCGTGGCAGTGGATAAGTCTCTTTGCGAGTGATCTTAGTGAGCCGTCTGTAGTTCACACACAACCACACAGGACTGCCTTTCTTCGCAACAACAACCACAGGAGACGCCCATGGACTGTCTGAGGGCTGAATAACGTCGCATCGGAGCTTATCGTAAACCTGCTCATTAGTTACCCGACGTCCAGCAGGCGACACACGATATGGACTTTGCCGTAAAAGTAGGTGGGCACCTGTGTCGATGCGATGCGTAACAGCCTTCGTGTGACCGAAAGAACTTCGCCTAACTTCAAAGGAAGAACGATATTCTTGCAACAGGTCCAAAAGGTGAGAACGCTCTACCACCGTAAGGTTGTCAGCGATACAAGGTTGTCAAATACATCAGCAGATGACGGATCATAATTGGAAACAGCATTGATGGTATGCGACCTGGGGCAACGTGTTTTGTCGGGCACGCCCAGGGCTTGTGCGTCGTCAACTGGTTCCACTCTGCCGAGACATTCCCCTCGAAGCAAGGTAACGGTGTACAGGCATGTGTTGGTTACGAAAATGGCGACGGTTCCCTGGTTGACCTGCACGGCCGCGAAAGGTACAAGCGACTTCTTCCTGCTACAAACGCGGTCGGATGGCGAAACGAGTGCATTTGTGCCGGACAGACCAGCGCAGTAAACGAGCACAGCCGTCGTCGAGTTTGGAGGCATTGTTGTATCGTTTTTGTTAGAATCTTGCTCAGTTTCTAGGAACTGTCTTCTGGCGTCAAATGCGAGAAGTGTGAGAGTTCAATTTCGGCGGTGGCACAATGAATGACGGCGTCATGGCGGGAAAGAAAGTCTCATTCCAGGATGAGGTCATGAGAGCATGCCGGAATGATGTTGAACTGGGTGACATACAGAACGTCCTGAATGACAACGCGAGCTGTGCGCCATGCTGCATGATGAATACGATGCAAAGGAGGAGCACGAAGGAACAACCCAAAAAGTTGAGTCGTCACTTTTTGAAGTAAGCGGTAGAGTGTTTTGTCCATGACTGCTACGGCAGCTCCAGTGTCAATAGGAGCCAATGCAGAAACACCATCCACAAGCGCGTCAATGACAATTAAGAGGGCTGCTCTGAGGGCTTTCACATTGTGATAGCGTCGCATTCCTTGCCTCGGGGACTGCGACGACTAGTTTTCCTGCTCATGAGCAGCCGAACTTGGCCGCATGGGGGACAGGGAACGTTGTTGTGGAGACGGCGAACTTCGAGGAGATTTACCTGCTGAGTTGGCGGTGACATAGACGGCAGTTCCTCGTAATAAGAATGGCTGAGCTGGCCAGCAATAGGCAAAGAAATGGGAGCCAGCTGTGCGCGTGCTACGTGACTGGCGTAACCACAGGCAAAGCAGATGGGCCGGTTGTCACGTGTGCGTCATCGGTTCGTCGGGGTAGGTCTCACCCATGTCGCAAAAGCCTAAGGACGGAATGGTGGCTGCATTGTGGGCTGAAGCTGAGGCTGAGGGGTTACGTAAACATACGTAATGGGAATACCCACTGCAAAAGATGGAGGTCGAGCGGCAGCTTCAGCGCAAGTGAGATGAGCGGGTTCTGGAACAACTTGAGGCGGCCTGGCGACCACTTGGGTGTAACTCGGGGGCGAAGGAGCCGGAGGCTGTCGGGGGTGTAACGCAGGCATTACCTCTGCGATTTTCTGCTGAATCGCTCAAGGAATGGGAGGAACAAGGGTAGTAGCCGATTGTTGAACAAGCAGTTGGTGGGCGAAGGGCAGGAGAGAGAACAGACGCGCGATTTCCTCACGGATGAAGGACTTGACGTCTGTCATCAACGCTAATTGGCCACAACTGGCCTCCAAACCAGCAAGCGTTGCAGCTCGTGGTGGGGAGCGACGGGTCATCAAATGCTGGCGGCGGAGCTCCTCGTAGCTCTGGCACAGTGTGATGACCCCAGCTACCGTGCCGGGGTTTTCGGCGAGCAGCATCGTGAAGGCGTCATCGTCAATGCATTTCACGATGTTTCGGATCTTGTCAAACTCAGACTTGGTGTGATGGGATTTGTTGCATAAGTCTAGGACATTTTCATTATAGCTTGTGAATGACTCACCAGCCTCCTTAGTGCATTCAAGTAAGCACTGCTCGGCTTAGGGCTTGCGAACAGCAGGGTGGCCGAAAACGTTGATGACAGTGGTCTCAAAATCCGACCAGGTTGCAAAATCAAAGGCGTGGTTGGTGTACCACAAACTGCCAACGCCCGCAAGGTAGAACAACAAGTTGGTCAGCCCGCCGTCCTCGTTTCATTTGTTGGGACGCTAACGTGCTCGAAAATGGCGAGCCAGTACTCCACGTCAGTGCCATCAGCGGCAGTGAATATGGGTAGATCACGGATCCTGGTGACGCCGGGACAAGCGGGTGGCATGGCAGGAGGCCTTTATTAGGCGGCAACCAGCGAAGGGCGACAGTCACGGCCAAGCACTGACTCCTAGCACGAGCGGCGTCCTTGTTGGGTAGTTTCACTAGAAGGTACTCAAGAGTTCGACCCATTTCAGAGTTTGGAGGCTTTGCTACATACCAACTGTCTCTTGAGTGGCGTGTCGCGAGAGCCAAAGCTGTACAGGGAGCATCCAGGCTGTTGCAAGGCAAAAGGCAGCCAGAAGAAAGCAAAGATACGTTTTTAAAAATTATAATTACAGTGCGTGTACAGAACGAAGACAACGAAACCTTCGACACTACAGGCTCGGCCTTTTACAGGCGCCGAGGCGCTGCAGGACAGGCGCCAAGACACCGAGACGTTGCAATGTTCGTGACGGACGCACTCGGTGTCTGTGCGAAAGACGCTGGCAGGCACTCAAAGAACTTCATTAGTACCCGAAAGCTGCGCTCAACCCGCCTTTTCCTTAAGGGGTGACACCGGTTGGCCACGATGGGACGGGGAAGTTAAACTTCACGGCCATGTCACGGACCCTCTGGATGGCCCAAAGCTGGTCTCCTTTCTATTGGCTTGTGAGGTGACAGTTCCAGTCTGCCTCCATAGAGGGAGACTCTCTGCTCTCGCACAACACATGGCATTGCCACAACATGTGTTCGAGAGTACATTTGGAGTTCCAGCACGCTCATAACACTGTAAAGCATCGGCGTCGTTTCTGTAGTGTGCGCTTCTTTGTAGTGCAAACGAACCACCTATGACCACGTCATGGCGCTCAGAAAATATGGTCGCTGCAATCCCAGCGGCGGTGGGAGCGGTGCCTGGAAAACAGTGGCGCAACTCTGCTACTTAAAGGGCTACTCACCAGGTTTGACAATTTTGAGCTGAAAGTCGCCCTGCGTAGGCGAGGCGTTCATTATCACGTCTGCTAAAATTTACAACGCTACGCATCACGGAAATGAGTCAAAATTCAAGATGAACGCTGCTTCCCATCCCCTCTGCCGGCGCACGCCTAGAGAATGAGGGCATGACGTGGACGTATGAATGTCCCTATGTAGATAGCAATGCAGTGACATTGGTCATCTACGTAGACGACTCTGCTCTGACATTGTCAGCAGTAGACCACGTGACATGGCAAAAATTATTTAACACGACATGCGTAGTTTATGTATTTGCTGCTTCAAGAGATTATTAAAACTTGAAATAAATAATGAGACGCAATAAACATTGTGCGCGTTTTTTATTATTTCTCGTGAAATGCTACAAGACGCGGGGCTAATGTGCTAGCGTTTCGCATGCGTTCGTATCTCCGTGGTCAGCGCATTGAGCAGACGACTGCCGTGGAACGCTCCTACATGTTCGCGCACTGATTGTGCTCATCTACTCTACCGCGTATAAGCCAGTGTTTCCAAACCATCCCGCGGAAACAGGCAGAAGACCGCAAAATAATTTTGGTCAACAAACTAACGCTGCTCGCGTGCTCGGCGTATGGACTTGTTTTGGCACGTCATGCGCACGTCACCTCTTGGTCGGATGCCCGAGAAGGTGGGAAAGAGATTTGCCTTGCGAAGGCTACGCGGAGAAGCGGCAAGGGTTTAGAGCTTGCCTCCTACCATTCTCGTTTCACGCCACTTCAAAAAACCTCTTTTCTCCGCTCGTGATGAACCGACTCGAAAAATATTTGTGGAGAAATGTTAATCATCGAACACCCAACAACTTCTATTATTTATCTAAAATTCGGCGTGGAGCCTGGTGAGTGGCCCTTTAAAAGGAGCATATATACAGTAACTAGAGTGTAAGGATTACCGTGCCATAAGGGCGCGGGTGCACGCTGTAGGCCAGACGGCGAGGCACAGGAAAACGCGAGCTCAGATACAGAACAGCCGGCCTGTAGCAAGGTTGCTGTGTCTGTGTCGCTTTCTTTACACCAAATTTATCGTATGAATGTGGCCGACGGATGACTTGCCTGTTCGAATATTTTTTAGTGAGAGGAAACATCACCCTGTGCGCTGAAGCGCAATCGATTCGCGCTTGATTTTAACTGTAATTTACGTTCGTATGACAGCTAGTTTTTTTTTACTAGTGAAAATGTATCTGCACAGATTCATGCAATGTCTTTCTTTGTTTTGCGGGGGGATGCCTGTTTAACGAAGGACGGATCCTACCACGAAGACATAAATGTTTATTTCATCAATTAAAAAGAATGAGATTCAGCATACTGACGCTACACTCGTTGAAAGTAACAGAGAAATCTTGAAACCGAGCTTGGCGGCTTAGTTCTTATAGCCACTCGTGGTAACGTAAGCGTCCGGTAAAGCTGCGGGGGCACTGTCCCTTATCGGAAGCCTGTTGAAGCAAGTGGCCGTTTCCCGCTGGGCTAACTAGTGACGATACGGAGGCAGCAGGTGTATGCGGAGTAGTCGCTATATCAACCTCCGTCTCCCGCAGAGTACATAGTTCTCCGGGACTGTGAAATCTAGAAGGTATACCAAATGTCGCGAAAGGAGTGAGCTGCGACGTCGGCGACTGTGTAAGGATGCCAGTGGAAGAAACACGTGGCGCTACCCAGTTAATTCGCAGTGATAATGCGGGTATAATTCGGTCAATATAGATACAGACGTCATTGCCATTCAGGCGTAGGGTGAAGTTCTTGCCTTCGTGATCGACGACTAGGTAGGGTCTACTGTACGATGGCTGGAAAAGCCGGCAGACAGTATCGTCGCGCAGAAAAGCATGCGCGCACGATGATAGTCTCGAAACTCAAAAGGTGTAGGCATAGAACACTCATATACTACCAATTAGAGACTAGAAACTATAGCCTTGACAGAGCAGTGAAAATAAATGTAATAATAGGGCACGGACGGGCTAGACTGCAACTGCACGCGCTTCTTCCCTTACGGCCTTCTCACCCGTCATTAATACATTGGGAGATTTTCTGAGTATGTGTGGCTACCCGCTGGTGGTAGGGGCGGAGTGACCCTGACCTTACATCTTCTGCGCCGCGACGTCTTTCACGGGCGACTTACGTTTCGACGACGTCGGCGGCGTCGCTCAGCCTAATGGCCATGGGGCCTCCGGTAGAACAGGCGGCCGGCCCCACACCGCAGCCGCAATCGTGGCGGACACCCAAACTGGATATGATCCTGACAACAAGATCTAGACCGCCGTCCCGTCTTCGGACAGCCGACCGGAGCTGTCCCAACCCTTCAAGAGCACCGTGCTTGCTGCCGCGGTCGCTCGCCGAGAGCAGGCGAGCAACACACACATGGTGGCCTCCTGCAATGCGGCGTCACTGGCCGCAGCTGCCGACGCTGATGCTGGCGCCTGCTCCTCAACACTTTCACCGCCTGCCACGTGCTCCGCGGGCCTGCAGCGGGGAGACAAGAGGTCTGTCTGGTAGCCTCAACCCCTGCCGAAGCTGAAAGCAACAGACTTCGTCGCTGTGCTCAAGCCCAGGACAAAGCTGTTCCTCGCAGCCGTATTGCCCGAAAACAGGGCCGGTAGTGCGCTCATCGTCCACCTCGGAGTGACCGCGAAGCAGCTGGTCACCGTTGTGATGGGGCGAAACCAAAATCTCATCCTAGTGTACATCTCGAACCCGCATTTAGCGGAAAAACCTATTGGTGAGTTTGCGGTTCCCTCACCTGTCGGACCAGTGCCCTTGTTGGGGTACCTGCGTGCGGACACTCAAGACACATGTTATGGAGTAGTGACGGGGCGCAGCTCAGATACCGAAGCCGCTATTCGTGAAAGCCTTTACTGACCTGATGGCGAGACCCTCCACGTCTGGCGACTGGGCACCTCTAACAAGGTGCGTCTCACCTTTTCAGGCAAGGCGAAGCCCTGGTACGTCTCCTATCACGTTCTGCTTATCTTGTGCAGTCTTACAAGGAAACTGTGCCAGCCTGCAGTCTGTGCGGCTCCGTTGGGCACCGACCCGACCCATGTTCCGGTCTTAAACCAGACGTTTGCGCCATCTGCGGAAAGGTGGTGCCACTCATTCTTGGCACCCGCGCTCCTCACGAATGCACGCCCAGGTCCGCTCTGTGTGCTGGACTCCACGTCAGCGGGGACCGGTGCTTTAGGAAACACTACAGGGCACCGCCACCTAAGCTTCCAATGCTCCACCGGAAGGTAAAGCCGGTCCCAAGAAGAGAAATTGTCGGCGCCCACGGAAGCCACGGAAGCCGGGCTCTCGGGCACCGCCACAAGGGGATCAGCCCTCTACCACCAACCCTGTTCTGTCCCAGCATCCTGGTGCGGCTGCTCTCGGGCCTTCCCGGTGAGGCCCAACTCCTGACCTATTTCAAGTCAAGGGGCCTACTGCGGGTCACGGTTCACCCAACCTGCCCAAACCGAACCCGCCGTCACCAGGACACAAATCTTCTGGCCAAGAGGATTCATCGTGGGCCGACCGCCTTCGGCAGGGACCCCGGGTGAGAGGCTCGGGCAGAGCAGCCTTTCCGTTCCCACCCACCATTATCCCCCGACCAAAACCGCGTACCCCTTCCACTCCCACCTGACAACAAATTGAATTCCGCGAGTTACACGCCGAAGTTCCCTCATTAACGCAGGCAATGGAGGCGCTTGCGAACCGCTCATCCTGACCTACTCCGACTACATCCAGGCAGGCGCTGGAGGCGATGGATAGTGCCCCCCCCCCTCAACATGGAGACAACGCGGTGCTCCTCGCACCGATGGAGGCACGTCTTAGCAGCTTAGAGGCCCAGATGGGGTCCATAGTGACCACCATTGAGGAAAGATTCGCTGCCACCCTTCAAATCGTTTTCGACCGCATCCCGGGCATGATAGCTGGCCAGTTGCCCCAACTTGCTCCTAACACCCGCCGGTTTAAGATTAAGCGGGTGCTAACTCTGAAGCATCCTGGCCCCTTTCCCATGTGGCTGCGGTAGACGAGCAGTCTAACCGTTCGACTGCGACCTCTGAAGTGAGCAGCCTCGAGATCGAGCAGCGGAGCCCCAGTGAGCCCTCTGCTCTCGTGGAGCCCCCCCCCCTACATTACGCTCCAACGATGGCGAGCGACGGCCCGAGATCGCGCCGCGGCGGCGCTAATTTGGATATTTTTACAATCCAACAGTGGAATCGCCGGGGATTTAGGGCGCGCACTAAGTGGGCTGCTCTCCGGCTCCATTTAGAAACCTATCGACATTCACCTGTGGTAGTGGCCCTTCAGGAGCCGGGCAAACACGCTGCTCTCACAAATTATACCGTGTATCAAAGGGATGCGCAAACCGCCCTCTGCGTGCATCAAAATTACACTGCCAATCAGGTAGATCTCGACTGCGATCCGCTTTACTCGTATGGTATGGTGACTATCCTCCCGCTTACGAAGCAGAACGCGTCCCTACACATCCTCAACATCTACAGCTCGCTCAAACTCTGTAACGCAACTTTTAATGCTGTTTTTAGCAAAGCCCTTGCAGTGGCAGGCAGAGAACCGCTAGACATTGTAGGTGACTTTAACGCCCTTAGTCCCCACTGTGGTTACCATAAAGAAGAACGGCGTGGTAGAAAGTTGGCAGAGCTTATTTCTACCTTGGGTCTCACCATCCAAACTGACCCTGCACACCTGATTCGCATAGGTAACTCTGTAAGTCGAGACACATGTCCTGACCGTACACTTATTAAGCATATCAGGCATGCAGACTGGCTCAACACTGAGGAAACTCTCAGCAATGACCACTGTATTCTCCTCACTACCACTTGGAAATCGCTCCTTACCCGTCCCCACCAACACGCGAAACTTCCGGACTGGATGAATTTCCGTTCAGAGTAAACGACTCGGGCTTCCATAGCTCGACAAGGCTACGCCACTTGGGCACAGCACCTGGTGACCTCGCTTCGACAAACTGAGCAGACGTTCAAGCTCCCAGGGGCCACGCCGGCGGTAGATAACCATCTCCTCCGTCTCTGGGACGCTCAGCATAGCCTCGTCCGCTGATGGCACCGACAGAAGCCTAATAGTCAACTCGAAATCCGCATCGAAGCCCTCACCCAAGAAGCAGCCGAGTACGCGGCCCAGCTCGCTGACTCCAATTGGGTAACAATGCTTCCGATGTAACAATGCTGCTAAGCATATGTCAAACCGCAACACGTGGCGCTTTTTCAGGGCCCTCATCGACCCCACCCAAACCCGCACAAAAACGCAAAAGCATCTTCAACGCGTGCTCCACGCCTTCGCGGGTGACGTGGATAAATTGGCACAAGCTCTTAGGGATAAATTTCTCTGTGACCGACAGGACCCCATTGGACCGGCGTACTGATATGAAGGCTCAGAAAACGCAGACTTGGATCGTTGCTCTCATCTCTACGATATGAAGGCAGCCCTGTCCAAAATTAGGCTCGGAACAGCGCTGGGTCGGGATCAAGTGACGGTTAAGCTTTTAGCCAACCACCCAGGCATGGCATATCTTCACCTCCTCGACTACTTCAATCAAATTTGGGAGGGATGCGACCGCTCCCGATTGATTAAAAAACGGCCCTGGTAACTTTTCTTCCCTATTCGGGCAAGTCAATAAATATAGAAAATCTCCAACCCATTTCTTTAACCTAGTGTGTGGAGAAGCTTGTGGAAACAATGGTCAGGGATAGGCTTTCCGATTACCTCGAAGCCCGTCGAACCTTTGCCGACACTATGTACGACTTCCGTTCACATCGCTCTGCTCAGAACATTCTCCTGCAACTCCACCGTGACGTTATTGAGCCGGTAGAACATCCCATCGACGGCAAGGTAGTTCTCGCCTTGGATCTCGAGGGAGCTTTTGATAACGTTACCCACGAACTAAGTCTTACCCATCTGTCGCAAACAGACTGTGGGCGTAATGCTTTCAGGTACATCCGTCTTTTCTTGATGGAACGGCAGATATACCTCCGCATTGAAGACAAGTAACACGGTTTGTACCTTCTAGGTACTCGACTCCAAAGCGAGCGGTCCTCTCTCCCCTTCTGTTCAATCTCGCCAAGGCTCATCTCCCCCCACTCCTGAAAGATACGCTGTACGGCACTGTACGGCGCTGTACGGCACGCTTTGTGCGCCGACGATATCAAGCTGTGGGCAACACACGGTTCTCTTGGCAGAATGGAGGCCAGCTTGCAGCAAGCAGCATTGGTCGTGGATGACTACGCCCATCGCTGCGGCCTCGAATGCTTCTCCACGAAATCTGAGTACGTGCATCTCCGCCCTAAACCAAAAGACACGACTCAAATAGTACTTTCCCTGTGCACCGGGCCTATCCCGGCACGCGAAGAAATCCACGTCTTAGGGCTCTTTATACACAAGAGCCGGAAAGTCGATACCACCCTGCGCATATTACGTATGGTCGGGCATCAGGTGCGCTGCGTGGTCCACCGAGTCTCGAAAAAGCGGGGATTCTCAGATGCCGCGATGCTCTACGCCTCGCCAACACTTTTGTGACCAGTCCAATTCTTTATTCGACACCCTACTTACGTTTGCGCAAATGCGATGAGAACACGCTGGACAGCATTATCCGAAAAATAAACAAGCGCGCCCGAGAACGCCCGATCACGACGTCTAACCAACGACTTGCAGAGCTGGGCATGACCAACACGTACGGGGAACTCAAAGAGGCCCATCTCAACAACCAGTACCTGCGGCTTACCAATTCGCACGCTGAGAGATGTCTCTTACACCGCCTCCATATCTTTTACACGAACAATGCAGAGGAGCGCACCACGATCCTAGAGGACTGGCGTGTAGCGTTGGTTATCTAGCCTCTGCCCAAGAACATGGCTAGGGGGACTCGCGAAGGCAGGCAAACTGCGTGGGTTACAGCTTTGCAGGGACACTATGGGTCCCGACTTGGAGTCTTCTATTCGGACGTATCCGGCCCTCACCATGTGGAGTGGTACACGGTGGCCGTAGTCCATCAAAACGTGCCTCTCCAAGGGCTCACATTTTGAGCCATGGACACCACTAATATGGAGGAAGTTGCGATAGCTCTCACTGCAGCGGACCTCGCATCTCGGTTTATTATTACCGATTCATGGAGCGCGTGTCAAAATCTTGCTAAAGGTCGCATCACTGTTCGTGCTGCTCAAATCCTTAAGCGCTGTGATTACATGGACCGCCCGAATACACATTTCGTCACCTGGACTCCAGCTCACGCAGGACTAGGTGGTAACGAGGCTGCTGATGCCTCGGCCCCCGCGCTTGATTTCCGGGACCCGCCTTGCCCTTCATCGCCTGATGATTCAGAACCTAATCCGGTAACCTCCTTTCGCAAAATTACAGCGATGTACAAATCGAACGGGCTTCGATTTCCACCCCCAGCACCGGGCATGACTAAGGCTGACGAGCGCTGGTTCTTGCGCCTCTACACCAACACAGTATATTGCCCGGCTGTACTTAAGCACTTCAATCTGGCCTTCTCCGGGGAAGGCCCGCACTGTGCCTATTCACTTGCAGATACTTTTTACATGGTGTTGGCATGCTCTTCTATCCCGGCGGTACCCCCCATCACTTCTTCTACAACCCTTACCCGAGAATGCTGGGAGGCTGTCCTACTCGGCTGCTCGGCCATGGCGGGCCAAAGAGCCCTCGAGGCCAGGGCGCATGCCGCCGCAGAAGCCACGGGGGTCCAGGACTAGGGACTCCTCCTAGAGCTTGTAAAGGGACGGCCATTAAGGTCGTCTCTCTCTCTGAAATGTAAATAGTTTCAGTAAATGATTTTAACCACCACCACCTGTGCCACGCACACGGCACCAGAGAACTTCTCGATGCGAAACTTTGTAATGAGGATTCTCTACGAAGAAGAGGAGACGCAATATTAAAAAAAATAAGAAATAAAGGGAGGATCGTGTACTTCAAAAAAATTATCTAACCGGACCCTTCCCGCTTAATTTAGGAACAGTAGAAAAATTTTTACACCCATAAAGTTGTATCTTTTGCCTAAGGGCAACACCCTTTCAGGTTGTTTAAACACAACATAAACGATAAAGGCTGATGCACACCGGCGACTAGCAGCGGTCGCACGACCATTCGCGACTGGCGACCGAAAAGCGACTCATCTTCACACCGGCAGAGGCTGCATGTGAGCGACCGGAAGTCGCAATAGCGGAGAGTCACGTCCGGATGTCGTTATCAGTGAGAACTCTGGAGACCAGCGCCGATCAGCTTAGATTGCCGCCAGCTGAGTGAGTGGAGCAAACCAAGCGTGCCACATTTCTTGTCTTTATCCGTTCTGGCCAGTGCAATGAAAAAACAAACAACAAAAATTGAGCATCGCTGAGTGGTTCAAGCAGCTTTGCGACCGCGGTCCCATGACTGGAGAATCGGTCAGGAAGCGACTAGCCAAAGCAGTGGCTTTGCGACCGTTTGCGACTGTTTGCGACCAGTCACAAATGGTCGTGCGACGGCTGCTAGTCGCCGGTGTGGACCAGCCTTAAGGTGTTTAGAAACACCCTGAAAACGTAGGGAGTAAAGAAATGTTACACCCTATGTTTATAGGTGTTTATGAACACCCCTAAGCTATGGATATTGGATGAAGCTGCTTCTGTGCGAGTGGGGTGTAAGCCTAAAAACACCCTTGAAACCAAGGCAGTAACATAGATAACCATACTTGATCAAATGAGGCGCCATTAACGGGACAACAAAAGGAGAGACACAGGAGGTGACACTTCGTCTTGTGTTTTGGGGTGAGCCATTCATAGCACTTCATTTCAAAAAAATATGCATCACCAACTGTCCGAAGGCTCAACTGCTCTAAGGGAGAAGCATATATGAACCTTCTTTGTGGCTCACAGGGAAGAACAAACATACTTTCGTCACCTACTGCACTTATTATACATGCATGCATGCAGCTGATGAAATAGGGTGCCGTGGTCTTGAATAAGCTACATAACACCAGTGTATATTGGCGTAGGTAGACTGGACAAAAACGACAAAGTGGGACGCGGCAAGCACATACACACACTTACATACATACGCACACACACACACACGCAAGCACCACACCACAGTAGTCCAAGTAGTGAGCTGTAGCGTAAGGTTCAGCCGAACATATTGGCGAAGCAAAAAACAATTTAGCCCATATGTGACATCTGTCTTCATAAAAAACTGCAAGAAGTCTTACAAACAAGACTCTGATGGCATTCGGTTAAATGTTGAAAATTCTTACGTGACCAAGTTTTTTCTCTCTTTACTTAAAATTTATTGTTTTCAATAAAATAAATTCCCACAACTTTCAAGAACGTTTGCGCTAGTCGGGCAAATGACTGAGAGGTATGGCGTTGAATTACACCTGTACAATAGAAAAAACACGTAGAAAGAGCAAGCGGGTTTCTGGACACATATTTACAACGTATTATACGTCGCAGTATAAATTTTGACATTAAAATGGGAACAGACAAGGTAGTGTAATTGAGTTTGCAATAATGTAATGTCAGGGTTGGTATACTTCTAATTGCAAAACCACAGCTCGTCACTGCTGCTTGCACAATCGTCTTCAGCTGCTGAGATTACTGGTGCCTTCAAAAGAAGAGGGGCCAACCTGTTCTTTCTGTACAGAAAATTAAATCCCGGAAACCTAAAATAAGTACACAAAGAACAATGACCAACTTCACAAATAGTACAACTTACAGTATGCACCCCGCATGACTAACTGCTTCTTTGTTTTTAAGTATAAATTGATTGCATAGCAAGCATATTCAGTGGCATCGGGCTCAACTGCAGTGAGAAATGCAAGAAGAGGTATGCTGAGCAATAACTTGCATAAAAAGTGCGCTGTGGCAGAATCATTACACCTTTCGTGCCGTAGATATGAACCTTCCTTTACCCTTTAGGCTTGCTCGCGCAGGCAAATGAAAAGGTGCAGCTCCAACTTGATAATGCTTAATAAACTGTATGTATCGAGCAATCTAATTGAATGTCATATTTTACGCCTAAGTATGCATAAGCAAAGGTACATGTGTATTTCTGCAGATGTACCATGGTACTCATTCGATTAGCTTATTAAAAGGGATGCAGTATGACGTGCCACAACTTGTCTTTTATCTGTATTGCAAAAAATCACAATGCCACTGAGCATACATGACGGTATGTGCATTGAGAAGGTACTCAGGGCAGGAAGCTTGTAAATTTAAGTGTTGTGTAGGGACGTGTTAAATAGCGAATGACACTAGTGTTCTTGAAGTGGGTCACATTGCCACGAGTATACAATGGGAGAATCGGCTATTGGATCATTCCACGTCAGACGTTCCATCTATTTTGCAACCATCTCAAATTATTCGAAAAAATCGCGCTGGTTTACTGCATTAAAAAGTTGACTGCTAGAATATTTAAGGACAAATCAATTTTGGTCCCGTGGCTGCCTCCTGAACTTCCTGGAATAGTGTCTGGGTGTTCGTGAAAAAAAATTCTTTATATTTACTTCTTATTCCGTGCCAAATTTGGTCTACAAGTTAGGTAAAGGGCTTGTGTAAAGTGTTCGAAGCTCAGTAATATTCTTACCAATTTTCGACCATATACGCCTCAAATAAATTAGCCAAAATGTTTTACATCTGCACTTTTTACATGAATACTGCACTTTGAATGAATATTCGATGCGTGAATACTTAATCCACATCAGGTGTATTTTGAGGAAAAAACATTAGGACCTCTCACGCTGTCAAACTTTACGAGTAAAAATCGCAAATTTAACAAAATATTTGTTTTGTTCATAATGAGGCACAACTTGCCCCATGTGGTGGTTGAATTAAAAATAATCTTTGTACCCAAACTGAAAGCAAATAAACAGTGCTTTTTATGTGCCAAGTTTTGTTATAACAATTTGTGTTTACAGACAAACATCACAGCATATCCACGGGGTGAATGATGATGAAAAGGGCAAAGCATACGTCCATCTGGACACACAAACGGATGGCCAGACTGTCGGACGTAAATATGGACGGACAGAAAGACGGAAAAACTCACGGACGGACCGGCGGACAGAACCCGGACGGACGGACGAAAGCAGAGATGTACGGATGGAATATTCTCCCCACTAATTATCATTCTTTCCGTGTATATGCTGTGAAAACCACTAACGCCATTCATTGTGCAACCCATAAAGTGGCTACATACTCCTAGTACGACTACAGAGGGGGGAGGGGGGGGGAAACGACTCACGGCCTAAAGAGCTTTGGCCCTAAATGAATTTTGAAGTTCCCCATTCGCAGCTATCTTCCCATTTGGTCATACGGTAGCCGACGTTTGAAAGTTCGCCATTGCCGTTGTTGGGAAAATTCAAAAGTGATTTTATTCCTTAAAATAGAATTGTAATAATAAAAATTGCCACATACAAACAATTGCTTATTTCTTTTCAATTCGGATAAAAGGTGATTTTTATTTCCACCACCACATTGTGCAAGATGCTTCTCAGTATAAACAAAAGGGACAAATCTGTGAAAAGAGCGATTTTTTTCGTAGAGGTTATCAGCTTGAGATGTCTGAAAATAATTTTGCATCAAAATATGTTTCTGTGAAGGAAGTAGTCAGAGCTCAGATATTCATACAATGTGCAGTATCGCAATGAAAAAATGGAAACATAACACATTTTGTGCTGAATTCTTGAAGACGCATGTGGCCGAAAAATTGTATTATTATTACTAAGTTCTCAACACCTTACATAATCCCCTCTACCTAACATGTACACCACACTTGGTATAGAAAGGAGTATCACTTTTAAATTTTTATGTTTCCCAAACAACTCAGACAAAATTTTGAAAAGTTTAAAAGGCAACCACGTGAAGCAATCAATAGACTTTATTTAAAGTTTGGCCCTTTTACGCCCGCTGTACCACGTGCAAAACACGTTTCTGTGACTTGATATGTGCTGATGCATAGAACACATAACACATAGGGTAAATCGTTTATAAACAAAGAAACACGCACGGTTACGGCGTCGTGTTATTCTGATCAAATACAGATCCACAGACCCACTCCTCCTACCTCCTGCTTTTTTTAAGTCTGTGGACAGACGGAAGTGCTTTGCACCTATCTGGGAAGCTGGTTCCTGTAAAGTAGAGAGTTTTATTTCACACCCGCTGTCCTTTATTAATTTTCCTTTTTTTCGGGCGGCTAAAGCCAGCCAGCTGTCTTTTGAGAAATCTGCGGACGCACACGTTACAAACCTGAAAATGTGTCAGCAATCGCCGTAATCTCTAGAACAAGAGGAGAATCATTTTACTGCTGGTATCAGGACTGGTCTTGAAAACTGAAAGGCAATACCTGTAAATCTTAAGCTACGAGTGAGTGACTGTATGTAGTTCTGAAGAATCTTGCATGTGCCGTCAGCAGCTGTACATGTTTTTATTTGGATTGTGAGATCTTTAAATTTCTTTCTTACAGTGTTTCTTAATCTACCTCAGTCATATCTTCTTGGTTTCCACTCTCCAGACTCAGCAAGCCTGTTTGCTATTTTGCCATGTGATCAGCAAATAACTAGTTCATTTGTCTTAATTGTCAAATACAGGGCATGCACTTTTGAGGTGTATCTGTCTTAAGGACTTCCTATAATAAGTGGGATAATATAAATGTGTCTAAAACTAATTTATTTTCTTCCTCCACAATCCATTGAATAAAGTAACCCTTGACTATCCTTTCATTTTGCATTGTTTTGACTGTTCATTCTGCTCTTGTAGTCCATTACAGTATTCATCTGTTGTGAAATACATTGGCTTATACATTGACAGCGACCTTTCCTGGAATAGTCATCTCGCCTATGTTTGCAAAAGACTTCGCGCTGTGTCATGTCAATTATATAACATAAGATACAACATGCCGTTTTCAATACGTAAGATGAGAGCATACGCTTTAGGTTACAGTATACTGCGTTACGGAATAACCATTTACGGAAACTGTGCTGTCCGTTGGCACAATAGAATAAACAGAATATTGCGTTCGATTTAAAAAATATATATATCTAACGACCTGAGCATTATTTCTGAGAAAGACATTTTCAAAATGCCGTTTATGCCATACTTCAATGATTTGTTAATTCAAATGGTTGTTTTAAAACATTTCTTGTGCAAATAATTCCTGGTTCCGTATGTTACTTCTCGTTCTTCAAAGCCCGAAGTACGTTACTGGAGGCCGCAGTGTTCAACAAAATATGAAACCAGAACACAAGCCCAATATGTACCAACCTATTTCAATGTACTTTCCCTCAGCATTTTTCGCACAAAAACAAAATGCAAAACAAAACTGCTACGGCGTATCTGTCTACAATTGCAATGCATATCGTGTGTTATTTCATATACATTCATTCGCAAGCATGATGCTGCACAATTATTCTGTGTGTCACTTTGCTTAAGAAGCATTTGCTGTAATTCTTTTTTTTTCTTTATACCTTTTTACTTTCAATTGCTGTAACTATTGTATATTGCTTGTAACTATTGCTTAAATTCCTGTTGTTTCTAATCTTATATGCACGTAATTTTTTGTCCTATTATCCCTATTAGGCCGTGAAATACAATCTTGTAACGCGTCCGGTTTGTTTTGCTGTCTGCCAGGCTCTGCCACTCAAGCCATCAATTAGCTTTGGCAGGCCTAGTCACATGTACTCTTTTATTCGAAGAAATAAAAGGTAATAATGGCAGTGCATCGTAATACTCACCTGAAGGGGCTATAATCTTAGCAAGTATTAGTAGTACTCTTGGCACCTGATTTGCAGGTCACTAAAAGAAGAGGTCTTGCTTCTCCAGCTAGCAATACATACTCAAGATATCACCACTTTAAAGATACACCAGACGAAACCATGAAAGGGCACACAAGTAGTGATTAGTCCACACTTTTCAGGTTTTCTGCTGTGCCAAAAAGGCTGGCTGAGTGAGCACTGCTTCCAGTACCAGGAGGCTGCAGTGACAAAGTCCTACTTACAAAACAATCGCCAGTTGCGAGGAGAAGTACTGACGTGCCAACCATCCAAAACAGAATGCCATCAAAAAGGTCGACGATTACTTTTACAGTCCATAAAAACATGCTAAGAGTTGAAAGTTGTAATGTTGGTGATCCTCCAGCCAAGTAAATTAAGAGCACACTGAGAAAAGATACTGACGATACGCCATCAGCAAATGACAAAACTAAAACCGACAGAGGCTTATCTTCATCGCATGAACAGTCTTTAACTGATAAGGCGAGTAAGTAAATGACAAACAACAAATCCACAACGAAGAGCTGTCACACAAGGTCGTCAGCAGTGAAATGACACAAGCTAAAATCGGAGGTGGTGCCAGGCGTAGGTACAAGGAGGTTGGATGCCTGCCTTCCCGAAATTTCGCCTGACCCCCGTGTTGTGTTACGATCGTGTGTTGTGACTATGTTCCCACGAGAGAACATAGTCATAACACAATGGCCAAGTTCGGCTGCCTCTCTACTCCCCTGAAGGGCCTCTCTTATCGAGGGTAGACCCTTGTTATAGAACATAACTGGCACCAACCCTGGCTAAAATACAATACGAACAACAGGAAACTCAAAGCAAATGTTACCACCTTACTTTGACTTCTTGCGTTATGTGAAAATGAATCTAGCGAGAATTATGTGGAACACCAAATAAAAACACTGCAATCAGCACCTGCTAGTACCTGCTTTCATAATAGTACAAAGTACTGAAGAAGCATGTGTGAGGAGGTTTATTAACCGTGAAAGACAGCAACGAGACATCGTGAAGAACCGTCCAGCGATCGGTACAGCAACGAACGGAAGCACGTGCCGAGAGAGCCGGGCGTTGGCGATGCTGCTTGCTGCAGGCATATGTTCTTCACAATCACCCCAGCTGAAAAAGGAGCCACCCTGGCGACCTAAGAAGTTTCAGGCCGAGGCTTATGATACGGTTTTAGGCGAGAAACATAGACGAGGTCACGTGCCCGCCGGTGCATGTCATCCGATCGGGAAACTGGCTCAATAAGGTAATTAACCAGAGAGGTTTTCTCTAAAACGGTGTAAATCCCCTCGTACCGGGGGGAGAGTCCCGGAGTTTGGTATGGGATGGCAAGCCACACGAGAGACCCTGGGGCATAGCTCGAATCCGGAAGAGAGGTGCAATGGTGTTCTTTCTGGCGTTGCTGCTCGTCCGAGGTGAACGCACGGGCAAGCTGGCGGCACTCTTCGGCTTGTCGAGCAGCATCGGAGATAGGTGGACGTTCGGAAGCATCAGGACGGTAGGGAAGTAGAGTATCACTTGTATGCAAAGGGTCACGTCCATAAAGAACAAAGAAAGGTGAAAATCCCATGGTTGTTTGTATTGCAGTATTGTATGCGAATGTGACGTATGGGAGAACGCGGTCTCAGTCGCTGTGATTCGATGCCACGTACTTTGAGAGCATATCACCAAGCGTGCGGTTAAACCATTCCGTTAGCCATTAGTCTGCGGGTGGTATGCAGTCGTTTTCCGATGAATGACGTGGCATTCCGAAAGCAGAGCTTCAACGACCTCGGAGAGAAAAGCGCGGCCTCTGTCACTAAGGAGCTCTCGCGGTGCGCCACGTCGAAGGATAAATTGACGTAAAATGAAAGAGGCGAGATCCTGAGCGGTAGCGCTCGGTAAAGCGGCTGTTTCGGCGTAGCGTGTTTGATGGTCGACCGCCACTATAATCCACCGATTGCCATCTGGTGTCAATGGAAGGGGGCCGTAGAGGTCAACGCCAACGCGATCAAACGGCTTGGCAGGGCACGGAAGTGGCTGCAATTCACCAGTCGCACGTAGCGGTGTTGATTTGCGTCGCTAGCAGTCAGGACAGCACTGCACAAATTCGCGTGCAAAATTGTACATGCCGCGCCAGTAATAGCGATGGCGAAGGCGTTCATATGTTTTGAACCCCCCGGCGTGGCCACATTGTGGATTGTCGTGAAGAGAGGCGCATACCTGCGATCGTAAAGTGCGTGGAATGACCAGTAGCCACCGGCGGCCATCAGGAGAGTAGTTGCGTCGATGGAGAAGTTAATCGCGAATGGCAAAATAAAGAGCTTGACGTCGGAGGGATCGAGATACCGGAAGGTTGGGCGTACCGGATAGATTTTTGAGAAGAGATGCGATCCACGGGTCACGACGTTGTTCGGTAACAATTGAGTCAAGATTTACCGATGACAAGGTCTGGAGGCACGTGTTTCCGCACGTCGCATCTGGTGGTCAAGGTGAGCGGGACAGAGCGTCAGCGTCAGAGTGTTTGCGTCCGCAGCGGTATACGACGCGAATGTCGTACTCCTGGATGCTGAGTGCCCATCGCGCAAGGCGGCCACAAGGGTCTTTCAGCGTGGAGAGCCAGCAAAGCGCGCGGTGATCAGTTACTAGATCGAACGGGAAGCCGTATAAGTACGGCCGGAACTTTCCAAGTGCCCACACCAGAGCCAAACACTCTCTGTGTCACAGAACGAGCGCTAAACAAGAGCGCGCCGCCAAATCCTTGCGACAACGGGCGGCAGAAACGCCGCGAGGTAAAAAGAAAAAAAAAAGAAAGCAAACATCCAGGGCTCCCGGGCGCGCGCTCTCCCTGCAGAAGCACGGCTTCGCAGACGATCCTCCTCACCCCACATCGGCGGCCCAGCAAGACCGCGATTTTTCTAGAACGAAGGAGGCGGGGTCAGACCGAGTGAATCATCCTCCGGAGAGGGCAGTCGAACCGTCTCGTGCCTCTCCCCAGCCTTCGCTGCGTATCGCGCCGACGAAATGACGAGAAACATCTGGAAAGTCGCGCGCAAGGTATTTAACCGAGCAGCCGAGACGAGAAATCAGGAGGTGACGGAAGTTAACGCCAGAGCGCGTAGGAATTCCGCCGTGTAGTCGGCGAAGGTTCTGCCCGTAGTGACAGAACAGGAGGAGACGGAAGTGAGCGCCAGAGTGCGTAGAGAGTCCGCCGTGTAGTCGGCGAAGTTTGTGGTCCGCAGGGACGGCTCGAGCTACAGGCAAGAGTGTGTGTTTACCGCTAACGAGCGAAGACCCGTGGCAACCGCTGCGAGTGTGAAGCCGACGTGTTCCGGCGAAGAAGTTGAAGTTTGAAGAGTGGCCAATTGAAGACGGGAGGTTTCCTGGAAGAGAAACTTCGAGAACTACGGAACGACAACAACGCGGGACTTTGAGTGAGTGATTCTCGGAAGAGTATCATTCAGACTTTTGTTCCAAGGACTTTGGACTGAATAGGTTTTCTATCTCTTTAGTCTTTAAGTGTCTTGGTTGTTCAATGCATGCGACTGCATTGTAGTGCGTATTGTTGTCTGTGTCCGTTGTTTCAAGTGTGGTTGATTGTACTGTGTAGTACATTGTCTGTTTGGTGACGTATTGTATGTAACTATTGTGGAGTGTGCATACGTGTGTATTGTTTTTGATCTGCCGTTAATGAGGATATAATTTTGTTTGTTTATCAACTCTCGGCTCTGTCTTGTTCTTTGGGCCACAGCCGGCGTCCGCTGGCGCACCAATAAGGACCACTTCTAAATTGTCCACGCTTTCGTGGTGCGGTTCGGGGGGGCCGATACTTCGGCTCTTGGAATTAGCCCGGCGATCGCCTCCCTAATAAACGGGACAGGTGTGACAATTAAACTGGCGTCTGCGACAGGACCTTTGGTGCACAGTGTGTCCAAAGTAGTGAGAAAGAGCCTCGAGTTGTGATAGTGCTATCGGAACGATTTTGTGTGTTGTTCAGTGTTCTCGTTAACGAGTGCAGGGGAGTGTTCCGATAGACTGATTTAGGCAGATACTTTTTGCACGCGGCAAGGTTTTAGTTGCGAGTTGCGAGACACAATGGATCTCGAAAAGTTAGTTGCTCTTGGTGAAAAGATGGGTCTTTCTGGCGTCGAACTACGGAAGTGGGTCACCCAGAAGGAAAAAGAAGAAAAAGAGAGAGCCAAAGAAGAAAAAGCAGCCGAGCTGGAAAAAGAGAGGTTGGCGGTCGAAAGAGCCAAAGCGGAAAAAGAAGCTGAGGTGGAGAGAGAGAGGTTGGCGGCAGAGAGGGCCAAGGAAGAAAAGGCAGCGGAGTTGGAGAGAGAAAGGCTGGCCGCTGAAAGGGCGAGAGAAGAAAGAGAAGCAAAGGAGCGACAGCTGAAAGAAGAAAGAGAGGCAAAGGAGCGACAGCTGAAAAAAGAAAGAGAGGAAAGGGAGCGGCAGCGGCAGCACGAGATGGAACTCGAGCGGCTCCGTTTGCAACAGCGAAGCGAAACTCCCGTCCAAGCTAGAGTCGAAAGCAGCGAACGGGAAGATCACGGCTTCCGCTTGAACCCAAGCAAGCTGCTCGTAGCGTTTGATGAAAGGAAGGACGACCTAGACGCGTACCTCCACAGATTTGAGACGATTGCGAGGAGCCAGAATTGGCCGGAACAGCAATGGGCAACTGCTTTGAGCACCTGCTTGAGTGGTGAAGCGCTCAGTGTGTACGGTAGGCTGACGCCGACCGATGCAGCCAACTACGCAAAGGTGAAAGCGGCTTTGTTGAAGCAATTTAGATTCACTGTGGAAGGATTCCGGGACAGGTTTTGGACAAGAAAGCCAGCTGACGGTGAGACGGCTACGCAATATGCCGCCCGACTTTGCCATTATTTCGACAGGTGGATTGAACTTTCAGGGACAGCGCAGGAGTACGATGAGCTTAGAGAGCTCCTAATTAGAGAACAATTTCTTACTAGTTGCCACCCGAGCCTGTCGCTGTATTTGAAAGAGAGGAAGGCGGAGTCATTTGAAGGAATGCTTGAATTGGCTGATCAATTCTTAGAAGCGCAAGGAGGAACTAATTTGGCAAAGGTCAAGAAGGAGTGTCCTGATGATTCGAAGAAATTGGTTCCCGAAGAAAAGAAGCGTGCACCAGAGAGCATTCCGCGGTGTTTTTTGTGCAACCGAGTGGGTCATCGCGCGAAAAACTGTCGAACGATCTTTACGAGCCCTACGGTAGTGAAATGTTTTAAGTGTGGTCAGACTGGACACAAAGCAGATGCTTGTCGGAACGGAGTGAGTCAAACTCACCAGGTATCCTGTGTTCAAGCGGCACCGAAATTTGATAATAATGCCGTCACCGACGGATTCGTAGAATTGAAAAATGGGGAGAAAATTCCTATTGTCGGTGCTGTAATGTCAAAACAGCCAACCGGTGTTACGAAAGGAATGCCAGCGCGGCCTGGAAAAGTTGCGGGCAAAAAAGTTACGGTGTTAAGAGATACCGGCAGCTCCACGGTTATCGTGAGGAGAAATTTGGTACGGGAAAGAGAGTTGACAGGCAGAACGAAACCGGTTTGCCTAATTGACCGTACGGTCCGAATGCTTCCCGAAGCAGAAATTGAGGTTGAAACCCCGTATTTCAGCGGGAAGGTTACTGCGTTATGCATGACGACCCCCCTGTATGACCTTGTCATCGGAAACATCGACGGGGCGCGAGGGCCAAGTGATCCAGAATGTTTGGGAGAAGACCCGAAGATCGAGCCCTCGCCAACACAGCGGCCGCGAGATACAAGGGAGGAGCATCCCGTGACGGATCTCACTAGAGCACAAGGTGAAGCTGCGGCGCAAGAGACAGCGAAGGAGAAGACGATCGTGTCGAATAAGTTCGCGGGCCGAGCAACCGGACTTACGTCGGCACGACCTAAACCGACCGACAGTGTAAAGGAGACGGAGTCGGCCAGCCGGGCAAAATGTAGAGGCATGATCGAGCGGGTAAATAAACAGACAGGACCCGTCGAAGGTAATGACGCGTTAACGGTGTCGGAAGTGACAACGATGGCTGAGACGCCGCCTCAGATACCGTCGTTGGAAGGGGCTCGCCGAAAAGGAACGTGGAAACACAAGAAGAGATCGAGCGAGCACCGCAAAAAGGGGCGCAAGCGCTGTTCGAAGTACTCAAGATAGGTGCTGAGGTGGAATCAGAATGTGTTTGGCAGGGCTGAGTGACATATGTTGTGTTAACGTTCTTGTTATCCTGCGTCTCAAGTGTATGTCGAGTGAGTCAGTGTTCTGTGCGATGGTGTGATGTATAGTGTTGTATAATTGTTGTATAGACAGAACTTTGTACGTTTGTATTGTTTAGAATGTGTGATGAAGTGTTGTAGGCATGTACCTGTGGCTATATTTCATGTGTTGTGGAATTGAAGTAAATATGTACGATTGTATTGAGTGATATATTGTGAATGTGAAGTGTCATGAGCGACGGATTGTGTTACAGTCTGTGAGAGGGTGTGGTGACTGTTCGCGCTCGTCTGTGGGGTTTTGAATATTATGAGATAATATTCTTAAAGTGGGGGGCAGTGTCACAGAACGAGCGTAAAAACAAGAGCGCGCCGCCAAATCCTTGCGACAACGGGCGGCAGAAACGCCGCGAGGTAAAAAGAAAAAAAAAGAAAGCAAACATCCAGGGCTCCCGGGCGCGCGCTCTCCCTGCAGAAGCACGGCTTCGCAGACGATCCTCCTCACCCCACATCGGCGGCCCAGCAAGACCGCGATTTTTCTAGAACGAAGGAGGCGGGGTCAGACCGAGTGAATCATCCTCCGGAGAGGGCAGTCGAACCGTCTCGTGCCTCTCCCCAGCCTTCGCTGCGTATCGCGCCGACGAAATGACGAGAAACATCTGGAAAGTCGCGCGCAAGGTATTTAACCGAGCAGCCGAGACGAGAAATCAGGAGGTGACGGAAGTTAACGCCAGAGCGCGTAGGAATTCCGCCGTGTAGTCGGCGAAGGTTCTGCCCGTAGTGACAGAACAGGAGGAGACGGAAGTGAGCGCCAGAGTGCGTAGAGAGTCCGCCGTGTAGTCGGCGAAGTTTGTGGTCCGCAGGGACGGCTCGAGCTACAGGCAAGAGTGTGTGTTTACCGCTAACGAGCGAAGACCCGTGGCAACCGCTGCGAGTGTGAAGCCGACGTGTTCCGGCGAAGAAGTTGAAGTTTGAAGAGTGGCCAATTGAAGACGGGAGGTTTCCTGGAAGAGAAACTTCGAGAACTACGGAACGACAACAACGCTGGACTTTGAGTGAGTGATTCTCGGAAGAGTATCATTCAGACTTTTGTTCCAAGGACTTTGGACTGAATAGGTTTTCTATCTCTTTAGTCTTTAAGTGTCTTGGTTGTTCAATGCATGCGACTGCATTGTAGTGCGTATTGTTGTCTGTGTCCGTTGTTTCAAGTGTGGTTGATTGTACTGTGTAGTACATTGTCTGTTTGGTGACGTATTGTATGTAACTATTGTGGAGTGTGCATACGTGTGTATTGTTTTTGATCTGCCGTTAATGAGAATATAATTTTGTTTGTTTATCAACTCTCGGCTCTGTCTTGTTCTTTGGGCCACAGCCGGCGTCCGCTGGCGCACCAATAAGGACCACTTCTAAATTGTCCACGCTTTCGTGGTGCGGTTCGGGGGGGCCGATACTTCGGCTCTTGGAATTAGCCCGGCGATCGCCTCCCTAATAAACGGGACAGGTGTGACACTCTGTCACGCTGTAATTAGTTTCGGCTTTCGTCAGAGTGCGGCTAGCGTAGGCTACAACGTATACTGAATAGCCGGGCTTTCGTTAAGCGAGAACAGCGCCTAGCCCGACGCCGCTGGCGTCGGTTAGCACTTCGGTAGGAGCCGTCGGGTCGAAGTGGCGAAGAATAGGTGGGGAGATGAGCAGACGGTGCAGAGTGGTGAAGGCAACGTCACATGCAGGAAACCAAGAGGAGAGGTTCACATCACCGCGAAGAAGCTGGGTTAATGGTAACATGATGGATGCAAAATTGCGAACAAAGCGCCGGAAATATTAGCATAGGCCTACAAAACTGCGAAGTCCTTTCATGGTCGTCGGCTTGGGAAATTCTGCGACTGCTCGAAGTTTTGCTGGGTCAGGTAATACGCCGTGCTTCGACACAATGTGGCCTAGGATGACGAGCTCGCGTGCAGCGAAGTGGCATTTTTTCAGCTTAAGCTGCAGGCCAGCGTTGGTCAGACAACTCAAAGTGTTCCTGAGGCGAAGGAGGTGCGTAGGAAAGTCGTGCGAGAAAACCACATCGTCGAGGTAGCCGAAGCACATATTCCACTTGAGGCCACGTAGTGTATTATCTACAAGTCGTTCAAACGTGGCGGGCGCATTACAAAGCCCAAAGGGCATGACGTTAACTTGTATAGTCCGCCAGGTGTAATATATGCAGTTTTTTGGCGATTGGCTTCAGCAATTGAAACTTGCCAGTAGCCAGACCGCAAATCTAGAGACGAGAAGAATTCCGCTCCGTGAAGGGTGTCAATGGCGTCATCAATGCGCGGCAAAGGATATACGTCCTTGTGGGTTATCTTATTCATACGACGATAGTCCACGTAAAATCAGATGGATCCGTCTTTCTTACACACCAGGACGACAGGAGACGCCCTGGGACTGTGAGATGGTCGAATTACGTCTCTACGAAGCACATCTTCGACTTGATCGTTGATGACGCGGCGCTCTTCAGTGGAGACACAGTACGGTCCTTGACGCAGTGGCTGGTGTAGGCTGGTGTCAACAAGATGCTTGACTTGCGACGTGCGGCCTAGTTGAGGTTGCGACACATTGAAAGAATTCCGGAACTCATGCAGAAGATCAAGCAGGTCGGCGTGTTCGGTGGGAGTGAAGGTGCCGGCGATGGCGCTGGAAAACGTACCCTTGGACGACTCCTCGAGGGCCGACAGTGATTTTGCGTGGTCGCAGTAGTCATTTGTGAGATCAACCAAAGATGAAGGGTCGAGATCCTGCACGCGGCCGAGACATTCCCCCGCTAGCAAAGTGACAGGTGTGGAAAGCGGGTTGAGTATGAACATAGTGCTTCTTGCGGCGGCAAGGTCAATTGTTGCAAAAGGCAGCGGCAGAGCTCGACGACTCATGAAGATATAAGAAGGCATAAAAAAGACTGTAGCGTCAGTGTGGGCGTTGCATGAAACTTGAACAAGTGCGAAATTTTAGGTGGAATATTGGTATCTTCATGCACGAACAGCTTCGGCGGCTGATGAAGAGCGTCAAGTAAAGGGACAACACAAAAGGGTGAAAACTCAACTTCTGCGCGTGCGCAGTCGATGACGGCATTACGGTGGGATAGGAAGTCCCATCCGAGGATGACGTCATGCGAACAGACAGCGAGGACAATAAACTCCACAATGTAAACAATGCCTTTGTTGGGCACTCGTGCAGTGCAGGCTGCGAGAGGCGTTACTTGCTGTGCACTTGCGGTTTGGAGTGACTGTTTCGAAAGCAGCGTCGTGACTTTACGTAATACACAGCAGACATTAGCGGCAATAACAGAAACAGCATTGCCGGTGTCTACAATGGCGAAAGTACAATAACATTCAACAGTTACTGCGACCACGTTAGCAGGAGAGGGGCGAAGGCTTAGACAGTTTGAAAATGGCGCAGGTCTTGCCTCTTGAACTGCGGTGCTTAGTTTTCCGGGTCAGAAGGTCTGGGCCGGTGACGCATGGGGGAGGGCGATCACCGACGAGGAGAGGGTGTGCGCGACGTCACGAAGTCGGGGTCGTTGGGAGGGGCATAGCGAGGTGACGAGACCGGCCCGTATTGCGCAAAGGGTTGGCTGCCGGGTTGCGATGATCGGACATAGTCGCCGAAAGTCTGAGGTCGACCGTGGCCGTAGCGGGCAACGTGTCCGGGAGTGAAGCAGGCGTAGCATATTGCTCGGTTATCGGGCGTCCTCCAAGGATTGGCGACTAGTGGCGCCGCCCAAGGTGCAGTATAAGCCGCTGTGTGTGCGGTCTGTGAGAGCGAGGTGGTTGCGGAAGCCTACGCACAGCGTCTGCATATGTGAACGGCGCTGCTACAGGCTGCATCACTTGCGAACAGGCGACAGGAGGAGCCACAGGCTGCGCTGCATACGTTAGGGGTGCGGCCACGGGCTGCACGGCTGGCGGATACGCGGCAGGAGGGTCTACCGGCTGCGCGACACGCTGGCAGTGAACACGGCTGGATAGAGGTGGCTCGTGGTGCGCAAGAGGAACAGCTTAGGCAACCTCTTCCGAAATAGCAGTGCGAAGTGGGGCAGGTAGACGGGTGGTGGTCTCGTCAGTGAAGGGCACTAGGAAAAGTTGGCGGGCGACTTCCTCACGGATGAAGGCTCGAACTTGCTGAAGCAATGGTGAATTGTCAGGCAGGGTGTGGAAACTGGACAGTGACTCACCACCATGCTGAGGCTGCCGAGTCAGAGTGCGTTGCTTCTTCAACTCGTCGTAGCTCTGACACAAGCTGACGACTTCGGAAACTGTGCTCGGATATCTTGCCAAGAGCATTATGAAATGCGCCGTCGTCGATGCCCTTAAGGATGTGTTTGACCTTGTCAGATTCGGGCATGGTGTCATTCGCACGTCGACAAAGGTCGATGACGTCCTCAATATAGCTGGTAAAGGTCTCGCCAGTCTGCCGAGATCTGATGCGCAAGTGCTGCTCCGGCCGCTGCTTGCGGACAGCCGGCTTACCGAACACCAGCACATGACGTCTTGAAGACGCTCCATGTGGGGATGTTGTGTTTGTGGTTGTTAAACCACAATTCAATGACGACATTGAGATAAAATATGACGTGGCCCAGCTTGTCGGCTTCACCCCACTTATTGTTTGCACTCACCAGTTCGTAGTGCTCGAGCCAGTCTTCGACGTCAGTTCCATCCGCACCGCTGAAGGCCTTCGGGTCCCGTAGCCTAGGTACGTTTTCATGATATTTTAGTACTGTGCAACAACTGCTGACATTGCTTAAAAGCTTTTTTATTCTGGTGTTGTCTTAGTCAAGGCCACACAGCCTCCTGTTGCTTTAAAATATTTCGCTTCCTATGATTCCTTCACCTCTGCTACCCAGGCATTTATACGTCCGATGCGTGTAAGGCGTGCGGACGCCTTTCACGCATCGGCCAGGGCAGTTGAACTGGGGCGAAGTCTTCGATGTAGTGGCGTTGTCAGTCATGACAGGTGGTAGCGTGCGGCTTCGCAGCTCCAGAGTGTAGCAACGGGGATTAACAGCACCTTCCACTAAATGTGAGGAGGTTTATTAGCCGTTAAATACAGCAACGAGACAGCGTGAAGAACCGTCCAGCGATCGGCACTGCAACGAACCGAAGCACGAGCCGAGAGAGCCGGGCGTTGGTGATGCTGCTTGCTGCAGGCACATCTTGTTCTTCACACATGCAAAGAGCAATCATAGGAGTGAGTGAGGAAAAACTTTATTGAACATGTCCGGCGTCATTGAGTGGGGTGGGCTACAAGCACTCCGGCCTAGGTGACGGCCTTGAGTCCTTGGACCCGGGTGGCATCCTGGGCTTGCCGGACGGCCCACAGTTGATCGGCAAGGTCGTGGCTGAGCAGAGCCGCCTCCCATCGCGCCTCGCGGTTCGAGACTGCCATATCTACCGGGTTAGTAGGGAACTGCTGCGCGTTACCGGTACACTTCCACAGCATGTGCTGCAGCGTCGCTTTGGCTCCGCACGCCTTACACGCATCGGCCGTATAAATGCCTGGGTAGCAGAGGTGAAGGAATCATAGGAAGCGAAATATTTTAAAGCAACAGGAGGCTGTGTGGCCTTGACTAAGACAACACCACAATAAAAAAGCCTTTAAGCCATGTCAGCAGTTCTTGCACAGTACTAAAATATCATGAAAACGTACCTTCAATGCCTTTCCTTCGCAAGAACGCTACAAGGAGTACGCACTGATGTAGAAGAAACCCATTACTGAAATCTGGCTCTTATGCACCGATGGAAGATACTTGGACCTGCATTCCTAACAATATGCTTCAATACAACTCTTGAAAATACCCTCAAAAGTCCTGACTGCAAGTGGACGAGACGTGAAGGCAGACTACAATGCGACACAATGAACATGTCAACCACCAACCATGAACGTATGCTAGAGTGGATGCCGCAAGAAATCGTGAACACTGGCTCCAACTCAGCGTTCCCAACCGAAAACTTGACCTCCAAGACAAGATAAGATTGTTCCGATGACCTGCTGCCCATCGCCATGATGTGAAACAGGGGCAAATACCCACTCAACTCATCTTCACGTCGCTAACATGCTCTTTCTTCCAGGTTTATAGAAACCATCGCATCAAATTTCTCTCTAATAAGCTTACCCCCTTTATCGTTGCTGGAAGTGTGTTCTAACTAAAGGACACGGAGAGCACTGGTAGGGCTGCATGCTGATAGTGTTCTTAAAATAAATGAGCAATGGCCTGCATGGCCCTTTTTGACCACTTTTCACTTCAGAGCCATTTGTTATATTCACGTTGACGTGATAGTGGAGTTGTTGCGCCTGATGAAAGGCATGAAGGACATTATTATCACTAAGAGAGGCATGTAAACTTTGAGATGTCTTTTATTAATTGTAACGTCTGAACTGTGTTCGAAATAAAAAAAACAAATTGTTGCTCTAATGACACTGTGTACATTAGTAAAAATTTTTTGTATTGTGTTGCTGCTATCTTTTTACATGCAATGAGTGGATAAACCAGTCTTGCGTCAGCTAAAGTGAGGCTTCGATGCTGATCAGAGAGTGACGATGAACGTGCTTTTTTTGTACAGCCCCTTTAAAACTCGGCTCACATGTTTTTTTTATTAGTAAGGGTATATAGAGAGGACACACTTGTTCCTAAATTTATACGGCCTTTCTTAAAATCGAATGCTGTGTCTTTGTGTTATTTTCCTCCTACTTTCCTTTCTTAATGCTGTGTCTTGCTCCAAACAACTTTTTCGATATGAAAAATGCCATCACTAGCCATCCTCTTACTTTATTTGCCTTGAATGCGTGCCTAACTCAGTGAACTGCAGGAAAATTTGCTGCATTGACTTACTGTCACCGACAAGTTCAGTTCACTTCACTAAAGCTGCCAGGAAGCTGAATAGTAGCATTATTTCAGTGTGCTAGAATTGACTCAGAAAAGAACTACTCAGGCAGAAGTTACACAACAATTATGGCAGCAGTGGAGTCAAAAAGAGTTCACATTAGTGGAATTTCACATAAACAAGTAGGGGAAGAACTATTATATGTAATCTTGAGAATAATAAAGATTTCTGATTTTCAGACTGGCAGGACAAAAAAGAAAAAAGACTCTTCAATTACGTGCGCGAGCACGAGCTTCCAAAGTTGTCCTGTGATATTATTTTGAAAAAAAAAGAACTAAATAGGAAGATGCAGTCAAAATAAAAAACAATCATGCATCAGCTTTCTTTCAGTTATACTGCAGAGTAAACAAATCCTTCACTCTTGTATACAACTTTTTTTGTATATCTGGTCAATTTTGCATATAGCCATGTGGATTTATATATCTGTTCTGTAATTTGAGTGAACTTCAGCCACGACTATGGCGCTTGTGTTTCTATGGTGCATTTGTTTTTGAATCTTCTTTGTTGTACTGTTCTAATATCGTTAATCCATACCAACTTGATCTGTCAGTTTTATTCAAGATTTCTGTCTCCTATAGCTGTATGTCAGACTTATGACAAAGCATACCGTTTAAAATGTTTGGAGGACCGTTCGAAGTATGGCAGGGTTCACAGCATTGATCACATTGGTTACATGATCATTGCTTTTTGGTTTTCAATGGCACATGTATCGTTTTTCATTTTTGCAAATGTGGCTTTTCAAGCTTCAGTGCTTTTATGAAGTGAATGACCTAGGAAAGACAATTAGGCACCACTTACGACCATGAGCTTGTTCCTCTACAAATGAAACAAAGCTAAAGATGAAAGACCACCCCCTCTTTTATTCTAACTCATTGAACAATCTTCTATTTAAAATAGTGCCTCAAACTTCTTTGAGAAAGGTCAGGTTGAAGGAGTCAAGCACAAAGCAAACATATGGTACACTTTATTTTTCAGACCACTGGAGCACAGGTACCAGGCAGTAGAAAATTAAAATTATTTCATCACTTTTTATTTGTGGTACTCGAGAACTAGCACATTTGCAAACCCATGCAAAAAATACATTCACTGAATAGTATGATAACATTACAGCTATTATTCAGTAATTTTTGTAGCCATCATAACTCAGGTGTCACAAATTCAATGGAGCAATATATTGCACCAAAATTATTATTTCATATATAACAAATGCATAAAACACTCGAAAACATTTTTTCTTTGCCCGAATAAATGACGCTTGTAAAAGATATATTAGCTAGATTGACTTGACAACCAGCTATCATGCAATTGTAATCATGGCATTGCGGGGAATGTTTAGTGACGTTATGTAAGGGGGATATTTTTGCTGTTTCAGGCCAATTGTGCATATATGATGACTTCTGCATAAGAAGTGAATCATCTGTTTTGTTTTCATAAACATTGATGAAAAAGTACTTGAGAGAAAGCTTTTTAAAAAGTTGGCAGCAAGACACTGACGAGGGATGGTTAGCCCATATCATTTCATTTTGCATGCGTGTACAAATGTTTAGTTCACTGCTACCCCATGTGCCTTCCAATACTCTGTCATACAGCAATTGGTAGAACCTTCTTTATTATGTAACTTTGACGAGATGTGTAGTCACTGGCAGGAAGGTGGGCTTCGTGTTGATCAGATTAAAAGAACATGGTCACCAGGTAGACGAACAGTCACGTCTAAAGCAAGTTTTACAGTGTTGCAACCAATGTCTGCCTTGAATGTCGTGCATATACATTCTATTATTTGCATGCTTTTCGGGAGTTAGGGCTTGGTATAATAATGTTGAACCATATTGGTTTTCTCTATGTGTTGGGACCAAGGATGACATGAGTGATGCAGCCAGCAGCTACAAAAGCAGGAGCAACAGTGCATAAGCTAGTAATGTCTGGAGTGAGAATATATTCCACCCAACGCTGAACCTTGCAATGAGCACAAGCTTACAAGTTTGCCTTTTGCAAGGCAGCAGTATAGTCAATGACACAATAGGATCCTCAGAAACGTCGCTGAATGAAGTGGTTGGGCCTGCGAACATATCCAGCAATGTCACATGGTAATCGAATGTTGAAGTGCTGAGAAGCATTTCACACAGGTGGTAGGTAAACCAAAGTGATGCCATACACCTTTTGTTATTAGCCTGGGGAAGCCTTTCGATTTCCCATGTAGTTGGGCACGAAAGACAGTCTAGTTGTACCAATATGCCTAATTGGGCTTGCAAGTTGGCATAAATGGTCAGTTCTTGGGTCACAGCATGTGGTGAAGCAAATATGTCTCCTGTTACTGGCAAACCACTCGGCACCACTGAAAGTCTTGCTGCGTCGAAGCTTGTAATTCTTGCAGATGGTAGAATATGCTGTCATATCAACCAGTTGCCACTTTTTTAAGGTCTATGTTATTCTAAATCAGGTGAACATGTATATTGAGCTGTGTGACAGGGCATGATTGACAACGGTGACAGCTCCTGTGATATGTTTCTTATATGTTTGACATCTGCTGCAGTTCATGGGAATATGGATGCCACGATCGTAACTGAGGGAGTTTAACATGTACTCATAAGAGTTGTATTCACATAATCTATGACAAATAAATCACTTATTTCTTCAATGTAATAATGAAATAACATGAGTACTAACCATTTATGCTCACTTGTAAGCACAATTAGGTATATCACAATTAGAGAGTCTTTCATGGACACCGAAGAACAGGAGAAATCCAAAGACATCCCCGAGCAAATAACATAAGGTGTAGTATAGCATCACGTGGGTGTACTTACCACCTGAATCGATTGATCTGCGGCAGTTCAAGATTCAGTCGCATTGTGACATTGCTGGATATGTTTACAGACCCAGCCACACGATTCAGTGACATTTTTAACGATATATCGGCTTCAGTCTCCACCCAAAATGCTGTAATGCTGTTCAGATAGTATGCATAAGCTCTCAGGACATGTCACAGAACAGATTAACCGCCATATGTACGCCTTCGACGAGTCGGTGATCTAGCACAAATTGCATTCAAGATGTCGTACGATGATGCTCAGTGTAACTCAAATTTGATGTTGAGAAAAAAGCATATACTGTCGCACAAGCGTGTCTTGATCCCCAAAATCTGTATGGGAGCTGTTGGTCTAAGGGAGCTCAATACAGTAGCATTTCTGTGTATAAATAGCACGAAGTGGAGAGAATATGTAGATTGGCCTAGCAACATGATACAAAATGTTAATACAGTAGTTCACAAAAATAAGATGAAGGAGCTTGTAGGGCTTATCAGCATCTAGTATTCGAAGATGGGAAGCTCTCAACACCTCTAAATCTGCCTGGGTATCGCTCAGTACTGGATGCTGAGATGAAAGGATAGGAAAGGTGAGCTTCTGGACATAAACGCACACCTGCTTATGCAAACAAACGTGTCTTGTTTAGGTGTTGGATTACCGAATTCAGATGTGAACTATGTTAATCTCATGAACTCGCGATGAGTATGTTGTTGAGGCAAGCATGACCAAATTCGAGGTTGGGGAAAGTGCTGAAATGGTTGCCTCGAATTTCTCATGCCCCATAGTATATGTAGAGGGTCATATACAATGAACGGTGTCACTATCGGTATGGTATTTGAAATCTACGCGTCTTCTGAAAGGATTTGATGGTTAAACTGCATGAGACCAATTCAGGAGAAAATCGCTGCATAATATATTTGTGATATCGTATACAAATTTCAGGTGCTCAGTGTATTAATTAAGGTGCAGCTGCTTCGTTCAAACAGCTAGGCACACTTGACTGTTGGTGCTATGCCATCAGAATTCTTATTTCGATTTTAGCACCATACGCAGAACACAGTAATACCAACATACACTGTAAAAAAACTTTACACCCTAAAAGGTGCAAAACGGGTGTACGCATCAAAAGCACCATACAAACACCATTTTATATTCTATCTTTAAATTTTGAGGTGTTCGTGAATAAAACATCCTCAAAACATCCCATTTACACCCTTATATTTGGGGTGTTATGAACAAGGCTACAAATTATTGATACATAAGTGAGATTGAACGTCCCAAAATCATCATATGATTACTAGAGACGCTATAGTGCGGGGCTTCGGAAATTTCGAACACCTGGGGTTATTTACCGTGCACCCAAATCCGAACACACGCGCCTACAAGGCCACAAATACACATTTTCGGGTTGTTTTGGTTACATAGTTAGTATACTATAACCATGTTGATACCAGCAAGGATCCTACTGCCAGCTGCTTGCGGGTCTAGTAATGAATCGAAGCAGAAAGTAACGTGACCGAAACGCAGTTTTCATCGATAAAGCACGCAAACTTCTGTAAGACGGAAGATACAATAGGATCGCCGCTTTTCTACTAGAGTAAAGGCCAATTCTCCTATATCTGTTTCTTTCATCCTTGTCATTTGCGTGATTAGTCAACACTTACAAAGTCTACTGATTTGCCTGAACAAGCTAATGCTGCGCACATTGGTGTAGCCATGCATGGAACACTCCCCCTCTCCCCCTCTTCCCATAAGATAGAAGCTTTAAAAGCTGGAGATAAAACGTCCGCCACCTGCAAAAAAAACAGCAACGCAGTTTTTAGTTATAACCACCACATCAACAGGCCATCAGGTCCCTTAAAAACGAACAATGAAGTCATGTATTTTTAGCAGGCACGTTTTATTTAATTACTGTAGCGAATGTTCCTCTTCATGTGTCCTTAAAAGTGCGCCATGGAAATTAGGGGGAGGACACCGACCATAAAGAAAAATGCCGAATAAGTACACTTCAGCGACATTGTCGCAGGTTTGTTCAAAATGACGGGAGCATTGTTGACTTAATCGCGAATAAAGCTCTTCTCAGGGGAGCCGAAACGCAATCTCCAGTTCTCTCTCTCTCCATCTGTTTTTTTGGATCCTCTTCTTTTATTTATGGTAATTCCCCAGCAGACGTGCTTCGATCAAAGCCTTGACTTTGTATGTAGTAAGAAAACAACATTGGTGAAATATTTTCAGCCGTGGTCTTGTTCCAAAGACTTCAAGCTAAGTACAAATGTTTTGTCGTAACGTGAAGACAGAAGTAGTATTTAACAGGTTGAGAAAGTAGAAGCAGGTCAGTATTTTCATTTACAGCGCGCCAGAGCGTACCTCCTTTTTCTTGTTATTGCTTGCTGCATAAAAGCGTGCAGATTTGCGTATGCGCTGTGGTCTTTGTGTTCCTAGCAGTGCGCACGTGGCAATATGTTCTCATCGAATACTGTGACGGCCGATGCATGCAATGTTGCAATGTCTTTACCGAAATGAAAGTGCTGATAAAATATCGCCTGCGTGACCCTGAATGTGCAGTCCCTAAAGGCCCATAAAGCTAAGCACAAAGCATCAGCTCAGCTTTTTTACCAGTATTCACTACATTAGGTCAGTGAAGTGCGCTAAATATTGCTCCTGAATGTTACAAATGCTTGTTCTGACTAGTGGCTCGTGCTGGCCGCACTGCATCGTCACAATGTACACTTTGATTCAGATGCACTCTTAAAGAACGAGTATAACGCAACACATCACTGCCGCAGAGAAAAATAAAAAAATAGCAGTGCCCGCGTTATCAGTAGAGGGCCGGTGCTAGCGGTAAACCGCATCTAGCCGGTCTGAGAGCGCACCGATGCCATCAATTCACCTCGCCTAGACAACCTTGGCTGCCCAGGATGGCTGTGCTCGCGGTCTCAGAGCGCGGGAAAGGGACCGGGATCATTTTACAAGTCTGTGCGTGCGCTGGCGAAAAACCCTCCCTTGTTTGTGCGTGTGGTACGCGTGGCTTCTCGATCGGTAGAGTTTATTAGTCGGTGTTTAGTTTGAAATGTGGCTGCGCTCTGCGGTCGACCTGTGTGCTCTGTCAGTGCTGATTATTCCGAAGGTGCATCATCCTGGCGACTGGACCTGTGGATTGAGATTGTGGAGCACTCGAAGTGAAATAGTGAGTACCACTCTCACGTTGTTCCGTTTAGCGCTTTGTTAAATGCGTGAGCCAAGAAGAACGCCTTCAAACAATTTTGTTTTCAACTAGTTCATGACAAATCATCAGTTGTTTACTTAGCAAAAATATTTGTCCGAACTGTTTTACGAGGATGATGGCGAAGTGTGATTGTGAGCAAGTTTTTTGTTTGTTTAGATTGTTTTGAGTACAAAGCAAAGTGAGCGTGCGCCACTGACGTTCAGCGAAGGCTTTGAACAGTTTTTTGTGGTGCCCTTTGTTGGCAGCCGTGTCTAACGGGGCCCGCTCGTGATGCACATCAATTTTAGTTTACTAATTATTACTTGTGTGGGGACGGCACCTGTTAGCTCTAAGCATCTACCGTAACCAAGGCGCATATGCTTGGGCATGTTGGTAGTTCATTTACTCTCTCTCTTTCTTATTGCACAGAAAGACCAAGAACGGAAAACAAGGGCGTGGTGTCCATGTCGTTCGTTTCGGTCCTTTTTCGTTTTGTGTGGTAACACTACCGTGATAACTCGGGTTGATGCATTAGGTGACAACACAGCATATTGCTTTGTGTTAGGTGCACCTCACTCAGTTTGCCTACTTGATAATACATTAAATTTCGTTATATTCGCCTTCACCGGTATTTTCGTTCACCCGCAACGTAGTATGACACTGCCGACAGCCGTGCCTGCGTAGCGAATCGAGCACTCAAGCTGTACTTTTGTTTGAACGTACCTTGACTTGTGTGTGTGGCCTAATTGCCCACTTTAACAGTGCAAACGCTTGTTTGAACATAACTGCTAACGTTCGACCACATTTTATTCCGATTGTTTCCATCATGTGTAACTTTCAAACTATTCTTGTTGTTCGTTGTTTCGACTCGCTTTGGCGTTTAACTTCGCTATGTGCTTCAAATGTTATATGTATTTCCGCTATGTGAAGCGTGTTATAGTTTTTTTGTTGCACAAAGAACAATGTAATGTTATACATACTGCACGGTGTCTAAGCATGTGTTGCAGCCAAAATGTAATACTGGGCAGCATATTTATCTGGGAACACAACACACACAGCCACTGAACAGCCTACGCTGCATCAGGAAGGAGTTATGCTTTCTCAGTCTGCCAACATGATCGAAACAAATTGCCCTAATTTAGCAGTATGCAATGGTCATTGAGTGAAAGGAACGGGGTCACTTTATTCCAAATTTCCCAGCCAACTTTGTGGCTATGGGAAATGTGTTTGAAAAAAAATTGTGCTGATTTGATGCACTGAAAACAGTGAACTGCTTGAATATTTTGGATCAAAAAAATTTTTGGTCTTGCGGTTGCCTTTTAAACTTCCCGGAATGTTGTTTGAATTTTGATTGTGAAAGACATATTTTACAAGTACTGCTCCTTTTTTATACGAAGTTGGGTACTTGTTAACTAAAGTGGCTTATGTAAGGTGTTTAAAACTGAGTAAAATTAGTAAAGGTTTTCGGCCACATACGTCTGCAAGAATTTAGCCAAAATGTGTTATGTTTGCATTTTGTCATTGTGGTACTGCACTTTGTATGAATATCTTAGCTGTAACTAGTTACTTCACAGAAAATATATTTTGATGAAAAATTATTTTCAGATATCTTAAGCTGTTAAACTCTACGAGAAAAGATAACTCGTTTCACAGAATTGTCATTTTTGTCCATATTGAGACGCAATTTGCGCCATGTGGTGGAACAAATAAAAATCACCTTTTACCTAGATTTAAAGAAAATAGACAGTTCTTTGAATGTGACAAGTTTTATCATTACGATTTCTCTTTCAAGGAATAAAATAATTTTTGAATTTTTCCATCAATGGCAACGGGGAACTTCGAGGCGTCGACTGCCTTATGACCAAATGGCAAATGGGGAACTTGGAACTTCTAAAATCATTTAGGGGCAAAGCTCTTGAGGCCGTGGGTCGCTCCCTCCTCTGAAGTCGTACTAGTAATATGTAGCCACTTTATGAGTTGCACAATAGATAGCTTTAGTGTTTTATAGCTTATACATGGACAAAATAATTCGTGGGGTAAATTGTTCGTCCGTACATTTGTGCTTTTGTCCACTCGTCTGTGCATCCGTCCATTCGAGCTTCCGTGAGTTGGTCTGTCCGTGAGTTCATTGGTCTTTCTGTCCATCCATACTTGCGTCAGACTGTCTGTCCAGCCGTTTGTGCGTCTGGACGGACGAACGCTATGCCCCACTCATCATCGTTCACTTCGCGGATATGCTGTGATCTTTTTTTTTTTCAAAACATAAATCGCTATGACAAAATTTGGTACATGAAAAGAACTGTTTATTTGCTTTTGATTTAAGTAGAAAGTGTATTTTAATTCAGCCATCACATGGCGCAAGTTCCGTCGCATTGTATACAAAACAACTATTTTGTGAAATTCGCGATTTTTTCTCGTATTGTTTCACAAGTTGAGAGGTCTAAAATATTTTTACTTACAAATATAGCTTATGTAAATTAAGTATTCACTCGTCAGATATTCATTTAAAGTGCAGAATTGATATAGAAGAATGCATATATAGAAAAATGCAGATATAACACACTTAGGCTAAATTATTTGAGACGTATGTGGTCGAAAATGGAAATAATATTACTGAGTTTCGAACACTTTATGCAAGTCCTTCACTTATCTTGTAGACCAAATTTGTCACGGAACAATAAGAGGTACTTATGAAGTAATTTTTTTTTTCACAAACACCCAGAGGAGATTCCGGGAAGTTCAGGAGGCAGCCACGGAACCAAACGTTATTTGTCTGCGAACTATTTTGGCAGTCACCTTTTTAATGCAGAAAATCAGCGCGCTTTGTTTTGAATACATTTGAGGTGGTCGCCAAATGGCTGAGACGTCTGACGTGGAATGACCCAATAGCCAATTCTATCATTATATAATCGTGTCAGTGTGAGCTAGTTCAAGAACACTAGTATCATTCACAATGTATAACGTAACTATACACCACTTAGTTGTACATGCGCTTACAGTCATGTATGTTCAGTGGCATTGTGCTTTTGTGTAATACAGATAAAATATGTATATGTTGTTGCGCGTCTTACTGCATTCCTTTTAATAAACTAATCAAATGAGTACCATACTAGATCTGCAGAAATACATATGCAGCTGTGTTGATGCATATTTCGGCATGGAACTTGACATTCACTTAGATTGGTCGATTCATGGAGCTAATATAACATTATCAACTTGGAGCAGCACCTTTTATTTACCAGCGCGAGCGAGTTTGAAGGTTTCATATCTACGGCACGAAGTATAATAATTATGCTACAGTGCGCTTTTTAAGGCGTTTATTGCTCAGCATACCTTTTCAAGTATTTCTCACTGCAGTGAAGCCCGATGCCATTGAATATGCTTGCTATGCACTCAAATTATACTTACACATATGAAAGCAGTTAGTTATGCAGGGTGAATACTGTATGTGCCACTCTATGTGAAATTTCGGTAATTGTTTCTTGTGTATTTTTTAGGGTTTCCGGGATGGAATTTCCTGTAGAGAAAGATCAGCTTCGCCCCACTTCTCTCGAAGGCACCAGTCATCGCAGCAGCTGAAGATGATCGCGCAAGCAGGAGTGACAAGCTGTGGTTTTTCCATTAGAAGTATACCAACACTGACATTACATTATTACAACTCCAATTACACTACCTTGTAGAATGTCCTAGTTTTTTAATGTCGAAATTTATACTGCGAGATATAATAGGTTCCAAATGTGACTCCAGAAACTCGCTTACTCTTTCTACGTGTTTTTTCCTATTGCAAGGGTGTCAATCAACGCAAGACCTCTCAGTCATTTGCCCGACTCACGCAAATGTTCTTGAAAATTGTGGGGAACAATTGTATTGAAAACAATCATTTCTAGTATAGAGAGAAAAAAAAGGCTGGGACACGTGAGATATTTCAAAATTTTTCAGAATGCCATCAGTGTCAGACTTCCAGTTTTTTCATAATAAAGGCAGATGTGAACATATGTGCTCAATTCTTTTTTGCTCCGGCGTTATGTTCAGTTGAACCTTACGCTTCAGGTTACTGCTAGTGCTACTTTGGTGTGGTGCGTGTGTGCGTGTGTGTGCATGTGTATGTGCAAGTGCCTGCCGCGTCCTACTTTGTCGTTTTTGGCCAAGTCTGCTTACACATATATACACTGGTCTTGTGCAGCTCATTTAAGACCACGGCACCTTATTTTATTAGCTGCATGCATGCAGCTATAAGTGCAGTGGGTGACGCCAGTCTCTTCCTTCTTTCCTGTCAGCCGCAGAAAAGGTTCATATATGCTTCTTCCTGAAAACAATTGAGGCTTGGTCCAGTTGGTGATGAATATTTGATGGAATGAAGTGCTATGAATGGCTCTCCTCAACACACAAGACTAAGCGTCATCTCCCTTATATGTGCTTTTGTCGTCCTGTTAATTGCGCTTCATTTGATCAAGTACAGTAGACGAAGAAAGTGCTTATAGCGCGAACGATAGGAGGGTAGAGCAGAGGCGAGAACAGAGCGCTCAACTAACTACCAAAGTTTTTGCAATCCAACTGCAATATATATGAAAACAGAATCCGCGTCAAACTACGCAACATCAGCAAAATCAGACATACAGGTGCCGAACGGCCTACCTCATCAAGAGCCAGTCATATCAGGGTACCCAGGATAACGAAATTCACAGCTGTGAAAAAATTTTGACGGTACGCTAACACAGGAAGCACCAAATTGTTTAATAGTGGAAGACTTCGCTGATCTCGCGCTCGCGCTGATTTTTATATCGCCCCATAATCACACACTTGTCGAAAATTGGCTGGCAGCCACACTTTTTACAATGGTCCGCCAAGTGGCTGGTATCGAAGCCTTTTAGAGAGAAAGCATGCTCCCTCAGGCGAGCATGCTTACTTCCTCATGCTCCCTGTTTTGCCAATGTACCAGAGACGTGTACGTAGGGAATAACAGCCGTGCTGGAATGTGGTTTGTTAAATAGGCTGTTGCTCTGTCTTTTATCAAGTACTCGTAGTGACGTAAGGAGAGTCTTGGCGATGGAAGTTAGCAGGGGATTAGGAAAATCTGCTTGTTGATGTCGGTGAACTTGGTTTGAAAAACTACATTTTTCTGGTGGTGACAAGGGCGAGTTTGCGCTGCCTTTAGGCAAGAAAAAGCGATGCCACGCTTGACTAGCTTTGAACGGGTGACGTAAAAGGAAGAAGGCTTTTCTTTGAGCGTGGCTTGTACCGCCAACAGACTTGGTCCACCAAAAAAAGCATTTCTAAGTCTAGAAATCATAGCTTGTTACCAGAAATGAGCTCCAACGTTAATTCAAGTTGCTTCATTTCTTGCCGAAATTCGTCTAAAATCTCACAGGTGGTTCGACGAGGGTCAAATTGGTCGTTGCTGTAAAACACTAAAAAGTCGTAACGTAGCGGAACACTTTGATTTGATAGATATGCTTAGTTTAACGTCCCAAAACGACCATATGATTATGAGAGACGCTGTAGTGGAGGGCTTCGAAAATCTGACCATCTTGGGTTTTCTAACGTGCGCCCAAATCTGAGCACACGGGCCTACAACATTTCCGCCGCCATCGGAAATGCAGCCGCCGCAGCCGGGATCCAGACCCGCGACCTGCGGGTCAGCAGCCGAGTACCTCAGCCACTAGATCACGGTGGTGGTGCGAAGCGGAACACTTTAACTGTGCTTGTCTGAAGAAGGCTAGTCATGGGACTTCTGTCATACCGTGAGAGTAAAAGGTCACTAAGAACCGGAGCTAAACAAGAGCCAATGCACACTCCTTCCCGCTGAGTGCAGAAGGTGTCCTTGTAAAGTGCAAAGGTCTAAAGTAGATAAAAGGGCTGCGGTTCTGAAAAACCGTGAAGAAGAATCCCACATGAATTCTGAAGTTTGGTGAAGCCATAAAGCTTAATACACTGGCTAATTTCATCGCACACAACGTCATGACGTAAAGAATAAAACAAGTCCTTGACATCCACAGAGAAGGCGCTTACTCATTTCGGGCACTCAGTCCCGAGGTAATCACTGACGGTGACTGGGCTCTTGATTCGACAGGGGTAATCAATTGGCAGGACTCCTAAAGACCTCGGCTGATACAAGGCAACAAGATGCTGCCAAGTACCGCGCTCGGAAACAATTGCTATGATGGGATTGCCTTCTTTGTGTGTTTTCACTGAAAAAAAGACCGAGAGGCTGAGGCCTTTTGCCGTTTTTGCGGACTTTACCAAAGTGGTTAACCCCACTTCCTCGCACAGTTTTGCCACTTGCGTTCTCACTGTAGTTCCTTTGATGGCTGGGAGCACCTTGAAATTCTTCCGCATGGCTTCTTCAGCCTTGCTGTCTTACAAATGCTTCGGCATAAGCACAAACCCTCCTTCCTTATCAGATTGGAAAAGCTTGACCTCGGTCCTTCTTAGGCTGGTGACCACGGCACTAGACCATTGCCGAGCCGTCTTGACGTCTTGCGGTGACACTCGACTCCCTCCTGGATGAGTCTACCAATTTTGTCATCTTTTACTTGTCCAACAGTGCTTCTAACGAGGCCAAGCAGCTCCACCTTGTTCAGGTTTGGATGCTTGCAGTATTTCGGCCCATTTTGCAACACATTTTTTACATCTGCGGAAACAGCAACGTCTCCAAGAATGACGACTTCCTGTCCTAGTGGGGTGCGTCGGCTCCTCTTTTTTTGGCAGCCCAGGTAGAAGCTGGCCCCACTAAAACTCAGCTGATTGACGGGCTAAGCCAAGATCCCGATGGAAGAACCTTTCCACCGATCCTTTCGGTGCCTGCATCAAGGTTGCAAAGTGTAGACGTAGAAGCAGACCAGTCGCCAAGCTTCAGAGTGAAGGATACGGCAAAGCTGGTTTGCATGTCGAGTAGACGCAGTAAGCCCCCCCCCCCCCCCCGAAGAGACGCAGTACTTCAGGAGGCAAGTAAGCTTTTTTCAGAGAAAATGTAAACAGTCTTGCCCTACAAGACGCAGTTGCGATCAAGCTGACACATAACGCAGAAGACTGTAGGAAGTCAGGGAAGCACAGAGGACCAATTCGATTCTCGATGAACTAACGGTGAGACTTTTTGACGTATTTCGGCATGAAATAAGCTACTTGAATTAACGTTGGAGCTTATTTCTGATGACAAGCTACAATTTCTAAATTTAGAAATGCTTTTTTGGTGGACTTTGTCTGTTGGCGGTACGAGCCACGCTAAAAAAATGGCTTCCGTTTACGTCCACCCATTCTAAGCTAGTCAAGCGTGGTATCGCTTTTTCTTGCGTAAAGGCAGTTCTAACTCGCTCTTGTAACCACCAGGTAGATTGTAGTTTTTCAAACCAAGTTCACCGCCTTCAACAAGCAGGTTTTCCTAATTTCCTGCTAACTACCATCGCCGAGACTTTCCTTACGTCAATAAGAGTGCTTGATACGAGACAAAGCAACAGCCTATTCAACAAACCACATTCCAGCACGGCTGTTATTTCCTACGTAAAAGAGGTTTCCCATAAGCTAAAGAAGGTTGCTGAAAAAATAGGTTCACGAGTTGTGTTCTGCGCACGCGACAAGCTCGTTGGGCTATGTCGCAGAGTAAGTGGTGAAGGACGTAAGAAAGAAGCGTGTACTAAGAAACACGCTACGCGCTTTGTCGAATGTGTTTTATCGATTGTATACAAGAAATTGTTTACATGCGGGCTCTGTGACATTGGCCAAACAGGCCGATGCATTATTGATCGCCTGAGGGAGCACGCTTACTCTCTAAAAGGATCCGTTCCTAGTCACTTGGCGGACTAATGTAGAAAGCGTGGCTGCCAGCCAATTTTCGACAAGTGTGTGATTATGGGGCGATGTAAAAATCAGCACGAGCACTAGATTAGCGAAGCCTTCCACATTCAACAATTTGGTGCTTTCTGTGTTAGAGTAGCTTCGATTTTTCTTCACGGCTGTGAATTATGTTACCTAGGGTCCCCTTATATGACTGGCTCTTGATAAGGTAGGCCGTTAGGCACATGTATGTCCGATTTTGCTGATGTTACGTAGTTATGCGCAGATTCTGTTTTCTCATATATTGCAGTTGTATTGCAATAAAGTTTGGTTGTTAGTTCAGCACTCTGTTCTCCTATCTTCTATCCCCTCCTAACGTTTGCGCTGTTAAGCACTTTTTTCGTCTACCATGCAGCACGAACCAGCCCAATCAAGCACCTTGTTGATAAAGTATGCTTATTTATATAACTGCCATCGTTTCAAGGGTGTTTTTAGTGTTACATCCCACTCGCCTAGGTGTAGCTTCATCTAACACCCATAGTTTAGGGTTGTTCATAAACACCTAATAAAGTAGGGTGTAACGTTTCTTGACACCCTATGGTTTCAGGGTGTTTCTAAACACCTTATTGTGAGGGTGTTTCTAGACACCCTAAAAGGGTGTTGCCCACGGGACAAATAAACACCCCTATGGGTGTAAAAAATATTAATGTACAGCGCACATTTGGCTGAGTGTAGTCAGCAAAATCTGTAGATGTATACGTGATTTTGGTATGGTTGCTTCAAAAATTCGTTACAATTGCAGCCTAATTGAGATATTACTTCTAATATAATTTATGTAGTACATCAAGTTCATTATTGAGTGAATTGCCATATGCAAAATAAATCTTCTTTGTTTCTCTGTCATCAGAGCCCTCAATGAAGCATGCCATACTGATGTGGCGGCTCCGCGGTTTATTATATGAAACAGTGATAATGTAGTGTGCAATAATATCATTGCATCGAAAACAAGCAGGTACGTTGCTATCTCTTAAAAACCCAAGTAATAATCTCACCGATCGCTTTGCATCAATGCAGATCTTTCTTTAGCGGCTAAGCTAACACTAATGTTGAAAATTAGCGTTCGTGTAGTGCACCTTCATCATTAGTCCTCGTTACTTTTGCGATGTATTCCTTATACGCTCCCTGGTAGCATAATCTGGTACTTTTGGACAGTGTATACACGTAATGTTGGTAGGACTAAGTCAATAGCGGACAGTCATGGCTTTGCAAATTTCCTACTAAGCCATGCCCGTGAACAGTTATTGTATTTTACGAGCTGCCGTGTTGTTTTCAGCGGTCTGGTGTATGTCACCTTCAGAGCGAGGTGTATTCGAGATTAAAAGTACACACACATGTGACCATGCGGCGTCACCTTTTCAAGCGCGTAGCCAGTATTTATTTCTGGGTGAAGTGTCGAGCCAACGGTGTGGTTGAACTGGTCTTCTTTTATTGAATTGTATATTTTGAACCCAACCTTGTGGCAACGCCTAGGCCCTATGCCATCAGTTATTTAATTAGGACGAAAATTGTGCGCTACTTCGCCTCTTTACGTCCGTCTTTCTCGCTTGGTATTTACGCGTCATTCTCGCACGCACAACCATGGCTTTTCGCGCTTGTCGAGTTCAAGACTACCGCAGCTGCATACTGTCCGGCACTTCGGCATAAAGAAATGAAATATATGCTGCCATCGGATCAGCTGATGCTGGTTTTCGCGAGTTTGCAAGGATCGCCTGAATTTTTTTGCTGATTCCTTGTAACGGTTTCTTTCGATCGTGATTGAAGGACACCGCCACTCAGGTGGTGTTTAGCAAAAAATCACGCAGATGTTTGGCACAGCCGTCAGCTAACTCATGGGCTGAGAGTCGGCGATTGCGATGTGCAGATCGCGACCATCTTAATCCCACCGCTATTCGTGTGACAAGCAATGCTAGCTTAGCACAGTCGTGAGAAATACTACACTTGTTTTGTTGGTTATAAAGCCAGCTGGTGCTGTATAAAACTTTAAGCTGCATAATACTTTATATAGAAAAATCTTGTTTCCGAGTCTTTTGCACCAACCACGACCTCGGTCGTGATCTCTACTCACCAAGCTGAGTGACAGTGGATTTTGACAGTTGCTGGTTGACTACACCATCGCTGCCTTTCTGAGTGTTAAATATCACTTTTGTTAAGGAGACTTGAAAGAATTTTTAGTTTTGTTGTGAATAGGTACTTCCCTGGCCATATTTTGAGTGATTTTGTCCGATTTTGTCGACGCTACCTTAACAACACCTGCCAACAACAATTTTGTCATCCGGGTTCCGGACAGAGATTGAGAATTTCAGCTGACTCAGCAACGCCGGCGACAAGGCACAGAACAAGGCGGATTACATTTGTGAGTATAAGCTACTGTTTTTTGTACGAGTGCTGTCTTTTTCATACCTGTTACGTGCATCTTAATCAACTGCTCGCCGTAGTGTGCGAGTATTCGGCGAGTAAATAGGACGAACAGTTGTGGCTACTCGCGTACGTGCGACCCGAGTGATCGGTCTTTTTTTCTTTCGATTCGGGGGTACATACTAGAGTACCGGCAATGTTTTTATGTTCAACTTGTGTAATCTCACCGCAGCTGACGGGAGCCCCTGTCATCTGCCTATGTCACGGGTATCCTTTAGAAAAGTGCCTGTCTGTCACCAAGCCTAATTGCATGTGCCTGCATGTCAAACTTGTGCAGCTCATCGGCAGTGTGAGCTTACTTGGTCATACACGTAGCACATGTCGCACCATTTCGTATAACCACGTCTTCACGGTGTGACATAATAGTTAGTACACGTAGTTCATGTCGCACCATTTCGCATAGCACCGTCTTCGCGGTGCACTTAAAACAAGGCCAACTACTGCAGGCTGCCGTGGGTTCAGCATGGCCATTATGTGGAGCATGGCCTATTGTAGCTACGGGCAGTTCTCTTTTGTGAGAGGGTAGTACGCTACAGAAGGATTGCGTAACTTGCTAGCTGCACTAGGTAAACTGAGCAGTGACGTTTATAAGCTTCCTGACACCAATACGAGTAAATAAACGTGGCATCAACATTCATGTCAATTATTTCGCAGCAAGAAATGTGGTGGTGGTGAATATGTTGTTACTAACGGGGTTAGCTTGGCAGACAACCAAAGAAAATCTGAGTTACTTCATCAATTTTTTCTTGCTTTGTAAGCCCAACAGTACCTTTCAGTTCTTTTTGAAAATTCACTCGTGGCGAGTCAGAAAGAAAATATGCTACTTCAAGTAATAATTGATCTCCATTCCTAAGTTTAACTTGTCTCTTAGCTTCATGTGGTTTCAATAGTATAAACGCCCCCGTTATTCAACGATTGATGGTGCTTCTGCGCACAAATGTGCCAGACTGGGTTTCCTGCGTAATCTTAATAAAATCAATGTACATTATGCCATGCTGCAGCAGAGCCCCACGTTTGACAGTATGTGTCAGTGGCAATAGCATTGCTAGTCTAAACATGTGCAGCTTGATTTAGAGGCCACCAATCTCACAGCCATACAACAAGGATTACATAAATAACTGAACAGTGCTGGCACACGATATGTACTATACTGCATTCAGCCAGAAACACGATGCAACTTTTAACCACCCAGAGGTGGAAATTCAGTTGTAGTGGAGAAGTTGTGCGCAAGTTTTTGACGACCCTGGAGCCGTAAAAATATTTTTTAAAACGGTGCTGTAATAGCGGTGTTAAACGCGTTTGATTATCCAAGTGCAGCAATCACGCCTTTTGTTCTTCCTTTCACTACCCTCCGTTGGTACTTCTCCCAAAGCCGTTTTGCCCTCTTGCCGAGCACTTCTCTCAAATTCGCACGGCATACATCATCGATAACATGCTGCATCATCAATGACGGCTGCTGCGACTCCACCCTCTGTCAACTGTGTGCTTGTTGGCGAATCGCTGTTGCTGTGCCAGGTGGTGCTTATAGGAGTTGCACCAATATGAACCTTGTGATACGGACCACAGTACCTGATTTGCAAGCACACGCATGCATGCGGGCATCAGGACAAATGACAAGTGACATGAACATCTGTTTGCAGATTAACAGGGAGACATAGGTGCATGCTTGACTAATTGAAGCATATTTATTCTGCACGTCAGATTAAACATCTTGGTGTCACGTGACAGCCGGAAAGGCATAGAGGGATTGTTTCCAGGAATTCGTGAAGCACTGGCGGCTTGTTGCACTGCCCCGTGGAGAATCATTGATCATGCAGCATTTTGGATATGATGCACGTGTTTACTTCAATCGTTTGAAAAAAATTACAAGGGGTAGTTTAGGGACCCTTCAAATGGACCTGAGCGGTCGCCGGAGTTTAAAATAAGAATTGCTTTAGGTATTTGCTATTCATGAGGAAAAATACAGGGCAGCTGAGAGAAGCCTATAGCAAGTCACAGCTGGGCTAAGGAAGTTCTGTTACACAATTATAAAGCGTTATTTACTAGAAACGGCCTATGTCGACGTAGGGAGTGAAATTGTAAGCGTTCTATATAGAATGGGAAGAAGATTGAATAGAAGAATAAGAGAGAGCAAAAAGGTCGTAGGCAAGCTGACAGAATTAAGAAATGCTTTCAAGACACGAAAAAATATAAAATGAATACAGCACAACATCAATATTGGCATGCGTTGTTTTTTCAAAGCTTGAGAGTGCAAAGTAGGATGACTTCAGCCATTCATTTGCGTCTTGAGTAGAAGCTAGATGGTGTTGCGATTCGGAGGCGTGATTTTGTTGTGATTTTCGCAGCAGGATTATTGTGTGTCAGGTGTAAAACAGGCTAATTCGATTCTTTAGGCTCAATCACTTCCTTTCAGTCGAATCCACGATGTTTGAATGCCGTTTTGTGTCCATTTTATTGACACAATGCGGCCTCTACCCATGGCATGCACACTCCCTGGCTATTCTCATGTGTTGACCATGAAAACAGCCTTGACCAAACTAGTGTGGCTCCTTTCATTCTTCTGGTTGATCTCTGCCCTTTTCTATAAAGAATGCTTACAAAATAGCCCCTCCGAATTATTGCACATCTAACTAGAAATGAAAATTTTTACACTTTCTTTATATTTAAAATAAATATTGCTTCGCTGCTGTAGTCTTCAACAAACGCTATTTGTAGCATTACCAACAAATGAAATTTTTTAGACCTTTAGCCTTCTTGGTGCGTGAAAAAGAAAAATAGAAAGCGTATCCATAAATAGGTGCTTATTAGCGGGTACTTTAATAAATACCTTTTTGGGGGAGCATGTGCTCGTAAACAGCACAGTAGGCCTAAAATATTTGCGTTCACGTCATCACTTTCGGAACTTCACCTTACCATTTCACGCCATTTGCAGCAGGGCAGTTGTGTATCATTTACTGAACATTTGGGAAACCACCTTTGTGCGCAAACAGTGGGAGCGCACCCACAGCTCAAGGTAACAGATTTGCCAGAACAGCATTTTTTCAGCTTAGAACAGTGTTGACACACATGCGACATCTATTAACATATCACGACACGAAAAGGTTGATAAAATTTTTTTATGATGGAGGATCACCATTTGCAATAACACACTTGCTCTTCTTGGGGTATAAAAATATATGGGCATGGTCACGGCTTTCGGGGCCCTCTTCTGAAATTGGCCGCCCCTCTGTAAGAGTACGAGAAATGCTTGAAAAGTACACACAGTGAATCAATACGTGTGCAAACCACACCACCAACTGTTACCTTATTAAACTGCACAAAAAAGGTAACTGTAAGCAACCTGTGCTAGCACAACCGGCCCATTCGCTGAGAATTGATGACATGCAGGAGCGACGTGGCTAATATTCAATTCTGATCACAATGTAATTAACAAACCCAGGCAGCACAGAAGGTTGGCCCAATATTAGGGATAGATCGGCATTGCCTGGCCCATGAACGGCCCAGTTTTCACAACTTACCGCCAAGATTGGCTATGCCAGCCAAATAGAACGGCGACGTTGGACCAGCGTTGACAACGTACCCCCAATATTGGTTCTGCCAGCCGAATAGAACGGCTATGTTGGACCATCATTAACAACATTCCGCCAATGATGGCTGTGCCAGTCTATTTGATTGGTTATATTGGGCCAGCTTTCAGAACTTTCCGCCCATATAGGCTGTGCTGGCCTATTAGAACGGACACATCGGGCCAGGTTGTACAAGTAGCAGCCAATATGGGCGGAGCCATCCAATAAGACCGGCATTATTGGCCCGCCGTTTGAACGTTATTGCCGGCGTCAGCTGAAAAGTCAACATCACGATGTCATAATATTAGAATATGAGCCAATTTCTGCGTGTGCTGCTTTTTGGCGCTGTTCTGGCCCCAATTCACGCGCCAATTTTTCAAGTTAGAGAGAGAGTAATATATGTGCCGGGCACAATATTAGAACTATCTTTTCGTCAATAAACCATGCCCCGCCGCGGCGGTCTAGTGGCTAAGGTACTCGGCTGCTGACCCGCAGGTCGCGGGTTTGAATCCCGGCTGCGGCGGCTGCATTTCCGATGGAGGCGGAAATGTTGTAGGCCCGTGTGCTCAGATTTAGGTGCACGTTAAAGAACCCCAGGTGGTCGAAATTTCCGGAGCCCTCCACTACGGCGTCTCTCATAATAATATGGTGGTTTTGGGACGTTAAACCCCACATATCAATCAATCAATCATTAAACCATGCACAGCTCGTTGAAATGCATAATCGTTGGTTGAAGTTGTGCAAGGTAGACTTTTTAAGTGAGAAAAAATTACCGATCAAGTTTCTCTGTCAGACGTGGCGTCCGATGCGGTGCTATCCGTACGTATGACGAAGCTGCTGCGGATACCGCTGTCTTACGTGTGCATGTAGACGTCGAATATCTGACGCAAATCTTATCGTATCATGTGTCGGGCTAGCTATCTACGCGACCTATTCGAATCTGTTTTGCGTTCACAGCACAGTACGGTTAACGGCACTTGCTGCTGCTTGACGTGTGGGAAGAGCGGGGGTCGTCAGTTGCGTTATGGTGACTGAATCATACAACATATGCAGTTGCCGTGACCTAACACACAGACGCGCGTGCGCACGCACGCACGCGCTATATTCATGCAACGACCACACGAATTCCCAACGACATCGCAGCGAACGGTTGGTAAGGTGTTGCAGAGTGTGTGGGCGTCGTAGGGCACCCTGTCGGTGCCCAGCTCGTTGCGAAGGCGAATTTCGGCGTGGAACGCATCTTTTTTATGTACTTTTTTACGTGTGCCCAAAACAATAGGCTGCGCGATACGAGAAGTACGACCCACAAAAAAAGAAGAAACGTGAATGCGTAGGGCAAATCGCTAATAACAAAAAAAAAAAAACATGCACGCTCACGCCACTGCAGTGGCGTGAGCGTGCGTGTTTTTTTGTTATTAACGAAGCACATGTGCTTCCATAAAACATGACAGCCAAGAATGATGAAGTATTCATTTACATACAAATTACTATGAGTTGCTGAAACTCACGCAAAAGAACACAATTTTCTTCCTTGGATATTGATCGAGTGCCTTGGAATTATGCTATGTGAATTTGACACATCAACAGTGCATTATGATTCCCACCATAAGGGGCCACAATCTTGGCAAGTAATAGAAGTACTCTTCCCACTTGATGTGCACCTAACGTAAAGAGGCCTTGTTTCTCAAGTTAGCAATATATATATTATATATATATATATATATATATATATATATATATATATATATATATATATATGTATGTGTATATATATATATATATATATATATATATATATATATATATATATATAACCACTGGAAAAATATACCAGGTGTAACCAGAAAAAGGTGCACCTGCAGTTTTAAAGTTTAAAAGAAGCAATGACATGCCAACCATCCAAAGTAGAACGCCCGAGAAAGGAGCATCAATCAGTATTACAGCAGCTAAAAGCCTGCTAACAGCTGAAGGTAGTCATGCTGCTCTTCCATTCAAGTATAGTGTACACTGAGAAAAGATACTGAAGATACACCATCAGCAAATGACAAAAGCAATACAGACAGAGCTTTCTCTTATAATACAAAAAGTCTTTAGCTGAGGAGGCAAATAAGTCATTGGCACCCAATAAGTGCACAAAAAAAAGCTGTCACACGAGGCTGTCAGCGCTTAGACAACACAGGCAAAAATACAGTAGACTGAAGAAGGGAAAACCCATAGCAAAAGTTACCATACTCCTGAGTTCTTGCTTTGCGTGCAAATGAAGCTAGCGTGAAGTTGAACACTAGATTAAAGCACCACAATCAAAATCTGGAAGTCAATGCTTTAGGAATAATACAAAGTACTGAAGAAGCATGCAAAGAGCATTCCTGTGAAGGCAAATATAAAAAAAGACTGAAAGCTCTGTGGCCCTGAACAAGACAACACCACAACCAATCGAAGAGCCGTTCGGACACACCAGCAGTTCTGGCAAACACTAAAAAGTCACAAAAACATACCTTTAATGCCTTTTTTACAAGAGAACTTCAAAAGAAATGTGCATACACCAATGCCAGAAGTATCGATGGGAGCTATTACTCATATTCAGCTCTTCATTGAAACACTGACAGAACATACTTGTACCTGGATGCTTAATTACTTTGGTACAACTCAAGAGCGTCGATGCCAAGTGGCAAAAAAATTATGATGGAAGACTACAATGTGATCAAATGCACACGTCAACCACCAACCAAGGTCCTATGCTAGAGTGAATATCGCAAAAAGTCTTGAACGCCTAATGTCACTGGCTCATACTCAGCGTTCTCAATCAAAATCTTGACCTCCCACACAGCATATTATTTCAACAACCTGCCACCTCTCACCATGTCATGAAACAAGCTCGAGTATACACAAACCCTCCTCACCGTTAGGTAGTTAGATAGCTTCACTAGTGCTTCACTCTCGGAACACATAGACCAGGACCGTAACTAGACGGGTAGTGAGGAGGTTCTGAGCCCCTGAAGTATTTTCATGATCTGACTTTTCGTCAACAACAGCTTAATCTGGGCAAGTTGGTTAATCGTGGTTGTGTTCTAGTAACAGTGAGAGAAGTTCAGGAAGAGACAAAAAGGACAGGAAAGAGCGCTGACTGCCAACTAAATTTTATTGAAGGTACAACGCCCACTTTTTTACAGAGTACAAGAACAGTGCTCATGCACAACGACACATGTGAGACCATGATAATATAATCTTAACTGAGAAATGAATACTCTCTCTCCGAATGGATGAGTGAAGGTATACTGATGCACTGATCCATGGCCTTCCTGACAGGAAAATGCTTTCACAGTCTCTCTTTCATTTCTTGTTCTTGCTTTTTTCAAAAACAGTGTTTTATGAAACATAGAACTGCACTTACATTCTTTACAGTGTATGGCCATGCGACTACCATAGCCATTCTTAACATTTTAAGCATGCTGTCTTGCTCAAACATTGGGGCATTGTCCAGTTTGTCTTATGTTTACGTTTCCACGTGTCAATAGTATCTCATACACAACATTATATTAGCATTCAGTATACCTATTCTCGTGACGAATGGTGAAATACTGGCTATTCCTGTTGCTTTTTAGTACACACACTTTTGAAAACTTGCAAGGGATGGCAAATAACAAGATAAAATCATATCGGCTCGCTATTTTCTTTATATTGTGAAACACCTCATGTACGTACGGTATAGCATGCAAAGATTTTTGGTCATTCTGTTTTTCTTTTGGTCCTGTTTTGTTTAACTTGACTTTCTGCAGGAGGGTTTAGCACACGGGTGTGATGGTGCTGTGGGGATATCCAGCATCCTTTAGTCTTTTAATCTGGTTTTTAAGGCTTACCTCATCCTTGTGCTCACATGACTTCTGAAGGGTGGCCTCAATGCACATGGTGGCAATTCCTCTGTGTAAATTGTGTAAATGTGTAATTATGCGTTATGATGTACTAAAAAAGATGTCCCAAGAATCAGAATAAGTGACAGTAGTCAAAGTTTTTGTCACTGCCTTTATACAAATACCAGTTTATTTGTTGCCTCCTGCAGTATTTTAGGGCCTCTTATATAGATAGGATGTTTTCTCACTTTTATTACATTTTTGTATTGATGATGCCATATGCTCCGGAGGTAGAATGTCGTTATGTTCTTTCTGATAACTTCTAGCTTCTGAGCAAAGATAATGTTTCAGAAAAATGAAAAAAGGCTAGCATAATATTAAGACATGGGAAAAAAGCAGAGTTTATCAAAAATGAATGCATTAGTTGGGAATGAGATAAAAAGATGGATGACAGGTCAGTAATGTCAATTAATTTATATTAGGACACATGAAATGTAGCAGAGGGTGGCAGGTGATTAGTTCCAATGAGATCAAGAAATTATCAGCCATAATATGAAATGGGCTCATACAGGACACAGAACATTGATTGGGCTTCCACCCTGCAGTGGACATAATATAGGCTTAATGCTAACAATGAGCAAAGCCTGTGAAATTAATGCTCCATGAAATGAGCAGTACTGCACAGATTGCTGTGCTAGACTTCCCATTTTGCATGTTTTACCAGCTTATCCTGCTCGCTGTTCAGACACAAAGCTTCATCAGAAAAACAATGTTATACTTGGTGAGGATAATGCCAGTGAATCCAGTGTTTTATCTACACCTTTCCTTGCTTAAGTCCTCCTCCAAACTATACGATTTTTCTTGGAAATGTTCTGCTTACAGCACACCAACCGATCAAGTGAAACAACTTTATTGGGCTCCTGCAAGACGTGCCCTAGTATGCAATCACCATTTCACTTCACGTTACAACATACTGGTGGTAAAAATATTCTCTGGCAGGGTACAGAAGTGCATGCACTGAGCTAGCTTGTGCAGCACGGTCAATCCCAGAAAGCTGAACCTATGTTTGGTACAGAATTTTGTAACCACACGATGCTTGCACAGATTAAATGTGGTCACACATAGCAACTTCTGAGCTTTTTTATGAAATGATCTCGCAGTATCTGAAAACATTTGTTTTTTTGTTTACTTCATAGTTCCCAGTGAAATATTTCTCTTGTTCCTCTCATTGAATAATGGCATTTGGTGTGACTAAGGTGTTCCTAATGCCTCACTATGAGATCAAAAAAACGATTCTCCTTGAAATTGCTTCACAAGCATTTCCTAAGATGTTGAATGACACTGCTTGCACAAGTACAAACATTTGCTAGTTTTATTGAGGGTTGATGATAAAGGGAATCAGTTGGTGCATCCAAGCTGGACAGAGATTGACTGGCCCTGAAAAGGGCCGTTTAGTTATATATCTTGCAGCTTGTTCCAGGTAGACAGGGCTTCATTCTGTAGAAATGGTAACTCATCACACTGGTTCCCCAGCATGAAGAACATAACTTGATGCTAACACTGAGTCAGATGTTCTGAAATGTCATAGAGGGTACATGAAGGCTGGTTACATGAAGGTTGCAGTTATACTAACTGTACAGTCAGCATGCTTGTGTGATATGTGCATAGCTGCATCAAAGCCACGTGTGAGAATTGCGTGAACAGCTGAAAATCTCAATGGCAGCATAGCTTAAGAAGTCTGTCATCCCTTTTTTGCCAGTTTCCAATATCATCCTTCCCTTTTCTTGCATCTTCTTTCAATATATCTGGGGTTTTAATTCCCAAAACCACGATATAATAATGAGAAGCAAATTTTGAACATCTGGTGTTCTTTAACATCTTCACTTGTTTGCAGCGCAACACCAGAAACACAGGACAGGGAAGAAGCAAAAGAGAAAGAAAAGACGGCGCCGACTCTGAAAAAGACGGCACTGACATCATGACACGCACATGTCGTGATGTAAGCTGCCCAAAGAGTGGCCTCCCGTGAAAATAGTGAAGAATTGGGAATAGGATCTACCAGTAAGGGCTTTGTGTGCAATTCACAAACAGTGAAAAAGATCCACCAGGGGTGAACCACAGGTACATGGTGCACTCTGGTTGAGAAAGAGCAGAGTAAAACAGATGTACCAGACAGGAGATTATAAATGGTTTTGTCTGGAGCTGGTGCCAGACCGAGCTCTGATTAAACGTAAGGGAGTATTGAGCGCCAGGCCAATCTGATCCCATTCCTGTGATGGGGTGCAATATGATGACAGGTGCAATTTCCATTTTCTCTTTTTTCCATGGGTTTAGGGAAATAATTTTTCAGGGATCAGATCAAAATACCTCCGACATACATAATAACATGCTTATTCTTGGGCGTAGTCATGCCTAGCCACCAGATTGGGAGAAAAAGGAATGTTTCCCGAAATGTGCGATAAAGTGTTTGGTGCTACGCCTTGACGGAAGTATTGTTAGGTGCTTTGGAAATCGGTACGCCATTTCTGTAATCGTTAAATATGCAACTGCATGTGCCACTGCTAGGGATAGCGTGACACTCCCAGCCATTTCGGGGTAAGCCGTTTTAATCTACATGAAAATGTTAATGAGCTTGTTCTCCATCACAGCAGTAGCTGTGGCCATTCCTTCAACTAGGCCTACTGCGGCGCCAACTAAACGTCTGCATGAATTTAGCGCTAGTACCGTACATAATAATCAGCACGTGCCTTGGGTTCACTTCGATGGTGTTGTGAATTCATCTTGCGTGACAATGGTTTAAGTTGCATGCGTGCCTTAATCATTATTGCAATAGGAGACCATGATTTATCGTCACGCATGGTGTTGCTTACCTCAATCCTCAGTGTTTGAAGCAGGTTCCGCCTTGTGAGTGCATGAGAGAGGCACAAGAGTTGATTTCTGCTCTGTGTTTCTATAATTCCCTAGTCTGTATTATACAGGAAGCGGATAGTGCTGGTGTGCGTCAGCTGCCTCGGTGCGCTCTCAACCGCCTGCCTGGTAAGACTGATAGCTCATTCTATCAGCGCCTTGTCGTACTCCCTCCTCACACTGCGACATGTCCTCCACTTGGAGGACATGATGACGGAACAAGTTGATACGAAGCCCAAAACCGCAATGTTTGCAAGCCACAACCAGAGCAAACAATTCAACGGTGAGGCCAGAAAATCTACCTGACTAGGCCTGGAGCAACAAGCCAGAGAGCATATTCTTGGCTGGATAGATGGATGGATGTGGCTGTACCCTTTAGATCGGGCGGCGGCTAACGTCACCTAGCCGTAATGCTTAGTGAACTAACCACTAGATTTTTTTTCCCCTTTATATAGTAAAGTTGGACGGGTACTTTGAAGTGAAGGGTTTAATTTTCAATCTGCCTTGACTTTAGCCACCAATCAGATAACCTCCTTCTAGTTAAGTCTACCCGCTTAAAGTCTATTTTGCCCTCCCTGTCCTAAACACCAGTGCTTTAAAAAACTCTGCGCCATCATCTTGAACTATAAAGTGAAGCCCTTTACAGAGCATTGTCAAGTGTTCGGCAGTTTTTTCTTTCTCTTCGCACGCACTGCATATTGTGTCTACCTCTTCATATTTGGCCCGATATGTCTTGGTTCGCAAAACTCCCGTCCTGGCCTCAAACAGTAGAGGACTACCGTGAGTATTATCATAGATTCTTTCTTTGGCAATTTCCTGCTTAAAATTTCGATAGATCTCTAGTGCGGACTTCTTAATCATGCCAATTCTCCACATGTCAGTCTCCGTTTCCTGCAGTTCCTTTTTAACCGATAGTTCTTTCTGGTTTGGCCACCTGCTGTTTTCTAAGTATTTACCAGTCAATTTCCTGGTTCGCTTCCTCCATTTTGTATTGACATTCTTCATGTACAAATAGCTGAAAACCTTCATAGCTCAACGCTCCTCCCCCATTTCTCTCAATCGCTTCTCAAATTTTATCTTGCTGCTAGCTTCCCTGCCATCAAATGATCTCCATCCCATACCACCTTGCACTCCCTGGTTTGGTGTATTCCCGTGAGCTCCTAAAGCAAGCCTACATATTTCACGTTGCCTAATTTCTAATCTTGCTTGAACTTCTTACCTCATGCACAAGACCGCATTGCCGAACGTCAGCCCAGGAACCATGACCCCTTTCCATATTCCTCTCACAACATTATACCTATTGTAATTCCACAGTGCCCTATTTTTCATCACTGCTGCATTCCTGTTATCTTTAGTCGTCACGCATATTTCGTGTTCCCTCAGGTACTCGGTCCCATTGCTTATCCATACGCCCAGTTATTTGTATTTATCTGTTATCTCTAGCGTGACTTCCTGTGTTCTAAGCTCATTACCTTTGTTATCATTAAAAATCATGACTACTGATTTTTCCTAACTGAATCTAAAATCTAACCTATCTCCCTCATTACCGCAGATGTCCATCCACCTCTGCAAATCTTCCTTGTTGTCGGCCATTAGCACTATATCAACTGCGCAGGTTAATGCTGGTAGTGCCTGATCAATCAGTTTTCCTTGTTTGACTAAAGAGAGGTTGAAGCCAAGTCCCCTTGCCTCTAATCCTTGTAGGTACATCATGAATAAGAAGGGTGACAGTGGGCACGCCTGCCTAAGTCCACGTTTCACCACTGTGGGCTTGGATACCTGTTTTTCCCATTTTTTAACTACCTTGTTAGTTTTATAGATTTCCGTTAAACGATTAGTGACTCCATCTTTTACACCCAGTGTGTCAAGTATTCCCCACAAGTCCTCTTGAACCACGCTATTGTACGCGCCCTTGAATTTCTGCAGGCCGGTAGGAAGCTTCACAGCGCAGCGCCTGATCTTGTGAAATGGCGCAGCGATGCAGGCAGGGCATTCAATTCCCTCCCTATTTTTTGTATACTACTGTCCTTGTGTACTTCGTAGAACACATAACATTAATGATAGCAAACAGATCATTGATTCGGGTAGGCCTGGTGTTTTTATTTAAAATGGAACAACGAGGAAGCTGCTGAAGCTCGTGCTTGTATACAGCTGCTTTATATGGAGATGAAACTTTAACGAAAAAAAATGTAATGATAAACAGTAGGCTCATAACAAACAACATTTCTCTGAGGGTGCATGGAATATATGTCCCATGCAAGGCTATGCATTGCAGTCCTTACTGCATTAATTATGTACACGTACTGCAGGGCATGCAAGTGTATGCAGACACACGCTGACGAAATGACATTTTTTGCTACATACAAACGTGCACCGCACCAAATAAGACGCACGTGTTTGTATAGTCAGGGAACACTCGTGAATATTGATGAATTCACACAGCTCGCTTACAGTATAAAATAAACACAATTGCGAACAATAAAGTGCGACGCTGTTTAAAGAGGCGGACCCAGGTTACGAGGAGAATTATTAGTATGGCATACACACCACGTGTCAAGCTTTTGCAACATCTAAAGAGACAAAATATGGAAAGTTGCCTTTGTAAGTTAACATGACAGTACCAAATGGAGAAGCCACACGAGAGAACAATTCATCGTGGGCTAAAGAATGTGTTTTAAATATTATACACAGCTTTGCAAGATAATATCGACGAGTTTTACTCGTCTAGGTGTTGGAGGTGTAGGCCTGATAAAATGCGATGTTGCTTCAGAGCCTTTCTTTCGTAATATTGCAATTTTATTCAACTCTTTCAAACGCGGCACCGTAAATTTCTACTGGGTGCTCGAACACGGCAAGCAGGTCGCGGGGCAAAATCTTTGTAACATTTTATTACCGAAACAGCGATACTAGCAATGCTTGAGCTGCACTTGCTGTTTTCTAAATTGTAACCTCCTCAATCTCATCACTGTGATCAGGAAACAGAGAGAAAAAGCACAGCAGTAGTACGTAAAGAAATATTTAATTTCAAGCCCTTAAGCAATATCATCTAAACAAATTGCCAGTTCACTGTTGAATTCTCGATGGAAACAAACAGCTGATCAGGGACGCAAGCTTGGCTTGGCACTGGCTTGGCCGTTCATACAGAGCCAAAAGCCGCTGCAGGAAACTGGATTGCGGATCGTATTGAGACAAAATATTTTATACATTTTTGTTTTCTTTGTTTCATTTCTCTAATTTCTCTTGTGATGGCGTGGACCGCGCTTCGTCATCTCATGTACCGGCGCACTGTTTTGAAGTTTAGTATGGCGCACGATAATACATGATTGCGTGCTTTAATTTAAAAAGGTTCGCGAGTATGGCAGCAACACTGCAATGTCGGGAAGAGGCACGGGGAAGAGGATAGTAGTAGAACCAGTAGCAGCTGCATGCCCGGGTGGAGCGACGGATGCCCAGATGAAGGAATGTCAACCCGATGCCTTTTGTGTTGGCCGTTCTGGCAGTTCCGCCGACTTTATAGAAAGAGACGACCCCGTCGCTTGTCCTCTTCTCTTTTCCTTCGGGCATCAGCGACAACATTGACGGACGACGTGTTCGACTTCACCGTGGACGTGAGTATAGGTTGGTTTTTCATTCGAGTGAATTCTTGTTCAGATTTGCAACTTGTCGACTTCATCCTGATCATCTGTCACCGGCAATAAGTCACATACGTGTGATATTTAGGTGAAATAAATTATAATGCACATTTTCTGCTCCATTTGCGTGACTTAGCTACACCAGGACATGAGGTGAAGCCTTTGTCGCCTAGCCACTAGCAGGCAAGATCGATCACTCGCATCCTTCAGTTCACGAATCAACGCGCCTGCCTTAAAATTAGTAAGCTGCTCGCAAAGAATTCTTACCGAGGCAATTTTGTTTTCTGTGAACAATGCACCGTAGATTTGTCTTGAATAACAAAAAAAACTTGAAAAATAAATGTCGCGACCTTTTAGAAAACGCCGTGTCTAAGAGCTAGACGCGGCATTTTGTAAAAGGCTCATTAAATTCAGTATGTTTTCGTAGTTTCTGCTTGAAATTATTATTGTCTATGAATTTCATGGCCCAATCTTTTGCTTTGGCTGAAAATCTCGGCGGCAAAAACTTTGTTCAGTGTCCCTTTAAGGGCATGTGTAGATGTCATCATTTCAGTCGCAAATCTTTTTGCTAGTCGGTCGGCTGGTTAACAATAAGGGTACTAACTAGAGTTCCAGATTTCATCAGCAACACATCATCATGGCTTCATCAGATGCTGCATTATATACATTCTATCCTCGTTTTCAAATAGGTGTACCGTATGGTCCACTGTTACAGGAAACAAGCGAGCTCATGGACAGTGAGCCATGTTGTGCTAACTGGCAGCGAGGCTTGTGAATGGGACGCATGCGCATAGAATCGGGGTGCGCCCAGTTTTGTCTGCCATTTCTCCGCCTGTACGCATGACAGCATTGGAAAGCGCATCCGTATTTTAGCTGCGCAATTTATCTAGTCCAGTGCCTCCTGCTTCAGGGATTTCCTGTGAGCACAAAAAATGCATGATTTTAATCGTTGCTGCAGTGTTTTACAAGTTGTCACCGTAAAGCACATCATATTTTTCGCATAATGCTCGCTGCAACTAGCAAGTTTCGATGACTCAAAATGCTGTTCAGGTCTGATGTAGCAAACATTTTAAGCTCGTCCTCGTGACCATAAAATATTGGTTTATTAAATAATGGAAGGCAGAGTTGGTATCAGTTGATTTACTGTGTGAAAATGAAAAGTGTGAAGGACCGTGCCTCGCAAGTAAGCCCCGAGAGCATGAGCAGAGAAGTAGCAGATGAGGATGCTCATGCGCTGCATTTCCAAATCTCACCAGCACTAATGCTTGACGGACTGCTGGCCACGCACTAGCGTGTTCTTTCTGAAACAGGACTTTGGCCCTGTAAGCAAGTTCTTGAAGGGCATAAGTAAAACGTAGAATGGGCCCCCTAAATGCACCCATCCTTGAACCATTGGGCTTATAAATTAGTGCTCTTTTCAAAATACAACTATTCTGAGCTATAAATTGTTACAGAACAGTGCACGAAGTTTAAAAATGGGAAAAAGGTCTTTAAATGTCCCCTTTATACATAGTGTTCTTGTGATGTCACTTCTGCCGTTGTCGCCCTCTCCCGCCATGATCGGGTAACTCCCTGGGTATCTACGGCAGTTCACGTGCTGCAGTGCGGTTTGTTGGGGGCTCGTCATCTGTTGCTGTGAACGACATGGAAGCATTGTGGTTTTTTGTTGTCTTACTTAAACGAGCTCATTGGATTAGGAAGGCCTCGCTCGTTCACTCGATACAAGACCAGATAATCAAGATGTGCGACACATATACCAGCCGCGGCGTACACCGGCTGCCCGCCACAACCTATGAGGGTTTATTATCTTGCTTTTACTACAAATTGCCTGGCCCAAAAACAAGTGAAAGCTCAAAATCTCTCGAGCCACAATTTTAAGAGTGGATGTGCGAAGCGCAGCTGCTCCCATCGAAAACTAGTCGTGCAGAGCTAGGCAAGTTTACAAGAGATATAATATTATGAATATATTGTCACGGCCTACGCCACCAAAGTAGCAATGCCCCCCCCCCCCCCCCAAGTGTTTTAAACAGTGCTGATGTTGAGCTTGAGCCTCTTTGATTGCAATTTGTGGAAATAGTCGAGGAAAATATTATACAAGGCAGATAGCGACTTTGCGTGGTGTGTGCCGCGGTAATGCCAGTCATCACTTTATTTTTCGCGTATGCTTTAACACACTTTTCACTTTGTATTTTGCTTTTGTTGTACGCTAATGTACAGTGGAGTCACTGAACATGATAGAGACCGTGTATAGAATTAATTGACTAATAAAAAAAATCCTGACGCCCAACTTGAACCGATCGGCTATACTTCAAAATGAACTAATATTGTTTCCCATTCTTTATAGTTTGTTTCAATGCAATACCAAATCTCCGCGATCGCCATCACGATTTTAACCGCCTTCCTCACCATCATGATTTTAACTGTGGACAAGTTTGTATGTACAGTATCTTGGTAAGCTATATCTGTTTGCAGGTAAATACTTGGCTATGGCACTTACTCGTAATGAAGTTGCACCTGAAGATGCAAATATTGCAAAGTTTCTTCAAGTAGCTTTTGTTAATCTGCACCAGCCAAATACGCTGGTACTTTTAGGAAAATCGCAATGTGCGTTCTCAATTTCAGGTTATAAGTTTCAGCGAAGAAATACCCTAAGCTCAGCTCCCTCTGCGTGGACTACTAAATCAACTTGCCTCACTAGCAGCTCATAATTTCTCAAACTTGCATCGTGAGGCAAAACTAAATGGGTGCAAGCACGAGGAGACAACATGGCAGTTGTAGGCGATAGATTCGGTTGGTGCCCGGGCATGTTGGTGGCGCATTTCGGAAGTGACGAAAAGGCGCTGGGAGATGCACGTGCACACTTTGTATAGTTGCTGTATTGGACAGCAAACTTTTTTTCTTATCTGAGCAGTTTTACCAAAGGAAGCTTCATCATATGGCGTGATAAATGAAGCGAATCCACAGGTTGAACCACATCATAGCCTCGCTGTGCTTTTGTACTTTTTTTAGCTCGCAAAATTTATTGACGGATAAGGCAGCACTTGTTTCTTTACCATATGATCATCTCCGGTGTGCTGCTGCCTCAATATTTCAAATTCTAAGCATTTACACCATTGTATGCTAACTTTTCCTTCAAAGTGAGACTAGCCACATGTGTATCGTAGATCAAAAAGCATGCCAGTTTTACGTACTTGCAAGGTAAACATAAGAAATGCACAGTCGATCAAAAATACTAGTTTAATGGTGCATTACATAGCAGAGCACCTGTGGCACCTCGGGAACAAGATAATGCCACATATGTTACAAGAGATAATTAAAGAAGACAGGGGACGTTCCGTGAACAAATAGAAACAAAAATTAAATGGCACGTGGCAGCGAGCGAAGGCGGCAGGGGGGGGGGGGGAGCCCGTGGGACTTCAGTGGATGAACGTAAGGTGTGTGTTTAATATGTGGAAGAAAAAAAAAATTCAAAATTTTGGCGACTGAAATGAGGGTGACTTAGTGAGTGCGCTCATGACGAGAGTAAACACGGTTATTATTTTTTTTTCAAATCTCTTTTGAAAGCCACAAAAAATCTGTATGTGGTGCAGCCTAACAGAAGGTCCGTGAAGGCAAATTATGCATTCGTCGTTGTACAAAGGCCTACTTTTTTTTCATGCGCACCATCCCCGCCGTGGTGGTCTAGTGGCTAAGGTACTCGGCTGCTGACCCGCAGGGCACGGGTTCGAATCCCGGCTGCGGCGGCTGCATTTCCGATGGAGGCGGGAATGTTGTAGGCCCGTGTGCTCAGATTTAGTTGCACGGTAAAGAACCCCAGGTGGTCTGAATTTCCGGAGCCCTCCACTACGGTGTCTATCATAATCATATAGTGGTTTTGGGACGTTAAACCCCACATATCAATCAATCATGCGCATCATAAATAGTGCTCGAAATTTAATTGCATATGTTGTTTTCATCCTCGCTGTATTCCGTGCTGTTTATGATGTAAAAAAAAGTAGCACGCTGAAGTGGTGCTGCTTTTGGGCAACAGTTGAAAATGGCGGGGTGCATGAATCTGGAATACTGCCGCTTACACTCAAATCATTCTTGTGGTCACCTCCCACTGTTTGCAGCATGTGTTGTGTATACACAGCTGCATATTTCCTAGCTAGAAAAATTTGATTTTAGGTGTTTCTCGCCATTTTCCATGTAACTATTCCACAATTGCACACACTGATCAGCAGGCTTTCAATTGCGCTGAAGGACACAGGTGCCATAAAATTCATAGTCGATTCTTTCAAGAAACCGTATGTAAAGGCTGAAGCTTCATGCGTACATACACACACACATACCATATTGTTTTTTGTACTTTATGAAAGCTGCAAAGGTCTCATGTGCCTCCAAGTGTAACCTGTCTTATTTATTCTCCATCACCACAAAAGTTTTGTGAGTTTCAAATAAAAGTACTTTGCGCATGGCCACTTTTGTGTAATTTTTTGTGTAGGTGTTATTTGAGCAGCCTACAGTGTTTACTTTATAAGCCTGTATGTATATGTTGCATTATAAGGATGCAGAATGTGTGTAGCTGTACAATATAGATGAAGTGTAAAAATTGTGTGTGTATTGTAGTGTTCTTGCAACCAATCTTACCCCCGTATTCTAGAACGTCCCTCCACTCAACGCTTCACCTTCACTTGAGATGGCTGATGGGAGCGCCGTCTCTAAGCAGAGAAAATTGCTGCATGTCAGCAATAATCTGCTGTGATTATCGAGTAGCGCAGCGTCGCTTTCAAACGAGCAGCGGCACAGGGCTCAACTCTGTCAAGTGAAGGGTGAAAGTCGAGTCGGGGAGGGTTTATGAATATGGGGGTTAGTTTTGTTGTCTTGTTAACCTGCCATTAACACTGGATTGATGCTACTTTGCTCTAGCTGTACAGTGCTCTCCAAGGCACAAGGAGGCACCGCACGGGGAAGGCTCGGAGCAAACCATGCGTGAGTTTCCTTTCATTGTTACACTATGCACGTATTAAGTGATAGACTTTAATGTATGCTATTTGTATTGTGCAAGTTTTTGGGGACATACAACTTCCAACACTTATATGTTCTGACGAAAATCACGCAAGAATGAGAGAAGCTTGTGCAAAAATTATGCAAGAGTGTAAGAAGCTTTTGCAGAAGTCTGTGAAATGAAGTTTTGAAATTTTGTGGCAATGTGTCATTGTACAGTGGTCAACAGTCTTGCTCAGCATGCTTGACTGCAGGGCTCCCGGCTGCACAGGCGCATCTACGGAGTGCCTGATGCATGATGGGCCAAATGTCAGCCTGCACACTGGTGCCTCTTATCCCCGTTTGTCTGTTACATCAGTGTCTCTTGTAAAGGGGATCAACTGTGCTACCTTTTTTTTTTCGAATGTAATGAGTTCTTTTTCCAGATTATTGTTGTTTTAAGGTAGAGCCTCACATTTCTATCAAATACTGAAGATTCTATTTTTCCTTCTAGATGCTATGAAGTCACTTCTTTTGTTACAATAGAGTGAACACTGTTATGAGAAAAGCTACTTTATGGAGTTAACTCACTCCATATTGACTTAACACACAGAATTGGTGAAAACTACACTCCAGTCCAGCTGCATTAGGAATAATATTCATTTGCATACTTCTGTTTCTTTTGTTTGTTTGTTGGCTGGAGGTTTGGAGTATAGGGTGGCCAGAGGGCACTGTGTAGTCTTTCTTCATCTTCCCAATTTTGTGAACATCAATTGATAGCCGTATGGGAAGTAGCCAGCATGCTGAAACAGCGGTGCAAGCATGCAAGGTGTTCACCATTGCATGCAGTCAGTTGCTGGGAGCAACCTACTGCATACAATTAACTGCGAGTGGTGCTGCACTATGTGTGCCTCCTGGAAAGCTGCAATGGTAAAGTGTCACAATCGTATAGTAACATGGATAACATCGTAATTTGTTTGTTGAATAATTTTGCAACAGAATCAAAGGAGTTTTGGATAAATTTGTGTATCTGCCTGGTTCATCAAAGCTACAGAGTCAAATGCGGTATATACTCGCGTATTATGTGTACTTTTTTTGTCAATCCGGTCATGTGCGAAGCTAGTAGGAATCGCTGGCCTAAAAGCTCAACTGGGAATATATGTTGCAGGCGCTGTCACAGCTGTCTCAAAGCGGATTGTCATTTGTTTGCTAAGCCTGTTCAAATGCCCCCATTTTCTTGAAGTTCTTCCGAACAGTGCTCACAAAAACCAGTTCCCATGACAGGGTTATACCAGAGAACATAAGTACTCTCCAATAATTGTCGGGAACCCAACGTAAAGTAAGATGCAGACAAGGAAGCGCGATGCCAACACAGTGCTGTGTGTGTCGCCCTTCATGTGTGTGTGTGTCCATTCTTTCTCCCAGTCTTCTATTGCATTGTGTTCCCTCCGATATCTAACCAACACACCCAAGCTTCTATGCTAAGTCTTATTCAACGCACTCTTCTGCTGGCTCCCATACTGAATATTGCATGTCGAAGAACTCCACGCTGATGTGCTTAGCGGTAGCACGGTTTCAGTTTTCTCCGGTAAGCTTTATAACAGCAATCTGCCTCGTATATAATTATTGTAGCCTATCACAAGGAACGGTAAAAACGCAATGGCCAGATGGCGAAACCGAAAAAAAAAATAGTGCGAAAACCTGCCTCATCTAGTTGATGTGACAGGTCCTTGCACGCGTTCAACATCTGTGCTGTGTCTCGGGAATACATTCTTGCCGTGGAAGAGGTGGGAAGATAGGAAGCAAACCTTTAGGCATTTCGGACTACACATAAACAGGTTTCGGTTTTCAAGTTCGATATTCTAGGGAAAGCATAAAAGTTCATGGAAGAAGGTACCTTGCACTCTGTCCATTTTGTGTAAGACTGCACTCGCCTGCTCGACAAGAGATGTGCCTGACCAGAGCATCATGAAGTCAAATGCGTCTGTGTGTGTGCTGGCAAGGTGGCTCAGGCTGGTTGGGGAGGGCAAAGTATGCGAGCAAAAAGTTTCTTGTAGTAAAGCAGGCTGGCTAATTATACTGGTGAGCAAATTATGTGAGGATGCAAATTGTGCGAGTAAATATGGTATGTATGTACTCTTGTATGTTTCAGCTCTATTGCTACGGATCCTGCGGATCCAACTTGGCATCCGGCAGCAACAAAGAGAGGTTCTGCAGGAGGTGCGACAGCTGAAGCACGAGGTACGGCTCTTGTCCGTGCCTCAGCACGCCCAGCCAGCACAGCGCCCCTCTGACCTTCCCCGGCTGCCTGCTGGTACAATTGGAGAAGTGGAGGCAGTAGAGGCAGCTGTGCAGAGTAAAGCTGTGGCTGTGGCTTTGGTGTATATTTCTTGATTTTTAATATGCCTATGTAACATGCAGAAATTTAGTACTGCTTTAAAATACTGTGTTTCGGGAAACAAACTAGTCAGGTTATCTCATGAGCCACTGTACTACAGTCGAATATGAATAATTCGTACTCAAAGAGGCCAGAAAATTTGTTCAAACTAAAAGAAGTTCAAAATAATGAAAGTTACCGTAATTACTTGAATCTAACACGCACCTTTTTTCCGATTAAGAGAGTTCATAAATCGCATGTGCGTTAGAATCGAGTACGAAAAAAAAATGAATATGGTCATTCTATTGCCATCGCCACTTACAAAATGGCCGCCCCCTACGTGCGTCGGCATGGCGCGTCGGTCATTTCTTCCTATGTGTTTCCCATGCGCGGCACTTTATACGTGTGCTGAGGAGTTCGTCATCTTGTAGTACATTAGCATCGACGGCATGGTAGGGCCGACTCCAAAAACTCGACGAGTGCACCACAATGCTGCTTTTAAAAGAAAAGTCGTCGCGTGTGCCGGAACGGACAGAAATCGAGCCGCATCGCGGTCATTCGAAGTTCCCGAAACGTGCCTGCCGGACTGGCGAAAACAAAAGCAGAATATTGTCGACAGCAAAGATTCACGCAAAGGCTTCAGTGGACCACAGCAGGGTCGGTTTCCACAAATTGAAGAGCTGCTCGGCGAGTATGTGATTAAGCAGTGAGCGGCACAGCGGCCCGTGACGACAGAACTGCTCCAAGTGCAGGCTATGCAGTTAGCCTTAGAAAAAGGGCTAATGCAGAGCCCTTTTAAAGCGAGCAGGTGCTAGCTAACGAACTTTATGAAGAGAAAAGGCTTTTCCCTCCGTAGGCCAACGGGCATATGCCGTAAGTTGCCGGAGGAGTACGAAGAAAAGCTTCAGAGTCTTCAGAGGTTCCTCCTAAACTTGCGGCACAACAACGGCTACCTGCTTGGGCAAATCGGGAATGCCGATCACACGCCTCTTTACTTCGACATGCCTGGCACCACAACCGTCTAGGAGAAGCAAGTTTGTGTACTGACATCGGGCCACGGTAAAACTACAGTGACAGCAATGCTCTGTTGCACGTCAGATAGGCATAAGTTTCCCCCGTACTTCATATTTAAACGGAAGACGCTGTCAAAAAGAGTCGTTTTCGCGAGTGGTGTGATCAAGCGGGCCAACGAGAAAAAAGGGTGCGCGTTGCAACCGATGTCTTATGTTTTTTTTTTGTCGTGGAAATCGGGGGCGCGTTACAATCGAGGGCGCGGTAGAATTGAGTAAATACGGTAAACGAGCGGAGGGCTCACCATGCAGTGATGCATGTGCATGGAGTTTTATTCACAAATTACAGGACATCCGTCATTAATTAAAGTAGTCAATACATGTCTGTACACGTTGGCCTTACAACGAGTCAACAAGTTTTGCGTGCAGTTTGCAAAGCATTTGTACTTCGGCTTCAGTATTCTCCTGGCAAAAGAAGTTGCGCGTGGCAATGTCCAGTGCTGACACTCTTCGAAGACAACTGTGTTTCCGCTGTTACCATCTGCGCTGCAGCCGGAGCGTGGCCAGCACATGATGAGAATGGAGGAGCGTCTCCACCTGGAGAAAAGCAGATCGGCATTCGAGAGAGAAACACTCCGCGGCAGCTTTTTTTTTTTTCTCTCTTCATGCGCGGTGTTGAAAGGAGAAGAGTCTCTACATAGCAGGAACGAAAAACAGGGAAGCGTGACACCGGCGCGTTGCAGATCGGCATGAGAGAGCCAACTCTCTGCGACAGCTTTTTTTCCCCTCTTTCCCTTCATGCGCAGTGTTAAGTGGAGAAGGGTCTCTACGTGGCAGGGACGGAAAAAGCCGAAGCGTGGCACAGGAATGTCGCAGATTGGCATTTGGCAAACATTCCACCGCAGTCTTTTCTTTCCTTTTCTTCATTTTCTTCTTCAAGCACAGCGATGAGGTGTCTGAGGTGCCACCGCAGGATTGGGCGGGGTGCTGAGAGCATTTTCGGAGCGCGGTATAGCTTTGATAGGACCACAGTGTCAGTTCAAATTAAGTGTGTTGGAATTAATGAGATTCGACTGTATTTACTATAGTCTGTGAAGTCCGAGTGAACTGTCCTAAGCTAGCAGATGATGTAGGCGGCATGGTGTGTTTGATGGGCAGTGACTAGCAATAGCCTGCTTAAAACAGACATTCAGTAATTTTGTTCATTTATCACCCTATTTCCTGTCCGCTGCGGCTCTCTCTACTTTGAGCTACAGTTCACCCTGCCTTGTGTTAGCCGATTTCTTACTTTTTTAAAAATCTAACATGCACCCAATTTCGCAGTGTGAAGAAAAATGCACCTTTGTTTATTGTGATGAGATTTCTATAGCGACATGCCTCTTTGTTGGCTATCACAGAAAAATATAAACAGCAAATGTTGCGACCATCTAGTGCGACTTTTATTTTTCTATCAGTTTCATCTATGACCAAGATTTGGTCGCTCTAAGGTTGCCTCTTAGTACGCCTTGATCATGTTCATTTATCTTGTTGTGCTCTGCTTACAATGCATTGATTAAAAACATGTCCAAGCTTCTTTTTGAATTCCACATATTTTATCGTTCTTCACCTGTAGAAGCTACTCCTGGTCAACATTCAGGCAAAGACATTGTAACCTCGAAGAAACGTGTATTGGAATTTGAGCACTGTACAAAGTAATTATACTATTTCATAGCTAGAATCAATATTTATTAGGGTTATAACAGTGTTGTATTTGATTTCATAACAGCGAAACTGCATTCAGGGAAGGACTCTGAAAGGTTCTCACACTGAGTGTGAGAGGGCTGATGTGGAAACCATTTTAGGTCAAGTGAGTTGAAGTTAGCGTAAAAAAACAATAAAATGTTGTGATGCCCAAAAATTCAAGTTGTTGTTTTCAGTGTCCTCTTCTTGCAGATATTTATCATGAAAACATTTCGATGTGCTGTTGCGTTTACCCCAGCTATGCTTCTTGCATTTTTTTACAGCGCAAGCACCTCCTGCAGATTGGGGGACGTGGCCTCCGAGAAATTGGTGTGAATGCCATGAAGGCTGTATTGGCACATGACGTGCAAGTGCTGTACAGCCTTCATGGCAGAAAAGGGCCTTTGTGAACCTGAGGCTCTGTAGATTAGTGACAGGTTAGACTTGTTCATTGTTTTATGTGTGTGTACCCTTGTGTATTCTCTGTACTGCAGTGCTTCATGTGTACTATGGTATTTCTGTTCTTGTATGCAGATGTCATCTGCCAAAAAGCAGGGTGCGACCAGGCGGAGGCCCTGAACTTTATTAAGAGGTGGCTGCCAGGGTCTGGTGATCGCTGTGGGGGCAGGAAGCGGCGCTTCAGAGAAACATTTGTTGTGGAGCAGCCCGATGATCCCCACTCTCAGAGTGCAGATTATCGGCCGCTCGCGGCAGCTGGCTTCCTGCCCAGCCACAGCAGCCAGGGCCTTCACAGCACCACTGTCACTGTGCCCCCAACGCAACCTGACCTGCAGTAAAGCGAGCCTTTTTTAGTTGTGTATATATATTTTTCAATATATACATTTTTTGTTGTACCAAATAAATAAAAAAAACAAAGAATAAATAGTCTGCAGACTGTCGGTGGTGCACTGTTCGGCTAGCTTATGCTGATTCGGAAGCACCATCACCATGTTTTAGTTACAAAAAAATGCTCTAAACTATGAATATTCTCGATTACCATGTGGGGGACATATGTGGGGATTGCAAGTGGGGGACATACGCTTTCAGCATTTACTTCCTAAGGACTTTTTTTGATCTGCTGTACCAAATACCAGTACCAAATAAAGCACTCGCTATTGCAAAAGATAAATTGGTAAAAAAATAAACTACACTTCTAGTGTTAGCAAAGGGAATGAGAAATAAAGGATGAAATAGATCGAGTAACTGCTTTCAGTTTTCTGCATTCAATTTTCTGTTGCCCCAAGTATACAGGGCTGCAAAGCTACAAGAGCGGGTCATCGAAGCATATTGTTTAAATCTTTCTGTAAGAAAAATTCCCTACTAATAATGGTTACATAATGGCAAGCCAATCAGTAGCCAATATTCGTCGTGCAGGAAACATCGGTGTAATAACGGCATTTGATTGGCTGCAATGTGGCCCTGCATTGGTCCAATGTCGGTCGTACATCCGTAGCCAATATTCGTCGTGCAGCAAACATCGGCGTAAAAATGGCATGTGATTGGCTGAAATATGGCCCAATGTTGGCCGAACAGTGGCAGCTTTGTCGGCAATACGACGGGCCTTCGTCGGCCCAATGTTGGTTGCATACTGGCTAAAATATCGGCAAAACGTCGGCCCATCATTGGCTTGAACGTCGGCCCGACATTGGAAGAAGTTGCACTTCCGACGTCGGCCCGACGTCGGTGCCGATGTTAGCCGATGTTGGTCCAAGATTGGTCCAACGGCGGCGTGCTGCCTGGGAAGTAATGTGTCAACAGGCATGAGTAGCTGCGATGCAGCTTTGAAGTTCGTGCACAGGGCGAGTTTGTCTCTGCCTGCATTCACACGGTGCAAAACTATTTTATTCTGGCATGGCAATAAAGAGCGCGCTGTGATTAGTGCCTATGCTGTGCAACATCTGTATAGAACGGCGTACATAAACACGCATTTAATTGTAAGCATCAAAATACGCAACAGATCTGGCCCTTCGCGTCAAGCCACGAGGAAGTGGAATAACGTAAGGCTTAATTTCCAGCAAATATTTTTATCATCCCAGTTTCCTTAGTCTGAGCAACAAGGCACACGAAAATTTGTTGGCTCTGCTGCCGCTATCTGCCACCCCACGTTAATAAGGACATTCTGTGCCTGCACAGGTGACCCCGCCGCGGTGGTCTAGTGGCTAAGGTACTCGGCTGCTGACCCGCAGGTCGCGGGATTGAATCGCGGCTGTGGCGGCTGCATTTCCGATGGAGGCGGAAATGTTGTAGGCCCGTGTGCTCAGATTTTGGGGCACGTTAAAGAACCCCAGGTGGTCGAAATTTCTGAAGCCTTCCACTACGGCATCTCTCATAATCATATGGTGATTTTGGGACGTTAAACCCCACATATCAATCAAGAAAATCAATCAGTGCCTGCACAGGTGGAGCACCCCCAGGCTTCAACATGGCAGAAATGTGCTCTGCTTCTTATAGATGGCAGCAGATTCTTCACAAGGTGTGTAGAGTGGTGTTGGTGTTTCAAAAACACATTAGTTTTCCAATTTTTTCTTTAGTCTAGCAAGTGCTGTCCTCCTGCCACGAAACAAGGAATTCCTTTTTTCTCGTGAAGTTCACCTGTGGTTTGAATACCCAGCCTTGTTTAGGGCAGTGTGTCAGCTATCGCTTGGACACCAGTGCTAGTACGGAGGGGCTACATTCAAAATGTTTCGTAAGTGTTTTCTATTCATAGAAACTAGAAAAGCTGAAGTCTCAAAAGAACACTTCCCTAAATGCTAAGCTCCTGGTCGTCACTTGCTTTTTAAAGCAGAGCATTTTTTTGCGAACTAAAAGCACCTTAAATATATCTGTCTGTCAGTCGGTCTGTGTAGTATCTATCTGATTGATCGATTATTTCTAGCCTCTTAAGTTTGGGTGCTCTGTGATCGTCTCTTTAACTTGATATCTTAGGTCATCAACTCACTTATGAGTTAACTTAGTCGAGACTCGCTCGTACTCAAATTAAGCTATGTGCTTGAGTGAGTAAGGGCAAGTAATAGTTTAGCGAGCTTGAGGCCGAGTGAGTCTCTTTCAAGAAAATTTTGGTAGGTCAGAATGCAGCCCCGGGCGTAAAGTATTTGTAAGTGAGTTTGAATGAGCTCTTATTTTTTTGCCAACTGATGTTTGACATAAACCATAGCTTGTATGACAGTACAGAGTATGTATAAAAAGGTTTCATTCGGCAGTTCACTGGCATTTGGTTTTCACACGTTCATTTACGCTACTTACAACTGCGTTAGAGAGCAAAGAATCTATAGCTGACTGTTTTCGAAAAGTTTTCTAGCACTGTATTTTCGACCACTGATTAACCCTGCACCGACTATTCTTGTCTTTCACTATTGCTTGCTCCGTCCAGTATACCTAGGGTTGGTCATTCAGTTTTCCCTAAAATGTTGGGCGTGATGCGCACCACCGGAGGCGCGAGTACTGTAATCACTGTGGCATGCAGGGTTGGATCATTTGATTTCGCTTCGCACTGGCAAAGGAAAGCTGGCAGTCGCATGTGTGCTTTCATCGTGATTTTGCGGTGTCTTCATTGGCGAACAGCGCTGCTTTGCTCTGGCTTCAAGTGTGTGGACTTCTGCAAACTACACAATCCGGAAAGACAGCAAAAGTTGCCGGTGGCATGCCACAGTGTGCTACGTCTTGAGGGCACTCTCATGTTCACTTGGAATGCCACTGTCACCTCTCTCTTTTTGCGTGGTGGTTGTTATTTAGAGCCTAGGGGTTAACATGAGAACTGACCATTAGGCTGGCATGAAAGCGAAACGTTTAAGTTTCCGCGCAGGAGCCATGCTCCCAACTAAAAATGAATGTTCGAACAGTCCGATTATGAATACTTTAATATAGGATGTAACTGTGTACATCTGGAGGAAGTTGCCGTCATTACTTTTAAAAATGTGCGCCGTTGTTCGAATTGTCAGAGAGTCTATATATAGCCTGGAAGTCCAATTCTTATTCCTTTAATTTGAATAATTTCACCTTATTCCGATCGATTTCGTGGGCAGTTGCTTCAGTATGTTCGGCCAGCACGTTGGACGAAACCTTCTTTCTTAAATCATACATGTGCCGCTCCAGTTAAAGCTACTTCTCTCGCCAAGGTTACCTAACCGCAGCCTCTCCCACTCTCACCCTCCTCCCCAGCCAGCTCTCGTTCCCCATCTCTGTACCCGACACCAGGGGTTTCCATCCACCAGTAGCGTAGCCAGGGCAGCACCAAGCCCGTGCCTCTGCCCCCTCCCCCATTTTTCCTACTTTATACAGCGGCACAGGAAATAACGGTTGGCCACATTCGCTTGCCTAGCTGGGACCCATTCTAATCAAAGTGGCGGCCCCGTCGAAAAAAATTTTCTGGCAACACCCCTGCGATGCGCGACGTCAGCTCACAGGGTTCTTTGCTTACAGATTACGTCTGTAGAACGGGCCCATAGCTACTGTCACTTCTTCTCAATGTGTTTTTGATCTCTCCCTATTTCACTGAAAGCTCTCAGCCCCCCCCCCCCCACCCACTTATTTTTTGTCTTGAATTTTCGTCGTCTCATCCACGGTTCCGGCGATAGAAATCCGCGGTACTGTCGCCGGGCCAACCGTTGCACGCTGTTGTTACTTTACCTGGCCGAACGCACCTTCAAGGGATAGCCGAAGCGGTTCCCAGCCCCACGGTGAAAGAAAAAATAATGTTCGTAGTTTGAGAGGGGGAGGTGTAGTGGTTAGAAAATTTCTTGGCTTGGGGTTCTAACCCAAGCAGGGCATCCTGCCTAGGCCACCTTTGCCATTTTAAACCGGTGCTTTACGGAAAAGCGTATTGAGATTTTAAAGGCGCTGTTACTGCTACTCACGGCACACTACACATATTGTTCAGTTACTCATGTGTTTGTATGCTGCCTCATTCTGGTTATGAGTATAATCACTGATGTCTAAACATGCTGCTGGAAATAATTTGGAGCAGTGTATGACATCTTTGCTTCCCTAAAAACTCACTACATTGTGCACCGGTTCTTTTTTTCACCACCCGTACTCTTCGGTTTCAGTAATCTCCCAAATTTTATTGTCGCCAGCATGACAGATCCATATATGAATTCGCAGAATCTGTCAAATGATTTGAGAGGCACAGCAAATGCTTATATGGACTTTATCCCTGGTGGCTCAGTGGGGTGGTTCAAAATACCACTGCCATTGAAATAGCAGTGCTGCTGTTTACACTGCACAGTTTAGGGGATGTTGAATGGTTTATACATATTTTGTTAATAAATTTAAGCCTTCTTTTTATACTCCTCAAAATTTGATATCTCGTAATGAAAATTGCGTATTCTTTCCTTGTAACCTGCTGGAAATTTACACTTTAGTGCTCTAAGTGTAATATTTTGCTGCTCGAAAAATTTCTCCAGATTCTCTTCCGGCTGTTGCACTCCAGATCTTGTTGAAGACTAGCTTTCAGTGATGCTGTAAGCAATGAGCAAACAACATTGATTGTCGGACATTCTTTTCACATTTCGTCTGGTGTCCCCGTAATCTAACATGCACCTCCCAGTCTGACCATTATAACGGTTGGCGCATGACAAAGGAATCTTATACTTATACACTACTCCTGTAACACAAGGAATGAAGGTGTTTCGGTGTTTCTAATTACATTCACCTTTATGTTAAGCTCGTAGCCTCTGGCTACGAGCTTAACTAGTGTGCAAGTGCTGCCCAGGTTCTTGAGAGCCATACAAATCACTGCCGCATCAAATCTGGATGCGACACTCTTAATTGTGCACCATCTTGTAAACAAGTCTAACAAGTGTTGTGTATTTTCATGTACTAATAAGAATTTGTACCAATAAAGTACTTAAACGTAGGGCAGCAGGCTGAGGTGGCTCTCATGATCTTTTTCACAGGCTTCGCTTTTGCTGAAATGCTTGATCCATGTCACCATCTTTTTGCAGGATCTAATGACTGCATAATCTGAAAACCCTGCTGTAAGGAACTTCTGGCTCTGAGCATGAACACTGCTCAATACCTTGTGCACACATGACTTGCATACAGCCTCCTGTACTAAAGATGCAGCGAATCTATCGCTGATCACTTTGGAATAAGCTGATGTGTAAGGCGAAAGAGGCTTTTGCGACCTGGGCTTGTACTGCCAACACACATGCACAGGGCAGGAATGAGACAGCTGCGCATATTGCACACTTTTGATACATTTCCATTTTCTTGCGCCAAGCTGCAAGCTGCTGTAAAAGCATAGAGATAAAGAAAATTGCACCGAACTGTTGCGAAACAACCTCGAAAACTAGAATTTTATGCCAACCTCAACTTCAGTGCAGAAAACAGGGCTAGTTTGACTAATAAGACGCGACCAATTGTGTTTTTTTCCCTTTGCACCTTTCTGGTGACAAAGACTCCTATGGTGCCACCATAATCTTTAAACTTTAGCCAATATGCGTGGACCCGCAAACATGTGGTGCCGTGCATCGAGCGTGCTGCTTTTACTATTTTGGCTATGTGTTCTATAGTGCCACTGTCGGCTAGCGAATACCACCGAGTTGAGTGGCAAGCATAGCGTGACTCTCCGGTTCTCTGTTGTGCGTAGCGCGTTCCACCAATAACTGTGGCTTTCATGTCGACGCTGCTGAATGCGGTCACATAAGAGTACGTGTGACTGTGAACGTGGAGTCTCTTTTTCCCTGCAATTGACGCGTCTTCCAGACGCCCTGTCGCGTGCACACAGGTTCTCAAAATGGGTTCTGTTAGTGGCAGAACATGCGTAACCCGTTCTAGGTTTACACCCATTAGCTACCAATTTATACAGGCTAGTTCTCATTGCAATTTGCATTTGAAAAGGCCATCGCAACTGAAATCCGCACGTCAGTGTCTGCAGGTAAAGAGAAACACTTGGTTACATGCGAAGCCGCGGTGACAAAACGGGTGTTTAAACCATTGTAAACCATATTATCGGGCACCTTGGCGTTTTATTCGTGACTCATTACGCATCGGCAATCACTTGGCACATTTTCATTAATGGCGACTTGCCACTGCCCCGTTTTGTAATCGAAAATTGAAACTCGCAACAAGTGCTTGAAGAGGCGTCGCTGCATGCGTGCCGGTCCTTGGCTACACGAGCTTTTGGCTTATCTTAATCAATGTTTCGGTCGGCGGCAGTGTGACCTCATTTTCTTTCGTTTCTTCTTTTTTGCACTAAAACCTGCCTCTTTATGATAACCAGTTTGTTTGCGTGGACAGAGATTTTTTTACCTGCGATGCACATGCACTTTACACGAGTCATGGAGCAGCGCGGGCAGGAATCGCAAGACGATATATTAACAGGAGTTCTTCATCGACAGTGATGAGCTCTAAATATTGAAAAAATATAAAACTGGCCAACTTGTGCTATAATAATAGCGCATGGTTGTTCTTGTGGAGAGGCGTTATCAGTATCACTCGCTTATCAATCAGTGCCGGATGCACGTGCTTTACGAGACAGGCTATGCGGCGAGATTTCTTTGCTTTCGCGCTGCCCTCTTGGAAGTGGTCCTGCACAAGGTGGCCGCGAACGGCAGTGCAGTATGCTTTTGTTGTCTGCTAAAGAGCTCTTGATGCTATCATGTCAGGCTTTTTTTTAACTGAACAACCACTGTTACGTCACTAATATTTTTGTGCAATAACAATTTTTAATGATTTAGGGCGATGCGTTCTTTGATTTTTCCACGGAACCTAGCTTTCAACGAAACCTTTTTTAGATATTGTTTCGCATGTTACGAGGCTACCCTACTGAAACGTTCCGTATGAAATCTTACGGAAAATATATGGACTCTGTAACATTTTCTTATGCTACATACGGAAAAAATATGGAGTTTTATGGAAATATACGGAAGTTGTATGGCATTTACGGAACGCTTCTTAAGGAGTATAAGGAAGGATAAGGAAATTGTATGGCGTATACGGAAAGGTTTTTATGGAGTATACGGAAAGCTAAGGAAAATGTATGGCATATATGGAAAGCTTTTAATGCAGTATATGTAAGGATAAGGAAAGATAAGGAAACTTATGGAGCATACGGAGAGTTCATGATGGAAGATATGGAAGGATAAGGAAAGTGTATGGAGTGTACAGAAGCTTTCATAAGGAAAATGCAAAATGTAAGGTCTTACGGAAATATACAGATTTTGTAAGGTGCTTACGAAAATGTGCAATAGTGTATGAAAGGCATGTGGATTGTTGCAAAAATGTGGAAACTCTACAGTTGTTGTCACATTTTAAGCAGGAAATCCGAGCTCTATAAAGTTATAAATGAATGCACAGTGACATATATAGTACAAAAGAATAACGCAGGCTAGTCTGAGTTGTCCGTCACCGCTGTTCGCCCTTTTCCAGAATAAATACAACTTCTGCAGATGACCAGGTGCTAAAGTCTGTCACACGGAAAATGTGTCATTCACAAGGAATGACAATAACTGTCATTTTACTTGCATGCTGTCACACGAAAACAAATCAAGCAAAAAAAGCATAACTTCAAGGGCTCGTTTTTTGGTAGAAACAATAATAATGAGAACTAAATTCAATGTGAATGAACTTGTCAATATTAATGAAACTGTTCTCATTAACATTGGCAAAGAGAAATGCCATTTTAAAATATCGACCATGAGCTTAGCTCTCCTGAGTACCGACAAAAGAAATAAAAATCAATGAAAACTAATTTCATGTAGCCTAAAGATAATTTTTTATTGATAGTATGTGCTCCTACAATATAAATACAGCTATACACAACTTGCCACAGCTTCACGACATAAACGAGGTAGGGGCAGAGGGAGTGGTCAGAAAAATAATTAAGTATGAGAGCACAACTGATATGTACAAACACATAATGGTGCTTATCACTGATGCACGGATGGTCGTGTATAGAGCTGGGTCGTTTTGAGATTTTCAAAAGCATTGTTTCAGACCACCATGCAGATTACGCTTCAATTGTAGTGCTACATAAGACACAACTTATGGGCCAGCTTTAATGAATAAGAAGATTATAGGTTAAACAAATGCTTTAAAAGATATTATATCATGGCTGCATGGATGCATACAAGGTATGTAAAGCGCAATAAAGTGAGGACGCATGAGCTTCTCTTGATGCTTCAGTTCTACATAGATGCTTCAACTGTGCTGCAAAAAATTTAACCAATGTCTGTGTGTGCAACATTGTCCATTTTAAACTATCTATATGTATATATAAAATTCCTACTGCGAGTTAGGCTACGTAGCACTCCATAACTCTTCCTTTTATTAAGGGCAATTTTTCAAACAATCAACATTATTCATATTCTGTCTGATGACTTCGTGCCCGCAATTCTTGGTTTGGCTCGATCACAATTGTGCAGCCCTTATTTTGGAGGAATCAAAAAACATCAACCAAAATATATTTTGGAACTGCTTCTCGGTGATATTGCCTTCCCTCAACTGCCACAGCTTGAGATGAGTCACATAGCAAGTCTCGCGCATACCTAGGACCTACCCTTGAAGAAACTGGTCCGGCTGTGAAATGCTCAGTTTTTTCTCAAATAAATTTTTTGGTTTGAGTTTTCTCACTTCTCGAGTCCCTTCACAATCAAGCAGACCCATTGTTCCCCTTAGTCCTTAATTTTGTTATATTATGAAATAAATAAAAAATTATTAATGAAAATAAAAATACTAATAACAGTTGCGCAAAAACACAGTCCCACATACGTACTTGAACGCAATATTGCTTTTATTTTGTTTTAGAACCTAAGGCTTTAGAAAAGATAACAATGCAATAAAAACGTTGAAAAAAAAGCAAAAAAACAAAACTTGGCGGGACTCGAACCTGCGCCACGTACGTGCTCGCGTACGTGAACTGAGTGCGTTAGCTTGCTAAGCTATTCGCGCTGAAGGTAACTCGTGAGTTTAAGTTACGTATATAAATTTGCTTTTTACACGCTATGTGTTGGCATATTTATGTACAATATGCGATCGTATCTATTGTTGTGTGCATATGTTTTGGGATTGTATATACGTCACATGCTTTTCGCATGTCTTTCAACTATAGATTGCTGCCCCGCCGCGGATGAAAACAAGTATTTTTACACCCACACACAAGCTTGAGCAGTTGAAGGTTGTTTCCCGGGGCTCTCTTGCGATTGAGTCGGCCACCACAGGGAATTAGAGTGATACGCCATTAATCCCTGCATCTAGCTGTATTCCACTTAGTAGCTCTATCGCTTGATGACAAATCGAGCGCGGGGCGCGACGCTATTGCGCACGACCATGCCTCGCGTAGCGGCGACATCAGCTGATTGCGCCGGCCGGCTTGCTTTGATTTGCTTCGGAGCAAAGAAATGTCATACCTTGAAAGATTGCGTACTGCACTATGTCAAAATGTTACTGCTTTGTAGCCATCCTATGATTCATTGAGAATTGATAACTCTGATATCACTACTGTAGAGCTTTGCGTCGGCGACACGCACCGAACGTGAAACCGCACTACGTCTGTCGTAGAAGCAGTACGAGGCTGTCGTCTGCTAGAACAAAAACAAAACAAAGACCTGTGAAAATATTCATAAGTTGGAACTTGTTTTCTGAATAACCGTTTATCACTTTTAAAGTTATTTTGCCAGATAACATACATTTTTTTCAGTTTATAGCAGCGACAGATGTTTTTCTTTTATTTTTCTCACACAGATATCCAAGTCAAATCCATTCACAGCTAAAGCCACATGTTGTTTGTCTTCTTTGTTTTCGTGGGCATGCCGTGTCGGTGCGTGTCTCATGTGTTCGCACTGCTACACACGAGAGCACGAACTGTTAAATTTACGCAAGGAAGCACCGTTCCTCGTTCGTGTGATGTGCTAAGATTTCGCCCTACTCCCGCGGTTCTTCGAGTGCGGAACAAGTGCGAGTCGTCGAAGGAATCGGCGGGTTGGGCGGGCGCTCGAAGGACTCCGAGGTGACGGCTGACGCCTGTGGTCGCTTCCCTCAGGACAGTGTGAAAGAAACTAAAGGTAAGGGGGACAATTTTTTATGTAGACCAAGTATGCCACTCAGTGCAAGTGTGTGTTGCTGCACTCGAACGAGGCGTCGTGAGACGGCAACCTTACGCGCCTTTGCGAGTGCGGTTGCCGATTCGCTTTGACAACGCTAACGCCAGCAGAGCCATGGCGCATCGGCGCGGCCTTACTGGAGCTAATTCGAGACAACTGCGGCAACATGCATGTGTATGGTGATTGATTTTTTCATATGTGCAATGTAGTGAGGAAGACGCACACGGCGCTTGCTACGTTGTTGATTAAACGAAGCCTGCAGTGCCATTTGATGCAAAGCAGCATTTTGTTTACGTTCGCGGGCGATACAATTTGTAACTTGGCTCGATTCACCTAGTCAACCGCCTAAGTGGGTTGATTAGCATACGTTCACGGTAGAGCGTTATTATGCCCCTAAACAGTGGCGTGTGCTTGTTGAAAGATATAATCCCAGGCAGCACAGAAGGTTGGCCCAATATTGGGGATAGATCGGCATTGCCTGGCCCATGAACGGCCCAGTTTTCACAACGTACCGCCAAGATTGGCTATGCCAGCCAAATAGAACGGCGACGTTGGACCAGCGTTGACAACGTACCCCCAATATTGGTTCTGCCAGCCGAATAGAACGGCTATGTTGGACCAGCATGAACAACATTCCGCCAATGATGGCTGTGCCAGTCTATTAGATTGGTTATATTGGGCCAGCTTTCAGAACTTTCCGCCCATATAGGCTGTGCCGGCCTATTAGAACGGACACATCGGGCCAGGTTGTACAAGTAGCAGCCAATATGGGCGGAGCCATCCAGTAAGACCGGCATTATTGGCCCGCCGTTTGAACGTTATTGCCGGCGTCAGCTGAAAAGTCAACATCACGATGTCATAATATTAGAATATGAGTCAATTTCTGCGTGTGCTGCTTTTTGGCGCTGTTCTGGCCCCAATTCACGCGCCGATTTTTCAAGTTAGAGAGAGAGTAATATATGTGCCGGGCACAATATTAGAACTATCTTTTCGTCATTAAACCATGCCCCGCCGCGGCGGTCTAGTGGCTAAGGTACTCGGCTGCTGACCCGCAGGTCGCGGGTTCAAATCCCAGCTGCGGCGGCTGCATTTCCGATGGAGGCGGAAATATTGTAGGCCCGTGTGCTCAGATTTGGGTGCACGTTAAAGAACCCCAGGTGGTCGAAATTTCCGGAGCCCTCCACTACGGCGTCTCTCATAATCATATGGTGGTTTTGGGACGTTAAACGCCACATATCAATCAATCAATCATTAAACCATGCACAGCTCGTTGAAATGCATAATCGTTGGTTGAAGTTGTGCAAGGTAGACTTTTTAGGTGAGAAAAAATTACCGATCAAGTTTCTCTGTCAGACGTACGTGACGTCCGATGCGGTGCTATCCGTACGTATGACGAAGCTGCTGCGGATACCGCTGTCTTACGCGTGCATGTAGACGTCGAATATCTGACGCAAATCTTATCGTATCATGTGTCGGGCTAGCTATCTACGCGACCTATTCGAATCTGTTTTGCATTCACAGCACAGTACGGTTAACGGCACTTGCTGCTGCTTGACGTGTGGGAAGAGCGGGGGTCGTCAGTTGCGTTATGGTGACTGAATCATACAACATATGCAGTTGCCGTGATCTAACACACAGACGCGCGTGCGCACGCACGCACGCGCTATATTCATGCAACGACCACACGAATTCCCAACAACATCGCAGCGAACGGTTGGTAAGGTGTTGCGGAGTGTGTGGGCGTCGTAGGGCACCCTGTCGGTGCCCAGCTCGTTGCGAACGCGAATTTCGGCGTGGAACGCATCTTTTTTAAGTACTTTTTTTACGTGTGTCCAAAACGGTAGGCTGCGCGATACGAGAAGTACGACACACAAAAAAAGAAGAAACGCGAATGCATAGGGCAAAATCGTTAATAAAAAAAAAACACGCACGCTCACGCCACTGCAGTGGCGTGAGCGTGCGTGTTTTTTTGTTATTAACGAAGCACATGTGCTTCCATAAAACATGACAGCCAATAATGATGAAGTATTCATTCACATACAAATTACTATGAGTTGCTGAAACTCACGCAAAAGAACATAATTTTCTTCCTCGGATATTGATCGAGTGCCTTGGGATTATGCTATGTGAATTTGACACATCAACAGTGCATTATGATTCCCACCATAAGGGGCCACAATCTTGGCAAGTAATAGAAGTACTCTTCCCACCTGATGTGCACCTAACGTAAAGAGGCCTTGTTTCTCAAGTTAGCAATATATATATATATATATAATATATATATATATATATATATAACCACTGGAAAAATATACCAGGTGTAACCAGAAAAAGGTGCACCTGCAGTTTTAAAGTTTAAAAGAAGCAATGACATGCCAACCATCCAAAATAGAACGCCCGAGAAAGGAGCATCAATCAGTATTACAGCAGCTAAAAGCCTGCTAACAGCTGAAGGTAGTCATGCTGCTCTTCCATTCAAGTATAGTGCACACTGAGAAAAGATATTGAAGATACACCATCAGCAAATGACAAAAGCAATACAGGCAGAGCTTTCTCTTATAATACAAAAAGTCTTTAGCTGAGGAGGCAAATAAGTCATTGGCACACAATAAGTGCACAAAAAAAAGCTGTCGCACGAGGCTGTCAGCGCTTAGACAACACAGGCAAAAATACAGTAGACTGAAGAAGGGAAAACCCATAGCAAAAGTTACCATACTCCTGAGTTCTTGCTTTGCGTGCAAATGAAGCTAGCGTGAAGTTGAACACTAGAATAAAGCACCACAATCAAAATCTGGAAGTCAATGCTTTAGGAATAATACAAAGTACTGAAGAAGCATGCAAAGAGCATTCCTGTGAAGGCAAATATAAAAAAAGACTGAAAGCTCTGTGGCCCTGAACAAGACAACACCACAACCAATCGAAGAGCCGTTCGGACACACCAGCAGTTCTGGCCAACACTAAAAAGTCACAAAAACATACCTTAAATGCCTTTTTTACAAGAGAACTTCAAAAGAAATGTGCATACACCAATGCCAGAAGTATCGATGGAAGCTATTACTCATATTCAGCTCTTCATTGAAACACTGACAGAAGATACTTGTACCTGGATGCTTAATTACTTTGGTACAACTCAAGAGCGTCGACGCCAAGTGGCAAAAAAATTATGATGGAAGACTACAATGTGATCAAATGCACACGTCAACCACCAACCAAGGTCCTATGCTAGAGTGAATATCGCAAAAAGTCTTGAACGCCTAATGTCACTGGCTCATACTCAGCGTTCTCAATCAAAATCTTGACCTCCCACACAGCATATTATTTCAACAACCTGCCACCTCTCACCATGTCATGAAACAAGCTCGAGTATACACAAACCCTCCTCACGGTTAGGTAGTTAGATAGCTCCACTAGTGCTTCACTCTCGGAACACATAGACCAGGGCCGTAACTAGACGGGTAGTGAGGAGGTTCTGAGCTCCTGAAGTATTTTCATGCTCTGACTTTTCGTCAACAATAGCTTAATCTGGGCAAGTTGGTTCATCGTGGTTGTGTTCTAGTAACAGTGAGAGAAGTTCAGGAAGAGACAAAAAGGACAGGAAAGAGTGCTGACTGCCAACTAAATTTTATTGAAGGTACTAAGCCCGCTTTTTTACAGAGTACAAGAACAGTGCTCATGCACAACGACACATGTGAGACCATGATAATATAATCTTAACTGAGAAAAGAATACTCTCTCTCCGAATGGATGAGTGAAGGTATACTGATGCACTGATCCATGGCCTTCCTGACAAGAAAATGCTTTCACAGTCTCTCTTTCATTTCTTGTTCTTGCTTTTTTCAAAAACAGTGTTTTATGAAACATAGAACTGCACTTACATTCTTTACAGTGTATGGCCATGCGACTACCATAGCCATTCTTAACATTTTAAGCATGCTTTCTTGCTCAAACATTGGGGCATTGCCAAGTTTGTCTTATGTTTACGTTTCCACGTGTCAATAGTATCTCATACACAACATTATATTGGCATTCAGTATACCTATTCTCGTGACGAATGGTGAAATAATGGCTATTCCTGTTGCTTTTTAGTACACACACTTTTGTAAACTTGCAAGGGATGGCAAATAACAAGATAAAATCATATCGGCTCGCTATTTTCTTTATATTGTGAAACACCTTATGTACGTACGGTATAGCATGCAAAGATCTTTGGTCATTCTGTTTTTATTTTGGTCCTGTTTTCTTTAACTTGACTTTCTGCAGGAGGGTTCAGCACACAGGTGTGATGGTGCTGTTGGGATATCCAGCCTCCTTTAGTCTTTTAATCTGGTTTTTAAGGCTTACCTCATCCTTGTGCTCACATGACTTCTGAAGGGTGGCCTCAATGCACGCGGTGGCAATTCCTCTGTGTAAATTGTGTAAATGTGTAATTATGTGTTATGATGTACTAAAAAAGATGTCCCAAGAATCAGAATAAGTGACAGTAGTCAAAGTTTTTGTCACTGCCTTTATACAAATACCAGTTTATTTGTTGCCTCCTGCAGTATTTTAGAGCCTCTTATATAGATAGGATGTTTTCTCACTTTTATTACATTTTTGTATTGATGATGCCATATGCTCAGGAGGTAGAATGTCGTTATGTTCTTTCTGATAACTTCTAGCTTCTGAGCAAAGATAATGTTTCAGAAAAATGAAAAAAGGCTAGCATAATATTAAGACATGAAAAGAAAGCAGAGTTTATCAAAAATGAATGCATTAGTTGGGAATGAGAAAAAAAGATGGATGACAGGTCAGTAATGTCAATTAATTTATATTAGGACACATGAAATGTAGCAGAGGGTGGCAGGTGATTAGTTCCAATGAGATCGAGAAATTATCAGCCATAATATGAAATTGGCTCATACAGGACAGGGAACATTGATTGGGCTTCCACCCAGCAGTGGACATAATATAGGCTTAATGCTAACAATGAGCAAAACCTGTGAAATTAATGCTCCATGAAATCAGCAGTACTGCACAGATTGCTATGCTAGACTTCCCATTTTGCATGTTTTTACCAGCTTATCCTGCTCGCTGTTCAGACACAAAGCTTCACCAGAAAAACAATGTTATACTTGGTGAGGATAATGCCAGTGAATCCAGTGTTTTATCTACACCTTTCCTTGCTTAAGTCCTCCTCCAAACTACACGATTTTTCTTGAAAATGTTCAGCTTACAGCACACCAACCGATCAAGTGAAACAACTTTATTGGGGTCCTGCAGGACGCGCCCTAGTATCCAATCACCATTTCACTTCACGTTACAACATACTGGTGGTAAAAATATTCTCTGGCAGGGTACAGAAGTGCATGCACTGAGCTAGCTTGTGCAGCGCGGTCTATTCCAGAAAGCTGAACCTATGTTTGGTACAGAATTTTGTAACCACACGATGCTTGCACAGATTAAATGTGGCCACACATAGCAACTTCTGAGCTTTTTTATGAAATGATCTCGCAGTATCTGAAAACATTTGTTTTTTTGTTTACTTCATAGTTCCCAGTGAAATATTTCTCTTGTTCCTCTCATTGAATAATGGCATTTGGTGTGGCGAAGGTGTTCCTAATGCCTCACTATGAGATCAGAAAAACGATTCTCCTTGAAATTGCTTCACAAGCATTTCCTAAGATATTGAATGACACTGCTTGCACATGTACAAACTTTTGCTAGTTTTATTGAGGGTTGATGATAAAGGGAATCAGTTGGTGCATCCAAGCCGGACAGAGATTGACTGGCCCTGAAAAGGGCCGTTTAGTTATATATCTTGCAGCTTGTTCCAGGTAGACAGGGCTTCATTCTGTAGAAATGGTAACTCATCACACTGGTTCCCCAGCATGAAGAACATAACTTGATGCTAACACTGACTCAGATGTTCTGAATTGTCATAGAGGGTACATGAAGGCTGGGTACATGAAGGTTGCAGTTATACTAACTGTACAGTCAGCATGCTTGTGTGATATGTGCATAGCTGCATCAAAGCCACGTGTGAGAATTGCGTGAACAGCTGAAAATCTCAATGGCAGCATAGCTTAAGAAGTCTGTCATCCCTTTTTTGCCAGTTTCCAATATCATCCTTCCCTTTTCATGCATCTTCTTTCAATATATCTGGGGTTTTAATTCCCAAAACCACGATATATTAATGAGAAGCAAATTTTGAACATCTGGTGTTCTTTAACATCTTCACTTGTTTGCAGCGCAACACCAGAAACACAGGACACGGAAGGAGCAAAAGAGAAAGAAAAGACGGCGCCGACTCTGAAAAAGACGGCACTGACATCATGACACGCACATGTCGTGATGTAAGCTGCCCAAAGAGTGGCCTCCAGTGAGAATAGTCAAGAATTGGGAATAGGATCTACCAGTAAGGGCTTTGTGTGCAATTCACAAACAGTGAAAAAGATCCACCAGGGGTGAACCACAGGTACATGGTGCACTCTGGTTGAGAGAGAGCAGAGTAAAACAGATGTGCCAGACAGGAGATTATAAATGGTTTTGTCTGGAGCTGGTGCCAGACCGAGCTCTGATTAAGCGTAAGGGAGTATTGAGCGCCAGGCCAATCTGATCCCATTCCTGTGATGGGGTTCAATGTGATGACAGGTGCAAATTCCATTTTCTTTTTTTTCCATGGGTTTAGGGAAATAATTTTTCAGGGACCAGATGAAAATACCTCCGACACACATAATAACATGCTTATTCTTGGGCGTAGTCATGCCTAGCCACTAGATTGGGAGAAAAAGGAATGTTTCCCGAAATGTGCGATAAAGTGTTTGGTGCTACGCCTTGACGGAAGTATTGATAGGTGCTTTGGAAATCGGTACGCCATTTCTGTAATCGTTAAATCTAACTGCATGTGCCACTGCTAGGGATAGCGTGACACTCCCAGCCATTTCGGGGTAAGCCGTTTTAATCTACTAGAAGATGTTAATGAGCCCGTTCTCCATCACAGCAGTAGCTGTGGCCATTCCTTCAACTAGGCCTACTGCAGCGCCAACTAAACGTCTGCATGAATTTAGTGCTAGTACCGTACATAATAATCAGCACGTGCCTTGGGTTCACTTCGATGGTGTTGTGAATTCATCTTGCGTGACAATGGTTTAAGTTGCATGCCTGCCTTAATCATTATTGCAATAGGAGACCATGATTTATCGTCACGCATGGTGTTGCTTAGCTTTGTCCTCAGTGTTCGAAGCAGGTTCCGCCTTGTGAGTGCATGAGAGAGGCACAAGAGTTGATTTCTGCTCTGTGTTTCTATAATTCCCTAGCCTGTATTATACAGGAAGCGGATAGTGCTGGTGTGCGTCAGCTGCCTCGGTGCGCTCTCAACCGCCTGCCTGGTAAGACTGATAGCTCATTCTATCAGTGCCTTGTCGTACTCCCTCCTCACACTGCGACATGTCCTCCACTTGGAGGACATGATGACGGAACAAGATGATACGAAGCCCAAAACCGCAATGTTTGCAAGCCACAACCCGAGCAAACAATTCAACGGTGAGGCCAGAAAATCTACCTGACTAGGCCTGGAGCAACAAGCCAGAGAGCATATTCTTGGCTGGATAGATGGATCGATGTGGCCGTACCCTTTAGATCGGGCGGCGACTAACGTCACCTAGCCGTAATGCTTAGTGAACTAATCACTAGATTTTTTTTCCCCTTTAAATAGTAAAGTTGGACGGGTACTTTGAAGTGAAGGGTTTAATTTTCAATCGTGCCTTGACTTTAGCCACCAATCAGATAACCTCCTTTTAGTTAAGTCTACCCGCTTAAAGTCTATTTTGCCCTCCCTGTCCCTAAACACCAGTGCTTTGAAAAACTCTGCGCCATCATCTTGAACTATAAGGTGAAGCCCTTTACAGAGCATTGTCAAGTGTTCGGCAGTTTTTTCTTTCTCTTCGCACGCACTGCATATTGTGTCTACCTCTTCATATTTGGCCCGATATGTCTTGGTTCGCAATACTCCCGTCCTGGCCTCAAACAGTAGAGAACTACCCTGAGTATTATCATAGATTCTTTCTTTGGCAATTTCCTGCTTAAAAGTTCGATAGATCTCTAGTGCGGACTTCTTAATCATGCCAATTCTTCACATGTCAGTCTCCATTTCCTGCAGTTCCTTTTAACCGATAGTTCTTTCTGGTTTGGCCACCTGCTGTTTTCTAAGTATTTACCAGTCAATTTCCTGGTTCGCTTCCTCCATTTTGTATTGACATTCTTCATGTACAAGTAGCTGAAAACCTTCATAGCCCAACGCTCCTCCCCCATTTCTCTCAATCGCTTCTCAAATTTTATCTTGCTGCTAGCTTCCCTGCCATCAAATGATGTCCATCCCATATCACCTTGTACTCCCTGGTTTGGTGTATTTCCGTGAGCTCCTAAAGCAAGCCTGCATATTTCACGTTGCCTAATTTCTAATCTTGCTTGAACTTCTGACCTCATGCACAAGACCGCGTTGCCGAACGTCAGCCCAGGAACCATGACCCCTTTCCATATTCCTCTCACAACATTATACCTATTGTAATTCCACAGTGCCCTCTTTTTCATCACTGCTGCATTCCTGTTATCTTTAGTCGTCACGCATATTTCGTGTTCCCTCAGGTACTCGGTCCCATTGCTTATCCATACGCCCAGTTATTTGTATTTATCTGTTATCTCTAGCGTGACTTCCTGTATTCTAAGCTCACTACCTTTGTTATCATTAAAAATCATGACTACTGATTTTTCCTAACTGAATCTAAAATCTAACCTATCTCCCTCATTACCGCAGATGTCCATCAACCTCTGCAAATCTTCCTTGTTGTCGGCCATTAGCACTATATCATCTGCGTACATTAATGCTGGTAGTGCCTGATCAATGAGTTTTCCTTGTTTGACTAAAGAGAGGTTGAAGCCAAGTCCCCTTGCCTCTAATTTGGCCTCTAATCCTTGTAGGTACATCATGAATAAGAAGGGTGACAGTGGGCACGCCTGCCTAAGTCCACGTTTCACCACTGTGGGCTTGGATACCTGTTTTTCCCACTTTTTAACTACCTTGTTAGTTTTATAGATTTCCTTTAAACGATTAGTGACTCCATCTTTTACACCCAGTGTGTCTAGTATTCCCCACAAGTCCTCTTGAACCACGCTATTGTACGCTCCCTTGAATTTCTGCAGGCCGGTAGGAAGCTTCACAGCGCAGCGCCTGATCTTGTGAAACGGCGCAGCCATGCAGGCAGGGCATTCAATTCCCTCCCTATTTTTTGTATACTACTGTCCTTGTGTACATCGTAGAACACATAACAGTAATGATAGCAAACAGATCATTGATTCGGGTAGGCTTGGTGTTTTTATTTAAAATGGAACAACGAGGAAGCTGCTGAAGCTCGTGCCTGTATACAGCTGCTTTATTTGGAGATGAAACTTTAACGAAAAAAAAATGTAATGATAAACAGTAGGCTCATAACAAACAACATTTCTCTGAGGGTGCATGGAATATATGTCCCATGCAAGGCTATGCATTGCAGTCCTTACTGCATTTATTATGTACACGTACTGCAGGGCATGCAAGTGTATGCAGACACACGCTGACGAAATGACATTTTTTGCTACATACAAACGTGCACCGCACCAAATAAGACGCACGTGTTTGTATAGTCAGGGAACACTCGTGAATATTGATGAAATCACACAGCTCGCTTACATCTTAAAACAAACACAATTGCGAACAATAAAATGCGACGCTGTTTGAAGAGGCGGACCCAGGTTACGAGGAGAATTATCAGTATGGCATACACACCACGTGTCAAGCTTTTGCAACATCTAAAGAGACTAAATATGGAAAGTTGCCTTTGTAAGTTAACATGACAGTACCAAATGGAGAAGCCACACGAGAGAACAATTCATCGTGGGCTAAAAAATGTGTTTTAAATATTATGCACAGCTTTGCAAGATAATATCGACGAGTTTTACTCGTCTAGGTGTGGCAGGTGTAGGCCTGATAAAATGCGATGTTGCTTCAGAGCCTTTCTTTCGTAATATTGCAATTTTATTCAACTGTTTCAAACGCGGCACCGTAAATTTCTACTGGGTGCTCGAACACGGCAAGCAGGTCGCGGGGCAAGATCTTTGTAACATTTTATTACCGAAACAGCGATACTAGCAATGCTTGAGCTGCACTTGCTGTTTTCTAAATTGTAACCTCCTCAATCTCATCACTGTGATCAGGAAACAGAGAGGAAAAGTACAGCAGTAGTACGTAGAGAAATATTCAATTTGAAGCCCTTTAGCAATATCATCTATACAAATTGCCAGTTCACTGTTGAATTCTCGATGGAAACAAACAGCTGATCACGGACGCAAGCTTGGCTTGGCACTGGCTTGGCCGTTCATACAGAGCCAAAAGCCGCTGCAGGAAACTGGATGGCGGATCGTATTGAGACAAAATATTTTATACATTTTTGTTTTCTTTGTTTCATTTCTCTTATTGCTCTTGTGATGGCGTGGACCGCGCTTCGTGATCTCATGTACCGGCGCACTGTTTTTAAGCTTAGTATGGCGCACGATAATACATGATTGCGTGCTTTAATTTAAAAAGGTTCGCGAGTATGGCAGCAACACTGCAATGTTGGGAAAAGGCACGGGGAAGAGGATAGTAGTAGAACCAGTAGCAGCTGCATGCCCGGGTGGAGCGACTGATGCCCAGATGGAGGAATGTCAACCCGATGCCTTTTGAGTTGGCCGTTCTGGCAGTTCCGCCGACTTTATAGAAAGAGACGACCCCGTCGCTTGTCCTCTTCTCTTTTCCTTCGGGCATCAGCGACAACATTCACGGACGACGTGTTCGACTTCACCGTGCACGTGAGTATAGGTTGGTTTTTCATTCGAGTGAATTCTTGTTCAGATTTGCAACTTGTCGACTTCATCCTGATCACCTGTCACCGGCAATAAGTCACATACGTGTGATATTTAGGTGAAATAAATGATAATGCACATTTTCTGCTCCATTTGCGTGACTTAGCTACACCAGGACACGGGGTAAAGCCTTTGTCGCCTAGCCACTAGCAGGCAAGATCGATCACTCGCATCCTTCAGTTCACGAATCAACGCGCCTGCCTTAAAATTAGTAAGCTGCTCGCAAAGAAATCTTACCGAGGCAATTTTGTTTTCTGTGAACAATGCACCGTAGATTTGTCTGGAATAACAAAAAAAAACTTGAAAAATAATTGTCGCGACCTTTTAGAAAACGCCGTGTCTAAGAGCTAGACGCGGCATTTTGTAAAAGGCTCATTAAATTCAGTATGTTTTCGTAGTTTCTGCTTGAAATTATTATTGTCTATGAATTTCATGGCCCAATCTTTTGCTTTGGCTGAAAATCTCGGCGGCAAAAACTTTGTTCATTGTCCCTTTAAGGGCAGGTGTAGATGCCATCATTTCAGTCGCAAATCTTTTTGCTAGTCGGTCGGCTGGTCACAAAATAAGGGTACTAACTAGAGTTCCAGATTTCATCAGCAACACATCGTCATGGCTTCATCAGATGCTGCATTATATACATTCTATCCTAGTTTTTAAATAGGTGTACCGTATGGTTCACTGTTACAGGAAACAAGCGAGCTCATGGACAGTGAGCCATGTGGTGCTAACTGGCAGCGAGGCTTGTGAATGGGACGCATGCGCATAGAATCGGGATGCGCCCAGTTTTGTCTGCCATTTCTCCGCCTGTACGCATGACAGCATTGGAAAGCGCATCCGTATTTTAGCTGCGCAATTTATCTAGCCCAGTGCCTCCTGCTTCAGGGATTTCCTGTGAGCACAAAAAATGCATGATTTTAATCGTTGCTGCAGTGTTTTGCAAGTTGTCACCGTAAAGCACATCACATTTTTCGCATAATGCTCGCTGCAACTAGCAAGTTTCGATGACTCAAAATGCTGTTCAGGTCTGATGTAGCAAACATTTTAAGCTCGTCCTCGTGACCATGAAATATTGGTTTATTAAATAATGGAAGGCAGAGTTGGTATCAGTTGATTTACAGTGTGAAAATGAAAAGTGCGAAGGACCGTGCCTCGCAAGTAAGCCCCGAGAGCATGAGCAGAGAAGTAGCAGATGAGGATGCTCATGCGCTGCATTTCCAAATCTCACCAGCACTAATGCTTGACGGACTGCGGGCCACGCACTAGCGTGTTCTTTCTGAAACAGGACTTTGGCCCTGTAAGCAAGTTCTTGAGGGGCATAAGTAAAACGTAGAATGGGCCCCCTAAATGCACCCATCCTTGAACCATTGGGCTTATGAATTAGTGCCCTTTTCAAAATACAACTATTCTGAGCTATAAATTGTGACATAACAGTGCACGAAGTTTATAAATGGGGAAAAAGTCTTTAAATGTCCCCTTTAAACATAGTGTTCTTGTGATGTCACTTCTGCCGTTGTCGCCCTCTCCCGCCATGCCCGGGTAACTCCCTGGGTACCTACGGCAGTTCACGTGCTGCAGTGCGGTTTGTTGGGGGCTCGTCATCTGTTGCTGTGAACGATGTGGAAGCATTGTGGTTTTTTGTTGTCTTACTTTAACGAGCTCATTGGATTAAGAAGGCCTCGCTCGTTCACTCGATACAAGACCAGATAATCAAGATGTGCGACACATATACCAGCCACAACGTACACCGGCTGCCCGCCACAACCTATGAGGGCCTATTATCTTGCTTTCACTACAAATTGCCTGGCCCAAAAACAAGTGAAAGCTCAAAATCTCTCGAGCCGCAATTTTAAGAGTTGATTTGCGAAGCGCAGCTGCTCCCATCGAAAACTAGTCATGCAGAGCTAGGCAAGTTTACAAGAGATATAATATTATGAATATATTGTCACGGCCTACGCCACCAAAGTAGCAATACCCCCCCCCCCCCAAGTGTTTTAAACAGTGCTGATGTTGAGCTTGAGCCTCTTTGACTGCAATTTGTGGAAATAGTCGAGGAAAATATTATACAAGGCAGATAGCGACTTTGCGTGGTGTGTGCCGCGGTAATGCCAGTCATCACTTTATTTTTCGCGTATGCTTTAACACACTTTTCACTTTGTATTTTGCTTTTGTTGTACGCTAATGTACAGTGGAGTCACTGAACATAATAGAGACCGTGTATAGAATTAATTGACTAATTAAAAAAAATCCTGACGCCCAACTTGAACCGATCGGCTATACTTCAAAGTGAACTAATATTGTTTCCCATTCTTTATAGTTTGTTTCAATGCAATACCAAATCTCCGCGATCGCCATCACGATTTTAACCGCCTTCCTCGCCATCATGATTTTAACTGCGGACAAGTTTGTATGTACAGTATCTTGGTAAGCTATATCTGTTTGCAGGTAAATACTTGGCTATGGCACTTACCCGTAATGAAGTTGCACCTGAAGATGCAAATATTGCAAAGTTTCTTCAAGTAGCTTTTGTTAATCTGCACCAGCCAAATACGCTGGTACTTTTAGGAAAATCGGAATGTGCGTTCTCAATTTCAGGTTATAACTTTCAGCGAAGAAACACCCTAAGCTCTGCTCCCTCTGCGTGGACTACTAAATCAACTTGCCTCACTAGCAGCTCATAATTTCTCAAACTTGCATCGTGAGGCAAAACTAAACGGGTGCAAGCACGAGGAGACAACATGGCAGTTGTAGGCGATAGATTCGGTTGGTGCCCGGGCATGTTGGTGGCGCATTTCGGAAGTGATGAAAAGGCGCTGCGAGATGCACGTGCACACTTTGTATAGTTGCTGTATTGGACAGCAAACTTTTTTTCTTATCTGAGCAGTTTTACCAAAGGAAGCTTCATCATATGGCGTGATAAATGAAGCGAATCCACAGGTTGAACCACATCATAGCCTCGCTGTGCTTTTGTACTTTTTTTAGCTCGCAAAATTTATTTGTACATATAAGTGACAACTTGCCAGTAGTAAGGCAGCACTTGTTTCTTTATCATATGATCATCTCCGGTGTGCTGCTGCCTCAATATTTCAAATTCTAAGCATTTACACCATTGTATGCTAACTTTTCCTTCAAAGTGAGACAAGCCACATGTGTATCGTAGATCAAGAAGCATGCCAGTTTTACGTACTTGCAAGGTAAACATCAGAAATGCACAGTTGATCAAAAATACTAGTTTAATGGTGCATCTACATAGCAAAGCACCTGTGGCACCTCGGGAACAAGATAATGCCACATGTTACAAGAGATAATTAAAAAAGACAGGGGACGTTCCGTGAACAAATAGAAACAAAAATAAAATGGCACGTGGCAGCGAGCGAAGGCGGCAAGGGGGGGGGGGGGGAGCCCGTGGGACTTCAGCGGATGAACGTAAGGTGTGTGTTTGATATGTGGAAAAAAAATCAAAATTTTGGCGACTGAAATGAGGGTGACTTAGTGAGTGCGCTCATGACGACAGTAAACACGGTTATTATATATTTTTTTTCAAATCTCTTTTGAAAGCCACAAAAAATCTGTATGTGGTGCAGCCTAACAGAAGGTCCGTGAAGGCAAATTATGAATTCGTCGTTGTACAAAGGCCTTTTTTTTTTTTCATGCGCACCATTCCCACCGCGGTGGTCTAGTGGCTAAGGTACTCGGCTGCTGACCCGCAGGGCGCGAGTTCGAATCCCGGCTGCGGCGGCTGCATTTCCGATGGAGGCAGGAATGTTGTAGGCCTGTGTGCTCAGATTTAGGTGCACGTTAAAGAACCCCAGGTGGTCTAAATTTCCGGAGCCCTCCACTACGGCATCTATCATAATCATATAGTGGTTTTGGGTCGTTAAACCCCACATATCAATCAATCAATCATGCGCACGATAAATAGTGCTCAAAATTTAATTGCATATGTTGTTTTCATACTCGCTGTATTCCGTGCTGTTTATGATGTAAAAAAAAAAGTAGCACGCTGAAGTGGTGCTGCTTTTGGGCAACAGTTGAAAATGGCGGGGTGCATGAATGCGGAATACTGCCGCTTACACTCAAATCACTCTTGTGGTCACCTCCCACTGTTTGCAGCATGTGTTGTGTATACACAGCTGCATATTTCCTAGCTAGAAAAATTTGATTTTAGGTGTTTCACGCCATTTTCCATGTAACTATTCCACAATTGCACACACTGATCAGCAGGCTTTCAATTGCGCTGAAGGACACAGGTGCCATAAAATTCATAGTTGATTCTTTCAAGAAACCGTATGTAAAGGCTGAAGCTTCATGCGTACATACACACACACATACCATATTGTTTTTTGTACTTTATGAAAGCTGCAAAGGTCTCATGTGCCTCCAAGTGTAACCTGTCTTATTTATTCTCCATCACCGCAAAAGTTTTGTGACTTTCAAATAAAAGTACTTTGCGCATGGCCACTTTTGGGTAATTTTTTTGTGTAGGTGTTATTTGAGCAGCCTACAGTGTTTACTTTATAAGCCTGTATGTATGTGTTGCATTATAAGGATGCAGAATGTGTGTAGCTGTACAATATAGATGAAGTGTAAAAATTAAGTGCGTCTATTGTAGTGTTCTTGCAACCAATCTTACCCCCGTATTCTAGAACGTCCCTCCACTCAACGCTTCACCTTCACTTGAGATGGCTGCTCGGAGCGCCGTCTCTAAGCAGAGAAAATTGCTGCATGTCAGCAATAATCTGGTGTGATTCTCGAGTAGCGCAGCGTCGCTTTCAAACGAGCAGCGGCACAGTGCTCAACTCTGTCAAGTGAAGAGTGAAAGTCGAGTCGGGGAGCGTTTATGAATATGGGGGTTAGTTTTGTTGTCTTGTTAACCTGCCATTAACACTGGATTGATGCTACTTTGCTCTAGCGTTACAGTGCTCTCCAGGGCTCAAGGAGGCACCGCACGGGGAAGGCTCGGAGCAAACCATGCGTGAGTTTCCTTTCATTGTTACACTATGCACGTATTAAGTGATAGACTTTAATGTATGCTATTTGTATTGTGCAAGTTTTTGGGGACATACAACTTCCAACACTTATATGTTCTGACGAAAATCACGCAAGATTGAGAGAAGCTTGTGCAAAAATTATGCAAGAGTGTAAGAAGCTTTTGCAGAAGTCTGTGAAATGAAGTTTTGAAATTTTGTGGCAATGTGTCATTGTACAGTGGTCAACAGTCTTGCTCAGCATGCTTGACTGCAGGGCTCCCGGCTGCACAGGCGCATCTACGGAGTGCCTGATGCATGATGGGCCAAATGTCAGCCTGCACACTGGTGCCTCTTATCCCCGTTTGCCTGTTACATCAGTGTCTCTTGTAAAGGGGATCAACTGTGCTACCTTTTTTTTTTTCAAATGTAATGAGTTCTTTTTCCAGATTATTGTTGTTTTAAGGTAGAGCCTCACATTTCTATCAAATACTGAAGATTCTATTTTTCCTTCTAGATGCTATGAAGTCACGCCTTGTGTTACAATAGAGTGAACAGTAATGAGAAAAGCTACTTTATGGAGTTAACTCACTCCATATTGACTTGACACACAGAATTGGTGAAAACTACACTCCGTTCCAGCTGCACTAAGAATAATATTCATTTGCATACTTCTGTTTCTTTTGTTTGTTTGTTGGCTGGAGGTTCGGAGTATAGGGTGGCCAGAGGGCACTGTGTAGTTTTTCTTCATCTTCCCAATTTTGTGAACATCAATTGATAGCCGTATGGGAAGCAGCCAGCATGCTGAAACAGCGGTGCAAGCATGCAAGATGTTCACCATTGCATGCAGTCAGTAGCTGTGAGCAACCTACTGCATACAATTAACTGCGAGTGGTGAACTAACACTGCACTATGTATGCCTCCTGGAAAGCTGCAATGGTAAAGTGCCACAATCGTATAGTAACATGGATAACATCGCAATTTGTTTGTTGAATAATTTTGCAACAGAATCAATGGAGTTTTGGATAAATTTGTGTATCTGCCTGGTTCATCAAAGCTACAGAGTCAAATGCGGTATATACTCGCGTATTATGTGTACTTTTTTGTCAATCCGGTCATGTGCGAAGCTAGTAGGAATCGCTGGCCTAAAAGCTCAACTGGGAATATATGTTGCAGGCGCTGTCACAGCTGTCTCAAAGCAGATTGTCATTTGTTTGCTAAGCCTGTTCAAATGCCCCCATTTTCTTGAAGTTCTTCCGAACAGTGCTCACAAAAACCAGTTCCCACGACAGGGTTATACCAGAGAACATAAGTACTCTCCAATAATTGTCGGGAACCCAACGTAAAGTAAGATGCAGACAAGGAAGCGCGATGCCAACACAGTGCTGTGTGTGTCGCCCTTCATGTGTGTGTGTGTCCATTCCTTGTCCCAGTCTTCTATTGCGTTGTGTTCTCTCCGATATCTAACCAACACACCCAAGCTTCTATGTTAAGTCTTATTCAACGCACTCTTCTGCTGGCTCCCATACTGAATATTGCATGTCGAAGAACTCCACGCTGATGTGCTTAGCGGTAGCACGGTCTCAGTTTTCTTCGGTAAGCTTTATAACAGCAATCTGCCTCGTATATAATTATTGTAGCCTATCACAAGGAACGGTAAAAATGCAATGGCCAGATGGCGAAACCGAAAAAAAAATGAGTGCGAAAACCTGCCTCATCTAGTTGATGTGACAGGTCCTTGCACGCGTTCAACATCTGTGCTGTGTCTCGGGAATACATTCTTGCCGTGGAAGAGGTAGGAAGATAGGAGGCAAACCTTTAGGCATTTCGGACTACACATAAACAGGTTTCAGTTTTCAAGTTCGATATTCTAGGGAAAACATAAAAGTTCATGGAAGAAGGGACCTTGCACTCAGTCCATTTTGTGTAAGACTGCACTCGCCTGCTCGACAAGAGATGTGCCTGACCAGAGCATCATGAAGGCAAATGTGTCTGTGTGTGTGCTGGCAAGGTGGCTCGGGCTGGTTGGGGAGGGCAAAGTATGCGAGCAAAAAGTTTCTTGTAGTAAAGCAGGCTGGCTAATTATACTGGTGAGCAAATTATGTGAGGATGCAAATTGTGCGAGTAAATATGGTATCTACTCTTGTATGTTTCAGCTCTATTGCTACGGATCCTGCGGATCCAACTTGGCATCCGGCAGCAACAAAGACAGGTTCTGCAGGAGGTGCGACAGCTGAAGCACAAGGTACGGCTCTTGTCCGTGCCTCAGCACGCCCAGCTAGCACAGCGCCCCTCTGACCTTCCCCGGCTGCCTGCTGGTACAATTGGAGAAGTGGAGGCAGCATAGGCAGCTGTGCAGAGTAAAGCTGTGGCTGCGACTTTGGTGTATATTTCTTGATTTTTAATATGCCTATGTAACATGCAGAAATTTAGTACTGCTTTAAGATACTGTGTTTCGGGAAACAAACTAGTCAGGTTATCTCATGAGCCACTGTACTACAGTGGAATATGAATAATTCGTACTCAAAGAGGCCAGAAAATTTGTTCAAATTATAAGAAGTTCAAAATAATGAAAGTTACCGTAATTACTTGAATCTAACACGCACCTTTTTTCCGTTTAAGAGAGTTCATAAATCGCATGTGCGTTAGAATCGAGTACGAAAAAAAAATGAATATGGTCATTCTACTGCCATTGCCACTTACAAAATGTCCGCCCCCTACGTGCGTCGGCATGGCGCGTCGGTCATTTCTGCCTATGTGTTTCCCATGCGCGGCACTTCATACGTGTGCTGAGGAGTTCGTCATCTTGTAGTACATTAGCATCGACGGCATGGTAGGGCCGACTCCAAAAACTCAACGAGTGCACTACAATGCTGCTTCTAAAAGAAAAGTCGTCGCGTGTGCCAGAACGGACAAAAATTGGGCCGCATCGCGATCATTCGGAGTTCCCGAAACGTGCGTGCGGGACTGGCGGAAACAAAAGCAGAATATTGTCAACAGCAAAGATTCACGCAAAGGCTTCAGTGGACCACAGCAGGGTCGGTTTCCACAAATTGAAGAGCTGCTCGGCGAGTATGTGATTAAGCAGTGAGCGGCACAGCGACCCGTGACGACAGAACTACTCCAAGTGCAGGCTATGCAGTTAGCCTTAGAAAAAGGGCTAATGCAGAGCCATTTTAAAGCGAGCAGGTGCTGGCTAATGAACTTTATGAAGAGAAAAGGCTTTTCCCTCCGAAGGCGAACGGGCATATGCCGGAAGTTGCCGGAGGAGTACGAAGAAAAGCTTCAGAGTCTTCAGAGGTTCCTCCTAAACTTGCGGCACAACAATGGCTACCTGCTTGGGCAAATCGGGAATGCCGATCACACGCCTCTTTACTTCGACATGCCTGGCACCACAACCGTCTAGGAGAAGGGGGCGAAGCGAGTTTGTGTACTGACATCGGGCCACGGTAAAACTAGAGGGACAGCAATGCTCTGTTGCACATCAGATAGGCATAAGCTTCCCCCGTACTTCATATTTAAACGGAAGACGCTCTCAAAAAGAGTCGTTTTCGCGAGTGGTGTGATCAAGCGGGCCAACGAGAAAAAAGGGTGCGCGTTGCAACCGATGTCTTAGTTTTTTTTTTCTTTTTTTTTGTCGTGGAAATCGGGCGAGCGTTCAATCGAGGGCGTGGTAGAATTGAGTAAATACGGTAAACGAGCGGAGGGCTCACCATGCAGTGATGCATGTGCATGGAGAAGTTTTATTCACAAATTACAGGACATCCGTCATTAATTAAAGTAGTCGATACATGTCTGTACACGTTGGCCTTGCAACGAGTCAACAAGTTTCGCGTGCAGTTTGCAAAGCATTTGTACTTCGGCTTCAGTATTCTCCTGGCAAAAGAAGTTGCGCGCGGCAATGTCCAGTGCTGACACTCTTCGAAGACAACTGTGTTTCCACTGTTACCATCTGCGCTGCAGCCGGAGCGTGGCCAGCACATGATGAGAATGGAGGAGCGTCTCCACCTGGAGAAAAGCAGATCGGCATTCGAGAGAGAAACACTCCGCGGCAGCTTTTTTTTTTCTCTCTTCATGCGCGATGTTGAAAGGAGAAGAGTCTCTACATAGCAGGAACGAAAAACAGGGAAGCGTGACACCGGCGCGTAGCAGATCGGCATGAGAGAGCCAACTCTCTGCGACAGATTTTTTCCCCTCTTTCTCTTCATGCGCAGTGTTAAGAGGAGAAGGGTCTCTACGTGGCAGGGACGGAAAAAGCCAAAGCGGGGCACAGGAATGTCGCTGATTGGCATTTGGCAAACATTCCACCGCAGTCTTTTCTTTCCTTTTCTTCATTTTCTTCTTCAAGCACAGCGATGAGGTGTCTGAAGTGGCACCGCAGGATCGGGCGGTGTGCTGAGAGCATTTTCGGAGCGCGGTATAGCTTTGATAGGACCACAGCGTCAGTTCGAATTAAGTGTGTTGGAATTAATGAGATTCGACTGTATTTACTATAGTCTGTGAAGTCCAAGTGAACTGTCCTAAGCTAGCAGACGATGTAGGCGGCATCGTGTGTTTGATGGGCAGTGACTAGCAATCGCCTGCTTAAAACAGACATTCAGTAATTTTGTTCATTTATCACCCTATTTCGTGTCCGCTGCGGCTCTCTCTACTTTGAGCTACAGTTCACCCTGCCTTGTGTTAGCCGATTTCTTACTTTTTTAAAAATCTAACATGCACCCAATTTCGCAGTGTGAAGAAAAATGCATCTTTGTTTATTGTGATGAGATTTCTATAGCGACATGCCTCTTTGTTGGCTATCACAGAAAAATATAAACAGCAAATGGTGCGACCATCTAGTGCGACCTTTATTTTTCTATCAGTTTCATCTATGACCAAGATTTGGTCGCTCTAAGGTTGCCTCTTAGTACGCCTTGATCATGTTCATTTATCTTGTTGTGCTCTGCTTACAATGCATTGATTAAAAACATGTCCAAGCTTCTTTTTGAATTCCACATATTTTATCGTTTTTCACCTGTAGAAGCTACTCCTGGTCAACATTCAAGCAAAGACATTGTAACCTCGAAGAAACGTGTATTGGAATTTGAGCACTGTACAAAGTAATTATACTATTTCATAGCTAGAATCAATATTTATTAAGGGTTATAACAGTGTTGTATTTGATTTCATAACAGCGAAACTGCATTCAGAGAAGGATTCTGAAAGGTTCTCACACTGAGTGTGAGAGGGCTGATGTGGAAACCATTTTAGGTCAAGTGAGTTGAAGTTAGCGTAAAAAAACAATGAAATGTTGTGATGCCCAAAAATTCAAGTTGTTCTTTTCAGTGTCCTCTTCTTGCAGATTTTTATCATGAAAACATTTCGATGTGCTGTTGCGTTCACCCCATCTATGCTTCTTGCATTTTTTTACAGTGCAAGCACCTCCTGCAGATTGGGGGACGTGGCCTCCGAGAAATTGGTGTGAATGCCATGAAGGCTGTATTGGCACATGACGTGCAAGTGCTGTACAGCCTTCATGGCAGAAAAGGGCCTTTGTGAACCTGAGGCTCTGTAGATTAGTGACAGGTTAGACCTGTGCATTGTTTTATGTGTGTGTACCCTTGTGTATTCTCTGTACTGCAGTGCTTCATGTGTACTATGGTATATCTGTTCTTGTATGCAGATGTCATCTGCCAAAAAGCAGGGTGCGACTAGGCGGAGGCCCTCAACTTTATTAAGAGGTGGCTGCCAGGGTCTGGTCATCGCTGTGGGGGCAGGAAGCGGCGCTTCAGAGAAGCATTTGTTGTGGAGCAGCCTGATGATCCCCACTCTCAGAGTGCAGATTATCGGCTGCTCGCGGCAGCTGGCTTCCTGCCCAGCCACAGCAGCCAGGGCCTTGACAGCACCACTGTCACTGTGCCCCCTACGCAAGCTGACCTGCAGTAGAGCGGGCCTTTTTTAGTTGTGTATATATATTTTTCAATGTATACATTTTTGTTGTACCAAATAAATAAAAAAAAAACAAAGAATAAATAGTCTGCAGACTGTCGGTGGTGCACTGTTCGGCTAGCTTATGCTGATTCGGAAGCACCATCACCATGTTTTAGTTACAAAAAAATGCTCTAAACTATGAATATTCTCGATTACCATGTGGGGGACATATGTGGGGATTGCAAGTGGGGGACATACGCTTTCAACATTTACTTCCTAACGACTTTTTTCGATCTGCTGTACCAAATACCAGTACCAAATAAAGCACTCGCTATTGCAAAAAATAAATTGGTAAAAAAATAAACTACGCTTCTAGTGTTAGCAAAGGAAATGAGGTATAAAAGATGAAATAGATCGAGTAACTGCTTTCAGTTCTCGGCATTCAATTTTCTGTTGCCCCAAGTATACAGGGCTGCAAAGCTACAAGAGCGGGTCATCGAGGCATATTGTTTAAATCTTCCGGTAAGAAAAATTCCCTACTAATAATGGTTACATAATGGCAAGCCAATCGGTAGCCAATATTCGTCGTGCAGGAAACATCGGTGTAATAACGGCATTTGATTGGCTGCAATGTGGCCCTGGATTGGTCCAATGTCGGTCGTACATCCGTAGCCAATATTCGTCGTGCAGCAAACATCGGCGTAAAAATGGCATGTGATTGGCTGAAATATGGCCCAATGTTGGCCGAACATTGGCAGCTTTGTCGGCAATACGATGGGCCTTCGTCGGCCCAATGTTGGTTGCATACTGGCTAAAACATCGGCAAAACGTCGGCCCATCATTGGCTTGAACGTCGGCCCGACATTGGAAGAAGTTGCACTTTCGACGTCGGCCCGACGTCGGTGCCGATGTTAGCCGATGTTGGTCCAAGATTGGTCCAACGGCGGCGTGCTGTCTGGGATGTGTATGCCTAGTGTATAGTGTAGAGAGAGAGAGAGGTGTTCGTGCAATCTGCATGTGTACCTGCAAGACGCCTTTGCTTGTAACTAATAATGTACCGGCCAGCACCTACATTGTACGCCTGACTTTGAAGAAAACTTGCATGCACAATGTGAGATTTTGTAATCTGCCAGAGTTGCTTTTTATAAAATAATACACTGCCAGCATGTTCAAAATATGTTTCGCTGCTGTGTGGCAGGGGTGCGGTTATCACGCTGTTGTGTAGTTGCTGATGCAAGCACTTATAGTTTTGATGCGTTAATATTTCTCATCTAACTCATCAGGTGTTTGGCTGTTTCAGCACAAACAAGGCAAAGAGAGAAGGAAGACGGGTAATGACAGGACCAGTGCCGACTTTTGTTTGCAGGAGAATACCCATGTTGATGTATTTATTGTGACAGCCTTTCTGTGTTGCTTTTTTGCCCAATTTATGCAACAACACAGTTGTCAGCAATATGAAAGAGAACACTGAAATTAGCTTTTAAAGATCATGGTGACTAAATGCCTAGTAACTCACAGCACAAAGCAACAACAAAAGACATCAGTATGATCGATGTGGATGAGTACAGTCTTGCATCTAAAAAATATATTGTGCAAAATGTTGCCTAAGTAAGAAACCTCTCTATGTTTGCAAATAGTGTGACGTCACTTCGAGCACCGTGCCAGCCATTCCCTCCCTCTGTGCAAGGGCTGGTTGGCAAGGAAGTTGTTTGTGATGTTCCTGATAGACCACTGAGATGTATGCGATTCTAAACCTGTAGCCTAATATATGCGTAATCTTTTGTGCAGTTACATCGCTGCATCTGACACCTACAACTTATTTGCATATTTACATTGCTCCCTTAGGACCTAACACACAAATTTGTTGTTTGCATTGTCACTTCATGAATATCGAGCGGTAAAGGTACTGAGTATATTTGAAACAAGAATCTCTGCTTATTACATGAAGAAATATGAGGCCTTCGATAAAATGAGTTAAACCTTTATTGAGCTTGCGTACTCGTCGGGGCGATTCATACATGCAGCTTCAGCAAATGGTATCTTCCAGTACGGTGACCTTGCAATTTTTTCTGCACACAGCGCAAACACCGAGATGAACGCACTCGCAAATGGTCACGTCAAGTGCATAATTACCTTGACTAAAATGTCGAATCAAGTTTTTTCATCGACCGGTCCCTGCCATGAGTGCTGGCCTTCGCAAACAAGACACATTGTTATTGACACTGCACACACCACACTCAGTATTCTCAGTGGAACCGATATTCTCAATACCTTTCAAGGCACACTACATGCCGCAATCAACAGTGCACATTTCTGAAGACTATGCAACTGTTGCTCGCGCAGGCCACCACGTGTGTTCACTTCTTCAAGATAAACAGACAGCGTGGCAAATATTTTACCACACAGTTTACCACACGGTTGGATGTTTGCTGACACATACTACAGCTAATGTCGACATTGTAACGTGAAGTGTAAGCTTTGAAAAATTAAAACTTGCCCCAAACACCGCACGACTGTACCGGGCTGAGCCACCAGCAGGAGTGTTTTTCCAGCCACACCTTTTACATGTGCCAGTGACATCATGCTGTGACGTACCTCGGTAGGGGCCTATCGTTGCATACTTTATGTGAATGAGGGTCCTGTTAGTGGAAGCAGGCATTGTTGATATCGTAACTTGTTCATGCCCAACTGGACCTTCATTTGCACAAGTTGTCTGACTGATATTCAGGCGAACTTTTGTGTAATAAATTATACAGTTGGCAGTCTGTGCTTGCCCCATACTGTTGTTACTGGTGTTTCTTGTTGTTACTTTGCACTGCTCATTACTACTCACCTACACAAACTAGCCTATCTTGCTGCTGTTTTGGACAATATGCAGCAGGCAAGTGCGATAGTGTTCATAACTCTAAATTCTCGAGCAAAATTTATCGTTTCATATTCAGTTAGTTGCATTCATATCAGTACATTATAAGAAATCATTGATTAAACATGAATCCGTGTTCCTTTACATAATGCTCACAAGTTTTATATGAAATTGAATGGTGTTTATAAAAAACATGCGTTTTAGCTAAACTCCATGCTCTTTTCTCGAAGAGCTGACAAAACGCTATTGCATGCTTACTTGCCATGAATTGGACTGTGTTCTAAATACATTGCAATTCTTCACCGGACTGCCAGTACACTTCACATTGGGGGAACATTTAATAACCTTGGATTGATTAATTAAGAACGGAAAGAAAGAAGCGGCAGGCCGGGATACTTGATATTGGCATCCGTTTTGCTACCCAGCGCATTATCATGCAAACTTCCTATAGAGTGGTTATGCGTCTTGCATGTGTGTCTGTAAACCAAAAACTTTGGGTAGAACTATATTTATCTTACAAATGGTTGCAGGACTGTGGAGGCTGTAGGGCTGCTTAGGAATGGTGGAATCCCTGGACATGTGTTCAACCTTGCTGCATCAGCTCCTTGGTGTTCTCACGGCATCTTTACAGATGTGTTGGGTGAGTAAAGCAAGCAGGTTTCAACACAAGAGAAAGTATAATATGGCAGCACCTCTTGTGCGTGCCTTACATCCCAAGTATATCAAATATTTATCTTGCCTTGTGGCCTGTAATTTTTAAAGAGACACTTCTTTTTGCTTTATATTTGAGTCTTGATGCTTCGACAGCAATGTATTTGTGTTTGACAGCAAGTGTTCTTGAACAAATAACTGATCTCAATAATGACAAAACACCCTTCATACTTGGTCCTTAGCATAAGCTAGCACTTATCTGTAGCAGATTCAATTATTCATTTTTTGCTGGGATGATAATGGGCAAGTAGCAAAGGCAAGTTCAGAATGGAGTGGTCGGTGACGTCTGTTTAGGCCCTGCCATATTGCTTTGCAACCAGAGTTACTTGTGGCCACATATACAATGAAGCCACATGACGTGCATTCTAAATGAGATTACCATATCACATTTCACTGCATCTTAGTATGTGCCAAACAAATGCAGATATCATTAGCTTGCCACTATAAAGGGATCCTAAACCAACACGAGGTTGAAATTTAGTCGTGGTGTTGCAGCTGTGTATGACTCTACAATGGATACATAGCCGTGATAATTTGTCTATATGTTGTCGCAATAGTAATGTTACACACATTGTACGATACAAAAGAGGTCCTCGCTTATTTCGCTTTTTTTCGCTATGCTTCTTTCTTGTCTCTTCTTGCCATGTGCTCCTCCTCACTGTACAAGGAGCAAGAGCAGTGGGCATACAAACACGTATATAAAAAAATGTTGTAAGGTGAGCACTGAGAAGCTGAACACTTCCAAAAGGCTCAAAGAGGTAAAGGTATTGTTTCTAGCTACTTTTTGGGCACCCATAGCTAGTTGTGCTGCTGCAGTTAAAAAATAAGTTAAATGTTAAAAATTAATTGGAGATGGTTTGGCACCCATAATTGCAGTTACATACAGAACTAGTTTTCAATGCGTAAGCAAAATCTGTTCACTCTAAACCAATTCTCATGATATCTGAAATTCAGGAAATATTCACAGAAAAGCTCAGGAAAAGGCTAAGTGGTTGCCCCTTGATTGTGAAGGAGATAACCTTCTTCTAAAAGGTCAATAGAGAGTCTAGTAGTCTCGATATTATATGCACTATAAAATATTCTGGTGTGGTGCTTTTCATGCATGTTATAATGAGAGGGGTTTTTAATAGAACTGTTGTCACTTTATCCTGCATTGCTGAAATTGTTCATATAGTTAAAATACATAGATCACTTTATGCCTTTTGATTTTATGCAAATGGTTTGCTTACCCAGTCGGTTTAACTTGATTTGGATAAAATCATAAATGCTCTAAAATTTTTTCACTATACAGCAGGTTTATTTTTAAAATACACGACCATTGATGTGAACGCAGTTGGTGGCGTGCTTGATTAATCCTTCACTATCACCACTCTAACTACACCTGCTACAGTGCATAGTGTGACAAAAGTAATGGTACTTAACATTACTGGCAGCACACACTTTTATGTCTCAAAATAGGTTAAAAAGCCTGGTAAAATTGTGTGTACGTTTTTTTTTCGCTCCAAATAAATATTCTGGTCTACTCAAAGTAGCTTCCACTCTTTTAAGTTCCTCAAACTTTTAGGTGTTCAAAAGAAGTATCAATGCCATATACTTTCTTTGTCAGCCTACTCACCACTCTAATAATGAGAATTACCCGACAACATTACCCAGTAAAAGAAAGGGATGTTATAAAAAGTAATGTCAATTCAATTGTCAAAAAACGTTGCCAAGTTACGTTTTTGTTCACTTTTCTTTTCACAATTTTGTTAAAGTTACTTTTGATAACATCCCCTATAGTTGTTTGGCATCATTTTCTGCTAGTTCTCATTATAATGTGTTCAACAAAGACAACAAACCCTTAAATTTATAGTTCTTTCCTTTACTCATGAATCTGAAACAGTGAATCTCAGTAATCTTAGCGGTGTGTGACTTGTTTTTTTTTTTTGATGAGTTGTGCATGTGTTCAAGTACATGCATTTAGGTGGGAGGATGAGCTATTGCCTCCTCCTGTGACTAGCACATTTTCTGAGAACGGACAGATGCATAATGCTGCCAAAGTAGTATAGGGATATTGGAAGTAATCGTAACGTAATTGCAATCGTAATGTAATTGCCAGTAGGCAAAAAAAAAGGTGTCCCACACTCGCCATAATGGTAACAGGCAGCGCTGACTGACTCTTCCATGTATAAATGCACATATATACCGTACAAAATGGAAGAGGGATAGCCGCCATGGTAGCTCAGTTGATAGAGCATCGGACATGGTATTCGAAGTTCGCAGGCTCGGTCCCTGTACAGGGCAGGTTATCTTTTTTTTCCTGCCCCGCCACGGTGGTCTAGTGGCTAAGGCACTCGGCTGCTGACCCGCAGGTCCCGGGTTCGAATCCCGGCTGTGGCGGCTGCATTTCCGATGGAGGCAGAAATGTTGTAGGCCCGTGTACTCAGATTTGGGTGCTCGTTAAAGAACCCCAGGTGGTCAAAATTTCCGGAGCCCTCCACTAGGGCGTCTCTCATAATCATATGGTGGTTTTGGGACGTTAAACCCCACAAATCAATCAATATCTTTTTTTCCTTCTACTTTTCTTTCTTCACAATTACAACACTTCTATTCTTCTTGAAGATTTTCTGGTGTAAAACAGGTACCTTATAATCTGAAGAGGCAAACAGAATGTGCCAGTGTACGAGTTAGCTCTTGTAGTGGTTACAAGTAAGATATGTTTTGAAGAATAAATCATTCTGCCACTTGCCTAAAGAATGGCTACAGGACATGGCGCTGGATGCACTTTGTTATTTTTGAATCAAGATATCTTGTATTCTATTTTTAAAAATTACATGGGATACACATGACGGTATCACACACTTATCACACACACGGTATCACACGCTACAAAGATTATGCAGGGAACAATGTTATAAATGCGAAATTGCATAAGGATAAGGTGAAAGCTGCACCCTCAAGGAGAATGTACAGAAAGCACAGGGTGCAGGCGCATTCCTTCTGCCCGTGCTTTTCAAGTGCGAGCTGATTTCACCTCGTTCTGACCAACTAAATAGATTGAGATGTGTTGTTATAGTGCAAGAGGATGCTCCACGGGAAACTAGATTTGTCTCAAAGTCTGTGTGTGTCTTTCAACCTACATGGTAACTGGTTCAAGAGTTCATGTAGACCAAATCGTGTAAAACAGGACCGTGTAAAATGGACCGTGTAAATAAAATAAAATGGAGCATGTAAATAAACAGGATCGTGTAAAATGTCGTTTTCATGTGCAACTGTAGTTGTGGTTGTGCTGAATGACCTTTCTTTATATACACTACATAACAAACTTGCTTCTTTAGAGTCGAGTGCATGTTCGGATCGATTGTAAATGTTTGCATATGCGAGGCCTTAAGTTTTATAAGAAATTCCTCAGTGTGCCACAAGGAAATGTGTGTTCAGCGAAAATTTGTATATAATTATGTACAACTCTTAAAGCCTCGTCTACAACTTTATGCCGGTTGACCTTGAGCAGAAAACGAGAAGCGGCAGCAGCCCCCAGAAAATAGCAAGCACCCTCCAAGCTCCCGAAGCTCTCTTCGACAGGAACATCAAGGTCACTGTGTGGCATTGAAAACCATTGCAAGGAGTGCCTTATCAGTACATTGTGCTGCTCTTTCATCGCAGAAGACGAAGTTGACCACTCCAGAGGAACTTCATGCTGTGTATTGCGAGTGATTCAGTGGTTTTGTTTTTGTCCAGCCAGCAGTTAAAAAATCATGTGTCAGATTCAGCCAGGATGGCTAGAGGGAGTCGGGCAGGCATGTTTGGACATTTGCCTAGCCAAGTAGTGCCAATTTTCGCACTGGTCCTGTTGGAGTTACTGCCACAATCACAGAAGCTACGTCACCTCTCTAAATGTACAGATGTGTCGGGGAAGATTAGCTGCATTAGGTTTTTCTATAACTGATAGCTGCCAACATTCTTCATTATACAGGAGTTTTGTTCCTCACTTATGGGTGTAAAGCCCTCTAGAGAAAAAATGTAACACGTCTACTTCCAGAAGACTCCAAGGCCCTACTTGTAGGTTTTTTTGGCTTGTATCATAAGCACCTCTTTTGGGGTACATGAACATTTTATAAACATGTACAGCGAAAATTTTGGGTGGCTGGTCGTTTTGTCGTTATCTTGTTCCTCGCAGTATTCTTAAGCATGTTGAGCATTACGTTGTCAATCTGGTTCATGTGCATAGAAGACATTACGAAGTTTCAGGCTACAGTATAAAAAGCCTGGAAGCAAGCTACAAATAATTTTTTAACAGAGTTGCTTAATCTGATACATGATACATCACTAAACTTTCGTGCGTATTCATCAATGTAAGCTCGTCTTAGTGTTATCCAAAATGAATATGTGAGTCGACAGATGGAAACATCTAGTGGGGTAATCAGGGTGAACAGTAGAAATGCTTCAGACAGGCTGGCCGATGTTGCGATAGGACGACCTATTTTTTAGAAGTCACCTTGTCATCCTTGGCGTGTTAGTTTAAATGGGGTCCGTAATGACATCATCTTTTGGTATAGGCGTGTGTGCCTGTTGGAAATGTTTGTCTGAAAAAAAAACCTATAACGCAGAAGAGTGCAGCCCTTGCTTCTTTTCAAGTTAGGTTGCGCTGATACAAAGTGTTCTCCTGTCGGAGGTTGGGGGTAAGGGAAGCAAAAAAAAGATAAATGAGAGAAAAGAAGAAAAAAGAAGAAAGAAAAGGGGAATGCAAAGTAAAAGTAGTGCTACACTGCTCCTACTTTGCATCCCCCCTTTTCTTCTTTTTTTCCCCTTGTTTTCTTTCTTCACCTTTTTTGTTACATTTGCATTGTCCCATCTAGTGCATGAATCAATGACACATGGCTTTGCTATAGCAAAGATGCCTATGTGGTGTTGGATTGAACAGTGCATTGTACTTCATTTAGTTAATTACAGACTGGTCAGTCTTGCAATAAGTGCTTCCTGTCTATCACCACACATGTTCAATTGAAAAGTTTGTGCTTGGCTCTTAGTATGCTGGTATATAGCTTGTGTCTTGGACTACTCAAAATGAATGTTATTTTGCTGCTGTTTATGGTAATGAATTTATCCAACTTGAAAATATCTTGCCTTGTGAACTTTGTCGGACCTGCCTTTCTTTTTCTTTCCTATGCAGGCATTGTATGTGAGGGAGGCAGTAACATAGAGGTGATAGCTTGAGCTTCGGAAGAATAAATGCTGGCACTGAGGCAATTACGCATCAAACATCCCAGCCATTTTGCCAACCGTCCTAAATGGGTTTTGAAAAAAAAATTTGTGCTCGTTTACTGTATTTTTCTGAAAACAGCAAAATGCTAAAGTATAACGCAGAGAACAAAATATTAGGCCACGTTGGTGCCTTCTGGACTTCCCAGGATGTCGTCTGGGTGTTGTTTGTAAAAAGTAAAGTGTTTCAAAAGTACTGCCTCTTCTACACCAAATTCGGTCTTGGTATTAAGTAAAGGTGATTGTGTGTAGTGCATGAAGCTCAGTAATATTAGTGCAATTTTTCCGCCACATCAAAAGCAAGGAAGCAGTTCTCTTTATATGGCAAGTTATATGATTACACTTTGTCTTAAAGTAGAAATGAATTTTTGAAGTTTTCCTATGATGGCTGTTTTCTGCATTTGATGTACGACAGCTTCGGTTCCGAAGTTCCCCATGGCTCTCAATAGGAGACTTCAAAAATTATTTTCCTCAATTAAACAAAAATTGTAATGATAACACTTGCCATATAACAAGAACTGTTTATTTGCTTTCAACTTACATATAAAAGTAATTTTCAATTAGACAAACACACAGCTCAAATTGCATCTCAATGTGGACAAAAACGATTATATAGTGATATTTGTAATGTGGACCTAACATTATTTTTTTTCGTAAGATATAACTTCTGTGCAGTGAGTATTTGTGGCTCAAATATTTATACAAAATGCAGTATTGCCATACAAGAAATGCAAACAATAAACAGTTTGGCTGAATTCTTCAAAGCCTATGTAGCAGAAAATTTGCACTAATGTTACTTGACTTCAAATACTTTAAGAAGCATCTTTACTTAATATGTAGATCAAATTTGATATGGCAAGAAAAAGCGGTACTTTGAAATTTTTCTCACAAATAACACCCGCACGACATTCTGCGAAATTCTGAAGGTACCCACGTGACCACTACTATTTTCTCTTCAAAACATTTCTGCAAATAACTATTTTCAGAAGAGTAAATTACCATCATTTTTTAAACTATACATCTGTGATAGTCGCCAGGCAGTATGGTTTGTGTGTTTGGTGTAGAATAGCCCAGTGCGAAAAACAATAAATGGCTGAGCATCCTTTGACGCTCGGGCAATTTCGAAAGCATTTGTTTGTTAGCAGCAATTCAGTTAAGCCCTTGTCTTTATGCTTAGGCCCAGAAAGAAAACACAAGTAACTATAGTAGTCCTAAGAGTCATGTAGTCTCGCTGTTCCCAGGCTTCTGAAGCCTAATTTAGTGCAAGCTTCACCATTTTTTAAAAATTAAGATTCAACCAACAGGTTTTGGAGGCACAGTGCATTTTCAGCTAACTTGTTTCACACCAGTTACTTAGATAAAAAGCGGAAAGTAGATGTAAAAATACCAATTTAAAGGCATTGTAGGTAATAACAAAAAGAACTGATTTATTTTTTTGTGTGGTGCTTTGCCTGAACGCTGTGCTTTTTGTGGTATAGTTCATTGTCTAGTGAACATAGGCCTTAAAAACTAAGATTAGCCATGTTGAGGCCGATTTCTTGGTTATAGTCATTGTAGCCATATAAATAATTATGACTTCAAACTTGATTGTTCTTTTGAAGATTTTTCCTTGCATAATGATATTTGAGAGTCTTAGTCAATTTTGTTATAAAAAAACGTGATCTCATAATATGGTCACTTTTTGTAGAGTCGTTCAGTTCTACCTTACCTTTTACATTCCTAATAGAGCAGTTATTTACAATATCGGTATTTAAAATGGAATGAGCATGCTGTATGTAGTAAGGTGTAAGCACTTACAGATAGCAGATGCACCCAACTTTTCTGTTGGCAGTTTATTTCTGTTATTCTTGATTTATATGTGGGGTTTCACGTCCGAAAACCACTATATAATTATGAGAGACGCCGTAGTAGAGGGCACTGGAAACTTCGACCACTTGGGGTTCTTTAACGTACACCCAAATCTGAGCACAGGTGCCTACAGCATTTCTGCCTCCATCGGAAATGGAGCCGGGGTTTGATACCGCGTCATGCGGGTCAGCAGCTGAATTTCTGTTACTCTTGCTCCTCTATATGTGTGCAGTTCGGTTATAGTTATCTGGCTTGCACAGATTTTTAATGGCACCTGCCTGGTCCTGCTTGCTTTCATGATGATTTTAACCTTCATAAGTTGCATAGGTTTAACTCTCAAAATTGTTCAAGATGCCAATTTTGTGCACAAACTGTATATTGTAAAGGCAGCAGATGTACATGCACACACTATTAAATGAACATTGAGAGCTTTCACTTGCAGTTCCTAAAGTTTTACTGTGCTGGAAGCGTTTAAATCATAATTTCATAAGGACATAATAATCGATTATCTCTACCATTGAAAATTGTGACAACCTAGTTATTTTCACTGTGATAAGCATGCTGTTTTTTTTTTTGATGTGGCAGAACTAATTTATACACTCATTCCTTCTATTATTCACATATGCATAACATGAAGGATTGTGTGCCTTAAATTTTCAGTTTCATTCTGTGTGTTATATTTCTTGTGCATGTAAACTATTGTGCTAACATGTGTCTCTGACATTATTTGTGCCAAATATTTTCATTTCCAGGTGCCTAGGAAGGACACATAAGTTCTATCGCAGTAACCTTCGAAATTTACAGTGGTGCCGGAGCCTCAAGCAGCATTTCACCGATCTCCACAAGGCATTCATGAGATAAACACAGCGCCACACTTTCACAGTGCTATGATTATTATTTATGTTTAAACATTTCGTTCTAAAATTGCTGTTACATTGTGCCACCATCCTGTGGCTTAGGTGGAGCTCGTGAAATTGCGGTGCAGTCACCTCATTTGTGTACGATCAACACTGCAATGTCACTATTCACAGCTGGAGCATACAGACAAATAAAAAACATATTGATTGTAGCAGGGCTGATGTGTATATTAATGCTTCTCTATTGATAACAATAACTTTATAGGTTCTTTAAGTCTTGCATGGAACACTGCATTAATGTGTTGCAATGTAACCATCATTTATGATCGCTAGCATGTTAATTTAGTTGTTTTGTAATGTATTTTCTTTAAAAGGTAATTTGGCTTCCGCATCACAATTAGGAAGATGCCGATAATTCAATCCCTCATCATGCACATTTAGGAAATATTGTGATTTGTACACAGTATTGCATGTACTCAAGATCTGGACGTCTATTCAATTTACACATTATATTGCTTTGCACTAGATTCAGACGTAACATGCACACATTTCAGTAATTTTCGCATGATACGTCTTTCCATAAGATGCGGAGTCTGCATCATACGTCTTATGCGGAGTCCGCATCATACGTCTTATGCAGAGTCCGCATCATACGTCTTCCATATTCCAATAATTCCGTATGTGAGGTCTCTGCATCTTACGAAACGTTTCAGTAGGGATAGATAGGTCACGTAGTTTGTAAAAAGGTAGTGTAGTTCATACCCAGAGATATTTTGTTCAAAAACTTCCTTCAATAACTGTGTCAGTGTAATGTGTACTATAAACCAATTAAAATATGCACTGGGGCCCCTACGTTTCCAAATACTGGAATTTTAAGCTCCCAGAACAACCTAATAAAGGCTGCTAACTGCTCCAAAATTGAAATTTCGCTGCTCAAAAAGTGCTCCCAATTTATTTTAAGCGGTTTCAGCCCTCATTCAGTAAAACGTTAGCCTTATGTTAAAAAAACTAAAGGTTTATATTTCTGTGGCAGTTCTGTCGTAGAGTGAAGTACGCTTCCATTCTCTTTAATGGGACGCTAAAGAGCAAAGCTATTTTTCGCATTTTAGTAACTTTACTATCATAATCCCCAAAACACCTCTCTTACCTCGACATCATGCTTGGTAACAGAGAAAACATGCAAGAAGGAAATTCGGGTGGAGATTCTACTGGACTTCCTGTGCCATACACAGCGACGTACAAAGGCGTGTACTGGGGGGTTCTACTTAGCTTCTACTCAATAAAAATGAAGTACATTTTCTTCAGTGGGTGCCCTAGACCTAGCATACAAAGGTGTGGAAAATTTTATCGAGCCTGTGTCGTGAAAATACGAAAAAGACATTCTGAAATTTGCTATGTGATGCGCAAATGCAGAGGTGCAACAGCTGGGCTGATTGCGCCAATCTGATAAAACTCCTTATCTTTGCACCAAGCTATGCTGAAACTATGGAATTTGCCGAAATTGTGCCACGCTGCGCCAACATGCCCGACCAGCCTCAAAATTTTGTCAATTTCCCGAATTCGAGCGAGAAATGAAGACCACTTTAGTCACCTGTACTTTGCGTAATCAATCTATGCGGGCAGACCCTAACCCTAAACCGCAGTGTAAGATAGCTGCTCATTAGGCCAAGACACTCGCGAATCGCGATCGACCATTTGAGGTAACAGCGCCGCGCGCCTGTCAGTCTGCTGACTACAGCACATATTTACCGGTGAGACGACGGAACTACCACACAAAAATGTGTTGCCGTAGCCGGCAACACTTCATGGGAAATATCAATTTCCTGTTGCAGTTATGGCACGTCAGGAAGCATTAGAAACTAAAACTGAAAGTTTACAAGCTCTCAGCACGTCGAGCTTGCACGCTTCCAGCTTTAGTTCTTGCCATGACCACGTCAGTTGCCATAGCAACGCCACATGCGACAGATATCCGGTGTTGTTGCGAGGGCAACATGCGCTTGCCATTATCACTTTATCTGGTCAGACGCATCTTGCAAGCAAGCCAAGAACTTGCGCGCTAAACCTAGCCCCTTCATGAAAAAAAGTAGATATCGGGAAAGGTTTGTAGTTCGAAAATTTTTTGGTCTAGTTCTAATCTGGTGCAGAAACACTGCTTAGGCCACCTTCGCCATAGTACATGGGTGGCCTGCGAAAAAGCGTTAGAAGATTTGGAAGGGGCTTATAGTTGTAGTCACTAGACAACGCAGAGTTTGTTCAATGACTGATGCATGTATACGCCAGATAATTGTGAGTGCTAATATGCTTGCTGATGTCAAAACGTTTTTAGCAAAATGACTTGGAGTATGATATGACATCCCTGCAGCTATAAAAAGCTCGTTTTTTTCCAGTTTCACGGATTTCATAGTCACCATTTTCAGAATCCACATTTGAAATCTCAGACTCTGCCAAATAATATGACATGCATGGCGACTTCAAATGTGGACCTCATCATTGTTTGCTCAGTGGAGTGGTTAAGGAAAATAATGCTTTGTTGGAATAGCAGTGCTCATATTCACCGTGCATGATTTAGAGAATGTTAGATGGCTTGCACATATAAGTATATATACATATATATATATATATAAATATATATACTTATTGTCCAGTAGATCCTCCGTGAGCGGTCACAACGTGGTTTATTTCGACGTTTCGGCCTAGAGTCTGGCCCTCATTAGAAATAAAGGTACAGTTTCTTGGTGCTCAGCTTTATACAATCTCAAATCAGAGGGAAAGGAAGGAGGAAAAATACAGAAAAAAGCAAAAAAGAAAAAAGAGTAACAGGAAAAGAAGAGAAAAAAGGAAAACAGAAAAAAATAGAAAAAGAATATAAGGTGGACTCCGCTAGGGCACCCCCCTTTCACTCTTCTTTCCACTTCCCCCTTCATCTCTCTCCCCTTTCTCCCCTTCACCTTTCTGATGTCAGCGGTCTGTGTATGCTTTCTTTCACTAACGCATTCTTTCCGACCAGACGGCGCCTCCTGGCTCTGGCGGTTCAGTGTGGGGCAAAAAAGCTTTTTTAGGAAGTGGTAAGACTTCACCTACCAGGAGCCCGTCAACATTTCGTCGTAGAAAGTGGGGTGCCACGTATTGAGGCAGGGGCTGGTAAGCGGGCTTTTTAGGAAGTTTTAAGCCTTTAACTACTCGGCGCCCCGTAAACATTTCGTCGTAGAAAGAGGGGTGCCGCGCATTGTGGCAGAGGCTGGTAAGTGGGCCCAATGCGAATTCCTTGCCCGCTTCTTAATTACGCGTGCAGTAGGGGACTCCCGGCTGTGCACAGGGTTGCTGTTGGGCATGTCATGCATGGCACAATTGATTGGGTAGTAAAATAAAACAGAAAACAGACGACAGCTGTACTTAGGTAGAGTAGTTACACTTGGAATTGTTTTGAGTTGTCCAGTGCCCCCTTCGCAGCTGCAGTGCCATGCACTCAGTTACTATTTTCATTATTGCCGTTATTGTTTTTAATGCTTTAATTGCTGCAAGTGTACCAGGACTCTTGTCTATTCTTCTATCGAGGGTATTAAATCGGTGGATAAGGTATGACTCTCGTTGTTCACGTTCTCGATTTGATTTAAATTCCGCCTATAACAGCGTTACTGATAGTTTGTTGAATGCATGGTCAGGAAGATTGAGATATTTTTATAGAGGTAGACTTGGGGCTGATTTCGCATGGGCTCTGTGATTATTGAAGCGAATCCGAAATGGTGTTTCTGTTTGTCCGATGTACTGCATACCACACACGTTGCATTCGAGTAGGTATACCACAGTATAGGAATCGCATGTTAGGTTTCCTCGTATGTTAATCGAAAACTTGGATTGTGTGCTGGTTGTTTTGTGTGTTTCTCGCATCGCCTTACATACAAGACATCGTGGCTTTAAACAAGGTCGGCATGAATTATTGGGGGTGATGTGTTAATTTGAGAGTTGACAAGTGTGTCTTTGAGGTTACGTGGTCGTCGGGTACGTGGTCGTTACCACGCCTGGAGCGGATGGGAAGGCGCGTTTCAGACGTTCACTTTGCTCCAGAATGTTGTATTGTCGTTTAAGAATTTCGTTTACCTTGGAAAAGTTTTGTCTGTAAGTCAAGCAAAGGTTTGTTCGTTTTTGGTCTTCTTGCGGGGGTCGCTTCATAAGTAAGTCTTCACACTTTACTTTTATCGCTTTTTGAACAGCGTCATTAAATACATGTGGGGGGTATTTTTGTTTCTCGAGCATAAGTTTTAGCCTGTGTGAGCTCTTGTCAAAGTCAGCGTCCTAGAGCATATTCACTTATTGCGATGAGCCTGGCTATATGGAATACTGTTTTCACAGTGGCGTGGGTGATCGCTTTGGTAATGGAGGTATCGTTGTCGATCCGTTGGTTTGCGATATAGGGTTGTAGAGAGCTTCTGTTCTTCTATCGTTATGGTAACATCAAGAAAACTTACGGTTACTTGCGAGTATATGTGTTTGAAGTTTAAGTTCGGATGTACAGCATTATAAATGTCGATAAAGCTGAGAAGTTCGTCCTCGCTGTGGGTCCAATTAAGAAAGATGTCTTCTATGTATCTTCTGTATAACATTGGTTTTAAGGAACTTTGTGCAAGAAATTCCGATTCTAGCTTTCCCATAAATATGTTGGCATAATTAGGTGCCATTTCGGTGCCCATAGCAGTCCCGCTGATTTGTCGAAGATACTCTTGAATAAACTCGAATGAATATTATTCGAGGACCATCCTGGTCAAAGTTGCGATGGCAGGGAAGTCTGGGGTGTTAGATTGTCTATGGTTTGTGTACATGTTTTGTAATGCAGCTATGCCGTCATCGTGAGGAATATTTGTATACAATGAAGAGACATCAAGAGTAACCAAGTACGAGTTTTTTGGCACACACATACCTGCAATTTTTCGAAGAAAATGTGTGGTGTCTTTTATGTACGAAGCGAGGGTGCATGGAATGTGGCTTATTAGTTTGTCCACGTACCCTGATATGGGTTCAGTTATTGTACCGATGCCTGTTATGATTGGTCGACCTTGGTTACCATGTTTATGAATTTTTGGGAGGATGTAGAAGCGACCTGGATGAGAGTATGCTGCTCGCATGAGTTTGTGGTCAGTGTTGGTTCCAACAGTTTCTTTAGTTCTGTTGATACGATACGTTTGTATTCGTATGTCGGATCACCTGGGAGGCGTTCGTAAAATCTTGAGTCGTCTAGTTGGCGGTATGCTTCTTGTAAGTAGTTGGTTGTATTAGGGACTACAATTGCTCCTGCTTTGTCAGCGGGTTTCATTGGTATGTCTGTCCTAGATGCCGAATTTCTCATACTTATTTTTCAGATTTTGTCATGTTTTCTCGATTTCCTTTCTTTCTGTACTGCGGTGATATAAAGGTCCAAGCACTTGTCTCGATTACCGTTCGGTGTCCAATCATTTGATTTACGACGGTGGATTGTTTCTTGGTTAGAAGGCCTGTCCAAGAAATATTTGCGCAACCTCAAGCTTCGAGTGAAGTTGTCGAGGTCTAGGAGCAAGTGGAATTCATCGAAATATTTTGTGGTCGGGCAGAAGCTTAGTCCTTTAGATAGCAGTTTTTCTTCGTCAGGTGACAAGCTCGTGTCCGATAGGTTTACAACCACAGTGTCACAGGGTGTGTTCCTAGATGGGTGCTCGTTTGTACCGTTAGTGGTTTCCTGGGTGAGGGTGTTGTAGTGATAAGGAACTATATCAGGGAACGCGGGTTTGGGCACATGGCCTCGTTTGAGTTTATAAATTTTTGTGGTCATGATGGTTTGATATTTATGCTGTTCAAATTCTGTTAATCAGGTGATTTCTTCGTTCGATGAAGTGTTGTGGCGGTAATGGTGTTGGTCATAGCGACCTGTTTCTTTACCTGCTTATCACTGTAATTGAGAGCGATTTCTGTGAATTTAAGAGATGCCTCAAGGAGGACATCTCTTCATGTTATTTGGTCGTGTTCATCTAGATTTGTAGCGGCTGGTGTGAGAGAGAGTGTCATAACCTTGGGGGCTATTCTAGCACGAAGGAACACTGGCAATGTTGATTTAAGCATTTCATGTCTAATTCGTTTGTCAGCAAGTTTACGTACTTTAAGGAAAGTGGCACTGCAAGTGGGAAGAGTTGAGCAGGACTTATATTTCAGAAGTCAATCTTCTATTGGGTGCGGGGATGGCACAGATGAGGTGCACAGGTTTTAGTTATGCCCGGCAGGCCTTCGACGTTGTAGGGAGGATTTCAGCGTGTGGCTGCCGGCGAACGTGTTCGTAGGCAGTTCCGAGGTCCGCAATAGGGGGACGCGGTTTTGTAGTTCTGCAGGCTTCCCTCTGAGGAGTCGTGTAGTGGTGCTGTCGTATTGTGCTTTTGGTCTCGACATCCGCAATGGAGGGACGCGTGTTGGCTGTTCAGCAGACTGTTTGCTGTTCAGCTGACGGCGCATGTGCTGGTCTTCGCACGACGTCAGCGTAAGCCAGGGTAGTGGACACAGGCGGTGGCTGGTGCGAGGGCAGGAGTGCCTTGCAGACTTGCTCTTCGATGGTTTGGCGCAGCGACGAGGTCAGCTTGTGAGTATGGCTGAAAGGAAAGGCGCAATAGACAACTGGCGAGCCACTTCCTCTTGGATGAACTTTTGGATTTGCGGCGTTCATGCTGCCTGTTCCAGTGAAATTGCAAGAACGGTCAATGGTCGTCATGTCTAAAGCAGGTCGTCGCGTTTAAATGCACTGTGTTTGCATCTCATCGTAGTTTTCGAAGTGCTGAATACCTTCCGCAACTGTTCGCGGGTCTTTCGCCACCAGCGCGTGGAAGGCATCATCTTTGATGCCCTTTATAATATGTTTGACCTTGGCTGTTTCAAAAATGTCGGAATTGTAGCGACGGGAGAGGCCCACAACGTCCTCGATTTAGGGCGTGAAACCCTCTCAAGACAGTTGGGCGCGATCTCGCAAGCGCTGTTCTGCGCGGTGCGTGCGCACTGTTGGTCGGCCAAACACGTCCGCGAAGGCGATCTTAAAATTGGCCAGTCGGTAAGCTCAGCTTCTTGGTTATTGAACCAAAGCTCTGCTACTCCTGTCACGTAAAAGTGGACGCGGCCAAATTTGTTGTTTTCGTCCCACTTATTATTGGTGGTTACTTTCTCGTAGAAAGAGAGCCAGTCCTCGAGATCCTGCTGATCAGCGCCTCTGAAGACGACCGGGTCTCGCTCTCTCGGGACACCGCTACAGTGGGCAGACAGGGATGTAGGAATTGTCTGCTGTGCAACGCCGGTGGACATCGTTGATGGCGAAAGTAGAGCTCGGTTGTGGAGTTTCAGCATGGAAAATGGATCCAGCTTTCTCCACCACTTGTAAGTACGACTTTAGCAGTGAACCAAGTAGACTTTCATTGAGGAAATGCCGAGGTAAAGCCGACCAGCTGTTAAGTGGAACGATGGCGAGCAGCAACAACACTCTTCCTTCTCTTCTCTCACTGGTGCTTCTGCCAGTACTATATATTAATGCTGCATCATATTGTTACAGGGGTGACAGAATGAACGGAATAAATATAATTACAAAGTATACAGGGAGAGTCAGAGGCAGCTGCAGCCAAGATGGAAGAATAGCAGCAACAACAAAACGAGCACGGTCGCTTTCATCATCTTCGTCGTCTCTGATGCTCTTTCGTTGCCGATATCGTGTAACATATTACCCCCCGCTGCTGACAGCACCGTCTCGGCGCCTAAAGAAGAGTAGGGTCATGTGCGGATATGTACGGTTTGAAGCGGGTCACGTGGACGACGTCAGTAGCGGGGGCGGACGACAATGACTTACTGTCCAACGGAGCAATCTCGTATGTGACATCGGTAAGCCGGCAAAAAACCTTGTAAGGCCCCGAGTAGCTAGACAGGAGCTTCGAAGAGAGGCCAACGTGGCAGCATGGTGTCCAGAGAAGGACCAATGAACCTAGAGAGTAGAAAACTACTCCATGATGGCTATCGTAGCGGGCCTTCTGAGAGAGCTGCGAGCCAAGAAAACGTTCCCGTGCAATTTGGTGGGCCACTTGAGCTCGAGCAGCGGCATCCCGGGCGTACTCTGTAACCGTTTGCGTCGTTGATGGGAGAAGAGTCTCGAAGGGTAGCGCTGGATAGCGGCCGAACAATAAATAGAAGGGGAAGAAGCCAGTGGTGTCGTGTCGTGACGAATTGTACGCGAATGTCACATAAGGCAAAGTACTATCCCAATCAAGGTGATCTTTGGAAACGTACATTGAGAGCATCGTTGTCAATGTTCGATTTAGGCGCTCGGTAAGACCATTTGTTTGTGAGTGATAGGCCGTAGTGAGCTTGTGACGCGTCGAACACGAGCGAAGGATGTCACTTACTACTTTTGAAAGAAATGAGAGACCACGATCAGTCAGCAGCTGTCGAGGAGCGCCATGGTGAAGAATCACGTCATGAAGCAAAAAGTCCGCGACGTCAGTAGCACAGCTTGTCGGTAGCGCTCGCGTGATAGCGTATCTTGTGGCGTAATCAGTGGCTACGGCTATCCACTTGTTTCCAGTGAGAGAAGTTGAAAATGGTCCAACGAGATCAAGACCGACGCGGTAGAAGGGAACGGTGGGTATGTCTATTGGTTGGAGCGGACGAGCTGGTGGCAAGGTGGAATGTTTGGAGCGCTGGTAGAACTCACATGCAGCAACGTATTGGCGCACAGAACGGTGAAGGCCTGGCCAGAAGAATTTACGCCGCACGCGATCATACGTGCGCAGGACATCTCGGCGTCACGCCCCAACCGCGTGACCCCGAGATGTCCCGCGGTTGGGGCGTCGTGAAGCTGTTCAAGTACAGTGGAACAGAGTGTCGCAGGAACTACGAGTAGTAGCTCTGGTCCCTCGGCGCTGGTATTGCGTCGGTAAAGAATGCCATCGCGTAGAACGAACAAGTGTAGCGACCTGTCTACGTGGGGCAAGCGTACACTCTGCATAATAGACCGAAAGTGGACATCGCTGAGCTGTTCCTTGCGTATGTCGGTGAAAGCCGACATGGCGAAGACACAAGGGTCAGAATCATGTGCTGAAAGGTCAGGTGGGTCTATGGGGTAACGGGATAGACAGTCGGAATCCTGGCGCATTAGGCCAGGTTTGTATTCCACGTCGAAGCTGTATTCTCGTAGTTTCAAGGCCCAACGGCCAAGTCGTTCTGTTGGATCTTTAAGGGACGACAGCGAGCACAAGGAATGGTGATCTGTAATTACCGAAAAGATGCGGCCAAACAAGTATGGTCGAAATTTTCCGACTGCTCAGACTAGTGCGAGGCACTCACGCTCTGTAATGGAAAACTTGCTCTCCGAAGGAGAGAGGAGGCGACTGGCTTAAGCAATGACGCGATTTTGTCCTCGTTGCCGCTGGGCGAGAACAGCACCAATTCCATGTCCGCTGGCATCGGTACGAACTTCAGTATGGGCTGACGGGTCGAGATGGGCCAAGATGGGTGGGGAAGTAAGTAATGTTGTAAGGGTGCTGAAGGCAGTTGTTCGGTCAGTACTCGAATAAAAAGGCATGTCCTTCTTCAGTAGCTCCGTAAGTGGTCAGGCAATGTTAGCAAAATTCTTCACGAAACGTCGAAAGTAAGAACAAAGGCCGATGAAAGTCCGTACATCTTTTGCGGAACGTGGTATGGGAAAATCTTTGACAACTCGAATTTTGTCAGGATCAGGTTGCACGCCTCGAGCACTGACAAGGTGGCTGAGCGCAGTGATTTCCCGACGGCCAAAGCGACATCTGGAAGAGTTGAGCTGAAGCCCTGCTTTCCGGAAAACCTCAAGAACAGCCGTGAGGCGGCTAAGGTGGCTTTCGAATGTAGGTGAAAATACGTTTACGTCATCGAGATAGCACAGGCACGTGGTCCATTTGTATCCACGCAGGAGAGAGTCCATCATTCTTTCAAATGTAGCTGGCGCATTACACAATCCGAATGGTATAGCCTTGAACTGGAAAAGTCCATCCGATGTGATGAATGCGGTTTTCTCACGGTTTCGATGATTGACAGAAATCTGCCAGTTTCCTGATCGCAAGTCGATAGATGAAAAGTAGGCAGACCCATGTAGGCAGTCGAGAGCATCGTCAATCCGCGGCAGTGGATACACGTCCTTACGTGTTACTTTGTTTAAGTGACGGTAGTCTACGCAGAAGCGCCAGCTGCCATTCTTCTTCTTGACTAGCACGACCAGCGAGGCCCATGGACTGCAGGAAAGTTCGATGACGTCTTTTTTGAGCATTTTTTCAACTTCGTGCTGGATAACTTGTCGCTCAGCATTAGACACGCGATAAGGACGTTGTCGGATGGGGCTGGCAACTCCGGTGTTAATCCTATGAGTTACAAATGATGTCTGACGCAAAGGGCGGTCATCAAAATCAAAGATGTCGCGGTGGAATTTCAGCAGGTGCCGCATGTCAGCTGTCTGTGCTGGAAGAAGGTCCGGAGCGATCATCTTGTCGATGATGGCATCCGCTGCACTCTTCGAGGATGAAAACGGAGCAGAGGACGAAGAAGATTCAGCAACGAACACCGAAATGGCAGCCTCTATAGAAAAAAGTTTTGCCAAAGTCATACCATCTGGGATAACTTGAGCGCACCAGCTGAAGTTTAGGATCGGAAGAGATGCTGTATTTCCCGTGACTGTCAAAAGTGTGTGAGGCACGGCAACATTTTTGGCCAGCAGAACGTCAGCAATAGGTGTCAACATGTAGTCACCATCGGGAACAGGAGGGACAGATCTCAGGTTCACGTAAGTAACGGCTTGAGGTGCTAGGCGAACGTGATCTGCAGAACGCAGACGGGGTTGAACTGGAGTTGGGTCGTCATGGTAACACGGTAAATCAAGTTGAAGCATGCTGGTTCCACAATCAATAAGGGCAGAGTGGGCGGATAAAAAGTCCATGCCGAGGATAAGTTCATGGGAACATTTCTCGGGCACAGCAAACAGCACTGTCGTGGAGCGATCAGCCACACTTATGCGCGCGGAGCACATTCCAAGCACGGGAAACGTGCCACCATCGGCGACCTGGATAAGTGGCACTGTGGGTGGCGTTGAAACTTTCCTAAGGTGGCAACGAAGTTCTTAATTCATCACTGATATGTGAGCCCCTGTGTCCACCAGTGCAACAACGGGTGTGTCATCTACTTCAACGTCAATAAGGTTGCCTCGAGTCGGCAGCATGGTCAGAGGATTTGGCGGGCAAGTGGTCGATGCAGCATCACCTCCGGGAGCTGCATCATCTAGTTTTTCCGCGGCAGGTGGTCAGTCGGCGACTTGGGCCGAGCGAGACGATGGGCGACAGGAGAGCGGTGAATGGGACTGGTGAGCATTCGGAGATGGAGAGCGACGACGATATGGCGGCATAGAAGAAACGTCTTCACTGGTGACCTGAGGTGACTCCCGGCAAGTTTGAAAGCGTCCGTGATCCCTCTCTGGCCGATGGGAGTACCCATAGGATGCCTGATGCCAATACCACCGAGTGTTACAAAGGCGGGCCACGTGTCCGATTCGGTGGCAGTTGAAACAAATCGGGCGATCGTCAGCAGTCCTCCACTCGGCTGGATTGCAAAGCGCGCCGGAAGGTTTTGGTTTTGAGCATACGAAACATGGGGCCAACGACGGTAGATCGGCTGAGAAGGAGCTGTAGTGCACTCGGAGGCCAGTCCAGCATTGGAAAGCTCTTGTCGCACAATGGCATGTACCAGTGGCACCATCTGAGGGCTAGAGTCACAGACATGTGAGCACGTGGACGCAGGAGACAGAGCTTCAAGTTCACGTCTGATGATCTTGGTCACGTGCTCTACAGTTAACGGCATCTGTAGCCCAGGCGTGCCTTCGCACGACCAGGTTGCTGCTGTGTTTGGTAGTCAAGTGAAATTATGGGCGATACGTCGACTTTTTGCGGCCTCAAAACGCTGGCACTCCTCGATGATGGCATCGACCGTGTTGCAGTCCTTGCACATGAGAAGGTTGAATGCATCATCTGCAATGCCTTTCAATATGTGAGCTACGTTTGCGGTTTCTTTCAAACCGTTGTCCGCTTTTCGGCAAAGGGCAAGCACGTCCTGTATGTAAGTCACGTAGGACTCTGATGGCGTTTGCGCACGAGATGCCAACTCCTTCTTGGCCGCTGCCTTTCTACCCACAGACTTGCCGAAAAGGGCGCACATCTTTTCTTTGCACACATCCCAGCTTCCAACCACACGTTTGCTGTTCTTTTCAAATTGAACAGGACATTGGCTAACATAAGAGTTTCATCCCAGCGGAAATTCTTATTTGTACGTTCATACAACGGCAACCATTCTTCGATGTCGACATCATCCGTGCCACAGAACGTGCCAGGATCTTTTAGCTGCGGAAGGACAACAGTTGTTGTTGTAGTCGCCTCAGCGGGAGCCGGTCCCTGGTTTGCCATGGTGGAAAAATCCAAGCGTCGGGCACTGCAAAGCTCCGTTATATCGTGTTGTACCCCGCACCACCACCAAATGTTATAGTGGTGAGAAAATGAACGAAATAAATATATTTACAAAATATACAGGGAAAGTCAGAGGCAGCTGCAGCCAAGATGGAAGAACAGCAGCAACAACAACACGAGCACGGTCACTTTGATCATCTTCGTTGTCTATGATGCTCTTTTGTTGCCGATGTCGCGAAACAATATATTTTCTTTGCGCCTGAAGAAAAAAAAGCACTGTTGGCAAAACTTGGTCGTGATGCTTTTAGCTGAAGAAGCGACATTGTTTGTAACCAGAATCGCTTTTGTATGGGTTTTTAAACAAAGCCAGATGGCGTGTCATTTTGATTCATTAACATTTACGCAATTAACTTGAAGAATCCGGAGAAACTTTTCAGAAGTAATTAGCGCCGACCCTCCTGCGTGACTCTTGTCCACATTTAGCGGACAGTCCAGTAGCAGTGAATCTTCAGTGTAAGGCTCAAGAATCAACTGTGATTGTCAAGAATTTTTGTTCGAGAAATTTATTTCACTTATATGTTTAAGAAGGATGCCATAGTGGAAGGCTTTGGGAATTTTGACCAAGTGGAGTTCTTTAACGTGCACCTACCCAAGTAACGCAGAATGTTATCTGTACGTTGAACGAAAGCGCCCAGATGTCAGTCAGCAACGCTGCCTAGACGCGCTTAGGGTCCTCTTTTTTGATCACACGATAACGTTGCTTGTAACATTCAGGACGATATGGCAACGCACAGGATCACATTTTCAACACCACGGCAATGTTTTCGCAACATAGCAACAACTTAACGTCAACATTCGAGCAACATGATGTCAATATACGAGCAACGTGATGGCAGCATACCAGTAACGCGATATCAACATTGCTGTGTGACGTGTTGACTTTCACGCGACGTGCGCAGAAAATATACACTACTGTGTGTGCGTTATTATTAAAAGGCATGTTGACTTGTTACGGAAACCACCCCGAAGCTTCTGGCTAGAAAAAAAGCTCTGGTATGGTGTGAAAAATTGTATTGTTCTTGTCCACGCACAAAAACTGTTTCCTAACAGCTCTTTATCAACGCGTTTGTACATGCCTAAACAAGTGGTGTTGGAAAAGCCAAGCTATAAAAATGTCAAAACACACTCCTTCATGTCCGTAACAGCAAAAACACAATTTTTCAATCCTAAAGCTTCCAACACATGTCATATACATACTGCATTTTCTAGAGCCTTCAAAAATGTGGTTTTGCTCTGTGTAAGCAATGAATACAATGAGTAAATATGTGTTGAGGATGCAGTATTTTTATGTGCAGAATTGCAGCAACCATGAGGACATGCAGCCACACAGCTTAGGCAGGAAAGAACAAGCCGATGTGCCTGAATGACATATGAAAGAAAAAAAGAAGACATTTATTTACCAAAAATACGTACTTACTTCTTATTTATTTGTCATTGTCACAGAGGAAGAGATGAATGTAAGTGGTACAAAACATATTTTAAGCATTCAATAATAAATATGAACAAGGCACGTTGCAAGTTTCTTTTATACTATGTCAACTGCTGGGTCATAAAAAAAGAAAGACAGGTGCAAAATGAAAACAGAACTTGCTTATGCAATCTTAGCAAAAGTAAGACGAAAAATTTTTTTATCTATAGTATTTACAATATCAGTGGGAAAGTGAATGGGCAAGCAAGAAGACACTGGCGAAACTGCTATGTGTTAAGTATATAGGAGGACACGAATACCATAGACAGCCATTGCCTTGTTGGTCATTTTCCAACAGTGATGCCTGCATTGTATACAATGATGGTTGCCACTGCTGTTGACTGTCTATGTCATGATTTCATGAACAGAGACAATATTGCAGCATTGACAAACTGGCACATTCCACTCATGTACAGCTTGTTTTGACGGTGCTTAAAAGGTTCAAAAGAAAAACTTGTTTTTACCAAAACCGAAAAACCTGCCGGTATCTGTGTAGCAAAACATCTTGCACATCAAAAGAAGATTATCAGTTTGAAAGCAACTGAACTTCATGATTACTGCCTGACATTCATTCAGTGAAAAGCGGCTCATTAAATGTGGCTGATTAATTCCATAAAAAATAAGCCTTTGAAAGTTAAGGCAGCCGACAACCGGTCAGAAAAAGCGAAACACGATCAATGGAGCAACTGCTGAGTGTAAATCGCGCAAAACAGGGACCTCCCAGCCCCAACCAAGCGAGAAATATTGATCACAATATGAATGTACAAGGCATGCAACTATTTTCTGTTTACAAAGTTGTTGTCCTTTTGTCCATTGGATGAATAAACTGCCTTGACACAATTATTCTTGTTCATTCAGTCTAAATTTTGTTACGTTTTATCTAGAAGTGAGCTCAAGCTATCTTAAGATTGTTTTGCACTGCTCTGCATAGCTGTCTAGTATTTTTCATTTATGCATTTCTTGTGTTTTGTGAGCCACTGATTTTTGCAATTCAACTTTTTTGGATTCGAAATGAATGCAGCTTCCAAGTTGATAATTTGTAGCGAGCGGTTATGCGCATGTTTGAAAAAGTGGCAAAGTACTCTGACTTGTTTGCAGAAGTCGTTAGGAAGGAAGATGATTTTCCGAAGGTATTTAGAACGAGTATTATGACTGAGTACTCTATTTCTCACAACAATATAATACCATGAATGTCAACTAAGCATACACATACAATCACAATTGTGGGCACAGGAACAGCAGCAGGCACTGGAAATGCAATCTTTTAGGGTAGAATGACAAAAGGACACCAACCTGCATCACCATCAGAGAAGTAACAAACAGCATACCGCCACAACAGTTCACATGCCCAGTGGAGTTGACATATGCAAACTGAGCAGCATGTTGAAGTTGCCAGTCTGGCTCAAGACTTCGTTAATATGGTTCGACTCTGAACAAGCTCGCCATGTCAAGGTACGTCCAAGAGGATTACACTGTCGACAATGTCGGCAAACAGCATGTGCAGGGTGATGGCTATGACGACCATGGAACAAGCCATGATGCGAGGCAATCGGTTGGCAATGAGGTCCTGTATTATGAAGAGGAAGTGATTTGACCCATACTAGTAGCTTATCAAGCAAACAAAATAATTATTTGGGAACACTTTTTTAAAAAAATGCAGAGAATTGGCTGACTAAATCAGTCTGCAACATCCTATGAAATCTGTGCCAGGACTGACAGAAAGCTATGTAACAATCCAGCAGTAAAAAAACACAGCAGTGAAGAAACTTAAATAGTGCGGAGATGAATTTTGTGAAGCTTTATTGAGCTAAATCATTGGCTCCTTACTCATTATTGATGGCAAAAAATCAACATTTCGATCCCATTTTCGGTCCTATTTCAGTTCTTAAGCCTAAACATATTCAGTCTGCCTAGTTATTTCCAGGGTGCCAATGTTCATTGAGCTAATATATAAATGGTGCAAATAGAAAATTGTTAGTAGTTTAAAATTGCCACATATCATGGTGCTTACCAAACAGATGGCACTCACAGCATGGTAGTCCTTTCTGTCACTCCTCATCAGCTGCATTGATGGCAAAGTTGGACGTAATTCTGCTGCTCATTTTCTCTTTCTGACACGTGCATATGTACCTAAAACAAAAAAAATTATCCAAAACATCAAAATAAAATTATTAGCATGTTTTGGTACACCACAGTTTGCAGCAGTGTTATAACTGAGGAGAAGATGTAAAAATTTTCCAAAAGACAGGCCAGTTAATGATAGAAAATAAAGGCTCATACTCAACACACCAAAATATAGCATGAACTACATAGACATTTTGCCAAATATGCAGCTGGCATCCTCAGTATTCCTTGGCAACAAATGAGCGGAGGTTAGAGTTTGCTGCTGGTTCGTAGGTCGCTTAGTATGCGGCCGCGGTTGTTGTCGCGCGTCAACTTTTCGCACCAATGAATCACGACTCGAGAAGATTTCTCTTGCCCCACTTTTGTTCTCGAGCTAGCGTTGTCTCATTACTGAAGTCGAAGGCATGTCCCGTAGTCGAGCAGTGTTGAACTAGTTTTGTCCTATGCGTAGCATGGGTGGCTTTTGCAATGTATCCTTTGTGCTCTTTGAGCCCTGTTGGTCGCTTACTGCCTCTTTCACTTAGGCATGTGACGTCGCATACATCACTGTCAGCACTTGCAGTGATATAGATGGAAAACGTGGTTCATGAATTGTAACGAAGCGATTATCTGAACAGGTTTATCAACGACACCCAGAAACACATGCAAAAGGAACAAGGAGTTTGCCACGGGAAAACACAAAAACCAATATTTCTGTGCATTACGTTGAAGATTTTTCAGACTCTGCTCGATTAGCACTTCGCCCACTGAGAATGAAAACAATTTTGAAGCCTCAATGTACCTTTGTAAACGTGCTCTCAAAGCCCAAAAACATAACTTCTGCGAATGATCGAATTAGGGTTGTTAAAAGTTACTGTGCGGTGGCTGCGAATCCACTTATATTGGCAAAGCTGGCAGGAAGTTGTCAATGATTTTTAATGAACACAAAGGGGACATGACAAAAACTACGCTTTCTCAGACAAAACTCATCAAACACTGCTAGAAAACGGGGCATGCCTTTGACTTTTTTAATTCGATGACGCTGGCTCGGGAACAAAAGAGAGGGAAGAGAAAGCTTTTCGAACTCGTGGTTAGACCATCGTGACCAGCCAGCGTGCAACAACAATCACGGCCTCCATCCGGATGAGTAGACACATACGAGACAATCAGTGAATTCGGTCGCCTCCACACATTTGCTGCCAGTGCACACTGAGCACACCACTCACAGAGGAGGCGAAAGGTCTGTGTAAATTCGTTATTTTTTGTTGTGTAAAGTCGGAGTACATATTATAATCACTAAGCATCAGAGTTTTTTTTTCATGTTAATTTAGCACGTGTTCAAATTTTTCCAGAGAAAAAAAATTGTTTAATCAAACAAAAAACTATTATTTATAGACTTGCTTTCTATCTTCCGTTCATAATTTCCTCCTGAGGCAAAATAAACATTGGTACACAGCTCTCATGCCATGCGTTGATTGTCGATAATCTAGCATCCTATAATTATGCTGTTGCCAGTAAACTGTTTTCTTGGATATCGTTATCTATGCGTCTCTTCTATTTGGATACACCACCTGTGTTAATTCAAGAAGTGTAAACGTTGACTACAAAATTTTTTGCTAGTAGTTAGCTCAAAGAGTGCTGCACACTCTATCAAATTGCCCCTTCTAAATTTAAAGCATCAAAACAAACTTGACCAGATTTCATGCATAAGCCTTAGGTGAAATTTCCGGAAATTTTTAGAGTAGGACAAGCTTAGTTTTTTGCTCTACACTTTTTCGTATAAGATTAAAAGTTTATGTACTTTCTCGTCATAAAGACAGTGCATCAGTGGCTTCGCAGAGGCATTCCCTGCAATATCTTGTTAAGCTCAACAAAACGTGGCTAACTCACGTACACTGCCTAGCCTTCATTATACTGGTATAACTTATGTTAGCGACATTTTGCCTCGTGCAAAACAACAGAATAGCTGCATTTTACGACATTTCGTTTACAACATACCATCCCTATGACACTCAAATTAATCTAATATCCATCACTCTGTAGTGCCTCTGTCGGAGCTTAAAGCACACTGAACAAAAACAGGAAAAAAGACAAAAGCATTAAAATTCCATTTTAGAGCTGCTTCTGTTCCGATAAACCATTAAATTTCTGTGTTTCTGAAGATCTGCCTGTTTTTTTTTGAAACATTGCTAGCAGGCAGCAGCTGCACGCCAGTTTCTGCGAGGCAGCACCTTGATGGGCATGATGTCTGACGTCCATGCGGCATATGTAAGCTTTCTGTCCTGCTACTTCTCTTTCTTCACCACTGCTTTACATCGTGCACTCTTCCCTCAACAAAAGTGCTACGATGGCCCCCTTATCGGGGCGTTACTCTACAACCGGTTGCATTATTCACTGCCGGTGCTGTTCATATTCGTTCGAGGAACCCTACAGGGGGACTATAGGGACTTAAAAGACCCGAGCAAGAGCTGACGAGGCTTTCAAACCCGTTTTAGGGGATGTTAAATGTCAAAACGCCAGAGCAGATCACAAGTGCTCCAGCTTTACCTTTACCAGTGGACCCCTCTGCATATATACTGCGGGTGTTGTGCATGGTCGCCTTGGTACTTACGTCGCTACATAAAGAAGCTACCCGGAAAACTATTTTTACTACTTTCTAGCTATTATTACACAAAGCGCCTTCTCCTTGCCTTGCAGTGAGCGAAAAATTGGTCACTTTATGGACATGAACGGTGGAAAGAATTCGCCAGCTGAAACATTACTAGCCTCATACATCAGTAAAAAAATATATCGGTTGCCACTTTCTATTCCTTTCTCACTTAGCTACTTGAAACCTTCAAAAATATAAATGGGGAACGGGGTGCCATCGGTCATGATGTGGTCCAAGCGTGGTGAGCAGACAGAGGGAAAGATAAGGTCAAGCAGCGCAACATTCCTATATAGAGGGCGTTCTCACACTTACATACATGAACGCAGTACTCAGATTTAGTGAAACATATGAAAGTCAATTCTGTCAGCTATAAAATGAGTTCCCCTCGAACTACATTTATTTTGCAACACAGTCAAAATTACCCATTGAGCTTTGAACAACGAATCTAATGATATCGTATACACTTAGATTTGTAATACAAAAAGTGGGTAGGCAATTTGATATGTCTTAGGCAGTATTCAATTCAGTGCGAAAAGTTAATAATATTCGCGTACTCCTACAAAATAAACAGCACAGTACTCATTGTCTAGAAAGTTTAGAGGCCTTATTAAGCACGGAAAGCGCCCAATATCTGTCTAGAAGAATGCTGAATAAAATCATTGATTGACATCATAAATCACCAAATTTTTCAAACCATGACGTCATCACGTGACATCGCCGCTTGGTCTAAATTGGCCAGATCCCCGAGAAACTGACAGAAGGGTGCAGAAAGCTTTCGGCGAGGGAATACAGTCGACCGAGAAACAGAAAAAGATGGCTGCTTCGGTGTTCAAACTTTCTAAGAGAAACGCATATGGGATCTTCAGAGTCTTATTGGGACAGAAATGTCGCACCCAACCTGCGTGATTGCTGGGCTTTCACGAATGTGACAGTAGACCTGTCAGAATCTGATCAGTTTGTGCACAAGGTACAGCAGGATTTTTCATTCCAGATTTAGAACCGCAGCAGAGTGGTGTGGTATACGAAATGATTACACGGAACGATTGCTTCATTGGTGCTCACCTATGTGGGTGCTCATATCTCTAGCATGTGATATGGTTACAGCGAAAACTCATGCACAACCTTTTTTTTCAAGGTTCGATTTTTTTTTGTTTCAAAGTTAAAATTACCTCCCCCCCTCTCCAATCAGCTTTGTGCTTTTACCATCAAGAGTGTCTGAACAGCAGTCTAGCTGATTGGGACCCTTGGCTTAGTGAGTAGAAGCTGCAAAACCAGACCGGATATTGCATTTGTCATTTAGGGGGTGCAGAAAAATAGGCGGCTCACCAACTTGTGGCTACACCCAGTGAGCACTCGAAGAAGTTCATCGGAAAAATACGCTTGAGTGCGTCGACGTCTTCTGCGAACGTCGTATTTTCTAGGTGCCTACGGTGACCGATGCTGAGAGCAAAAACGAGATGTCCCGCTTTGGTCAGTGAAGGCCGGGTGCCTAGAAAGTAAGATATAACATGACCTACATGAGCGAACAGATTATTTGCCAAAGCTAAGCTTTGCTAGAGGTAAATGTTGCCCGTCTTGTTTATTTTGTGCAGTTCAAGCTTTATTCCTGTTACCTCTCTGCTAGACCAGTCACTGCCCACTGCTACAAGCAAATGGCATCACATCAATGATCTTCGAGGACACAATGATCATTCGCCATAGATGTGTTACCGTAATGTGAAAGTAAGTATTAGGTTAGAAAACGCATTTTTATCAAGAAAATGGCATCGTGAAAAAATATTGTTTTCAAACTTCAGAAGGCGTCATGACACTTGACGTTTGTTTGGCTGCGTGTGCCTGGGAATGCTATAGAGCTCACGCAGCCAACCGCACTTTTTGCTGCAGTAGAGAAAACACGGCTCATGAACTCACAGTTACATAATAGTTGCTGCACACACGCAAGTTTGTTTTCCATCATTTGCCCCCAAACTATACACAAACTTGTCAGTGGGCCCTTTTTAAGTCTGAAAAGCGCCTCTATGAAGGTCAACGAAATCAAAACGGTGGGTCCATAGCCTCTGAAGTTACTTGCGACGCACTGGCAAAAGTATCTCGGGGGCTTAGTCAATTAGGGGGCTACTTGCTAAGCACTGGCAAAATATCTCGGTGGCTTAGTATTCTTCAGGAATGATTTGCAGATGATTCAAGCTATCTTTCAGTTAGCCACTGTCGCCTATCTGTGCAGCGTTTATAGAGGCTGCTTGGCCTTGTGACCTCCCCTCCTCTTTCAAGAAAGAAAATTGCGACGCGCGTCGTGTCGCCACCCCTTGACATGTGCAGACTAATCTCTCAAAGGAGGTCCAATGTTATACTACCCTTCAACCGGGGTCACATGAAACACACACTGCCGAACATTCCTCACCTCCCCGCTAAGAAAAGACCACCAGGTGATGTCCTACGAGTCTCAAATATACAAGGCAAAGTAAAGTTCTCTGTGTACTTCAGAAATGCTTCTGCAGTCCCCTGGCTACAAAGGCGAGCAGCCAAGCAGGTCCTGGAACCCTCTGCACAATTGCAAAACACTTGGTCAGGAATGTCACAAGTTTTGTTCTCTTCTTTCTTTCTGTCACTCTGTCTCTTTTGTTTTTTTTCAGCAGCCTCTTGGGGTTACATTGTGTATTGGAGACGTAGTGACTAAATTTACACACTGGGCTAGACACTTAAGTCTGAAACCTGGAGAAATAACACATACGTATTTTGGCGCCATAGTCATGTTTAGCGGCGTCACTTTTGACCAACGTCATAACTGACACAAGACAACTTTATGGCTCTTTTCACAGATGATGCCACCACCAAAAAATGTTTGCAATATTTATATTTGTTGAAAAACTTTTCAGTCAAGCGTTGCTGCGCAAAGTTAGTGAGCACTTGTAATTAGAAAACATGACAAAGTCCTGATAATGTGCAATAATTGTGAATTAGCAATAAAAGAACAAAAAGTAAGTTTGCACAAACCTGGTAAGCAGAAAAAGGAGCTAAATTCCCTCTGTCTTACATTTTTCTAATTTAGTTATGACAATTTTCTTTGCACAGAAAGGCTTGCTGCTTCTATATTGAAAATTTCAGATTTTCATCTTTGAGAGTTTTTCCACCTCGTCGGTAATGCCTGAACAAGTGGATCCATAAATTTGTGAATTCAAGCAGTTAATATTCATGAGCTATTCCTCAGAACGCGAAATAACTTCGCATAGACATGAGGCACATTGTAGCCTGGAAACCCTTTCAATATTGTTCTACACAAAAAAGAAAACAAGTTGTTCACTCAAAAACCGACATTGTTCTGCTCAATTTAATTGAAGCCTGCATAACTTTTTGATTGCTTTACTGGCTACATTTATTCATGAAAACCTTGTATATAGCTTGATGATGAGGCTCAAGAAATTCTAGTTGGGTATGTTGAACAGTTTAGCACACTTCCAGTGCAACTGAGGCTTGTACAGCAAAAAACACTGGTCTTTGCTTGCAGTGTTTTGAGTGGTATGCAAAACCGCTTAAGACTAGGCGACAATACTAGCTGCCAACAGACAGTGGAGAATGTAAGCTTTATTATGCAAAACAATTCACATCAATGGGCTTAGCGTAGAGCGTCAGCAAACAGTGAATATAATGCAGAGCAGGTACTATAAGAGTGGGACCACAACCATAATAAATCATTTTGTTGAGCTAGTTGGTAGAGGCTTACTTAATTCTAAAAGGATGCATACCATTGGGAAAGAAAATTGAAGACAGAACAGAAAGGGCGTCACGAACAACTAACTTTATTCTCAGAAAATCAGCAAAATATATAAGCGTAGCAACCGTGCGCACGCACATTGCCTCACATTTTAGTCAAAAAACGCGATAAAATTGACAACAAAAAAATTACGACAAAAAAGCCAATAAACGAAAAAAGATTCTAAAGAATGAAATTCCCCAACACGCAGAGCAACAGATGTAATACTAACAAGCGTAACTCTCTTCTTTTTAATGTGGTATGCTTTCATAATTTTGTGTGCTAAGGTGTCATTACTCTTTCCAAGGAAGGATACACTGAAAAACCTAGCGTCACACTTGCAGGAACCACAATGTGCAGGAAAATGTGCCAGTGCATAAAGGACAGAACTAGGGAGCAAGAACTTCCTGTGAAAAAATACGCTTTCGGATGGTATGCATCTTTGCGTATTTCAGTAAGTATTGTGCTCTTATCCTATTACGAAACCCTTGCAACACCAAAATTTTTCTGTTCACCTGTCGATCTAGGTACAGAAAGGGTAAGCTGTATACAGAAAAAATACAAAAAATAAAAGCATCAAACCATGCACCAGAATAAAAATATCAGCATAAGTGAAACGAAAAAGATGCACCCTGACTGCTCACATCTCTAAATCCCACCAAAAGAGAATGCACTTTCTCTCAAAGGTGCAACAATAGCATGCTTACCCATGCGTCAGCTGACCTTGCAATCTCCTACATCTCTTCTATCTCCCTGACTCTTTGACCTAGACTAAGTGCAAGAAACACACTGTCTACAAAAATGGGCCTAACCCATCAGCCCACGCAAGGATTCCGAGAAACCTTCAAACTGCTGTTTATAAACTGCAACAGTGCTCGCAGAGTGTATAAATATGTAAGGTTCCTGTCTGAGCCACTGACCTTCCTGCATTGCACAAATCAAAGGGGGCAATTAAGGGCAATATTATCTTTCCAAGACACAGTCCTAGCATTCACAGAAAATATTTGCAAAGCATTTTTTTCTGTTGCAATAAGTAGTTAATGACCCACTCATCGTTGATGGAACAGTTAGTTACCTCGAAAAAGGTTTTACAGAGCTCAGTCACGATTTCGGTTTCAGAGGGCGCTAAACAAGTAAGGTGGGACGTAACGTGGTTTTCACGCGAACATAGTTGGTTTCATGTACACAAAACCACATGAACGTGGTCACTGAACAGACAACTGTATTCAATGAAGGCTTTTTGGGTGCAGCGATAATTGCCTCTGAGATGTAAATATGCATGACCCATGAAAATGCGCAGCCAAAGCAAGGACATCAGCTTTTGTGCTCCCATGCAAGTTGCCCCCTCTTATTTGAAGGAGTCTTCTAGGAGAGCACTTGCAAGGGTTGTGGAAGCCAACACAAACTTATGACGTAGAAGGCAGTGGGTTGTTTAGACGGAAACCAAAGGGGTGTTCTGCAACTGATGGTATGACAAGCACTGTAGAGTTGATTTTAAGAATGTTCCAGCCTATATCACTTGATATTTTGAAGACAACAGCGGTGCCCCTGCATATCTATCTGACAAGTTAGCTCGACTGAAAAGGCTGCTCCGAGCAAACGCAATTGGAGACACAAAAAATACAAAGATGCAGCACCATCTTCCAACTGAAATTTATTACAAAGCAGCGCAGATGTATATACAGTCCTTAAATAAAACAGACAATCAGCCCATGAAAAATATAGGAGACGTTATTAGAAGCTTTTTGACCATAATAAAGCAATTTCGATAAAAATGTTCAGAAAGCAAGGTGGACAAACGCACAACTTTCCACCGGCAAAGGCTGACCCTAAAACCTTCGGAAAACGCATTCGATGCTCTTATGAATTAGCTTAAGTGGCGGCTGTCCTCTTGCCGACGTTATCGAGTGTCTCCGAGCACGTAAACTTATGAGTGTTAGTGGGCACGTTTCGTAGCACGGGATCTTTCTACGTGTTAGTAGCTGACAATAAGCCCTCCTACATTTCCTAAAGGCATTGTCTACAGGAACGAGACGCTCGCTATGAATGAACAAAAGGAAATTATAGGTGCTTATTTTTCTTTGTCAAAAGAATTGGGTTCACCATGTGTTTAAAACATGTCACACTTCTAGCTGTGATCAAAGATGCAGCCTTTTTTAGTTCATTCAAGAGGTGGATCTGCACAGCCAAGAAAGTACACTGTCTGTGCTTCAACACTTCCTCCCTACCTCCATGAATCTGCGAGAGAATTCGTACATGCAATGTACGCAGTTGCTTTATTCATTTCTTGGGCCTTCGATGCGGCCGGCCACTCCTCTTCACGCCTAGGATCCATCACATGCGTAAGCAAACTCACAGCTATTAACAACAACACATCTTGTGTGAAACCCTCAATCCTAAAATGGGATGTTTACTCGGAGAATGCATCATCCACCTTGTTTGCGATGAGTCGATTGCCACAGAGCATTCTGCAAAGGTAAGTGCATGTTCCGCCTTTTGGCCCCATTTCAATACCGCGACACGAAAGCAGCAATGGCTTCTAAGCACAAAGTTCATACGACAAATAGGAGTGTTATTCTCTGAAAAACTACCTTAAGTTCAAGAATTTAATCGTGCCTCATTCAAGAAGCAGCTACGCTAGTTCAAGAAGTTGGAGCACATCCTGAAAAAGCTTCAAAGTGGGAATAACATTCTACTCCCAGCCTATTGATTCTGCCGAGTGAAATACCAAAAAATCATCCGCAAAGCACGAGGATCTTGCAGCACTAGAAGTCATCAACCTTTTAATAATTCATAATGATATGATGGTTTTGGGACGCTAAACCCCACAAATCAATCAACCTTTTAATAATATTATTTTCTTTCAGCACAAACCAAGTTCAAGTCATTAAAAACGAATGCAATAATTAACCAAATGTAAACAGCCTTCAAGCGCAAAGGGTCTAACGGTCTGTGTCAAGGATGCTATCGAATTTCTTCGAGCAGTATCCTACCCTGGAAAGTTCTGCATGTCACTGGAAGGTGTTTGGAAGTGTTCTTACGCTCTTACCTGAGTCTACCTTTCCTGTCTAGGTCTTAAATGTGTATTTGTAGCGGCAGGGTAAGGGTATTAGTATTGAAGCGAGCACTGTATCAATTCTAAGAGACCGCCACTTGACCAGTATTTAAAGGAACAATAATAACAGGTTGCTGTAAAATCAGTGGTTTCAGTGCTGTACAATCACCTGCTATGTGGATACGTTTTTACTGTTTATTTGGTAGAATATGTGAACTGCAATGGGTTGTCAAGACCAGTATGAAGGTTTTGCAGCACAAGCTCTAGCATCTTTTGGCAACACATGAGATTTTCGAATGTTTCACAATCGAATCCCTGCGCTTACCACAGCTTTTTACAAAATGGTGCACAAGTTTGGGGTGAATGTAAACATTCGACAGAAGTGTATCTGGTTGGGTAAGAAACTGGGAGATGATTTAGACTCCAACAAAAAGTTTTGAAGAAACTCAACGCTTCGAATCCAACTTGGTTCCTTCCTCCGGGTTGACTGCGTAGACTACTTAGCAGCGGTATAAGTCTCGTCCATGGAAGTCACTGCTACCTTTCTCATTGGGGCGCAAAAAAGAGCCAAAAGGGCGGCCATGCATAGGGCCTTGCTGAGTGCTCTGTGTGGATCACTTTAACACAAGGTGGTAGAAGCAATTTTCAAGTAAGTGTCTAGACTTTATATTGAGGTACAATTCAAAACGAGTTGCCTCTAGCTGAAGATTTGCTTAGGCATTCAAGGTAGCCTAGTCGTAGTAAGGAGCCACAGACCATTTGAAGCGTTGAAAGAAAAGAAGACGGCTGTTGCACTTAGCATGCACAGTGTTTCTCACAAACTCTACTAGAAAATATGGAGAAGGTACTGGAGTTCAAGTAGTGTTTATGGCCCCCGAAACTTTCTGACCTATGCAGACTCATCGATCAGATGAAAGGAAAGAAACACTGCCGCACTCATCCCAGGCAGTAGTATGTAACCTGTGTTAACGGCATGATGTACACAATTATTGACACGCAGCAGAAGCTACATGGGTCGGATGGGACGCTGCCTTGAGGATAGACTCCATGAAATCTTTATAGCATACAAACAACAGTGGCAAGGCATTTCTGAATCTATAAGTGGGATTGCAGGTGTCTTTGAAGACAGCGTAGCACTTTCAAGTAGCCTTTATTAGGGGGTTATTCCACTCTGTTAATTTTTAAACATTACTGCGTCACATTTATACTATGTACGATGGTGTGGCGCACGTATAGACAGATTGATCTACCACGTCGCGTACCCCCGCCGCAGCCTTTGTCATCCCACAGAAGAAGACAGCTCGATGTTTTAAGATAGATCACAAGATCACCTCAACAGCCGCAGAACTTTTTGCTATTCGGGAAGCCATACGTTCATACGTTTCATGTCGCCAGAACCCGCTCGTAAAAGAACGATACTGTGCGATGCCAAGGCTGCTCTTGAAACCATCGATGGCTTCATGAGACAAAGTCCATATCATACTTTACCGATTGAAATTGCAGAGCTTCTTGGCATTGCTACAAAAATGGACATCACGTAACATTTCAATAGATACCTGCTCATTGTGGCCTAATGGACAATGAAGAGGTGGACGCTAAAGCTAAGAGAGTTTTGAATAGTGCCCCAGAAGTGTGCATCGCATTTTCCCGACAGGATACTAACATCCTACTTCGACGCGTAATGCGCAACTCCATCTTAGAGCACTGGCAGAAACCAAAACACCAGCACAAGTGGCTGCACAAATGGGACTCAGAAATGAAGTTCCGTATGTCTCACAATTTAAAGTGAAGCATCTCATGCATTATCCACCGACTTCGTCTCGGTGTGGCTTACACGAGGCGCTACACCCACTTGATTTGCTGTAATGACACAGGTCCCTATTGTGGTCACTGTCGGTTGTCAGAAACACTCGAACATATATTTTGCGACTGCCCTGCATATGCAAGCAAACGTGAGCAACTGATATCTTCGATTGGCCGATATATTATTCGACCATTAACTGACGAGGTTGTGTTAGGTTCTTGGCCTGACGCCAGCAGCACACATGTGGTTATACGAGCAGTCATCGCTTTCTTAGAAGCCACTGGACTGGATGCACGTCTGTAGAGTTACCCAGCTTACTAAGAACATATCATCTCTCTAGCCTTCCATCATCATTTATCACTCTTTCACTCCCTAGTCACCTTTCCACAGTGTAGAGTAGCAGGCCAATGAAAACTATAGCTCAGGCTGACCTCTCTACCTTTGTCTAAAGAAATTCTGTCTCTCTCTCTCTAAACATTAAGTAATTCAGGTTATGGTCAACATTTGAGTGGTTAGCCTTCGAGTGTTGAGATTGGTTACACAATTCTTAACGAAGTTGCATTCATTTATTCACTTTTCAGTTATTTGCAAGTGGTTAAAGCAAATGAATAGTTGTTCCGCACGTCACCACGTCGATAGGGATACAATTTAGAGGCTGCAGTTGTTTCTACTGCCATAATAGAATCATACTTGTTCTCCTCACCAACGAATCAGAGTAAAATTATATTATTGCTATAAAACGAAGAAACTTGTGCAAATATATTAACGCTGACTTGAGCCAAACGCAGAAGGCCATGATAACAGACGCAACGGAAGAGTTTGCGGCAAAACTGGTGGCCCTGGGAAACATGGTGAAACCGTTCTTTAACAGAATAAGGGGCTGCCACTCATTGAAAGGGCCAACTTTTTGTGGACATAATCACACAGAGCAACCTAAAAATGATTTTGAATATAGAATAGTTGATAATAATTTTACTTCATTTAGTGCATAAATGGTAAACACTATATAAATCGAGATATTAAAGTTGAATGTACGCAAAAATGACACATTTATGATTTTCGGTTGCGTACAGTAGATTGCATCGATGTCACACGAGCACTTTTGCTCGTAAGAAGGGTTGATTTTGAAGTTTGGCAGTTTGGGCTAGTTGGTATGACATGACGATAGTTATAGCGCGAGAGCAGAACGACAACGGGTCTGATTTCTTGATCGCGATCAACACTGATTTTTGCTAAGCGGTGCAAACTATTCTGGATCGAGCTTGCTTGTAACGAGAGTCAAACCGTGATTCGGGAGCCAAATGACGATCAAACGTGCCCGTGAGACTCCGGCAGTGAACGTAACTTCGGCAGTGAACGTCACAATTAGTGCGACGAAACATGCGATGGAAAAAGGGCTAAAGAGAAGACTTCAAACCCCGCTACTTATTCGATCATGCAGCGTAAGGAGTGGTCAGGTGGAAGCCGTTGCTGCCGCCCAACGCCTTGCTTTAGTTGATTTTGTGCACACATCATATACAGTACATAAATGGAGATATTGGAAGTGAATGAACGCACAAATGTCGATTCATGATTTGTGGCTGCATAAAATAGATTTGATCGGTGTCACGCGAGCAATTTTGCTCGTCAGTAGAGCCGATTTGGGTCTGATTTTTTAATCGTCATCAACAATAATCATTGCTAAGTGGTGCAAATAAATCTGGATCGAGTTTGGCCGAGACGTGAGTCAAACCGCAATTTGGGTACCAGATCGCAATCGAAAGTGCCCGTGTGACACCGGCAGTGAACGTGCCTTACGTTACGATTATTGCGACGAAGCATGCGATGGAAGAAATGCTACAAAAGAGAAGAAACCAAACGGTCTTCGAGACAGGCCCCGCTAATTACGCAATCATGTAGCGTGAGCAGTGGTCAGGTGTAAGCCGTTGCCGCCGCCGATCGCCTTGCTTAGTTGTACACGGACAGGAGGGGGCACCACAGAACACAAAGCCGATAAATGCAGCCACGCAGACTCTACATAAACTAAAATTTCACAGTGTTAACTACTGATGAAGAACCGCGGCGAAACCCTCCATTATTTTGAGCGCGAAATGCTATCACGTGACTATAACAGCCCATGATTCAAGGCGGGACACGATGCTGACAATGTATAACCTCCAAGACAAAAACGCTAGTGCTAATTTCAAAGGTTATTGCTTGTTTTATAACTAGGTAATTTTAGTTATTCTTTGTGCAAATTGTAGTATTATTTTGATTCATGACTGCATTCCTGTTTTGGTGACATCTGATTAGCGCATCATACAAACCATCGTAAGAACGCATCATGAGCGTGCAAAAAAAGCAAGTGACGAGTTTGGTCATAGCGTTGTCCTACGGATATTTTAGTCTGTACACTATTTTGGTCCTTTGCAAAAAACTTTGTCTAACTTTTTTAATGCTGCCTTACCTGTCTTCATTTTTTATTGTTACAAAACTACCTTAAAAATGAAGTTGAAATCGAAACTTGTGCAGTTTTGATTTCGACTCACTATTGTCGTCATCATCATCGTAACACAGTAGCATTGAGCATTTTATTTTCGTGTGTTTTCGCACTGCATTCTCTGTCAAAGGCGTCAAGTTAGGGTGTCTTAGTCAAGCGTGAGGAGTCGTTGAAGTGTGGCCGATAACGACAACCTCTAGTGGAAAAAGATGAGTACCTCCACGCAACAGCTAAGCATTATCGTGAGCTCACTTGATGCGGATCTTCCTACACAAAATAACGTCCACAGCAGAGACATCTGAGCGCGTAAGCGCATTATCGGCGATTTGTGGGTGAATTGGATGCTGTTCACACAGCGATTTCACCATTATTACACCATCGCAAGTCAAGAAACTGCATCTATCGAACGTACGGTGATACCCCCCCTTTCCATAGCCGGCGGACCTGTTGCCCTTATCTACGACAGTTTAGATTCTGGTCCTCAAACTGAGGTGACTCCACAACCGGAAATGAGCACTTCATGCATACTCTACGCCGACACACAACAAAGCGTATACCCGCATAACCCTACGCTGCTTCAAGCGGCAAGCTAAATAACGCCTCGGCTCTTCCCCCCCTGTCTCAATCCTAGAAGTGCATGAGTGTAAGAATGAGCAGCAGCGTGACAAGAAGATCAGACAACAGACCTCCCCAGGTATAATTCACCATTTGTGCGAACTAGCGACAATAGTCCACAATTGTCATGTACAAAGCTCGCCAAGTTCACCAAGCAGTGGCATCTCACGCATGACTTCCAGCTCAAATCAGCCTCAGTTTAACTTAATAGTTGACAGTTTGATAAATGCAGCTAAGCCTTCGTTGTGTTGTTACCAACTAGATAAACACTGCAGTTGGCCAAATGTATTAGTCGTCCAGACAGCTGCATAAACGTGGTGCTTCTTCTGCATGTACATTACGCTGGAACAGAAAAGGAAGCTGGCCTAACTGCTGACAGGCTACCACGCCTACTCTGTCGACAACAAACATGCTGCTTAAAAAACCTACCCTACACTAGCAGTCTTAGTAGAAAAATGGAATTAGTAAGAAACTAGTACAGAGAAAGCATCGAAGCTTCCTTAACTCAAGAAGACTCCATTAAGACTGCAACAATTCACGTCTCGCATTCCATTAGAAAAAGTGGTCAGAACATACAGCATTGAAGTGCATGGTAGCATGTTAAGGAGAAAGGAGCACGCCTGTGACATATGCCTCAGCTGTTTGTGTTTCGACCAACTAGAAAAGTACTGCAGTTGACCCAATGTATCAGTCGCCCAGACAGCTGCATAAACGTGGTGCTACTGCTACATCTACTACATGAAAGCTGCGTGAAGTCTTGTGAAGATAGAATGGCAGCTCAACAGCAGCTTTGCCTCAGCTGTGTGTCTTCTCGCTAGACCTACTCGAGCAAGGGGATCGCAATCGGTAGGTGCATTCGTTCAAGCCGACATAAGCCTTACAGTCAAAGCGAAGCTGAAGCCAAGTCTTGGACAAATGGCAAGAGGACTGCAGTGGTCTGGTGTTATTTGTGTGCTGCATAGTGTGTTGTGCAGGCTGGACAACTCCTTGTTGGCGTCTCCCAGATTTGCTGTTGGTGGTATTGTTTGCAGATTACTGTGTTCTTTCATGATACTACAATTTGTGGTTCAGGTTTTCTTACCAGCAACACACTGTTTTCAGCAGGGGTGCTTTCTCTATTTTGGTGTCTACTGTGTTTGTTGTGAATGATCGTCCTTCTGTATTAGTGCAAGATTTCATGGCGGTGCACTTTGATGCTTATATTGATATGCGGACAGTGTGTTCTGCAGGTCTGGTGTTTGCTGTGTGTTGCGTGAATGATAGATTTGGCAATGACAGAATAACACAATTTTTACGTTCGCCTTATTTTTGGCCGATATTTACTTACACGCAGTTATTAAGAAGACATGGAATGCTTTCATGACGATGCGAGTTCCCAACAAAGCTGTAAGAGCAGAGCACGGGAAATAGCTGTTCTATTGAATTTTCATCAGTGACAGACACTACCAGATCCTTGAGTACTGCAAACAGTTGTCAAGGCAGTTTCGAACCAGAATGGGCACCCTTTTCTTCCGAAAGCTCAGCATGTCTATACATTTATTGCGACCTCGACCATGCTCTTAAAATTTCTGCGATCGACCTGCCTCGTCAAACGTTTGTGACATTCTAGTGTGTGTGTCTGTTTTCGCTTCCTCCCGCTCTCTTTTTTTCTCTTGTTCCGTTTTCCTTACCTTTCTGTCTCCCTTCTCAAGTGCAGGGTGGCAAGCGAGATACTTGATTTCCGGTGAACGTCCCCGCCTTTCTTCATATCATATCTCTTTCTCTCTCTCTTTTCACCGTGATTTTACTTCATAACTATATCCAGTTACTGATTTTCCTGTTTGCATCTTTTTCTCAAATCATTGCTTTGCTTTTTTATGTTCCCAAAGAGTAAGAGCTCTGCGAAACAGCTGTTTTTCTAGCTTCATGGTTCCTATTGGTTCCTCTTTCATAATTCTTGCCAATCGTAGGATTGGGTGTGGCTGTTGCCTAGCATCATGTAAGAATGTAGGTCCCGTTTTAGTAGGTGTGTTTCTTGTGTGTTTAATCTGAAAGCACTCTTTAAAACATAATTTTGGTGATGCACCATAATTGAGGCACAGTTTGATTTATCTACTGATTGCTCACCTCATAATGTAATGGTTCCTATACTATTCTTACCAGAGTGGAGTCTGGCAGGGGCTATACAAGAAAGCACGTTGATTGTAGTTCTCTCGTCAGCTTCCAAACCTCACTTTAGCTTAAGCAAGCCTTGCTTTATCCACCTATTTGATGTAGAAAGACAGCAGAAACACAGTACAAATATTTCTCTATAAAATACACAGTGTCATTAGAGCAGCAATTTGTTTTCTTATTTCTAACACAGTTCAAATTTGCAATAATTAAAAGCCATCTATTTATCATTTATTTATTTATTCACGAAACCCGCCCAGGCTTCATCAGGAGCATTGTGTGAGGGGGGTATATACAGAGTATATTCACGTTTATTTGAAATATCTAAACATGATTATACTCGTTATATAACATAAAATATCGTTATATAATTGTTAGCTAGAGCAGGCATGATATGCAACTAATAAACAAATTGCAGAGAAATTCATTTGTAAGCGTGCAACACATAACTATAACAAATTATACAGTATTCAGCGAAGACCAATATACATGGTTTAGTGGAAGGTTGATGCCACTGGCGATAAAAAAATGGTTGTTACTTCGTGACGAAACAATATAGGATCGTGAATGGTGACAACATTATCGGAAAGACCATTCGATATTTCAAGAGCTACTGGTAATGCTGAAGAGCTGAATGCGTTCGTGTACCCGAAAATGCGTTTGAAAGAACGGCTATTGTGCAAACGGCGAGAAGTGCGAGTTGGCTGGGTAAGAGGGAGGGAAGTTTCATGCTTACCGGATACTATTTTGTGAAACAGCCAGATCAAGGCGATCTTTCCGCGACAATCTAAGGGAGGCAATAATAGTGATGATTAATTGTGAGTGGTACCGGAACGTCGGTTGTAATCTCTCGCAATCTCATAGTTTACGTGTCCCTCTTACTGATAATTGTGTCTTTCATGCCTTTCATTAGGCACAATTGCTACAACAACATGTCAACGTGAATATAACAAATGGCTCAGATGTGAAATGTGGTCAAAGATGACTGTGCAGGCCATTGCTCATTTATTCGAAGAACATCATCTGCATGCAGCCCTACCAGCGACCTCTGTCTTCATTTTGAACACACTACCAGCAACGAGGACGGTGGTGAGGTTATTGGAGAGAATTATGGTGAGACGGTTTCTATAAACCTAAAAGCAAGAGCATTTTAACTATGTAAAGATGAGTTGTGCGTGTGTATATGCCCCTGTTTCACATCATGGCGATAGGCAGGAGATCATCGGAACATTCTTATTGTGTTTGTGAGGTCGTGATTTTGTTTTGGAACGTTGAGGGTTCCCAGTGTTAGAGAATTCTTGCGGCATCTACTGTAGCATAAGTTCATGGTTGATGGTAGACGTGTTCATTGTGTCGCATTGTAGTCTGCCTTTGTGTCCTTCCACTTGCAGTCAGCACTTTTGAGGGTATGTTGAAGAGTTGTACTAAAGCCATTATTGGGAATCTAGGTCCAAGTATCTACCAGCAGTGCATAAAAGCCGGATTTGAGTAATGCCTTTCTTCTCCATCAGTGTGTATTCCTTTTAATGTTTTTGTGCAAGAAAGGCATTGAAAGTAGATTTTGATGACTTTTCAGTGCTGTGCATGAACTGCTGACATGACTGAAAGGGTTTTCTTTTTGTTGTGGTGTTGTCTCTGTCAGGGCCACATAGCCTCCTGTTGCTTTATAATATTTCGTTTCGTAGGATTGCTGTTTGCATACTTCTTCAGGACTATGTACTATTAAGAAAGCAGGTACAAGCAGGTTCTGACTGTGGTGCTTTTATTTGGTGTTCCACATACTTGTTGAAAGATTCATTTGCACGCAAAGCAAGAGGTCAAAGTATGGTGGTAACATTTGCTTTGAGTTTTCTGTTGTTCCTATTGTAGCTTAACCAAGATCAGTGCCAGGATTGGTCTATACTGGCGGGCACGCACGTTAAGCGATGTACTTTAGGAGGATCAGAGAGGCGGGGAACTTTACCATTGTGTTACAGTACGACTATGTTCCCTCTTGTGAACTTAGTCGTAACGCATAGTCATAACACAACACCGGGGTCAGGCAAAAGTTGGGGAAGGGGGGCCTCCAGTCTCCTTGTGCCTGCCCTGGCACTCCAGCCGATTCCAGCCAGTGTCATTTGACTGCTGATGACCTCGTTTGACAGCTCTCCCTTGTGCACTCATTGTTTTTCAGTTACTTACTCGCCTTATCAGTTGAATGCTGCTCATGTAATGAAGACAAACCTCCATCGGTTCTTGTTTTGTCATTTGTGGTTGGCGTATCCTCACTATCTTTTGTCAATGTACCCTTATTTTACATGGCTGGAAGGTCAGCAACATTACAACTTTCAATCGTTAACATGTTTTCAAGGACTGTAAACGTAATCGCTGCTCTTTTCTGCAGCATTCTGTTTTGGATGGATGGCCCGTCAGTACTTCTCCTCTCAGTTGGTGAGTGTTCTGTAAGTAGGACTTAGTCGTTGCAGCCTCCTGGTACTGGATGCAGCGCTCACTCAGCCAGCCTTACTGGCACAGCAGAAAACATGAAAAGTGCTGACTAATCACTACAGGTGTGCCCTTTCTTGGTTGTGGCTGGTGTATTTTTGCAGTGGTGATGTCCTGAGTATGCATTACCAGCTCGACAGACAAAGCCTCTTCTTTTAGTTTACTGCAACTCACGTGCGAAGAGTACTGTTAACACTTGCTAAGATTATAGCCCCTTCAGGTGTGAATTCTGATGCACTGTCAATAATTGTGGCAAATTCAGATAGCACAATCACAAGGCACTCAATATTACATTCCAAAAAAGAAATTGATGTGTTGTTTCGTGTGAGCTTCAGCAAGCTATTACAGTTTCTATAAAACTAAATACTTCATCATTCTGCTGTAAGATACATATAGTTTTGATATAAAAAGAATGAATTCATAAGCTCCTTTTGTGTGTGCAATTAGTTTTTCATTGCATAATTTTCAAGAGAAGAAAAGCAAAACTTGACGTTGGTTTTAGAACACGATTTGAACTACCCACCAAAGATAACAGTTCCTTCAATTGAGTGTTCAGCTACGGTTGTGCGCAGCAGAGTGAGGTGAAATCACGACACATTGACTTGAGAGACAGTTAAGTTCATCTAACTAGTTATGTATTTTACTCAATTATGGTCTGAAGTTGACACAGCTAGCATAAACAAATTGCATACACAAATGTAGCCACTGAAGTTAAAGGGTTATATTTGTTTGTTTTAGAAATTGTTTCCACTTGAAAACATAAGGTCGCATAAACTTTGACAAAATGCTTGAACATGGGCCGTGGAACTATAACCTATGATATAGGCGGAACTTTCTGTTGTGGAGGAATAGGGGGATGACGTCCTTGGTCTTCAGTGCAGGCAGTCGAGTATGCGTTATTTTTTCTCGGTATCCCATTGCTGAAAAAATCAGGAGTGGGCCGTTTGTGCCCAGCGTGCCCAGTGTCCCATTTCTTGGCTACCATCATCATCATCCTCATCATCATCATCATCATCAGCCTGACTACGTCCACTGCAGGACAAAGTCCTCTCCCATGTTCCGCCAGTTAACCCGGTCCTGTGCTTGCTGCTGCCAATTTATACCCGCAAACTTCTTAATCTCATCTGCCCACCTAACCTTCTGTCTCCCCCTAACCCGCTTCCCTTCTCTGGGAATCCAGTCAGTTACCCTAATGACCAGCGGTTATCCTGTCTACGCGCTACATGCCCTGCCCATGTTCATTTCTTTATTTTGATTTCAGCTATGATATCCTTAACCCCCGTTTGTTCCCTAATCCACTCTGCTCTCTTCTTGTCTCTTAAGGTTACACCTACCATTTTTCTTTCCATTGCTCGCTGCGTCGTCCTCAATTTAAGCTGAACCCTCTTTGTAAGTCTCCAGGTTTCTGCTCTGTAGCTAAGTACCGGCAAGATACAGCTGTTATATACCTTCCTCTTGAGGGATAGTGGCAATCTACCTGTCATAATTTGAGAGTGCTTGCCGAATGTGCTCCACCCCATTCTTATTCTTCTAGTTACTTCAATCTCGTGGTTCGGCTCTGCGGTTATTACCTGCCCTAAGTAGACATAGTCTTTTACAACTTCAAGTGCACTATTACCCATCTCGAAGCGCTGTTCCTTGCCGAGGTTGTTGTACATTACTTTCGTTTTCTGCAGATTAATTTTAAGACCCACCTTTCTGCTCTCCTTGTCTAACTCCGTATTCATGAGTTGCAATTTGTCCCCCGAGTTACTCAGCAATGCAATGTCATCGGCGAAGCGCAGGTTACTAAGGTATTCTCCATTGACTCTTATCCCTAACTGCTCCCAATCTAGGCTTCTGAAAACCTCCTGTAAGCACGCGGTAAATAGCATTGGGGAAATTGTGTCCCCCTGCCTTACACCCTTCTTGATTGGTATTCTGTTGCTTTCTTTATGAAGCACTATGATAGCAGTTGATCCCCTGTAGATTTCTTCCAGAATGTTTATATATACTTCATCTACGCCCTGATTCCGCAGTGTTTGCTTGACGGCTGATATTTCTAGTGAATCAAACGCCTTCTCGTAATCTATGAAGGCTATGTAGAGTGGTTGGCTATACTCTGAGCATTTCTCTATTACCTGATTGATAGTATGAATGTGGTCAATTGTTGAGTAGCCTGTTCAAAATCCTGCTTGTTCCTTTGGTTGATTGAATTCTAATGTTTTCTTTACTCTGTTAGCAATTACCTTTGTAAATAGCTTGTATACTACAGAGAGCAAGCTGATCGGCCTGTAATTCTTCAAGTCCTTGTCATCTCTTTTCTTATGTATTAAGATGATGTTAGCGTTCTTCCAAGACTCTGGTACTCTTCCCGTCAGGAGACACCTCGTAAACAGGGTGGCTAGTTTTTCTAACACAATCTGTCCTCCATCTTTCAGCAAATCTGATGTTACCTGATCCTCACCAGCAGCTTTGCCCCTTTGCATGCCCTCCAAAGCTTTTCTGACTTCTATCATTACTGGTGGGGTGTAATCTGGGTTACTGCTAGTTCTTATAGTATTAGGGTCGTGGTTGTCTCGGCTACTGTACAGATCTTTGTAAAACTCCTCCGCTATTTTAACTATCCTATCCATATTATTAGTTATTTTGCCTTCTTTGTCCCTTAGTGGATACATCTGACTTTTGCCTATCCCAAGTTTCCTCTTCAATGCTTTGACACTTCCTCCGTTTTTCAGAGCGTGTCCAATTCTCTCCATGTTATACCTTCTTACATCGCATACCTTACGTCTAATAATCAACTTCGAAAGCTCTGCCAGTTCTATTTTGTCTGTTGTACTTGACACTTTCATGATTTGACGCTTCTTAATTAGGTTCTTCGTTTCTTGGGAAAGCTTGCCAGTGTCCTGTCTAACTACCCGGCCTCCAACTTCCACTGCACACTCCGTAATGATACTCGTCAGATTATCATTCATTGTATCTACGCTAAGGTTGGTTTCCTCACTAAGAGCCGAGTACCTGTTCTGCAGCGACACTCTCAATTCCTGTACTTTCCCTCTCAGTGCTAGCTGATTGATTGGCTTCTTGCGTATCAGTTTCTGTCGTTCCTTCTTCAAGTCTAGGCGAATTCGAGACCGTTTCATTCTATGGTCACTGCATCGTACCTTGCCAATCACTTCCACATCCTGCACGATTCCGGGGTGTGCACTCATTATAAAGTCTATTTCGTTCTTATTTTCGCCATTAGGGCTCCTCCATGTCCACTTGCGGTTTTCTCGTTTTCGGTAGAAGGTATTCAAAATCCGTAAATTATTGCGTTCTGCGAATTCTACTAGTAGCTCTCCTCTGGCGTTTCTAGTACCGATGCCATAATCTCCTACTGTCTGGTCTCCAGCCTGCTTCTTCCCTATCTTTGCATTAAAGTCGCCCATCACTATAGTATACTGTGTTTTTACCTTACTCATTGCCGATTCCACGTCTTCTTAGAAGCTTTCAACTGAAGCGTCATCATGGCTGGATGTAGGCGCGTAAGCCTGTACTACCTTCATTTTGTATCTTTTATTCAGTTTAATTCCTTGGCTACACCACTACATTATTTATTAAGCACCCTTCTTGCAGTTTTGGGCCTTCAGTGGCTCATCAATTAAACTGCCTCTCTAGTGGACGTGACCATTTGAGCCATTACTAATAGAGATAAGCTAAATATCTTGATCTGCACGTCAAACTAAAAGTGAAAAGGGTCGTTTAAGTTTGAGAAGCCTTGAGGAAACATGTTCATATACCACATGATTATAAAAACTAATTAGAAATTCATGAGTGTAGAGCAATATAGGTCACGAAGATATAAATAATCGGAAGAGTAATATGCATCAGCTACTTTGGTGAACTGAGCCAATTCTTGCTTTTAGTTCTGTTTGACTCTCCTACTGATTATAGGACGTCCTGAAGACACCTACTCCACAAAATTGCACACAGAGTATGTGATGGTTAAAGGCCAATTGCAACAAAATTTTGCCTTCCGTATATTCTCAATAAATACGTACGGTATCCAGAGAAAATGCTGCCTCCCAAATGATACCTTCAAAATAACAGTGCTTGCTTTACAAAAAAACTTACAAACAACGTGATTTTTGAGACCGAAACCAAAAAATGCGACGCCATTACGGTTTACCAGAAGTGACGCAGGCTACAGCTCGGCCGATTCACAGGAACCGTCTGCTCTTCCCTATTCAAGCACGGAAGCTGAAGCCGCTGCCCTGCGATTTCAGAGATATTACCATACAAGAAACTAACCTGCGTGAACATGCCCGGTGAAGAAAACATAGTTGATTGATTGATTTGTGGGGTTTAACGTCCCAAAACCACCATATGATTATGAGAGACGCCGTAGTGGAGGGCTCCGGAAATTTCGACCACCTGGGGATTCTTTAACGTGCGCCCAAATCAAAGCACACGGGCCTATAACATTTCCGCCTCCATCGGAAATGCAGCCGCCGCAGCCTGGAATCGAACCCACGACCTGCGAGAAAACATAGTTGCATGCTTATAAAAAAATATTCGATTCAGTTTCTTTCGCAGAACATGCGCCGCCGGCCTTTTGCATACGGCGATGTCTTTTATGCTTACAGCACATACATCCGAACTTGCAGGCTGTTAATCGAACCAGTGCAACCAGGTTAGGTTTCCGGTAGCACGAAATACGAAAAGTACTTTTATTTCAGACACCGAAAGCCTATATTGTGTCATTCAAACCTCCGCACGCGACAGACAGCGAGTACTTGTCTGCTTTTGCTGTAACAGTGTCCTAGCTCGAAAACAAGATAGTAATACACACATATACACTTTCTTTATTTATTGTCGCCATTCATACAAAACCAGGCTATCTTGTCCTGCGCATCACACAGGGCCGAAGATGGGGGGGGGAGCTTCCTGTATGTGCTGAAAAAATAGGAATAATGATTGATATGTGGGGTTTAACGTCCCAAAACCACCTGTAATGGTTAAGGACGTTCGTCACTATGTTTGCTTATAGCGGACGAGAAAGGATTAACATGAACAATTTATTTGATGGCATGGGTGGAACGGCTGACGGCGCACGGATACGCTACCGTGTGCAGCGCTGTTGAGTCGGACGTCATGGCCAACCCAGCAGTCAGGGTCGCAACTCCGGAGGTCCAGGATCAAGCCACGGCTCACGAGGATCACACCCGGTAGGCCTCGCCCACAAACCTGCTCCCGGCCACTGCACCCGGGCAGGAGCCGTTCAGCAGGCCCTGTCCTTGGACCTTGTACGGGCCGACGGACTCAACGCCGAACAGACACACCGGAGCTCGACCTGGCCGACACATACGGGTCCCACGTCCGGCTCAGGAACGCTGCCAGGAACTCGTCCTCTCGAGCGGCGCACCGCTTCCTCTGCCTTCGTGGCCTCAAACCTCGAGCTCTCTTTTCCGCACGTTCCTTCTTCTTGGTCAGGGCACCGCCAGGTACCCTCGGGTGCACACTGCAGCTAATGATCTCGCGGCCCGCGTCCGAGTCTGGCGCGTCACTCGGCCCCGCTCGGCGATCCTCGATTCAGCCAGCAACTTCCCTGGCACCTGGATACTCGGCCACCCTGGACCTTGCACGGCTCCGTGGTCCGTGCACACACCCGCGTCTCGCCCGGCAAAACGTCTCGCTCGTCTCTTGCCGATGTGCGATGCTCTGGTGACACCGGCGCTGGTTGGCATGGGTGCGACTACTGAGCAGTCAACCCGCATCGGAGACGCGATTCTCCATGCGGGGAATGGCCAGCCCGTCCAGCGAAGAGCGTGCGCCGAGACGCGATGCTCGACGCAACCGTGACCATTAGCCAGGTCACGTTCATCGCTGTGTCGAACGGCTGACCGTGGAAACGCCTCGCTGAGATCCGCGATGCCCTCGGCAAGGAAGAGAACAGCAGGTCAGGCCGCGTCCCGAGATGCAGTACTCGGGCCGGTAATGCCGCCCCAGCTCGTGGTTGGACGGCAGCAGCGTGGACGGCTGCGTTCCCTGGCCGGAACCTGGATCGCCTGCGTCCGACGCTTCGGCCCACTGTCTTCCGTCTGCCGCTGCTCCGACTTGTCCCCAGCCACAAAGCCTACCGCCACATAATGGTCGTACGTGGCCCAATCGCGGCACGCCACATCTATGGGCCACCACTGGTCATCAGCTGATTGGCACACAGTTGCCTCGTAATCGCACGTGCCTTGTACCGCACCTTCTTTTTCTCGTCTTCTTCTTCATTTCTTGTTGTCGCCTTCGTGCCACCTGCCCTCCGCTCGTCTTCTTCAGTTTTGGTTTGACGTTCCTCGGCGTCTTTAAATCCTTTCCTTACACCACCATATGATTATGAGAGACGCCGTAGTGGAGGACTCCGGAAATTTCGACCACCTGGGGTTCTTTAACGTGCACCCAAATCTGAGCACACGGGCCTACAACATTTCCGCCTCCATTGGAAATGCAGCCGCCGCAGCCGGGAACCGAACCCGCAACCTCAAGGTTGCGGGTTCGATTCCCGGCCGCGGCAGGGGAAAATTAGGAATAGAAAATTAGTATACATAAATACTTGATAGCGCTATGTACGTATACTTGCCTAAAACCATTTGAATTCCCTGTAGTCTAGTGACGGAAACGTTTTCTTTATTTGTGTAACAACACAGATGGGCAGGACGATGCAGTTTCCTGACCCAAGGCGGTCGTAGGCCCACCACACAAACTGCCTGTAGGCAGTGTACCTGTAACGTCTTCTAAAAAAACTAAGAGAACAGTCAGACAAAAAAAACAAGCGATAAACACTTATAAATAATAATTCATCTCTTGTGCATTCAACGACGTCATGAAAGCGTGGGTAGTAGTGCTGCAGCTTCCTCTATTCTACCTCCAAAATGAACGGAGTCAGGCAGTACGTCACAAACTGCGGGTTTTCCGTGACGCACACCTGATTCCATTGTATTCTGGCTGCGATGGCAGTTTATTATGTACAGGAGATGCACTCCGCACATGTGTCAATTACGGCGCAATGATGACAGCGGCACCTGAAACCAAATAAACGCGAAATGTTATTCGTCAACGCGATCGCACGTGTGCGTGCATACGTCCCACTTTGTGGTCACTCATCTACTCGCGTCTGGACTTGGTTCCAATGACGAGTGCTGCGACTTCTCAGCATCTGCTGCTTCCCTCCTTGGCTCTTGTAAATAAGGTTGCACGCCAAGCGTGTTTGGCATGGCGTCATCATTCGATGTGTCGTCGAACTCGGACATGCTGGTGTCGGACATCCCGCTACGCTCGTTGCCACGCACAAGAAAACCGTAGTACACACGTGCGCGAGTGAAAGGTTTTGGATGTCACTGTAGAAATGAACGAACAACAAGTGCTGTTACGGGTTTTGATTTTTTTAATAAAATTTTCCTGTTGAGTGGCGCACAGCCTTCCAGTTGTTTTTTTATCGATACTCGATCTAACCACGGAAATACCCCTCGAATTCAAGAATAGCTTGCTGCACTAGCTACAGCTTAGAAAACTAGCAGTAGCTATCAGCAATATCGGGGACCTTTAAAATATTGACATTATCAGAATCAAAAACCAGTTTGGCATAGGTTACAACTATATGTTTCAGCATGGATGAATGAAGGGCAGGAAATGCATTTCAGAGTTCATTACAGGCCACATGGGACGCACACTTATGGGTGGCATCGATGCAAAAATGACAAAAAGGAAACCAACAAATGGAAGCCAGAAATATTTACTTTCTCTATATGTTTATAACAAGACTGCCAGTCTAATTTTCAGGCTTTAGGCAGCAAAGGGTGGTACAATACATGTTACAGTATATATAGGTACAAAAATACCGAACACAATACACAGCTGTACAATTAGTGTAAAAAACCTCGATTCGCAAAGCAAAAGTTGTCACATACAGTCTACCATTTCAACAACTGTCGTGCAATACAAAACAATACCAAAACTATCCAAAGTAGTGCAAAGCAAGTTTTGCTGTGCCGATAAAAAGAAAAAAGTTGCAGCACCAGATTCCAATTCCAGTAGAGTTGAATTCAGCAAAAATACACCAGGGCATGTCAGTATACAAGCCCAACAAATAGAAGATCTGCAAATCATTTAACTAAGAAGGCTACAAAACTTAAGAGCAAAGTAAAAAAAAATGAAAGTGCAGCTGTGAAACAGATAGCGAGGGTAATGCACAATTACCTGAAGAAACCATATCAGATCAACATTTCCAAGAATTCTGGTAGCGATTTATTTGACACGTGGATAGCACGCAATAATACCATGCTGGAGCACCAACACAAACATTCGTAGGCAATATTGTTATTCAACAAATTTTGTTGTTGGACAAGTTCATGATGAATTACTGAACAAAGTGCTGCACAAAAAATAAACATAAACGAGAAGAGCCAGCCCGTCATTCTCTTTTAATTTTTTGTACAGCCTCTTGTTTAGTATAGCAACCATAAATATCTCCAACAAACAATGGCCATCGAGTCACTAGTATTCGCGGAGAGTGATTACAAAGGGCCAGTTTGCACGCTCATTCTGTCCATACAAGGTGATAATTTAGGATTAGAACTTGGAATAGGAGTTTAGGATTCATCGCAAATGCCGCCGCCGCCACCAGGATTTGATCTCGCGACCTGCGGGTCAGCAGCAGAGTACCGTAGGTACTAGACGACTTTGACAGCGCAGCACTGCAAAGACTAGATGAATTTCGATGGACTCATGCACAACATGAATCAAGTACAAAATTTCAGCTTGAAGTTGAAAGCTCTGCTGCAATAGAGGGCACTAGAGTGCCCACGATTCATGATACCTAAACAGAGTTCAGGCTTCTCTAAACCTAAGGTGACAAGCACAACTATGTTTTAAAGCACACAAAAAATTACCCCTAATATAATAGTACCACTCTAAAATGCTACACGTGTTAGGTATTATGGTACTGATTATGAAGGGTAATGTAGTGCAGGGCTTCAGAAATTTCGGCCATGTGGTGTTCTTTGCTGTGCATCTAAAAAACTAGTACATGGGCTTGCTCAATCTGCAAACGCGCGCAGTAGCTGACTTTCATCCCGGGACTTTGGATCACTTCTTCAGCACGACAAACTAGAAAAACATGGTGGGTAATCTGCACATGTAAGCATCATTGTTATGCGCACCAGTTCATCTTTGCTCAGGCAGCTTTCAGAGACCTCGACTCACAACTAAGCTTTCTATGTAAGTGTAAGCCACAGTATGATTGCAGTTAGTGTAAATAATGCAACAACGCGGGCCGCAAAATCACCAAGCTAAGTAGCGCACTACTTAGGATCACTAAATAGCGCACCCACACCCAGAGGGAGCAAGCTTCAGCTACTTGACGCACACAGATTTTGATTCACACAGAAAATGCATTGGACACATTCGCCCCAACCATTAGTTTGCCAGCTACCACTGCAGAGTGAGCATTTGAGCAGTCTGTCTTCAGATTACTGCTTAAGAGACATTGTTCTCCCAGATATTTCAGTGTGTGAGAAATTTTGCTAAAATCTTGTTAGAGCTTTCACAGACATCTTATTACTTAGCTAAGCATATGGGGAAGACTGTACGAGTCGCATGCAGATTTACGAGTGGTTAAAGCATTCCGAACACACAATGCTGGTCAGTGACAGCACCAAGTTGGACAATCTTTCACATCAACAAATAATGACTACATCGACCATGTTTGTGCTGCGATTCATAGAAGGTTTAACCACTCTAGAAGTTACTGGTAGAGTGCATAGGATTAGGTCATGAAATTTCGAATTGTTAACATATTGCTTTCATGGCACTCGAACACAATATTCAATGACAAGAGTCAAGGCAAAGCGCGAATTTTGAGCCCGAGCCGTGTTTTTTTCAGGAAACAGCCAAAGAGGACGACCTTCTAGAAGCCGTTGAAGAGTGTAAACCATTACACAGTTCCCAAGTTTCGCTACAATTACCCCACTTGTACGATAACGAACCACCCGGTGACTTAACAACTCGTCACTAAAAGTGGGTCATAATAGGCCTTGAGACGCCCCGCGGAGACACTGAATCACCCTCAACCACTCACGTCCGCAGATACCTCACTCAATGTGTTTGACCATGTTAACCAGAGATGTGCATTTGATGACAAGTTGGGGTCTTCATATTGTCGTTGAAGGTGATGACGCAGCAGGGGCAATTTCGTATGTCAAAGGAGTAACCTCATGAAGTACTCGATATGGACCTGTGTAGCGGGAAAGAAGTTTTTCCGACAAGCCGGCCTGATGGGTAGGGGACCACAGCAGCATCAATGAACCGTGTAAGAAGTGCATGTCACGGTGCCGTTGATCGTACAAACGCCACTGGTTGTCCCGAGAGGCCAGAAAGCGAGTGCGGGCGATTTCGTGTGCGTGGGCAGCCCGAGTGATAGCGTCAAGAGCATATTCGCTGGTCAGTGTCGCGATAGACGAACGGACTGTACCTAGGGGTAATGCCAGGTTCTCGACCGAACAACAGAAAAAATGGGCAGTAAGCGGCAGTGTCATTGTGAGAAGAATTGTAGGCAGATGTGACTTACGCAACGCGAGATCCAGTCGGTGTGGTTGGTAGAAACATTTTTAGCGAGCATGTCTGTAAGAGTTCGATTTAGATGCTCCGTGAGTCTATTGGTTTGCGGATGCTATGACGTACTCAGCTTGTGTCTCGTTTGACAAGACTGCAAGATGTCGGCTATGACCTTCGACAAAAAGGTGCAGCCACGGTCTGTAAGCAACTGCCGTGGGGCTCGGTGTTGACAAATCACGTCTTTGAGGAGGAAGTCGGCGACATCTGTGGCACAGCTTGTTGGAAGATCTCGTGTGATGGCATGACGCGTGGCGTAGTCGGTGGCCACGGCTATCCACTTGTTACCCGTGGGAGACAAAGGAAAGGGCTAAGTAGGTTCACGCCAACGTGGAAGAACGGTTCTAACGAAATTTCAAGTGGTTTAAGGCATCCGGCGGGAAGTGTCAAAGGTGTTTTTCGGCACTGGCATTTCTCACAAGCCGCAACGTATCTTCTGACTAAGCGTGCAAGCCCTGGCCAAAATAAGTGTCACCGTATTCGGTCGTAAGTTCGTGACACACCAAGGTGACCAGCAGTCGGAAGGTCATGAAGTTCATGTAGAACTTCCGAACGAAGGTGTTTCGGAATGACAAGCGGCAGGACCGGTGCATCCGGCTCAAAACTTTGGCGGTATAATACCTCATCGTGGAGGGTGAATGAGCGATAGGACTAATTGGAAGATGGTGGTTCGAGGCGCTCAATGATAGCATGCAAGGACGCATCATGTGCTGTTCATTTCCGATACATGTCATTAGCGAAAGGGAAAAGACGCAATGCTCGGTGTCGGTGTCGGGCATAGTGCTCGACTCAGCAGCCGAGTAGCGGGACAGGCAGTCTGCGTCCTGATATAGGCGTCCGGACTTGTACGTCACCGTGTAAGTATACTCTTGCAGTCGCAGAGCCCAGCGCCCGAGCTGGCCAGTAGGATTTTTCAGTGACGAAAGCCAACACAGCGCATGGCGGTCCGTTATGACAGAAAACTTTGTGCCATATAAATATGGGCGGACCTTCGTGACTACCCAAACAAGAGCAAGACATTCCCGCTTTGTTAATAAATAGTCGCGCTCGGCATCTGTGAGAAGGCGGCTAGCGTATGCGATAACTTGTCGCTCTCAATCATTTGCTCGTCCACTTTGCGGCACAACGCGAGCACGTCCTGTATGTACGATACATACGACACGGTTGATGGCTGTACAAGGGTGGCAAGTTCTTGTCGTGCGGCCATTTGTCGACCGGACGGGTCCCCAAAGTGGTCGCGTAGTCGTTCCTTGAAGGTGTTCCAGCTGGTAAGTTCGGCCTCATGAGCGTCGAACCATACACGCTGCGTGCCAACCAAGTAAAAGATTACGTTGGCCAGAATCATGGTAGGGTCCCATCAGTGAGAAAGGCTAACGCGCTTGTACATGCGGAGCCATTAGTCGATGTAAAGGCCAGGCTGGGTGGAGAACGTGCCGGGATTAGGGGGTGGGACATCGCAAGGTACGTAGTAGCTGGCGCTCCAGCTGAAGACGGTGACGGGTTGTTATCATTGGAAGCCATGGCCGGAGACTGGACGGTGTGGCCACTGCGAAGCTTTGTGGTGCGGACGGGGAACATTCTACCTCCACCAATTATGTTTCGGAAGAAAAGAGACGCCGTATTCACGAGGCTGTGTAAGAAACCAGAAGCAGCACCGGTGTGACCGCTAGACCAGACACCGAGCGGAGACCACTCTTCGTCCTCAGGCACACACGCGCATCGTCCTACATGCATGCCAACATGCATGTAGGACATGTCAACATGCATGTAAAATTTGGCTGTAGTGAAGAGATGCCAGTCACAGTCGTAGGGACCAAGAGCCATAAAACCGTTGTAATGTGAGCTCGGTAGTGATGTCATTGCTCACGCCCTCTTGTTGCTGCTCTTTTTCTTGTGCTGTAACAGGTTGGCAAGCTCGCAAAACTCTTCAGCAAGCTTGGCTGAGGCACAAATAGGCGCATACTCAAGTGAATTTGACTAGTATAAAAATATGTTGAAGATGTGCGTTGAATGTGTGCGTCGAATATTGCACAGAAAGTGCAATAAAAAGGGGAATATAAACCAATAGTGCTGAGTAGGGCTGTATTGTAGGCACAAGTGACAAAGGGCGAAATGACATCCGAATTTATGTGATGGTGGCGACGTACACTCAGAACTTATTGCAGAGCATGTAGGTTGTAAGCAGTGGTTTAGCGGTGAACTCTTTGAAAATGGCTTTCACGACTTTCGGCAAGAACACGGCCTCAATTGCCAAGAAGCTCCTTGGCTGGACCATGACGCCGTATGAATTTGGGAAGCAGGAAAGAGGCAACACTACATGCTGAAGCCACTAGTAAGGGAGCAGTTTCAGCGTATCGCCGGAGATGGGCAACAACAATTATAGTCCATCAGTTACTAGCCGACATTAATAAAAAGTGGCCCATACAAATTGATGCCCACAGACCCCAATGGGTGGTTAGGGCTAGACAATGGCTGTAGAACTGTTGGTGACAGGTGAGTTGAAGGTTTTTAGCATTGACCATAGAGGCAGTAGAAAACGATCTCCTGCGTTAACGGTACATCCCTCACCTGAAGCACCGCTGTCAAAGGCGGTGGTAAGTTTTGGACACCCCACAATGCGCATACCATGAATCGTAGTGGAACGGTTCTCACCTTTCAGCATGCTGATGGCGAAGTATCAGCAGTAGCCTCTGATGACATCAGCGTTGTGATTGCGTCGGTGCAGTAGGTCATCACAGATGGCAAAATCTTGGCGTGAACGCATGAGTGGATGATGTTGTCAACGAATCTATCAGGGAGGCGATTCATTTATCTTTGCGCTGTTGAGTAGCGATGCTGTGAATAATCATGGAAGAAATGACGATGGAAGATACTGAGCAGGGTGCATTGTCAGCATATCTGCGTCTATTAAGGTACAGCACGTGGATGTTGTGTTGCAGGCAAAGTTGCTGGTGGGTGAGATGCCTTGACAGATCCTTTAACGACAACAAGCATAGTACATGAAAGTCGGTGATGACATCAGCAAATAAGTTCAGAACTTTGTGAGAGCCTAGATGCTCACCAGGCATTTTTTCTGATACTATTATTCATTGGTCTCGGCTCCAGCAACCGTACTAACTTGCATATGCCAAGCATAATCCAAGTGCAAGGACAGTGCCAACGTCTACATCACTGACACCGAAGGGTCATCATAAGATAGTCTGGAATAATATGTTCACAAACAACGAAGCTTTGTGACACCGTCGTCACACTGTAACTACCACGAATTAAGAGACTCGTTATTTCGATGGAGCTTTTTCAGTGGCGATATGATGGTGGCAAAGCTTTGTATGAAGAGTCGAAAGTACATACACGCTCCTAAAAACTGCGTAGTTTTTTGATGGACGTAGGTTTGGAAAACTTGGCCGAGGCCCAAAGGTTGCCCTCGGACATGACTTAGCCCATGATTCTCAGCTCCCCTGCCGCAAATCAGGGCGCCGTAGGTAAAATGCATGAAAACATGCCACACACTTAAAGATGCATGGAGCAGTCGAGAGCGCAAACGACGTCGCCCTGGAAGCACAAGTCAGCGTAGCATTTCAGGTTCCCCAGAAGGGTATTCATCATGCACTCGAAGGTCGGGGGCACATCACACGGTCTGACTGGCATGAAGAGCTCGCGCGAGCTGTCAAGCATGACAAAGGCTGTCTTTGGTCGAGCATCCTCCGCAATCGGTACTTTCTAGTACTCCAAACACAGAGGTGAATTCTGCTCCTTGCATGCCATTGTGTCATCGATTTGCAGCAGTGAATACAAATCATTGCGAGTGATCTTGCTGAGTCGTTGGTAGGCCACACAGAACCATCCTTTGTAAAGATGGTCGAATAACATTTCATCTGAGCGTTTTGTCAACTTGCTCATTATTTACCCAATATTCTGCAGGAGATATGCGCCAGACGTTTCCGCAATGGTGATTGGGTGCCAGTACTGAGTTGATGCCAATAGTAGGCGCACAGCCAAAAGAGATTTGCCCGAGAGTGAATAAAGAACAACATCTAAGCAAACTTGTAATGTAGGCTAGGCAGCAGTGTAGCCAGGGGGGTGACATACTGAGTTCATGTTTACCCCCCCCACCCCAATTCCTAATGGAATACATAGCACATAACGACACCTGACCACATCTTCCTGCCTGGCCCCACATTCAGATCAAGATGATGCTCACACCCGAAAAAAATTTTTCTGCCTATGCTCCTCAAGCTAGCCTTCACATTTGGTCAGCCTGGCTGATTAAAGCGGAAGCAATGCGCAGCAATCAGGTGATATTTAGAAGGCCTGTCATGTTTAGAAGAAACACATGGGGGAACAGATTCACCAATCCCACTGGCCTCAATTGCCTCTTGTAGCTGCTGCAGATAGAGAAACGGTCCAGGGCTTCCTGGAGGAGTGAGTGTACATAACCTGCAGGTCCCAAAGGAAAAAAAACTATTATAGGTTTATTGAGCGTTGAAACTTTTACATATTATTTGCAACTACGCTGCCACTTGTGAAGTAATAATTTGTCTGCACACAATTCAGATCTCACTCCTGTATAACCGTATAGATTGAATACAATCGTTTGGGATCTTACGCCCCAAAACCAATGATGTGATGCAGGGATGGCGTAGATGAGGACACCAGAAATATTGAACATCTCGCGTTTTTTATTGTGTGATAGTCTGGAATAAGTATAAGAGGTTTCTAGCATTTCCCCTCCATTGAAATATGGCCACCGCTGCCGGAATTTGATTTCGCGATCTCCAGGTCAGCAATCAAGCACCACTAGATTATGTTATGGGTAACCATCTACAATAAATAACTGTTTGCTTTCTTAAATTTTATGAAATGTTACATAGCAGTAGTTTCAGTTCAGAGCTAACAGTGATTATACAATAAAAAATGATGGCACAGTTACATCGAACAAGTAATATCTGACATCTATGTTAAGCTGCAGACTTCCTCGGCTAAAGGAGAAGGAGAGGGGGGGCAAATGTTTTTCAATATGCACTGATGCATACTGAATATAAAGAAGATTCATATTCTAATTTAATGAGAAGCACTAATTGAGGCATATTGGTCAATTTTTCCAAAAACATACTTTTGCAGTAGGAACAGCACTCAAGCGTATAGCCTATCTATGCGATGACATTTCTGTCAGCACTGCAAGTCAGTTGCAATATTCCACATGGAATGAACTTTTTGTTGGAAAAGTTGGTACACATATTTACAAAACGCCCTTCTACCACATCACTCCAGCCATTGAAGCTAGTGAAACAGGGTATTGCATGGCTGCCTCGAATTCACCCCACAGAAAAGTCGCGTCCGTATGCTAGAGTAAGGTTTCTACGACAGTGAGACACCATGCCCACACATGCCCACACATGCACAAATCAGTCTAAACAAGGTGGCATCATGGCAAAGATGTCTGGCCATAAGAATGCTCCTGGCACCGCGCAAATTTTCTATAAAAAGATGGTGGCTTACTAAAACACCAAAACGATTGTAATCATATAGGAAGTACTAAAGACAAAACAGAAAGTGGCATTCTTTCTCCAGTCCATCCTTGGTGGCAGTGTTTTTTGGTATTTCAGTAAGCATAGATCAACTGGATCAAGTCTCAATATTTTCCTAAAGATATACACAAGCAAGCACAATGTGGTACAGTCGAACTCAGAAGAATCACATCTGAAGGGGATCATAAAAGTGTGTCATATACTAGATAACTAAAAGTGGGAAATATGAACATTCACCATAGGTTGGCTCTTCAATCACAGGAGAGAGGCTTGCTTCTCCATGCCTGGCTTTTCTAAACCACACAGCCCATTTTTCCTTACCACCAGAAGTAGTTGCCTGCTTGCGCCTTTTGTTTTCATTAGAGTGCATCGCAGCGATTTGCACTCTGCGAAAAAAAAATGAAAAAACACTTGTATGTCTAGATTAGATAGTCAACTCCGTGCCAAATTCACAACCACACAATGGAAGCAAATGCATAGACAGCACGGGTGCTCACTTACAAGTGTTTATTCATTGAGGAAGCGGGGAATGATAAACCCACCTCTTGTCAACACATGCGCAACATGATCAGGCCATCGCTTACCTAATCACGCTATCGGACAGTAGCTCTCTAGATAACATGCTTCGGACTCAACTAGTACAGGTTGAGTGACGTTTCGCTAACACAATTGATACCTCGTTTTTTTATGTGATAGGCCTCCAAAACTTCCCGTGCTAACTTGCTTTCCCTTCTTCCGAGAATCTTAGTGTGCCTGAAGCATAGTGTGCACCTACTAGAATTGACCTGCGCGCTGAAATGCGCACCGTTTTTATTTTTTACCGTGAGGGCATGTTTCCTCACTATATCATTGACGCAGCGCCTGGTGTGGCAAACATGGCTCTCCCTGCACGATGGGGCATTTCATACACCACTCTGGTGGCGCACCCCACGAACGGCCATGCTCGCTTGCTTTTGTGGCCTCTTGGCAGTTGAGAAAGGCTTTGATTGATGCGAGGGCAGAACTTTGCCAGTATGTTTGCACACAAGCAAGCACTTCTATGTCACACAGTCTGAGTGCAAGGCTAAAGGATGCGCGATAGAGGCTGCAATATATAACAAAATGAAGTTTTGATTTGTGAAAAATATAACCAATGTGTGAATTATTTTTATTTATATTAAGGAAACTTTCAAAAATATGAACATAATGAAGATCATGTGTGCAGGCAATTACCTGGCCTTCACTCTATTGTAGATGTAGTGGTAGGTTTTGGGGATAAACTGGTTGATAACGCTATGGAAATCCTCGCAACTGTATGTCTGTTTGCCAGTGGATAGCTGCCCAACATCCTTCAAAATTGTGGGCGCATGCACAATTTCTCTGAGCTTTTTGATGGGCATCAGAATCTATAGCGAAATATACAACAACATTATTTGCTTTTCAAAAAATTTACTGAAAAGTAGGGTATCTACCTTCCTCTAGCCACAGTCTGTTCTCATCAGTCAGGTCATCGTGTGCACACATTGGAAAAATAGGAGATTTGTGCTCATGTATATTGGCGACATGGTTGGTGAGCGACAACCACTTGAACAAAATTAGTTCTGCATGACTATCGCTTGATGCTGCACGCCAGTACAGATGGTTACCAACAGCCTGTCTGCATTTTGCAAATATTTCTAGCCCATCACATTTAGAAGCAGCCAGAAGCTTCTTTTTTATTCCTGAAGTGCAATGAAAAGAAATTTGAAGGGTTTCCACAAATAACCCACAGATGCTGGTAGACTGAAGTTGTGGTGTGCATGCCTTTCACAACATGCCAGCAGTCAAAATGATGAGTAATTTCTGGATGCTCCTTTTTCAGGTAAGCTCGTATGGAGCTGCGACGGTCTGTTACGATGCTACCTATGCATTTATCTATGTCAAGCAGAAACTGTAGGCCTCTCTTCAGTCCTTCTAGCTCCATTCGGACACTGTTTCTCACTTCATTTACCTGCACAGCATGAATATGCATGAGTGGTACGTGCATAAAATGACATTACGCAACCTGAGAAATGACATTTACCTGCACGAGTTCTGTGTACAGGACAACATTGTGGCCAGAATTATTGAAGGTGTACGTCAGATACTTGGCACAGAATCCTGGGGAGTCACACCTCCCGTTTACTGCCAGGCTGAGGGGTTCAGATGTTTCAAGCAAGTGCACCTGCTCATCTGTCCAAAGCTGTTTTGTAACAAATATTTGGAAGTACTAAGTACATCATAGTTTCGACTGCATTGCAGTTCGTGAGAAGTGCATGAACTATCCTACCGTGTACACTGATGGAAATAGCAAGGCAGAATGAATAACGAAGAACAGCCTAGGCTTAGGAATAGACACACCAATGCTTTAACGAAGGCGCAGAACTCTTTTTGGATTTGAGCCTGAGAACAAGATGGCACCTGAAAAGAGGCAACATGAGCAGGAGTAAGAACTATGCCCACACTGCAATTTCAATCCACAAGGGTGCTTTTTTATTCACTGCTATAAAAATGCCACTGCAGTAGCCAAGATAAGATTCTGCCATGATGCGTTATGCAGCAGAGTGCCTCACTAAACAGTGCTATTATGACGAGTAAAATAAAGAAACAATCAACAATGAGGAACCCGGAGCAAAAGTTCAGATAAGTGAGCTAGCTTAGTCAAATTTTGAAATGTTGGTTTTTCTTTTATTAGTGGTTCCTTACTTTCACGTTACCACAATCTTGTAAACCCTACATTTAGCCTCGAAAGGTACAACCTGATGTTCATACATGTATTCACATACCTAGGTAACATTGGCTGTAAGCATCAGCATGTGAAAAAATTTTAAGACAACTAACCAGCCAACAGAATGTTGCCCATGGCTTTCCTCTTCAACATTGGTTGGCTCTCCCATGACCAAACATGCTGCAGTAAACATGTAGCAGTGATGCGCAGAAGGCTTTCATCAGTTTCCTTCTGAACCCTGCAGGCAGCCTGGCGTGAGCGGCACCGTTCAAAAAGAGCCATGAGACAGCTGTCAAAGACAAGGTATTTGGCTTCGGACACTGCAACCTCACTGACAGGCTCTTCTAGGCTGCACGGACAAATGAGAACTTGTTAACAGTTTATGGCATCTACACTGAAGAGAAATGCTGATCAAAATATCTGCCACATACATGTTTTCTTGTGAGACAGCAAAAGTTGAGTCAGCTTCATTCACATCAGCATGTTGTAGGACATCATCCTCATTGGTGACCGTGTCGCTACACTCAGAGGCAGCCGATAAGTCAAGCTGTGGAGCATATGAATTTACTGGTGTGGAGCAGCGAGGATCACTAGATGAAAAGCTGGTCTCCTCGGTCTGTACAGTTTCAGAAGCAAATAAGTGAAACACTAAGGTTGCATGCTGAAATAATGACTGAAATATAATGCTTTTCACAGCTTTTCAGTGGGCCAGCTGTCACTGTTCCTTTATTTGCAAAGTTCTTTGGAACATACGCTTGGCGGAACTATGAAGCAGTCTCTGCAATTCTGTGCCCGCAAGTGGGGCATGCTGTGTGGCAAATTCCATCGGAAAGTGTATGTATGAAACCATGACATTAGCAATTAGACAAACCAGCAATAAGCCAACTGGTGAGGTATGCAAATATATTTACATGCGGACATTACGTGACTGCGCAAGTGAATTCCTAAAACAAAAATTTGCAATACATGCAACTGTGTAGAAAATTGATGGTAGTACAGAAGGGCCGCCAGCTAATCTCAACTCCATGCTCGGGAAGCTGGCAAGTAAAGCACTTATGTAACAAGTGACAGCCACCTGCAGATATCTTATTTCGAGCACAGCGCACCTTAGTACGAAAACTGCTAGACACGTTCACACGGCGCTTACCGTCCGCATCAGCCGTCCCAAGGTACGTGGCATTGAAATAACTGCTCACATTACTGACTCCCGCCTCGGCATCACTCGTGCTACTTACTCTTCGTCAGCTCCATCCCTTCGGCAGTCATCATTGGCGAGCACGTCACCGTCACCGTGGTTGCCGTCAAGCGCCTCGGTATTTGTTGACGGCGTGCACTGTCCGTCGGAAGCGAGGCCAGCTTTGGCACTCGCCAGTGGATTCCTTACGACCTAGGAATTGTTAAATACGTGAGAGTGTCACACGGTAATATTCTTGGCGTCGCTCAAAGCACACAAGGAAATACGAATACCTCTTGCCGCCGACGCTTATCGAACGCTGGTCGGGGCTTGCCGCTGTTGCGTTGGCAGTGGCTGAATATTGAAGGCACTGCGTCAGGCTTTAACATCCTTTTCATCTCTAGCGGCATTTTGGTGAAGAGTGACCAGTCGTACACATAGTCATCATCTTTCAAGTGTGCCGAGCAAAGTACGGCTCTCTTTGATGGCTCCCAATCCTTTCGCCTGACCGCGATCGTCCACAGCTTTCGAAGCTTTGCGCCTTTCGGAAAAAAGTGAAAGCTGGTCCCAGACGTGGCATACGTGTTCAGGCAGCCCACGGCAACGCATTTCGTAGGCATCGGGCTCCAACCTTCACTTTCTGAATCAGATGCTCGCGGTCGGGCGTCGCGCAGAAAAGAGATTTCGCGGCACGGTCGCACGATGGTACGCTGCGCTCACCTTCATCCACCAGCAGCGGCGCGCTGTTACCTACGACATGTCCGGTTGTGTCCGACTTGCCTGGGCACACCGCTACAGCTCCACGTCGTCTGCTAGATGGCAATTAGAGCACCTATAAAAATTATATTCTTGACTGCTAGTTTTTTTTATTATGATTATCATGACATTCCGTACATGTACTACGCAATTCTAGGCGATTACGTTTGAGTCAAATTCCGTTGCAGTTGGCCTTTAAGACAAATGAACTAGTTATTCGCTGATCACAACCATTCAATTTGCTCTTCTGCACTGAGCCTGGAGATAGGAAACTATTAAAATATGACGGAGCTAGATTTAGAAGCACTGTGAGAAAGAAATTTAAAGATCTTACATGCTAAATATACAAAAAATGCACAGCTGCTGACAGCACAGGCAACAGTCTTCAGTACTACAGACAGTCACTCACTCGTAGCATAAGATTTATTCATATATATTGCCTTTTAGTTTGGAGGACCAGTCCTGACACCAGCTGTTAAATGATCTCCCAAAGCTGTGGAGATTACAGCAATTTTTGGCACATTTTCCGGTTTGTAATGTGTACGTCTATTGATTTCTCGAAAGACAGCCAGCTGCCCTTAGCCACCCCACTAAACAGAAAATTTTAAAGGACAGCGAGTGTGAAGTAAAACTCTCTACTTTACAGGAACCAACTTGGCAGATCTGTGCAGAGCACTTCCTTCTTTTCACAGGCTCAAACAAAAACAGGAGGGGGAAGGGCGGAGAGGGGTGTGTGGTTCTGTATTTGATAAAACAACACGACGTCGTAAGCATGCGTGTTTCTTGTTTACAAACGATTTAGCCTACGGGTTATGTGTTCTATGCATCTGCACATATGAACTCACTGAAACGTTTTTTTTTTCTAGCGCGTCGTACCGCAGCCGGGCTCAATTGACTCTACGTACTGCGTAAGCTAGCTCATGTTTTGGCTACAGAAGGGCAATGTATAAATACCAAAATAATAAAAAACGGCAGCCTATCCACGGAGTGAATGATGGAAAGTGGGGCGAAGCATTCGTCCATTCATTCGTTCTTGCTTCCGTCCGTCCATGCCTCCATCAATGCGTTCGTCCATGCATCCGCCCCTGCGTCCGTTCATGCGTTTATCCATGCATCTGTATGTGCGTCCATTCGTCCATCTATTCAACAATCCAAGTACCACTATCACGCATCTTTTCATCATATATTCCCCATATAGAAGCACTGCCATCCAGCGGACAATCCAAGGACTAAACGAGACGTGGCACACGCACACTTTCTTACGGCTTGCGCTTCGGGACTACTTCCCACCTTTAACCACCTCGAGTTTATGGTTTGTACTAGTTCACTGCATTCATGGCACTGCGGCCTAACGCTCGCTACATCTTTCTAAAACCAAGCAGGTTACGCCCAGCGAGTACAACGTAGCAACCTTTTCCTCTCAGATAGTGCTCAATGTACATGCCAATGGCTGCTAATGATAATTGAGAGGCAGGAAAATTCGGCTTTTACTTTCTAACGGCTTGCGCTTCCCATCTACTTCCCACCTTCAACCACCTCGAGTTCTTGGCATTTCACTAGTTCATTGTATTCATGGCACTGTGGCTCAACGCTCGTAAAACCGTTCTAAAGCTAAGGAGGTTACACACAGCGAGTATAACGTAGCAATCTTTTGTTGATACATAGTGATCAATGTACATGCCAATGGCTGCTAATGGGGAACGAGAGACAGGAGCATTCAGCTTTTACTTAACGCGCATGCCACTAACTTTTTATTGTTCAACAAAGCACAGGAGAACTCTCCCACCGCACAACCTTGCAGGTCAAAATGTAACGATAATTGCACACTACGACTACGACTACGAGGGACGAACGGGAACCGCTTTAAAGAGCTTCGCCCCAGAAAACGTTCCATGCCAAAATTGTAACTCGTGACGACCCATGGAGACAAGGTGCCCGGTGCCCACGCAATCCACCACACTTTACTAACCGTTCGCTGCAATGTTTTAGGTAATTCGTGTGGTCGTTGCGATACAGGATGCGAGCGTCGGTGCGCACGTCAGATTAATGAAAATGCGTGTGTTGTACGATTCAATCACCGTAGCGCAACTGACAACCCCCAGTTCCCTGTTTTAACTCTAGTTTACGACACATTTCCCTGGCCTGCGTTTTTACCCTATCTAGACGAATGTCGGTACAACTTTTGAAAACAGATTCAATAGCTGTGACCGCCTTTTCCAGGTACAAGCTATTAGGAAGAACGGCGAAACCACCCTCCTTATCTGACGGCACGACACAAAGTTCATTGTCTCTAAGAAACTTGGTCGTCTTCCGCACTGGAAGGCTGTTGCTGGTAGGCTTACCCCGTAGGAGCACGTCGACGCCTTCTGAGATGCACCTGTCTGAATCCTCAGGTGAAGCATGGCCAGCCACAGAGCGCACCATTGAAAGAAGCTCGGGTGCGGACCTCCCTCGGTCGACGGCGAACTTCGGACCTAGAGCGAGGGTGTTGTGGACGTAGTCTGGGAGAACAACGTCACTGCATGAGTGGACGACACCTGATTCCCGAGGCTCAGTTGGGCGCTGCGCACGAAGGCTGGTGAGCTCACGTGACCACAGGCGGTTTGCAGTGTACTCAATTCGGTCGCAGTACTCTCGCCATCTTCTTTTCTTCACTCCCGGTGTTAGATCTGTCAGTTGAAGCTGGACATGCAGGGCATCCCGGTACATGCGCTCTTGTCGGTGCCATTCAGACCGAAGAATTTTGCACACCCGTATGCCATGGCCGACAGAGGGGTGGTGACCTCCAAACAAGGCTTTAACGTCCAAAGGGAGTTGCTTGGTGCGAATGCAAAAGGAAAAGGTGCGCGCACGGCAGATGGAGACTGCGATAAGGGTTACGAGGACTGAATGATGAAGAGAAACACACGAAAAAGAGCCCGAATAACTAGAAATGTAACTTAGAAGTGTGGCAGCTTGGGCTAGTTGGTATGGTATTACGATAGTTATAGCGCGAGAACAAAACGACGACACAGAGACAAGAAGGACACGAAAGACACGAGCGCTAACTTCCAACTGAGTTTATTGCGCAGAGTACGAAAATATATAGAGGAGACAGTGACCATGGCACAAGAGCAGAACATGAGTAAGAAAACCAAAAACAAACAACACAAATACAAAGGCACTGAAAAACAGCAAAGAAAAGCCTAGAAGAAACCGAACCAGAAAGGTAAAGCTACCTGCCCGCACCGAATCCTTCGAGGAACCTGCGTTCTTTCTCGGACTAAGCCACGGAGGGCTCACTAATCCAAGGCACCTGTTCGCGTTACCTGCCCGCACCGAATCCTTCGAGGAACCTGCGCTCCTTCTCGGACAAGGCCACGGAGGGCTCGCATGTCGTCAAAATTTTTAGATACGTGGATGATTTCTTGGTTATTCTAAATTGTAAGGCTTCTATGTTTCACTCGTTGGCCACTCAAACTATAGGCGTGTTCGAAAATTGTTTGCAGCCTCTTGTGGTGACACATGAAATGCCCGATAATGACAAATTACGCTTTTTGGATTTAAATCTCGTTTTTAACCCACAGCACATCTGTTGGTGGTATGAACCACGTGCGCAGAAACCTCTACTCCCCTTTTCTTCTGCTCACAGTAAGATAGTTAAGCGAGGCATAGCACGAACCTGCCTTGAGAATGCTTTAAATAGGTCTTGCGCCCACAATATCTTTGCGAGCTTCAAAGCGCAAGTTTCCCGCCTTAAGGCTTCAGGCTTCCCCGAAGCGTTTATCGCGTCTGTTGCGGAGACAATCCTGCGGACTATGAAGGCGGAGCAGAGGACGCGACAGAATCTGATCAACACGGATACAGAACGTGAAAGGATAGCCGTGATTCCTTACATACACCAGATTTCACATAGGCTCAAAAAAATCGGAAAACGTGTTGGAGTTCGTGTCCTGTTCTCAGCACCGTTCAAATAATCAGCCTCACCAAATCTACCAACCCCGTGAAAACAAAATCATCAACAGATTGCAGGGTTCAACATCGAAACAGGTATGCCGCCTGCTCCCGGGAAGTCGTCTATAGAACCCCCCTTTCATGCGGTGCTTGTTATGTCGGAACGACCGGAAGGTGTCTGAACGATCGGCTGAGAGAGCACGCCCCAGTTCCCACACGTCAAGCACTTGTGTGCAGTTAACTGGTAAAGTACTCTGAGCGCAAAAAAACCAAATCGGTCGTGGCGATAGCATAGAAGGACACACGATACTATACGCTTTGTGTCCGATATCCGCAAAGTCCAAAGTGCTTGGCGTGGCATCGTCGGCGTGTTGCAATAAAACGAACACCGGCGCGCGCGCGCGCCAGTTTACGTCGAAGAGGGTCGCGCATGGCAGTGGCATCCGCGGTTTTTCATCGCATAGATCTGCAGAATTTTCACCTGGGAAAGCACCGCATCGGACGTCTGACAGGTGACAAATTCGATAAATGTTTAGCAGTAAAATAAGCTACCTTGCGCAACTTCAATCAGCAATAATGCATATCAACTAGGAGTGCATGATTTAATGACAAAAATATAATACTAATGCGCCCAGCATAATACTCTCTCGAACTTGAAAAATTCACACGTGAGTGGGACCAGAACAACGCAAAAGCAGCAGACGCAAAAATTAGCTGATACTGGTCCGTGTTATGCAAACGAAGTTGACTCTTTAACCGACGCCGGCAATAGCGTTTGAACGACAGGCCAATAATATTAGCCTTACTGCATGGCTCCGCCCATATTGGCTGCTGGTTGTACAACTCGGTCCAACGTGGCCGTTCTAATACCCTGGTACGGCTAATATTGGTGAAAGTTCTGAATGCTGGTCCTACATCACCGTTCCATTCGGCTGGCACAGCTATAACTGGCGGTACGTTGCCAATGCTGGTTCAACATCGCCGTTCTATTCGGCTGGCACAGCCATTATTGGCGGTACGTTGTCTAGCCTGGGCCATTCATGGGCCATAAACTGCCGTTCTATCCCCAACATTGGGCCAACGTTCTGTGCTGCCTGGGAAGTGCGCAGCGCTGGCACAAAAACGACAGTGCCAAAAACCAGGGCTCAGCAACGTGCAGCACCCGCGGCCCAGCCTAATGCGCACTCCCACGCACAACATCCCACCCCCCACCTTCTTCCTTTGGCACATTTCATATAAAACCGAACATTTCGGTTTTCACCTGAAAAAGGCTTTCACCTATAAGCTCTGTCTTAAAGTGCAGCTTTGTGAGATTTGTGCTAAATATACCCGTCAGTTCTATATACTCTTCAAATTTTAAAAATTTTTCTCACTTGACCAATTCTTCTCTTTATCTCAAATCAAATAAATTATATTTCAACATTTGTAAACTATTGAGGACCACGAATTTCTTCAAGCCAGCAAGGCTTGATGAGGTTTTATGGCCATAATTTTTCAGGCAGGAAAAAACAACAAATCAGAGCAGCAATTCAACACTAAAACAGAACCCGAAGGACACAATCAAAGACAGGAATTATTTGACAGTGAACAGTGGAGACGGAAAGAAACGCGATCAAATAGGTGTCTACTTTCTTTCGTGTTTCCTATTTCTATTCAAGCGGTTGTAGCCTAGACGGTAATGAAAAGCAAATATAATCATTTATGGTTCATTAAAGAGCCGTAAGAGCAATATGTTTTAACTCCAAGATCAAAGTGTGATGAAAGCAGCACGCTGCACTGTCCATGTCAATTTCTATCCCACCAGTGCATTGCTCGTCGCAATGTGTCTTTCGTAAAAATTGTAGATCAATGTGAGACTCAATGTGAGCTGAAAGAACAGAGGAAGAAGATGAATTGTCTAATTCGTTACTGTTTACACAAGCCAAATATGTAATGATTACAAGAAGATAAATTAGAGGGCTTGTTTTTCTGTTACAGCGAAAGTTGTTAAGGCGCTGCGCGAGACTCGGGACTCGCGCAGCGCCGTAGTTGCCGCCACCACCACCGCCGGTGCCCATAACCACAGCGCGTAAAATTGAAAAAAAAAACAACCTTGTACCCATGACACAGTGGGGCTCGAAGCCGGGTCCGCTAGAAGCCAGCCCAGTATTTCAACACTAAGCCACGCCGGTTTTGGGGGCTCGTTGGCACACTTGCCTTAAGCAAGCTTGGGGTTAGGAAAGCAATCGCGTTAACACGACTTATAAAGTGCTTTATTTTTATCATTTATTATTTGATTTGCATACACAGATGCACAAAGACACAGAGGAAAGAGAGAGGGAGAGAGAGCAAGCTGGCAACTGCCACCTGGAAGGGGCACAACGTCTGCTCACTCTTTCGGTAGCAGGGAAGAAAGAGAAGAAACAAAGATTAGAGGGAAGAAAGAGGAAAGAAGATGAGGAATGAAAAAAAGACGAACACTTTGACGAGTATGAGCAAAAAACAAATAAAAATAATAAACAAACCGTCTCTAAACGGGTGGCCAGGTCCGTTTGGTTTATAAATGTAAGGAGAGCTCGGTGAACCTGGTCGCGTCGGGAAACACAACCACTCGGAAAGAAATAGTCGTCTTGGGTCATACACTTTAATCTTAGGAATTTATATTCCTTAATCAGCAAACGCCGCTGCATCGCAATTATGGGGTAGTTCAATACGACATACTCAAGTGTTTCGCAGGAGCCACCAGCTGCGGACAACGGACTGTCCACATGCCCTTGACGGTGTAATCGTTCACGCACCAGCACAGAGTCCCCTCTCAGTTTGTACAACAGAGCTCCGGAACGACGAAGCAAGCCACGGCCACGAACCCGGGCAGGGAACGATCCATTCGCCACACGCTGGTGTGGGTGCTGCTTGAGAAGGTGTCGGCGTATAAGCAGACGACCGTTGACCATCGTACGTAGAATTCCCGGACAGTCGCAGCCATCATGGTTGCACGACAATTCAAAGCAATCCACTTCTTAATTGACCGCAATACCCACGTGCGAAAGTGCCCACTGTGCAGCTAGGCATACCCCACGTGACAGAATATTGTTATTGAATTTCATGATGCTGCTCAAAATAGGGCTGTTGGTCTCTTTGCTTGTGAGTCTGCTAAGGGCACCACGAGAGTCAGTGAGTATGACAACTTTCGATGCTGGAAACACTCCTCGTACATACCTAAGGGCGACATCAATCGCTGCTAGCATGGCCGTCACCGACGATGAGAGGTGCAGAGGTGCGATGAGAGGTGCATTAAATCAGTTGAAGGGCAGAAGAAACCTGTAGAAGCACGCAGGCCATCGCTGCCTACAGAACAGTCCGTAAATACTTTTGCATAGTTTTCGAAGTTTTCAAGTAGGTGTGAATAGGCTAATTTGTATAGTTGCGAAACAGAATGGTCACACTTTGTGCGCATTCCTGAAGTGGACAGATGGGTAGGAAGGGCACATGGCCTGTGCTCTGTCGATGTTGGCAACTCAATAGTTTCGCCGAAATTGCCAGTACTGTCATCAAACAGAGCCGGCATTTGACACATCCGAGAAAGTGGGTGCTCTAACAGCCCCTTAGAAGTGCGTGCCTATGTGAGGCTTGGTTCAGACGCTCACTATGATTTAGTTCTCTCTAGTCAGCTTGCAGCCTTAGCGGCAACTGATGTGCTTCAATCAGTAGTGGGATGAATCGTACTTCACAAGGTAAGCCAAATAGTACTCGTAGAGGAACACGATGATCCCTTCCACCTGAGGCATTAAAGCAGGTGGTACGTTCAAGACTGGCAAGGCATACATCACGCAAGAGAGTACAGCTGATTGGTAAACCTCTAGTGCAGCCTTCTGATTAATGCCATCACCCCTAGCAGTCAAGGCGGCTACATACTTCAGCAGGGACAGAGATTTTCAAATCACAGTGCTATAAAGCGGCGAAAGAACAATCAGACATCGCATAATGCCAGTAGCGTAACGAATTGCTCGTCTAATGCTCAACCTAAATCAAAAAAGCTTGTTTTTTTTCAGTGATTTATTCCGGTGCTTACCCACTTCAGGCATAATTCCTCATTGACGTCAGCAACTGCGTGAACAATTGCACAAAATTTTTTGCAGTAGTTAGGCGGACACTACGCTTCATAGAATATTGACAAAAAAGCGTATTGAATGCCGGCTTACATACCCTAAAATTTTTATTATTGATACCGTAGTGGGCATCACGAAGTGTGCTTGCAGCAGTTGGCCAATGATTGTTTAGAAAAGGTTCTGAAAGGCCACTCTTCTAGCTTTCGCGGTGACTGTGCTGCGCCTTCCGCACAGGCGTTGCGTTGCAACTCAACCTAAATGTAAACTACAAGATAAGTAAGCCAGTAGACGTATGGGAAATGTTAACTGAACTGTTCTGAAGTTATCAAAGTCATTCTGATATATATGTCTATAACAGCAAAGTAGACAAAAAGACAATTTTTTCCGTCAAGCACCAAGCCTGCAACGTTAAAATGATCACCCAATGCTCTACCGCAGCTCAAAAGGTATAGCATTGGGCGCATTATCAAGAAGTGGCAGGTACATTCCATGGTTGGGGCAAGTTAACGTTTGGTCTAGTTTGCTATAATCACATCTATATTGTTTCACAGCACCTATATACATTTACAACAGCACAATTGTGGTCCCCTCTACCTTCCTTAGCTTCATGTATTATTGGTTATTTATCCTTCATATGTGGAACAGAAAATTTTTAAAGAAGAATGCAGAAGCACTGTAATAATATCATGAAGGGCAATGCAAGCTTAATTACATGACAGATCATCACTTAACCAGGAACTACATCATCAACTGTGATTCTGCAGGCATAATGGAGACATAGGTGCACGTCTTGAAAAAGCAATTTTAAAGTCTGTACACATTCAAACGCCTAAAAATGCAATTAGCCAGACGAGGGCTTATCCCCCAAGATTTACATGTGAACTCTGCCCCACCCAGCACAATCGTATTCATGCCCTTTCGTACCCTCTTCATTGTTAACAAGGGACCCGTAGTGGCTCCGAAATGTCAATATATGTTTATTTATCTTGATACAAAGTGAGTGCCTGCTTTATTGCTCCATTGGTTTTTATTACACCTGTGCCTAATACGTAACAAGTGACTCCACACGATCACTTTGCAGCCTCATCATGGGTTGATCTCGCTCTAAAAACTGCAAATTCTGTATAAATGTACTGGCACCAGTATACCACACCTTCTCAGAAGTGAGACAGCTCATGTCATGGCTTCAGCAATAATACATAACATACCACTACATAACGAACCACTAATGTGTTCCTCAGGGCTCTATAGGGAACTGCACAATTAGGTATTAGGAGATATAATATTGCTACAGACAGGGAAGAACGCAGTATACACCACTATGCATCTGATAATTGTTATTGAAGTAGGGGAGACCTAGTACCTCCTTTAAAGTAATAATGCTTAAATCTTTTGGCTTTTTATTTACGTCGCCCAGGCCATTATTTAGACACTTGTGAAGAATGTAAGAAACAAGTAAAGCAACCATGCGTAACTGAAGCTTTGCCTTCAAATAACCTGAAAGAGCCACATCTAATTTTTGATGACCAGTGGAAGCCTGTGGCACTCAGAGCAGTCAGGTGATGTGACCGAGGTGCGGGTCTCCAGGCGGACACCCAGGTACCGGGGAAGGGGACAGGCATGAAAGGGATTCTTGCTAACAAAAGTATAGAAATCATACACATTTACATGAGACAAGCACATTAGGCGTCGGGACACGCCTTTACCCGAGACACAACCGGCTCTAACGAAGGCCAGAGCGCTCTCTCACTGGTGTCCTTTTATGTCCACCGTCCGTGCAAGCACATCTTCTCCGACGCGAGCTGTGTGTCCCACCAATGTTGATGAGCGTTCCGTGTGGCGCACGCGGACGCCGCTTGTGTTCCTGCCGGATGCGTACCGCTTTTGCACGGTACGTCAATGAGCATCCATCGGACGCCATGTCCTTGCTCTGCCGGTCATACCAGCCCATCCGCAGCCCGAAGAGGTCACGTGAGGGCTGCAGTGGCGCTGTTTTCTGAACTGGCTGTTGTGCGTCTTCACGGGCGTCCTACTGATTGTCAACCACAACCCACACACTAACACCACATCACACACACAGCTTCGCATCACACAGCAAAAATTAACTTGAATATTGCATGGAACCGTTCGTCGCTGCAGAGACCCAGCCACCACTGCCTGATCACACACCGGTAGAATGCACCACGAAACACAGAAGAAAGACCCCATTCCTCAGTGGCTGGCTTTCGTAAACCAGTAGGCACAACTGGGCTTCTCTTCTGCCTGGCTTCAGAGGGGGAGGGCGCACACAAGCAGGACACCGACACTGAGAGCGCTAAGCCCTCCAGAGGTCTACCAGGTGTAATCTAATGTCATTTTCGGCTGAGGTGCACTGGCACCGTGACGATACCAGTGCACCTCAGCCGAAGAAATCGAATTTCAGCCGGAAAATCGCATTTTATCTCACCTCTACCTTCCAGCCTGTCGCCACTATCACAAAGCCTGGTCATAAATGGTAGATGGTCAGTCACAACGCCAGCAACGTCATCTACTTCGCTGGCTATAAAAGCGTGTCCCCATCGGCAGTGCTTCATGGGCTTCGTGGATGCCTCGTTTCATCATAAACAAACGCACTACACTTCGCTATGCAGGTTAGTGTTCCGCAATCACTCTTCACAAAGAGCAGTATTTACTTCTTGCTGTAGCTGCTGAGCCCACGTTGCTGTTGTAAGACTGTTGTTGAATGTGTCAGTGCCGTGAGATTGTTATTGCTAAACTTGTATCTGGAGTCATCGAGTCTAACGTGGGTCCAAATACTACTACACTCGTTGAACTGCAAAAGTTTTCCGCTGGCCAGTCGACTCTTTTAGAGGAAGTGCAGGGACAAAAAAGTCAACTACTATCAATAGAACACGCCCTTTCCAAGGTAACAAAGCGAATAACTGATATAAAAAAACAATACCAAGCTCTGCTGCCCCTAAAAAACGGAACACGAACTAATTAGGAACAGCACCGTTCATGCAGTACGCAAAACACATGACCTTAAGGCACGTTTTGAAGACGCAGAGAACAGATTGTTGAGTAACAATTTAATTTTTATGGCGTACCAGATATTGATCCTTCGAAATCGTTCGCTTAATCTGAGGAACTAATCATTCGTCTATGTCATCACTACTTAGGCGCACACTCTGAAGAAATTGATCGCATGCATCGCTTGGGCTGTCACTCAGTCATGAAATGCAGGTCGAAAATCGCGAAGTTCACTTTCCAGAAGACAAAACACGATATCCTTTCAAGCGAACGTAAGCTGAAAAGAACAACATACAACATTGAACAGAATTTCTCACGTAGTGCTCAAAGCACTAGATGGCAGTTGGTCGAGTTGGCAAAGCAGAAGTCCCGTCCATTTTTTTTGCGCTATAAAACACAACACATTGGACAGAAACACTACTTGCTCAATGAAGCCTCAAATACAGCGCAATAAATTAAATATCCACCATTTCAACCTCAAAATAAGGCCACCAATTGTTACCCTTAATCAAAAGCTAATCTTTCTTTCTCAGTAATTTTTATGAATGCTTGGAGTTGCATGATTAAACGCTATCACCTGTCATATTTCGTCAAGTCATCAGATAGCAGTATTCTCATACTAACGGAAACGTGACTAACAAATAACGTCACCAACGCAAAAGTGCTCGACGATCTACCGGATTTCATTGCTTATCGCAAAGATCGCACAAGCTCTCGCGGGAGTGGTGTCCTCATTGCAATAAGCAATCAATTACCATGCTCAGTCATTAACATAGACTCAGATTTAGAAATTTCTTGGGTGTGGATTTAGGCACTGCCGCAGTTTGTATTATAAGGTGTTTGCTATCAGCCTTCACATTACAATCCTACCTTTTCTAGCGCACTTCATAGCATTTTAAACCAGCTTACATCAAAGTATCCCAAAGCTGAAATTGTTCTTTTCGGTGACTTCAAGTTTTTAGGTATCAACTAGAAAGGCGGCTGTTCTACCGCTAACTCAGCAGAAACTAGTGATTTTCTTACTATTGTTCTTGATTACAACCTAACGCAGTTAGTAACGGAGCCACGCGTGTCACATGCGATTCCCCTAATATTTTGGATCTAATATTAGCAACTAGTCCTGATAGCCTTTCTCAAATTCACTCTCTCCGTGAGATTAGTGACCACAAAGTTATACACGCAGACTTTAGTTTCAGCCCTGTTACTCGTCACATACACAAAAAAGTTATAACCTTATACATTAAGGGTATCTAAGATGCTATAAATAACAAACTTACAATACTTCTTCTGACATTTTAGTCTAAAATAGCCATTCCTCTAATAAAGAAAGCTTGCTAATTTCCAAGCAAACGCTGACTGACTTAATAGGCAACTTGTTTCCTAAAACCACTATCCGTGTTAAAAGTCCTAAACCATGGTTCAATAATCATTTGCAGGTACTGGAGAACAAAACAAAGCGCACATTTTGAACTGCCAAGCTAAAAAGAGGCTACCACCGCTGGGATAAATACTACGAGGTCTAAAAACCTATCTGACGGCTATCAGTCACGATAAGCTGAAATTTTTTAGCAACAATTTCCCAATATGTTAACTTACGATCCCGCAACTTCTGGAAGGTAATTAACCCTAAAGCAGCTATCGGCACATCTTTTACTAACGAATCTGAGGAGGTTCTTTCAGATGCTAAGTGTGCTGATGCTTTCAGTAAAGCCTTCTCATCTGTATTTATTAACGAATCAAACGCACCCTTACCAGTTTTTTCATCTCATATCTCTCTTGCCATACCTGAAATCAGTTTTACTGCTGACGGTGTCTCGTCCCTCATTGATAAGTTTAAGCTATCATCAGCATCTGGACTAGATAGACATTTACGCAGCATCTGGTTATTTACGCAATTCTCCGAGCCATGTAAAGCTACTTGCTTATACATCATTAGTTAGGTCTAAGTTAGAATATGCGTCTCCCATCTGGAACCCGCCTGAATCTCGTCTTAGAAATTTCCATCGCCGACACATTGCAACCCTCTCATTTATTTACAAGTTCTTCACTCACCACTTAATTGCTCTCCTTACATTATTTCTGTAGCTCACAATGCACCGGCCATGCGCTTCAAATTTTTTGCCCACGTGCCTGTACTAACACAATTTCTGCTTCTTTTTTCCAACAGCAGCAAAAGACTGTAAGAGCTTTTCTCACGATATCACCACAATCACCTCCCTAACAAGCTTCATGCATAATACAGCAAATGTAGGTTCACAATGATCATTGTGGGAACACTATCGATTGAATGTACGCACCCCTTATGTAATAGCCTCTCGGGGGTCTTTAAAGAAATAAAAATGCAATGTAATTCAATGAAAGGAGGTTATGGCAAGTACCGCCCAAGTTTCAAGCCTTGCTACAAGCCAGCCTAATATGTGAAACAGAAAACTCGAATCCGCTACAGGAGCGCTGTATGCGAGAAACGTCATTTAGCACAAGCCAATTTCTAGCGTCCTGTTTGTACTAGTATTGAAAGAGCAAACAACAGAAAATCAAACATTGAGAGACGTTTTATTGCTCTTTGTTGGCGGGGTAACCGCTATGCAATTTCCTTAACCATGTGTGATGATGCGTCAAATATATAGCGCTTCGACCCGACGTGCAGCGTTTTTAACTGATGATGCGTCAAATATATAGCGCTTCGACCCGACGTGCAGCGTTTTGAACCACTTGCGAGACACTACGTGTCTAGTGGGTGCGCATCTGTTCTCCAGGCGGTAGTGCTGCATCGATTCTGTACAAACTCGACGAGGGTTACAGTAATCTTCGCATCGCCTTCGTTGTCCAGTGGAATCCTGGCAGCGAAAGTAGCCTTGTGTGAGTGCGGTCGGCCGATGTAAGCTCACGCACATTTCCCATGCCGACCAGCCGTGTTCTGCGGCAACGCCTGCTGTAAATTACGCCTGCTACGATGGACCACCACCGCGTCGTGTGCCAGCGCGAGCGGGCTGATAGGATCGCACCACGCTCAACCATCGACCTCCACGGTGCCGCCATGGCGTGCACTCGTGTCGTGGGCGGCGCAGCTGAACATGCGGCACCACACGAATGGTGCCCAGGTGAATGTACAAGGCACGAGCCCACAGAAAACTCCATCGTTGCCGCCAGCCGGAGATACCATAAGACAAGGCTCTTGTAGTGAAGGATTAATGTGGCTGGCCCACTCCGGGTAGCGGCTGCATACATACTGCCTTTTTAGACGTTCTACAAATGCATACAAGCACAGGGTCACAGTGTTGCCAACCTAAACACTGAACTCCAAACTACAGGATACGACATTTTTCCTCCCTCACTCACTTTAGGTTTTGTGGACGTGTTAGTACGTAAGTATATATTAGTACAGGTTGAGCGCGCTCGCATACACACCAATATCTACACATCAATATATACGCACCAGAAGCGGCGATGGCGTAGTGGTCAGAAAATCAGCCTCGCATGCGAGAGGTCTGTGGTTTGAATTCCGATGCCGCGCAGTTCCCAACCGGATTTTGAAAAAGTCTGCGTGGTGATATAACCGCTCTAAGAGACCTGGGCTGCAGGCCCACTGGTGACCACCGCTGGTAACGCATTCCCCACCAGAGTAGGATTGACCAGCCTGGTGCAGTATCTGGCCACGACCTCCCACATGTATTCGTCAACTAACTAACGGCCCTCTGTCTCCAGCTGCTTCGAAGCAACGGACCATGGCGGTGGTCAGATCTGCTACGCAGCGAAGGGTGCTAAGAATCTCTCGATCCGGACAGGCCGCCATTGGAACCTGGATTTGTCAACGTTTAACGCTAAAACCTTATTTAGTTAGGAACCTAGCTCTACTATTCGATGACCTAGAGGGTTCCAAAAATGTGATGCAATAGGGCTCAGTGAAGTTATGTGGACTAATGAGATCTACACAAGTGCTACAGAACAGGCATGCGTCCTTTGCTATTGGGGCTCGGCTGACAGAAGAAAACTGGGAGTGGGGCTCCTTATCCACAGAGACATAGTTGGCAACATAGAAGAATATTATAGCTAATGAAAGGGTGGTAGGTATCATATTTAAACTTTATAAAAGATACAAGATGAAGGTGGTACATGCTTATGCGCCTACGTCCAGCGATGACGCGTCACTTAAAAGCTTCTATGAAGACGTGGAATCGCAGTTAGTAAGATAAAAACACAGTATACTATACTGATCGGTGACTTCAACGCAAAAGTAGGAAAGAAACGGGCTGAAGACCAGGCAGTAGGAACCTACTGGTAGAATTCGTAGAATGCAATAGCTTACGGAATTTGAATACGTTCTACCAAAAGCGAGGTAACCGTAACTGGACATGAAGGAGCCCTAATGGCGAAAATAGGAACAAACATTTTATACTGCTTTTTACACCGGGGCATTAAGCAGGATGTGAATGTGCTTGGCAAGGTACGATGCAGGGACCATAGAACTGTACGGTCTCGAATTCCTCTTGACTTCAAGAAGGAACAATGGAAATTTCTACGCAAGAAGCCAATCAATGAGCTAGCACTGACAGGGAAAGTACAGAAACTCAGAGTCTCACTCCAGAACAGCTACTCGGCTCTTATCGAGGGAAGCAGCTTTAGCGTTCACGATATGAATAGTAATCTGACGAGTATCAATAATGAGTGTGCAGTGGAAATCGTAGGTACAGTAGTTAGACAGGACACTAGCAAGAAGTCCCAGGAAACGAATATTCTCATTATAAAGCGCCAAAGCATGAAAGCTTAGAAACTGACGAAATATAGTTGATAGAGCTTTTGAAGTTGATTATTAAGCGTCAGGTATTCGATGTAAGAAGGTATAACAGGGTAGAGAATTGAACATGCTCTGAAGAAGAGAAGAAGCGTCAAAGCAGTAAAGAGAAAACTTGTGTTAGGCAAAAACCAGATGTATGCACCAAAGAACAAGAAAGCCAAAGTTACTACCAATATAGTAAATATATTTGTAGGACAGTAAAATACAGGATAGTAAAATTAGCGAAAGAGTTTTACAGAGATCTGTACAGTAGCCAGAATATAAGAACCTGAATATACCAACTAGCAGCTACCCAGATAACACCCCACCAGCAACGATAAAAGAAGACATAAAAGTCTTGGTGAGCATGCAACGAAGCAAAACTGCTAGTGAGGATCAGGTAACATCAGACCTGCTGAAAAATGGAGAACAGATTGTGTTGGAAAAACTAACGAACCGGTTTACGAAGTGTCTCATGACGGGAAGAGTACCAGAATCTTGTAGGAATGCCAACATCATCCTAATACATAAGAAAGAGGATGTCAAGGACTTGAAGAATCACAGGCTGATCAGCTTGCTCTCCATAGTATACAAGCTATTTACAAAGGTAATTGCTAACAGAAATCAGACATCATTAGAACTCAATCAAAAGCCCAAACTGGATTTCGAACAGGCTACTCAACAATTGACCACACTCATACTATCAATCAGGTAATAGAGAGATGCTCAGAATATAGCCAACCCCTATATTCTGCCTTCATAGATTACCAGAATATGTTCTAATCAGTAGAAGTTGCAGCAGGCGTGCAGACACTGTGGAATCAGGACGTTGACGAAGCATATATAAATACCCTGAAGCATATATAAATGCCCTACAGGGGATCAACTGCTACCATAGTGCTTCATAAAGAAAGCAACAGAATACCAATCAAGAAAGGTGTAAGGCAGGGGGACACAATTTCCCCAATGCTATTTACCGCGTGCTTACAGGAGGTTTTCAGAAGCCTAGATTGGGAGCAGTTAGGGATAAGAGTCAATGGAGAATACCTTAGTAACCTGCGCTTCGCCGATGACATTGCATTGCTGAGTAACTCGGGGGACGAATTGCAACTCATGAATACGAAGTTAGACAAGGAGAGCAGAAAGGTGGGTCTTAAAATGAATCTGCAGAAAACGAAAGTAATGTACAACAACCTCGGCAAGGAGCAGCGCTTCGAGATAGGTAATAGCGCACTTGAACTTGTGAAAGACTATGTCTACTTAGGGCAGGTAGTAACCGCAGAGCCGAACCACGAGATTGAAGTAACTAGAAGAATAAGAATGGGGTGTAGCACATTCGGCAAGCACTCTCAAATTATGACAGGTAGATTGCCATTATTCCTTAAGAGGAAGGTATATAACAGCTGTATCTTGCCGGTACTTAGCTACGGAGCAGAAACCTGGAGACTCACAAAGAGGGTTCAGCTTAAATTGAGGATGACGCAGCGAGCGATGGAAAGAAAAATGGTAGGTGTAACCTTAAGAGACAAGAAGAGAGCAGAGTGGATTAGGGGACAAACGGGGGTTAAGGATATCATAGTTGAAATAACGAAGAGGAAATGGATGTGGGCCGGGCATGTAGCGCGTAGACAGGATAACCGCTGGTCATTAAGGGTAACTAACTGGATTCCCAGAGAAGGCAAGCGGGTTAGGGGGAGACAGAAGGTTAGGTGGGCAGATAAGAATAAAACGTTTGCGAATATAAATCGGCATCAACAAGCAGAGGACCGTGTTGACGGGCGGAGCATGGGAGAGGCGTCTGTCCTGCAGTGGACGTAGTCCAAATGGTGATGATGGTGATGACGATGATGATGACGATTATGATGATATACACACAAAATACACTAAATATACAAACACCCAAATGTTTATACACATGCACAATTATTTATTACATTATGTATACAGAAGCACCAACTCCGAACTATTCATCAATTTGCACTTCATAACCATACCGGTCCGGTGGCTGTCTCTCGCGGTGTGGCTGAATGCGAGGACCGGGTGGGCATGATACCACTGGTTCTTCAACAGGGTTAATGGCCGGACTGGAGACAGTTTCTGAAGCATAAAACTGTCCAGCAGCTCATGTCGTTGGCGACTCGAAATCATGATGGAACGACGATTCACGCCCTGCAGACTGTAGCTGACGGCCATTGTCGCCAGATCACCAAGCTGGCACTTTTCACAGCTTTGCCGAGTTCCATGTTTTTCCGTCGTCGAGAATGAAGGATGCTGGACTGCACTGCTCGATGACTTTCCTCGGTTTGGAGAAGAAGATGTCGCCCTTGAATGAAGCCGATGGTATCTTCACCCACTTCTGTCTTCAACTACCACTGTGGTCAGTTTCACCGGTCAGCTCCTGTAGGTGTAGGCTTTGCGAGTATTCTTGCCTGCACTTGACAGGTTGCCGAAGCCTGGTCAGTTCATGATAGCGTGCCTTTGCGAAATACTCGGGCCATAAGCCGAAAATGTCAAGCTTCGTTCTTGGCAGCCTTCTTTGTATTAGTACCGCAGGTGCCACTCCTGTTGTAGCGTGCGGCGTACACCTGTATACGGTGATATAATCCCGTACGGCCGTTCGCAGCGGACTTTGTTCCAGACGGGCCAATTGGAAGTAAGTTTCGAACGTGCAGTTGAACCGCTCGATCTGTCTGTTTTCCTGCAGGTAATAAACAGATGAATGCGACAGATGGATTGCTCATTTTTGTAAGAAGCTTACAAATTTTTTTATTGCGAACTGGAACCCATCATCACAGGCTATTTCTTCGGCGTATCCTTCCCGTGAAAATACATTGAGCAGGAATTTGGTCACGGTGCTTGCAGAAATTTCCTTTGCAAAGTGTACTTCTGGTCATTTTTAGAAGTAGTTCACTAGTTTTAGGACAAATCTGCATTCTGGAGGCTCCCTCTTAAGGGGACTAATGATATCAATCGCAAGTTTCTGCCATGGTCTTTCTGGTAACTCAACAGTTTGGAGCAGAGCAGGCGACGTCTTTGCCAATATATCAGCTGCTTGACTGATGTTGCAATCGTGGGCATGGATATTCCTCGTGAATATCCATGCGGGGTCACCGAAATTCCTCCCTAAGTCTGGTCTTGGTGCGTGCAGTACCCTGGTGAATTTTTTGCCCTGTGGCCACAAGTTGGGCCCTGAGAGAGGAAGAAACTGCAAGCCTATCTGCATATATCAACAATTCGCTCACTTCTCACAATTCGTCATGCACTCTGAAGTATGGCTGAACTGGTGAAGTGTGAGTCACTCCCAGCTCCGTATGCATGCTAACGACTTAGAAGTCTGATGGTTTGGGCTAGCTGGTATGATATGACGGTAGATAGAGCGCGAGAACAGAACGACAACAATGGGACCTGCTCGATCCTTTGTCATCGTTCTGTCCTCGCACTACATCTACCGTCCTACTAACAACGTCGCATTTGTAAGTGCGCGTACGTCATGCCTGTTCTTAAAGTGTGTTTAGTCCGGTCACGTCCGCGCGAGTGTCAGTGCTTCCACGTATGCCTGAAACGACGTATGAAAGCATATGGTTTTGTTCGGCTTCTAATGAATCGTAATAAGATCGGCAAGTGAAACTTTCCAGAGTGCTTTTTGTGGTCGTTGTACCCTCCCTGCACCAAAATAATTTCAGAGTGCGTGCCGCTTTCGGTTTCCAGCACTTCGCAAAATGCTCTTGGCTGCCTCCCAAACGTGACAACTAGTATATTTAGGATGAATGCCAGTTGGGCGGGTTGGTAAAGGTTCATGGGGAAACAAGCGCTAAAAATACACACACTCAGAGAGGACACAGACAAGCGCTTACTAGCAACTGAAAATTTTATTTCGAAGCGAACACTAATAAATACATCACACGCATGTACGTTATTCCCGACTTCCCCTGTCATCACCAACAACGTGATATAACAAATTATGCACTGCCATAATTGATTTCACACAACCGGAAACAAACACGTGACAAGAAATAGCAAAAGAAAACGTAAAACAGAAAAAAGAGAAAAAAACACTGGGTTATGTGACGTCCAAAAAAGCGAATTCCGCATCTGTTAGTAGAACTGACGCTTGACTGACGCAACTGTCCCCTCCTTTCCTTATTCTATTCGCTTCCATTATTTCTCTCGTCGTCCGCTTGTTGTGCCTGTCAATTATTCGTTTGTCGGAAAATTTCGATTGGCAGGGGCACTCCTTGCAGTGCATCGATAAGTGTGAGTAAGAGGCCCCTTTAGTGAACTCCCATGTTCACGAAGGCGCACATTTATGCACCAACCCGTCTGACCAACTAATTTTTTTCTACATGTGAAAGGAGTACCATATGCAACATCTTTTTTGCACTGAACGTACCTTCTGCCATGTTTTATGCTACATCTGTTTGATTCTCTTGTTCCTTTCTTGTTGACTAGCCTTTTCACTATTGGACAAATCTTTGATAATTTGTTTTCAGCTGAAAAAACAACCCGCACGCCATACCTTAATGCAACTTTTTTAAACCGATGTTGATATATTGTGCAGATAAGGGCCAACCACTGTCCGCTCTTTTTCACCCTCAAGTTGTCTCCTCTCTTCACGTGTGTCAATTATTGCATTTTTCACTCCCCGACGATTCTTCTCACAGGCCAAAAGAATACAATCTTCTTGGTAACCAGCTCCCCTCAAACGCCCCTTACTCGCTACGCCAAGTGTGAGTAAGTTGGCCCTTACTCACACTTAGCGACGCACTAGAAGGAGTGCACCTACCAACCAAAATTTTCCGACACACAAATAATTGACAGGCACAAGTGGACAACGAGAGAAAGAATGGAAGCGTATAGAATAAGGAAAGGAGGGGACAGTTGTGTCAGTCAAGCGTCAGTTCTACTAACAGATGCGCAATTAGCTTTCTTGGACATCACATAACCCAGTGTTTTTCTCTGTGTTACGTTTTTTTTTGTTTTTGTTTCTTTGTTTTTTTTACGTTTACTTTTCCAAGTTCTTGACACGTGTTTGTTTCCGGTTGTGGGCGCGTGCATATTTTGTTATATCACGTTGTTCATGATGACAGGGGAAGTCGTAAATGATGTACATGCGTGTGATGTATTTATTAGTGTTCGCTTCGAAATAAAATTTTCAGTTGCTAGTAAGCGCTTGTCTGTGTCCTCTCTGAGTGCGTGTATCTTCAGCACATGTTTCATCATGAACTATTATATGGTCTGTGAATGCAATGCTTTATAGCCACTCGGTTGTAAACAAAACAAAACAATAAAACAGGCTCTATGTCACGCACTCGCACGCCATTGGTAGGTGTGCAACTACGGCACTGTACTTTGTCGATTATGCGAGGACCCTTAGTTGTGTTTATTTGGCTGTGGTACCACTACATAAAAATATTACTATCACATAAACAGGGTAATTCAACTGCGCTTGAAACAGAGTTACCGTGCGCTACCGTGTGCTTAGATTTAAGAGCGCTTTCAAAAAGCCGAGACGTTCAAAATTGATTCAGACGGAATGCCTTGTATATTATGTCGTATATTTCACTGAAATTGCGACCTTTATTACATTGTCTTCTGTTTGTGGGGGGTTGGTAACTGCCAACAAAAGGCAGTGGTTAATTTTTCAACGAGGCCTTTCTTGAAGCACTGCTGTGCACGTAATTCATCGATGAAATGTTTACGCTTAACCATTCTATAATTTTTTAGAATTTACTGGTGGAGAAACATGTGCGTACACGTGGCAAACGCAGTGTAGCGAAAAGCGTTCTCAACTACTAAGCTTTCGTGACCACACTTATCGACTGTCCAACATTTCATGGTCAACAGAATCAGAGAGAAAAAAAAAGATCACACGCATCAAAGGTGCGAATGATGGTACTGAACTAATGTCACGGATATTTATTTCTCTCTTTTTTGTAGTTGCAGATGACAACGATGTAAATCAGTACTTCAGTCACGCTGCAGCATGGCGTAGCAGGCGGAACACAAGCTACATACGTACAAACAAAACAGAAAATGCCTGATATAAAGGGAAGTGCGAAGAGAGTCACCCAGGGTGAGCATCCCTATCCAAGCCAGAATGCGCTTTACTCGCGGTTAATGGTAGTGTTGAATAAGCTTCGTGCACCGATTCAGTAAATAACAGAGTAAATATTAGTAGTGAACTGTAGTCAGCGCATTTTATCCGCCGACAATAGGCTCAGACCGAACGCAACAGAGCGTCGCTCTGTGTATTTGTACATGCACCGCCATCCGCCTATCCACACTTGTGCAGTGACAGCGCTGCCACCTATGGCCCGATCTCGCCGCGAATAAGTGCAATGCTTCTTCAAGATATCCTCAAGCGTTGTAAGTTTGCGAGCTGCATGCAATACGGGGAACTGGCCCATAAGACAAAAATTACAGACCAATTCGCAAGCGAAGTCAGAAAAATGCCGCGTCCTACGCTGACTGGTCATACTCCATCAAATGAATAGTTTTCTTCTTCATTGCTTTTACTAAATCAGTGCTGCTTTGCATTGTAACAGCATAAAAAGACTTCTCGCTGAGGTGCTAATGTAATCATAGTGGCACGGTGGTCACAGTACGAACGGTCACTCAATCACGCTGTGCGTTTGTGGTGTGTAAAATCCGAAGACTTTCTTTGTAGAAAATCGGATTCAAAGGACTAATACGCCTGGAGATGAAGAGCAGAGAATCTCGACGTTGCCGGTTATTGCTGCAGAGATCCAAGTACCACCTAAAGTGCCACATGCCATTCCTCATTTTCCTCTTTCTGAAGTGTGTCAATGACCACTGTTTTTAACACTCCAGGTCAACGAAATGCTAGGAGCGCATTTTTAGAAAATGCGAATGTTGACTAGGTGACGTAACAACTTTGCCGTCTGCTAGCTTTAGGCGTAATGCACGATCAATTCAATCGTTTACCGTAATGTTCTTAAAAACACGTACGAGTTTGCAACACAGCTCTGGCAAAGCATCCTCGCGTACCATTACTATATTGCCTTCCGCAATACTATAGTGTTGTCTACCACTGGCCTATCTTAAGCGCTTCTAAGGAGTACTAAATATTATTTATACAAGCAACTCTAGAAGTATTTTTGTAGCATTGGCTGTTGTATTAAACTTTTAAACAACACCGTGTGGAATCTGGGCGCCACGGCTGCAGTCTGCAAGTAGGCAAGTGCCGCCAATCGCTTTCCATGTAATAAATGGGCAGGTGTTAGGACTTCTGGTTCTTCTGGTGCAGGTCACAAGTACGTTAGTAGTCTACTATCAATGATAGCTTCATTTTCTGCTATAATTGTGTTTATGTGACCATTGTCTACAAGAGACATTCCTAGAGCTTTTCTGATGTTGTCTTTCACTGACCTCACCATACGCTGCCAAAATATGCCCCACTAAAGTGCACGGTCAGCAGAGAATTTTCACGCGATACTATGAGCAGACAGATGATCGCCGACCTCTTTTCCCCTAATAGTGTCATACACACCATGAAGTTCGCGAGAAGCACGTTTAGAGCACAAAGCATTATCAGAGTATGTCACTGAAGGGAATCTACGGCGTACAGTAAAACGCCGAAAGGCTTCCAAGAAACTCTCTGCTGTTGAGCGTGAAACAAGCTCTAGATGAACAGCCCGTACTACCGAAAAAGTAAAGAGCAAGATGTACGATTTCTGTGTTGGCTAACTTTTAAAGTACACTGTCCCAATAAAATCTACAGCAGTAATGTGAAGGGGTTTAGACACATTCACTCGGCTAGCAGGTAACGCTGCCGTAAGAGCTGTGGCAGGCTTCACTCTTAATCGCGCGCCACCAGGTACACCACTCAATCACTCTTTTCACGCACTGCTTCTCTTTCGTCACCTAGAAGTGCTCGAAATCTGCTATGGTTGTTGCGACTCCTGCGTGTAGAAGCCTCTGGTGTAAGCCGGCGCCGATAAGTTCAGTTGCAATGTGATCACCGGGAAGCAGAATCGGGTTTTCGATGCCTTCCTGGTACACAACATTGGGAAGCCTTGTTTGAATTTCCAGTAATCCATCCTCTTCCACAAGAAAGGGGTGCAAATTCCGATTTGTCGACGCCTTGGGTAGATCTCGCCCAGTCTGTAGGGCTGCTAATTCATGGCGAAATTGTAGCTTTTGAAAAGGAGACAGCCAATACTTTTTGGAGGCGACAAGCACTTCTGTCGTTAGGTGACTTTGCGGTGTTGGCTGGTCACGGTAGTCTGTGACGAGCCTCAATATCCAAGCCGTGACGCGTAGCACCCGCCACCAGGAACTATACTTTGGTAGGTCCAAAACAGCGTGCACCGATGTTGAGGACGAATAGAGCGTAACAGAGCACACTTCGGGCTGCTCTTTTAAATCATCTTAAAGAGCATTCGAATTAGTATTTGTGTGCTTAGGCTATTCTTCGCATATGGACAACCAAGCTGGTTCTCTCCTCCAAATCTTCTACTCAATTACATTTTTTTACCGATTTGCCCCGAGAAACTAGGTCCATTGGGTTTTCTGGCTCAGCATGACCATCAGTAAAGTACTGTCTGACTGCTGCATCATAGTGAAGCAGTACTTCTTTGCTTTGAGAGAACCTGTGATGTGGGCTGTGAAGTCGCCTAAATGTTACCGCACGATTATCGTGCAGGTCTGATGGCCTGTCCTTCCAAGCCAGACAGACGTCATCCTATTCGTCTCGCAGCTCAATGGTTTCGTTGAAAGCTTTAAGCACCTTCTTATCGAGGGAGGATGCTTCCTCCGCATCTGTGATCTCGATACTTTCCAGCTGCCAGAACTTTTGTAGTTCTGGGCCTATGCAGTTCTGCATCAGGGCGTCACCAATGCAACAACTTGCCCGTTGTACACAAACGTTTGCGTTTGTTTTCGTACTGTCGAACCCAGTGCTGTATGAATGGAAATGAGACTTTTGCAATCGTTAGGCTAAGTGACTTCGCTCCTAAGAAACTTTCACAGTTAGTCTGCGCCAATTATAAAGGTAATGCCTTCCTGGGTGATATGCAGAAAGCAAAGTGCAGCAGCTAATTGTTGACGACGATTTCGCGAATCTTTTATCAATTAATGGTCGGCGGGTACTTCAGCGACCACATCACAGATGCGCTCAATTTCTATAGCTTCCATGACATGCCAAACATAATCGTATATTGATTTTGTAAAGTTACTTCAACTAGTCTACGACGCACACTGCGACCTTGTTTGTTTCCAAACAAGTTGATGGTAATGAATGTCAATTTCTCCTAACAACTTCAGCTTCGATTTCCTGGAAACGTTTTTTTTTTTATTAAAGTACGCCGGCTACCATTAGTAATGATGCCTCCTCTTTAGCACCTGTTCTTTGCACCTTTCCTTCATACCTTGAATGTTTGCAGTAGTATAGTAACAAGGCTCCTATTGTTATCTCACACAGCCTACATGAAGGTACTGCTCGTAGCGTGTTGTGGTGGCGTCATTATTTGAACAGCTTTACTCGCCTGTCTACAAAACATCCAAGAAGCGTGTCTTCTATGACAATGTGACCAAGTAACCTTCCATCAACAGTCTCTTGCTCGATGTTTTTGTGTGTGGTACATCTAAAGCAGCAGCCAGTCGTCGACAGAAGACGCTCTTTCTCCGAGTCAGGAAGCGATGCGTCGCAGTCGAACGTTGGGTGTGATTTCTGGCAAAAAAGGCACGCCTCCTTCTTAACGGCACTGTTGAAGACTCCCGCTGATGCCATTGGCTGATTCTTTGGCTGCTGAAGGTCTGTATTTTACTGTTGTGCGGAATCCGTTGTTGGTGGGTGGTCTGCTCCCTGCACTCAACTTCGATGCGTTGGTACTTGAGCAACTGTCGAAGTTGTTCTTGCAAGCTCAACGGTTGTTCACCTTTGACGCTTCAAGTCATCGTCGTCGGTGAGATTGCACCACTATTTCCTGTAAAATCGCTTTCATTAGCACCTCGCAAAACATTGCAAAGTAGCAGGATTCCGAGACACCGAGGCCTTTCAGCCCTCTAATGATTATTTGGGCGAAGTCGTAAAGGGTTCTCAGGGTACTAACATTCGCCGACGTAGTGAAGAGACATAGATTGCGAATATTTTTGAAATGCATCTGCTCAATCATGCGCACGTCTCAGAACCACCCCTGAATATAGAGAAGGCGTCCTCATAACTATTGTTGGTTCTGAGTATGCCTGCAAGAGCCTTTGCCACGGGGCCGTCGAGATAAGACTGAATGTAGTGAAACCAATCAACGTTGTTACGGCGTGGATTCTCGTGTACGTCGTGTTCAAATATTTGCCAAAATTTTAGCAATTCATAGGGGACCCATCGAATCTCATTAGGTGTAGCTTAGGAAGCTTCGCTCCTGTGCCACCGGAAGTAACTGAGTGGGCTGCTTGACGTGGCAGAAAAGAGTCGGTTGACCACTCAACGTTGCACCTTGCTGGCCCTGATGTTCGGACAGCCAGCTCCTCGATGTGATGATTTAGAAGGCCAGTGCTCCCCGCAGTTTGATTCTCGTACTCCAGAACAGTGTCCGTGTCCGCCAGCACCTCGTCATCCATCATGTGGGCGTGCTGTGCTTTGTTCCAGGGCACTCATTTATATAAAGGTGTCGATGAGCTCATAGGCGCCTCTTTCCAGGCGCTGAAGAATGCTGCGAAGCCCCACCAAATCAAATTCATTGAAAGCTAGAAGCTCATCACTGGCATTGATGATCTTGGTGTGGTGTCACCGTCTAGCTGCTCTCGGGTATCGGCACCAATGTAAAATCCGAAGAATTCTTTCGTGGAAAACCGCGTTTAAAGGACTAATACACCAAGAAATTAAAAACAGAGAGTCTCGACATTACTGTTTATTGCAGCGCTAATTCAAAAACCACCTCACGTGCCACGAGCCTTTCCTCGTTCTTCTTCTTCTCTAGTGCGCTCAATGTCTACTGTTTTTAACACGGTGTTCAGTGGATATGTTGGCCAATATATAAACGAACATCGAGATCTTTTGCTTGTTCAAAAACAACACAGCACGCGTTCAGAGTTTGGTGTACATGATATGAAACACCGCGCTTTACATAGCAGTGACAGTTTGCACTTTTTCTTTGTTCACGAGTCCACCTTGACGAATACGCAGTTTCAGAAAGTCGCTGTTCTGCCACACGTGCGACCCTTTGATTTGGACACAGTCGAGAGTAAAATAAATGAACTGATACAATACTGATATTGCCATTGTGCTGCCAAGAGATTATCAAAATACGCATGACCAAAAAAGAGACCTTGAAAACTGAGGCACTTTCTCTGCGAAAGACGTGGGGGCTAAATGTAGGTCGGATAAATAAAGCGGTCCACAATACTTCGGTAGAATTACTTATAACCTTTTAGGGTGATATAACTAGGGCACTCATTTATATAGAGACCAATTTGCTTTGGTTGACCACCTTGTAAATGTCCGTACGCGATAAAATTTTAACACCAGGTGTCACAATAGGGGGTACTATAAATTAAAGACTATAATTAGCCCCGTTTTTTCTAATGTACTTCTTCAGAAAGAAGGTAAGCTATTTTTTCTCTATATTTCTCAAATCACGGTATTGATCACCGAGATACAACAGACCGTAATGAAAAAAAGTGATACTGCCACAATTGAATGAAGAGCTCCTTACATTGACATATATATGAAAAAATTTGGCAGTTGCTGCGCTTTTCTTTCTAAATTGCGCCAAAATAAATGCAGTAACGGAAAAAAATACTTCCAATCAGTGCAACCTCAAGATCTTGGCGGTGCACATGATTCTTGCTCACACGAGAAAAAAAAACACGCACTCTGAAATCTCTCGCGCTCGGCTCTCTGCCGCGGTCTCTCCATCCGCCGGAATCTACGCCCTTTCGCTGTAGCCAGGCGCGCGAGGCGATACTCGTTCGTTTTGCTGGGGAGCGCAGCGATTGGGACGGCCGGGGCATTAACTCTATGAACCGGAGAGAAACACGCTGCGCACTCGCCATCTCGCGCACCTCCATTAAAAGGCTGAACGACACGTCTCCACTCTCCCACGCGCGCACTTGTGAAGCCACCGGACGGTGCCTTCGATTTCCCGTAAGCTGACGCATTTCCGCAATCTCACGTGGGCGCTTGTGAAACCACCGGAAAGTGCCTTTGATTTTCCGGAAGCTGGCGTCTTCTGGGCGTTTTAGGCATGTAATTGAAATATTATCTGGTGGCAGTTGTTCAGATCATAATTTTTGTGTGTTTTTATATTATGACATTCGCGTGGTCATCCAACGCTACACGAGGATTGAGGGACGCCGTAGTGACGGTGTCCGAGTACGGCGGTTTGCTGTCGTCTACAACAATGGTGTGCAACAAACCCTGTGATTAGGCATCACTTGGAACGCTGACTTACGCGGCACGCAAAACAGACGCCTCAGCGACGCCGTCTGAATACGGTGCAGTGCTGTTACGTCTTATTGTAAGAGTTTACCGCAACCTTGACTCTCGCAAGCACTCGCACAAACTCTCACACATCCGCCCGAGTAACACACACGAGACGCAGTGCTAGTATGAGTACGTACAACGTTACAAGTAGTCATTAGTTAGGTGATAGAAAAAACATCGTCACGTCATTATTTACAAAACAACAAAAAAGGAATGAGTGCAACGGTATAGCTTGGAGCGCGAAGGTTTCTCTTTTGTGAGTTATCCGGAAAATAAAACAACGTTGATATAGCATTGTTTTCAAGATGAGTTTTGTGGACTCAGTAGTTTACACCTCACAAGAATTACAGGAAACAATAAATCAATTAGCTCAATGGATGAAAAATATATTCACCACGCGCCTTTCAACATTGCTTTATACATTAGCATTTTTAGTGCACAGCAGAATCGAATTCCAAATTAAATCAGGCTACGTTGATGTTGCCAAACTCAGCACCTGGGACTGTTATAAATACAAGCTCAATGCTAAAATAAAATACCAGAAATATCCCAAGTATCTGTTAAGCATCACAAACTGCTTCCATAAGAAGGCATAGAAAGTTGATCATACTGCTGCCTAAAAAACAGGGGGCGAGATATAGTATTGCCACCTGGTGAAAATATAGAACCAATAGCATTAACATCAAATGTAGTGAAACTTATTGAAAGGGTCCTTCATTGGCGTAATGTTGTTGTTAATGAGCAACAGCTGTTGAGCTCCAGCCAAATTGGCTTTAGATCTGGGCATTCAATATAGAATGCGCACGTAGACCTCAAAATTCAGATTCACAGTGCTCGGCTTAAAAAACAGTACGCTTCAAGCTTTAGTTATCTTAGACATCTGTAAAGCATACGATAGTGCCGGACATTCTGCGTTATGAAATCGTTTACGGTGCCATGGTTTCCTTTCTAATATCGTAGCATGGGTGACGGAATTTTTAAAAGAAACGAAGTTTTACTGCGCTAAAGCGGGCTTTTCTTCCTGCAAGCACAACCAGACGCAGTTTGTGCCCCAGGGATCAGTACTTTCACCAACATTATTCAACATCTGGGTGTGTACTACTCCTATTCGATCAGGAATTCAAACTTGTTTATGCGGACGACATTGCTTTTTTTGCTATGGCTGCTGACATACACTGCCTTTGCGCTACTTTACAGTCATACTTGAGGAAACTCGAGAAGTGGCTAGACGGACTACAAATAAGATGGACTACAGTTAAGGTTATGAGTAGAAAGGCAGTTTTGATGGTCTGTAAAGTGTTAATACGACCGGTATCAGAAATCAGATGTGGTCTTTTTTCCGGTGCGCCAGCATACAAGTTTCAGTCACTAGTCATATTATAGCGAGAAGCTTTAAGGCTGTGCTTAGGCCTTCTAGAATATGTGGCTAATCCAGTATTTTACCTGGAGGCGAGAACGCCACCCCTGTTAAGCCGATTACTCGACGCCCTGAATGTACAAATGAGTGATGTGCGACATTTGACCATGCAAACTGAATTCACGGACATTGTTTACCACGATAATTTTTCTAACTACGCGAAATTATCACCTCACATAATTCTAAATGATCTGTTACAAGAGCATTTAGATATTCTGTCAACAACTATGGTTATTGCAACAGATGCATCATGAACAGAGGAAAAAGCTGGCATAAGAATATTTTGACCTCAACTTGAGTGGTCTTTTATTTTACGACGCCCGAATTTGATCCCAGTTTTTATATCATAGCTCATGGACATAGTATTAGCTCTTCAAATGTTACCCAGTTTAGTACAGTTATAGCAATTACCACTGACTCATTATCGGTGTGTTCGTCTCTCTCTGCATCTGGTGAAACGCCCCTTCTAAAGCTTTTCAAGATATTTGTTCCCGCCCACCTTCAATGTCTCTACCTATTTGGGTACCAGGAGACAAGGGTTTGTTTTTAAACAAAGGCGCTGATTCTTTAGCAAAGGCGGCACTTTTGGTGCCAATAATTTCGGTTTTACCACTGACAACGTGCTTTACAATTGCACAATTCCGCACGCTAAATTTCAAAAATGCTTGTCGGACTCTGTCTTGAGAGCTTTTCCGGAATATAAACACTTAATATTTCCATGGAACAGTGATTTATCGCGGTTGAAAATAATAAAAGTGGCTATAACCAAACTTCGATGCCGGATTACCTTCCTCAAATTTTTCTAGCATAGAGAGAGTCATGCGCTGTCTCCTCTGTGTCCCTTCTGTAAGGAGGAGGAAACAATTAGTGTTTACTTTCTATACTGTCGCCAGTACACGTCATTAAGGAGAAGATTCATAGCACCAACTCGTTGAAACTGAAGTCTGAAAATATCAGAATCACTTGTTCTATCAATTGATGTAATGATGTAATGGTGTTTTGTGGCGCAAGGGCCAAGGCTGGCCAAAGAGTGCCATGTCAATTTATGTTGGGATGTCGATGAATCATGAGTAACAATATGTTAATGATATCATGGCATTAAAAAGGCCTGAAAGAGATATATACTACTAATGGAAGTTCGAATCGTTTACTGGGATAGGGAATGAGCTACAGTTTGAAGTGGTAAGATGTTGAAATAGATTGAAAGTAGTTTACGAAGGAATAAAAATTGCAATGGTGTTTCGTGAAAATGGCACTATTGCCTCAACAGGTCCCTTGCTTGACCCCAAGGGCTTGGAGACATGCGCCGGCGAAACCTACCGCAGCAGCAGCCTCTCCTGCGAGTCTGACCTACAGAACTGTTGGTGCAATAATACGCAATATTTGAGCTTCAGTTAACAAGCCTAAAGTCGAGCCTATGCTTAATAACGCGTCTGAACCAAGGAATAGCACTGGGTATAGTAGTATATTCAGTTTATACGCCAGGGGAAAGTACTTTCTTCTTAATTTGTAGTCTCCGGCATTCCAATAGTGTGTGAAGAACTGTTAGTGTCTCGCCACACTCACCACAGATAGGAGGATCATTGCCAAGGAGCAGGTGGGTGTGCGTATTGTTTGTATGGCCTATTCTTAGTCGGCAAAGCGTGACCTCAGTGCGTCGCACTACACTACAAGGAGGCCATTTCCCTATCTTGGTTTGATCAGGAGAAGTTTGTTCAAAGCCTTACTATTCCACAATCGCTGCCAGTAGTCCCTCACCTTTCTACGCACAAATGTTATAAAATCTAAGGAAGGAAAACCTATAGAAATGTTTCTCGATTACGTTCCTTTGGTAGTAGGGATTCTGTCTGCAAGCACATTGCCTTCAATGCCCCTATGACCAGGAACCCAGCATATTATAACATGTTGTTCTGCTGATACGCTTTGCACAGAGCTTAAAAGAGTTAGACAAGAATTAAATTTTTGTGTGTTTTTAGTCATTTCAAAGCTTTGACAACACTAAGCAAGTCGGTATAGATAACCGCCTTTTGTAGCTTTATACTATAAATATGCCTAAAAGAAGAGAGGAGTGCATATGCCTCATCTGTAAAAATACTCGTCTGCTGGTGCAACCTCTCGAATTCCGAGAACAATGAACCCACAGTGGCATAGGACACGCCAGCGTTGGATTTTGATGAGTCTTTAAAAAATTCAGAGCATGAATACTTACAACATAGTGCTGGGTAGCGCATTTGTATATGTATTTTTGGGGCGTGCTTAGTTACCTCCACAAAAAACATTTCACACTGTAATACCTGCCACTGCCATGGTGGCAAAAACCTTGCAAGGGGCAGTAAAACATGCTGAAGGGGGACATTCATTTCTTAACTTAGGTTTCTCACCCGTAATGAGAACGGCTCTCGCGCTGCAGGTCAGTGTGCATACAGCGTGGCTGACCTCGCAACATTTAGAGGGGTGCAAGTGGGATGCTGTGGATTCTATCGTATTTTAAAAAAGTACATAAAGCCAAAATATGGCATTTGCAAGTGAGGCGACCATTCGTCACATTCCACATAGAGGCTCTCTACTGGACTTGTCCTGAATGCTTCAACAGCCAGCCGGATACCAACATTATATACTGGATTGAGCATTTTCAAAGCACTTGGAGGTGCAGAAGGGTAAGTCACAGAGCCATAGTCTAAGGGTGTGCGTATGAGGCTTTTGTAAAGTTTTATAAGCCATTTTCTATCACTGCCCTATGCCGTATCGACAATATTTTGGGAATATTCAAGGTTTTAAGACATTTGTTCTTCAGATGCTTTATGTGGGATATAATAGTCAGCTTTGAGTCTAAGATCACACCTCAAAATGTTTGTTCTTTGTTAAAAGGAGTGAGAGTGGTCGATGTTCACATGTGTCAGAAACACACGCCGAAAGGCAATTAAAGCAGCCCTGGGACTTCCCCAAATGGCCTCTACCACACGTCTCCTGAAGATGGGTGTCCACAACACGTGGCAAGAGCTCATCGAAGCGCATAGGAACAGTCAGCTGGGGTGGCTATAGCTGACGCTCACGGGGAAGTCGGTGCTCCGGTACCTCAACTACGGCGACACGTTCATCGCCGATGCAGACCGGAAAAATCGCATCCCGCTGTACGGTAGAAATTCGCTGTCCATCGCACCTATTCCACGCAACATGCATCCTACTTTGCACAAAAGTAGACGCAAGGCTAGAGAGAGAGAATTAACTTTAATAAAGGTCCTGAAGGGGACTGGGCACCCCTTACGGGGGCCAGCCCGGTGGCTCCGCCCATGTGGGGACTGGGAGTCGGAGCTCACAAGCCACCTTTTGGGCCTTCTGGACGGCCTGGTGTTGAAGGGCCCTGTCGGGGCTCCTGAGGTGGTTGAACCAGTCGTCCTCGGTGGCAGGGGACCCGAAGCTAGCGTTCAGCACGGGACACTGCCACAGCATGTGACTTAAATCGCACCTTGAATTCGGCATTTGGGGCATTCTGGCCTTATATCTGGTAGGTATTTGCTGCAGATATAGGGGCTGGGGTAACTGTGCGTTCGCAGCAGTCGAAGCGTTAATTGTTGTGCTTTATTTAGTGCTGAGTGAGGTGAGGGGAATTCTTTCTAAATAACTTAGAGTGCGAGCAGATTTCACGATATGATAGGAGTGGCTCCCGGTGCGTGTTGGTGTCCCCGGCCAGTAAGCCGGACCGCGATCTCCCGCGGCACGTAAGATCACGCGCGAGGTTATGGGCAAGCTCATTACCGTTGGGGACCCCTGGTTGAACGTTGATCCCTTCATGACCAGGGAACCAGTGGATATGCTTGTCTACAGTTATCTGAACAGATGCTAGAACTATTAATGCCGCCTGGCAAAGTGTACCGCGGCGGTATGCCAGTGCAGCGGGTTTAGAGTCGGTAAATATTGTGTCGCGCTGAGGGAGTGCTAGGGCAAGAACAATGGCCACTTGTTCAGCCTCGCAGGCTTTCTGAGTTTTTACGGTCAGAGCATTAAGAGCTTTTCCGTCTGGGGCGACCGCCACAGCTGCAAAGTAGGGTTTGTCCACGTATTTAGTGGCGTCTACAAAAACCACGTCTGTCGTGTGTAGGTTGGCCGCTTTTAGTAAGGATTGAGCTCGTGCCCTTCTTCGAGCCTGATTGTGCACCGGGTGCGTGTTCCTGGGGAAGGGTAGCACTGTGATTTTAGCGTGAAGGTGTTGCGGTAATGGTTCTGGTTCGTTGACTTGAGTTGGGGAAGGAAGACCTATGTGGGAGAGGAGGTCCTGACCCGCAGCTGTCGAAGATAGGCACATGAGTTGGGACATTCTTTGTGCTTCGATGATTTCTTGCAACGTGTTATGTACCCCAAATGATATCAGGCGCTGCGTGATTGTGAACATGTGTAGACCAAGTACTCATTTTGTGCATTTTCGGATGAGGTTGTCTACTTTAATTTCATCGCCTTTGCTCCACGGGTGAGCGCAGGCAACGTAGTGAACGTGGCACATTAAGAACGCATGAAAGATGCGTAGTAAGTTTTCTTCTGTAAGTCCTGCGTGTCTATTACCGACGCGTCGTGTGAGGTGCATGACTGCCTCAGCTTTTTTGATGAGATGTGTGAGGGTTAAGTCGTTTTTGCCATTCTCCTGTAGGGTAACGCCCAGAATTCGAACCGACAACACTATCGGGATAACCGAGCCATCCATTGTGGAGAGGTGTATGGTAGGTTCGGCTTTGGTGCGGCCGTACTGTGGTGGCAGAAGCAGCAACTCGGACTTAGATGCCGATAGTCTGAGGCCCGTGAGCTTTAAAAATGTTTGTACTGCAGTGACTGCTTCCTGAGGGCTCGCTTCGATTTGTCCATTGCTCTCTCCAGTACGCCAAATAGTAATATCGTCGGTGTAGAGCGCGTGTTCTACGCCTTCGATGTGTCTCAGCTTTTGCGAAAGTTGCCTGGGGGCTAAATTGAAAAGAAACGGTGAGAGCACCGACCCTTGCGGGGTGCCGTGCGGGCCTAGGTTGTAGGTGTGTGACTTGAGATCCCCAACTTTAAGGGTGGCCGTTCTGGCTCTTTGGAAAGAGCGGACGTATTCGTAGAAACGGCGGCCTAAGCCTGCCTACTGAATCTCGTATATGAGCGTGGCTTATGGTATCAAAAGCTTTCTCTAAGTCAAGAGCTAGGATTGCTCTGTGTCTTTGCTGCTTACTCTAAGTAACGTCTCCTGCAGCATGAGAAGTACGTCCTGCGTGGCCATATCCGGCCTGAACCCTACTTGATTGAATGGGAAGAGGTGTTTTCGCTCTGAATATTTTGTGACTCGACGGAGAATGACGTGCTTCATGACCTTACCCACACAGGATGTGAGGGAGATGGGTCGTAGAGAGTCGAGTTCTAGGGGTTTCTTCGGCTTGGGAATGAGTATGACGGTCGCGGCCCTCCATTCTGGCGGAACGCTTCCTTGCTCCCAAACCTCATTCATGTGGGTGGCTAGTGATTCAATGTCATGGTCAGCCAGAATGCGGAGTAGCTTGTTGGTGACTCCGTCAGAACCCGGGGCTGACTTAGTATTGAGCTCTGCTATTACCGCGCGTATTTAGCCTGCTCAAATGGGTCGTCTGTGGCCCCCACGTAAGATGGATAGTCTTCATGTGAGGTAGGTTCTGTGCATAGATACCGGGCTGCTGTAGCATCTGAAATCTGCGCGTCGGTAAGTTGCTGTCCTCGCGCTTTGTGTAACAGTCTATCTAGAGTTAGTCGTTGCTCTGACTTGGTGGGCTTGTCGCCGAGCAGATGCCTGAGAAGGTCCCATTTTAGACCCTTTCTCATGCGTGCGTCAAGCGAATTTATTTATTTATTTATTTATTTAGTATACCTCAAAGGCCCCAGTCGGGGAATTACATGAGGGATGGGCATAATTTGCAACATATTAACGATTCAATCACAGTCTTGAATACATGTGAGTCGGAGTGGTGCATGGCGAAGGCAGGCAAGTTGTTCCAGTCCCGGGCGGTTGCAACAAAAAAGGAGCGAAGGTGGGCAGAAGTTTGTGCTCGCGGTGGATAAACGGCTCGGGGGTGGTTTGTACGGCTGGATAATCGATGAGCAGGCAAGATGGCTGGAACGTTGAAAGGAGCGTGATAAAATTTGTGAAAAAGACAGAGCCGAGATATATGACGACGTGATTCTAGGTTGTTGAGGTGGCCACGAGTTTTAAGTTCGGAAACGCTGGAATGATAAGAGTACACGGAGTAGATGAACCGGGCTGCGCGATTTTGTACAGATTCGAGAAGTTTAGATAGATTAGATTGATGAGGGTCCCAAACCGAGCATGCGTACTCCAATTTCGGGCGAACAAATGTGGTGTAAGCTAACAACTTCAGTGATGAGGGAGCAAGTTTTAAATTCCTACGAAGAAAACCCAGCGCACGATTAGCGGAGGATGCTACGTTGTTAACGTGAGTGTACCAAATGAGGTTGCTTGAGAATGTTACGCCGAGGTATATATAGAATTCTTCTGTTAAAATTGTAGAGCCCGAAATGGTGTAGGTCGCTTGCTGGTAATGTTGCTTACGGTGAAATGATATTGGCGATGTCTTATTTACGTTTAAAGACATTAGCCAGTCGTTACACCAGAATTCAATAAGGTTAAGGTCGTTTTTAAGTATAGCAATATCGGTAGGGTTTTTTATTGAACGGTACATGACGCAATCATCTGCAAACAGGCGAATATTTGATGAAATGTTAGCTGGGAGGTCATTTATATAAATTAAGAAAAGTAGGGGTCCGAGTACTGGGCCCTGTGGGACGCCAGAGATTAGGGGAAGATGGTTAGATGAATGGTTGTTAGCATACACAAATTGTTGCCGATTAGTCAGAAAACTACGAATTCAGTTGAACGTCGATGTATTGATGTTTAAGCAAGAAAGCTTGAGGAGTAGCCGTTGATGCGGAACTTTGACAAATGCTTTTTCGAAGTCTAAAAAGAAGGCATCGGTGGGTATATTTAGGTCAACGCTAGAATTGATGTCATTGTAGAATGAAGCAATTTGTGTGTCGCAGGATAATCTGGAGCGAAACCCATGTTGACTTTGATGAAAGAAGTTGTGGCGGTTTAAGAACTTGACGGCGTTAGAGTAGACCACATGTTCCATTAGTTTAGAGCAAATGCTAGTGAGTGAGATGGGACGATAGCTGCTAGGCTGGGATGGAGGGCCCTTTTTAGGGACTTGTACAATCTTACCCACTTTCCAGTCTTCCGGCACCACTCCTGAAGACAGTGATTGCTGAAAAATATGGCATAATATCACACTGACAATGATGCCATCACACTGACAATGATGCGTTGATGCCATCGGTGCCACAAGAAGATGTAAGCTTTAATGAGTCGATTAATTTTGTAATGCCCTGTTGAGAAAACGTAATGTCCGGCATCATGTCGTAATCACGAGGATGGAATGAAGGTGAGTTGCCGTTAGGTTCGATAGTGAACATGGAAGAGAAAAAATGATTAAGATGTTCGGCGGCTTCATCGTCGGGGATCGGAAGGTTATGATTATCAAACAGTGCCAGTGGTTGGGAATTTTGAGGGTTGATAACGCTCCAAAATTTCTTCGGGTTATTGGTCAGCATGGCCGGCAAAGTCGTAGCAAACGCTATGTCTTGTTTTGTTTTTTCTTTATATTTCTGCACTGGTAATTCCGCCAAGGAACAAACTTTTTTATTTTGGGCCAGTTTGTCAAGGACCCAAAAGCATCAACTATAAAAGGGCAGCATCAAAAATAAAGCGGTGAAATGTGCAATAGCATCGTTTATGTAAAACTCATTAAATGCATTCCTAGGTATACAAGTTGTACGAGAGAACTTTTCCCAATCTGCGCATGCTAATTTCCACTGAGAGTTATGTGGTACAGAATGTTCCTCCGTGATCTTGAGGTAGATAGAGAAGTGGTCACTGCCATAGAGGTTTTGAACCACCTCCCTATCTAGGCAGGGTAAAAACGTGGCTGAGCAGATTGTTAGGTTTATCGCAGAATAAGTGTTGTGTGAGTTCGTGTAATATGTTGGTTGTTTTTTGTTGAGAAGGAATGTGCGCGAGTTCAAGAGATGCCGGTTTATCAAGCAGCCCTATGTATCACATCAAGAGTCTCCCCAGAGTGAGTTCTGTGCATCAAAATTGTCAGTTAAAATAAATGGCTCTGGGAGCTGCTTAACTAGGCCTTCAAAATAAGCCCTGCTAAACAATTGATCTGGCGAGATATGTAGAGAGCAGATAGTTATTGTTCTATTAGGCAAGATGGCACGAATGGCCACTGCCTCCAAAAAAGTTTAAAGTTCTAGCTGCTTGCTCGCAAAGGACCTTACTGCAATGATAGCTACCCCACCTGACAAGGCATGGCGGTCGCTACAGTGCTTACGAAAAATGACATATTGATTTAAGAATCTTCTGCTTTTGGCTGTAGGTGTGTTTCCTGTATACAGAGTACTTTAGGATTAAAGGTGCTAATTATTTGTCGCACGTCATCTAAGTTATGTAAAAGGCATCTAATATTCCACAGCAGGATCACTGCAGCCAATATTACCTAAGAGGGGAAAGTACTCTGTACATCAGGATTTGTTTCATGGCAGACCCTCTTTTGGTGGAGCAGTTAAACGTTGTTTGTTATTATCAGTACGCTCAAGGAAGCGGTGCCGCTGCTTCGACACTACCGGTGTCGTAGTGAATGGTGATGTATCCATCGCCTCGCTGGAGACGCTGGATAAACTCATAGTGTGCGCAGACTGCTGTTTCAGCCTCGACTTGCGAGAAGAGGCCGTGGAGGCCACTGAGCAGCTAGGCTGTTGGTTTTTAGTTTAGGGCAGAGCAGCAGCAGGTGCTGCATCTGCCTGGGGGGTGGGTGGCTTAGCCGCTACATCCCTGCGTGAGGTATGAGCGGAAGCCACTGGTCGTTGTGACACTTCCCCCTTACCTGTCACATCGGCATATGTAGTGTGCTGTACTATTGAGAACTGCTTTCGTGCTTCCTTAAACAATACATTTTTTTAGATTTGGAAGTTATGTCTCTTTTCTTTTTCTACGCAGGGCATGATCGGGAGTAATAGGATGTTCACTATCACAGTTCGCAAAGTGGGGTGTGTTGTTACAATCACCAGAGGAGTGTTCATGCTCACTGCATTTTGCACATGTTGGCCATCCTCGGCCACTCAAAGATCCGTGGCAATACCTCTGACACCGGAAACATCGTCTGGGATTAGGTATATGCACTCTGACACGAACGTTCATTACCCTGTTTCAATATATTCTGGGAGCTGGCTCAAGTCGAATGTAAGAATAAGGTGCTTGGTTGGTATTTCTTTGTTATCCCTGCGTACCTTTGTTCTCTTAACATCAATCACATTTTGCTCTTTCTATCATTTTAATAATTATGCCTCAGTCAGTGTAATCAAGTCATTGTCTGTCACTACACCGCGAATCACATTCTTTGATTTGTGTGCTGTCACAGTTATGGGGTTATATTGAAATTTCTCAAGGCTGGCAAGTTTCTCACGTTGGGACTTACAAAATATCTCAAGAAGATCTCCGCTTGGCATTTTACTGATCTTATATCCTGGACCTAATTTTTCTTGGAGGCATTTGACAACAAGGAAAGGGGCGACACCTCTCGCTGGCTTGTTGGTTTGCTGACTGTGGATTACATGATAGCGGGGGAAATTGCCTTTGTATGATGCAAAAAAGATTGATGTCACTTCGGTGCGCACTATTTTGAGTGAGTTATCAGAAAGTGGGGGGAAGGGAGTACCCATGAAATGTCTTATGATTCAGCAGCTATGGTAGCCACCCTCCATCGAGCCCAACAACGAGACGCTACAATGCTTGGGTAACACATGTAGACGCCAGCTATACAAAGCTGCTATAACCCAATATAATATATTCAATGCTGACTATGAAACACAAGGTTAACCCAGGCCGCCTACGAAAACTAGGAAGCAACTGAAAGGATTAGAAGACAGGACAGTAAGAAAAAAATATAGGAAAGGGAAAGGTAGGAGAAGGTGGATAGCAGGAGGCGACCGCCGAAGGCATGGGAGGGAGTCGAAACACCCCCGTTAGATCGCGTCCGTGGTGTCGCTACACACCGAACGCCTGCACGCGCAGATGCCACTGCGGGGGTTCTATCAATTGCACCTCTACTCTGACCTACAGTCACAGGGATGTTAAATACGTCATAGAAGAATTTATCAGTTAAACTAAAAAAATGTTGAGTCAAATTCCTAAGCTTTTTAAACATTTAGGTACTAATTTTCAGAAATAAATTTGTTGTACTACCCATCCCTGGCTTATACGAGAAGTATTGCGAGGAACCACTTTAAAAATTCACTTAACACGCGGCCTATCTCCTGCACTGGGTGAGAACCTTGAGAAGAAGAGAAGAGGAGTTCTTGGAACCAAGTGGTCCAAACGTGCTCGTTAAAAATCGTCACCGCAATGTTTGCCTTCTGGAGACAGCGTCAAGTTTTTTCTTTTTAAGTTACTGACCAACATCTCGTATATTGGAGGCATCCAGCGCAAGAAATTACGTATAAAAAAGCTAAACACCTTAAGCATACCTCGCTAAAAGAATTGGGGGCCAGCTAACGCTGTTTCTTCGCAGAATGCGTAAAAAGGAATGTAGGTTTAAGGTACTCTTGCGTAAAATTTCTCCGCGATGATATTTCTGGTCAGTTTTTAAAGTTTACGACACTACTTGCCAGAATTTCGGACTAAGTGCCAGTGTGGCTGAATTGCGAATGTTTAAGTGAAATGTTTTTTTTGTGAATTATTTTCATTTTGCCTGTCAAGCGTGGTCTTCTGCAGGTGTGCTATGGAGGTAGGGCTCCACGGAAGACCACCGGACACCGGAATGACCGCGGGTGTTGCTTCCAGGAAGCGCTACAGCTCCGAGAGTGGCAATGCCAGTCATGACACCGAACCGTACAACATCATCAATGATGAATCAGGGGACGACAGCTTCAAGCTCGTCAGAAACCACAAGAAAAACAGACGATTTCTGAGCACGTCACCCACTTCGAGAGAGCCCACCATGCGATTTTCGCGGAATACCGAGGTATTAACCATCCTTTTCGCGCCAATTCTTGCTAGTGACTACATGAGACGCCTTAACTGGCAAGCCATGCCTGTACATTTTCTCTCTCTCTCTAACTTTTATTCCCCTTACCCTCTACCCAGTGCAAGGTAGCTTACCAGGCTCAGCTATTGTTAACTTCCCTGCCTTTCGTTCATCCTTATTTTTTCTCTCTTAATAAAAAGAAGAGAGGAGCACTCGAGCCCACAGCAGGCGACTGTTCATGACGGTGGCTTGCGAGACACCAATGGCGTCTTCCGGTGGCTTCAACTACGCGCACTCGGTGCGCCATCTAGCTCCCCCTAGTAGAATAGAGTTTCATACAATGATACCTAGAGAGGAATCTGGCGCTGCAATCGTGTACCTCCATAGAAATTATGAGAAGTACATGCTTCAGATTGGATAGGATTAACTAGTGAACATCTAAAAACTTTTTTCTACAGTTTCAGTTTCGTTCGTCATGCAGCGCGGGTAGTGGGGTCAGTGGCGTGTGGTGAAAAGCGCTGAAGCAGTGCTTTTGTTGTCTTAAGACGCTGAAGAACACTACCTCCGACATTTGCGGCGGCGTTGAATCTTTACGAGTCGTATTTGACAGTTAAAACGAATATTTGTTCACTAACTGCTTCCCATAAATATAGCGTCTTTTGCCAGTTCAGGATATGACATCGAGTTCATGTTTTTTTTTTCGCGAGCACGCCTTGCCTAAACTCGCTTTAAATCGACTGCAAACCAATGACGAAGCTAAGTAGACGCATGGTCACGCTCTGCTGACTCCACTTCACAACAAACCAGAGGTGCGTTTGGGGCAGCCCACTTGGACAGACACACCAAGCAACGCAAAAGGCGAAAAGATGAGTGTTTTTTCACTTAATACCGTATTGTTATTTCTATAAATAGATAAAACGTACTTTAGAGAGAGGAACAAGCATGTTTATTTTTAAATGTTGTAAAAAATTATAGTTTAGTAAAATATTACCTAGAGAGTGATCAGGCGCTGCAATCGCGTACCTCCATAGTAATTATGGGAAGCACAAGCTTTGGATTGGGTCGGTTCAGCTAGCGAACAGTCCACAGACACTTTCTACAGATTTAGTTTCGTTCTTCGCGAAGTGTGGTAGGGGGGGAGTTCAAAAGCATTGAAGCAGTGCTTTTGTTGTTCAAGGAGACTGAAAGCCACTAAGTCTGAGGTTTTCCTGTGACGTTGGCGCTTTACGTATCGTATTTTACTGTCTAAACGAAGTGTCGTCCACTCACCACTGCGCACAGATGTAGCGTCTCATGGTTGGGCAGAATATTTCATTGAGCTCTTGTATTTTTACAAGCGCGTCTTGCGTAAGCACGTGTTAAATTGAATGCAAAACGATGACGAAGCTAAGTAGACGCACCGTTACGCTCTGCTGACTCACTTCACAACAGACCATAGGTGTGTTGGGGCAGATTACTCGGACAGACGCACCTATTGCATCGCAGAAAACGGAACGTTAGGTGTTTCTCACTTAATACAGCAGTGTTCTTTCCATAAATATATAGTGCGCACTTTCGAGAGAAAAACATGCATCTTTGTTTTCAAGCGTTGTAAAAATAATATATTAAATATTGATGCCAAATCTGGAACGCAATGGCAGAGAAATGCACACCCCTGTGGTTAAATTTGCCCAGCTTTTGCTTTTGCCACCTTGTCACGAAAAGTTTTTTGCTATAATGTTTGCGTACAAACCAATGAAGCGAGTTTCAAATAAATATGAGTTCATATTGTCGCGGGGTTGTGACGCGGCTGAAGGCAGGAAAATGGATTGTCAGATTAAAGTGTTTATTTCGGCGAACCTGTGTCCGAAAAACGGAAAGTTTGATTACAGTAGCAGTCTTGCACAAATATCAGTGAACAGAACGTCGGCCGTCGATCAACTACTGACAAGTGGTGAAGCGAATTGGCATTTATACACTTGCAATCGAATGTTCTAGCATGATCACTAGCGCTGACGTAGGTTCCAAAATAATCCGTATAGTTCATGGAGTGGGCGTGATCTTATCAAAATGTTCTGCTACAGTCCTGAAGCAACTGGAAGGCTGCAGGCGTGGTTTGCGCTGAGAATTGCGTAGTGTATTGGGGCGAGAACAAAACTTGAGAAAAAGGAACGTGGCATTGCACCCCTCTGAAAAAAGCAATGTCCCGATGCTTTAGCGAAAGACGAAAGTACAATAATAATGCAAGATAGCACAAGGAATAAATTACGATACAGCAATAATACTAAAAATCACTGTTGAAGTTCATTAACGCACATGAAACCGCTCGAGGCGCACGACGTGAACGACTTCAAGTCGCGATCGGCGTCGTTGAGAGATCTTGATACCGTCGTGGACAACCGAGTAATTGAGCGGGCCGACACGCCAAACCACCCAGTACGGTCCGAACTATCGTCGCGGAAGCTTTTCACTGACTCCACGTCGGCGTATCGGCGTCCACATCCAAACACGTTCACCGGGCTGGTACTCCACGAAGCTTCCTCGAAGATTGTAATGGCGGCTGTCAGTCGTCTGTTGGTTCTTGATGCGGAGGCGCGCGACTTGTCGGGCTTCTTCGGGGCGCTGAATGTACTCACTCACATTGAGGTTTTCTTCGTCGGTGACGTTGGATAACATGGCATCGAGCGTCGTTGCCGGGCTCCTTCTGTATACCAATTTGCATGAAGATATCTGCGCCGTCTCCAGCACCGCCGTGTTGCGAAGGTCACGTACGGAAGCATGGCGTCCCACGTCTTGTGTTCGACATTGACGTACATTGCCAGCATGTCACCGATATTCTTCTTGCTTAGCCGCTTGGTGAGGCGGTTCGTCTGTGGGTGATACGCTGTCGTCCGGTGGTGGTTTATCTGACAGTATGCCAAGATCGCTTGAGTTAGGTCAGCCGTAAATGCCGTTCCTCTGTTGGTGATGAGGACCTCCGAAGCGCCGTTACGTAGAGTGATGTTTTCGACGAGAACTTAGCTACCTCAGATGCAGTGCCTTTGGGTAGGGCTTTTGTCATGGCGTAGCGGGTGAGGTAGTCAGTAGCTACCACGATCCTCTTGCTTCGGAAAGCTCACGTCACGAACGGCCCCAGAAGGTTCATACCAATTTGCTGTAATGGTTGGTGAGGTGGTTCAATGGGCTGCAGAATCCAGCTAGCCTTGTCGGCGGTGTCTTGCGTCGTTGGCAATGCCGCTATGTCCTCACATAACGAGTGACGTAGGTGGTAAGACGGGGCCAGTTGTAGCTTTTTTGTATCCTGGCGAGCGTACGAGAAGCACCGATGTGCTCTGCCGGGGGATCGTCATGCAGGGCGTGCAGGAGTTCTGGTCGCCGAGCTGGAGGCACCACAAAGAGGTACTTGACTCGATTCGGTGAGAAGTGTTTTTTTTTTCTGGAGAAAACCGTTCCGCAAGGAAAACGACGCAAGTGCGCGCTTGAATACCTTCGGAACTTCGGTGGTCCTGCCTTCGAGGTATTCTATGAGGGCCCTAAGTTTCGGGTCGGCCCACTGTCGTTCAGCGAGGTTGTCGGCAGTTATCATTCACAAGAACCGGGTCATCGGGCGGTGGTTGGTTGACAGGCCCACAAGAGAGACAGTCGGTTTCGGAGTGTTTCCTGCCGGACTTGTAAATGACGGTAATGTCATATTCTTTAGGTCTCGGGCAGCATCGTGTTAGGCGACATGAAGGGTCTTTCACGGTAGCTTGCCAACACAAGGCATGTAGGTCGCTCACAACTTTGAAGGATCTGCTATAGAGGTGGGGGCGAAATTTCGACGTAGCCCAGATGATGGTGAGGCACTTCTTTTCTGTTGTGGAATAATTGGCTTCTGCTTTGGATAGTGATCGGCAGACGTAACTAATGACCCTTTCCTGTCCGTGAGCCCTCTGCACAAGAACGTTGCCGAGACATACGCTGCTTGCGTCATAGTGTATTTCTTTCTCGGCGAATTTGTCGAATTGGGCAAGTAAGGCCGCGTTCACACTGAGCATTCCTGCCGCCGAAAGTGCTCCGAATCCGGTTCGGCGGCGGCAAAATTCGCCGAAAGGACCCTCTCCACGCCAATCGCTCTCGGACCGATTTTTGCGGTGTCTGCCGCCGAATCGGTCACCGCGGACCAATAGGAGCGCTAGTCAAGGAATTTTGAAAAATGGCGGCAAGCTCTACTCACTTGTTATGCCGCAGTGCACGTAACTGAATGTTGAAAACAACGGGACTTTAATTTACTCTGTGCCTACTTCGCGTCCGTATTTCGTGGAAGAGGTGACCGACCTTGCTGTTTGCGTGACTGAGCTTGTTGCGATGTTGCAGAGCAAAACACACCCACCAACGCCACTGACGTCGGTGGTTTTTTCTGTTCTTCGTGCATTACGAGACAGCCACTTGCCAGCAAAGTAAGCAGTACTGTCTTTTCTTGCTTCTTGCGTGCGAGAATCGTCGAAGTATACACCACCGGATAGCAAAGTAGCGTTTGCGAGCCACGACAACAACCGGGTGACAGCGCATCCATCCCGCGTTCGCCCCAAAGTAGATGGCATATTCGGCGTCGCGGGGCGCGTTCAGTGCAAACGACGCTGCGTTTCAGCGGCAGGGGAATTTCGGTGGCTGTTGAAAGCGGATGTTTCAGTGTGAACTAGGCATTACAGAGGCGTCAGGAGACGATGTTTTAGCTCCTGGAAAGCGTGTTACTGTGGCGTTTCTCAGTTGAACTCCATGTCGGCCCTGGTAAGGTTAGTGGGTCGATTGGCGATGCGTGCGAAGTTTTTGACCAACCGCCTATAATAGGTACACAGACTCAGAATTCGGCGCTCTGCCTTCTTGTCAATGGGCGGCAGGAAGTCGGCGATGGCGGCTGTTTTTTGCATATTGAGATGGACTCCAGACTTGCTTAATACGTGTCCTAAGAAAAATAGCTCCTCGTACGCAAATCTGCACTTCTCCGGCTTCAGTGTGAGTCCAGACGTCATGATGGCGAAAAGCACAGCATTAAGGTGTCGAAGATGCTCGTTGAAACTCGTGGAAAACTCGACGACGCCGTCCAAGTACACAGGGCAAGTCTGCCTCTTCAATCCTGCCAGTACTGTATCCATAACGTGTTGATAAGTAACAGGCGTTGACCAAATACCGCAGGGCATCACCTTAAATTCGAAGAGGCCATCCGGTGTTATAAACTCCGTCTTTTCTTGGTCTCTTTCGTCGACTTCAATTTGCCAACAGCCAGTCTTGAGGTCCATTGACGAAAAGTACTTTGTGGTATGGAGCAAATTTACTGCATTGTCTATTCGTGAGAGAGGATACACGTCTTTTTTTATGATATTCCTCAGGTGGCGATAATCGACGTGGAAACGTAGGGTTCCATTCTCTTCCTTCACTAACACCACGGAGGACGCCCACGGAATCTTAGACGGCTGTATAATGTCATTCCATAGCATTTAATCAACTTCTCTTTTTATGGCGTCACGTTTTCGCATCTAAAGCCTGTACGGGCTCTGACGTAGTGGTCTGGCATTTTCTTCGGTTAGGATGCGATGTTTTGTGATTGGGGACTGCAAAATTTTCGATGATGACGAAAAGCAATTTTCATTTACAGAAACAGGGTCTTGAGCTGTTCTTACATAAGATCCAGAAGACTTGCATTGACGTCGAAAGCTGAGGGAGGGGCTTGGTTGCTTTGAGCGGGCTCCGCAGTGTCAGCGAGGGCGAAAGCACTGGTGGCTTCCACAATTTCTTTGATGTACGTGACCTTTGTTCACGTGTTTGTACTCATGAGTGTAATTCATGAGCTTAACCATTGCTTTGCCTCCCCACAGCTCTGCAATTCCCCTTGCGACGCAAGTATTGCGGGTGACCTACAGAAGCTCCCTGCCTTCAACGACGCCTTCCAAATCAAGTGGTTTCGGAGCACCGACTGAAATAATGACGCTGGAGCGAGGCGGAATGGCGACTTGTTCTTGAAGGCGTGGTTCCCTGACGGCGTGCGCGGTGGGAGTGCTCCTTCTGTGAATAACGTTATGGACTTTCTTCTTAGGTTGATGACTGTACTATTAAGGCCTAATAAATCCACGCCAATAATCACATCTCTCGAGCAACGCTGTAGAATTGCGAAGTCTGCAGGAGAAATACGGCCGTTATTGGTGACTCTTGCTGCGCACATTCCTGCCAGCGTTACGAGATGACCTCTGGCTGTGCCGAATTCAGGGCATTCCGAAGCTCTCATAATTTGTTCAACTGCGTGGCGAATGAACCTCTGATTAAGGAATTGTCGGCTTCAGTATCGACGAGAGTGGTCACACTGCTTGTTCGTCGTCTCGCATTGCAGTTAGGCCGTGGAGTCGGGTCACAGCGGCGTAGGCTTGTTCTGCTGCTTCCACGTTGCGTCGTGAGGTCATCTTCGGAAAGTGAAGTTTCATTGTCAGAACTTTGTCTGGTTGGCGTCGTGTTCGGAAAGCTGCGACGCGGCGTCGTCGTCGGAGGAGGATCTTCGGTAGTTTGTCGCACAGCAGCCACATATACATCAATTGCTGCCCTTAGTTTCCGGGATACAGGCTAGGAGACCAGCCCCGCGTTGGGCCATAGTACTGGCGGTGGTTCGGTGACATGCGGCGGCTGGGCGACGGTGAACGGCAAAACTTCGTGGTGTCCATTGAGTTCCTGTCAGGTACTCGGCGATGTCTCGTGACCGTTCCCCTGGCTTCTGGCGTGGTGCATTGATGGCGAAACCACGGAGTCCAATCTGTCGGTACTGGCAATGGCGGTAGGTGTGCCCGGCCTCGCAGCAGTGGTATTAGAGCGAGTGGATTTCAGCTGCACGCCAAACGTCACTTTTCCTCGGTGCACTGCGCTGATCCGCTGACAAACACTAGGACGTCAGTGGGGTGGCGGGGGCGGTGGCGTATGGATCGGTAGTGCGACGGAGCGCTTTTTTGGCGTGGACGGGAAAGAGCGTTGTGGCGCACTGCAGCGTCGTAGCTCATTGCTCCGGCTCGTGCGGCAGTTATTGGAGAATTCGAAGTGATTGCCGAACTTCTTCCCGCACAATGTCGGCAATGGAATCCACTTGAGGCGGCACGGAAAGTAACAGCTTGCACCGCTCTCTCCTCACGATTGCTCAGTTTGTTTAACGCAGGTCTTCAGAGTCAATGGCTTGAGAACCTGCACAGTCTGGAGTCAGGCGATCATTAAACGGTCTGGTGTGCATGTCCAGGGTCTTTTCGATAGTGGTCGCCTCCCATTCAAGTTCTTGGACGGTGTTCGGTGGATTCCTCATCAGTCCCGCGAAATGCTTCTGTTTGACTCCTCTCATGAAGAACCAGACTTTCTTTTTTTCCGGAATTTCTGGGTCTGCATTGCAGAAGAGTTTAGTCATTTCTTCTGTGAAGAGCAGGACGTTATCGTTGGGTGGCAGGACGTGAGCTTCGAGCAGAATTTTATCCCTGTCTTTGCAGACAACGCTTCTGAGAGTGGCGAAGAGCCTGGAGTGGAAATTGTTGCACGCATTAAAGGTTGACTTTTGGTTCCCGAACCACGTCTTTGGGGTGGTATGTTGTGAAAACATTGCCATGAAGTTGAAAATGTGGTCATGTACGTTGCCATATCGTCCTGAATGTTGAAATAGACATGCTGCAGCTTGTCGTCTTCGGTCCACTCATTGAAAAGAGAAACTCGGTCGAACTTTTCAAACCAGCTTTCCGGGTCTTCGAGTGGCGAACCTCGGAAAGTGGGTGGCTCCTTTGGTTGCCGGAGCAAGATTGGTGCGGGTGGTACAGGCGCTGTCATTGTCGCCACGGGTGACACCAAAGACTTGACTTCTAGGTCTTGTCGGGTAGAAGCTTGTACTCCATCAGCAGCCCTTGTTTCCTACGCTAACTGGCTGCTCGTGGATTGTATCGGTGTCTTCGGAACGTGGGCTTGGTTCACGGCTTCACGGGAGCGTCAGGTCAAGGAAGCAGCAACTCCACCGGATGTCATGGGGGCTATGACGTGACTGAAGGCAAGAGACTGGATTGTTATAGCAAACTGTTTATATGGGCGAACTTGTGCCCACTAAACTAAAAGTCGGGTTACAGTAGCAGACTTGCAGTGATAGCGACGAACAGAGCGTAAGCCGTCGATCAACTGACAAGCGGTGAAGAAAGTCGGCATTTATATATTTGCCATCGAATGTTCTAGCATTATCGCGAGCAGTGACGTAAGCTCCAGAATAATTCGTATAGTTTGCGGAGTGGGCGTGGTCTTATAGAAGTGATCCATTACATTGATGATTGATATGTGGGGTTTAACGTCCCAAATCCACCATATGATTATAAGAGACGTCGTAGTAGAGGGATCCGAAAATTTTGACCACCTGGGCTTCTTAACGTGCATTCAAATCTGAGCACACGGGCCTACAACATTTCCACCCTTATCGGAAATGCAGCTGCCGCTGCCGGGATCCGAATCCGCGACCTGTGGTCAGAGCCGAGTACCTTAGCCACTAGACCACCGCGGTGGTAAGTGATCTATTACAGACCTGAAGCTTCTCAAAGACTGCAGGCGTGTTTCGTGCTGAGAATTTTGTAGTGTATTGGGGCGAAAACAAAAATTGAGAAAAGAAACGTTGCAATATCAGTTCGTTTTACACTCTGAAAAGAAGTGTCGTAGACCTCAAGAACGTAATCCATCCGAAGTGAATTCGACGCCCATACTTCCCATTATTTCCAGGAGGTACAAGCTCCGCTGAAGGAGCTCGCCCAAGTAGCGCAGAATGTTATCCCAACATTGAATGAAAGCGCCCAGATGTCATTCAGCAAAGTTGCCTAGAAGCTCTTAGACGTCCTGTATTTTGATCACATGATAACGTTGCTTGCAATATTCAGGACGATATGGCAACGTTCAGGGCCACATTTGCAACATCACGGCAATATTTGCACAACATACTACCAACGTGATGTCAACACACTAGCAACGTGCTGTGTGACGTGCTGACCTTCATGCGACGTGCGCAAAAATTATGTACTACTATGTTTGCGTTCCTCATAAAACGCATGTTACGGGAACTTGTTACGGGAACCGCCCCGAAGTTTCGGTTAGGAAAAATGCTCTGGTAATGTATGAAAAATTGCATTATTATTGTCCCAGCACAAAAACTGTTCCCTAACAGCTCTCTATCAACGCAATTTTACATTAATAAACTAGTGATGTTGGCACAGCCAAGCTATCAAAATGTCAAAACACACTTGTGCATCTACGCAAGACCCAAAACAGACTATTCAAATCGCAAAGCTCCCAACACAAGTCATATAGATACTGCGTTTTTTAGAACATTGAAAATTGTGGTTTTGCTCTGTGTAAGCAATGACTACAATAAGTGAACTTGTGTTGAGGGTGGAGTATTATGTGTAAAATTGCAGCAACCATGAGGACATGCAGTCACACAGCTTAGGCAGGAAAGAACAACCGAAGTGCCTGAATGTCATATAAAATAGAAAAAGAAGACAATTATTTATGATGATTACTTACTTCTTAATTGTTTGTCGTTGTCGCAGAGGAAGACATGAATGGGAGTGTTCTAAAACACATTTTAAGCATTCGGTAATAAATACGTACAAGGCACGTTGAAAAATTCTTTCATACTATATAGACTGCTGGGTCGTAAAAAAAGAATACAGGTGCTAATTGAAAACAGAACTTGTTTATACAATCTTAGCAAACTTTGACGAAAAAAGCTTTTATTTATAGTATTTACAATATCAGTGGGAAAGTGAATAGGCAAGGAAGAAGACGCTGGCTAAACTGCGATTTGGTAATTACGTAGCAGGACACGAATACCATAGACAGTCATTGCCTTGTCGGTGATTTTCCAACAGTGATGAAAGCATTGTCAACAATGACGGCTGCCACTGATGTTGACTGTCTATGTGATGATTTCATAAACAGAGACAATATAGCAGCTTTGAAAAAATGGCACATCCCACTCAGGTACAGCTTGTATTGATCAAGCCTAAAAGTTTCAAAACAAGAACTTGTTTTAACCAAAACAGAAAACCTGCCGATATCTGTCTAACAAAACATGTTGCACATCAAAAGAAGCTTATCAGATTGAAAGCAACTGAACTTCTTAATTATTGCCTGACACGCATTCAGTGAAAGATTGGATCATTAAATTTGGCCGATTGGTTCCATAAAAAAAACGCCCTTGAAAGTTAACGAATGCGACACGTGGTCAGAAAAAGCGAAACACGATCAGTAGAGCATATGCTCAGTGTAATTCACGCAAAAACAGTGACCTCCCAGTCACAACAGAGCAAGAAATATTTATCACGAAACAAATACACAAGGCATGCAACTATTTTCTGTTCAGTTCACTACCAAGTTGTTGTCTTTTTGCCCATTGCACCATAAATGCGAAACTGCCTTGAAATAATCATTTTTGTACATTCAGTCCAGAGTTTATCAGTTTGTATCTAGAGGTGAGCTCCAGTTATTAATAGATTGTTATGCGCTGCTCTGCAAAACTGTCTAGTATTTTGCATTTAAGCATTTCTACTATTGTGTGTGCCCCTAATTTTAACATTTCAACTTCTTTGGATATGAAGCGTATCCAGCTTCCAACTTCATTCTTTGTAGCAAGTGGTTATGCGCATGTTTAGAAAAGTGGCAAAGTACTCTCACTTGTTTGCGGAAGTCGTTAGGAAAGAAGTTGATTTTTCATACTTATTCAGAACAGGTATTATGGCCGAGTATCCTGTTTCTCACAAAAATATAACACCATGAATGTAAACTAAGGATACACATACAATCATACTTGTGGGTACCTGAACAGCAGCAGGCACAGGAAGTGCAATCTTTTAGAGTATTCAGTTTTCAGTTCAGTTTTATTTCCTTAAAGGCCCCCATTCAGGGGGTGTTACATAAGGGGTGGGATTACAATTCAAAACAGCGGAGATTCAATTAACATTGCAAACAAACAGTTAAAATTGAATTAACATGGCAGATGATCGGTGAGGCGTTCCAGGAAGGTAGATGATGAGGCAATTGTGACAATGTCGTAGGGCAGGCCGTTCCAGTCTGAAGCTGCTCTGAGGAAAAACGAAGCAGCAAACGTAGTGGTGCGTGATGGCGGGCGGGCAACTTGAAGTGAATGACTGGTGCGGTGGGAAATGCGTGAGGCGGCTGTTATATAAGGAGCTTGATTGAGTGAAGAATAAAAAAACTTATGATAAAGGGTTAGGCTAGCAATGCGGCGACGATAAGAAAGGAGTGATAGGCCAGATTCATGTTTCAATGGTGAAATGCTGATGTCATATGAATATGAGGAATGGATGAAACGGGTGGCCCGATTTTGAACACCTTCCAAGGCAGTGATTAGGTATGCTTGATGGGGGCTCCAGATGGCAGATGCGTATTCTAATTTTGGTCTTATAAGCGATTTATACGCGAGTAATCTAACATGTGGTGGGGAAAGGCGAAGGTGGCGTTTAAGAAAACCCAGTGTTTTGTTCGATGCTGAAATGATGTTCTTAATATGGGCGCGCCATGATAAATTAGAACAAAGGGTGACTCCTAGATATTTATACGATTCTACTAATTCGATACATGATTTAGAAATAGAATACTGAAAGCGAGAGGGATTGTGACGACGAGAGAAGGACAAGAGTTTGCATTTAGTGGGGTTGAGAGTCATTAGCCAAATATTACACCAGTTTATTATATTGTTAAGGTTGCTCTGAAGGATGTGATGGTCATGACAATTAGTAATAGTATGATAGATTACGCAATCGTCAGCGAACATGCGAATGTTACAGGAAACATGCAATGGTAAGTCATTAATATATATTAGGAATAGGAGAGGACCGAGAACAGACCCTTGTGGGACGCCTGAGGTGACTGGGAGTGGTTTAGACAGGTGGCCGTTAAGATAGACAGATTGCGAGCGGTTAGTTAGAAACTCCTCAAGCCACCTGAAAATGTTAGGATGCAAGTTTAGTTTTGAAAGTTTCAGTAACAGACGCTGGTGAGGAACCTTGTCGAAAGCTTTTGCAAAATCAAGGAATATTGAGTCGGTTTGGATATTACAGTCGAGATTAGTCTGTAGGTCATGAACGAATTGTGCTAATTGGGTTTCGCAAGAAAGGCCCTTTCGAAATCCGTGCTGTGAAGGATGAAAAAATTCGTTGGAGTCCAAAAAATTGAAGATTTGTGAGTAGATGACGTGTTCCATGATCTTACAAGGCACGCTGGTTAATGAAATGGGGCGGTAGTTCAAGGGTGAGTTTCTGTTACCTGATTTGTAGACTGGAACGACCTTGCCCGTTTTCCAATCATCCGGCATGATTCCTGAGGTGAGTGACTGTGAGAAGATAAGACATAAGTATGCTGCGCAAGTCGATTTCACATTCTTGAGGAGTTTCGAGTTGATGGAATCCATACCAGCTGATGAAGAAAGTTTTAATTTGTGGATTATAGATGAAATGCCTTCTTCGAAGAAGGTGACAGCAGGCATGAAAGTTTCTACGCTAAATGATGGCGACTGTGAGGGCATGTCAAGTTCAGTAGTGAAGACAGATGCAAATGCTTCGTTGAATATTTCTGCGCAATCATGGTCAGTCACTGTCTCGTGTGAATCATTCGTTAGTTTAATATCGGAAGGATGTGTGGGGTTTAGAACTTGCCAGAATTGCTTGGGGTTCCTGATTAAGAGATTAGGTAAGTCTATATGGTAAAACGAGTATTTGGCTTTACGAACAGATAGCAAATATGATTTTTCAGCTTCGATGTATTTTTGCCATGCAGTAGGCTTGCCGTTGCGTTTGGCGGTACGAAAAAGTCGTTTCTTTTTGTTTTCAAGTTTTTTTAAATGCCGAGAAAACCATGGTTTATTGCGGTTAGTTTGAAAAGTAATCTTCGGGATAAACATATCAGAGAGGTGATTTACTTTGTCCTTAAAGATCAACCAGTTGTCATGAACTGAGCGCGTGTGAAATGTAGATTCATACTGATTAAAAGAGTTACTGAGATCTTCAGATATTGCACTATAGTTACCCTTATCATAAAGAACAATTGTTTTATTAGTCGTCTGTTTTTTGGTCGAGGTAAATGAAAATAAAGCATGTATGACCTTGTGGTCGCTGATCTCAGGAAGGTAAGTAATAGATAATAGGTTCTCGGGGCTATTGGTTAATATCAGGTCGAGAATATTTGCTGATCCTCGTGTGACACGGGTTGGTTGGGCGACTAATTGTGTAAGGTTAAAGTTGAGACATACATCGAGGAAGTTTTTCGCCTCTGCGTGACATGATAATGTAGAAGTAACTATGTTTTGCCAGTCAATATTAGGGTAGTTAAAATCACCGAACAGAAGAATGCGAGCCTTTGGGTAAGCGGAAGTAAGTTTTTGAATGGAATTGTTCAGATGACATGGAAAATTTGGATCCGTTTGCGGGGGCCTGTAGCAGACGCCAAGTAGGACAGTTACGGTGTTAGTACGACAAATTAGCCACAGGGATTCGGTATCGGAATCGACGTTAACAACGGAGCAAGATATGCCCCGATGAACTGCCATAAGTACTCCGCCCCCCCGTGAGCCATTTCGGTCATTTCGGTACACGTGGAAGTCCTGTAAGTCAGTTAATATTTCCGCATCCGTTATATCGCTGGTAAGCCACGTTTCTGTTAATACGAGTATGTTGCTTTTTGATGACGAGATAATGTTGGATATGAGTTCACGTTTTGGAAGAAGGCTACGTATGTTAGTGAATATTACGGAAAACGAGAGAACATGACATGGGGAAGCCGTTTGGCGTTTTATTGCTCTTTGTTGGCGGGGTAACCGCTATGCAATTTCCTTAACCATGTGTGATGATGCGTCAAATATATAGCGCTTCGACCCGACGTGCAGCGTTTTGAACCGCAAGGAGAACTTGTCCGAACGTGCTTTTGCAAATGCAAGTAATTGCTTGCGCGCATATTGAACGGGGCGGGAAAAGTCCTCCCCGATGCTGTAGTTAGTGTTCTTCAGTTTCCTGCCGTTTGATAAAAGTGCATCTCTGGTTTTGTATGATAAAAATTTCACAATTATGGGACGATTTCGGTTTAGTGAATGAATACCGAGACGATGTGCGCGTTCTATGTCGTTAGGCTGCACTGTTAGTCCAAGGTTATTGTTGCAGATATCGATTATCATTTTTTCAGATTCAGCCCACGTTTCATTCCTAGTGGGGTCAGGGATGCCGTAGAATAGAAGGTTATTCCGGCGCGACCTGTTTTCAGCGTCATCCAGGGAAGTTTCTAGCTCTTGAATTTTTTTAGTCATGTTGATTACGTTAGTCTGTGTTTTTTCGATATCATTTCTGAGGGGAAGAAGAGTTTGATAATGTGTTTCGAGATCGCCCATTCGTTTGTTTAAGTCTGTTATTCTTTTATCCGTTGTGCTTAGTTGAGATTTCAAACTCTGAACTTCGGCAATCAGCTGGGCCTGGCCGGCACTTAGCTTTTGTAGCTCAGTAAGAATAGCAGCGTTTCCGTTAGGGCCAGGATTAGTTTCGACGTCACCCGATAAGATCAGCAACGAGTGAATCATATGAGCACACTCAACAGCAATAGTATTACAGCAGTGGGGGCTCGGGAACTGCACCAGGAAGTAATTACTCGACTTTTTAGCGAAGAGGACATACGATTTACTGACCTGCATTGCAAAGGTAAGTGGATTAGATGGCTGCATTGTGGTGCAGTCACCGAGCCCACGAAGTGGCGTCAGCGGGTGATGTTCCTTTATACTTGATGATGCTGTGGTTGATGACGATGCGGCCTTCCATAGCACGGTGATTTCCGGTGATAGTAGTTCCTCCGACGTAATATCCGGTGGGGACGAGCAGTTGGTGCGTAGTAGGCGGCAGGAGCCTGGCTCGCTTTCGGAGCCCGGCAGCACCAACATAGATGACGCCCCCGAGGATAGGCCTATCATGTTCGACAGCTGCAGGCTGGCAAACACAAGTATGGTCGTCTGCATTGCAAAGGTAAGTGGATTAGATGGCTGCATTGTGGTGCAGTCACCGAGCCCACGAAGTGGCGTCAGCGGGTGATGTTCCTTTATACTTGATGATGCTGTGGTTGATGACGATGCGGCCTTCCATAGCACGGTGATTTCCGGTGATAGTAGTTCCTCCGACGTAATATCCGGTGGGGACGAGCAGTTGGTGCGTAGTAGGCGGCAGGAGCCTGGCTCGCTTTCGGAGCCCGGCAGCACCAACATAGATGACGCCCCCGAGGATAGGCCTATCATGTTCGACAGCTGCAGGCTGGCAAACACAAGTATGGTCGTCTGCATTGCAAAGGTAAGTGGATTAGATGGCTGCATTGTGGTGCAGTCACCGAGCCCACCATGTGGTGCCGCATGTTCAGCTGCGCCGCCCACGACACGAGTGCACGCCATGGCGGCACCGTGGAGGTCGATGGTTGAGCGTGGTGCGATCCTATCAGCCCGCTCGCGCTGGCACACGACGCGGTGGTGGTCCATCGTAGCAGGCGTAATTTACAGCAGGCGTTGCCGCAGAACACGGCTGGTCGGCATGGGAAATGTGCGTGAGCTTACATCGGCCGACCGCACTCACACAAGGCTACTTTCGCTGCCAGGATTCCACTGGACAACGAAGGCGATGCGAAGATTACTGTAACCCTCGTCGAGTTTGTACAGAATCGATGCAGCACTACCGCCTGGAGAACAGATGCGCACCCACTAGACACGTAGTGTCTCGCAAGTGGTTCAAAACGCTGCACGTCGGGTCGAAGCGCTATATATTTGACGCATCATCAGTTCAAAACGCTGCACGTCGGGTCGAAGCGCTATATATTTGACGCATCATCACACATGGTTAAGGAAATTGCATAGCGGTTACCCCGCCAACAAAGAGCAATAAAACGTCTCTCAATGTTTGATTTTCTGTTGTTTGCTCTTTCAATACTAGTACAAACAGGACGCTAGAAATTGGCTTGTGCTAAATGACGTTTCTCGCATACAGCGCTCCTGTAGCGGATTCGAGTTTTCTGTTTCACATATTAGGCTGGCTTGTAGCAAGGCTTGAAACTTGGGCGGTACTTGCCATAACCTCCTTTCATTGAATTACATTGCATTTTTATTTCTTTAAAGACCCCCGAGAGGCTATTACATAAGGGGTGCGTACATTCAATCGATAGTGTTCCCACAATGATCATTGTGAACCTACATTTGCTGTATTATGCATGAAGCTTGTTAAGGAGGTGATTGTGGTGATATCGTGAGAAAAGCTCTTACAGTCTTTTGCTGCTGTTGGAAAAAAGAAGCAGAAATTGTGTTAGTACAGGCACGTGGGCAAAAAATTTGAAGCGCATGGCCGGTGCATTGTGAGCTACAGAAATAATGTAAGGAGAGCAATTAAGTGGAGAGTGAAGAACTTGTAAATAAATGAGAGGGTTGCAATGTGTCGGCGATGGAAATTTCTAAGACGAGATTCAGGCGGGTTCCAGATGGGAGACGCATATTCTAACTTAGACCTAACTAATGATGTATAAGCAAGTAGCTTTACATGGCTCGGAGAATTGCGTAAATGACAAATGACAAATGGAGTAAAATGACAAATGGACACCAACCTGCAACCCCATCAAAGAAGCAACTAACAGCCATACTGCCGCAACAGTTCACATGCCCAGTGGAGTGCACATATGCAAACTGGGCAGCCTATTGAAGTTGCCAGTTTTTTCTGGAGACTTTGCCAATGTGGTTCAACTTGAGTTAACAAGCTCACCAGGACAGCGTACTTCCAAGAAGGGTACACTGTCGACGATGTGGGCAAACAGCAAATGCAGGGTGATGGCTGTGACGACCGTAGAACAAGCCATGATGCGAGGCACTCGGCTCTCAATTAGGGCCTGCATTATGAAGAGGCAGTGATAATACCCTTATCAGTAGCTTATCAAGCAAAGAAATATTTTTGTGTGCACTTCTCAAAAAAAATACAGGAAATCGGCTGACAAAAACTGTCTGTCACATATTATGAAAGTTGTGCCAGGACTGACAGAAAGCTATGTAACAATCTAGCAGTGAAAAAACACAGCTATGAGGAAACCTAAATAATGCAGACATGAAATTTGTGCAGCTTGTTTTTAGCTGAATCATTGGCTCCCTAACATAAATGATGGCAAAGAATCAACATTTCGTGCTTATTTGGGGTCTTGTTTGAGTTATTCAGCTCAAACATATTCAGTCTACCTCGTTATTTTAGGGTGGCAATGTTCGTTGAGTTAATCATCATAAATGATGCCCAACGAAAGTTGTTAGTAGTTTAAAATTGTCATATATTATGGTGCTTACTAAACAGGTGGCACTCACAGTGTAGTATTTTTTTCTGTTATTCCTCATCAGCTGCATTGGTGGCAACGTAAGATGAAATTCTGCTGCTCATTTTCTCTTTCTGACACGTGCATATGTACCTAAAACAAAATAAAAAATTCATCCAAAACATCAAAATAAAATTATTAGCATGTTTCTGGTACACCACAGTTTGCAGCAGAGTTATAACTAAGCAGCAGATGTAAAAATTTTCCAAACGTTAGGTGAGTTCATGATAGAAAATATAGACTCATACTCAACACACCAAAATATAGCATGAACTACATAGACGTTTTGCCAAATATGCAGCTGGCATCCTCAGTATTCCCTGGCAACAAATGAGCGGAGGTTAGAGTTTGCTGCTTGTTTCGTAGGTCGCTTAGTATGCTGCCGTGGTTGTTGTCGCGTGCCAACTTGACACACAAATGACCCACGACTCGAGAAGATTTCTCTTGCCCCACTTTTGTTCCCAAGCTAGCGTTGTCTTATTACTGAAGTCGAAGGCATGTCCCGTTGTCGAGCAGTGTTCGACGAGTTTTGTCTTATAATGCCTGGCATGGGTGGCTTTTGCAATGTCTCTTTTGTGCTGTTTGAGCCCTGTTGTGGCTCTCTCCCTATTTCACTCATGCATTTGATGTCGCATCAGCACTGACCAGAACTTGCAGTCATCTAGATAGAAAACGTGGTTGCTGAATTGTTATCCGGGCAGGCTTATCAACGACACCCAGAAGCAGATGCAAAAGGAAACAAGGAGTGTGCCTTGAAAAAAACACAAAACCCACTGTTTCTTTACCTCAACTTGAAGGTTTTTCAAAGTCTGTTCAAATAGCACTTCCTTCACTGGAAATTAAAACAAGTTCCAAGCCTCACTGTACCTTGGTGAACGTGCTCTCTAAGCCCGAAGACATCACCCCTGCGAACGATGAAAACACGGTTGTTTACCAGTTTCTGTGCGGTGGCTGTGGCACCACTTATATCGGCAAAACTCGCAGGAAGTGCAACGAGTTTTAATAATGAACACAAAGAAGCATCACAAAAGCCACGCATTCTGATGCAAAAGTCGTCAAACATTGTTTGAAAATGGGGCATGCCTTCGACTTCCGTAATTCGACGACGCTGGCTCGGGAACAAACGAGACGGAAGAGAAAGCTTCACGAGTCGTGGTTAGACCAACGTGTCTTGTCAGCGTGCAACAACAATCACGGCCTCGATCCGGATGGGTAGACACACATGAAACAATGAGTGAATTATGTCACTTCTACACATTTTGTGCCAGTGCACACTGAGGATGCCACTCACATAGAAGGCAAAATGTCCCTGTGGGTTTTGTTATATTTTGCTTTGTAAAGTCGGAGTACGCATTATAAACACTAAGGAGCAGATTCTTATTTCCATGTTAATTTGACATATGTTCAAATATTTCTCGAGAAAAAAATATTCAAACGAAAAGCAAATATTTATCGACTTGATTTCTATCTTTGCCTACATAACTTCCTCCTTAGGCAAAATAAACATTGCTACTCAGCATTAATGCGATGTGTTGACTACTGATAATCTACCATCCCACAATTATGCTTTCGCCAGTGAACAGTTTTCTTAGAAATTGTTATCGATGCTTCTCTTCTATTTGGCTACACCACCTGTGTTAATTTAAGAAGTGCAACAGTTGACCACCAAAATTTTGGTCAGAAGTTACTTCAACGAGTGCTGCTCACTCTATCAGATTGCTTTTTCTAAATTTGAAGCACCGAAATAAACTTAACCACTTTCGTGCATTTACCTTAAGTGCAATTGTTAGAATAGAACAACCTTAATTTTTGCTCTGCGCTTTGTCGTATAAAATTAAGAATTTTATGTAGTTCCTGGTCATATAGACACTGTATCAGTGTCTTCGCAGATGTATTCTCTTGAATATAATGTCAAGCTGCGAATTCTCCACAAAACATGGCTAACTCTGAAACAATGCCTAGCCCTCATTATACTGTTAATACTGCTAATGGCAACATTTTGCCTCGTGCAAAGCCGCAGAATACCTGCATTTTACGACATTTCATTAACAACATACCGTCTCTCTGACACTCAAATTACTCTAAAATGCATAACTCTATAATGTCTGGGTCGGAGCTTAATAACGCTGAACAAAAACAGGAAAAAATACCAAAGCATCAAAATTCCGCTTAAGAGCAGCGTATGTTCCAATAAACCATTTACTTTCCGTGTTTTCGAAGATCTGCCTGTATTTTTGAAACATTGCTAGCAGGCGGCAGCTGCACACAGTCTGTTTGAGGCAACACCTTGATGGGCGTAATTTCAGACGTCCCTGTGGCATATGTAAGCTTCCTGTCCTGCTACTTCCCTTTCTCCACATCTGCTTAACATTGTGCATTCTTCCCTCAACAAAAGTGCTAAGATGTCGCCTTTTCGGGGCTTTACACTCCATCCGGTGGTATTATTCACTGCCGGTGCTATTCAAATTTATTCTAGGAACCCTACAGGGGGATTTAGTGAGTTGACAGACACGAGCGATAGCTGGCGAGGTTCGCCAAGCCGTTTCAGGGGATGTTAAATGTCACCTCCTCTACTTGATCACGTGGCCTTTAGATGTGACAGTTTGTAAAAAACACCAGAGCAGACGACACGTGCTCTGGCGTTCCCTTTAACAGCGGACCCTTCTGCACATATACTGCGGCTTTTGCGCATGGTCTGCTTGATACTTATGCCGCTAAATACAGAAGCTACCCTGAAAACTATCTTTTACTACTTCCTGGCTAGAATTACACAGAGCCCTTTTTTTCATGCATTGCAGTGAGCAAAAAAATGGTGAATTGATAGACACGAACGGCGGAAGGAATTTGCCAGTCAAAACTATACAAGCCTCATGCATCGCTAAAGAAATGTATTGGTTGCCACTTTCTTTTTCTTTCTCACATAGCTACTTGAAAGCTCCACAATAAGAATGGGGATCGGGGTGCCATCGGTCATGATGTTGTACAAGCGTGGTGGGCAGACAGAGGGAAAGATGAGGTCAAGCAGCGCAATATTCCTACTTAAAGGGCGTCTCACACTTACATACATGAATGCAGTACCCAGATTCAGTGAAACATATGAAAGTCAATTCTTTCACCTTTCAAACGAGTTCCCCTCACACCACAATTAGTTTGCAAGACAGATGCAAATTCACCCTTTGAGCTTTGAACAACAAATCCATTGATATCGTATACACTTGGATTTGTAATCCAAAAAGTAGGTATGCAATTTTATATGTCTTAGGCAGCATTCAATTCAGTGTGAAAAGTTAATAATATTCGCACTCCCCTACAAAATAAACAGCACGGTACACATGATCTGGAAAGTTTAGAGGCCTTATTAAGCACTAAAAGCGCCCAATAGCTGTCTACACAAATGCTAAATAAAATATTTATTGACATCATAAATCACCAAATTTTTCAAACTATGACGTCATCACGTGACATCGCCGCCTGGTCTAAATTGGCCAGATCCCCGAGAAACTGACAGAAGGGTGCAGAAAGCTTTCGGCGAGGGAATACAGTCGACCGAGAAACAGAAAAGGATGGCTGCTTCGGTGTTCAAACTGTCTAAGAGAAACGCATATGGGATCTTCAGAGTCTTATTGGGACAGAAATGTCGCACCCAACCTGCGCGATTACTGGGCTTTCACGAATGCGACAGTAGACCTGTCAGAAACTCATCAGCTTGTGCACAAGGTACAGCAGGAATTTTTTATTCTAGATTTAGAACCGCAGCAGAGTGTTGTGGTATACGAAGTGATTACACGAAACGCTTGCTTCATTGGTGCTCACCTATGTGAGTGCTCATATCTCTAGCATGTGATATGGTTACAGCGAAAACTCATGCACAACCTTTTTTTTTCAAGGTTCGATTTTTTTGTTTTAAACTTAAAATTACCTCCCTCCCTCTCCAACCAGCTTTGTGCTTTTACCATCAAGAGTGTCTGAACAGCAGGCTATCTGATTGGGACCCTTGGCTTAGCGAGTAGAAGCTGCAAAACCAGACCGGATATTGCATTTGTCATTTAGTGGGTGCAGAAGAATAGGCGGCTCACACACTTGTGGCTACACCCAGTGAGCACTCGAAGAAGTTCATCGGAAAAATACGCTTGAGTGCGTCGACGTCTTCTGCGAACGTCGTATTTTCTAGGTGCCTACGGTGGCCGATGCTGAGAGCAAATGCATTACGTCCTGTTTTAGTCAGTGAAGGCCGGGTGCCTAGAAAGTAAGATATAACATGACCTACGTGAGCGAACAGATTATTTGCCAAAGCTAAGCTCTGCTAGAGGTAAATGGTGACCGTTTTGTTTATTTTGTGCAGTTCAAGCTTTATTCCTGCTACCTTTCTGCTAGACCAGTCACTGCCCACTGCTACAAGCAAATGGCATCACATCAATGATCTTCTAGGACACAGTGATCATTCGCAATAGATGTGTTACCTTAATGTGAGAGTAAGTATTAAGCTAGAAAACACATTTTTATCAAGAAAATGGAATCGTGAAAATATTGTTTTCAAACTTCAGAAGGCGTCATGACACTTGACGTTTGTTTTGCTGCGTGTGTCTGGGAACGCTATAGAGCTCACGCAGCAGACCGCACTTTTTGCTACAGTAGAGAAAACATGGCTCATGAACTTACAGTTACATTGTAGTTACTTTGCACATAAAAGTTTGTTTTCCACCTGTTTGCCCGCAAACTATTCACAATTTTGTCAATGGGCCCTTTTCAAGTCTGAAAAGCGCCTACATGGAGGTCACCGAAATCGAAACTGGGGTTCCGTAGCCTCCCAAGTTATTTGCCACGCACTGGTCAAAGAAATGTTGGGGGCTTAGTATTTTTCAGAAATGATTAGGAGAAGATTCAAACTACCTCCCAGCACCTGTCGGCACTCTGTGCAACGTTTATAGATTTGATTTGATTTATATGTGTGGTTTGACGTCCCAAAACCACCATATGTTGTGAGAGACGCCATAGTGGAGGGCTCCGGAAATTACGACCATCTGGAGTTCTTTAACGTGCACCCGAATCTGACCACATGGGCCTACAACATTTCCGCCTCCATCGGAAATGCAGCCGCCGCAGCCGGAATTCAAACCCGCGACCTGCGGGTCAGCAGCCGAGAGCCTTAGCCACTAGACCACCGCGGTAAGGCACCGTTTATGAAGTCTGCTTGGCCTTGTTACCTCCCCTCCTCTTCCGAGTAAAAAAAAATTTGGCGTGCGTCATGTCACCACCCTTTCGCATGTGCAAGCCAGTCTCTCTAAAAAGGTCTATGGTTATACTACCATTCAACCAGTGCCACGTGAAACACGCATTGCCAAACATTCCTCACCTCTCCGCGCAGGAAAGACCACCAGGCAATGTCCTACTAGTCTCAATAATAGAAGAAGGCCAGGTCAAGTTCTCTGTTTACTTCAGAAATGCTTCTGCAGTCCCCTGGCTACAAAGACGAGCAGCCAAGCAGATCCTGGAATCCTCAGCACGATTGCCAAACCACTTGGTCAGGAATGTGGCATGCTTTCTTTCCCTATTTTTTTTTTGTCACTCCGTTTCTTTTTTCTTTTTCTCAGCAGCCTATTGGGGTTACATTGTGTATTGCAGACGTAGCGACTAAAATTACCCACCGGGCTGAACACTGAAGTCTGGAATCTGGCGAAACACCCCATTCGTGCTTCGGTGGCATAGTCCTGTTTAGTGGCATCACTTTTGACAAATGTCAGAACTGCCATGACACTTCATGGTTCTTTTCACAGTTGACGCCACCACCGAAAAATGCTAGCACTATTAATTATTTGTCGAAAATATTTTGATTCAAGCGCTGCTATGCAAAGTTAGTGAGCACTAGCTGGTAATTACGAAACATGATATAGTCCTGAAATCTGCGATAATTGTGAATTAGCAATAAAAGAAAAAAATCCCAATTGCACGAACCTGGCAAGCAAAAAAATGAGCTAAATTCACTTTGTCCTACATTTTTCTAATTCCCTTACGACAATTTTCACTCCAAAGAAAGGCTTACTGCTTCAATATTAAAAAATTCAGATTTTCATTTTGCACAATTTTTCCACCTCGTCGGTAATTCTTGAACAAGTGGATTCATAAATTTGTGAATTCAAGCAGTTATTATTCATGAGCTGTTCGTCAGAACGCAAAACAACTTCGCATTGACAATAGGTACATTGCAGCCTAGAAACCCATTCAATAGTGTTGTTGTACAAAAAAAAAATATTCACTCATAAACTTACATTGCTCCCCCATATTTATTGAAGCCTGCAAAACGTTTTCATTGCTTTACTGGCTATATCTTTGCATAGAAACCTTGCAAAATGCTTTATGAAAAGGCTCAGGAAATTTCATTCGGTTATGTTGAACAGTTTTGCCACACTGCCAGTGCAATGGAGACTTGTACAGCAAACGCACTGGTCTTTGTTCGCACTGTTTTGAATGCTATGCAATACCGCTTCAAACTAGGCGGCAATACTAGCTGTCATTAGAAACTGGAGATTCTGAGCTTTCTAATGCAATACATTTCACATCAATGGGCTGAGCGTAGAACGTCGACAAACAGTGACTAATATGCAGAGCGGATGGAGCCTAATTGGGACTGCCACCTTAATAAATTGTTTTGTTGGGCTAGTTGGTACGTGCTCCCCTAATGCTAAAAAGATCCATCCCATCGGGGAAGAAAATTGAGGACAGAACAGAAAGGGCGTCACTCGCAACTAACTTTATTTTCGGAAAATCAGTGAAGTATATAAGCATAGCAACCATGCGCACGCACATTGCGTCAAATGGTTGTAAAAAACACACGATCAGATCGACAACAAAGTAATTGTGACAAAAAAGCCAGTGAACAAAAAAACCTAAAAAAATTGGCAGATCAGATGTACAGAGGGAGTCGATGATATGCGATGCACGAATGGGAAATGTTGATATGTAACTTTAGAATCAGGACAACGTTACGAGGTGTAGGTGAGTGATGCCGTACATGACTTCCGTATCACGATTATGTTTGGTTAGTTATCATGTCAGTTACCATCGTCATCTATTTACGTCACGTGATAACAAATTTATTATATGTGGAGCTAGCGAAACAGCTACGACCAAGGTATGAGTGTGGCATGTTGTCATGTTCTTACATGACACGCGTGTCAGGATTATCATTTTTGCACCAGTCATATATTTCGTCATTCATTCACGCCACGTAACACCAAATTTCGTATATGTGGAGATGACAAAACGGCCACGAGCACATCATGAACAGCCCAATATACACCATTGTAGCGTTGACGCTCGTGCACGCTGGGCACAAAGAAGCTACGTTAGCAAAACCCCAGCACTCTAAAGCCTGACGCCAGGCGTGACCAGCGTCCGTTGCGCGGCCTGGTGGCAACCGGCGCAAAATGTGACATGTTGCAATTCGCGCTGTTGTGTTACCTAGACAACACTGCGTCTCCCTGTTTTTGTGACGGAAAGACGCCGGACGCGCTGAAACACGCATGGGTCAAAGCAGCGTAGCACTGCGCGTGCCTGTAATTATATGGCATGACCAGCGGCTGGCGTGACAAGGCCGGCGTGACGCGACAAAATGAACAACGGCGAGCACACGCATCGTCACGTCGAAATGCAATGGCGCCATGACTGTAGCATGTAGTAATGTTCTCACACGATACGCATCCTATTATTATCATGTTTGCACCAGTCACATATCTTTGTCATCCATTGAAGTCACGTAATACAAAATTTGGCATATGTGAAGCTAGCGAAACGGCCGCGAGCGCATCATAAATGTGGCATGTGGTCATGTTGTTACTTGACACTCATGTCGTGATCATCATGTTAGATGTGTCATTCACCCATGTCGTCCATTCGCGTCGCTTAATGCCGAGTTTGGTACTTGAGAAGCTAGCGAAATGGCTGCGAGCGCATCATGAGTGTAGCGTGTAGTCATGTTGTTACATGACACGCCTCTCATGTTTATCATATTTGCACCAGTATCATACCTTCATCTATTCACGTCCCGTAATACAAAATTCGGTATAGTGAACCTAGCAAAACAGCCGCCCACGCATCATGAGCGGAGCATGTAGTCATGTTGTTACATGACACGTATCTTATGATTATCATGTTTTCACCAGTCACATACAGCCGTCATTCGTTCGCGTACTGTAATACTAAATTTGGTAGATGTGACGCTGGCGAAACGGTTGCGAGCACATCATGAGCGTGGCGTGTAGTAATGTTACATGACACACATGTCATGACCTTCATATGAGGGTCTGTCGCTTGTGTTCGCCATGCGATCATGCCATACCATACCAGTTTTGCAACATGCCATGTGAACGAAACAACTGCAGAACGGCAGGATTATGAAATATAAATCGTGGCATACATGCCATACATGTCATGATTTTCATGTTATGACTAGTCAAAAACGTTCTTCATACAGTCGTGATATGCCATACGAAGTTTGGTACTGATTTCAATATCGAAACGGCCAGGAGAGCTAAAAGTCGTAGGCGGCGAGATAGATAGATAGATAGATAGATAGATAGATAGATAGATAGATAGATAGATAGATAGATAGATAGATAGATAGATAGATAGATAGATAGATAGATAGATAGATAGATAGATAGATAGATAGATAGATAGATAGATAGATAGATAGATAGATAGATAGATAGATAGATAGATAGATAGATAGACAGACAGACAGACAGACAGACAGACAGACAGACAGACAGACAGACAGACAGACAGACAGACAGACAGACAGACAGACAGACAGACAGACAGACAGACAGACAGGCTCAAAGTCGCCGAAGTTCGCTAATAAATGCTTCGCGATTAAAATGTAATCCCCACCACGCCGTGCAACAGATGTAATACAAACATGCGTATCTCTCTTCTTTTTAATGTTGTATTCTTCCATATTTTACGTGCTAAGTTGTCATTCGATTCCAAGGATGGATACCCTGAAAAACATAGCATCACACTTGCAGGAGCCACAATGTGCAGGCAAGTGTGCCGGTGCCTAAACGACAGAATTCGGGAGCAAGTACTTCCTGTCAAAAATAAACTTCCGGCATATTTGCCGGAAGTTTCATTGTTTTCAGGGCTGTACAATCAGAGCTGTACAATCATTGTTTTCAGGGCTGTACAAGTTCATTGTTTCAGGGCTGTACAATTTCGTGTTATGTGGATTTTTTTACTGTTTAATTTGGCAGAGTCTGTGGACTGCAACTAGGTTGTCAAGCCCAGTATGACGCTTTTACAGCACAAGCTACAGCATCTTGTGGCAACACATGAAATTTCCGAATGTTTCACAATTGAATCCCTGCGTTAACACAGGTTTTTTACAATATGGTGCACAAGTTGGAGAAATAAGTCTCATCTATGGGAGCCACTGCTGTCTTTCTTGTTAGGGCTCACAAAAGGGGCCAAGAGGGTGGCCTTGCGCATGGCCTTGCAGAGTGCTCTCTGGGGATCACCTTAACACAACTTGGTAAAAGCAATTTCCAAGTAAATGTCTAGACTTCATATTGCAGGTTCAACGCAAGACGAGTTGCCTCTAGCCAAGGTTTTGCTTACGCATTCGAGGTATCTTAGGCGTACAAAGCAGCTACAGGCCATCCGCCCCACCGCGATGGTCTAGTGGCCAAGGTACTCGGCTGCTGAACCGCAGGTCGTGGGTACGAATCCCGGCTGCGGCGGCTGCATTTCCGATGTAGGCGGAAATGTTGTAGGCCCATGTGCTCAGATTTGGGTACAGGTTAAAGAACTCCAGGTTGTCGAAATTTCTAGGGCTCTCCACTACGGCGTCTCTCATAATCATATGGTGGCTTTGGGACGTGAAATCCCACATATCAATCAGTCAGCTACAGACAATCTGAAGAGGTGCAAGAAAAGACGGCTGTCGCACTTAGCATGCACAGTGTTTCTCACAAACTCTACTAGAAAATTAGGAGAAAGTGCTGGAGTCGAAGTAGTGTTTAAAGCCCTCGAAACTTACTTACCTACAAAGATTCATCGATCAGATGAAAGGAAAGAAACATTGCAGCGCCCATCACAGGCATGAATATGTAACCTGTGTTAAAGGCGAGATGTGCACAATCACTGACATGCATCAAGAGGTACATGGGTCAGATTGGACGGTGTCTTGATGAGAGACTCCATGAAACCTTTATAACATTCAAACAACACTGGCAAGGCAGTTCCGAATCTGTAAGTGGGATTATAGATTTCTTTGAAGACAGTGTAGTACTTTCAAGTAGTCTTTATCAGGGGGTCAATCCACTCTTAATCTTTAAACATTAAACACTCAGGTTATGGTCAACATTGCAGTGGTTAGCATTTGAGTGTCGAGAGTGGTTACCTGTAGACAAAGTGTAGTTTTTAAAGATCCATACCGCTTTATTAACAGTGTTGCATTCATTTATTGACTTTTCATTTATTTACTAGTGGTTAAAGCAAATTAATAGTTGAGCCGCACGTCACTACGTCGATAAGGATACGATTTACAGGCTGCGGTTGTTTCTACTGCCATATTAGAATCATACTTGTTCTCCTCACCGACTAATTAGAGTAAAATTTTAATAATGCTATAAAACATAAAATTGTGCACAAATATAGTAACGCTGACTTGAGCCAAACGCAGAAGGCCATGATAACGGACGCAACGGAAGAGGTCACGGCAAAACGTGTGACCCGGAAATAATGATGAAACCGATGTTTAAACGAACAAGAGACTACCACTCATTCAAAGGGCCAATTTTTAAACACATAATCACAAAGAGCAACGTAACAGTGATTCTGATAATAAAATAGTTGATATTTTTTAGTTGATTTTGTGCACACATCATATACAGTACATAAATGGAGATATTGGAAGTGAATGAACGCACAAATGTCGATTCATGATTTGTGGCTGCATAAAATAGATTTGATCGGTGTCACGCGAGCAATTTTGCTCGTCAGTAGAGCCGATTTGGGTCTGATTTTTTAATCGTCATCAACAATATCACTGCTAAGTGGTGTAAATAAATCTGGATCGAGTTTGGCCGAGACGTGAGTCAAACCGCAATTTGGGTACCAGATCGCAATCGAAAGTGCCCGTGTGACACCGGCAGTGAACGTGCCTTACGTTACGATTATTGCGACGAAGCATGCGATGGAAAAAATGCTACAAAAGATAAGAAACCAAACGGTCTTCGAGACAGGCCCCGCTAATTACGCAATCATGTAGCGTGAGGAGTGGTCAGGTGGAAGCCGTTGCCACCGCCGATCGCCTTGCTTAGTTGTACACGAACAGGAGGGGGCACCGCAGAACACAAAGCCGATAAATGCAGCCACGCAGACTCTATATAAACTAAAATTTTACATTGTTAACTACTGATGAGGGGACTGCGGCGGAACGCTCCATTATTTTGAGCGCGAAGTGCTATCAGGTCACTATAACAGCTCATGATGCAAGGCGGGACCCGATGTTGACAATCCATGCCTCCGAGACAAGTAAAGCCAGTGCCAATCTTAGAGGCTATTGCTTGTTTTATAACTAGGTAATTTTAGATATTCTGCGTGCAAATTGTATATTATTTTTAATCATGACACATTTTTGTTTTGGTGACAGCTAGTGAGCCCAACATAAAAACAATCGTGAGAACGCATCATGAGGCTACAAAACAAAAGCAAGTGACGAGTGCGTTAGTGAAACTTCCAATGCGCTCTAAATGCTGATTTCCTATTTATATCTGGTCTGGTTTGCAGTTTCGTGGCTGTTGTGGCAGTGTCCCTGCGCAGGGTGTGGATATATAAGGATGTTGATGTTCTCTGAATAAAGCCAGTTAGTAGTTTACACCTGTCCTCGTGTGTCTCTCCCTGTGTGTTGGGTGTAGGTGCGCCCTCACGATGGTTTCTATGTGAAAGCATCACCTCACTCGACAGCCAACTCTAATAATGAGCGCAAACTTAGCAGAAGAACGTTCACTTGGGCACTGCTAACTCCGCTACATGCCCTGTGAAACAGGGTCTGCTGTGGAATATTCACCCGTAACCTCTTTGTGACCATATGCTCTTAAAACATATATTTGCGGTGCGATTTTAAACAGGCTTTGTTGCTGTGAGCTTCTTTTCTGCACTTTTTGTGGTGTTCGGAAGAGGAACCTCCCCGAAACTTGCAGATACAAGTTTAGGCAATGAGTGAGGTCCGTGAGAACGTACTCAGGTCGGCAAACTCAATCGAGAGTCGACAATGTTCAGATCGAACCTTGCGTGGGAGTCCGAGTGAATGGTATTCTTGCGAGTTTGAGTCCGAGTCATTCCAGTTGAACAAAGTTTTCGCGATTGTGAGTTTAAAGGTCAAAACATATTTCTTGAGTGGTTACATTGCTTTTTTTGCCCATCTTTATCTACTGACCCTGAGCATTACTACCAGCCTTGTCTAGAATAACGTTTGTAGTCACCGTGACGCACGTCTACTAAACAGTATCGTTTACTTCAATGACGTGAGATATTCGTTTTAAAGAGCAGCGACGCCCTGGTGGACTCATATGAGTCCTGAGTCGATTGATTTTCTCAGATTCAGATCGAGCCGTGAGTGAGTCTGAATGCGTACCGGTGAGTAATATTTTGGGAAGTTTGAGTCTGAGTGAGTTTGGTTGAAGAAACTTTTCGTAAGTGTAAGCCCGGCTCATGAATATTTTGTTGAGTCCGAGTCCGAATGAGCGCTAAGCGCAAGGTATATTTCAGGAATGAGTTTGAGTGAGCTTCACAATTTTTGTGAGCCTATGGTGAAGTAGATGACTTATCACTGAAGACGATGCCAACGGTGCGCAGTCTGGCTGCAGTTCGATCAGCCGAGTTTAACACACTGAATTATACAAGCGTGCACAATCAACCACTTCCCTGCTAAACAAGCCTTATCAAGTCATCGCGTTGTCCTGCGGATATTTTAGTGCATACAGTTAATTCAGTCCTTTGCAAACAGCTTTTTGTCTTTTTATGTGGCCTTACCTGTATTTTTTCACTGTTAAAAAACCACGTTAAAATGTAGTGGAAATCGAAATTTGTGCAATCTCGATTTCGACTCACAATTATCATAATCATCATTGTAACCCAGTAGCAGGGAGCATCTTATTTTTGTGTGTTTTCGCTCTCCATTCTCCGTCAAAGGCGTAAAGCTAGGGTGGCCTAGTCAAGCAGGAGGAGTAGTTCGAGTGTTACCGATAACGACAACCTCTAGTAAAAAAAGCAGAGTACCACCACGCAACAGCTAAGCATCATCCGTGAGCTCACTGGCTGTGGATCTTCCTACACAAAACAACGTTCAGAGCAAAGACATCATATCGCGTAAGTGCATGATCGGTGATTGGTTGGCGACCTGGATGCTGTTCCCACAGTGATTTCAGCTTTATTTCACCGTTGCAAGTGAAGAAACTGCATCTATCAAACAGGCGGTGATTCTCCGACTTTCCCTAGCCGGCGGACCTGTTGCCCTTATTTACAACAGTATCAGTTTCGGTCCTCCAACTGAGACGACTACACAACCAGAAATGAACACTTCATGCACACTAAACGCCGACACGCAACAAAGGGTATACCTGCTACACCCTTCGCTGCTTGAAACGGCAAGCTAACTAACGTCTCGGCTCTTCCCTCAATGCGTCAATCCTAGAAGTGCATAAATTTAACAATGAGCAGCAGCGCGAGAAGTTGATCAGACAACAGACCTGCCCAGGTATGAATCACCTTTTGTGCGAACTAGCGACATTAGTCCACACTTGTCTTGTACAGAGCTCGCCAAGTTCATCAAGCAGTGGCAGCTCGCACACAAATTCCAGTTTATTTATTTATTTATTTCAAATCAGCCTCAGTCTAGTTTTATAGTTGACAGTGTGATACATGCAGCTAAGGCTTCGTTGTATTGGGACCAACTAGATAAATACTGCAGTCGACCAAATGTATCAGTCGTCCAGACAGCTGCATAAACGTGGCGCTACCTATGAATGTACGCCACGCTGGAACAGAAAGGGAAGCTCGCCTCACTGTTGACAGGTTACCGTACCTACTCTGGCGACAACAAACACGCTGTTTAAAAACCTGCCCTGTACTAGCAGACTTGGCAGAAAAAATGAATTATTAAGAAACTACTACAGAGAGAAAGCATCGAAGCTTTTTTTACTGAAGAAAAAAGACTCCGTTAAGACTGAAACCGTTCATGCTTTGAATTTCATAGGAAAAATGTGTTTTTGTGGGACCAGTAATGGCCAGAACATACAGCATTGAAGAACACGGTTGCATGTTAAGGAGGAAGGAGCACACCTGTGACACATGCCTCAGCCGTTTGTGTTGTGACCAACTAGAAAAACACTGCACTTGACCAAATGGATCAGTCACCTTGACAGCTGCATAAACGTGGTGCTACTTTTCTATCTACTACATAGAAATCTGCGTGAAGTCGTGTGAAGAAAGAATGGCATCTCATTAGCAGCTTTGCCTTAGTTGTGTGTCTTCTCGCTCAACCTACTCGAGCAAAGGAATCTCACTCGATAGGTGCCCTTGTTCAAGCTGACATAAGCCTTACGTCAAAGCGAAGCTGAAGCCAGGCTTTGGACAAATAGCAAAAGGACTGCAGTGGTCTGGTGTTATTTGTGTGCTGCATAGTGTGTTGTGCTGCATAGGCTTGGCATTTCTTTGTTGGCGTCTCTAAGATTTGCCGTGCGTGATATCGTTTGCAGATTACTGTGCCCTTTCACGATACTGCAATTTGTGGTTTAGGTTTTCTTATCAACAACAGACTGTTTTCTACAGGTGTGCTTTCTCTATGTTGGTGTGTACTGCGTTTGTGGTGGTGATTATCCTTCTTTCTTAGTGTGGCATTCCATAGCGGTGCAATTTGATGTTTATATTTACTTGCAGGCAGTGTGTTCGGCAGGCCTGGTGTTTGCTGTGTGTGCTGTGAATGATAGCGTTGGCTGTAACAGATTAACACACTTTTTACGTCTGCCTAGTTTTTGGCCACTTTTTACTTACACGCCCTTATTAAAAAGTCATGAAATGCTTTCATGACGATGCCAGTTCCCAACAAAGCTTTAAGGGCAAAGAAGGTGAAATAGCTGCCCTATCGCATTTTCATAAGTCACAGACACTACCAGATACTTGAGTACTCTAAACAGTCGTCAAGGCAGTTTAGAACCAGAATGGGCACTTTTTTGTGCGAAAGCTTAGCATATCTATACATTTATTCCGACTTCGACCATCCTCCTATATATTCTGCGATCGACCCGCCTCGTTGAACGTTGGTGACATTCTAGCGTGTGTGTGTTTTCGCTTTCACCCGCTTTCTTTCTCTCTAATTACATTTTCCCTTCCTTTCTCTCTCCCTTCCCAAAGCAGGGTAGCAAAACAGATGCTTGCTTTTCGGTGAACCTCTTTGCTTTTTTTAAACTTTCTTTCTCTCTCTCTCATGACCATAATCTTCCTTCATTACTATATCCAGTTACAGATTTTCCTGTTTGCATCTTTAGCTGAAATCATTTTAAGGCTTTTTACGTCCGCCTATAGAGTTAGGGCTCTGTGAAACAGCTGTTTTTTTAGCTCCATGGTTCCTGTTGGTTCTACTTCCATAATTCTTGTCAATCGTAGGGTTTGTTGTGGCTGTTGCCTTGCATGATGCAACCATGTAGGTCCCATTGTAGTAGACTTGTTTCTTGTGTGCTTAATCTGAAAGCACTCTTAAAAACATGATTTTGGTGATGCATCGTAATAGAAGCACAGTTTGATTTAACTTCGGCTTGCTCACTTCATAATGTAATGGTTCCCATGCTATTTTTACAACCAAACAGTATAAGTAAAATAGACAGATAGTTATTTCTTCAAGACTGCATGCATTCATGTTGAGATGGAGCCAGCCTACAGCAGGCTTTTTGTGGCCTGGATATTTGGGGTCCTAAAAGGCTTCCTCTTGCATATATCATTCTCACATATAAACTCACTGTGTTTAGTGTATCTAGGTACAGACGTAACAAGGCAACGCAATAGTCTCCACTATGTGATTGTGTTCTTGTGATTATTTTTTTTTTGCCAATGCAGTCACTCTGTGGGAACAACGTATGTTGCGCAGCTATAGAGGCCTAGTCAGGTGACTCATGATGTCATTTTCTCATGCACTATGGCGATCGTGTCTTGTCTAACAAACAAATATTTAAAACACAGAGTGCAATTGTATAAGAAAATCATATTCATAGAAAAATTAGTGTATGAGGAGCATAGGCTAAACTGTTGTCTGCATTGCTCATGCTTCTTCTATTGCTTACTCAACCACAGTAACTAGGCACTGTCAGCCAATAATCAAATGAGTACATGAAGTTGAAAAAGTTTTCATGTGTGTTATTAGATGCTTCAGCGAATATGTTATTTATTTTATTTATGTATGAATACTGCAATCCCTACTAGTGATTTTCGCAGAGTGGGTTACATGAAATACATGAATGCTCAACATGAAGACGAACAAATTTTCAAAACAGGATGATAAAAACACGCAGAAACAAAAGCACGCACAAAGCAACCCAGATATGCAAAAATTCGAACTTTTATGGGGACAGAGCTTCATTGGAATGCTATAATAAACACTGTTATTGAGGCTAGAAGAAAACAATGTTAAGGATGGCTGTAAAACTTCGGTGTTGGTTAGTTTGTTCCAGTCGTTTAGAGTTCCTGGAAAGAATGAATATTTAAAGCAGTTGTTAAGGGTTGCATAGGGTGTTATTGTGCGCTCATGCCTTTGTCGAGTTGCATATCCGGACGAAAATGAAAGAACTTCAGAAATGTCTATATTGTAATGTCCCTTTATTAGTTGATATAGAAATTTTATTATAGATAAGAGGTTTCTTTCTGTTAGTATTGGTACATTAGCTCGAGTTGAAAGTTCCGTAATTGAAGTGCGCCCGAAGCTGTTATAAATAAAACGAATGGCCTTTTTTTGTATTCTTTCTAGCTTGTTGATATTAGTTTTGGTAAAAGGGTCCCATATATTGGAAGCATAATCCAGAGTTGATATACCTATTGTTTTATAAGCCAGAAGGCGGACGGAGGGAGTTGAGAGTTTCAATGCTCTTCTGAGGAAGAATAGTTTACGCATTGCAGTGTTGGTTACTGTAATAAGGTGTTTCGTCCAATTCAGGTCATCTGTGATCCATAAGCCATCCATCTCTATGTTGTCTCTGCGTTCGCTGTTAAACATGGGCTTGTTGTCTATATACGACGTTGATGCAAATGGGATTATTTGATTGTTGTTGCCACATTAATACCATCACGTTAGGACAACGTGATAAGTTGAATGTAGTTGTCTCATTAAAAACAACACGTTAGGACAATGCTATTATTTGCATGTTGCTGCAACTATAAAAACACTGTGTTTTGGGAACGTAATATAATAAACGTCGGTGCAATGTTATATTTTACCGTCCAACGTTGCCTCACATTTGTTACATCCAAACCACGTTGACTCAACGTTCTGCGTAACCTGGGAGCAGAGACACTAGCGCGAGCTTCCCCTCTAGGTATTACCTCATGAAACTTTATGTAAAAAAATATTTCATAAAATCTCCATGTGAAGTCTGGAACGCAATGGCAGAGCAATGCATACAATAATAGTTCAATTTGCCCAGAAGTCATTTCTGCCGCCCCGTCACGAATGCTTTTGCAATGAAGTTTGCGTACAAGTAAATGAAGCAAGTATCAAATAAATATAAGTTCAAATCACTTTCTTTTACACTCAGAAAACAAGCGCCGCGAATTTAAAGAACGTAATTCATCCAATGCGAATCCGACGCCTGTACTTCCCATAATTTCCATGCGGCACTCTAAGAGCCCGCGTAAGCACCAGTACCAGATTCCCCTCTAGGTATTTTTGTATGGAACTCTATGCCTAGTAAAGATCAGTGATCTCTGAGGCGATCGACCTACACTCATAAGCGAACGCGTGAACTGGCGGAGAACCGTTGTGATAGCAGTGAGTGGTGGAGCATGCCCTCAGCTACGGAAAAGCGTTTTATCGGCCTCCTCGATATAACAAACAAACAAAACGTACATAGTGTAGTGAAGAAGATGAGTGCTACTCCGATAGGCAAGGGGTATCACTCAGTCTGTGAAGAGGACGACGTTTGTTTGGCTGCGTACACAGACTGATTTCACCATAACCACTTGACTTGTCGTGACTGCTTTTCTGTTTTATAAGAGAGTGCCGCTCTAAAGCGCCTTATTTTAATTGGTGGTGGTGCTGCGTAACGCATAATCCTTGAATTGCGAAACCATACGTTGCCTCCAGATTCTACGATGGCCACGGACGACGATCAGCAGGCGGCCGCCTCGGCTCCAACTACTGCAGCTCCTGTCTGTCTCGGCTTCTTTCGGCAACGTGATCCACCTACCTTCTGTGGAATCGATGACAAGAACGTGGAAGACTGGCTTGACGAATACGACCGGGTGAGCAAGCACAACAAGTGGGACGATGCGCACAAGCTTACTGTCGTCCAATTTTATTCGACTGACGTCGCCAGTTTGTGATACCGTAATCACAAGAGAGACCTCCCGACCTGGTCGGCCTTCCGAACGGCGTTTGCGGACTTGTTTGCCGTCTAGCGCTTCGCGAAATACGTGCCGAACAGGGCTTGCGTACTAGGGTTCAGCAGAATGGTGAGAATTACACCAGCTATAGAAGCGATAGAAGATGTGAGCGACCTTTGCCGGCGTGTCAACTCGGCCATGACAGACGCCGAGAAGATCAAACAGATCTTGAAAGGCGTAACTGATGACGCATTTCAGATGTTTGTCGCCAAGAGCCCGCAAATTGTAGCGAAAGTCATCCAACTTTGTCAGAGTTATGACGAGCTCTAGAAACAGCCTGACACCACTCGTCGTGCCAGCGCGCCATGTTCAACAATCTCCGCGTTAACGTCGGCTGGCACTGCTATAGACCACACCAGTTTGCTTCTCGAGATCAAGCAATTTGTACGAGAAGAGGTCGCACGTCAGTTGTCCCTCGTGCCTTATACCCCCGAAGGTGCCCCATTTACTTCAGCGCCATCAATACAGCGAATAGTTCAGGAGCAAGTGTCCGAGGTGCTACCAACAGCTCACGCACCACTTGTGACTGCTCCACTGACCTATGCCGGAGCACTGAATGGAACCCGACGTCCGCCTGTCGCTAACGCCCTCGTTTCTTTGTCGCGAGTGCCTACGTCCACGCGCCCCTTTGTAGTACTGTCGTACTGACTGAGCCTATGTACCAGGCTGCCCGTCCTTTCTCCCTGCCACCACCACCACGCTTTCAGAACCCTTGGCTCACTCAAGACAACCGCCCCTTATGCTTTGCTTGTCAAATTTCGGGTCACGTGGCACGATTTTGTCGACGTCATGAGTTTTTCCTGCGTTACGACGTCCGGCCTAACAATTATCATTTCTCACCACGACCAGAGCCCGCTGGATCTGGCGAGCCTGCCACCATGGACACATTTTCACCTCGCTGGAACTTCAACAGAAACCAGTTGCCTTCACCTCAACGCCGTTCCCTTTCCCATTTGCTACGTCGACCTCGCCCTGTCGCTGAGGAAAACTAGGAGACACATTTCCGACGGCAAGAACGGCAGATCTTTCGAACTCTACAAGACCTTGTTTTTTGCAGTCAAACGTCGTTCTTGTTTTCGTTGAAGGTACACCTGTTTGTGCATTGGTCAATACTGGCGCCGCAGTGTCTGTAATGGCTGAAAAGCTTTGCCGTCCACTAAGAAAAGTCCCAATGCCTCTTGACGACTTCGTTTTGAGCTCTGCGAGCAAGCAACGAATTCGCCCTCTTGTGGCATGCACAGCACGTGTCGCTATTACTCACGATATTTATGTCGTCTAGTTTGTAGTGCTCCCGCAGTGCTCCCATGACATTATATTAGGCTGGGACTTCCTCTGCACTCATCATGCCATCATCGACTTTGGTTGCGCCGAAGTGGAGTTCGCGCCGTTACGCGATGCTGCTTCACTCGACTCGCCCCTTCTACCTGCAAAAGCTTTCGTTGACGCCGACACTTCGATAACCTCGTTCTCATCCGCCCTAGTTCCGCTTTCCTGTGACGTCTCTAGTGGCTCAACTGTTCTTTTTACGCCTTCTGAAACCACTGTTCGCCGCATGTGCTTCCTGATTCCGTTCGCCATTCTGAACAATCACAATGGATCAAGAGCAATTTATGTTTCCAATCTGTTTCCCTCGCCTTCCAAGTTACTGTGCGGAGAGTGCCTGGGGTTTGCCGATGACATTGATCCTTCGAATGCACGTGTAGTTCCTGACCACTCGTCTACGCTACCTATTGACGCCGTTGATTGCTGCGCGTCACCCTCTTCCCCATCATTCACCGACGCAATTTCACGCTGCATCGACAGCAACCTTATGGCCCAGCAGCGTGCCGACATCATGGCCCTCCTCGAGCGCTTCCGCGCCAGCTTCGATCACCAGCAACTGATTTTGGGCCGTGCTTCCACAATATCTCATCAAATCAACACTGGCCTTCACGCTCCTGGATTTGATGAGAACGTCGTCTCTTACGCCAGCCGTGCACTCACAAAAGCAGAAGTCGACTATTCAGTCACCGAAAAAGATTGCCTACTCATCATATGGGCCATAGGCAAGTTTCGATCCTATCTTTACGGGCGCCCATTCAGCGTGGTTACAGATCGTCATGCATTATGTTGGCTCTTCTCGTTAAAACATCCCACCGGCCGGCTCGCCCGTTGGGCGCTTCGGCTACAAGAATACGACATTCACGCCGTTTACCGGTCTGGGCGAAAACATTCTGACGCAGACGCTTTGTCCCAATCACCTTTTCGATGTAGCGACAAGTCGCCGTCTTCGCCTGCCCCCGACATATCTGCACATAGTGTCCGCGACATGCTACAGGAGCAACAAAAAGATCCTTGTATCGATTAAGTTATCAACTTGTTGAGTCGAACTCCCTCGCAAAATATCCCTAGAGATACGCGCCGTCAAATACAGCACTTCGTCATCAGAGATGGTTTGCTATACAGACGGAATTGTCTCTCCGAAGGGCGCCAATGGCTCCTAGTTATTCCCAGACGTCTCCGCTGAGACATATGCGCCTCCTTTCATGCCGGCCCCCAATGCGCCCATGCTGGAGTGTTAAAAACCTACACCCGCCTATCCCACCGCTACTACTGGCGTGGAATGAATCACTTCGTTCGTCACTACGTACGTTCCTGTCTCGCTTGCCAGCGCCGGAAGAATCCGACTCCAAGTTCTCCGGCTTCACTACAACCCATACCTTGTCCTGCCCGACCAATTGACCATGTTGGTATTGATCTGTATGGACCTCTTCCGATTACACCGGCTTGAAATCACTGGGTAATCGTCGCTATCGATCACCTTATGCGCTACGCAGAAACGTCACCACTCTCTTCTGCGTCCATGAGTGACGTCGGTTGTTTTATATTGCATCAGATCATTTTACGCCACGGTGCACCACGTGATCTCCTGAGTGACCAAGAGCCTGTGTTTTTGTCGGACGCCGTTGAATTGCTTCTCAAAGAATGCCAAGTCATTCATCGCACCACCACCACGTATCATCCTCAAACTAGTGGCATTACAGAACGATTCAACCATACATTAGGAGATATGCTGTCAATGTACGTCGCAACTGATCACTGGGATAGTATTCACTGATCACTGGGATAGTATTCTCCTTTTTGTAACGCACGCGGATAATACTGCTGTCCAGACAACCACTGGTTTCTCTCCATACTTCCTCCTTTATTGTCGTGAGCCCTTTTGCACGCTAGACACCATCCTTCCTTACCGCCGGATGTTGCTGAGTCGACGACGATGTCACAAGCTGCTAAATACGCGGAAGAGTGTCGTCAGCTTGCCGACTCCCTCACAAGTGCTGAACAGCAACGCCAAAAACACCACCGCATTAGCCCGACGCCTCCAGCTTCGTATGCATCGGAAGACCTTGTCTGGCTTCGCATCCCTTCTACTAGCCCTGGTCTCTCAACGAAACTGATGTGCAAGTATAACGGCCCTTACCATGTGAGTAAACAAACTTCACCCGTCAATTACATAGTGGAGCCGCTTGAGCAACCCCATAATCAACGACGCCGTGGGCGTGAGACCGTCCACATAGACCGCCTAAAACCATATTACGATCCCTCTATTGTCTCCTGCCCATGAGTCGCCAGGATGGCTCTTTTCTGGAGGGGAGGAAAACGTAGTGAAGAAGATGAATGCTACTAGGATTGGCAGGGGCTATCACTCAGTCTGTGAAGAGGACGATGTTTGGTTGGCTGGTATTCACAGGCTGGTTCCGCCATTACCACTTGACTTGTCGTGACCGCTATTCTGCTTAATAAATGAGAGCCGCTCTAAAACGCCTCATTTTGATTGGAATACTTATAACGCAATAAGAAATAACAAGATCGTGCCGCTTTTAAATGCGAAGCATTTCTTAGCGAGCTTCAGCGACTTTGAGCGTATCTATCTATCTAGGCACTTAAGTTTTGGCGCTCTCATGGTCACCTCCTAACTTGGCGTGAACCAAAATTAGCATGGGAGGACAAGATAGTTTGACGAGTATGACATACTGATCAAGACCCGAATAATGTCACAATACTCTCGCGTACGTCGTCAGACACTTCCCGCCAGGCCGTGGCACATACCCACGGGAGGGTATGTGCCACAGGAGATCGACACTTAGTATCCACCCAAAACGACAAAACGCACATGGGAAATTTCAACGCGTGAGCGTTAATAAATACCAAAGATCGGTAGCGTCGCCCCGACGAATGCAAAGAAGAAACGTCCGGGTCCCAGCTGGAATCAAGCCCAAGCATTCTTCGTGGCAACAAAGCATTTTGCCACAGAGCTACTCAAGGTTTTCGTGAAACGTCAATTGTGGTTGCAGTGCCGCCTATCCCACTTTATAAACGATACATATGTACTCGTTTGATACAACCGCCACGTTGGGTTAACATCAATTGTAGTTAGTTGTCATGCGCTGAAGTTGATTCATGTAGCAGTGTCCAGGTCCAGAATCCTCGCAAGAATCAGCGCTTCGTATCAGCTTCCGGTGTTGCTGATACGCATGCTTCAGTTGGCAGGGTTGCGCAAGTGGAAACAACAGGTTATATAAACGTCTGCAATTCTTCAACACATGTCTGTGCGTGCAACATATTCACGTAGATTTAGAGTAATTTCGTGACGTTTCACTTAATAAAAAAGTGTCAACGTGGACACCTTTCCTCCGCATGTTTCGCATAACGTCCATTCTCACATACGTGGGATCTGCGGAATTTTTTGGTAAACATACGCGAAACACTGTTAGAGATCCTAAGAGAAGAAAGACCAAAATTGTGCTGAAAGATAACCGCAGAGCAGAAGTACGCCTGTTTTTGACGCCTAGACATCTGCGTGGCAGTGTTGGTTTAAAATTTTCGTGTTATATCTTTTTTTTAAATATCTGCAGTGTGCTCTAAGCTCAAAGGGTGAAAGTATTCTGGTACTTTGTGTGAAAACGTGGAGCAACGGGACAGGATGCAATGAAGTCTTTTGTTTCCAGCAATAATTTTGAATATGGCACAGGTCAGGAGAAGATTCCGCTCTTTATTCGTGAGTAAGAGACCCCTAAACTCTGAGGATACTTAATAAGTGCTTGACACTTTGAGAATTGCCTTATATTTGATTTGTGTCTCTGCCCTAGCGCAGGTTTTAAACTATGCCTTCTGCCCCGCCGCGGGGGTCTAGTGGCTAAGGTACTCGGCTGCTGTCCCGCAGGTCGCGGGTTCGAATCCCGGCGGCGGCGGCGGCTGCATTTCCGATGGAGGCGGAAATGTTGTTGGCCCGTGTGCTCAGAATTCGGTGCCCGTTAAAGAACCCCAGGTGGTCAAAATTTCCGGAGCCCTCCACTACGGCGTCTCTCATATTCATATGGTGGTTTTGGGAAGTTAAACCCTACAAATCAATCGAATCAATCAAAACTATGCCTTCTGAACTAGCTCTCAAACGGATACCTATTTCACTTTGGGAAAGTGAAGATATGTTGTCCCAGACAGAGGATCACGTCGCCATAATTGCCTGCATAAACTTCGATGGATATGTGGTGCGAAACTTTCACCAAAAGTTAGCGTAAATTGTGCTTGTTAGCGTAAATTGTGCTAATTTTGAAGTGACATGTAAACCATCCTCAATCGTGCTTTCATCTGTCAATATTTTTATATTTGTATAGAGTAAGACGCCAGACTAAGTTTCCTCCATTTTGTTTGCGTTGATGCTTCGGCCGTTCTGGCGTTGTGCTAGTGCCATTATTCACAGCACTTGGCGTGTTTTCTCTGCATCTCTTAGAGCAGTTTCAGCGGTGCAACGCTATCATGGTAAGTGTACATATCCACGTCAGTATCTCCAAACGTGTGGGCATTCATCCCCAAAAAACAGTAAGTAAAATACAGAGCATGTCAAAACGACACAACACTGCTTACGTGCACGACCTGACATGGGCATGCCATGCGAATGCAACCTTGTTTGCGTCATGTGGTCTTCCGACTCTGAGTCGTTCCGATGCCGAAAAGGGCAGAGACGCAATTTGGCTTGCGAAGTCTACACCGGGTGAATGGCAAGGATTTCAAGCTCATGACTTCGCATGGCGCTTTCGCGGCTTGTAATGATACAATTTGAAAATTCTAGTGGTAGAGAGGTTTTTCATTGGGCACGCAATAATTTCTGGTGTCTAACTAAACAGTCACAGCTTTCCCGCAGAGGCGAAGCAATGAACTCGATAGCAACAAATCGCACGGTCACCTGCAGAAAGGAAACTAGATCGAAACGTGCCCCGGGTTACTCACGCACAAATGACGCACAAAAAGCACTTACAGGTACAGGTGCACGTGAATAAGCGTTTCAGTTGTTACTTCGCTGTGTCTGAAAAGAGCGCACTTTTCGAAAACGGAGACTGCAATGATTGCAGTGACATTTGTGCACCCGGTAACTACAACAGAATCGTTCCAGGTAAAGCCTGAGGCTAGCGAGGGCGTACGATTATTCCTTCCTCTCCACCACGAGATAAGGGCGCGTGAGGGAGCATCGCTCCCCTCCTCGAAGCGGGCCAAGTGCGCGTGGGAGATTATAGGGTGTGCCGTAGCGCCATATGAAGATGCCACTGAACACCTACCAGTTTAGAGATCAGAAACTGGTAGGTTCTTGTACTTTTTGGCTGTTGTAACAAAATAACATGCAAATACGTAGCGGTGGCGTACTAAACTGCAATACCACGAGGCGAGATGGCGCTGGTAGTACACTCATCATCAATAAACACACGCATTTTTTTTTTTGCTGCAGGTGGGGGCTCGCGGCTGGTTCACGCTGCTTGCTTCCTCAGGTATATTTTTTTTCGTTGCTCAATCATGCTTCGCAAAACTGCGATTCGGCCTAGTTGGAATCTATCCATCCTGAAAATGTATGCGCAGGCGAACAAGGACAAAGAAAGGAATACAAACTGGCGCAATCTAACAACTGATTTATTAATCGAAAAACATTGACTCTTTTTAACCCTCGGAACAGCGCTCCCTGGTGACCTAAAAAAACACACAATGCACTGCGCACTTACGACAACGATAACAAAAACATAAAAACGATACCAGTTTCATTGATTGACAGACAGGAGCGCGATTTCTTTTGTTAGTAAAGCTACTGAAGGGTGGCTAACACAGTTGTCTTTCTGCTTGTCTATATGATATGCCTCCATTATCTCCCTTGACGTCTTGTTTCTACTCCTATACAGCAAGGTAGTGTCGCTAAAGCAAGGAGAGCATGCGCACTCATTGCAATGCATTGCCAAATGGGTTACAGGCCGACCTTTCAGGCTTGACATATGCTCTCTTAGCCTCGTGTTAATGCACCTGCCAGTCTGCCCTATATATACACAACCGCATGATAAAGGTATGCAATACACCACACTGTGTGCACATTCAACAAACCTGAGCTTATGTCTTATGCTACATCTCTTATGTGCGTTGGTCCCTCTGTCGCATTTCTGGTTGACCAACGCGCACACTCCTCCTATTTTGTTTTTGGCCGAAAACACTACTTTCACATCATACTTTCCAGCCACCTTTTTTAATCTATGTGAAAGCCTATGTACATAAGGGACCGCTACTACCTTAGAGCTAGAACCAGTCATCCCACCTGTTTCCAAACATGGCGCCGTTTCCCGTCTGAGCTTCTTTAATAACCTAGTGCCTACGGCCAACATCACAGAGAATGGGTACCCCTCGTCCTGGAGCCTAGAGACCTGTTCATGAAACGACGCATGAACAGTATGGAAACAGGATTTAACCAATGCAGACCGAAAACAATTTGTTATAATTCCATTCTTGACCAGCTTAGAATGACATGAAGCGAAACTCATAAGCGGCTTTCCTGCCCTAGGCGAAAAGGTCCAACACACATGATCTGACAAAAAGTCCAGCTTCAAATCCAAAAACTGTAGCTTATTTTCAACCGGTACTTCTGAAGTAAATGTCAACCCCTTTCCTAGAGAATTAAAAGCATTCAATACCGAAACCCTGAAGTCCGAAACCGAAACCGTCCAATACCGAAACCCTGAAGTTGGGGTGCGATGTGCACAAAGAGGACTTCAGGGTTTCGGTATTGAATGCTTTTAATTCTCTAGGAAAGGGGTTGACATTTACTTCAGAAGTACCGGTTGAAAATAAGCTACAGTTTTTGGATTTGAAGCTGGACTTTTTGTCAGATCATGTGTGTTGGACCTTTTCGCCTAGGGCAGGAAAGCCGCTTATGAGTTTCGCTTCATGTCATTCTAAGCTGGTCAAGAATGGAATTATAACAAATTGTTTTCGGTCTGCATTGGTTAAATCCTGTTTCCATACTGTTCATGCGTCGTTTCATGAACAGGTCTCTAGGCTCCAGGACGAGGGGTACCCATTCTCTGTGATGTTGGCCGTAGGCACTAGGTTATTAAAGAAGCTCAGACGGGAAACGGCGCCATGTTTGGAAACAGGTGGGATGACTGGTTCTAGCTCTAAGGTAGTAGCGGTCCCTTATGTACATAGGCTTTCACATAGATTAAAAAAGGTGGCTGGAAAGTATGATGTGAAAGTAGTGTTTTCGGCCAAAAACAAAATAGGAGGAGTGTGCGCGTTGGTCAACCAGAAATGCGACAGAGGGACCAACGCACATAAGAGATGTAGCATAAGACATAAGCTCAGGTTTGTTGAATGTGCACACAGTGTGGTGTATTGCATACCTTTATCATGCGGTTGTGTATATATAGGGCAGACTGGCAGGTGCATTAACACGAGGCTAAGAGAGCATATGTCAAGCCTGAAAGGTCGGCCTGTAACCCATTTGGCAATGCATTGCAATGAGTGCGCATGCTCTCCTTGCTTTAGCGACACTACCTTGCTGTATAGGAGTAGAAACAAGACGTCAAGGGAGATAATGGAGGCATATCATATAGACAAGCAGAAAGACAACTGTGTTAGCCACCCTTCAGTAGCTTTACTAACAAAAGAAATCGCGCTCCTGTCTGTCAATCAATGAAACTGGTATCGTTTTTATGTTTTTGTTATCGTTGTCGTAAGTGCGCAGTGCATTGTGTGTTTTTTTAGGTCACCAGGGAGCGCTGTTCCGAGGGTTAAAAAGAGTCAATGTTTTTCGATTAATAAATCAGTTGTTAGATTGCGCCAGTTTGTATTCCTTTCTTTGTCCTTGTTCGCCTGCGCATACATTTTCAGCATGCTTCGCATTTGTAATTATTGCCAGGTGACCTAACTGGCCTCAACTGGCAAAAACAACGTCAATGAAGTAGGGTTTGCATCTTTTATTGCGAGTGTCCTAGCCGTTACAACCAACGTATACGGTCGGGTCCGAATAAAACAAGTCACTCATACTTATCGAAAGCTTTTAACGCATGTGTGAACCCTCTCGAAAGCTAACAAGCATATGCATATAACTGAACATTGAGATCGCTGAATGAACGTCGATCTGATTGTGTTGCGGCGTTCGAGTTTAATAGCGTGGATTGAAGACAAGGGTCCGATTCTGCCGTGAGATGCAGCACTTGCCCTGTAGTGTTGATCTAGAAGTGAAGTGAATGCATAATGTAGAATCGAGTAGGAAACTTGCGCATTGCAGATACATAGCTCGAAAGGTGACAGAAATGTACTTTTGCTAAATTTGTACTATAAGTGACTGCGTATCCGTGCAGTTCTGAATCTTTCTCGCTCTGCATTGCTACATTGAGTTCTTCTCAATTGTGCAATGTCGCGTCATGCCGATACGGTAGGCACTAGTTTTAATTCTCAGCCGTGAGCACATATTATAGGTAATGTGTATTTAGGTGATGGACCTAGAAAATATATTAGGCTTGCTGCATTCATTGTGAGAGTTGAGTTACACAGTTACTACAGCTAGAATTTCTTGTCACAGGTAATGACTCATCTGCTGAGTATGCAGCAAACATGTATGCTAAAGGGACATTTATGAGGTGTGTGCTTACAGATCGAAAAGGCCCAATTCTACGAAAATAAGCTTCAGGTATGCATTGTACAATTTTGTTGTCTGTACATCTTTGTTGGTTCTCTTACATCACACTATCTGCTCAGCCGTGAGCACAATCTCTTTCTTTTTTGCAGAGACATATCCATAGAACGTGAGTACTCTCTTGCAAGCCAGCACTCCTGAAATCAATTGGCGGTACATGATGTGAATCTGTCCAAATACTGGATCAATAAAGGTCACATTTATAACACACTTTTTATTGTGTTTACTTTTTCAGTATGCTTGTGCTTGAAAGCTTAAGTTTTCTCCCTTCTACTTTTTGAGGTTATGACTTGAAATACGTACTCTGTTGCAGTGTGGCTGTAGATAAGTCAAGATCATGTATCTTTAAACTACCTGTGCGATTTCCTAGATTTTTTAGTGGCAGTAGTGCAAAGAATTTCCCTTCGTAGTGGTAGACGTTATATCTATGAAAACCTGATTTACCCGGAAGCAGATGTTCTCAAAAAAAATCTGGGACGTTTCTCTGCTATATGAAAAAAAAAACTGTACCACATCCAGTGAACACAGACTTGCTTATCACGACAGCTCTCACGTCTTTAATGAATCTGCGCTGCAATTGCTCATTACCTTTATGAATTGTTAATTTAAAAGCCCATTGAACACATGTGCAAAGCTAGAGCGATTGTGCGCAACCTTTTTTAAAACTTATATGGGCTAAACACAGTTAGGTAAGACAAAACAGTTCTGGGTGTAGTTCGTAAGCTGTCACAAGGCACACTAAATGTCGGTAAGCTTGTTAATGCGCCTCACTTTGGTGGTGGTAATTCTGTAATGCAAATAATAATTTATGACGATTCACCTCTACTGTTACGTTCCGTATGTACTGATGCCCTACATGCGGAATTATTGGAATGCAGAAGCCGTATATGCGGGAAGACCATGCGGCACTCCACATATAAGGAAAGCCGAATGGCACGGAAAGGTCCCCCTATAAGGAAAGGCGTATAATACGGAAAGGTCCGCACATAAGGAAAGTCGTATTAATTTGCGGAAATGAAATTGATGTTTTATTCTAGTGGAAAGCAATAATATGTGTAGATTGAATGGACGTCGACATCTAGTGTATATGCAATACTGTGTACAAGTCGTCCCAATATCTCCTAAAGATGCATGATGAGAGAATGAAATATTTTATCTTTCCAAAAGTCGGGATGCAAGAGCAACATAAACTTTTCGAGAAAATATGTTAAAAAGTTACTCAATTAGCATGATTGGTATCATAAGTTGTGGTTATATTTTAACCAAATAAGGCAGTGTTTTATGCCATATACAAAAAACTTGCAAAGATAATATTTGGATTACAAAAGCAATGATATGTACATCGAAAGCAGCCCTGCTGCAATGAATATATTTTTTTATTTCTTTAAACGTTCCAACTGTGATTAGCCACATCTAAGTGTAGATGATATGCAAATGAGGTGACGCTTCATTGAAACTTCGTGAGTTGTAGCTCAGCCACAGAATGCGGACACAGAACATAATGCAGCATTAGCAATTTTACAACGAATACGTTATACTTAAACAATTATTATAGCATTGTGAAAGTGTTAAGTTGTGTTTATCTTTTGAACGCCTTCAAGAGATTGGCCAAATGCTGCTTGAGGATATGGCACTCCTGTGGATACAGCAGATCACTGCCATGCACCTTTATGGGTCCTTCAGTGGCACCTGAAAATGTAAATGATTCGCACAAATGCTGTCAGACACACATGCAAGCACCTTAGTTCACATACACAAGCAATATAACACACAAAATGAAGCTGAAAAGAAAATACACATAATCCTTCTTGTTATGCAAATGTGAATCTTATAACAAGTGCACCAATGAGCCTTGCTACAAGCAAGAAAACAGCATGTTTCTTGCATAAAAAATAACTAGGTTGTTCTTACGACTTTCAACAGTACAGTAAATCTAGTGAAATGTATTATAAAATCGTAAATTAAATGCTTCCCGCACTAACATTTTAGGAACTGGCAGTAAATGCCCTCAATGTACAATGTCAAATTTTATGAAAGAAAACAAGCAAATGCACGGCCCGAGCGCTTTTGCGGCTGCTTGAAGCACGATCAAGTGGGAGCGATAGCAACCACAGCCTCTATTCCCGTCATCTAGTGGTGACCAAAACAACCAGTCATTGGTGATATGGAACTTGCGGCAATATTGCAGCCCTGCCTCCATAAAGCTTATTACGCCCACCTTTCATGTAATTGTTTTGAAGGGAAGGCAGTGGTTGCTATCTCGCACTAAATTAGGCTGCGCTAAACTCGGCTGAACTAGGCTCGCACTAAACTACGCTGCACAAGCATTGAAACAGCAAAACTGTATGAATTTCAAGACTACATTGATAGCTTCTGGTTTGTTTCTATGCCTAAGCTTAGAGACAAGGGTTTCGTTCCATTGCTGCTAACGATGAGATGCTATCAAACTTGCATAAAAATTAAAGTGCGTTCAGGCATTTGTCGTTTTCCCCACTGGGCCATTCCAGAATAAACATCGAAATCTCTTTGGCTGGTGACCATCACAATTACTTTTTGTTGAAAATAGTGCGAAATTACTTTACTGAAAACAGTAAATTGCTAGAATACTTCAGAAAAAAATTTTTGTCCCAAGGGTGCCTTCTGAGCTTCGAAGAATGTTGTCTGCGTGTTGTTTATGAAAAAATTTAAAAGTATTGCTTTTTTGCCACATCAAATTTGGTTTACTTGTCAGTAAAAATGGTTGTGTCAGGTAATTTAAGCCGAGTAACATTAGTGCGATTTTTCTGCCGCATAAGCTTCAAAGAATTGAGCCAAAATGTTTGATGTTTTCATTTTTTTTTCAAGGCAAGATTGCACTTTGTTGGAATATCTGAATAATGAAAACTTACTTCACAGAAGGTATGTTTTGTGAAAAAAATATTATTGCGTCCTCAAGTAGGTAAACTTTACCAGAAAAAAATCTAGAATTTCACTATATCGACATTTTAGTCCACGCTGAGATGCGATTCACACCATGCGGTGGGTCAATTAAAACTTACTTATATACCTAATTCAAAAGCAAATAAACAATTTTTGCTATATGGCAAGCTCTGTCATTACGATTTCGGTTTCACATGAGTGAATAATTCTTGAAATTTCCCACTGACGGCCATGGGGAACTTTCGGACAGATGCTATCACACACCAAATGGGAAAACAGCCATCAATGGTCAATTTCAAAAATTATTTTCTTTCTTAAAACAAAAGCTGTAATGGCATGATTGCCATATAAAGAAAACTGTTTTTATTTTCTTTCACAGTGGCAAACGTTTGCGCATATTGTTAGTAATTTTCAAGCACTATACACAAGCACTTTTATTTAATAACTAGACCAAATTTCGCAAAGACAAAATTAGGAGGTGGTAACTTAAAATTACTTTTTTCATAAACAAGACCCAAACGACATCTTGGAAATTTCAGAAGGCACCCAGGTGACCAAAATTGTTGTGCTGTCTGATATGTTTTAGCCATTCACTGTTTTCAATACAGTAAATGAGCACAGTATATTTTTTCAAATAATTTAGGATTGTTGGCAAAATGGATGGGATGTTTAGTGTGGAATTGCCTCAAAGCTATTATTTTGTTCTTCCCTCAAACAATCACCTTTTCCTTATTGCCATCCTTACCTACAATGTCTGCATAGGACAGACAAAATAGGCAGGTCGGACAAAGTTCGCAAGGTTAGGTATTTTCATAGTGGATAAACTAATTACCATAAACAGCAGCAAACCAGCATTAACTCTGAGTTGCCAAAGACACAAGCTGTGTACTAGTATACTAAGAGCCAAGGGCAAACTTTTCATTTGATGATGTGTGGGGAGAGACAAGAAGCACTTATTGCAATAGTTAGCCTGTAATCAAACTGATTGAAGTTCAATGAACTGTTCAATCTAAGACCACATAGCCATCTTTGCTATAGCAAAGCCAAGTGGTATTGATTCAAGCACTAGATGAGACAATGCTAATGTTAAAAAAAGGTGAAAAAAGAAAAGAAGGAAAACAAAGAAAGAAAAGGGGGCATGCAAAGTGGGAGTGGTGTGCTACAAAGCAGTGACCGATATACAGACACGAACAAAAGAAAGGAGCGGTGTAGCACACTGCTTTTACTTTGCATCCTCTTTTCTTTCTTTCTTCTTTTCCTTCTTTCACCTTTTGTTTGCTTCCCTTCCCCCAACCCTCTCGCTTCCCTTGCCCCCAAAGATTGTTTTTCAGCCGAACATTACCAACAGGCACACTCGCCTACACCAAAAGATGACATCACTACTAACCCCCTTAAAACTAACACACCAAGGATGACAAGGTGACTTTTACAAAAATAGTTCCTCCTATCGTAACGTCGGTAAGCCTGTCTGAGGCACTTCCACTGTTCACCCTACTAGCTGTTTGCATTTGTCAGCTCTGATCTTCATTTTAGATAACACTAAGATGACCTTACATTGATGAATATGCACGAAAGCTTAGTGAGGTATCCTGCATCACATCAAGCAACTGTGTTAATCAAAAAATTATTGATATACTGCTTCCTGGCCTATTATACTACAATACCGTGCTTGAAATCCCCTGAAACTGCGTAACTGTCTATGCACACAAACCAGACTGACAACCTAATGCACAACACGGTCACAAAATATTGCGAGAAACATGATAACAACAAGACGACCAGCCATGCTAATTTTTTGCTGTACATGTTTAAAATGGTCATGTTCACCCAAACGAGGTGCTTATGGTAACAAGCCGAAAAAATCTACACGTAGGGCCTTGGAGCCTTCAATATGTACACTTGCATCATTTTTTTTCTGAGGAGGGCTCAACACTCACAAGTGAGGAACAAAACTCCTGTACAATAAAGAATGTTGGCAGCTATCAGTTATAGAAAGAACTATTGCAGCTAATGCTTCCCTGACACATCTGCACATTTACAGATGTGACGAAGCTTCTGTCATTTGCGGCAGTAACCCAAACAGGACCAGTGCAAAAATTGGCACAACTTGGCTAGATAAATGTCCACACATGTCTGCCCGACTTCATCTAGCCAACCTGGCTGAATCTGACACATGATTTTGTGACTGGTTGCTGGACAAAAAAACAAACACTGAACCGCTCACAGTGCACAACATGAAGTTCCTCTGGAGTGGTCCCCTTCGTCTTCCGTGATTTAAGAGCAGCACAGTGTACTGGTAAGACACTCCTTGCAACGGCTTTCAATGCCACACAGTGACTTTCCTGTTCGTGTCAAAGAGAGCTTGAGGAGCTTGGAGAGTGCTTGCTCTTTTCTGGGGGCTGCTGCCGCTCCTCCCTACCTGCTTAAGATCAACCTGCGCAAAGTTGTATACGAGGCCTTCAGAGTTGAATATAATGATATAAAATTTTGCAGAACACTCATTTCCTCGTGGCACACAGGTAATATTCTTTATAAAACCTAAGGCCTCGTATATGAAAACATATACAATCGACCCAAAAATGCACTTGACTTTAAAAGAGCAAGTTTGTTATGTACTGCATATAAAAAAAGGTCATTCAGCACAACTAGAACTACAGTTGCACACGAAAACAATATTATCTGGTCCCTGTGGGCCGCTTTCATTGCATAGCTTAAGCTGACACTGATCGTGCAACTATACCAAAAAATATGCAAAGATTGCCTGATCAATTTCAAGCGGCACTCAAAGGTAGGGCACGAATGGAAAAAGCCCACAAGGTATTGTCTGTTGAAGCACACTAGTCTGTCGTTCTACTCATGAGAAACGCACAAAATTCAACATCAGAAGCAACCCGCTCTGCTGAAAATTTTAATTAGGATATCTTTGTGCTAGACTGAGAAGTGGCCAGAATGTGTGGTTGGAGGTGGAAATGAAAATCCGTGAATCGAACTGCATTCTTTTTGCAACTTCAGTAGCATCTCCTTTTTAAACTGCATTTAAAATGCCTAGAAATCAGTATGGTATGCAGTCTGTCTGTTTACTGCAAATATTCTGATGATTTAACGTGTAAAAAGATTAGTGGTCAAAGTTACAGTATATATCCATATGACCTGTGCCAACATTATTCGGTGCTCCCTACGCAGACAGTCAACCCTAAAAAAGCAGCGCTTCTGTCCTGGCAAGCTGTGGAAAAAACGTGCATTTCCCATGCACGTGAAATGCATGCATTCGCAGCAAACTGCAGTGCACAAATATATAAAGCTGTCATGCTGACCTCCCACTGTGTGCAGCCCTTGTTTTGCGAAGCTTCATGGCAGAGATCTGAAAATTCTTAAATATTTCTAGCCCTGTCTGCATTACCATTTATGTACTCATGAAAGTCATGTCAAACGAAAAGAATCAAGTCCTGAAAATTATCTTCTTTTACTACAAGGTTATACACTCTGACCAGTAAGCTTTCCATCGCACAAAAAAACAGCTACTATAAAATTTGATATTCAGTCCCTCTAACTGATTTATGCTTTAAGCCATGTTAATAGGACAAACGTGTGTCCTGCTTCACACAATCTGGTCTGCATGAACTCTTTAACCGGGCACCATATATGCTGAAAGACAAGCAGTTTGAACCAAACCTAGTTTCCTGTTGAGCATCTTTATGCACAACAACAACATATCTTGATCTAGTTACTCGATCAGAATGAGGTGAAAACAGCTCGCAATTCACAAGGACGGGCAGAAGGAATAATGCCTGCTACCTGTGTTCGCTGTCCATCTTCGTTGAGGGTGCAGTTTTCACCTTATCCTTATGCAATTTCATATTTATAACAGTGATCGCTGCATGTTCTTTGTGGCATTAAAGTCTGTGATATCATAATGTCTAGCCCATGTAATATATAAAAATAGAATTCAAGGTAGCTTGATTCGAAGATAACAAAGTGCATCTAGCACCTCGTCCTGTAGCCATTCCTTAGGCAAGTGGCAGAATGATTGATTCTTCTTCAAAACATATCTTACTTGAATTCACTACAAGAGCCAACTCTGACGCTGGCACATTCTCTTAGCCTCTTCGATTATAAGGTACATTTTGTAGCTAACACCAGAAAATCTGCAAGAAGAATAGAAGTGTACGTTTAAAGGCTGTTTTTCTTTTTAGGCACAATAATAATGAGAACTAACATATAATTACTGTTAAAGAAATTATAGAGAATATTTTCGGAAGTATTTATATGTAATTATGAAGAAAAAAAAGTAGAATAAAAATATAACCTGCCCTGGACAGAAACCAAACCTGCAACCTTCGAATAACGCGTCCGATGCTCTACCAACTTAGCTATCATGGTGGCTATTCTCCTTTATATTTTGTACGGTATATATGTGCATTTAATTGTGGGAGATTTAGTCAGCGCTGCCTATTACCACATTGGCGAGTGTGGGACACATTTACTTTTTCAACCTTCTAGCGTCACACAGCACGCGATAATTTTATGAGCTAACAGCCGACCAAATATCTCTTGTACACAACCTCACGATACCAAGCCTGCTAGAACAAGTTCCTCACTACGAATGAAAGAAAGAAGTGCACGTTTAAGGGCTCGTTTTGTTTTGTTAGAAACGATTTTAAACATACCTGACAATGCTACGAGAAAAAGTAGGAAGGATAATATAGGAAGTAATTGTAAGGTATTTGAAAAATATAACGTTGAAGAAATGGCAACTTGTCGTGCACAAGACCGAATCTGTGACCAGTGAATATTGCTGCCGATGCTCTACCGATTGCACTATCACGACAATTATCTCCCTGTTCACTTTATAGGGTATATATGTGCATTAAACGCAAGAGCGTCAGTCAGGCTGCCACCTTGTAATAAGGTCACATGCTACGTGAAGCCAATAGAAAAGAAAAAGTTTCCCACACTAGCCATGATGGCAACTAGTGGGGCTGACTGACTCCTCGAGGATTAGGTGCACAGATATACCGTACAAAGCGGAAGAGGTGATAGCTGCTGTGGTAGCACAGTTGGCAGAGCACCGCACGCTTTATTCGTAGGTCGCAGGTTCAGTCCCATGGCAAGTAATCTTTTTATCCCCTTTTCTTTCTTGACAATTACATTACAATTACTTCCAATATTATACCATATACTCCCTTGGCAGCATTATGCGTCTTTTATTTCTCAGAAAATCTGCAAGTCACATGAGGTGGCAATAGTGTACCCTCCCACTTAAAACACGTACACGAACACACGCAAAACAGATTTTCAAAAGTCACACACTGTTAGGAAGAATGGGACTCACGGTTTCAGATTATTCAGTAAAAGGGAGAACTCTAAATTTAAGAGCTCTTTGTCTTTGCTGAACCCATTATATTGAGAACAGACAATGATTCCAAACAAACTACAGGTGATGTTATCAAAAGTAACATTAATAAAATTGTGAAAAAGTAAATAAAAGATAACTTGGCATTAGGTTACTAATACATTTACGTTTTTTTTAACTCTGTTAAATTTACTTTTCATAACATACCTATAATTTCCTGGGTAGTGTCGTCCATTAATCCTAGAATATAAATGTAACAATGATGCGTTTAAATACTCTTTTTTTTCCAGTTGCCATCCACGAATGGAATTCGTTAACCCCTTTCACCACTAATGCACAGTAATCGTGCGATTTCTTATCAAGAATTGAAAATAACGTCTTTTAGCGTCCTTGATATGTCTGCTTTTCTGTGACATGCAAACCAGCATTCAATTGTATTTGGTGTGTATGGTGTGCATAAGTGCTGATTGTATGCTTCAAGGTTGCTGATTTGTATTTTTACACATTATTTACCCATTTACGATCCTGAAAGTGTTAAGTGCTCTTTGTAACTGTATACTGTAGTGCCCACCTGCTATGGTCTCTTTGGAGACTGGCAGTATTGTGAATAAATAATAAATTATTAGAGAGGTGAGTAGGCCAACAACGGAAGGGTATGGCATTGATGCTTTTTTGAGCACCAAATATTGTGAGTACCTAAAAAAAAGCGGAAGCTGGATTGAGTATGGCCAGAATATTTATGTGCGGGGATAAAAAAGTACACGCATTTTTACCAGGCTTTCTAACATATTTCGTGACATGAAATTGTATGCAGACAGTATTGTTAAGTACTATTACTTTTGTCACACTATTCTCTGTAGCAGGTGTAGTTAGCGTGGTGGCAGTGATGTATTATTCACCCAATGTAACCGAGTTTGTTCACATCTACGGTGGCATATTTTTAAGATAAACCTGCTGTATAGTAAAAAAATCTTTATCATTTATTATACCGACTGGGTAAGCACACCATTTGCATAAAACCACAACGTATAAATTGATTTATTATTATACCTGTTTTAAGCAGTTTCAGCAATACAAGGCAAAGTGACAACAGTTTCATTCAAAACCCCTTACATTTTAACATGCATGAAAAGCACGATACCAGAATATTTTAAAGTGCATGTAATGTCTAGACTACTAGACTGTCCATTGACAATTTAGAAGCAGGGTATCTCCTTCACGTTCAAAGGGCAACCACTTAGCCTTTTCCAGGGCTTTTCTGGGATTTTTCCTGAATTTAGGATATCTTTATGACTGATTTATATTGAGTAGATTTCGCTTACACACAGAAACCTAGTTCTGTATGTAACTGCAGTAAAGGGTGCCAAACCACCTCAATTATTTTTTAACATTTAGAGCAAATGTGTGCAACGAGTTCAGAATAGTGTTCTAATGAACAATGAAAACTGCACCAGCACAACTAGCCACAGGTGCATAAAAAAGTTGCTAGAAACAATCCCTTCTACTCTTTGAGCCTTTTGGAAGTGTTCAGCCCCGCAGTGCTCATCTTACGTCAAGATTGTTTAAAATACGTGTTTGTGTGCCCACTGCTCTTACTCCTTGCACAGTGAAGAGGAGGACAAGGCAAAGAGAAGAGACAAGCCAATCAGTGAAGCATAGCGAAAAAAAAAGCAAAATAAGCGAAGACCTCATTTGTATCATCCAATGTGTGTAGCATTACTATTGCGACAGCATATAGAAAAATTATCACGGCTATGCATCTATTGTAGACTCATACACAGCTTCAACACCACGACTAAATTTCAACCTTGTGTTGGTTTAGGATCCCTTTATAGTGGCAAGCTAGAGATATCTGGATTTGTTGGACACATATTAAGATGCAGTGATATGTGATATGGTAAACTCATTTAGAATGCACGTCATATAACATTATTCTGTATGAGGCCGCAAGTAACTCTGGTTTCAAAGTCACATGGCACAGCCTAAACAGACACCACCAATTGCTCCAATCTGAACTTGCAATTGCTACTTGCCCATTACCATTACAGCCACAAATAAACAGTTGAATCAGTTAAAGAGATGTGCCAGCTTATGCTATGGACAAAGTATCAATGGTGTTTTATCATTATTAAAATTTGTTCAAGATTACTTGCTTTCAAACACAAATACATTGCTCTCAATGCATCAAGACCCAAATATAAATAAAAAAGAAGTGTCACTTTAAAAATTATAGGCCCCACAGAGGAAGATAAATATCTGATATACTTAGGATGTAAGGCATGCACAAGAGGTGCTGCCATATTATTGTTTTCCCTGTGTTGCAACCTGCTTGCTTTACTCACCCAACACATCTGCAAAGATGCCATTAAAACACCAAGCAGCTGATGCTGCAAGGACGAACACATGTCCAGGGATTCGACCATTCGTATCGGCTAAGCAGCACTGCAGCCTCCACAGTACTGCAAAAATTTTTTAAGACAAATAGAGTTTTATGCAACGTTCTTGGTTTGGAGATATACATTAGGACGCATAACCACTCTATAGGAAGCTTGCATGATATTGTGCGGGGTAGCAATGCGAATGCCAATATCAAGTGAGCCTCCCAGCCGGCCGCTTCTTTCTCTCCGCTCATCAAAATAACTCATAATTAGTGTTGCCCGCAATGTGAAGTGCTACTGGCACTGCGGTGAGGAATCCGAATGTATTTCAAACACATTCCGCTGAGGGGAAGTAAGCATGGAATAGCTTTTTGTTTGCTGTTCAAGAAAAGATGAGGTTTCGCTAAAACCATTTTTTTATAAAAACCATTCATTTCGATATTTAAAGTTGAGAGCACTAAGGGAAAGAACCCGGATTCATGTTCAATCAATAGTTACTTGTAATGTACTGATATGAATGCAACTAACTGAATATGAAAAGATAATTTTTGCTTGAGCATTTAGTGTTATGAACGCTATTGCACTTGCCAGCTGCGTCTTGTCCGAAACAGCGGTAAGCTGGGCTAGTTTTTATGGATGAGCACTAATGAACAATACAAAGTAACAACTAGAGACGCCAGTAAGAACAATATTAGACAAGCACATACTGCCAACTGTATAATTTATTGCACAAAAGTTCGCCTAAATATAAGTCAGACAACTCGTGTAAATGAAGGTCCAGTTAGAAATGAACAAGTTACAAAATCATCAATGCCTGCTTTTTCTAACTGACACCTCATTCAAATGAGGTATGCAGCAACAGGCCTCTACCGGGGTACGTCACAGCATGATGTCACTGGTGCACGTGAAACATATTACTGGCGAAACACTAAGCCTGGTGGCTCAGCACGGTACAGTGGTGTGGTGTTTGGGACAAGTTTTCTTTTTTTTCTTTTTCAAAGCTTAAACTTTACGTTACAATGGCGACATTAGTTGTAGTATGTACAGCAAACATCTAGCTAGGTGGTAAACTGCGTAATAGAATATTTGCCACGCTGGCTGTTTATCTTGAAGAAGTGAACACACGTGGCGGCCTGTGCGAGGAGAAGCGGCATCGTCTTCAAAAATGTACACTGTTGATTGCGGCATGCAGTGTGCATGGAAAGACATCGAGAATACTGGTTCAACAACTGAGAATATTGTGCATGGTGTTTGCAGTGTCAAGGACAATTCGCCTGCTCTGCGAAGAACTCAGCACTCGTGGCAGCAACCGGTTGTTGACAAAACTTGATTCCACATTTTATTCAAAGTAAATATGCACTCGACGCGATCATCTGCGAGTGGGTACATCTTGGTGTTTGCGCCGTGCTCAGAAAAAAATTGCATGGTCACTGGTCTGGAAAATACCATTTGCTGAAGCTGCATGTATATATCGCCCTGACGAGTACGCAAGCCCAATAAAGGTATAACTTGTTTTATCGAAGGCCTTATATGTCTTCATGTAATAAGTAGAGATTCTTGTTTCACAATAGTCTGTACCTTTACCGCTCGATATTCATGAAATGATAATGCACACTACAAGTGTGTGTGTAAGGTCTTAAGGGATCAATGTAAATATGTAAATAAGCTGTAGGTGTCAGATGGAGCGATGTAACTACGCAAAAGATTATGTATATAATTCAGCTACAGATTTTGAATCGTATATATCTCAGCGGGCTATCCGGAACGTCACCAACAACTTCCTTTCCAACCAGTCCTTGCACCGAGGGAGGGAATGGCTGACGTGGTGCTCGAAGTGACGTCGCACTATTTGCAAACATAGAGAAGTTTCTTACTTAGGCAACCATTTGCACAATACATTTTTTAGATGACAGGCTGTACTAGGCCTACATTGGTGATACTGATGTCTCTTGTTTTTACTTTGTGCTCTTAAATACTAGGCATTTGGCCACCATGACCTTTAAAAGCTAATTTCAGTGTTCTCTCTCATATTGCTGACAACTGTGTCGTTGCAAAAAATGGGCAAAAAGCACAACAGAAGGGCCGTCACAATGATTAGACCAACATAGGTATTCTCCTGCAAACAAAAGTCGGCACTGGTCCTGTCAATACCCATCTTGCTTCTCTCTTTGCCTTGTTTGTGCTAAAACAGCCTGATGAGTTAGATAAAAACGAATAATGCATCAAAACTATAAGTGCTTGCATCAGCAACTACACAACAACGTGATAACCGCACCCCTGCCACACAGCAGCGAAACATATTTTGAACATGCTGGCAGTACATTATTTTATGAAAAGCAACTCTGGCACATTACAAAATTTCACACTGCACCTGTAAGTTTTCTTCAAAGTCAGGTGTACAACGTAGGTGCTGGCCGGTACATTATTAGTTACAAGCAAAGGCCTCTTGCAGGTACAAATACAGATTGCACAAACTCCTCTCCCTCTCTACACTAGGCACACACATATCTTTTGACAGGCATACGCCACTGCTTAGGGGCATAATAACGCTGCACCGTGAACGTATGCTTATCATACCAACTTAGGCGGTTGGCTAGGTGAATCGAACCAAGTTACAAATTATATCGCCCGCGAACGTGAAAAAATGCTGCTTTGCATCAAAAGGCAATGCAGGCTTCGTTTATTGAGCAACGTAGCAAGCGCCATGTGCGTCCTCCTCAGTACATTGCACATATGAAAAAAATTGATCACCACACACACGAATGTTGCCGCAGTTGTCGCGAATTAGCTCCAGCAAGGCCACGCTGGTGCGCCTTGGCTCCCCTTGTGTTAACGTTGTCAAAGCGAATCGGTAACCACAATCGCAAAGGCGCGTAAAGCTGCTGTTTCATGACGCCTCGTTCGAGCGCGGCAACACACACTTTCACTGAGTGGCATACTTAGTCTACATGATAAGGTGTCCCCCTTACCTTTAGTTTCTTTCACATTGTCCTGGGGGAAGCGACCACAGGTGTCAGCCATCACCTCGGAGTCCTTGGAGCACCCGCACAATCCGCCGATTTCTTGGACGACTCGCACTTGATCCGCACTCGAAAAACCGCGGGAATAGCGCGCAATCTTTGCACATCGCAAGAACGAGGAACGCTGCTTCATTTCGTAAATTTAATGCTTCGTGCTCTAGTGTGTAGAAGCGCGAACACATGAGAAATGTACGGAAACGGCAAGCCCACGGAAACAAAGAAGATAAGCAACATGTGACTTTAGCTGTGGATGGATTTGACTTAAAATCTGTGTGAGGAAAAAAAAACATTTGCCGTTGCAATAAGCTAAAACAATATGTTATCTGGCCAAATACCTTTAAAAGTGATAAACAGTTATTCAAGAAACAAGTAACAATATATGAATATTTTCGCAAGTTTTTGTTTCGTTTTGTTTTTTTGTCCTACCAGATGACAGCCTCTTACTGCTTCTACGACAGACGTAGTTCGGTTTTACGTTCGCTGCGTGTCGCCGATGCAAAGCTCTACAGTAGCCGTATCAGAGTTCCTAATTCTCAATGAATCATACAATGACTACAAAGCAGCAACATTTTGATATAGTGCAGTAAGCGATCTTTCAAGGCATATTTTTTTGCTCTGAAGCAAATCTAAGCAAGCTGGCCGGCGCAATCAGCTGATGTTGCCGCTACGTGAGGCATGGTCGTGCGCATTAGCATAGCGCCCCGCGCTCGATTTGTCATCGAGTGAGAGAGCTACTAAATGGAACACAGCTATATCCAGGGAAAAATGCGTGTCACTTTAATTTCCTGAGGTGGCCGACTCACTCGCAAGAGAGCCCCGGAAAACAACCTTCAACTGCTCAAGCTTGTTTGTGGGTGTAAAAATACTTGTTTTCATCCGCGAGGGAGCGGCAATCTATAGTTGAAAAACATGCGAAAAGCATGTGACGTAAATACAATCACGAAACATATGCACCCAATAATAGATAAGATGGCATATCGTACATAAATATGCCAACACATAGCGTATAAACAGCAAATTTGTACGTGTATCTTAAATAAATCCCACCTGCTCCTTCGGCGCGCATGGCTTAGCAAGTGAACGCACCAAGTTCACGTACGCAACCACGGCTCAGTGGCGCAGGTTTGTGTGTTGTATTTCTGTTGCCATTGTCATGCAGGGGGGGGGGGTACATAGGACAAACCAGGCGGTGCATTAGCGTAAGACTATAATAAAACTTAACCTCTTTAATGGCCGCCGGCGGGTTGCACCTGCCAGCAATGTGTAGGGAGTGTAGCTGCCAACCTTTGGCAGATAAAACTACTTGTTTGTTTAGACACCGAGATAAGTGCACCAGAGAAGTGATGGAGGCTTTTTTATTGAAAATGAGGTGTAAAGGTGTGTATGCGAGCCGTCTGTGGCCTTTGGGGAAAAAGAAGTTCGGTACCTGAGTTCAGCGCTGCCGCGTTAAAGCGATTGTTAGCTGGTTTGGGACCGTTCCGTAAGTTTTTGACAAGTAGAAAGGCACGTTTTTTGTGTTTTTTTGTGGTTGTTACACACGTGTGTATAATCAATATGAATAGGCTTGTCTTATTCTTTGTTTGCTTTGATGCGCAGGCGCCTTTGATTGTCCACGTGACCGGGTCAAATGATTAATATATGTGCGTGTATCTTTCAATAAAGTTTCGTTGCGAGTTCAGCGCGGTGTCGTCTCTTCCTTTGTCCTTGTTTGTGTTTTTCCGCTGTTTTTACTTCCCAACAGGTACAAACATCTTGTCAAAACACGCCACGTTTGTAGAGGTGAGTACGGCACTTACGTCTAATGCTATATTGTTTGTTTACTGCGCGTGCAGCTGCACTAAACCAGCGCCATCAGAGGGGGAGGTACAGGAAAATCATGAACTGGTTTTAGTGCTCTACCTCTCGTGCGCTTTTTAAAATGAACGGCATGGTTTAGAAGATGCCATCGCTGCAACACTGAAAGGAACGGCGAAGTGCAGCACTTTGTAAAATGGATCATATGGTGCAGGCGAATCGAACAAACCCTTAAGCACGCAAGCGTATTAGCATTTCATTCACTTCGAAATATGGCCACTCTGGCTGGGGTCAAACCTGTTTTGTTGAGATCAGCAGTGCCGCACAATTTAACTAATAGTCTTACAGTTTCAACATTCATCATCATCATCATCATCAGCCGGACTACGTCCAGTGCCGGACAAAGGCCTCTCCCATGTTCCGCTGGTTAACCCGGTCCTGTGCTTGCTGCTGCCAATTTATACGCACAAACTTCTTAATCCGATCTGCCCACCTAATCTTCTGTCTCCCCCTAACCCATTTGCCAACATTATCGAAGTTTCAACCTTATAGATTCCATGCTTTTGGCATATCTTAAGCAACCCTATGCGTGACAAAATGTATGCGTGGCAACCAATAGTATGCGTGGCACCAAGTATGCGTGGCAACCATTATGCGTGGCAAAAAGTTGACAAAGACAGCACTGCGTGTGTGAGGTTCGAGATGACTTGTTGTAGCGGATGTTCAGATTTTTCAACGTGCTTTCTGAGTGGACATTCGGGGGTAGTCATCCTGTCGTTGCATGGCAGTCTAGAAAAACGAGTAACATCAGCACATATCAATGCATGAAATCATTGCACAAAATTTTGCAAATTAAACAAATAATTTCACTTAACTAGTGAACAGAAGTAGTTTATACATATATGAGGTCGCGGGTTCGATTCCCGGCTGCGGCGGCTGCATTTCCGATGGAGGCGGAAATGTTGTAGGCCCGTGTACTCAGATTTGGGTGCACGTTAAAGAACCCCAGGTGGTCAAAATTTCCGGAGCCCTCCACTACGGCGTCTCTCATAATCAAATGGTGGTTTTGGGACGTTAAACCCCACAAATCAGTTTATACATATATGTAATGGTACCTCAGAGCACGTTTATCACTGTGGGCTGCTTCTTCACAAGGCATGTGATGTAGCAGGTTCCTTGCCCATTGTAAACAGCTAGTCCATGTCAGGTGGGCCAGTAGGCTGGGGCAAAAAAAGAACTATTTCTGACCCATGTGATGCTTTTTTTTGTCAAAATATAGGAAACCATACCCATAATTATGTGGTGATACTCAAATACAACTGCGGTGAACTATTAACTCGTAGGTTTTTTGCTCTATTATAAGGGCTATAGTCGAAGACGGATGAAAGGCGACAGTTATGTATTTGCCTACTTTCATCGAAACGGCGTGGTTGGTGTTACCTAGCGACAGAATTTCAGAATTATTTATTGAGTCGGCGACTTGTTCCGACGTGACGCGACGCCGCAAGTAACGCGTTTTCCCGGTGACAGATTAAGACGGTAAAACTTTTTCAAACTTCTTATTGCAGTGCGCAGCCAAGGTGACGCCTACGCAGTTATTTGCAAAAAAACTACATATGTTGAAATGAACCAACTAGCCCCGCAAGCAACCGTCATTAAAAAACTGAAGTGGTTTCTACTCACCGGCCCGGGCTTGCAACGGGTGTTCATTCGATGGAAGCTTCAACGGTCGCTTCGTTTCCCGGAAGTCACTCGAATTCCCTTCCCGAAAGCATTTGAACGAGTCAAAATAAACAGAACGAGAAAGAGTGTGTTGGTCGGCAGAACCTCGAAATATTTACAGCAAAACGAAACAGTGCAAGACACATCCGAACGTACCGCAAGCCGTTACCTGCCATCGCAACCGTTGACCGCTGTATATTTTGAAAGAAGGATAATGGTGTCGATAGGCTGCTGATAACCTCGATACAGTGTACTAGAAGGGGGCAGTGGAGTGAACGAGGTGGCCGTGCCACATCCCGGCTGATTCTCCAGCGGGTGACTGTAGGGGTGGCGCAGTAGTTCCCTAGTACTGAAGATCGCGGGAGCGTCTGCATTGGGAGCGCGCCCGCCCGAGCCTGCGAAAGCGTGTAAATGCTCGTTTTCAGCACGTTTAATGCGTGTTTCTCAACCTTTATCAGTGGACGTACCTGCTACGCGCCAGAGTGCACGAGTAACTATGCAGGCACGCCGAAATTTCGTCAATACATTCATTGTTTCAAGAGCCTGCTGACCCAGAAGAAAAATGTCAATCAAAATTTGCACGTATTCACCTAGCTTCTTACATATAATGAAACGCTTTGAGCGGCGCGAAATCATAGGTGGCAACTGGAAAACTACAAAGAGAGGAGAAGTATCAAAAATATGATTAAATCATGCGCTCGCTTTCTCAGCCGTCTCTACGACATCCCGAGCACAGTGTTCCTCATATGAGCCTACATGTGCTCGATCGTTTCACGAGAAACCCGAGTGTAAATAACGTGGTCACAACAGTAATTGGTGACGACTCTTTTTTATGATGCCAGTTTTGCAGAAGATAATAAGTATATCTTTTCAAAAGGCTTAATACATACAAACTTAATAAAAACAACGCTCAAAGCTATTGAAAAGTGGCAATTGTATATTAGATCGTCTGTTAATCTGTGTAAATTCATTGTAACCAGTTCTTATATTGTATTGACAGCTTAAACTAAGCTGCTTTCCCAATATTCTATTAGCGTAACGTCATTGCAAGCGAGCAAGTTTATGACGATGTTTCGTAATATAAGCGTAGTTCTTTCAATAGGTGTCAAAAGTGTAGACAAGCAGTGGTGCCTTATGTTGATAAATTTACCTTCCTTTTCTATGTACACAGTAAACACACGCACGCACACACACACACACACACACACATATATATATATATATATATATATATATATATATATCAAGCGAGTGGTGTCTTCTGTGAATCCAGTGATCAATAGAAATTGGCTTGAGTGGACAAACGTACGAAAACTTTTATTACTCCTACGTTTCTGGCGGGGTCCGGCATTCGTCAGGGAAGGCCGGACCCCGGCCGAAACGTAGAAGTAATAAAAGTTTGCGTACGTTTGTCCGCCACTCAAGCGGATTTATATATATATATATATATATATATATATATATATATATATATATATATATATATATATATATATATATATTACTTGAAAAAGACGGGGTTCCTGTCGAAACGTCGGCAGAATAAACAGTTATGTGAAAGCGCATCTACTTTCATGTATATATATATATATATATATATATATATATATATATATATCCCTCAGCACAGCTACTAATTTTAGGCGGTGCTTTTATCGTCTCGTCCGACTACGTTGGATTTTAACTAGTTTTGAGACCTCATACTCAAAAAGGTAAAATCTACAGTGCGCATTTGTAGAGACACGCTATGTTCCGCTTCGCCAACTGTAAACTATTGGCGCAGGGCTACTCACGATTTCTTTTTTTTTTGGGGGGGGGGGGGGTGTGCAGTAGAATGCCTTACTTCGGAAATTGGTGGTCGCTGTGAATCCCTGGACCATTTTAGCGTACCCTGAAAAGTTTAATTTCGTAAACTTTCCATAAAGTAGTAGGTTCAGATTTCCTTCCTCTCCCCTCTTCTTTTGTGGCTTTCTGGTACTGCGTGCGTGTGACAAATTGTAGACGCCTAACCAATGAAGAAAGAGTTAAGAGAGAAGAAATCAGTGTAAGACACACAGTTTCTGAATTACTTTCAATCTTTCACAAGCGCTTTTATAAAGCTCAAGCTCAGTAGATAGGCGTGTCATATTTCAAGGTCTATGGTATCATCTGCTCGACATGAATGATGGGCAGACGCGAAGAAATCTGCGTCAAGAAATTGTGACGGAGGAGCCGAAGCGCATAGCAGTTCCTGCACACGGCGTGCGGCTCTTTTAGTACTCTTCAACTGCAGCGCCGCCGCTGCTGGAAACACGGAAGGGACCAGGCGGCGAGGCATGGTCACGCCACTCAACACTTCTAGTAAACTCTAACCTCGAGTCAGCTGGAGCAAAACTATTACAAAAAAATTGATGACGCAGCACGTGTTAAAGAAAAAACTACTTGCTGTAAAAACAAGTTCTTTTTTATGAGAAGTGGTACACAAACTTGTAGTATTTGATCATTTAGGAATTGAAACTTGGCCCCGACGAGGGTCAAGTTTGAATTCTAGAGGTTAGAGGTTAGTAGATTACCTCGGAGTGTTTAAAGCAGAAGCGCGTTGCGGTTGATTTTTTTCGCTCTCTACATGTGATCACTTGAAGCTGAGAGTTTCCGGGGCCTGGCGATGTGCACTCATAGCGCCATCTTGCTGGTAATGCTGAAGACACGATAATTCTTCCTCACCTCGAGATGCCCGTCCTCAGTAGTAAGTTGTAGATATAGATAGCTTGCCATTTGAAGGGTGAAGGACATTCATTTAGGTGGCTTGTTAATCGAATGCTGATGCCAGGAGTTGTGAAAACATTCTTTTTTGATTTCCATACTGATACCTTGCCTGTTTAGACATGGCTAGAGGAATGAGTGGAGTATTTGCTATGGGGTATAGATTGTTTGCTTTGTATAAAACCTGAATCAATTGAACATCTGTTTCTGGACAGCAAAAGTGCCGTTTTCATTGGTTTTCTTTTGGGATATCGAACCAGAAAAAGAATTACTGGTGACACTGCACGGAATTTGCTATTTAAGTTCAGGTCAACGTATTATACCATGTGACATAGTTTTTCTGCTTGAGTTTCATAGCATCTGGAGACGTTTTATAGCTATTTTAAACTGAGATGGTAATATTAGATCAGTGAGTTCATATTAACCAACTCTATAAACAAAATATGGGAAGTATTCCGAATATTAGAATATGGAGTATAAGTGTTGACACTGATGGTATCTCTTGTAAAAATGAAAGTTCGGGTCCTCGCACTCACGAGTGCGAGGACCCAAGTTCAATTTCGTGCGCAGGATTCTTTTCCTGTTTTTTTTTTGTTTCTGACATTTTAAATATACCTATAGATACGTGTGCCCATGTGGTGAGTGACGGCTACGCTGATAACGGCGGCAAAATCCAGCCGAGAGTGTCCATATAATTGCTATCGCAATAAAATTTCTCAGTGGACCTGGCGCAGTTTAAGAAGTAGATGGCAAACAAAACAAAAACCACGTCAACCTTTTTTTTCCATCTACACATTATTTTCTCCTGATGACACTCCACGGTTTCGCCTTGTTCATCGTCCTGCGACTGCGCAAAGCCCCTCCTGTTCCCTGCCCATGTGAGCAGAAGCCGGGTAGATGCCGAAGAGACGACGCGACACAGATGAGTACACTCGTAATCGGATCCTGGCTAAACTGTCTATATCCAGGACCCTAGAAAAAATGACCACCATCCTTGCTATACATAGCACTCTAAGCGGTACCTCAATAGGAGTGTGCATGTGTGGAGGCTAATCGGTAATTCTAATTGGCTAAAAGGCCTTGTAGCCTTGACAGTGGCCGAAAGCAACGCATGCAAATAAGTATAACTCCACCCCACAACTTCAAAATACTAAAGTTTGCCTGGTAACATTATTACCGGTCTCCAACAGTACTCGGAAGCAAAATTGAACGTTAAATAGCATTCATGTAGGTAGCTATCTTGAAAACGGGCATTTGTAGGCATTCGTCAGAATATAGGCTTTATTACCAAATATAGGCGTTTATAGGAACTGTAAACACACTATAAAAGCTCTTCTTAATCTTTAATTTATGCCCTTATATCAAAGTGGTACGCTAGCAACGCAAGAAACAAAATAGGCAGTTGCTTATATTGTGGTCGTTACGCATTAAGGTTCCATTTCATAGTTTTCCTTGCCATGTTAGTTTATTTACTAAAAAGTCATGTTGATCAGTTCACTTTAATAAATGTTACGTTATTTGCCTACCAGTTATTGCCATGTTACCTCAAGTGCTGATTGTTCATGTATATGTTATGTTTATGCGTGTCGTGGTGGCATTAACTACGTCTTTGTGGTTCACGTAAGGATGACAGGCGTTTGGCCCATTTTCAATAAATTGAATCAAACGATACATTGGGTTATTTTTTCTAACAACCTCAATCCGCATACCGCAATAGTTATATCCGATACAGAAAAGAATTGGTAGCACACGTACTGCAAGTGCGGATCAGATGACAAAACACATAGGTGAGCAGACCCCGGACCCACAACATGGCCAAGCGCGCGCCCGTGCCGATGCAGCGACTGATGGAGCCCCCGCCCGCGCCTCTACTCGGAGACAGCGCTTCTTCCCCGCCGCTTTTCTGCGTTCGTTGTGACACCTGGCCACCGCACCGCAAAGGATGACGCGGCTTCGAAAAATGCGCTCCTTCTAGAGAAGCAGAGTCAACTCTCATCATACTCCGTAGTTTTCTGTTTGTTTGTAGAATTTGCTCACAGAAATTCGTTGAAATGGTTTTCAAATGTGTCTGCTTTCTGTCAACCATGGTGAGAGATACATGCTTTATGTGCTGACACTTATCGGCTTGCATGCGAGGCGCGTTCCACAGCAACGCAAACGTTCTCCACATGTCGCATTGTTCGTGAGTTGGCAATGCCACGTAAGGTGCTGGCGTGTAATTACAGCGTTGTTTTGTTAGTAAAATCTGATTTAGGGAGCCTACTTGTGCACACGTATCCGTGTTTTAGGGTGGTGTCAGCTTTTTACCTACCACTTGCCGCGACCCGGTAAAACACAATGTTGCCAGTCTCAGTTTTCATGGCACCAAGCGCTATGCTGGTTCTCACGGTGATACGTTTCTCCTCCGCTGCACTGCATGCACCAGATGCATGTTGGCGTATGTGTGCAAGCTGTGGTATGAACTGCGTTTGACTACACTGTAGGCTTAGCTTCCGTTAAGACACCATCCTCGCGCTAAGCGCACCTACAAGAACTTCGAAAAGTAAATACCACGATACTGCGTGTCGCAATGCCAAATCATCTGGAGACTGTTCCGCGTCCTGACAGCTGACGGAAACGCTGGATTACTCAAGTGAAGCGAGATTGCTTGGAGCCGACTACCTCTTCCCGAGTTCGTGAGGTTAGTACCCGTTGTGTTGCAAAAAGATTGAATATACCGCTGCGTATTTCGTGAAATTATTGACTTATTCATGCGTCGAAAAGCAGTTCGAGCTATGTAAACACGACAACTTGCACAGTTCAATAATGGATCAGACTTCGTTCAGCTACGCTAAGTTAAGCGAGCGAAAGCTGGTTAACTTGAATATGCTTGTTTATCCTCAATGCCAAAGCGCAGTTCGCCAATTGAATGATATAACTTGTCGAACGTGTGGTTCTGCACGCATTCACTATCTGCATTTTATCGGTTTCCGAAGTCATCGCCACATTCGTTGCGGGAAACGCCAGATCCGTAAACTACCAACACACGCTCACGTTCGCGTCTTTCTTTGCTGGCAGATGTTCGCGTTGCTGCCCTTTCACCTCGGTCACTGAGGAAGTAAATTTGTAGAGATAGACCAACGCCTCTTAAAAAACTATGCCTGCAACGTGAGCCACGAACGCGCTGCCATACCCACTGAGTTAATCCTCCTCCTTTGGTATGAAGGCGAGCGTCTCCGACGGTCCCTCCCTGCGAACACAGGATTGCTCTCACAAGTGCCTCTGAGCAGCCATGATGTCACGTGACAGAGTGGTATGGTTATGTCGTGTGACTGAGTGGTACGAAGGCGAGCAGTCTCACGTGGCAGCTGGTCGCAACACAAGGCACGAGGCATGGTCTCCGAGATTAAGTGCTGGCAGGAGGCTTCCACTTGAAAACAGAGCGACGTTCCAGGCACAGTTTTTCTAAAAGGCGTATTGTCTAGGAGGCATATTTTTCTAGGAAACAGACCGACGAATACTTCCCCGTAGACTCTTGTAGTCTTGCACAGCTACAACACAACTAATGAATTGGCGGCTTGCCATGAGGTATTCGTTTTTAGCTTCAATGACACGCGAAATGACAATGAAACTCGGTCAGCTATGTCAAAAAGTATTTTGCTAAATAATATAAAATGTGGCAGATTTAATGTTCGCGTCCATTCGTCCTGCTGAGTGTCTGTCGGTCCTGAACAGTGCAGTATATGTGCATTAAGCAAGCTGGTTGTTGGCCCATTACTCAAATATGTCCTTTGGGAGAATCCTACTGCATCGTTATTTTTGTCGTCCTTCTGTTTCATTACCAGCCACAAAGATGATTTCATATCTTGAACTCAGTTTTTATTTATTGCTTGTAGAGAAAATGTGTATGGACTCCGTATATGTGGTCGGTGCCGTGTCTGACGTTCCGCCCTAATGCTTTTCTTGTAGGCCTACTGCGAGGACGCAAGCTTCTAGCAAAGGAGGTAGGATGGTTTGAAAAAATGAAGGCCAGATGCTGTTTGGTTGCTGTTTCCAATAAAATCTGACCTGCGAAAAATACTTTGTCTCTTTTTGCTCCCCTTTGCTTTTCTTCTAGCCCAATATACAGGCTTGTGGGGAGAGGGGAGGTAAGGTGTAATATGATTTAGTGTCCTACTATTTTCTGGCAGCGCTTACAGCTTGAATTGTTTTTAAGCAGTTCATTGTTAAAATTCGTTCGCAAGAACTATACTTGCTGTGGGAATATATATTATATACTATATTTTATTATATATTATATCGCATTAAGGTATTAAATACGGACAAAAGCAATATTCAGGGAATGATAAACAGGCTAGCAGATTCATGCGCTTTACAGAGACCATCGTGAGCTACGCGGTTGTTTGATCGGCCTTGCCCGTTGTTGTGGGTACCTCATATATATAATACAGCATCGTCTCGATCCTTGCACTAAAAGGCTTTTGAGGCGTCTACAGTGACAAGGTGAATTTGTTTCTGGAAGGCAGCGCATACATTGAACTTCGTTCACAGTGACATGAAGGTTCTCCCACTCACAAATATAGGCTCCCTAAATAGCCTCACTCCGCCAAAGCGGTGGGTCTACTAGGTGGGAGAAACGAACTGTTTTAACAGTATTTCACACAAACTGTAGTCAACAACACTTTTTCTGTTCTACAAAACGGCGGCTTACTTCAGAAAACAACCCTTTAGTTTTCAGAACTTGTTATTTTGAAAAAAAACAGCCCCTTGTTCAAGCGCACACTACCATCAATGTAAATGAGTGACTGCTCAGAACCAACATGGTGGCTCATCAATTATGGTGACCATTTCATCCAGTTGTAGGCAATTATGATCGAAGTTGTCGCCACTTTATAACATGGAGACTTGCGCACATGAAGGCTCCCTAGTCATACTTTCTGCGCAGCACGGGTTGATTCGAGACAGCGTTTTTCTTTTAGCGTCATCCCGTCATAGAAATCACCAGCCGTCAGCAGTCCGATAAAAACCGCCATTGTGCGCACGCGGTAGTTTTCGCCGCCAACAGCTAAGCCACCGGAGCGCAAAACCATTTGAATGCCCTTTCATCTGGCGTTGCAGATTGCTTGCTGACTCAGACTGCCGTTGTCTAAGCCACCGGAGCGCAAAACCATTTGAATGCCCTTTCATCTGGCGTTGCAGATTGCTTGCTGACTCAGACTGCCGTTGTCATCTCAATGAGAAGCACGCAAGGCCGTGTTGACGTATCGTGGGACCTCGCAATGGTGCATGGACCTGCGGGGGTCAAACACACCTAACTGTAAAACTGTCTGTCTGTCTGTCTGTCTGTCTGTCTGTCTGTCTGTCTGTCTCTGTCTGCGTCCTCTCGTTGTGTTTCAGCAGCAAATAACATCATCAATTAAAAAACTCTCGTTGAATACCCGCTGACACAGCGCTTGGTTCGTGGCAACAGTGTTGGAGGCGGAGATCGTTTGCTGGCTATGCACCGCGTAGCTGGAGCCATGGTCATAAGAATATAGAGTGAACTCAGGCGCAGGACAAGAAGGGAGGGGAGCGTAGAGCTTCTCACAATCATACTTCGAGGAAAATCTGGCGCTAGTGAGCTGCTGGATGCAGGGGAATGACGTGATATGTGAGCTTCAAACTTGACTTGGATTTTTATGCCTCGAAGACTCATCTCACTTTGCGTTAAAAGGGCTGGTTTCTTAATAAAAGTGTACGTAATGAGCTATTTATTTTTGTCATTGCACATATGAGTGTTTCACTTAAAATTAGAACCTTCTACGTATATGGAAAGTTTTACGAATCGTTAGAAGTAACCAACGGCCGCTAAACTTGGCAGGCAGATGACAAACCAAGTGTTCTTTTGCCACTTCTATGTCATCTGTTTTGTTCCTTCACCTTTTGTTTGTACTGCCAGGGTGAGTGGACTTTTATTCTAGATTGTAATACGCATAATGGGATGCGCTTATAAACCTTTTGTTTGAGAGGAGCTTTATTTACACAATCGTATTCGCTTTTTAGCCGAAGTCTCGCTCAACACTAGCGAACACATATACTGTCATTCCCAGCACTCCAACATCACTCCTTAAGAAATTCCCATAAACGGTGGCGCCACTATTCCCTTCAGGTATTAGGAAGAAACTATAGAGGGGAAGTTAGCGTTACCTTTATCTTATTCCGGGGGTTTAGGAACGCGTAGGAAGCCACGATGCGCACGCTCCCGCTTAGAGCGAGCATCGAGGTGTTGAAGAGACGATGATTTAAGGCCACCACCTAGTAGTGTGTTAATGGCCAACTCCGGCGATTTTTACCATGTCAGGTTAACAGTAATTTGGTGTTTCTGAGACACACTTATCACGCACCCGATAGCGATAATGCTCAGCATGTTTGACAATAATTTTTATAGAGTATAAGTAAATTTTATAAAAAAGTATATGAAAGAAGTAAACAACTATTTTCAATGTGTAATGTGAAAAATGTGTTTTGATTTATTGTGAAACGACGTCTAAACTTAGCAAGTACGGCGTACGTGGTCCTTTTTGGAAATAATAAAGTACTATTTAAGAAAGCGCTATCAATATATTTGTATAAGCAGGCGCACATCCCCTTACGCCAATATAATAAGTGGAGGACTGCAAAGGTCAATACTTAGCCCTCTGTTATTCATATTTTATTAAATAACTTGCGTGATATCCCACGTTCACCCAAGTTGATAATGTATGCAGATGACACTAACATATTCCTCAGTGGTACATACATTGTAGCGCTAGAACACCTGGTTAATGGCTACTTATGTCAGCTGTCGGATTATCTTAGTTCAAATTATTTGCAACTATACGTTAGTTAAACGGAATACGTAGTATTTGCCTAAGCTAACAGGCCACATAGCTACGGTTAGACTGTTTTTTTGAGGGCAGAGAGATAAAGCAGTTCATGAGACAGAAGTTTCTTGGCATATGGTTTACCGAAGGCTGGACGTGATGTCACAAATCCAGGTAATTATGGAGGCGATCGCCCGCTAATTCCAAGGGCCGAAGCATCGGCCCCCCATGGCACAACGAAAGTGCGAACAATTTAGAAGTGGTCCTACGTGGCGCGCCAGCGGACGCTGGCTGTGGTCTAAACAACGAGTCAGAGCCGAGAGTTGATAAACAAAACAAAATTATATTCTTATATATGCCAGATCAAACAATACACAAATATGCACACTCGACAATAGTTGAATAAGTATGACACCGATCAAACAACGTACTACATGGTACAATCTGCTACACTCGAAACAATAGACACAAACAACAATACGTACAACAATGCAATCACCTGTGTAGAAAACAGATGGAAGATGGAGCTCGGAGGCGAGGAAGAAGAAGTAGCCAGGGTCACGCTCTGCATATTTTTTTTCCTGTTCTGTCAACAATAAACCGAAGACGTATCGGTTCTGCGGTCTTCCTGGTCCTTCTGAATCATGGTGCCGTTACCAGGATGATATGAAAACAGACGCACAGACTTCCACCCCATTCGCAACAATGGGTTGAACAACGAAGCAGCGGCGTCTGGCTCAAGGACGAACCGTCGAGAGGTGGACCACGACCGACGACTGTTGGAGACGCACAATAAAAAGGCAAGAGCTCTTTCAACACGTTTTCGGCATGAATAAAGAGGTCCTTTCGAAGAAGCGGAAGACGCTTCGAGCAAATGTGACGACGCTTACGAGCGAAATCGATAAGAAGATAGAAGAAGACGCCGATCGAGCGCAACTTATGACGCTTCTGAACCAGATGAAGAGCGTGTCACAGACGCTAAGACAAGTTAACGAACAGATAGAACCGTTCATTGAAGAAGACGACGCGGAGGCAGAATTTGAAAGAGCTTTGCATTATGAGATGAAGATCGTCGCTGCAACGACAAAAATTGAGGAGCGATTACGCGAGTTGGAACAAGCGACCCAACTGACTACGAGAATAGTCACAGAACAGGCGAGTTCAGTGCAAGGTACTAACCAAATCTCGGAGACGCAAGAGCTTGTTAAGTTGCCACGTCTTGAGATGATCAAGTTTGATGGGGAAAAAACAGCATGGCCAAGGTTTTGGCCACGAGTGTTGAAGATTGGGCGAGTTGGTTCGTCGTACTTGAACTGGTATAGCGCATTACGGGGAAGAAGAAACGGCCGAGCAGACCGACACAAGAGGACAGAGCGCTCTGTCCTCTTGTGTCGGTCTGCTCGGCCGTTTCTTCTTCCCCGTAATGCGCTATACCAGTTCAAGTACAAGGTTTTGGCATCAGTTCGAGACATCGGTGCATAACACAGCGAACATGCCGAAGAATCAAAAATTTAATTACCTTCTGGCGTCTCTAAGCGGGGAGGCTCTGTCCCTCATAGAAGGTTTGCAGTTTTCTGATCAGAATTACGAGCATGCAGTCGCTCTTCTGAAAGAAACCTTCGGACGAGAAGATAATTTGAAAGAAACCTACATAAAAGAGCTTGCAAACTTGGAAGCAGTGAAGAGTCCTAAAGATGTAGATGGGTTGAAGGAACTCTTCCAAAAGTTGCAAGTAAGCACACGAGCATTGCAGTCATTAGGAGTGGAAATGCGTAGTTACGCCACAGTGATAGCTCCTGTTGTAAAATCTGCGCTACCGGTGGATATGAGGATTGAGATGAAGATGAAGGAGTTAAAGAAAGGTGACAACAGACCAGCAACTACGGAATCCGACTCAGCGTCAAGAGACAGCACGAGCAGTTTGAAAGAAATTATGGAGTTTTTAAACATATATATACGCAGCAGAGAAGAAACTCGAGAGGAAAGATACGACGTGACCCAGTCACCGCACAGTATGAGGCGGACTAGAACATCTACGCTTCAAAGCATATCGATTAAGAAATGCATCTTCTGTGAGATGACTGGACACTACACGGAAGATTGCAGAAGAAGCATTAATATGCAACAGAAGAAAGAAGCCTTACAACGGGAACGAAGGTGCTTCAGATGCACCAGACCTCACCACACGGCGAAGATATGCCGTGCTAACGTACGCTGCAAAACATGCAAGGGAAGGCACGCGACATCCATGTGTCGACCACGTACGCCTGCAGGAAAGTCAGCACAGCAGCAAATCGGTGATGTTGAGCAAGTGCGTAAAAGCGCGCAACCTGACCGGTTAGACACCAGCAAGTCCTGCAACATGCACGCACAGCAGTCTGATGAAAACAAGTGCATACTACTGCAGACAGCCTTTTCGTGGACGGAGAGAGAAGACAGCGGGTGCTACGCACGGATTCTGCTGGACAACGGGAGCCAGAGGACATTCATCCTCAAAAGATTGTCAAGAAAACTAGCGAGCAAGGTAAAAAGATCTGAAAGGACCACTGTAGGATCATTTGGAGGAGAAGAGATGGAACTAGACATGAAAGTCGTCGAGGTCAGCGTGAGGAAGGATCCCACATTGGAGCCAGTCAAGATTGAGGCACTGGAGATAGAAGTTACATCCTGTGACGTGCTACCATCGCCACCGTTGACAACACACGAAAGGACAAGATCGATGGGGATTTGTTTGGCTGATGACAACGAGAAGACGGACAAGGAAAGAAAAATATGGAACCTTCTATATTAATTGGAGCAGATTATTACTGGACTGTAGTCACTGGTCGCATTTACGAGATTCATCCAAAAGTAATGACAATAGAAACAATGTTTGGATGGACGGTCCAAGGTCCTGTAGGACTTCATTGTGTGCCGGTGGAATCGTCGACGGTTATGGTACTCAAGGTCAATGCCAAGTCGGACACGACTGTGGACGAACTGCAGATATTCTGGGACTTGGAAAACATGGGCACCAAGGAGAAACCAGCAACAAAGATGAACGATGAACATGTGCTAGACTACGTCCGACAAACAATGGAGTTCAAGGCAGGAAGATGCCAAGTATGGCTACCATGGAAGGAAAACGTGACATTGGACGACAACAACACCATTGCAGAGAAGAGGCTTGTCCAGGTGACCAACAGTGAATCATGGTGGAAAGGCCCCACGTGAATCAAGAATGAAAAACAAAGGCCTGATTATGAAATCACGCAAGAATCGGACAGTGATGACAACAAAGACGAAGAAAAGACCGTGGCAAGCTTAGCTACCACCAAGAGTGAAGAAAAAATATTTGTTGTGAGCAGGTTTGGATCATACAAGAAAGCGTTACGAGTTACCGCGCCGGTGATGCGTTATATAGGAAACCGACAAAAAGAAAGGAAAACAGGTTCGCTGACAGGAGAAGAATTGGACAAGGCAGAGTTTGTGCTGATAAAGCAGGAGCAGAAAACACTACAAAATGCAGTGACATGAATATATGACAACATGAATCTGTACGGCACGAACATCTTCGAAGATGATCAAGGTGTCCTGAGAGTAAAAGGGAGGCTTCAGTGGAGTGATTTGAGCTTTGATGAGAAGCATCCTATTATTTTACCAAGAGAAAGTCACTTTTCAGAACTCCTAGTTCTGAACGCGCATCAAGTAACAATGCACGGTGGCGTTGCAGCAACATTGACACATCTAAGAACGAAGTTTTGGATTCTGCGTGCCCGACAGATGGTGAAATATATGATAAAAAATGCATCACATATAGGAGATTCAATTCTAGACCAATGGCACAAGAAATTCCATTACTACCAGCTGACAGCATGACACAGACGAGGCCATTCGACACAGTTGGTATAGACTTTGCTGAACCACTAAATGCTCGAGAGGAGAAAGGCGAAAAAGTTACAAAATTTTACATTGTGATATTTACGTGTGCAGTAACAAGAGCCATACAACTGGAGTTGGTCAAGAGGATGTCATCAGAAGCGTTTATACAAGCATTCCGAAGATTCGTAGCTAGAAGAGGATTGTGTACAACTATTTACAGTGATAATGCAAGAGCATTCAAGAAATCTGAGAAAGGGATGAACAAGATATTAAAGATGGAAGATGAAAGGGTTCAACAATATACCAGTAACCTGAAAATAAAATGGAAGTTTATTGTAGAGTTAGCTCGATGGTGGGGAGAATTTTATGAAAGACTGATCAGAAGCTTTAAGACATCCATGGCAAAAACTATAGGGGCTCAACTTTCGGATGAAGAAGAACTACGGACTGTGGTTGTTGAAGCAGAAGGAGTACTTAACAACCAGCCTCTTACTTATGTGTATGACGATCCTAACGAGCCACAACCCATCACACCGGCGGACGTTATCGGAGGCAGGCAAGCAATGAACACGCAGGAAGAAAACAGACTTGGAGAATACAGTTTGCTGGATTACTGGAGTGCAAGAAAACGGGCAATAATATCATGGTGGACCAGATGGAAAAATGAGTACCTGAGTGAGCTTAAGTGTGTCAGCAGAAAAACAGAGTGTCACACAAATGTACAAGAAGGAGATGTACTTCTGCTTGGAGAAGCGCGAAAAAGAACTCGGTGGAAACTCTGTAAGGTCGAAAAGATTTTCCCAGGCAAAAATGGACTAGTGAGAACATGCTTGCTTCGTACACCTGAAGGAAAATTAGTCAAGAGGCCGATTCAACTGTTGTATTCGCTCGAAGATTGCTTCGGTTGAATCTGGCCGGCGGGAAGATGTAGAAAACAGATGGAAGATGGAGATCGGAGGCGAGAAAGAAGAAGTAGCCTGGGTCACGCTCTGCATATTTTGTTTTCCTGTTCTGTCAACAATAAACCGAAGACGTATCGGTTGTGCGGTCTCCCTGGTCCTTCTGAAACAACCTGCATCACAGAACCAAGACACTTAAAGACTAAAAAGTTCGAAAACTTATTCAGTCCAAAGTCCTTGGAACAAAGTGTGATTGACACTCTCCCCAAAATCACTCACTCAAAGTCCAGCGCTGTGTTCGATCCGCTGCCCCCAAAGTTTCTCTTCCAGGAAACTTCGCGTCTTCGATTGGCCGCTCTCCAAGCACCAAACTTCTTCGCCGGTAACACGTCAGCTTCTCACGCGCTGCGATTGCAGGACGCGTCTTCGGTCTCAGGAGGTAGACTCGCACTAATCTTCAGCTGGTAGCACCAACCTTCTCCGTTCAGGCGGAAATTTTTTTTATTACCTCTTTTGTCCCTGAGGACAGAAGCCTTCGCCGACACGGCGGAATGACCCTCCGCACTCTTGCGCAAAACTTTATTTTCCTGCCTACGTACACGGGCGCAAATCTTTTCTTCTCCTGATCTCCATTCTCCGCTGCTTGCTTTGAAATATTCCCGCTAGATTGCAGAAAATTCTAATCGTTTCGTCGGCGCGATGCACCGCCAAGGCTGGGGAAAGAGCGAGATGTTTCGAGGACTGTCCGCGACACGTGACGCAACTTTACATCACCACGCCCTTTTCCTTCCAGATCTTTCCAGGGCTTGCGTGGCGGCCGATGTGAGGAGGTTGGTTGGTGAAACTAAGCTTCTGAAGGGGAGAGATGGGGCCCAGGTGTCTTTGGGTGTTTGTTTTTTTTTCTTTAGCGTTGACCTTGAGGCGCCCCTAAGGCCCCCGGCTCTGTCACCGCCGTCAGAACTCGGTGGCGCGCTCTTTTTTGGGCGCTCGTTTGTGACACTGCCCCCCACTTTAAGAATACTGTCTCATAATATTCAAAACCACACAAATGAACGCGAACAGTCACCAAACAACAACAGTCTCTAACACAGTCCATCGCTCATGGCGCGCCACATTCAGAGCAGAACATTCGATACAGTGTACATTGCAATCCAATTTCACCACAAATGGAATATAACCACAGGTACATGAGTACACAATTCAAAAAGTACAAATTCAAACAGTACAAACGTACAAGGGTCTGCCACAGACCCTTGTCTGCACACAATTCAAACAGCACACAATTCGATTCAACACAATTTCATTCAACACAATTCAATTCAATTCAACACAACACAACTCAATTCAACACAATTCAAACAGCACACAATTCAAACAGTACAAACGTACAAGGTTCTGCCTTTACAACACTGGTACAATCTTACCGACCACATCACGTCACCGCTACCAGCATTTTGACTCCCTCGACGTGCACTTGCGACACAGCATAACAACAATAATAACGCAGCATATTGGACTTAGCACTGCCAGACACATTCCGAATCGGCCTCAGCACCTATCCTGTGTAGCTCGAGCTGCGATAGTTATAGTACGAGAACAAAACGATGACACAGAGACAAGAAGGACACGAAAGACACGAGCGCTCGTGTCCTTCTTGTCTCTGTGTCATCGTTGTGTTCTCACGCTATAACTATCGTCATGCCATACCAACTAGCCCATGCTGCCACACTTCGAGCTGCGCTTGCGCCCTTTCATGCGGTGCTCGCTCCTTTTCTTGTTACTTTTCCTCGTTCTGTTTTGGTGAGCCCTTCCAGTCGATGGTATCTGAGGCGGCGTCTAAGCCATCGTTGACACTTTCGACACCACTAACGGGTCATAACATTCAACCGATCTTGTCTGGTTATTCATCAGCTTGTTCACGGCACGACAAACTGACCGCCTCCGTCACCTTTGCACTGTTCCTCGTTTGAGGTCTTTCCGCCGCAAACCCAGCAGCCACACTGCACGTTCTCTCGTTCAACATGATCATCTCTCGATTCACTGTCTTTTGTACCCGGGCTTCAACTTGAGCTCGGGTGAAATCCGTCGCGGGATGCTCCTCCACTGTATCTCTCGAATGTTGGGTTGCCGGAGGCTCCATCTTCGGATCTTCCCTCAAACGTTCGGGGTCGTTCGGCCCTCTAAATCCGTCGATGCTTCCTATGATGAGGTCATACAGGACGGTCGGCATGCACAGGGCAGTAACCCTTCCGCTGAAATATGAGGTTTCAACCTCAATCTCGGCTTCAGAAAGCACCCGAATCGTACTGTCAATTAGGCGAACTGGTTTCTTTTTGCTGTTAACTCACTTTCCTGTACAAAGTTTCTCTGCACGATAACAGTGGAGCTACCGGTGTCTCTTAACACTGTAACCTTCTTGCCCGCAGCTTTTCCAGGCAGCGTTGGCATTTCCTTCGTAACACCGATTGGCCGTTTTGTCAATACAGCACCCACAATAGCAAGTTTCTTCCCATTTTTCAACTCTACGAATCCGTCGGTAACGTCGTCATCATCGGCGTTTGGTGCCGCCTGCACACCGGCTACTTGGTGAGTTTGACTCGCTCCGTTACGACATACGTCTGCCTTGTGCCCAGTCGGACCACACTTGAAACATTTTATAACCGTAGGGCTCGTAAGGTTAGTTTGACTGCTGTTAGCGCGATGACCCGCTTGGTTACACAGAAAACATCGCGGAACACTCTCCGGTGCACGTTTCTTTTGTTCGGGTGCTAATTTCTTCAAATCTTCGGGACAATACTTTTTGACTTTGACCAAATTGGTGCCACCTTGCGCTTCCAAGAACTGGTTGGCCAGTTTAGGCATGTCTTCAAGTGACGTAGTTCTCTCTTTCAAGTACAGCGACATGCTTGAGTGGCAACTGGTGAAAAATCGCTCTCTAACAAGGAGCCCTCTAAGCTCATCCTACTCCTGTGCTGTGCCTGAAAGTTAAATTCATTTGTCAAAACAATGGCTAAGTCGGGCGGCCTACTGCATAGCCGTCTCACCATCAGCCGATTTTCCCGTCCGAAATTTGTCCCGGAAATCATCGACAGTAAATTTAAATCGCTTCAGTAAAGCAGCTTTCACTCTTGAATATTTGGCTCCATCGGTCGGCGTGAACCTACCGTACACACTGAGTGCTTTGCCACTCAAGCAGGTACTCAAAGCAGTTGCCCATTGATGTTCCAGCCAATTCTGGCTACATAAAATTGTCTCAAATATGTGAAGGTACTCGTCAAGGTTGTCCTTCCTTTCATCAAACGCTACAAGCAGCTAGCTTGGGTTCAAGCGGAAACCATGACCTTCCCGTTTGCTGCTTTCAACTGTAGCTTGGACGGGGGGTTCGCTTCACTGTTGATGTCGGAGCCGCTCGAGTTCGATCTCGTTCTGCCGCTGCCATGCCTTTTCAGCTTCTCTGTCTCCCTTTCTTCTTTTTCCCTTTCAGCTGCCAGCCTTTCTCTCTCCAGCTCCAACTTCATTTGATGCTCTCTTTCTTCTTTCAACCTCTCGGCTGCCAACCTCTTTCTCTCTCTGCAACGCCTCTTTCTCCTTCTGGCTCATCCACTTCCGTAGTTCGGTGCCAGAAAGACCCATCTTCTCACCAAGAGCTAGTACCTTTTCCAGATCAATGATGCCACTCAAATCAAATTCTAATCGCGTGCACAAGATATCTGCGTAACTCAGTCTCTCGAAACACTCTCTGCACACTCGTCAACGAGAACACTGAGTAACACACAAAAAATGTTCCGATAGCACTATCAACGACTTGAGGCTTTTTGTCACTACTTTGGACAAACTGTGCACCAAAGAAGTTCTGTCGTGGACAACAGTATATTTGTCACCGGTCCCATTAATTTGGGCGGCGATCGCGGGGCTAATTCCAAGGGCCGCAGTATCAGTCCTCTTAACTGCACCTCGAAAGCGCGGATAATTTAAATGTGGTTCTCTTTGGCGTGCCAGTGGACGCTGGCTGTGGTCCAAAGATTGAGTCAGAGCTGAGAGTTGATAAACGAAGCAAAAATATATTCTCAAATATGGCAGATCAAACGACACACAATAGTGCGCATTCGACAATAATTGATTACGATATGACACCAATCAAACAACGTACTACTTAGTACAATCTGCTATACTCGAAACAACGGACACAAATAACAAAACGCGCTACAATGTGATCACCTGTATCGAACAACCAAGACACTTACTTAAACACTAATGAGTTCGAAAACTTATTCAGTCTAAAGTCCTTGGAACAAAGTGTGATTGACACTCTTCCAAGAATCACTCACTCAAAGTCCAGCGCTGTTGTCCATCCGCTGCGCCCGAAGTTTCTCTTCAAGGAAACCTCGGGTTTTCGAGTGGCCGCTCTCCAAGCACCAAACTTCGCCGGTAACACGTCGGCTTCCCACGCGTTACGATTGCAGGACGTATCTTCGCTCTCGGGTGGCAGACTCTCACTATTCTTCGGTTGCTAGCACCAGCCTTCACCCTTTAGGCGGATATTATATTCATTACCTACTTTTTACTGAGGACACAAGCCTTTACGGACACTCGGAAAGACCCTACGCACACTTACGCAAAACTCTCTTCTGCCTACGTACATGGGCGCAAACTTTTTTCTTCTCCTGATCTCCCTTCTCCGCTGCACCTTTCACGCGAGAGTCTAGAAAATTGTAATCGTTTCGTCGGCACGAGGCACCGCCAAGGCTGGGGAAATAGCTAGACGTTTCGAAGACCTTCCGCGACACGTGATTCAACTCTACATCAACAAGCCCCTTTCTTTCCAGATCTTCTATATCCGGCGACAACTTTCTGTGGCAGCACGGCCAAGGCTACGTGGGCGGAGCCTATGCACATGTGCTACTGCGCCAAGTAGTCCGACCGCTTCGACGGGTGTTTCGGTTTCGATTTCACCAGCGCAGTCCGCGTCTCGCAGTCCGCGTCGGCTCGCGTTTGCTCGCGTTTCGCTGCAAGAAACGCGAGTCGCATCTTTGGGAACTCGAGAGCAATTTTTAATAATATTGTGACGTGATTTACTGACACGTGGACCCAGGTTGCTGGGTGAATGATACATTCAATTATTCATGTAATGGTTACACAACTCATCATGCACGTACCGTTTTCGGTGACTTCAGGGTTCCACTGTTAACGTGGAGCTTCATCCGGAAGACACTGCGCTCGCTAACACCAGTGAGCTCGCTGACTTTCCGACATGCGGCTCTCACAGACAGCTGCGGGTCGCTTTTCCTTACTTGCGCGTAAACGTTGTACGCCACCTTCTTGGCTGTACGAACAGCTTTTGATTTGACAACGCCTGGTACGGCTGCGCAGCTGGTGGACTCGCGGCACGCGGCGGTGTTTCCTCCGTAAGCGACTTTGACGAGCTGTAACCGGCGGACGCCATCTTTGACAGTGAGGAATGCGGTGAGGTAAAAAGGCGACGGAAGCCAGAAAACCCCCAAAAAACCTGAGAGAGCGTGAAACGAAATTTTTTCTACTGCGCAACGTTTTTTTTTTCACTAGTTAAAATAAATCCGCGAAAAATGTAAGTGACGAATGGTAAAATCTTTTACCCAGAACAGTATACAAACGTTTTCGTTGAGGGACTACATGCTGTGGCGCATGAAGACAAGCGTGCTTCGGCTCCGTAGCCTTGGCTGTGCTGCCACAGAAAGTTGTCGCGGGGTATAGTGCTTGCTCGGCGGCCAATGTGAGGAGGTTGGTCGGCGAAAATACGCTTCCGAAGGGGAGAGACGGCGCACCCGGGGAGTCTTTGGATACTTTTTTTCTTCTGTGCATTGACCTTGAAGCGCCCCTCCGGCGCCCGGCACCGTCACCGCCGCCAGAACTCGGCGGCGTGCTCTTATTTTAGCGCTCGATTGTGACACATGGATTACACATGTAGATAAACTAACGATAGAGCTTAGTATAACCGTGGGATGTTTATACAAGCTCATTGCTATTTTGCCAAAATGGTGACAAGAGAAATTATACAATGCACTTTTCTATTCTAAAATGACAGTCTGTATCTTGATATGGGGAACTTTCACACAGACGAAGCATGAAAAATTACTAATTTTTCAGAAAAAAGCTTTACAAGATTTTTAGCAATACTACGGCAGCATCAGACTTGAAAACGAAAGCAGTCTTTGATTGATATGTGGGGTTTAACGTCCCAAAACCACTATATGATTATGAGAGACGCCGTAGTGGAGGGCTCTGGAAATTTAGACCACCTGGGGTTCTTTAACGTGCACCCAAATCTGAGCACATGGGCCTACAACATTTCGGCCTCCATCGGAAATGCAGCCGCCGCAGCCGGGATTCGAACCCGCGTCCTGCGGGTCAGCAGCCGAGTACCTCAGCCACTAGACCACCGCGGCGGGGCAACTAAAGCAGTCTTTAAAATTTATGAAATGTTATAGGTAACACACATGTATCATTTCGGGCTTTTGCAATGGGTTAAGCAAAAAAAGCCCCAATACCATAGAACACACCTAGAAGTACTAATTTTCACATGGGTCAGCAACGCCGACAAATCTCAACAATCAGGACAAATAAAAGCAAAAAACACGTTCAGTACTGGATACCTATACTGTCAAACTGTCTACATTGTCTCCTAGATTACAATTCCATGCTTTTTAACACCATTTTTAAACCATATCAAGGCATCATGATGTTGAGTACGCTACCTAAATTTTGCTTGATTTGTAATATCTTGTTCATAAATTTGCATATGCTACGAGAATCTGATTTGTTATTCTCACGTTATGTAACAAAGAAACACTCTGTAGAAATGTTGCGTTGTGACAAATATATCAATTTTATGGGTACTCTCGGCTGTATTTTGCCGCCGTCGGCCCGTCACACACTGTATATATATATATATATATATATATATATATATATATATATATATATATATATATATATATATATATATATATATATATATATATGTATATATATATATATATATATATATATATATATATATATATATATATATCTTCATGAAAATGCAAGAAAAACATCCAGATAAACAATATGGTGCGTGGCATCGAACTTGGATTCTCCGCGTCAAGAGTGCGGGGCGTCCTCTACTTAGGCACCAAGGAGCACACTCTTGAACGTGCAAACAAAAAGCCATTTGTATCTACTACTACCAGGCATCTTGAAGGACAACTATCAAGTTTTCATAATTACCAGCAAGCTATAAGCGTGAAGCGGCGCACGCCCTCATTGGCGGTCGTAAAGCCCTTCAACGCACAGTTGAAGGGCTGTCAGTTGGCGGTCGTAAAGCCCTTCAACGCACACTCGTGCTCTCTTATCTCGTGGTTGGGAGCATCTTGTGTCTTTTCTGTTCCTAAGCTTTCCCCGGAACAATTCTGCTGTAGTTACCGGGTGCACAAACGTCACTGAAATTGTTGCACAGGCTCCGTTTCAGAAAAAAAGCGTGCTTTTCAGACACATCGAAGTAACAACGAACACGTTTATTGATTGATTTGTGGGGTTTAACATCCCAAAACCACCACATGATTATGAGAGACGCCGTAGTGGAGGGCTCCGGAAATTTCGACCACCTGGGGTTCTTTAACGTGCACCCAAATCTGAGCACATGGGCCTACGACATGTCCGGCGAAGACGTTTATTCACGTTCATCTGTACCTGTAACTACGGGTTGTGTGTTTTTTGTGCTTGAGAAACGTGGGGCCCGTTTTCATCTTTGCCAATCTGCGCGTGGCCTTTCAATCGTTTTCATTCTTTCGCCTTTGCGGCAAAGCTGCGACTTTTTAAATGCGAAGCATTTTTTAGCCAAGTTCAGCGACTGAGCGTATCTATCTATCTATCTATCTATCTATCTATCTATCTATCTATCTATCTATCTATCTATCTATCTATCTATCTATCTATCTATCTATCTATCTATCCATACAGCCGCCTAACACTTTTAGCTCTCCTGGCCGTTTCTATAATAACATCAATACCAAACTAGGTATTGAATAACACGACTGTATGATGAGCGTAAATGACTAGTCATAAGGCAAAAATCAGAACATGTATGTCAAGCGTGTCATAATTTATGTTTTACGATCTTACTGCTCTTGCGGTTGTTTCGTTCGCATGACATGTTGCATAACTCGTATGGTGTAACATGACTGCATGGCGAACACAAGCCACAGACTCTAACATGAAAATGATGACATGCGTGTCGTGTAACAACATGACTACATGCCACGCCCATTATAATCTCGCAGCCATTTTGCTGGCTTCACATATACCAAATTTGGTATTACGGGAAGTGAATGCGCGACGAAGGCATGTGACTGGTGCGAATATGAGAATCATGAGATCCGTGTCATGTATGAACATGGCTACAAGCCACAGTCACGCGCCACTACACTTCGACGTAAACTGGCGCGCTCACCCACCGGCGTTCGTTTCGTCGCGCCACTCTGGTGATGCCACGCCGGGCACCCTCAATCTGCATGCCATGTAATGTGCGCGCCGCGCTGCATTGCTTTGACGCATGCGCGTTTCAGCGTCACCGGCGTCCCTCCGTCACGAAGAGAGGCAAACTTGGTGCTATCTCGGTAACGTCGTGATGTCTGGTAACGCAATTAAGCATGTCGCATTTCGTGGCGGTTGCGCCGGGCTGCGCTGACGTGCGCTAGATGCACCTGTTGCGCATGGCGTGAAACCTTAGAGTGCTCGCGTTTTGCTAGCATCGCGTCGCTGCGCCCAGCGTGCGCGCGTCGACGTTACATCGGAGTGTATTGGGCTCTTCATGATGCGCTCGCCACCGTTTTGCTAGCTTCACAAATGCGCAATTCGGTACTACAGGACGTGAATGAACAACGAAGGTGTGTAACTGGCGCAAATTTAATAATCATGAGATGGGTCTCATATAAAAACATGACTACATGCCATGCTCATGATGCCCTCGCAGCCGCTTTGCTAGCTCCACATCCTAAGTTTGGTATTGCGTGATAAGAACGGATGACGATGCTACTGACACGTTCAAACATGATAATTTTGACATGCATGTCATGTAAAACATGGCTACATGCTACGCTCATAGTGCGCTCGCGGTTGTTTTGCTACCTTCACATATACCAATTTTGGTGTTACGTGGCTTTAATGAATGACGAAGGTATATGACTGGTGCGAACATGATAATCATGACACACGTGTCATGCAAGAACATGACAACATACCATGCTCATGATGCGCTGGCGGTCGTTTTTCTTGCTCCACTTTCACCAAACTTGGTACCACGCGATTTATATAGACGACAAAGACGACGATAAATGACATGTCCAAACACAATAATAATGATATGCGTGTCATGTAAAACATGAATACATGATACGCTTCTAACATGCTCGCGGTCGTTTCACTAGTTCGACATATACCGAACTCGGTATTACGTGCCGTGAATGGACGGCAAGTGTAAACGACACGTCCAAACTGGTTAGTCATGGCATGCCAATCATGTGAAACTGCACTACCTGCTACGCTCATAGCACGTTTGCGGCCGTTTTGCTAGCTCCACATATACCAAATCTGATATCACATCAGGTGATGTAAACAGATGATGAAGGTAAATGACACGTGTAAACATGATAATCATGACATTAAAGTCATGTACAGCATAATTTACCTCCGCTTCGCAACATTGTGCTGAGTTTAAAGTGATATATGAACCTTCTATCTTCATGCTACGCGTATCGTCCATTCTCACTGTACGTATGTCTGCCAATATTTTGTTTCGAGTTTAATTTACACTGCGTATTAGGACTATGCTAATACTTGTATTTTTGTGCAATAGTATTTATTATTATTATTATTATTATTATTATTATTATTATTATTATTATTATTATTATTATTATTATTATTATTATTATTATTATTATTATTATTATTATTATTATTATTATTATTATTATTATTATTATTATTATTATTTCTATTGGCGCAAGAGCAATTAAAGCCAAAGAGCACCATTACAAGCGTTGTTTCACTTCAGGTTATTAGTCTAAAAAATTAAAACAAATGGTGTGTAGAAATCCCAATGAGCTATTTAAAACACAGTGCAATTAAAAGGAATGTAACTTTGTTGAAATATCTTCATTTCGTTTGCGATAAATGTCTGTGACGATAGAGCAGTCGACAAGGTCCAAGACCTTCACGGCTGAAGTCTTTGCCTGAGCGAGAATTTTTATTGTCCGCAATACTATTTCCCGCAACTCCATTTCATTTCCCACAATTCCAGAATGACCTTGAACCCAGCAAATAACCATGGAAAGTTTTAGGTTATAGGCTGCATAAATTTCGTTAAGGAGCTTGTTGAAAGTGGGGTTCCTGCTGTACTTGCCACAAGACAGGGCCCTGACAACACCTAAAGATTCTGTGTACACTATGACTTCGGTATTTTGTGATGTTTAATGTGTTGTATAATAGGCAGGCTACCATAGGCTTCCGCCGTGAAAATGCTGGTATAAGTATGCATGGTTCTGGTGTCTGAGAACTTTTGTCCGTAGGCTGCACAAGGTACAGATGTATGAGAATTTGAGCTATAAGGGAAAATTGGGCTGAATGATTTTTGTTTTTAAGGGCCAAAAAATATTGCTCAATGAGTGCACTTGGACAATTTTCCTTTACGATGTTTTTGAAAGACCAGTCACAAGTGACTGGACACTGCCGCCAGGAAGAAATGTGTTCGGCATAGTCAATTTCTTCTAATCATTGAAAAAAATGCAAGTTTTTCTACTGCAGGTCCTATATACAATGGAAACGGTGGGCCGATAGAAGGACGGTTTAGGCATAACTGTTTAGTAGACACATCATTCATAAGTGCTTTGCATGGCTGCTGCTTCAGAGACATTCTAACTGCAGACATTCTAACTGCATAGTTGAGACCTAGATACGTGCGCTGATAGTCCAGTGGCCACTGATCTGACTCTGCATAAAGGTTGTGAATAGGGTTGGTACAGAAGGCACCAAGTGGCAGCCGGATACCTAAGTGGTATACAGGGTCCAACATTTTGAGTGTTTTCCTTGAAGCTGACTGAAATAGTATGCTTGCATAGTTTATGCGTGACAAAACCAGGCTTCGAAATATAGATATGAGACAGTGCCTGTCTGTCCCCCACGAGTGATGCGATAAAAACTTTAAAAGGTTCAAGGTCTTGAGACATTTTAACTTCAGCTGCTTTATGTTCTGGGTGAAGGTGAGTTGGGAATCAAAAATTACACCGAGAAATTTTTGTTCTTACGCGATGACTAAGTTTTGCTCATTCATTAGTATGCAGGGGTCTGGATGTACACCTCGTCTTCTGGGGCAAAGCACACTAGTAGTCTTGTCAGTGCTAAACTCAAAACCATTCTCACCAGCCCATTTCGCAAGGCGGGTCACACCTAACTGTATCTGGCGTTTGCATACGTTCAAGTTTCACGATTTGAAAACTAATTTGAATTTCGTCCACATATACGAAGTACAATATCACAGGTGGAGCGAAGAGAGTTCATTTTACCTATATATAGTGTGGAGCTTAATACTCCTCCCGGTGGCAATCCATTTTCTTGAAGAAATGTGCGGAATAACACAAAATTTATTCTTACACGGAATTTCCTTTCATACAGGTAATCTTTTAAGAAGGTAACCAACCTGCCAATTAATCTGAAAGACAATAGGTATTGCAGGATTCCGCATCGCTAGGCAGTATCTTACATCTTCTCAAGATGAAAGAAAACAGACAGACAGTATTGATTGTGTACAAACGCGTCACGCATATACGACTCGAAGAGGACAAGATTGTAAATTTTGGATCTAGCTGTATGAAATCCAGACTGGCACGGGTTCAATATACCGTTGTATTCTAAGTAATAGACCAAGCAGCGGTGAATCATTTTTTCAAAGACTGAGTAGACAGCTTGTAATGGTGATAGGTCTGTGACTATTTACCGAAGAGGGATCTTTCCTATGTTTAGGGATTGGTAGTACTATTGCCTCTTTTCAAGCAGAGGGTATTCTGCCGGTATTGAAAATCTTGTTATAAAGTGCTAAAAAGCAGTTCACGGTTTCTCCAGGGAGATTTCTGATCAATTCATAGGTAATTGTATCAGAAGCAGGAGCATAACTTGCACAGGGACGAAGGGCAAGCTTCAGTTCATATAGTGTTAGTGGTTTACTGCATCCGTCTGATACATGCTTGTTCCGGCTCAGAGGTACACTTTCAGCTATGCTTTTGCGGCGTAAGAATTTAGCGGTATAATTTTCTGACCTTCATATTTCCTCGAAGTGTTCGCCCAGAGAGCTTGCCTGTTCTTCTGTTGCATTACCACAGTAAATCACAAAATGGAAGGAATTCGGGCCTTCTCATTCAAGTTTATGCACCCTATTCTGCGCCTTGCCGACGTCTGTGTAGGAGTTTATTGATGATATGCAGTGTATCCAGCTTTCCGGTTTGGCTACATGGCGAATACGCCTGCATTTAACTTTGCAACTTTCAAAATTTATCAAATTTTCTGCTGTTGGGTAGCGGAAAAAGTCCTCCGTGCTTTGTTTTGCAATTTTTTTAGCATATTCACACTCACAATTCTACCATGGCTTTGTGTTACAGTTATCATTGCTTGACTCCGGTATGCACTGTTTTGCACAAGTAAGAACATATTCAGAGATATAGTTAGCCACCTCTTTTACTTCCAATTGATCTACCTCTTCGAGGCATAGTGTACATAGCTCTCTAAGTTTCACCCAGTTTGCAACAGGAAAGTTCCACTTTTTAGGATAAGATGGTCGGTCATCTTGTTGTCTTGTTACTAAAACAGTTGGAAAAAGGTCACTTCCATAGAGAATAATAATTACTTTCCAATCTGAGTAATGTTGGAGTGACGGTGACCCAGTGGCTAAATGTATGCATGAATATGTGTTGTGTGTGGTACTAAAGTATGTTGGCTCTGCCTTATTGAGCAGACAGGCTCCAGATGTGAGAAGAAAGATTTCTATTGCACGACCTCACGCATCGCATCTGGGGTCAGCCCATAAATATCTGTGAGCATTAAAATCTCCAATCAAAACATAGGGTTCTGGGAGCTGAGTAATCAGCTTTTCAAACTCTATTTTGTTGAACGATTCATCAGGGGTATGTAGATGGAACAGATAGTTATCACATGATTGAATAAAATAGCGCGAACAACCACAACCTCAAAAGAGCTTTGTACCGGAATGTGCTAGCATGCTTCGCTTCTTTGTGCAACGATGGCCTCATCTCCAGACGAGAAAATGCCACTATTTATGATCTTCACAAAAACCACATATTGATTTAAGAAATTCGAATGAGTTGATTGTGAAGGAGTTTCTTGAACGCAGAAGACTTTTGGCTGATAGTCATCAACAAGTCTTTGATACTATCTAGGTTATTGAAAAGGCCTGAGGCATTCCACTGTAGTATCTGTGTGATCATACTGAGAAGAATTGTATGTGTCTTGTGTTCAGATGAATGTCATAAATTTATGTGTTAAAGGGAGGTTAGCCATCTGGTTGCTAACCCCTTTGATGGCGCCGATTACGGAATGTTTCCCTTTCTTATTGCGCTCCAAGGAGCGCTGATCTTCGGGCGTCGACGACGCTGGTGTTCGTCCCTCGATTTTTATTGCCTTCTCCGAGGCACTGGAAGGTCGACGACCGGGCACAGAGATTTGCGTCTCCGGCCTGGGAATTCGATTTAACGTCGGAGCCTGTGGAGCCAAAGCCTGTAGACCCACCTTTGATGTTGGTTGCGTGGCAATACCAGCCGCCACCTGGGGGGTGAACGAAGTGACTACTGGGCAACTGTTTGCGACCGCAGTTGACTGCCGAGACACTTGTGGCACTACCCCCCGTTGCACCACCTCGGCATAACTGGTGTGATCAAGGTATGACAAACGGTTCCTTGCTTCACGAAATGTTGTTTTCTTTTAGTTTTAGTGAGACGATCTCTTTTTCGATCTTTCATTTAGGGCATGTTCTAGGGTAGGCTGGATGACTTCCATCACAGTTCACACAATGAGGAGACGATTCGCAATCGTCTGACTTGTGTTCATTGGAGCTGCATTTGGCACATGTCTGCTTTCCCCGGCATGTCTGCGATCCATGCCTGTACCGCTATCACGTATAGTACCACCGGTGATTCGGCATGTACGGCCTGACGCGAAGTTGGATGTCTAGCGTGGTAGGAAGCACACAGCTGTCACAGGTTAGAATTATGTGCTTAGTATGCATCTGCTCATTTTTCCTGCGAATCAATATTCTTTCAACCTTTATAACATTTTGATTCTGGAACCCATCAAGAAATTCTTCATCACTAAGGTGCAAGAAGTCATCTTCTGATATTACACCGTGGCTCATGTTCATTGTTCTATGCAGAGACACTGTGACTGGTACGTCACCAATACATTTCAACTCATTCATTTTCTCAAATTGATCTTTGTTCTTAAGTTAAAGAAGCAAATCACCACTAGTCATTTTCATGGCCTTGTAGCCTGGTCCGATGGCGTTTCCAAGGCATTTCGCCACCAGCAATGGAGACGAGACCATTTGCGAGCAGTTAGGTGGCCCTCACTATTGATCACATGATATTTTAGAAATGTCATTGCTTTTCAGAAAAAAGCGGAAGCATGCTTCGGTGCGCCCTCTTTTCTTGAAAGCGATGAAGGAGTAAAGTAGCTTGTTTAGCCATGGGAGTACTGCGTGTGTTTGGCGACAGCGCCAACCGCCCACCACGGAGCCCAACAAGGGGACTCGGCAAGACTTGACCCAATTCTGCACAACGCCAGCTGCATGCTATCACTATGACCGGATATAGTATACCTAAGGTTGGATACCTACACGAGGTTAACCCTTGCCCTCAGGAAACAATGAAGTAAACGGAAAAGAGAAGAAGACAGGATAAAATTAGAGGAGAAAAAACATAGATGTAGGGAGAGAGAGAGAGATAGGAAAAGGTGACTGCCGATTTCCCTTGGGTGGATGAGCCCAGAGGTGCCGTCTACGTGAAGCCGGGGTCAAAGGGGTGTGTTGCCTCGGCCAGAGGGCCTTAAAGCTCCAATCACCTAGCATCGGCTCAACCCCCAGGATCCCCTTTTCCCCGGACACGGCAAAGCCACGCACGGATAGGCGTGGGAGGGAGTCGAAACCCTCCCGTTAGCTCGTGTCTGTGGTGACGCTACGCATTAAACGCCTGCTTTCATAGACGCCCGTGCGGGGTTTGTGCAATATTTAATAAATAATATATGTTAGATATGAAGGTGCTCTGGGGCCTGCGTGCCAAACTCTATTTAGGCGCAAAGGCCCTTTGCCAGGCTCTAAAGCCTTTTGTCTCTGCTCCTGCTCCAGTAAGTTTCTTCAGGGAAAATCCACTTTTATATCAACTCAGTTCAATAATCAAGAACGCGCATTACCAAAGCCGAAACCCAACCGAGCGCACGGTCTACGTATGACGTCGCGTTCGGTAGGAATCTAGAACCGGATGTCGTCCAAACATGCTGGCCCTGCCAATGCGCTGTGTGTAAACTGTGAATGCCGGGCCGAGCGGGTGCTCAGAGTTAGTTCGGAGTAGAGGTAAACACGCCGAGTGTCATGTCCGAGATTGACAGTGTATCAGATCTGCCTGAAAACGGTGACACTGTCGCAAACAATGCTGTTACTTTGCTGTTTCAGAGGTGAAGCTCCTTATTCCATGGATAGTGCATCCGTGTTGTATGTAGCAGTAGTAGTAGTAGTAATAGTAGTAGTAGTAGTAGGTAGTCACCTCTCGTTTACTTCTTGGTGACGCCAGGCTCGTTGGTGACGCCAGGCTCTATATGATTTTCGAGAATATGGCCTGGCGTCAACTTCAACACGAAGCAGCAGCTGCATCAAGTGTGAAATTTGTCTGTTGGTGGCGTACCGCATTGGTGTCAACTCGAATTAGTAGATGCATCAAGCGTGAATTGTGTCCATCAGTGGCGTCCAGCGTCTATGTCAACACGAAACAGTAGGGGAGTCAAACGTGAAATATAAGCGTAGGTGTCGTAGAGCAACTGCGTCACACGAAGCAGTAGATACATCAAGTGCTAAATGTAAACGTCAGTGTCGTCTAACATCGGCGTAAACACGAAGCATTAGATATATCAAAGTCCCTGATAGCACCAAAACATCGCAGCATATCCACGAGATGAATGATAATGAGTGGGGTGAACCGGACGCACGGATGAACGGAAGCACTGATGTACGTATGGACGGATGCATGGACTCTCGGAGGAACGCTTAAATGGACGCAAAGATGTAGACATAGACGGAGGGTCGCTTATATGGATGGACGCGTGGATGGTTACGTTTCGAATGCGTTGACACTGGCGCTGGACGACGCCACCGGTGGTTACGCTTTGAGCTTTGCATGTAACGTCTTGACACCAATGCTGCACGCCACCGACTGTTACATTTAGCGCTTGATACATGCAACGCGTCGACTCCGACGCTTGACACCATCGACGGTTACGTTTCGAGCTTGATGCATGTAACGTGAGGCCTTGGTAACATGTTGACGCTGACGCAGGACGCCACCACGATTTCACGCTTTATGTATGCAATGCTTTTGCCTTAATAACGCTTTAACCTGAAAAAACTTGGCAGATCCCACGTGCAGTGGTAATCAATGATATGCAAAGCACGAATGAGGAAGGTTGACATCCCTATTGAAAAAAAACGTCTACCATAAAAATCGTGCATTCCACCATCCACAACTTTGGTGGAAGATTGGTTCCACATGGTGTATGGTAAAGCGGATGGTGGGTGGCGCGCTCCAGCCGGCAGTGCTGGAGCGCCAAGCAGCGTCAGAACCACCATGACGATCTGCTACTAAAGAAATAATAAAAACAATTGTGTAAAAACAATGTACAAAGCACCCGCAAACAAAAGAAAAAATGTGACGGCATGGAATCTAAACTGCCACCTTCCGATTTCTAACTGAGCACACTAACCACTACGCCACGCCGACAAATGGCGAGTTTGGTGTTAAAGGAGTAGTAAACTCAGAAACTCCTGTTCAACTTCAGTTCTGTTTGTCGCTTACTTGAGATGGACGGGATCTGCACCTGCTACTTGAATTTGCACAATTGATAAACACGAACAGCTGCTGCCTGTAACACTTGCCACTGCGATAATGGCAACAGCACTGTGCTTTTGTTCAAATTTACAACTGCAAAAAAAAAACAGCTCAGTGGACTGAAAAGCAGGTCGAGTTTATCGGTGAATACTGCGAAGTTTATTATCCGTTTGTCGCTCTTTCCAAAGGGCGATATCTGTACATGCTTTATGTCGCTTCTATGGTCGATCGATAGATACGCCTACACAATTGATTGTGATGTTTTTCGCGCAACGCACAGCGCAGTCTTGCCAGCACACCGCTGTTGCTCCGTCGTTAGGAAAAACTACACAACGGCTTGGCCAAAACGAATGCAGTGCGCCAGAAACGTCATATAATCACAGTGGTTCAGTAAGAATACAAATAGACGAGTCTGTATTCTCGCATAAGAGCCAGTAAAGTTCCGGCGAGCGCGACCAGCGGCTGTTGGTGAGGGAAGGCGTACATTTGCTGGACTTGTTGCAAGCACGTCGCATTGACGTTTATCGCTTCTTGCTTCGACACCGTACACAATAAAACGATTATTTAGGTTAACCCATATGTGCCCAGTGTGCTACATATAGGACGCTTTTTAATGTGTGCTAACATCTCTATTTTTTTTAAATGAATAGTAGCGTCACCCTACAATCCTTCAAACAAGCAACCGCCTTGATGTGTGCAAGCCTACACTGTGCTTGCCCTTCGTTTTGCCGCGGTGTGGACTGCAATCTCCGTTCGAGCACACACGCTGTACGGAAGACGCCATGAAGCCGAGGAAAAAGTAAGTACTGACAATTTATTCACTGTCTAAAAACTCCAATAATGTGTCGAACGCCTCATAAGAGTATGTATATTAACTATGCTCAGTATGTTGTAGGCCCGTGTGCTCAGATTTGGGTGCACGTTAAAGAACCCCAGGTGGTCTAAATTTCCGGAGCCCTCCACTACGGCGTCTCTCATAATCATATAGTGGTTTTGGGACGTTAAACCCTACAAATCAATCAACTATGCTCAGTAGTGTTGTTCAAAATGCAGAAAGTGATAAGTTACAATGCGCTAAACCTAGCCGTCCTATATTTAGGACACTGGGCAAATTAGGCGTCTTGGGGCGGTGTAAGTGCCCAGAAGCAACCGCTACGTAGTTTCACGATGTGGGTAAGCACAATAGTGACGATAATGTTTCTTTCGCGCAAGGCTTGCGGACATGTTGCGCCATCTAGTGTATTATGGACGAATTGTTCCGGCGGGTATTTTGAAAAGGATGTGATAATACCCTTGTGTTCGCGTTTTTTTTTTTTTCGCCACACTGCGTGGATCCCGCCTCTTTCTCTACAATAATACAAAAAATGCACTAGCTAACATTTACGCTGAGTAGATAATATGAATTCGACCTGATCACGTTTTATGATTTTTTTTTCAGGGAGGGAATACCGTGTCCGGTGTTTTATGCGGAAACAGCGCCACCAAGCATTCTGAACGATGTGTTAAACCTTGTTGGTGCTGGTGGCAGCGGGCCCTCCACACTGGCAATATTACCGCCGGACAATTTCGCAGCCACAGTTACTGACGAAGAAAGCGGGGATGAAAATGACACTGACATGGCTCGCTTGCCTGGAAGCGTCCTTCGAACGGAAATTGTTGGCCTGGACAATGCATCAAGTAACGACGACGAGGGTGAGCCAGCCAAAAAGGTCGCAAAATTCAGCGCAAACTGGGACAAGCGAGACTTCAAGACCAAAGCTACCTCAAAGTGAGTGGTTGGCAGAGGAACAGGATGAAAGTTTCCTCACTCCCGCAGATGCATTCGAGAAATTCTTTGATGACGACGTCATCGCGCTTCTCGTGAAGGAAACTAACCGATATGTCGACCGAAAAAATCGGAGCCTAGGAGTGACAGAAGAAGAAATGAAGTGTGTCATAGGCGTGCTTCTTCTTAGCGGGTACGTGCCTGTCCCTTGCCAGAGAATGTTGCGGGAAATTTCTGAAGACTGCCACAATGAACTTGTTGCGAACTCCATGAGGCGTAACCGTTTCGAAGCAATATTTTCGAATCTGCATGTTGCCGACAACAACAACCTGCCTGAGGATGACAGATTTGCCAAAATGCGGCCATTACTCAAGCTTCTGAATCAGAAGTTTCTTTTGTACGCACCACTTTCAGAATGCTACAGCATCGACAAAAGCATGCGTGAATATTTCGGAAAGCACGGGTGTAAACAGTTCTTGAAAAAAAAACCAATCCGATTTGGATACAAGCTGTGGTGCCTGTGCACACCTCTCGGCTACTTGTTGTCAACTGAGCCCTACCAAGGAAAATATGGCGTGGCCCCTGAAAGCAAAAATGACCTTGGTCTCGGAGGTTCCGTTGTGGTGGACATGGTTGGCAGGCTCAAGTCTAAAACTGACCTTTGTTTTCACGTGTTTTTTGACAATTTTTTCACGAGCTTGCAGCTTGTTCGAAAACTCACCACTTTGGGCGTGAAGTGCACTGGAACTGACCGTGAAAACAGAATTGAAAAATGTCCACTTCCAGCACAAAAGAGTATGAAAGGTAAAGAACGAGGCACATTCGATTACAGAGTGGACAGTGAGAGGGAAGTAATTGTGTGCCGTTGGGTGGAAAATAGTGTTGTTACTGTTCTTTCAAATGCACATGGAGCGGGGCCAACGCAGCAGGTGAAACGATATTCTAGAGCAAAAAAAGGCAAAAGTTGTGTTAAACCAGCCGTTATTGATTGCTAAATACAATGCCAACATGGAAGGTGTAGACAGAATGGACCAAAACATATCCTAATACCGGACGGCCATCAGAGAAAAAAAGTGGTACTCATCTCTCTTTACTTACCTTCTCGATGCATCCGTGAACAAGGCTTTGCAGCTGTATAAGCTCAAAAATGGGAACATCGAGCATCTTTGTTTTCGGAGGTCTATTGCTATGGCCTACCTGAAAAAATATGGATGCAAGCCCTCCCGTGGAAAAGCCCGCCAGTCCGCCATTCAAGCAGTCAGTCGTTTTGACCGCACTGATCATATTGTTATTACTCAAGCCAAGCAGACAAGGTGCGCTCATTGTCACGAGAAGACAACAACTCGTTGCGAGAAGTGCGACGTGGGTGTGCACGTGAAGTGCTTCAAGGTCTACCACACCCGCACATAGCACCCCTAAAGCCCAGTGTCCTACATGTAGGACGGCTTTGAAAATAGTGTTGCCTTGAAGTGAGTGTAAATAAAATAACCTGTACTGTAACGGGGTTTATTTGCAGAGCACAACGCAGAAAGCGAAGCAGTCAGCAGCGTCCGGTCAAGCGCAGCAAGCACGAGCTTATGCCGATGGCGATGCCCCTGATGTGCCAAAAAAATGCCGCTGAAGCTCCTCTTCTTCACTAAAATCGCCCTCCGCACAAAAAGACGCCATCCTGGCGGATTAGGGAGAAGAAACGACTAATGGGTCGTATAATGGCTTGAGACGAGAGACGTGGACAGTGTCGCGGCCGCGGTAGCGTAGGTCTGTGGATGGGATGATGGGCTCCACGATATAGTTGACGAGTGACGTTTGTTCTACAACGCGGTATGGCCCGATGTATTTGGGAAGAAGTTTTGCGGAGCGGCCAGGCGCGGTAGCAGGTGCCCGAAGCCATACCAATGAACCAGGTGGAAAGTTTGGAGCCGAACGGTCCCCAGTCTGGCGGGATTGCTGCTGCCACTGGTTCTCGTTAGAAAAAGAGCGGGCAAGCTGGCGGCATTCTTCAGCATGTAGGGCAGCTTCGGACAGAGTTGTACTTTCGGACTCTAAAGGTTTATATGGAAGAATAGTGTCTACTGTACTTGAAGGTTCTCGTCTGTACAGAAGAAAGTATGGCGAAAACCCAGTAGTAGCTTGTACGGCAGTATTATACGCGTAGGTGACGAACGGGAGAACTTGGTCCCAATTTGAATGATCAGAGGCGACGTGCATCGACAGCATACTGCCAAGAGTACGGTTGAAGCGCTCCGTCATGCCATTCGTTTGAGGGTGGTACGCTGTACTTGTGCGGTGCACGATTCGGCATTTGTTGACTAATGCCTTCAAGGCGTCAGAAAGGAAGGCACGGCCTCTGTCACTTAAGAGCTCGTGAGGGGCACCATGACGCAGAATGAAACGTTGCAACAGATACGTTCCAACGTCACGGACTGTGGCAGTCGGCAGCGCGGCTGTTTCGGCATAGCGTGTCAGATGGTCTATCGCAACAACATTCTAGCGATTACCAGCTAGAGTTGATGGTAGTGGTTCGTAAATGTCAATGCCAATGCGATCAAAAGGTCGACTAGGACAAGTAAGAGGTTGTGACGGGTAGACTTGCCCGGGAGGTAACTTTTGTCGTTGGCACTGAGCACACGAGCGAATGAACTTTCGCACGTAGTTATACATGCCACGCCAATAAAATCTGAGTCGAAGCCTAGCGTATGTCTTGAAGAGGCCTGCGTGGGCGCACTGTGGGTCCGCGTGAAAAGCTTCGCAGATAGCAGCTCGAAGATGGTGGGGTATCACAAGGAGATACTTGCGACCGTCAGAAAGGTAGTTGCGTCCATAAAGAAGATCGTCCCTCAGGCAAAAGTTGCTAGCCTTGTGGCGGAGAGCGCGAGACGGTGAAGGAGTGAGAGGATCCGAAAGAATGCTTATGAGGCCACTGATCCAGGGATCCTTTCCTTGTTCCACCGTCATGTTGCACCAGGCGGATGACGCAAGTGCAGGCTCGAGGGAAGAGAGGCAAACACCTTCATCCGATATAGGTGAGCGAGAAAGGGCGTCGGCGTCCGTGTGCTTACGACCAGATCTGTAAATAACGCGGATGTCGTATTCCTGAAGTTTGAGCGCCCAGCGAGCAAGTCGTCCGGAAGGGTCTTTAAGTGTGGATAGCCAACAAAGGGCGTGGTGGTCAGTGACGACGCCGAATGCGTGACCATACAAGTAGGGGCGAAATTTCCCAAGGGCCAAAATAATAGCTAAACACTCTTTCTCGGTCACGGAGTAGTTAGCCTCGGCTTTCGTCAAAGTTCAGCTTGCGTAGGCGACGACATATTCATCAAACCCTGCCTTTCGTTGCGCGAGCACAGCGCCAAGCCCAACACCGCTGGCATCAGTATGAACCTCCGTGGGAGCGGCAGGATCGTAGTGGCGGAGGATGGGTGGTGAAGTCAGCAGGTGGCGAAATTTAATAAATGCATCGTCGCATGCTGGTGACCAGGTGGAAAGGTTCTTGTCGACGCTAAGAAGGTCCGTAAGGGGCGCACATACGGAAGCAAAATTTCTGATAAAGCGTCAGAAGTATGACGACAAGCCGACAAAACTTCTAAGTTCCTTCAAGTTCTTTGGCTTCGGAAAATCGGCGACTGCTCGAAGCTTAGCGGGGTCGGGAAGTATGCCGTCCCGCGATACGACGTGGCCAAGAATGGTGGGCTGCCGGGCACCGAAACGACACTTCTTGAGGTTGAGTTGAAGGCCGGCGTCGGTGAGACGTGTGAGGACGTGCTGGAGACGATTTAAATGGGTGTCGAAATCGGTGGAAAAGACAACTATGTCATCGAGGTAGCATAAACATGTGTTCCACTTGAGGCCTCGTAAAATAGTGTCCATCATTCTTTCAAAAGTGGCTGGAGCGTTACAAAGACCGAAAGGCATAACTGTAAACTCGTATAATCCATCAGGTGTGACAAATGCTGTTTACAGTCGGTCAGATGCTTCCATAGAAACTTGCCAGTATCCAGACCGTAAATCCAGCGAAGAGAAGTATTCTGCTCCCTGCAAACAGTCAAGGGCGTCGTCTATTCGCGGTAACGGGTAAACGTCCTTGCGGGTGATCTTGTTTAAACGTCGATAGTCCACACAGAACCGAATGGAGCCGTCCTTCTTCTTAACAAGAACGACCGGTGACGCCCAGGGACTGTTAGAAGGCTGTACAATACCCTGCTTGAGCATGTCAGCAACCTGGTCGTCAATAACACGGCGCTCCGACGCTGAGACTCGGTAGGGGCGCTGCCGTAGGGGCGTATGGCTTCCTGTGTCAATCTTGTGAGATATGTTCCATGTGCGACTGAGGCCAGAAGCGTGGCTGTCAAAAATAGTACGAAACTTTTGCAGCAGGTTCACTAACTAGCTTCGTTCTGAAGAAGACGTTGCGACATCGATGGAGCGGTGGAAAGCGTAAAGGAGGGACTGGTCAACAACAGAGTCAGAAATGAGTGTGCTGATGTCCGTAGAAAGTAAACTAGATGGAGCGTCAAAAATGTGACGGGCGTCGATCGGATGCACGTGACCGAGACATTCAACATAGAATAAAGGTAAAGGCCCTTCTAGCGTATTGTGCACGAGCGTCTTCATGACGCCATGGTGGAGAGAAAGGAGGGCAATGGGCAGTGGATAACATTTGCGTTGAATGAACAGGGCAGAGGGCGTAAATAAAACATCACCGTTGGAAATAGCGTCACACGACACAGTCACCAGCAGAGAAGAGCGCGGTGATACGGTGGTGTCGTCGGAAACAGACAGTTTATAACACGGCAAGGAGGCTTCGACAGCGTCGACATCAGGAAGTGCACATAGCTCAAGTTCAGCGCGACAGCAGTCAATGACGGCATTATTATTCGCAAAAAGTCCCAGCCGAGTATCATGTCATGGGAACATGAGGGCAGCACTACGAATTCGACAATATACACAATCCCTTCGATGACGACTCGTGTGGTACAGGCTGCGAGAGGTGTTACACTTTGTGCGTTAGCCGTTCTAAGAGAGAGGCCGGATAATGGCGCCAGAACTTTGCAGAGTTTGCGGCACAGGTTGATGGAAAGGACGGATAGAGCGGCTCCGGTCTCAACAAGCGCCATGACGACGATACCATCGACTGACACTTCAATGACGTTAGCTGGACAGGGGCGAGGACTTGTGCATGGCGACGGGGACGCAGTTCGTGCCTCGGGAACTGCGGCCGTTAGTTTTCCTGGTTGGTGGGTCCGGAACGGCGACGCATAGGGGAAAGCGAACGTCGACGTGGAGATGGGGAGCAGCGGGTCGGGCCGTGTGGACGATCAGAAGGAAAGGAAGAGGAAGGAGAGCTTGAAGGCGTAGAAAAAAACTGAGGGTCGAAAGAGGGCATTCGTCGAATCTTCTGAGCAGCCTGGCGACGACGACAATAACTTGCCACGTGGCCAACACCACCACAAGCAAAACATATGGGACGGTTGCCGTGGGTCCGCCATTGGTCGGAGTAGACTCCGACTTGCGGCTGGGGGGCAGAAAACTGCGGCCGAGGTGGTATGAGCATAGGTGGCGGTGAATAGGTCAGCGGCGAAAAGGGCGGCGGCGAATACATAGGCGCTGGCTGGAACGCAGGCTGTCGAGGTCGAGCAACGGCCTCGGCGTACGTGAGAGGTGCGGCGACTGGGGGCGATTCACGGGCGGGAGGAAGAGCTTGTGTGACCTGGTCTTGAATGAAGTCGCGGAGTGTAGATGTCGATCTGCGTGGTCGATCGGGTACGCAGGACATCAAAGAGAGTTGACGAGCGACCTCAGCGCGGACGAACTCTTGGATCTTGGAGAGAAGAGGGGCATGGTCTTCTCCTATGCCAAGGGTGGAAAGGCTGGACGAAGAGTCGTCGAGCACCGAGGGACGTCGGGTGGAAAGACGTTGCCTGCGCAACTCGTCAAAACTCTGGCATAACTCGGTCAGTTCTAAAACAGTGCGAGGACTCTTAGAAAGCAACATTTGGAAAGCGTCGTCCTCAATGTCCTTTATGATATGCTTGATCTTAAGCTCTTCAGACATCGACTCGTTGACTCGCTTGCAAAGGTCCAAAACGTCCTCAATATAGCTTGTGAAATTCTCACCAAGCTGCTGGGATCGAGTATGTAAGCGTTGTTCGGCACGTCGTTTGCGTACCTCAGGCCGCCCGAAAACTGGTGTGAGGCTCGTTTTGAAGACCGACCATGTAGGGAGTTCCGCTTTGTGGTTTATAAACCACAGCTTAGCCACGTCCGACAGGTAGAAGGAGACGTATTCCAACTTGGCGGCATCAACCCATTTGTTGTGAGTACTCACTCGCTCGTACATTGAAATCCAGTCGTCAACGTCCTTGTCTTCTGTGCCTGAGAAAACAGGGGGATCTCGCAGACGCAGAGAACCGGCGCAGAGAACAGTAGGCGGTGCCGGTGGAGGAGTTGGAGCGGCGCTTGCGTCGGTAGGCATAATGGATGGTAAAATGCGATTCCGAAGCTCCAGGGTGATCGAAACCCAGCAGACTCCACCACTTGTAACGGGGTTTATTTGCAGAGCAGAACGCAGAAAGCGAAGCAGTAAGCAGCGTCCGGCAAAGCGCAGCAAGCACGAGCTTATGACGATGGCGATGCCCCTGATGCGCCAAGAAATGCCGCTGAAGCTCCTCTTCTTCACTACAGTACCTTTTGCTAAGAGTGCCAGTGTCCTCTTTGTAACAAAAAATATTTGTTTTTTCATGTTTTCTTAGTTTGGGCATATATGGGTTAAACGCTGCCACAGCTGTAAATTTTCTGGTCATAATACTCGTCATTTATACTCGTCCAAATCGTGTACTCTGAAATCCAGAAGCGCCGATAAGACTTGTACGGGCTCGATCGGCAGGACTAACTTTTGGTGGAAATCATGGTGGTTTAACAGAAGGGTAAAAGTCAAATTCGCTGGGGCTTGTTTCGATGCTCGTCGAGAGTGAAAGTTTATGAATATTCACACGCACTTTGTTAACTTAAAGGTACAGCTCAAGCGTTAGAGTGTGGAAGAATTGCCAGAGTTGCGTTTCTAGTGTGGTGACTTCAAGTGACCGCTGTGTTCTGCTCTAAGATTGGAAGGGGAATTCGAACTGGACCTGATTTATTTCTCGACAACTGCGCGCCGGTGCGAAACATTCATTGTCACCGTTCACAGTGACACCTCTAGTCTTCTAAACATCACAACAAAGAAACACATCGTGGATGTCAAACTAATGTAAGTACGTGCGCGAAATGTAAACATATTCGCGGCCGCATATTCTACGCTCCACAAAAACTGAAGCGTTGTTGACACTAAAGGAATGAAAAAATAAACGTGCTAGAACGCGTATTAGGCAACATTGGTTTCTTTTGACCGTAAACATATATCTCTCAGCAGTAAAGAATCAAACACTACAAATAAGGGATTTCACATACTGTCATGTGCTTTTTCATCATGCCACCATCATGCACCAAGCTTTCAACACGCAACCGTCATCCACCTTGCACACCAAGCCTTCCACCAAACACGTTTCGCCTCGCCATCATCAGCCGGAATGTGGCACCATCACCACCATTGGCTCTCGACCACCACCACTATCTGCCATCACTTTTTTCACACTCGAGCTCATCAGCCACTATGCCCACTGCAGTGTCCACCATATCCACTAATATTTCCACCATATCCTCTAACGATTCCAGCATCCACCCACCCATGATTTTCAATTGGGAATGAAAACATGTCAGATGGTGAAACTTGGATCGTTTACTAATTGAACGGAAGAATGGAGGGATGTACGGACGGGCGGACAGACGAACGTATAGAGAGACAGATGGACAGATGGAAGGACCGACGGACAAACGTACACACCACCGAACGCTACCGCCGTTGCTCTGTAGCCAGCAGAGTAAACGCTGCAGCGTCCAAAATTACCGATGCCACCTGCTGTGTCACTTCTTTTGACATACCAAAAGCACGGACGCACGCACGGATGAACAGACAGACGCATAGACGGACGGACTGACAGACACCAGCCGAACGCTTGCCAAACGCTGTCCTGGTAGGACTACGGTGACGAATGATCAGAATACACGCGTGCCGTTTTGCTCTATAACCAGTTGTCCCGCGTGATCGCACTGATACACTTCTTAAAGAAAGCACTGTCACATGTAAACCCAAAATAGCCAACACTCTGCGTCTTGTGTGAGTGGTCTGTGCAGCCCACAAAGCTGCCCCAACTACCACTCATCGCATACTCACCCAGAGAGAACAGAAGATCGTGCGCCAAAGCAGGGAAACGCCGGCAAACAGCATGCAGTAAGGAAGAACGCCACCGAAGACCAACGCCGTCGCCATGTGGCCAGCACAGTAAACGCTGCAGCAGCCAGAGTTAGCGATGCCACTTGCTGCATTACTTCCGTTGACATGCTAAACGCGACGACACACAAACAGTGTTACCGATAGTTATGGCAAGTCAGGGGAGCTGTTTCGAGGCAATCTTTAAAATTCATTTGCAAACAATCAAAGCATGTCTCAAGCCTGTAATTTGGTAATAATGATAGTAATGTGCAAGAGAACGTACCCAGCGAGTTTCACCGAGGTGCATAGACCTTATAAATATCCGTATTAAAGCAAACTCCAGCGATGTTCGTCTTTAAAGGCAACAATATTATTCCTCTATTGAAAACACGCCCAATGAGACCGACGCTTAAAAACGACGCGTTCAAGAAATGAATCACGGAGGCCACGTTGATGATGCGTTACTTAATTTTACTACGAACGCTGTCAGGGCAGAGTGTTAGATAGAGAAGGCATATTTTTTGAAGTCTGCAAAGCATGTGGTCGTGGCGCAGTTGATAGCAGGTAGGGCTTCTCTTATCGTGGACCCAGAGGTCACAGATTCCACTCCCATTGGCAGAACTTTTGTCCTCTGCTTGTGCGTATTTCTTCGGCGTTATTTTTGTGACAAAAATACGTCGCTAAAGCCTTGCTGCACACCAGATTGAAAGACTTCGTGTTATAAAAGGTTGCAGTTCTTCTACGTATGGATGCAACTTAAGCTCCTTAGAAATGGGACGCAGACGACCATGCACCTGGTCTTGCCGGTGGCTTTCATAAGGGTGAGAACTGCTCCGGGAGGTTCGCTGCACTTGTTACCGAGACGCCGGCGTGGACGCTCTCTTGCTTGGAGCGTTCTGGACTTTATTTTTCTGCAGCTGAGATATACTTGCATTGCGTTCGCGTCTGAACACGCTCACAAATGCAGTAGCACGTCTTTTCTGTCACTGCCGCCGGCTGCTTCGGGGTGGCCCCGAAACACTGTCTTCTAGGTAGGCTACAAATTTAGAGGTAGGCCCGGCAGCTGGAGAAAGACCAGATGATGCCCGAAGATAGCCATGATAGGGGGAGAGGTACAGAAAGGTGCAGAATACAGGGAAGGTGAATGTTTGGTGAAAGCCGGACAGAGTCTGCACACAAAGTTCACTAGGCCTCGTGATGCCAGACGCATAAGTCATGCCAGAAAAAGGCAGAATTCATGGCAACAAATGGGTCTTCTTTCTGGGGCTGGAACCGCGGCGCAGAACCTTTCTCATCGCCTTGTTGTAGTGTCGGTGGGCAGCAGCCGATGAACTCTGCCCGCCAAATGAAGCGAGATGCGACAGGCGCTGGCTTGACCCGCGAAAACAAGCAGTGAGCCACGTATTCGCCGAAGCACAAACAATGAATGATGATGATGATGATGACCTTCGATGGATGGTGCTCACCCACAAATGGGGATGGGCAAAGAACTAGATAGCAGGATACTTAACTGAAAGTAAAAACAATCGGAAAAATTAGTTCAGAGATCAAACGTCGAATAAACAAAATTAACTTGCTGAGCAAGTGGTCACACCTTCTCTTGTTCCCGATAAACATAGTTACGAATTATAAAGTAAAATATTGAAAGGGCTAGGTTTCACTAGCATGGTAATATTTCATTCGCTTTGATGTCGTTAAACACGGTGGAGCATGTATCCCTGTTGCAGTAACAAAATGAAGTGCTGCCAAGTGGTAAAAGTACTGGTACATTTACTTGTATTCCTAATTTCTGTAAAGAGGCTTCTAAGAATCTTTTTCTCCGATAAAATTAACTATGACAGAATAAAAAAAAGTGTTCAATTGTTTCATTTTTTGCAAGAAATGCACAACAGCGAGGCCTTGAGTCGAACTTCATTTAGCTAATAAGTTAGTTGTTGAACTGTACAGTGCAATCTGGAATAGCTAACTTCTAACTGGCGAGATACACACCACTGTTTTTCCCAACAATATTTAAAATTCTCGGAATATTTAAGTTTATCCAATTTACCTGCTCTCTATCGCAAACAAGCATTGCGGAACCATAGCGCTGTCACGTAGGTCGTATCTCGCAAAACTGAGACGTTGGGCCCGCTCAGAGATACTGCTGCTAAAAAGTCCAATATCTCGCTCAAATATAATTCATGGTGGCCTGGTACTCATAGCAAAAGGAGTTCTTGCACGTTTATGGTGTTAAATGATGAAACGTATTAATCAGCTCTTGATTTCGTTTCACAGAAAGTGATTACATACTGATAGTCAATCTGTAATGATCACTGCTGATGATTCGCAAAGAACAATTTGCGTAGGGCAGAAAAAATAGCTAATAATTTTGCAATTGATACAGGGGTATAGTCTGAGAGTCGAGTCGAAAAGGACCAGACAAAAGAAGTAGAGAAGACACCTGCCCCAGCCTTTTCTTTTAACACAGATGCATCAGTCGCAATGATATTGCTTATCTACAAGTGAGCTTGGTAATCTGCTGACTGGCCCTTTAAATACATACGCGTCAAGTGTTTCGCGTTAGGAGGAAATACATCATCAAACTGTATGCTAAGCAATAAGTTTGTGTTGCCTACTAGGTCAATATGCTTAATTTTTTAAATTCAGTTGCTGTGGCATCACTTGTGCCTATATGATTTGCGGGATCTGTAGTCGCAACCAATGTGTTTCGAAAAGTAAGGTGGGTAATCAATGAAAACGTAAAATGAGCGTCATTGGGGCATACTGTGTATCTTTAAAAATGCTTGCACAGTAAGAACTTTAAACCTATTTAGCAGACAAGTTAGGTGAGCTTCTATATACAAACCATTGTTTGCAACAAACTTTAGGAGAACCAGACACAATCGCAACGCTTCTCTTTACAGAAGCATTAGGGGTCTCTATTCATAAGCTTCACTGCTAGAAAACAATACACATCCGAATTCTATGATAGGCCGCACATAAAGTTCATATATTATTGTTAACGTATCTCTTCTTAAACCCCCTTTACGATATTCGGTCTTCCGTTCCCACCCAGTGGAGCGTGTCGCCTTAAGGTACACACCATAAATGTGGCTTCTCCAATTTATAGTATGATTATAAGATGCCTAGATATTTAAGAAAGTTGCCTCCGGAACAAGCTCATTACTATACACTGACGAGCTGTTTACAGGCTGCAGAAAAGAGAACGCAAGAAGCGCACTTTTCTTTGCATTCAGCTTCATATGAATGTTTCTGAGCTGCCCTTCTATCGTGTTGAGATAATTTTGTAGACAGTGGTATAGCGATAGAGCGTCCGTATTTCTTGCAAAGAAAGCAATCTCGTCCGCATACGCATATAACTGAATATTCTGAGTAAATTGAATGAACCTTAAGAGGATGGTAAATAAAACTGGCGGCAGGACAGCGCCCTGTGGTACGCCACATGTCTGCCTATTTCTATTCGATAAGTACCCATGTTTAAAGCAGTAATATTCCCTCTTTCTTAAAAACTCTGTAACCCACGCAGAGATACAGTTAGAAAAGTAATGACATTCTTTCTGTTTTAATAATATTAAATGCTCAACCTTATCGTGCGCTCTAGCCAAAACTAGAGTGCAGAGTATTAGCGCAGACGCCTAGCCACTTGTATTTGGCTCTCTATATCAACATACGCACACGATCTTGAGCACCTAGATCTAAAACCAATTAGACCGGGGTTCAAGATTGCATTATTATCAGTATATTTAACTACGCTGGCAGGACAGGACAGGACAAACAACTTTATTTGGTCCTGAGAGGCAAGGCAGCGGGCCAACTATGTAGGTCCCCACCCAGCCGTTGGCTAGTCCCATGTCGGAACAGAGAGGCCATGCCTCTCCGCTCGTTCACGGGCCCTCTGGACAGCCTGAAGCTGGACGTCTCGTCTGGGGTCTGTGATTGCCGTCGTCCAGTCTTCTTCTGTTTTAAAATCCTGTAACGCAGGGCACTGCCAGAGCATGTGACTCAAAGAGCAAAATTCACCACAATCTGGGCAAAGTGGATCAATATCCGGATGAAGCATGCTCAGAAAGCCCCTAGAGGGGTAAGACCCCGTCTGGAGCATGCGGAGCGTGCTTGCTTGTGATCTGTGGAGCTTATGATGGGGAAAAGGAAAAGTCTGTCGCTCTCCTCTGTAATGAGATGTTATCTCGTGAAAAGTAACGAGAGGATCACTGTGGACGAGCTCTCCCGAACCCACCCGAGAGACCACCCCGTCGCGGCTTGTGAAACCTCGCGCACAGTCGTGGGCTATCTCGTTTGGGTTCAGGTGACCCGGCAGTACGTCTGGTCCCATGTGAGCGGGAAACCAGACTATGTGATGAATAAAGTCTGAGGGGGGTTTGCTGTGGAGAATTCTGGCTGCCTCTGTGGCTATCAATTCCGATGCGAACGCCCTAACGGCCGCTCGGGAATCGGTGTACACCGTGGTGCGTTTCGTGTCCAGTAATGCCAGCGCTACAGCAGCCTGTTCTGCTACATCGACCAAGGAGGTCTTCACTGAAGCTGCCGAGACAAGTTCTCCCCTGTCATTGACTACTGCCACGGAAAACCCGTGCCGCCGGCGTGGCGCGCCGCGTCCACAAATGTCTCTGTTCCGGAGAGGTTCTTTATGAAAGCCCTAGCCCTCGCCAACCTACGACCTTTATTGTGTTGGGGATGGATGTTTCGTGGAAGAGGGTCAACAATAAAGGAATTCCTTGTTTGATAATCAAGCTGCGTAGTTTCTCCCTGATTGAAGATAGGACGGAGGCCTGCCGCATCGAGCAGTTTTCTTCCTGTTTGGAAACTCGATAACCGAATTATTTGTGCTGACCTTTGCGCTTCAATTAATTCCGAAGTGGTGTTGTGCACTCCCAACTTCATGAGTTTTTCTGTGCTAGTCGTGATTGGGACGCCGAGCACCTTTTTGACACTTTTGCGCATGAGCGTGTCCAATTTATCTCTTTCCGTTTTGGTCCAATTGAGAGCCGCCACTATGTATATGATATGGCTCATGAGGAAAGCGTGGTGGGCCCTAAGGAGGATATCCTCGCCTATGCCGCCCTTCTTGTTGGACACCCGCATAATTAATCTCAGAATGTTCTCTGTTTTTGTGGTGAGATGGGCTATAGTCTTTGCTTTGCATCCCTTAGAGTCTAATAAAAGCCCCAGAATTTTCATAGAATTGACTCTAAGAATTGTGCGACCATCCTTGGTGCAAACGCTAATGGGCACCTGATCGAGAGGGGTGAGTCCCCTAACACCTCGTCTAGCCTGTCTGTACAGCAGGAGCTGGCAATCAAAGTTCTTTTATTATGCTTAACCAGATTACACGTGAGCGACTTCAGCCTTCTATTATCTAAGGCAAATCATGTTTCTTGTTTTTCAGAAGTGGAATCACTTTAGACAGCTTCCATTCCGCAGGTATTCAAGCTTTCATCAAAGAAAAGTTCACCGGACTAGGTATTTCAGTAGAAGAAATCTCAGATATACTTTTACCATTGAAATGGTCCCCAATCTGGTCAAAGTGCTGAGGGAGATAAGTGCCTTATTCTCCCTGCCAGCTCATCTAATGTAGCCTCCTCGGAATCCTCACCAGTTATTGAGTTCACAATGAGAAGTCGTATAGTTGATATAAATTTATCTTGTAGCCCTTTCGCAAATTTCTTGCTAAGTCAGAGAGTTCGCGGTGATAAAGAACGCAAGAGTAAATATTTTCAGCGGATGGTAACATTTTTTGATATCTTAAAAATCCAAATGGCGCTTTTTTATTTCTATCCCAAGAAAGATAATAAAATATTTTAATAATATAGACAGCCTTATATGAACTTATTTTGCGTTAAAGTCTGCTGCTGCGAATTCGTTATCACACCAATTGCTCTTTCAACATTGGTTGACCAGCAGTTGTTTCCATGCAGCTAGCTCTACTCTTCATTTCCCCATGGACAAAAAGAACCTCCTAAGGCCGAGTGTAATTTAGAACTTGCGTCTCTTACTGATCTTTTTAACACTGCAAACAGACACATAGCCATTATGTCACCTTGCATGCTCTTGTAACGAATGAAAGTAGTCTTCAAGTCTTTTTTGAAATTTTTATAGCTGACAAATGAGCCGACATTTTCGGCGACAAGTATTCTCAGAAAGTTCAGGACAAAACTAATAGGCAAGTGACCACAGTTAGTAGCACACTCTAAAGTTTGCCACGAATATACGTTTAGAGATGAGCTTGAAAACGCCACGTCTATTACACATTTAAAAAGGCTTCCGACAAAATCAGCAACGTGCAAATATAAACAAGATAAATTGTTGTCAAGAGCCCATTCTCACAAGTTTTTCCCGCTTAAACCTACTTTGAAACTCCAAGCCACATAGTGTGAACTGAAGTCCTCAGTAATTCATATATCCTTTCTGCAGGCAGATAACATGTCGTGTGTCTTTTACGCCGGCGAGGAAATATCCATTTACAAATAAAAAGGCATAACCGTCACGTAATATTATGTCTACTATCAAAAGTTCAAAACCTGGAGTCATACATTCATAAGAGATATTAGCTTTGTGACTAAACTTAGTTGATATCAAGACAGCAAGTCTACCCCCTCCACTAGGTCTGTCCTATCGAAATAGCCAATACTTTTTTTTTGGGTAAAACCTCTGCCCGGTTGAAAGCCAGGCTTCATGCAGTGATATAATATGTGGGCGGCAAAATTGTAAAGAAAGGTATGATAGGTTTGTGGCTGCAGAAGCAATTGATCTGCCATTCCACTGCAATATGGTTAGTGAGCCTATTTTAACAACAAAAGTGTAGCAGAAACTGCTTGGTCCAAGATGTCGTTTTGCAAAAAGTCTTTCTTCGACAGGCTCTCAAAGAATTTTTCTTGGACAAATACTTTTTTGACTTCAAATTACGCGAACTTTTTCCAGGGGGAGATTGGGTTCACTTAGAGACTTATCAGAATCCGTATAGTTATCTGAAAAAGCTTCCGAATCATCCATTAGATCATCCTCGTCTGTAGTTTTGACCGATCGCTGACGTGCTATCACACTGTCTGTCTCCATACGCTGTGATACCACTGATGCCTGAGGATTCTGATATATGCTACCCTGATAATTCAGGACAGTTGATTTCAAACCAATTGCGCCAAGCTTTCAAAAAGACTGTTTTTGAGGCTTTTCATTGCCTTTTCCGTGGCTTTCTCTATGACCTCTGCGATAGATTTTGCGAGAGATGCATTTATGGTGGTGGTATTACACACTGCAACGCCTATTTTTTGAATTCCTTCTGCATTTCGGCAACGGCCTCTATCCTAGAGCACCACTTGCATTCTATAATATTCGATATAGCAAGCCACCTTTGTTTTGCCGCACAGTCTGCAGAGTGTGCCCCTTTACTTTAGCAGCACCGCTCTTTCTCAGAGCTGCGCACGTGGCTATCATGGTTCTCTTCACACCGGCGACATCTAAGAAGTTATCGGCACCCTTTGACGCTATGTCCATATCGCCAACATTTCAAACACTGTAGAGGTTTGGGGGAAAGTGGCTGTGGCTATGCTTTATTATTAGAAGGCCAGAGTGTTCCTAGAAAAGTCACTTATCACCGATTCCGTTGGTAATTTTCTGATGTCAATTGTAGGGGTGCACCTGTACACTGAAACTACACCCGCCACCAAAAACAAATCTTGTACTTTTGCAGGTGTCAGGCTTGTGTCTACACTGCAGACTAATCCTTTCAAGCATGCGAAGTGTCCTGGAATGATCAGGCTCCCGGATGAGCTGCGAGCTCGGAACATTGCAGGAGCTCACGAATGCATTCCTGATCGGGCGAACTGCACAAGATGCTTCCCGACTGAACTGGAGGACCTCGGTAGTCTGCTGGAAAAGCGAAATGGCTTTTGGAAGCTCCATTTGAATTGCTTTAAGTTCTTCAATGGGATATTGCCCCCGTCGGCAGGCACCACAGCGACAAGGATGCCGAGCCCCCCACTGCGTAAACAATAGTCAATTGACCAATTATTGGCCGGAGCTGAAGCAAACCATGGGGAGTGCGCTTGACCGCGTGATGAAAATGACATCAAGATCGAATGATTCGCTTCAGCTCAGCAAGACCGATACCGCTAACAAAAATAACAAACTTTCAAGGATGAATATGTACACTGACGCCTTATTCTAAGCCCGGGCAGCTTCTTCAGAGTTGAGCTTCCTCACAGCTGCGAACGACGTGTCCGGCGAAGAACAGCGAACGAAGGAGCCCTTAGATTCTCGATACAATCCACCACGGGAGATCGCCTATCAAACAGGCGGTACTTAAATTGAAATAAAATTGTTTTACTAGCCGAGTACGTCTAGATAGGGATGTTCCAAAGCAGGAAATATTGGTAAATAATGTATAAAAATGAATAAATAAGTAAAAAATAAAAAATACAGGAACAGAAAAATAAAATTGAACTAGGTTCAGCTGGCCGAGTGATGATGATTCTGATGATGCCTCGACTATGAGTCTTGCCCACTCAGGGTGATTGGCCCGGAAGTGAGTATATAAAATTTAGGGCTTTCAGGTGATACGTAATCCCAACAAAATAAAGATAAAGCAAACGTAAAAAACAAAAAGTGCCATAATTTCATTTTGTCAATCCAATCAGAAAGAATAGTGCATATCTTGAATTTGAATTGCAGTATTTTCGGACATGTTTATATTGACGTTTAGAATTTGCTCAATAATACCATAATAACTAATGTATAAGTAGGAATTTAGAGGCGCATTCATTTTATTTTATGGACATAACTACAAACGGCATCAAAGGCGTTCCTGTGCCTGTAGGCTAGGAATGAAGCTCCAAAGAAGCTCCTTCTCAATGGTGATGGGTTTCTTAAGGTTTGCGAATAGGATGACAAGGAGACGTTTTATACCAATTTAACGGCGACATAAAAAAAAATATTGCTCTATTGATTCTACATCTGAACAAAATCTGCATAGGTAAGATATTTCCAGACCAGCCCTGTGTGCATATAATATAAAAGGGGGCACACGACATCCTAATCTTGTTAGCATGGCTTCGATTTCTACGTTGTAACACCTGTCGGTTTTCCACCGATATTTTGATTGTCTAAATGGAGTCCATGGTGTAAGTGATTCTACGCATCAGCCCTGAGTGAAACTTTTCGATATTTTATCGCCGCTGGTCAGTATCGAAAGGATATCAAGTATTGGCCTATTCAATGCTGCACGAGCTAATGAGTCTACCCTTTCAATTAGCTCCAATCCGAAATGTACAGGCACCCATGATAATATTAGGAGCTTCATCTGTGGAGGTATTAGCGTAAGGAATGTCTTTAAGGCTTTTGATTTAGATGAAGCGGTCAGTGACGTACATATGCACAGAGTGTCTGTAAATGATATAGCAGTATAGGTTTTCAAAGTTAGTTTGCGTAGAGCTAGAAAAATTGTCGGAAGTTCAGCCTCCAAAACACGTGTCAAGTCTGGTAGTCTCGCTCAAAACGACCAGTTTAGTGAAGAAGAGTAAATACCTACTCCTGCCTTTTCGTCTATTACTAAAGCATCAGTGGCGATAATGGTGTTTGTTTCACGTTTGCAAGATAATCTTGCAAGCGGCTATTTAGGAACCTGTGTGATTGAATTCTAGGCTTATAAAGACAAATCTCATTATAATGTTTTATAAGATTTTCCCTTGCACAATTTCAGCTGGTTTATCTCAGCTGATAGTATTTGTGGTTGTGTAGACGCGTCTTCAGGACATCGAGCAACCACCTTGTAATCCAGATTATGTATGGGAATATTGCAAGAAAACACAAGGCAGCAAAAAGGGGGTGAAATTGGGGCATTTATACATAAAAGTACGGGTTGGCAAAGAGTCGAGCAGGAATGGACGGAACATTTATGGTTAAAAGGGAAAGTAGTTCGTCAGATGGCACTCCTTCGTTTGATGTACTTGTCGACAAAAGCAAAGGTCAGAGAGGAATGTCAGGCAATAGGGGAGTGCATAACTAACGTCATTGACGATTTAGGAGGAGAATTTAAGATAATCATACTAGGAAATAAGAATGCTCACATAGACTTTATAGATGGGTATACTTTCCCAACAGGCAAAATGATCATTGATATCTGTAAAAGGCATGCTTTGATCAATTGAAATAGTACTTAGTAGTGTGAAGGGCAAATAACATGGGAGGTAGTAAGGCTACCGTTGGCTATAGATAATGCACTGATGTCACATAGGATGTATGGTAGGCTCCGGGGAATGCGCATAGACAAATTTGGCTCTATAAGTCCGGGTAGTGATCACAAATATATCAAGCCAAGTGTTGGAAGAGCAATGAAAGTAGGTTGATTGATTGATTTGTGGGGTTTAACGTCCCAAGCAATGAAAGTAGGAAGAAGACAAGATGAGCAAATACATGAAAATTTTTATTCAGAAAGGCGTATAGAAATCACTAATAAACAAATTGAGAAGGTAATCACTCAGGATAATAAAACAGTGTGGGCGTACACAGAACCTGATTAGGCTTTTTGACCTATAGCTTGCTAAGGCACGTAACATGTCACCCCACAAAAGGAGGCACAATCCCAAGAGTTGGTGGAATGAAAAAGTTAGGAGAGTCATAGCCAAACGTCAGGAAGCCTTTAGGAAACATTTGCATGCTAAGCAGAGGGGTGAACCCGCATATGAATTTGAAAGAACGTGGGATGACTTTTTAAGCTGTAAAAGGGAAGCATTCCTTCTGATCGATGAAAAGATTAAAAAAAGGGACTCAGTGGCTGGTAAAAGTAAATCAAAGGATAGAAAGGCAGCTGAAAAATTTTTTAATCGTCCAAGCTTTCTAAGAAATGGGACAAGCCTGGAGCATAGGTTTATAACTACAGCTCAAAGTTTTAAGCTAGAAGGAGATGAAGCTATTGAATATATAAGAACAAGGATTGCAAAAACTTTAAACAAAGAAGTGCTTTACGCAGCCTAATAGACAAGGATACATTTAGTTGTGCAGTAGCTCCATTTCACAACGAGAGTGGGAAAGACCTCAGAAGAGGGTTCCTAATAGTAAATCAACAGGCCCTGATGGCGTCCAAATTATGCTGATCAATGAATTAGGTGCCAAGTCTAAGGAGACTTTGAGAGAGGCAGCGAGCAAAACAATAATAGATGTTGAAGTCTCTGATGGATGGAAACTTAGCATAATGATCATGATTTATAAAGGAACGGGGGACAAAGCTGATATAAACAACTATCGTCTTATAACAGTGACATCAGTAGCTTACAGGCTGGTGATGCAGATTATAAAGGAAAGACTGCAGGCATAGATACAGAATGAGTGGGTGCTAGGGGGACTGTAGATTAGGTTCAGGAAACAAAGGAAGTTGGAAGAAAATCTGCTCTCACTGACGCAGTGCATCAAAATAGAAGAAAAAAACACAGGCGCCTGTGGCTAGTAATTTTGGATATCAATGAGGCGTACGGTGTCGTGGTTCAAGAGGACTAATCACACTAGATGTGGAGAATGGAGTCACGAAGATCCTAAAGGATAACTATCAAAGTAGTAAGGTAGTTATAAAATAGGAAAAACAGCCATCCGAGCCCAGAGAGATAAAATGGGGGCTTAGACAGGGGTATCCTCTGTCACCCTTGTTATTCATAATTTACTCACAAAGATTAGAGGCCAAATTAGATGGGAGTGGACTTGACTGCAGCCTCTTTTTCATCAAACAAGGAAAACTCAATTAACGGGCACTGCCAGCACTGATGTACGTAGCTGTTATCATTTATTTATTTATTATTTATTTTCAAATACTGCAGCCCAATACAGTGCTATTGCAGGAGTGGGGTACATTTACATGAACAAAATACACTGATTAAAAGGATTTATTATAACAGTGTGTCTACAAATTCCGACAACGATAATTCACGAATACTACCGGGTAAGTCATTCCACATTTCAATAACTCTAGGAAAAAAAAAACTGTTCGTGAAAATGGTCGTGTGTGTAAAGAAAGCCTTTAAGTTGAGGCTGTGGTAATGTCTAGTTGAAAGAGTATCAGCATATGAGATGTAATCATCTGAAGATAGTCGACAAGATGAGTAAAGAAATTAATGCAATAGCTTCAAAGAATCGGTATCCCGTCTGGTGGATAAGAGAGGGAGTTTAGAGGAAGTCATTGCTTATGAAGGCGAAAAGTTATGATCGTAGCGATGGCAAATGAAACGAACTGCCTTCCTTTGAACAGATTCAATTTTATTGACGTCGCATGTTATATACGGATTCCAGACACATGAAACATATTCTATTATAGGGCGTATGAGCATTTTATACAACAGTAACTTGGTGCATTTCGGAGATTTAGATGACGTACGACGCAGGTAACCTAATTTTTTTCAGTGCTTTGGATTTGATGTAATCAATACGCCACGACCAATGTAAGTTGTGTGATAAGATAACCCCAAGGTATTTATACTCTTGTGTCCGGGGAATTATTGTGTTCTCGGAAGTGTAATCATGCAGCAACAGAGCACGGCTGTTAGTGAATGATACCACTACAGTTTTCTGAAAGTTAATGCGCATCTGCCAAAGCCTGCACCATGTGTAAATGCTGGTGAAGGAATCCTGAAGTAAGGCTTGATCGCTAGAAAAAGAAATTACTTGATATAAGACGCAGTCGTCAGCACAAATATGGACCTGAGACTTCATATTGTTCGGAAGGTCATTAATAAATAATAAAAATAAAGGTACAAGAACGGATCTCTGTGGAACACCCGAAGTTACATCAACAGTTGAGGACGAAGTGGAGTGGAATTAAACATATTGAGATCGAGATTTGAGAAAGCTATCTATCCAGTTGGTTAATCGAGGGTTGTTTAAAATAGCATGAATTTTACTTAGCAGCTTATTGTGTATAACGGCGAAGAAGGCCTTGGAAAAGTCTATGAATAACGCGTCAATCTAATTGCCAATGTCGAAATAGCTGGATATGTCATGCGCAATTTCGACCAGTTGTGTTAGTGTGCTGAAACCACGACGAAAGCCATGTTGAATGTTCGAGAGTAGGTTATTTGACTCCAGATATTCCGTTATATGATTCTGAATGACATGCTATAGCAGTTTACCACAATTCGAAGTAAGTGATATCGGTCTGTAGTTGGACAGGAGTTGCTTGTTACTAGACTTATGCAAGGGCAAGACTTTGGCTAGTTTCCAGGAATGGGCGACAGTACTTCAAAATATAGATTTTCGAAAAATGATTGACAAATAACGTGCACACCACAGAGAGTATCGTACGAGAAAGCTGTTTGGATTGTCGTCGAGACCAGTGCACTTTTTTGTGTCTAACTTAAGTATCATGTTAAGGATGCCGTTCTCGTTAATCAACACTTCATCAATAGCGAGCTCAGGATTAAGGCTCCTGAATACTGGGAGATAACTGTTGTCATGCGTGAATACAGACTGAAAGTAGACATTCAAAGCGTTAGCTATTTCATGTGGGTCTTAAATAGCCTTACTGTCTAGCACAAACGATATGGTATCAGTTTTAGTTGGTGATATGGAAGTCCAAAATTTGCGTGGGTTGGATTGAAGTAATCTTGGAAGCTCAACTTGAAATTAAAAGGCTTTAGCTTTTTGCAATTCGGTACGTAGTTGCAGCACGGTATTATTAAATCAAACGATACTGTGAGGATCTTGCGTCTTTTTTTGGCGCCGCAAACGACGAACGCGACGTGATGTATGCAGTAGAGTGCAATTCATCCAAGAGACTTTGGGATTTCTCTTATTAGACTTAAAGGGGACAAAGTTATTAATGCCTAGTTCAACGATGCACTCAAATTCTTCAACCAGTTTATCAATGTTTTCGTCTTCGCGAACACCAAGCGCTTGAAAAGAATCAAAATTAAATGCAAGGGTGTCCGTTATTGACGCGTCATCAGCACAAGAAAAGTCAGGGAAATGAGTAATATTGGGCTGTACTTTAGTCATTGGAGAGAGGATTGAAACGAACACAGCTTTGTGGTCAGAAATGCCATCGATTACTTCGTACTGAAAACCAGTTTCAACTAGATGAGAACTTAAAAAGACCAGATCAAGGACAGGTGTATTATAATGCGAATGGCTGGCAATAAGGAAGATTTGCAGGGATTTAGAGACATCTGCAGTAATGAGGGAGACAAGTTATATTTGAGATTTATTAAGCAAAATTAGCAGTCAAGATTTTTAATGATAATGAAGGTAGTGAGCTTATGATAGAGGAGGTATCTCCAGAAATAACGAATAAATACAAATATGTCGGCGTATGGTTAAGCAATGGGACCGAGTACCTAAGGGAGCACGAAATCTACGTGATGACTAAAACAAACAGGAATTCAACGGTTATGAAAAATAGGGCACTGTGAAAGCGCAATAGGTATGATGTTGTGAGAGAAATTTGGAAAGTTGGCATGGTTCCTTGTCTGACTTTCAGCAATGTGGTCTTGTGCGTGGAATCAGAGGTTCAAGCAAGATTAGAAATTAAGCAACGATGATTAGGTAGGCATGCTTTAGTAGCTCACGGGAAGACACCAAATAGGAAGTACAAGGGGTTGTGTGTTAGACATCATTCGAGGGCAGAAAAGCTAACAGTAAGATAAAATTTTTAGAGCGATTGAGAGAAATGGAGGAGCAGCGTTGGCCTAGGAAGCTTTTTAACTATTTGTACATGAAGAATGTCGATACAAAATGGACGAAGCGAACCAAAATATTGACGGGTAAATACTTGAAAAACAACAGGGGCCAAACAAAAATAACTATTGGTTAAGAACAAGGTAAAGGAAACGGAGACCAACATGTGGAGAATCGGCTAATTAAGAAGTCTGCACTAGAGATCTATCGAGCTTTTAAGAAAGAAATCGCCAAGGAAATGATTCATAAAAATACTCGGGGTAGCTTTCTACTGTTTGAAGCCAGGATGAGTGTATTGCGAACCAAGACTTATCGGGCCAAATAAGAAGGAGTAGACACGGTATGCAGTGCGCGTGGAGAAGAGGAGGAAACTGCCGAACACTTGATAATGTTCTGTAAAGGGCTTTCCCCTATAGTTCAGGATGATGGCGCAGAAATTTTCAAAGCACTGGGGTTGAGGAACAGGGAAGGCAAAATAGACTTTAAGCGGGCAGAAATAACAGGAAAGATGTTGGTGGCTACAATCTGATTGGTGGCTGTTATTGTGTTATTACTGCGTTATGCTACACGTGTGGTAGTTGTAAGGTAGGAGTGATGAGTGACTTTTTCGCATTGCGCATGTGTAACCACGAGTCACTTGTATATATGAGTGTGTGCCCTATTTTACTGTGTTCTTCTTGTGGTTTCGAGGCTGCCCATTGCCATGCCGGAATAAACAAGTTGCGAAACATGTCCCGGCTCTGAAGTTAGAACATGATTGGTGGCGAGGATGAGATTTAGGTAGCAGCAAAAACACAAGCTGTTTGGGGTGCCATGCTCGGAGAGTTTTCAGAGTTCGATCCGGATGGTGACAACTGCGACGTTTTATTCGAACGGCTTGAGTATTTTGTCGCTGATAACGGCATTACAGTTGATAAGAAGTTGCAAATGCTATTGAAGTCCATTGGGTAGATGCATGCGTCGCGCTCAGGAGCCTTTTTTTGCTGAAAATGCCTACCCAAGAGACTTATGCTCATCGCAACATTGAAAAAGCACCACACTCCGAATTGCTCCATGGCTACGAAAAGATACCGGTTTGACCAACGCAAGCAAAAGCCACACGACAGCATTAGCAACTTCATAGTAGGACTGAAGAAACTATCTGCGACGTGCGAGTTTGTCATATTTTTAGAGCAAGCACTGCAAAATCGTCTCATCGCGGGATTGTGTTCCGACAGCATACGTTGCAGGCTTCTGGCGACACCTGATGCAGAATTAACTTAGTACCACACCTGCAGTACTGTAGCAGCCTTGGAATCTGCTACTAGAGGCACCAGTGAAATGATGGAGAGCATCGCAAAGGGGACCAACGTCAACAGCGACGTTCACTGACACAAGGAAACAACAGGCAAACACTCAGTGGGGACTACGACAGGAGCGCCACATCCAAAACTGCTTCACCATCGAGCCCACAAGAGACTAAGGTATATCATCGATGTGGTGGGTGGCACTCTGCTGTAAGTTGTCTGTTCATGAACATCCGTAGTTTTAAAGGTAACAAAAAGACTCTCTGACCGAAATGTGTAAAACTAGGGCGCCTATTTATTGCTTCGCAAATAAAGCAACGCGTGGTGAACTGTTGACACTGGGTAACACAGACCATATCGCGGGCACGCCAGCTATTTAGTGACGTTGCTGGTAAACGTACGAAAGATTCTGATAGAGCTTGATACTGGTGCAGCCGTATCAGTGATATGTAATTAGAGTGGTTAAAACGTTTTCCTGAAACGAATCTCCGGAAAACAGATGCTAGGTTAGTCACCTACAATGACGTGCCTGAAACGGTGAAAGGTATCATGAATGTTGACGTAAAGTAGTCGCTTGCCACTGGTGATTTCGAAGGATAGCACAGGCGCTATAACGCCAACACTATTGGGGCGGGAGAGGTTAACAAAAATAAATATTGACTGGCCGAACGTGGCACGGGTAAAAAACGTACGTGGAGTAGCACAGCTAAACGAAAGTACCACGAGGTATTCCAACCAGGATATGAGGCCATTAAGAGGTTTAACGCTGGAATTGTGCTTAAGAAAGAAGCTACTCCTGGTTTTCGTAAAGCGATACCACTGCCGTACGTGTTAGGTCATCAAGTAGAACAAGAGCTGCTTAATACGGACAAGGCAGGCATTGTGTACCGCATGAGGCACAGAGCTTCGGCCACTCCTCTGTGGGTAGTACGATAAAAGAATACCGGCATTCCATTGTGCGCGGATTACCGGGTCACCGTCAATGCTTTCGTCGAAGTTCACCATTAACTTCAACTGCAACAGAAAGATATTTTCACCACGTATCAAGGTGGAGCTGTATTTTCTGTTCTTGGTCTCAGTAAGGAGTATCTGCTACTAGAATTAGGCAAGCACGTGCAGGAACAGCTCAGCATTATCAAGCACATGGGCATTTTCTGGTACAGGCGCCTACCCTCCCAGGCAGCACAAAACGTTGGCCCAATTTTGGGGATACACTGGCACAGCCTGCACCAAAATGGCTTAGGTGACAATTTACTGCCAATAATGGCTGTGCCAGCCAAACTGAACGGCGATGTAGGCCCAGCATTCACAACGTTTCGCCAATAATGGCTGTGCTCAAAGAACAGTGATGTTGAATCAGCATTCAGAAGTTCCAGCCAATATTTGCTGTGCCAGCATATTAGACCGACCACATTGGGCCATGTTGTACAAGCAGCAGTCAATTTGGGTGGATCCATGCAATTAGGCCGGCATTATTTGGCCGTCGTTTGTACGTTATTGCCGGCGTTGGCTGAAAAGTCAACTTCGTTATTGGATCGGTGGGAGCCAATTTCTGTGTCTGCTGCTTTTTGGCGCTATTTTTGTGCCACTTCACGCGTCAATTTTTCAAATTTGAGAGAGTATTAAGCCGGGCACGTGAGAAATGTGTTTTTGTAAATAAATAATGCAGAACTAGTTGGTATTCTTTATTCAAGTTGCGCAATGTAGAATAATTTACTGGGAAAAATCTATCGAGTTTGTCGCATGTGAGACGTCCAATGCGGTGACTTTCCAGGTGAATATCGAGCACGTCTGTACGATATGAAGCAACCGCGGATGCCGCTTACGTACGCGACGCACTTCCAAGTGACCCGGTGCCCATCAGCGTTCGTTTCATCGCATCACGCCAGCGATGCACTCCAAGCACTTCGGACTTCTCTAACATCAAACGCAAATCGTATCATATAGTATGTCCTGCTGTGCAATCGCCGTGACCAATTTGGTTATTTCGCGTTGACAGCGTTGTACCAGTTCACGGGATGAAAGTGCTTGACGTTTGGGAACTAGGGGTTATCAGCTGCGTTAGGGTGATTGAATTGTACAACCCACGCAGTTGAGGAAATTTCACACACACACACCGACGCACGCATCCTGTAGCGCAATGACCTCACGAGTTACCTACAATGTCCAGCTAACAGTTGGTAGTGTTGTGGAGTGGGTGGGCGTCAGCCACCTTGTCTCTGTGGGTCACAGCGAGTGAGAATTTTGTTCTGAAACGTTTTTCTGTTTATTATTTTGATACATATATACATTGCCTTATTGTACCAGAATTATCAGCTTATGCCGTAGACATATTTGGGCCCGCAGTACAATGTGCAAAAAAGAAGCTTCCGGGAGTTCACATGTGCTGATGTAAAGAACACATAACGCGTAGGCTTAATCGTTTCTAACACGCACGCTTACAGCGCCGTCTTGTTTTGAGCAAATATAGAACCACCCCCCCCCCCCTCCTTCGCTTTTTTTTCTGTGGGAAGAACTAAGTGTTTGGCACAGATTCGGCAAGCTGGTTCCTGTAAAGTAGAGAGTTTTATTTTACACTTGCTATCCTTTATTAACTTTCTGTTTAGTGGGGCGTCTTAGACCAGCTGACTCGTTTTCGGGAAATCAGTGGATGCACACGTTACAAACCGGAGGATGTGTCAGAAATCGCGGTAATCTCCAGAAAACAAGGCGGATCATTTGAAAGCTGGTGTCAGCACTGGTTATCAAAACTGAAAGGCAATATCTATGAATAAATTGGAGAAGCTACCATTGTTACAGTTAATATAACCAACAAGTTAGAGTGAGTGGCTGTCTATAGTACTAATTACTCCTGCCTATTCTGTCAGCCGCTGTGCATTTTGGTAATTGAGCTCTTTATATTTCTTTCTTACAGTGTTTTTCAGTATACCTCAGCAATATCTTCTTAGTTTTTTTTTTCTCCAGACTCAGTGCAGAAGAGCAAACAGGGTTGCCGTGTTCAGCATTCAGTAGTTCATTTGCCTTAATAATTACGTGATCTGCGTCCAATATCGTGGCATGTGTGTCTTCAGGGCGTCTAATATTCAGTGGTAGGTTCAAACAGAACTGAAACCAAGCGTAATTAAACGGCTAAGTTGGCCAAAGTATCTAGTGCTTATCACCTTTCCCATAATTTATATCATTGTGACTTACACTGCTCTACGCACATGAAGGTATCATTGGTTTTAATAATGATGTGGCATATTAAAAAGTTTTCTCATGACTTTTGAAACTGCAATGACCCTTTTCACTTTATTTTCACATGCAGATAAAGATATTAAGCTTATCTCTATTAGTGATGGCTGAAATGGTCACGGCCACTAGAGAGGCAGTTTAATTGATGGGCCACTGAAGGCACAGAAGTTCACGATAGGTGCTTCATAGGTTATGCAGTGGTGTAGCCAAGGAATGGGAAACTTGGAAAATGGCAAACTTAACCACTTCCAAAATTTTCAGCAATAGGATACCGAGCACCAAATACCACATACTCGACTTGCCTACACTGTAGTCCCAGGACGTCACCCCTAATATTCCTGCACCACAAAAACTTCCACCTATATCACGGGTTATAAGTGCCCATGGCCCAATTCATGTATTCTGTCAAGGTTTATGCGACGTTTATTTGCAAATGGGATCTTTTTTTAGGGAAACAAACGTGACTGTTTAACAGCATTGCCTACAGTGGCGTACGCAACTTGTTTATGCTAGCTGTGGCAACTTGTTCTCAGAAGAGAACAAAGTACATAGTTCGTTAGATGAACTGAACCTTCTTCCTAATCAGTATGTCCTGACATTACCTCAGTCCGCTTCGTACGAATGTAGCTAATCAGTTTAGTGAAGGGACTGCTGTCCTATCTTTGATAGGTCGTTCAAGTCATGGAATACATTCAAAAACTAATGGGCAGACATCAGGAGCTTACGGTTTCATTCATTTTACGTTAAGGCTAAACATGAGGTACTGCAAAATGATGAAGTATTTATTTTAATAAAAATTGTAATGGCTGTAACGCAAAAGAGCACTTCATTTTTTTCCTTGAAATGTAAAGTTGAGTACCCTGTAGTTATGCTATCTGAATTTGACTCATTCATTGGCAGCCCAGCTGAAAACATTTCTAGTCCCGGCTGGATTATGAGACAGGAATTAGTTTCCAGCATACATTTTCTGCCCTGAAATTGAAGCCGATCTGGCCGGGAATGAAAATCATTCGGGCAGAAAATCAAGGCTGTTCTAGCTGGAAATGAAATTCGTTCCAGCCAGAAACAAAAGCGGTTCTGACTGGAACTAGAATTTGTTCTAGCAGGAAACGTGAAGTTGTCCTGTAGGAACTGACACTCGTTCTGGCAATTCTTGGGGACAACTGAAAATCAAAAAGCATGTTGTTCCCAAGGAAAATGTGCCTGTCCTGATGCAATAGGAAGTCATGTTTTAGGAAAATATTTATTGTCTTCGCTATTAGTTTTTTAATTGGTTCATATCTTCTTCTTTATATCTTCTTTCGCGCCTGGGCAGGCATCATCACATCTCGGTGTTGGTCTTGCTCCACTAAGCCAGGCATTCTTCAAAAAAGAGAGAGAGAAAACGCCCCACAAGCAAAAACAAAATGAAAACTCAATACATTCACCCAAAAAATAAAACTACTCAACCAGGGGCATAAACAAAATATTTTCAAGAGGAGGCAGGGTACCTCCTTAATCGGAAGTGGAGGCTAGGCCGGACGTTGTGGTTCAGTAATATTGTTTGAAAATACTGGAGGGGGGGACGTGTCACACCGACTGGGTAGTTTCATTCTGTCTCGTAAGCAGTTTCTATTATTAAAATCCAGAAAAGCTAAAGTCTCGAAGCGACGCTGCCTTCAAAGGTTCAGCTACTGGTCGTCATTTGCTCTTTAAAGCAGAGCAATTTCAGCGAACTGAACGCAACTAAATTATATCTGCTTGTTTGTTGGTATGTGTACGTACCTATCTCATTGATCAACATAATGTAGCTTTTTAGGTTAGGGCGCTCTATGGTCGTCTCCTTAGCTTGACACCCTAGGTCAGCAACTCACTTATGAGTCAACTTAGTCGACACTTGGTGGTACTCACTTTAAGCCATCTGCATGATTGAGTAAGGGTGAGTAATATTTTAACGAGGTTGTGCCCGAGCATGTCGGGTTTAAGAAACTTTTGATGGGTAGGAATGAGCCCCAGGCAGAATATGTTTGAGTGAGTGTGACTGCGCTCCAATTTTTCGCCTACTGATATTTCACATGAAGCAAAATTTGCATGACAGGACAGAGTAAGTTACAAAAGTGTTTGATTGAACAATTTGCTGACATTTGGTTTATACATTACACAAGATGTTTATTTACGCTATCTACAACTACATTAAAGAGTCAAGAATTTATGATTGGCGACTTTCGAAAGGTCCCTTGTCACTGTCTTGTCGACCACTGAATCACCCCAGACCAGCCGCTACTCTATTGCTTGCTGCGCCATTAGGTATACCTAGGGTCAGTAGTCTAGTTTCCCAAACATATAGCCCGCGAGGCCCACCACTGGAGATGCGAGCGCTGCAATCGCTGTGACGTGCAGGGTTGAATCATGTGATCTTGCCTCACTCTGGCGAAGCGAAGCTGGCCTTTGCATGATTTGGTTTTACCGTGTCTTCGTGGTGTTTTCATTTTCGAACGGCGTTGTTTTGCTCTGGCTTCATGTGTGCGGACTTCTGCAGACAACACACTCCGGAAAGTTGCAGCAAAAGCTACCCACAGCGTGCCACGGGGCGCTACGTACGTGAGGGCGCTCTCACGGCCGCTGGATATGCCACTGTCCCCTCTTTCTTTTTCTGTTGTGGTTCTTATTTCGAGCCTGTGGACTTCATGTGAGAACCGATCATGAATACGCACATAGAAACCGAATGTTTCAGTGCCATTGCCTGAATTGTCAAAGAGTCTAGATATAGCCCGGAAGTCCAATATTTCCCCTTATTTTCATTATTTCACCCCATTCCGTCCTATTTCATGGCCAGTTGCTTCCAGATGTTCGGCCAGCATGTTAGACGAGACCTTCGTTCTTACAATATACATGTGCCACTCCAGTCTCCTAAAGCTACTTCTCTCGCCAAAGTAACCTAAGCGCAGTCTGTGCCACTCACACTTTCTTTCCCACCTCTCCTTTCTCATGTGTGTATCCGATCACACAGGTTTCCATCCGCCAGTAGTGAAGCTAGGTGGTGGTACACTGAGCCCATGCCATGCGCGCTCCACCAATTCGTTCCCATGGTTTATAGCGCAGAAAACGGTCTACCACATTTGCTTGCCCGGGCCCCATTCTAATCAAGGCGGCACCCCCTAAAAAATTCTGCCAATGCCCCTGCCGTCTGCAGCTTCAGCTCACAGGGTTCTTAGCTTATACATAGCCACTGTCACTTCCTCTCAACGTTGATTTGATCTACAGGCAAAAAAATGGTCAGCTTCGTAAACTTATTCGTCTTCTAAGAGCTGCCTGTGAAATATCACTCAGCTTGCGAATGAAGCTTGAAAAACTGGACACATGCACTTTTACCGGTTTTTCTTTCTGTCTTGAAGCTTCGTCGTGCTGGCCACGATCCTGGCAATAGACATCTAGTACCTTCGTTACCCTACCTGGCCGAAGGCACCTTGCAAGGGAGAGCCGAAGCAGTACCTAACTCCGCGGTGGCAGAAAAAACAGGGTGGGATGTTGGGGGAGGGAGTGGGAGCTTAAGGGGTTAGAAAATTTATTCGCTTGCCATTCTAACCCGTGCAAAGAATTTCGCGTAGGCAAGTTTCACCATAGTACACCAACGTTCTGCAAAAAAAGCATATTGAGATTTGGAAATGGCTGTTATCGCTAGTCACAGGACTTGTACTGGACATTTCGTTCAGTTACTTATGCATTTCTTCCCCGCCTGATTTTGAGTGCCAGTATAATCACGGATGTCTAAATACGGTACTGGCAATAATTTGGAGCAGTGTATATTATGCATGCTTGCCTAAAAAACTGAGTTGTGCGCCTGTTTTCTTTTTTAAGCACTGATATTTTGATTTCAGGAATCTCTCAAATTTTGTGGTCACAAGCTCTGCAGATTCGCTGAGTCTGTCAATGTTTTGACAGGCACCGCAAGTGCTAATATGAACTTCATCATTGTTGGCTCAGTTGGGTGGTTAAAAATATCACTTTCATTGAAATAATAGTGTTCATGTTTACACAGCATGATTTAGTGGACGTCGAAAGCTTTATACATACATTTGTTTCTAAATGTAAGCCGTTTATGTACTGCTTCAAGTTTGGTATGTAGTGATGAAAAATGCACATTTTTACCCTGTAACCTGCTCGAAACTTACATATTGCTGCTCCGAAAATTGCTTCAAATTCTATTTCGGCAATCGCACCCCTGATCTTGTTAAACAGTACCCTATGTTGACGATGTGGGCAATGAGAAAATAGGTTTAATTGTTAAACATTCTTTTTGCATTTCCTTTGGTGCCCCCGTAATCTAACATTATTCATGACAGAGGAATCTTGTACCGTACTCCTGTTTCACAAGGAATGAAGGAGCTTCGGTGTTTCTGAACACAATCACCTTTTTTTTAATTTTGCTTTGGCTCTGTGCTTAACAAGTGTGCAAGTGCTGCCCTGCTTCTTGAGAGCAATACAAACCACTGCCGCATTATAACTGTATGCGACGCTCCTAATTGTGCGCCATGTTGAGAATATAGGGCCGGAGACTGAAGCGGCTTTCATAATCCTTCTTACACACTTCGCATTTGCTGAAATCTTTGACCCATCTCACCAACTTGATTGATATGTGTTGTTTAACTTCCCATAAACCACCATATCATTATAAGAGACGCCGTAGTGGAGGGCTCCAGAAATCATTCTGCACGCAACATCACCAAAATCAAGCCTGGGAGAGGCCAAGAAGGAGCACAACACACTATGCAGAACACAAATAACACCAGACTACTATAGTCATCTTGCCGTTTGTCCAAGACCTGAGTTCAGCTTCACTTTGTCAGGCTTATGTCAGCTTCAACAAATTCACCTACCGATTGTATTCCCTTGCTCGAGTAGGTCGAGCGAGAAGACACACAAATGAGGCGAAGCTGCTGATGAGATGCCTATTTCTTCGCATGACTTCACGCAGCTTTCTATGTAGTAGATGTAGCAGTAGCAGTAGCACCAATATTATACAGCTGTCTGGATGACTGATGCGTTTTGCAAACTGCAGTGTTTTTCTCTTTGGTCACAACACAAGCGGGTAAGGTACGAGTCACAGGTGTGCCGATTTCTCCTTGGCATGCCACCGTGCATTTCAATGCTGTGAGATCTGCTCATTACTAGGCCCACAACAATGCATTTTTTCCTATGGCACTCAGGGCGTGAACGGTTGCAGTTTTAGCGGAGTCTTCTTTCTTCAGTAAAGGCAGCTCCCATGCATCTCTATGTAGTAGTTCCTTATTCATTCTATTTTTTCTCGTGAAGCCTGCTAGCGCAGGGTAGGTTTTTTAAGCAGCATGTTTGTTGTCGACAGAGAGAGTATGATTGCCTGTCAGCAGTTAGGTGGGCTTCCCTCTCTGTTCCAGCGTGGTGTGTATCTGTGATCCAAAATGCATAAGTGCAGCTCATGAACAACTTCCAATGCTTCTTTGACTGAAGGCTTAGCTGCATTTACCATACTATCAACTATTCAGTTAGACTGAGATTGGTTTAAGCTTAAACTCGTGTTCGAGCTACCACTGCTTGACTAACTTGGCGAGCTCTGCACATGACAATTGTGAACTATCGCAGCTAGTTCGCGCAAATGGTGATTCCTGACTAGGGAGGTCTGTTGTCTGATCATCTTTTCACGCTACTGCTAATAGTTACATTCATGCACTTCTATGATTGAGGCAGTTAGGGCAGAGCCAAAACGTTATCTAGTTTGCCAATTTAGGCAGCGAAGGGTGTAGCAGGTATACACTTTGTTGCGTGCCGACGTATAGTGTACTTGAAGTGTCATCTGCACTATAGAAAGGTTAATTTCTGGTTTCGAACTTAACTCAGTTGGAGGACCGAAGTCCCAACTATGTAGATAAATGCAACAGGTGCGCCGGCTACGGGAAGTAGGACGATCACCGTCCGTTTGATAAATGCAGTTTCTTCAATCGTAACGGTGTAATAGAGCTGAAATTGCTGTTTGAACACCATTCAGGTGGCCTACAAATTGCCGATCATGTACTTACGCACTGACATGCCTCTGCTATGGACGTTATTTTGTGTAGGAAGATCCGCATCAAGTGAGCTCGCTGATGATGCTTAGATGTGGCGTGGAGGTACTCTGCTTTCTTTTCTAGAAGATGACGTTACAGGTCACACTTGAACGTCTCCTCACACTTGACTAGGCTACCCTAACTTGATGCCTTTGACCGAGAATGCAGAGCGGGAACACACGGGAATAAAATGCTTGCTGTTTTTGTGCTGTGATGAAGATAATGTTAGTGTGTTAAAATCGACATTGCATAACTTTCAATTTTAACTTTATTTTTAGTGTAGTATTGTAGTGTCATAGGACGAAGTCTACAGTATAAAAATACAGGTAAGGAAGCATCAGAAAAGGGAGACAAAAGCTGTTTGCAAACGACCGAAATAAGTGTAGTAAAATAAGTGTAGTTAAATAAGTGTAGGTGTCCATGTGACACGCAACGGAAGCTTACCAGAGTTGTAAGAAGTAGTACGCTTGTTTTGTTGGTTTTACATCCAGCTGATGATGCATAAAAGCTATAAACTGCATGCTACTTCATTTAAAGTTTTGTTTCAAAGTCTTCTGCGCCAACCAAGACCTCGGTCGTGATACCAGCTCACCAAGCGAAGTGACAGTACATTTTGACATTTGTTGGTTGCTTACAGCATTGCTGCATTTTTGAGTGCTAAATATCACTTTTGCAAAAGAGGCCTGAAATCATTTTGAGTTTTTGTGAATAAATACTTTCCTGGCAACATCCCGGGCGATTTGTACAATTTCGTCGACGCTCCCTTACCAGGACCTGGCAACACTGATTCTGTCACCCGGGTTCCCGGCAGAGAAAAGAAGATGAGAATCAGCTGCCTCAGTAACGCCAGTGTCAAGGCGGATTACATTTCTGAGTGTAAGTTACTGTTCTTGTGTACGAGTGGTTTCTTGTTCACACCTGTCACGTGCATTCTATGCAACTGCTTGCCGTAATGAGCGAGTATTTGGCGAGTAAGTAGAACGAACAGTTGTGGCGAGTCGCGTACGTGCGACACGAGTGATCGATCTTCTTTTGATTCGAGGGCACATAGTAGAGTACAGGTAATATTTTGATGTGCAACTTGTGTAATATTACCACGACGTGATGGAAGCACATGTCGTCTGCCTATGTCTGGGGTATCCTTTCGAAAAGTGCCTGCCTGTCACCAATGCTAATTTTATGCGCCTGGATGTCAAACTTGTGCAGTGGATCGGTAGTGTGAGCTAAATGCTGCTTACACGTAGCACATGTCACACGATTTTGCAAAACTACGTCTTTACGATGCGTTCAAAACAAGGCCAACTACTGCAATCTGCCGTGAGTTAAGCGTGACCATTATGTAAAGCGACGTGGCCCAATGTAGCTAGAGGCAGTTCTCTGTGTGGGAGGTTAGTACGCTAGACAAGGCTTGTGTAACTTGCTAGCTACATTATATATGATGAGCAGTGACATTTAAAAGCTTCGTGACATCAAAACGAGTAAGTAAAAGTGGCATCAACCTTCACGTTAGTTACTTCGCAGCAAAGGAAGTCCTAGTGATGATTATGTTGCTACTAGCGGGGTTGGCTTGGCAGACAACAAAAGGAGGTATGAGTTGCTTTTTTGTGTTTTCTTGCTTTGCAATCCCAGTAATGCCTTTCAGATCGCTTTGAAAATTCACTAGTGGTGAGTCAGAAACAAAATATGATATTTCAATTAATAATTCATCTGAATTCCTATGTTTGCCTTGTCTGTTAGCTTCGTGTGGTTTTATTAATGTAAAGCCCCCCCCCCCCTTATTCCCCATCGAGTGATGCTGCTTCTGCGTACAAATGTGCCAAACTAAGTTTCCTGCGCCATCCTAATAAAATCAATGCAGATTATACCATGCTGCACCAGAGTCCCACGTTAGACTGTGTATATCCGTGGAAGTATAGCATTGCTGGTCTAAACATTTGCCGCTTGATTTCGAGGCCACGAATCTCACAGCAACACACCAAGGAATATTATAATAGCTTAACAGTACTGGCACGCAATGTGTGCTATATTGCATGCAGCCAGAAACCAGATAAATACTTCCCTGGTAACATTTCGGGCGACTTGTACGATTTCTCACACGCTCCCTTACCAAGACCTGGCAACACTGATTCTGTCATCCGGGTTCCCGGCAGAGAAAAGAGAATGAGAAGTTCAGCTGCCCCAGCTACGTTAGCGACAAGCAAATCTTTAAACCAAGCAATATTTAACCACCCAGAGGTGGAAATTCAGTTGTGGCGAAGACGTTGTGCGCAAGTGCACTATGACCATGAAGCCAATGAAGTTTTTTTGAACTGTGCTGTATTAGCGGAGTTAAATGCGTTAGAATATCTAAGCACAGTAATCACTCCTTTCATTATTCTTTTCACTACCCTCTGTGGGTACCTCTCCCGAAGCAGCTTTGCTCTCTCTCCGAGCACCACTCCCAATTTTGTGCGGCATACATCATCAAAGACATGCTGCTTCAAAAACTGTCTTCCTACTGTTGCCGTGACTCCGCTCTATTCAACTGTGTGCTTGTTGGCGAATCGCTGTCGCTGTGGCAGCCGGTGCTTATACAAATCGTGCCGGTATGAACCCTGTGTTACGGACCACAGTACCTGATTTGAAAGCACGTGCATGCATGCGGGCATCACGACAAACGACAAGTGGCATGGACAGCTTCTTGCAGGCTAACAGGAAGTCATAGGTGCTTGCTTAACCAATTGCAGCATATTTATTCTGCAGGTCAGATTCAACTTCTTGATGTCTCGTGCCAGCCCGAAAGCATCGAGGGATTGTTTCTTGGAATTTGTGGAGCACTGTCGGCTTGTTGCGCTGCCACGTGGAGAATCATTGATCATGCAGCAATTTGCATAAGATGCACGTCTTTACTTCAAAGGTTCGAGAAAAAATTATAGGGTGTGGTTTAGCGGCCCTATAAATAAAGTGGAGTGGTCACTGGATCTTAAATTAAGGATTGCTTAGTTATTTGCTATTCACGAGAAACAATGCAGGGCGGCTGAGAAAAGGCTATAGAGAGACACAGCTGGGGGCTAAGAAAGCTCTATTACACCCTTGCAAAGCGTAATTAACTGAAAATGGCTTATGTTGAAGTGGGAGGTAATTTGTAAGCATTTTGTTTAGAATGGGAAGAGATAGAATGAAAGAACAAGAGGGATGAAAAAGCTTGTATGCAAGCAAAAAGAATTCGGAAATTACTTCGAAACATGAAAAAAATATAAAATGAATGCGGCACTTCATCAATATTGGCATTTGTTTTCCAAAGCTAGAGATTGCAGAGTGGGATGACTTCAGCAATTTATTTATGTCTTGAGTAGACGCTAGCTGGTGTTGCAAGTCGGAGGAGTCATTTTGTTGTGATTTTCGCAGCAGGATTATGGTAAGTCAAGTGCAAAACAGGCTAATTCTATTCTTTAGGCTCAATCGCTTCAATTCAATCGAATCCATGTTGTTCGGATGCCATTTTGTCTCCATTTTTTTTTTACGCAATGCGGCCTCCACTTGTGCTGTGCACCTTCTTTGGCCAATCTCATGTCTTGACCATGAGAATAGCCTTGACCAATCTTCTGTGGCCCACTTTGATTCTACTGTTTCTTGTCTGCCCTGTTCTATATAGAATACTTACAAAATAGCCCCTCCGATTTCTCGCACATCTAACTTTAAATGAAACTTTTTACTTTTTCTTTATATTTCAAATAAATCATGCTTTGCTGCTGTAGTAATTAACGTACGCTATATATAGCATTAGCACACAAGTAGAATGTTTTTAACTTTTAGCCTTCTGTGCGTGAAAAATAAAAATAAAAAGCATATGCATAAGTAGGTGCTGATAGCTGGTATTTCATAGAATACCCTTTCGGGGGGGGGCATGTGCTCGTAAATAGCACAGTAGGTGTAAAATATTCGCGTTCACGTCATCTTTTTTAGTGCTTATTTGTACCTTACAATTTCCCGCCGTTTGCAGCAGGACAGTTGTGTATCACCTACTGAACATTTGCGAAACGACCATGTGCGTAAACAGTGAAAATGCACCCACAGTTAAGAGTAACAAATTTGCCAGAACAGCATTTTTTTTTTCAGTTTTGAACAGTGTTGACACCCTTGAGTCATCTATTAACTTTTTACAGCACATAAAGGCGGATACAAGATTTTTTCTGAAGGAGCATTACCATTTGAAATAGCACATTTGCTCTTTTTGGGGTATTAAAAAATTAATAACCGGGGGATGGTCACAGAATTCGGGTCGTCCTTCTGAAATTGGCCGCCCCCTCTGAAAGAGCACCTGGAATGCTTGAAAACTAAACACAGTGAAGCAATACATGTGCAAACCAGGCCACGAAATGTTTGTTACCTTATTAAACTCCTGAATAAACAAGTAAATATAAGCAACGTGTTCGAGCACAACCAGTCCATTAGATGACAATCCACGACATCCAGAAGCTACGTGGCTAATATGTAATTGTTATCGCAGTGTAATCGACAAAGTAATGCTGTCAACAGCACGAGAGGCAAGCATGAGTAGTCATTATGCAGCTTTGAAGCTCGTGCACAAGGCCGGTTTGACTCTGCCTGCATTCACATGGTGCAAGAACTGTTTCATTCTGGCTTGGCATGAAAGAGCGTGCTGTGATGAGTGCCTATGCTGTCCCGCATCTGGATAGAATGGAGAACATAAAGACGCATTTAATTGTAAGCAGCAAATAGAGAAACAAATCTGGGCCTTCACCTCAGGCTACGAGGAAGTGAATTGACATAGGCATTAATTTCCTGCAAATGTTTTTTAGCGTCTCAGTTTTCTCAGCACTGAACACTCTTGTCTTCCTCTATTGCTTGCAGCACCGTCCAGTATACAAAGGGTCGGTCATCCAGTTACCCTAACATATTGGGCGCTAGGCCCACCACTGGAGGCGCGAGTGCTATAATTGCTGTGACGTGCAGGGTTGGATCACGTGATCCCGCCTCGCACTGACAAAGGAAATCTGGCAGTTGCATGTGTGATTTTACCAGACTTTGCAGTGCCTTTAAAATCGAACAGCGTTGTTTTGCTCTGGTTTCCTGTGTGCAGACTTCTGCAGACAACACAATCTGGAGAGACAACGAAAGTTACCGGCGGCATGTAACAGTGTGCTGCATACGTGAGGCTACTCTCACGGCAGCTTGCAGTGCCACTGTCACCTCTGTCTTTTTGTGTTGTGATGGCTATTCAACTATGGGGTTAACATGAGCACCAACCATGAAGCTCGCATAAAAGCGGGACATGTAGGTTTCCGCACGGGAGCCACGCTCACAGCTAAAAATGAATGTGCGAGCAGTCCAACTATGTATATTTCAACATAGGATGTAGGCGTGCACATGTATGTTTTTTTATGTTGCACATTGTATTGGACCGTCCACTAGCCACTTTAGGCTATCGGTCCAAATAATCCCTGTAATTGCATATATCTATTCATGAAAATAAAGTTTCATTGATTGATTGATTGATCTAGGGGAAGTTGCTGTCGTTGTCATTACACTCAAGAATGTGCCTCATTCTTATCCGTATTGTCAGAGAGTATAGATATAGCCCGGAAGCCCATTTTTTTCCTTTTCATTTCGTTAATTTACCCTTTTACAGTCTATTTTGTGGTCAGTTGCTTCTGTGTGTTCGGCCAGCACGTTGGACGAAACCATCTTTCTTACATCATACATGTTGCGCTCAACCTAAAGCTACTTCTCTCGCCAAGTTAACCTAATAGCAGCCTGTGCCACTCCCACCATCCTCCCCGGCTCTCCTTCTCTATGTGTGTATTCGACCGCACTAGTTTCCATCCACCAGTAGCGTAGCCAGGAGGTGGAACACCAGGCCCGTGCCTTCGCCCCCACCCCCCCCCTATATTTTCCTATGGTATACAGGGGCGCAGAAAATAACGTTCTACCACATCTGCTTGCCTAGCTTGGGCCCATTCTAATCAAGGTGGCGCCCCCTTCGAAATACATTTCTGGCAACGCCTCTGCCATCTGCGACCTCAGCTCACAGGGTTTCTTGCTTATAGATTACGTCTGTAGAATGGGCCTGTAGCGACTGTACCTTCCTCTTAATGTTGTCTTGATCTACAGGCGAAATCTTGGTAAGCTTCGAAAACTGATTCATTTTTCAAGAGCTACCATTAGGTATCACACAGATTGTGAATAAAGCTTAAAAAACTGGACAATATCTATTTTATTGAAAGCTCTGAGCCGCCCCCCCCCCCCTCTTTTTTTGTCTTGAAGTTGCGTCGTCCCGGCCGCGGTCTTGCTGGCGATACACATCTGCGTTACTGTCGCCGGGAAAACGGGTGCACGCCGTTGTTACTCTACCTGGTCGAACAGTCTTCAAGGAAGAGCTTAAGCGGCACCCAACCCCACCGTGAAAAAAAAAGGTGGAAAGTTGGGGAAGGGGAGGTGTAGGGATTGGAAAATTTCTTGGCTTGGGATTCAACCCATGCAGGGAATCCTGAACAATCCAACTTCGCCATTTTAAACAGGTGCTTTGCAGAAAAGCATATTGAGATTTGGAAGGGGCTATTATCCCTAGTCACAGGACACTGCACATAATGTTCACTTACTCATGCGTTTGTACGCTGCCTGATTCTGAGTATCAGTATAATCACTGATATCTAATATGCTACCCTAAATCATTTAGAGCACTTTATGACATGTCTGCTTCCCTAAAAGAACAAACTAATTTATCCACCAGTTTTTTTCTTTTTTTCACCGCCCATGCTTTTCGGTTTCAGGAAGCTCCCGAATTTCCTGGTCAAGAGTTTGGCAGATCCATATTTCAATTCGCAGTGTCTGTCAAGTGATTTTACAGGCACAGCAAATGCTAATATGAACTTTAATATGGTTGGCCTAATGTATTGTTGAAAATACCACATTCATTGAAATAGCATTGCTCATGTTTACACTGTACAATTTAGGTGATGTCGAATGGTTTATACATATTTTGTTTCTAAAAGGAAGCCTTCTTGTTTATATTGCTCGAAATTTGGTATCTAGTGAAGAAATTTGCATAATTTTTTCCCTATAACCTGCTCTAAATTTACATTTTAGTGTTCCAAAAGTAATATTTTGCTGCTCCAAACGAGCTCCAAGTTGTATTTCGGCTGTTGCACCCCCGATCTTGTTAAACAGTAGCTTTCAGTGACACTATGTTCAATAAGCAAACAAGTTTGATATTTGGACATTCCTTTCGCAATTTTTTATGCTGCCCCCACAATTTAACATGCACCTACCAGTCTGTCCAATATATCTGTTGGCGCATGACAGAGGAATCTTGTACAATGCTCCTGTAACACGATGAAGAGAGGAGCTTCGGTGTTTCTGACCACATTCGCCTTTATTTTGGGTTTTGCATTTGGCACCGAGTTTAACAAGTGTGCAAGTGCTGCCCAGCTTCTTGAGAGCCATACATAACACTACCACATCATATATCGATGCGACACGCTTGATTGTGCTTGATGTGGTGAACATTTCTAACAAGTGTTGTGTATTTTCATGTACTAATAACAGCTTCTACTAATAAAGAACTTGAACGTAAGACAGCTGGCTGAAGCGGTTTTGATGATTTTTGTCACAGACTTCGCATTGGCTGACATTTTTGATGGATGTCGCCACCTTTTCGCAGGGTCTAGTGATCGCATAATCTGGAAACTCTGCTGTTGGAAACCTCTGGATCTAAGCATGAACACTGCTCAATACCTTGTGCATACATGACTTGCACACGGCCTCCTGTACCAAAGATGCAGCTAATCGATTTTTGATTACCTTGGAATAAGCTAATGTGTATGGCAAAAGAGGCTGTTGTGACCTGGGCTTGTACTACCAACACACACGCCGTGGTAAGGAGTGAGACAGCTGCTCACATTGCGCATTTTGATATATTTCTGTTTTTTTAGCAGAGCTGCTCTAAAAGCATAGTAATCAAGAATGTTTCACCAAACTGCTCCGTAACAGCCTCAAAAGCTAAAATTTTGATGTTGACCTCAGCTTCAGTGAGAAAAAATGGCGAATTTGACTAATGAGATGCGCCCAATCGATTGTTTTTTTTTTCACTTTCCAATTTTCTGGTGACTTAGGTTCCCATGGTGCCACCATAATTTTTAAACTTCAGCAAATATGCGTGACCCCACAAAAGTGTAGCTAGGCTGTGTGTTCTAGTGGCATTGTCGGCTAGCGAAAACCACCGAGTTGGGTGGCAAGCATAGCAGAGTATCTCTCCGGTTCTCTATCGTGCATATTGCGTTCCTCTAGTCACTGCGGCTTTTATGTCGACACTGCTGCATGCGGTCACCTGCAAGTACGTGTTTGCTGTGAGCGAGTAACTGTGAACGTGAAGTCATTTTTTTCCTGCATCCAATGGGTCTCCCTGTTGCTTTGGCACGGGCACAAGGGTTCTCAAAATGAATTCCCTGAGCGGGAGAATGTATGCAAGTTATTCTCGGTTTACACCCAGTAGCAAATAATTTATTTAGAGAGGCGAGTTCTCATTGCATTTGGCATTTAAAAAAGCCATAGAAAGTGAAATCCGCACATCAGTGTCTGCAGGTAACGAGAAACACTTTTTACATGCGAAGCTGCGGTAACAAAACGAGTGTTCAAACAATTGTAAACAATATTATCGGGCACCCTGGCGCTTTATTCGTGACTCATTACGCATCGGCAATCACTTGGCACAGTTTACCATAATGGCGATTTGCCACTGCCCCGTTTGGTATTTGAAACTCGCAACAAGTGCTTGAAGAGGTGTCGCTGCTTGCGTGCCGGCCCTGGGCTACACAAGCTTTTGGCTTATCTCAATCAGTGTTCCGGATAGCAGCAGTGTAACTTCGGTTTTTTATTTCCTTCTTTTTTTGCAATAAAATCTGCCACACCGGTTTTCTTGCGTTGACATGGATTTTTTCACCTGTGCTGCGCGAGGACCGGACGCGAGTCACGTAGTGGCGCGGTAAGCAATCGCAAATCGATGTATTATTGGGAGGCCTACATCGATGACGACGACCTACAGATAATGAAAAAATATAAAACAGGACAATTGTGCTATAATAATAGCACGTGGTTGCTCATATGGAGCGGCGTTATCAATATCACTCGCTTATTCCTCAGTGACAAATACACGTGCTTTACGAGATTGTCCATGCGGCCAGATTTTTCGGCTCTCGCGATGCGCTGTTGGACGTGGTCTTGCATGAGGTGGCCGCGAGCGGCAGTGCAGCATGCTTTTGTTTGTTAAAAGCCCCTGACGCTATTATGTCAGGCTTTTTTTAAGCGAACGACCACTGTTGTCTAAGACTCGTGTGCAATCACAATTTCTTTTATTTCTTTTTGAATGTGTTGTGTTCTTAAGTTACCGCAGAACCTAGCTTTTAGGAAAACCTTTTTAAATATTATTTTACGTGTTACGAGGGCTATATTGGTCACGTGGCATGTAAAAAAGTAGTGCAGTTCATACCAAAGCAATAATCTGTTCAAGAACTTCCTCCAAAATCAGTTGCAGTGTATTGTGTCTAGAATGGGAACAGTTAGGGATAACAGTTAATGGAGAATACCTTAGTAACCTGCGCTTCGCCGATGACATTGCATCTGAGTAACTCAGGGGACAAATTGCAACTTATGATTACGAAGTTAGACAAGGAGAGCAGAAAGGTGGGTCTTAACAAGCCTTACCACGAGATTGAAGTAACTAGAAGAATAGGAATGGGGTGGAGCGCATTTGGCAAGCACTCTCAAATTATGACAGGCAGATTGCCACTATCCCTTAAGAGGAAGGTATATAACAGCTGTATCTTGCCGGTACTTAGCTACGGAGCAGAAACCTGAAGACTTACAAAGAGGGTTCAGCTAAAATTGAGGACGACGCAGCGAGCAATGGAAAGGAAAATGGTAGGTGTAACCTTAAGAGAAAAGAAGAGAGCAGAGTGTATTAGGGGACAAACAGGGGTTAAGGATATCATAGTTGTATTAAAGAAGAGGAAATGGATATGGGCTGGGCATGTAGCGCGTAGACAGGATAACCGCTGGTCATTAAGGGTAACTAACTGAATTCCCAGAGAAGGGAAGCGGGTTAGGGGGAGGCAGAAGGTTAGGTGGGTTAGGTGGGCAGATGAGATTAACAAGTTTGTGGGTATAAATTGGCAGCAGCAGGCACAGGACCGGGTTAACTGGCGGAACATGGGAGAGGCCTTTGTCCTGCAGTGGACGTAGTCAGGTTCATGATGATGATGATGATGACGATGATGATGATGATGATGATGATGATGATGATTGTGTAGTATAGGCCAAATAAAATACGCACTGGTGCCCCTACGTTGCTAAACAGTGGTATTCTGAAGCTCCCACGACAACTAAGTAAAGGCTGCTAACTGTTCCAAAATTTAAATTTCTCTGCTCCAAAACTGCTCCCAATTTAGTTTCAACCGTCTCACCCCAGTTTGAGTAAAACGGTTGCTTTAGGTGTAAAAACTGAAGGTTTATTTCCAGTGGCAGTTCTGTCGTAAAGGGATTTGACTGATATGTGGGGTTTAACGTCCCAAAACCACCATATGATTATGAGAGACGCCGTAGTGGAGGGCTCCGGAAATTTAGACCACCTGGGGTTCTTTAAAGTGCACCCAAATCTGAGCACACGGGCCTCCTTCATTTCCGCCTTCATCGGAAATGCAGCCGCCGCAGCCGGGATTCGCACCCGCGACCTGCGGGTCAGCAGCCGAGTACCTTAGCCACTAGACCACCGCGGCGGGGCTCTGTCGTAAAGTCAAGTACGCTTTTATTCTCTTTAAAGATGAACTAAAAAGCAAAACAACTTTTTTCAAAACAGTAGCTGTTAACTCACAACCTCAAAAACACCTCTTTTGCCACGACATGAGGCTTGGCAACGGAGAAAACATGCAAGAAGAAAATTTGAGTTCAGATTCCACTGAGATTGCCATGCCAAACACAGTGACGTATGAAATATAGAAGGCTTCTACTGGAGGGGTTCCACATAGCTTCTACTCAATAAAAATGAAGTACATCTTGTTCAGTGGGTGCTAGATTTAGCATACGATGGTTTGGAAAATTTCATTGAGCCAATGTTGTGAAAATATGAAAAATACATCTTAAAGTTTGCTACATGATGCTCAAAAGCAGGGGTGAACCGCTGCCCTGATTGTGCCAATTTGACAAAAATCCTCATTTTTATGCCGAGCTGTGCCAAAACCACGAAATTTCCTGAAATTGAGCCACGCTGCGCCAAAATGCCCAACCAGCCTCAAATTTTTTTTTTATTTGCCCTAACTTGAGCGAGAAATTGAGACCACTTTAGCCACCAGTAGTTTGCATCATCAATCTATGCGGGCAGACTGTAACGCTAAACCGCAGTGTAGGATAGCTGCTCATTCACTCAAGATACCCGCGAAACGCGATCAACCAGATGAAGTAACAACGCCGCATGCCTGTCCGTCGGCTGACCGCAGCAGATATTTACCGGCGGGATGACGCAACTACAACACGAAGATGTGTTGCCAAAGCCAGCAACACTTCGTTGGAAATATAAAATTTCTAGTCAGAAAGTTCGGCGATGGCAGGTTAGGAACCATTAGGAACTAAAGATTGAAGTGTACAAACTCTCAGAGCATCGAGCTTCTACGCTACCAACTATAGTTCATGCCATGACCCCGTCAGTTGTCATAGCGACTCCACATGCGATAGATATCTGGTGCCGTTGTGAGTCCAACGGGTGCGTGCCATTGTGCTTCATCGATTTACCAAGTCCCTCATCACTCGCGGACGGCCCGTGGACGCCTCGGCTTACAGGTGGCTACGTCACACGCACGTGATCTAAAGGTCCCGAGCCAGCCCGAGCAGCCCCGAGTCATCTGCGCGCTTGATGCTGACTGCATCCGCTGTGGCGTCTGCTATGCCTGGCTATGCCGTCTGCTCATTCCATAGCTGAAACACAGGCCACAACGCTGACCCACTTGCAAACTAAACAACAGTTACGTAGTGAATTATACCTATTTTTGTTGTGATGCAACTTATTGTAACTGAACTACTTCAGTGCAGCGCACCATAGACCGGCGCGGTCGTTCCACCACTCTTATTCCTAACGCGTATAACGCGTGTTTGCCCGACCTTCGGGAATACGCACATGCTCGACGTGGTTCAGAACACCGATGACAAGAACTTGGTGCGCTAACAATGTGAAATCCAGAAACATGCGAGAAGCGGACAGAAAAGCAAAGGGGGAGAAAGAGCGCCTCGAAAATTTCCCGTGTCTAACTTAAGATGACTGCACACCATGCGCACCGCGCTGTCGTCTGCCAGCTGCCCTAAAGAAATTGTTCGGGCGATCCCGGGCCGCCCGCAGGCCGCCAGGCACGCGAAAAACGAACATGCGTCCGAGTGATCCCGGACCAGTGGGCGGAGCTTCCAGTCGGTCCCCGAGAAAAACGAATGTGGCGCCGGCGTCAGGGGCCGTCCGGAGCCGTCCGGGACGTATAAATCAATGACGCTCATTATTACTTTATCTGCTAAAAAGACGAAAAGCGTTGCCCTAAACCTAATCTCTTCATGCAAAAAAAAAAAGATTGAGGGAGGGTGGTTTGAAAATTTCTTGGTCTTGTTCTAACCAGTGCTGCAACACTGTCTAAGCCACCTTCGAAATAGTACATGGCTGACTTGCGGAAAAGCGTTATATTTACAAGGGGCTTATACCTACGCACCACACTGGCGTTAAACCAATCTTGGACCCGCATCGGCTAACATCGGCCTCAATATTGGCCCAAGATGCCATCCCTTCTGAGTACAACTTCGACCGATGTAGGACCGATTTCAAGCCAACCTGGGTCTGATATTCCGCCGTTACATTTGCCAATATCCAGCCGATGCTGGCCCACTCTACACATGCCCGTCCTTACACAGATGTAGTTGCCAACATAGATCCAAAATAGGACCATTGTCGGGCCACTTTGTTACCAACAAAATGCCATTATTACGCCAACGTTCGCTTTGAACGAATATTGGCTCCCATCGGCTTGCTAATATTCCGCCGATAATAATATGGGCTTTTTACCACTGGCGTTCCTTAGCCGATAAACTTTACATTATGCCCCCAGAACTTCCCCTAGCAGCTTACCGCAGCCCCGTACGAGCTTCGCGATGTAGTATACTTCAAGGCGACTCACCATTGGATGACTTAGTGAAGATACACAACACTATTTCACTGAATTGTCCATTTTTTTCTTTTTTTCTTGCATTGCATATTACCCTCCCCACATGTAGAGCATAAGACTTCACAAGTGTAGTTACTGTGTTGTTTTTCAACACATTCCTTCTCAGTTTTAAGAGAAATTGTAACATATGCTGTTCCATGAATTATTAGCAAAAAACATTAACTAAAATACCTGCTCGGTGCAAATATCCTACACACAAGCAATCTCTAAATATTATTAGCAGAACACAATTTGGTAACCTTATTTTTAAATATACCAAGTCAAACTATTTATTTTTAGTTCAGTTTTTCAAAATACTGCTGTTCAGTAAGGCAGCCCAAACTATGAGGTGAGTTCAGCAAGGCTTTATGAGCATAAGGCTGAACAGGGTAGCAGAGGTGAAGCGATGATTCAGACGCTGCAGCAGGACATGAGGCAATGACGTTGGGCTGCCCAGGGTCCTGAAAGCAGCGATTGGGCAGGAAATCAACCATTACAGGCTGTCGCATATCCCTGCTCTGAGGGGCAGCAGCGATCAGGCTGCAAATCTATGAACACATCTGTGAAGTGGTTTCCTAACCTCCATCGAGGCGAACAAACTTCAACAGCCACGTCTGGATGAAATGCTGAGATTTTTCAGACACCTGCATACGTGAATAGAAACAAACACCTCAAAATACATTCTAAGCACTGCAGTAAAACTGATATGCAAGCTAAAACAATGAAAATTATTGACACCAGACGCTATGTTGTACTATCCAGAACAAATGCCATGCGGCCATTATAAATAGAAATGATCAAATACTTCGACAGTCATTGTGCAAAAAACTCTGCTACAGACCAAAATATTTAGGAGTCGGTTTCAATGAAAGTTCAATAAAACAGGCTTGTTTGACTAATTTACAAATAAACACTGGGTCTTCCATGATTTCAAAAAATGACTGACTGGTTAAATCCAGGTGAACTAGTCTGCAGCTATACCCTATGGCTGTACAAATTTATTACAGGACAACAAAACACACGACCGCACGAACTTTCAACTCTGAATTATTCTTGGGCACACGTCAGTTAATACTACACAAGAGGATGACTGACCACTAGATAGGCTACACAAGATGAAACAATGTATGCATATTTAATTTCAGCAGTGACACTTGTAGATTGTTGCAATGCTCCTGTAATAATTTTAAAATGGTATCTCCAAATTCTATGAAAGATGTGCTGATGTGGTTTTCTGTGTTGTTCTTTTCACAATAAATATACCTCCAAAATTTCACGTGCTTTTTAGGACATGCACTGATCCGAAGTCTTGGTTTCATAGGAGACCAGGACTAGGTAGGTGGATCGCCAAAAAACAGCACTTGGTTGAGAGTCGTGACACATCTCAGCCATCCGCGCCCACACAACCGGCTGCAGAGAGAGCACACACTTGTAGCGCAGCCGTGCGTCATCTTGGAATTAACAGCTCTAAATGCGATTGAGCCAGTAATACTGCACTGCGGTTTAAAAAAACAACTGTCTGAAGGCCACTCTCACATAAATAGCACTTGAAAGCGGAGAGAAGCTCTGCGAAGTGGACTGCATCTATTCGTGTGGCATCGAAGAGACAGTGTTGTGCAGTGATGGCAACTCCCTCGTGATCATTTTTTTGTTGGGAATTTTCGCTATGTTAATACCGGCTTATATGCCTGTGCGGCGACGATACTACACTGCGCACTTCTGTAGTTAAAATACGAATAAGTAGTGGCTGTGGCATCACATTTTTTTCTGGCGGCATATGTACGCCCTGTCTGCGGTATGTATGTACGTGGACGTTGATCAAGCAAACCACTGTGACAGCATAGCACGGGTGGTGTCGCGGTCTTATGCTTGATAGCGCGGGATGGATCTCCGACCACAATAGCTTCATTTAGATGGGGACGAGATATAAAAAGAACACCCGTGAACGAAACAATAAGTGCGCATTGGAGAACCCCAAGAGGTGACAATTTCGGTACGCACACTACAGCACACTTCACAATGATATCTTGTTGGCACTAAAGCCTAGAAATTATCGATGGTGAGCAGACACGTTAATTTTAGGCCAGCAAAGGCAAGCGGAAAAAATCGAAACTGTCTGGTAGGTGAACTATACAACAAGTAAACATCGAAGACAATTGATACTTCTCTAGGAACGCATAAATTTCGGTGTTACTTAGCCACGGCAATAAGTGAGATAAACGCTTGCCGAATAGGCTGGCTCCGTAAAGCTAAGCTCTGAGTAGTCCGCTCTTTTTTTTTTGTAACAAGAACCCTGTCTTCTGCACAAATTAAGTTAAACAGATGCAATTTGGCATCGAGTTTTCACCGCGAGAGTGTCTTTTATAACAGCCCTGAAGCGTATGAACCTGCGCAAGTTGTGGTCAATGCAGCCTTCCTTTACATACAACTGTTTACAAAAAAAGAATACCTGCATATCATTTCGTTCACAAAACGCAGTGGCATCAGATAGTTTGGTGGTGATGGTCAAATGGACAGACGCATGAAAACTTTGTTAGTCTTGAAGTTCACTACATATGCTCAGCGGGCCAGTTAAAAAAAAGTTTACAAGGCCGTTTGTTGCATAATATGCTCATCTCATTTTCTGCTAAACACCGTTTAAACTCGACTGTTTGGCTCTGGTTTGCACTGTTGGCTGACTTTAATATTGGATGAATATAGCAGACCCGCTCCATCCATTTAAGAAACGAGCCCGACAGCACTAGAAAGGAGAGCGAGAGCAGAATTTCGCTCCGCTGACCGCTTGGATGCAACACTGTCTCCTCTTTCTACGTTCTCCCTTTCCTTTATACGTCCTCCCTTATACATACTGTTCCACTTGAATACGAAGCAGTGCCGCCAGCCCTCTTTTGTTTTGTTTTTTGAGGGAAATATATTTCCTTAGGGTGCAGGAAACGTTTCAGAAGGACGATATAGCAGAGAGATAGGACATAGAACACACTTACAGCCAGTTTTATTGCACAGATGGCGGGAATATATATGCGGTCAAGAGGGCGACGAGATCAAGCACAGAAGAAAGCACAAATAATGGCGCATGTGACAGACCACCTTATTCCAGTCTTAAAATGACAACTTACTGAAAATATACTTGTATTCATTATTCGACAGATTGACAGGTATCTTTTCAGTTAAGATGTCATTTTAAGATTGGAATGAGGTGGTCAAGCGGGTGCACCATTATTTGTCCTTTCTTCAGTGTGTGATCTCCTTGCCCTCTTAGCTGTATATATATTCCCGCCATCTGTGCAATAAAATTGGTTGGAAGTGTGCGCTCTGTCCTATCTCTCTGCTATATCTTCCCTTTGAAACATTCTCTGCACACTAAGGGAGTTTGTTTCTCAAAAAAATGCAATACCAACCAGCCCAAGTAGGCACTCCTTTGGTTCTGTTACGGCGATGCGCGCACCCTCCATCTCTACCAGCCGCCACTCTCCTCTGCGGGAACAGCGCAGAAGTGCGGGATCTCACCACCAGGGTGACCATGAAAACTCGGCACTGGTTCCCTATACTAGCAAGGTCTAAGATTCGATGGTTCGGGTTCCGGAGAAAAAATCTTCAAGAAGGATAACTTCGTCAAAGCAAACTTTGAACGACCACTATACCGGGGATGAGTGACAGAAGTCAAACTAGTTAGGCACATCATCATCACTATGGGGAGGACCTTAAAGAACTGAAGATGGCCGGACTGTGAAGAAGCAATTTTATACCAATTGAATCCACTAGGTAAACACCATATCTTTGAGGTAAAACATTTAGATTGAGGAGGTACATGTATGAATAACATTTCATACAACTGTGAGGTTGCTAGAACAAAAACCAGATGTAAATAACTCAAATGAACATTTGATTGTGTAGCTTTGTGCTAGCATTTTTTTTTCGATCATATTCAGCAAAAAACAACGTTGTCACAAAGATGCCCCACACGATCTAGAATTCTTTGCCCCACCCTAATAGAGCCATTTGTATTAAAAATGCAGATCAGTAGAACACTCCGTAGTGCGAGGGGAGGTTTTTTAAATGTTCTGTCATTATTCATTTGCCTTTATATTGAAAATTTTCTCGCAAGGAAAAAAAGCATGAGAAATCTGTCACAAATTAACCATAATACACAGTAGTACAGGTCTTTGACATCTAAGCTAATTTGACTGCATGTCTTCGGATCATACTGCCGCAGGAATATCACGATAGCCTCTGAATTGGGCAGAAGAAAGGGATCATATAACGCTACGCCTTGCCCCCAAAAGAACTTATGACTGCTTTTAAATCGCTAGAACACGAGGTCAACGAGAAGGCCAAGATGAATGAAGTGATAGGACTAAATTGTCAGTAAACCTCTGATGATTTTACTTGAATAAAATCAAATATTGCTTCAAAGCAGTGTTCGCAGTGACTCGTGTTGCACAATCAGTTGGCAATAATGTCTTAAAGGTACACCAAAGAGAACCTATGTCTCAGTTTAGACTGATACGCTGCACACCGAGATCCCTCATGTCACAAGTCCATTATCAGCAGAGAACTGTAGAATTGTAGATAGTTTTTTTTTTATTTTGTGATGCTCACATTTTTGAAAATGTATTGTATTTTCGCAACACTGGCTTGATGAATATTTCTGAAACGTCGTATCTTAGGTCCATCACACCGACAGTTGACAGTGTACCTAATTTTTATGAATTATTATCTACGTAAGACCCAGAACACGCGTTCGAATTTCATGATGGCACGTGGTTTTGTGCGAGGAGATCAAGGCGGCATCTCTATCCGCATTTTCTTTTCGCACTTTTTCTCACTTACCAAGTGACGTTTCGCGGTACAAGGGTATTTCCTGATTGAGAATTTATACTTGACTAATATGCGAAAAATGTTTGTGGTTTTAGTGCTTTTAAAGGTGTACCGAGATAATTTTGAGACATTGCAAAAGGGACATTTTCGGTTTACTCGGTATGCAAGTAGTATAACTACTTACCACACAACAGTTAGCCAGCATGCATAAAATTGTTACTTTGATTTTAAAGTTTTCGTTGCAGAGTATGGGCAAGCAATGGAGTGGACAATATTATGACGAGTCACCGAGGTTCCTCCGAGTTTTCAAACAGAGTTTCCACGCAGTCTGAATCACAGAAATCACTGTCACGGTTGATAGGGACAATGCACTCATGATTTATATGTACCACGAGCAGATCGCTTATCTGCCATTAGTGTGCATCGAATTACCAACTTTCTGAAATGTTCCACTGCCTTGGCATGTCACACAGAAGCCACCATTTTGATATCAAAACTGAAAATTTTTTTTAAAGGTAGAGGTATTAAAACCTATGCGATGCTTTCCCACACAGTACAGAACTCTCTTGAAACCAATCGTCTTTTATAGAACAACAATTCCTAAATATTGAATAGTCATCGCAGTACTGCTTCAAGTGATGCCAACAAGATGAATCGAGACAGTAATATTAGACGGTTTGGCAGTATGTATTTCGGTACATGCACGACTACCTGATTAATTGTGAAGGGAACAATATTAACGAATGGATGGTATATCACGGCCGGTCTATAGGCGCTCGCTCGCTCACCGCTTTAAGGCCTAAGCAGCTGCCGCGAGTAAAATATAGTTGTTTTTATACAGTGACAGCGCACTCCACATGAGGGCGACGAGAGCCAGCTGCTAAAAATTCATTTTGCCGCACATGCAATGCATTGTATATCAGCTGTCTCCGGCCACTTTCTCGTGCTGATTACTTTTCCATTTGTAGGAAGCAGTGAGAGTAGTAAAGGTGTGTGTGGGCACAGCCTGCATTTTTTGGCCCTCATACATTGGGTAGTAAATACGTACACGACACCAAAAAAATCTTTTTTCAAGGCTCGATCTCATTCTATTCGCTGAATTGAAAAATGCTTGAGGCTCGTGTGGTTGGATTTATTATTGAGGTGCACGTTAAAGAACTCAACTTAGTGAAAATTCCCAAAGCCTTTCACTATGGTGTCCTTCATAAACATGTAAGTGAAAGAACTTCCTTTAACAAAATCGTTGATAATCACAGTTGATTCTTGAGCCATACATTGAAGACTCACTGCTACTGGCCTGTCCGGAAACTGTGGACAAGAGTCACGCAGAAGCGTCGGCGCTAATTACTTCCTAAAAGTTTTCGATATTCATTTAGTTATTTGCAAAAAATGTTAACGCATCAAAATGACATGCTGTGTGACTTTGTTTACAAGCCGACAAAAAAGCATTTCTGCTTAGAAACAATGTCACTACTTCAGCTAAAACCATCACGACAAAGTTTTGCCAACAGTGTTTTTTCTCCAGGCACAATGAAAATATATTAGTACTAATGAAAACATTTACTGATTTTCCAAAATTGTATTGTTCCATGGCGTCTCTGGCGAGCTTTATTGCATATGAAAATGTTTCACTGCTTTTCATCGGCACAGAAGATTGCATCTGGGCTTGTATGGGCTTGCAGTTGTTTTTTTCTTCTTTACTACAACTTTCCAAGGCTGTATCACTAGATGCTCTTTTATGTTTCGAACTTTTGTGTTTTCATTTTGAACAATTTATATTTTTACTGGCATTCTTATCACTCTTGTTATTACTCCCGCTATTGCGATTGCTATTCACACCTACGTGTGAAAAAATAGATGCCATCTCAATTATGCTTTTACTTTCATCTTTTTAAGCACTCATTTCAATAGGCATGAATTGAGATACCTTGAACAATAATTTGCAAAATTTATCATTTTCTCGGGCACTTGCTGCCGGCATGTCGATTCGAAGTAAACGTTCCAAAAACTATTTTTCTCAGAAAAAAGATTTCATTGTCTCTCATTTCTTCTGCCAGTTAGTAATGGATCATGTGCCTGAGCCTTCTGAACGCGACGTACAACGGTACATGCGTGCAGAATGGAATACTTACAAATTTAATCTCTTCTCGAAGTATCAGAAAGAGTTGTCATATATGCTTCCTACCATGTTTCTATTGCATTGGTACCACCTGGAATTGCAACAGTGGAAATGAACCTGAGCATTATTTGAATGCGCTAGCCTTTTTTTCCAATTGATTGCGGTGAGTTAGTTCGGAGCGAGATTCCGGCGATAGGTTGAAGAACAGCCTCCTTCCTGTACACAGACCGTAAAGAAAGCGAGCGTGCGCCTACAGACCGGCCACAGGCAGATATGCTCGGGACAATAAAGAGAGACAATGACTTGACTCAGATTAACAAACTGTAGTCTGAGAACTGTAATGCTGCAAGTTTCACTGTCATTTCATTACTAAAGGATAAAAATCAAAGTTCAAATTACAAAGTAAATTTGGTGCCTAAACATTTGCCTGGGGTGCAACAGCCAAATTAGAATTTGGAGCAATTTTCGGATCAGCAATATGTTATTTTGGAGCACCTAAACCCAAACTTCGGGCTGGTTACAAGCAAAAAAGCAATAATTTTTTACCACGAAAGACCGAATTTCGAGAAGCTTGAGAAAGCAGGCTTAGATTTAAATATGTTTTTGCAAGCCATATAACATTTCCTAAATAATGCACATCAAATATGAGCACTGCTATTTCAACAGAGTAGTATTTTCTTTATTCACCCCACCCAGCAAACAATGATGAGGTCCTCATTAGAAGTCACCAGGCCTGTCAAATTGTCTGAGAATGAAAATATGGATTTCCCAAGATGGTGACCCTGAGATTTATAAAACTGGGAAAAAAACTGACTTTTTACAGCTGCAGAGATTTCATATTGTAATGCAGATAAATATGCCAGTAACATTTTCAGACATCAGCGATCATATTAGTACTCACAATTATGTGACATATACATACATCAGTTATTGAACAAACTGTGCAGTGCCTAGAGACTACAACCATAAACCCCTTCTAAATAATATAACGCTTTTTTGCAAGCCACTATTGTACAGTGGCGAATGTGGCTTAAGCAGTGTTTCTGCATAGGTGAGAACAAGACCAAGAAATTTTCGGACCACACTCACCCGCTCCCTTCATTTCTTTTTCCATGAAGGGTTTAGGTGTAGGGCGAAACTTTTCGACTTGCTTGCAAGGCGTTTTTGACCAGATAAAGTAATAATGGCACGCGCCAGTTGGCCTCACAACGGCACCGAATATCTATCGCATGTGGCGTTGCTAGGCAACTGACGTGGTCACGGCATGAACTAAAGCTGGTAGTGTACAAGCTTGATGTGCTGAGAGTTTGTACACTCCCAGATTCAGTTCCTATTCCTAACATGCCGTGGCCGAACTTGCTGACTAAAAAATTCATACTTCCAGCGAAGTGTTGCTGGCTTTGGGAACACATCTTTTGTGTTGTAGTTGCGTCGTCCCGCCGGTAAACATCTGCTGCGGTCAGCATACGGACAGGCACGCGGCGTTTTTACTTCATCTGGTCGATCGAGTTTCGCGAGTGTCTTGACCTAATGAGCAGCTATCTTACACTGCGGTTTATGGATAGGGTCTGCCCGCATAGATTGATGACGTGAACTACAGCTGGCTAAAGTGGTCTTCATTTGTCGCTCAAATAAGGGCAAATGAAAAAATTTTTGAGGCTGGTCAGACATTTTGCCGTAGCGTGGTTCAATTTCGGCAAATTTCATGGTTTTGACACAGCTCGGCGTACAAATGAGAAATTTTGTCAAATTTACGCAATCAGCGCAGCTGTTGCACCCCTGCATTTGAGCACCTCGTAGCAAAGTTCAAAATGTCTTTTTCGTATTTTCACGACATTGGCTCAATGAAAATTTTGAAACCATCATATGCTAGGTCTAGCACCCACTGAACACAATTTACTTCATTTTTATTAAGTAGAAGCTATGTGGGATCCCCCCCCCCCTAGAAGACGCCTTTAATATTTTGTACGTCACTGTGTTTGGCATGGCAATCTCAGCGCAATCTCCACTCAAATCTTTTTCTTGCATGTTTCCTCTGTTGCCCAGCATTATGTCGTGGCAAGAGAGGTGTTTTGGGAATATTGAATTTACAGTTTCTAACATGCAAAAAATTGTTTTGCTCTTTAGTGTCTCTTTAAAGAGAATGGAAGCGCACTGCACTTTGTGACAGAATTGCCGCCGGAATGAAACCTTGATTTTTTAGAACTAAGACTACCGTTTTACTCAAACTAGGCTGAGACGGTTGAGACTAAATTGGGAGCAGTTTTCGGAGCAGCGAAATTTCAATTTTGGAACAGCTAGCAGCCATTACTAAGTTGGGAGCTTAAAAATACCAATGTTTACACACGTTGGGAACCAGTGCATATTTTATTGGCTACACAATACACTGAAACAGATTTTGAAGGAAGTTTTTGAACAGATTACTGCTAGGTATGAACTGCACTACTTTTTACATAGCACACACGGGACCTATCCCGCCCTCGTAACACGTGAAGTAATATCTAAAAAAGGTTTTTTAAAAGCTAGGCTCCACGCAAACACTAAAAAAACACATCACCCTCAACACAAATTTTTAAATTGTGATTGCACAAAAATCTTAGTGATGTAACAATGCTTGTTCCCCTAAAAAAGCCTGACATGATAGCGTCAAGAGCTTTTAACAAACAAAAGCATGCTGCAATGCCGTTCGAGGCCACCTCTTGCAGAACCTCCTATAAGAGTGCAGCGCGAGAGCCAAGAAATCTCACCGAATTGCCTATTTCGTAAAGCACGTGCATAAGACACTAAGTCATAAGCGAGTGATACTGATAATACCTCTCCTTATGACTAAACAGGCGCTAATATTATAGCACAAGTTGGCCAGTTTTATATTTTTTTCAGTATTTATAGGTCATCACTGTCGATGAAGAACTCCCATTATTACATCGTCTTGCGATTGCTGCCCGCACCGCTCCGTGACTCGTGTGAAGTGCTTGTGCATCGCAGGTAAAAAAATCTCGGTCCACGCAAACAAACCGCTTATCATAAAGAGACAGCTTTTATTGCAAAAAAAGAAGAAAAGAAAAAAAAACGAAGTGACACTACCGCCGACCAAAACACTGATTGAGATAAGCCAAAAGCTCGTGTAGCCCAGGGCCGGCACGCATGCAGCGACGCCTCTTTAAGCACTTGTTGCGAGTTTCGAATACAAAACGGAGCAGTGGCAAATTTCCAGTAATAACAACTGTGCCAAGTAATTTCCGATACGTAATGAGTCACGGATAAAACGCCAAGGTGCCCGATAATATGGTTTACAATGGTTTAAACACTCGTTTAGACACCGCGGCTTCGCATGTAACCAAGTGTTTCTCTCTACCTGCAGACACTGATGTGCGAATTTCCCTTGCGATGGCTTTTTTAAATGCAAAATGCAATGATAACTTGCCTGTCTAAATAAATTAGCGGCTAATGGGCTTAAACCGGAAATAGGTTGCACACAGACTGCCGCTCACGGAACCCAATTTGAGAACCAATGTTCACGTGCCAGAGCATCCGGGACACTCGTCGAATGCAGGGGAAAAATGTCTCCACGTTTACGGTTACTCGCTCACAGCAAACACGTCCTCGTAGGTGACCGCTTGCAGTAGCGTCGACATGAATGCCACAGCGACTAAAAGAACGCGCTATGCACGACAGAAAACCGGAGAGTCAATCCCGCTATACTTGCCAGCCAACTCGGTGGTTTTCGCTAGCCGACAGTGGCACTAGAACACACAGCCTAGCTAGTAAATTAAGGCATTTGATGCACGGCAGCACATTTTTGTAGGGTCACGCATATTTGGTAAAGTTTAAAGATGATGGCGGCACTATGGGAGCCTTTGTCACCAGAAAGTTGGAAAGTGAAAAAAACACCATTGGGTGCGTATTATTAGTCAAACTTGCCATTTTTTCCCTACTGAAGCTTAGGTCGGCATCAAACTTCAAGCTTTTGAGGCTGTTTCGGGGCAGTTCAGTGCAATTTTCTTGATTATCATGCTTTTACAGCAGCTTGGCGCAATAAAGGGAAATGTATCAAAAATGCGCAATATGAGCAGCTGTCTCACTCCTTATCAATGTATGTGTGTTGGCAGTACAGGCCCAGGTCGCAACAGCCTCTTTTGCCTTACAAATTACCGTATTCCAAAGTGATCAAAGATGGATTGGCTGCATCTTTGGCACAGGAGGCTGTGTGCAAGTCATGTATGCACGAGGTATCGAGCAGTGTTTATTCTTATATTCAGAGGTTTCCAACAGCAGGGTTTCCGGAATATGCGGTCACTAGATCATGCGAAAAGGTAGCGAGATGGATCAAAAATTTCAGCAAATGCGAAGTCTGTGAGAAAAATCATTAAAGCCGCTTCAGCCTGCTGCCGTAGGTTTACGTTCTTTATTGATACAAGCTCTTATTAGTACATGAAAATACACAACACTTGTTAGACTTGTTCACAAGATGGCAAACAATTAAGAGTGCCGCATTCAGATATGATGCAGCAGTCCTCTATGTACGGCTCTCAAGAAGCTGGGCAACACTTTCACACATGTTAAGCTCGTGGCCAAAGGCAAAACCAAAACTAAAAGTGGATGTGGTCAGAAATATTGAAGCTCCTCCCTTCCTTGTGTAACAGGAGTAGTGTACAAGATTCCTCTGTCATGCGCCAACAGTTATATACGTCAGACTGGTAGGTGCATGTTAGATATTGGGGGCACCTGAAGAAATGCGGAAAGAATGTCCGAATATCAAACTTGTTTGCTTATTGAAAACAGCGTCACTGAAAGCTACTGTTTAACAAGATCAGAGCTGCAACAGCCGAAATATGACTTGGAGCAATTTTTTTGAGCAGCAAACTATTACTTTTGGAGCACTAAAAAGTGAATTCTGAGCAGGTTGCAGAAAAAAGCATGCAATTTTATCACTAGATACCAAATTTTGAGCAGTATAAAAAAGAAGGCCTACGTTTCGAAACAAAATGTGTATAAGCCATTCGACATCACCTAAACTGTGCAGTGTAAACATGAGCACTGCTATTTCAATGAATCTGGTATTTTGAACCACCCAACTGAGCCAACAATAATAATGTCCATATTAGCATTTGCTGTGCCTGTAAAAGGATTTGACAGACTCTGCGAATTTAAATATGAGTCTGCCGAACTCACGACCATGAAATTTGGAAGATTCCTGAAACAGAAGAGTACAGCTGGTGGAAAAAACAAAAAAAAACTGACGAAAAGTTTAGTTTGTTGTTTTAGCGAAGCAGAAAAGTCATAAACTACTCCAAAGTAAGTTCACTAGCATAATTAGACATTAGTGATTACACTGATACTCGGAATTAGCAAGCGTGAAAAAGCATGAGTAAGTGAACATTATGTGCAGTGTCCCGTGACTGGGTATAACAGCTCCTTCCAAATATTATTACGCTTTTCCGCAAAGCACAAATGTAAATTGGCAAAAGTGGTCTAATCAGGATTCCCAGCACGGGTTTGAATTCCAAGCAAATAAATTTTCTGATCACTACACCTCCCCTTCCCCAACTTCCCACCTTGTTTTTTTTTTTCATTTAGACTTAGGTATCGCTTCAACTCTCTCTTGAAGGCGCGTTCGACAAGGTAATGTAACAACGGCGTGCAACCGTTGACCTGGCGACAGTACCGCAGATGTCTATTGCCAGGAACGTGGCCGGGACGACGCAGCTTCAAGATAAAAAAAAGGAGGGAGGGGGGCGGGGGGGGAGGGCTCAGATCTTTGAATGGAACAGGCCGTGTCCAGTTTTTTTGTAAGCTTTATTCGCAAAATGTGGGATACTTCACAGCAGGTCGTAGAAGTTGAATCAGTTTTTGAAGCTTACCCAGTTTTCGCCTGTAAATCAAACAGCTTTGAGAGGAAGTGACAGTGGCTATGGGCCCATCCTACAGACGTAATCTATAAGCAAAGAACCCTGTGAGCTGAGGTCGCAGATTGCAGAGGCGTTGCCAGAAATTTTTTTGAAGGGGACGCCACCTTGAATAAATGGGTCCCAGCTAGGCAAGCAGATGTAATAGACCGTTACTTTCTGCGCCCCTACATACCGTAGGATATAAAGCATTTGTAAGTAGTGTAAATAAACATCTTCTATAATATAAAAACCAAATGTCAGTGAATTGCTGAATCAAACCTTTTTATAACATAGTCTGTCCGGTCATGCAAGTTTTTGTTCATGTCAATCGTTAGTGGGTAAAAAATTAGAGCTCACTCAAACTCACTTATATATACTTCGCGCCTGGGGCTCATTCTGACCAACCAAAATTTTCTTAAACTGGACTCGCTCAGCTTCAAGCTCGCAAAAGTATTACTCAGCCTTACTCACTGAAGCATATGGCTTAATTTTAATATGAGCGAGTCTCGACTAAGTCAGCTCATAAGTGAGTTGCTGACCTAAAATGTCAGGTTAAGCAGACGATCACAGAGCACCCAAACTTAATAGGCTAGAATAAATTGATCGATCAGATAAATACCACAGAGACCGACTGACAAACGGATATGGTAAAAGTGCTTTTTGTTTGCTAAAAAATGCTCTGCATAAAAGAGCAATAGACTACCAGGAGCTCAGCCTTTATTGGAAGCTTCACTTTGAGACTTCAGCTTTTCTGGTTTTTAAGAATAGAAAGCACTTATGAGACATTTTGAAACTTGCCACTCTGTACTAGCACTGGTGCCCGAGCGATAGCTGACACACTGCCTCAAACAAGCCTTGAAATGCAAACCACCGGTCGACATTGCGAGAAAAAAGGAATTCCGTGTTATCATAGCAGGACGACAACACTTGCTAGGCTAAAAAAGAAATAATTAGAGAACTGATGTCTTTTTCAAGCACCTGACAGCACTGTATAGACCTTGTGTAGATTGTGCAGACACCGTGTAGACCTTGTGTAGATGTGCAGACACCGAGCGCATTTCTGCAATGTTGAAAACTGGGCGCACTCCTACTGTGCATGCACGGAGTGTCCATAATAACGTGTGGTGGCAGATACGGGTGGCAGTGCCAACAAATTTTCGTGTACCACGTTGCTCACACTGGGGAAAATGGTATGCTAAAAATATCTGCACGAAATTACCCTCTATGTTATTTTACTTCCTCGTGGCTGACGCGAAGGGCCAGAGTTGTTGCTAATTTTGCTGTTTACAAATAAATGCGTGTTGATCTCCGTTCTATCCAGGTGTGGAACAGCATAGGCACTCATCACAGCACACTCTTTCATGCCATGCCAGAATGAAACAGTTTTTGCACCATGAGAATGCAGGCAGAGAAAAACCGGCCCTGTGCACGAGCTTCAAAGCTGCATCACGGCTACTCATGCTTGCCTCTCCTGCTGTTTACAGCATTGCATTGTTGATTACACTGCGACAACAATCACATACTAGCCACGTAGCTTCTGCATGTCATCGATTCTCATCTAATGGACTGGTAATGCTCGAACATAGTGCTTATAGTTACTTGTTTACTATGTAGTTTAATAAGGTAACATTTGATGGTGTGGTATGCACATGCATTGCTTCACTATGTGTACTTCTCAAGCGTTACATGTGCTCTTTCAGAGCGGGCGGCCAATTTCATAAGGGCGACCCGAATGCTGTGACCCTCCCCCTGTTATTATTAATTTTTTAATCCCCAAGAAGAGCAAATATGGTATTCCAAATGGTGATCCTCCTTCATAAAAGTTCTTGTATCCACCTTTGTGTGCCGTAAAATGTTAATAGAAGTCTCAAGTGTGTCGACACTGTTCGAAACTGAAAAAATTGCTGTTCTGGCAAATCTGTTACTCTTAACTGTGAGTGCATTCCCACTGTTAACGCACATGGTGGTTTCGCAAATGTTCAGTAGGCGATACACAACTGACCTGCTGCAAACGGCGTGAAATTGTAAGGTGCAAATAAGCCCCAAAAAAGATGACGTGAACGCAAATAGTCTACACCTACTGTGTTGTTTACGAGCACATGCCCCTTCGAAAGGGTATTCAGTGAAATACCAGCTAATCGGCATGTACTTTATGGATACGCTTTTCGTTTTTGTTTTTCACGCACAGAAGACTAAAAGTTAAAAACATTTTACTTGTGTGGTAATGCTATATATAGCGTACGTTGACGACTACAGCAGCAAAGCATTATTTATTTGAAATATGAAGAAGAGTAAAAAATTTCATTTCAAGTTAAATGTGCAATAAATCAGAGGGGATATTTTGTAAGTATTCCATCTAGAACAGGGCAGACATAAAACAGAAGAATGAAAGGAAACCAATCTAGATTTGTCAACGCTATTCTCACCATCAAGACATGAGAATGGCCATGGAAGGTGCACAGAATGGGGGGAGGCCGCAATGCGTCAATAAAATGCAGAAAAACTTGCATCCTAAAAACATAGATTCGATTGAAATGAAGCGCTTGGACCGAAAGAATCAAATTACCCGGTTTTGAACCTGCCTTACCATAATCTTGCTGCAAAAATCACAGCAAAATGACTCCTCCGAATCGCAACACCTCCTAGCATCTACTCAACACACAAATAAAAGGCTGAAGTCATCCCACTCTGCAATATCAAGCTTTTAAAAACAACAAGTGCCAATATTGGTGATTTGCTGTGTTCATTTTATATTTCTTCATGTGTTGAAAGAACTTCCGAATTCTCTTAGCTTGCCTACAACTTTTTGATCTCTCTTGTTCTTTCATTCTATCTCTTCCCATTCTAAATAAAATGCTTACAAATTACCCCCACGTTGACATGGGCTGTTTCTAATAAATTACGCTTCGCAGTGGTGTAACTGAGCTTCCTTAGCCCCCAGCTGTGTCTCGCTATAGCCTCTTCTCAGCCGCCCTGCATTGTTCCTCATGAATGGCAAATAACTAAAGAAATCCTGATATTAAAATCCGAAGACCGTTCAGGTTCATTCAAAGGGCCTCTAAACTACATTTACAATTTTTTCTCAAACGATTGAAACAAACACGTGCATCGTATGCAAAATGCTGCATGAGCAATTATTCTCCACGTAGCAGCGCAAGAAGCCGCCAGTGCTCCGCATATTTTAAGAATTGATTCCCCCATGCCTTTCAGGCTAGCACGTGACAACAAGAAGTTGAATCTAGCATGCAGAATAAATTTGCTGTGATGGGTTAAGCAAGCAACTATGACTTACTGTTATCCTGCAAACAGCTGCTCACGCCACTTGTCGTTTGTCGTGATGCCCGCATGCATGCACATGCTTGCCAATCAGGTACTGTGGTCCGTAGCACAGGGTTCATACCGACACTATTCGTATCAGCACCGGCTGGCACAGCAATAGCGATTCGCCAACAAGCACACAGCTGACAGAGGGCGGAGTCGCGGCAATCGTAAAAAGACAGTGTTTGGAGCAATATGTCATCGATTATGTATGCCGAACAAGATTGCGAGAGCTGCTCGGCAAGAGGGCAAAACGACTTCTGGAGAGGTACCCACAGAGGGTTGTGAAAAAAAGAATGAAAATAGGGATTAGCGCGCTCAGATAACCAAACGCATTTAATTCCGCTATTACAGCACCGTTTCAAAAACTTTTATCGCCTTTATGGTTGTTGTGCACGTGCGCACTTCTTCACCACAACTAAATTTCCACCTCTGGGTGGTAAATTATTGCACCTGGTTTCCGGCTGCAGGCAGTATAGCACATATTGCGTGCCAGCAGTGTTCAGTTATTAAGGTAATCTTTGGTGTATCGCTGTGAGATTGGTGGCCTCAAAATTAAGCGGCAAATCTATAGAGCAGCAATGGTATTTCCACTGATACAGACTGTCAAACGTGGGACTCTGGTGCGGCATGGCATAATCTACGTTGATTTTATTAGGATGGCGAAGGAAACTTAGTTTGGCACATTTGTACGCAGAAGCAGCATCACTCGATGGGGAATAAGGGGGGGGGGGGCTTTACATTATTAAAACCACACGAAGCTAACAGACAAGGCAAACATAGGAATTCAGATGAATTATTAATTGAAATATCATATTTTGTTTCTGACTCACCACGAGTGAATTTTTAAAACACATTGAAATGTGTTGTCGGGTCTGCAAAGCGAGAAAAAACGAAAAGTAACTCAGACCTCTTTCTGTTGTATTCCAAGCTAACCCCGCTAGTAGCAACATAATCACAACCACCATTTTCTTTGCTGCGAAGTAATTGACATAAATGTTGATGCCACTTTTAATTTTTCGTATTGATGTCATGAAGCTTTTAAACGTCGCTGCTCATTATATCTAATGTAGCTAGCAAGTTACACAGGCCTTGTTTAGCGTACTTAACTCCCTCACAGAGAACTGTCTCTAGCTGGAATGGGCCACGTCGCTCCACATAATGGCCATGCTAAACTTACGGCAGAATGCAGTAGTTGGCCTTGTTTTGAATGCATCGTTAAGACGCAGTATGCAAAATCGTGCGACATGTGCTACGTGTATGCAGCATTTAGCTCACACTGCCGATACACCGCAGTCGAAAAATCTACCACGTCATGATCTGGTGTGTTTTTCCCATTCCCACCAGAGTGGCAATTCAGACACGGGTTCTGGCGTATACGGCTGGTCTGGGGCCGAATTCACAAAGCTTTCTCTTTGGCTACGCATTTTCTTAGCCAAAAATCATGTTATCTGGAGGGATTACTATAGCGTGGGTATGAATTTAACTTATTCGTCACTTAAGAGGGCAAGGAGGACACACGATAGCCGATGAAACGACAAGGAAAGAAAGAAGTGTGTGCCGATAATATCAAGGTAGCACGCAAAGCGTCTAGCATCGAGAGTATACGATGATAGCCAATGATTTGCTGCATCTAAGTTTCAGTTCCGCGAGCGTCTGCTACAGCGCTTACGGGATGCCGCGTACGTTGTAATAGGCGTTATGGCGGGCTGTGCAAAGCCAAGCACTCGCCTTTCATCAACGACTGTAGCTAAAAACGAAATTGCTCGATGGCCTTAAGTCATCGAGCAATTCATGCACTATCTCGCCAAGTACAAGTAAACAACACTCCAGGTGCACCACTTAAATGAAACCACACATAAATCGATGCATGCAATGTTTGAAAATGTGCCTCGAATGTCTTCCCCTATTTAACGCGACCAGTTACCTCACATTTCATTGAAGCTGCGCTGCTACTTAACTAATTCGGTGCAATCTAGCACGGTATAGTGGTGAACGTAAGGGTGTTTTGTACCTATAGTCAAAGGTAGCCTTTGTTACAATATTCCTATTACAAGACACATGAGCGACTTTGGTGCCTGCAGACGAATTGTGCGGAAATAGATACCAGCAGTAATCAAATGAAATTGTGAGCGCAATTTTGCTGGTTCCATGCACCGCAGCATTTTTATAAAGCCGGAATGCGAGAACGTGCATACGCTTACGCTTAGGTATATGTCTACGTAAAATGAGGGAGACTCGTCGGGAGGTGTCCCAGTGCTAATGCTTTTCACAAAACACGGTGCAAATATTTCGTCCAGCGTTGTTTGAGGGCGCAAACAAAGCAAGGGACGTGTATACGAGTCTTGAGGTCGAGAGACGTTATCACACGTGCGAAAAGGATGAAAAGAGAGAGAGAGAGGCTCTCGTTTCGGCTTCGCGAAAGCTTGAAATTGATAGATAATAAAGACAAATTTCTGGCCCAGGAGACGTCAGGGAAAGTCTCCGCAAAGAAGCGTCAGATGCTCGGAGAGCATAAGAAAGTGGAGTACGCGTTATATGGGAGTGACAGCCACTCAGAAAGCGAGACGAAGTGTGACTGTCCTTAAATGTGAGAATCAATGCTAATTAGGAGAGTTGAGTTAATGAGCCAAAACTTTCCTAAATAAGGATAATGGAAGCAAACTGAGCATTCATCTAGTGAAAGTGACACTAGTGACAGTGAACTCATAATAGTTGATTAGCGTTGTCACAGGCCGATATATATTTTATTTTCTTATTTATATTTGGCAAAGTATGAGAAGGTAGCCTACGTTACAGCCGGCTATCCCAACGTCACGACAGTAATGTATAAGAATAAATAGCGCACGGTTATACAGTCACACGTGGCGGTTTCTATCTTCTAGTAACCTTGGGCAAACGCATTCTAATTATTTTTTCTATTTTTGACAAAGTTTCACCGGACATTTTTGCATTTGGCTTCAATCGAAGGAATGACGATATATCAGCAATAGGGCGAATGCAAGCACTGCTGCAGTGGACGAGCGGTTACAGCGCTCAACTACAATCTAGGAGGTACTGGGTCCGATTCGCTGAATCACTGAGCACTTTTTTTTCAGGAGGTTGCCCCGCCTGGCATTATGCGTGGTGGCGGGTACTAATTTTTTTGAGAGTTAGGCTTTCGCACTTGCTTCTTTCACTCCCCTTTTGACCCAAAAGCGCTGTACTGTGCTCCTTCAAAAATTAAACGATTCAGGGTTCATAATTTTCTCCTCCATTCTCTCTTATCACAAAAGTGTTCAGTGCTGAAATACCAATATCATACCTTTTATATTACTTTTTACGTGTTTGGATATTCGACCAGCAATCAGTCTTCACGGTGTTTTGAAGAAACTCTACAAATGCAGTGAGCTAACTGCTTGTAGCCAAGTTGACTGCCTTTGTAGGGACACGCTTTCGTGCTAATTTGGTGGGCATCATCACATGCAGCAAGGCCAAAGAGCACGGACAGTTAGAGCTGACGCAAACAGAGTGGTTAGTTTGTGTCTTCTCTCCCGCTATTTGTCATGCTGCACGCTTCAGTGTAATGTCGCTGTCAATGGTTAAAATGAACTATAGCAGTTAATTGAGTTCTGCTGAGAGGGTCCCCTATTGTCCAGAATGGAACAGAACAATGGCAATTTGATTTGTGTGATAAAGAGATACCCTGCTTTTGGTTACTAGAATAAATTTCTGAAGTGAAGTTTATTTTTTATTAACAACAGTTCCAGTGCAGATGAAAGTTGCATGGACAAACTTCGTGTATTCAGCTTGACTAGGTTTGTGACCTTAATTGTAATTGCGAACCGGTATCACAGTATGCATAAATATCACACACATATACAACCACGGGTGATAGCTTGCTTATTCTGAATTAACTTGAAAGGTTAAAATCGACGTATTCAACCAACGCAATGTGTACGAGATATGCCATGTAGAGTAGCTATGCTCTGAACTAATCTTCGCAGGTTCGTTCCACTTTACCCAATTTCTTGCCCCATGACTGTAGGTTGGTAAATGAAACAACTTCTTCGAACACACATATTCTGTGTAAGGTTACATTTATTTTTATGCAGTACAAAACAAATTGAAATGTATAATGGCTCAAAAGAGAAATAACTAGAAACAAATTCAGCCAAATCATTACCAAATTTACTCACCAATGATAAACGGATTCTCATTTGAAAGATACATACATACATACATACATACATACATACATACATACATACATACATACATACATACATACATACATACATACATACATACATACATACATACATACATACATACATATATGCACACACACATATACGTATGTACACCCATACATACATACATACACTCAGGTGTAAATATTAAAATGAATGGCTATAAAACAACAATTCTAATACACTCATTTTGAATATACTACAGAAAGTAACTTGCGAGAGAAATCCACCGGCACTGTTATGTCTGAACACGGTGTTTCTCGAACCATCTCGCAAAAGCTTGATGCATAGTTTTCCGCTGCTGCCCAGTGACAAGCAGTCTTTATAAAAAACACAAGAATAAAGCCCTTGATAATGTCATGCTAAAGAAAAGGGCTGTGCATCAATATTTTGTACATGTCTGCAATATCACTCTGTTTATTTACATAGCTTGGCTCATTCAGAACCCACTAACAAAACATGTTAAGACACTTGGGCTGAAAGTTGGCACAGCGTTAGTAAATTCTAGACAATACATGAATAATACAATTATAAGCTACTAAGCTCCTTGGTGCAAACAGTGTTTATATTGAAAGCTATAGGTGCCATTTCGTTTCCCCAAAACACTTCTCAAAAGTAGAATCAACTTTATTTAGCTAAAAGTTTCTATTCTGGTGCGTCCTGGTGGCTCAACGGTGAAAGTGACTCTTTCGGCCAAGAAAACAAAGAGCAATTATTTTTCCAGTTCGTGAATTCACCCCATGCTAACATTGAGGCAGCTGGTAGGAGTGCTTTTGGAGAGAGGAAACCACCACATTCCCACCAGTTGTGGCCTTGGGTTGCTACTTCACTTGCACACAAATGATGAAAAACACTCCTCAAGAAGACTTCAAAGTTTCCACATCAACACAGTTCCCATACAGCTGTCTATTAGTCTGCTTCAAAAATATTGAGTTTACTGGCGGGCAAAGACTGTACACTATATGAGGTGATGCTCCAGTGCGCTGCATGTATGTCTTACTGCTGGCCTCAACTGCGATGTTGCTCAGCACATATGTGCAATAACAACTAATACTATGCCACTGCAAAGTAATTTTGTGTCATTTGCATGAAACAGGGGCCACAATAAAAGAACATAACAACATTTGCCTTCACAAAGGTCAAAAAAGTTAAATAAATTTCCACAGAGTTTTCACAGTTCATCTGAGGATAGTAATATTGGTTGTAAACACATTGTTACTTACACTAACAAACTATTTTAAGATGCCAGATTCAATATTAGAGTATACCAGCACTTTTGTAGGGCTAAACAATTGTACAGGCACCTAGAAAAACACAAGTGAATGCTTGCTATAGGTACTTATAAAAATAAATACTTTTATTTCTAGTCTGAGTAGAGCTGCATAGATGATAAGTCACTTGCATTACATTATGAACAAACCTATCCGAGCAAAGTATACATTTATAAAGTTACACTTACACAGTAGATAAGTAGACTGTTGAAGGACGGACAGGCAGTGATTAATACCCAAGCACTAAAATCTACTGTTAAGATATACTAGGAGTAGTGATGATCCTCTTCCTTCCAAATAAAATAATCCACATAGATTCACTTCCCAGAGCTTATACACTCATGGCATCATTGGGGCTATACAAATAAGTGTACACTGAAGGATTACATCGACTAAGTACATGATTACTGCATCCATGGCTTTACTTCTTGTACTACAAAGAATGCAAACACAGTTACCATTGGCGACCATGGATGCTGTGATTTCTGGTATGTAAATGTAGAGGCACGCAGGCACTTAACACACATGTTAAAAACTTCAGCTCAAAAATATTTGCCCAGTAACACTACAGCAGCCTTTAAATTAGTGTCATAGTTTGCTATTTTTCATGCAAAATTTAAATAATTTCGAATGCAAGCAAATGAACTGCTGAATAATGCACTGCTAAGAAGTTAAGCAGCAGCTGCTCGTGACATCACAATGTGCTCTTTCTGCTGTTGTAAACTTCGAGCAGGAGAACAGTCACTGGCAGTCTCTTTATACTTGTTGGTCTTCTGTGCTCTGTTCTTGATACACTGTACATGACCGTGGAGCACCGAACCCCTTGTTACTGCTTGAACTTAGAAAAATACAGATCATTGTTACAACCATGCTACATGCAAGAGTGTATAGTTGTCAAATATGTGCTCATATTTACAGATATTTTATTTTCAGAAGCCAATGACAAGCCTCAACACACACACACACAAACAGTCAAGACTGAAAATATATTTAATATGATACAAGAGCAAAACTACAATTTAATAGGTGAAGGCATGAAACTTCTGACAGGCATAAAAAGCCAATAGAGTTTCTTCTATTTCGACTTTACACTAGGTGCGAGAAGTAGACCACAAATAAGTTCACTAAGAAACACAAGTTAGACTGCATTACAACACAACAGCCAATGTTCATAACTTTAAGGCTGTCTAACATGGCCAGCTCACCGTACTGCGTATAGGAGCAAATGGGCAGTCCAGAAGACACAAAGAACTTGTGGATTAAGAGTGTGCTTGTTGCTGACATCTATTATTCTAAATGGAGAAAACCTTTCAAAAATGCACTTCATCAGGGGAAATAATCATACGCAACAAACACAACGGGCTCCTACAGGTGCCACCAACAGGTGTCACCATTATTGTTGATACCAGTGTCTTGCCGGATGAATATGCTGCGTCCTGCACAGAACACCGAAGGAGCGCTCCATGACTTGGATTGCATGTGTGCTAGCTGCATCGCTCTGCTGCTGAAATAGGCTAGCCACAGACTAAGAAATGAGAAGCCATGGCTTTGAAACACACTGAACGTCACCTTTAGAGATCAACAATGCATACTTAGGTCAAGTAAAATCTGTAGAAAAATATATATCACTATGCAATCGTGGTGAACATGTTCGGCTGAAACACAAGCCACCGCACTGAGAGAGAAAAAGCTACATTAGGTAAAAGATGCCGGTACTGGCCCTATGTTATCTGAGGCTTCTTCAATAGGTCTTTCTCCTTGCATGTTGTGAACAGCCAGGCAATTTTTACCCACTTGCTATTTCCTTCCAGAACACTTGATCCACAGAGGGAGTCACAAGCACGAGAGCTCAGTAAAGAATCAAAGTATTTGTGCTCGTTTCAAAGCACAAGCTTTTAAGTCTCAGATTATTGGAGTTTCATTCATAAGCTGCAGGCTTTCAGCTTTCAACATTTTCAATTATCTTGCAATTTAGTTCTATCAATGTTGAATAAAAATTATGTGTAAGAATATTACAGGTATCCACTGAAAGCAACCATGCTTGGGTTTTCAATTTGTGCAGAGTAAGTGGTGTTCACGTAATCGTATGTATTAAAGAAAAACTAACCGTGCAGCCAGCAGTTAGGCAGTTTTGTGCCCTCGAAGCTCCCAAGCAGATCGCAGCCCTTCCAGATGAGGCTGCCATGCATGCTTCCACGCCACTTCCACTGAATGATAACAGTCCCAGCAGTGACATAGGCTTGCACAGTTAGGGAGAACGTGTCCTTCCTATTTTTATAAAGGTGCTCCAAGTAATGATGAGAATTGATGTGCCAGAATGTGCAACCGATGCATCACATGACCTTAAAAAACCAATTTCTGCGATCTGCGAAAAGCCAAAAACGAGATATTTAAAAACAATCATTAAAATCACTCACTTCTAATACTTATTTGAGGAAGCTATCCCTTCGTTAAAGTGACCAAAATCTGCGATAATCACTTTGAAATAAACTGAAGCCTCATGTAAAATTTACGTACCGCAATATATATGTCCTACTGAAGTATAGTACTACCACAGTGGTAATCGTTCATAGAAATAATTTTCCAAAATAACAAATTTTTTAAGTACCATCTGGCTCCTGAAAAATAAATTCACATTAACTTTTCAACTATCAAACGGGGCCAATCGACAGGCCCAACCTCATAATAAAACAAGAGCTCACTTGTATCAAATCACAAAAACTTTTTATGTATTTGCTCCATAATATATGTATGTGTATAACAGTAGTAGTAAATTTTTCATGCTTCAACTTACCATAGAGAAACATTACATCTGATGGGCTTAAAAACTTGCACACGTTATAGAACTGCGTGAATTATAGTACCGGTGAAATTTAGTTCTGCAAGGTGAACTCACCGATGGCAGCATTTAGTAGCCGTCGGTGTCATGAGGAACCAAGTACGGCCAACAGGCAAAGGGCATCTGCAGACTGGAAGCTGCCAATGACAGCAAAGAATGGCTGGCCAGGCGTGCACGTACATTGATAAAGTGTAAGAACTGGCCATGACCGGCTGTTGTCAAGGCTCTAGTGCCGTGCAAAACGGTGGCCAGACGAACTCGGAAACCTGTAGTTAGGCGATATTGGCCTACAACTTCATCCAAAGCAAGGCACCGGTTAAATCTTTGCTTTTTCTGGGGGCCGGAGGGAAGCTTGACGTTCACGGGCTCTCGCTGCCACATAGAACTCTCAAGTTGTTACCGAAGAACAGTCTAGGCGCGCTTCCAAAGTAACACGATCCACAACAGAATGTAGCATCTCGCAGTTTTGGTTGATCACATCACAGCGCTAGGACTATGGTTATCACAAAAAGGAGAAGTGACGACTTAACAACCAAAAGCGCCAAGCTGCCCCACCACAACTTCGCAGGGCAAAACAGTTATCAACGCTGTCTTTCAATTTTCGGTCACACGAGCACAGCTTGTTCACAAGTCTTGGAACGTCAACACAGCACCACTGTTCACAACGAACATTGTTTCACTCCCGAACAGTACATTGCTCTCAAGTAAATAGAAGCGTACGGGCTAACTAGTGGCGAAGCAAGAACCGAGCGCGTAGTTCATACGTTTCCGTACGTACTTGGGGTCACTCAAGTATCGTGTCAAAACGCTGTCAATCCGAAATGTCGCACAGCACCCAACTGAGAGACGGGAAAGTCAAGCGAACGAACGGTTACCGGCACACAAACACAGATTGCAGGCTTCTCGAGTGCTAGTTGCCGTCGATGTATCGACGCCGATCCCCGCTTGATAACCACACCGAGGCACAGGCTTCGCTGCGCTTCACCGTACACCATTGCACTGCCACAGCTTTCCGCACTGCTTACACGCACCGAAAGAGCTGCTGTAATCACAACACATCTGGTCAAATGCTGAAGTAACTCGTGCGAGAAGCGTTTGCTGAAAGTCGCACCGACCGATATGCTGTTTACGACGCCATGTTGTTTTCGACAACTGCGCAACGCATAAGACAGCTCTTAGGAAGTACTTGCACCATTTTCACGGCGTGAAAAAAATTTCTCTTAAGTGCGAGGGGGGTGATATGACGAACAGGACAGGCGTGCCAGATGAAAGAAGTGTTTTGGCAACGTCACTGAGTGAGCTGATGTAGAGGGTATTGCTTCACAACCAATCACAAGCTCTGTGCTTGTCGGCCAAGCCGTCCTCTGCTCGCGTTTGTCATCTGCTTTGATCCGAGCATGCGACAGGGGATTCGCCTTCGCAACGCTATGATTCTCAGGTCAAGTGGTCACTGCGTCGCACAAAATACATGTCAGTGGCTCGCTCTACCTTTGAATGATGTTCTTGCGCCAAGTTAAAAGGCTGGTAATTGACGCAGGGATGAATTCAGCCAAGGTTTGCTCTAGAATCGTGAGGGTTTGCATATTTTCGGTGTCATACAAAGTTACTAGGGTCATTTCGTTCCGATTGCTTGCCATATTATCACGGTCCATATCGGTGTCTGAACAGTGAAGGTGAAGATGCATGATTTGTTTGTAGTTCCATGTGTAATCACGCGCACCGCTAATACGCTTCGGTTTACAAACTACGCTTTGTTCCAGATCGTCCCAAAATGTATCGACAGCTGTATTTCAGAGATCGCAACCATTAGACGGTTAGAGCCAATCAAAGTACACTAGATCACTAACTTTATGAACCACTCACTGAAAACTTCCTTTCATTTTTATTTCCAATAGCGTGCAAAGAATGTGCTCCCATTAACCTCTTTGGTGGTAATTTCCACCAATGAGGCAAGGTTCTCGAGTCGCACTTTCAATTGGATGAGATGGGGCGCAACAAAACAACATAACAAATAAGGTTGATCCTATGCCATGCCGCGTTCGAATGCACCGACCATTGACGTATCACATTGGTTTTCATCCAACCACAAATCTTTACATGCGTAGTTTTATGCTATTAACGCCCAATAGAATTCTTCAATTACTGCGACTTCGATCTTATTGGACGATGGTGGTTGTCAACACCATCTAATGCGTACAAGGCAAACAACACGCGAAGCTCAAAGCACCGAAAGAAATAAAAACGCACCAGCAGTCATCAGGCAGCCCTTAATGGGCGTGAATTAACTCAAAACCAGCCAGGGCACCAAAGTATACCGCCGCGGCCGCAGGTTCTAAGTAGCCACATTATTCCTAAGAGTGGTCCGGACCACTCTTAGGATTTTCTCTCAGCCATGCTGTTTTTACGCACAATTTCGCTTCGCGAATCCACTTACGAGCATTTTTTGGTGACGTAAGCAAATATAGCAACTGCATCACTATCGCTGACATGTTCCCGGGCAGTCACAGTGCACTTTATTTGCAGCGGCCGATGTGACAACTATGGCCTCTTACGACGTTTTTTTGTTTCGTGAATCGACTTACGCAACAAAATTTCTCTTGCGCAAAAATGTTTTCGTAAGTGAGTTTTGTGAATCCGGCCCCTGGTGTATACGACCGGTTTCTGGCGTAGAAGACCAGTCTGGCGTATACGACCGGTTTCTGGCGCATATGACCGGTCCGGGGTATACGGCTGGTTTTTCATTGTTTCCCGCACTGGTGTGTTTCCGTTAGTGGAAACCGGGCTGGTGTGTTTTGGCATGATGGGTACGTGTAAATGTAGTCTTAGCCATAAGTGCATGCAGTTCCTCACTACTGTTTTAAGTTGCGTCTAGATGAAACTTCAATGAGGTACGCCTTTTGCACATCTAATGATGCAGAACGAAATAAAATTGGGTACATGCTTTATTTAGTAAAGGTAATGCGAGTATGCCACAATTAGTAATAATAAAAAACATGCACCTTTAGTTTTAACGTGGCTGGAAAAGAACTTACGCTATGAAAGTAAAAAATCCATTTATTTTTACGCCCTCACCCCAATTCTGATGTTTTTTGAGAGAGCGACCGCCTAATATTTTTTGGGCTTCCTCTACTTCTTCTGCCATCTTTCGTCTGGATCTTCCGTAGTGCCTGAAAAAGGCTTTAAGAACAATTCATTATTTAGTATAGAGCTCCGTTTTGGTATGATGGGTACAATGTGGTCGTAGCCATGTTTTCACGATATTCAACACTGCTGCTTGCAGTTACGTCTACGATGATACTAGTTTTTTATATAAATATATAAATTCATTTATATTACAATACGTGCCCTAAGAGCACAAGAACAGGCATGACATTGGTTGGGCGGTTGACAAGAGTACCTACAACCAATGAAGGAGTTCATTAACAAATAACTAAATACAAAATATAACACTAGATGCCCCCACAAACTGGAATTGCAGCTTATAATCGTGGCACTCTAATAGTAAAGCTGAAGAGTTTAGAAAACAAAATATTACATGACAAACATAATAAAAACTGTCACTGTGTGTAAAAAGAACACAGTATTAGCACTGTATATTACAAACATCAGATTACCGTGGAAAGTGCTGTTGCAGTCGATCTTGGCTGAAAGCACCATGTGGTTAAAACAAGAATAAATTGTGGCTGAACCCATTCTCTCAGTAATGCGGTATGAGTGTTTTATGAACACGCTACATTCGACATGTTTTTTGCGCGACTTTGTTCGCACCCTTACATAATGCACAGCCTCCCTCACTCACTTCTCAGTGCATCTATATACTTTGTCAGGGGTGCGCGGCTTTTGTGGAGCTTTCTTGCCACCTTCTGCCACAAACCCGTTCGTCAGGGTCCTGGTGAAGCTCCTTCAAGCTAGGACCTCTGACGACCAGATTGCGACAGCAGCCCTTTTAACAAAATGGGAGTTCTTCTAGACTCCTATCAGTTGCTCATAGGTGGCCTTTTGAAGCGACACACCATTGGCCAGATGAAGCTGCAGGTGGATGTTAAAACATTTCTTTAGCACGCAGCATTCATTAATTTATAGAAATGAAAATAATTACCAGCAGAGTTTCAGAAACTAAAAACTGTACGTGAAGAGAAGCTTATACAAAGTACAAGCTGGAAAATAACATCAACACCACTCTATGTCCCTATATATAGTCATCTTTGCTAGTAGAACTTAGCCACAGGACACTTCTTCCAACAACCTCTGGCAAAGAAAGAAGTTCAGATTTATAGTAGACTCCATTTAAAACAAACTCAAAGGGGCCATGCTCATTTCTTTGTCTTATCAGGAGTTCGTCTCATCAGAAGTGCCTCCAAACAAATTTTAACATACAAAGTCCACCGTAATATGTTGCTTGAAAATACTAAATTTATTATACTTATAATGGGGAGGAAAGAAACAAGAAAAAGCATTTATTTGGCTTAGCTTGATAAAAACTATGCTTTCGAGTAGACTCTGCAGACTAATCTTACTAGCACTTGAGTTCACATTTCATAATCATTATGCACATGAATATATTTTTACCACACTTTATTAACAAAACTGAATAAAACATTCCTACAACCAGAGTGCTATACTATTATACACAGGAATAGGCAATCAGCATCTGGACATTTCTGTGGTTTGGCTCTAAACATGGTGAAATTCTACACAGCGATAGGCTATGCAGTGCGTACAACAATCCTTATGCACCCAATATCTCACCTGTCCATCGCTGATCAATGAACAGTCCGCCACAGTAGTGGCAGCAGTTTCGGCAGGCACGTCCGGGAAGGCAGTGGCCATAGAGACAGATGCTGCAGGAGCTGTTGGCATCACAGGCAATTCAGGCACCGCAGGCACCGCCTCAGTGCATGATGAACCTGTTCCTCGTGGATAATCATTGGGTGCTTAACAATAGGACTGAGATTTCACCTCTATACAAGGAAATCTCGGTATCAGGGGGCCGTGGAAAATAATTCGTTATTTTGAAAGGTCGTTATAGTGAAAGCCCGGAAATTAACCTGGAATAATTAACCTGGAAACGACTTAACTTTACAACAGTAGCTCTCTGAACTTTCTTTTCACTACGAAAAACAAATGCACAATTGAACACTGAAAAATGAACGTTTACCTGAAGAACTCTGATTTTTTTACGCATACAGCACCAATTGTGAAAGCGGTGAGGCTAACCAAAAGACGCTTCGAAGTCTGTTACATTCAAAATTGCAGCAAACTGTCGTGCCTTCTTCTGAATCAGTGGGCCCGACACGGGCACATTCTGGGCTCTTAACATGTGAGTACCGCAGATTTTATCGGCTGGAAGTCACCGAGTCGCAGTCGCTTACTTGAGGAGGCATGTTGTGACTGATCCAGGTACTTCATTATTTTGTTCTTATTTTTCAGGATCGTGGCAATATTAGAAAGCACCACTTCAACTTCTTTCGCCATAACAGCCTGGTTTTGCCTTCCAGTTGCCGAAAAATATCCACTTTTTCGCTTTGCGATAACTGAGATGAACTTATAAGCAGAGGTGAACTCATTGTAGTAGCACTGCAGCGCGGACAACGACTTGCATTGTGGACACAAGAAAATATCACCAAAAAGAGATGAACACGACTGACAAGGCCTCCTAGAGCACATGCAGAAGGAAAACCTGAAGCATCGTAGCTGTCATCACCTCCTCCAAAAAGAAAGAGGTAAAAAATTCATGTTTCGTTTTCTGCTCCTTCGCTGTATCAGGTTTTCCGCGCCCATGCTTCCTGCTCTGCAACTTCTACTCTGCCTCACTCACCTAAGCCGTCCTGTGTTACCCTCACCTCTGTGCATGTGAACCTGCAGTGTCGGCGTTTCAACAAAAAGAAAGAAAGTCATTCTTTCGTTTTTTTTTCTCTGCACTGTCGCGCATCAACAGAGAAGCAAGGCCCCCGTTCTCTGTGTCCTCTGATTGCATAGCTCTCCAGTGGTCGCGACGAATTTGAGCACGAGTTCATAGTACTGAGGCGTTATTAATATAACGCAGAACTAAATTACCGCTCATTATTTTGAAAAGTTAGGTATTCTAAAGTATGTATAGAGAAATAATTTTGCATTGAAACTACTAGCAGTCAGCACGGGATTTTTTAAAAGTTTGTTAATCTGGAAAGTTCAATAATGTGGTGTTCGTTCGACTAAGATTTCACTGTTATATACTACTACACTTACTATGACTCTAAATGCAACAGAATTAGGAAAATACTAATAATTTGGAACACCTGCATCTGTTACAAGTCAACCACAGCCATCCCCTTGGCATGCCAATACTTAAGAGCAATAACATGCCAAGGTGGCTCAACGTTGTACCTATTGCTCACCGTTCTTCAGATGAGTGACGGCTAAGGTGGCACTCTAGGCAAAGCAGCTGTGCACGAAATGAAGTGTTGCTGCGCACGAAATGAACGCCTCAGTACTACCAGCTCAATATCTGAAATCCATTGCGACCACCGGAGTGGTATGATAGCAAACGGATGCTATGCTTTTTGGAAGATGTGTGATGGTGTGGAGAGAGACAAAAAAAAACGAAAGGACGACGTTCTTTTCTTTCTTTTTTTAAACACTGACGTTGCATGTTTACAAGCGCAGAGACGAGAGGACAGGTCAACGCAGGAGGGCAAGGTCAGAGAAGCATAGTCGGAGTTGTGGAGCAAGAGGCATGGGCCTAGAAAGCGTGAGACAACGAGGAACTAGAAACGAAATGCGAGGATTTTCTTTTTAGCTTCTGCTTTTCTTTGGAAGAGGTGACGACAGCCACGACGCTTCAGGTTTTTCTTATTTTTTGTCACATTTATGTGCGCTCTAGGAGGCCTTGTCAGTCGTGTTCATTTTTTTTCAATGATTTTTTATCGCATCCGCAAAGCAAGTTGGCGTTCAAACTGCAGTTGTCCTACAGTGAGTTCATCTCTACTTGCGACAAAGAAGCCAAAGCAATTCTCGCTATGCGAGAAAGTGGATATTCTTCAGCAACTTGAAGGCAAAAGAACAGGCTGTTGTGGCCAAACAACTTGGAGTGGCGCGTTTTACAATTGCCAAGATCCTGAAAGATAAGAACAAAATAATGAAGAGCCAGGATTAGTCACATCTTGCCTCCTCAAGGAAGTAACTGCAGCTTGGTTACTTCCGGCCAATTAACTCTGCGGTTCTCACATGCTTCAAAGACCAGAACACGCCCGTGTTGGGTCCACTGATTCAGGAGAAGGCCCGACAACCACACAGATGTGGATGAGCTGGTGGCCTTCGCACTGCAAAGTTTTTGCTGCGCACGTCCAAACAAATTCAGACTTCTTTAGGTAAACGTTGTAAAATAGTCGTTTTGGTTAGTGGAAAATAAGTATTTTGGGTTAATTTTCAGGCTTTCATTACAACGATCTTTCAAAATAACGAACCAATTACCGCAGCCCCCTGAAGTTTGCTATACCAAGATTTCTCTGTATATATATATATATATATATATATATATATATATATATATATATATATATATATATATATATATATATATATATATATATATATATATATATATATATATATATATATATATATATATATATATATATATATATATATATATATATTTATATATATATATATATATATATATTTATTTATTTATAAACTGCCTATCTAAGCAATAAACCAGTGGTTGCTTGTTCACTGTCTGATGTCCAGTGCTCTTCTAACGTGATAGTGTTAAAGAGCTCGTGTTTCAGAAAACCCGCCGCCGGCGTCAGCCCCGCTGGTTGTGAGGGAAAAATAGTCTGTGCATCTGTGACCGAAAATTCAAGTTACCGACAAAGCCGTGAGAGGCCGCTACTTGTCAACGCGTGCGCGCACAATCACGCTGAAAAGGACGCGCATTCGAAGAAAACAGAAGTGCTTGATGTCACGAGGCACGGTATTTTTTTTTATGCCCTGCCAGCCCTCCCTGCTTAGCTTCCACTGCTTTTATTGTGACGAGAGAAGAGATTATGCAATTGCAGCATGCGACAAACCTTTGCAACTCCACTCTCACTGGACGAATTTTTAGTTGAATTTGTGAGCTCTTGTCCATTCATTCTATGGTTACTTGAAGTGTTTCATGGCCCCTATAATGGATTTTGTTCGAGTGGTGTGACGATGAAAACGAGTCCACTTGGCGATAATAGCCCGCGATGGTTCAATCTACTGTGAGCGTTTTTGTGTGCGTGCGTGTGAATGTAACAGAATATATGATTAAGTATGCACTTAGTGGTTGAAGTGTGCACTAGGGGCCAGATTTCGCTATCGCGTTCAACTCTTAAAGGGGAAGCTTAAGAGTCCCCAATTTTCTTCACATCTTACTACATACATCATGGGCATGTAACCCAATTCCACACACCTCCAAGATCTACTGGTGCACATGTGTCCTCTTGAAGACTTGACGAGGGTGGTCTTCTTCGATCTTGGCTGACCAGATCCAGTGGCAGGCAGCGAGTAGCCTCCATGCCTGGGAAGATGTGGCTTAGCTCATAAGCAAGTATGCCAGACTTTCCACATTTCGAAAAGCAGCCTACTTGAACGGCATTTTCTAATTTTCCAAAGCGAATTTTTCTATACTCGTTTACAACTTCAAAATAAGAAGAAACTGTAGCTCCGCCTAGAGCTGCGATCCGCTGCCGAACATCTACAGAAAAAGAATTGCAGTAATGCTAATTGAAAAAAATAGACACCACACCTTAAGCAAATGCAACAGGATAGAAAAGGAAAAAAGCAGGAGGAGATAACAGATTTGGTTCCACAAATAGCAAGTCGTTTTTTGTCAGATTCCTATCACACAAGTATGATTTGATGCCACACCTAGAATGATATTATCTGTTGATAATACAAACAATATTGAAATTTGTGCAGGTGTTGAAGCACTCCTAACACATATATCACAGGTGGCCCCAAGCTGCAGTGTCCTCCTAAGAGCACATTTTTAAAATGCAAACAACACCTCAAGATGAAGACAGCTCTGTACATGTCAGTGAAGCTCTGGTAAAGATGGTGAAAAAAGAAATCTTCCACATGAGGGACCTATGTACAATGCCATTTGCATTACTTTTGCTGCACTGGCACAAGGTTATTTCTACATCATTTTGCAAAATCCTTTATGCCCATGCTTTTCTCAAAAACGTATAACTACGGTAAATACTGCATCCTCTACATGGTGGTTAAATGTGTGAACAAGTATGTGTCAAAGTATGACATTAAAAATAAAATTTACGCCACCTGCTTGCGCAAGCTTGTCAGGCAGCTGCTCCTGCAGCTTTATGTTTAGCGGCCGGAGCTTGCCATTTTCTGCCTGGAGGCTGTGCACCTCCTGCTCAAAGTTCCGGCAGCTGTGGCACTGCTCCAGGTCTGCAAAGGCTTCCCTGCCACGCTTAAATTTCTCTTGTTAAGCAACACCTGAAATTAGAGTTACCATTGAATCGAAAGTATTAGCCTTCAATATACCAGAAATACCACCACAACATATGTCTGCAAAAAATATTAGGGAGCATGACAAGAAAACACACAGGGGCATGAACTTATTCACACTACAATCGTGCCGCACCCGTTATATAACATATACTAAGTGGCTCACCAACAGACAATGCCGTTTTCAGCATGCAGAAATCTCATTAGGTGAGCGGCCTTTCTCCAACAATTACTGCAAGCATTGGTTCACATCCTATTTAACTGTGCGATATTAATGTGCAATTACGAACTCGGCATAGTATGAAGCTTAGCCTATAAATGCTCAAGGCTTTCCACTCACATGATCCTAAGCTTTATGGTACGCTGCATTTTAAGGAGTGGCATTACAATTATTTAAATATGATTTCACTCATTGCACTCATGAAAACATTACAATGCCATCTGCACAAAACAGCCTAAAACGTGTTTTATGTTTGATGCATATCGTTCCATATTGTAATCGAAAAAAGTAATGAGGTCATCATGCACGCTCACGTCGTAAACAATGTACGAGTTCTGGTGTGGTTACAACAAATGAGTACGAGATAGCAAACACTAGAAGCAACATCATGATGAAGCCTAACCGGGGGCTCACAAAAAGACTTGCCTGCTTACCAACAATAGAGACTTGCGTGATTACTGGTTATAGAGACTTAGCAGGGTCCGTGCTTGCATTCCCTGTATCTTTAACATAAGTTCCCACCAAAAACCTCAGTTTTCCACCATTCGAGACTAATACCCCTTCGCACGTAAGTTAAGTGAACTTCGAGCAAGTACACTTCGCCGCGAGTGTCATTTGTGCACTGTCACACGTGCTACGTGATGCCAACAGGCAAATAATAAGTGTACCACACTCGCCTCAATGGCGACAGGTGGCGCTATACCCCATAAAGTGGACATTAAGCAACGTGGAATACGTTGGAGCCCACGGGAATACAACAAATTAGAGAGTACAAGGTGATATGGCATGGACAATGTTTGAGGGCAGGGAAGCTAGCAGCGAGATAAAATTTGAGAAGCCATTGAGAGAAATGGGGGAGGAGAGTTGGGCAAAGAAGGTTTTCAGCTACTTGTACATGAAGAGTGTCGATACACAATAGAGGAAGCGAACCTGAAAATTGACTGGTAAAAACTTAGAAAACAGCAGGGGGCCAAACCAAAAAGAATTATTGGTTAAGATAGATAGATAAGATAATATTTTTATTATTTTTAAGCCATTGCGCCAGTAATACAGTAATACTGCACTGTAGTTTATTTAAGAAGAAGATGAAGGAAGCTGAGACCGACATGTGGAGAAAAGGCATGATTAAGAAGTCCGCACTAGAGATTTATCGAACTTTTAAGCAGAAAATTGCCAAGGAAAACATCTATGATAATACTCGGGGTAGTTATCTACTGTTTGAGGGCAGGACGGGAGTATTGCGAACCAAGACATATCGCGCCAAATACGAAGGAGTAGACACGGTATGCAGTGCGTGTGGAGAGGAAGAAGAAACTGCCGAACACTTGATAACGTTCTGTAAAGGGATTCCCCCTATAGTTTAGAATGATGGCGCAGAGTTCTTCAAAGCACTGGGGTTTAGGGACAGGAAGGGCAAAATAGACTTTCAGCGGGTAGAATTAACTAGAAGAAGGTTATCTGATTGGTGGCTAAAGTCAAGGAATGAGTGAAAATGCAAAGTACGAATCCTTCAGTGCCAAGTACGAATCCTCAACCTCATTATTTAGAGAGCAAAATAAATCTAGTTTTTGGTTCATTAAGTATTACGGCTTGGTGGCGCCAGCCATCACCCGATTTAAAGGGTACAGCCATATCCATATATTCATTCATTCATGAACAGGAGGATAGCCACCGTAGTATCTCAGTTGGTAGAGCATCATGCGCTTTATTCAAAGCTCGCAGATGTGGCTCCTGCCCATAGGAAGTTATCTTTATGAGCACTTTTCGTTCTTTACAATAGCGTTACAGTTCTATTAACATACCCTATAACATCCCAATGGTAGACCAGCGCTGAAAAGATGGCGTGCTGAAGAAGAGCACCTGGCCGAAAGTCGCGACATAACTCAGCTGCTTGCGCCCAGATGACCGGCCACAGTGTAGCAATCTGCTGCCGCAGAGTGCTACACTGCACAGATACTACAGAAGTAGGCCCGTGCACCGCTGCCGGGCTTCATTTTGGAACGAACAGCTCGAAAAGCCATTGCGCCAGTAATACAGTAATACTGCACTGTAGTTTATTTAAATAAGTTCGTCGAAAAGCTACTCTTGCATAAAGAGCAGCAAAAAACGCAGAGAAGCCCTGCAAACCAGACTGTGGATATGCATACAGTATCATAGGGACAGTGCTGTGCTGTGATGACAGCTCTCTTGTCCTTATTTTCAAGTTGCAAGCTGGGTTTTGGGCTGATGCTAGTGCTGGCTGACATGCCCCCAATGGTAAGTCCATGCTTCGACGATACCACACTGCCAACATCTGCAGTAAAACAAAACAAAAAGCTGAGTAATAGGCAGCTGCGTCAATTTTTTTTCTGGCATCGTTTGTGCTCTTTGTCAGCGGTATGTATGCACAGGGACACAGTTCAAGCAAACCACCGTGGCAGCATAGCACTTATAGTGTCGCGCTGCTATTCTTGAGGGCATGGGATAGGTTAGCGATCATGGTGGCTGCACTTCGATGGGGGTGAAATATAAAAAGAACACCGGTGAACCAAGATACACGTGCGCATTGGAGAACCCCAAGTAGTCACAATCTTGATACGCACACTACAGTGTACCTTAAAATGATATCTTGTTTGGCCCATGAAAGCCTAACAATTATTGACGAGGCTGACACAGGCAAGCGAAAAAACAGAAACTGTGCGTTAGGAAAACTAAACAATGAGTAAAGATCGAAGACATTTGAAGACATTTGACTGAAAGTTGAAGGCGTAAATTTTGATGTTACTTAGCCATGGCAGCTAGCGAAAAAAACGCTTACTCCGTTGGCTTAGTGCAGAAAGCTAAGCTTTGTGTAGCCCGCTGCTTTGTTCGTTACAAGAAACCTGTCTCTTGCACAAATTAAGTTAAACAGAGGCATCTCAGCATCGAGTGTTCACCGCGACAGCGTATTTTATAACAGCACAGAGGCGTAGGTGAACGTGGCCCCATACAAGCCTTGTGGACAAGGCACCTTTCCTTTACACAGAACTGTTCACAAAAAAGACTACCTGCCTATCGTATCATTCACTTCAGGGGGATGAACGCATGCAAACTTTGTTAGTCATGAAGTGCACGACTGAATGCTTAGCAGGCCAGATGAAAAAATTTTTACATATGCCGTATGTTGCATAATCAACTCATTTTATTTCTGGCAAAACGCCTTTTAAACTCGACTGTTTGACCTTGGTTTCCACTGGTGTCTGCCTTCACTATCCAACATATAGAGCAAACACGCCCCATTTGGTTTAGAAACAAGCCCAACAGCACTAGACGGGAGAGCAAGAGCAGAATTTTGCTCACCTGACCGCTTGGATGCAACGCCGCCTCATCTCTCTACGTCCTCCCTTTCCTGTATACGTCCTCCCTGTTTTTATGTATTGTTGAACTTGATTGAATACGCAGCAGCACTACCAGTGACCTTCAGTTTTGCTTCAGTGATGCGCGCACGCACTGCCTCTACCAGCCGCAACTCTCATCTGCGGGAGCAGCTGAGAAGAGTGCGCTCTCTGCCAGGGTGGTCGAGGAAACTCAGTGCTGGTTCCCTATAGACGGTTTTCTACCGCGGCGAACGGGCGCTGCCACGTTTCAACACATGATCTAATGGCCTTCTTTCCACTTCTTCACCGTCGCTGATGGCCGGCCGATTCTCCGTAGCCGCTCCCGGAATGAAAGCCAGCAAAGCAGCCCGCGCTGCCCGTATCTTTTTTTTTCCTTTTTGTTCTCTTAAGCATTGCGTTGTCGCTCTCTGGCTGACAAATATTAGATGTCTTTTTTCCTCCTTCAAGAATCACTATGAACACCATTTTTTTGCCGTAGGCTGCAGGCCACACACCACATCGTGGCCGCGCAGTCGAAGAGAAGTCTGCGACATCTGGGCGCTGGCCCCATCTATTGTATTTACTTCATTGTAAGACGACCACAATTTTAAACCGAGGGTAGCTTTGTTGCGTGCAGAAAAAAAACAGAAGAAAAAACAAACACAGTAGTATATAATTTGGTTGTAACGACCGAATAGTAAATTTTACGTTGCAAACATCTGAAAAACAGAAAAGCAAAATAAAAATACATTACATTCGAGTAAAAACGGTAATTTGGCGCATAAAAACTAGCTGCAAAAATTGGTCTATACTTTCCTCATCTGTCTGTCAGTTGTGGTTATTATTCTGTCTAAAAATGAGAACAATCACTTACATTTTTCTATGGAATTTTAGTGTCACTCACTGCAAAGCACCCTTACCGGTGTGGGTGCACCTCTTGTCGCTGCGACGAAGTGTGTAGCCTCGGATCCAGTGGCTTGTACAGAAATATGCTGTTGCCTAAAGTGGTGTTCATACTACCTTTAAACCATTGTCTTTGATATAAGGATTCCTGCTATGTAATAAAACAAGTCCAAATACCACAAAAAAGACCTTCGCTACTCTCCCCCTTAGGCAGTTTGTGGCCACGTCTGTTAGGAGGATACGGCAGCACATGCTCTGCAATGGCTGCGTCCCAGTCGCGCTGTTTATTTCCAGGCACACTTTCACATGTGTAGGCGAGTTTTTCTCTACTAATTTACAATTGCGTGTGTCACTGGTGCTACTTGGTCTGATGATAAGACAATGGCGCAAAAATAAATATTTCTTGCGCTAGAAATCTGCCTATTGCCACTTCCATCATGCGTGTAAGTACACTCGCTCTAAATGCACGTTGCCAGGTGTGACAGTGGCATTACCTTCTTCCTGATTGCAAAGACCTACCTGTTTATGATGCAGAGTGTACAAGCACAAGACCGAGGGATGTCATGACACCACAAACTTTGACGAACTGAAGAAACACACGGTGACCGAAAAGAGAGAGGCCACGAAACCCTGTCGGTGGGTGCACATACAGTAGGCGCAACCATCAATCTGGCGCACATGGTGGTCTACGAGAGGGAGAGATATTTAGACACTTCTCTTTTTCCTTATGGATGTGAATCGATGGGTACTCACGTGTGTACTAACACTATTATTATTATGCCCCAGGCCTAAACCATTTAAGAAGTTTCCTTATTCTTGTTAGGATTTACATGGTGGAGATTATAAGTGCACGCCCAAATTTGATGAACGGCGATTTTGTACCATGAACAGAATGAAGGAACGCGCTTAATCTTTAAAGCCTGGCATATTGATAATAATATTCTTTACGCATGCTTAAACGAACCATTGATTCACCCGCATAAAAAGAAATAAAGTGTCTAAGCAGCTACCATAACGCACCACCAGTGCCAGACTGATACGTGTGCTAACTACACACCCAGGCAGCACAGAAGGTTGGCCCAATATTGGGGATAGATCGGCATTGCCTGGCCCATGAACGGCCCAGTTTTCACAACGTACCGCCAAGATTGGCTATGCCAGCCAAATAGAACGGCGACGTTGGACCAGCGTTGACAACGTATCCCCAATATTGGTTCTGCCAGCCGAATAGAACGGCTATGTTGGACCAGCATTAACAACATTCTGCCAATGATGGCTGTGCCAGTCTATTAGATTGGTTATATTGGGCCAGCTTTCAGAACTTTCCGCCCATATAGGCTGTGCCGGCCTATTAGAACGGACACATCGGGCCAGGTTGTACAAGTAGCAGCCAATATGGGCGGAGCCATCCAATAAGACCGGCATTATTGGCCCGCCGTTTGAACGTTATTGCCGGCGTCAGCTGAAAAGTCAACATCACGATGTCATAATATTAGAATATGAGCCAATTTCTGCGTGTGCTGCTTTTTGGTGCTGTTCTGGCCCCAATTCACGCGCCGATTTTTCAAGTTAGAGAGAGAGAGTAATATATGTGCCGGGCACAATATTAGAACTATCTTTTCGTCATTAAACCATGCCCCGCCGCGGCGGTCTAGTGGCTAAGGTACTCGGCTGCTGACCCGCAGGCCGCGGGTTCGAATCCCGGCTGCGGCGGCTGCATTTCCGATGGTGGCGTAAATGTTGTAGGCCCGTGTGCTCAGATTTGGGTGCACGTTAAAGAACCCCAGGTGGTCGAAATTTCCGGAGCCCTCCACTACGGCGTCTCTCATAATCATATGGTGGTTTTGGGACGTTAAACCCCACATATCAATCAATCAATCATTAAACCATGCACAGCTCGTTGAAATGCATAATCGTTGGTTGAAGTTGTGCAAGGTAGACTTTTCAAGTGAGAAAAAATTACCAATCAAGTTTCTCTGTCAGACGTGACGTCCGATGCGGTGCTATCCGTACGTATGACGAAGCTGCTGCGGATACCGCTGTCTTACGCGTGCATGTAGACGTCGAATATCTGACGCAAATCTTATCGTATCATGTGTCGGGCTAGCTATCTACGCGACCTATTCGAATCTGTTTTGCGTTCACAGCACAGTACGGTTAACAACACTTGCTGCTGCTTGACGTGTGGGAAGAGCGGGGGTCGTCAGTTGCGTTATGGTGACTGAATCATACAACATATGCAGTTGCCGTGATCTAACACACAGACGCGCGTGCGCACACACGCACGCGCTATATTCATGCAACGACCACACGAATTCCCAACAACATCGCAGCGAACGGTTGGTAAGGTGTTGCGGAGTGTGTGGGCGTAGTAGGGCACCCTGTCGGTGCCCAGCTCGTTGCGAACGCGAATTTCGGCGTGGAACGCATCTTTTTTATGTATTTTTGTACGTGTGCCCAAAACGGTAGGCTGCGCGATACGAGAAGTACGACACACACAAAAAAAGAAGAAACGTGAATGCATAGGACAAATCGTTAATAACAAAAAAAACACGCACGCTCACGCCACTGATGTGGCGTGAGCGTGCGTGCTTTTTTGTTATTAACGAAGCACATGTGCTTCCATAAAACATGACAGCCAAGAATGATGAAGTATTCATTTACATACAAACTACTATGAGTTGCTGAAACTCACGCAAAAGAACATAATTTTCTTCCTTGGATATTGATCGAGTGCCTTGGAATTAGGCTATGAGAATTTGACACATCAACAGTGCATTATGATTCCCACCATAAGGGGCCACAATCTTGGCAGGTAATAGAAGTACTCTTCCCACCTGATGTGCACCTAACGTAAAGAGGCCTTGTTTCTCAAGTTAGCAATATATATATATATATAACCACTGGAAAAATATACCAGGTGTAACCAGAAAAAGGTGCACCTGCAGTTTTAAAGTTTAAAAGAAGCAATGACATGCCAACCATCCAAAATAGAACGCCTGAGAAAGGAGCATCAATCAGTATTACAGCAGCTAAAAGCCTGCTAACAGCTGAAGGTAGTCATGCTGCTCTTCCATTCAAGTATAGTGTACACTGAGAAAAGATACTGAAGATACACCATCAGCAAATGACAAAAACAATACAGACAGAGCTTTCTCTTATAATACAAAAAGTCTTTAGCTGAGGAGGCAAATAAGTCATTGGCACACAATAAGTGCACAAAAAAAAAGCTGTCGCACGAGGCTGTCAGCGCTTAGACAACACAGGCAAAAATACAGTAGACTGAAGAAGGGAAAACCCATAGCAAAAGTTACCATACTCCTGAGTTCTTGCTTTGCGTGCAAATGAAGCTAGCGTGAAGTTGAACACTAGATTAAAGCACCACAGTCAAAATCTGGAAGTTAATGCTTTAGGAATAATACAAAGTACTGAAGAAGCATGCAAAGAGCATTCCTGTGAAGGCAAATATAAAAAAAGACTGAAAGCTCTGTGGCCCTGAACAAGACAACACCACAACCAATCGAAGAGCCGTTCGGACACACCAGCAGTTCTGGCCAACACTAAAAAGTCACAAAAACATACCTTTAATGCCTTTTTTACAAGAGAACTTCAAAAGAAACGTGCATACACCAATGCCAGAAGTATCGATGGAAGCTATTACTCATATTCAGCTCTTCATTGAAACACTGACAGAAGATACTTGTACCTGGATGCTTAATTACTTTGGTACAACTCAAGAGCGTCGACGCCAAGTGGCAAAAAAATTATGATGGAAGACTACAATGTGATCAAATGCACACGTCAACCACCAACCAAGGTCCTATGCTAGAGTGAATATCGCAAAAAGTCTTAAACGCCTAATGTCACTGGCTCATACTCAGCGTTCTCAATCAAAATCTTGACCTCCCACACAGCATATTATTTCAACAACCTGCCACCGGTCACCATGTCATGAAAGAAGCTCGAGTATACACAAACCCTCCTCACCGTTAGGTAGTTAGATAGCTCCACTAGTGATTCACTCTCGGAACACATAGACCAGGGCCGTAACTAGACGGGTAGTGAGGAGGTTCTGAGCCCCTGAAGTATTTTCATGCTCTGTCTTTTCGTCAACAATAGCTTAATCTGGGCAAGTTGGTTCATCGTGGTTGTGTTCTAGTAACAGTGAGAGAAGTTCAGGAAAAGACAAAAAGGACAGGAAAGAGCGCTGACTGCCAACTAAATTTTATTGAAGGTACTACGCCCACTTTTTTACAGAGTACAAGAACAGTGCTCATGCACAACGACACATGTGAGACCATGATAATATAATCTTAACTGAGAAAAGAATACTCTCTCTCCGAATGGATGAGTGAAGGTATACTGATGCACTGATCCATGGCCTTCCTGACAAGAAAATGCTTTCACAGTCTCTCTTTTATTTCTTGTTCTTGCTTTTTTCAAAAACAGTGTTTTATAAAACATAGAACTGCACTTACATTCTTTACAGTGTATGGCCACGCGACTACCATAGCCATTCTTAACATTTCAAGCATGCTGTCTTGCTCAAACATTGGGGCATTGCCCAGTTTGTCTTATGTTTACGTTTCCACGTGTCAATAGTATCTCATACACAACATTATATTGGCATTCAGTATACCTATTCTCATGACGAATGGTGAAATAATGGCTATTCCTGTTGCTTTTTAGTACACACACCTTTAAAAACTTGCAAGGGATGGCAAATAACAAGATAAAATTATATCGGCTCGCTATTTTCTTTATATTGTGAAACACCTTATGTACGTACGGTATAGCATGCAAAGATCTTTGGTCATTCTGTTTTTATTTTGGTCCTGTTTTGTTTAACTTGACTTTCTGCAGGAGGGTTTAGCACACGGGTGTGATGGTGCTGTTGGGATATCCAGCATCCTTTAGTTTTTTAATCTGGTTTTTAAGGCTTACCTCATCCTTGTGCTCACATGACTTCTGAAGGGTGGCCTCAATGCACGTGGTGGCAATTCCTCTGTGTAAATTGTGTAAATGTGTAATTATGTGTTATGATGTACTAAAAAAGATGTCCCAAGAATCAGAATAAGTGACAGTAGTCAAAGTTTTTGTCACTGCCTTTATACAAATACCAGTTTATTTGTTGCCTCCTGCAGTATTTTAGGGCCTCTTATATAGATAGGATGTTTTCTCACTTTTATTACATTTTTGTATTGATGATGCCATATGCTCAGGAGGTAGAATGTCGTTATGTTCTTTCTGATAACTTCTAGCTTCTGAGCAAAGATAACGTTTTAGAAAAATGAAAAAAGGCTAGCATAATATTAAGACATGGGAAGAAAGCAGAGTTTATCAAAAATGAATGCATTAGTTGGGAATGAGAAAAAAAGATGGATGACAGGTCAGTAATGTCAATTAATTTATATTAGGACACATGAAATGTAGCAGAGGGTGGCAGGTGATTAGTTCCAATGAGATCGAGAAATTATCAGCCATAAAATGAAATTGGCTCATACAGGACAGGGAAAATTGATTGGGCTTCCACCTTGCAGTGGACATAATATAGGCTCAACGCTAACAATGAGCAAAGCCTGTGAAATTAATGCTCCATGAAATGAGCAGTACTGCACAGATTGCTGTGCTAGACTTCCCATTTTGCATGTTTTTACCAGCTTATCCTGCTCGCTGTTCAGACACAAAGCTTCACCAGAAAAACAATGTTATATTTGGTGAGGATAATGCCAGTGAATCCAGTGTTTTATCTACACCTTTCCTTGCTTAAGTCCTCCTCCAAACTATATGATTTTTCTTGGAAATGTTCTGCTTGCAGCACACCAACCGATCAAGTGAAACAACTTTATTGGGGTCCTGCAGGACACGCCCTAGTATGCAATCACCATTTCACTTCAGGTTACAACATACTGGTGGTAAAAATATTCTCTGGCAGGGTACAGAAGTGCATGCACTGAGCTAGCTTGTGCAGCGCGGTCTATTCCAGAAAGCTGAACCTATGTTTGGTACAGAATTTTGTAACCACACGATGCTTGCACAGATTGAATGTGGCCACACATAGCAACTTCTGAGCTTTTTTATGAAATGATCTCGCAGTATCTGAAAACATTTCTTTTTTTGTTTACTTCATAGTTCCCAGTGAAATATTTCTCTTGTTCCTCTCATTGAATAATGGCATTTGGTGTGACTAAGGTGTTCCTAATGCCTCACTATGAGATCAGAAAAACGATTATCCTTGAAATTGCTTCACAAGCATTTCCTAAGATATTGAATGACTCTGCTTGCACATGTACAAACATTTGCTAGTTTTATTGAGGGTTGATGATAAAGGGAATCAGTTGGTGCATCCAAGCCGGACAGAGATTGACTGGCCCTGAAAAGGGCCGTTTAGTTATATATCTTGCAGCTTGTTCCAGGTAGACAGAGCTTCATTCTGTAGAAATGGTAACTCATCACACTGGTTCCCCAGCATGAAGAACATAACTTGATGCTAACACTGACTCAGATGTTCTGAAATGTCATAGAGGGTACATGAAGGCTGGGTACATGAAGGTTGCAGTTATACTAACTGTACAGTCAGCATGCTTGTGTGATATGTGCATAGCTGCATCAAAGCCACGTGTGAGAATTGCGTGAACAGCTGAAAATCTCAATGGCAGCATAGCTTAAGAAGCCTGTCATCCCTTTTTTGCCAGTTTCCAATATCATCCTTCCCTTTTCATGCATCTTCTTTCAATATATCTGGGGTTTTAATTCCCAAAACCACGATATAATAATGAGAAGCAAATTTTGAACATCTGGTGTTCTTTAACATCTTCACTTGTTTGCGCCGCAACACCAGAAACACAGGACAGGGAAGGAGCAAAAGAGAAAGAAAAGACGGCGCCGACTCTGAAAAAGACGGCACTGACATCATGACACGCACATGTCGTGATGTAAGCTGCCCAAAGAGTGGCCTCCCGTGAGAATAGTGAAGAATTGGGAATAGGATCTACCAGTAAGGGCTTTGTGTGCAATTCACAAACAGTGAAAAAGATCCACCAGGGGTGAACCACAGGTACATGGTGCACTCTGGTTGAGAGAGAGCAGAGTAAAACAGATGTGCCAGACAGGAGATTATAAATAGTTTTGTCTGGAGCTGGATCCAGACCGAGCTCTGATTAAGCGTAAGGGAGTATTGAGCGCCAGGCCAATCTGATCCCATTCCTGTGATGGGGTGCAATGTGATGACAGGTGCAAATTCCATTTTCTTTTTTTTCCATGGGTTTAGGGAAATAATTTTTCAGGGATCAGATGAAAATATCTCCGACATACATAATAACATGCTTATTCTTGGGCGTAGTCATGCCTAGCCACCAGATTGAGAGAAAAAGGAATGTTTCCCGAAATGTGAGATAAAGTGTTTGGTGCTACGCCTTGACAGAAGTATTGATAGGTGCTTTGGAAATCGGTACGCCATTTCTGTAATCGTTAAATATGCAGCTGCATGTGCCACTGCTAGGGATAGCGTGACACTCCCAGCCATTTCGGGGTAAGCCGTTTTAATCTACATGAAGATGTTAATGAGCCCGTTCTCCATCACAGCAGTAGCTGTGGCCATTCCTTCAACTAGGCCTACTGCAGCGCCAACTAAACGTCTGCAGGAATTTAGCGCTAGTACCGTACATAATAATCAGCACGTGCCTTGGGTTCACTTCGATGCTGTTGTGAATTCATCTTGCGTGACAATGGTTTAAGTTGCATGCGTGCCTTAATTATTATTGCAATAGGAGACCATGATTGATCGTCACGCATGGTGTTGCTTAGCTCAATCCTCAGTGTTCGAAGCAGGTTCCGTCTTGTGAGTGCATGAGAGAGGCACAAGAGTTGATTTCTGCTCTGTGTTTCTATAATTCCCTAGCCTGTATTATACAGGAAGCGGATAGTGCTGGTGTGCGTCAGCGGCCTCGGTGCGCTCTCTACCGCCTGCCTGGTAAGACTGATAGCTCATTCTATCAGCGCCTTGTCGTACTCCCTCCTCACACTCCGACATGTCCTCCACTTGGAGGACATGATGACGGAACAAGATGATACGAAGCCCAAAACCGCAATGTTTGCAAGCCACAACCCGAGCAAACAATTCAACGGTGAGGCCAGAAAATCTACCTGACTAGGCCTGGAGCAACAAGCCAGAGAGCATATTCTTGGCTGGATAGATGGATGGATGTGGCCGTACCCTTTAGATCGGGCGGCGGCTAACGTCACCTAGCCGTAATGCTTAGTGAACTAACCACTAGATTTTTTTTCCCCTTTAAATAGTAAAGTTGGACGGGTACTTTGAAGTGAAGGGTTTAATTTTCAATCGTGCCTTGACTTTAGCCACCAATCAGATAACCTCCTTCTAGTTAAGTCTACCCGCTTAAAGTCTATTTTGCCCTTCCTGTCCCTAAACACCAGTGCTTTGAAAAACTCTGCGCCATCATCTTGAACTGTAAGGTGAAGCCCTTTACAGAGCATTGTCAAGTGTTCGGCAGTTTTTTCTTTCTCTTCGCACGCACTGCATATTGTGTCTACCTCTTCATATTTGGCCCGATATGTCTTGGTTCGCAATACTCCCGTCCTGGCCTCAAACAGTAGAGAACTACCCTGAGTATTATCATAGATTCTTTCTTTGGCAATTTCCTGCTTAAAAGTTCGATAGATCTCTAGTGCGGACTTCTTAATCATGACAATTCTCCACATGTCAGTCTCCGTTTCCTGCAGTTTCTTTTTAACCGATAGTTCTTTCTGGTTTGGCCACCTGCTGTTTTCTAAGTATTTACCAGTCAATTTCCTGGTTCGCTTCCTCCATTTTGTATTGACATTCTTCATGTACAAGTAGCTGAAAACCTTCATAGCCCAACGCTCCTCCCCCATTTCTCTCAATCGCTTCTCAAATTTTATCTTGCTGCTAGCTTCCCAGCCATCAAATGATGTCCATCCCATATCAACTTGTACTCCCTGGTTTGGTGTATTCCCGTGAGCTCATAAAGCAAGCCTACCTATTCCACGTTGCTTAATTTCTAATCTTCCTTGAGCTTCTGATCTCATGCACAAGACCGCATTGCCGAACGTCAGCCCAGGAACCATGACTCCTTTCCATATTCCTCTCACAATATTATACCTATTGTAATTCCACAGTGCCCTATTTTTCATCACTGCTGCATTCCTGTTATCTTTAGTCGTCACGCATATTTCGTGTTCTCTCAGGTAGTCGGTCCCATTGCTTATCCATACGCCCAGTTATTTGTATTTATCTGTTATCTCTAGCGTGACTTCCTGTATTCTAAGCTCACTACCTTTGTTATCATTAAAAATCATGACTACTGATTTTTCCTAACTGAATCTAAAATCTAACCTATCTCCCTCATTACCGCAGATGTCCATCAACCTCTGCAAATCTTCCTTGTTGTCGGCCATTAGCACTATATCATCTGCCTAGATTAATGCTGGTAGTGCCTGATCAATGAGTTTTCCTTGTTTGACTAAAGAGAGGTTGAAGCCAAGTCCCCTTGCCTCTAATTTGGCCTCTAATCCTTGTAGGTACATCATGAATAATGGTGACAGTGGGCACGCCTGCCTAAGTCTACGTTTCACCACTGTGGGCTTGGATACCTGTTTTTCCCACTTTTTAACTACCTTGTTAGTTTTATAGATTTCCTTTAAACGATTAGTGACTCCATCTTTTACACCCAGTGTGTCTAGTATTCCCCACAAGTCCTCTTGAACCACGCTATTGTACGCTCCCTTGGATTTCTGCAGGCCGGTAGGAAGCTTCACAGCGCAGCGGCTGATCTTGTGAAACGGCGCAGCCATGCAGGCAGGGCATTCAATTCCCTCCCTATTTTTTGTATACTACTGTCCTTGTGTACATCGTAGAACACATAACAGTAATGATAGCAAACAGATCATTGATTCGGGTAGGCTTGGTGTTTTTATTTAAAATGGAACAACGAGGAAGCTGCTGAAGCTCGTGCCTGTATACAGCTGCTTTATATGGAGATGAAACTTTAACGAAAAAAAAATGTAATGATAAACAGTAGGCTCATAACAAACAACATTTCTCTGAGGGTGCATGGAATATATGTCCCATGCAAGGCTATGCATTGCAGTCCTTACTGCATTAATTATGTACACGTACTGCAGGGCATGCAAGTGTATGCAGACACACGCTGACGAAATGACATTTTTTGCTACATACAAACGTGCACCGCACCAAATAAGACGCACGTGTTTGTATAGTCAGGGAACACTCGTGAATATTGATGAAATCACACAGCTCGCTTACAGTATAAAACAAACACAATTGCGAACAATAAAATGCGACGCTGTTTAAAGAGGCGGACCCAGGTTACGAGGAGAATTATCAGTATGACATACACACCACGTGTCAAGCTTTTGCAACATCTAAAGAGACTAAATATGGAAAGTTGCCTTTGTAAGTTAACATGACAGTACCAAATGGAGAACCCACACGAGAGAACAATTCATCGTGGGCTAAAGAATGTGTTTTAAATATTATACACAGCTTTGCAAGATAATATCGACGAGTTTTACTCGTCTAGGTGTGGGAGGTGTAGGCCTGATAAAATGCGATGTTGCTTCAGAGCCTTTCTTTCGTAATATTGCAATTTTATTCAACTCTTTCAAACGCGGTACCGTAAATTTCTACTGGGTGCTCGAACACGGCAAGCAGGTCGCGGGGCAAAATCTGTATAACATTTTATTACCGAAACAGCGATACTAGCAATGCTTGAGCTGCACTTGCTGTTTTCTCAATTGTAACCTCCTCAATCTCATCACTGTGATCAGGAAACAGAGAGAAAAGTAGTACGTAGAGAAATATTCAATTTCAAGCCCTTTAGCAATATCATCTAAACAAATTGCCAGTTCACTGTTGAATTCTCGTTGGAAACAAACAGCTGATCAGGGACGCAAGCTTGGCTTGGCACTGGCTTGGCCGTTCATACAGAGCCAAAAGCCGCTGCAGGAAACTGGATTGCGAATCGTATTGAGACAAAATATTTTATACATTTTTGTTTTCTTTGTTTCATTTCTCTAATTGCTCTTGTGATGGCGTGGACCGCGCTTCGTGATCTCATGTACCGGCGCACTGTTTTTAAGTTTAGTAGGGCGCACGATAATACATGATTGCGTGCTTTAATTTAAAAAGGTTCGCGAGTGTGGCAGCAACACTGCAATGTCGGGATGAGGATAGTAGTAGAACCAGTAGCAGCTGCATGCCCGGGTGGAGCGACTAATGCCCAGATGGAGGAATGTCAACCCGATGCCTTTTGTGTTGGCCGTTCTGGCAGTTCCGCCGACTTTATAGAAAGAGACGACCCCGTCGCTTGTCCTCTTCTCTTTTCCTTCGGGCATCAGCGACAACATTGACGGACGACGTGTTCGACTTCACCGTGCACGTGAGTATAGGTTGGTTTTTCATTCGAGTGAATTCTTGTTCAGATTTGCAACTTGTCGACTTCATCCTGATCACCTGTCACCGGCAATAAGTCACATACGTGTGATATTTAGGTGAAATAAATGATAATGCACATTTTCTGCTCCATTTGCGTGACTTAGCTACACCAGGACATGAGGTAAAGCCTTTGTCGCCTAGCCACTAGCAGGCAAGATCGATCACTCGCATCCTTCAGTTCACGAATCAACGCGCCTGCCTTAAAATTAGTAAGCTGCTCGCAAAGAAATCTTACCGAGGCAATTTTGTTTTCTGTGAACAATGCACCGTAGATTTGTCTTGAATAACAAAAAAAAAACTTGAAAAATAAATGTCGCGACCTTTTAGAAAACGCCGTGTCTAAGAGCTAGACGCGGCATTTTGTAAAAGGCTCATTAAATTCAGTATGTTTTCGTAGTTTCTGCTTGAAATTATTATTGTCTATGAATTTCATGGCCCAATCTTTTGCTTTGGCTGAAAATCTCGGCGGAAAAAACTTTGTTCAGTGTCCCTTTAAGGGCAGGTGTAGATGCCATCATTTCAGTCGCAAATCTTTTTGCTAGTCGGTCGGCTGGTTAACAATAAGGGTACTAACTAGAGTTCCAGATTTCATCAGCAACACATCGTCATGGCTTCATCAGATGCTGCATTATATACATTCTATCCTCGTTTTTAAATAGGTGTACCGTATGGTCCACTGTTACAGGAAACAAGCGAGCTCATGGACAGTGAGCCATGTGGTGCTAACTGGCAGCGAGGCTTGTGAATGGGACGCATGCGCATAGAATCGTGGTGCGCCCAGTTTTGTCTGCCATTTCTCCGCCTGTACGCATAACAGCATTGGAAAGCGCATCCGTATTTTAGCTGCGCAATTTATCTAGCCCAGTGCCTCCTGCTTCAGGGATTTCCTGTGAGCACAAAAAATGCATGATTTTAATCGTTGCTGCAGTGTTTTGCAAGTTGTCACCGTAAAGCACATCATATTTTTCGCATAATGCTCGCTGCAACTAGCAAGTTTCGATGACTCAAAATGCTGTTCAGGTCTGATGTAGCAAACATTTTAAGCTCGTCCTCGTGACCATGAAATATTGGTTTATTAAATAATGGAAGGCAGAGTTGGTATCAGTTGATTTACAGTGTGAAAATGAAAAGTGCGAAGGACCGTGCCTCGCAAGTAAGCCCCGAGAGCATGAGCAGAGAAGTAGCAGATGAGGATGCTCATGCGCTGCATTTCCAAATCTCACCAGCACTAATGCTTGACGGACTGCTGGCCACGCACTAGCGTGTTCTTTCTGAAACAGGACTTTGGCCCTGTAAGCAAGTTCTTGAAGGCCATAAGTAAAACGTAGAATGGGCCCCCTAAATGCACCCATCCTTGAACCATTGGGCTGATGAATTAGTGCTTTTTTCGAAATACAACTATTCTGAGCTATAAATTGTGACAGAACAGTGCACGAAGTTTAAAAATGGGAAAAAAGTCTTTAAATGTCCCCTTTATACATAGTGTTCTTGTGATGTCACTTCTGCCGTTGTCGCCCTCTCCCGCCATGCCCGGGTAACTCCCTGGGTACCTACGGCAGTTCACGTGCTGCAGTGCGGTTTGTTGGGGGCTCGTCATCTGTTGCTGTGAACGACATGGAAGCATTGTGGTTTTTTGTTGTCTTACATTAACGAGCTCATTGGATTAGGAAGGCCTCGTTCGTTCACTCGGTACAAGACCAGATAATCAAGATGTGCGACACATATACCAGCCACGGCGTACACCGGCTGCCCGCCACAACCTATGAGGGCCTATTATCTTGCTTTCACTACAAATTGCCTGGCCCAAAAACAAGTGAAAGCTCTAAATCTCTCGAGCCGCAATTTTAAGAGTGGATGTGCGAAGCACAGCTGCTCCCATCGAAAACTAGTCGTGCAGAGCTAGGCAAGTTTACAAGAGATATAATATTATGAATATATTGTCACGGCCTACGCCACCAAAGTAGCAATGCCCCCCCCCCCCCAAGTGTTTTAAACAGTGCTGATGTTGAGCTTGAGCCTCTTTGATTGCAATTTGTGGAAATAGTCGAGGAAAATATTATACAAGGCAGATAGCGACTTTGCGTGGTGTGTGCCGCGGTAATGCCAGTCATCACTTTATTTTTCGCGTATGCTTTAACACACTTTTCACTTTGTATTTTGCTTTTGTTGTACGCTAATGTACAGTGGAGTCACTGAACATGATAGAGACCGTGTATAGAATTAATTGACTAATTAAAAAAAATCCTGACGCCCAACTTGAACCGATCGGCTATACTTCAAAGTGAACTAATATTGTTTCCCATTCTTTATAGTTTGTTTCAATGCAATACCAAATCTCCGCGATTGCCATAACGATTTTAACCGCCTTCCTCGCCATCATGATTTTTACTGCGGACAAGTTTGCATGTACAGTATCTTGGTAACCTATATCTGTTTGCAGGTAAATACTTGGCTATGGCACTTACCCGTAATGAAGTTGCATCTGAAGATGCAAATATTGCAAAGTTTCTTCAAGTAGCTTTTGTTAATCTGCACCAGCCAAATACGCTGGTACTTTTAGGAAAATCGCAATGTGCGTTCTCAATTTCAGGTTATAACTTTCAGCGAAGAAACACCCTAAGCTCTGCTCCCTCTACGTGGACTACTAAATCAACTTGCCTCACTAGCAGCTCATAATTTCTCAAACTTGCATCGTGAGGCAAAACTAAACGGTTGCAAGCACGAGGAGACAACATGGCAGTTGTAGGCAATAGATTCGGTTGGTGCCCGGGCATGTTGGTGGTGCATTTTGGAAGTGACGAAAAGGCGCTGCGAGATGCACGTGCACACTTTGTATAGTTGCTGTATTGGACAGCAAACTTTTTTTCTTATCTGAGCAGTTTTACCAAAGGAAGCTTCATCATATGGCGTGATAAATGAAGCGAACCCACAGGTTGAACCACATCATAGCCTCGCTGTGCTTTTGTACTTTTTTTAGCTCGCAAAATTTATTTGTACATATAAGTGACAACTTGCCAGTAATAAGGCAGCACTTGTTTCTTTACGATATGATCATCTCCGGTGTGCTGCTGCCTCAATATTTCAAATTCTAAGCATTTACACCATTGTATGCTAACTTTTCCTTCAAAGTGAGACAAGCCACATGTGTATCGTAGATCAAGAAGCATGCCAGTTTTACGTACTTGCAAGGTAAACATCAGAAATGCACAGTTGATCAAAAATACTAGTTTAATGGTGCATCTACATAGCAGAGCACCTGTGGCACCTCGGGAACAAGATAATGCCACATATGTTACAAGAGATAATTAAAAAGACAGGGGATGTTCCGTGAACAAATAGAAACAAAAATAAAATGGCACGTGGCAGCGAGCGAAGGCGGCAAGGGGGGGGGGGGAGCCCGTGTGACTTCAGCGGATGAACGTAAGGTGTGTGTTTAATATGTGGGAGAAAAAAAAATTCAAAATTTTGGCGACTGAAATGAGGGTGACTTAGTGAGTGCGCTCATGACGAGAGTAAACACGGTTATTATTATTTTTTTCAAATCTCTTTTGAAAGCCACAAAAAATCTGTATGTGGTGCAGCCTAACAGAAGGTCCGTGAAGGCAAATTATGAATTCGTCGTTGTACAAAGGCCTATTTTTTTTTTTCATGCGCACCATCCCCGCCGCGGTGGTCTAGTGGCTAAGGTACTCGGCTGCTGACCCGCAGGGCGCGGGTTCGAATCCCGGCTGCGGCGGCTGCATTTCCGATGGAGGCGGGAATGTTGTAGGCCCGTGTGCTCAGATTTAGGTGCACGTTAAAGAACCCCAGGTGGTCTAAATTTCCGGAGCCCTCCACTACGGCGTCTATCATAATCATATAGTGGTTTTGGGACGTTAAACCCCACATATCAGTCAATCAATCATGCGCACCATAAATAGTGCTCAAAATTTAATTGCATATGTTGTTTTCATCCTCGCTGTATTCCGTGCTGTTTATGATGTAAAAAAAAAGTAGCACGCTGAAGTGGTCCTGCTTTTGGGCAGCAGTTGAAAATGGCGGGGTGCATGAATTGCGGAATACTGCCGCTTACACTCAAATCACTCTTGTGGTCACCTCCCACTGTTTGCAGCATGTGTTGTGTATACACAGCTGCATATTTCCTAGCTAGAAAAATTTGATTTTAGGTGTTTCACGCCGTTTTCCATGTAACTATTCCACAATTGCACACACTGATCAGCAGGCTTTCAATTGCGCTGAAGGACACAGGTGCCATAAAATTCATAGTCGATTCTTTCGAGAAACCGTATGTAAAGGCTGAAGCTTCATGTGTACATACACACACACATACCATATTGTTTTTTGTACTTTATGAAAGCTGCGAAGGTCTCATGTGCCTCCAAGCGTAACCTGTCTTATTTATTCTCCATCACCGCAAAAGTTTTGTGAGTTTCAAATAAAAGTACTTTGCGCATGGCCACTTTTGGGTAATTTTTTTGTGTAGGTGTTATTTGAGCAGCCTACAGTGTTTACTTTATAAGCCTGTATGCATATGTTGCATTATAAGGATGCAGAATGTGTGTAGCTGTACAATATAGATGAAGTGTAAAAATTAAGTGTGTCTATTGTAGTGTTCTTCCAACTAATCTTACCCCCGTATTCTAGAACGTCCCTCCACTCAACGCTTCACCTTCACTTGAGTTGGCTGATGGGAGCGCTGTCTCTAAGCACAGAAAATTGCTGCATGTCAGCAATAATCTGCTGTGATTCTCGAGTAGCGCAGCGTCGCTTTCAAACGAGCAGCGGCACAGTGCTCAACTCTGTCAAGTGAAGGGTGAAAGTCGAGTCGGGGAGCGTTTATGAATATGGGGGTTAGTTTTGTCGTCTTGTTAACCTGCCATTAACACTGGATTGATGCTACTTTGCTCTAGCTGTACAGTGCTCTCCAAGGCTCAAGGAGGCACCGCACGGGGAAGGCTCGGAGCAAACCATGCGTGAGTTTCCTTTCATTGTTACACTATGCACGTATTAAGTGATAGACTTTAATGTATGCTATTTGTATTGTGCAAGTTTTTGGGGACATACAACTTCCAACACTTGTATGTTCTGACGAAAATCACGCAAGAATGAGAGAAGCTTTTGCAGAAGTCTGTGAAATGAAGTTTTGAAATTTTGTGGCAATGTGTCATAGTACAGTGGTCAACAGTCTTGCTCAGCATGCTTGACTGCAGGGCTCCCGGCTGCACAGGCGCATCTACGGAGTGCCTGATGCATGATGGGCCAAATGTCAGCCTGCACACTGGTGCCTCTTATCCCCGTTTGTCTGTTACATCAGTGTCTCTTGTAAAGGGGATCAACTGTGCTACCTTTTTTTTTCGAATGTAATGAGTTTTTTTTTCAGATTATTGTTGTTTTAAGGTAGAGCCTCACATTTCTATCAAATACTGAAGATTCTATTTTTCTTTCTAGATGCTATGAAGTCACTCCTTGTGTTACAATAGAGTAAACACTGTTATGAGAAAAGCTACTTTATGGAGTTAACTCACTCCATATTGACTTAACACACAGAATTGGTGAAAACTACACTCCATTCCAGCTGCATTAGGAATAATATTCATTTGCATACTTCTGTTTCTTTTGTTTGTTTGTGGGCTGGAGGTTTGGAGTATAGGGTGGCCAGAGGGCACTGTGTAGTCTTTCTTCATCTTCCCAATTTTGTGAACATCAATTGATAGCCGTATGGGAAGCAGCCAGCATGCTGAAACAGCGGTGCAAGCATGCAAGATGTTCACCATTGCATGCAGTCAGTTGCTGTGAGCAACCTACTGCATACAATTAACTGCGAGTGGTGAACTAACGCTGCACTATGTGTGCCTCCTGGAAAGCTGCAATGGTAAAGTGCCACAATCATATAGTAACATGGATAACATCGCAATTTGTTTGTTGAATAATTTTGCAACAGAATCAATGAGGTTTTGGATAAATTTGTGTATCTGCCTGGTTCATCAAAGCTACAGAGTCAAATGCGGTATATACTCGCGTATTATGTGTACTTTTTTTGTCAATCCGGTCATGTGCGAAGCTAGTAGGAATCGCTGGCCTAAAAGCTCAACTGGGAATATATGTTGCAGGCGCTGTCACAGCTGTCTCAAAGCGGATTGTCATTTGTTTGCTAAGCCTGTTCAAATGCCCCCATTTTCTTGAAGTTCTTTTGAACAGTGCTCACAAAAACCAGTTCCCACGACAGGGTTATACCAGAGAACATAAGTACTCTCCAATAATTGTCGGGAACCCAACGTAAAGTAAGATGCAGACAAGGAAGCGCGATGCCAACACAGTGCTGTGTGTGTCGCCCTTCATGTGTGTGTGTGTCCATTCCTTGTCCCAGTCTTCTATTGCGTTGTGTTCCCTCCGATATCTAACCAACATACCCAAGCTTCTATGCTAAGTCTTATTCAACGCACTCTTCTGCTGGCTCCCATACTGAATATTGCATGTCGAAGAACTCCACGCTGATGTGCTTAGCGGTAGCACGGTTTCAGTTTTCTTCGGTAAGCTTTATAACAGCAATCTGCCTCGTATATAATTATTGTAGCCTATCACAAGGAACGGTAAAAACGCAATAGCCAGATGGCGAAACCGAAAAAAAAAAGAGTGCGAAAACCTGCCTCATCTAGTTGATGTGACAGGTCCTTGCACGCGTTCAACATCTGTGCTGTGTCTCGGGAATACTTTCTTGCCGTGGAAGAGGTGGGAAGATAGGAGGCAAACCTTTAGGCATTTCGCACTACACATAAACAGGTTTCAGTTTTCAAGTTCGATATTCTAGGGAAAGCATAAAAGTTCATGGAAGAAGGGACCTTGCACTCAGTCCATTTTGTGTAAGACTGCACTCGCCTGCTCGACAAGAGATGTGCCTGACCAGAGCATCATGAAGTCAAATGTGTCTGTGTGTGTGCTGGCAAGGTGGCTCGGGCTGGTTGGGGAGGGCAAAGTATGCGAGTAAAAAGTTTCTTGTAGTAAAGCAGGCTGGCTAATTATACTGGTGAGCGAATTATGTGAGGATGCAAATTGTGCGAGTAAATATGGTATGTACTCTTGTATGTTTCAGTTCTATTGCTACGGATCCTGCGGATCCAACTTGGCATCCGGCAGCAACAAAGAGAGATTCTGCAGGAGGTGCGACAGCTGAAGCACAAGGTACGGCTTTTGTCCGTGCCTCAGCACGCCCAGCCAGCACAGCGCCCCTCTGACCTTCCCCGGCTGCCTGCTGGTACAATTGGAGAAGTGGAGGCAGCAGAGGCAGCTGTGCAGAGTAAAGCTGTGGCTGCGGCTTTGGTGTATATTTCTTGATTTTTAATATGCCTATGTAACATGCAGAAATTTAGTACTGCTTTAAGATACTGTGTTTCGGGAAACAAACTAGTCAGGTTATCTCATGAGCCACTGTACTACAGTCGAATATGAATAATTCGTACTCAAAGAGGCCAGAAAATTTTTTCAAATTAAAAGAAGTTCAAAATAATGAGTTACCGTAATTACTTGAATCTAACACGCACCTTTTTTCCGGTTAAGAGAGTTCATAAATCGCATGTGCGTTAGAATCGAGTACGAAAAAAAAATGAATATGGTCGTTCTATTGCCATCGCCACTTACAAAATGGCCGCCCCCTACGTGAGTCGGCATGGCGCGTCGGTCATTTCTGCCTATGTGTTTCCCATGCGCGGCACTTCATACGTGTGCTGAGGAGTTCGTCATCTTGTAGTACATTAGCATCGATGGCATGGTAGGGCCGACTCCAAAAACTCGACGAGTGCACCACAATGCTGCTTCTAAAAGAAAAGTCGTCGCGTGTGCCGGAACGGACAGAAATCGGGCCGCATCGCGGTCATTCGGAGTTCCCGAAACGTGCGTGCGGGACTGGCGGAAACAAGCAGAATATTGTCGACAGCAAAGATTCACGCAAAGGCTTCAGTGGACCACAGCAGGGTCGGTTTCCACAAATTGAAGAGCTGCTTGGCGAGTATGGGATTAATGGTGCATTCAGACGACGGACCGAATCCGGATTTGTCGTGGACACGGACAGCTAATCCGCGGATGGTCCGCCTGCAGGCGCATCCACACGACGGACGGTGTCCTAGGGGAAAACAGCCGGATTACCCTCGACAGCAGATTCGGCGCTCACCTGCGCCCGCTGGCAGCAGACCGGTTTGAGAGTATTCAACATGGATGCCCGCAAGAAGCGAAGCTTGGCTGCGATGTCTGTCGTGTTTTGACAAATGAATGAGTAGTGTTATTCTTTCAGGAGAAAAGGGAGTTGCTAGCAGGATATTCTTTCAACTACATTATTCCCCACTTGTAGAACTTCTAAATGTGTCTACCGCCTTTTTTTTTTAGAAGCGGCACGTCGCCAGTTGCAGAAGTTGGAATATTTCACCACCATGACGGCTAAGAATCTCGCGTGTTAAGCGACGGCGGCGACATTTCCCGAACCACCAAAAGTGATTTCTGCATATTTAATCACCCGAGAACAAAGTCTCCGGAAACTAAGTAAACAATGCTCAAGCGTAGATGATGCCGACTAGTCATGCAGCTGTCCGCGAGCCATGGAGGACATGCCGCGAGCAGACGAAAAGTGTACTGGTTGCCACCGACCCCAAGCTATTCCGCTGAAGTACCGGCTCTCCCCCGCCAGAATCCCGATGTGAGAAACAGGTTGGGTTCATCCGTCCGCGAGCCACGCGGACGAGTCGCGGACGAGGGGAATCGCTGATGTGAGGTCACGTGACGCGCCGTCTGTCCCGCCACATCGGGATTCGATCCGTCGTCTGAATGCACCATAAGCAGTGAGCGGCACAGCAGCCCGTGACGACAGAACTGCTCCAAGTGCAGGCTATGCAGTTAGCCTTAGAAAAAGGGCTAATGCAGAGCCATTTTAATGGGAGCAGGTGCTGGCTAACGAACTTTATGAAGAGAAAAGGCGAACGGGCATATGCCGGAAGTTGCCGGAGGAGTACGAAGAAAAGCTTCAGAGTCTTCAGAGGTTCCTCCTAAACTTGCGGCACAACAACGGCTACCTGCTTGGGCAAATCGGGAATGCCGATCACACGCCTCTTTACTTCGACATGCCTGGCACCACAACAGTCTAGGAGAAGGGGGCGAAGCAAGTTTGTGTACTGACATCGGGCCACGGTAAAACTAGAGTGACAGCAATGCTCTGTTGCACGTCAGATAGGCATAAGCTTCCCCCGTACTTCATATTTAAACGGAAGACGCTCTCAAAAAGAGTCGTTTTCGCGAGTGGTGTGATCAAGCGGGCCAACGAGAAAAAAAGGTGCGCATTGCAACCGATATCTTAGTTTTTTTTTTTTTGCAAAGCATTTGTACTTCGGCTTCAGTATTCTCCTGGCAAAAGAAGTTGCGCGCGGCAATGTCCAGTGCTGACACTCTTCGAAGATAACTGTTTCCTCTGTTACCATCTGCGCTGCAGCCGGAGCGTGGCCAGCACATGATGAGAATGGAGGAGCGTCTCCACCTGGAGAAAAGAAGATCGGCATTCGAGAGAGAAACACTCCGCGGCAGCTTTTTTTTTTTTTTTCTCTTCATGCACGGTGTTGAAAGGAGAAGAGTCTCTACATAGCAGGAACGAAAAACAGGGAAGCGTGACACCGGCGCGTTGCAGATCGGCATGAGAGAGCCAACTCTCTGCTACAGCTTTTTTTCCCCTCTTTCTCTTCATGCGCAGTGTTAAGAGGAGAAGGGTCTCTACGTGGCAGGGACGGAAAAAGCCGAAGCGGGGCACAGGAATGTCGCAGATTGGCATTTAGCAAACATTCCACCGCAGTCTTTTCTTTCCTTTTCTTCATTTTCTTTTTCAAGCACAGCGATGAGGTGTCTGAAGTGCCACCGCAGGATGGGGCGGGGTGCTGAGAGCATTTTCGGAACGCGGTATAGCTTTGATAGGACCACAGCGTCAGTTCGAATTAAGTGTGTTGGAATTAATGAGATTCGACTGTATTTACTATAGTCTGTGAAGTCCGAGTGAACTGTCCTAAGCTAGCAGACGATGTAGGCGGCATCGTGTGTTTGATGGGCAGTGACTAGCAGTAGCCTGCTTAAAAGATACATTCAGTAATTTTGTTCATTTATCACCTTATTTCGTGTCCGCTGCAGCTCTCTCTACTTTGAGCTACAGTTCACCCTGCCTTGTGTTAGCCGATTTCTTACTTTTTTAAAAATCTAACATGCACCCAATTTCGCAGTGTGAAGAAAAATGCACCTTTGTTTATTGTGATGAGATTTCTATAGCGACATGCCTCTTTGTTGGCTATCACAGAAAAATATAAACAGCAAATGGTGCGACCATCTAGTACGACCTTTATTTTTCTATCAGTTTCATCTATGACCAAGATTTGGTCGCTCTAAGGTTGCCTCTTAGTACGCCTTGATCATGTTCATTTATCTCGTTGTGCTCTGCTTACAATGCATTCATTAAAAACATGTCCAAGCTTCTTTTTGAATTCCACATATTTTATCGTTTTTCACCTGTAGAAGCTACTCCTGGTCAACATTCAGGCAAAGACGTTGTAACCTCGAAGAAACGTGTATTGGAATTTGAGCACTGTACAAAGTAATTATACTATTTCATAGCTAGAATCAATATTTATTAAGGGTTATAACAGTGTTGTATTTGATTTCATAACAGCGAAACTGCATTCAGAGAAGGACTCTGAAAGGTTCTCACACTGAGTTTGAGAGGGCTGATGTGGAAACCATTTTAGGTCAAGTGAGTTGAAGTTAGCGTAAAAAAACAATGAAATGGTGTGGTGCCCAAAAATTCAAGTTGTTGTTTTCAGTGTCCTGTTCTTGCAGATTTTTATCATGAAAACATTTCGATGTGCTGTTGCGTTTACCCCATCTATGCTTCTTGCATTTTTTTTACAGCGCAAGCACCTCCTGCAGATTGGGGGACGTGGCCTCTGAGAAATTGGTGTGAATGCCATGAAGGCTGTATTGGCACATGACGTGCAAGTGCTGTACAGCCTTCATGGCAGAAAAGGGAAAAGGGCCTTTGTGAACCTGAGGCTCTGTAGATTAGTGACAGGTTAGACTTGTTCATTGTTTTATGTGTGTGTACCCTTGTGTATTCTCTGTACTGCAGTGCTTCATGTGTACTATGGTATTTCTGTTCTTGTATGCAGATGTCATCTGCCAAAAAGCAGGGTGCGACCAGGCGGAGGCCCTCAACTTTATTAAGAGGTGGCTGCCAGGGTCTGGTGATCGCTGTGGGGGCAGGAAGCGGCGCTTCAGAGAAGCATTTGTTGTGGAGCATCCTGATGATCCCCACTCTCAGAGTGCAGATTATCGGCTGCTTGCGGCAGCTGGCTTCCTGCCCAGCCACAGCAGCCAGGGCCTTGACAGCACCACTGTCACTGTGCCCCCAACGCAACCTGACCTGCAGTAGAGCGGGGCTTTTTTAGTTGTGTATATATATTTTTCAATGTATACATTTTTTGTTGTATCAAATAAAAAAAAACAAAGAATAAATAGTCTGCAGACTGTCGGTGGTGCACTGTTCGGCTAGCTTATGCTGATTCGGAAGCACCATCACCATGTTTTAGTTACAAAAAAATGCTCTAAACTATGAATATTCTCGATTACCATGTGGGGGACATATGTGGGGATTGCAAGTGGGGGACATACGCTTTCAACATTTACTTCCTAACGACTTTTTTCGATCTGCTGTACCAAATACCAGTACCAAATAAAGCACTCGCTAATGCAAAAGATAAATTGGTAAAAAAATAAACTACACTTCTAGTGTTAGCAAAGGGAATGAGGTATAAAAGATGAACTAGATCGAGTAACTGCTTTCAGTTCTCAGCATTCAATTTTCTGTTGCCCCAAGTATACAGGGCTGCCAAGCTACAAGAGTGGGTCATCGAGGCATATTGTTTAAATCTTCCGGTAAGAAAAATTCCCTACGAATAATGGTTACATAATGGCAAGCCAATCAGTAGCCAATATTCGTCGTGCAGGAAACATCGGTGTAATAACGGCATTTGATTGGCTGCAATGTGGCCCTGGATTGGTCCAATGTCGGTCGTACATCCGTAGCCAATATTCGTCGTGCAGCAAACATCGGCGTAAAAATGGCATGTGATTGGCTGAAATATGGCCCAATGTTGGCCGAACATTGGCAGCTTTGTCGGCAATACGATGGGCCTTCGTCGGCCCAATGTTGGTTGCATACTGGCTAAAACATCGGCAAAACGTCGGCCCATCATTGGCTTGAACGTCGGCCCGACATTGGAAGAAGTTGCACTTCCGACGTCGGCCCGACGTCGGTGCCGATGTTAGCCGATGTTGGTCCAAGATTGGTCCAACGGCGGCGTGCTGCCTGGGCAGGCATGAAGCATGCACACAAAGATTTCTATGCCTCCTTTCAAGAACCAAGTGTTTATCATTTGTTAGTCAACATTTAGTGTTTCTTGACGTCCCTTGTGTCAATGCTTGCATGCCCTGTATATTTAACATGAATCCCCCTCACAGGCTCAGTTTTTGATCATTCGGGACTTACCTCATTGCTGATTATGGAGACCTACCTGCCTGCCAACTGTGTACAGCACTGGCAGGAAACCGGACAGTGTTCTAAAGCCACATGCTACTCACGTTAAGGTTAAACCCTGAAGTCGAATTTATCTTGCAACTGCTCGGACAGGGATGAAAAGGGTCTGCGAACAAACATTGATCAGAGCAATGCAACTGCAAGCATGTGCAAACTAGCCCGCCAGCAAACACTATAAAATAAACCACCCTGCCTTTTCCCTTGCTTTCTGTCACTTTTTGACATGAACAGTGATGCAGCTGAAAAAACAAAAATCATACACCTCAAGATTTCACAGTTATTATGTTAACAGACCAACTAAAAGCTATAGTACCAAGACCGTACTTTATAGTGGACAAATATCTGTCTCAGTGCTCCAACATGCATACACAGAATTCGTATGCCTTCAGAACATAGTGTTCACTGATCTAGACACCAATCAGTAAAGCGAAAATAATGCAACTTGCATGTTGCATATACACACAGCTATAGAGCACCCATGTTGTGATGTCACTGCTCTCTTTATTGCTTCTGAGCCTGCCACCTTACAAATTATACGCCAAGCAAAAATGTTTCAGCACGGCCAACACTGCAGCTGCTCCAAACCTCACATTGATAATTACTTCAGTTGGATGCTGACAGGAACAAAATCACAGCGATTGGAGAGATTCACAAAGTGAACTGAGCTTTCTGAACCACTTTTATACTGTTCCAGACTCCGTCGCCAATTACCATACAAGAGAAACAGCTTAGTTTCACAATCACAGAAACAAGCCACTCGCAGCGTTCAACACAGCAGATGAAACAGCAGCACTGATATGGTAGATCAACCAGCAGTTCAGCTCATATTCGTATTCAGTCAGCATTGTTTTTCACGAACAGGCACAGCACATCCTGGTGCCCCCTCATCTCTCCAAATTCTCTCAAATAGAAACTGCCTAGAGTCGTAACATTCAAGCATGTAATAAATATTCAAAGCTAAACATTCAGCACAAATCTGCCTGCACAAAATCATTAGAAAACTGGCTAGCCAAGTTTTGTTTTCAGTTCTAAAAGCTGTCCTTACGTTTCTAGACCTATTCCGTCTCTTCAGAAGACTGTCTGGCCGGCTGGCTCCAAAGCTAGCAGTTTTGCTTTACTCAATGTCTCCCTTTCCACTGTTGTTCCTCCCGCCACTTTTGTGAAAGTGTTGCCTACTTCGTTGGCCTCGATTGCCGTGGACACACACACTTCGCAGGGTTTATGTTTCCAGGTTTCGTGTGACTATTCCAAGATTCAAAGGACTGCTTTATGGTGCGCCCACTTTCCAATTCAATAACTTTGTGTACGACGACTTACGACAAGCTGAGCCTCTAAAGCATTCCACACATAATACCTATGACTAGCTTAGTAAAGAATTTTGCTACAAGGCAGATTAACTCATTCTGAATTAATTTGAATTTTTGTAACCAGCAGCAAAACAGGAAGCGATATGTACCTAATACACTTTAAAAACAAACAAATTTTTTCTGACCTCTTTTGTTGAACTCTGTGGGCCTTTTTTGTTTTTCTTGGTGTTACGCACACGCCGTGAACTGAGGTAGCTGTTCATTTCTTCCTAAGATTCTCAATAGAGAATTAAGGATTCCACATTTATTAAGAAGTCTCTAAACAATAATACTTGATGCACTAGCACGACATTACATGAACACGTCCTGACAGGCACTGAGAACTATGCTGTTTTGATAAGAATGGTCACAAAGACTTCAAGAAATTCAGTTTTCTTTGCAGCATACTTTTGCTGTTAGGGCTGTTCAGACAGGCCAGACCGAACATTTCAGTAAAGTGATTTCAGTAAAGACAGCTACACTGGTGTTAGCATTGTAAAAGTGCAAGACCACAAAGAGTTATTAGGGTGCACCAATAATACAACTGAGATATCCCAAGTGGTAAATTTACAGCTGCACATTTGTTCTGTACTTTTCATTTTATTAGGTTTAAACTAATCACTACACTAGCTTGTCATGTCCATAAGAAGCCAACGCGCACAACAGATTGTCACAACGCAAGTAGTAATTCTGTTCGATATCCCAGTTTAAAATTTGATTTAGTAGAGCTGAATAGAACACGGCTGCACTATTACCGTGTTCGCTATGAGGCTGTTTACCCGTTATTACATTTGTTAGGCTTACACAGAAATCTTTTTTTTTTCTGGGGGAGATCCAATTTTTCCTTATGCATGTTCGTGCACAAGCTTGCATGTGCGCATACAAACGCAAAATGTAACTTTTCAATAACGTTTACTAAATTTGAAATCTAAAATTTACAGTTGTATACATTAGCGTCCTCGGCATACGGACAAGCAGCTTTCGAGTTCGGTCATGGACGCTATTCCGAGGAGCGACCGCAGCCCGAGCCGCACACAGGCTGCCGAAACGAAACTCTTCGCGTGCTTTTTTACCTTTTTGATCTACTCCATCGGCGACATGAGTTACTTTCCGGCAACGCACGAAGAAATATCATGTTCACTTCTTTCTATTCTATGCTTCTTTTTTCAGGCATAACACCAGATGGTAGATAGCAAGTCGGGCGTAGGTAATACAGACGCACCTGTGAAGCGGCTACAGAACAAGCGCATCGGCTCCGAAACGCCATTTTTCCTGTCCGCATTCTTACAATCTGTTACCTTTGGTGTGATAAACAGGGGTGCGACTGTGCAACGTCCAGAAACTCAACAGAAAACTAGGAAAGCTCGCCACGCTAGCCATAATACGCTTATGTCTCAGTGGCCATGTTGCATTTTGGCGAGTTGCTATAGCGGCGAGAGATGGCACTAGGGGCAGACTAGATATTTCCTTTATTTACGTGCTTCATTACGAGTCTTTACTAATATAAAAGTCAATAATTTTTTCGTTACTAAAACTTACTTTATAATGACGCAAAAATGTTTTCTCAATATAAACAATCTCATCAACGTTATTTATTTATTTATTTATTTATTTATTGTACCCTTAGGGCCCGAGGGCATTACAGAGGGTAGTGGAGATATACATAATATAAGCTATGTAAAACAGCAAAGAAAAAACTCACAGCAGATGAGTAAGTGAAATTAAGTAGACATAAATGACAACAATTTATAAGGAAAAACGTATACTAACGATAACCTTATATATACACACATATATACTACATATATACAATCATATATATATATATATATATATATATATATATATATATATATATATATATATATATATACAAACATTCAGAGAAGATTAATAGTTTTACGAAACATATTTTTATCAGTTATATAAGCGATATCATGGGGAAAATCATTCCAACTGACACAAGTTCTGGGTATGAATGAGTCATGAAAACATTTGGTGTGACATGATGGAACTGCAACTTTATTGCGGTGATCAATTCGAGCTGATATGTATGATGGCCTTGTTAATAATTTCCGTTTCAGATAGCTGTTGTAATAAATTTTGTGAAAAAGACATAATGAAGCTACTGACCTACGATCAGAAATAGGAGGGAGTGACAAACTTAATTTCATGGTGGTTACGCCGCTTGTTCAGTGATAGTTAGAGAGTATAGAACGGCAGGCACGGTTCTGCACAGCTTCTAAATTGGAAATGAGCGATTCAATGCCAGGGCTCCATACAGATGCAGAATATTCTAATTTTTAGCGGACCAGTGTTTTATAAAGTAATAGTTTTATTGAACTGTATCAATGAGAGAAATTCCTGCGAATATAGCCAAGCATGCGGTCGGCGTTATTTATGATATAATGAATATGAGTTTTCCAAGACAGGTTAGAAGAAATGTGAACACCTAGGTACTTGTAAGAGAGTACAGTTTCAAGAAAGACATTGTTAATGTGGTAAGTGGAAGCTGGGATAGAATTTCGATAAATGTGCATGTGCTTAGAATTATTAATGTTTAGTTTCATGTTCCAAGTGTTGCGCCAGTCCATGACCTTGTTAATGTCGGATTGAAGGCAAGAGACCTCATTATTGTCGTTAATGTCGTGCTAAATAACACAATCATCTGCAAAAAGAACAATTGAAGAAGAAATATTAGTCGGTAAGTCATTTATATAGATTAGAAACAGAAGGGGCCCGAGAATGGACCCCTGAGGTAGACCAGAACGGACTGGTAAAGAATGTGAGTCGAAGTTGTTTGCTGTTACGAATTGTGAGCGGTTTGAAAGAAAACAGATCAACCATGCGAGTAAATTAGGGTCAATGTTAAGATTGCGTAGTTTAAGAAATAGAAGTTCATGCAAAACTTTGTCAAATGCTTTCGAAAAATCCAAATATATACAGTCTGCCTGAGATCCGTGATCGAGGATGCAATGAAGTTCATGCGTGAAACTTATGAGTTTGGTTTCGCATGAAAATGACTTACGGAGTCCGTGCTGGGCTATAGTGAAAAAAGAATTCGATTCTAAGAAAGAGACGAGATGAGAGTATATGACGTGCTTCATAAATTTACAAGGTATATTAGTGAGAGAAATGAAACAAAAGTTGTCAGGGCAATGTGTATTTCCAGACTTGTGCAGAAGAATCACCTTCCCAACTTTCCAATCATTGGGAATACAACTTGTTTGAAGGGATTGTTCAAACAGTTTATTAAGAAGTATGGAACAATACAACTTTGTAATAATCAAGAATTGGGAATTTATGTTGTCAATACCACAAGAAGAAATTGTAAGATTTTCTATAATCTTTTAAATGCTGGATACGTTAACATTAACAGGTTTCATAGAAGGAACTTCAAAAACAGGGTAGTTAAAATTATCGCAAGAAACATTATTGTAAAAAGCCGCCGCAAAAACATTGTTGAGAACAGAAGCACATTCGTGTGACGAGACTGCAACACCATCAGTATATGTAAGTAACAATGTGGTGTTGTATTTCTTCTTTATTACAATCCAAAATTGTTCAGGATTGTTAATAAGCATATCAGGCAAAGTGTGGTTGTGGAACGTGTCCTTGGCGCTCTTTAATGCAGCTTTGTACTCAGCAGCCACGAAAAAATAGCATTCCCATTGCACCTCGGAATTCATAACCTTTGCAGAGCGAAACAAACGTTTCTCTTTATTGGACAGTCTTATCAAATACTTAATAAACGAAGGTGATTCCCTCTCACACCTCAAAGATTTGAGCGGCACAAAAGCGTCACTAAGACGCTCAACAATGCCCTTAAACAATTCCCAATTATTGTTCACAGACCACAGTGAAAAATCCCGCAAGTAATCATCGAGAAAAAGAGCTAGCTCACAATTCATCGCGTTGTAGTCAGTACTTTTATAGTCTATAATATATTTTTTCTGATTGATGTGTTTACAGACAAGAGTTTCAAGATCAAAATGGAGTAACGAATGATCACTGAGACCAGGTAGATACACGAGTGAAGAGATAAGAAGTGGTACGTTAGTTAGAACGAGATCTAAAATGCTGGATGTGACTGAGGTTGTTCGAGTAGGTTCAGAGACAAGGGTGTGACAGGTTGAAGTCCAGACAAGTCATCAAAAACTTGTTACACTCAGTCGAGAATGGGCTAGGATAAGGCGATGCATTATTCCGTACATTCGAGGGCTAGTTGAAATCCCCAGCCAAGAGGATAGGAGTGTTGGGAAAACGTACAGTGATCATGCTAAGCGCGTCATTCAATTCATCAACGAAAGTGGGGCACGAAGACGGGGGACGGTAACATATGCCCGAGATCAACTTCTTAAAACGTATGCAAAGCTCAACCCAGACTCGTTCCAGGTTACTTAGGGAATTAAAGGGCAACGCAACAAAATTATCTGCAACAGCTATCAAAACACCACCGCCACACCTTTCGCCTCTGTCGAAGCGGAATACGTTGAACTTCTTTTTGCAATCAAACAATTCCGTACTCGTTACCTTAGAAGAAAGCAATGTTTCAGTCAACAAAACAACATCATCTTCCCAGGAATCGATTATAGAGCCAAGTTCATCGCAATATTGACGCGGAATGCAAAAGCAGATGATATTCGATTGAACCAAGAATCGATGTACTGCATGTTGACAGGGTAGCGCTTTAGCGAACGACGCCTTGGCGTAAAACACACACCTCTTTAGAAGAACAGCTACGTGGACGAGATTGTAGAGATTCGTGACGGCACTGAGAAGTGTTAATAAGCATCGTGCCCCTTTTTATCAAACTGCGCGTAGCTGCAAGGTCAACCATTCTCGTCGACTTTGAGCAGCCATTGAAGGAAAAAGAAAAGCCGGTTCGAAATGTAAACATATGTCTGCGTATCCTGATCAGAGGAGCACAAATAAGCAAAGCATGCTGTTTATAAAAGCATGACAACTCACCAGTCATATGCACGTGGTCAGCGTCATAGTAGCCTTCTTTAGTAGAATTGTCGCCGTATCAGTACACTAAATAGGTGTCCCCAGGCGGGAAGTCGTTGAGGCATTTCGGATCGAAATTCCGTACATGATCTGACGTCGTCACTTTCTTCACGTAGTCTGACAGATACTTAACATACACAAGGTACTTCTTTTGATCAGCAACACCTAGACCTGGAACACGCCGATGAAAGCTTGGAAAATAGTACCAACGAAGTGCAGCCGTGTTATGTGTAGCAGTTGTATATGGAGAAAAAGTCTTGAAGTGATGGAATGTAGTTGAAGATCACCAATCAATATACAACTGGATGCATCACACTTTTCGAAAACAGGAATCTCTTATTTAATTCTTAACACAGCTATCGTACCCACAAAATGAAAGCATTTTATCTGTCAGTGGCAATGAGCCCCCGATTGAAGTTGTTTAGGAGTGTTTACATTTCTGTTAGGCTTAGCCAGATAGTTTTTTCGGCGGGGCCCGGGAGTCTGATTTTTTTCTATGAATATTCGCATGCACAGGGTTTCAAGTGCGCGTACACACGTACACAAAATGTCACGATCGAGTTTCAGGTTGATGGCAAAGTTATCAGCTCAAACCACCCCTAAATCTGAATGCGCTAATGGTCTTTGCATGGGCTAAATAATCATTCGCTCAGAAATCTATCGAAGTCTTTGCGAAATATCAAACGCATGTCATTAATACTCACCGATCAAGGGAAAATATCATCATATGCAGTACGGTATTTTAGTATTAACTTATAGTCTACAGGCGTACGTGCATTAACTATTTATTTAAACAGAGAAGAAGCATGCATATCGTCAACCTGTATAAGTGGCTTGGGCTAGTAACTCTCTTTTCGAAGCATACCAGCCTGTACAACTAGAGCATCATCAAAGCGTGCACGTGTTTGCATGCGTGCGAGTACAAAAATACACAAAATGTTACGAGTTTCAAGCCGCCGGCAAAGATATATCATCTCAAACCACACCTCTGACTGTGCTACACATAGGTATACTCATTAACTCAGAAATCCATCGAAGCCTTTACAAAATATCAAAAGCACGTCACTGATTTTCAGCAATCATGTGTCTATTTCATCATGTGTCGTACGGTATTTTATTATTACCCTAGAGTGTATACGCGTACGTGCATTAACTATTTATATACACAAAGAAGAAGACGGCATATCGTTAATCTGTCTAAGTGACTGGGGCTGGTAACTCTCATTTTAAAGTATACCTGGCAGTACAACTAGAGCATCATCAAAGCGTTCATGTGTTTGCATGTGTGCGAGTACGTACATCCACAAAATGAAATCAGTTTAAAGCCGATGGCAAATGTATAGCACCTCAAAGCATACCTCTGAACTGCGCTATACACGTGGCGCTCATTAGCTCAGAAATCCCTCGAATTCGTTGAAGAATATCAAATGTCATCGATACTCACCGATGATGCGTCAATTTTATATTTTGCAGTATCGTTTAAAGTCATTGCGAAATATCAAGCACATATCATCAAAACTCACCGATCATGAACCAATTTCATCAGGTGCAGTATCGTATTAAGTCGCTGCGAAACATCAAGCACATGTCATCGATATTCACCGATCATGCATCAATTTCATCGTGTGCAGTATTGAAATAAGTTGTTTCGAAATATCAAGCACGTGTTATCGACACTCATCGATCGTGCAATAATTTTATGATGTAAAGTATCATATTAAGTCGTTCCGAAATATCAAGCACATGCCATCGATATTCACCGATCATGCATCAATTTCATCATGTACAGTATTGTATTTTATTAATAACCTGGTGTATACTGACACGTTGTTTACAAAAAAAAGCATATATAATATCGGCAGTGTAAGCATGCAATCTGCATGTAACCGCGCGTGTAAAAGAATCTGCATCAAGAAAATGATGTAAAATTGGCGGTGGATAGCTGCATAGCCCTAAAAGAAACGGTTTATGTCTTCAGCATCACCTATTTATTGATAATTGTTGAAATAGGAGAAATGACAAAATCACGGCCCTTTTATATTGACCCAAACACAAGCTCTAGGCTGTATTGGGGGATAGGTGTGTGTTATTGTGTCGTTTGCACACTACTTCATTAAATAGTGCGGCTCCTCAACTGGTCAATTGGTACATATTAAACAATTTATTGGTTTATACGTTTGTTAAAACCACTAAATAAAAAAGCAAGCTACAGCTAGGTGAAGGAAGCTGCCACCCAAACATTGGGTTAAATATACCTACATATATCTACGTGTATTTACGTTTATATATCAATGTGCCAATTAAAAATGAAACTCGAAGTTCTTCGCACACCAGTTAGGAAACTGTGTTTTAAATATAAAACTGTTTTATCATTGTATAAGACTCTAGCCAAGGAAGTGGAGGAAGGGTATTACACCTTGTAGCGTCATTTAGGAGCAGCAGGAGAAAACTAAATTTCTGCAGCATTACCACTGGGTGTGTTTTTTGCAAGCTGCTAAACGCAACACAAACACTTTTTATAGTTTGTTAGTAACATATTTTGACAAAAGATGGCACAAAAACTGTGTAGTCCTCTGAATAGTCCTTTCACTAGGCCTAAAGTAAAGGCACAAGTGAAAATTAAACCCTTCACTGCAAAGTACAATTCCTGAACCTCACTATTTAAGGGAAAAAAAGAAATCTAGTTTTTGCTTCATTAAATATTACGGCTTGGTGGCGCTAGCCACCGCCCGATCTAAAGGGTACAGCCATATACATCCATTCATCCATCCATCCAGTTGACTGCGGACTGGCACAGTGAATGGACGTGTTTTTGAGCACTCCCGATCGACTGCGCGGATAAGTGGTTTTGCATGTTTTAAGCTTGCCTTCGTAATTAATAAGGCAGCAGTTAAAAACTTTGTAGCACTTAATACATTGTACGGATTTTCCAGGGTTCAGTCACCAGGTATTTAATAGTTGGTACGTGTGTGTGCGTTTTTCTTTTGCCAACCTGCGCACATACATTAAACACCCAAATTTTTGTAGTAGAGGTTAGAGTTTATGTTTTCGTAGGACAGGGATCATGTTTTGTAAGTATCGAGTGAGACAAGTCTTAAAGACAATTGGTGTCATAAAGACATGCTTAAAAAGGCTGTAAAGTGTTCAGGCTGCGAGGTAAGTTTGAAAATAGACCCAAGTGCAGAAGCAAATCAAAAAGAGGCTGACGCGAAGTGTAGGCAATGTGAGGTTGAAGAAAAAATGGAAAAAAACGTTGGCTGCCCAGAGTGAACTGCTGTTGAGAATCACCGAACTAGAGACTGCGTTGGCGGTAGAGCAAAAAAACGAGGGCAATGGGAGAAAGGCTGAAGTCCGCCGAGGATGCGCTAGCCAATGTGAACAATGGAGCGGCCGACGGAGAGTACAGTAGGGCACCAGCGACCAGAACGGCGGAGAAGAAAGAGCAAGCAAGGTTGGAAAAAACAGGTTCAGCCGGTCCAATTGTCGCAAGGCCCAGCTTCAGCGAAGAAGGTGTGTGGCTGGGAGGGGACAAAGCACTGGCGTCACAGGTGCAAGTAACCCCCAGGTGCAGGACGCTCAAGTTGAAAAGTCACAGCATGTGATAATCATCGGGGACTAGAATTGAAATTGATGCGCAGAAGCAATCAAAGAGAGGACAAGATATGGCAAGAGGGTTGCAGTAAGGACGTTCCGAGGACGATAGCTGGAAGCAGTGATGATGCAAGCGAGTGCAAAACTCAAACTACAGCTGATATACGAAACCTCGTGATAACTTTAGGCGGTTTACACGATGTCTTAAATAAAGATACGGGAGGACCAGCGACCACACTGGCGAGAGGAGTCGATGACATACGCGCCACTTCACCTCAAGGACAGGTAGTGATATGCACGATACCGAAGGTACCGGTGCGTGACGACCACCTATAGCGAGCGATTATCAACGCAAACCGACAGATATGGCCGATATGTCGACAGAAAGGCTTTGAGGTGGTGTAAATAAACAAAGGTGCATAGGTAAGGTGGTTTTCAACGAGGCAGAATACACTTCAATGGGCGGCTAGGTCACGAGGTGGGTTGGCGACTTCCAGGAAGTGCAGCAGCTTTTTTGGAGGGCACGTGGGCCCTTCGGGATGCAGGATAGCTAGTAACGAGAAAAACAACCATGGAGACTTTGTGACATGTTGTATGGAAAATACAATTTCAAAGTGGTACCAGTATCTAAGATAGGTAGAGTCCGGGGCAGAAATACACGTAGCCACGAGCGCCGAGCCAATTCAGACATAGGGTATATTAATATGTAGGGTGGCAGGAACAGGCTGAAGTGGAAAGAGATAGAACAGCTAAGGGAGGAGAGGCCGATGGTATGCGGGTTTGTACAAACACATCTTAGGGACAAGGAACAGCCTCCTAACAATCAGGACTACACGTGGGAAGATTGTAATGGAACAGAAGGCAGCAGAAAAGGGGGTGGTATTGGGACAGTCATTCGTACAAGTACAGACTGGCTAAGGGTCAGCCAGGAGTGCAAGGAACATTTATCGCTAAAAGAGAAAGTGGCAGGGTAAATGACACTTCTTAGTTTGGTGTACTTATGGACGGGAGGAAATGCCAGAGAGGAAAACCACGCAATGGTATAATGTATATCAAAGGACATTGAGGAGTTAGGAGGAGAGCGCGAGATAAATATACTACGAAATATGAATGCGCACATAGAAGTTATAGATGGCTATACCGACCCAACAGGCAAAATGATCATGGATATGTGTGAAAGGCATGATTTGATCATTTGCAACAGTACCGAGATGTATAAAGGGCAAATAACATGGAAGGTAGAAAGGCTACAGTCGACGATAGATTACGCACTGATGTCACATAGGCTCTATGATAAGCTCAGGGGAATGCACATAGATGAACCTGGCTCCAGAAGTCTGGGTAGTAATTACAAACATATCAAGCTAAGTTTTGGAAGAGAAGGAAAGTGGGAAGGAGACTAGATGAGCACCTACAAAAAAAGTTTTATTCAGAAAGGCAAATTGACATAGCTACTAAGCAAATTGAAAAATAATCACTGAGGTTAATGAAAAAGTGTGGATATACACGAAGCTAATTAGACTGTTTGAGCTAGAACTCGCTAAAGCACGTGACAAGTCACCCCGAAAAAGAAGACACAAACCCAAAAGTTGGCGGGATCAGGAAATCAAGAGAGGCGTAGCAAAACGTCAGGAAGCCTCAAGGGAACACAGGCATGCTAAGCAGCCGGGTGAACTGACAGATGATGCTGAAAGAAAATGGAAAAATTTTCTAAGCTGTAGAAGCAAGGCATCCCTTCTGATCAATCAAAGGATTAGAAAAAAGAGCTAAGTGGCTTGCAGAAGTACATAAAAATATAGAAAGGCAGCTGCGAAATTTTAGAAGCATTTAAACTCCCTAAGAATTGAGACGAGCCTTGAGCAGAGATTTATAACTACAGCTGAAGGTGCTAGGCTAGAAGGGGACAAAGCTAATGAATATATAAAAGAAGGGTGACAGAAAATTTTTAACAAAAAATGATATATGCACCACAATAGACAAGGATGACTCAAGTGGTGCAATGGCTCCATTTTCACAACGAGAGTGGGAAAGGGCTGAGAAGATGGTTCCTAGTAGTACATCAACAGGCCCAGATGGCATTCCGATCATGCTGATAAATACATTAGGTCTGAAGTCTAAGCAGGCTTTGAGAGAGGCAGTGAGCAAAATAATAATCAATAGTGAAGTCCCCGATGGATGTAAACTTAGCAAGATGAGCATGACCCATAAAGGAAAGGGGGACAAAGCTGACATAAAAAACTCCCGTCCTATAACAGTGACATCAGTGGTGTACAGGCTGGCGATGCAGATTATAAAGGAAAGACTGCGGGCATAAATAGAGGATGAGCGGGTGCTTGAGGAACTGCAGAATGCGTTTCATAAACACAGGTTGTTGGAAGACAATCTGTTCTCACTTACGCAGTACATGGAAATATCAGAAAAGGTGCACGGGCCCCTGTGGCTAGGATTTTTGGATATCAAGGGAGCGTACAATAGCGTGGTTCAACAGGACTTGTGGGGTCTACTGGACACACTAGGGGTGCAAGATGGAGCCGCTAATGTTTTAAAAGATATCTATAAAGGATATATAGAAAGGTAACAAGGCAGTTATAAAGTGGGAAAAACAGGTATCTAAGCCTTCAGTGGTAAAACGCGGGCTTAGGCAGGGGTGTCCTCTGTCACCCTTGTTATTCATGATGTACCTACAAGGATTAGAGGCCAAATTAAATGAAAGTGGACTAGACTTCAACCTCTCTTTCGTCAAACAAGGAAAAGTATTGAATAGGCACTACCAGCATTGATGTACGCAGATGATATAGTGCTTGTGACCGAAAACTAGGAAGATTTGCAGAGGTTGACGGAAACCTGCGGTAATGAGGGAGATAGGCTTGATTTCAGTTTTAGTAAGAAAAAAATCAGCATTCATGATTTTTAATAAAGATGAAGGTAGTGAGCTTAGAATACAGTTCACGCTAGAAATAACAGATAAATACAAATATCTGGGCATATAGATAAGCAATGGGGCCGAGTACCTAAAGGAGCGCGAAATATACGTGACAACTAAAGGTAACAGGAATGCAACAGTGATGAAAAATATGGCACAGCGGAATTAAAATAGGTATGATGTTTTGAGAGGAATATGGAAAGGGTTCATGGTTCCTGGGCTTACGTTCGCAATGCGGTCTTGTGCATGAGATCAGAAGTTCAAGCAAGATTAGAAATTAAGCTACGTGGAAAAGGTAGGCTCGCCTTAGGAGCTCACGGAAATACACCAAATCAGGCAGTACAAGATGATATGGGATGGACATTATTTGAGGGCAGGGAAGCTATCAGCAAGAAAAAATTTCAGAAGCGATTGAGAGAAATAGGGGAGGAGCGTTGGGCTAGCAAGGTATTAAGCTACTTTTACATGAAGGATGTCGATACAAAATGGAGGAAGCGAACCAGGAAATTGACTAGTAAATACTTAGAAAACAGCAGGGGGCCAATTGATAAAGAATTATCAGTTAAGAAGAAGGTTGAGGAAGCTGAGATCAATATGTGGAGAATGGGCATGATTAAGAAGTCCGCACTAGAGATCTATCGAACTTTTAAGCAGGAAATTGCCAAAGAAAGAATCTATGATGATACTCAGGGTAGTTCTCTACTGTTTGAGGCCAGGACGGGAGTATTGCGAACCAAGACATATCGGGCCAAATATGAAGAGGTAGACACAATATGCAGTGCGTGCGAAGAGAAAGAAAAAACTGCCGAACACTTGATATTGTTCTGTGAAGGGCTTCACTCTATAGTTCAGGATGATGGTACAGAGTTTTTCAAAGCACTGGTGTTTAGGGACATAGAGGGCAAAATAGACAATAAGCGGGTAGAATTAACAAGAAAAAGGTTATCTGATTGGTGACTAAAGTCAAGGCACGAGTGAAAATTAAACTCTTCACTGCAAAGTACGAGTCCTCAACCTAACTATTCAAAGGAAAAAATAATAAATCTAGTTTTTGGTACACTAAGTATTACGGCTTGGTGGCGTTAGCCACCACCCGATCTAAATGGTACAGCCATATCAATCCATCCATTCATCCATCCATTCCAGTTTTTCGCCCATAGTGAAAGCAATTCTTTACATAAGATCTACAGGGAGTTTCGCAGCTAAATTAAATATGGAGCTAGCGCTTGCGGTAACCGTGTTCTGTGATAGCCGTTCCTTATACGATAAGCTTCGATTGCATGCTTGATTACATGTACATAGCTCCAACTGCAAATGCAGTCAGTAAAATACCTAGTGGATCAAGTTGTTGCCTTATTGAAACGGGTCACTCATAACATACAACCACACGTACTGTAGGTTTTTTGTGACCGTCACGTACTTCGTTACGTGACGCCAGCAGCAGGCCTGTAGAATAGTGTGTGAATGCGCTTCGGATAATCTGCTGAATACCGACGCCATGCCTCCAAAACGCTATCGCTGCTACTTGGAACAAGACACACCGCCGCTCAAGTTACCCCTACAGACTGTGTGGAGCCAGCGAAAGCGACAACCGCCTGCTGCATCAACAGTGAGTTACGCTGAATTCTAGCTCACATAAAACCGCACCACCGTGTTTCTTCGTGTAGTACCGTTATCTTGTGGGCTCGAAATACACCCTGTGAGCTGTTATACTTGGCCTCTCTGCATGTTGTTATTGCTAAAGGTGTTCGCCGCTTATGAAACTTCTTGGACGGTAGCTGTTTTTTCAAGCTGGCATGGAAGTTTTGTAATTTATTATGGTATTTCGAGTGAGTTGGTAAGCTAATATAATTCGTTGAATGTGCAGCGCAGACAAGACTAAGCATGGGGTAAGGGTGCACCCAATTTTTTGTCCCTCGCCTGTGCCGCGCAGTACGGCCTACCAGTCTTTCGGTTTGGGGGTGTGTCAGCCTTTGAAGAGATGAGGGAAGGTCTGCAGATATTTCGACAATCTAGTGTTCTTTCAAATTCACCGATATCGCACAGTACACCGGCCTCTACCATTCTGCCTCCGCCGAAATGCGACCGGGGTCGAACTCATGACCTTCAGGTCCGCAGCAGAGCACCATAGGTGCTGATACACTGTGGCGGGTCATTAATCTTGCCTTTGATCATCGTTAAATGCAGAAAAATGCTTTTACAAAGACGGAATAAACGAGCCATGCAGGCAGACTGTACAAGCGACTCTTCCCATGTGCGTGGTGTTGTTCTTCTAGTCAGGCTTATGTGTGGGCTTCTTGATGTAGCATACTCTAATATTAGGCAGGCGCGAAACCACTAACGATTGCTCTCTGTCAATGTTGAACGTCGCATAGGACAAATATTGTGGTTTTTGGCTTGTTTATGCAAAACGACTTGCATACTCAAGAAAAACCAGTCTATTGATGAAACAGTCATGTGCTCATCGTTTTCTTGATGCTTTCGGTGCTTCGATGTGCATTTGATTAATTCAGACCGTTTCTCTGGTCTTGTGCGGTTTGAGCCAATGAGGTTTTGTTGTAGACACACACATACCAAGCATGTGGGTGAAATGTTGAATATTTCACAGCATTGTGATTGTAGTGCTAAAAGAGACTGATTGCATGGTACGACAAAAGTAGTGCTTGTTCTGTCAAATCTGTCAACATTCTTTGTAAAAGCTTTCTCACCACATAGGCAGTTTATTTTGGGCATTTGCTCATACCAGTTGTCGCACTCCTAACTTGATCGTTTTGTTTATAGGGCGACTGCTTCCATGCATGAGAGAACCAAGATTCACTGTGCCAGGCCATTGGCTCATTTCTGTATTGTTTTTATCTCTTGTTTCCCTGCAGAAAACTTTCAGTGAGCCATCTGATGACAGTGTCCTGCCGGAAGATGAGCCAGGTTCACGGGATAGCTCCCTTGCTACATATGACGAGCTTCCCGAAATTTCAGACAGTGATGATATTGGTCTGGAAGACAGATTAGGTGCACAGGACAAGGATCCAGAGATGAACAGGCCGTTTTCTTACCGCTCAGACTGTACAAAAGAACCTGCAGCTGATCGGTCAGACCTGGAAGACTGTGACATCAACAATCGGGATGTTGATCTCTCCGAGTTTATCACGAAGAATTCATCTGTACATCTTCCTAGCATTTCCACATCTAGGTTGTAAGCCATGCTGCTGGTACTTACTTTCGTTGTGGCAGTGGGACTACCAAGGACCCAAGTAGACGGCTTGTTGAAGTTGCTCAATGTAATATTTGGCCAAGAGGCTTTTCCGTCTACCAAGTATGGGTTTCAAAAACTATGGAATTTGCAAAACTATAAAATGGTTCAGGTGCACAAGTATTGCTCATTGTGCAATTTTCTGACTGAAACCCATGGCCTCAATGAACAGCTCTGTCGCATTTCCTCCCAGGTGTTTCCACTTTGTGCACTGCTGAAGAAAGAGAGTTTTTTATCCTGATGAACCTGAAGATACAGTTGCAGCAGATTCTAAAAACAATGAGAAACGTTGTCGGCAACAACTTTCAAAAGCTAACTTCAACCTCCTCGGATCGATTAAAAGATATTACCGATGGTGCGCTGTACAAGAAGATGCTCCATGTGCTCAAGATGAGGTGGAGTGACTTGCCTTAAACTCTGAACGCTGATGGCTCGCCAGTCTTCAAATCTAGCAAAGGCTCAGTATGGCCGACTCGGCCACAAACTCGGCCACCAGGGGGCCCGGGTTGGTTGAGCGGTTTCACTACAGCTCAGCATTCGGACCTCAAATCTCCATCAAAACTGTGAGTAATAATCTCAATTTCCTCGCATGGTTTTATGAGGCTTTGGAGCACTTTGAGAAGCACGGTTTAGCCACCCAAATCAGTTACAACTTGAGAAATTAGTGACTCATACTTCGGGTAGGCCTATCAACAGCAGCCACTGGCCCCACTTCGATCAAATCAGGAATTCCGCAAGAAAAGCTACTACGCACCTGAAAAACCACCCTCGATTCTTCTTTGGACGTTCCGGAGCCTCGCCGCTACCATCTTATCTTGAATCTGCGGGAAAAACGGTTTTTCTTCACCGAAAATCAACTGAGAGTAACACGTGTATCCGCCCTATGGGGGCTGCCATGTTGACAGGGGACTTTAGCACCTGCCCCCTCGTGCTCAAAGATTGAATGAAAAGGCAAAAGATCACAACAAATATTGGTGTAGTGGGGAATTCGCAAGGCAATGATAGTGGGACCATCGCTGAGTGCGAAGCGCGAGCACGAGCTGTAGACACTGGACTGCCCGAGCATTTGTTTCTGTACCGGCTGTCTGCCTATTATCTGGCGTCGCTAATAAACCCCCTTGCAAAGTGGTGGAAGTGTGCTGGGTACGCAAACCTGGAACTTCGAAGCCGGAAGCTGCCCACTACATCAGCAATGCCTGATCAGACGACCGAGCAAGGCACTACCCAGCAAAGCACGGCCCAATCTCAACTGGTCATCGTGCCTACCACCCTGCGCCAACAAGATCCGCCCTTCTTCAGTGGCACCGAGGACCAAGATGTGGAGGACTGGTTGCAGCGTTTTGAGAAGGTGAGCACCGCCAACAAGTGGGACGACCCCTCGAAATTAGAGTATGTCCCATTTTATCTCAAAGACGTCGCCAGCCTGTGGTTCACAAACCACCGCACTGAATTTATCACTTGGGCCAGTTTCAAGACCACCCTCGCAGCTGTGTTCGATCGCCCCGCAGTGCGCAAGCTGCGTGCTGAGCAGCGCCTACGCGGACGTGCACAAAGGCAGAGCGAAAACTTCACAAGCTATATTGAAGATGTAATCGATTTATGCCGGCGCTTCAACCCTGAGATGACCGAACATGACAAGATCAGGCATATCTTGAAAGGCATAGACGATGATGCCTATCAAATGTTGCTGGCATAGAGCCCAAGTACCGTATCCGAACTTGTGACCTTATGCCAGAGCTTGGAAGAGATTCGGAAACAACGTGCAGCAGTTCGGAGGTCGACAACTGCAGACGACTCTCTCGCTGCCCTGGCCGTCGGTGGTGACAGCTCCCTGCTGGAGCAGATAAAAGAATAAGTACGCGAAGAGGTCGCACGACAACTTTCATGTCTCTCGTATCTGCCGACCACCGAAGCACCAACGAACCGCCTAACGCCGACAATAAGACAGGCTATTCAGGAGCAGGTCTCCGAGGCGTTGCCATTACCTACGCCTGCCTCTTAACCAACGCCTGTTGCCGCGCCACTGACTTATGCGGCCGTCGCGGCAATGTCTCCTGCATCTCGTCTGCCAATGTATACGCCACAACCTGTGCGACCGTCCACCGCGCCGTTTCCACAGCAACACGCCGGAAATCCTTGGCGCACCGCTGACAACCGGCCTATATGTTACTTTTGCGGAATTCCAGGTCACGTTGCACGTCTATGTCGTTGGCGCTTCACAGTTAACGCACCAAGATATCCTGACTATTCGTTTCGACCTCCATACCACGCGCCTCACGTACCACCTGAAGTTCACGAACGCGATGCGCACACTGCTTCCGGCGCCCGAACATTCGCTTCTAGACGTTATACTTCCCGCTCGCCTTCACCTTCACCAAGTCGTCGTTCCGTGTCGCCTATGCGTAAACGACCCACCTCCATTGCGACGGAAAACTAACTGCCGCAGCTCCGGAGGCACGAGCTGCGTCATCGTCTAATCGTTCAAGTCCTCGCCTGTCTCCCGCCAATCTTATCGATGTAATCGTCGAAGGTGTACGAACACTCGCACTCATCGATACCGGTGCCGCGATATCTGTGATTAGTGAGAGACTCTGCCGCTCTCTTCGTAAAGTGACGATGCCTTCTCCCGTGGTTTCTCTTAGTACTGCGAGCGCCCAACAAATTGAGCCCGTCGCGTCATGTACAGCAAAAGTTGTGATTCGAGACGTGTTGTACATCATTGAATTTCACGTGTTGGCTTCATGTTCCCACGATGTCATCCTAGGATGGGATTTGTTATCACGTCATCACGCCGTCGTGGACTGCGCTCGGGCCGAAGTGGAGCTGTTACCGTTTGGTGATGCGCCTTCTGTTGATGCGGCCGTTTCTAGTGTGGCTAACCTTGTCGTCGGGACGGACATAGACCTTCCTCCTTTCAGCGCCCAGTTTGTCCCTGCCTGCTGTGCTTCACTTTCTGACGCTACCGTCCTATTCACGCCATCTGACATCTTCGGTAGCCGCCACCACACATCGCTGCCATTCGCTGTTCTTGAGCTTTGTCAAGACACTACCGGGATATTTATTTCCAATCCCAACTCGTGCCCCCTCAGTTTGCGCCGCAACGAGACGCTCGGCCACATTCAGCTCATCGATGAAGGTACTATCGTGCCTGCCGATTTCTTCGACACCAAGCCGAATATGGAGCTGAACGCGTTGGTTCCTCACTTTGCCTTGAACAGCGTGTCTACCGATGCATTTCACCATTCTATTGACAGCCATTTCGCCCCGGCTCAACGAGAGCAGCTTGTTACCCTACTGCACGAATTCAAGCGTTCGTTTGACTTTCCCCAAGCGGTGCTAGGAAGAACGAACACCGTTGTGCACACAATTGACACAGGAAAGAGTACTCCTTTGCGCCAGCGCCCTTATCGTGTGTCACCAGCGGAGCGTCGGGTAATTGCAGAACAAGTAGACGACATGCTACAGTGCGGAGTCATCAAGCCTTCTTGTAGTCCTTGGTCTTCCCCAGTTGTACTCGTCAAAAAAAAAGGATGGTTCAGTCCAGTTCTGCGTAGACTACAGGCGCCTAAACAACATTACGAGGAAAGATGTTTACCCTCTTCCCTGCATAGACGACGCTCTCGATTGTCTCCAAGGTGCAGAATTCTTTTCCTCGCTTGACCTTCGCTCGGGTTATTGGCAGGTCCCAATGGCTGAGTCTGATCGTCCAAAAACAGCGTTTGTCACACCGGATGGCCTCTATGAATTTACCGTGATGCCATTCGGACTCTGCAATGCGCCTGCCACATTCGAGCGAATGATGGACAGCATTTTACGTGGTCTCAAATGGAACATTTGCTTGTGCTATCTTGATGACGTTGTGGTTTTTTCACCCGATTTCACTTCGCATCTCACTCGTCTGCGCAAGATTCTACAGTGCCTTACAAACGCCAGGCTTCAGCTTAACCTGAAGAAGTGTCACTTCGGGGCTAAACAACTCACCATACTTGGTCATGTCGTCTCCAAAGCCGGCATTCTTCCCGACCCTGACAAGCTTCGTGCTGTTGCCGAATTTCCTAAGCCGACTACTGTTAAAGAACTACGGAGCTTTGTGGGCCTGTGCTCCTATTTTCGTCGCTTTGTCCGGACCTTTGCCTCCATCATCGCTCCACTCACCAAACTCTTTGCTGGCCCTGCAGATCTTTCGAATTGGACAGCAGCCTGTGACGAATTCTTCGCAACACTGCGCCGACTCCTTACCTCACCACCCGTACTGCGCCATTACGACCCTACTGCGCCAACCGAAGTACACACGGATGCAAGTGGCGTTGGCCTTGGTGCAGTATCGCGCAACGCAAGCCAAGTTTTACGGAGTATGTGGTCGCCTATGCCAGCCGCGCCCTCACTAAGGCAGAAGCCAACTATTCTGTTACGGAAAAAGAGTGCCTCGCGATTGTGTGGGCGTTAAACAAGTTTCGCCCCTATTTGTACGGCCAAACTTTTGATGTGGTAACTGACCATCACGCACTCTGTTGGTTGGCTTCGCTAAAAGATCCTTCCGGCCGCCTCGAACGTTGGGCACTACGCCTCCAGGAATTCGACATACGCGTCGTCTACCGATCGGGGCGAAAGCACTCTGACGCAGATGCGCTTTCACGATCACCCGTGAAATCCGATGATACGGATATATCAGCCCTGGACCTTCCCCTCTCTGCCATCAGCGTCACAGACATGCCATCCGAACAGCGCAAGGACCCTTGGATTGCCTCGCTATTAAATATGCTTTCTGACGCATCAACTTCCGGTTACCCGCGTGCTCTTCGCCGCCAAGCAACGCATTTCGCCATACGGGATGGCCTGTTATACCGTCGCAACGATCAAGTGACGGGTCGTAAATGGCTGCTAGTCATACCCAGCCATATGCGGTCTGATATCTGCAAATATTTTCATGCTGAACCGCAACACGCACACGCCGGTGCGCTAAAGACGTATGAGCGGATCCGCCAACGTTACTACTGGCGGGGTATGTACACGTTTGTACGCAAACACATTCGCTCATGTTCCCAGTGTCAGCAGCGCAAGAGATTCCCTCATTCACCCGGTCAACTGCAGCCTTTGCCATGTCCTGCACGCCCATTCGACCGTGTTGGGATTGACCTATACGGCCCGCTACCGTGCTCTGTTGGTGGCAATCGATGGGTGATTGTGGCTGCCGACCATCTGACAAGGTACGCCGAAACGGCAGTGCTGCCTTCGGCTGGTGCTCGTGACGTTGCAACCTTCATCTTGCACCGGTTTGTTCTTCGTCATGGTGCACCACGGGAGCTCCTGAGTGACAGAGGACGCGTATTTTAGTCCGAAGTTCTGCAGCAGCTCCTACATTCATGCCGTACGGTACACCGCACATCAACAGCCTATCACCCTCAGACAAACGGCCTAACGGAACGTTTCAACAGAACCCTCGGAGACATGCTCGCTATGTATATTGATTCCGACCACTCCAACTGGGACGTTGTTCTTCCTTTCGTGACGTACGCCTACAATACGGCGATTCAATCAACAACAGGCTTTTCTCCAATTTTTCTTTTATATGGTCGTGACCCATGCAACACACTCGACACAATTTTGCTATACAATCCTGATGCCTCAGAGTTCAGCCCAGTTTCTGAAATGGCTGAACATGCCGAAGAGTGTCGTCAACTTGCACGGTCCTTCACAGCCGATAACCAAGCCCTCCAGAAAGATCGCCACGACCATGATCTTGTTCAGAATACCTTCCCCGTCGGTTCTCTCATGTGGCTCCGACTGCCTTTCCACCCTCCTGGACTGACTCCCAAGTTTGCACCGAAGTATACGGGCCCTTACCGCGTCATACAACACCCTTCTTCTGTGACCTATGTGATTGAACCACTCAAGCCGTCCACGGACAAGCGCCGCCTTGGTCGTTATACGGTCCACGTCAGTCGCCTCAAGCCCTGTTACGACCCTCCTGTTCTCTCGTCACCTTGAGTCGCCAGGATGGCTCGTCTTCGTCGCCGGGGCATTGTAGTGGGGAATTCGCAAGGCAATGATAGTGGGACCATCGCTGAGTGCGAAGCGCGAGCACGAGCAGTAGACACTGGACTGCCCGAGCATTTGTTTCTGTACCGGCTGTCTGCCTATTATCTGGCGTCGCTAATAAACCCCCTTGCATTGGTAACATTATTAAATCACGCAGAAGAAGGATTTCGGGCTCTGAGCTCAATCTTACCGGTTTCTGACCGGCGAAAACAAACCCACAAGCAATTTTTCCCATCTTATGACCATATGGGTGCCGCCATCTTGTGTGGGACCAAGCCACTTTGAGGACAACGAGTCATATCTCGGCTTTTACACACCCCAAGACGACAAATCAGGTCTCAATTGAGCCATTAAAATTCGGAGATAGCATAGAAAAAACCACGAGCACCCAATTCAACTGGCAGCGTCAAAAGGGACTTATTCAGAAGACTCACTCAGTGTTGCCAGACTGCTGTCACTGCTTGAGCTGGGTTTGGCGAAACAGCTTCCACAGCGAATTAAACCCACCGGAACTGCTCCTCCACCTCTTAGCCAATAAGCACATTTTATTCCAACTGCGGGAGTGGGAGCGGCCGCGTCAGCAGGACGAGTAAGTGAGCTCTGCACATATCTACCTATAACATATCTACCTATACCTTTAGCAATTTTGGTCCTAGGGCGGTCATAGTGGTGTCTATTTGTTCGTGAAGATACAAGGAGTTCAACCACTACAAATACTGCTATTACAAACGAAAGTTTTAAACTTTACGAACGGAAAATGTGTGCAACTCTGAAAACAACAACAGTCGGACCACGTGCCGGGTGCCGCGCAGTTTCCGACCGGGAAAAAAAAATCGCGTGTTGATGGAACTAAATAGGAGGCCTGAGCTGCGGCCTCACCGGTAACAACCGCCGGGAACGCACTCCCTCACCAGAGAAGGATTGGCCACCCTGGTGCAGTATCTGGCCACTACCTCCCACAAGGATACGCCAAATAACTCACGGCCCTCAGTCCTCAGCAGCTGCGAAGCAACTGACTACGGCGGCGGTCAGATCTGCAACGCAGCAGAGGGTGCTAAGTATCTCTGGACTACAGGCCGCCATTGGAACCTGAACTTGGCAACGTTTAACGCTAGAACCTTATCTAGTGAGGGAAGTGTAGTTGTACTATTCGAAGAGCTAGAGGGTGTTAAATGGGATATAATAGGGCTCAGTGAGGTTAGGAGGACAGATGAGGCCTATACGGTGCTACAGAATGGGCACGTCTTTTGCTATCGGGGCTTGGAAGACAGAAGAGAACTAGGAGTGGGTTCCTAATTCACAGAAACATAGCTTGCAACATAGAGAATTATTATAGCATTAATGAAAGACTGGTAGGTATTGTAATTAAACTGAATAAAAGATACAAGATGAACGTAGTACAGGCTTACGCGCCTACATCAAGCCATGATAACGCTTCAGTTGAAAGCTTCTGTGAAGACGTGGAATCGGTCATGAGTAAGGTAAAAACACAGTATACTATAGTGATGGGCGACTTTAATGCAAAGGTAGGGAAGAAGCAGGCTGGAGACCAGGCAGTAGGAGATTATGGCATCAGCACTAGAAACGCCAGAGGAGAGCTACTAGTAGAATTCGCAGAACGCAATAATTTGCGAATTTGGAATACCTTCTACCGAAAACGAGAAAACCGCAAGTGGACATGGAGGAGCCCTAATGGCGAAAATAAGAACGAAATAGACTTTAGAATGGCCGCACACCCAGGAATCGTGCAGGATGTGGAATTGGTTGGCAAGGTACAATGCAGTGACCATAAAATGGTACGGTCTCTAATTCGCCTAGACTTGAAGAAGGAACGGCAGAAACTGATACGCAAGAAGCCAATCAATGAGCTAGCACTGAGAGGGAAAGTACAGGAATTCAGAGTGTCGCTGCAGAACAGGTACTCGGCTCCTAGTGAGGAAACCAACCTTAGCGTAGATACAATGAATGATAATCTGACGAGTATCATTAGGGAGTGTTCAGTGGAAGTTGGAGGCATGGTAGTTAGACAGGACACTGGCAAGCTTTCCCAGGAAACGAAGAACCTAATAAGAAGCGTCAAACAATGAAAGTGTCAAGTACAACAGACGAAATAGAACTGGCAGAGCTTTCGAAGTTGATTAATAGACGTAAAGTATGCGATGTAAGAAGGTATAACATGGAGAGAATTGAACACGCTCTGAAAAACGGAGGAAGCGCGAAAGAGTGAAGAGGAAACTTGGGACAGGCAAAAGTCGGATGTATGCACTAAGGGACAAAGAAGGCAAAATAACTACCAATATGGATAGGATACTTAAAATAGCGGAGGAGTTTTACAGAGATCTGTACAGTAGCCGAGACAACCATGACCTTAACACTATAGAAACTAGCAGTAATCTAGACGACACCCCACCAGTAATGATAGAAGAAGTCAGAAAAGCTTTGGAGAGCCTTCAAAGAGGCAAAGCTGCTGGTGAGGATCAGGTAACATCAGATCTGCTGAAAGATGGAGGACGGATTGTGTTAGAAAAACTAACCACCCTGTTTACAAGGTGTCTCCTGACGGGAAGGGTACCAGAGTCTTAGAAGAACGCTAACATCATCTTAATACATAAGAAAGGAGATGACAAGGACTTGAAGAATTACAGGCCGATCAGCTTGCTCTCTGTAGTGTACAAGCTATTTACAAACGTAATTGCTAACAGATCAAAGAAAACATTAGAATTGAATCAACCAAAGGAACAGCAGTATTTAAAACAGGCTACTCAACAATTGACCACATTCATACTATCAATCAGGTAATAAAAAAATGCTCAGAGTATAACCAACCACTATACATAGCCTTCATAGACTACAAGAAGGCGTTTGATTCAGTAGAAATATCAGCCGTCATGCAGACACTGTGGAATCAGGGCGTAGATGAAGTATATATAAACATTCTGGAAGAAATCTACAGAGGATCAACTGCTACCATAGTGCTTCATAAAGAAAGCAACAGAATACCAATCAAGAAGGGTGTAAGGCAGGGGGACACAATCTCCCCAATGCTATTTACCGCGTGCTTACAGGAGGTTTTCAGAAGCCTAGAATGGGAACAGTTAGAAATAAGAGTTAATGGAGAATACCTTAGTAACCTATGCTTCGCCGATGACATTGCAATGCTGAGTAACTTAGGGGACGAATTGCAACTCATGATTACGGAGTTACACAGGGAGAGCAGAAAGGTGGGTCTTAAAATTAATCTGCAGAAAACGAAAGTAATATACAACAACCTTGGAAAGGAACAGCGCTTCGAGATAGGTAATAGCGCACTTGAACTTGTGAAAGACTATGTCTACTTAGGGCAGGTAATACCCGCAGAGCCTAACCACAAGATTGAAGTAACTAGAAGAATAAGAATGGGGTGAAGCACTTTCGGCAAGCACTCTCAAATTATGACAGGTAGATTGCCATTATTCCTTAAGAGGAAGGTATATAACAGCTGTATCTTGCCGGTACTTAGCTACGGAGCAGAAACCTGGAGACTCACAAAGAGGGTTCAGCTTAAATTGAGGACGACGCAGCGAGCAATGGAAAGAAAAATGGTAGGTGTAACCTTGAGAGACAAGAAGAGAGCGGAGTGGATTAGGGGACAAACGGGGTTAACGATATCATAGTTGAAATGAAGAAGAGGAAATGAACATGGGCCGGGCGTGTAGCACGTAGACAGGATAACCGCTGCTCATGAAGAGTAATTAACTGGATTCCCAGAGAAGGAAAGCGGGTTAGGGGGAGACAGAAGGTTAGGTGGGCAGATGAAATTAAGAACTTAGCCGGTATAAATTGGCAGCAGCAAGCACAGGACCGGGTTAACTGGCGGAACATGGGAGAGGCCTTTGACATGCTGTGGACGTAGCCAGGCTGATGATGATGATGATGATGATGGCCGACTCAGGTCTCACTGAATGAGTTGCATGTGCCTCTTCATTGGAAGAACATTCTTATTGGAGAAGTTCGGTTCAGTAAAGAACATCAACCTGCTCACCTTTTCTTGAAGGCCTTTGTTGACAAGTTTCAAGGTCTGGGGAAGAAAACATGGTCATTTGCTCAGCAAGTTGATCATTCTGCCATGAAAATTGCTTGCTGATGTGTTGCCTCGCCTGCACGAGGTGCTTTGCTGAATTCAAAACAGTTCAAGGGGTACTACAGCTGTTCTTGGTGCCTGCAGAAAGACACTCTTGTGGAAGGTAAAGAATTTTCGACATTGCCTAATATTGGCACGTAGCAGTCTTATTGTTAACCTCTGCCTAGCGACGACCTTGGAAGCAAGAGGCAGAGAGTCTGCATGCATTTAACAAAAAAACATAGCTGCTAGCATCAGGAGCTTCCGCTATTCTCTGTGCATATGCATAAACTATATGTAATCGAATGATCTATGGCGTCTGCAGGCATCAGATGCTTGGATATTGCTATTTGTGGCTCATATGGAGCACAGCACTGCATGTGATAAGGATGGTATTCATGAATAGGGCATTCTCAGTTGACAAAAATCTATTAAACTGAACTGCTACTTAAGTAGAATTGACTATCAAACAACTGGTTTCATACTTTTATTTTGCACACCTGTTCACTGCTCAGTTAATAGAGCTCCTGTTAAGTGGAAAATATAATTTCCTTGGGTTCTGTTTAATGAGTGTGCCTTATAGCAAAAATGTCCACTGTCTTAATGTATTGATGTCGCAAACTCTCCAAGAACGCCTTGGATATATTGCGGTATAAAAGCTGTTATTTTGAGGTCTCTCTTATAAGCAGGGTACTAAGTTATGCACTATCTTACCAAAACCTAGTTTCTTGTGGCACACTGGTGTTTCTCATACACAAGAGTCTCTTACATCTATGTCTCTTATAAAAGGTTTCACTGTTATTCAACTAAGGGGAACTGAACTAAGCGGTACTATTTATTCTTCAGGAGCTGCAAAGTACCCAAACGAAGGAGCGGACAATGTAGACAGGTGCCATGATGTGGTGCTGTCAACAATGTCTCTTGCTGCAAGGAGAAACTGATTAATTGATGGCGCAAAGGGACTATCTCTTTTTGCCAGGCTGACATCGTTGGATTTAGTCTGAGGTTTACCTACAGACTACAAGCATTGTTTTCCTAAAGGAGCTACGCAGCAGATCACGGAGTTTTGGTTGACTTCTACTGGCAAAGCCTTCTACACTGGGAACAGAACTGCAGAGTTCAATGAGCGCATTAAGAAGGTTTGCCCACCAATTTCTTTCACCACGCTGCCAAGGCCACTTTTAGAAAGAGCCTTCTGTAAGGCAACTGAATCTTTTGTAGTACAGTGTCCTGTGTCTTGATGGCATTTTTTCTCCGAGGTACATCAGGCATTTAATGTTTCTTTCTGTAAGTGTTTTCATACTGCTGAAGGAAACTGTTGAGGAGTCCGAGACCTTTATTCCTCAGAGATTGTTGCAGGGGTTTGTTCAGCAGGTTTTCGTACTGTATGGTGCAGCTGCTCAGACTTTCAATGTCTATCAGCTTCTTCACTTGGCGAAATCTGTTATGATGACTGGACCACTGTGGGCCACTTCGACGCTTCCATTTAGAAGAGGCAATGGAGAGGTGGTGAAGTTAGTGTCCGCAGCAAAAGGTGTGCCAGGCAGATAACTGAACGTATAGTTATGCAAGGGGTGATGGAGTCACTTAAACACCTTGTGGCTCTGCCACCATATTTGAAAAGGCAGCAGGCAGTAATTTCGGGAAAGAGTACTGAGCAGAGCCAGATCTGTGTGTTAGGTGCTCCTCTGCCTTTGTGTGTTTTTGAGGAAAATGTCCCAGCACTAATAGCGGAAGCGGTTGGTGCACGTAAAACCAATAGAGAATATTAAGGGCTTGTTTCGAAAGCATCGTATTGCACAGTGCAAAATACACGCGTGAGGATAAAACACGTTGTAGTTATTTTAAAGACCACAGTGGGAATGTTTTTCTGGTTCAGTGTGTCTTTGCCGCAGGGGCAACCATAATATTATTATGCCAGGAAGTTATTCGTGAGCAGTATTTTTTTGCCTTTCATGTACAGCATCGAGCATCCGCCAGTACATGTAGGGCAGGGTCTGTTGCATGAAAGCAACGGGGCTTCACCGTGTGTCAATCGAGGAAGAACATTTGTTGTAGCCAAGTTGGTTGAAATGGACTGAATGTTGTGTACTATTTATTGTAATATACAAGATGTTTTTGCCAGTTAAGATGGTGCACCTTACAACAGTGTAAATGTTGAAGAGGCCATGCCCATATGTGTATAAATAGTTCTTTTGTTTCTTTATGGTGGACGAAATGTGTGTGCATATTGGTTAGAGTAGTAGGGCACTGGTGGTGTAGTTCAGATGTTGGCCACTAATGTCATGGATACTATGTTGGTTTAAAGTTTTAGTTTTGTTTCTAAATCTTTGTACTCCGACGTGATATGCAAGAAAAGCTTGCATGCTAACGGGCATTCGCGTGGATAAAATTGTTGGTTGATCCATTTTCTGGCACTCACTGGCTTTGTATCTCTCATGGCATAATAGATCAGAAACTGCAAAATTTTCCTTTTTTTTTCTTCGTTCCTGAGCTTGTAGGTTGCACACACGTCTTATTTTACTCAGCACCTGGTATAACATCACTGTGTTGATGCCGTGCCACCTACTTTGATGACGAGGGTCTTCTGACAGAGATTTCTACAATATTGTCAGCCTTCTTGTTTTGTTTATTCTTGATGTTGCATGCCGAAGCACTATGTGCTGTGGCAAAATACATATTTCCCCACTATGGTGCAATACGTAAACTAACCACAAAGACAAAGTACAGTTTCAATCGCTTCTAATGATCTCCAACCAAGAAACAGTGAAACGTGATAATAATGCGATTTGCTTGATGCATCGTAGAGAATTATGTCCAGCTTTTTCCAGTCATATCTAGAAGTGAATTATTTTTTAGATATAACTAACGGTAAGCTCTAAAAGATGTGCTATGTTTTCAATATGAGGCGGAGAGCCTTGGCTTTACCTCTGAACACTGGTGACTCGCCAGTCTTCAAATCCAGTAAAGGTTCAGTATGGCCGATTCAGGTTTCATTGAATGAGTTGCCTGTGTATCTTCATTGAACCAGCATCCTGATTGGAGCAGTTTGGTTAAGCAATGAATGTCCACCTGATAAATTTTCTGAAAGGTCTTAGTTGACAAATTCTAAGGTCCGGGGGAGATAACATCGTCATTCGGACAGCAAGTTGTTCACTCTGCTGTGAAAATTGTGTGCTGCAATGTCATCTTGCGTGCACAAGCTGCTCTGCTGAAGACAAAACTGTTGAGCGGATACTATGGCTGTTCTTAGCGTCTTTTCAGACAGGAACTATTCTCGAAGGTAGAAAAGTTTTTGCAGAAGTGGCCATGGTCTAGAGGTGCCACGAAGTGGTGCTGTTGGCAACGTCTCTTCCCGCAAGGAGGAACTGCAGTAATGGCAAAAAAGGACATCTGTGACCAAGCTGACATCGTGAGATTTTATCTGAATCCACTGCCAGACTTTATGCATTGCGTTCTTGAAGGCGTTACCCAGCTGATCGGGAAACTTTGGCTGACCTCCACTGGCAGAACCTTCTAAATTGGGAACAGAATGACGGAGTTTAAAGTGTGCGTCAATAAGGTTAGGCGATCAATTTTTTCACAAGACTGCCAAAGCCACTTTCAGAAAGGGCCTTCTGCAAGGCAACTTAATGGAAATTCTGGCTTTTGTACTACAGTGTCCCATGTCTCGGTGGCATTCTTTCACCTCGGTACATCCGGCAATTCATGTTGCGTTCTGAAAGTATCTACATGCAGCTGAAGGAAACTGTTTATTGCTGAGACATTGTCGCAGGGATTTGTTCAGGAAGTTTCATACTGTATGCTGGAGTCACTCAGCCTTTCAATGTTCATCAGCTTCTTCACTTGGTGAAATCTGTTAGGGTGACTGGGCCACTCTTGTCCGCTTCGACATTTCCATTTCAAGGAGACAATAACAATTTCGAAGTTAGTGTCTGCAGCAAAAAGTGCAAGGTGTGCCTAGGCACATTTTTTGCGGAGCGTGTAGCTGGGCACGGGGTGATGCAGTCACTGAAATGCCTTGTGTCTCTGCCACCGTACAGTAAAAAGCAGCAGGATATTTTCGGAAAAGAGCACTGAGTAGAGCCAGACCTGTATGTTAAGTGTGTTTGGGAAAAAATATTCCGAGCACTCATAGCAGAAGGAGTTGGTGCAGGTGTGATCGTCGGAGAATATTTCGGGGCTTGTGTCGGAGGCATTGTATTGCACAGTACGAAATACATGCATGCTGAGAAAACATGTTCGAGTTATTTTGAACCCTAAGGAGAATGTTTTTCAGGTTCAGGGTATCTTTGCTGTAGAGACAACCATAATACTGGTAAGCGAGGAATTTAGTCATATTCAGTATTTTGTTTTTACTTTTCATGTGGATCATCTAGAATCTACCGGTACATGTCCTTTCTTTCGCCTTGATATTGCTTGTCTCACCACCTTGTGCCATGGCACTGTTCATATTCTTCCACCTTAACAACAGTTATAAACTAAGCATAAAACAAGGTACTGTTGTAATTACTCGCGATGATCTAATAATAAATTACCCGAAGCTTTTTTCATTCATGACTGCCAGGGCATGAGTCTTCCTTTGCTTGGTGGTTAGATAGACATATTATATGTCTGGTACAGGCAGCTCGTTTCTCATGTCTTTTGGTCTCTGCTACACTAGGCAGACAGGAACTACGGAGCTCCATTTCAAATGTGCTTCTCGTCAAAAAGCTCCCGAGTACTGCGTTATATAAAAATTTTCTAGCATTGATCATCGAGCAGGTGTATAACACTAGGTGTGAATTGTTAATGTTTTCCAACTTGTAGCCTGCATATATTAGTTTTCATTGTTGTTTCTTGATGACAACTGTATGTGTTTACTTTAATGAAAGAGAAATCCAGCCAGCTCCTCTTAGCGAAAACCGTCAAAACCGCTAAGTTGATGTTGGCGTTCCTCGGGCTATAGTATTTTATGTTTTTTATTTTTATTTTGCAAAGAATACAGCTTTGGCGTCTCTGCATGACCATCGTGGTTGACTCTGCAGCAATTCTATTTCGGTCGATGCTCACGTTGGGTGACTGCTTCATTGATGTTCACTATTCTGAAAGGGCCAACTCCTGAACACTGACACTGTCATGTCGTTTTAAAGTCCACTTACCTCATCATCACCTGATCTTGCTGCGTTTTTCAGAGCTTAACCTCTTATTTACCACTTGAATTTGTCGGCCCCGACATTTTCCAGCTAGCAAATGCAGTCCTCCCTTTTATACGATGCTTCACTTTGGCCACACCACGAGGCCCTGTGATCTACTCGGTGCTGATCCCGGAAATGTAAGCCACAGCTGAAAACAGCTTTGCTGTTCAAATTTGTTTCATCTCGATGTGTTGAATAAGAAAAAATAGGGCACTGCTACTTCTTTTCCTAAACGGGCCAACGTCCAGTAAGTAATCTGATCACAGTGTCGTGCAAAATGAACCACTTTTACAAGGTAATAGGTGAAGAGATTCCCGAAATTTCAAACAATGAATATATTGGTCTGGAAGACGGACCAAGTGCACAAGACAACAATCCAGAAATAGACAGGCAGTTTTCCGATAGCTCGGAATGGGCCGAAGAAACTGCAGAAGATAGGTCAGACCTGTGAACTCAACAATCCACATGTTGATCTCTCGGAGTTCTTCGTGGCAAATTCATCCGTACGTCTTTCTGGCATTTTCGCAACTAGGTAGCAAGCCGTGCTGTAGTTGTGGCAGCTTGACTACCATGGACCCAAGTAAGTGGTTTGTTGAAGTGGCTCAATGCAATATTACGCCAATAGGTTTTTCTGACCCTTTCGTATGTGTTTTGGAAACTCTGGGATTTTCAGGAATCTATAATTGTTCAGGTACAGACGCATTGCTCAACTTGAAATTTTCCTACTTAATCTCGTGGCCTCAATGAACAGCTATCTCACATATTTTCCATAGTGTTTCCACTTTCTGCACTGCTGCAGAAAAGCAGTTTTTTCTCCTTATGGAACTGAAGGTACAGTTGCAGTAGCTACTGAAAATAATGGGAAACATTGTTGTCAACAACTTCCAAAAACTCGCTTCAACCTAAATGCAAGAATATAACAGATGGTGAAATAACACCATCAAGGATATAACAGATGGTGAGCTGAACAAAATGTGCCGTGTGCTCAATATGAGGTGGAATGACTTGACTTTATTGCCAGTTTTCAAATCCAGCAACGGCTCAGTATGGCCAATGCAGGTCTCTCTGAACAAGTTGCCTGTGTCTTTTCTTTGTAGCAACGTTTTCATTGCAGCGGTTTGTTTCAACAGTGAACGTCCACCCGCTAGCAGTTCTTTCCTGGTATTTGTTGACAAGATCCAGTCTGGCAAAGATAACATTGTTTTAGCTACAAAATTGCATCGTATATATAGAGCCAGATCAGTGTGTGTGCGTTTTATTATGAGAAAATGAGATTTGTACCGTATCTTTCAGTGTAAAAGGCTTTTTTCCCGAAGTTAAACGATGCACCTGTTCTTTTTTTTTCTCAGGAGCTGTTATTATTTGTATTTTGTCAATGCCTAGGTATTCAGCAGTATATGTCTGCTTTTTGTTATTCTTGTGCCCCATGCACCAAGTAATTATTTTTTTGGTAGAGAATACGTTTCCAGTTTCGAATTTATGCTCAATATGATCAGCACACAAACCACAGAAGAACACAAACAGTTTCATGGCACAAGTGCTGTCCAATACCTGAAAGTTAATTGACGAAACGTGTCTTCTATATGCAAATATGAAGGCATTAAAAAACCTTAGTACCATCACGCAGCACATAATCAAGTATGTTGCAGATAGGAAATCTCGGCATCTATGAGAGCAATCGAAAATGTCGGGCACTTTTTGTGCACTAATTATAACAAGTATGTTCCAACTAGTCCAAATCACTACTTGATTTTGTAGTTTTTTTTTGCATATTTTCCTGTACATATTCGTCCTGCAAATTGCAAGAACTGCAGTTGCAATCTCTTAACTACAGATTTGAAACACTCTTGCCTAAAGCCACATAGAAAATTGTGTTGAGCTGTTTTTGTCTTGTGCCTGTCAGTGAATTTATTTTTCTGTTCTGGGTTTTCAGAAGTCATGTTTGGTATTTTCAGCAGGCTTGTTGCGCTCTTTCTGCTCTGCTCTGCAGCTTTATAACAGAGGCCATCTGAAATATCTCGTAAGTTTTAATGAGTTATCTTAGGCTGGTTTTGGTGCTTTTTATATGGAAGTTTTCTATGTGTCGAGCACTTTTACGTTGTAGTGGTATAGGTTTCTGAAAGTTTCAAGCACATGTGTCTGTTACATTGATTCTTTTGCATTCTTTTTGTTGGATGTTCATGTATGCCTTCATTATGTTTGTATACCACTTAGTACGAAAATTGTGTTATGTTGATGTGGTAAATAAATCCAAATGTCACTTTGCCTTCGTCTTTTTATTCTAATGAACTACTGTCTGCTTTTCAATGAAAGTATGTTCATGTAGTAGATATCTATACCTCCATGTAGTTGTCTTTTCCTCTTTTGTGTCCTAGATGGTACAGTACAATCACGTGTACATATACATATATTTATTTATATTTAGATTGTGCAAATAAATGAATCTGCTACCAAAGACATCAAGGGGATCTACAAACTACTCAAAACACATCTGCCTAAGACTTTAGACTTTCCAAATTAAATCTGTGCACCTGTTACGACATTGGAGATATTATCATTCTTCCGATCATCTGCATGACCTCCGACTAACAGCATACCTTATAGAACGCTAAAATAGTGTATAGTTCAGAGTGCATTTATTGTATTTTACTACCACTCGCCAAAGAACATCTTTGGTTTCAGTGATATTATCCAAATTATTTATTTAACAGTAAGATGTATATATCGCGTCACGAGGCGATAGTAACACTTGAAGTTCTTGCAGCACTGCAAGTTGCTTTATGTTGTACGTGTTACATGTAAACAATGTAGACATTCAGCAAATGACTCCAACACCGCTGTAAGTTGCATCCAGTTTGCAATTCTAGTGTTGCAGTGTCATGTCCTGATAGGATCTTTTACGGAGTTGTCTTGCTGATAATGGGCGACAAACGTTTAAGATGTGTCGTACATGTTTCCTGGCTCCAGTGTGTGGAGTGTATACTAACACTAAATGCCAAAGAAGCTAAAGAGCATTGACACTATGGTAGGAAAAGCTATGTTATAAGTAAACTTACTAATCAGTTCACTCAGACTGAGCCACGAGTGTTAGTGCGTTGGGCTGAGTATTTCCGGTGAGTGAGTCTGGCTGAGGAAAACATGAGAGAAGAGGACAGAGTGCATTTCTTTGAAAAAAATTCTTAGTTGAAGTAAGCCCCAAGCACTCCAAGAACACATCCCAACAGAATACACCACACCAGCGTCATTTTCCCACGAGAACACATCCCACCACAACACATCCCACTACAACACACCGAACTGGGTCCGCGTTCCCACTAGGACACACCACACTGGGTCAAATTTCACAATAGAACTATTCCCACCAGAACACAATCACACCAGAACACGCCATATTGAGTTGGCTTTACCATCAGAACACAGCACACTAGGCTGGTGTTTCCACGAGAACACGCCAGCGTGTTCTGGTGTATACACCAGATATCACAAAAACACACAAAACACTCTGGTGGGTTTTCCAACTGGGACTGCACTAGCTTGACACCCAGGAACATAAAATTACCAGTGGTGACAGGCAGGCACTTTTCTGAAGGATACCCAAGACATGTGCGCACGACATAGGCTCCCGTCATGTTGCGGTATTGATATGTGGGGTTTAATGTCCCAAAACCACCATATGAGTATGGGATACGCCGTAGCGGAGGGCTCCGGAAATTTCGACCACTTGGGGTTCTTTAACGTGAACCCAAATCGGAGCACACGGGCCAACAACATTTCCGCCTCCATCGGAAATGCAGCCACCGCAGCCGGGATTCGAACTGCGGGTCAGCAGCCGAGTACCTTAGCCACTAGACCACCGTTACAGGGCCGTCATGTTGCGGTAAGCTTACACAAGTTGCACATCAAAAGATTACTTGTACTCTACTATGTACCCTCGATTCGAAAGAAAAAAGACCGATCACTCGGGCCGCATCTACGCGACTAGCCGCAACTTTTCATGGTAATGAGGGCTGCAGCGCGAGCACGAATCTGCTAGAAGAAACAGACGAAAGCCGAGGCACGAAAGTCATGCTCGCGCTGCAGCCCTCATTACCATGATTTCAAACCATCTAGCCCAAATTGCCATTCTCCTTCAACGCAACTGTTCGTCTGACTTACTCGCCGAATACTCGCACACCACGGTGAGCGTTTGATTAAGGTGCACATGAGATGTATGAACCAGAAGGCACTCGTACAGAAGAACAGTAACTTATACTCACGAACGTAATCTGGCTCGTCGCTATAGTTACGAGGCAGCTCAAATTTTCTTTTCTCTGCCCAGAACCCGGATGACAACTCAGTGCTGCCAGGTCTTGGTAAGGGAGCGTCAACGAAATCAAACAAAATCGCCCGAAATGTGGCCAGGGAAGTACTTATTCACAACAAAACTAAAATGATTTCATGCCTCTTTACCAAAATTGATATTTCGCACTCAGAAAGGCAGCGAAGATTTAGTCAACGAGCAAATGTCAAAATCTACTGTCGCTCAGCTTGGCGAGATGGTATCACGACTGAGGTCGTGGTGGGGGCAAACGACTGTGAAACGAATTCTTTTTATTAGGTAGCATGCAATTGATAGCTTTTATACAGCACTAGCTGGCTGTAAAACCAACAAAACAAGCGTACTACTTCTTACGACTGCGTTAAGCTTGCATTGCATGTCACACGGACACCTATCATAGCGGAAGGAATAAGACCGCCACGATCTGCGCATCACAATTTCCGACTTTCAGGCCAACATTTAGCTAACGTCCTTGCCAAACGTTTGTGTGATTCTGCGCCAAACACCACCTGAGGGGTCTTATCACGATCAAAAAAACACCGTGACAAAGAATCAGCAACAAAAATCAGGCGATTCTCTCAAAATCACGAAAACCAGCATCAGCTGATCCGATTGCAGCATACATTTCATTTCATCATGCCGAAGTTCCGGACGGAATGCAGCTGCAGTAGTTTTGAACTCAACATGCGTTAAAAGCCACGGTTGTACGTCCGAGAATGACGCGTAAAAACCAAGCGAGAATGACGGCCGCAAAGAGGCACAGAAGCGCACAATTTTTGTCCTATATGAATTGAGTGGTAGTATAACATTCTAGTTATTGCCACAAGGTTCGGTTCAAACTATACAATGCAATACAATAATGCCGCTTTAATCACACTGTGGATTTGACGCTTCACCTAGAAAGAAACACTGGCCATGTCCTTGAAAACGTGACCCAGCATGGTCACTTGTGTGTGTACTTTTATACTCAGATACACCTCGCTCTGATTGCGCCATACATAAGACCGCCTGAACATAATGCGGCAGCTCGTAAAATACAAAAACCAAGCGTATACACGTGCATGGTTTATTATAAGTAATAAATGCGCAAAGCCATAACAGTCAACCAACGCCTGTCCACTAATACTTTGACCTAACAACATTACATGTATGCACTCTGGAAAAGTACTAGATTATGCTGCCAGCGAGCGTATAAGCAAAACATTGCAAAAATGACGAGGACGATGGAAGAGTATGCACAACATGAGCTCTAATTTTCAACATTTTTGACAGCTTAACCACTAAGGAAAATTCTGCATCGGTGTGAAGCGATCGGTCAGATTATTACTTGTGTTTTAAGGCATAGCGATTGTGCCTGCTTCTTTTTGTTGCAACGATATTATTGCACACTTCATTATCACTGTCTCCTATATTAAAAAGCGGAGCCGCCACAACAGTTTGAGATGGTTTTTTGAGAAAAAGCTCTAGTCTCAGGGCTCTGATCGCAGAGAAACAAAGAAGACTTATATAGCGTATGGCAACTCAACCATGAAATTAAAGTAATACATATATTATATTAGAAGCACTATTTCAATTGGATTGCAATTCAGAAGAATATTCGAGGCAGCCATATCACATTACGTATATATTTACAGATTTTGCCGACACACAGCCCAATGTGTGCTGTGTGTTGGTGTTGCTGTCTTTTTCTAATGGTGCTTCAGTCTAAATGAGGATGCTGATGGCATAGCACCAACAGTGAACTAAGCCTAGCTGTTTCAACGCAGCATCTCACATTCGTATATGATGTCACAGACATATGTTGCAGCTATTTCCTCTGAAATTGGGCTCGTGTGGTTCAACCATCAAATAGTTTAAAAAGATGCGTATTTTTCAAATAACATACTGATAGTGACACTGTTCATTGTGTCTGATCTTCTAGATATGCCACAAAGCATGAAAAATTTCAGACATACCTTTCAGTATTTTCCCCAGCCTTGAATTTTATCATGCTTGCCTCAACAACCTACTTATCACGAGTTCACCAGATGAGCACAGTTCATATATGAATTCTGTATTCCAACTTCTGAACAATGCACACTTTTCAGCATAAGCAGGTGTGCATTTGATGTTTAAAAGCTCACCTGTCCTCAGGTTGTGTTCTCCGCATCCAGTATTGAGCTCCACCCAGGCAGGTTTATATGTGTTGAGAGCTTCCCATTGCCGAATACTAGATGCTGATAAGCCCTACAAGCTCCTTCGTCTTATTTTTGGGAACTTCGTACTATACTAACATTTTGTACCATGGTGCCACGCCATTATACATATTTCCTCCACTTCGTGCTATTGATACACAGAAATGCTACTATGTTGAGCTCCCTTAGACCAAGAACGCCCATACAAACTCTTGAAGATCTACAGATGCTTGTGCGACAGTATTCTACTCCCTGAATATCAAATGAGAGTTCCACTATACATCATCGTATGACATCTTGAATGTAATTTGTGATAGATCACCGACATGTCAAAGGAGTACATATGGTGGTCAATCAGTACTCCGACAAGTCCTGAAAACTTATACCCACTATCTGAGCAGCATCACAGCATCTTTTTGTGGAGACTGAAGCCAATAGATTCTCGAAAATGTCACTAAATTATGTGGTTGACCCTGTAAACATATTCAGCCTTGTGACAATGCGACTGAATCTTGAAGTGCCGCAAAGCAATCTACTCAGGTGGTACGTACACCCACGTGATGCTCTACTACACCTTATGTTATATGCCTGGGGAAGTCTTTGGATTTCCAGTGTACTTAGGTGCATGTGAAAGACTCCGTAACATTGATATACGTAATTGTGCTTACAAGTGGGCATAAGCGATTAGCGTTTATGTCATTACATTGTCACATGGAAGAAGTTATGTGAGTTCTTTGTGAGAGACAACGTGAGTAAATATCTTATTGCTACATGTTACACTCCCTCAGTTACAATCGTGGCATTCATATTCCCATGAACTGCAGCAGATGTCAAACATATCAGAAGTATATCATAGGAGCTGTCAACATTGTCATTGATGCCCTGTCACATATCCCAATCGACATGTTCACTTGTCCAAGAGAAATATACACCTTAAAAAGTGGCGACTGGTTGACATGACAACAAATTCTGCCATCTGCAGGAAATATAGGCTTCGACGCTAATAGACTTTCAGTGGTGCAGAGTTGTTTGCCAGTAACAGGAGACATATTAGCTTGAACACATGCTGTGACCCAAGAACTGACCACTTATGCCCACTTGCAACACTATTCGGCATAATACTAGACTGTCTTTCATGCCCAAATACAAGGGAGATCTAAAGGTTTTCCGGGGCAGATAACGTAAGGTGTGTAGCATCACGTGGGTTTACGTATCGCCTGTGTCGAACGATTCTCAGCACTTCAACATTGAATTACATTGTGATATTGCTTGATATGTTCGCAGTAGCAACCACTTGATTCAGCGACGTTTCTGAGGATGTTATTGTGTCATTGACTATACTGCTGCTTTGCAAAAGACAAACTTGTTGGCTTGTGTTGATTTCATGGTTGAGCGTTGGTTGGAATATATTCTTACTTTAAACATTTCTAGGTTACGCAGTGTTGCTCCGGATTTTGTAGGTGCTGGCGGCGTCACTCAAGTCATCCTTGGTCTCAAAAGATAAAACCAATATGGACCGACAGTATTCCACCTAGCTCTACCTCTAGAAAATGGAAAAATGAAACGTATATGCATGAAACTCAAGGCGGAAATTGGTTGCAACATTGCAAAACTTGCTTGAGGCGTGACTGTAGGTCCACCCAGTGACCATGTTCTTTTACTCTGATCGACACAAAGCCCACCTTCCTGCCAGTGACTACACATCTCGTCTATGTTACATCATAAAGAAGCTTCTACCTGTAGCTGTGTGACAGCGCTTCGGAAGGCACATATGGTAGCAGTAAACTAGACTCTTGTACACGCATGCATAATGAAATGATATGGGCTAACGATCTCTCATCGGTGTCTCTCGGCCAACTTTAAAAACCTTTCTCCTAAGTAACTTTTACAGAAGTTTTATGAAAACAAAACAAATAATTCACTTCCTATGCAGAAGTCATCATCCATGCACAAATGATCTGAAACAGGAAAGATATCCCTCTCACATAACATCAATAAGTATTCCCAACAATGCCATGAATAAAACTGCATGTTAACTGGTTTTCATGTCAATATAGCTAACAAAGCATTTATCATCAACATTTGTTCAGACAAAGTGAAAATATTTTTTCTGTGTTTGATGCACTTGTTATATTTAAAACAATAATTTAGGGGCGGAAAAAATGCCCCATTGAATTGGTGACACCTGTGTTATGATGCCTACAAAAATTATTGAATAACAGCTGTAATGTTACCATATGATTCAATAAATCTGTGTTTTGCATGGGTTTGCATATGTGCTAGTTCCTCAGTGCCACAAATAAAAAGTCAGAATGTAATTTCCATTTTTATTGCCTGGTACTTACGATCAAGTGCTATGAAAAATAAAGTGTAACTTCATGTTTGCTTTGAGCTTGACCCCTACAACTAGACCTGACCCAAAAAAGGTTGATGCACTATTATTTTAAATACCTGAGTTTTTAATCAGTTGGAATGAAGCTTTGTTTCGTTTGTAGATAAACAAGATCATGGTCGCATATCATGCCTAAATGTCTTCCCAACTCATTCTTACCATAAAAGCACAAAAGCTTGTAAAGCGACATTTGCGAAAATTAAGGATTAAGACTGTGCATATGCCCCTGAACAGCAAAAAGCATTATTCACGTAACCAATGTGATAAATGCTGTGAACCCTGCCGTACATATAACAGTTCTCCAAATATTTTGAGAGGTATGCTTGGTCTTAACTCTGACATGGTTTAATAATTACACTATAGGAGACAGAACGCTTGAATAGGGCTGACAAATTAGGTTGATATGAATTTATGACATTAGAACAGTACAACGCAGAACATTAAAAACAAATGAGCCACACGAACACAAGCACCTATTCGCGGCTGAAGTTTATTCAAAATTACAGAACAAATATACACTACATACGCAAGGCAATACACAAAATTTACCATACCAAAAAAACACAAAACAAGTTGTACACAAAAGTGAAGGATTTGTTTACCCTACACAATAATTGTAAGAAAGCTGATGCATAACTGTTTTTCAATTTGACTGTACCTTCTCAATGAGTTCCTTTTTTTTTCAAAACATCATCACAGGACAACTCAGGAAGCTTGTGCTCGTGCATCTTACTCAATAATCTATTTTCCTTCTTTGACGTGCCAGTCTAAAATCCAGAAAGCTTACTGGATCTCAAGATTACATATAGCAGTTCTTCTCCGACTTTTTTGTTTAAAAATCTACTAGAACGAACTCTTTTCGACTTCCCTGTCGCCATAATTGAGGCGTATCTTCTGAATAAGCAGTTTTTAGTCAAGTCTAGAACACTAAAAGAATGCAATAATTAAGACTCCCGGCAGCTTTATTGCAATGAACTGAATTTGTCGCTGACAGTAAGTCAATGCAGCAATTTTTCCTGCAGTTCACTGAATCACACATACATTCAAGGGCAATCAAGTAAAAGGACAGCTAGCAATTTTTGATATTGAAAAAAAATGTTTAGAGCAAGGCCCAGCACTTAATTATAAAAAGGCCATATAAATAAGAACATGCGAGCCCTATCTGTATACATTTGATAATATTATTATAATGAACATGAGAGCCGAGTCTGGCAGGGGCTAAACTAGAAAACAGGTTCATTGTAATTCTCTGATCAGCTTCCAAGCCTCACTTTAGCTTAGCAAGCATGGCTTTATCAACTCATTGCATATAGAAATATAGCAGAAACACAGTACAAATATTTTTTATAATATACACAGCGTCATGAGAGCAACAACTTGTTTTTTGATAACACAGCTCCAATTTGCAATATTCAAAAGACGTCTCGAACTGGAAAGTGTGCAGAACGTGGCCACGCGATTTGTTTGTCGATGTTACGACAGAGAATTCAGTCCTACGCTCGCGAAAGAATTATTGCAATGGTATACACTATATTGTCGAAGACGCAGACTTCGCTGGAAGTTTTTCCACAACATCTTTCATTGAAAAGTGGGCATTGATAAGCATCTTTACATAAAGGTACCTAATTACTATTTTCATAGAATTGAACATAAGAATAAGGTTATGAAATTTCTCTGCAGTACACATTCCTTTAGCAAGTCTTTTTTTTCCTAGAACAATACGGCCCTGGAATCAATTAGACAAGTATGTCGCAACTATATCGTCCAATGACATATTTTTTCACTGCTAAAATAATTCTTTTTTGTATTAGATTTGCTGTTCACTCATGTTACTGCTTGTGATGACTGCTATATGCTTGTGATTGTGTTTTCCGTTCTTGTACATTCTTGTTCATGTCATTATGCTTCTATCACTATAATACACTTCATTCGTAAATCAAATATTGTATTCTTGTTTACTTGCAATATTGTTTTTTTTAGTTTTGCACAATGATTCACTATGGTGCAATTTAGTGTACACTCGTGATCGTCTTGTATATGTATTTGTTTTCCTGATGCTGCTAGCGATTGTTACCAACTGTATGCTTAGAAATTTTGTTTGCATCCCACCACTGTATTGCCATGTGGCGCTGTGGGTATGGCATAAATAAATCAATAAATAAAGTTTACATGCCTCTTCTACTGATAATAGTTATGTCTTTCATGCCTTTCATTAGGCACAACTACTACACTAACATGTCAACGTGAATATAAAAAAATGGCTCAGACGTGAAATGTGGTCAAAGATGACCACGCAAGCCATTGCTCATTTATTCGAAGAAGACCATATGCATGCAGCCCCACCAGTGCTCTCTGTGTCCTTTAATTTGAACACACTTCCAGCAACAATAAAGGGGGTGAGCTTATGAGAGAGAAATTTGGTGAGACGGTTTCTATAAACCTAGAAGCAGGAGCATTTTAACCCCGCAAAGATGAGTTGTGTGTGTGAATGCCCCTGTTTCACATCATGGCGATGGGTAGCAGGTCATAGGAACAATCTTATCGCATTTGTGTGGTCGAGATTTCGGTTGGGAACGTTGAGTGTTCCCATTGTTCAAGATTTCTGGTGGCATCCACTCTTGCAAAAGTTCATGGTTGGTGGTTAACGTGCTGATTGTGTCGCATTTAAGTATGCCTTCATGTCTCGTCCACTTGCAGTCAGCACATTTGAGGGTATGTTCAAGAGTTGTACTGGAGCCATTGTTAGGAATCCAGTTCCAGGTATCTTCCATCAGTGCATAAGAGCCGGATTGGCTTTCTTCTCTCTCAGTGTGTATTCCTTTTAATTTTCCCGTGCAAGAAAGGCGTTGACGGTAGATTTTCATGACTTTTTAGTGCTGTGCGTGAACTGCTGACATGACTGAAAGGTTTTTCGTTTTGTTGAGGTGTTGTCTCAGTCAGGGCCACACAGCCTTCTGTTGCTTTATAATATTTCGCTTCGCAGGATTGCTCTTTGCATGCTTCTTCAGTACTTTGTGCTATTATGAAAGCAGAAACTAGCAGATGTTGACTGTGGTGCTTTTATTTAATGTTCCACATACTTCTCGGGCGATTTATTTGCACATACAGCAAGAATTCAAAGTGTGTTGGTAACATTCGCTTTGTGTTTTTGTTGTTCTTATTGTAATTAGGCAGGCGTTGGTGCCAGGATTGGTCTATACCGGGGGTGCACCCACGGTAAGCCAGGTCCTTCAGGAGGAGCAGAGAGGCGGGGTACTCGGCCATTGTCTTGCGACTATGTTCCTCTTGGGAACATAATTGTAACACACAGTCATGACACAATACATGGCTCAGACGAAAATTGGGGGAGGGAGGCCTCCAACCTTCCTGTACCTACCCTGGCACAACCCCCTCTTCCAGCCTGTGTCATTTGACCGCTGACGACCTCGTGTGACAGTTCTTCTTGTGCACTCATTGTTTCAGTTGTTTACTCGCCTTATCAGTTGAAGGCGGTTCAAGTGATGAAGAAAACCTCCGTCGGTTCTTGTTTTGTCATTTGCTGATGGTGTATTCTCAGTGTATATTCTCAGTGTGCGCTTATTTGACTTGGCTGCAAGATCGGTAACGTTACAGCTTTAAACTCTTTGCATGTTTTTATGGACTGTAAAAGTAATCACCGCTCTTTTTTGTGGCATTCTGTTTTGGATGGTTGGCAGGTTAATGCTGCTCCTCTCAGCTGTTGAGTGTTTTGTAAGTAGGACTTTATCGCTGCAGCCTCTTGGTACCGCAGGCACTGTTCACTCTGCCAGCCTTATTGGTGTAGCCGAAAACATGAAAAGTGTGAACTAATCACTTGCAGCTGGTGTAGCTGGGTTGCAGCTGGCGTATCTTTGCAGTGGTGATATCCTGAGTATGTATTACCAGCTTGACAGGCAAAACCTCTTCTTTTAGTTAGCTGAATAACACGTGCGAAGAATACAATACCACTTGCTAAGATTATAGCCCCTTCAGGTGCGAATATTGATGCACTCTCAATAAATGTGGCGAATTCAGAGATCACGATCACAAGGCACTCAATATTACAATTCAATGAAGAAAATGATGTGTTCTTGTGTTTGAGTTTCAGCAAGGCGATACAATTTCAATGAAATTAAATACTTCACCATTCTACTGTAAGATATATTTAGCTTTCATATAAAAACAATAAAATTCTAAGCTCCTGTTGTGTGTGCAATTAGTTTTTCATTGCATTAATTTCGGCAGAACAAAAGCAACACTTCGCATTGCTTTCAAAACACGATTTGAACGACCCATCAAAGATAACAGTTCCTTCACTAGAATGATCAGCTACGGTTCAAGTCAGGACTTACTGACTAGAGGTCAAGTCAGGACATAATGGCTAGGAAGAAGCTTCAGTTCATCTAATGAACTATGTATTTTAATCTATTCTAGCCTCAAGTTAACACAGATAGAATAAAAGAATTGCATACACAATTGTAGCCACTGATGCTAATGGGTTATATTTGTTTTTCTTAGAAAATTGTTCCCACTTGAAAACATAAGGTCGCACATACCTTGACAATATGCTTGAACATGAGCCATCGACTTATAACCAGTGATATAGGCGGAACTTTGTGTGAAGGAGGGATAGGGGGATGACGTCCTTGGTTTTCAGTGCAGGCAAGTCGAGTATCTGTTTAGTTCTCGGTATCCCGTTGCTGAAAATTTCACAAGTGGGCTATTTGCCCAGTGTCCAGTTCCTTGGCTACACCACTGCATTAACTATCAAGCACTCATCTTGCACTCCTGTAGAGAATAGAAGCAACACTTGTTGGTTTTGGAACACGATTCGGCCGTCTCATCATAGATAACAGTTTCTTCACTAGAGGGATTGGCTACGGTTTTGCGCAGCAGACTGAGGTCAAGTCAGGACATACTGACTAGGAAGAAAAATCAGTTCTTCCAACGAACTATGTCTTTTGCTCTATTCTGGCCATGAATTGACACAGCAAGCATAAACAAATTGTGTACACAAAATTAGTCACTGATGCTAAAGGGTAATATTTGTTTCTCTTAAAAAATGTTCCCATTTAGAAAACATAATGTCGCTTAAACCTTGACAAAATGCTTAAACGTGGGTCATGGACTTATAACCTGTGGTATTTGCGGAACAATGTGTGGTGGAGGGGTAGGGGGATGAAGTCCGTCTTCAATGAAGGCAAGTCGAGTATGTGTTATTTTGTGCTCAGTATCCCATTGCTGAAAGTTTCCAGAGTGCGCCATTTCTCAATGTCCCATTCCTTGGCTACAATTCTGCATTACCTATGAAGGACCCTTCTTTCACTTTTGTGCTTTCAGTTGTTCATCAATCAAACTGCCTTTCTGGTGGACGTGACCATTTCAGCCATTACTAATACAGATAAGCTTAATATCTTGATCTGCATGTCAAACTAAAAGTGAAAAGGGTCGTTTCAGTTTGAAAAGCCTTGAGGAAACATGTTCACATACCACGTGAATATGAAAACCAATGAGAACTTCACGTGTGTAGAGCAGTGAAAGACACAATGATATAAAATATGTGAAGAGTGATATGCACCAGCTACTTTGGCCAAGCGAGCCCTTCAATTATGCTTGCTTTTAGTTCTGTTTTACTCTACCATGCACCAGCTACTTTGGCCAAGCGAGCCCTTCAGTTATGCTTGCTTTTAGTTTTGTTTTACTCTACCACTAGGATGTCCTGAAGAGACATACACCGCAAAGTATCGCACAGAGTTTGTGATAATTATTACAACTGCACTAGTTATTCACTTATCACAACAATCCTAATTGCTCTTATGCACTGAGTCTGGAGGAAGGAAACTAAATATATGGCTGAGCTAGATTAAGAAACACACCGAGAAAAAGATTTCAAGATCTCAAGTGCCGAATATACAGAAAATGCACAGCTGCTGACAGCACAGGCAACTGTATTCAATACTACAAACATTCACTCACTCGTTGCTTAAGATTTATTCATATATATTGCCTTTCAATTTTGAAGACCAGTCCTGACACCAGCTGTCAAATGACCCTCCCCATGTTCTGATGATTACAGCATTTTTTGACACATTTCCAGATTTGTAACGTGTACGTCCATTGATTTCTCCGAAGACAACTATCTGGCCTTAGCTACCCCACTAAATAGAGAATAATAATTGGCAGAGAGTGTGAAATACTATCTACTTTACAGAAACCAGCTTGCCAGATCTGTGCAGAGCACTTCCTTCTTTCCGTAGGCCTAAAAAAGAGGAGGGAGAGGGCCAGAGAAGGGTCTGCAGTTCTGTACTTGATAAAACAACACGACGCCGTAAGCGTGCGTGTTTCTTGTTTACAAACGATTCAGCCTACCTCTTATGTGTTCTTTGCACGAGCACATATGAACTCACGGAAACGTTTTTTTGCGCGTCGTACTGCAGCCGGGCTCAATAAGTCTACGTACAGCGTAAGCTAGCTGATGTTTTGGCTACACTAAGGCAATGTTTATATATCAAAATAAGCAACGAGAAAACGTTCCACAACAAAATTGTGACTCGCGACGACCTACGGAAGGTGCTTGATGCCCACGCACTCCACAACACTTCACCTACCGTTCGCGGCAATGTAGGTAACTCGTGTGGCCGTTGCGGTACAGAAAGTGAGCGTCCGTGCGTCCGTCAGATTACAGCAAATGCGTGTGTTGTACGATTGAATCACCGTAACGCAACTGATAACTCCCAGTTCTCACTTCCTCAAGCTCTTGTGTGCCGTTCACTGGTACAACTCTGTGTGCTTGAAAAAATGAAATCGGTCACGGCGATAGCATAGCAAGACACACAGTACAATACGTTTTGCATCTGATATCCGCAAATTTCGAAGCTCTTTGCGTAGCATCGCGGCGTGATTCGACAAAACGAATGCCGGCGTGCGCGCGCGCACGCCGGGTTTCCTCGACGTGGGTCGCGTATGGCAGTAGCATCCGCGGTTGCTTCATCGCACAGATATGCACGATTGTCATCTGGTAAAGCACCGCATCGAACGTCTGACAGGTGACAAACTCAATAAATGTTTATCAGGTTTATAGTCTATCTTGCGCAACTTCAATCAACCATCATGCATATCTGCTAGGTGTGCATGATGTAATGACAACAATATATTACTCTTGCGCACGGCATATTACTATCTCTAACCTGAACAATCGAGACGTGAGTGGTAGGTACCAGAAGAGCGCCAAACGCGGCAGACGCAGAAATGAGCTCATACCGGTCCATTGTTATGCCAACGAAGTTGACTCTTTAGCCGACGCCGGTATTAACGTCCGAACGACGGGCTGATAATGACAGCCCAATTGCATAGCTCCACCCATGTTGGATGCTGGTTGTACAACTCGGTCCAATGTGGCCGTTCTAATTTGCTGGAACGGCGAATATTCGCGGGAAGTTCTGAATGCTGGTCCTATATCAGCATTAAATTCGGCTGGCAGAGCCATTATTGGCGGAACGGTGTCAATGCTGGTTCAACATCGCCGTTCAATTCGGCTGGTGCAGCCATTATTGGCGGTATGTTGTCCAGTTGGGCCATTTTTGGGCCATGTACTGCCATCTGTCCCCAACATTGGGCCAACGTTCTGTGCTGCCTGGGTTATTGTCTCTAGGCACTGCACAGTTTGTTCAGTGACTGATGTATGTATATGCCACATATTTGTGAGTACTAATATTCTAGCTGATGTTTAAAAAGTTACTGACAAACTTATTTGGAGTACAATAAGACATCTCTGTAGCTGTAGAAAGTTAAGCAGTTTTTTCCCAGTTTTACGAATCTTATGGTCACCATCTTGGGAAATTCGCATTTGAATTCTCAAACAATTTGACAGGCCTGGAAACTACTAATGTGGACCTCGTCAATGTTTGCTGTGAGGGGTGATTAAAAAAAATACTACTTTGTTGAATTGGCAGTGCTCATATTCACTGTACATAATTTAGGGAATGTTAAATGCCTTGCATATAAATATATGTATATATACATATATATATATATATTGTTATGGTGTTAATTAGCTAGCACACAGCGAGTATACACAATGGCCACAGTAACGGCCAAGCACGGACTCACCGCGTGAGCGGCGTTCTTTTTGGTTAGACCCACTAGAAAGCACTTGAGAGCTCGACCCATGTCAGTGTTCGGCGGCTTCTCTACAATTACCCCGGGGTCGAAGAGGGAGCCGCCTGGCGACCTAACAGCTTGTCACTACGAGCGGGTCATAATAAGCCTTCAGGCGCTCCACGTTGGCTATGTCGCGCCCGCGACGGCGCATGTCCGAAGATGGTTAAATTGGCTCGATAAGATAGTTGACTGGAGATGTGCGCTCGATCACATAGTAGGGACCTTCATATTTCGGGAGTAGTTTGGAAGAAAGACCAGGTACAGAGTTCGGGATTGAGAGTCATACAAGGGAACCGAGAAGGAACGTGGGCTCATAAGTGGCGGAGCCATCACGAATACTCTTCTGTCGCTCTTGCTCATGCGTCGTAAAAGTCTTGGCAAGCTCGCAACACTCTTCAGCAAGCCTGGTGGTCTCAAACAAAGGTGTACACTCAGATGGGTGCGGCGTGTACGGGAGTATTGTGTCAATTGTTTGTGACGGGTGCCTTCCGTAAAGCAAGAAGAAATGTGAAAATCCGGTCGTGCTCTGAGGGGCGGTGTTGTAGGCGTAGGTGACGAAGGGTAGTATAGTATCCCAATTCATGTGGGTGGCGGCGACGTACATCAACAGCATGTCGCCGAGGGTGCGGTTAAAGCGTTCGGTCAGACTATTCGTCTGCGAGTGGTAAGCAGTAGTTTTGCGGTGGACAGAATGGCACTCAGTGAGAATGGCGTCGACGACTTCTGACAAGAAGACACGGCCTCGATCGCTAAGAAGCTCCTGGGGTGGACCGTGGTGCAGTATGAATCGATGCAGTAGGAAGGACGCAACATGACGATGGCCCAGCGGTTGCCAGTGGACGTCAGAGGGAGTGGTCCATACAAATCGATACCTATGCGCCCGAACAGACTGTCAGGGCAAGGTAACGGTTGCAGACCGGCTGGTCAGATGTGTGCGGACGGTTTGCGGCGTTGGCAAGCGATACAGGAGCGAATGAACTGCTGGACGTAGCGGTACATCCCGCGCCAGAAGTAGCAGTGCCTAATGCGATGGTAGGTTTTGAATCCCCCAGAGTGCGCGCATTGTGTATCAGACTGGAAGGATTCACATATCTCCGACCACAGACTGCGGGGTATCACGAGTAGCCACTGCCGGCCATCGGCGTCGTAATTGCGTCGGTGTAGGAGGCCGTCACGAATGGCGAAATGGTGAGCTCGACGACGCAAGGCTCGCGTGGATGGCGTTGCGGACGGATCAGAGAGCAAGTCGATCAGTTGGGCGATCCAATTATCCTTTTGCTGTTCGGTAGCGATGATGTCAACATCAATGGCAGAAACAGCAACCGAGGATACTGAGCAGAGCAAGTCAACTTCAGGCAGAGGGGAGCGCGAAAGGGCGCCGGCGTCAGCATGCTGGCGTCCGTTGTGGTAGAGCACGCGGATGTCGTAGTCTTGTAAGCGAAGAGACCGACGGGCGAGGCGGCCTGAGGGATGCTTCAATGATGACGGCCAGCATAGTGAAAGATGGTCGGTGACAACATCGAATGGGCAACCATACAATTAAGGTCAAAACTTTGTAAGGGCCCAGACAATCACCAGGCACTCTTTTTCCGTGACGGTCCAGTTTGTCTCGGCTCTCGTTATTCCGTGAAGGTGTACTTTGCCTCGACGCAGTTCTTTGACGGACGCAGGTATTGGGAATTCAGCCACGGCCTGAAGCTTGGCTGGGTCAGGAACAAGGCCATCCTTGGACACGACGTACCCTAGGATGGTGAGTTGGCGTGTGGCAAAGCGGCACTTCTCCAGATTAAGTTGCAAGGCGGCATTACTCACACGTGCGAAAACTTCTTTTAGACGTTGGAGATGCGTGGGGAAATCTGAAGCGAAGACAACAATGTCATCAAGGTAACACAAGCATGTGTGCCATTTCAAGTGTCGCAGAACGGTGTCTATCATGTGCTCAAATGTCACAGGTGCAAAAAACAGAATAAACGGCATGACGTAGAATTCGTACAAGCCGTCGGATGTGATGAAGGCAGTCTTCGGTCGAGCGTCATTAGCCAGGGGTACTTGCCAGTACCCCGAGCGCAGATTGAGAGAAGAAAAAAATTGGGCTCCGTGAAGGCTGTCGATTGCGTCATCGATGCGCGGCAGTGGGTAGACATCCTTGCGAGTGATCTTATTGAGCCGTCTGTAGTCTACACAGAACCGCACAGAACCATATTTCTTCGCAACAAGGACAACGGGGGACGCCTATGGACTGTCCGACGGCCGAACGATGTCGCGTTGGAGCATATAGTCAACCTGCTCATTAATTTCCCGGCGTTCAAAAGGTGGCACGCGGTATGGACGTTGCCGTAATGGTGGATGGGCACCAGTGTCGATACGATGCGTAACAGTGGACGTGCGACCAAGAGAACTTCGCCCGACATCGAAAGAAGAACGGTATTCTTGCAACAGGTCTAGAAGCTGGGAACGCTGTACTGACGTAAGGTTGTTATCAATGTATGGTCCAAATAAATGAGGATATTATGGGTCAGAAGTAGAAACAGCACTGATGGTACGCAAATCGGGACAACGCGAGTCTTCGAGTACGTTCAGGACTTGTGCGTCGTCGACTGGTTCCACTCTGCCGAGACATTCCCCTCGAACCAAGGTAACACTGTTCGGGGATGGGTTGGTCATGAAAATAGCGGCGTTGCCCTGGGTGATTTGCAAGGTCGCGAAAGGTATAGCAACCCTTTCCTTCTGGAAGCACGGTCGGATGGCGAAACGAGCGCACTTGTGTGAGAGAGACCGGTGCAGTAGACCGATACATCCATCGTCGAGCTTGGAGGCACTATAGTATCGTCTTTCACGAGAATCTTGCTCAGCGTCGAGGCACCGTCTTCTGGCGTCAAATGGGAGAAGGACGAGAGTTCAATTTCGGCGGCAGCACAATGAATGACGGCGTCGTCGCGGGAGAGAAAATTCCATCCTAGGATGACGTCATGAGAGCATGAAGGAATCATGATGAATTTGGCGACATACAGAACGTCCTGAACGACAACGCGAGCTGTGCAGCCTGCTGTAGGATTAATACGATGTAAGCTAGCGGTACGAAGGGACAGTCCAGAAATCGGCGTCGTCACTTTTCGAAGCAAGCGGCAAAGGTTTTTGCTCATATCTGATACCGCAGCTCCAGTGTCAATAAGAGCAGAAGCATGAACACCGTCCACAAGCACGTCAATGACATTAGATGGGTGGCTCTGAGGGCTTTCACAATGCAATTGCATCGCAGTCCTTGCCTCTGGGACTGCGACGACTAGTTTTCCCGCTCATGAGCAGAAGAACTTGGCCGCATGGGGGACAGAGACTGACGTCGTGGAGACGGCGACCTTCGAGCAGACGGACCTGGGCGAGATGACAGTGGCACAGGCGGCAGTTCGTCGTTATACGAACGGCTAAGGTGACCAGCAACAGGAGAAGAAATGGGAGCCGGCTGTAGTCGAGAGCAATAACGGGCTTCGTAACCGGCGTAACCGCAAGCAAAGCAGATGGGCCGGTTTTCGGGTGTGCGCCATCTGTTCACCGGGGTAGGTCTCACCCATGTCACAAGGGCCGATGGACGGAACGGTGGCTGCATGGTGGACTGAAGCTGAGGCTGAGGATTACGTCAACATACGTAGCGGGCATACCCGCTGCAAAGGACGGAGGTCAAGCGGCAGCTTCGCGTAGGTCAGAGGAGCGGGTGCTGGAACGACTTGGGGTGGCCTGGCGACCACTTGGGCGTAACTCAGGGGCGTAGGAGCCAGAGGCTGTGGGGGTTGGTACGCAGGCATTACCTCTGCTATTTCCTGTTCAATCGCTCGACGGATGGGAGGGAGAAGGGTAGTAGCCGATTGTTGAACAGCCGGTTGGAGGGCAAAGGGCAGTACCAAGAACTGACGCGCGATTTTCTCACGGATGAAGGACCTTAGGTCTGTCATCAACGCCACTTGGTCACAACTGGCCTCTAAGCCAGCAAGCGTTGCAGCTCGTTGTGGAGAGCGTCGGGTCATCGAATGCTGCCGGCGGAGCTCCTCGTAGCTCTGGCACAGTGTGATGACCTCAGCCACTGTGCCGGGGTTTCTGGTGAGCAGCATCGTGAAGGCATCGTCGTCAATGCCTTTCATGATGTTCTGGATCTTGTCAGACTCGGACATGGTGTGATTAGATTTGTTGCATAGGTCCAGGACGTCTTCAATATAGCTGGTGAATGACTCACCAGCCTCCTTAGTGCATTCAAGTAAGCACTGCTCGGCTTGGGGCTTGTGAACAGCAGGGTGGCCGAAAACGTTGATGACAGCGGTCTTAAAATCCGACCAGGTTGCAAAATCGAACGCGTGGTTGATGTACCACAAACTGCCAACGCCCGCAAGGTAGAACAACAAGTTGGTCAGCCTGCCGTCCTCGTTTCATTTGTTGGGAACGCTATCGCGCTCGAAAATGGCGAGCCAGTCCTCCACGTCAGTGCCATCAGCGCCAGTGAAGATGGGTGGATCACGGATCCTGGGGACGCCGGAACAAGGGTGTGGCATGGGAGGAGGCGTTTGCTGAGAGACGTCGTGGGACATGGTAGATTGCAAGGTACGTGAGCGTAGTTGCAAGGGCATCGAAGGGAATCGTAGTACTCTCCTCCAACTTGTTATGACGTTTATTAGCCGGCACACAGCGAGTATACACAATGGTGACAGTAACGGCGAAGCACGGACTCTCCGCGCGGGTGGCATTTTTTTGGGGTAGACCCACTAGAAAGCACCTGAGAGTTTGACGACCCATTTCAGTGTTCGGCGGCTTCTCTACACTATATATATATATATATATATATATATATATATATATATATATATATATATATATATATATATATATATATATAAATCACCAGAAGAAGCGAACGAGCAAACGAAAAACGATGCTTTATTGCCAACGTTACGGCCTTCGTCAGAGCATACGTGCATATTACACTAACACGCACTTCTTAAAGACATAGCATGGGGGCCCCCAATTGTGAATCATCACTCTTAGCAATATTGACATACATGTTAACAAAAATATATTCAGACATGCGCAGCATTTTGTTGATAGCGGAGCATGTCTGAATATATTTTTGTTAACATGTATGTCAATATTGCTAAGAGTGATGATTCACAATTGGGGGCCCTCATGCTATGTCTTAAGGAAGTGCGTGTTAGTGTAATATGCACGTATGTCCTGACGAAGGCCGGTCCCCGGCCGTAACGTTGGCAATAAAGCATCGTTTTTCGTTTGCTTGTTCGCTTCTTCTGGTGATTTATAACTCGACCGGAATCCAGGAAGACTTTCAAGAAATATATATATATATATATATATATATATATATATATATATATATATATATTGTAATGATGACAAAGCGGCGATCGTGCTCGGCGCATACCTGGGAGAGACGGAAGACGACGAAGGGGAAGCAGATAAAGAACAGCCGGCCTGCAGCAAAGGCGTTGTCTCTTTGTCTTATTTCTCCGCGTTACAATGGCGCAGTCGCGAACTACTGACCCCGATATCCCTGCGTCCACTACACTTCGAAGTGGACGAGTGCTCTCGAACTCCCCACCGATCACGGACGGCGTCCAAGCCTCCACGGCGGCACCGCATCATGACTGCAGCGAGGCCATTTCTCGAGGCTTCTCTCTGTTCGCCCAAGAGCTCAAGACATCCGGGTTTGGCTGCGCCTCTTTTGGATCGTTCAACGAGAACGAAATTCCATATTTTCATGGATTCAAGGATGACCCTACCAACTGGGTAAGCGTGATAAACTCGGTTGCCCTTAAATACTCGTGGAGCGACACGATTAAGAAGTCGGTCGCTGAAGGACGTTTGCGAGGATCTGCCCAAGCGTGGCATCGTTTCCAAGGCAGTACATACGCTACATGGCAAACATGGAGCGCGGCCCTGATGTCCGCGTTTGCGCCGCTTCCGAGCGCTTACGACGACCGTTTCATGACCATGCGGTCACGCCGGCAAGGTGCAACCGAGGACGTCGCGACTTACATCTACGACAAGCTGGACCTTTTACAAGCTTGCGATATACAGTGGACCTCCTCCGCAGCCAGGCAGTACATCATCGACGGGATCCATGACTCGACGCACGCAGCCGTCTTGTCCGCCTACAACCACCCAGTCCACATCTCCACTTTCGTACGCCAGGCAATGGAGTTGCAGGACACGTCTCATCGCCGGGCGGCTGCAGTTGGCCCAAAGGAGCCAGCTTCACCGAGACGCGGATGCTATACGTGTGGCCGCATCGGGCATGGGTATAAAAGCTGCCCACAAAGCCAACCTCAAGCGATGCAATATCAATCACGCCCACTTCCAACCCTCAAGGTCCGCGTCGACGGCATCGGAGAACTGACAGCTCTCGTTGATACCGGAGCTCAACGTACGGCGTTGCTTCGCCGCCACGCCTCCGAACCTCTCCAGCCTTGGACTGAGCCACCACTGCGGGGTCTCGGTGGCGACGTACTACCGGTCGGTGCCCTAAACCTGCAACTCAACACCGAGGCCGGCAGCAAGTTTTTGTCCTCGGTGCCCGTCTTCGACGACCTGCCCACAGACATGGTTTTAGGGGCCGACTACCTGCTCTCCGGGGAAGTGCGCCTCACGGTGGAAGGAAGTACCGTCAACCTCCATCCTGTGGCTCCAAGTGTGCCTCCGGCGCAATCCCAAGGTGAGCTGACGACGCCACTTACACTTCCCGCAATACTCGAGAGGCACGCATCGCTCTTCGCTGATACTACTACTCAGCTTCCCGGAACTAGCGTGCTAGTGCACCATATTACTACCGACAATCATCCGCCGGTGTCCATACCGTTACGTAGATATGCCGAACGAGAGCGGATATTAATTGACCAGCAGGTGCAAGAAATGCTTGCCGCAAGCATAATCAGGCCATCTTCTAGCCCGTGGGCAGCACCTGTTGTCCTAGTCCGTAAAAAGGACGGCAATCTCCGATTCTGTGTTGACTACCGAGAGCTGAACAAGCACACCATACCAGACTCGTACCCGCTGCCACGCATTGACGACGCTATTGACGCCGTACGAAAAGCGAGGTTCTTTTCGTCGCTAGATTTAAAAGCAGGGTATTGGCAGATCAACGTGGCTGAAGAAGATAAGTTTAAGACGGCCTTCCGAACACCATCTGGCTTGTACGAGTTTAATCGGATGCCGTTCGGTCTGCGAACTGCTCCAAGCACCTTTCAGCGTGCCATGAACACAGTGTTAGGCACACTGATAGACCGTGCCTGCGTCGTGTACCTCGATGACGTTCTAGTCATCGGGGAAACAGAAAAACAACATCTACAAAATCTCGACACGGTTCTGCAGAGGCTATACAACACCGGCTTTCGACTTAACCGCGAGAAGTGCCAGTTTGGGTTGACGACAATATCTTATCTTGGTTATCAGATATCTCATAATGGCGTACGACCCTTGCCTGAACGCATAGACGCCGTTGCCAAATACCCTGCACCAACATCTATAAAACAGCTCCAGGTATTCCTAGGAATGGCGTCATACTTGCGCAAGTTTGTACCGAGCTTTGCGTCAACTGCTGCTCCACTCACGGACTTACTGAAGAAAAACGCCCAATTTCAGTGGGGTCCTTTGCAGGATAACGCCTTCCAAACCCTCAAACACCAGCTTACACATAGCCCGGTGCTCTGCCACTTTAATGAAGATTGGATGACAGAAGTCCATACTGATGCGAGTCAGATTGGCCTGGGGGCGGTTTTACTTCAACGTGACTCGAGTGGGCGTGGGCACGTCATCTGCTACGCCAGTCGTAAACTATCGGACGCAGAACGGCATTATCATTCGAATGAACTGGAGTGTTTGGCTGTAGTATGGAGTGTGGATGAAAAGTTCCGCCACTACTTGTTTGGCCGACACTTCACGGTAGTAACAGACAACTCCGCGATTGCGTGGATGTTCCAGAAGCAGCACCTCAAGCACAAGTTTGCCCGATGGATTGTTCGGCTCCAAGACTATACGTACGACATCCGTCACCGTGCTGGAGCACAAAATCAGCTTGCGGACGCTTTATCGCGAAATCCGATCGAGGAGTTCTCCACACGAAATCGAGAAACCTGGATCCTGTTTTCTCAACAGGACGTGACCAAGGCTCAGCAAGCCGATGGAAGACTCGCATCCGTTATAGACTCCATTGGCGATGCGGGACGCAATGCCAAGTTTGTCTTACGTAATGGAACGCTGTATCGGCGTCACTGGGCCGATAAAAGCACCGAGTGTCATCTCCTGGTCATTCCTGACACCTTAAGATCGAGCGTACTACACGCCATCCATGACACTCCCGAGGGAGGCCATGTTGGCTACAGAGCCACCTTACGCAAGGCACAAGAACGTTTTTGGTGGCCGAAAATGGATAAAAGCGTGCGTTCATACGTTGCCAGTTGCGAGATTTGTCAGCAACACAAACGACGTCCTGGAGCTCGACATGGACTTCTTACGCCGATCAAGCCTCCAGAGACAATTTTCCACACGTTGGGCATAGATCACATCGGGCCTCTTCCAATGACGACAGCGGGCAATCGTTACATTATACTCGCTGTGGACTACTTGTCCAAGTTCGTAGAGGTCGCGGCCGTGCCTTCGCTTGCTGCTAGCCATGTCATCCGATTCCTGAAAGATCGCTTCGAATGGCGACACGGTCTTCCTAACAAGTTGATCTCCGACCGGTCGACCACCTTTCGCAGTCGCGAGCTCCGCACTTACCTACAACAAGCTGGAGTGGACCATCACTTCGCGTCGGCATACCATCCGCAGGCGAACGGACTGACCGAAAGGTCGAACCAGACTATCCAGGCTAGACTCGCACCGTACTGTAAGAATCACAAACGAGGTGAGGCCGACTGGGATGATCATCTCCAAGCAGCTGCGTACGCAGTGAACACGGCGGCACACAGCTCCACAGGAATTTGCCCCTACGAGATTGTCTATGGTCAGCTCCCGCAACTGAATGCTACGTTCGGTTTGGACACTCCCGTTAAAGTAGGGCGTTCCGCTGCACGCCAGAGACTTTGTCGCGATATCCGTGTGGAGGCGCGTAGGAGGATTGTGCATGCTCAACAGGCACAAAAGCGATACTACGACCGACGCCACCGTCCCGCGCCGAAATACAGTGTAGGTGATGAGGTGTGGCTACAGCGAGGTGCGCCATCGTCTTCAAACAAACTGCACCCAAAGTACGACGGCCCTTACATTATTTCTGAGCGCTTGGGAGATAACACTTGGCGAGTACGATCCACAGCTTCTGATACGCGCAGAGACAAGAGAAAACGGAATAACTTTGCGGTGCATGTGTCGCGGATGAAGAACTGCATACGGCGGCAAACGTGACATTGGTTTGTGTTTTTCTTACAGGAGTAGACCAGCTGCAGCGTGGCCGAGTGTAATGATGACAAAGCGGCGATCGTGCTCGGCGCATACCTGGGAGAGACGGAAGACGACGAAGGGGAAGCAGATAAAGAACAGCCGGCCTGCAGCAAAGGCGTTGTCTCTTTGTCTTATTTCTCCGCGTTACAATATATATATATATATATACATATATATATATATTCTGACGACGAAGACTGAAACTGGCACTCTGGCACAGACGTGCATGCTAGGCGAGCGAGGAAGAAGAAACAGAATAAGAACAGCTGGCCCAGGATCGGGTGTTGTCTCTTGTTCTCTGTCTCGCTCATCACAATGGCGCAGTCCACGAAGAAAAAGTCTTACGTCCCGCCTGTGTCATCCAGGACAGCCACGATAAGCGCCGCTAGAGGACGGCGTCAAGGCCTCCTCGGAAACTGTTCACCTGCCGGCACTGCCACCACCGTTCGGGGACGGCGTCAAGGCCTCCTCGGCGACTGCAGTACACGTTACAGGTACTATTTCACAAGGGACACCGTCCACGCGTTCTTGGCTATAGATTCTGCCGTCAGCGCAAGCCGACAAGTGAATGCTCTGCGGGAAGCCACCGGTACGTGTCTTCGTGGTTCGTCGGCAGTGCGGGCTTCTCCATAGAGGAATGCCGTTCACGCTTCTTTGGCAATGGGGTCCCACCCACCACTTCAGCTACCCTTCAAACCACCAGTGGACAGCGTCCAGGCATCCCCTGGAGTTGTAGGGCATGAACTCATTGACACCCTGCCACTGTTTCGGGGCAGGGATCCGCACCGGCTCCTGTCCCTTGGAAATGCCGCTCACGCTTCCCATTGCCTACATTTCCGTTTCCACACTCTTTCAAAATACAAGCTGCCAGGGAACGCCATCCAGGCTTCTCTGCTTGTCAACCTCACCGGCGTGAGTGCTGCAACCGCTACTCATTCGAAGACTGCGATCACCAACGCTTCGAACTTCACACACGACAGCGCCGCGAACCTGCGGCGTACCATGGCGCTACTGGCGTCAAGACTAACGAACTGGCAGCGTTAATCTCCGAGTGAGCTCCTACAATGTCACCAGAATTGCGTGCCACTAACGCCGTGTTGGACTTAGCTGCCTCGCACGACCTTGAGGCAAGCCCATTGGAGCAATGCAGGCAGCTTTAAGGCACCCTCCTGCAGCTCTTGGACCAGCTCGACGGCGTTGCCTCAGTGATATCCGCATTCTCACGTGCCGCCCCACCATGGCCGTCCACATACGAACTGCCGGAATTCGACGGGGTCCGGAACGACGCCGACAGCTGGGTGGCAACTGCCAACGCGCTTGCAATGCGCGTGGCCTGGACAGAGAATCAGAAATGGTATGTGGCCACAGACTGTCTTCGGGAAGGTGCAGCGGCGTGGCACCGGCATGAAGGTTGGAAGCAGCAGTCATGGGCGGAGTGGAGCGCCAAGCTCATAACTGCTTTCGGTCCGATTACCTGTGCCACCTGCCCACGTAACTCGACCTTCTCTCAGGACGGAACTTGAGAAAAGCCCGACCTAGAGGATGCGATTGGAGCCCCTACCATCCTAACATCTCTCGGTGATCAAGGTGTAGGGAACAATCACGATCACGTAACTCTGCCTTGCACAGGCATTTCTGCTTTCGTCTTTAGAGCTCCTGAGGAGCACCGGCCCGATGGTGCAGCTGTGTCCGGCGGGTCCCAGATGGCAAGCTTTGCGTAACGCTCCGCAAGAGGCCCCAACGCAGGTCGTCCGGTCGACTTAGAGGCACCGGCCCCCATCCTACTGGACATTCCACCACCTAATGAGACAGGTCTTTCTGCTGAGTCCAATAACATCCCATCTGAACAGACGGAAGAGGATGTGCATGCGACGCATGCACTGCCTGAATCGGTAGAGTCTCCAATTTTCGGAACTGCTTCCATCGAGGATTTCCCGCCAGTACGCAGCGTGGCTTCAAGAATCACTGACTGTAGAACGTCCGGGAGCCCCATTGCGACAACGCTGCGCAAGTCACGGACTACGCAAGTCACGGCGCAGGAGCCACGCCACAGAAAATTGCGCAGACGGCTGCATAAGATGCTACTCGTTTCGTTGCCGGATCTACCATTTCCTGCCCTGTTTTCTAAAATGTGGTGGGACAAAGCAAAGCGTTCTGTGATCAACCTGCGACCATGTCGGTGCAGTCGGGGCCGCCCACCAGAACCATCTCCAAGAAAACCACACCACCGCAGAAAACTTCTACTACGAGAATGCCTGCTTGGTCCACCAAAGGAAAACCGGAGTTGAACTACTTTCTCGGAAAAGTCGCAGCATGGCCGAGGCTGTAGACTGCCACGCGACAGTCAGTGTCGTCTCGCGGAGTCTTCATCAACAAAAGGACCAACCAGGACCCAGTCCCCACCACGACATGGCCAATGACCCGGGTGACTTAGCCAGTGTCGGCCGCCGGAGCCAATTTCGACAAACTTCCAGCGTGGTCGGGGCCGACCACGACGATGCAGCCAACCCCGCCCGCCTGAAGCAATGTCAAACTGCTGCAGCTAGCTTCACCCACATGAACATTGTCGTGCGGCCCATCGACAATGCTTGCAGTCATGGCCGAGTGTGACGAGGAAGACCGAAACTGGCACTCTGGCACAGACGCGCATGCTAGGCGAGCGAGGAAGAAGAAACAGAATAAGAACAGCTGGCCCAGGATCGGGTGTTGTCTCTTGTTCTCTGTCTCGCTCATCACAATATATATATACATATATATATATATATATATATATCAAATCCAAGCTTTCTTTCTCAAGCTGCTCGAAATTCGGTCTTTTGTGGTAAAAAATTAATGTTTTTTCGCTTGTAACCTGCTTCAAATTTGGGTTTTAGTGCTCCGAAAATAACATTTAGCTGCTCCGAAAATTGCTTCAAGTTTTATTTCTGCTTTTGCACCCTGACAAATGTTTGAACACAAAAGATACCACAGAAATATTGACCTTGATTTTATTCAACAATATTAAAATGATGACTGGCAAACTTATTGTATTAGAGTTCTCAGACCGCAGTTGGTCAATCTAAATCAATTCATGGTTTTCTTTATTGTCCAGAGTATATGTACCTGCAGCCGGTCTGGAGGCACGCGCTGGCTTTCTTTATGGCCTTCATACAAGAAATAGGCCGTGCTTCTACCTATCGCCGCAATATCGCTCCAAACTAACTCGCCGCCGCCCATCGGAAAAAAAGGCGAGTGCATTGAAGTAATGCTCGGGTTCATTTCCACTGTTGCACTTCCTGGTGGTACCAATGCAATAAAAACGTGGTGGGAAGCTTATATGACAATTGTTCTGATACTTCAAGAAAGTAGTCAATTGATAAATATTTCATTCTGCACGCATGTACCATTGGGCGTCGCCGTCAGAAGGCTCGGTAACATGATCCGTAACTAAATGGCAGACGAAACGACAGGCATTGTAATCTTTTTTTCTGTGAAAAAAATTTTTGGGAACATTTACTTCGAATCCACATGCCGGCAGCCAGTGCCCTTGGAATGATAAATTTTGCACAATTTCGTTCAAGGTATCACATTTCTTGCTCATTGAAATAAGTACTTCAAAAAGGTGAAAGAAAAAGAAAAATAAGAATGGCCCCTATTTTTCACAAATAGGTGCAAAAAGCAATCTCAATAGCTAGAGTAATTACAATAGTAATAATAATGTCAATAAAAATGATAATTGTTCATAATTAAAGCACAAAAGTTAGGAACATGAAAAAGCATGTAGTGATACAGGTTTAGAAAGTCATTGTAGTACAGAAAAAACAATCCCAAGTCCAAAGAAGCCCAGATGCAATCTTCAGTGCAGAAGAAAAATGTGAAACATTTTCAAATGCAATAAGGCTCGCCAGAGATGCAGCGGAGCAATACAATTTTAGGCAATCAGAAAAAGTTCTCATTAGTATCTATATATTTCATTGTGCCTGAAGAAAAAGAGAAGCACTGTTGGCAAAACTCTGTCGTGATGCATTTAGCTCAAGTAGCGACATTTTTTTTACCGAAAATGCTTTGGTGTGGGCTTGTAAAGGAAGCCAGATGGCATGTCATTTTGATCCAGTAACATTTCTTGCAATTAACTAAAATAATTCAGAGAAACTATTCAGAAGTAATTAGATACAAACCTTCTGTGTGACTCATACCCACGCGTTCCGGACAGTCCAGTAGCAATGAATCTTCTATTAATGGCTCAAGCTTCAACTGTGATCATCAAGGATTTTTGTTTGAGGAGGCTGATTCACTTATATGTTTATGAAGGACGCCATAGTGAAAAGCTTTGAGAATTTTCACCTTGTGGAGCTCTTTAACGTGCACCTAAATAATAGATCTAACCACACTACCATCCAGCATTTTTAATTCAGGGAATAAATTGTGTTCGAGCCTTAAAATATTTTTGTGCCGGTTCGTGTGCGTATTCATTACCCAATGCATGAGTGCCAAAAAATGCAGGCTGTGCCCACACACCTCTACTTCTCTCACTGCTTCTTACAAATGAAATAGTAGTCGACACGAAAAAGTAGTCGGGGACAGCTTATTTAGAATCCAATATATATGCGGCAAAATGCGTTTTGAAGAGTTGGCTTTGAAAAGCATCGCATACATTTTCATTACCTCTACCTTTAAAATACATTTTCAGTTTCAATATCAATGGGGTGGCTTCTCCATGACATGACAAGGCAGTGTGACATTGCAGGAACTTGGCGATTCGCTACGTACTAATGGCAGATAAGCGATCTTCTCGTGGTATGTATAAATCTTGAGTGCATTGTTACTATTCACCATGACAGTGACTTCTGTGATTTAGGCTGCATGGAAACTCTGTTTACAAACTCGGAGGAACCTTCTTGACTCGTCACGATAATGTCCACTTCATTGCTTGCCAATACCTTGCAATAAAAACTTAAAAATCGAAGTACCTATCCTGTGCATGTTGGCTGACTATTGTGTGGTAAGGGGTACTACTACTTGCACACCGAGGAAACTGAAAATGTCCTTTTTTAGATGTCTCAAAATTGTCTCGGGACACCTTCGAAACACACTAAAACCAAAAACATTTTTCGTGTATCAGTCAAGTCTAATTTCGCAATTCAGGAAATACCACTTGTACCGCGAAACGACAATTGGGAGGTTAGAAAACGCGCGAAAAAAATATGTGGGCGGAGATGCCACTTTCATTTTCTCGCATGAAACCACGCGACATCATGAAATTCAAACGCGTGTACTGGGTCTTACCTAGATAATAATTCATATAAGTTAAGTACACTGTCATGTGTCAGTGTGATGAACCTAAGATACGAAGTTTCAGAAATACTCATCAAGCCGATGTTGCGAATATACATTACATTTTTAAAATTTGAGCATATTAGAATTTAAAAATAAACTTCAACTTGTTCTCCGCTGAGAACTAGTTATATATGTTTGAGCTGAAGAACTGAAATAAGACTGTGAATAAGATTAAAATTTTCCTTGGCATAATTGTGAGCAAAGAGCCAATGATTAAGCTCAAACTAGAACTTCACAAAGATCATAGCGGCCCTATTAAGGGCTTCTCACTGTTGTGTTTCTTCACTGGTTTCTGCCAGTCCTGGCACAGCCTTCATAGGATTCATAAATAAAAACACAACAAATTTGAATCTAGACTGATAGTTTTTTTTTTCAAATTTCCTTGCATCAATCTCTAGGGTCATCCTATACTCGAGGATATTGAAAAACGCGCCATTTTTTATTAAGAAAAGTGGTGCACAACTAGCGCCACCTAGACAGTGTTGTAGCGGTTATTAGCCGAGCCAACACCTGGCTTAAGTACAAACATGGGGCCTGTATATTTATCTTTTTGGCGAGCTTTGAGGTGAACCGTTTGTTATCTCGAGTCGCATTTAGAGTAGTCTGTGTGTGGTTTACCTCAGTGGCACTAAACAGGCGTTGTCATTATAGTGCCGCTTATATATGGGAAGTTGTCTGAGCTGCGTAATCGTCATCCGACATTCAAGCTGGGCGAGACGTTGTAGTAGATGAAAAAAAATTGGAAGACCCTTATGCTTAGTCTTTAGAGCTGAACGCGATAGCGAGATCTGGCCCCTAGTGTGCCCTTCAACCACTAAATGCATAATTATTAGTATGTTGTGTTACATACACACGCACATAGCAGATCGTACGAGCCCGCGCACGCGATTGGTACATACAGGTTTTTGATCAATAAAAAGAGTCACATGTCCTCCAAGAGACACGGTGTGCTCACTGTATCGGAGGCCATAAAGAGTCGTACAATGCCTTACATATAGGAGCACATTATCTACCGTTTGCTGTTTGATCGACGCCTCTTGAAAGGCTTGACATGTTTTCCGCGATGGACATAGTTGCCCATATTAAGATCTGTTTGAAAGTTCCTGTGTGTTTTAGTGGCAATGGCTGTACTATCCCGGCCTTTTTCGACGTAGTTTGATGCGTCCCAGGTGCGCCTATAAATCACCAAATCGGCTCATTTTCATCATGACACCCTCCAAACAAAACACTTCAAAGAGACCCTAAAGCATTTTTGAATAACCTTGGAATAAGTTCACTAGAAAAGTTTATTGCCCCATTTATTTCAACGCTGCAAAAATTTTAAGAATCCGTCCAGTACGAGTGGAGTTACAGAGGTTTGTCGCATGCTGCAATTACACTATCTCTTCTATCGTCCCGATAAAAGCATTGGAAGCTAAGCAGGAAGGGGTAACAAGGGCAAAGAAACTATCGCGCCTCGTGACCTTGACCACGTTTTTGTCTTTGAATGAGTGGCTTTTTCAGTGTGATTGCCTGCACAGGCGTGAACAAGTAGCGGCCTCCCACGGCAATCTCTGTAACTTGCTTTTTTCACTCAAAGACACACAAACGTTTTTTCACTCACAACCAACGGGGCTGACGCCGACGGCGGGATTTTCACGACACGAGCTCTTTAACACTATCGCCTTCAAATGTGCGTCACTGGAACTCTTACTGTGCGCTTTTTTAAGAAGTGCGACATATCCAGTACGCTTGATCGCACTAAGGATTGTGCACTGTTTGAAGACAGCAACTAAGAAGTCAGCGACGACGGAAGCAGCGACTATGAGTCTGAATGAGAAGTTTAGCCTAAGTATACGCTATATGCCTGATGACAATGATCGAAGTGATAAACGAACAGAGGACTCCTTGCTTCCATACCAACTGTGGCCGTGACAAGACCCAGTGTCTCACAGCGTTCCCGAATTCATCGTCCGAGATGAAGTGTTTCTCTACCTGATGTTTTTTTTATGGGCATGAGAATTGTAGGTGCTGAGCGTGGTCAATTTAACAACTGATGCTGTCAGAAATCTGAGATTGTAACAATATATACTCATTTATTTGCAGAATTAGCGATATGCACACCATCTTGCCCTCTCATGCAGTGCCGCATCAGTTGGACGGCGCTCTTTATAAGTCAGTTGAATTACACCTTTGCCATTTCCTGCGCATGCGAGTGCCCCCACATGATCCAATCTATGGCAGAGACTCCAATCTCATCCTTCATTCTATGTTTCTCCCATGGCAGCATAGGCGTCTATGTAAATAGTCAAGTTGTTACCCTTCATACATTTCATTTGAATACCTCTTGTAGCACACACATCTTGTCAGCGGATTTTCTGCATTTTTAGAGAAATGTTCTCATTTAATTAGGTTTTTTGCTTGATGAGCACCTGGTATGGGTCTAATCACTTCCTCTTTATAATGCAGGCCCTCATTGCCAACCAATCACCTTGCATCATGGCTTGTTCCACGGTCATCACAGCCATCACCCTGCAATTGCAGTTTGCCTATTTCATCGAGAGTGTACCCCTCTTGGACGTACCTTGACCTGGCGAGCTTGTTCACTCAAGTTCAACTACATTGGCAAGGTTTTGAGTAAAGGCTGGCAACTTCAATATGCTTCTCAGTTCGCATATGTGAACCCCACTGGGCATGTGAACTGTTGTGGCGGTATAGTTGTTAGTTGCTTCTCTGATGGCGATGCAGCTTGGTGTCCATTTGTCATTCTACTCTAAAAGATTACATTTACTGTGCCTGCTGCTGTTCCTGTGATCACAAGTATGATTGTATGTATATACTTAGTTGACATTTATAGTGTTATATTCTTGTGAGAAAGAGGCTGACCGCTCGTATTACTCGTTGTTAATGCCTTAAAAAAATGGCTTCCTCCCTAACGACTTCTACAAACCAGTGAGAGTACTTTGCCACTTTTCCAAAGATGCGCATAACCACTTGCTACAAGGTATCAAGTTAGAAGCTGCATTTGTTACAGATCCAAAAAGTCCAAATGCTACAATCAGTGGCACACACACTACTAGAAATAGTTTAATGAAAAATACTAGACAGCTATGCAGAGTGGCTCATAACAATGTAAAGATAACTTGAGCTCACCTCTGGATACAAATTATTATTATCTAGACTAAACTAACAAGAATAATTGTGTCAAGGCAGTTCAATCATTTAGAGTCCAATACACGAAAGGACAACAACTTGGTATTGAACTGAACAGAAGATAGTTGCATGCCTTGTGCATTTGTTTCGTGATCATTATTTCTCGCTTGGTTGTGGCTGGGAGGCCACTGTGCTGCGTGAATTGCGATCAGCAGTTCCTCTACTCATCGTTTTTCACTTCTTCTGACCAGGTGTCGGCTACCTTGAATTTCAAATGCCTATTTTTTATGTAGTCAAAGCGCCGCATTTGGTGACCCACTTCTCTCTGAATGCATTTCAGTCAGTAATCATGAAGTTCAGCTGCGTCAAAACTGATATGAAGCTTCTTTTGATGTGCAACATGTTTTGATACACAGATCCCTGCAGGTTTTTCTTTCTGTTTTGGTAAAAACAGGTTCTTGTTTTGAACCCTTTAAGCTTCTTCAAAAGAAGCTGTACCTGAGTGGGATGTGCCAGTTTTTGAATGATGCTATATTGTCTCTGTTCATGAAATCAGGACATAGTGAACAGCAGTTGCAACCGTCGTCGTATACAATGCATGCATCACTGCTAGAAAATTATCGACAACGTGATGGCAGTCTATGGTATTCGTATCCCCCTAGGTATTTCACACAAAGTTTCACCAGCCTCTTCATCTTTGCCTAAGCACCTTTCCACTGATATTCCAGATTCTGTACATAGAAGCTTGTTTCATCAAATTTTTTGTAAGATTGTATAAACAAGATCTGTTTCCATGTTGCACCTGTATTTGTTTTTATGACCCAGCAGTTGACATAGTATAAAAAAACTTGCATGATATCTTGTTCATATTTTTTTACTGAATGCTTAAAATGTTTTTGGTAACACCCTCATTCATTTCTTGCTCTTTGACAATGACAAATGAATAAAAGTAAGTAAATATTCGTAAATAAATGTCTTCTTTTCTTCTTTCGCATTGCATTTCAGTAACTACGACATGTTCTTTCCTGTCTAAGCTGTGGTACAACATGTCCTTATGGTTGCTGCAATTCTGCACATAAAAATAATGCGACCTCAAAATGTGTTCACCAACTATATTTATTGCTTACACCATGCAAACTACATTTTCCTGTGTTCTAATGAAAATGCAGTATGTATATCACACGCCTTAAAAGGTTTTCGTAGTCTGTTCGGCGTCCAATGGACATGCACAAGTGTGTTCTGACATTTTTAGAGCTTGGCTGTTCTAACAACACTTGTTTATGCATGTACGAATGTGTTGATATGGAGCCAATAGGAAACAGTTTTTGTGCATGGACAATATTAATGCAATTCTTTACACTAAACCAGAGCTTTCTTTCTGACCAAAGGCTTTAGGGCGGTTCCCGCAATAAGTCAAGATGCAGAAGAGCAGCTATTTGAGCAAGTTGATAAATTTAATTGTAATAAGGTTCGCAGTGCAAGCACGAAAATGCTCGAAGCAAAGCCAACAGAAGGCGTAGAATATAAGGCAAGGAAGACAACACGTGTAGTCAGTTTTGTCTTTCATTTGTCGCCTTCTGTTAGCCTTTCTTCCAGCACTTTCGCGCTTGCGCTGCAACCCTTATGACAATGGAAGTCAAGATGCCTTTTATTATTAACGCACACACCGTAGTAAATATTTTCTTCACATGTCGCACTATAGTGTACTAGAATATGGGGTAATGTGTTAAGGCACCCCCTCTCGGCATGCATCGCGTGAAGCGGCGCACGTGGACAAAAACTGGTTCTCAAGGCGGCGCTGCCGCAGCATGGGCTGGCAGGATTTTCAGCTCCGCAGCGCTCTGCCTTCTCGAGTGCTGTTCAGTGACCTTTTGCTTGTGTTTGCGCTCGCTTAGCGAAAGTTTTTCTGGCAATGTTTTGCTGGCCACGTGACAGGGAGGCGATGCCGAGTCATCGGCGGCAACGACACTGCTTTGCACCTTTGTGCGAAGCAGGGTGTACCTGTTTCGGTGAGCAGTCGTCGCTTTTCGCTGCACCCAAAGACGGAGCCCGGAGGAAGGTTTGGGAACAGAATTTACCTCGAAAGGATGGGACCATGAACGAAAGCTGCTCTGTGTGTGAGCTACCCTTCGAGTCCTCATGTTTTCTCGGAGACTACGTGCATGTTATAAACGGCGAAGAAGTTCGCATACCACGTAGAAGACCAGAGCTAACGCCGGAAGCCGTGCCGATGTTACTGCCTAATGCTCCAAGCTACTAATTGAAGAAAGCGCCGCATCCAAGACCTCCGAGAAAGCGGAAGAACTCGGTGGTCGAATCTGCCATCTCCAAGAAAACTGCAGCACCATGTGTTAACGGTGGGGCCACTGATTCAGGTTCATCGATGGACCTTCCTGCTGACTATGAACCGGAGGCGGCGAACACTACAGGGACTGCAGCTTCGCTGGAACGCTTACTCAAGCTTTGTTTATCACGATATAAGCTCGATCGCACCACAACTCGTGTCAAAGAGTGTGGTAACTTACGTGCTGTCGCGACTTCATTTTTTTTCCTAAATGGTATCAACCAGTCTCAAGAGGCATAACAAAAAAGGCTGCACACGAAAATCAGTCGGTATACATGAGGGTGCCGCCGTGACGAAGGGATCGTAAACTGAAAATTGCATGTCATGGCGACGAATTTAATCGGTGTTACTGCTCACTGCAGTATGCGCACTCGTAAATAAAGGGTTTCTTCTTACAGTCTGACAGTGGTGCCAAGTGATGTTTCCTTTTGACTGAACCATGCAATATCCCGGCCACAGCAGCAGCATTTCAGTAGGCGCGTAATCGTTTAAATACCAAGATTTTCAAAATCATTGCCAATTCTTCAGCTACGGCGTGCCTCTCAATCAAATGGCAGTTTTGTCACATTAGCAACATAATTAAAATTGCATGATGCAACTATCAACAAGAACCGTGCCGCGCGCGCAACGAAGGAAGTCGAAACTGTCGCAATGTGCAGAGTATGACTCGATATACCAGTAATGAAACAAGAAACTTTCGGGTTTATAGATGCTGCTTCGATACCTCAATCTTCCTAATCTTTTATTCGTGCACCAACCGAGGTTTAAAAACTGCAGGCAGTTTCCCCAGGGATGACTGCTTCGCCGTCCTTTACTAATACCTGCATTTGGACCATGTGTTGCGGCTTTGACATTTTGTTTTGTTTTGAATGCACTGCAAACAAAACCCATTAAAGAGCTTTTCGCGGACGTGCCAGCAATTTCGTGTGCAAACGCATATCACGGGATCAAATCCCGGCCGTGGCGGCTGCATTTTTGGTGGAGGTGGAAATACTGAGGTGCATGTACTTAGATTTAGGTGCACGTTAAAGCACCCCAGGTGGTCGAATTTCCGGAGTAAACCTCTACAGCATCTCTCGTAAATGTATGGTGGGTTTGGGACCTTAAACTCTTGCTATTACTAATATCAAAGCAAAGAAGTGCATAAAAGGCAAAGCGTGAGGTGACAGCCCATGCGAAGGTGGCGCCATCTCGCGGCTGTCGATAGCAACTGCGCCAGCCACGGCTCCTCCCTGAATACACTGCTCGATATTCTAACACACTTAAGTCGCACCAAAGTCAACACTTCATACAGCCACGTTGACACCACCTTGCTGGTATTTTGCGAAAACATTGCCGTGATGTTAAGAATGTGAACCTGGACGTTGCGTCATCGTCCTGATTGTTACAAGGAACGTTATCATGTCATCAAAAAAGAGGACATTAAGCAATTTTAGGCCACCTTGCTGACTGAAATCTCGGTACTTTCATTCGACGTTTGGATAACGTTCTGTGTTACTTGAGCATTCTCTTTAGAGGGACACTAAAGAGCAAACTGATTTTTCGCATGTAAGTAACTGTAAAATCACAATCCCAAAACCACCTTTCTTATTACGACATGATGCTTGGCAACGGAAAAAAATTATGCAAGAAGAAAATTCGGGTGGAGGTTTCACGTGTATTCCCACGCCAAACACAGCGACGTAAGAATTATTTAAGGCGTATGCTGAATCCTACATTGCTCCTACTCAATAAAAATAAAGTACATTGTCTTCTGTGGTTGCCCTAGACATAGCACACGAAGGTTTGGAAAAGTTCATCGAGCCAATGTTATGAAAATATGAAAAAGACTGTCTGATATTTGCTATGTGATGCCCAAATGCACGTGTGAAACAGCTACGCCTATTCTGCCAGTTTGATAAAATGCTTTTTTGAGCGCCAAGCTGTGCCAAAATCATAAAATTAGCCGAAATTGCACCGCTCTGCGCTAAAATGTCCGCCCATTCTAAGAATTTTCTTTAAATTGCTCTAATTTGAACTAGAAATGGAGGCCACTTTGGCCACCTGTAGTTTGCAGGTGGCCAAGTGGCTCAATGAGGGCCACCAACTGTGATCTGCTTGCCATTGATGTGTGTGCCAAAGTCAATCTCTGCAGACAGTCCCTATCTCTAATCTGCAGTGTAATATAGCTGCTCACTAGGCGAAGACACTCGTAAAACGCGATCGACCAGATGAAGTAACAACGCTGTGTGCCCGTTGGTCCGCTGACCCCAGCAGATGTTTATGGGTGGGACGACGCAACCTCAAAACAAGAATGTGTTGCGTAGCCAGCAGCAATTCGTGAGAAATATGAATTTTATAGCCACTAAGCGCGGCCACGGCATGTTAGAAACACCTAGTAACTAAAGCTTGAAGTGTACAAAGTCTCAGCACGTCGAATTTGTATGCTTCCAGCGTTAGTTCAAGCCTTGACTATGTTTGTTACCATAGCAACTCCACATTCGATAGATATCCGGTGTCGTTACCAGACTAACAGGCACGTGCCGCTATTACTTAATCTGGTAAAACGCATCTGGTAAAGTCGAGAAATAGTGCCCCAAACCCCCTTCATGAAAAAACGAAGGGGGGGGGGGGGTTGTGGTTCAAAAATTGTTGGTCTTCTTCTAACCCTCGCAGAAACACCTCCTAAGCCACCTTCGCCACAGTACATGAGTGACCTGCAAAAAAATGTTTTAAGATTTGGAAAGGCCTTAAAACACAGAACAGTTTGTTCAAAGACTGATGTGTCTACACACCACATAGTTGTGATTACTAATACACTCGCTGAAGTTTAAAAAGTTACTGGCGAAATGATCTGGAGAACATAATGACATCTCTGCAGCCGTAAAAAAGTCAATTTTTTTTAGTTTTACGAGTGTTGTTGTACTGTCTTTGGGGATCCACCTTTGAATCCTCAGACTCTGTCAAGAAATTGGACAGGAATGTAGACCTTATCATTGTTTGCCTAGTGTGGTGTTATAGAAAGTAACTGTCGTTAAAATAGCAGTGCTGATATTCACTGTGCAGGATATAGGAAATGTTCAATGGCTTGCGCTTATTTATATAAATTTATTTCTAAATTTAAGCGTTCTTTATCATGCTGCACAAAATTTGGTCTTTCTTGATAAAATAATTATGTTTTATCTATTGTAACCTGCTCCGAATTTGGGTTTTAATGCTCCAAAAGTAACATTTTGCTGCTTCTAAAATTGCTTCAAATTCTGTTTCGGCTGTTGCATCACTGACAATTGTTTAAGCACAAAATTCAACAGTGAAACGTCGACCTTGATTTTTATACACTAATAATTAACTTATGACAGTGAAACTCATAGCATTAGAGCTCTGAGACCACAGCTTGTCACTCCAAATCAAGTCATGGTTTCTCTTTATTGTCCTGATTATATCTACCAGTGGCTGGTCGAGAAAAAATACTGATTGTTGGCCTAGTTGACACTTGCTTACTGACATGATTTGGCCACAAATATTGCACACACCAAGTAAAGAAACACTGAACGACAAGCACAAGCGGCTTGTGCTTGTGCATCCATTCGTTTATACTGTTTCCTTGACAACTGATCAGGTAATCGTGCACGTACCAAAATACATACCTCCAAACCATCTAATATTACTGTCCGGATTCCTCTTGTCGGCATCACTTAAGAGAGTGCTGAGAAGAATTTTTAATATCCAGGCATTGTTACTCTTAAGAATACGATTAGTTTCAGGAAGAGAGTGCTGTGTTGCCTGGGAAAGCATCGCGTATATTTTCAATGCTTCTACTTTTAAAAGATACTTTGAGTTTCAATATCAAGTGGGTGGCTTCTCCGTGACAAGGCAAGACAATGCGATTTTCCAAAACCTCGGTCATTTGCTACGTACTAATGGCAGATAAGCAATTTGCTTGTGGTATTCTAAACGATGAGCACAATGTCTCTATTGATCATGAGAGTAATTTGTGTGATTTTGGCTGTATAGAAGACTCCGTTTTCAAACTCGGAGAAACCTTGTTGACTCGTCATGGTAATGTCCCCTTCATTGCTTGCCAATACTCTGCAACAAAAACTTAAATAACAAGGTATCTATCTTATGCATGCTGGCTGACTATTGTGCTTTAAGTGGTAATACTACTTACATATCGAGAACACAAAAAATGTCCCTTTCGTGATGTGTCAAACTTGTCTCGGTGCACCTTTAAAAGACACTAAAGCGGAAGAAATTTTTCACGTATTAGTAAAATACAATTTCACCACCCCGGAAACACCACTTTTACCGCGACACAACGCTTGGTAAGTGAAAAAACGGGTGAAAATAAAATGTGGGTGGAGATGTCGCCGTGAGCTTCTCGCACAAAACCGCGAGACATCACAAAATTTAAACGCATGTACTGGGCTTTACGTAGCTATTATTCATGAAAAATAAGTAAACTGTCATCTGTCGGTGTGTTGGACCTAAGATTAGAAGTCTCAGGAATATTCATTCAGGCTAGGCTGCCAAAATACAAAACACTTTCAAAATTTGAACGTCACAAAATTTAAAAGTAAACTTCAACCCAGATTTTCTCCGCTTATAATGAACTTCTGGCGTGAGAGGCATTCGTATGCAGCATGTCAGTTTAAGCTGAGACATTGGTTCTCTTTAGCGTTCCTCAAAAAATATTGCCGACTGCTGGTTGCAATATGAGAGTCACTGAAAAGACTGTTTTAAAGCACTATGTGATTGTAAGTGTCTATAAAAGTGAATTTGAAGTAAAACACAAGAGGTTATATTAAGCTGTTCACTGAAATTTTAGTCATATCACTTCATTTAACTTGTCCTCGTCATTGACTAGTGTTATACAAGACTTAGTAGCGGTCATGAGCTCTTTTGTGCTTGGCGTAGCGTTATTATGATCCGTGTCTTGTACTAAATTCAGGGGTCAGCGTGATATTTATCCTTCAAAATGATCCGAAGGCATGGAATGAATTTAGCTTAGATGTCAAAGACCTGTACTGACCTAAAATGGGGTTACTATGTAATAAATTTTGCATGTTTTCCTTCCCTTGAAGGAGAATTACCAACGTAAAGGCAAATGAATAGTGGCAAAATGTTTTTAAAACATTTCCTTGCATGACGCAGTGTAACACTATTCTGCATTTTCAATGGAGATGGCTCTATCGAGGTTTAAAGCTGTCACAATATTACCCCATTGTGTGAGGCAGTTTTCTGAAAACGTTGCTTTTGGCTGAATAGAATTGACACAAAAAGGGAAGCACAAGGCTACATCTTCAAAAGTTCATTTGAGTTATCTACAGCTGGTTTCTTCTCAAGCAAGGTCACAATCTTATGAAAATTTATTCTCACGTGTGCCTTCTCAATCAAGATGTTTTACCTGAAATATACCCCGTTTGCCTACTGGCCGTGGATTCAATTGAGTAAAGAATCATTTCTTTTGAGTAAAAAATTGCGTCTTTGCAGTCCGGTCATCTTCAGTCATTTGGGTCCTCCCGATATTGCTGACAATGTGCCTGTCAGGTATGGCTGCTGTTGCTCTTCCAGGGTAAAGTGGTCATTTAAAGTTTATTATGTTGAAGTTATCCTTCTCGAAATTTTTTTTTTTTTTCAGAACCCGCACCATCAAACCTAAAGAGTAGCAAGTATAGGGAACCAGCACCAGAGTTTTCACGGTCACTCTGGCGGTGAGGGCACGACTTCTCAGATGCTCCCGCAGACGAGAGTGGCAGCACGTATAGGCGGTGCGTGCGTGCATCGCTGTAACAAACCCAAAGGGCGCTGGTGGTCCTGCTGCGTATTCAAGTGCATATATATATATATATATATATATATATATATATATATATATATATATATATATATATATATATATATATATGCAGATATTACGTACAGTGGGAATCGATGATATGCACAGCACACATGAGAAAAATTGATATGTCACTTTAAAATCAACACAACGCTACAATGTGGAAGTAAATGAGGCCGTACATGACTTTCGTGTCATGATTATCTTGTTTAGATGTGTCGTTTACCTTCGGCATCTATTCACGTCACGTGATACCAAATTTAGTATATGTGGAGCTAGCGAAACGACCGTGAGCATGCTATGAAGGTGGTATGTTGTCATGTTCTTACATGATACGCGTGTCAGGATTATTATGTTTGCACCAGTCTTGTACTTTCGTTATCCGTTGACGGCACGGAACACCCAATTTGGTATATGTGAAGCTAGAAAAACGGCCCAATATGTGAAGCTAGATGAAAGGCCTAATACACTAGAATGTAGCGTTGACGCACGCGCTCGCTGGGCACAGCGACGCTACCTTAGCAATACCCGAGCACTCTACAGTCTGATGCCAGGAGCGACCGGCCTGACCAGGGTCCGTCGGCGCGACCTGACAGCAACCGGCGCGAAATGTGACATGCTGCATTTCGCACCGAAGCGTTACCCAGACAACACTGCGTCTCCCTCTTTTCGTGACGGAAGGACGCCGGATGTACTGAAACGCGCATGCGTCAAACCAACGAAGTGCGGCGCACACCTGCGAGTATATGGCACGACCGGTGCCGGGCGTGGCAATGCCGGCGTGACCCGACGAAATGAACGCTGGTGAGCACGCGCACCACGTCACTTCGAAACGCATGGGTGCCTTGACTGTGGTATGTAGTCATGTTCTCACATCTTACGCATCTCAGGATTATCATGTTTGCACCAGTCACATACCTTCGTCATGCATTCACGTACCTTATACCAAATTTGGTACAGGTGACGCTAGCGAAACAGCCGCGAGTGCACTGTGAGCATGGCATGTAATTATGTTGTTACATGACACGCATATCAAGATTTTATGTTAGGGTCTGTCGCTTGTGTTCGCCATGCAATAATGCCACACCATACCAAATTTCCAACATGATGTGTGAAAGAAACGACCATAAGAGTGGTACGACTATGACATGTAAATCATGATATTCATGACCTACATGCCATAATTTTCATGTCATGACAAGTCAAATATGTTCTTCATGTAGTCCTGTTATGCCATACCAAGTTTGGTATTGAAATAAGTATCGAAACGGCCAGGAGATCCAAAAGTCGTAAGCGGCTAGATAGATAGATAGATAGATAGATAGATAGATAGATAGATAGATAGATAGATAGATAGATAGATAGATAGATAGATAGATAGATAGATAGATAGATAGATAGATAAATAGATAGATAGATAGATAGATAGATAGATAGATAGATAGATAGATAGATAGATAGATAGATAGATAGATAGATAGATAGATAGATAGATAGATAGATAGATAGATAGATAGATAGATAGATAGATAGATAGATACGCGCAAAGTGGCGGACGTTCGCTAAGAAATGCTTCGCATTTAAAAGGACGGAGGACGTATAGAGGAAAGGAAGGATGTAGAAAGATGAGGGACATTGCATCCAAGCGGTCAGCCGGCATAAATTTTGCTCTTTCTCTTCTGTCTAGTGCTGTCGGACTTGTTTCTAAACCAGATGGCACATGTCTGCTTTATTTATTTGATATTGAAGACAGCCACCAGTGGAAATCAGGGCCCAACAGTCGAGTTGACTGTTGTTTGAATGGTGAAGGTGGACGGTGTTTCGCGAAATTGAAACGAGCATATTGTCACGTTTCTCACGACAAACTTGATATAATGGGCCCCTTGACTCGACTAGTCGAGCAGCAGCTTAGATAGATCGTCTTTGTCCTCTTTCATTCATGGATCTCAACCAAGCAGACCATGTGGCACTAGTCCCCCCCCCCCCCCCTTGAAACCATCGACTCGATGCTCGTACAGAAAAAAGTGAGGGCATACACACGCTCATCTAGAGAACCGAACGAGGGAGAGTGCCAGTACTCACGGCATAAAGTTTCGCCAACACTTGCGCCAAGAGCATAAAGAAAAGGCATAAAATACAGAAGAACACAAACAGCAGCAGCAACGCAATGTCACGGCCTGTCATAACACGTGAAACCACAAGGAGTAGTGTGTGAAGTAGTGTTTAAGCCGAACGACATGCACAATTTCGGGCCGAAGCTGTCGGCGAAAAGACGCTCCGCTGTCCGGAAATACCTCGTAGGTAAGATCTGTTTCACGTCTAAGAACCTTGTACAGTCCGAAATAACGGCATAAGGAGTTTTTCAGATAAGCCGGGTCGTCGGACAGTGATCCACACCCACACTCGGTCCCCAGGGTGGTAAGTTACGTTTCGATGGCGGAGGTTGTAACGCCATGTGTCGGCATCTTGTTGGTGACTGGTGTTTATGCGAGCTAGCTGACGAGCTTCTTCGGCGTATTGAGTTTATTGCTCAACGCCTCGAGCGAGTTCATTGATTCGGTCTCACGGAAGTATAGCATTGAGCATGGTTCGCACTTTGCGTTTATAAGAATTTGAAAAGGCGGAAATCGCGTTGTTCCTTGCATTGCCGCATTGTAGGCAAAAGTGATGTACGAAAAAATCTCGTCCCAGGTTTTGTTTTGTACGTCCACAGATATTGACAGCGTGTCTTCTATGGCCTTGTTAAGCCTATCTGTCAGTCCATTGGATTGTGGGTGATAATCCGTCGTTTTTCGATGACTTGTGAAGCTCAATTTAAATATGTCCGTCATCACTCGTGCTGTAAACGTCTCTCTGTCTGTAATCACGCATAACGTGGCATCATGCCGTAGGACAATTAGGTGTACGAAGAAATGCACGACTTCAAGGGCCAAGCCACGGGGTAACGCATTTGTTTCAGAATAACCAGTAAAATAATCTCTCGCGACTATTATCCATTAGTTCCCAGAAGACAACAAAGGAACGGGTCTAAGAAGGTCCATTCCCACGAGGTCAAACGGTGTCCGTGGGGATGCGATCGGCTGGAGCAGGCCCACGGGTCTCACAGGCGGAGTCTTGCGGTGCTGGCGCTCACGGCAGGCTTTCACATAGCGATGTACACTATTTGATAGTCTATGTCAGTAGTACTGTTGGCGTACCCTGGTGAGAGTTCGCGAATAGCCCAAATGTCCAGACGTGGGCTCGTCGTGGCACGCAAGGAGGATTTCATCACCAATGTCGGTACGAACAACGAGGCTTTGTCACTACCTCGGGCGTTTTTCTTGTAAAGAATGCCTCTTTTTAGACTGAAAGAAGACAGCTGGTGAGCAATGTGTTGAGGGACCTCAGAGTTCCGGCCTTCCAGGGAATCAATAGCTGAGCGTAATTCTTCGTCTTCCCGTTGTTTTGACATGAATTACAAATCGCTAACTGCTCCGAGAAAGCTATCTTCATCCTCGAAGCCCCTGACGGAGTCTCTCACAGACGCTCGAAAAATCGCGTCAGCATCTTCGTGTTTGCGTCATGACCTGTACACAATCGTAATGTCAAACTCCTGCAAACGCAAACTCCACTGAACGAGACTGCCTCATGGATCTCTGAAGTTGGCCAGCCAGCAGAACGAGTGGTGGTCAGTCACCACTTTGAAGGGACGACCGTAGAGGCAAGGACGAAATTCGGTCGTCGCCCACACGGCTGCGGGGCATACTTATTCGGATGAAGAATAGTTGGTCTCGGCTCGAGAAAGACTGCGACTGGCGTAGGCAATTACATGCTCAACGCCGCGGTGTCGTTGTACAAGGACAGCGCCAAGTCCGACGTTGCTGGCATCTGTATGAATTTCTGGTGCAGCGTCGTCATCGATATGGGCAAGAACAGGGGCTGTTTGCATTCTCTGTCATAGCTCTTTGAACGCTGTATCTTGTTCTGCGCTCCACATGAAGGGCACGTCATCTCGGGTGAGTCACGTAAGAAGTTCAGCTATCTTCGAGAAGTTGGCGACAAATCGGCGATAATACGCGCACAAACAGAGGAACTGGCATACTCCTCTTTAATCTGATGGAACAGGGAAGGCGGCGACGGCAGCAGTATTTTTTGAATCAGGTCGCACTCCATCCGCACTAATGACATGTCGCGGATATTTCTACACTCTATAGCCGAAATGGCATTTTTGGGGCTTGAACGTGAGTTGAGCTGTGCGAATGGCTTACAAAACCTTTCTTAGACGCTTCAGATGTTCTTCGAAGCTCTCGAAAAAGAGACAAAATCATCGAAGTAGACAAGAAAGCTTTGTCATTTCAAGCCAGCGAGAACAGTGTCCATCATCTTCTGAAAAGTGGCTGGGGCAGAACAGAGGCCGAAGGGAAGAACTCGGAATTCGTTAAGTCCACCTGGAGTCACAAACGCGGTTTTTTCTCGGTCTCGTTCATCCACTTCGATATACCAATAGCCACAGTGCAGTCTAAAAGAATACTGGCACCCCTGCCATGGGCACTCAACACCATTGTGCACCCTTCTCGCACCCTCCTCAGTGGGTGTTAAAAAGTGAAGGACATTGAAGGCACCCTTCTTTAAGGGTGTTTTGGTAGCATCTTGCAGTTTTCACATGTACACCCTATTCTAAGGGTGCATGGGAAAGCACCCTTTTTAGAAGGAGCTGAATTAACACTCTTGAAGTGTCCTTCGTGAGACAAACTTATTTACACCATTTTGGGTGTGAAAATATTTACTGTGTTTTCACATATCGACGCACGCTTTGGTACAATTCTGGCCAAAAATCGCGACGTTGCGCGCTGTCGTTTGTGCGGCAAACACCAAGATGTCCCGCTGTTGGTGCGTCGTGAAGTTCTTCAAGTATGGCAGGCCCTAGATGACGAGGAATGACAAGCAGAAGCTCAGGGCATTCAGTGCTGACGTCGCGGCGGTAGGGGATGCCACCATACAGCACGAACATACGGAATTCAGTGTCATGGCTGTCAGACTCGATGGCGTCGATGATAGTGCGCACTGATGCACCCCGTCGTTGTTCAATGCGCATATCGGCGATGTCAGTAGACCGAAGGGCACTGCTCTCCAGGTCAGTCGCAACGTGATCACGAGGACCCACAGGATGACGAGAAAGACAATATGCGTCCTTATGCAAACGGCCAGACTTGTAGCTGATGCTAAACGAAAATTCCTAGAGCCTCAGAGCCCAGCGACCCAGACGACCAGTCGGGTCCTTCAGAGAAGTCAGCCAGCAGAGGGCGTAATGGTCCGTAACGACTGAGAATATGCGATCATACACATATGGTCGGAACTTGGCGACGGCCCAAACTAAAGCTAAACAATCTTTCCCGGTGATGAAATAGTTCCTCTCAGATGGAGAAAGCCGGTGACTGGCGTAATCTATCACGCACTGTCTGCCGTGGTGCCGCTGAGTGAGAACTGCGTCAATACCATGGCCACTAGCGTCGGTGCGAACTTCTGTAGCAGCAGAAGGATTAAAGTGGGCTAGTATGGAGGCGTAGTTAAGTAGCCGATGACAGCAGTGAACGCTTGAGCCTGCTCAGATCCCCATGAGAATGTGGTATCCTTCTTCAGCAAATCTGTGAGTGGCCTGGCAACTTCGGCGAAGTTTTTCACAATACAGCGAAAGTAGGAACATAAGCCGATGAAGATCTAGACGTTGGATGTAAAACGGGGCACCGGAAAGCTACGGACGGCTCGGATCTTTTTGCGATCTGGTTAGACGCCATCGGCGTTTATAAGATGGCCCAGAATGGTAATCTGACGCCGACCAAATTGCCATTTCTTGAAGTTGAGTTGTAGCCCAGCTGTTCTGAAGACTGCCAGAATTGCAGCGAGACGGGTCAAGGGGCTATCAAAAGTAGATGAAAAAACTATCACATCGTGAAGGTAACAGAGACAAGTAAACCACTTAGAACCATGCAGGAGAGAGTCCATCATTCGTTTTAATGTGGCAGAGGTGTTACAGCGTCCAAAAGGCATGACCTTAAACTGGTATAAACCATCCGGTGTAATGAAGGCCGTCTTCTAGCGGTCCATCTCATTGACAGAAATCTGCTATTAGCCGGACCAAAGTTCCATAGACGAGAAGTATGTAGCACCGTGCAAGCATTCTAACGCGTCATTGATGCGTGGTATTGGGTATACGTCTTTTCGCGTGATCTTGTTGAGATGGTAATAGTCAACGCATAAGCGCCAGGTACCGTCCTTTTTGTTCACAAGGACGACAGGGGAGGCCTCAGGGCTACTTGATGGTTCTTTTGCACATCTGTCAAGCATTTTGTCATTTTCCACTTGGATAACTCTGCGCTCAGTGTGGGAAACACGATAGGGGCGACGGCGAATAGAGCTGTCGTCACGAGTGTTTATACGTTGCTGAACACTGGATGTTTGCCCTGGAGGTCTGCCATCGAAATCAAAAATGTCGGTATAAGACGCGAGAAGGCGATTGATGTCGTTGGCCTGCGCAGAATCGAGGTAGGGTGCAATCATCTTCCAGAAACCATTTGGAAGAGAACAGGTGCTGTTAGCTACAGTAGACTTAAGTAAATTAATCTCGGTGATGAGCACCGCTATTTCGAATTCGTCAGCATTACATACGTTGGCCAAGAACATGCCACGAGAAAGCACTTGAGGGCTCAAGCTCAAATCGAAAAGTGGTAGCGATATACAGTTGTCAGGGGCAGTCACAAGCTTTATGGGGAATGGCAATGTTGCACTCCAAAAGGACGTCGGGGAGAGGAAAGAGGACATATTGACTATGGAGATTTTGTGGCTGTGCTGTTTAATCAATGTAAGTGGCTGCCTGAGGTGACAGTCGCACATCCTAAAGAGAGCACAGTCGCGGCGTGCAGTGTGGGCTTCAGCGACCACCTGAAACAGCTCTAGCTGAAGGATGCCGGTTGCACAACCAGTAAGAGCAGAATGATTCCACAAGAAGTCCATGCCTAGAATAACGTCATCAGGGCAGTGGTCAATCATGGCTAAAATTACAGAAGTAGTGTGGTATTTTATACTTAAGCGGGCAGTGCACACACTGAGAACCGTCAGCGTGCCACCATCAGCCACACGGAGCATTTGTGCAGCCGCTGGTGTAACAACTTTTTTTAACTGTGCGTAGGCTTGAACACATGACAGAAATGCTTGAACCAGTGTATACAAGCGTTTGTATGGGTATACCGTCTACTTCAACGTCTATTACACTTCTTCTGCTGGGAATGGAGAGAGGATTTGCTGCGGAAGTCGTCAACGTGGCACCACTTCGGGGGCTGCACTTCTCTGTTTTTCAATACGATGTGGCGGAAAGCAACGGGGAACGATAAGCGCCGTGGCTGCCACGAATGGGATGATTGACAGCCTATTTTCGGCGAACGAGACTTCTGCCCACGTGGTAAAGGCGAGCGGCTATACGCAGTGTTGCGAGATTGGTCAACGGCATCGCACTTTTTGGCTGGTGAAAAGGTGCGGGTGGTAGCGTTGAAACGGGTCATATGAGTCATTGCACGAGGTGGCGTGGACCATGTGTTGCGGCAGTAACGAGCAATATGTCCAACGCGGTGGCTGTTGAAAATAAAAATGGTAGCATATTCACGGAGTGAATGACGGAGAATGGGGCGAACCATTCGTCCAACCATTCGTTCTTGCTTCCGTCCGTCCATGCGTCCGTCTGTGTGACCGTCCATGCGTCCATCCGCCCGTCCGTGCGTGCGTCTGTTCGTGCGTCTGTCCCTGCGTTCGTCCATGCATCCGCCCCGGCATCCGTTCATGCTTCCATCCATGCACCTTTCTGTGTATACGTTCGTCCATCTATTCAACACTCCAAGTACCACCATCTCGCATCTTTTCATCACATATTCGGATGGATGAGTGGATTGATATGGCTGTACCCTTTAGATCGGGCGGTGGCTAGCGCCACGAAGCCGTAATACCTAATGAACCATGAACTATATTTATTTTTTCTTTAATAAGTGAGTTTGAGGATTCGTACTTTGCAGTGAAGAGTTTAATTTTCACTCGTGCCTTGACTTTAGCCACTAATAAGATAACCTCCTTCTAGTTAAGTCTACCCGCTTAAAGTCTATTTTGCCCCTCGGTCCCTAAACCCCAGTGCTTTGAAAAACTCTGCGCCATCATCCTTAACTATAGGGTGAAGCCCTTTAGAGAACATTATCAAGTGTTCGACAGTTTCTTCTTCCTCTCCACACGCACTGCATACTGTGTCCACCCCTTCGTATTTGGCGCGATATGTATTGGTTCGCAGTACTCCCGTCCTGGCCTCAAACAGTAGAGCACTACCCCGAGTATTATCATAGATCCTTTCCTTGGCAATTTCCTGCTTAAAATTTCGATAGATCTGTAGTGCGGACTTCTTAATCATGCCCATTCTCCCCATGTCAGTCTCCGTTTTCTTCACTTTCTTCTTAACCGATAGTTCTTTTTTGTTTGACCACCTGCTGTTTTCTAAGTATTTACCAGTCAATTTTCTAGTTTGCTTCCTCCATTTTGTATTGACATTCTTCATGTACAAGTAGCTGAAAACCTTCCTAGCCCAACGCTCCTCCCCCATTTCCATCAATCGCTTCTCAAATATCATCTTACTGCTAGCTTCCCTGCCCTCAAGTGATGTCCATCCCATATCACCTTGTACTCCCTGATTAGGTGTATTCTCGCGAGCTCCTAAACAAGCCTACCTATTCCACGTTGCTTAATTTCTAATCTTGCTTGAACTTCTGATCTCATGCAAAAGACCGCATTGCCGAACGTCAGCCCAGGAACCATGACCCCTTTTCATATTCCTCTCACAACATCATACCTATTGTAATTCCACAGTGCCATATTTTTCATCACTGCTGCATTCCTGCTACCTTTAGTCGTCACGTATATTTTGTCTTCCCTCCGGTACTCGGTCCCATTGCTTATCCATACACCCCGATATTTGTATTTATCTGTTCTCTCTAGCGTGACCTCCTGTATTCTAAGCTCAGTACTTTCGTTGTCATTGAAAATCATGACTGCTGATTTTTTCTTACTGAATCTAAAATCTAACCTATCTCCCTCATGGCCTCAGATGTCCATCAATCTCTGCAAATCTTCCTTGTTGTTGGCCATTAGCCCTATATCATCTGCGTACATTAACACTGGTAATGCCTGATCAATGTGTTTTCCTTGTTTGACTAAAGAGAGGTTGAAGCCCAGTCCACTTCTTTCTAATTTGGCCTCTAATTGTTGTAGTATATCATGAATATTGAATAACATATCTTGAATATATAATGAATATATAATGTATATAATTACCTATATAGAAGCACCGCCATCCAGCGGACTTTCCAAGGACTAAACCAGAGGTGGAACACGCAAACTTTCTTACGGCTTGCACTTCGGGTCTACTTCCTATTTTTAACCACCTTGAGTTCATGGTATATTCTTGTTCACTGTATTCATGGCACTGCGGCCCAACGCTCGCTAAACCTTTCTAAAACCAAGGAGGTTAGCCCAGCGAGTATAACGTAGCAACCTTTTCCTGTCAGATAGTGCTCAATGTACGTGCCAATGGCTGCTAGTGTGAAATGAGAGGCAGGATAATTCGGCTTTTACTTTCTTACGCCTTGCGCTTCGTATCTACTTCCCACCTTTACCATCTCGAGTTCATTCATGGTATATACTAGTTCATTGTATTCATGGCACATGGGCTGAACGCTCGCTAAACCTTTCTAAAACTAAGGAGGTTACACCCAGCGAGTATAACGTAGCAACCCTTTCTTGTCAGATAGTGCTCAATGTACATGCCAATGGCTGCTAATGGGGATCGCAGCGTGCGCGTTAACTAAAAGCCGAGTGCTCCTGTCTCTCATTCCCCATTAGCAGCCATTGGCATGTACATTGAGGAATATTTTTTATTGTTAAACAACGCACAGAAGAAATCTCTCACCGACGCCACCTTGGAGGTCCAAATGTTATACTTGTTACGTACTGCAGTGGCTACGAGAGACAAACGAGTCCCGCTATAAGGAGCTCCACCCCTAAAAAAAACCACTGGACAAGTTAAAAGAAGTTAGGGCACTCCCCATCTAAGAAAGAGGGGAAAGACTGTCTCCTCTGTCGGCGCAATGCGCCCGCGGGAGAGAGGGAGAAAAAAAAAGCCGTCAGGCAGCTCGGAGGGGTGAACGTAAACAAAGTCACGTGGAACTCCGAGGAGGAATGCGGCGTCGCGCAATATCAACAAACTTCGTCGCGTGTGTAACGGGCCTCTTTAAAAGCGTGTGAAAAGGTCGGCATGACTGACGAGCGCTGGCTCTTGCGCCTTTACACGAACACAGTATTGTGCCCGGCTATACTTAAGCACTTCAATCCGGCCTTCTCCAGGGAATGCCCGCACTGTGCTCATCCGCTTGTGGATACTTATCACATGGCGTGGGCATGCCCTTCCAATCCGGTGGTCCCACCAATCACTTCCGCTACACCCGCTACCCAAGAGACCTGGGAGGCTGTTCTGCTTGGCTGCTCGGCTTTGGCGGGCCAAAGAGCCCTCGTGGCCAGGGTGCGTGCCGCCGCAGAAGCCACAGGGGTTCCGGACTTGGGACGTCTAGAGCTTGTAAAGGGTTGGCCCTTAAGGTTGTCCCTCTCTCTCAAAAGTAAATAGTTTCAGTATATGTTTTTCACCACCACCATCGTAGAAAAAGTTTAGCAGGGCCTCGAAGGCACTAAGGAGCGTCATACGATGTGCGCGGGGAAACCGTAGGTGGTCGTGAATTAGGTGTGGAAGTCTCAATCGGCCGTATGCATCGAAGAGCCACCGGCGTTGGTCTGCGTAGCCGGGGCACTGCAGCAGAACATGCTCGATGGTCTCATCCGCCGGGTATTCCGCACACGCCGGGCTCCCGCTGTTGGTGCGGCGAAATCGGAGCTCAGCAGTGCGGCTGCAGTCAGTGCGTAGACAGAGAAGGAAGGCACGAGCACGCCTGCCAATGCCGGTCCTCGGCAGCGGTCAAGCGGGGTTTCCCATGGCCACACGTGAGTCGGGATGGAAGGCGCGCACATGGCGCACAATACGAAAATGCGCTACATCACCCGCACGGACGAACGTAGTAACGTGGGTGGACGGGTGGTGGGCCTTCCTTGCCAGGGTGTATGCAGCCTCGTTGCCACGTAATCCAATGTGCGAAGGCACCCAGTATAAATTCATGTCACGGCCACTCCGCACAATCACCACGAACTTCCGCGCAAGCCTCTGCGCAATGGGGATGCCACGTTCCGCTCGCGCGAGCGCCAGTAATTCGGAGCGCGAATCGCGCAACACCGCCGCTGTTGGTAAAACCAGTTCGGCGAGCTGACCTGCCGCCAGGTCGATGGCAGCGAGTTCAGCTCTCGTTGACGATGCAGTGAAAGATAGCCGGCACCGTCAGTGAAGGCTGAGCGTGGGGACCACGCATGCGGCAGCCACTGCACCGTCTGCCGCCACCGAGCTGTCGGTGAAATTCAGGAGGCGGCCAGAGTCGCTGCTCGATGACTGCTGCGGTCTCTCAATGGAGGACGCCCTGAGGGGTGTTCCGCTTGGCCCAGATGCCTGTGATTGTGGTTAAGATCATGAGGCCCAGATTGTGGTGCGGAAGGATGGGGAACGTGGCGCAGTTGGGTGGCTGCGAAACGAGTGCGTGGTACTCGAGCGCTCGCTCGCCCATATCTGAGTGTGGGCGATCGAGCAGTCGGGCAGCAAATCCCCGTTCCTCAGACGTCCGGTGCATTTGATGTAGGTGATGCAGGGCAGCGCCCTTCGTTCGGAGCGAAAGAAGCGTCTGACAGGTCTCCGCGAGGGTAGGGCTGATGGGGACGATCGCGGTAAGCCGAAGAGGCGGCGCATGACGCCGCGCTAATCAACATCGAGCGTGGCCCATTGCGTTGGTTTGAGCCTGAAAAGAGGCACCGCATAGAGCATTCTCGCGCAGGCTACGCGTTGTACAGGCGCAAAGCGATGCCCGGGGAGCAGCCTGTGCCGCCCGAATGAGGCGAGAGGCCATTCCGGCAATCCTGCGCGATTCCTTCCGGATATCGCCAATTGCGGGCTTCCAGCTGAGACGGTGGTCGATTGTGAGCCCGACGTATCGGACTCGCCTCTTCTATGGCAGCTGGTGGCCACGAAGGTGCAGCTTTGGGATGTCGTAGCGGCCCGTTTCGCACGGGTGGGCGAGGAGGGCCTCGGTCTTAGTGGTGGAGAGTTGAAGGCCCACGCCACTTATAAAGCTGTCCACTGCATTTATGGCCGCCTGGAGGCTCTCACGGACTTGGCGACTATGGGAGGTAGGTCTACTCGTGAAGAGCGCGACGTCGTCGGCATGGCAGGCCACACGCACTTCGTAGGCTGCACCACATGGGATGTAATCAGTGATGCGCGCCAGGGCTATGTTCAAAAGGGCTCAACACACTGCCCTGCGGTACACCATCAGTCCTGCATTTCTGATGAACCTTATAGCGTGTGCGCCGCTAGCATGGTCACCAGCCACCCCCCAGTACAGCCTACATGCTGGGACTCCAAGCAAGCACGATTGCCGTGCGAAAGCGACAGTTGCGAAGAAGGAAGCAGTAAGACGTCGTGGATGGTATAAAGAGAAAAAATGGCTTTAGGAACTTGCGAAAGCTATATTGGTGTTCTCCTTTTTTGTCTTTTTACCGAAGCTATGTGCCCAGCTCTCTTCTTTTACCCCTTCTTTCTTAGACGCGGTACACCGGAAGAAAGCCACCCTTTCATGCGTACATTCAGTTCGCTCGCTACAACTTGCGCTCTGCGTCTGCTGCGTGAAGGTGCATCGGTAGTGCGCTTCCAAACAGCCCACATGCATCGCTGAAGTGCTAGTCAAACACGATCCTCATCGACCTCCCGAAAAAGATTTCGCATTGAGTATTTAGCACCAAAGTGGAAAGGTGGGCATGTTGGTATGGCACGTTTAAGAAAGGTAAGAGCGCACTGAACACACACACACAAACGCACAAACAAACAAACAAACTGCGCACGCCGCCGCGGTGGTCTAGTGGCTAAGGTACTCGGCTGCTGACCCGCAGGTCGCGGGTTCATATCCCGGCTGCGGCAGCTGCATTTCCGATGGAGGCGGAAATGTTGTAGGCCCATGTGCTCAGACTCGGGTGCACGTTAAAGAACCCCAGGTGGTCGAAATTTCCGGAGCCCTCCACTACGGCGTCTCTCATAATCAGATGGTGGTTTTGGGACGTTAAACCCCACACATCAATCAATCAATCAATCAATCAACAAACAAACTGCGCGTGCTCACGCGCTTTATAGCTAGGAGGAGACTTCGAGCTTGAACAAGAAGAAGCAAGTGACGCTCGGCAGCATCCGGGTGCCAGCCCATTATTGAATAGCCCATACGTGGACAATGGTCGATGAAAAAAGATACACATCAGGTGAATCATGCTTGTGGCATAATAAAATACCAACAAAGAAAGTGTGTGCTACACTAGATTACAAAAACAGACCAGCATTATTTACTGTTGAGCAATACGCGTTGATGACGTAATGACAATGATGTGATGATGGTGTATTACTATTGAGGAAAACGAAATAGAAGAAAAAAAAAGAATAACGTAGACAAAAGTGTAAACAGCAAATATAGGTTATTGCTTAGTGCGTCTGGATTAGTAGATTAGTGCTTCTAATAGCGATGACAATTATTATAACAGCGATGACAATTAATAATAATGTGTCTGCTGCGTGAAGGTGCGTCGGCAGTGCACTTCCAAACAGACCACAGGCATCGCTTAAGCGCTAGTCGAACACGATCCTCACCGACTTCCCGAAAAAGATTCCGCATTGAGATATAAGCACCAAGGTGGAAAGGTGGGCATGTTGGTATTGCATGTTTAAGAAGGGTAAGAGCGCACTGAATACAAATACACACACACGTGTGTGTGTGTCCTTTCTTTGTGGATTTGTATTTAGTGCGCTCTTACCCATCTTAAACACAAGATTTAGGAAACACAGCAACAGCACCGAGATTTTCGATTACAGCCAAAAAGGAAGTGATTACTCGGCAAATACTGCCACCGGATGTGTCCATCGATTAGTCATCACTGAGGATGCTTCAGTCGCCAAACTTGAGCACCCGCATGACATTTCGAATCGGTAAGTGCAGTTACAATGCAGTTCATCCGAAAGCTGAGATTTTTACTACAAGTGTGCTGCGTTGAGCTGTACACACTCTTTATAATCAATACAACAAAGTTCATATTCAATATTTATGGCGCACTTTGATACTTGTACTCTGACGAGGCTCAAAGGAAGGTAAATATACAAAATATTCTGTTCGCATTATTAAGAATATTCTCAGTGGCAGTTCTTTAACTTCTGAAGTTGCAATGGGGCTTGTTTGTGTTGCATTTACTGATTACTCAGGTAAAAATACAAAATACACAATATTTGGGACGCAAGAAAGTCACACTGCACCAGGTGTCGCCGTGTGTCTTGCGTTTCTTTTGTTTACTCTACCACAGAAGTCATACTTTTTTCAGCAGCATTGTTTTACCACCAACAGGCAGACACGTCAGCACCAGAATCACTAAATGGAGCTGAAAAGAAAAAAAATAAGTATTTTCCAGACATCTCTGTTGAGAACAACGTTAGGCTTTGCTTTATTCTATCTTCTGTTTATTTTCTACGTGCACTGCTTCATCGAACGGTTTCTTGGCCTTCTCAAGGCCTACCAGTAAAGAAACCCAGAGATCTTTGTCTTGATCACCTTATTGTATAGAATAATAATAATAATAATAACATTATTATAATAATAATGAATATAATAAAAATAATATTATTAATAATAAATTCATTATTATTATTATTATTATTATTATTATTATTATTATTATTATTATTATTATTATTATTATTATTATTATTATTATTATTATTATTATTATTATTATTATTATTATTATTATTATTATTATTATTATTATTATTATTATTATTATTATTAATATTTGGCACTTTAGTAATATCTGAAGTTTCTACCACCCCCAGAGAAAAATCGTGGGTGCGCTAATTGCTCAATACCACTACGGAGGAGAAGAAACAGGGAACGACCCACGGCCTAAGGAGCTTCACGCACAAGCGTTACCCCCAAAACAACGGAAAAGTGATTTGAAGCCCTTACTGAGCGAGTGAGGATTCGAGGCCTCTGCCTCGAAGCTGATATCCCCATGCAGTAAGCGAGTACAATCACGTGAACGCACCTTGAACGTCACCCGTATATGCAAGAAAAAACAAATAATAGTTGGCACCCAGTCACGTGCGCGCTGGCATAAATTCCAAAGTAAATACTGAACTAAAAACGCAATTTTCGCGAACTGACGCTTGCCATCAGCAGTATCGCGGACGTGCTTATCGTGTATGTGAATGCCTTAGATCTCTCATCAAATGCGAAATATAACTGTCGGCTTTGTCGAGAACAGGTTATGCAAAAAATCATCGAGATTAGGTAACCATATTGCCACGAAGCGTATTTCGGATAGTGTTGCGCATGCCGATACCGCCGGCACGCGGCCTTATCGTGGTCCAGGATGCAGCGTGATTCATCTGCGAAGATCGTGGCCCGCACGTCGACCATTCGTTGATAACTATATAGCGCCAGATGCTATGGCGACTGTATCTCGGATGGCGAACGTGCCTTGCAATCCAGTGGGACATTCTGTTTCCCGATGGCCGTCGAACACGCTGTTCGCCACCTGCTAAGCCGATGTGTCTGCTTTCTTTAGTGGGCGCAAGTCCGCCAAATAAACGGATCTCCTTCTATGTCTACGAGCCTCCCGGTCTCCTGTCTTCGGGATAGCCTCACTCTTACGTGAAAAAGTGGAGGTGCTGGGTATGCACAAGAACGACCTTAAAACAGCCACTGCAGAGAACGAGGACGCTGAAGACACAGATACTCGAAGCAGCCGCCGCCTCCGAAACCTGCCACCTGAGCTGGGACCGCTACCGAACCCCAGGCGACCACGAAAGGACGCTTCCACAGCCACCATGAGCACCCCGCAATCACCTACCCCTGTCATGCTGCCGCAGCCGCGGGTGCCCCCAACTTTCCATGGTTATGCTACTGAAGACCCAGAAGAATGGCTCGACCAATTCGAGCGCGTGGCTACCATAAACAGGTGGGATGAAAAAATGAAGCTGCAATAGGTTTACTTTTCTCTGTACGGCCCCACCAAAACGTGGTATGAAAACCATGAGACCACACTGACCACCTGAGAATTTCTGAAGAATGAGTTGCTCAGGACCTTCACCAGCATCATGCGAAAAGAAAGGGCCCAGCTGCTGCTAGAATCGAGGACCCAACAGCGCAACAAGACCCCAAACATGTACGTCGAAGAAATGAAACGTCTTTTTAGGCGAGCGGACCGAGACATGACCGAAGACAAAAATGTCAGATACCTAATGCGAGGAGTCAAGGAGTCGTTTTTCGCCGGCCTCATAAGGAACCCTCCTAATACAGTCGCCGAATTTACTGAAGAAGCGCACACCATAGAAAGGACCCTGGACGCCCGGACTCGGCAATACAACCGCTCGTTTCAGCTCAGCTCGCTCTTCCCGGAACCGATTCGAGGTGGTCTAACCACCAATGATCTGCGGGAAGGTATTCGAGAAGTGGTTAAAGATGAACTACGTCGATTGCTACCTCCTAGCCCCCAGCCGCCCCAAGTAGCATCTCTCTTGGACATAGTGCATGATGAAGTCCAGCAGGCGCTTGGCTCTTCATCAGCGACGACTGTAACAGAGGCCGAATAAATGGCTTACGCCGCTGCAGTGAACACTAGGCCACCCCGACGAAACGAGCCCAGTCCTCGACGGTACGCTGCAGCCCCAAGTAGCCGTCCGCCCTTCCCCGCCCACCCTACATACGAGAGACGCCCGAGCCAAAGAAAATGCGACACCTGGAGAACTCCCGACGACCGTCTCCTATGCTTTCACTGCGGTGAGGTCGGCCACATTCTTCGACACTGCCCCTACAGGCGGATGGGACTGCATGATTTCTCATCTCCGGCACCACGGCCACGCCCTGGACAACGACCTCTAGCAATCAAAGACTACTTGCGCCATACAGAGTACTGTCCATCCATTCTCCATCATCATCATCCCCACGCTTCACGTCACCAAACCGCAGCAACAACGAACGAAGAAGGTCCCCAAGCCCCCGTAGGGGAAACTAAAACCAGGAACTTTTGCAGCTGAGGTTGCTTCAAGTGGAAAAGCTGAAAAACCTCCGACCAACTTCTCTGGCAAAGCATCGAATCATAACACAAGAAGACATCCGCCCTCTCCATCAAAGCCCTTATCGTGTCTCGGCACGTGAACGTCAGGCCATCTGATCGCAAGTTGAGGAAACGTTACACGACGATGTAATTCAGCCATCGAAAAGCCCATGTGCAGCACCAGTCGTCCTTGTCAAAAAGAAAGACGGAAGTCTTCGGTTTTGCGTCAATTACCGATGGTTGAATAGTGTAACCAAGAAGGACGTGTACCCTTTACCAAGGACCGACGATACCCTAGATCGCCTTAGTGATGCAAGGTACTTCTCGTCTATTGATCTGAAGACAGGGTATTGGCAAATTCAGGTTGATGAAAGAGACCGAGAAAAGACCGCCTTCATCACGCTGGATGGATTGTATGAGTTCAAAGTAATGCTATTTGGACTTTGTTCCGCTCCAGCAACCTTCCAGCGTCTAATGGACATAGTACTGGCAGGCCTCAAGTGGTAAATGTGTCTCGTATACCTGAACAATGTGGTCGTCTTCTCCTGCAACTTTAGCGACCACCTGAAAAGGCTCCGAACGGTACTGGACGCAATTAAGTCATCAGGGCTGACACTGATGCAAGAAAAATGCCATTTTGCCTATGAAGAACTACAGTTTCTTGGCCATGTTATAAGCAAAGATGGCGTAAGACCAGATCTCGAGAAGACAGCCGCTATCGCACAGTTTTTTCAGCCGCAAGATAAGAGAGCAGTGCGCCGATTCTTAGGACTGTGCGCCTATTACCGGCGGTTCGTCAAGAACTCACACATTGCTGACCCTTTGACGCAGCTCACCAAGTCGGACGCCCCTTCCAAATGGAAAGCTGCGCAACGTGAGGCATTCAAAGAACTCCGACAACGTTTACAGTCGCCGCCGGTGCTGGGTCACTTTCATGAAAATGCCGAAACTGAGATACATACAGACGCCAGCAGCATCGTCTTAAGTTTCATTCTCGTTCAGAAGCACAAGGGCTGCGAGCGCGTCATCGCGTATGCAAGCCGCTCACTGTCGAAAGCGGAAGTGAACTATTCCACGTCTGAGAAGGAGTGTCTTGTGATAGTATGGGCCAGCTCGAAATTCCGCCCATACTTGTATGGCAGACCCTTCAAGTCGTGACGGACCATCATGCGTTGTGCTGGTTGGCCAGTTTGAGAGACCCTTCTGGCCGCCTCGCTCGATGGAGCATACGGCTTCAGGAGTTTGACGCGAAGGTGGTCTACACGTCTGGTCGTAAACACACCGGCGCAGACTGTCTCTCAAGAGCCCCTGTCGGCGCACCACCAAGCCATGAAGACGACGATGCCTTTCTTGGGCGCATCAGCAGCAGCACCTTTGCATTACAGCAGCACTCGGACCAGATCCTACAACAGTTGATCAACTACATCAAAGGAAAGGCCTCCATACCGCCTGCACTGTTCAAGCGTGGGATATCCTCTTTCTGTGTGCAAAACGGGGTGGTCGTTAAAAATAACTTTGCACCGAATAAGGCAGCTTACCTTCTTGTCGTCCCAGGCAGCCTCAGAGAAGGAATTTTACAAGCGTTACATGACGAACCCACTACAGGCCACCTCGGTTTTACACGCACACTACTCAGAATTCAAGAGCGATACTACTGGCCCCACCCCTCCTCAGATGTTGCGCGGTACGTCAAGAGTTGCCGTGAACGTCAGCGCCGGAAGAGACCTCCAACAGAGCCAACTGGATCTCTCAAGCCAATTGAACCCCCGTCGAGACCATTCCAACAGATTGGTATGGACCTGCTTGGACCTTTCCCCACGTCAACATCCAGTAACAAGTGGATCATAGTAGCCACTGATTACCTTACCTGATACGCTGAAGCTAAAGCTCTTGCGAACGGGACAGCCGTAGAAGTTGCCAAATTTTTGTCGAATCAATTCTACTCCGTGATGGCGCACCTGAGGTACTAATAACAGACAGGGGAACGGCGTTTACGGCTGATCTTACCCACGCAATCTTACATTACAGTAAAACAGATCACGGAAGAACAACTGCGTACCATCCGCAGACAAACGGTCTCACGGAACGCCTGAACAAGACCATTGTCGATATGCTCGCTATGTACGTGGACACAGAACACAAGACCTGGGACTTAATTCTGCCTTACGTGGCCTTCACCTACAACACTGCGGTGCAGGAGACCACTAAAATGACACCATTTAATCTCGTCCACGGGAGGGATGCCATTACTACCCTGGACGCCATGCTGCCTAATGTCACCAATGAAAACAACCTAGACGTGGCCGCCTACCTTCACTGCGCAGAAGAAGCCCGGCAGCTTGCTCGTCTGCGCATAAAAAAACAACAGCGAAACGACGCAAGACGCTACAACCTGCGGAGACGCGATTTAAAATACAGGCCAGGTGACATAGTCTGAGTTTGGACGCCCGTTCGTCGCCACGGATTAAGCGAAAAACTCATTCGCCATTATTTCGGCCCATACAAAGTCATCCATCAAGTGGGTGAAGTGGACTATGAAGTGATCCCTGATGGGGCTAGCTCATCTCAGTGACGCCGTGCACGACAAGAAGTTGTACACGTCGCTCGTTTGAAGCCCTATCCTGCACGCTAAAGGACGCCCCCTGTTTGCGTCTCTTGTTTTGTTTATGTGTGCGTGATTCGTGCTTATTTGACATTTACCTTCGCACAGGCTGTCCTTTTGTTTGATTTTATTTTAAACAAAGCATCGGGTCGATGCTCACGTTGAGGAGGGGAGCAATGCCGCGAAGCGTATAGCGGATAGTGTTGCGCATGCCGATACCGCCGGCACGCGGCCTTATCGTGGTCCAGGATGCACCGATTCATCTGCGAAGATCGTGGCCCACACGTCGACCATTTGTTAATAACGAGATAGCGCCAGATGCTACGGCGACTGTATCTCATAAGGTGAACGCGCCTTGCCATCCAGTGGGACATTCTGTTCCCCGACGGCTGTCGAACACGCTGTTCGCCACCCGCTAAGCCAATGTGTCTGCTTTCCTTTAGTGGGCGCAAGTCCACCAAATAAACGAATCTCCTTCTATGTCTACGAGCCTCCCGGTCTCCTGTCTTCGGGCTAGCCTCACTCTTACGTGACATTGTGATGAAACTTCATTACAAGTCGCAAAAGTTGTGGTGTGATAAAGACGTCAAAGTGCCGTCACGTGACGTAACTTACACTGTGACATAACGGCTCATTTTCGCTATCAAGCAGTTAGTGCTTTTTGTCGACAATTTTTTCTGGAATTTCTTGTTATTTATTTTTTCTAGTGCGAGATCGCACCTAACAGTGTCAGTATTTTGCGTGTGAATACGCGTCTACTCCATAAAGAAAAACCCCATTTGGATCACCAGTGTCACCGCGATATATTCATTCATTCACCTATTTTTTTCTGCATTAATTTTCAGCAGATCCTAATGATCACGATAGGCGCAATGGCCCCGCCACGGTGGTCTAGTGGCTAAGGTACTCGGCTGCTGACCCGCAGGTCGAGGGTTCGATTCCCGGCTGCGGCGGCTGCATTTCCGATGGAGGCGGAAATGTTGTAGGCCCGTGTACTCAGATTTGGGTGCACGTTAAGAACCCCAGGTGGTCTAAATTTCCGGAGCCCTCTACTACGGTGTCTCTCATAATAAAATGGTGGTTTTGGGACGTTAAACCCCACAAATCAATCAATCAACGATAGGCGCAATCGAGAAGCTGTATTATAGCAGGTAACTGTTCGCTGCGCAAAGCAGCAGATTGAATAATAGTTGCCGTAGCGCGATTTGATGGAGCCTCGGTGGACTATTCAGAACATTCTGGAGAATTGTATTTTGATGCAACGCACAGTTAACAAAAAAACAATGTTTATCACGAAGAAAGAATACTCATATACACAAAGAATTCGGTTATGCTTTCGTGCGAGCAATAATGAAAGCGCTGTAACTCATAAAGAACATGTTTTTCAACGGAATTAATTTCTTTTAGCCGATGTAATGCAAGGACTTCGTACAAAAGCTATCGCGTTTATCTTGGATATCATGGAAGAGCACAGTCATTTGTATTCTGGTTGCAACAGGTATAGGTGTCACTACAAGGCATAGCGCCAGCAACGCAGAAAACAACGCGCACATCATGTTCGCTACGCGACCTACGTGCAGCCCCGGTGAAAAATGGCGCCATCGAAAAATAAAAAAAAATATCAGCACAGCGCATGTGTCACGCGTCTTCACGGGCAACCCCGAAGGAGACCAATCATCGCGCAAAAACAGCGGCACATAACGGGAGAAGCTCGGAAGGGGCAAGAGGGAGAGAGGAGGTCTCATGCGTGATGGCGAGGAGGCGGTACTTTCCCAAAATCAAGGAGTTTTAGTCGGCCCTTGATCGGCTGCGTGGTTCGGGCCGCGTGTTTCCATTGCTGTGTTTCAATTCTTAGACAGCACGTAGTCTACGCTGACTGCTTAGAAGCCCGCACCGCGCCCATGCTGTCCGAACACGTTTAGGCAGCTATTACGTGACAATGCGCCACCTCGCGTTGAGAAAAAAAAGCTAAAGATAACAAATGTAATAGTTGTAATTTCCGGCTTATTTTGTGTTATATTAAAAAAGAAATAAATGTTACTCAAATTGAGCATCTCGGAAATCGTCTGCTTGTGTGCAGATGGCCATTCTGACGAGATTTGATCTATTTGAGCGATTCGCTGAGCCGCCATCGTGTTTAGACAGCAGAGTAGCCTGCAGCGTATTTGTCTACAATGCGTTCTTCTCGGAGCTGTCTACTTTGCCGGCTACGTGAGAATTGTAATGGTACTTAAGATGGCTGCCGTTCATGCAGCTGTCTATTTAACCGTCTACGGTGAGTATTGGAATACAGACCGTATCATAACCCAGGTACAGTAGCTAGAATAGTAAAGTGTGATGAACGTGCCGGCTAGCGCGTAACGCCTTGGAAGGAAACCGCCAGGTGGCGCTGGCACAGGTGCAAGCGTCAGGCTGCACGTGTCTAACCTTGCTTGCTTTAGAAGCTCACGGGAATAACCAAATCTGGGAGTACAATGTGACATGAGATGGACATCATTTGAGGGCATGGAACCTTGCCGCAAGATAATATTTGAGAAGCAATTGAGAGAAATGGAGGAGGAGCTTTGCGATAGGAAGGTTTTCAGCTACTTGTATATGAAGAATGTCGATACAAAATGGAGGAAGTGAACCAGAAAATTGACGGGTAAATACTTAGAAAACAGCAGGGTGCCAAAACAAAAAGAACTATCAGTTCAGAAGGTGAAGGAAACGGAGACTGACATGTGCAAAATTGGCATGCTTGAGAAGTCCGCACTAGAGATCTATCGAACGTTTAAGCAGGAAATTGACAAGGAAAGGATCTATGATACTACGCGGGGTAGTTCTCTACTGTTTGAGGCCAGATCAAGAGTATTGCGAACCAAGACATATCGGGCCAAATACAAAAGAGTAGACATGGTATGCAATGCATTTGTAGAGGAGGAGGAAACTGCCAAACACTTGATAATGTTCTGTAAAGGGCTTCACCGTATAGTTCAGGATGATGGCACGGAGTTTTTCAAAATACTGGGGTTTAGAGACAAGGAGGCCGAAATAGACTTTAAGCAGGTAGAAATAATCAGAAAGATTTTATCTGATTAGTGGTTAAAGTCAAGGCACGAGTGAAAAACCATTCTCTGAAAGTACCAGTCCTATACTTCACTATTTAAAGGGGGAAAAAGATAAGTCTAGTTGGTGGTTCACAAAGTATAAGGGCTAGGTGGCGTCAGCCGCCGTCTGATCTAAAGGGTACAGCCACATCCATCCATCCATTCATCCAACGTGTGCCAGAATAAAAAAACAGCGTCTCCTGCGCCGCTCGGCGCAGCAGCCAGCCCCTCTATTGAGGCTAGAAAACGTTCTAGCCTCTATAGCCCGACACAGAAGTGGCTCCTGCGCCGCACAGAAGTGAAGTCACTTTAAAAATTATTATTTCAAACTGTTTAAGTGCATAAATTATTGATGTATAATGCGCTAAAACTACAAACATTTTACTAAAGAGGTGTTTGGCAAGCCAATCAATCTATATCTTTTAAATAGGCACATATTACAAGTTTGTTTTAATACAGGGGGCGCCATGGGCGCTGCGGCTGCAAGCTGCCTGCGATGTGTGTTGGTGGTGAAAACTCCGACAAAACCCTGGCCATGGCCTTGGCCGCTCCCAAGGAGGACCGGAAACCCTGTGTCGTCAACAAACTTCAACAAAGTTTGTTGACGACATAGGCCAACAAACTTCAACAATCACGTCTTTATCAAACGCTGAGCTTTTTCAGAAACCTGCATACGTGAATAGAAATAAACACCTCAAAATAAGTTCTGAGCTTTGCAGTACACCACATATACAAGCTAAAACAATGAAAAACAATGAAAACAGACGCTATGTTGTACTATCAAGATCAAATGCAATGTGACCATTAAGAAAAGAAATGAACAAACAGCGCAAAAGCCATTGTGCAAAAAAAATCTCCCACCGACCAAATTATTTAAGAATAGGTTTCAATGAAAGTTGATTAAAACGAGCTTGTTTCACTAATTTACAAATAAAGACACGGTTTTTCATGATTTCTAAACATGACTTGCAGGGTTGCAAGGCAGCTGAACTAGACTGCAGCTATAGCCTATGGCTGTATAAATTTATAACAGGACAAAAAGACACACAATCACACGAACTTTCAACACGGAATTATTCTTGGGTACACGTCAAATAATACTGCACAAGAGGATGACTGACCAAAAGATAGACAACACAAGTTGAGAGAATCTATGCAAACCCAATTTCAGCACTGACACTTGTGGATTATTGCAAGGCTCCTTATTATTGTTTTACAATGGTATCTCCAAATGCTATGAAAGACGTGCTGATGTGGTTTCCTATGACGATTGTTTCGCAATAAATAAACCTCCGAAATTTCACGTGCTTTTGGGGAATCGCATCGATACGAAGTCTTGGTTTCATAGGAGAGCTAGACTGGATAGGTGGCTCACCAAATAACAGCCCTTGGCAGAGAGTCACGACACAACTTCGGCATTCGCGCCCAGACGAATGGCTGCAGAGAGAGCACGCACGTGTGGCACTACCGTGCTTCATTTAGGAACGAACAGCTCTAAAAGCCATTGCGCCAGTAATACTGTTCTGTGGTTAAGATCTGCACTGTGGTTAAAAATCTGCACTGTGGTTAAAAATCTGTTCGAAGGCTACTGTCACATAAACGGCACATAAAAACAGAGAGAAGCTCTGCAAAGTGGACTGCATCTATGAATGTGGCATCGAAGAGACAATATTGTGCAGTGATGGCCACTCTCTCGTCATCATTTACTGGTTGGGATTTTGTGCTAAGGTAGTGCCGGCCTATATGCCGATGTGGTGACGGTACTACACTGCGAACTTGTGTAGTAAAAAAGCGAAGCAGTATCTGTCGCATCAATGTTTTTCTGGTGGCATATCTATGCCCTGGCCCCGCCGCGGTGGTCTAGTGGCTAAGATACTCGGCTGCTGACCCGCAGGGCGCGGGTTCAAATCCCGGCTGCGGCGGCTGCATTTCCGATGGAGGCGGAAATGTTGTAGGCCCGTGTGCTCAGATTTGGGGGAACGTTAAAGAACCCCAGGTGGTCTAAATTTCCGGAGCCCTCCACTACGGCGTCTCTCATAATCATATAGTGGTTTTGGGACGTTAAACCCCACATATCAATCAATCAATCTATGCCCTGTCTGCAGTATATACGTACGTGGACGTTGATTAAGCAAATACTGCGACAGTACAGCACGGGTGGTGTCATGGTCTTATGCTTGATAACGCGCGATGGATCTCCGACCACAATAGCTGCATTTAGTTGGGCTCGAATTATATAAAGAACACTCGTGAACCAAGAGATATGTGCGCATTGGAGAACCCCAAGCGGTCACAATCTTGGTATGCCCACTACAGCGTATGGAATAATGATATTGTTACCGAAATGAATTAAAGGAAGAGGAAGAACACAGTCAGCTGTGAGGCGCGCGAGCGTGCGAATCAGCCATTGTGATTCTTGCCTGTTGCTTTTCCTCTGTAAAAGAATTTTGCACAGAAGTCATCAACCCCGTAAAATATTGGTGAGAGGTGCTGGGTAACCATTAGGCAACGGAGCTCCGCAGTGGACGTCGCATCGGTTTTTAAGCCATGGCCAATGCTGAGCCCTCCGCATCAACGTCAGCGTCTCCGACGATTATGGTGCCGCAACCATACGTTTTCATGCTACTTATAGATCCCTGTACATTCTGTGGGACTGATGGCATCGACGTTGACCATTGGCGGCCCATGTTCCAATGGGTGAGTGTGCCGAACAGATGGGATCCCACACTTCAGTTGGCTAGTGTGCTGTTTTACTTGAGAGGCACGGCCAAGGTATAGTATGAAAACAACGAAGAACTCACAAGCTTGGACCAAGGCAAAGAGAATATGCGAGAGGTGCTTGGAAAAACCGTCAATCATAAGGTCGCCACACAAAAATAGCCTACCGTGCCCAATTTCCAACGGAATCATACCTCGCACACATCCAGGATGTGCTAATCTTCTGCCGAAAGGCCGAAAGCGACATGAAAGAAGGTGACAAGGTCGAGCATGTCCTAAAATGAATTGCAGACGACGCGTTCAATCTCTTGGTGTGCAAGGGCTGTTTCACCGTGGACGCGATCATCAAAAAGTATCGTCAGTTTGAGCAAGTGAAAAATCACCGCATTCTGCCAACATTCGCCCGACTTCCAAACACCGCTGCGACATCGACTTGCGAGGACCAGTCTGCACCACAGCGTCCGTCACTGCCTAGAGAACGGACACGCATTGTTCGTCGCGACTTGGAAGCAATGGCATTTTCGGCGTTCTATTTTAGTGGTACCAATACCGCTCTTCCTACTAAACCTCTTGTTCAAGCCATCGTGCGCCAGAAGCTTGAAAACATCGAAGTGCATTCGTGTGTCATGTCACCGCACCCATAGTCAGCAAACGCCCTTTCACGGTGCCCTCCTCAAACCGACGGTTTTCGCCACATACCCGCAACACGGCTGAGTGGCGAACTGCATATGGCCGCCCTATTAGGGGCGAAGCTCCTTATAGCAGAACCCGTTCGTCCATCGTAGCCGTTATAGTATGTAAGAAGTATAACATTTTGATCTCCAAAGTGGTGCTTGTGAGAGATTTATTCTGTGTATTGTGGAACAATAAAAATAAGTATCAATGTACATGCCAATGGCTGCTAATGGGGAATGAGAGACAGGAGCATTCGGGTTTTAGTTAACGCGCACGCTGCGATGCCCATTAGCAGCCATTGGCATGTACATTGAGCATTATCTGACAAGAAAGGGCTGCTACGTTATACTCGCTGGGTCTAACCTCCTTAGTTTCAGAAAGGTTTAGCGAGCGGTGAGCCGCAGTGCCATGAATACAGTGAACTAGAATATACCATGAACTCGAGGTAGTTAAAGGTGGGACGTAAACCCGAAGCGCAAACCGTAAGAAAGTGTGCGTGTGCCACCTCTTGTTTAGCCCTTGGAATGCCCACGGGATTGCGGTGTTTCTATATAGGAAATATATCATGAAAACATGCGAGATGGTGGTACTTGGAGTATTGAATTGATGGACGAACGTATACACAGACAGATGCATGGATGGAAGCATGAACAGTTGCAGGGGCGGATGTATGGACGAACGCAGGGACGGACGCACGAACAGACGCACGCACGGACGGGCAGATGAATGCATGGACGGTCACACAGACTGGCGCATGGACGGACAGAAGCAATAACAAATGGACGGACGAATGCTTCGTTCCACTGTCCATCATTCACTCCGTGGATATGTTGCCAATTTTATGTTTCGACTGCCACCGCGTTGGACAATTTGCTCGTTACTGCGGCAACACACGGTACTCGGCACCTCGTGCAATTACCCATATGACCCGTTTCAACGCTACCACCCGCACCTTCTCACCAGCCGAAAAGTGCGATGCCATTGACCAATCTCGAAACACTTCGTATAGCCGCTCGCCTTCACCACGTGGGCACCAGTCTCGTTCGCCGCAAATACGCTGTCGATCATCCCATTCATCGCAGCCACGGCGCTTATCGTCCCCCGTTGCTTTCCGCCACATCGCCTTGAATAACAGAGAAATACAGCCCCCAGAAGTGGTGCCACGTTGACGACTTCCGCAGCAAATCCTCTCTCCGTTCCCAGCAGACGAAGTGTAATAGACGTTGAAGTAGAGGGCATACCCGTACAAACACTTGAAGACACCGGTTCAAGCATTTCTGTCATGTGTTCAAGCCTACGCACACGTTTAAAAAAGTTCTGACACCAGCGTCTGCAAAATTGCTCTGTGTGGCCGATGGCGGCACGCTGATGGCTCTGGGTCTGTGCACTGCCCGCTTAAGTATAAATGACCACACTACTACTGTCATTTTAGCCATGATTGACCACTACCCCAATGACGTTATCCTAGGCATGAACTTCTTGTCGAATCATTCTGCTCTTGTTGATTGTGCTACCGGCATCCTTCAGCTAGAGCTGTTTCAGATGGTAGCTGAAGCCCACACTGCACGCCGCGACTGTGCTCTCTTTAGGATGTGCGACTGTCACCTCTGGCAGCCACCTACATTGTTTAAACAGCACAGCCACAAGTTCCCGATGGTCAATATGTCCTCCTTCCTCTTCCCGACGTCCTTTTGGAGCACAACATCGCCATTCCCCATAAGCTTGTGACTGTAACTGACAACTGTACATCGCTACCACTTCTCAATTTAAGCTTGAGCCCTGAAGTGCTTTTTCGTGGCATCTTCTTGGCCAGCGTATCTAATGCTGACGAATTTAAAATAGCGGCTCTCACCACCGAGATTGATTTACTTCAGTTTACTGTAGCTGACAGCACCTGTTCTTTTCCAAATCGTTTCTGAAAGATGATTGCACCCTACCTCAATTCTGCGCAGGCCAACGACATCCATCGCCTTCTCGCGTCTAATACCGACATTTTTGATTTCGACGACAGACCTCTAGAGCAAACATCCAGTGTTCAGCAACGTATAAACACTCGTGACGGCAGTCCTATTCGCTGACGCCCCTATCGTGTCTACCACACTGAGCGCAGAGGTATCCAAACGGAAGTTGACAAAATGCTCAACAAATGTGTAATAGAACCATCAAGTAGCCCTTGGGCCTCCCCTGCCGTCCTTGTGAACAAAAAGTACGGTACCTGGCGCTTCTGCGTTGACTATCGCCATCTCTACAAGATCACGCAAAAAGACGTATACCCATTACCACGCATCGATGACGCGTTAGACTGCTTGCACGGCACTACATACTTCTCGTCTATGGAACTTCGGTCCGGCTACTAGTAGATTTCTGTCAATGAGATGGACTGCGAGAAGGCCGCCTTCATTACACCGGATGGTTTATACCAGTTTAAGGTAATGCCTTTTGGACTATGTACCACCTTTGCTACATTCAAACAAATGATGAAATCTCTCCTGCATGGTTATAAGTGGTCTACTTCTCTCTGTTACCTAGACGATGTGATAGTCTTTTCATCTACTTTCGATAGCCACTTGACCCGTCTGGCTGCAATTCTGACGGTCTTCGGAACAGCTGGGCTAAAACTCAACTTCAAGAAATGCCAATTTGGTCGCCGTCAGATTACCATTCTGGGCCATCTTGTAAACGCCGATGGCGTCGGACCAGATCGCAAAAAGATCCGCGCCGTCTGTAGCTTTCCGGTGCCCCGTTTTACATCCGACGTCTACAGCTTCATCGGCTACTTCCTACTTTCGTCGTTCCTACTTTCGTCGTTTTGTGAAAAACTTCGCCTAAAGTTGCCAGGCCACTCACAGATTTGCTGAAGAAGGATACCACAATATCATGGGGCTCTGAGCAGGCTCAAGCGTTCACCGATCTTATCGGCTACTTAACTACGTCCCCCATACTAGCTCACTTTAATCCTTCTGCTGGTACAGAAGTTCGCACCGACGCCAGTGGCCACGGTATTGGCGCAGTTCTCACTCAGCGGCACCATGGCAGACAGTGCGTGATAGATTACGCCAGTCACCGGCTTTCTCCATCTGAGAGGAACTATTTCATCACCGGGAGAGATTTTTTAGCTTTAGTTTGGGCCGTTCGCCAAGTTCCTACCTTATTTGTATGGTCGCATATTCTCAGTCGTTACAGACCATTACGCCCTCTGCTGGCTGACTTCTCTGAAGAACCCGACTGGGCGTCTGCGTCGCTGGGCTCTGAGGCTCTAAGAATTTTCGTTTAGCGTCAGCTACAAGTCTGGCCTTTTGCACAAGGACGCAGATTGTCTGTCTCGTCATCCCGTTGGTCCACCTGATCACGTTGCGACTGACCTGAAGAGCAGTGTAATTCGGTTTACTGACATCGGCGGTATGTGCATTGAACAACGCTGGGATGCATAAGTGCACACTATTATCTACGCCATCCAGTCTGAGAGCCATGACGCTGAATTCCGTATGTTCGTGCTGCATGGTGGCATCCTCTACCGCCGCGACGTCAGCACTGAATGCCCTGAGCTACTGCTTGTCATTCCTCGTCATCTAGGGCCTGTCATACTTGAACAACTTCACGACGCAGCAACAGCGGGACACCTCGGTGTTTCTCACACTTACGACAGCGCGTGACGTCCAGTTTTTTGGCCAGAATTGTACCACAGCGTGCGTCGATATGTATCTACACAGTAAAAATTTTCACACCCAAAATGGTGTAAATGAGCTTGTCCCATGAACGACACTCTAAAGGTGTTAATTCAGCACCTTCCAAAATGGGTGCTTTCCCGTGCACCCTTAGAATAGGATGTACATGTAAAAAACTTCAGGATGCTACTAAAACACCCTTAAGGAAGGGTGCCTTCAATGTCCTTCATTTTTTAACACCCACTGAGGAGGGTGCGAGAAGGGGGCACAAGGGTGTTGAGTGCCCAAGACAGGTGTGCCAGTATTCTTTTAGACTGCAATAATAGATATCATAAAGCACTGATTACACACTGCTTGAAGAAAGTGGTCCTGATTACAAATGGTGCGCCACCTGTCGAGCTCCATTAATTGCGTGTGGGCAAAAATATATACACGTACAACCGTGTATGAACTTCTGCAGGATCTATATATACTTCACAGTATATGTATAATGCGCATTACTGTAAATAAGCGTAGCTGCCCTTGCAGCTCGCATTAATTTCCGAGGCAAATCAAACATAAACTTTTCTTCAGCCATGCAACTTTGTCACCAGGTGTATAACATAATCACGTATACGTACACCACACACGCAACACCTCAAATGTTTATTATGTTTTCTCAGTTTTACTTTAATGACAATTCTTTGAAACATACAATTACACTGGTTTCAGTTTAGTATACTGCTTCAAGTACATAGAAACTACAAATAAAATACACGCTAATATATCCCTAGAATTCTTTCAAGTATCTACAATCCCAGTTGTTTCCAGTTTAATACTCCTTCATGTACACAATCGGTTAATTGGAATGAAAGACAGGCAAATATACACTTATAGTTTTTTCAAATTAATACAATCACGATGATTTCACTATACACGCCTTCATGTACACAATGTAATCACCTGAGAAAGGATGCACACGAAAAGATATACCTATAGTTTTTTCATATGTATACAATCACAGTGGTTTAAGCTTTGTATTCCTGGATGTATAACAACTGGTTATGAGAAATGATGTACATGCAAACATATACGGGTTTTCGCACATATATCTTTACCGAATACTTGAAAAACCGACACAATGATCAGAAACAGAATAAGCTAAAAACGAAGAAAATCTGAGTCAGGGCACACAAAAAACAAAAGAGGTGATGCATAATTATGGCTAATGACACAGGTGGGACATTTCATGCCAAATGTCCCAGCCATTTTGGCGACCATCTCAATTGTATTCGAAAAACTCGTGCTGCACTGAAAATAGTGAACTTCTAGAATACTTAGGAGAGGAAAAATATTTGGTCACTTGGCTGCCTTCTGAGCTTCCTTGAATGCCGTCTAGGTGTTGTATGTGAAAATTTTTATTTTAAAAGCACCGCTCCTTTTTTCTATACGAAACTCGGTCTACGTGTTAAGTAACAAGAGTTTAATTTGGGCGAGTTGGTTCATCGTGGTTGTGTGCTAGTAACAGCGCGACAACTACAGGAAGAGACAAAAAGGACAGGAAAGAGCGCTGACTGTCAACTGAATTTAATGAATGTGCTGCGAGCGCTTTTTTACAGAGTACAGTGCTCATGCGCGATGACACGTGTGACCACTACAAAATAATGTTAACTGAGAAAAGAATACTTCCTCTCGGAAAGGATAAGTGAAAGTGTAGTGATGCTCAGATCATCGGCTTTCCTGATAAAGAATACTTCTACAAACTTTATATTGGCATTAGGTAAACCTATTCTCATGACGAATGGTGCAAAATTGACTATTCCTGTTGCTATTTAGTACACACGCTTCTGAAAGCTTGCAAGGGGCGGAAAACAACACGTTAATATCATATCTGCTGGCTTTTTTTTTATTGTGAGACACCTTTTGTGGTATAACATGCAAAAGTTTTGGTCATTTCGTTTTTTTTGTTGGTCCTGTCATCTTTAACTTTACCGTCTGCAGGAGAGTTTTGCAAACGGGTGTGGTGACTTTGTTGGGATATCCAGCATCTCTCAGTCTTTTCATCTAGTTTTTAAGCCTGACCCCACCCTTGCGCTAACATGACTTCTGAAGGGTGGCCTGAATACATGTGGTGTCAATTCCTCTATTTACTAATTTTGAATGCCCACTATCAAAAGGCAGAACATTCTAGGCACTCCTGGGCATATAGCACCAGCCAATACTCCAACAGCATCATCACACTTGTTTGCGAAAGCCTCCTGCAGAAAGTAAAATTAAAGGAAACAGGACCAAAAGAAAAACAGAATGACCAAATACCTTTGCATGTTACACGGTACTACGTACATAGGGTGTCACAATTTTAGTGAAAAAGCTAGCAGATATGACATTGTAGTTTTCCATCCCTTGAAAGCTTTCAAAAGTGCATGTACTTACAGCAACAGGAATAGTCAATATTGCGAAATTCGTTACTAAAATAGGTTTACTGAATGCCAATCTGATGTGTATGAGATACGGCTAACATGTGGAAAAGTAAACATAGGACAAACTGGGCATTGCTTCAATGATCGAGCAAGACAGCATGCTTAAAATGTTAAGAAGGGCTATGGTAGTCTCATGGCCGGACACTGTCAAGAATGTAAGTGCAGTCCTAAGTTTCATAAATCATGGTTTTTGAAAAAAAAGCAAGAGAAAAAAATGAAAGAGATTTTAGAACTTTCTATCAGGAATGCCAAGGATCAAAGCATCAGTACACCTTCACTTATTTTTTCCGAAAGAGAGTATTCTTTTCTCGGTAAACATTATTTTGTCATGGCCACACATGTGATGTTGCAGATGAGCCCTGTTCTTGTGCTCAGTATAAAAGCGCTCGTAGCACCTTCAATAAAATTCACTTGACAGCGCTCTTTTTTGTACTTTTTGTGATGAGATTTATATTAAAAAAAGTTTTATTTTCTTCCAATTTAGGTATATAGATGAGTTTTCATTGCGTCACAACATGGAGCAAATTGCAACTCAATACGGACAAAATTCACAATTTTGAGAAATTTGTGATATTTTCTCGTATATTTCAGCAGCTTGAGAGGTCTAAAAATATTTTTTCTCAAAATATACTTTCTGTGGAGTAAGTATTCACTGCTCATATATTCATACAAAGTGCAATATTGCATTAAAAATGCAAACGTAACACATTTTGGCTTTATTCTTGAAAGCGAATGTGGCAAAAAAATGGACTAATAATATTGAGCTTCAAATACCTTACACAAGCACAATTACTTAACATGTAGACAGAATTCGGTTTATAAAAAGTAAGCGCTACTTTTAAAATGAAATTTTCTACAAACACTCAGATGGTGTTATGCCAGGAAGTTCAAAAGCCAGCCACATGAACAAAACTTTTTTTCTCACTGAAATATTCTAGCAGTACACTGTTTTCAACACAGTAAGTCAGCACATTTTTTTTTCAAATGCATTTCAGATGGTTGCCAAAGTGGCTGGGATGTTTGGCATTGAATGGTCCAGCTATACTTAAGCAAAATAACTTACACAAATAACAATATTTGTTCATCTACTATGACCACACTGGAAAAAGTTGTTCAGGCATTGTGGCAGCAAAATTTTCAGCGTCGTACTGCCTGAACAACTTCATTGATAAACTCCAAACTCACGCCGAGAAAACGCCGCTCTATCACGGTGGTTGTTAAAGGCCTTGCGGCCGTAGACAACATTGAAAATAAAAAAAATCAACTCATAAGTGCTGTCACACCTTCTTCGTTATTACTGACACGGAGGTATTTTTGGTCATCCACGTGAAGGTTCAGGAAATAGGCTTGCTCTAGGCTGAGGCCGGGGTTGGCTACGCAGGGCATCAGCGGCACCCTCTCGTCCTGTAATAAGAGCAATTATGATTTCTCATACACTGTTTTCAACACAGTAAGTCAGCACATTTTTTTTCAAATGCATTTCAGATGGTTGCCAAAGTGGCTGGGATGTTTGGCATTGAATGGTCCAGCTATACTTAAGCAAAATAACTTACACAAATAACAATATTTGTTCATCTACTATGACCACACTGGAAAAAGTTGTTCAGGCATTGTGGCAGCAAAATTTTCAGCGTCGTACTGCCTGAACAACTTCATTGATAAACTCCAAACTCACGCCGAGAAAACGCCGCTCTATCACGGTGGTTGTTAAAGGCCTTGCGGCCGTAGACAACATTGAAAATTAAAAAAATCAACTCATAAGTGCTGTCACACCTTCTTCGTTATTACTGACACGGAGGTCTTTTTGGTCATCCACGTGAAGGTTCAGGAAAAAGGCTTGCTCTAGGATGAGGCGGGGGTTGGCTACGCAGGGCATCAGCGGCACCCTCTCGTCCTGTAATAAGAGCAATTATGATTTCTCATAAAATTATGTTCGTGCTGTTCTGGCAGCACCATATATGAAGAATGTGTAATGTGTATCCTTTGAAATGGCGTGTATTTTTGCACTGAAATTGTAGCATACAACCCATACATTCCAATAATTTCGCATGATAAAGATAAGATAGTTTTGCAGCCTACAGCGAATTGCCGAATTGAGGTGAAGTGTAAGACTACAGCTTAAAAATGGCACTTACGAAACCCTGAACTCACCTAAGAATCGAATTCCTTATAGGGTAATGAGCCAGTGTGAAAAACAATTTTTAAAGTGCAATGTTCAGAACATGTAGCATTATTCAAAACGCACAAGAAGCTTACCTCTTCATGTACAAACAGTGAAGGCATCTCTGCTTGCTCTTTTACATGAGAACAAATTATCTTGGGCGTGGCACTAGCGAAGATGTCTGACGAAAGTAAAATATTTACTTACTTTATTCATGCCTCTAACAATTTGAGGTATTGTGACAATTCAGCAATCATTGCAATTCTGACTGCCTCTATAAGGGCATCAAAAATGAACAATTTTGTCGTTCTTTGTACCCTCACAAGAAGCTCCGATCATGGCATCTGATCCAAATTTGACGCTGTGCTTCCTATTTGCCTGCTTCCTAGACGTAAGGCTGCGAACATGTATTTTGTGCACCCTATGTAGCACAGAAATTCGTCGTCTATAATTCAATCATCTTAAGTCATTGTAATTTACTAGAAGATGTCATAGCGTGCCCAGTTTTTGAAGAGTCGCGGGCCTGAAATAGGCACCGCCTAGCACGTAAGAAAGTATTTCTTTTTAAAAAAATTCTTCAAAGCTTGCTTTTGAGAAAAAGCGTCTGGCATATTTCGACAGCCAAGCCCATCCTCTCATGGCAATCAGGGGCACACTATTAGCGAAAATTGACCATGAGATTCAAAAACTTAACCCGTGCCTAATACTCATTTAACCACAATCAAGAAAGTACGAGCGCTCGAACGACACCAACGCGCGCGGACGCCATCTAGGATGCAGCAGCCATGGCTTTTGCTAGAGCTACCGCACATAGCTCCCACAGTCGCTTATACTCTCTCGATTCCGTTACAACACCGAACGTTATCGCAGATGTAAGCAAAGCACGAAAACAGCAAACAGAAACGAGGGAAAACAACGCACCGTGATGGCCACAACAACGCACTTTTGGAAGTCTACTAGATGTTTCCCTTTTGCTGTTGACACGTGTCTTAAATATTCTAAAAGACCGACGCGCACGTGTTGGGAGCATCTAGCATATCAGCACCTCAAACTATACCGTCTTTAGGAAAAAAAAAACCAATTCGTACAGTGCACCTCTGTACATAAATTTTTCTTTTTCTTTCTTTTTCATACGCTTACACCTTCAGAAGCACGTTGCACACTTGAGTATTCATAGAAATGTTATTACGATGTAGACTAAAGCGCATCTTGAAACAATATAAATCACTTTCAGCAGTGAAGAGACAATGTGCGATCAGCAACTAATCGCACCCTTGTTAAGTGATCACATGACTCACTGTATCAGTGATGCAGGCACTTACACAACATCGCGCATAGCATTGTGAACTCGTTAAGTTACACGTTTAATCGGGCATCTGCAACAGGCCCGCGAACGCATGCTGATGTAAATGGCTGGCAGTCTACTTCGGCAGAGCTGCGGCAGGCGCCCAGCTGGCGCTTTATGATTACTACCTACGAAAACAGTAAACTCTCCGTTAACAGGCCCACGTAGTCCGTGTCCGCCACTCCATGAATATTCCTAAATCCGAACGTCGCTTCAAACAGGGTGTCATGCGCGACCACCATTGAAGATGCACCTGTTAGCTAGAACTAACACAGCGACCAAGACTCCAGACCAACGCAACGCATTTGAAAGACGGATGAGACAGTGAGAGCAACGTTGAGAGAAAGAAGGAGGAGGCACTGGCGGCGGCGCCGCAGCTGTCGATGCAACTATTCGCTTATCTACACCGCCGTTGCGGAGGCAACGCTGGCCAGGGTGAGCGGGGGGAGCGGGAAGCACGCCAAGAGGGCGCCGAACGGCAAACACTATGGCATATACGGCGGGTGGTGGTTCGACACAGAAGGTAATCAACTTGCACTTCAAGAATGACTCCTTCTAAATGGCAACTTTCCTTACATCCAGCCATAACAGCAGCGCACGTTATTTACCAGCCTCACGTGTTTGAGTACTTTCACAGAATGCGACTGTTGTTGGCGAAAAATAGTGAAACAAAACTTGTGGAAAACAAAGTGCACTCTGGAGAAGCCGGAAACAATAATTATTTTGTTTTCGGTGGCATTAGCGGGAGAGCATCGCTACACCTTTTTTCAGAAGAATTTTTTTTTTCGCATTGTCCGTGTCTGGCATTTCCGCATATGGCGCCGCAAATACTGAATGTGTAATCGAAGCTGGAACAAATTCATCCACATTCGTCGATGTTTAGAAGGTTTGTCACACACTACGAAACATGCCGAGGTTGTTATAACAAACTTCTTGCTGACCACATAACCAGCACATAATTCCATATGGTTGCCCAATGAGCTAGCTAAGCACCTGTAGCAAAGGCAAGACACGTTCTTTTTAAATGTTGTTAATCTAAATCATGGTTGTGCATGAGCACAGCCACAGCTTTCCATGTGTATTGGTCATAACCTACGTTTTCGAGCGTAGAAGCGCCTAAGCGTACCTAATCAGCTACCACCGCAAGCTCGTAAGCAATGATGAGGTACTAGAATGTGCAGCTGTTTTCCATGTACTGAATAGTCCGTGTACAGTGCGTTGACCACGGCTATTCCTCAAGCGACCTCGCATATAGACTGCCAGTCTAAGTCTAATTAGGACGGAGGCGAAAAAGTAGAAGCTTGTGTACTATGCGATATCATCGCCCACTAAAGGACACCAAATGGTCCAAATTTCTGAAGCTTTCTACTACGGAGACCCTCATAATCATATCGAGGTTCTTGGGGCGTAAAATCCCAATTATTATATTTATGTGTTCTTCTTTTGCTGCATATTCCATCTGATGAATCATGACCTACACCCTTCTCAGGAACAAAAGCACCCTTAGAGCCTATTTTAGGGTGCTATCGAGGCAAGCACCCAAACAAAGGGGCGCTTTTTTTTTAATCGACCATTTATGGGTTTTAAACGGGTGTTGCAAAAAGTGCTTTCTGTAAAAGCACCCTTTTTACGCCCTTTTGCCTTTGTATTTTGTATTTTCGACCTCTGCCAGTGCCAGAAAAGACCTTTTTTGCTGCCAGCTGGATATCTTCACGCAACCAAAGTCCCCCCTGAACCATTTCATCGCGTGAGACTCGACCTTTTTGACCCTTTTCCGATGACTACACTGGGAAATAAAAGGATCGCCATCGCCACAGACTATGCGACCCGTTACGTGATAAAAAAGGCCACACGAACCAGCTGCGCCACTGACGTCACTGATTTTCTTCTTCATGACATCATCTTACACCACGAAGCACCCCTACAGCTGCTCACGGGCCGCGGCCGCTCTTTCTTGTCCAAAGTTGTGGACGACCTCCTTCGATCGTGTGCTACAGCTCATAAACCATCTACCGCCTACCATCCAAAAACCAATGCCCTAACTGAACGTCTTAACCGCACACTCACAGAGAGGCTTTCAAAGTACGTCTCCGAAGGTCAACCTGATTGGGAAACCACGTTGGCCCATTTGACTTTCGCATATAATTCCTCTTTACATGACACCTCAGGATTCTCACCTTTTTATCTTTTGTATGGTCGCGACCCATACTGCCATTTGAAACCACCTTACCCCTCAAGCCATCTGCTTCCGAGTACACTCGCGAAGCCATTGATTGGGCTCACATGGCTCGTCAAGGTGCTCAGTCTCGTCTCACTAGGTCACAGGATATGCAAAAAGCCCGCTACGACCACCGGCATCGTAATATAACGTTTGCCCCAGGTGACCGCGTGCTCCTCTGGTCACCATGTGGCCGTGTAAGTCTCTCCGAAAAACTTTTGTCCCGATACACAAGATCCTATTTAGTCTTACGTGAAGTTAGCGACGTGTACTACGCGATAGCGCCATTTCACTCCAATACGTCACAAAGTCTGTCACTTGTTGACATTGTCCATGTTTCGCGCATGAAACCCTACTCCTGGCGCACTTCTGCGGACTCGCGCCGAGACGGCACTCCAGCGCCCGGGGGTCCTGTAACCGAAATTATGTAAAAGAAGAGGAAGAACACAATCAGCTAAGAGGCACGCGAAAGTGCGAATCAGTCATTGTGACTCTTGCCTGTAGCATTTCCTCTATAAAAGCATTTTGTACAGAAGTCACTGACCCCGTGACAATATCTTCTTGGCACAATAAAACCTATCAATTATCAATGGTGAACAGACATGGTCATTTAAAGCCGACACAGGCAGGCGGAAAAAAGTGAAACCATGTGTTAGGTGAACTAAAGAACAAGTAAACATCCAAGACATGTGACACTTCTCTAGCAACGCATAAATTGCGATGTTACTTAGCCACAGCAGCAAGTGACAAAAGCGCTTACCGAATTGGCTGGCTCCATAAAGCTAAGCTTTGAGTATTCCGCTGCTTTGTTCGTAACAATAACCCTGCCTTTTGCACAAATTAAGTTAGACAGAGGCACATCGCCATCGAGTGTTCACCGCGAGGGTATCTTTTATAACAGCTCAGAGGCTTTTGAACGTGGCCCCACACAAGCGTTGTGGGCAACGCAGCTTTCCTTTACACGCAACTATTTAAAAAAGACTACCTGCCTATTGTTTCATTCAATGCATACGCTGGCATCAGGTAGAGTTTGTTGGTGATGGTCAAATGGATGGATGCATGGAAACATTGCTAGTCTTGAAGTTTACTACTTGACGTTCAGCGGGCCAGATGAAACAAAGTTTGCAATGGCGTTTGTTTCATAATATGCTCGTTTCATTTCCGAAAAAATACCATTGAAATTTGACTGTTTTGCCTTGTTTTCTATTGGTGGCTGTCTTCACTATCGCATAAATATAGTAGACACGTGCAAACCGCTTTAGAAACGAGCCTGACAGCAATAGAAAGTAGAGCGAGAGCAGAAATATGCTTGGCTTACCAATCGGATGCAACGCTGCCTCATCTTTCTACGTTCTTTCTTTTTTTTCTATACGTCCTCCTTTTTACATATTGTTGCACTTTAATATACATCAGTTCCGCCAGCACCTTTGGTTTTTTTTGTTATTGATTTGTGGGGTTTAACGTCCCAAAACCACCACGTGTGTTTTTTTTGTTAGACAAATATATTTCCTTAGTGTGCAGGAAATGTTTTAGAATAAGATTTAGCAGAGAGATAGGACAGAGCGCATAAACAGAGCCAATTCTATTGCACAGATGGCGGGAATATATATACCGTCAAGAGGGCGAGGAGCTCACACATAGAAGAAAGGACAAATGATGGCAAATGCGCCAGACCACCTCAGTCTAGTCTTAAAACGACAACTTGACTGAAAATCTATCTGTATTCATTATCGAACAGATTCACAGGTACCTTTTCAGTTAAGTTGTCCTTTCAGATTGGTATAAAGTGGTCTGGAGCATGTGTCATTATTTCTCCTTTCTTCTGTGTGGGATCTGCTTACCCTCTTGTCTGTATATATATTCTCATCTTCTGCGCAATAAAATTGGTTGTACGTGTGCGCTCTGACCTACAACATTCTCTGAGCACTAAGGAAGTATATTTCTCTCGATAAGTGCAATACCAACTAGTTAAAGTTGCCACTCCTCTGCTTTTGTTACGGCCATGCGCGCACGCACCACATCTACCAACCACCCCTCTCGTCTGCGGGAGCTGCACAGAAGTGCGCGCTTTCACCGCCGAAGTGGCCATGGAAACTCCAGCGATGGTTCCCTATAATAGACACGTTTCAGATGCAGTGGTGCGGGCTCCGAAGAAAAAGAATTCTTCGAGAAAGATAACTTCGACATAGTAAACTTTCAACGACCCCTTTTCTTGAGATGAGTGATAGCAGTCAAACCTGATAGGCTCAATATCAGCACTATGGAGAGGACCCATGAAAACTGGAGATGGCCGGACAGCAAAGACGTAATTTTGTACTCAATTGAATCCACTAGGCCAGTAGGCAAACGGAGTGTCTTCGAGGTTAAACATCTTAATTGAGAGGAGGTACATGTATGAATGAATTTTCATGCAACTGTGAGGTTGCTAAAACAGAAACCAGTTGTCGACAACTTAAATGAAATTTTGATAGTGTAGCTTTGTATTGCCTTTTTTTCAAATCTTATTCAGCCAAAAACAACGTCACAGAGTTGCGCCACACGATGTAGAGTCATTTGCCCCACTTCACCTTCCCACCTCAATAGAGCCATTTGTATCAAAAATGCGTATCAGTAGAACACTCCGTCATGCGATGGAAAGTTTTTTAAATGTTGCGCCGTTATTCATTTGTCTTTATATTGACGATTCTCTAGCGAGAGAAGGAAGACATGGTAAATCTGTCGCAAAGTAACTCAATTCAACAGTAGTGCAGGTCTTCGACATCTAAGCTAATTTCACTGCATGTCTTGGGATCATTCTGCCGCAGAAAAATCACAATAGCCCCTGAATCGGGCACAAAAACAGAATCATAATAACGCTATGCCGTGCTCTGAAAAGAACTCATGACCGCTGTTAATCGCTGAAACATGAAGTCAATGACCAGGCAAAGTTCACGGAAGTGATAGGACTAAAATGTCAGTGAACCTCATATGTTTTACTTGAAATCAATTTATGTTGGCATTTAAAATTAAATATTGCTTCAAAGCAGTGTTTGCATTGACTCATGCTGCACCAGCAGATGGCAATATTTTCCTAAAGGTACACTAAAGAGAACCAATGTCTCAGTTTAAACTGAAAGCTGTACACCGAGACCTCTCATGCCATAAGTTCATTATCCTCGGAGAAAATGAGGGTTGAAGTATAATTTTAAATTTCGTGATGCTGAAATTTTAAAAATGTATTGTATTTTCGCAACATTGACTTGATGAATGTTTCTGAAATTTTTATCTTAGATTCATCACACCGACAGATGACAGTGTACTTACCTTTTATGAATAATATCTACGCAAGACCCAGTACACGCATTTGTGTTTCAGATGTCACGTGGTTTCGTGCGAGAAGATCAAGGCGGCATCTCCACCCGCATTTTCTTTTCGCACATTTTCTCACTTGCCAAGCGTCGTGTCGTGGTACATTTGATATTTCCTGAATTGTGAATTTGTACTTTGCTTATACACGAAAATTGTTTTCCGCTTTACTATCTTTTAAAAGTATGCCAAGACAATTTTGAGACGTCGCAAAAGGGGCATTTTAGTTTCCTCGGTATGCAAGTAGTATTACCACTTGCCACACAATAGTCAGTCAGCATGCATAAGATAGTTACTTTGATTTTGATGTTTTCGTTGCAGAATATTGGCAAGCAATGGAATGAACATTATTGTGACGAGTCAACAAGGTTCCTCCGTGGTTGCAAACAGATTTTTCATGCAGCCTAAATCACAGAAATCACTGTCATGGTCAATAAAGACAATGCACTCATCGCTTCTATGTACTACGAGCAGATCACTTATCTGCCCTTAGTACGTAGCGAATTGCCAACTACCTGCAAAGTCATACTGCCTTGTCAAGTCACGGAGAAGCCACGCTTTTGATATCGAAACTTAAAGTGTCTTTTATAGGTAGAGGTAATAAAAATATATGCGATGATTTCCGAGGAAACACAGAGCTCTCTTCTTGAAACCAATCGTATTCTATAGAACAACGATCCTAAATAGCCCCGCCGTGGTGGTCTAGTGGCTAAGGTACTCGGCTGCTGACCCGCAGGTCGCGGGTTCAAATCCCGGCTGCGGCGGCTGCATTTCCGATGGAGGCGGAAATGTTGTAGGCCCGTGTGCTCAGATTTGGGTGCACGTTAAAGAACCCCAGGTGGTCGAAATTTCCGGAGCCCTCCACTACGGCGTCTCTCATAATCGTATGGTGGTTTTGGGACGTTAAACCCCACATATTAACCAATCAATCAACGATCCCAAATAATGAAAACTCGTATCAGTACTCCTTTAAGTGATGCCAGTAAGATTAATCGGGAAAGGAATATTAGATGGTTTGGCAGTATGTATTTCGGTTCATGCTCGTTGACCTGATCAATTGTGAATAATAATGAATGGATGGTAGATCACAGCCAGTATATAGGCGCTCACTAGCTTCCTGCTTTTATGGCGTAAGCAGCCGCCGCGAGTAAAATATAGCTGTTTTTATACAGTGAGAACGCACTCCGCATGAGGGCGTCGAGTTCCAGCTCTTGAAAACGCCTTTGGCCGCATAGACATTGGATTGTAAATCAGCTGTCCCCGGCCACTTTCTCTTGCCAATTACTTTTCCATTTGTAAGAAGCACTGAGAGTTGTAGAGGTGTGTGCGGGCACAGCCTGCATTTTTTGCACTCATGCAATGCATAAGGAATGCGCGCACGCAACGGCACAAAAACTTTTCAGGCTCTAACACATTCTATTCGCTGACTTTGAAAGTGCTTGAAGCTCTTGTGGTTGCAATTATCATTTAGGCGCGTGTAAAGAACCCCACTTGGTGAAAATAATCAGTCTTCCACTATGTCGTCCTTCATAAACATATCAGTAAAATACCGTCCTCAAACAAAAATCCTTGACATTCGCAAATGAATCTTGAGCCTTACATTGAAGATTCGCTGCTACTGGCCTGTCCGGAAAGTGTGCACAAGAGGCACGCGGAAGGGTCGGCGCTTATTACTTCTGAAATATTTCTCAGCATTCTTCTAGTTAATTGCATAAAACTGTTAATGGATCAAAATGACATGCCATCTGGCTTCTTTTAAAAGCCTACACAAAAGCATTTATGGTTAGAAAAAATTTCGCTACTTCAGCTAGAAGCATCACGACAGAGTTTCGCCAACAGTGCTTTTTTTTCTTCGGGTGCAATGAAAATATATTATTACTAATGAGAACATTTTCTGATTCTATAATATTTTATTGTTCTCCTGCATCTCTGGCAAGCCCTATTGCATATGAAAATGTTTCACATCTTTTCATCTGCTCTGAAGATTGCATCTGGGCTTGTGTGACCTTGGTATTTTATACGTTTGCAAGGATTCAGCGTGGTGTGCTTCAGCTTGGGGTTCTTTTTGTTCTGCACTAAAACGACTTTCTAAAACTGTATCACTACATGCACTTTATGTGTCTATATTTTGGGTTTTAGTATTGAACAATAATTATTTTTGTTGTCATTTTAATCACTATTTTATTACTCTTGCTATTGCGATTGCTGTTTACACCTTTTTGTGAAATATAGTAGTCATCCATATTATGCTTTTTACTTTCACCTTTTTGAAGTACCTATTTCAATAAGCAATGTGTGATTCCTTGAACAAAAGAACAAAAATGAGGAAAATTTATCATTTTCATGCGCACTGCTTGCCGGCATGTGTATTCGAAGGAAACTTTTCCACAACTACTTCTGTAAAAAAAGAGAGATTATGTTATCTGTCATTTAGTCTGCCAGTTGGAGACAGATTATGTGGCCGAGCCTTATGAACACGACGCACAATGGTACATGCATGCAGAATGAAATATTTATCAATTCACTCATTTCTTGAAGTATCAGAAAGAGTTGTCAAATATGCTTCCTTCCATGATTCTATTGCGTTGTTACCACCAGGAAATGCAACATAAGAAATGAACTTGGGCATTATTTGATTGCGCTAGCCTGTCTTGACAATGGATGTTGGCGAGTTATTTTGGAGCGAGACTTCGGCAATAGGGAGAAGCAGAGCCTCAATCCTGTGCACAGACCATAAAGAAAGCAAGCGTGAGCCTCCAGACCGGCCGCACATAGATATACTCGCGACAACAAAGAGAAACAATGACGATTTAAATTGACAAAGTGTGGTCTGAAAACTCTAATGCTACAAGTTTCACTGTCATCATTTCGTTTTTATTGAAGAAAACTCTACGTTGAAATTTCAAAGTTAAACTTCATGCTTAAACATTTGCCAGGGATGCAACAATTCAAACAGAATTTGGAGCAATTTTCCGAGCAGCAAAATGTTACTTTTGGAGCACTAAAGCCCAATTTTAGAGCAGGTTACAAAAACATTAAATTTTTTTTACCACGATAGACCAAATTTCAAGCAACTTGCGAAAGAAGGCTTGGATTTTTAAATATATATATATATATATATATATATATATATATATATATATATATATATATATATATATATGACGCTATAAAGAATGGGCGACGTGGCCTGGCTCATACGCCATGTTTATTCTACTCTGACTTCTTCTTCCTCGGCCTCTACCTTCAGTCACTACCTACTTACGTTACACATATATATATATATATATATATATATATATATATATATATATATATATATATATATATATATTTATTTATTTATTTATTTATTTATTTATTTATTTATTTATTTATTTATTTGTATATGCAAGCCATTTAACATTCCCTAACTGATGCTTAGCGAATATGAGCACTGATAATTCAACAAAGTAGAATTTTCTTTATTAACCCCCCTCAGCAAACAATGTTAGGGTCCACATTATAAGTCACCATGTCTGTCCAGTTGTTTGACAGAGTATTAGAATTTAAATGTGGATCCCCCAAGATAGTGAGAGACCGTCAGGGGGCCACGGAGTGCAGACACGCATGTTGCGTCGGCTCCGCAGATTTTCAGTAATTCTCAGCGTGAAATCGAAAAATTGACGGACGCCTTCTTACGGTGAAGAAAGTGGAAGTTCCACGGAACCCCGCGATACCACTCTCAAGTAGGTGGACGCTTAATTTTTGGCACATTGACCACATTTCTGTAACGCCGACGAACGCACGGCGCCGTTGCCTACTGCTGCTGTGCATAATGCCCTTGGCCTAGTCCATGGACGCTAACGTCTTGAGCCCCTTCAAGGCGGCGTCTTATCGGGTTAATGCCATAGAATGGCTACGATGAGCGTGGATGGCGAAGATGTCACGCAACAAGAGTATGAGAACGAAGCAGGTTGGCGCCTTGTGAACAGAGGAGGACGAGCCAACAAAGAAACCACAACGCATGAAGCCAAGGACCAAGAAACGCACTTCTCAAGCGAGAACGCGGTCAGTAATAGGTGGAGGAAGGAACAGAGAGCAAAAGAAGTTGTGGCTGCGAGCAGGATGCCCCGTCTGCCGAAGGAAGATCACAAGATAATTGTGCGCCCACGTGACGGCTTCAAGGTCACTGACTACGGGATCAATCGTCTAGAATGCTGCGTCACCTACGCCGCTAAAATACCCAGGGATGAATCGGAATAAGACACGGTATGTGCCAACTATATACGAAACATTCTTGTGGTCAGCACACCATCAGAGGAGCGCGTCGAAAAATACAAAACCATCGCTCAACTGAAGATTGGGGCAAAGAATTCGAAGCCAATGCGTACGAGTCACCTCCGGAAGATACATTTAAAGGGGTGATCCGAGGAGTAACGCAGGATGTGTCTCCAAGAGAGATCGTGGAAATGCTGGTAACCCCGAGAAATTCGACAGTCTTCATGGCCAAGAGGATGGGAAACACTACAAACGTCATCGTCCTATTCGATGGGCATCGCGTTCTAAGTTATGTGAGCGACGGAAGAGCACTGGTCAAGTGCTCACTATATTGCAAGAAAATAGACGTGTGCTACCAGTGTGGACGCCTTGGTCACAGAGCTGACGTCTGCCCGAGCCCGAATAGCAGAATATGCAGAGGGTGTGGCACTGAGAACCCACCGCAGGAGCACGAGTGCGAAGTGAAGTGCCAGCTGTGGGGCAAAGACCACCTGACGGCAGATCGCCATTGCAAGGCCAGATTTAAGGTACCGTACCTAGTGAAACGACGCCACTGGGAACGAGCATGACGGGAGGAAGAAGAAGCACTTTACTACGAGACGGAAGCGAAAGCACTTCACAGGCAAAGATGGGGCGACTCAGGTCAACGATCGGAACATCGGACGCGGGACGCATCCGGACCAGAAGCCTTCACCAAGCTTCAAGCGCAAAACAAAAACCGCTCTACGTTTACTACCACCACATCTATGTCGAGATCCAGATCGAGGTCCAGATCGAGGTCCAGATCGAGGTCTAGACCCAAGACCGGCAATACCGGGTCTCCCCGATCAAAGGAGGAAGGAGGATCCCAAAGCTCAAAAGGACCGAGCGGCATCCGTGGCACCGCGGGACCCTTCCAGGTGAGCTGGGCTGATGTAGCTTCCGGGGCGCGCACGGAGGCAAAGGCTGCTTTTCAATGTAGGATTAAGGCGCTAGAGAACGAATTGGCGCAGATCAGGCAGAACAATGTTGCATTTAAGAATGAGATTAGAAAACTCAGGGAAGAATATGTTTTTCTGAAAAACGGAGGGGTTACACGCAACGAGGAAACCTCACACGTTATAATGGAGGAAAAAGGCGCAGCAATGAAGGAAGAGGTAGCAGCCCTCACCCCTGTTAAACGTAAACCAGAGAACGCTCCGATTAAAAGCGTGGTAAAGAAACCAAAAGCAGTGGCGACACCACAAGAATAACAGGAGGAATTCGCAAACACCATGAAAGCCGAAATGAAACAAATTGAAAGAAAATTGCAAACCCAGCTCGAACAACAACAAGTTAGATTTGAGGCAAACATAGAGGCCAAAATCGAGGAGCTAGGCAAGACAATATTGCAGAACGTGCAGCAAATGGTGGCTGATTTCGATGTCAAGCTAGCCATATGTGGATTGCAGTCAAGTGGTGAGGGCACAGTTTAGACGTCTTTTAAACCGTACGCTAGGACCTTGGTGCCCACCGAAGGATTAGAGAGCCTGTAACGCCACCATGGACAGACAAAATAGCTACACGATTTCGCAATGGAATTGTCGAGGATATAATCGAAAACAATACATTTTGCAACAACATCTTAAAGACACCAGCACCCTTCATGTTTTGATGGTGCGAGAAACGCACGGGCTGGTCAAACTGTCGGGATATAAGTCATTCGGCAGTGCTGATGGGGCGACAAAGGTATTAGCAACGTTGGTTAAGCAAAATCACGCGGTGGTGCAACATGACACGGAAATCAAGGCAATAAATCACATTCTTCTCGAACTCATACCCACGCAAAAATTTTTGTATTGAATACTTACAGCAGTCCTAAATGCAAAAAGCACAAATTCCGCACGCTGTTTCGAAAAACCCTCGCTATAACGGGCAACCGGGCGCTAGTGATTGGAGGAGATTTCAACGCCCCACACGGTGCATGGGGATACAGGATCGAAACCCAGAAAAGCAGGAACTTGTGGTTGGACGCACAGGAGGAGGGCCTGACGCTCTTGACCAATCCATTCATTCCTACAAGAACAGGTACTAGCGTTTGCGCGGATACCACGCTAGATTTGACGTTCACCAAGAATATACTGGACACGCAATGGACCAATGCGCAACACGACTTGGGAAGCGATCATTTTATACTTGAAATAACGGTGAATGCAGGGCCACGGAAGACAAAAGGCAGACAACTTAAACTTGTCGATTGGGACAAGTTCCAAAGCATCAGAGAGGAGCCCGACGAAAAGATACGGAGTATTGAGGAATGGACCAAAAAATTAAAACGAGACGTGGAGGCCGCTACGCAAACGGTGCCACCGGAGGCGCAGCTAGAGTATGTAGACAATAAGCTTCTCCACATAAGGGAAGCTAAGGAAGGTTTACAACGGAGGTGTACAAACCAAAGGCACAACCGGACACTTCGTAGAAAGATAGCTAAATTGAACAGAGATATAGAGCAACACGCCCAGCAGCTGTGCAGACAACAGTGGGAGGAAAAGTGCAATGACATGGACAACCAGATAGGAATGGCGAAAACGTGAACCATCCTTAGACATTTGTTAAACCCGGGCGGAAACAAGTTGGCAGAAAGGCACAATAATAATCGGTTAATACAAAGATATCAAGGTACAGAGCTGGACTTCCTGAATGAAATCGAGAAAACATACATCTCTCAAGCGCTTCCCGTTACGCACCCTGATTACACAGGGCTGGCAAATGATGATTTAGACAACGATATCGGGGAGGCCGAAGGGAGGGCCGTCTTGTAAAAACTCAATACTAGATCAGCACCTAGACCAGATGGCATAACTAACAAAACGCTACGCAATTTGGATGACGAGTCCATAACTAAGTTAACTGAATTCATTAACAAATCAGTTTTCGCCTGTAGATCAAAACAACATTGAGAGGAAGTGACAGTAGCTAGGGCCCATTATACAGACGTAATCTATAGGCAAAGAACCCTGTGAATTGAGGTCGCGGGTGGCCGGGGCATGGCCAGAAACTTTTTTCGAAGTGTGTGCCACCATGATTAGAATGAGTCCCAGCTAGGCAAGCTAATAATGCCACGTTCCATTTCCCAAGTTTTCGTTATCGTCCTAAAACACCACACGATTATCAGCGCAGACCGTGCCTGCAGTTTTTCAGAAGGTTCCGGACTGTAGTAGATCATTTCGATAAGATCACGCCCACTGTGCGAACGGTACAGATTGTCCTGGAACCTGAGCCAGCGCCAGCGATAACGCTAGAACATTCGATGGCAAGAGTATAAATGCCGACGCGCTTCGCCACTTGTCAGTAGTTGTTGATCGAAAGCCGACGCTCTGTTCGCCGCTATCAGTCCGAGACTGCTATCTGTGCGATACTGCTGCTGTAATTGAACTTTCCTTTTACCGGGCACAGGTTCGCCCAAATAAACAGTTAAATCCCAACACGAAGTCTCCTGTCTTCGGCCACGTCACGACCCCGTGACATCTGGTGGAGGTGCTGCTTCGTTCATGTACCGGACGCCCCCGTAAAGCCGTGAACCCAGCCCATGTCGCGGAGAAGATACCGACGCCAACCAGGAGCAGCGAACAAGCCGCCGACAGCAAGGGCTACCACCGGAGTACGGGCTTCTGCAAGACAAGGCGCGGAAGACCAAGACCATCACTGCGACTGCAGCGACAATGACAACCGCATTGTCCCAGCCCACGATGGTCATGCATCAACCCAGGGAACCACCAATTTTCCATGGGTCATCGTTCGAAGACCAGGAGTCCTGGCTAGAAACATACGACCGTGTGGCTGCCCTCAACCACTGGAACCATGACGAAAAGCTGCGTCGTGTGTTCTTCTATTTGGAAGACACCGCAAGGACCTGGCTCGAAAATCGGGAGTCAACGCTCCGAACGTGGGATGTTTTCTGCGGCGCATTCCTGCAAACGTTCGCGAGCGTCGCTCGCAAAGAGAGGGCCGCTGCTTAATTAGAGACCCGGGTTCAGCTACCAAACGAAAATGTCGCCATTTTCACAGAAGAAATGACCCGACTATTCCGTCACGCTGACCCAGACATGCCTGAGGAGAAAAAAGTTCGTTTCCTCATGCGAGGGGTCGAACAGGAGCTCTTTGCAGGACTGATGAGAAACCCACCGAAAACCGTACAAGAATTTGTAGCCGAAGTGACCACCATCGAAAAAACCCTGGACATGCGCACCAGACAGTATAATCGTCGCCTGACTCCAGAATGCGCTGCTGCTCAAGTCATTGACTCCGACAACCTGCGTGAAACGATCCGAGCGATCGTGCGGGAAGAGCTGCGCAAACTGTTGCCTTCGGCGCAACCTCAAGTGGATTCGATCGCCGACATTGTGCGAGAAGAAGTTCGGCAATCGCTTCGAATTCCCCAAACACTACTGCCCGAGCCAGAAACTATGAGCTACGCCACTGCAGTGCGCCACAACACTCCTCCCCGTCCACGCCGAAACGCCGCCCCGTCGCACTTCCGTCGCCAGACACCACCGCCGCCACCACCCCCACCGACGACCTACCGTTCGCCAGCGGGCCAGCGCAGTGCGCCGAGGAAAACCGACGTCAGGCGCACCCCTGACCACCACCCACTGTGCTACCACTGCGGCGAGGCGGGGCACACTTACCGCCGTTGCCAGTACCGACAGATGGGACTGCGTGGCTTCGCCGTTGATGCACCATGTCCGCAGCCAGGGGAACGGGCACGTGACATCACCGACTGCCTGGCAGAAACTCAATGGAGACCACGAAGTCCTTCCCGTTCGCCGTCGCCCAGCCGCCGCATGTCACCGCACCCCCGGCAGTACTCCGGCCCAACACGGGGCCGGTCTCCTAGCCCGTATCCGAGAAACTAAGGGCAGCAACCGGTGGAGGTGCGGTTGCTGTGCGACGAACTACCGAAGATCCTCTGACGACGACGCCGCCGCGACGGAGCTTTCCGAACACAACGCCAACCAGGAAAAGCCCGGACGGCGAAAGCTCACTTACCGAAGGCGGCCTGACGACGCAACATGGAAGCAGCGGAACAAGCTGACGCAGCCGTGACCCGACGCCACGCCCTAACTGTAATGCGAGACGGCGAACTAGCGACCTCGACGTTCTTATCGACGGCCACAGTGTAACTGCTCTCCTCGATACTGGAGCTGACTATTCTGTCATCAGTGGGTCGTTCGCCGCGAAGTTAAAGAAAGTTAGGACAGCTTAGAAAGGCCCTGAAATCCGCACAGCTGGAGGTCATCTCGTAACGCCTGCAGGAATCTGCACAATGAGAGTCATCATTAACGGCCGTATTTATCCTACAGACTTCGTAGTCCTACAGCGTTGCTCGAGAGATGTCATCCTTGGCATGGACTTCTTATGCCTCCGTGGTGCTGTCATCAACCTAAAAACAAAGTCGATAACGTTATCTACAGAAGAAGCACTACCGCCGCGCACGCCGTCAGGACACCATGCCTTGAATGTGCTGGAAGAACAAGTCACCATTCCGCCTCGCTCAAGCGTCATTATTTCAGTCGGCGCTCCTAAATCACCTGACTTGGAAGGCGTCGTTGAAGGCAGTCAGCATCTGTTGGTCACCCGAAATATTTGCGTCGCAAAAGGAATTGCAGAGCTGCGGCGAGGCAAAGCAACGGTTATGCTCACGAATTTCAGCAATGAGTACAAACATGTGAACAAAGGAACAACGGTCGCATACATCGAAGAAATTGTCGAAGCCACCAGTGCTTTCGCCCTCGCCGATTCTGCGGAACCTGCTCAGAGGAACCAAGCCCCTCCCATAGCTTTCGACGTCCATCCCAGACTTCCGAACGATAAGCAAGCACAGCTCAAGGCCCTGCTCCTGCAATACGAAGGTTGCTTTTCATCGTCATCGAAAATTCGGCAGACCCCAATCACGAAACATCGCATCATAACCGAAGAAAACGCCAGACCACTTCGTCAGAGTCCGTACAGAGTTTCGACGCGAAAACGTGAGGCCATGAAGATACAAGTTGATGAAATGCTGCGGAATGACGTTATCCAGCCGTCCAAGAGCCTATGGGCGTCCCCCGTGGTGTTAGTGAAGAAAAAGAATGGGACCCTACGTTTCTGCGTCGATTATCGCCGCCTAACAAAATCACAAGAAAGGACGTGTATCCTATCCTACGAATAGACGACGCACTTGATCGGCTCCATAACGCCAAGTACTTTTCGTCAACGGACCTCAAGACTGGCTATTGGCAAATCGTAGTCGACGAAAGTGACCAAGAGAAGACGGCGTTTATAACACCGGACGGCCTCTTCGAGTTTAAGGTGATGCCCTTCGGCCTTTGCTCAGCGCCTGCAACTTTTCAACGCGTTATGGATACAGTACTGGCAGGACTGAAGTGGCAGACTTGCCTTGTGTACTTGGACGACGTCGTCGTGTTTTCCTCGAGTTTCGACGAGCATCTTCAGCGCCTTGAAGCTGTACTTCAAGCCATCAAGACGTCCGGACTCACACTGAAGCCAGAAAAGTGCAGATTTGCGTATGAGGAGCTCTTGTTTCTGGGGCACGTTATCAGCAAGTCTGGAGTTCGTCCCAATCCGCGGAAAACAGCCGCCATCGCCAACTTCCCTCCGCCCACTGACAAGAAGGCCGTGCGCCGATTTCTGGGCCTGTGCGCCTATTATAGGCGGTTCGTGAAAAACTTCGCCCGCATCGCCGATCCTCTCACTAACCTTACCAAGGCCGACGTAGAATTCAAGTGGGAAACGCCACAGGAACACGCTTTCCAGGAGCTTAAACACCGCCTCCAGACGCCTCCCTTACTTGCCCATTTCGACGAATTCGCCGAGACAGAAATACATACTGACGCAAGCAGCGTAGGTGTTGGCGCCGTTCTTGTGCAGAGGGCAGACGGACTTGAAAGGGTTATTAGTTACGCCAGCCGATCGCTATCCAAAGCAGAAGCAAATTATTCCACAACAGAAAAGGAGTGCCTCGCCATCATCTGGGCTACGTCGAAATTTCGCCCCTACCTCTACGGCAGGCCCTTTAAAGTTGTGAGCGACCACCACGCCTTGTGTTGGCTAGCCACCTTGAAGGACCCTTCAGGTCGCCTCGCACGATAGAGCCTGAGACTTCAAGAATATGACATTACTGTCATTTACAAGTCCGGCAAAAAACACTCCGACGCCGACTGTCTCTCTCGTGCGCCTGTCGACCAACCGGTACCTGACGACCCGGATGACGACTACTCCTTGGGAACGATAACTACAGACGACTTCGCTGAACGACAGCGGGCCGACCCGGAACTTAAGGCCCTGATAGAATACCTCGAAGGCAGGACCGCCGAAGTCCCGAAGGTACTCAAGCGCGCACTTGCGTCGTTCTTCCTACGAAACGGTCTTCTACAAAAGAAAAACTTTTCACCGCTTCGAGCTAAGTACCTCCTTGTGGTGCCTTCGGCGCTGCGACCAGAACTCCTGCAGGCCCTGCACGACGATCCGACGGCCGGGCACCTCGGCGTTTCCCGCACGCTCGCGAGGATACAAGAAAGGTACTACTGGCCACGTCTTACCACCGACGTCACTCGTTATGTGAGGACATGCCGTGACTGTCAGCGACGCAAGACACCGCCGACAAGGCCAGCGGGACTTCTGCAGCCAATTGATCTACCTTGTCGACCTTTCCAGCAGATTGGTATGGACCTACTAGGGTCGTTCCCGACGTCGGCTTTCGGAAACAAGTGTATCGTGGTAGCTACCGACTACCTCATCCGCTACGCCGAGACAAAAGTCCTGCCAAAAGGCAGTGCATCCGAGGTAGCTAAGTTCTTCGTCGAAAATATCGTACTACGTCACGGCGCTCCGGAGGTCCTTATCACCGACAGAAAAACGGCATTCACTGCCGACTTAACTCAAGCGATCTTGGCATAAAGCCAAACAAACCACCGCCGGACGACAGCGTACCACCCACAGACCAACGGCCTCACCGAGTGGCTTAACAAGACGATCGCCGACATGCTGTCAATGTAGTACGTCGATGTCGAACACAAGACATGGGACGCCATTCTTCCGTATGTGACCTTCGCATACAACACGGCGGTGCAGGAGACGACGCAAATATCTCCATACAAATTGGTCTACGGAAGGAGCCCGGCAACGACGCTCGATGCCATGTTACCCAACGTCACCGACGAAGAAAGCCTCGATGTGAGCGAGTACCTTCAACGTGCCGAAGAAGCTCGACAACTTGCGCGTCTCCGTATCAAGAATCAACAGACGATAGACAGCCACCGTTACAACCTTCGATGACGCTTCGTGGAATACCAGCCCGGTGAACGTGTTTGGGTGTGGACGCCGATACGCCGACGTGGACTAAGTGAAAAGCTTTTGCGACGCTACTTCGGACCGTACAGGGTGGTTCGACGTCTCGGCTCACTTGATTACGAGGTTGTCACCGACGGCATCGTGCATGTCGCGCGCCTCAAGCCGTTTCATGGGCGTTAACAAACTGAAACAGTGTTTTTTTGTATTACTGTTTCATCGTAATTTATTCATTGTACTTTCTTGCATTATTATTGTACCTTCATCTTTAGTTAAAGCATTGGGACGATGCCTTTTTTCAGAGGGGGGCAATGCCACGTTCCATTTCCCAAGTTTTCGTTATCGTCCCAAAACACCACATGATTCTCAGCGCAAACCGCGCCTGCAGTTTTCCAGAAGGTTCCGGACTGTAGTAGATCATTTCGATAAGATCACGTTCACTGTGCGAACGGTACAGATTGTTCTGGAACTTACGCCACCGCCAGTGATAACGCTAGAACATTCGATGGCAAGAGTATAAATGCCGACGCGCTTCGCCACTTGTCAGTAGTTGTTGATCGAAGGCCGACGCTCTGTTCGCCGCTATCAGTCCGAGACTGCTATCTGTGCGATACTGCTGCTGTAATTGGACTTTCCTTTTACCGGGCACAGGTTCGCCCAAATAAACAGTTAAATCCCAACACGAAGTCTCCTGTCTTCGGCCACGTCACGACCCCGTGACAATATGGTTGACCGTTATTTTCTGTGCCGCTATATACCCTAGTAAAAATTGCAGGGGGGGGGGGGTGGAGGCAAGAGCCTGCTGCACCCCCTGGCTAGCTACTAGTGGATGGAAAGCCGTGTGGTCGGGTACACAAATGGAGTAGGAGAGGTGGAGAGGAGGGTGAAAGTGGCATAGGCTGTGGTTAGGTTTCCTTGGCGAGAAAAGTAGCTCTAACTGGAGCGGCACATGTATTATGTAAGAAAGGTTTCGTCCAACATGCTGGCCGAACACACAGAAACAACGGACAACAAAGTAGACTGTAATAAGGTGAAACTACCGAAATAAAAGGAAACCAATTAGACTTCCTTGCTATATCTAGACTTTCTGGCCATTCAGACAACAACAGGACAAATTCTTGAGTGTAACGACGATGACAGCAACTTCCCCCAGATATAATCACCTACATCCTATTTTGAAATATACATAAATGGACTGTTCCCACATTCGTTTTTAGTTGTGAGCGTGGATTTCATGTGGAAACTTGAACATTCCGCTTTTATGCGAGCATTCATGGTCGGTGCTCATGTTAACCCCATATTCAAATAACAACCACAACACAAAAAGAGGGAGGTGACAGTGGCACTGCAAGCTGCCGTGACAGTACCCTCACGTATGCAGCGCACTGTGGCATGCCGCCGGTAACGTTTGCTGTCTTTCCGGAGGGTGTAGTCTGCAGAAGTCCACACACTAAAATCCAGAGCAAAACAACACGGTTCGAAAATGAAGACACCGCAAATTCACGCTAAAAGCACAGAGGGAACTGCCAGCTTTCTTTTGCCATACGAGGCAAGACCACGTGATCCAACCCTGCACGTCAAAGCAATTGCAGCACTCGTGCCTCTGGTTGTGAGCCTCACGCCCAATATGTTCGGGAAACTGGATGACCAACCCTTGGTATATATGACGGCACAGCAAGCAATAGAGGAAGACAAGAGTGGTCGGTGAAGGGTGAATCAGTGGTGAAAAAAACAGTGACAGGAGACTTTCTGAAAACAGTCAAACATTATTTCTTGGCTCTCTAACGCAGTTGTAAGGAGTGTAAATAAATATATAAAAACCAATTGTCAGTGAACAGCCGAATGAAACCCTTTTATAATATACTCTGTCCTGTCATGCAAGTTGTGGCTCACGTAAAAAATCTGTTGGCAAAAAACTAGAGCTCATTCAAACTCACTTATACATACTTCGCGCTTATGGCTCCATTCCGGCCTATAGAAATTTTTTTAAAACAGACTCGCTCGGCCTCAAGTTCGCTAAAATATTACTGACCCTTACTCACTCAAGCATATAGCTTAATTTGAGTACGAGCGAGTCTCGACTAAGTCTACTCAAAAATGAGTTCCTGACCTAAAGTGTCAAGGTAATGAGACGATCACAGAGCACAAAAACCTAATAGGCTAGATTAAATCGATCAATTAGATAGATACTATACAGAGAAACTGACATATAGATATGGTTAGGGTGCTTTTAGTTCACCAAAAAATTGCTCTGTTTTAATGAGCAAGTGATGACAAGATGTTCAGCTTTTAGGAGAAGCCTCCCCTTGGGATTTCAGCCTTTTGGTTTATATAAATAGAAAGCACTTACGAGACATTTTGAAACTAGCCACCCTCTACTAGCGCTGGTGTCCAAACTATGGCTGACACACTGCCCAAATAAGCCTTGGAATGCAAACCACAGGTCAACTTCACGAGAAAACAGGAATTGTTTGTTATCATGACAGGATGACAGCACTTGCTAGGTTAAAAAAACAATTGGAAAACGGATATGTTTAAAACACCCAAGTGCGATGTACAGACCTTGTGTAGAATCTGCTGCCATCTAGCAGATACCGAGCGCATTTCTGCCATGTTGAAGCCTGGGGGCGCTTCACCTGTGCAGTGACAAAATGTCCTTATTAACGTGTGGTGGCAGATCGGCGCAGCATTGCCAACGAATTTTCATGTGCCATGTTGACCATACTAAGGAAATTGGGATGGTAAAAATATTTGCAGGAAATTAACCCCTATTTTTTCAGTTCCTCGAGGCTTGACTCAAAGGGCAAGATCTTTTGCTCGTTTCGCTGCTTAAATAAATGCGTCTTTATGTTCGCCTTTCTATACAGATGTGGCTCAGCATAAAAACTCATCGCAGCACGCTCTTTCATGCCATGCCAAAATGAAACATTTTTTGCAGTGTGTGAATGCAGGCAGAGACAAACTAGCCTTGTGCACGAGCTTCAAAGCTGCATTGCAGCTACTCATGCTTGCCTCTGCTGCTGTTGACCGTATTATTTTGTCAATTACATTGCGATAACAATTACATATTAGCCAAGTAGCTCCTGCATGTCATCGATTCTCAGCGAATGTACCGGTTGTGCTCGAAGAAGCTGCTTATATTTACTTTTTATTGTGTAGTTTATTAATGCAGAATTTGGTGGTGTGGTTTCACACGTATTGCTTCATTAGGTGTACTTTTCAGGCACTCCAGGTGCTCTTCGAGAGGGGCGGCCACATTTAGAAGGGCAACCCGAATGCCGCCACCCTCTCCCTGTTATTATTATTTTGTACCCCAATAAGAGCAAATATGTTATTCCAAAAGGTGATCCTCCTTCATAAAGAATCTTGTATTCACCTTTGTGCGCCGTAAAATGTTAATAGATGTGTCAAGTGTGTCAACACCACTCAAAACTTAAAAAAATGCTGTTCTGGCAAATCTGTTATTTTGAACTGTGGGTTCACTCCCGCTGTTTACGCACAAAGGTGGTTTCGTGAATGTTCAGTACACGATACACAACTGCCCTGCTGCGAATGGCATGAAATTGTGAGGTGCAAGTAAGCCTCAAAAGTGATGACGTGAACAAAAATATTTTAGGCCTACTGTGCTGTTTACGAGCACGCCCCCCCCCCCCCCCCCCCAAAGGATGTCTAATACAATAACAGCTAATAAGCACCTACTTTAGGGATACGCTTCAATATTTTCTTTTTCATGCACCCAGAAGACTAAATGTTTAAAAAATTGTACTTGTGTGGTCATGCTATATATAGCGTTTGATATAGAGTAAAAAGTTTCATTTCCAGTTAGATTTGCAATAAATCTGAGGAGCTAGTTTGGAAGCATTCTGTCTAGAAAAGGGCAAAGATCAAACAGAACAAAAACGAGTTACACAAGATTGGTCAAGACTATTCTTATGGTCAAGACATAAGAATAGTCATGAAATGTACATAATGTCACGTAATGCAACAGGGGGAACACACACAACGATTTATTGAGGGCGAACTTGTGCCCAGAAAAGTAGCTATGTCACTAGAAGAGTCTGCTAAAAGTGTTCCGCCTACGTGTCCCTTTATGAACAACCACGCCGTCAGTCCTCCCGGCTCGTTCTCGTACACCAGAGGCATGCGCTGCTCTGCCCAAGATGCGTGAGCAGGTGCGAGGCACAGTAGACGCCCACATAGCGTCTCGTTGGTTGCGAGGCACTGTAGACTCTGACATAGCGTCTCGTTAGCTGCTAGGCACTGTAGACGCTTACATAGCGTCCCGTTGGTCTACTTTGTAAAATAATTATTAGGAGCAATTTCTGTGGCATTACTCCGCCTCCGAAATGCGCATCGTCTCGATGCGTGAATTCGGAAGGTTAATAGTCGAGGGGGTAGATGTTTCATTCTCTTTCGTGGTATGGCTTCATGCGGACAACGTGGACGACCTCCGCATAGTTTTGCCGTTTCGAGCGCTCTTGTCCGTCAGGGATTACTTCATAAGTTAGGTCACTTAGCCGGCGAAGGACCTTGTATGGACCAAAGTACCGTCGAAGGAGCTTTTCTGACAGGCCGCGTCGTTGTATTGGTGTCCAGATCCATACCTGATCACCTGGCGGGTACTTGACTCCCCTGCGGCGCAGGTTGTAGTAGTCCGCATCCTTGGACTGTTGTTGACGTATTCGGTGTCTTGCCAACTGGCGTGCTTCTTCAGCTTTCTGCAGAAATTTGTCAATGACAGATGGCTCGTAGTGGTCATTGTTGACTGGGAGCATGGCTTCGAGAGTTGAATAGACTATGTGACCATAGACAAGCTGGAATGGGGTGACGCGGGTGGTCTCTTGGAGGGTCGTATTGTAGGTGAACGTTACGTAAGGCAGGATTTCATCCCACGTTTTATGCTCCAAGTCCACGTACATCGACAGCAAGTCGGCGATCGTGCGATTTAGGCGTTCCGTTCACCCATTCGTTTGGGGATGATACGCAGTGCTTTTCCTATGGCTGATGTTCGTCATTATCATCAAACATTGCATCAACTCTGACGTGAAGGCTGTTCCTTGGTCGGTGATTACTACCTTTGGGGCGCCATGTCGAAGAACTATGCTGTGCACGAAAAACTTGGGTACTTCAGCTGCCGTTTCTCGCTCAAGGCAGCCGGTTTCAGCATACCGCGTTAAGTGGTCGGTGGTGACTACGATCCACCTCTTGCCCGATGATGACATTGGGAAGGGTCCAAGAAGATTCATTGCAACATGTTCAAATGGTGTAGCAGGTAGTTCCATGGGCTGGAGCAGGCCGGCCGTCTTCAGTGGTGGTCTTTTGCGCCTTTGACATTCGCGACATGTCTTCACATATTGCTGCACGGACGCCAGCAGCTTGGGCCAGTAATACTTCTGATAAATTCTGGCAAATGTCCGGCTGACGCCCAAGTGACCAGACGATGGTGCATCATTACAAGCTTCTAGGATTTCGGGTCTCATTGTTAACGGAATTACGAGTAAAAACTTCTCTTTGTTAGGCCCAAAGATCCTTTTGTATAGCACATTTTCACGAAGACAGATTAAGACAATGTTCTCCTAAATACACGTGGGACCTGGGCACACGCCCTTCAAGGTGTTCGATCAATAGGAGCAGTTCTGCGTCAGCTCATTGATGCTCCGCAATATCTGAGGCTTCCATCACAGAGAGTAGTGTCGAGCCGTCTTCTTCTGAAGGAGTAGACTCAAGTGGCGAGCGTGATAAAGAATCGACATCATTGTGTTTTCGCCCAGACCGGTATACAACAGCAATGTCGTATTCTTGCAGTCGGAGGCTCCATCTGGCAAGACATCCGGACGGGTCTTTTAAGTTCGCCAGCCAGCAAAGTGAGTGGTGGTCGCTGACGGCACAGAACGGCCTCCCGTAGAGGTATGGTCTGAACTTGCTGATAGCCCATACCACTGCCAAACACTCTTTTTCTGTCGCGGAATAGTTTTTTCGGCTTTGGAGAGGGTGCGGCTGGAGTAAGCTATCACTTTTTCTTCTCCATTTTGCCATTGTACGCGTACTGCGCCGAGACCAATATTGCTTGCGTCTGTATGGAGTTCCGTGTCAGCGGTCTCGTCGAAGTGGGCAAAGATCGGCGGGCTTTGCAAACGTTGCTTTATTTCATTGAAAGCTGTTTCTTGTTCTGCACCCCAAGCGAATGCTTCTTCGTCTTTTGTGAGTTTGTTTAGAGGTTCGGCGATTTTCGAGAAATTTTCTACAAACCGTCTGTAGTAAGCGCATAAGCCCAAAAATCGATGCACCTCTTTCTTGTCTCTGGGCTTTCGGAATCCTGCGACCACCGCAGTGTTGTCAGGATCAGGGCCAAAACCTTCCGCGCTGATTACGTGTCCCAGAAAACGAAGCTTGTCGGAGCCGAACTGGCACTTTTCTGGCTTGATTGTCAAGCCGGCCGACTGGATAGCTTGAAGCACTGACCACCGTCTGTCTACGTGTTGGTCAAACGTCGTAGAAAATACCACAACGTCGTCCAAGTAGACTAGACATGACTGCCACTTCAGCCTCATGAGGACACTGTCCATCATGCGCTGGAATGTCGCTGGCACACAACAGAGGCCGAAAGGTAGTGCTTTAAACTCGTACAAGCCATCCGGGGTTACGAAAGCAGTCTTTTCATGGTCTTTTTCATCTACTTTGATTTGCCAATATCCACTTTTTTAGGTCGAGCGAAGAGAAATATCTGGCGTGCCGTAGCCGATTTAATGTGCCATCAATACGCGGTAAGGGGTATACATCCCGCTTTGTTACGCTGTTTAGTTTCTGGTAGTTTCCACAGAATCTCAACGTGTTGTCTTTTTTTTTCACGAGAACTACCGGCGATGCCCACGGGCTGCTAGATGGTTGAATGACATCATCCCGCAACATCTCCTGCACCTGGCTTTTTATATCCTCTCGTTCTTTCGGCGAAACTCTGTAAGGGTGTTGATACACTGGCCTGGTTGTTTTCTCTGTTATAATCCTGTGCTTCACAATCTGCGTGCGACGTACTTTTGATGAGATGGAAAAACATTCGGTGAATTCATCTATCAGGTCTTCCACGATTTTCCTCTCGGCTGGCGATAGACTTCGGCAGATTGAAACTGATGTTCCAAGGTCATGCGTAGTTTCCGAAGTAGGCGGCACTGACGCAATGGCACATAAGTCGGTAACTTCAGTAAAGCTGCGTAGAAAAGCGATGGCAGTGTCTTTTGTGACATGCTGAATTTCGTTTCCGAAATTAGTGAGCAGTACGTTGGCAAGCCCACCTCGTAAGCGAATAATGCCTCGAGCTATGCAAATACCTTTCTTTAGCAGCAGCTCGACATTGCCATCCGCTATTCCTTCAGAGTTGACGAATGCGTCATCCTTTACGCCAACCAGAACGCTGCATTGTGGTGGCACGGTTACGTCGCCGTCCATAACACGCAACGCAGAACTTCCCGTCTCCTCTTCTATGACCAGCTTTGTCGAAAAAGAAATACTAGAATTCTGCAGGTTTATTATGGCGCCGTTATCTAGCAGAAAATCCATTCCGATTATTACGTCTCTCGAGCATTCTGGCAGAACTCAAAAATCAGCGACATAAGTGGCACCCTGAATGCCGATCCTGGCGGTGCATCTTCCCAGAGGTGTTATCAGATGGCCCCCAGCCGTGCGTATTTTTGGTCCACTCCAAGGCGTCAAAACTTTCTTCAGATCTTTTGCGATTGCATAGCTCACGACTGAATAATCGGCATCAGAATCAACCAATACGTTAAGTTCCCGCCCATTCTTAGTAACATGCAAGTCTTAAGAAATTTTTTCTTTTCTTATATTCGTCGTCATTTTCTGCTCGTCGCTGCTTCGCTGGGGCCTTGACGGAGGATCTTTGCTCTGTCGCACAACAGTGGCTTTGCCTCCCCAGGTCGCTGGCTTCAGTTTTCCTGACACGGGCTCGTTGACCGATGGTTTCGTAAATTTGGTGGTGAACTTGAACGTCGCGGACCTGGTGATCGAAAACGGTTTGGTGCTGGTGACCTTGGCTGGTGCTGGAAGCTAGCGGCTGGAGATCCGTGCCTTGAAAGGTACTCCTCTATTTCTATAGGCCTTTCACCATTACGCGGGCATGGAGCATACACAGAAAACCCACGCAGACCGACCCTTCGGTATGGACAGTGTCGGTAAAGAAGTCCAGCTTCTATGCAGTGAAAACAGAGCGGTGTCCTGTAAGGTGTGCGCCACACATCGCTTTTCCGTGGGTCTGCTCTCCAAGAAAAGGTGGGCTGGTCGGAGCTGACTGGCGGGCACCGGAAGTCGCGAACGAGGCATTGTGGACGGCAGGTTGGCGTAAAGCGTCTGCGTACGTCGATTGATGGCGTTCTTGCAGGGGTTTTTGAAGTCGAAGAGGTTGCACTTCTGGTTCCTGCTGAAGAATGGCGTGCCGAACTTCATCACGGATGACGGATGTGAGGGATGAAACTGTCGGCATAACTTGCGGTTGGAGAATGTTACGGAGCTCCTATTTGACGATGGAACGCACCAGCTCCCTCAGCGTCTCGTTGCTGCTGTCTCGCTTTGCTAAAAGAACGCCTGCGGGCTCGCCACCGGCATCCCGATTGTAGTGACGGACACGCTGCTGCAGTGCTCTTTCTATGGTCGTGGTTTTCTGTGCAGAATTCAGCAATGGTACGAGGAGGATTGTGAACCAGGCCTGCAAAAAAGTCCTGTTTGACTTCACGCATCAAATGGCGCACTTTCTTTTCTTCGGTCATGTTCGGAACGGCTCGTTTGAAGAGTCGGGACATGTTCTCGATATACATGCTGATACTCTCGTTCGTGCGTTGGTTTCTTGATTGAAGGGCATTTTCTGCCCTTTCCCGGCGATCCGTGCTGGCATACGCAGCAAGAAACTGCTGTCGAAAGTCTTCCCATGTCGCTATTGCCCCTTCGTGGTTCTCAAATCATGTTCTCGCTCCATCCTCCAACGCAAAGTACACGCGGCCCAATTTCCTCGCCTCATCCCAGGCATTGGTCCTTGCGACCCGCTCGAAATGCTCCAGCCAGTCTACCACATCTTCGTGCGCGTCACCGTGAAATGGTTCAGGTAAGCACGGGGGAGACACGATGAGTTCAGATGTTGAAGCTGGATTGGCCATTTCTCTGAGATTGGCGGTTACCACTGCCCGTGTTGCTGGAGTAGTGAGAAGTTGTCCGAATTCAGGTGACTCACCACGGAGGCGGCGACTTGAACGCTGGTGTACTGTAGTAAGTTCGCCAGGCTCCAACCGCTGGGGGTCAGGGCTTCTTTCTCTTGCGCCAAGGGGACTTCCAGTCATACCCCGCACCTCCACCAGAATGTCACGTAATGCAAGAGGGGGAACACACACAACGATTTATTGAGGGCGAACTTGTGCCCAGAAAAGTAGCTATGTCACAAGGAAGAGTTTGCTGAAAGTGTTCCGCCTACGTGTCCCTTTCTGAATAACCACTCCGTCAGTCCTCCCGGCTAGTGCTCGTATACCAGTGGCATGAGCTGCTCTGCCCTAAATGCGTGAGCAGGCACGAGGCACAGTAGACGCCCACATAGCGTCTCGTCGGTTGCGAGGCACTGTAGACGCCCACATAGCGTCTCGTTGGTTGCGAGGCACTGTAGACGCTCACATAGCGTCTCGTTAGTTGCGAGGCACTGTAGACGCTTACATAGCGTCCCGTTGGTCCTCTTTGTAAAATAATTAGTAGGAGCAATCTCTGTAGTAATATAATGGGTGAAGGCCGTATTGCGTCAATAAAATGGAAACAAAACGGCATCCTAACAACGTGGACTCAATTGAAATGAAGCGATTGAGTTCAAAAAACCGAATTACCTGTCTTGCACCTGACTTGTCATAACCCTGCTGCAAAAATCACAACAAAATCACTTTTCCGAGTCGCAACACCACCTAGCATCTACTCAATACACAAAATATGACTGAAGTCATATGCAACCTCAAGCTTTGAAAAACAACACATGCAAATATTGATGTTGTGCTGTATTCAGTTTATAATTTTTTCATGTGTTGAAAGCATTTCCTAATTCTTTTAGCTTGCCCACAAGCTTTTTGCACCCTCTTGTTCTTCTATTGTATCTTCCCCCCATTCTAGATACAACGCTTACAAATTTAATTCCCCACGTCGACATAGGCCGTCTCCAGTAAATTACACTTTGCAATGATGTAACAGAGCTACCTTAGCCCAGCTGTGGCTTGCTATTTTCTTCTCTCAGTCGCCCTGTGTTAATTTTCATGAATTGCAAATACCTAAAGCCATCTTTATATTAAAATCCGGCGACTGCTCCGGTCCTTTTAAAAGGCCCCTACACTACCCCCTGTAATTTTATTCAAACGTTTGAAATAAACACGTGCATCATATGCAAAATGCTGCATGATCAATGATTATCCACGTGGCAGCGCAACAAGCGGCCAGCACAGCACGAATTGCAAGAAATAATTCCTTCATACCTTTCGGGCTGGCACGTGACATCAAGAACTTTAATCTGACGTGCAGAATAAATATGCTTCGATTGGTCAAGCAAGCACCTATATCTTCCTGTGATTCTGCGAAAAGCTCTCCACGCAATTGACGTTTGTTCTTATGCTCGCATGCATGCACGTGCTTGCCAATCAGGTACTGTGGTTCGTAGCACAGGGTTCATACCGGCACGATTTGTATAAGCACCGGCTGGCACAGCAACAGCGATTCGCCATCAACCACACAGTTGACAGAGGGCGGAGTAGCGGCAACCGCAACAATACAGTATTTGGAGCAGCATGTCTTCGATGATGTATAACCGAGCAAAATTGGGAGGGAAGCTCGGCAAGAGGGCGAAACGGCTTTGGGAGAGGTACCAATGGAGGGTAGTGAAAGAAAAACGAAAGGAGTGATTGCTGCGCTTAGATAATCAAACACGTTTAACTCCGCACTATTACAGCACCATTTCGAAAAAAATTTACAGTTCCACGGTCGTTAAAAACTTGCGCACAACGTCTGCACTACAACTGAATTTCCACCTCTGGGTGGTTAAATATTGCATCTGGTTTCTGGCTGCATGGAGTATATTACATATTTCGTGCCAGAACTGTTCAGTTAATAAAATAATTCTTGGTGTAGCCGTGAGATTGGTGGCTACGAAATCAAGTGGCACATGTTTACACCAGCAATGCTTTTGTCACTGATACATACTGTCAAACGTGGGACTCTGATGCAGCATGGCATAATCTACACTATTTTGTTAGGATGGCACAAGAAACGTAGTTTTGCACATTTGTGCGCAGAAGCAGCATCACTCGTTCAGGGATTAGAGTCGGTTGTATTATTAGAACCACATGGAGCTAACAGACAGGGCTAACATAGGAATTCAGATGAAGTATTACTTGAAACTTCATATTGCGTTTCTGACTAGCCATTAGTGAATATTCAAAACAAACCGAAAGGTATTGTTGGCCTTACAAAGCAAGAAAAAACGTAACAGTAACTCAGACCTCTTTTTGTTATCTGCCAAGCTAACGCCGCTAGTTGCAACATAATTACCTCCCCCACTTTCTTTGCTGCGAAGTAATTAACACAAATGTTGCTGCCACTTTCATTTAATCGTAAGGATGTCACGAAACTTGTGAACGTCGCTGCTCATTTTATCTAATGGAGCTAGCAAGTTACACAATACTTGTCTAGCGTACTAACCTCTCACACACAGAACTGTCTCTAGCTACAATGGGCCATGCACAACCTAATGGCCACGCTCAACCCACGGTGGACTGCAGTAGTTGGCCTTGTTTTAAGTGCATCGTAAAGTCGCAGTAATGACAAATGGTGCGACATGTGCTACGTGTATGCATCATTTAGCTCACACTGCCAATCGACTGCACATTTTTAACACCTAGGCACACAAAATTAGCATTGGTGACAGGCAGGCACTTTTCTAAAGGATACCCGAGACATAGGCAGACGACATGTGCTTCCATCACGTCGCGGTAAGATTACACAAGTTGCACATCAAAATATTACCTGTACTCTACTATGTTTTTTTTTTGCCGAAACCCGATCGATCTTGGTCTAATAAAAGCACCCGTTACCCAAAGGGCTCCAGGCTCACTGCATGTGTTAGCTCTAGAATTGCCTCAGTTGTCCAAGTCGGAAGAAGCGACCTAAGAACCATAACTGATTTAATGAGCCATTCGCGGTTTCACCTTATTTCGGCATGTACTTAGACATGCATGGCTTAATCTTTGAGGCAAGCATTAGATTACTGGCAGGATCAACCAAGTACCCTCGAATCAAAAGAAAGAAGATCGATCACTCGGGTCGCACGTACGCGACTAGCCGCAACTGTTCGTCCTACTTACTCGCCGAATACTCGCTCATTACGGCAAGCGGTTTTATAGGATGCACGTGACAGGTATGAACAAGAAAGCACTCGTACACAAGAGCAGTAACTTACACTCAGAAATGTAATCCACCATGACACTGGCGTTGCTGAGTTCTCATTCTCTGTATAGAACCTGGATGACAAAATCAGTGTTGCAAGGTCTTTGTAAGGTAGCGTCGACGAAATCGGACAACATTGCTCAAAATTTGGCCAGTGAAGAATTTATTCACAACAAAACTAAACATGCTTTGAAGCCTTCTTTAAGAAGTCATACTTAACACTCAGATAGGCGGCGATGGTGTAGTCAACCAGCCTATGTCGAAATCTACTGTCGCTCAGCTTGGCGAGTTGGTATCATGACTGAGGTCGTAGTTGGTGCAAAAGGCTCCGAAAGGAATTTTTTTAATAAGGTATCATGTAACCTATAATTTTTATACAGCACCAACTGGCTGTATAACCAACAAAAGAAGCGTACTACTTCTTACGGCAGTGCTAAACTTGCATTGCGTGTCGCCCGGACACCTATCATAGCGGTGGGAATAAGGCAGTCGCAATCTGCGCATCGCAATTGCCGACTCTCAGGCCGTGATTTAGCCGACGTCTGCGCCAAACAATTGCGTGATTGTGCGCCAAACATGACCTAAGGCCAAGATCACGGTCGAAAGACACCGCTAAAAAGAATCAGCAAAAAAATTCAGGCGATTCTCGCAGAATCTCGAAAAACAGAATCAGCTGATCCGATTGCAGCATATATTTCATTTTATCATGCCGAAGTTGCAGATGGCATGTAGCTGCAGTAGTCTTGAACTCGACATGCGTGAAAAGACACGGTTGCACGTGCGAGAATGACGCGTAAATACCAAGCGAGAAGAACGACCGTAAAGAGGCGAAGAAGCGCACAATTTTCACCCAATTAAATTAGGTGGTAGTACAAGGTGCTAGGCGTTGTCACAAGGTTTGGTTCAAACTATACAATTCAATACAAAAAGACCGGTTCAAACACACTGCGGGCTTGAATCTTCACCCAGAAACAAACACGGGCTACGCCCTTGAAAAGGTGCATGACTGAGCATGGTCACATTTGTGTGTACTTTTATCCTCGGATACACCTCGCTCTGAAGGCAACATGCACCAGACTGCGCGAACACAATACGGCAGCTCGTAAAATACAACAACTAAGCATACAAACGTGCATAGCTTAGCAAGAATTGCGCAAAGCCATAACAGTCCACATATACGCCCTTCCGCTATATTAACTTAGTCGTAACAACATCACATGTATACGCTCTGGAAGAGTAGCATATTATGCTACAAACGAGCGTATAAGCAAAATATCGCAAAAATCTCGGGGTATAAGGACGAGTGAGCACAACACGAACGCTCATTTCCGACATTTTTGATAGCTTAACCACCAAGGAAGCATCTGTATCGGTGCAAATTAAGCAATCGGTAAGCTTATTACTTTTGTTTGAAGGCATAGCAATTGTACCCGCTTCTTTTCGTTGCAACGATGTTATTACGCACAACACTATTGCTGTTTTATATAATAAACCGCGGAGCCGAAACATCAGTAAGAAATAGTTCGTTGAGAGCTCCAATGACAGAGAAACAAGGAAGAATTAATTTTGCATATGACAATTACTTAAATATAAAAATGATGTAGTACATAAAGTATATTTCAAGTAATATTTTAATTGGGCTGCAATTCGAAAGATTTTTCGAGGCAGCCATACCAAATTACGCATACATCTACAGATTTTGCTGAATTCACTCAGCCTAACGTGTGCTATGTCTTGCTGTTACTGTGTTCTGCGAATGATGTTGAAGTTAAATCCGGATGCTGATTGCATAGCACCAACAGTCAAATGAGTCTAGCTATTTCAACGAAGCAACCACACCTGATCGATATACTCCGCACCTGACATTTGTACATGATATTACAGATACAGGATGCAGCTATTTGCCCCAAAAGTGGCTTCATGCAGTCCAACCATCAAATTCTTTCAGAAGACGTGGAGATTTAAAATGACATACTGATAGTGACACCATTCATTGTGTATGATCCTTTAAGTATACCATGCGGCATGAGATATTCCAGACAGACATTTCACCGTTTTCCCCAGCCCTGAATTATGTTATGCTTGCCTCAACAACATACTCATCGCGAGTTTATCAGATTAGCACAGTTTAGATCTGGACTCTGTAGTACAACACCTCAAGAGGCACATATGTAAGCATAAGCAGGTGTGCATTTTATTTCCAAAAGTTCACCTTTCCTATCCCTGTAATCTCAGCATCCAGTATACATCACTACACAGGCAGATTTATAAGTGTTGAGAGCTTCTCATCTCCGAATACTAGACGCTGGTAAGCCCTATAGGCTCCTTTATTTAATTTTTGTGAACTACTATACTAACATTTTGCATCATGGTGCCAGGCAATTCTACACATTCTCTCCAATTCGTGCTGTTGATACACACAAATGCTACTATGTTCAGCTCCCTTAGACCAAGAACTCCCATACAGACTTTGGGGATCAGAAGATGCTTGCGCGACAGTATATGCTACTTTCTGAACATACAATGAGAGTTACACTCTACATCATCATACGACATCTTGAATGCAATTCGTGCTAGATCATTGACTCGCCGAATAAGTACATATGGCGGCCAATCAGTTCCCTGGCATGTTCTGAAAACTTAAGACCACTTTCTGAGCAAAATTACAGCATTTCGGGGTGGAGACTGAAGCCAATAGATCCCAAAAAATGTCACTAAATTGTGTGGTTGAGCTTGTAATCATATCCAGCAATGTGACAATGCGACTGAACCTTGGAGTGCCGCAAAGCAATCGACTCAGGTGGTACGTACACCCACGTGATGCTATACTGCGCCTTATGGTAACTGCCTAGGGAAGTCGGGATTTCCCCTGTACTTGGTTGATAATATATGGGTTTCAATAGCGCAAGAGGCATACTTAGTTAAAGAGCTGAATTTGGGTGTACGTGAAAGACTCCCCGATTATGATATGGCTAATTGTGCTTAGAAGTGGGCATAAATGGTTAGTGCTTAAGTCACTTCATCATTACATGGAAGAAATCAAGTGATTTCTTCGTCATAGATTATGTGAGTACATCTCTTATCAGTACATGTTACACTCCCTCAGTTAAAAGCGTGGCATCTACAATCCCATGAACAGCAGCAGATGTCAAACATATCAGAAACATATCATAGGAGCTGTCGGCATTGCCATTGATGCCCTGTCACATAGCCCATTCAACGTGTTTCCCTGTCCCAAAGGAATATAGACCTTAAAAAGTGGGAAATGGTTGACATAACAACAAATTCTGGCATCTGCATGAACTACAAGCTTAGACGCTGCTAGACTTTCAGTGGTGCAGAGTAGTTTGCCAGTAACAGGAGGGATATTTGCTTCAACACATGCTGTGATCCACGAACTGATAATTCATGCCCACTTGCAAGCCCAATCAGACATATTGGCACAAGTGCTTTGCAGCACTACAAAATTCAGTCACATTGCGACATCGCTGAATATGTTGCAGGTTCAACCACTTACTTGATTCACCGATGTTTCTGAGGATCTTATTGTGCCATGGACTATAACTGCTACCTTGCAAAAGACACACTTGTAAGCTTGGTTCAGCACGCGGTTCAGCGTTGGGTGGAGTATATTCTTACTCCAGACATTACAAGGCTCTGCACTGTAGCTGCAGGCGTCATACTTGGTACTAACAGATAAAGCCAATATGGACCGACAATATTCAATCAAGCCCTACCTCCCAATGAGCATGCAATTAATGGAATGTACAAGCATGGCATTCAAGGTAGACATTGGTTGCAACACTGTAAGTCTTGCTTTAAGCGTGACTGTAGGTCTACCCAGTGACCGTGCTCTTTTAATTTGGTCGACACGAAGCCCACCTTCCTGACAGTGACTACACATCTCGTCTATGTTACCTCATAAGAAAACTTTTACCTATAGCTGTATGACAGCGCATTAGAAGGCACATATGGTAGCAGTGAACTACTCTTTTGTACACGCATGCATAATGAAATAATATGGGGTAACCCCTTATCGGTGTCATGCTGCGAACGTTAAAAAAACCTTTCTCCCAAGTAACGTTTACTGAAGTTTTATGAATACAAAACAGATGATTCACTTCCTAAGCACAAGTGATCATCAGTGCACAAATGACATGAAACAGCAGAAATATCCCACTTATATAAAATCAATAAACATTCCCACAACGCCATGATAAAATTTGCATGTTAGCTGTCTTTCAAGTCAATCCAACTAATAAAGGTTTTACCAGCATCATTTCTTCAGGTGAAGTGAAAAGATTTTTCTGTAGTTAATGCATTTGTTATATGCATAAGTGCATTTGTTATATGCATAGATGCACCAATAAATTCGTGACACCTGACCTTTGACGCCTACAAAAGTTATTGAATAACACCTGTAATGTTACAGTAAACTTATGTTTTGCATGGGCTTGCGAATGTGCTGGTTCTGGAGTGCCACAAGTAAAAAGTGAGAAAGTAATTTCAATTTTCTATTGCCTGGTACCTATGCTCAAGTGCTATGAAAAATAAAGCGTAACTTCACGTTCGCTGTGAGCTTGACCCCTGCAACCAGACCTCTTTTAAAGAAGGTTCAGGCACTATTCAAAATACCTCAATTTTTAATCAGTTGGAATAAAAAATGGTGTGGTCTTGCATCTTGAGCTTTGTTTTATTTTTAGATTCACAAGCTCGTGGTCGTAAATAATGCCTAGTTGTCTTTCCAAACTCATTCACATCATTTGATTGATTCATATGTGGGGTCTAAGGTCTCAAAATTCACCATATTATTATGAGAGACGCCGTAGTGGCGGGCTCCAGAAATTTTGACCACCTGGGGTTCATTAACGTCCACCCGAATCTGAGCACACAGGCCTACAACATTTCCGCCTCCATCATAAATGCAACCACCGCAGCCAAGATTCGATCCCGCGACCTGCGGGTCAGCAGCCGAGTATCTGATCCACTAGACCACTGCGGCAGGGCATGATTCGCATCATAAACGGACTGAAGGTAAAGCCACATTTGCAAAAATGAAAACTAAGATGGTGCATGTGCCCCTAAAGAGCAAAAAGCAATGATCACGAAACCAATCTGATGAATGCTGTGAACCCTGCCGTACATCAAATGGTCGTCCAAACATTTTGAGAGGTATGCTTGGTCATAACTCTGACACGGTTAATAATGCAAATATAGGAGCCAGAAAGCTTGAATAGAACTAACAGATTAAGTTGGAATGGATTCATAATATTACATCAGTACAACAAAAAAAGTTTAAAAATAATTGAGTCACAGAAGCACAAGCGCCAATTCACGGCTGAAATTTATCCGAAATAACAGACCCAATATATGCATCCACACGGCTATATGCAAAGATTACCAGAAATACCAAAAAAAGTTGCACAAAAGCGTGAAGGATTTCCTTACCCTGCAGTAAAACTGAAAGAAAGCTGATGCATGATTGTTTTTCATTTTGACTGCACCTTCTCAATTAGTACCCCCTTTTTTTCAAAGCATCTTCACAGAACGACTAGGGAAGTTTGTGCTCGCGCACGTTACTTGATAGTATTTTTTCCTTCTTTTTCCTGCATGTCTAAAAATCAGAAAGCTTATGGATCTCAACACTACATATAGTAGTTCTTCTCCTACTTGTTTGTGTGAAAATCAACTAGTGTGAAATCTTTTTGACTCAACTGTTGGCATAATTGTTATGTAAATTGTGCCTCATTAGTTATTTTGGTTAACTCTAGCACATAAAAATAATGCTATTCAGATTCCTGGCAGCTTTAGTGCAATGAACTGAATTTTTCGCTGAAAGTTAGTCATTGCAGCAAATATTCCTGCAGTTGGCTGAATCAAACACGCATTCAAGGCAATTAAAGTAAGAGGAGAGCTAGTTATGGCATTTTTCATATCGAGAAGTTGTTGGGAGCAAGGCACATCATTAGATTTTAAGAAAGGCCATATAAATTGAAAAACTTCTTAGCCCTATTTATATACAATTACTAATAAAAGCATGTGAGCTGAGTCTGAGAGGGGCTATACAAGAAACACGTTGTTCATCATTTTCTGATCAGCTTCCATGCCTCACTTGTGGTGAAGCAAGCCTGGCTTTATTCACGCATTTCACGAAGAGAGAACCCAGAAACGCAGTACAAATTTTTCTTAATAATATACACAGTGTCTTTAGAGCAACTGTTTGGTTTTGTTTTATTTCTAACACAGTTCTAATGTTGCAATAACTAAAGACATCTCAAAGTGTACATGCCTCTCTTACTGATATTTATGTCTTTCATGCCTTCCATTAGGTGCAACTTCACGTTGACAGTAACATGTCAACTTCACTAGAACAAATGACTCAGAAGTGAAATGTGGTCAGAGATGATCATGCATGCTATTGCTCATTTATTTGAAAAACACTATCTGCAAGAAGCCCCACCAGTGCCCTCTTTTATCTCCTTTATTTGAACACACTCCCAGGAACAATGAAGGTGGTGGGCATATTAGAGACAAATTCGATGAGACGGTTTCTCTAAACCTGAAAAAAAAAGATTTTTATATACGTAAAGATGAGTTGGATTTGTGTATAAGCCCCTGTTTCACATCATGGCGATGGGCAGCAGGTCATCGGAACAATGTTATTTTGTATGGGAGGTCGAGATGTTGGTTGGGAACGCTGAGGTGGAACCAGTGTTCACGATTTTTTGCGGTATGCACTCTAGCATATGTTCAAGGTTGGTGGTTGACATGTTCATTGTGTGGCATTGTAGTCTGCCTTCATGTCTCGTCCACCTGCAGTCAGCATTTTTGAGGGTATGTTCAAGAGTTGTACTGAGGCATATTGTTAGGAATGCAGGTCCAAATATATTCTATCGTTAGATAAAAGCGATATTTAGGTAAGGGCTTTTTTCTCCCTCAGTGCGTGTTTCTTGTTACGTTCTTGTGCAAGAAAAACATTGAAGGTAGGTTTTCCTGACTTTTCAGTGTTGTGCATGAACTGCTGACATGACTGAAAGGCTTTTTTTTTGGAGTATTGTCTTAGTCAGGGCCTCACAGCCTTCTGTTGCTTTATAATATTTCGCTTCGTAGAATTGCTGTTCGCATGCTTCTTCAGTACTTTGTACTAATATGAAAGCAGGTACTAGCAGGTGTTGATTGTGGTGCTTTTATTTGTTGTTCCGTATACTTGTCGCTAGATTCATTTGCACTCAAAGCAAGGAATCAAAGTATGGCAGTAATATATGCTTTCAGTTTTCTGTTGTTCTTATTGTATTTTAGTCAGGGTCGGCATCAGAATTGTTCTATAACAGGGGTGCACTTTCGATAAGCAAGGTCCTTCAGGAGAGCAGAGAGGCGAGAAACTTAGCCATTGTGTTATGATTATGTTCCCACTTTGGAACATCGTCATAAAACAACACGGGGGTCGGGCAAAACTTTGAGGAGGGGGCCTCCAGTCTCCTGTGCCTACCCCTGGCACCACCCCCAATTTTAGCCTGTGTCATTTGAGTGCTGACGACCTTGTGTGAGAGCTCTCCCTCGTGCACTCATTGTTTGTCAGTTACTTACTCGCCTTATCAATGGAAGCTTGTTTATGTGATGAAGATAAACTTCTGTCAGTTCTTGCTTTGTCATTTGCTGATGGCGTATCCTCAGTATCTCTTCTCAGTGTACCCTTATTTTACTTAGCTGGAAGATTAGCAACGTTATAACTTTCAACACTTAGCAAGTTTTATTTCACTGTAAAAGTAATTGCTGCTCCTTTTTCCGGCATTATGTTTTGGATGGTTGGCATGTGAGTACATCTCCTCTCATCTGGTGAGTGTTTTGTAAGTAGGGCTTTGTCGCTGCAGCCTGGTGGTACTGGATGCAGTGCTTACTTAGCCAGTCTTTATGGCACAGCAGAAAACATGAAATGTGTGACTTATCACTACAGGTGTGCCCTTTCTTGGTTGCGGCTGGTGTATCTTTGATTGATTGATATGTGGGGTTTTACGTCCCAAAACCAACATATGGTTATAAGAGACGCCGTAGTGGAGAGCTCCGGAAATTTCGACCACCTGGGGTGTTTTAACCCAACCCTTTCGGCCCTGGCGGTGTCAACTGACACCGCCGCACAACAATTGCCCTAGTATCTCGGAAACGTAACCAATACTACTCATTGTTGGGGGCATAGTTTTCAATGATGCCTACTGCAATTAACAACAATATTGCGGCACATTTGTGGAGGTAGCAGCCACAAAGAAACAGAAGCGGGACCGAGGTCTTCCGTGAAGCCAAGACGCGTGAGTTGAGGCGGGTAAGCGCCATTTTTGGGACCACGTACCGAAGCTGTTTCAGTGAGTATTAGGCTGAAAAGTAAGACGTTGGTTTCCATTTTGTGTACACCATTGATTGGCAAGAAAAAAGATGCCATTTTTTTAATTCTCCAATCACTGGGCCCTACTCACCTAAATTGATGACACGTTAATTATTCGAAAAATGCTTGTGCCAGTGGCAAAATTTTTTGTTTGTGGTCTTATGAGGTCCTACCTACGAGAAAAATGCGCATAAAAAGTGTATCCGAACAAAATGAAAAATTCAGGGCTGAAAGGGTTTTAACTGTATTCATGGCACTGTGGCTCAACGCTCGCTAAACATTTCCAAAAACCAAGGAGGTTACGCCCAGCGAGTATAACGTAGCAACCCTTTCTTGTCAGATAGTGCTCAATGTACATGCCAATGGTTGCCAATGGGGAATGGGAAACTGGAGAATTCGGCTTTTAGTTAACGCGCACGCTACGAATTTTTTATCGTTCAGCAACGCACAGGAAAAATTTCACACCAGCACCACCTTGCAGGTGAAAACGTAAGACTGGTTACACACTACGACTACGAGGGACGAACGGGTGCCACTATAAAGAGCTTCACCCGTAAAATTGTCAGAAGAGACGAGCGAAGCTGGTCGACAAGTTGTGGCGACAAGCCAGTGGAGCTGGGATCCGTCTTCGAGGATGGGATGTATTCACTGAACTGAGCCTAGAGATACATTATCCCCATGGTCTTGGAGGTGATCTCGGAGGGTCCTGGCGAACAAGCGCGCCCGACATCCGAGCCATGTGAAAGCAGCTCGTCTTTCCGGCGCATTGTCTGGCGGCGGGGGTGCTGTTACGCCTGGGAGTCCCCACCAAACGTCAATGCCTCTGCAAAGGCAATCTGTTTCAAGGCCAGTGACCAAGCCCACCTGACGCGATCAACTCAACGATTTCTTCTAGTGGTGGCGCCAGTCTATCTAACGCAACGCACAGCGAGCTCCCTTAGCCCACGAGCCTGTTGAAGCAATCGGCGCCTTCCAGTCGGGCGATTTTTAAGCAATGCGTGGCAACACCACTAGTTCTTGGGTGCAATCAAGCGCAGTGCGGCTCCGAATTGATAAATATGACGCAGCCCAGTGGTGGGTCCCCATTGGAGAATTCTGACATCACGGCAATTGGCGCTTCTGGTTGGACGTTGGTGACGAAAAAGGTCCTCGCGGTGCCTGTAAATAAAGTGAAGTGTCGCGTCGCCAGCAGTGGACGTATGCGTCAGAGAGAAGCCGACGTATGCGTGCACCCAAATCTGAGCACACGGGCCTACAACATTTCCGCCTCCATCGGAAATGCAGCCGCCACAGCCGGAATTCAAACCCGCGACTTGCGGGTCATCAGCCGACTACCTTAGCTACTACAGCACCGCGGTGGGGCGGCAGCTGGTGTATCTTTGCAGTGGTGATGTGCTGAGTATGTATTACTAGCTCGAGAAGCAAGGCTTCTTCTTTTAGTGAGCTGCAAATCAGGTGCGAAGAGTACTACTAATACTTGCTAAGATTATAGCCCCTTCTGGTGTTAATTATGATGCACTGTCAATAAATGTGTCAAAGTCAGATATGACAATTCAAAGGTACTCAATATTACATTCCCAGAAAGAAAATGATGTGTTGTTTTGTGTGAGCTTCAGCAAGCCAATAAAATTTCTACAAAATAAATACTTCATTATTCTGTATGACGTATTTAGTTCTGCTGTAAAAACAATGAAATAATAAGCTCCTCATGTGTGTGCAATCAGTTTTTCTTCCATTATTTCGAGAGAAGAGAAGCAAAACTCGTTGGTTTTGGAAATGATTTGAGCGACCCATCATAGATAAGACTCCCTTCTCTAGAGGGATCGGCTACGGTTTTGCGCAGCAGACTGAAGTCAAGCCAAGACATACTGACTAAGAAGAAGGTTCAGTTCATCTTAGGAACTATGTAATTTTCTCTAGCTAGCACAAACAAATTGTGTACACAAATGTAGCCACTGCTCCTAAAGGTTTATAATTGTTTCTTTTAGACAAATATTCCCTTTTGAAAAACATAAGGTCGCATAAACCTTGACAAAATGCTTGAACACGCGCCTTGGACTTATAACCTGTGATATAGGCGCCATTTTGTGAGGTGGAGGAATAAGGGGATGACATCCTTGGTCTTCAGTCAAGGCAAGTCGAGTATGTGTTATTAGGTGCTTGGTATTCCATTGCTGAAAATTTCATGGGTGGGCTATTTTCCTAGGGTCCCATTTCTTGCCTACATTACTGCAATAACTATGAAACACCCACATCGCTCTTTTGTGCCTTAAGGCTCATCAATTAATTTGTCTCTCTGGTAGACGTGACCATTTCGGCCATGACTCATACTGATAAGCTTATTCTCTTGTTTCGCATGTGAAACTAACAGGAAAAAAGGTCGTTTCATATCGAAAAGTCTTGAGGAAACATGTTCATATGCCACATAAATATGAAAACTAATGAGAACTTCATGTGTGTACAGCAAATAAGTCACAAAGATATAAAATACGGGAAGAGTGATGTGTAACGGGTACTTTGGCCAGCTGAGCCGTTTCATCACGCTTGCTTTTAGTTCTGTTTGACTCTCCCACTGACGTCCTGAAGACAGATGCATCATAAAATTGCATGCACACTATGTGAAAATCGAGACAAATAAACTAGTTACTTGCTGATCACAGTGCAGAAGAGCAAACAGGATTGCTGAGTCTGGAGAAAGAAAACTGAAAAGATATGACTGGGGTAGATTGAGAAACACTGTAAGAAATAAATTTGTCGATCTCACATACCAAATAACGAATGCGGAGCTGCTAACAGCACATACAACAGTCTTCAGTACTACAAATAGTCACTCACCCGTACCTTAAAACTTATTCATAGATATTGCCTTTCAATTTTGAAGCCGAGTCCTGATACCAGCTGAAATATGATTCTCCTCATGTTCTGGAGATTACCGCGATTTCTGGCACATATCCAGGTCTGTAACGTGTACGTTCACTGATTTCTCGAATAACAGACAGCTGGCCTCAGCCGCCCCACTAAACGAAAGTATATTCAAGGACAACGGGTGTGAAAAAAAATTTACAGGAGCGAGCTTGCCAGATCTGTACAAAGAACTTCCTTCCTTCCACAGACTTAAAAAAGAGCTGGAGGAAAGGAGGGAGGGGTCTCTTGTTTTGTATTCAAAGTCATCCCGGGGGCTCTGGCCCTCTTGCGCATCGGCAATGTGGGCCGACGGCTCTGCGAAGGTTCGTGATTATATCACGATGTCGTTGAGGTAGCACATGCAGTGACACCACTTCGCTTCCTCGAGGAGGTGGTTCATGATGCTCTGAAAAGTCGAAAGAGCATCGCAAAGACGAAAGACATACGATTAAGCTCAAATAACCCTCTGTGGGACGTGAACGCGGTCTTGCAGCAGTCAAGTACATCCATCCAGACCTGTACGTAACATTTGGAGGCGTCTAATGTGTTAAACTACCACGCAGTGCCGAGGTTCTCTACGATGGAGCTAATCGTGGGGAGTGGATAGGCATCCTTACGAGTTATTCCGTTCAGATGGTGGTAGTTCACGCTCACGTGATGACTGCCACTTTTCTTAGGCACCAACACAATTGGAGACGTCCAGGCCCTGGAGGAACGGGGAACAATGTTAGTTGACAGCATCTCGTCCAGCAAGCCATCAGTTACCCGCCTCTTAGCTGGGCTGACGGGCCCGGGGTTAAATTTCAAAGAAAGCGCGTCACCAGTTTCGACCGATAGGCTCACGAAATTGGTACAGCCTGGTTAGTTGGTGAAGAGCTCATCGTATTTGCGTAACAGTTCCGATAAAAGAGCCTTCGGAGTATCATCCAATAGAGTCGCACTGGCGATCAAAAGATGTGAAGCCTCTTTGTGTCGTGCCGCTCGATTCCGACGGGCATTTTGAGCCGACGAGTGCATAGCGCAGGGGCCTGCCCTTGAAATTTGCACATGACACGGTATCAACGCCTCTACTGCACAGGCAACAGAAAACGCCGGTGGGCTGCTGAACGGCTTTAGCTCGAAAAAAGGTCTTTCGCGATAGCCTCCTTTCGCAATGTCTCCTATGATACCGGTTTTTAGAAGAAAGTCCTGACCGAGAATCACAGGAACACTGAGCCATGGAAGATGAATGAAAGGGACACGCGCGTCTCATTCGGCCTCCCCATCTGACAATCATCCTCACGGCACCCGCTGACTTGGCCACGTTTTTCGCGAGGGTGAATGTCGTTTGACTGTCCTGCAAGCGCATCGAGTGCTTCTTCAAGTGGGACAACGCCTGTTCGCCAAACAACGAAGCGTTTGCGCATTGTGTCCAGCAACGCCGAGAATTTGCGACCGGCAATGGTGACCGAAATAAACAGCGCGTGCGCACCAGCAATACTGCCTGCCCTGAACGCAGAATGAAGAAGCAAGGGTTCGGCCTTCAAGAACGGCCCGAGCTCCCGTTTCCCTACCTGAAAGGAGGCACAAACGCGGAGCACTCCCTCGCTATGTGCCCTCGTTGATGGCAGTGGAAGCAGGGCACTCTATTGTGGTGACTTTCCCGAGACGGAGCAGCTTCGAGCACCAGCGGTCAATTCGCAGCGTGATCCGAGGAACCGCTCTGACGAACGTCACCACCGGTGATGCGCTGGGTCGGATGTCGTCCCTGCTCGCACGTGTGCAGTTGCGATGCAGCACGGGCTGCGCACCTTCCGTATGTGTAGGGATCTAAAGCTCGATCGATTATCACCCAAGTTTGCCTACCTGTAGCGGTAGCCGCATGTGCAGCCCTTGTGGGCTGTTGCAGTTGGGGAAGGGTCATGGCCTCTCCCCACCCACAGTGTCGTTCAAGGACCTCGCTGGCTGGTGGTGGCGGGCGATAGGCACGCGCGGCGAGAATGTCGCCTTGAATGCGCTTTGCCTAGATGGCCAAGTCCTCCAAGTCATGGAAGCGACCGCCACGCAGGTAGGCCGAAAAAGTCGGGTGTGCCTGCCTGATCACCCGTTCGACGCGCTCCTCACTCGAGGCTCTGGGCCCAGCGATAGAAAAAAGGTCTTTCATCGCGTGTACGTACTCCGGAAGCAACTCATCAGGAGGTTGTGTGCGGAGCTTGAGCTCGCGCCGCATCCCCCTCTCGTAGTCAGCGGGTAAGCAATCACGCCGGATGGCTTCGCGGAACTCACCGAGGGTTGCTGCTCGGTGGCCGGAAAGCCGATACCACCTGGCCGCCGTGTTAGTCAATTCAGCCGGGACGACGCGTCCGAGCACTTTCTGTTCGTCTAGAACCATGGCTCTCTGGTAACGTGTGAGGGAGTCCAGGTAATCTCTCACAATTTGCAGATCACCATACCCACTGTAGGTCAGAACGGCCAACATGACAGCGGGATGATGGCTATTCGGAACAGCTGAAAGCGTTTGGAATGCCCCCGTGATTGCCTGAATCATTTGGGCAGCATTTTTCAGCAGCGTCTCTGCGCCTGCTTCAAAAGAAGCTGCCGGTGCATTAGAGGTGTGGGCGAGCGATAGGTAACTGTCTCCGAGCTTGATAAGGTTGTGGTTTCAAATTAGATACAAGCCTTCGCGACATTAGGGAGCGCCTGTTGGTCACAGCTGCTTCTTGGGGCAGCTTCATACTTTTAGGCTGAAGCATGTTAAAAAACTATGTTGCTCGTCCTTTTGCGGACTAATGGTGCTGCCACAACTATTAATCTTTTTAAGGACTAACAGCACCGGGTCTGACAACTAGTCACCACAGTAGAGCTCAAGTAACTAACAATTAGTCCTCGCATTTACACTTTAGTGAGTAACCATTAGTCCCACAATTCACCTCAAAGGACTAACATTTAGTCCTCACATTTGCACCTTATAGGGCAACTGTTAAGTCCCAGATTTACACCTTCCCAAGCAACCGTTAGTCCTTGTAGTTGCACCTCGTCGGACGAACGGTTCATCCACTCAAACACGCCAATCGAATGAACTGATTCCAAGTTCAAACATTGTTTCTTTCTTTATTTTTCGCAAGGCCTAATACTTTTTTCGCCTGTTTTTTTGCGCAGTGGGAAAGAAATAGCGCAGAAAAAAACAGGTGAAAAAGTAGTTAGCCACATATGTGTAACTGCTTTCGCAGTCAGCGCAACAACGAAAGACAAAAGTAACACATCGAAATCTTTTATTTTTGTACATACACATGAAGTTTCTCCATTTTTAAAGTGAACTCAATTTGAAGTGTACAAGTCCAGTCTCGTTGTCACATTTTGTTCATTTCTTGGGGAGCTCCTCCGATGGAAGCGGTAGATGACAGGCATTGCAGACGTCAGCGCACGCCCGTTGTGTTCCTATGGCTATAGGTACAATAGGATTGTAAAAATAGACACACGTGGCAGAAGATGATGATGCACGCATATGACAAGTACGTGCAAGTTTACATAAGAACATGCATGTAAAATATGACACATGAACCACTTTACCTTCACATCTCGTAGAGTCCTTCTGAAGCTTCTCTGACGAAAGAGATGAGTGACAGGCATCGCAGCCTCAAGCGCACACAGCCTTCAGCACGTTGTGTGCCCGCGGCTGCACAATCAGTGTGCAATGCGAAATAGTGTGTCACATGTGACAGAGGATGAATAATAATGCAATGAGAAATACGTGCAAAGTGAAATAAAAACATACGTCAGATATAACATGCTAATTATTTCACCGTGGTGTCACACATCGTCAAAGACTCATTTCGATTCTCGTCGCGCAAAAGCTTAGGAGTGGCAGCCGCCACCTAGACTTCACGCACCACCGTGCCACCAACAAGTCACCGAGTTCTTAGTGAGCGACGTCATTCAGCTCAAGCAAGCGAATGTGAGACCAAACACCGCGCTGCATGTGGAGTGTCAGCTGCAAGCAAACTTCGAACAGGAGAGCAAGCGTACGCTTGGCCGCCGCCATGAACAGCGCCGAGCTGGATTGGAGCTAGTGCCGAAGAGTTCGACGGAAATGCGACCCTTTTCCACAAACTCGAGTGAGTGCGACAGCAGTGCGCAAACGCGAGTCCACCACCGCGGCCAATGGACGGCGCCGAGCTGCTTGCGACTGACTGACGGGGAAGCCAACTCTAATGGCAACCAATTTTAATTGAATTCCGATGCTACCGAAAGCACTGCCAGCCCGTGCTGGTGCACTTACAGTGCGCGACATACTACAACCAAGCTCATCACGATAGCCCGCAACGTGTTTTCAACGACTTCCAACACAGCGACGAGGTCTCAGCCCAATATCGCGAACCCGGAGCTCATTGCGGCGGCGAAGACAGGCGAGCACTCGATGAGCGTGCGCACGGGAAGCCGACGGCAATGGTGGTCAGTTTCTATGCGGTCGTAAGCACAGGCAAACTGCAGACGCAAGCTGACCTTCGCGGTGCATTTCGTGCGTGCGATATACAACACGATTAAGCCTGTTGCCGGCAAGTGCCATCCATATCACACACGCGTCAAGTATAATAGAATAAAGAGTGATCACGCACTTGCGAAAGAATCCAGCACTGATTTCTGCCCTGAGTCGGACTGAAGTAATGTATCCGATAGGCCTTCCGCTTTTTCGGCCGCCATGTTGGCCTTACTAGCTCTTGCTGTCGTGTGTTTGTCATGACTATCTTGAAGCCAGAGATATACAGCGTGGCGTGGTGACGTGTCGAGACCTGCTCCAGACTTCATGGGCGCGGCGAAACATAAAAGCAGCAGCGCACGCTCACCCAAGCCTACACACAAGCAACCCGTCATAATTCCATGATCGTCGAATCCAGGTGGCCGTGGTCGAGCACTCCTAGCGCGACGCAACGCGAACCGCCCCAGCACATTACAGAGAAAAACTGAGCCTGGTGAGGAGGAGGACGGCTAGTGACCTTAGCGACGCTTTTCGCACTGGCCTCAATTTCCGGGCGATTCATCGCTTTGGAGCGTGTTTGGAGACTAAGTGGTTTGCATGCGGCACGCTTCCCTCTGTGGTTGTTCCTCAACGGTCTATCCAATAATCGCGCACGCCTATTGGGCTCCGTTACTCCTTCTTTGGGTAATGTTGCCTCAGAGTGCAGGTGAAATTGTTAGGCCACTTGCAGCTAACGGTACAGGCGCGTGCTCGAAATGAGACTGCTCGCTAGGTTTCATAGCAGCCAGCGGGCAGAATTCGGCACCGGCTGAGGCCACGATCAGCGGCCCGGAAGCTCCACTGAGAGCCACTTTTGAGTGCTGTGGCATGGAACTGCCATGCATTCCAAAGGGAGCAGTAGGAGTCCAATTTGCCCCTGTGCACTGTTCGGGTTGGACTATGACCCCGGACCCGAAATGCGCTAGCTCTCCAGTAACAGCGGTTACGTAACGCCTTGTGTCATCCCGACGGGGGCTTGTGGCAAGTGAGGGTGCACGATTGTGATGCTCAAGGGGAGAACTGGCTATGTTCTCGAGCAGTGCGGTATCTGCTGAAAGCTTCAGTGGACCAAACTCACGCGAAGCAGACAACGCGGGTGAAAACGACGAGCCTGATTCGCAAGGCGGGTTGACTCGGTTAAGACTAATCAAAGGCCTAATGAGCCTCTGATACCGCGTTCAGCACCAGTGTGGTGACCTCGCTACTCACCCTAGCGAATGATCACCGCGGATCTATGCATAGCGAGCCACAGGGCCGCGACACCGTCACCTACTCGCGTGTAGCGCACCACTACGGGTGCGCTCAACTAACAAGGCGTTTAGCGCGGCGCGGCCAAACAACGAGTGTCTGTATAACAGAAATACACAAACACTTTATTGCCTTTATCGGCACCCCGAACAACAGTGCAACGTCCGCTACCGGGACGCGGAGAGCAAAGGCTTCCGTACGTGGATATTCACGATAAGGGGAAACCGCGACGCGAGCAAGTCGCAACTGACAATGGCGAGCTTTTACACGCCGGTCGGGAAAAGGTCCCTCGCGGCTATGCTGCGCACTCTCATGATGGCTACTAAGCCTTGTCGCAAGAGCTAGGGCAAACCTCATACGCGTAAGCCTCCGCCAAGTGCGGCTTGGCGTTGTGCGACCACTTCAAGCACAGGACGCCGCTGTTGGCTTAGCATATTGTACCGAAGCTAGCACTCAAGTAAGCACGCCTGCCGAGATGCCAAGGCCCCCAAGCAGGCAATAGTCCGGCGATTGCCAAAGGGGACGTGGACGAAGGAAACACGTGCTTACACGTTGGTCCTCGCCGACTAATTTATTCGGTGCGCACGCGACTCGGCATCCGATTCTCGCAGCCCCCGAGAACACGTGCCGCGCCCGCGCGTGTCGTCATTTAGCGCCAAGGGCCGTTACCAGAGCACGGGAAAGGAAAAAGGAGCAGCCGTACGGCGGAATGCCCGCGAAATGTACGGCGAAATGTTCGCGAACACGCCTCAGATCCCCACAACTTCTTACCTAGTGACAAAAGCAAGACGACTATCCACCTAAAATTTGGAGAACATGCTTACTGCCATGTGTGCGAACTTATCCGCTATTTCTGTTTCGTTATTGTCATCTTACCAACCATGGCCTTGCCTTCATTTTCATATGTGTCATCGAAGTCCATGTTGTTGTCGTGCATAAGTATGATGTGTACATCAGTTGAATTTTATGTGCATTAGCGTCAGTGTTTGCGTTCTGTGGTGCTCTTGATATTGCCTCTGTTTTGCACACAACCAGAAGAAAGGTCAGTGACATAGGCTGCTATGGCTGAAGAAAGAAATAAGCTGAATATAATTTCTCTTATTGGACTGCACCTCTGCTCAGTATTATTCAGGGTACTTAATTAAAACCACAATACTCCTGAGACGGCAAACTTTGACGCACAGCAGAGACGATGCCGCCGGGAAGGACCACTTGCTTCCATTTTCCTAGGCCATCTGAGAAACTGTCGGTAAGCTGTGTAATAATATCGCCTGAAATATGAATGCAATACGACGTAAAATCGCAGTGGCAAGAGGAAGGGCAGACGTGTACTGCAACTGAATCAAATGAGTGCAGAGAGTGATATTCTAGACCCATGAACTGTCAAGGGGCCATTTGAGTACACAAAATTACGAAATAACGTGTCATTGTAATGTAGCCCACAAACTTTTTTCGGCAAGTAAATATATGAAGAAACACTTATTTTTTTAGCATGTACTTACTCAACCCAAAGAGCCAAAGGCACTTCCAAGGACTATGACTTGCAGTGAAAAAAAAGCAATGAAATATATAAGTCAGTCGAAGAATGTGAAAAACGAAATCAAGATCTTCGATTTATGAGAAACTATCCAACAGTTTAGGCACCAGCTCTTCTAAGCTTGCCGTTTTTTTTTCACATATTGTGATTTTGAATTTGTTGCTACTTCGTGCTGCCTCACGACAGGAGGTTTGCGACGCCACTTGTATATGCATTTCTATTTTTTTTATTTAGTTGGACACGTGATGTGGAATACGTACATAGCAATATTAGCAAGTAACATGCACCTATGCACGTTTTACGTCGGTGGACGTAGATAGACGCTGAATCGGCCAGCAGTATGCCAACAAATGATTTGCATTTAATAAAGTTTTCACTCACTCACTCTATTGTCTACAGCAGTGTGAATTTTTCCATTTCGATTCATGCTTACATTAGAGCCTGGTTTCGTAGATTATCCTCATCGAGGGTCGGAGCCGGTATAAAGGAGCAGCAACTTGTGGTAGCGGGTATAGTGTTATTGGGCGACCATCTTACAAGTGTAAAGAGGTTTATTGGGCGAACCTAACGGGCAGGTGGAAGATTCAAAATAGCCCCATGACGAGGAAGATGGTGGAGCTCGAGCACCGATCTCGTGGTGCCTTGCTCTGTGATGATGCTTGTTGTTCTCTGGTGTTGTGATCATTCCTTCATTATAAATGCCCCCGTCGAGAAAGATGAAGCCATCCTGACGATCAACAGGTGGGAACGAGCGGGTGGAAGTATGGCTCCAAGCGGTCTACGTAAACAATCTTGTCTCCACGCCGACGCTGGTCACCAAGCAGCGTAATCGGTTCAATGGCGTAAGTGATTGGCGATGTGCGCTGTACCACGTGGTATGAACTAGGTTATTTTAAAGTAACTTGGTAGACAAACCAGGTGCACAGGGTGGTACATATAGCCATACAAGGGTTCCAAGGGTGAACTTTACGGCAGGAGGGTGGTCATCATCGCAGGTCTTTTTTAGCGTTGTTGGTCAGCCGTAGTACACTGCTTCGCTAGTAGGCGACATTCTTCAGCGTGACGGGTGGCTTCGGACACGGTCGTGCACTCAGATGCATCTGTTGCGTATGGCAGCAAAGTGTCAATTGTGTGCAATGGTTGACGTCCGTATGGAAGGAAGAATGGGGAAAAGCCGGCGGTGACTTAGGTAGTGGTGTTGTACGCGTAGGTCGCAAACGGAGAGCCAGGTCACAGTTCGTTTGGTCAGATGCCACATGCATCGCGAGCATGTCACCCAGGGTCCGCTTACACCGCTCAGTCAGGTGATTCGTCTGAGGGTGGTAAGCAGTACTCATCCGGTATACAACATGGCACTGGCGGAAGAGCGCTCGGATTACGTCGGATAGAAATACACGGCTCCGGTCTCTGAGGAGCTTGTGAGGAGGGCCATAACGCAACACAAACCGACGGAGATTGAGAGCTGCGACGTCCTGGCCGGTCGCCGTAAAAAGCGCAGTGGTTGGTTTTAGCGTACCGTCTTGAGTGATCAACGATAGCCGATAGCCTACCGGTTACCTGCTGTGGTCAAAGCCAGTGTTCTCTGAAGGTCAATTCTGACACGATCAAATGGGTGGTCGGGGCACGTGAGCGGCTGTAGTGGAGCTGTTCCTCAATTCGGTGGCTGTTTCTGTCGCTGACACTCGTGGCAGCCGCGAACAAATTGTGGAACAAAAGTAAACATCCCACGCCATTGTTCCGCTTTCTTAAACGTTCGTAGGTCTTGAAGACACCGGCGTGAGCGCATTGCGGGTTGGAGTGAAATGATGCACAGATTGTTAAGCGCAGTTTTTGGGGAATAACGAGCAGCCACATCCTGCCGTCTGGTGAGTAATTGCGCCGGTACGAGAGGCCACCTCGAATGGTGAAGTGCGAAGCCTGGCGTCGCATTGCACGAGTGGTTGAAAGTGTCGGTACCTCAGATAAAGCGTCAAAAAGCGAAGTTATCCATGGATTGATTCGCTGTGCAGAGGACATTGTGTCGATGTCAAGAGCTGACAGCGCGTGTTCTACAGAAGATATCAAGGCCTTCTCAGTAGACAGTGGTGATCGCGAGAGCGCATCTGCATCGGCATGTTGGCGGCTGGAACAGTACACGACGCGGATGTCATACTATTGAAGTCGCAGAGCCCAACGAGCAAGGTGACCTGATAGATCCTTCAGTGACGACATTCATCATAAGGCATGATGGTCTGTAACTACAGCAAACGTGCGGCCATACAAGTATGGGTGAAACTTAACAATCGCCCAAAGTATGGCTATGCCCTCTTTGTCGGTAACACTGTAGTTTACCTCAGCCTTGTGGAGCGTTCTGATGGCGTAGGCGACGACATATTCAAGGGATCCAGGCTTGCGTTGAGCGAAATTTGCACCGAGAACGACACCGCTGGCGTCTGTATGGATCTCAGTCGCAGACGTGGGATCAAAGTGACGCAATATAAATGGTGATGTCAGGAGACGGTGAAGACTGGTAAATGCGTGATCACACTCGGAAGAACCTGGTGAGATGTCGTTGGCACTGCTTAAACATGGGTCAAAGAGGCAATTAAGGAGGCAAAGTTGTGCACAAATTGACAAAAGCAGGAGCATAATCCTACGAAGCGGTGTAACTTTTATAGTAATTGATTCGGGGAATTCAGCGACAGCGCGTAGTTTAGCCGGGTCGGGAAGAACGCCATTCTTTGATACGACGTGACCGAGAATGGTGAGCTTCCGAGCAGCGAAGTGGCATTTCTTGAGATTCAGTTGGAGCTGCGCATTCTTCAGGCAAGAGAGGACATGTTTCAGGCGTACAAGATGTGTTGCGAAATCGGATGGAACGACGACGATATTGTCGAGGTAGCAGAAGCATATGTTCCATTTCAACCGCAGAGCCGAGTCCATCATTCGTTTGAATGTTGCCGGCGCTTTGCAGAGGCCGAAGGGCATGATATTGAGCTCGCATAGACCGTCCAGTGTCACGAAGGCTGTTTTTAAACAATCGGCATCTGCTAAGGGCACCTGCCAATCCCCCGAAAGCAAATCTAACGGCGAAAAAAACTCAGCACCTTTTAAGCAATCAAAGGCGTCGTCAACGCTGGGAAACGGGTATACGTCTTTGCGAGTGATCTTATTTAAGCGCTTATAATCCACGCAGAAGTGAATGGTACCATCCTTCTTAACAAGAACGGCAGCTAATGCTCGTGGACTTTGGGAAGGTCGGATAACGTCGCGCTTGAGCACATTGCCAACCTCTTCGGTGATAACCTGCCGTTCCGCGGCAGAAACACAGTATATTTGCTGTCGTGCTGCGCTTTGGAACCTGTGTCTATGCAGTGAAAAATCTGGGAGTTCGGCCAAAAGTAGGTTGAGCAACGTCAAAGGATTCACGGTGGGCTCGGTGGCTGTGCCTCGACAGTGTCCACTAACCCATTGATATTCGCCATGCAGGTGGTTACCAAGACTATCTCTCTGATGCTTCTTCGTGGCCTAGACTGCGTCGCTTCATCACGCACTCCAACTGCATCCACTTCATGACATCGCGCAAATGATCATGTGGCTATCACAACTCACCTCGCAGCAACCGCTATCTACTCTTCGACTGGGCGTAAAATATCAACCCCGCCGCCCCTGGTCCTGGGTCCAGCTTCACAGGCACCGTCAGCATTCACAGACGGCATCACGGCAGCTACAAAACCGCCGGATATGCGCTGCTCGCTTCATGGGCTCGGCGGCTTTGCCCCAAGAGTGTCCACTAACCCATTGCTATTCGTCATGCAGCTCAGTTCATCTGACAGATTATTCGCTAAAAGAACGAACAATTGCCTTTTGATACAGCTGCCGAGCCCCCGGTGTTTATTTTCGATGGTTCGTCAATGTACTTCTGTTGTGCGCTTCCTTTCGCTGCAGCTGTCGGGTGACATTGAACAAAATCCTGGTCCTGATTCAGCAGCGGTCCTAGCTGAACTGAAGAAAATATCTACTGGACAATCTAAACTTTTCTCGGAAGTACAAGAGCTGAAAATTCAGCTACTAGCAATCAATAACACTTTGTCTGAACTCAATAGGCGCTTATCGAATGTGGAAACCAAATGCCAGCATATCGAGCCCTTGAGGCAGGAGGTCGGAACAGTGCAAACCGACACAGCTGAAATAGCTCGTCAAGTTTGTAATCTTGAAACCCGTCTCAATGAAACGGAGAACCGACTTCGCCGTAATAATTTGACATTTTATGGAAAAAATGACACAAACAAATCTGAATCATTTGCACAATCAGAACTAGTTATTCGACTATGCTCTAAACAACTGAACTTTGCCTTAGAGCCAAAAGCAATTGAGCAAGAACATCGCCTAAGTCGATACTGTGCGGATCGTAAACGGCCTAATATAGCCAAACTTTTTTAAGACCAGGGAAGCCATATTGTCGAATGGTCGTAAAGTTTAAAAATACTCCTTACAGTGTGGGTTTACGTTTTTCTAAAAAAGTACAGATCGCACGCAGACACTTAATCACTCTTGCAAGAAGCAAGTTGGTCCCTCTTTCTCTTCTCAACAAAACACTATCGATTGGCTAAAAGCACTACTTGTTTGGCGAAACATCTCAATCCGTTAAAGAAATATAGCTAACGTGCTGCCACCGCCAGCTGTCTCGACGTACTGTGCCTGCCTCTCGAAAATCTTTTTCAGTGTCAGGTATCTTTACCAATGTTAGAAGCTTTGCCTCCAAACATGAACAGGTAGCTGACCTTGTAACTACATCTGAAAATGAAATAGTTATTTTACCCAAAACGTGGCTTACCCATAAAATTGATGACAGAGAAGTTATGAATCAGCTGCCGAACTACGAAATTTTTTCAGAAGGTCAAGTGGGGTTCCCGAGGCGGTGGTGTTTTATTCGTTGGCAAAAAAGAGCAGAACTGTTCCGCTATCCACGTAACTATGAAACTTGAGATATTATGGCTTATCTGTCGAGCTAACCTACAGCTATTACTAATTGGTGTTTGCTACCGTCCCCCCGACAGTAATACTGACTTCTCAGGAGAACTCAACAATATCTTGGCCTTTCTAACAAAAAAATTCCCAAACGCATTCATCTTGCTTTTTGGAGACATTAACTTTCAATTCGACTGGAATAATTATTCTAGCTCGGGTAGCAGCAATACAGGATTTAAAGATTTCCTTGACGTTTGCCTAAATTTTAACCTTACACAGATAATAAGGGAGCCCACACGCGTGACTCAAGATACTGCAAATATCCTTGACCTTATACCAACCACTCACCAGACAGCATGTTATCCGCTACGTGAAATAAGCGATAACAAAATAATTCGTGCCGTTTTTTTTGTTTTTTCTCGTCAAGCATTATACCGTTCGCAAAACAATCCGCTTATACGATATAGGAGATTATGTTGCAATAAATTGTGGATAAGAAGCATTCTACGAATCATTTGTATCAGGCTTTGAAAATCGCTCGATGAAAGAAAACAGGTCACATTTCCAAAACAAGCTATCCAATCTTGTTACGCAATAAGTACCAACAGCCGTACTCCGGCCAAACCGACCAATCATAGTTCACCAACACGTTAAGAAAACCTGAAAACAAAAAGAAGTGGTCATTTCGCTCAGCTAAACTTCAGCCTAACCCCAACTTCTGGGATAAGTATTACGAAGCTGAACGCACCTACCTGATCGCTCTTTAACAAGACAAATATTTTCTTCATTCCAATACACCTCGCATGCCTAATAGCAACCCCCGAAAATTCTGGCAGGTCATCTACCCAAACTCACCCTCTTGTATCACAATTTCTAAAGACTGTGAAGTTTTATCCAACGTAAATCGTGCCAATGTGTTTAACTCCGGTTTTGCATCTGTTTTCACAAACGAACCGCCTATGCCTCTCCCTGCATATTCTGTTCTTGTAATGCCTTCGATGCCGGATGTGAATTTTTCACCAGTCGGAACAGCTGCAATGATTGACAAATGCAAATTCTCCCCATCAGCCGGTGTTGACGAAGTCCATTCGAAGTTATTGAAAAACACGAAGTGCATATCTTCCATGTGCCATTACAATATTGTTTTTGCCCCTCCTGCATGGGCCAGCACAATGGCCTGCAGTATCAATAAATAAATAAATAAATAAAAATTGAAAGGTACCTAACTCTTCTGTTCTCGCAATCATTATCATCAGGCTCCCTTCGAGGTGAGTGGAAAAAGAGCGAGGTCGTTCCAGTCTACAAATCAGGTAAATGTGAGTCCCCATTGAACTATCGCCTAATATCCATCACTAGTATACTTTGCAAAATCATGGAGCACGTCAATTTTTCACAGGTTATCAATTCTCTTGACAGTAATAACTTTTTGCTTCCATCACAGCATGGCATTTGTAAGATTTGATCTTGTAAAACCCAACTAGCCTCATTTCAGCACGACTTCCCCTCACTCCTTGATCATAACATTGTAACAGAACTCATTTTTCTTGACTGTGCGAAAGCATTTGATAAAGAGCCTCATCGAAGAATAATAATAAAACTTCCTCCTTTATTCTTGCACCCTAAAGTCCTGAATTGTTGAAAGCAATTTTCAAGTAACTGATCACAATCTGCTAATATTAACAATGCTGCTTCTGAATTTCTTCCAGTCACGTCAGACGTCCCCCAGGGCTGCGTTTGTAGTCCTCTCTTATTCTTAATATACATAAACGATATATCATCCCACGTATTATCTAACATTCAGTTATTTGCAGACGACTGCATCCTTTATCAATCTATCATTACCAACAACGACCACATCTCAGTGCAGGATGACAGAAATAACATTAAAAATTGTGTGATCAGTGGATAATGGTCTTGATTGCAAATAAATGTAAGTCCATGTCGATTTCTTACAAACATAATCGTAATCACAATAATTTCAAAATTTACGACACCCTCATCGACCACGTCTACTCTTACAAGTACCTAGGAATTACAATTACCCATGACCTCAACTGGTGCTTTCATGTGACTAACATCACTTCATCTGCAAACAAAACTTTAGGATTTCTCAAACGCAACCTTCGCAGTGCTCCTCAACCCTTAAAAGTGCTTGCATGCAAAAAACACTGATCAGGTCTAAGCTCGATTATGCATCGCCCTTATAGAATCCTCATCGGAACTACCTCAACGACGCCATAGAGTCCATGCAGAGTCGCGCACTAAGGTAATTTCATTCATAATTCTCATACGACGTCAGTGTTTCATCTTTAAAAGCAGATTCTGGATTGGAATCGATGGCTCATCGCCGTCGTATTGTGAGCTTATCATTCTGTCACAAGTTCTACAATAAATCACTTCGCCGTGCACCATACGTTTCTCTTCCTTTACGCATTTCACTGTGCATTGGCTATTCATATAACGCTGTTCGCCCAAGTGCGTGCACTGTCGCTCACTCGTCACCACTTTTTCATCGCACAGCCAAAGACTCGAACGGCCTTTTTCATAACATTGCTTCCATCGCTATCTCAACTGCCTTCCCGGGCGCATTATTATGTTTTTTTGCGAACCGTCTCTGTATTTTTTTGTTTATATTGTACACCCCACCCCTTATGTAACACTTCTGCAGGGTCTTTAAAGTAAAATAAATAAAATGAATCAATGGAACTGGTAAAGCAGCTGTAGAAGCTCAGAGTGTTCAGATGGCGATAGTCCATCAGTGATCAATGAATTGAAAAGCTCGGAATGTGGTACATTGGAAGGATTGAGGGCACTGATGGCGTCGTAGTCACCGGAACAATCTGGGGGCATGGTAAAAATTTGTTCTCTATCAGTGGCATGCACGTATTCAAGAGATTCACCTTGAAACAGTTCAACGAGATACCGAAGGTGATTGATGAGGCCGAGAGCACTGTTTCCTTCAGAAATGGAGAGGGTTGAATAAGGCAGAAGAAGGGATCTTCAACTAAGGAAAAGAGGCTTGATGGTTCAAAGAGTGCAGTTCTGTCCACAACGCCGTCACAGAACCCTGAGAGCAACACAGCTGCTGTCGGAGGAATTTCAGTGCCTTCTTTGACGATGAGTGTGTGTACGGTGGGCTGAATGTGGTCGGTTGGTTGATCGTAAAACTAGAAGAGTTCAAGTTCCAATCTTGCACAATCAATAACGGCGTAGTTGCGCGATAAAAAACCCATCTAAGTATGTTGTCGTGTGAGCATCACGAAAGGACAATAAACTCAATAGTATAGTGGTATTTTGCATTGATCAGTCGGACAGTACAGGCGGCTACAAGCTGGACCGGGTCTCAATTTGCTGTTCGCAAGGACATCATATAAAGAGGCGTAGTCACTTTTCGGAGCCTGCGGGAAAGTTTAGCGTCTATCACGGAAGCGGCAGCACCGGCATCAACTAGAGCATAAGCTCGAGTACCTTCTACAATAACTTCGACAATATACGACGGCAATGTCCGAGGACTTGAGTATTTTGATAGCGCAGTTCTTGCCTCCTGAACTGCGGCGGTTAGTTTTCCTCGTGTTCAGGATCTGGCCAAAGAAGCAGGGGTGACTGGGAGCGACGGGGTGAAGGTGAGTGACCAGACAAAATACGTAGACATTCCCGTGACGACGAGCTTGACTGAGGATCCGACTTTGCCAGACGTGATGGAGGAAGGTCCATGAAGCTGTTTTGTGTCTGGTCATCTGTGTATCCCGGCACGTGACGACGGCAGTATCGGGCGATATGACCAGGACTGCCGCACGCAAAACAGATGCGCCAGTTATCGCGCGTTCTGCAAGTATTGGTGACGAGGGGAGCAGCCAATGCGACAGACGGGTGAGTTGAGGCTGTGGTAGCAATGGCAGGAGCCCAGGAGGTGGACGGCTGAGTCGGGGCTGAGGTATGCGGCAGTCCCTGGAACGACGGGGGCTGGTGTAGCTGCTGCCGCTTTAGCGCCTAATTGTAAGAGGCACGACGACGAGGGACTGCTGCGAGGGCACCGGCATAGCCTCGGAAATCTGCTCCTGTACCGCATGTCGGAGCATGAGAGCCAATGGTGGGGGGTGTCGCAGTGGTTGTTGCTGCGAGAGCTCCTGGCGTTGAGGGAAAGGCAGTAGAGAAAGCTTTCGGGCCACTTCCTCTTGACGAACTCTTTCATTTGTGCGAGAAGGTTTGTCTGGTCAATCATGACGTCCAGTGCGGTCACTGTTTGGATTTTCTGGAATGGGCGTCGTGTCTGAGCTCGTTGCCTCCGTAATTCATCATAGTTCTGACACAGTCACTACTTCGGCCGCAGTGCTAGACTGCGCGAGAAACATCTGGAAAACGTCATCATCGATGCCCTTCATAATGTGCTGTATCTTTGCACTCTCGCCCATGGAAGCATCGACGCGCCAGCAGAGATCGATCATTTCTCTATATATGAGGTGAAAGTTTCACCTGGCTCCTGTGCCCGTGTGCGCATACGTTGTTCGGCGGGTAGCTCACGTAAGGCAGGGCGACCAAAAACGGCATATATCACCTTCTTGAAGGAGGACCACTTTGCGAACTCGGTTCCGTGGTTCGTATACCACAGCTTGGACACGTTGGTGAGATTAAAATTGACAGTGCCGAACTTAGCAGCGTCAACCCACCTGTTGGGTCCACTGAATTTTTCGTATGACGACAGCCAGTCCTCGACATCCTGGTCTTCGGTGCCCGCAAACATCGGGGGGTCTCGCTGGTGAATCGGGCCAGGGCGAGTAGCTGACGCGCGAGGTACTGTTTGTTGGGCAGCGTCAACTTGCATGGTCGACGGCCGAGTGTGGGATCGCAGTTCCGGGGTGTAGGCAATGTGGTTACCCAGCACAATCCATTAAATGTAAAGATGTTTATTGGGCGAAACTAACGGGTAGGTGGAAGATTTGAGATAGCCACAGGACAAGGAAGATGGTGGAGCTCGAGCGCCGATCTCGTGTTGTTTTACTCTGCGATGATGCTTCTCGTGGCCTCGCGTTTTCATCATTCACTTATTATATAAGGAAGAATCTGATTAATTTGTCCACTTGCAATTCACATGGAACACTGCAAAATGCCTTCCCCGTCAATGTGAGGCGGCCCTCACAAGCTTTTGCTGTAGAGTTCCTCGGTTAAATCATTATGCTCACAAATCCTAATTTTCATTAAACAACCTATGTGCAGTTTGCAATGAACCGGAAACAATCAGATCATTCTCTCTTCACATACCACCGTTGCGCCTCACCTCACCGAATAATTCTTGAAAGACCGATTGGTATACGGGGATTGGCAGTTACTTCCACCCTTTTATCGTTTGGAGCAAGTCAGTTTGGTGCGCGCCACAGCGCTACATATATTAATTCAGGCAACTGGAAGGATACGCTGCTGGTGGTACCACCGGATGAATGAAATTCTTTCTCTGCCTTCTTCCTTTTTGAGAATTGGTTTTACATATTCTGCTTTATCGAATTCTTTTACCATTTCCACTTTTTTTCTTTTTTTTCGAAGGAACGTCAATATTTTCTTATCTGTTATTAGCAAATTTTTCTCTGTTTCAGCAACTGTATAAAAAATATTGTAAGGTAGTTGGCATATCCCCCTTGTGGGTATGCGCCAAAATCTTCTAGATGACAAGACAAGACAAGACAGGCAATCTGCATATCCAGAGCCCGTATTCAACACAATGCCGGCACGTTCCATCAAACAATCAAAGCCTGGCGATGCTGACGCAGACACCGATCAAAAAGCGCCAGGCGGTGCGGCAACGAATGACGTGCAACTAAAAGTCACATCTGCTACCACCAACGCAATTTCGAAGGCAACTGCTAGAGCAAGTTCTTCGGAAGGAAGGAAGGTACTCATTGCGAAGCCTTTAGCCCAAGGGAGTGTTCGTGCTGCAGCCTTCGTTCCGCTGGAGCCGATGATGCCTGATGGTACAACGAGCAGGACACTCTCCAGCCACACTGGCCCTATTCCTCTGGTAGTTGAAAGACGGTGGCCTTCAGGAGCGCAGCCCTGTACGTAAGCCTTCTCTCAATGTGTCAGTAAAGTTAGCAATGAGTTCATAATACAGAGCTCCAGAGTTAAGGTCACGAATGCATTCTGCTAAAGCATAGGCTGGCATTTCAAATTAAACGACTAACTTTATTTGCTTTCAGTTCGAAGCCTTCTGAAAGGAGGGGGGAATTGTTCAACGAACCCATCTTCTCATTATGTTTCATATGTTGATCACTGCTCGCTCTTTTTAGGCTTAAATCAATAGGCTCCCGAAAAACGAAGACTTGCTTTTTGTGATCACACTGCTAGATAGTACGAAAGGAGCACGTGAGGGCTGTCTATTAATTTTCATTTTTTAGCAAACTATACTGACACGTGCGGTTCTTTTGGTTTACGAAGAAAGCCGCTATCACTTTCTGTTAAGCGCAACACAGGCCATGTTTATCTTGTATGCCACTCTGGAACGCGTTATAAAAGACTGACACGTGCGGTTCTTTTGGTTTACAAAGGAAGCCGCTATCACTTTCTGTTAAGCGCAACGCAGGCCGCGTTTATCTTGTATGCCACTCTGGAACGCGTTACGACGCGTGTATAAAAGCCGGCGCAGTGCGCCACTGGGGAGTCTTTTTTTTCCGTCGGCCGACGACTGTTCACGCCGCTGTTGCTGTGAGTTGTGTTTGGCCTTGTTTTGCTGGGCACAAGTTCGCCCAATAAACAGTTCGCCTGACACCGCCCTCACTCCTGCGTGCTTCCTCTCAAGTTCTGCGTGTATCACAACCTCGTGACATCTGGTGGAGGTGCTTCTCGGTCCATGTACCGTACGCCCCCGTCCAGCCGTGAGCCAAGCCCAAGCCGCCAAGAGGACGACGCCGACCCGGTCGTTCGAGTGAGCCGAAGACAACAAGGACTACCGCCCGAATACCTGCCGCACCCCGACAAGGAGAAGAAAACAAAGGCTGCTACGAAGCCGGCATCCACGATGACGGAAGCAAGGTCTTCGGCAACCGTGGTCGTCAACCAGCCCAAAGAGCCGCCTACCTTCCGCGGATCGACCTACGAAGACCCGGAAAGCTGGCTTGACATTTACGACCGCGTCGCAGCCCTCAATAAGTGGGACCCGGACGACAAGCTGCGTCATGTGTATTTTTACCTGGAAGACGCCGCAAGGACTTGGTTCGAGAACCGCGAGTCAACGCTTCGAACCTGGGACGACTTCCGCGTTGCTTTCCTGCGCACTTTTGCAAGCGTCGTGCGGAAGGAAAGAGCCGCATCACTGCTTGAAACTCGGGTGCAGCTCCCCAACGAAAACGTAACGATCTTCACGGAGGAGATGACGCGACTTTTCTGCCACGCCGACGCCGACATGTCTGAAGACAAGAAGGTTCGCCTGCTTATGCGAGGAGTGAAGCAGGAGCTCTTCGCCGGACTGATCAGAAACCCGCCAAAGACGGTACAAGAGTTCCTCTCCGAGGCTACCACCATCGAGAAGACTCTTGAAATGCGGACCCGCCAATACGATCGGCGCATGTCGCCAGACGTCGCAGAAGTCCGAGGACTCTGCCCCGACGACCTGCGCGAGACCATACGCGCTATTGTTCGTGAAGAACTGCGCCGCATGTTGCCATCGTCTCAGCCCCAAGTCGCCTCTCTCGAAGACGTAGTCCGCGAGGAGCTACAGCGCTCACTGAGCGTTCCTGAACGGCCACAGCCCCAACCGGAGGCGATGACCTACGCCGCTACTGCACGACAACCTGTCACCGCTCCTCGCCAACACCAGGACCCAACGTCTCCGCAGTTTCGTTACCAGCCACCGCCGCCACCCCCGACGCCTTCCCGCTCACCAGTAATCCAGCGCTCGCCGAGGAAAACTGACGTTTGGCGCACCCCGAACCACCGCCCACTATGCTACCACTGCGGCGAAGCCAGGCACACCTACCGCTACTGCCAGTACCGTGAGATGGGACTGCGTGGCTTCGACGTGAACGCGCCGCGTCCGCGCCCAGGTGAGCGACCTCGCGACATCGCCGACTACATCGCCGGATCGCAGTGGCAACAACGACGACCATCCCGTTCACCTTCGCCTGGCCGCTACGTCTCCCCGGATCGCCGCCAGTACACCGGCCCTAACCGGGGCCGATCCCCAATCCCCTACCCGGGAAACTAAAGGCAGCAACCGATGGAGGTGCGGTTGCTGCACGACGCAATGCCGAAGATCCTCCTCCGCCGCCGCCGTCGCTGCCGATGACGACGACCACGACGCACGAACTTTCCCGACGTAGTCGCAGTACGCCGCCTGAGCAGAGTCTTTACGACAAAGCCTCGCCGCCGACGCGACATAGCAGCACCGGACCAAGCCGACGCAGCCGTGATCCGACGCCCCGACCTAACCGGAACGCCAGACGACGAACCACCGACCTCGACGTGATCATCGACGGCCACAGCGTCACCACCCTAGTCGATACCGGCGCCGACTACTCTATCATCAGTGGTCTCTTCGCCGCTAAGCTCAAGAAGGTAAAGACTGCATGGGAAGGACCGGATATCCGAACAGCAGGGGGCCACCTTATAACACCGACTGGAACCTGCACGGCAAGAGTCACGATTCACAGCCAGACGTATTCTGTGAATTTTGTGGTCCTGCAGCAATGCTCGCGAGACGTCATTTTAGGCATGGATTTCCTGGACCAGCAAGGCGCAGTCATCGACCTAAGATCCAGGTCAATCACGCTGTCCACGGATAATGCAACGGCGTCACACTGCAACGTCACTCACAATGCCTTGAATGTGACAGAAGAGCAGGTAACCATCCCGCCACTGTCGAGCGTCATCATTTCCGTCTGCACCAAAGCGTCTACCAACTTACAAGGTGTCATCGAAGGCGACCAGCACCTGCTCCTAAACCGTCAGATGTGCGTCGCAAGAGGCATAGCCAAGCTTCATAACGGCGAAGCCAAGGTAATGGTGACGAACTTCAGCAACGAATATAGCCACTTGAATAGCGGCACGACGGTAACACATCTAAGCGAATTTGTGGAAGCGAGCAATGCCTTCGCCCTCACCGATTCTCAGGGAGCCGCAACGTCGACAGCAGTGTCCGCGCCCGCCTTCGACGTCAATCAAAGCCTTTCCAGGCAGCAACAAAAGGAGCTCAAAGCCTTACTCCACCAATACAAGGACTGCTTGTCGTCGTCATCGAGGCTTCGTCAGACCCCTCTCGCGAAGCATCGCATCATAACCGACGAATATGCCCGTCCGCTCCGTCACAGCCCCTACCGAGTTTCTGCACGGGAACGCGAGGCCATCAAGCAACAAGTCGACGAAATGCTGCGTGACGACATCATTCAGCCGTCTACGAGTCCGTGGGCATCACCCGTGGTGTTGGTGAAGAAGAAGGACGGAACCCTACGTTTTTGCGTCGATTATCGTCGCCTGAACAAGATCACGAAGAAAAACGTGTATCCCCTCCCACGGATAGACGATGCTCTGGACAGACTCTACAACGCCAAGTATTTTTCGTCGATGGATCTCAAAACCGGCTACTGGCAAATCGAAGTAGACGAGAGAGACTGAGAGAAGACTGTCTTCATAACACCAGACGGCCTATTCGAGTTAAAGTCATGCCCTTTGGTCTTTGCTCGGCGCCTGCGACGTTCCAACGGGTTATGGACACAGTACTCGCAGGCTTGAAGTGGCAGACTTGCTTCGTCTACTTGGACGACGTAGTCGTATTTTCTTCCAACTTCGACGAGCACCTCCGGCGCCTTGAAGCTGTTCTTCGGGCAATCAAAGCCTCGGGACTTACCCTGAAGCCAGAAAAGTGCCGCTTCGCCTACGAGGAACTATTGTTCCTTGGCCACGTTATCAGCAAGTCGGGAGTGCTCCCTGATCCACAGAAAACAGCTGCGATCGCTGACTTTTCTGCACCCACCGACAAGAAAGCAGTACGCCGATTTCTTGGCTTCTGCGCTTATTACAGGCGCTTCGTGAAGAACTTTTCGCGGATCGCCGAGCCACTGACGTACCTCACGAAGGCCGACGTCGACTTCAAATGGGAAACGCCGCAAGTCGAGGCATTTCAAGAATTAAAGCGACACCTGCAAACGCCACCAATACTGGCGCACTTCGACGAAGAAGCTGACACCGAAATTCACACGGACGCAAGCACCACAGTGCTCGGCGCCGTGATCGTGCAGAGGACCGACGGGCTTGAAAGGGTCATCAGTTACGCTAGCCGGTCACTTTCGAAGGCAGAAGCCAATTATTCCACGACAGAAAAGGAATGCCTTGCCATCATCTGGGCTACATCAAAGTTCCGCCCCTACCTGTACGGCAGGCCTTTCAAAGTCGTGAGTGACCACCACGCCTTGTGTTGGCTAGCTAACTTGAAGGATCCATCAGGGCGCCTCGCACGGTGGAGTCTCAGACTACAAGAATTTGACATCACCGTCGTCTACAAGAGCGGACGAAAGCACTCCGACGCCGACTGCTTGTCTCGCGCCCCTGTCGATCCGCCGCCCCAGGATGACCAGGACGACGACTCTTTCCTGGGACCCATAAGTACCGACGACTTCGCGGAACGCCAACGAGCTGACCCAGAGCTCAAGATCCTCATGGACTACCTGCAAGGCAAGACCGCCGACGTGCCGAAAGTATTCCGCCGAGGACTGGCTTCGTTTTTCCTGCGAAACAACGTCCTCCTGAAGAAGAACTTCTCGCCGCTCCGCGCCGACCACCTCCTCGTGGTGCCTTCAGCGTTACGTCCAGAGGTTCTGGAAGCATTACACGATGACCCGACAGCCGGACATCTTGGTGTTTCCCGCACACTGTCACGAATACAAGAGAAGTACTATTGGCCTCGCCTCACTGCCGACGTCGCCCACTACGTAAAAACATGCAGAGACTGTCAGCGACGCAAGACGCCGACAACTAGGCCAGCCGGACTTCTGCAACCCGTCGAACCACCTCAACGGCCATTCCAACAAATCGGCATGGACTTACTGGGGCCGTTCCCGACGTCAACTTCTGGCAACAAATGGATTGTCGTAGCGACTGACTACCTCACCCGCTATGCCGAAACAAGGGCCTTGCCCAAGGGCACTGCCGCCAAGGTCGCCAAGTTCTTCATTGAGAACATCGTCCTCCGCCACGGAGCCCCCGAGGTCCTCATCACCGACAGAGGTACGGCCTTTACGGCTGACCTAACGCAAGCGATCTTGAGGTACAGTCAGACAAGCCACCGCCGAACCACCGCGTACCACCCACAGACGAATGGCCTCACCGAGCGTCTAAATAAGACCATCGCCGACATGCTGGCCATGTACGTGGACGTCGAGCACAAGACGTGGGACGCCATACTCCCGTATGTAACCTTCGCGTACAACACGGCCGTGCAGAAAACGACGCAATTTGCTCCATACAAGCTCGTCTACGGACGGAGCCCAACAACGACGCTTGACGCCATGCTACCGGTCGGCACCGACGAAGAAGACCTCGATGTCGCCAGCTACCTGGATCGCGCTGAAGAAGCTCGACAGCTAGCCCGCCTGCGTATCAAGAGCCAACAGACGGTCGACAGGCGCCACTACAACCTTCGACGACACCACACCGAATACCAACCCGGCGACCTTGTCTGGGTCTGGACGCCAATACGACGACGGGGATTGTCTGAGAAGCTCCTGCGACGCTACTTTGGACCCTACAAGGTAGTCCGACGTCGTGGTGAACTGGACTATGAGGTCGTGCCCGATGGCTTAACGTCATCCCAACGACGCTTTGCACGACCCGAAGTCGTACACGTGGTGCGACTTAAACCTTATTACGCGCGCTGATTAGCTGTGACGCATTGTTAATGTAATTTATTGCATGTACTCTCTCTTATGTTCTGTCTTTAGCATCGGGACGATGCTTTTTCAGAGGGGGGTAGTGACACGTGTGGTTCTTTTGGTTTACGAAGAAAGCCGCTATCACTTTCTGTTAAGCGCAACACAGGCCGCGTTTATCTTGTATGCCACTCTGGAACACGTTATAAAAGACTGACACGTGCGGTTCTTTTGGTTTACGAAGGAAGCCGCTATCACTTTCTGTTAAGCGCAACGCAGGCCGCATTTATCTTGTATGCCACTCTGGAACGCGTTACGACGCGTGTATAAAAGCAGGCGCAGTGCGCCACTGGGGACTCTTTTTTTTTCCGTCGGCCGACGACTGTTCACGCCGCTGTTGCTGTGAGTTGTGTTTGGCCTTGTTTTGCTGGGCACAAGTTCGCCCAATAAACAGTTCGCCTGACACCGCCCTGACTCCTGCGTGCTTCCTCTCAAGTGCTGCGTGTATCACAACCTCGTGACAATACTGTTCCTGTAGGTGTTCATACAAAAACTTGGCTAGTGCTTTTATATAGGAATCGTTAAAACAGGAAAGTGTGAGGTCCCTTCAGCGAGGTAGTTAAGCGTTTATCGTGCAGTGTTTCTGAAACAGCAAGCAATTACAAGGTCACGTACATTAGGAACGGAAAGCAGCTCAAAACTTGCAGCGCGCAGCTCATGCAGAAAGCACGCCCGATAATAGCGTGCGCAGGACGAACGCGAACTAACAGCTGTCACAGCTGGACACTTAAATTGCGCTGTTCAAGCAGAAATAAAACCGCACGAAATGATCCCACAAGTATACACAGGACAAGCACGAACAACAGTCACAATTCTACGTTGCGTGTCAGCAGCACGCTCCTTTCGTAATCACGGCCGTGGCAGCGTGCGAAGTGACTTTCGTCCTTTCCCGACCTACGGGTCTGAGCCTCATTAGCGGGTGCGCAGGAGAAACCGCGCTCAATGGAGGTAGCGCTTCGTGAATGTGACAACTTTAGAGCGTGTCCAAGACGGGCCCATCGAGCCATCTTGCAACTGATAACAAAAACATGCTAAAATTTAGAACCTCAAAGGACTGCAATATACTCTAGGATGTATATGAATGACTTGATAGTAGCCTTCTATACGCATTGTACGCTTTGTGCCATAGTGGCTAGCGCCACGCGCGGTGAATCGAGAGGGCGCTGTTTCGATTCCGCACGACAAATGTTTGTCTTGCGGTTGTTTTTCTTCGCAACCCCTTAGTATACACTTGTCGACGTCACTGATAGGCTTCACATATTATCGACTCCTAGTACGTGGCATCTGCCGATTTTCAGCTTTACCAGCAAGTTGGTGCAATAAGCTCGCGGCGGCGTGCGTTTGCATCAACCCATGCTTACTTTGCCTCTCAGAGTATAGAAGGTAGATGCTCGCTAAGGCGCCCTTATCTCCCGGTGGGGACAATCGTACGTCTTTGGCTGGCGTTAGGCGTTCGCTAGAACGTTCCTGTCGTAGTTACCTGGCTCACAAAGGTCACTGCAATCCTAGCACAGTCTGCGTTAGCAAAAAGGTCGCGCTTTTCAGACACAGTGAAGTAACAAATGAGACGCTTATTCGCGTTCCATGGCGCACGTTTCCATCTGCTTGCCATTCAGCGCGTGACCTTCCAATTTGTTGTTATCACGTTCATTGCTTCGCCTTAGCGCAAAACTGCGACTTTCTTTCGCTTATAGGAGCGAAACAAAGAGACGCCTGAACAACAATCGACACCAGCACGTAACGCGAGTCCTGGCTTCACGTGCCACCGCCAAGTGCCGGTTTTATTTTTTTCCGTTTGCGTTCGCGCACATTTCGTTTCTCCCACTAACCGAACGAGGGCACTACAGGGCCCCCTGTGCTTAGGAACCTACATGATCGCCTGCCCAGCTAGCGCAAATTTGATATAAAACTGCGCGAAGCGGATAGGCCAATCCGAAACAAACGTCTTGTAATGTTCGTTTTAGGGTGCTTCGTATGTATCCGCTAATGTCCGGCCTGGACATAATACAAAGAGTTTTCACAATATCTTTTTTTTTTGGGGGGGGGGGGGGCAAGTTACAGAAAGTTGTCCGTATAAGTAGGTATTTGATAAACACCGTAAGCCTTGAAAAGTAGGGATAAAACCCTTATACAACTTGGACTGTGTCGCCCGTTTTCCTTTTGTTTTTGTGTTCCTCTTAATCCTTGTTTTCCTTTCTCATGCTTCTACAGTTTTGTCGTTTTCCTCAACCAAGTATGCGGTCTCTTTCTGGTACATATTCGGGGTAGGAGAATGAGTGACTGCCAGCAGGTTTTTCGCACTTAAATGATGCATTTTCGCAACAGTAAATGATGTGAGAGACACAAGTACAGCCGCAAAAACTTTACTGCATCACTAGTGAAAAAAGAGAGTGGCCATGAAAAACACGCAAGTGTCGTGGTACCAATTTTCACCGCAGAAAAAAGACAGCAGATTTGCCTGAATTTGTACACACCGTAATGAGCTCATGTGTAGAATATTTCACAACAGTGATAAACCTCGAGTAGCAGGGGAGAATGGACCTATTATAAGCTCACTTGCCGCAGAGGTTTATCTCAAATATTAGTGCACAAGTGTATTCTTCAAACACACTAAATGCGCTAAAACGACATACAATGATAAGTCATGTTGCACAAGTGCTGACCCCATATTTTATGTTAACTTGATAGAAAATTATGACAGAAATAAGTGTTGAAGATAAATACAGGTATGCAGGTAGCAGTTACCCGAGAATACGCGTATCAATAATGGCAGTGAAAACCTAGCTATTGTGACGACGTTTATTGAACCAGAGAAGTCGCAACTATGTCGCAACAAATAATGGCCGTACGACAAGTCTGGCAAAGGCGGCCCAGGCTCTCGTGCAATCAGAGCACGGGGTTTTTCCTTATCTTTGGAAGGCGCATACGCGGTAGTGCGTATGCTCCACTACAATACTCCCGGGGTGAAGAGTAGCCATCCTGGCGACTCCGGGAGTAGGCACAATGAGGAGGTCGTCGTAGGGCTTGAGACGGTTGACGTGTACGGTCTCGCGTCCTCGACGGCGCAAATCTGGCGATTGTGTTAGGGGCTCGATGATGTAAGTCACCGGCGAGGTTGCGTCAATGACTCGGTATGGACCATGGTACCAGGCCAGAAGTTTAGAAGAGAGGCCAGAAACGTGCGGGGGTACCCAAAGCCACATGAGGGAGCCTGTACGAAACGTAGGCGCTATGTGATGAACGTCGTCATGTCGGGTTTTTTGTAGACCTTGAGCCTCACTTATCATAGACCGAGCCAACTGACGGCAGTCTTCAGCGTATCTGGCGACTTCCGAAAGCGGGGAGCACTCCGATGCATCAGGGCGGTACGGGAGTATGGTTTCGAGTGGGTGGGAAGGTTCGCGGCCGTACAACAGAAAGAACGGGGGAAAACCGGTAGTCGCTTGCGTCGCGGTGTTGTAAGCGAAGGTAACAAATGGTAATACAGCGTCCCAGTTAGTGTGGTCGGAGGAGGTGTAAATTCTCACCATGTCGCCAAGCGTGCGGTTGAACCGTTCAGTGAGACCATTCGCGTGTGGATGGTATGCGGTAAATTTCCGGTGGATGATGTGGCATTCAGCGAGAATAGCTTGGATGACCTCCGACAGGAACACTCGACCCCTATCACTGAGTAATTCCCGTGGAGCGCCGTGGTGGAGAATGAAGCTGCGCAGAATGAAGAGTGCAACTTCGTGGGGGTCGCTGCCGGTAGCGCTGCAGTCTCAGCGTAGCGTGTCAGATGATCGACGCCGACAATAATCCACCGGTTTCCAAAGCGACTATATGGGAGGGGGCCATAGAGATCAATACCCACGCGGTTGAATGGGTGAGCCGGGCATGGGAGCGGCGGTAACATGCCAGTAAGGTGCCGCGGAGGTGCCTTGTTCTGTTGGCAAGTGGTGCAAGACTGAACGTATTTCTGCACAAAGCGATACATTCCTCGCCAGTAATATTGTTGGCACAGCCTTTCGTAGGTTTTCATGACACCTGCGTGAGCGCTTTGGGGGTCTGCATGGAAATTCATGCAGATGTCAGAGCGCATATGAGCTGGGACAGCAAGGAGCCACTTCCGACTACCAGGCATGTTGTTGCGGCGGTACAGAATGCTGTCTCGCACGGAAAAGTGGGCTGCTTGTCGGCGTAGCGCTCTCGTGTAAGGGACAGCAGACGGATCGGTAAGGTAGTCGAGTAACAATGCAAGGTATGGATCTTTATGCTGCTCCGAAAGCATGTCAGTGGTGTCTATTGGTGACAAGGTGGTAAAAAGGGGCGACAGAGAAGCCACATCTGGGGTTAATGGCGATCGCGAAAGTGCATCGGCATCCACATTCGGTATCCGGTATCGTTCCGGTCTTGCGACCGGAACGATACCGGATGCCGTATTCTTGCAATCGAAGTGCCCAACATCCCAGGCGTCCGGACGGGTCTTTCAATGTACACAGCCAACATAGAGTGTGGTGGTCTGTGACCACGTCGAAAGGACGGCCGTAAAGGTACGGGCGAAACTTCGTCAAGGCCCAGATTATGGCCAAATTCTCCTTCTCTGTCACGGAGTAATTCAATTCAGCCTTCTTCAGAGCGCGACTTGCATAGGCGACTACGTATTCAGCTTGGGTACCTTTCCGTTGTGCCAAAACTGCACCAACACCGATGCCACTTGCATCGGTATGAATTTCTGTGGCAGCAGCGGGATCGTAGTGACGAAGAATAGGTTGTGAGGTCAGCAGGCGGCGCAGCTGGCGAAATGCGTCGTCACATGCAGGTGACCATGCAGATATACCTTTTCTGTTGGAAAGCAGACTCGTGAGAGGTGCGTTGATGGACGCGAAGTTGCGCACGAAGCGATGAAAATAGGAGCAGAGCCCTACGAAACTTCTTAGGGCTTTCAGTGAGGTGGGCAACGAGAAGTCAGCGACAGCTCGAAGCTTATCGGGATCCGGAAGAACACCGTCTCTTGTGATGACATGTCTCAAGATGGTTAGTTTTCGTGTATCGAAGTGGCACTTCTTGGAGTTAAGTTGTAGGCCTGCAAAAGTTAGACACGTCAGAATCTCGTGGAGGCGAACAAGATGTGTGGGGAAATAAGATGAAAAGACTATGATGTCGTCCCGGTAACACAAGCAAGTTTTTCACTTATGGGCACGCAAGATGGTATTGATCATGCGCTGAATTGTGGCTGGTGCGTTGCAGAGCCCAAATGACATGACTTTTAACTCATATAGGCCATCTGGCGTTACAAAGGCTGTTTTAAGGCAATCACACTCAGTCATTGGCACCTGCCAAGTCCCAGAACGCAGATCCAAGGATGTAAAGTACTCGGCGCCTTGTAAATAGTCAAGAGCGTCGTCTATTCGTGGTAGCAAGTAGACATCTTTCTTCGTAATCTTGTTTAAGCGGCAATAGTCCACGCAAAATCGAACGGTGCCATCTTTTTTCTTTACCAGAACCACAGGTGATGACCAAGCGCCTTGAGAAGGCTGTATGACCCCACGTTTAAGCATGTCGTCTACTTGCTCCGTAATGACGCGGCGCTCTTCGGCGGAAACGCGGTAAGGACGCCGTCGCAGAAGCGAATGTGAGACGGTGTCATTAGTATGAGTGATAATTATGGTGCGGCCCAAAGCAGGTTCTTGAAAGTCAAAAGAAGGGCGAAACTTGTTAAGTAGAGCAACAAGTTGGCGGCGATGCGAGAGGGGAAGGTCTGCGTCAATAGCATTCTCGAAGGCTGACAAACTTGATGGCTCAGACGCATGATTGATTGCGGCAATGTGACATGGCGTTTCGTCGGAAAGAATAATATCATCGATATGGTGGACAGGTTGCACATGGCCCAACGTTTCACCACGAAGTAAGCCAATGGGGTAGTTGCAGTGGTTGGTAATCAGCATTACGGTTAAACAAGACGCCATTGTAAGAACGGCAAATGGGAGAACGATGCCCTTGCGTTCAGTAAAAACTGGAGATGGCGTGAACACCACCGTGGCGTCAAGTCGCGCTACACATGAAAGGCTTATAGGGACCGAAGCTTCTGGAGGCAAGGTGACGTCGTCGTCAGCGATGAGTTTGCAGAGCCGAGGATACCGGTCGGGTGGTTGAAATTCACATGTTGGCACAAGGGACACTTCGGCACGGGAACAATCGATGATAGCTTCATGGTGTGATAAGAAATCTCAACCGAGAATAATGTCATGAGAGCAAGATGGCAGAACAAAAAACTGTATGACGTACAAAACGTCTTGGATGACGACGCGTGCCGTACACACAGCCTAGGGATGAATGCGTTGCGCGCTAGCCGTAGACAGCACCATGCCACACAGAGATGTGGTCACTTTCTTCAGTTTCCGACAAAATTTGGCGTTCATCACAGAAACGGCGGCCCCGGTATCAATTGACGCTAATGTGGCGACTCCCTCAACATCGACATCAACAACATTTTGCGGCGAAAACGGAGGCCTGGGGAATTGCGCACAAGTTGCAGTTCCTGCCTCCGGAACTGTGCTATTTAGTTTTCCTCCTCAGGAGGTGGTCAACGACGCATAGGCGATGGTTATCGGCGACGAGGGGATGGGAAACGAGCAGTCGATGGGTGGCGATCCGAGTCTGAGTGCCTATGTTCATATGCAGACGTGGTGGCCTGCTGCGGCGCGTAGGTAGGAGTTCCGAAGTATGTATTTGCAGTTGTGCGGCGACGGCGGCAGAAGCGTGCAATGTGGCCAGCGATGCCACAGGCAAAGCAAATAGGACGATTGTCTTGGGTGTGCCACTCATTAGATCGACGGAAAAAGCGAGGTGGGGGCCTGTAAACAAGAGGCGAGGCCGGAGGAGGTGGAGCCGGTAAGGCGACTGGATGTAGTGGGGGCCGCGCGACCACAGCTCCGTAGCTGAGAGGTGAAGGTGGTGCAGGTGGTGCGTAGCCAACAGCTGGGAGATTAGGTGCTACTGAAGTGCATGGGTAAGGGGCCTGCACTGTAGGGAGGACATCGCAAATTTCAGTGCGTATGGCCTGCTGCAGTGACGAAGGCAGGCTTGCGGTGGGCGCGTTGCTATGCGGCAGCATTGAGAGCTGTCGGGCGACTTCCTCTCTGATGAAGTCTTTAATCTGGTTGGACTTCCTTTTTTGGCGAACGTTGGCATTTGTGAGTGCGACCGCCGAGATCAAATCCGGCGGTGGGACACTCTGTCGGGCGATGGAACGCTGACGGCGCAATTCATCAAAGCTCTGGCAGAGGCTTAGGAGGATTGTCACCGTGGTCGGGCTTTTCGCTAGCAACATCTGGAATGCGCCTTCATCGATGCCCTTGAGAATCTGCCGAATTTTCTCTTCTTCGGGCGTAGATGGATTCACACGCCTGCAGAGGTCGAGCACGTCATCTATGTAACTAGTAAACGTCTCGCCAGGCTGCTGGGCTCGGTGGCGCAGGCGCTGGTCAGCGCGGAGATTGCGGACCTATGGTCGGCCGAACGCTTCAGTCACGAGTGTCTTAAAGGAGGACCAGTTGGCGATGGCAGTTTCGCGGTTGGTAAACCAAAGCTTAGCTACGTCTGCCAAGTAGAAGATAACATAGGCGAGCTTAGAGTCGTTGTCCCACTTGTTGCTGGCGCTTACGCGTTCGTGCAAGGAGAGCCAGTCTTCGACGTCTTGCTCACCACTGCCGCTGAAGATTTGTGGGTCCCGTTGGCGAGTAGCGCCGGGGCAGGCAGACGGGAGAGCCGGTGGTGCTGGCTGGGCTGGGATGGGCTGGTTGGTTACTGCTTCAGTCATGCTTCGTGGTGGTCTCTCGGGCAACTTGCGAGAGCGGAGCTCCAGGTCTGCTTGGGGATCTCAGCAGCCTCCACCAAATGTGACGACGTTTATTGAACCAGAGAAGTCGCAACAATGTCGCAACGAATAATGGCCGTACGACAAGTCTGGGAAAGGCGGCCCAGGTTCTCGTGCAATCAGGGCACGGGGTTTTTCGTTCTCTTTGGAAGGCGCATACGCTTTAGTGCGTATGCTCCACTACATTATGTATAAGCATTAAACAAAAGCAACAATGACAATGGTTCAAACCAATGTGCTAACTGAAGTGAGAAATGCCAAAATGTATGCCCCTACTGCACAAAGAATGGCCTTAACTCGCTAGTCCTAATTTTCAACAGAAGCTTTGCACAGCTTGATATAAGGTACGTACATAGTTAAGCGAGCACTGATATGGCCATGTTGCGAGCACTCCTTGTAGATAACGTAGCGTGAACAGCTAGCTCCTAATTAATGGCGCATAGAATCTCGAACAAATTACAAAGCGCATTGATCAGTGGCCCACGGTTCATTAGGGTGCTTCGCAGGGTGATTTATTGACGTTGCCGACACACACACACACACACACACACACACACACACACACATTCGAAAAATTCCACAACAGGTAGACTATGATTAGAGAGCACACAACCTAATAATGTAGAGTGACCTTTTAATTGCTTAGACGTCCTCCGCCCCCCCCCCAAAATAAAAAAGACTAGAATGTGTGTGCATGTATTTTTATTCATATGAAAAACAACAAGTAATCTCCACAGAGGAAATGTCCTAACTTGGTTGCTGTAGCGCTTGTTTATAAACATCTGGGGTAACTAGAAACTGCGGAAAATAGAAGGGGAATTCTCTAATATCTATCATCATTTGATAGAAGACCGCGCGAAGAGGCGAAAACGACGACAAAACCTGAGCAAACAATAGGTAATCAAAGTGAGCGACGTGTTAGAAAGTTTTTTTTTTATTCTTCATAGTGTGCCAGGTTTAAATATAAAGAAGGAGGTGAACAGACAAGGGAAAATATATCCCACAAAATTCAACAAGCGCGTCGAAACGGTAAAGTCAAAGTGCCATCAAACACTGCGAAAAAATACTGAATTCCTTCTTTTAAAAACCCCTTTGATTATCAAGCCCAGAACTTTTCGCAATAAAATAGCGCTTCTAGGTCCTCATCATATTCATACACCTGTTTAGGAACGTCGTTAGCACGGTTATCAGAGGCACAGGTCTGTTGCAGGGAACTTAAAAGTACAGGAGACATATGTACATCCTAAATTTTTCACGTGGTATAAGTAGCCAAAGCTAATATCAATATATAAAGTAGCTCTATAAAGCAACCAATGTAGATTATATGCATTCGGCTTAGCGAACACAGGTCAACTATATTAAAAATACTTTCGTTCGTGTACGTCCAAACATGAAACAAAACTGTGACTTATAGTTGTGTTTCAACAGCCAAATACTTTATTCAGCATAAATGGACCAGTTATACACTACTAAGACACGTGCCAGATATTTGTTATACGACGCAATGCATTTATTTGGTCATTGATGTGTCAGCGCGAGGCAGTGTTATCAAGGCACGTCACTGCAACTTCACATGCGCTTAGTATAAATTGAAGCTGCTCAATAAACCACTGTTCTTAATGCGGTATCTGGACAGCGCCATACTAGTGGGTACGAGCAGACCCACTCAATCATGAGTGCCGAGCGGGCGCCCGAATTCGGAGGGGTTGGTGGTACCTGGCCAACGTTTCGTGTTCGTTTGGAGGGTTACTTTGAAGCTTATTACATCGCAGACGAAGCAAAGAAACGGGCACTCTTATCATCGTCACTGACGGACAGTGCAGTGGCAGTCGTCAGAAGATCAATGAGTTCAGCTACTACGAAGTTGTCGTGTATTTCGAAGAACGTTACACCCCGCACGTCAACGAGACCACCGCAAGCTATGCCTTCTTCATGCGAACACAAAAAGCTGGTTAGTCTGTTGAGGATTTCATTGCCGAAATCAGGTGGCTCGCGGAGAAGTGGAATTTCGGGACATCGTTAGAGTGCGTGCTGAGGGACCGAATTGTGTGTGGCGTGCACGATAAAGACATCAGGTGACATTTATTGACGCAACGGAAGCTCACGCTAAAAGAAGCATAATGCCTTGCGATTTTGCCACAAGACGCTGCTGAAAACGCCATAATAATGCATTCTGCCGACCAAAGTGCTGTAAATTTCACACGCCAGATAGACCGTACTCAGAAATTGCGACCAAAAACGGATACTCTCGGCTGCTGCAGTCAGTGTGGTAGTGCGAAACATGTAGCGGAGGAATGCAAACACCTGCGTACGGTGTGCCACAGATGCGGCAAACGAGGCCACTTGAAACAAATGTGCCAGTCAGCCACGTCGGGTCAAAGACAGAGCTCACATACGGATGTACGACAGCAAGGAGCGTACGCGGCGACAGCGGAAGACTGCTCAAGCTCGGATGATAATGAGGCCTTGTACACTATACAGGATGTCCTTCATCAAGAAGCAAGCATCCACAAAGTTACCGCCATTTGCAAAGTAGTAACCTGGTGCAGCGTTCCTTTAACAATGCTGGTGAATACTGGATCACCTGTAAGCATCATTTCAGCATCTGTGTTTCGGAAGTACGAAATGAAATGGTCACCATTGCGAACAACGAAGCTAAAACTGTCCTGCCTATTGGGCAAACCTCGAGTGTTTGGACAGCTACGTACGACAGCCAGATGCGACAGCAAATATATGCAAGGCACGGTCATAGTGGTTGATAGAACGGGACCGTATTTCTGTGGCAGAGACACGATAAAGGCCTTTTACGAAATCGGAGTTTCCATGCTGACAACCGTTGTCGCGAGCGTGCAGCCCATTAAGTTGAACAAAGCCACCACAAAACTAGAGGCCCTGCTCAGCGAATATGCTGATGTCTTCGCTCGAGGTCTTGGACTTTGTAAGGGACCATGGGTGACATTCTAGCTGAAAGAAAAAATAGTTCCGCGGTCTTTCAAGGCCCGCACTGTACCTTACGCTTTGCGGGACAAGATGTCAGAAGCGCTGAATTAGCTAGTAGCCCAAGACGTCATTACGCCCGTGAAAACCGCCAAGTGACACCAGTCGTACCCGTCATAAAGAAGGATGAACCGCTCAGAATCTGGGGAGATTTTCGAATGGCTGTCAACGCGGTCACTGTGACGGAGTAGTACTCGTTGCCATGAGTGGGCAACATTTTTGCAAAGCTGAATGGTGGAGAAGTTTTCACAACGTTGAACCTGCGCCAGGCTTAGAACTAGTCACCTTTAGACGAAGACGCCCAGAAAATAACAGCATTGAACACGCAAAAGAGTCTTTTCTATTTCAAATAGTTGCCTTTTGGTGTGAGTTCCACACCAGCCATGTTTCAGCGACGGATGGAAGCACTTCTGAGCGATATTCCAGGAGTAGAGGTGTATCTGGATGATATCATCGTCACGAAAAAACAAAGTGACATGTCGCGGCTGCGTCAAGTCTTACAGAGATTATGGGAATATGGTCTACGGTTGCACCAGGAAAAATGCAAATTTCGACAAGGCGAGGTCAATTTTCTCGGCCATCGTATCGACGCTAAAGGACCTTGGCCGGCAGACGAGAACGATTGATGATTGATTGATTGATTTGTGGGGTTTAACGTCCCAAAACCACCATATAATTATGAGAGACGCCGTAGTGGAAGGCTCCGGAAATTTTGACCACCTGGGGTTCTTTAACGTGCACCCAAATCTGGCAGACGAGAACATCAAGGCCGTTCGCGCAGCGCCGGAGCCCACATCAGTGAGTGAGCTGAAAGCATTTTCGGGTCTTGTGAACTATTAATGCAAATTTTTTTTTCGAACCTAGCAACCACACTGGCACCGTTGTACGCGCTTCTCTAAAAAGGGACCAGATGGCAGGAGAATCAGGAGCACAAACAATGTTTTCGGAAAGTTAAAGAGCCAATAGAAGCGTCCAAGTTTTTGGCCCATTTTGATCCTGATAAACCATTGAAGTTGGAGTGCGACGCGTCCCCAATAGGTATCGGAGCGGTTTTATCCCACCTTGTCAATGGTGCTGCTTACCTTATTGGTTTCCGTTCCAGAAAGCTTACAAAGGCAAAATGCAATTACTCACAGTTTTAAAAAGAGGCCCAGTTTCTTGTGTTCGGCGTTTCAGGTTCAAGGGCTATTTGTATGGTCATTAGTGTGTCTTGGTGACTGGCCATAAACGTCTTACTAAGTTATGAATCCAAGAAAAGCGATACCACCGATGGTAGCCACTCGTATTCAGCGTTGGGCCTTGTTTCTCTCTAACTAGTTACAGCTATACGGTACAGTATAGCAAGAGCAATGAACTTTCAAATGCAGATGTCCTGAGCCGGTTGCCGCTGCCGGTTACAGAGCCACGAGAGGGCCATTCCGATGAACGGGAGTATGTTTTAATTGCCCAATCGATGGAGGAAACAGCTATGCGCGCTCGGAGGATAAAACAAATGACCGATCGGGACCCTACTCTTCAACAGGTCAGTGAGTGCATTTTACAGGGGTGGCCGTGGTTCCGACCCTAAGATAACGAGCAGCACCGGTCATACTTCAACATAAGGATGGAACTGACCGTAAGTGACAATTTGGTGCACTGGGGCCATCGTATTGTTGTACCTGTAGCAGCAAGAAGGCGCTCACAAAGCCTGCTACATGAAACTCATCCACACATAGTTGCCATGAAGATTATCGCCAGGACGCTATTCTAGTACCCCGTACTAGACTCTGACATTGAGTGACTGGGAAAATCATGTTATGTTTGTGCACAGGCTCCCGCGATGCCGCCTGCTTATGTGCCTGCATTCTGGCCAGTGACCGGGGAGAGCTCGAACCATCTATATGCTGATTTCGCCGGACGGGTGGATGAGCACATGGTTTCGGTCATCATAGACTCGGAAACAAAATGAATTGAAGTAGTGTCAATGAAAACTACTACGTCTGAAACTACGGTCAGAGCTTTGGTTCAATATTTGCACTGTTCGGGTTTCCAAGAGCGTTCGTGTCAGACGATACAGTTCATGAGCTCATATTTTTGCAAGTTTTCGGAACATAACAGTATACAGCAAATAACAGCACACTATCATCCGCAATTGAATGGCTTAGCCGGAATACTGGTGCGCACGCTCGAGGAAAGATTAAAGAAAAATCCGGAATTTGACTTGATAACAAGGTTAGATCGATTTTGTGCAGCTACCGTCCAACTCCGGGAGAAGATGGGAAGTCACTGGCGGAACGTTTGCTGGGTTATCAGATTAGAACGAAGATAGACAACTTCACGCCCAAAAAAAGCATGCTGATGGTTCTCCAACAGCAAGTGCAATAAAGTTCAATGCAGGTAACCTGGTTGGAAGGCGCAGTTTTGGAAGAAGTCGACGATGGTTTTTAGGAGTAGTGCAAGACCATCAAGGTTCCTTTAGGCGACCGTGAATTGTGCTCAAGGACTGCACCGACGGCATCTAGATCAGCTGAGACATCGAGCGGAACTGGTTGACCTTGGCCAGAAGCAAAAGCCAGAACCAGTTAAAGCCACCGCCAATACTGTGCAAGACAGCTCGAAAAAAAAAAAGGGTGACGGAATCAGCCCCGACACCACCACTCTTGCGAAGATCAAGTCGGCCAGGAAAAAAAACTGAACGCTATTCATTTTAAAGGGGGAGAGATTATGTGTCAGCGCGATGCAGTGTTATCAAGGCACGTCACTGCAACGTCACATGCGCTTAGTATACAAACAAGCTGCTCAATAAACCATCGTTTTTGTTGCGTTATCTGGCTTTCTTGTAGTATCCGGACAGCGCCGTAACAGTTATTTCATCATTTTTAGCGACTCCAACAAGGAGTACAACGCAGCGAAAATTTCCTATTTTCAGATATCACAGTAGCCTGTCGTTTATACTGAATCCATAAATAAAAAAATAACCGCAGATACAGTATCACGTATAATTCTCCAGTATAGGAAAATTGAAGTTCTGAGAGCACATCTCTTCGCAAGGCGACTCGTGCATCTTTCTGTTGGAACTGTAACTACAGTAAGCCTGACCGTCAGTCGATGTAACACATTCCACAGAACCTTACCTGCACTCGATCAGGCCCATAGGTTGCACGTGGAGGGAAGTCTCTTTCGAAGTTGCGCCTGTAGCGTTAAGAATCCCGACAAAAACATAAAGTAATGCAAAACAGAATATAATTGACGGGCATGACATCACATGCTCCATAAACAAGCTTAACTAACATTACAGAAACCGAAGGAGAAGCGCGGATGTATACGACATCAACGCAAAAGAGTTCAGAAGGAATTGAGTTAGACGGTTAGCAATGTCAGTAAATTACATAAAGCTTTAGAAGCTCTCGAGATTGCTGCCGCAACGTCAACACCTCACGCCTTTATCATTTTGCGCGTTACTTTTGCTGTCGTAGTGAACGATGGCGTGCACAGGCTCGGTCTCAAATACATTCACCGGTGGTTCTTCGATGTCCGTGCAAGTCCGTGCATGCATTGACCAAATAACGTTCATCTCTGCTTTCCAGAAAAAGGGGTCTTTAAAAATTTGTATTATAGCAGTAATTTATGTTCTAGTAATAATCTTACTGAAGGCTACTTCTGATATCCCTATTTCTTGCAGCTAAGAATGTATATTCGTCAAAACACAAGTTATAAATAAGACGATGATTGTAAGCATCTTCAGAAGTCTGTCTCATCGCAAGGTCTTTCGCCTTGATTATATCCTTGCTGAAGTTGACTTCTTTGAAGTGGCATTCAGTCACTTCAGACGTTATACCCCCTAATAAGAAGGATTATATCTCTTTTGTGCTACCTGGATGTTTTGGTTGATGCCAGCCTTTGATGCTACCAACGCTCCTCCCACCACCCAAAAACAATGCTGCCAGACGACGATGCCAAGCTATCGTGCCATATTGTGGCCCACACTGCGCGTACGCCAGGCTCTATATCATTTTCGAGAATACGGCCTGGCGTCGAATTCCACACGAAGCAGCAGCTGCATGAAGTGTGAAATGTGTTCGTTGGTGGCGTCAGCATATGTGTCAACTCGAAACAGTAGATGCATCAAGCGTGAAATGTGTCCATCAGTGGCGTCAAGCGTCTATGTTAACACGAAACAGTAGGGGAGTCAAACGTGAAATATAAGCGCAAGTGTCGTAGAACAACTGCGTCAACACGAAGCAGTAGATACATTATTGCGAAATGTAAACCTCAGTGTCGTCTAACATCGGCGTAAACATGAAGCTTTAGATACATCAAAGTCCCTGGTAGCACCAAAACATCGCAGCATATCCACGAGGTGAATGATAATGAGTAGGGCGAAGCAGACGGACGAATGGACGGAAGCACTGACGTACGTATGGACGGATGCATGGACGCTCGGAGGACCGCTTAGATGGACGCAAAGATGGAGGCATAGACGGACGGTCGCTTATGTGGACGGACGCACGGATGGTTACGTTTCGAGCTTGACGCATGTAATGCTTGGACACTGGCGCTGGACGACGCCACCGGTGGTTACGCTTTGAGCTTTGCATGTAACGTCTTGACACCAATGCTGCACGCTACCGACTGTTACATTTAGCGCTTGATGCACGCAACGTGTCGACTCCGACGCTTGACACCATCGACGGTTACGTTTCGAGCTTGATGCATGTAACGGGAGGCGTTGGTAACGTGTTGACGCTGACGCTGGACGTCACCGTGATTTCACGCCTTATGTATGCAAGGCTTTTGTCCTAATAAGGCTTTAACCTGAAAAAAATGCCAGATTCCACGTGCAGTGGTAATCAATGATATGCAAAGCACGAATGAGGAAGGTTGACATCCCTATTGAAAAAATGTCTACCATAGGAATCGTGTATTCCACCATCCATCACTTTGGTGGAATATTGGTTGCACATGGTGTAGGGTAAAGCGGATAGTGGGTGGCGTGCTCCAGCTGGCAGTGCTGGAGCGCCAAGCAGCGTCAGAACCACCGTGACGATCTGTCACTAAAGAAATAATAAAAATAATTGTATAAAAACAATGTAGAAAGCACCCGCAAACAAAAGAAAAAATGTAACGGCAAGGAATCTAAACTGCCACCTTCCGTTTTTTAAGTGAGCATACTAACCAATATGCCACGCCTACAAATGGTGAGTTTGGTTTTAAAGAAGTAGTAAACTCAGAAACTCCTGTTCAACTTCAGTTCTGTTTGTCGCTTACTTGAGATGGACGGGAGCCCCGCCGCGGTGGTTTAGTGGCTAAGGTACTCGGTTGCTGACCCGCCGGGCGCGGGTTCGAATCCCGGCTGCGGCGGCTGCATTTCCGATGGAGGCGGAAATGTTGTAGGCCCGTGTGCTCAGATTTGGGTGCACGTTAAAGAACCCCAGGTGGTCTAAATTTCCGGAGCCCTCCACTACGGCGTCTCTCATAATCATATAGTGGTTTTGGGACGTTAAACCCCACATATCAATCAATGATATGGACGGGATCTGCACCTGCTACTTGAATTTGCACAATTGATAAACACGAACAGCTGCTGCCTGTAACCCTTGCCACTGCGATAATGGCAAGAGCGCTGGTCCCGCTGACGGGTAGCGGCGAAGCAGGTCATTAAGAGGTGAATTTTTTGTCGATTGGTATTTACGTCAAAATATTACTTAAACGCCTTACCAAGTTTTCACAGCCCATACAGATTTCATGATCCGGAATAATCACAACGCTAACGTGAACCTACAGCATTTGTGATCGTCTTTCACATTATTCAGTATCGTGAAGGTTTTGCACCCCTTAAAAAATCTGAAAAATTTGGATCATTTCTCATCACATTGTTTTGTCTTTATACAAAATGCTCGTTTGACGGCACCCTTCTAAAGTAATACGTTCAGTGTGGAGGTGAAAAAAGTGATGCAATAGCGCAGGCAGTTTCTTTTTTCATTGAGGCGTTCGGGGGGGGGGGGGAGGCACTCATCTGAATTGTAGTTCGGGCACGTAAACATAGTCAAGTGTCATATAGTCATAATGGGCTCCCTAAACCCAGCCTGGAAACTATTTGAGGTTACGGTGGGGGAGGGAGGAGAGCACGGTTTCCGTGTGTCACCGCCTGGCTATGTCACTGAATTGATGCGAGAATAATTTGTTGACTTACTGGTCTACATACACTACACCTCTAAGAAAATGCCGCCGAAGGCCTCGACACCCAGCCGTTAACAATACATAAAGCCAATGAGAGACAAGTACCAGTATCAAGCCAACTACAACCCAGCCGCAATGCTATACTTGGCATTATTGCCGAAAGGAACGTTCAACAGCAAAAGTACACTGGCACTGCAGTGGCGGCAAAGGCAGCAAGAGGGTATGCAGGTAGTAATAAAGTGGTAATTTAGTTCCAAACAGCTAGCAATGGATACGGTGAATAAGGAAGAGCAAATTATATCTCTTTGACAGTGCAACCACTCAACAATGTCTTTAAAGAAAAAACAATGAACCAACTATTTGAGAACTTGCACAAGCTGTGAACAAGCATAAATTGGGGGTTTAAAACACCACAAACAATGTTAGACTGTATTTACCCACACTTTAAGAGAAATAAATATTGCTGGAAATGCCACTCACCTGCAAGCTGTTGTATGCGCAGTCTTCTGTCTGACGAGTGAACAGGTTTGCAGATAGCTGCAGACGTGTTTACGCAGTGTTTTTTTTCTAACCAGCAGCAAAATCCACAACAACGTTGCGCTCTCGAAAGATAAATATGCACTGACCTTCATCACGAATAAGTAGTAACCCAAATCTGTGACACACTTGCACGATCAATACAATACACCAGCTCGCCCAACCATCTACTCGCAGACCACAAACCATATGAATAGGAGTAGTGCGAACGCGAACCTAGTGAAACCGAAAAAAGCGTCAAGCGGTGGCAGCACAAGTGTCAGCGCAATGCTTTTAGTGTGTTTTTCTAATGCAATTATAGGAAAATTTAGTTATACTGGAACTCTTAACTATGGAAGAAAAATTGAGTTTAATTTTTTATTTAGTTCTAGTAGATACAAATACTGATTGTAAACCACTTTGTAAAATACCCCGCTTGCTATGCTAGCACCACGTTTGTTTTTCGGGTGGAAATGGCACAGAATTGTCAATATGACTGTGAAAGAATACGTTGAAGCGTGCTACTGAGTGTTGCGGCAGATGAAAGGCGCGTTTGGGTCTGTTCTTTTTTCTCTGTTTTTTTTTTCGTTCGTTTGTTTTGAGGCCTCGTTTTGCGCGTGTTGTGGTGTTTGGTCGGCTTTGACGCCCTTCCCTAGCAGACAAGTGGCGCGTCTAGGCTTTCAAATGCGAAGCATTTCTTAGCGAACTTCAGCGACTTTGAGCGTATCTATCTATCTATCTAGCCGCCTACGACTTTTAGCTCTCCTGGAGTTCGCTCACTGGATTCCGTGCTGACGAGTTGTGCCCTCGCGATCTCCGACGTCAGCGTAGCTCTGGCCAACTGGGCTTGCCCTACGTCATCTCCTGACGCCGATCTCCGACGACAGCGTAGCTCGGACCTACCGGCTTGCTCTACGCCATCTCCTGACACCGACAAGAGCTCTCGCAAGTGGTGCCCCGTCCTCGGACTCCTGTGACCATGTGTTCACCTTTCTTATCTCTCCTATTCCCTCGATATGTCCTCGCTCACTGGCTTAGCGCATCTCTTTCTCTCTCTTTCTCTCTCTCTTTCTCGCTCTACGCCTTTATTCATATCCTTTAATCTCTCCTCACCCCTATACCTTGTGAGCTACTGTCAAGGTGTCGCACTCTGATGCAGACAGTTACGGGGCTCACTTTTCTCTTCTTTTCCTTCTTATACACATAAACAAACATGAACACTTCCTGACCGTTTCAATATTGATATCGATAGCAAACTTGTTCTGACATAACATGAATGTATTAATAACATATTTGACTAGTCATTACATGAAAAGCATGATATGTATGTCATGAATGGTATGATTTACATTTCAAGGTCCTGCAGCTCTTGTGGTGGTTTCGTTCACAAGGCATGTTGTAAAACTGGCATGATATGACATGATTTCATGGCGAACACAAGCGACAGACCATAACATGAAAATTGTGAGACGGGTGTCATGTACCTTCATGACCACAAGCCACGCTCATGATGCGCTGGTGGCCGTTTCGCTAGCTTCACTTGTGGCAAATTTGGTATAACAACACGTGAATGAATGGCGAAGGTATGATACTGGTGCAAATATAATAAACATGAGATGCGTGTCATTGACAACTAGACCACAAGCTACGCTCATTATTCGCTCGCGGCCGTTTCGCTAGCTTCACATGTACTAAACTCGGTATTCCGTGATCCGAATGGGCGACATAGGTAAATGACACATCAAAACATGATATTCACGAAATGCGTGTCATGCAAGAGCATGGCTACATGCCACACTCATGATACGCTCGCGGTCATTTCGCTAGCTTCACATCTGCCAATATTTTGTGACGCCAACAGTTGATGAAGATATGTGACTGGTGCAAACATAATAATCGCGAGATGCTTGTCAAGTGAGAACGTGACTACATTCCACACTCAAGGCGCCAATACATTTCGACATGACGCGGTGCACGTGCTCGCCGGCGTTCATTTAGTCACGTCACGCAGGCGTTGCCACGGCCGACGCTGGTCCTGCCATATACTCGCAGGCGCACGCCGTGCTGCGTTGCTTTGACACATGCACGTTTCAGCACGTCCGGCGTCCATCCGTCACTAAGAGAGAGCGACGCAGTGTTGTCTGGTAGCGCATCGACATAGAGTAATGTTACTATATATAGCATGGGCACGAAATCCAGTATGTCGAATGTCGCGACGGTTGCCGTGGGGCCGCACTGACGGACTGTTAACGTGGCGTCACTGTGCCAAGCGTACGCGTGCGTCAACGCTACAATGGAGTATATTGGGCTCATTATGATGTTTTGACAGCTCCACATATACCAAATTTGGTGATACGTGATGCCAATGTATGAAGAAGTATATGACTGGTGCAAGCATGATAAACCTGACACGCGTGTCATGTAAGAACATCACAACATACCACGCTCATAGCGTGCTCACGGCCGTTTCGCTAGCTCCAGATATAGTAAATTTTTCATCACGTGAGGTGAATAGATGAAGAAGGTAAACAACACATCCAAGCATGATAATTATGATACGAAAGTCATGTATGGCATCCTTTACTTCCTCCTCGCAGCCTTGTGCTGATTTTGAAGTGACATATTAACATTTCTTATTCATGTTTCGCATGTAATATTCCCACTGTACGTGGGTTCTGCCAATTTTTTTATATTCGTGTTTTGCGCGTGTTTCGGCGTTTTGTCCAATTTAACGTGCCCACTCTCTATGCTGCTCCTGCGTGTACTAAGAGCTTGCGGTAGCTGTTTTCGCGAATATTCTGTGTTCAGCCACCGCTGCTATTTTATTTTCTGTGGATGCTGAAACAAATCAATGCTTTGGTTCGGTGAAGTTGGGCACACTGCACAAATATTAATCTGGCCCATGATTTATCTTTCCCACGATATTATCTTTGTTTTTCACATGCTATGTTATTATTACTCGATGTATCACGTTTTCTTTCAGTCTCTGTTATGTTTATTTCAATATTGTTCAGTGTATTCACGAGTGCAGATACATAGTTATTAGTTTTGTCCATGTCTATTTGTTCTACTGTTGTGTTTGTAGGATATTCGTCTAATTTTTTGTTCTAATTGCCTACTTCCATTACAGCAAATTTTTTGAAGAGCTTTAATTTCGAAACTGCTGCCATGTACGTCGGGCCACAGGCACTCTCAAGTGGTTCTTCAACAGCTTTTTGCCTGAAGGACCCCCAACTGGTTGTAAAAGTCTTGTTGGACATAAAGAATGAATGAATAAATGAATAAATGAATGAATGAATGAATGAATGAATGAAATATATAATGAAAAGTTGTGAGATGGTGGTACTTGGAATGTTGACTAGATGGACGAACGGACACACAGACAGATGCGTGCACGCACACATGAATTGCTGCACGGGTGGACGGACGCATGGATAGACGTGCGGACGGGCAGCCAGACGGGCGCATATATGATGAAATGATGCGAAATGGTGGTGTTTGGAGTGTTGACTAGATGCACGAACAGACACACAGACAGATGCGTGGACGAACGCACGGATGGCGGCACGGACGTATGGACGCATATACGGATGCAGGGGTGGATGCATGGAAGAACGCAGGGATGGATAAACGGTTGGACGTGTGGACGCACAAACAGACGCACGCACGGATGGGTGGGTGGACGTGTGTATGGTCACACCGACGTATGAACGGATGGACGGAAGCAAGAACAAATGCACGGGTGGATGCTTCGCCCCACTCTCCATTATTCACCCCGTGGATTTGCTGCCACTTTTTTGCCTTAGAGTGCAAGGACACTCGTATCTTGTCGGCAACGCGGCTTTGATTGTATGTGTCATGAGCGTGGTGAAATTGCGTACGAGACATCACCGCACACTGGCCAGAAGGAGGTGCGTTGTTCACACTGCTCCGTCTGAAAGTGTCTGACATTCACCTCTAGGAGCACGCAGAAAAAAGATGCGTGCTCACGTCCCCCATGTATCTAGGCCACAATTCGCCGACAGACACAAGGCGCGAGACGCGCGCGTCGCGTTTCATTTATACCGATGCCATCTCAAGGTTTCCTTTTGAATCCGCTAGGCTATGTATTCTGGCGCTGCAGTCATACTGGAAAGTCCAACAGAATGGTCCCTTTAGGATAATGTTTGCAGGTGTCGTGGGCGCTGCATTAGTTGTGGGCGCCATATGAGGTTTATAATAGCGTTTGCTCCCCTTAGAGGAAGATCTACGGACTTTCGCCCCGACCACAAACCTACATACGGAAGCTACACACAGTACTTCATGGACCTCGCGGGCCACAATCACTGCATGCTATTTCGTATTTTCTGCGGGTGGGCTGCGAACGTGAATGGCGCCTTGCGTAACGACGCATGCACAGTGGCACCGACTGCAGGAGCTCGCGGTGTGTCACTATTACCTTTACTTCAGCGCGCGTTTGTGCATAGGCTGTGCGATAAAGCTGGTAGATGAACCATGTGCTCGCTGGCGTTGCCGCTTGAGCACTGCTCCTCGGCAAGAGCAAAAGTGAGGGGTGGAGTCGATATTCGCCGCAGGCGTCTGTAAATCAAACTGATGGACGCATGAACTTGGATACAAACTTGTTGGTTCTGAGAAGGCCCGAGTTCAACTCGTGACTGTGATGGTGCCGGCGTGACTGTCAAGCGTTTGATGCGGTGAACGCTACACGGCCAGAGAGAGAGCACCCCTTCGCTTATTCGACGTGCTTTTTATTTGCCTCTGTCTGCGCACGCGGTTCTCCTGAAACGCCGACTGCGTGTTACGGCGTTCGCCTGCGACGCGAACCGCGTGTCACTGATACACCGATGCGCGTTCCTTGCAGTGCACTTTAGAGTGTTACCGCACTCTGGTGAGACCCAGACAGCATTCTCAATGACGAGCACCACTAGACAAAGCTTGCCAGCCCTAGTCATGACTAGGTGTACTTTAGCACTCAGTAGAACCACCAACAAATGAAATATGCCTCTGGGTGGAAAACACCGCCCAACTTAGTCAACCTTCCTTGACAGGATGACTGGTTACATCGTAACCGATGAAACGCAGCGCGCTGAGGGGTGGATTGCACTCTTTCGTACTGTTGGCTCGTTCATAAGAGAGTGTCGCCTAAGCTCGGCTAAATCCTGAGTTTCGCGAAACTCGGCCGATCATGCATAGCGCTTCGGGCGGATGTTCTTGTCCTCGTGTTGCACGCTGTCGAGGGCTTTTCTTTCTTAGTTCACGTTAATTTTGTGAACGAGCTTACGCGCCAGACATGTCCTACGCTGGCAGCCGCTGCGGCTCCGCTTGAGTACTGGAATGAAGTGGCGAGATCGGCACGGCCCCGTCGGCCGCCATCGACGTCGTCCCACGTTTCTCTACTCTTATTGCTACTATCTGAAGACAGGCGTGTCTAGCGTCTGCCGGCGCGGTCCGCCGGCAACCGGCGCAAATTGCGGCATGCTGTATTTCGCGCTGACGACGTTACCCAGGCAGCACTGTGTCTGCCTCTCTTCGTAAAAGAGGGACACCTGGCGCGCTCAAACGCACATGCGTCAAAGCAACGCCGCGCAGCGCGTGCCTGCGAGTATACGGCAGACAGATCGGCACATGGCATGGCATCGCCGGCATGACGCGACAAAACGAACGCTGGCGCGCACGCACCCTAGGTCACGTCGAAGTGTATTGGCACCTCGAGTGTTTCATGTTGTTTTGTGCTTCTTCATGACACGCACCTGATGACTATGTTTGCACAAGTCACGTACTTTTGTCATCCATTCCCGTCCTGTAACACCACACATGTGATATGTGAACCTAGTGAAACGGCCGTGAGCGTAGCATGAGCATGGCGTGCAGTCATGTTACATGACACGCACCTGACTATTACCATGTTTACACCAGTCTCATACCTTGGTCATCAATTCACGTCCCGTAATACCACATTTGGTATTTGCGACGCTATCAAAACGGCCGCGAGCGCATCATGAGTGTGGCATGTAGTCTTGCTGTTACATGACACGCAAGTCATTATTTTCATGTTAGGGTTCATTGTTTGTGTTCGCCATGCAGTCAAGTCATACCATACCAGTTTTCCTACATGCCATGTGAACTAAATCACTGCAAGAGCCACAGGATTATGAAATGTAAATAATGACGTTTATGACATATACATCAAGATTTTTATGTTATGACTAGCCAATTATGCTTGCCATACAATCATGTTATGCCATACCAATTTTAGCATTGATGCCATCATCAAAACTGCCAGGAGAGCTAGAAGTAGTAGGCGGACAGACAGACAGACAGACAGACAGACAGACAGACAGACAGACAGACAGACAGACAGACAGACAGACAGACAGACAGACAGACAGACAGACAGATAGATAGATAGATAGATAGATAGATAGATAGATAGATAGATAGATAGATAGATAGATAGATAGATAGATAGATAGATAGATAGATAGATAGATAGATAGATAGATAGATAGATAGATAGATAGATAGATAGATAGATAGATAGATAGATAGATAGATAGATAGATAGATAGATAGATAGATAGATAGATAGATAGATAGATAGATAGATAGATAGATAGATAGATAGATAGATAGATAGATAGATAGATAGATTATAAAGAAAACGCCACCGGATGGCACAATGGCGTCATTCCGGTCCTTCTGAAAAATAACGTAATATAAAAAGTTGGTTTGTTTAGGTTTTAGGTGTGTCTCTTGTACGCACAGAACTTAAGGTATATGTTTGCGTAAAAGCTCCTGGATATCATCGAGGTTTCTCAGCCGTCCTCTGACTTTCCACTGCAGTATTTGTGTCATTTCAATTCTGTGTGTTGCTGTGCGTACAAAAGTATTGAATTATGTTACAGGGTCTGTTGGGGGCTCTGTAATTCAGGGTTTTACTTTTTTGGCACGCTCCAGTGAGCTGCGCTTATCCTTCGGCGTCTGAGAAGCCGAAGAAGTGGGACTTGCATTCATCACCTCTTGTGAGGTGGTGGATGGTGCCTGCTCGGCAGGCACATTCGCAGAATTTTCGGGCCTAATTGCGCTTAAAGTGGTCTAAGGACCAGCAGACGCGGGGGTCAGCCAACCCTGTTTGTCAGATGGCGGTGTAGTACAGGCTTCTCTATCCGGAGGCGCTGGTGGCACTGCACACTCTTTGTGACATTCACAGGTGCAGAAACGTGTGGTGGGGCGCCCCAGCGCGTCACATCGGTGAAGAAGGGAAAAGACTGGTTGTGTCGTGCGAACCGTTGACGTGCTTCTTGGAATGACAGATTAAATTTGACCTTAAGTTCTACTATTTCTTTCTCTTTTTTCCATGTGGGGCATGATCGTGAGTAGGCAGCATGATCTCCTTCAAAGTTCGAACAGTGAGTTGTTTCCGAGGGGCAGTTGTCGGATATGTTTTGCATGAATGCACACTTTGCGCAAGTGGCACGCCATCTGCAACTCTGCGATCCATGTTCGAAACGTTGACACTTGAAATATCCACGAGAATTGGAAATGTATGGTCTTACATGAAGCTTACAATAGCATGTTTCAATTGATGCTGGTAGATCACTGGTTGCTAAGGTGATTATTACGTGTTTTGTAGGGGTCTGTTTGTTTTCACGCCTGATTATCTTTCTCTGCATCATCACAACGTTTTGGTCTTGCCATCCTTGTAACAGTTCGCTTTTACTCAGATTGATAAGATCTCCATCAGAAATCACCCCACGGACTGTGTTCATGGACCTGTGTGGGCCCACTGAAACTGGAGTGTCTCCAAACGTTACAATTCTGGATAGTTTGTCATAATGAGCTTCGTGATGAACCTCCAGAAGGAGATCACCACTTCCCGTCTTTGTCACTTCATAACCTTGATCTATTGCTTTGGTGAGTTTTCAATACGAGAAAAAGGTAAAGTCGTAGGTACTGTCTTCTTTTCGTTCTGGCTATAAATAACGTGGTACTTTGTGAAGGTTGTTTTTGGTGTATTGAGCATGAACGTGTCTTCAGTGCGCCACCTTTTCAGGGAGCAATCTAGAAGGTGCGGGGAAGCATTTGCCATAAATGATCTATAAAGTTCGGCAGCGGTACCAGCCGCCCACCACCGAGCCCAACCAGGGGACGTGGCAGGAGATGCTAGGCAGGTGTTGTCGACGCCAGCTGTAGAGCGCTGCTATAACCTGATGTGGAATGGCCAAGACTGGGCAGCCACACAAGGTTTGCCCTTGCAGCCAAGAAATTTGGAAGTAAACGGCAAAGAGAAGGTCACAGCAGAGATAAAAAGTGTAAAAAAAGACGAAGACGTGAGGAGAAAAAATTAGGAGAAGCCGACTGGCGGTTTTTCCTGGGTGGCTCAGGCCGGGGTGCCATGTATGTGAAGCCGGGGCTGAAGGGGTGTGTTGCCTCTGCCGGGGGACCTTAAAGGTCCAATCATCCGGCGTCAGCTCAAACCCCAGGATCCCATTTTCTCCGGACATGGCTCAGCCATGCACGGCTAGGCGTGGGAGAGGTCAAAACCCCCCACTAGCTCGGGTCCACGGTGGCACTACGCACTAAATACCTGCTTGCACAGATTCCCATGCGGGGGAGTGTAATACAAAGTGATATGAATTTATATTTACTTGAATTTTCCTTCATTTATTTGGAAGGAAACTTCATTGCAAAACGTTTTCGTGACGAGCTGGCAAAAGTGAAACATAGGCCAATTTAACTGTCACGGATGCATTGCTCTGCCATTGTGTTCTAGATTTGGCATTATATTTAAAAAAACAGACTTTGTTAATACACACAGTGGGCTGGCAGTTTGGGCTTGGTGGCTTCAGAAAGTGGCACCGAATCCCTGGACTTTCGATAGTTTCGTTGATTGTGTATCCTGTGTCATCTACAAGTTTCCATTATTTTGCGAGATTTACTATATTGGGCAAACAAAACGGTGTCTCAATTACAGATTACGCGAGCACTGCTATAACGCGAGAAATAGGTTTACGGTGGGAGGATTCCTGGCGACACACTGCAAAGACCATGGGTGCTCCCCTGATCTGTATAGTTGCATAGTTATCGGTCGTTCTAGAGATTGGCTCACACGGGAGATAAAAGAAGCCGGGGCTATGGAAGAATCAGGCTATTTGTGTGTGGGCTCCTCATTAATTTCCTTGGCAGAAAAAGAAATGATGTTACTTGGTTTAAGAACACGTGCAAGATGAGTTTTGTTTTGTCGTGGATGTATAAAAACTGGGTGTGTTTCGCATGAAATAAATTGTTGGACGTTTAGCGCCTACCTATCTCTACGTCTGTGTCGTTTCCTTTTTCTTTTCTTTTATGTACTGCGCTAATACACGCTACGTTCATGGATGACCAACTCGCCCGATCAGCAACCCTTCTGAATAACAACATCGACACAAGGCAAAATAGTTGATTTAGGTTCATGGATGTCTTTAGTGTACTTTACAGTTGTTCTAACACTTTCAAATTTTGTGTAGACAAAGCAAGAAGCGCCGGTAACATACACACCGACGTGGTCGGCACGATAGGCCTAATAGGCCTATAGGCTCACTGTGCCGGGCTCTCGGTAAGACCACTCTCGACGCGGTGAGTTGGGATGGTTGAAGTCTCTGCATTTGAGCTTCGAAACATGTTAAACTGATACCTGAAGTAAGTGGAAGAATAAGCATGAGCAGACATACAATAACGCGGTGTGGCAGAATCGAACGACAGCTTCCACTGGGAAACCCTGCCAAGTGATCGAGAGAGCTCATTTACGTTTCGCTCACGTGACGGCAAAAACAATTTATTTATTCTGGTATATGAGTGATATCCAGGTCCAGGATTATCACCACTGCAACATGGAGTCGTTAAAGCAATACACGGCTGATGCGAATATGACCTGTATACGCGAGAGCATGCAAAAATGGTACGTTAGTTGCTGCGACACGTACGTGCGCCGCAAAAATTACGCATGCTCCGTACACTGTAAACTAAATGACACCCATATAGGTGTATTACATTGTATTTAACTCACACCTCTACACCCCACGACATAGGTGTGACAAGCAGGACTACAACTAAACAATGGACGCATTTTAAAAATTCTACCCTAGGATTTGAACATTTTCGGAGGTGCAAAAGCAAATGTACACCCAAGAGGCTTCAGGGGTGTGAGGGTGCACAAGAAATAGTCACCTAAATGGTCTTAAGGGTGTCAGAGTGTAAAAGCAAACGTGCAACCAAGTGGTCTTCAGGAAGCGAGGGTATAATACCAAGATTACACCCCAACAACAAAAAAGTGCAGGGCTTAATATACCTAAACAGCAAAAAGGTTGTAGGAATGTTTATGCAGAAATACGTCCAAATTCCCTTGCGAAAATACCATAATACGAGTGCTACCCTCTTCAAGTAGGCCCCATGAAAGCACTACAAAGCTCCCCTTTTGGCAAGACCTTTTAGGCACAGACGTCTTAATGTACATTCTAAAAATTTTTACACCCAAAAGGGTGTATTTGCTTTGTCCCATGGGCAACATCCTTTTAGGGTGTCTAGAAAAGCCATAACAATAAGATGCTTAGGAACACCCTTAAACCGTAGGGTGTAAAGAAGCGTTACACCCTACTCAGATAGGTGTTAATGAACACCACTAAACTATGGGTGTTGCATGAAGCTACACCAATGCGAGAGGGGTGTAACACTGAAAACCCCCTTGAAACGGTGGCAGTTATATGGATAAGCATACTTGATCAAATGAAGCGCAATTAACGGGACAACGAAAGCAGAGACACAGGAGGTGACGCTTTGTCTTGTGTGTTGAGGAGAGCCGTTCAGCACTTCATTCTATCAAATATGCATCACCAACTGGCCCAAGCCTCAATTGTTCTCAGGGGGAAGTATATATGAACCTTCTTTGATTGGTTGATATGTGGGGTTTAACGTCCCAAAACCACTATATGATTATGAGAGTCGCCGCAGTGGAGGGCTCCGAAAATTTAGACCACCTGGGGTTCTTTAACGTGCACCCAAATCTGAGCACACGGGCCTACAACATTTCCGCCTCCATCGGAAATGCAGCCGCCGCAGCCGGGATTCGAACCAACGCCCTGCGGGTCAGCAGCCGAGTACCTTAGCCACTAGACCACCGCGGCGGGGCTATATGAACCTTCTCTGCAGCTCACAAGAGAAAAGGAAGATACTGGTGTCACCACCAGCCCTTATACCTGCAGCCATGCAGCTGACAAAATAAGGTGCCGTGGTCTTAGATGAGCTGCAAAGGACCAGTGTATGTGTATGTGTAGGTAGACTGGGCCGAAAACGACAAAGTAGGACGTGTAAGGCACTTACACACACACACACACACACACACACACACACACACACACACACACACACACACACACACACACACACACACACACACACACACAAACACACATCATGCCACAGTAGTGCAAGCAGTTCAACCGAGCATAACGCCGAAGCAAAAAAAAACAATTAGGCTCATATGTTCACATCTGCATTTATTTTAGAAAAAACTTTCAGTCTGACAAAGAAGACTCCGATGGCAATCTGCAAAGTTTTGAAATATCTCACGTGGCCAATATTTTTTCTCTATATACTAAAAATATCTTTTTTCAATACAGTAAATACCCACAACTTTCAAAAACATTTGTGCTAGTCGAACAAACGACTAAGTGGTATGGCGTTGATTGACACCTATACTATAGAAAAAAAAAACACGTAGAAAGAGTAAGCGAGTTTCTGGATTCACATTAGGATCTAATATATATCTCGCGGTATGGATTTCGACATCAAAAAATGAGAACATTCGACAAGGTAGTGTAATTTGGGTTGTATTAAAGTAATGTCAGTGTTGGTCTACTTCTAACTGCAAAACCACTTGTCACTGCTGCTTGCACAATCATCTTCAGCTGCTGAGATGACTGGTGCCTTCGAGAAAAGTGGTGCGAAGCTGCCCTTCTGTACATGAAATTCAATCCTGGATACTAAAAATAAATAAACAAGGAACAATGACCAAAATTTCACAAAGAGTGCCACATACAGTATGCACCCTGCATAACTCACTGCTTTTTTACGTGTAAGTATAAGTTGAGTGCATAGCAAGCATATTCAGTGGCATCAGGCTCCACTGCAGCAAGAAATGCTAAAAAAGCATGCTGAGCAATAAACGCAATAAAAAGCGCACTGTGGCAGAATCATTATACCTTTCGTGCCATAGATACGAACTTTACTTTACCTTTTCAGCTGGCTCGCGCAGGCAAATAAAAAGCGCAGCTGCAAGTTGATAATGTTTCATTAGCTGTATGCATCGACAAACTAAGTGAATGTCAAGTTCTATGCTTAAGTATGCATCAACACAGCTTCATGTGTATGTCTGCAGATCTACCATATGGTACTCACTCGATTAGTTTATTAAAAGGAATACAGTACGACGCTCAAAAACATATGCATATTTCATTTGCATTGCACAAAAGCACAATGCCACTGAGTATACATGACGATATGAGCATTGAGAAGGTATTCAGTGCAGGTAACTTGTAAAGTTATGTACTGTACAGTTACGTATTAAAATGAGAATGATACTAGTGTTCTTGAACTGGCTCCCATTGACACGATTATTTAATGAAAGAATTCGCTATTGGGTCATACCACGTCAGACGTCCCAGCCATTTTGGCGACCATCTCAAATGTATTCGAAAAAAATTGCGCTGATTTCACTGCTATAAAAAAGGTAACTGCTAGAATATTTCGCAAACAAATAATTTTTGCTCGCGTGGCTGCCTCCCGCACTTCCCGGAATCTTGTCTGGATTTTGTGAAAAAAAAATTATTTCTTGAGTACTTCTTCTTCCGTGCCAAATTTGATGTACAAGTTAAGTGAAGGGCTTGCGTAAAGTGTTTGAAGCTCCGTAATATTATCACCAATTTTCGAGCACATACGCCTCAAATAAATTAGCCTAGATGTGTTATATCTGCATTTTTCTATATCAATACTGCACTTTGAAATAATATCTCAGGAGTGAATACTTAATCCACATAAGGTATATTTGGAGGAAAAAAAACTTAGACCTCTCAAGCTGTCAAACTTAACGAGAAAAAATCGCGAATTTCACAAAATAGTTGTTTTGTCTATAATGAGACGCAACTTGCACTATGTGGTGGTTGAATTAAAATAGACTTTGTACCCAATTGAAAGCAAATAAACAGTTCTTTTCGTTGCCAAATTTTGTCATAGATATTTATGTTTTGAGAAAAAGATGACAGCATATCCACGGAGTGAATGATGATGAGTGGGGCGTAGCGTTCTTCCGTCCTGGCGCACAAACGGGTGAACAGACAGTCTGACGCAAGTATGGACGGACAGAAAGACTGATGGACTCACGGATAGACCGACACAGAGAAGCCCGGATGAATGGATGCACAAAAAACGGACGAAACCAAAAATGTACGGACAAACGATTCGCCCCACGAATCACCATTTTGTTCATATATATGACGTGAAAACCACTAACGCTATCTATTGTGCAACTCATAAAGTGTCTACTTAATACTAGTACGACTACAGACGAGGGAACGACCCACAACCTCAAGAGCCTTGCCCCTAAATGATTTTTGAAGTTCCAAGTTTCCCATTTGCCATTTGGTCATACGGCAGCCGACGCCTCGAAGTTTCCCATTGCCATTGATGGAAAATAAAAAAAATTATTTTATTTCTTGAAATAGAAATTGTATTGATGAAACTTGTCAAAAACGAAGAACTGTTTATTTGCTTTCATATTAGGTAAAAGGTAATTTTTAATTGGACCACCACATGATGCAAATTGCATCTCAATACGAATAAAAATGACAATTATGTGAAATGAGTGATCTTTTCTCGTAGAGGTTAACAGCTTAAGGTGTCTAAAATAATTTTTCATCAAAATATATTTTCTGTGAAGTAAGCAGTCACAGCTCAGATATTCATACAAAATGCAGTAACGCAATTAGAAAATTCAAACATAACACATTTTGGCTAAATTCTTGCAAACGTATGTGGCCGGAAATTTGTATTACTATTACTGAGTTTCAAACACCTTACATAAGCCCCTTTATTTAACATGTACCAATCTTGGTATAAAAAAAGGTGCGGTACTTGTAAAATATTTTTTTTCACAAATAACACTCAAAAAACATTCTGGAAAGTTCAAAAGGCAACCACGTTACCAAAAACTTTTTTCTCTCCGAAATGTACAAGCAGTTTCCTGTTTTCAGTGCGTTAAATCAGTACGCTTTTTCGCCACACATTTACCATAGCCGCAAAATTGGCTGGGAAATTTGGACTAAAGTGACCCTCTTATTTTCACTCAATGACCAATGCATACTGCTAAATTAGGGCCATTTGTTTCAATCATGCTGGCAGGCTGAGAAAGCATAACTCCTTCTCGATGCAGCGTAGGCTGTTCAGTGGCTGTGCCTGTTGTGTTCCGAGATAAATATGTTGCCCAATCTTACATTTTGGCTGCAACACATGCTTAGATACCGTGCCGTATGTATAATATTTAAGTGTTTTTGTGCAACAAAAAAAACTAATAATACGCTTCACATAGGGAAAATACTTTTAACAGCTGAAGTACTTAGCGAAGGTAAACGCCAAAGCGAGGCGTTGGCAATAAAACTCTGAATAACAAGAACAATTTGAAAGTTACACATGATGGAAAAAATATGAAAAAAAATGTGCTCGAAGGTTAGCAGTTATGTGCAAACAAGCGTTTGCTCTGTTCAAGAAGGCATTTCCGTCGCACACACAGACGAAAGGTCGGTTCAAACAAAAGTCCAGCTTTAGTGCTCGATCCGCTACACAGGCTTGGCTGTCGACAGTGTCACGCTACGTTGCGGGTGAACGAAAATACCGGTGAAGACCAATTTAACGAAACTGAATGTATTAGCAAGTAAGCAAACTTCGCGAGGCGCACCTAACGCGAAGCAATATGCTGTGTTGTCACCCGATGCATCAATCTGAGTTATCATGGTAGTGTTACCGCCAAAAACGAAAAAGAACAGAAAAGAACGACATGAATACCACGCCCTTGTTTTCCGTTCTCGGTCTTTTTGTGCAATAAGAAAAAAAAGGAGTAAATGAACTACCAACATGCCCAAGCATATAAGTCTTGGACACGGTTGATGCTTAGAGCTAACAGGCGCCATCCCCACACATGTATTAATAAGCAAACTAAAATATATCTGCATCACGAGCGGGCCCCAAAAATGGCTGCCAAGAAAGGGCACCGCAAAATTCTGTTCAATTTCTCCGGTGAACCTCAACGGCGCACGCTCACTCTACTTTGTACTCCAAACAATCTAAACAAACAAACAAAAAAACTTGCCCACAATCACACTTCGCCATCATCCCCGTGAAACAGTTCGGACAAATATTCTCGCTAAGCAAACAAATGCTGATTTGCCATCAACCAGTTGAAAACAAACTTGTTTGAAGGCGTTATTCTCATGCTCACGCAGTTAACAAAGCGCTGAACGGAACAACGTGAGAGTGGTACTCACTATTTCACTTCGAGTGCTCCACAATATGAATCCCCAGGTCCATTTTTGAGGACGGTGCATCTTCGCAATAATCAACACTGACAGAACATACAGGTCGAGCACAGAGCGCAGGCACATGTCAAACAAAACACCGACTAAAAAACTCTACCGATCGAGGAGCCACGCGCACCACACGCACACACACGGAAGGGTTTTTTCGCCAGCTCACGCAGTAAAGTGACATGTAAGACGATGCCGGGCCCTATTCCGCCCTCTGCGCTCGAGCGCGCAGCAATACCGGGTGGGCAAGGTCGTCTAGGCGACAAGACCTCATGGCGTCAGTGCGATCTCAGACCAGCTAGATGTGGTTTAACGCTAGCTCCGGCCCTCTACTGATAGCTTGGGTGCTGCTTTTTTTCTTTTCTTTTTCTGGCAGTGATCTGTTAAGTTATACTCGTTCTTTAACAGTGCATCTAAATCGCAGTGAACATTGTGACGGTGCAGTGCAGCCATCACGCGCATTTGTAATATTCAGGAGCAATATTTAGCGCACCTTCACCGACATAACTTAGTGAATACTGGTAAAAATGCTAAGCTGATACTTTTTGCTTAGCTGTATGGGTCATTAGGGACTGCACATTTAGGGTCACGCAGGCGATATTTTATCAGCACTTCCATTTAAGTGAAGACATTTCAACATTGCATGCATCGGCCGTCACACTATTAGATTAGATCATATTGCCACGTGCATACTGCTAGGAAGACGTAGACGACGGCACATACGCGCTTCTGCATGCTTTTATACAGCTAGCAACAACAAGAAAGAAGATGGACACTCTGGCGCGCAGTAAATAAACATACTGACCTGCTGCTATTTTCTCAACTTGTTAATTACTACGTCTGTCTTCACGTCGATAATACGTTTGTACTTAGCTTGCAGTCATTGGAACAAGACCACGGCTGAAAATATTTCATCAATGTTGTTTTCTCACTACCTACAAAGTCATGGCTTTGACCGAAGCACGTCTGCTGGGGAAGTTACATAAATTAAAAGAAGGGAATCCACAAAAAACAGAGAGAGAGAGAGAGACAACTAGTGAATGCGTGTCGGCTCCCCTGAGGAGAGCTTTGTTCACAATTTAGTCAACAAGGCTCCCGTCAGTGATACGAAGGCTGCGTCAAGGTCACCGAAATTTCCTTATTCTGCATTTTTCTTTATGGTCGGTGTCCTCTTCCTAATTTTGATGATGCAATTTTAAGGACACATGAAGTGGAACAATCGCTACATCAAATAAATAAAACGTGCCTACAAATATTACAGGACGTCAATGTTCGTTTTTAAGGGACCTGATGGCCTATTGACGTAGTGGTTATGGCTTAACAACCGTGCTGTTTTTTTTGCAGGTGGTGGACGTTTTATCTCCAACTTTAAAAGCTTCGATCTTATGGATGGGGGACGGGGGAGGGGGGAGTGTTCTATGCATGGCTACACTAATGTGCGCAACATTACTCCATTCAGGCAAATCAGTGCACTTTGTGAATGTTGTGTAATGACGCAAACGACACAGATGAAAGAAATAGATACAGGAAAATTGGCCCTTACTCTATTGAACAAGCGGCGCTCCTATTGTATCTTCCGTCTTATCGATGAAACTGCGTTTGCGTCACATTACTTTCTGCTTCGATTCATTACTAGACCCGCAAGCAGCTACTAGTAGGAGCCTTGCTGGTATCAAGATGGTTATTGTATACTAACAGTATAGGCAGAACTACCCGAAAATGTCGTGCACATACATTTGTAGCCTTGTAGGGACGTGTGCTCAGATTTGGGTGCACGTTAAAGAACCCCAGGTGGTCGAAATTTCCGGAGACCTCCAATACAGCGTCTGTCATAATCATATGGTGGTTTTGGGACGTTCAACCCCACATATCTATCAATAATTTGTAGCCTTGTTCATAACACCCCAATCATGAGAGTGTAAATGGCGTGTTTTGAGGGTGTTTTATTCACGAACACCTCAAACTATAAAAAGGAAGCGTAAAAAGAGTGTTCATATGGGTGCATTTATTGCTTACCCTCGTGTTACACCTTTTAGGGTGTAAATTTTTTTAGAATGTAGTTCCTTTCACAGTGGCAAAATCCTGGCCCTAGCACTGCTTTTACGGTGCATATATGAATCACGGCATATAGAGTCTCACATATAACATGTATTCGTAGCTGAATACGAAGGCATCACTCAAAATGAGCTGTCACGTATAACACGACGTTTACACTTTATCCCATAGTGCAAAATGAGATCAAGCTGTATTTTATTTTTTTTAAACACAGAGCACATGCAGGCTTCAGAGACAAATTGTAGCTTAATCAAACGCATTTTTCTAGTGTTCAGAGCACAATACCATTTGCTACGAAAGAAGACAAGAAATCAGACGTGAATGGTATGGCATGGAGCTCTAACGACCAAGGCATGTGTATCAAAGTACAACAGAAGAGCCTTTATTTCCACTTGAAAATGAAGAACGGTCATTACACGCCAAACTTCCCAGCCATTTTGGCGCCCATCGCAAATGTATTAAAAATTGTGCCAATTAACTGCATTAAGATAACTGAACTGCTAGAGTATTTTGGAGAGAAAACTTTTTTTGGCCACGTGGCTGCCTTCTGAGCTTCCCTGAATGTCGTGTAGTCTCGTTTGTGAAAAAATTTATTTTAAAAGTATCACTCCTTTTTTCAATACCAAATCGGATCTACTTGTTAAGTAAATGAGCTTGAGTAAGGTGTTTGAAGCTCATTAACATAAGTGTGATTTTACTCGCACATGCGCCTCTCAGAATTCAGCCATAATGTGAGCCAGATTGTGTTGTTTGCATTTTTTCTATTGCAATAATGCGCTTTGTATGAATAACTGAGTAGTGAATACTTACCCCACAGATGGTATATTCTGAGGGAAAAGTACGTTTAGACATGTCAAGCTGCTAAACTTCACGATAAAGATCAAAATGTTTGTAAAATAACGATTCCCGTTCAGATTAAGACGCAACTTCTACCCTGTGGTGGTCTAATTGAAAACCCTTTATAGTTAACTCGAAAGCGAAGAAATCGTGCTTTTCTATGGCTAATCTTATTATTACGTTTTTTTTTTTTGTTTTAAGGAAGAAAATACTTTTCTAACTTCTTCATTGCCACCTATTTTGCTCACTTGGTCTCACAACAGCTGCCACCTTGAAATTCGCCATTGTCATTAAGGGGAAAGTTAAAAAATGATTTTCTTCCTTGACACAAAAATGTACTCATAACAATTGCCAAATCAAAAGAACTGTTTGTATGAAGGTGATTTTTACTTGGACCACCACATGGGGCAAATTGCGCCTTATATAGACAAAGATGACAATTTTGTGGAATTTGGGATTTTTGTCTTAGAGTTTAGCAGGTTGAGAGGCGTAAAGATATTTTTTACTGGGAATACGCTTTCTGTGGAGTATGTATTCAGTACTAAGATAATCATACAAAGTCCACTTTCAAAATACAAAAAATTCAATCATAACACAATTTGGCTAAATTCGTGGAAGCGTATGTGCAAGAAAAATTGCGCTAATATAACTGAGCTTCAAGCACTTTACACAAGAATATTGACATAACCTGTACACTAAATACGGTATAGAAAAGGAAGCGGTACATTTAAAATTAATATTTTAACAAGCAACACCCAAACGACATTCCTGGAACTTCAAACGGCAGCCACGTACAAAAAGAATTTCCTCTCGGAAGTATTCCACCGTTTCACAGTTTTTAATGCAGTAAATCAGCGCGATTTTTTTTCGAATGCATTTGCAGTCGTCAAAATAATGACTAAGACGTTTGACGTGTGAACCCAGAACTGATATTATCATATTTTACATCAACACAAAGTAGACTGCCCTGATGCATACAAACAGCAAGAATAGTAGTGCAATGCAGGATGCCTTTTTTCTCCAATACACTGAAATATTCTATCAAAGCACACTGCAGTTCCCACATTGATACGCTGCAGTTTGCATGTGAGTCATTCCACGCCAAATGTCCTAGCCGTTTTGGGGAGCATCTCAAAAGTATTCGAAACAATCGTGCTGATTTACTGCATTGAAGACAGAAAACTGCCAGAATATTTTTAGATGAAAGAATTCTTGGTCACGTGGCTGCCTTACGAACTTCCTAAAATGTCTTTTGGGTGTTGTTTGTTCAAACAAAATACTTTAAAAGTATCACTTCTTCTTTCTCAAAGAAATTTGGTCTACACGTCAAGTAAAGGTGTTCGTGTAAGGTGTTTGAAGATCAGTAACATGAGTGAAATTTTTCTGGCACATACGCCTCCTAGGGTTTAAACAAAATTTGTTACGTTTGCATTTTAACTATTGCTATAATGCACTTTGTATGAATATTTGAACAGTGAATACTTACCCCATAGAAAGTATATTTTGAACAAGAAATAATTTTCGAATTCTAAATCTGTAAACTTTACAATACAAATCACAAATGTCATAAAATTGTCATTTCTGTCCACACTGAGACGCTATTCGTACCCTGTGGTGGTTCAATAAAATCACTTTTACACTTAAAACGAAAGCAAATAAACCGTGTTTTTAATATGGCAAGTCTTATCATTATATTTTTGTTTTATAGAATAAAGTAACTTTCGAACTTCTTCTTTGACTGATCTTCCCATTTGGCCAAAGACAAATGAACAAAGATGACAATTTTTCGAAATTGGTGATTTTTGTCTCAAATTTTTGGTGGTTAAGAGGTCTAAAAATATTTTTTACCTGAAACTCTACCTTATTCATTTATTTATTTATCACATACTGCGGACCAAGTATGGTCCATGCAGGGGAGGGCAATACAGTTCAAAATTCTTCTACATACATACACTTCCGCTGCAGTATACATTCACTGCAGAACAAAATTCATGTACATTAAAAATTCGTGAAAAACAAGGGACAAATACAGGCAAAGAAGCAGACTTAAGCAACAAGAAAAGGGTATAGTTTCATCTCGGCGTGTTGAACATAGGGGAATCATGGGGCAGAGCATTCCATTCAGAGACAGTTCTCGGGAAAAATGAATACTTGTAAATGTTAGTGCGTGCAAATATAGGTGTAATGCTACGACTATGTTTATGACGTGAAGACCTGGTTGTGTCCTGTGTTATGTAATCTGGTGCATGCAATCCTGATCTGGAAAAGTTTAAAAAGGCGGAAAAAGTTAAGCTGTGCAGTTTTCCTTCGATCGGCCAAAAGTTGGAGGTTCGCATCCTGCAACAGGGCTGATGGCGAATCGCGACATCTATACCGGTTGTATATAAATCGAGCAGCTAATTGTTGTATTTTTTCTGTTTTCTGTATATTACCAGCTGTGTGGGGGTCCCACACAATGCTGGCATATTCAAGAGAAGGACGAACTATGACTTTACAGGCTCTAAGTTTTAGTGAACTAGAAGAACGACCCAATTTATATTTTAGAAAGCCTAATTTTCTCCTGGCAGCAGAACATATACCATCAATATGTGCTGTCCAGCTAAGCTTCGATGTAATCGTTACGCCCAAGTACTTGAATTCTGTACTTGAAGTACTTGAATTCTGTACAATTCAAGTACTTGAATTGTTGAGTATGTATTTATTACCAAGATATTCTTACAAAGTCCACTATTACAATAAGAATAATGCAAACATAACACATTTTGCTTAAATCCCAGAGGCGTGTGTGCCAGAAAAATTGCACTTAAATTACTGAACCTCAAACCTCCCATAAGCCCATTTACTTAACATGTAGACCCAATTTGGTATAGAAGGAACAAGCGCTACTTTTATATAAAATTTTCCCACAAAAACCATGCAAATGGCATCTAGGAAGTTTGTAAGGCAGCCACGTGACAAAAAATATTTGCTTTCGGAAATATTCTGCCGTTTCACTTTTTTTCAATGCAGTAATTCAGCACGATTGTTTTCAAGTACATTTGAGATTTGAGATGGTCGTCAAAATTGCTGGGACTTTTGGCATGTATTGACCCTTCTGTTGCTACATGCCTGATGCATAAAATGCAAGGCAAGTGGTATTCCGAAGAATATAACAATTAAACAGTCTTAGAATGGCATATTTATTTCACAATAAGCCTTGTGCGTTCATACATTCAGAATACTGGAGAAACAATAATACAGGAGTGAAAACAGTAGGCAAAATTACAATATTTTAACAGTGTTACTACATCCTAACTATGCAGAATACTTGATGTAAAGATGTAAAATATTAAGCTCATCACATATTAACATGTTGCCTTGAAACAATGCAACATCAAACAACATTCGTCTTTGTGGTGCCGATTGAGGCGACCATCTTCGGAACGGAAGGTGCTGAATATGAATGCGTTGTGACAAACCCATCACATGATTGGAAGGATCTTCACGGCATCGAGATTCCGCGGCGTGATCATCATTGTCTTATCGAAGAAGCCGTCTTTTCCGTAGTCCCGACTCCGACGCGTGCGCCAACGTCGGTGACGTCAGCAACCTCGGGCCTTCCAACGGCTATAAAAAGCCACGTACCTCCATCGAACTTCAGTGAGCCAGGCAGCGGCACTCTGAGCGGAATGCTCACCAAACCATTCGTCTTTGTGGTGCAGGTTGTGGTTACCATCTTCGGAACGGAAGGTGCTGAATATGAATCCGTTTTAACAGACCCATCACACGACTGGAAGGATCTTCACGGCATCTAGATTCCGCTGCGTGGTCACCGTTGTCTCATCGAAGAAGCCGACGTTTTTTTAGTCCCGACTCCGACGCATGCGCCAACATCGGTGACGTCAGCAACCTCGGGCCTTCCAACGGCAATAAGAAGCGACGTACCTCCATCGAACTTCAGTGCACTGGGCCAGGCAGCGGCACATCTGGGCGGAATGCTCACCAAACCATCCGTCTTTGTGGTGCAGGTTAGTTCCTACTTGCCTGTGCCATGTTACCGCAGTAATAACAGCTTTTTAGTGCTGCTGCCACACCCACCTTGGTAGCTTTTTTTCATGCATTTGTGCTTTTGGTGTGGATTTGTTAGTTTGCGGGGATATTGAAGCAAACCCAGGCCGTTCGGATAAAGAAATACTTCAGCAGCTTCGTTCAGGACAAAAACGCATGATTGATATTATCAATAGTGTCTTATCAAAACAAGAAAAAATCTAAAAAGAAGTTGCTAGCTTGGTTGAAAGGATGAGTTCAAGCGAAATACAGACGAAACCTTTGATTGAACTGAAAACACATGTAAAAGACTTAAAGCAAAGAGCAACACAGCTTGAGAAAGACTTTGAATACGTGGTCAAAAAATTGACGAGTTAGAACAGAAGTCGACGAAATAACTTGATTGTTTTTGGCCTATGGAAAAAAGCTAATGAAACGACTGCTGACCTTACTGAAATAATTAAAAAAGACTTATTTGAAGGAAAGCTGTGAGTCAATGTCAGTAGCATCGACAGATGTCACAGAACGGGAAAGCAGACTGGCAAAGAACGCCCAGTAATTAATAAAATACTCGATTACCGAGACAAGGTAGCTATCCTACAGAGGGGTTCCAAGCTGAAGGGCTCCGAGCTGTCGATAAGTGAATACTTTTCCACTCGTGTTCGTGATATCAGAAAAAAGTTATGGCAAAGTTCATCCCACGAGCGTGCAAGTGGATCTAAAGTGAAGCTAGTTTTTGAGAAATTAGGCATTGATTCAAAGTTTTTGTTGGGATGATAATAAGAATAAAAGATAAGTTATTTAACCAAATTAAGGTTCGGGGAAACTAGGTAAACGATGTTTAGTGGTGTTTAATGTAAATTGCCGCAGTATTGTTAGTAAGATTAGGAAGTTGGAAAGCACGCTTTTAGTACATGACCGAGATATTGCATTACTAACTGAGACATGGCTACGAGGTGATGATTTTGATAATGAGGTTTTGCCAAAAATTTCAGTGTTCCGTAACGATCAAGATAGGAGGGGAGGGGGCGTTGCTGTTCTTGTTAGGAATAATACAGGTGTTGTAAAAATGCCAAATGTTCAAGACATAGAAAGCATCTTCTGTAAAATGTATAATGGCAATAATAAATATATTATGGGTATTTACAGGCCACCAAATGCTTCCCTTGATGTTATCAATAAAGGTAATCCTTAAGCAAAGCTTACGGATTACCTTCATTGTCAAGTAAAAACCGAAGATATGTTATTCATAGCGGGAGATATTAATATGCCAAATATGAATTGGGATACTTTATATCGGATTCATGTGAAGCTGATGATACTCAAATATCCGATATTATGTTTCAGTATGATTTGACGCATATAGTCACCGACCCTACCAGAATATATCGGGGGATGAAATTTATTCTAGATATATATCTTGTAAGTGGCAGTATAAAAGAAAGCATGTTGTGCAGCGTCGAAATTGGCATATCGGATCACAAGGCTGTAGTAGTGGAGCTAAAGGGAGTTGCACTTATTCAGCCGAGGATGGTGAAGAAATATCCCAATTATTCAAAAGCAGATGATGAATCTATAATAGATGTTCTGGCCTTTGAATATAATCACTTCAATGCAGGTAATGGTAGCGTTGAAGAACAGTGCATTTGCTTTAAAAGAATGATTGATGATTGTGTGCAGCGTTTCAACCCTTAATAACAAAGAAAGTAGAAAATCGCAATCCGTTAATAACAAGAAAGACGTTACAGCTTAAGCGAAAATTGAAACAGTTAAAGACAAAGTTGAACGAGGCTAACAGTCTTAAGTTAAAATCAATAATTTGCAATATACGTGAAGAAATAAAAAATCTTTTTGTGTCAAAGAAAAGTATTTTAATAAAAAAATTGCCGTCAAATATTAAAACGTGTCCAAGAACAATTTGAAATGAGGTCACTCCAGTCACGTGCTCTACCGATGCTTTTCTTTTAGATGGAAAATTAGATGGAATATTAGAGAGTGATCAATAAGCTGTCTGTACGGCCTTTAATAACTATTTCAATAACGTCTATACAAAAGATAATAATCATCTCCCACCTTTTGACGCGAACCTGCCACCAATATCAGATGTCACTATTTCTGAAGAGGGTATCTTCAATTTATTGCTAAATCTAGATGTTAAGAAATCGGTTGGACATGATGACATACCGAACGCCTTCGTAAAACAGCACGCAGAGTGGGGCACGAAATGTTTATGTGTGTTGTGTACTAGGTCTTTGAACGAAGGAGTACTCCCTGAGGACTGGAAGACTGCCCGAATTAAGCCTCTACACAAAGCAGGTGATAAAACTCCAATAAAGAATCATCGACCAGTTTCGTTAACCTCTACGTCTTGTAAAATTCTCGAGCACATAAATCACAATTACCATGTTACATTTATTGATGAGCACAAAGCACTAACAAAAGCGCAAGGTGGATTTAGACGTTGATATTCCACCCCTACACAGCTGGTTTAAACCATCCACGATTTTACTACCGCACTAAATGAAGGTGAATAGCTAGATGCCATTTTTATGGACTTCCAAAACGCCTTTGATAATTTTTCGCATAAAAAACTAAATCATAAATTGCAATATATCTTGAAAATCTGAAAGTTATAGTATGGATACAAGCGTATCTTCAAAACAAGCAACAATTTGTTCCACCTAGTGAAAGCTGTTCTAGCAAACTTCCTGTGGATTCCGGCGTACCTCAGGGTATGGTCCGCGGACCTCTTTTATTTATATTATATATAAATGATATAATGAACGGCCTTTTTGTAAGCGTAAAGCTTTATGCTGATGATTGTGTGTTATACATGAAAGTAACAACTGCTGAGGATCAAATAAGGCTCAATAAGCAATTTAACAAGGTCGTCTCTTGGTTCCAGGACTGGCAAATGTCAATTAATTACAACAAAACTGTCTAGATGAACATAACACTCAAAAAAATCCTTTATGTTATCAGTACGGCACGAATAGCGTCAGTCTCACAGAAGTTACAGAGTACAAGTACCTTGTATTATGGATAACTAATGATCTAAACTGGAAGAAACACGCCGACATAACTACAGGTAATTGTCTACGTAAACTTTTTTTTCTATAGCGATCCTTGAAATATTCTAACCCGTCTGTACGCATGTTGGTATGCTGATGATTGTGTGTTATACATGAAAGTAACAACTGCTGAGGATCAAATAAGGCTCAATAAGCAATTTAACAAGGTCGTCTCTTGGTTCCAGGACTGGCAAATGTCAATTAATTACAACAAAACTGTCTAGATGAACATAACACTCAAAAAAATCCTTTATGTTATCAGTACGGCACGAATAGCGTCAGTCTCACAGAAGTTACAGAGTACAAGTACCTTGTATTATGGATAACTAATGATCTAAACTGGAAGAAACACGCCGACATAACTACAGGTAATTGTCTACGTAAACTTTTTTTTCTATAGCGATCCTTGAAATATTCTAACCCGTCTGTACGCATGTTGGCATATAAAACATTCGATCGTCGAATGTTGGAATATGCTGTAATAATATGGGATTCATTCACTAAACGTAATAAAAATCAATTAGAAAAAGTGCAGAACAAAGGCTTCCGTTTTAATTATAACTGCTACGGTAGAACATTCGTATCTGAATTATTTCAAAAAGCGGTCTGCAACCCGTTGTGGATAGAAACCGCATTTCCCGGCTTCAGTTTTTCTATCAACTAATAAATGGTTATTTGAATGTTGACACTGCAGGCATCCTTCGGTATTCTTCCGGTTACGCAACTCGGAAGCGTCATAGCAATGTGATAACTCGTTTACCTTCACGGATTAACTGCTACAAATAATTGTTCTTGCCTAGAACATTTATTGACTGGAATGACCTGACAAATGATGTCGTTTTACACAATGAACTGTCATTTTTTTGAAAACAGCATCGCCTAAACCATCACTACACATTGCATTGTATCATTTGTTTTATTGTATTTATTCTGTTAGTCTGTAACCCGCATTCTATGTGTTACGTTATTATGTGTTATGTTACTCGAAAAATTTGTCGAAACAAGCGTTTTTGAACTTCCGCCTTGTATACTGACATCGTAAGATTTATTGTGTTTTCGATATTTCTGTGTCTGTACATATTGTCGAACACTTCTCCCACCCTGCCATGATCTTTCAACTTAAAGATCGCAGTATTTATAAATTAAATTATAAAATAGGCAGAAAAGGCAGAGTGAAGGAGCAACCATTTACAGCTAGCACAGGTGGAACTGCCTAGCTAGATTCTGGAGCCTTCTTTTGGAGCATCATATTGTCATGACGCAGACACAACAGGAGTTCGATATTGAAGAGCTCACTTTAATTAAAAATAAAAGGCGCTCGTAAAGAGGACCGGGCAAGAGCTTAGTCTTCCTCTCTGGCTGTGCGAGCTCCCCTCTGCAGGTTGAATGCGGTATTTGCCTTCCTCCAAGAAGAGCATCGACCCGATGCTCGGGTACAGAATACGTGGTGTATGTAGTTGACGTATTACGCAACTGGCTCACTGCAATATGGCTTCATCCGCACAACGTGTGCGATTTCAGATTTTTGAGCTCGCGAGGCACTGTCAGGGATGACCTCATAATTCACGTCACTTAGGCGCCGTATAACATTGTAGGGACCAAAGTACTTCTTCAGTAACTTTTCACAAAGGCCACGTCGGCGAATAGGGCTCCAGACCCACACTTTCTCTCCTGGTTGATAATTGACGTATCGGTGTCGCAGGTTATAACGTTGTGCGTCGTAACTCTGCTGTCGGGCGATTCGCACGCGTGCTAGCTGCCGTGCCTCTTCAGCTCGTTGGGTAAAGGCTTGAACATCCGTGTCTGTATCCTCGCAGTCGCGCAGCAGCATGGCATCAAGCATTGTCGTCACTTCACGGCCATAAAGAAGACTAAATGGCGTGCTCCATGTAGTTTCCTGCTTCGCCGTATTAGAGGCAAACGTCACGTATGGTAGAACGTCGTCCCAATGTTTATTATCCATGTCGATGTGCATACTAAGCATATCAGCAATTGTCTTGTTGAGGCGTTCTGTTAAGCCGTTGGTTTGTGGGTGGTAGGAGGTAGTTTTTCGATGCGCTGTTCAACTCAACTCAAGCACTGACTTGAGGAGCATGGCCGTGAAAGCGGTACCTCTGACTGTTATTATAATTCTAGGAGCACCATGCCTCAGAACGATATTTTCAATGAAAAATTGTGCCGCTTCTACTGCGGTTCCACTTGATAAAGCATTTGTTTCTGCGTAGCGAGTAAGATAGTCCGTAGCGACAATTACCCACTTATTTCCGGTATGCGAAGTCGGAAATGGTCCAAGGAGATCCATTCCGATTTGTGCAAAAGGCATGGTGGGCACTTGAACTGGTTGCAACAATCCGGCTGGTTTTAAAGGTGGCGATTTTCGTCGTTGACAATCGAGGCACGTGCGGACGTAATGCTTTACAGTGCCTGGAAGCTTCGGCCAGTAGTACTTTTGTTGGATTCTGGCCAATTTGCGCGTGTATCCGAGGTGGCCGGAGGTTGGCTCATCGTGGCAAGCGCTAAGGATCTCATCGCGAATGGATGTCGGGACGACAAGTAAGTGGGCATTTCCGCTGGGGGCAAAGTTCTTCTTGTATAGGACACCACTGCGCAAGCAGAATGATGGCTGGCTCCTTGCAAATATCTTGGGAACGCTTGTAGACTGGCCGTTAAGAAAATTAATAAGAGGAAGCAACTCATTGTCTTCTTTCTGCTTAGACGAATTGGTGACCATGTCGACCACTCCTAAAAATGCCATGTCATCATCTTGTGAGACATTATCTTGCTTTATAAGCGACCTGGATAAGCAATCAGCATCAGAGTGCTGTCGTCCCGACTTATAGACGACCGTCATATCGAATTCTTGTAGGCGTAAGCTCCAGCGCGCTAGCCGACCGGATAGGTCCTTCAAGTTGGTCAGCCAGCAAAGAGAGTGGTGGTCGCTGACTACGTGGAAGGGACGGCCGTAGAGGTATGAGTGAAACTTCAGAACTGCCCATAATACAGCAAGACATTCCTTTTCCGTTGTGGAATAATGGGACTCGGCACGGGAAAGCGTCCTACTTGCATATGCAATCACTCTCTCGGCTGAGTCTTGCCACTAGACGAGTACAGCGCCTAAACCTACGTTGCTGGCATCAGTGTGGATCATGGTTGGAGCGTCCTCGTCAAAGTGAGCAAGCACAGGGGGTGTCTGCAGGCGCTGTCATAGACCGTCAAATGCTTCTTGTTCCTCTTCGCCCCATAAAAATGGAACATCGTCTCTCGTTATGCGTGTTAAGGGCGACGCTATGTGCGAGAAATTGGCAATAAATCTGCAGTAGTAGGCGCAAAGGCCAAGAAAACGTCTTACGGCCTTCTTTTCTGTTGGCACCGGAAATTTTCGGACGGCGTCGATCTTGTCGGGGTCCGGACGAACACCTTCATGGCTCACCACATGTCCTAAGAATCAGAGTTCCTTGAAACCGAAATGACATTTCTCAGGTTTCAGCGATAAGCCAGCGGACCGTATTGCTCGAAATACTAATAGCAGCCGTCTTAGATGTTCCTCGAATGTTGGTGCGAAAACAATGACGTCGTCGAGGTATACCAGACACGTCTGCCACTTAAGGCCTGATAGGACGGTATCCATCAGTCTCTGAAATGTTGCTGGGGCTGAGCACAATCCGAAGGGCAAGACTTTAAACTCGTAAAGCCCGTCAGGCGTAACAAAAGCAGTCTTGTCTCTGTCCCGCTCATCGACTTCGATTTGCCAATAACCGCTTTTCAGGTCCATCGACGAGAAGAAGCGTGCATGCCTCAGCCTGTCAAGTGAATCGTCAATACGCGGTAGTGGGTATACGTCTTTCTTTGTCACGCGGTTCAGCTTGCGGTAGTCCACACAGAAGCGTAAGCTGCCGTATTTCTTCTTAACTAGCACTACCGGTGATGCCCAAGGGCTTTTTGACGGCTGAATGATGTCATCATTGAGCATTTTCTGGACTTGTTCTTGGATTGCTTCGCGTTCTTTCAGTGCCACGCGGTATGGGTTTTGTCGAATTGGTCTTGCCGTCTTTTCTGTTATAATTCGGTGCTTTGTCAGTGGCGTTTGATTTACCCTCGAGGTCGACGAAAAACAATCTTCAAACTGGCCGAGAATATCTACAAGACTCTGCCTCGGCACTGGCGATAAATCTGTGCTCACGTCGACAGACAGTGGTGTTGAAGCGGCCGGCGTCTCTGCCTGTTGTACTGCGAAGCACTCGCGGAATTCTACAATTTCTTCGAAGTATGCAACTGTGGTACCATCTGCAATGTGTCGATGCTCGTTGCTGAAGTTTGTCAACGGGACCTCTGCTTGCCCAGACACTACACTGACGAGACTTCTGACAATAGCGATTCCTCGAGAGAGTAAAAGCGTCGATATTTGTTCCGCGACACCTTCTCCACTATGCTGCGTGTTACACGTGACAGAGACGAGGCGGCATGACAATGGTGGCATGGTCACGTCGTCAATTACGCGCATGGGCTTGCGCTGCAGCGCTGCGCTATGGTCCGCTGAGAAGGTCAGTACACCGTCCAGTATATTTATAATGGCACCGTACTTCCGCAGGAAATCCATACCCAAGATGGCCTGTTTACAACACTCGGAAAGAATAACGAAGGTTGCCACGAATGATGAATCCCCGATCTTGATTCGTGCGGTGCACTTTCCGGTAGGTGTCAGCAGCTGGCCTCCGTATCCTCTAATTTGCGGCCCCGTCCATTCTATTTTTACCTTCTTGAGTTGGTCGGCCAGATTCGCACTCATTATTGAAAAGTCCGCACCAGTGTCGACCAGTGCGGTCACGTCGTGACCGTCAATTGAAAGTGTAATGTCGGCGGTGACAATCTCGTCTTTCGTCGGTTCATTCGAAATGTGCGGCACTTCATGCGGCGGTAATGGGGGATTTTCAAATCTTCAGCAATTCGCAACCTTCCCCCCTAAGGTCGCTGCTTTTAGTTTCCCCGGCGTGGACTGGGAGACCTTCCTCTCGCCATGTCCGTGGTGCTAGCTCTATGAGATCGGGGAAAATGACCTGGGGAGGGCGAGCGTGACCGGAACCCAGGAGAAACGTCTCGTGGGGTCGTCGCGCTCGTTTCAACGTTGCGTCTTCCGTCGAAATAGCGCCGAGGGGTAGTGGACGAAAATCCTTGATACCTGGCAACGCGATGAGGACAATACCGCACGATGTGGCCTGCTTCCCCACAATGAAAGCACAGGGGCCTGTAGTCAGGCGTACGCCATATGTCGGTTTTGCGGAGTGGGGGTCGCATCAGTGTCGACGTTTCCCGGTAGTACCAAGGCACTGTCGGCGGCTGTTGCTGGTGGTACTGTTGAGGTGGCGGCACGTTAGATCTAGGCTGTCGACGGAGAATATCTGCATATGTTGGCCTAACTATTTCAGTGTTCGGCTTGGGAGGTGAAAGCGCTTGCCTTATTTCTTGGCAAGCAACTTCTGTGACCGACGCAATCGCGCAGTCATTCGCGCTGTTTGCGCTGATTTGTCCGCTGTTGTTTGGACGGTCGTACTGGCGGTACCGTAGCTGTAGTGCGCGTTCTATGGCGGTCGCCTCCTTCGAAAATTCGTCGACGCTTGAAGGTGGGTTCCGTACGAGACCAGCAAACAGCTGCTTTTTAACACCACGCATGAGGTGGCTGATCTTTCTGTTCTCGGACATATCGGGATCGGCTCGATAAAAGAGACGAGCCATGTCCTCAACAAACATAGCAACAGACTCGTTGGGCTTTTGAATTCGTGATTCAAGGAGTCGTTGTTCATGCTCCTGCCTTTCGGTGTTTGCGAAGGTGTCCAGGAATTTCCGCCGTAACTCGTCCCACGTTGACCACACGTGATTCGTGAACCACGTGCGAGCCCCGTCTTGAAGAGGGAAATACACGTACCCCAACTTCTGTGCGGCGTTCCACCCGTTAACGTTGGCTGTGCGCTCGAACTCCTTAAGCCAGTCATCTGCGTCCTCATATGTGTTGCCATGGAAGTCCACAAGAGTTTTAGGGGTGAAAACAGTCACCTGTGTCCTGCTTGGGCTCGTCATGGTGGGGCAACTGCTTCCCGGCGCGGTCATGTTTTCCGTCCAAAGACCGAACTCTGGGCTCAGGCCTAACAGGCGGTGGCTGGCGCGGTGAACGGGTGTTTCGACGAGCGGAAGTCTTTGTGGACTAGATCCCAGGCTGTTGGAAGGTGTCCTGGACATGTACCCAGCCCCTCCACCAGTGTCACGACGCAGACACAGCGGGAGTTCGATATAGAAGAGCTCACTTTAATTAAAAATGAAAGGCGCTCGTAAAGAGGACCGGGCAAGAGCTTCGTCTTCCTTTCTGGCTGTGCGAGCTCCCCTCTGCAGGTTGAATGCGGCAATATCTTGCTTTTCCGATGAGAGTATTTTAATTTGGAGCAGGTCTCAGGAAAAACAAACGCAGCACCTTCAGCCTGAAATCCCAAATTTCCGATAGTACAACAATTGATACTGAACCACGCAAGAGAAAAAAATATATGTTAAAATACTTAACATCGAATTAGCCAATCAAAGTGCACTAGAGCGCAATATTTCAACAAAAACAGTTTTTTAAACTGTCCCACAGCGCAAACAATACTAGTACTCACATTAGCATAAGCCGAGTTTGTCAAACAGTTTGACAGGCAACCGGAAAATTCGAGAGATTCGCAAAGAAAGCTAAATGGTGTGGCGAAAAGAAAAAAAAACTGGCTTACGGTTTCATTTATCGTTTCTTAAAGCCACGGAAACCTCATAAATCACTCTGAAAGACTGCCAGAACTCATAAGTGTTCTCGTTATTAAAAATTTTTCAAATCCCGGCTGCGGCGGCTGCACTTCCGATGGAGGCGGAAATGTTGTAGGACCACGTGCTCAGATTTGGGTGCACGTTGAAGAACCCAAGGTGGTCGAAATTTCTGGAGCCCTCCACTATATATGACCTCACTCATAATGATATGGTGGTTTTGGGACGTTAAACCACAAATATCAATCAATCACTTATTTAAAATCTAGATGGGAGCCGACAGATAGAAACAACGTAAAGGAATATTCAGCGTGAACAGTGGAAGTGCCTCAGGCTGGCTGGCCAACGCTTCCATAAGAGGACCGTTCTTTTTCAAAGGCGCCGTGTCATTTTTGGCGTGTTAGTTTTAAAGTTGTTAGTGATGACGTCCTCTCCTGGCGGTGGCGCGTGTCGCTGTTGATAATCGCCATCTCAAAAGCAAAAAAAAACTACAAAGCAGAAAAGTTGAGTCTGCGCTTTACTTCAGGTAAGGTAGTATTTGTGCCGGAATAAGCTTTTATAAGCTCGTGTGCTGAAAGCGCCCGCCTACGTGACGCGCCGATTCACCGTGCCTGGCCCATGTATGAAAACACGTGGTACTGACGTCACAGTTTCTACTTAAACCGCTGCGAAATAAACGGCGGGGCATTTTTGCTTGCCTATCGCCTGGACTGCCATCGCCTCCTTTCTTTCACCGATCACCGACTGATAGCGGTGGGCACCGCTAAGACATGGTGTCAGAAGTAATGTGGTCCGCCTACCTTTAACGCCATCGGAAAAAAAGAGAACCATCGAGACGTCTGCACAAACAGAGGCTGCATTGGACACTGCACCACTGCCACCTCCACCGGGCCTTTAGCAACCACCGCCACTGGACTTTGACACTACCTCGAAGTGACCGGCATGAATACAACACTTCGACGACTATCGATATGCGTCGGGTCTGAATGAGCGCTCGGAGGAGGCGCAAGTGCACACTTTGGTGTACACCATGGGGCGGCAAGCAAGGCACATCTTCGTTACCATCAATTTTTCTGCAGATGATTCGAAGAAGTTTGAGCTGGTCAAGAGGAAGTTCGACGAGTAGTTCGTCAAGGAGACCAACGTTGTGTACGAGAGCGCTTGCTGTTACAAGCGACACCAGATGCCGGGCGAGTCTATTGACCAGTTCATGACGGCTATCGCATCTTGGCGAGAAAATGCGACTTCGGAGAATTCGAGCAGCGCCTCATCCGAGACCGGTTCGTGGTTCGCCTGCGGGACGAAAAACTTTCCGAGTCGCTTCAAATGCACCCGAACCTATCTCTCGCGACAACTCTAGCGAAGGCCCGCCTTGAAGAGATAGTTAAGCAGCAACAAACAGAGCTTCTCAACTCCAACGAGGTTCGCGACAGCACTCAGTTCGATCGATGTGAAGAAGTCAACGTCGACACAGTGGGTCACCGCACGAAACCGTGCCGCAGTGAAGACATTCAGCCGCCGGCAGTTCGTTACGAAAGACAGTGCATCATCTGCAGCGGCCACTCCCACCCTAGGACAGACTGTCTAGCTAGAGCACCGAAGCGCTTTAACTGTGGCCTAAAGGGACATTTTGGAAAGGTGCGCCTCAAAAGGACTTCTCCAAGCAACAAGCGAAAAGCACGAGTGTCGTCTGTACAAAAAGACACCGGGGAAAGTTTTCTAGGCATAGTGGAGGCACCTGGCGCAAAGGCGCGTTACGTTGAGGTATTGGTCAAAGCAGTGCCTGTTTTCGCAAAGGTTGACTCGGGGGCAGAAGTGTCCGTAACTCGAGCATCGTTTCCTGGACGTCCCACGAGCTTATAAAAAGCCGACGACTTCTTGACAGGTGCGAGCGGTGCCCGACTAAATGTTCTGGGCAAGTTTCAGGCAGATATAATTTGGACGGGACAAACATGTTATCTCATCAGTATTTTGCGCCATGTTCTGCTAGGGTTGCCAGCTCTAGAAGCATTAGGAGTTATTAAGTTCGCTGACTCTGTCGCTGAGAAGAATTCTGACTACGATGTTTTGTGCCCTGAAGTTTATGAATACTTAGGCTGTATGCCCGGGGAGAATGCAATCAGGCTAAAACCGGATGCAGTTCTATTTGCAGTAAGCGCACCACGCAGGATTCCTATACTGCTTCAGGGACGTGTGAAGTGGGAACTGGATAAGATGGAACAAAGGAGTACAATTCGGGCAGTCGAAAAGCCAACCGAATGGTGTGCCGGCGTTGTTCCCGTACAAAAGCCCTCGGGAGACGTAAGGATCTGTGTCGACCTTAGGCAGTTTAACAAGTTTGTCCTAATAGAGAGGTATACGTTGCCTACTGTAGATCTAGCACTAGGCTCACTTGCCGGCGCAAAATCGTTTTCTAAACTAGACGCGAATTCCGGATTCCACCAGGTGTGACTCAGCAAGGCCTCTGAACTACTGACCACGTTCATTACGCCGTTTCGGCGGTACTGTTTCACTCGGTTGCTGTTTGGTAATACTTCAGCCCTAGAGTACTTTCAAAGAAGAACGTCTGAAATCCTGGCAGGTATTCCTAGTGTCGTTAACCTTATGAACAATATTCTCATATTTAGCAACAGTAAATAGCGACATGATTCTACGCTATAGATAGTTTTAGCTAGGTTGGTGCAGTCTAACGTTACGCCTTACAAAGCAAAGTGTATGATTGGAGTACAAAGCATGAGCTTTTCGGGCCACTTTCTAAGTGAAGAAGGCGTACTGCTGGATCCGGCTAAACTAAGAGCCATTAAAGAGCTGATTCCGCCCTCGAATATTTCACAATTGCGTAGTGTTCTCGGCATGGCCAATCACCTAGGCCGCTTTTTGCCGAACTTAGCGCAAACTACTGTCCCACTACAGGCGTTTTTGCAGAAAGAGACTGAATGGGTTTGGGGTCCATCTCAGAACACAGTTTTCGATAGCTTAAAAGCTCTTATCTGCTCGGAAAAGTGTATGGCCATGTATGATCCATGGCTTCCCACAATTCTTTTGGTGGATGCCTCCTCGTTTGGTCTCGGGGCCGTCCTTTTCCAGAAACAACGTAATGAGGAGCGCCGCCCGATAGCGTTCACTTCACGGTCATTGACAGAAACCGAGCAGCGCTGTGGCAAGTCGAAAAGGAGGCACTAGCATTAACATGGGCTGCCAAAAGATTTGTTGAATATATACGTGGTATCGATGTGATGGTCGAAACAGACCACAAACCTCTTGTCTCGTTGCTCGGTAAAATGCCTATCGATTTGTTGACGCCAAGAGTGCAGCACTTCAGAATGCGGTTGATGCTGTGTCAATTCGAAATTGTGTACGTTCCCGGCAAAAGCTTGGTTACGGCGGACGCTCTTTCACGAGCGCCGATGAAAGCAGATAAACTCGCCAGTAAACTGACCGTCTCGGAAGTCTCGTCATTTGTTAAATCTTGTATTCAAGGGCTTGAAACGGGCGACAATTTTGTTAACAGAGCACGTGATGCTCAAAAGACTGACGTAGTTTGTCAGGCCTTGCTAAAGTTGTGTCACCAAGACTGGCAAGAAAAACCAAAACTTCCTTGCTACCTAGCTTCGTACTGGTAGGAACGTGCCATAATTTCCGGATGCAATTGCATGTTGCTAAAGGGTACTAGATTGTTAATGCCTCAATGCCTAAGAAAAGAAGCACTAACCAAGCTCCATGATGGGCTTCAAGGAATCTCAAAGACAAGAGCTTTGGCGAAAGAACTAGTCTGGTGGCCAGGCCTCGGCGAACAACTCGCACGGCAAGTAAAAGAATGTGTCCCTTGTGTACGGCTTGTCACCCGAAACTGTGAGCCGTTGATCTCAACCAAGTTTCGCGTGGGAATGAGTTGGGTGGACTTGTGTTTTGTCAACAACTGTCACTACCTTGTCGTGGTTGACTAGCTTTCGCGGTATCAGGAAGTAGCCCTTCTTCCCTCAACGAAAACTTGTGTGGTTATAGAAATGCTAAAAAGCATTTTTGCGTGTCATGACATTCCGGAGACCATGGTGAGAGATAATAGACCACAGTTTTCTTTGTACCAAGTTTGAGAAGTTTGCCCATGATTACGGCTTTGTTCACGTCACTGCAAGCCGTAGGTACCCTCAGGCTAATGGGGAAGTAGAACGCATGGTTCAAACGAATAAGCGCCTGATGCTCAAATCCAAGAAGCCATACTTGGCTCTGTTGCCTGCAAGGCAATTCCAGGCGTCCTCGGCTCTATCCCGGCAGAAATCCTTATGAGCCGGCGTCTTCGGAGAGGAGTTCCAATGGCACCGCAGCTTTGTGATCCAGTGCAGCCTCCGCTGCTTACTCTTCCGATCAAAGACAGAGCCAACAAAAAGTTGCAAGCACAGGACTACAACAAACGCCACCAAGCCAGGAAGTTGAATAAACTGACACTAGTTGAAATTGTTTGAGTAACGGATATGAAAGCCAGAGGAACTGTGCTAGCGACAGCCGCTACTCCCCGTTCCAACATAATACAAACCGAGGATGGGGTTACGCTGCGGCGTAACAGACGAATGCTGAACCGCATGCCACAACAGCGAAAGCGTGAAGGCAGCTACGAGCTCCCAAACAAAAGCTAGTCAGCCGACTCGGTTTCGATGGAGAAGGCGCCACCCGCCACCTTAACGTCAGCTTCAGTGCCTACAAATTCTGAGGCTGTGATTTCCACGTTAGTACCTTCCACTTCCGTGTCTGTGACCAGGTCTGGCAGAGTGGTTAAGCGACCGGTTTGCTACGATATTGATGAATAAGCTTTTTTGTTCGTGGTTCGTTACCAATAAGGGTTCTGGGTTTTGTTCATGTGTGAATGTTCTAAATTCAACACGCAAAACCACTGTTATTTTGCAAAAGGGGGAACTTGCCGGAATGTATTTCCCATGTGCTGAAAGCGTGCTCCTACATGACTCCCCGATTCAGCGTGCCTGGCCCATGTATGGAAACGCGTACTACTGACATCACAGTTGCTACTTAAACCGCTGCGAAATAAACGGCGGGGCTTTTCTTGCTTGCCAATCGGCTGGACTGTCGTGGCCTCCTTTCTTTCACTGATCACCGACTGATAGCGTCGGGTGCCGCTACGACAGTATTGATTCAAAAATGTTCTCGGGGAGTAGGAAAGAAATCAGAAAAAAACGCAAAGTTCGAGCAGTGTGCTTCAAAAGTGGTGGCCGCTTCAGACACGAACAAACGAAAGAGCTTCAAGCTCTAAAGCCGGCAGACGGTCGCCGCGTCCAGCTACCTCAACGAGTTGCCGGCGATGGCGGTGTACACCTGTTCCCGAACACATATGAATGAAACGTACAACAAGGAAGCAGTTACAAACAGGAGGAGAAGCAGGCGGTGTACGCCAAGATGTCGAAGGTAAGCAACTTTGAATGGGGTCTGAAAAGCGTTTATTTATAGAAAAAGGTAATCTGAAAAAAATCTGCTTTCAGTATCCCCGTGCGTGGCCCGCTCAGCAGAATCGATTCGAGAATTCGACAGCATGTTGGCTGACAAAAACGGAAATTTAGTGTGCAAAGGATATGAGCAACGAGAAAACAGACACAAAAAGGGGAGGCGGGTAGGGGGGATGTTAAGGTAAACAGACGGAAAAAAAGGAGAAAAGAATAAAAAGAGATAGGATGCGTGGTAGGAGTGGTTTTAGAAGCGAGGAAAAAGGAAACATAGCAGTCATTTAACTGTTCTACAAAAAACTTCTTAAGTGTATATAGTATATTGTAAATGCAAGGTCAAAAGCGGTATCAGCGTCGGTACAGAAGCAGCAAGAGCTGGCCGGGTGCACGGGCAGCGTCGCAGCAGCAACCAGGCAGAGGTCTTAGCTTGTGCCTCGCGCCAACGTGTCGATGTCGCTGCAGTAGTGGGCAGTCCCGTTTCTTCGCTTCTGAAACCAATCCTACCACGCATGTTTAAGGTCATTGCCAACTCGGAAAGTTTTCTGCGTCTTTCCTATCTTCTTTTTTTTGTCTTCTCCCTGTTTTTCCGTCTGTTTACCCTAACGCTCTCCTACCCCCCGCCTTTTCTCCCCCCATTTTTGTGTATTAGTCACCTTGTTGCTTATTAGCTTTGCATTCTAAATTACCCTTTTTGTCAGCAACATGCCGCCAAATTCTTGAATCAATTCCGCTGAGCGGGCCACCTTCGGAAATAATGAAAGCAAGTTTTCGCCAATGACCTTTTCTATAAACACACCCCCTTCAAACCGCTTCTGGTATCGCTTACCTTCGACGTTTTGGCGTTTAAATTACGACGCCTTCTTCTCCTCCTATTTGTAACTGCTTTCTTGTTGTACGTCCCATTCGTAGGTGTTCGGGAACGGGCGTACACTTCTATCGTCGGCAACCCTTTGAGGTAGCTGGACGCGGTGACCATCTGCTGGCTCTAGATCTTTAAGCTCTTTCGTTCTTTCGTGTCTGAAGTGGCCACCACTTTTGAAGCACACTGCTCCAACTTTGCGTTTTTTTCCTGCTTTTTTCCCCACTCTCCGAGAACACTTATGAACCAATACCACCTTACTTGAAGTGAAGCGAGGACTGCACTCTTCTGCTTTATAGTTTTTTTCTTTTCAGACGGCGATTATCAACAGCGACACTCGCCAGCACCAGGAGATGACGTCACAACTAACAACTTTAGAACTAACACGCCAAGGATGACACGGCACTTTTGAAACTATAGGTCCTCATATCGAAACGTCGGCCACCCAGCCTGAGGCACTGCCACTGTTCACCCTTGACTATCCCACAAGTACTCGTTATTATAAGGCGTCTGCATGCGTGAGTTATGAAGAGAAAAGATTTCTTGTGTCCTGTGACAGCGAGTACTAGTAGCAATTTCGAAATCATAAAGCACTCTTCCGCATAGCCCAAGTGTACTGCGACAAAAATGACCTCAAAAGCATTATGCTCGTTTATGAACAAGGTCCAGAAGTTTTCTTTAAATGGCCCTTTTTTTCTTTCTTTTGCCATGAGGTTATGGTATAGCGAACTAGAAGTTAGAGTTACGGTTGGCGTATCTGTATTGGATTGGATGATTACCCACCGCAGTGGTCAAGTTTGTGAGGTACTCGGTGGCTGACCCACAGGTCACAGGATCGAACCTCGGCTGCGGGGGCTGCATTTTTGATGGAGGTGAAAATGCTGTTAGCCAGTTTGCTCAGATTTCGGGTGCACAATAAAGAACACCAGGCGGTCTAAATTTCCGGAGCCCTCCACTAAGCCGTCTCTCATAATCATATGGTGGTTGTAGGATATTGAAAAGCACACTACTATTGGATGATGATGCAAAAACTTACGGGGGTTACTGGATTCTACAATTATTATAAGTTAACAATACTAAGAAACTATTGAGACTAGATGGGCGTTTTATACCAGCTTTCTGCAAAAATAAGAAATTGTATCCCATTAGCGCAATAAGTGGAGCTGTTGTACTCTTGAACACGCAAATATTATTACGAAAATAGCCCGTAATGTTGCTACAAGCAATAAACATGAGCTGTATATAAGTATAAATGTAGGAATCGAGTAGTCAATTTTGTGCCACAACCATGACCACGCGAACGAAGAAAACACATAGACAGGACAGCTGTTCTTGCAGCTGTTCGTACCACATATTCATGAGGTTACACACAACATAAAGGAGCATTGACGTCAAATTTATCCATGCCAAGATTTTTGCGTCAGCGAGTAGCTAAAGACCCCATAGCAGTGATTCGCGACCTAAAACGCAACTGAAAGATGAATAACTATCCCTTTATTGATTTATATCACTGGTATCTAGCACTATTCAAAACAGCCGGCAATCCCGCCATTTCTAGCACCGGGAGCACCAGCAGTGTCACTACCTCGCGGTCACCTACAGATCACGCCACAGCTGACCACTTCTCCACAGAAAAGAGTCAGGCCTAGATACTCCGCAAACATTTCGTCTGCTAGGCGGCCACATTCAGTCATGCCTTGTCCCCTGCCTTGCTGTCGTCGCCCCGCTGCGGTGGTCTAGTGGCTAAGGTACTGAGCTGCTGACCCGCAGGTCGCGGGTTCGAATCCCGGCTGCGGCAGCTACATTTCCGATGGATGTGGAAATGTTGTAGGCCCGTGTGCTCAGACTTCGGTGCACGGTAAAGAACCCCACGAGGTCAAAATTTCTGGAGCCCTTCACTACGGCGTCTCTCATAATCATATGGTAGTTTTGGGACGTTAAACCCCCCATATGAATCAGTCAATGCCTTGCTGTCGTCGCCGTACAAAGTGTAGAAACGGGTTCGATTCGACAGTCTGGAGCTCGGAATTCCCGCAAGTCGGGACGTCGCAAATTATTTTTGCTTCGATCCACCTTTTGCAGAACAGTGATACTGAAATGGGCGCCGTTCCAAGCAGCCCTGCAGAGGTGCCCGAGGATGCACGCTTCAGCCATGTTCGCTCGTGTGCCTGAGTTAGCTATATATATTGGTGTGTTTTGGCGTGCAAGGCATTCATGTATATGCAGTGGGGTCAATGAAATATAGCAATCACGAATGAGCATCAGCGGAAAAATAGAAAAGGTTTCCTACTTGTCAGGTTCTTTTCTGCACATCCAGATGGCACTATCTATCCAGCCTCTCGCTGTTAACACGGTATTACCACTGCCCCGCCGCAGTGGTCTAGTGGCTAAGGTACTCGGCTGCTGACCCGCAGGTTGCGGGTTCGATTCCCGGCTGCGGCGGCTGCATTTCCGATGGAGGCGGAAATGTTGTAGGCCCGTGTACTCAGATTTGGGTGCACGTTAAAGAACCCCAGGTGGTCAAAATTTCCGGTGCCCTCCACTACGGCGTCTCTCATAATCAAATGGTGGTTTTGGGACGTTAAACCCCACAAATCAATCAACGGTATTACCACTTTTACGTGGAGGCGAAGTCTACACATAAACTAAAATTCAACGATACCTGCATGTTACTTGTTAGCGATGATATCTGAGTATACGCTGTTTCACTTTTGATGGTTTGTGGTCGTGTTGAATAACAGATACGTAATATGAAAATACACCCTCATTGCGCTTTTTTCGTGCTTCGAACTAGACAACTGTGACCCACCTACAACTCACAATGATTCCCCGACTTGCTGACCGACAAGCACACGTTTAATCATGCTCTTTTCTTTTGCCGTTCTTTTATAGGTGGTTTTTATCTTGATAATTTCACAAAATTATTCAGACCGGTACGGCGAACATCAGACGCGACGAGCGAGTGCGTTTCTGCTCTTCGGCGCCAGTCGGAGCTACGATAAGAACACTCGGATCGTACACTTCATCGTAACAAGGGCATCGTCACTCAGGATAGTTTTGTGAAATGTATCACACCGAACACGTAGCACTAGTGTCGATGTCGCCGGCCAGTCTATTTTCCGTTTTTTCTCCTCAGCTTTTCTGTGCGTTTTGACGTCGAATTAAAATAACTTTCACCTAACGGATGCCGTTGAAATTTGGCCACGAATACATGCGCATACCAAGCGATTGAATGGTGTAGACATCTCAATCTTGAAATTTGATGTCATTGTTCCTTTAAAAAAGTAGCGAGTCGGCTTGAAGTACTGCGGGAGTTCGCCGCCCCTAACAGACTAGCGAAGTTGTGCCGTTGCATCACTGGAAGTGATGCTGGACAGCTGAAAGTTGCCAAAATAAGCATGCGTGGCCGTTCACGAAGTGGGCCACAGAAGTGTTTCACAAAATACCCCTATCGTGCGGAAAGAGAGGTGTTAGCCAGACGGGACACTACGTCAATGGTCGAGCGAGGGAACATCCTCTCACAGTAAAGAATAACAACGGTGGTTATTTAGGCGGGCATGTCACTTCATGTGGATTCGTACCATGAGAAATTTCGGAGGTATTTCAGAAAAGAAACAGGGTATCAATCGCTTTAGCAAAACTTCACTCATTATGTATGAGTCGAAAGCAGGGTATCTAGAAATCATGTGTCCTATAGCATTATTGGAAAGGGACGTGGGTAAGAAATGGGTTTATATATTAGCGTGTTTCTTCAAGAAATAAACAATCGCAAATGAGCGCCCATCCTCTTTCTTTGTTCTCTTTGTCATTTTGGCGCGAAATTGACTAATAATTATTTCAGACATGCACCAATTATCCCAACAGCGAGTTCTAGTAAATATGAATGCCACTGCAGCACATGTAAACAACTATACCAGGTGCAGCCGACTTAGAAATGAAAAAAAATGGCAGCATATCCACGGAGTGAATGATGGAGAGTGGGGCGAAGCATTTGTCCGTCCATTCGTTCTTGCTTCCGTCCGTCCATGCATCCGTCTGTGTGACCGTCCATCCGCCCGTCCGTGCGTGCATCTGTTCGTGCGTCCATCCCTGCGTCCGTTCATGCGTCCATCCATGCATCTGTCTGTGCGTCCGTTCGCCCATCTATTCAACACTCCAAGTACCACCATCTCGCATCTTTTCATCATATGTTCCCCTTACAGAAACACCGACATCTAGCGGACATTCCAAGGACTAAATGAAAGGTGGCACACGCACACTTTCTTACGGCTTGTGATTCGGGTCTACTTCCCACCTTTTACTACCTTGAGTTCATGGTATATACTAGTTCACTGTATTCATGGCACTGCGGCCCACCGCTTGCTAAACCTTTCTAAAACCAAGGAGGTTACGCCCAGGGAGTATAACGTAGCAACCTTTTCCTGTCAGATAGTGCTCAATGTACATGTCAATGGCTGCTAATGGGAGATGAGAGACAGGAGAATTCGGCTTTTAATTCTTACGGCTTGCAATTCGTACCTACTTCCCACCTTTAACTACGTCGAGTTCATGGTATATACTAGTTCCTTGCATTCATGGCACTGCGGCCCAACGCTCGCTAACACTTTCTAAAACTAAGGAGGTTAGACCCAGCGAATATAACGTAGCAACCCTTTCTCGTCAGATAGTGTTCAATGTACATGCCAATAGCTGCTAATGGGGAATGAGGGACAGGAGCATTCAGCTTTTAGTTTACGCGCACGCCGCGAACTTTCCATTGTTCAACAAAGCACAGGAGAAATCTCCCATCGGCACCACCTTGCAGGTCAAAATGTAACACTGGTTACACACTACAACTACTACTACGACTACGAGGGACGAACGGGTACCGCTTCAAGGAGCTTCGCCCCTAAAAATCAGGGTTATGCAGCACCGGAGAGTAGGCACTTTCAATATATTTCTTAATAAATAGAGAGCTTAATAAACAAACGACCTTCTGTTGTGTTCATGACACGCTATTAGTAAAAAAACCTTTAAGTTGGAGACATCTAGGCAGTCTTCACTTCATCATACAGTTCTATTAACATTATGCATCCGTACGCATTTTTCTACCTGCACTAGTTGTCTGTTTTGCTCTCTAAGTACATTAAAGGAACTCAAAAGAAGGAACATATAGCAGAAAAAGCTGATACTCTACCTAAGAAGTTTTGCCGCATGCAAGGTACCACATCACATAACCACGCTCAGGGCCGTGCTCTTTGTTGTAATATTTATTTTTTTGTTCTAAAATAATAAATGCCTATCAACACAAGGAGGTCAACAAGCGTTCACATTAGTCACAGTCGTCGTGGTGGTCATGGTTTGCTCGACACGTTGTGTCAGGTGCTACTGAAACGTTTTACCACCGGTGTCGCATTAATACGCCATTAAGAGAATAGATATAGGCACGCCGCCGGGATCACAAGGGCACTTATAAACGATACTTTGCGCAAGATGCAGATGTGATCCCATGTTTACAATGAAACACAGGAGGCATGGCACATATATTACTGATCTAAACGAACGCGGCAAATCATGTACATGTTTAAATCATACAATCACTTGAGCCTTTCCTCATTGCCCTCAAAGAGGCAGCCTTAACTTCAACGACAAATGGTAGATTAGCTAACATACCGCGAAACACGATTGCCTGCAGTTACTAGCTTTGATTGGTATGTGGAGTTTAATGTCTCAAAACCACCATATGATTATGGGAGAGGCTGTAGTTGAGGCCTCCAGAAATTTTGACCACCTGAGATTCTTAAACGTGCAGCCTAATCTGAGCACACGGGCCCAGAGCATTTTCAACTAAGCAAAAATACAGCCACCGCAGCTGGAATTTGATACCCCTACCTGCGCGCGCGGTTAAGCAGCCAAGTACCTTAGCCACTAGACCACTGCGGCGAGGCAAAATGGCTTGCTTCTTTAAACGCGTACGTTTTGTGACAGTTATAGTCCCTGTCACCGTCAGTATTGTCGTGCGTATCTTTGACTTGAGTATCGCAAAAATAAACGGTTGAAAGTTGGCGCACCACTGCCATTCTGATGTTTCATTAGAGGTTCGTGCAAATTGCTCAACGCAAATACTTTACAATACACATAAGCGTGTACACAGCTCCCCTTCAATGGGGGGAGGTCGTCAAAGCACCCCCTTTTTCGATCCCTATTAATGTGTCAACGTGTATGGGGCTCGCTTAGCTCCCTTTCTCATTCACCCTTCCCCGCATGGGCATGCCTATGACAATGCTGAATGGTGTAGCCAGAGAGTGACAACCCCTCCCTACCGCCGATTTTTTTTCCTACGGCACAGAACATAAAATGATTGTACACCAAATCGGTCTGCCCGGTCCTTACTTCAAGGGCATGCACCAGCCTCCCTCCCTCTCCAAAAAAAATTGCCAATGCCTCGGGCACACATCGAAGGACTAGCTCAATTCAATTAAAGTTTCGCTTTAAAGATGGGTCAGCAAGTTGATTGTGTACATCATTGGCAACAAAACAATACCGTGACAGCAAACGTCATTCGTATTCTGTACTTAAAACTATAGGAACGAAGCATGTATAATTGAACTAATTATCTGTCGGCTTTTTAGTAGTGTAATAGAGAAAAATATATTATGGTTCACAATTAAACTGAAAGCTTCAGGGCTCTTTTCTGACTCGGTGACTTGTTAAGTGCAGCTCGGTGAATATTTTTTTCAAAACTCGTGGTTCTGAAAGGAGGTAATAATAAAAATTGCTCGCTGCTGGTTAACCTCCTCACAGAGCGCTTCCATCAAACTCTGCCCGATAAGATCTCTAAGTATATCAACGCCGACCACACAGACTGAAACCCCATCCTGCCATTCGTAACCTATACGTACTATTCCGCTAAGCAGCGCATCACCAGCTATTCCCCATTCTTTCTCATCTATGACCGTCAAGCGACATCTCCGCTCGGCACCTCCTTTTTTCGATGTCGCTTTGAATTTGTCGGTGTCATCACGTCAGCGCCTAATCTCTCGCCTGCCCACTTGTTACCGACGCGCCCAGCCACCAAGAGCAGTTAAGACTCACTACAAGGACGCTCACCGCGTCGTTCACTTTATTACTTGAGACTAGGTAGTGTTGTAGACCCCAAAACGAGTCTCTGCCCTGTGTGAAAAGTTTAAGGCACGTTTTATCGAGCAGACGTCTCCTGCAAACTATCCAGTAACCCCTGTTGTCATGGCTTTCAACGGCGGTTTTTGTGACATACAGGTTCTTCACGTGTCACGCTTGAAACCTACACAACCATGAACAGCGGCCAAGTCGGCCGCTTTCACGCGAGGAAGAATTAGTTTAAGCGCAATATTCACAGCATTCGACCTTGATCTTGTTCATCTGTATATATCCATCATCATGGCGAGCGTCATCTTCGCTTGATGCGTTGATGAGGCGGTTCTGCCTAATGAGCGTCTTCGTGATCCCAGTGCTGCTACTGCCTTGCAGTACACCGACATACTGTCTAATGGGCACTGGCATCTGTAATCACTGAAAAACGTTTCTAAGCATATACCTTTTGTGCTTGTAGCCTGAACAATGCCAGTGGAGTTTTGTGGCTGAATCATCGAGAATCAGCTGTTTTAAATAAACGTCAAAATTTGCTCTGCAGATGTTCAATTTGCTTTCATACACAATATGGCACCTATAGAAAAGTTTGAGATGTCCCGGTCAATGCTCAGTACAAATTAGGCAACATAAATTTGCTCTATATATGAAAAACGTATTACTTCCTGCGCATTCGCTCTCTTCCACATCGCCTAAGACAAATCTGTTTTTTCTGCTCTGTTACTTGGAAAGAAAAAATGATTATTGTAATAAGCTCCAAATTTGAATGTTCCATTTTTTCTACCAGACTTTTTATCTTTTAATTAAGGTTACATCATTTCTGCCATCATTGCAGCTTACATTAGGTAGTGTTGAATGGTCACTGTACTTTCTTTTTTAAGTTGCACGCTGTTTTGCGACATATCATTTCAAAATTACACAGATGTAGTGATGCAGCAATCATTCTAAATGAATTGGTCTATATGATTTCCGAGGTTTTTTTATGTGTAGGCTTCAAATAGGTATGTGACCACTTTTCAAGTGGCAGGTATGTACACGTATATGTTTTATTCTCACAAGCAGCTTTGTTACTATATTCATGCCCAGACATTGACTGTTAGCACGAGTAAGTGAAGGATATTCTAAGGTGTACTAAGCAATAGCAAAAACAGGGACAAAGAATGACATAGATGAGCAGAAAATTCTATCCATACAAGCTCTATTTCCCCAAAAAACTTTGAAATATACAGAAAGAGCACAGATAACATCGAGTCATTGGTTGGCAAAACAAGGACTCTGTGTTTATCTGCACACACCCATACAGATTTGTAAACTGAAGAAAAATTGGTAGTTGTGCAAGTTGGTGCACAATTTGAAAGAAGCAAGGACTTGAGGGTTTGTCCTTCATTCCCTATAGTTGTGGGACCTATTTCCTACACAGCCAAGAAAAAGCATACACATTCTGACCTTGGTTATCTGGATGGAAAAAAACATCTGCACACTTCCCACAAAAAAAAAACGGCACACTTGACTGTATGCAACAACATGATACACAGAACCTTTAAGTAAAGGAAAGTGGGAGGAGGTAACATACTGAATCTTCACTATGGGTAAAATGCAGTTGAAGGCACTGGAATTGTATCGATCCGCTGGTGACTGTTTACATGAATTTGCCAATTCGCCTTAATTGAATAAGACTGTTGAATCTGAAAACTTGGTAAGTACTTTGCTGTTGTATTTAGTCAGTAATCGCACCTTTAAATCATGGTAACAGGCTAGCTGAGATTATCCAATTAGTTGTGTTGAAGAAGAGTGTGCCATATGAAGGTACGAATGTAGACTGTTCAGTAGTGGGGGAGTTCGACAAACCGGTGGAAGCTACACATGACCCATTTAAATTTATTGAATTAGTTTAACAATGAAAGAAAGGTGTTGGGCAAGAGACAGAGGAGGCGCATGATTTTAAAGAAAACTATGCATGCAAAGGTTGGTTGCACCTTGCAAAATTCTTCATTTTTCAGATAATTATCAAGCATCGTTGGAATCTATCATTTTTAAAATCTGAAAGAAATCAGTTTGGCCTGAATGACTTTTTGTGCATTTACTTCAGTGTTCAGACACGAAGATTTTTCTTGTTTACGCATCATACATTTTCTCATAATTTCTCTTATGGTGCATCTGACACATACTCTTCGTTTTGATGATTGTACTCAGCATGTCGTGGTCTATCTTGGGCTCAGCATGTCAATTGCTTATTGATCAAGGTGAAGGATTGCATGTTGAGTCGTCATTTATTTTTCCTCACATTGAATGTTTGGGGTAACAGCATTGGTGCTGTAGCATCATTGTGGTGCAGCAGCTATTAATAGCAGTCAAGTTCAAAATGCAATGAGTGCTGGTTCGATTAAATTGACCCTTCAGTGACAGTGACATTAGGCCAATTAGGCATAATCTCTTGTATAAGAGGTCATTTTCAAATGTGAGCTCATCTCTCTATGTTAAGTTCTATACGTGCACATCTTGAAGTTGTTGGCACTTATCTGCAGGCTTTAAGGCTTTTATTTTTTGCAGTGACTAAGCAATGTCAGTTGAAGACCATGGTACTCGGTTGTATATTTGCTGTGTGTTGACATGTACAGTTTGGATGGTATCAATAAAAGTTATGGGCAGCACTTGTATTATTTGTTTTCCATTCGCTTTGACAAGTATGTGCACTTAGCTTAGTTTGCTGCTTTGAAGGGCCAAAATTATTCCCTCCTCATTATTCTACACCAGGCCAGCAACCACCAACTTTCCTAGAATGTCTCGTTATTGCACATAAAGAAAGGGTGTTTTATATACCATCATAATTTTAGTTCTGTGTAACTCAATGAGACTTTCTTTCCCATTTTTGTAAGTGACAGCTTGGAAGTAATATTGTGTAGAGTTCAAATGCAGCGTTGTGTTAAGCTGTGAGATATGATAACCTGCCCTTGGCTTTATTTTAACTGAATAGGATTGATGTGTGCATTTTACTTGAAGAACACAGCAGTACAAATATAGTACTTTCTGCCAGAAGCATCATTATACCTACAGCAACTTGGCTTTAAATAAATAGATTACCTTTGTTCATATTCTCTAAAGGGTTCTCTTGCTCACTTGTGTCCTGAAAGCATAAATTTATTTGCCTTCGTAGACGGCCATCTCTGCTGGATATTTTTGCGTATGCACAGCTGTGAGCAAAATCTAGTTAGAACGTATGGCATTTCACAGAATAATTGATACTGAATGTAACAAGGGCATCCTTAGCAGAATGCCTACATTCATTTTCATTAGTTAGCTGCACATTCACATACTCTGCAATCTTCAAAGTAGCACCACCCACTGTGCCCCAAATAAATTGCTTTGTTTATGCACTTATTAATACTCTCAAAGCCATAAGATCTTACACAGGGTAGTGGTTAAAAAACAACTGATGATCCTAATAAAAAAGGGGGATTGTTTTTAAGACACAACTACTAAAAACCAACAGGCAATCAAAGGAAACTATGGGTATAACATTTATTGTTTTGAACCATAGTGTATGAAATATCACATGAATAGGTGTGTATTGAAGTAAGCCAATAAACAATGGTTCTCACGTTTAGCAACACAATGTTAGCTGCATGATGATTGCCAAAAACTAACAATGCCTTATGCATACACAATTGATCTAAGAAGGTGGTTCCGATCCTTAGAGCTCCGAAGGATCAATGAGCAAAGAAAACTTACGGCAGTGTGTGGTGATTCTGCCGATGTGATGGTAAATTTAGAACAATTTTGATGGGCGTCACATTTTCTGCATCATTATAGTTATTAGTCATAACTTTGGCAATGATATTTTGAAAAAGCTGTAATAAATAGGTAGTTTACTAATATATATATGAATGGTCAGTTAGTGTCCACATATCCAAGTTTTCTACAGAGAATTTTAGCAAAACATTTAACTCTAATGATGAAGAGGCAAAAGAGATGTTAAAGTGAGAAACAGCTAGTATGTCATCAGCATTACTAACAATATTAGCTAGGGTGATTGCCAAAATAGCGGAATAAACAGAGAAGTTCAAATGACGTACAATTTAAAACATCATAATTAGGGGTAGTGGCAGTTTGAGTTGAGCAGCGTGCTTTGCATATTGTCACGAGTATAGAAAAGTACCTAAGGCACGGGTGCAGAAATGACGCGGAAGGAATGAAGACGACGATGTGGTTGTGGGGCCGTGTCTGGACTGCCCTGTTGTCCTGCATTCTTGCACACTGTGTGAAGTGTTTGCCCAACCGGCGTTAACTTGTTAAATACTTCCCGTTGCACATTTTTGGTGGAAGTTCTGGGTAAAATTCCGACTCTGGATCTCCGTAGCGGACGTCAGCTTTGTCCAGCCACGATGCATGAAGGCAGTGGGCCGTCCGTTCAGTCTACGCATGCTCCGTCACCTGTGATTCCTTCCCATCTTCTCGACCCAGGTACATTTTGCGGCACCGACACAACTGACGTTGACGATTGGCTCGCCTTATACGAGCGCATCAGCAAGCAATACAGGTGGGATGAGACGCTTATGCTGGCCAACATCATCTTTTACCTGCGAGGTACTGCACGCGCCTGGTACGAGACACACGAGAAAGACCTGACGAGTTGGGACGTGTGCAAGCAGAAGCTCCGTGACTTGTTCGGCTGGTCAGTTGCTCGACAAATGGCAGCCAGGCCGGAACTCGCGTCACGAGCTCAATCTTCCACGAAGCCTTACGTCACCTATAAGACGTGCTCCCCTTGCGTCAGAAGGCCGACAAAGACATGGCTGAACTAGACAAGGCCAGCAATGTGTTGAAGGGCATAGCCGACGATGGCTTCAACAATCTGATATGCAAGAACTGTACCACCACTGACTCCATCGTCAGTGAATGTCGGTGGTTCGAACGAGCCAACATCAGGAGAATCACTCAACGTTTTTCCCGACTCTCGAACACCGCTATGACTTCTTCCTGCGAGGATCCTGTGGTGCCACGTTCATTTGTAATTTCTCTAAAAATCACAAGAATTGTCCGCCAGGAGCTCGAAGCCATGGCTGTTTCCACTTATCAACCCCCTGTGCCTGACAATTCGGCCCTAATGTCTTTTATTCAGGCTGTTGTGCGACAAGACTTAGCCAACATAGGCGTCTTAGTTCCCGAACACTCCAGCCATACCACAGCCCATAAATCCTAACGCTCACTACCACACCACCCTACTTGTTGCTGCTGCCACGTCGGTCTCGTGGTTCTCATCGCGCTACCAAAATCCACCTGAGTGGCGCACACAAGACGACCGACCAATATGCTTCTCTTCCCATCGCGTTGGCCACATTTCCCGCCACTGCCACAACAGATGGTCTTGCCGGCAACGTTTTCTAGACGACAACCGACAGGATCGTGGGCATTATTCGCCACCTCGTTTTGCCGATGACCCCCTTCAGGACCTTCCACCTAGCCGTTCTACGCTACGCTCCGAACCATCCTACGCCAATGTCGTCGCCCAAGGAACCCGGTCAAGCTACTCGCCGTCACCTCAGGGTCACCAGCCGCACTCCTATCAGCGCCATCACTCCCCGTCACCGGCGTATTCTGGGCAGTTCTCGGGAAACTAACAGATGCAGCTCCAGGAGGTGGCGCTGCATTCACAACTGAGCGCGAAAAACCTTTACCGACTCCTAACTCCAGACGAAATTTACTTGGTGTTCTTATCGATTGCCTGACCGTTACAGCTCTGGTAGACACTGGTGCCCACATATCCGTTATGAGTTCACGTCTTCGATTCCGCCTGAAAAAAGTTCTTACCCCTGCCATGTCTTTGACTGTGCGAGTAGCCAACGGCAGCCACACATCAGTTCTTGGTATGTGCACTGCCCGCGTCATTGTTGCCGGCCTTCACACTTCAGTGCTCTTCGCTGTTCTAGACGCTTGCCCACATGACGTTATTGTCGGCATTGACTAATTTACCCCGCATTCAGCCTGTAAAGTGCCGGTTGTTTAACTGGCACTTTACACCTCGAGTTGCCTTTGTACTCAGATGCCCCTCCTGCAGCTCACACACGACAACGGTCCGTGGAGCGTCTACGATTACCGCCTAAGGCCGCTGTGTACAATTTTATGTCGCCATTCCCACCTGCTTCTGATGGCGACTACTTGATAGCTCCACTCATTAACTAGACCCTTTCCCGGAACATCATATTTTCTCATACTACAGGGAGTATTAGCAACAAGATGCTTCTCCCTGTCCTCAACTTCTCCGTGTCGACTCCGGTCACTCCTCAAGGTATTGCCTTAGCAGAACTCAACTTTGGAGCAACGTAAAATTTCATCTCTCACTCCTGACATCGAGACCGTAGCCGAACCTGTCGCAGGCGCAAAGAATAGAGCTTTCCTGGGCAAAATGATTTCAAACGAGCTGTCGCCATCCCAAGTTGAAGCGCTTTGTGGTCGTCTATTTTCTTACCTCGACATTTTCGATATCAACGACCGTTCTTTGGTCCGCACGAGCATCATAGCCCACCGTACCGACACTGGCAACGCCAGTTTTCTTCATATGCACCCTTACCATGTGTCTCGTTCAGAGCGCCAAATAATCTAGAAGAAGGTAGCGCAAATGACAAAGCTGTCATAGAGCCTTCAACCAGTCCTTGGGCATAACCTGTTGTGCTTGTTAAAAAAGAAGGAAAGCAGCTGGCGGTTCTGCGTCGACTATCACCATCTCAATCAAATAACTAAGAAGGACGTTTATCCTCTACCGCGAATTGATGATGCGCTTGACTGCCTTCATGATGCGAAGTATTTCTCTTCCGGCATTCATAACACCCGGCAAGCTTTATCAATTTAAAGTCATGCCTTTCGAGTTGTGCAACGTGCCAGCAACTTTTGAACGCATGATAGATTCCCTGCTTCAGGTTGTTAAATGGTCGACGGGCCTGTGCTATCTATACGGTGTCATCGTTTTCTCGCCAACCTTTGAAAGATATCTTCCACGTCTGTCGGCCATTCTTGACGTTTTTCGCCGTGCTGGTCTCCAGCTTAACGCGTCTAAGTGCACCTTTGTGCGACGTCAAATAAAGCTACTTGGCCACCTTTTTGACGCTACTGGTGTACGACCCGGCCCTGATAAAATCCGTGCGGTGCGCGAGTTTTCAGTCCTAAGTTCCGTGCAAGAAGTCTGCAGCTTTTTGGGACTCTTCATATTTCCGCCGTTTTGCCAGCAACTTCGCGGAAATTGCTCAGCCCCTCATGGATCTTCTCAAAAAGATTGTGGCTTTTTCCTGGCGTGAAGACCAAGAACATTCCTTTGCGTCATTGATTTCTGTGCTCACATCACCACATGTGTTAGCTCATTTTGAATCAGTGGCTCAAACGAAGCATCGCACCGACTCAAGTGGCCATGGCATAGAGGCAATACTCGCACAAATGCAGAACGTCACAAACCATGCCATAGCGTACGCTGGCCGCCTACTTTCTCAGTCGGAAAGGAACTATTCAATTACTGAGCTAGAGTGCCTGGCTATCATCTAGGCTATCGCGAAATTTTGTCCGTACCTATATAGACGCACGTTCGCAGTCATCACAGACCACAATGCGCTCTGCTGGCTGGCAACCCATATGTATTCTACAAGAAGACTCGGGCGATGGGCATTGCGATTGCAGGAGTACGTGTTCTCTGTATTGTACAAGTGTGGCAAGCTTCACAGCGATGCCGACTGCTTATCTCGACACCCTGTCGATTCACCCCACTCCTCTGAGTTGAAAGGTGATGCCAAAATCCTAGCCATAACAGAATTTCTGCAAATATCCGATGAACAACGCAGAGATCCATCGCTGCTATCGATGATTGACTGTCTTCATTTCGGTCATAAAGACCCTTCACTGAGCCAATTTTTTTCTTCAAGACAACGTTTTGTACCGCCACACTTACAGCCCGATGGCGCGGAACTTTTGCTCGTCGTCCCACGTCATCTGCGCAAGGACGTCTTGCAAGAACTTCACAACACCCAACTGCCGGATATTTAGGTGTCTCCAGAACCTATGACCACGTCCGCCTACTGGTATTCTGGAAGGGCCTTTATCGTTACGGTCACCGCTGCGTTCCAGCGTGTGACTTGTGCCAGGGTCGGAAGAGGCTTGCGTCTCTCCCCGCTGGTCACCTTCAACCTATTGAAGGCACAACCGAGCCGTTTCATCGTGTGGGTTGGGATTTGTTAGGTCCCTTTCCATTATCGGCAACGGGAAACAAATGGATAGCAGTAGCTACGGATTATGCCACTCGGTATGTAATTACTTGAGCGCTACCGACCAGCTGCGCAACAGATGTTGCCGATTTTCTACTGTATGACATCATTCTTCAGCATGACACTCATTCTCGCCTACTGATGGACCGTGGACACCGCTTCCTGTCTCGTGTGGTTGACGATCTCCTTAGATCCTGTGCTACGCGGCACAACTTTACGACTTCTTACTATCCTCAGACTGACGAACTTACTGAATGTCTCAACCGCACACTGATGGACATGCTTTCTATGCAAGTTTCTGACAAAAACACAGATTTCGACACTGCCCTTCCGTTCATAACCTTCGGCCACAACTCGTCGCATCTTGAAACTGCCGGCTACTCACCATTTTATCTTCTTTTTGGCCGTGGTCTCCTACTACCTTTCGATACCCTGCTTGCGCACGGCTTTTATTCCACCACTTTGTACGCACAAAATGCCATCTCCCACGCTCTGATCTCACGTACAGTGACCCGCGCCAGGTTCTCATCGTCCCAGAGAGCACAAAAGTCGCTCTACGAGAGCCAACATAGGGATGCTGACTTTTCTCCAGGCTCTCTCGTGCTACTGTGGCTGCCATCCCGTCGTGTCGGCCTGTGCGAGAAACTTTTATCGTAACACGTTGGGCCTTACCGAGTTCTGCGCTAAGTCACAGCTGTCACCTATGAAATTTCTGCTACTACGAACCCCACTGTTACATCCAGAAGTGACATTGTGCATGTTTCTCGCCTGAAGCCCTATCACAGTGACCCGTCCGTCTAATAGCAGCAGGTACCAGGACGGTGCTTTGCCGCCCGGGGTAATGTCCCGGGTATAGAAAGGTACCTCAGGCACAGTGCAGAAATTACGCTGAAGGAATGAAGACGACGATGTTGCTGTGGGGGTGTGTCTAGATTGCCTTGCCCGGCATCGTTGCAGGCTGTGTGCAGTGTTATCCCAACCGGCGTTAACATATTAAATACTCTCCTTTAAAATATTACACAATGTAGCTCAATGAGCCACATAGTACAACAGTAAAGGAATCTAGATCATTTCAAAGGTTGTAGTGTCGTTATGGTGGGTCATTTTATAATGGCAATTATCAGCGATGACGTGAACAGATAATTTGAGAAGTAAATAATGTATATTAGGATAATTGAATGTCCTAGACCATACCTCCTTGGTGCAGTGGAATAAACAAGCTTACTATATGTCATGCAACCGCATGCAACAGACTGCTAGGTGAGAAGATGAAGATGAGGGGCGGGAGTCAATTTGCCTAGTTTAAAGACACGCAAATTGTGACATACATTATCAAACTATTTCTGTTCTCAAAAAATAGTCGTCTAAAGGTCATTCTATAAATGAACTTTCTGAGTGAAGGAAAGAAGTTAAGTTTTAAAAGGAAATTAATCACAACAATCAAACTTTGCACTGAGCCGTCAATAATTGATACACAGCCAAATTGATTGGTCTAATGTTTATTTATTGCCGTGTTCATAGCCGTGAGTATGGGGAAGTGAGTGAAATGGGGTCGCACCCCCTAGTCACCTAAAAAAAGGGGGAGTACTGCCCCAAACACTTACTTATTAAAAGGGGCAGTACTCGAACAAATCTTTGCCTCCTTCCTTTGAAGAAACTTACCCACACTTAAGGCTGCATCTAGACTTACTTAATGCTCGAATTGGTTTGAACTTAGCAGCAGCAACATCTAGCCAACATAGTAGCATGTTGAACTTAAGCTTGAACATGGCTTGAATCGGCTAGCTGTAATGATGATGAACTGTTGCTTGAACTTGGCTGTGGCAAACTTGTATTTGGCTTGAACTTTGCTTCACCTTGGCTATAGCTTTGTTAAATTTTGCCGGAACTTGGTTTTAACTTGGCGTATTCAATCAGTGCTCTAAATACCAATCTCACGCAGCAGCAAGCATTGTTTCTCACATCGCGGCAGCTTCCTCGAGAGTGTGATTTTTTTGGGGTGCCCCAAGGCTGCTTATTGTTATGTGCAAGTTACAGTAGTGCATCACGTTATAGTAGTGCAACAATGGATAACAAACATATGACATTGATTGTTTTCCGAAAGGCTGCACTAATTTCTATAGCACAAGCCCGTTTGTTAATCTAATTTACCTTCTTCATATTTAGTGAACTAGTGGTCAGTTATAGGATTTACACAATTTTTGTGGTGCGTACTCAAATATGATTACGATGTGGTGAACAAAGAACTATTTAATAAACCGATTTTATTCTTAAAGCTAGACTGGTCTGTGAAAACGAACTAGAGTCGAAAAACTTTAGTTGCTTATATGGTAGTGTATGTGAACATATTATATGTGACGCTAGTTAGGGAGATTGGGTGGTAAATTTGTGGTTGGTCTAGACTAGTGATCAGGAATCCTCTTCTGGCCATCCAGTATGTGGGAGGCTGTCAAGCAGCTGCTAAAATTTTTTTGAGGTAATGGTACATGAGTGCATAACGTTTCAAAAAGCTATGGTATTGAGGACTACACCGAGACTTCTCGATCTCAAATGAGTGGAAGATTCTTCAGTACACCACAAGTCAAGACTTCCCAGTCGTACCTTATTGAACAATTGGCCTTTCCCCTCTGTTCTGACAGGCTGCACCCTTTGTGAAGAGGTCATGGGAAGTAATTTTTTGTGGTATGGCCAACCACTTCCACTGTGTGGGCCAAAAAAAAACGGGAGAGGATTGCGGAGGGGGGGGGGGGGGGGGTGAGCTCAATAACTTGACTGGGCCGGAGACCGCGAAAACGAAAGGAAGGGTGGTGCGCGAAAGGAAGAGTGCTGCAGCTGCATAGTACACATGTAGAAATATCAGGCTGCACGAGAAAATGTCTTCAATGCTATTCAAATGAAGCGTGGATTGCGGTTCCACATAAGTATTTATACACTTCTGTGAGTTATTGCCAATGTTTACAAGAAGTTTTGAATTACCGCACCTTACTTCATAGGTTTGGTTCTATACGGCCCCAATTTGGGTCTAGGATGTCATTTCACAAGTTGGGCGACCGACAACAGCACGCCAGTTTAATTTGGTGCGCATGTGCGCAGTGGCCGCGTAGTTTCACTCTTGTAGATGTGTAGAAATAGGAAAGCGCTTGAGCATGAAAGTAGAGACGGGCCACACATGTGCCATGAAAAAGTTCCTCAATTGCTTGAAATCATAGGCGTACGTAACAGGGGGGGGGGGGGGGGACAAGTCTGTTTCATCTGCGACGAACCTTCACCACCCTGAAAGAATGCACTGCACGCTTAAGCTTGCAGCGAGCGATCCTTTATAAGCAATTGATGTATCGAATACTTCCTGTTTCAAGTTTGCTCAAGCTTTGATGAACGTACGCATACGAGGTAACCACACAGGCCTGTCTCATAATGGGTGCCATTTGCAACGCCCGCTGAGTCGCTGTCTGTCACGTTGTCGGTGTCGGAGAGCTACGCAGTCAAAAGCTTCGATGCGAACAGCGAAGTCGTCGGTGTCCGTCATGCGGAAATGAAAATCTTGTCGTACTAAAGGCAACTTGGTCGGTTTAGAGAGTCAGCAAGCAAACACCGAGACGTTGTTTTATTGGAATAGAACCCTCTATTCAGAGCCTAAATCAGAGCACACGGGTCTACAAGATTTCCCCCTCCATCGAAAATGCAGCCGCCGCAGCCAGGATTCGATCCCGTGACCTGCGGATTAGCAGCCGAGTACCTTAGCCACTAGACTACCGCGGTGGGGAATCTTGGTCATGCAGACTGATGTTTTGCAAAGAGTGATTGCTCGCTAACATGATATTCCAGAATTTTTTTTGGGTTATCTCTAACAATATTTTGCAAGTCTATGTGAAATAATTTATTCTTAGAGCGCCTTAAAAGGTTTGTCTAAGCATGAAGACATTCAGAGTACCTCACCCATTTGGATTGGTGGTCTGAGTTTCTGGTGGCCCGGAGAAGATGCTTTTTTCTTATTTGTAGTCGTCGCAGGGGATTCTAAAACCAGTGCTTATCAGCATCAGCACGAATACAGATGAGTGGTGCCTATGAATCAATAAGCGACAGTATTTTTTTCCTTGCAAGGGAACCAGTTATTGTTAACTGCTTGAGAATGAGCACTTAGTGTGAATTTATGAAGAAATTCTTCTAGGTCGTTGTTAATTTTTTCATAGCCTGCTTTTTTGTAGTCGCGAATATATTTTAATGATGGGCTACTGCTTAGAATTGCGATAGCCAGATTAACGAAAACCAAATTGTGATCACGCAGGCTACTAGTGCACGATAGAGACTGACACAACTCTGGTTATAATACACGCGTACAAGATTGATAATGTAGTTACCACGCGTTGGAGTTTCACTACACTTAATCGAAATAAATGAAACCAATAATTCCAGAAATTTTTTTGACTGATGAGAAGATGTAAGCTCCTCTCAATTGATGTCCGGATAATCAAAATCTCCACAAAGCACAAACTTGGCATGGCTATAGCGGGACTATAGGTGTAAAAAGACGGAATGTAACTCATCAACAAAAAAAAACGATCGGAATCTGGTGGACGGTAGCAGGTGACAAGCATGGTTTTGCCTAAAGGAAAAGACAACTTAATTCACACTAGTTCGAGGTTACAATTCACGCGTACTAATTGGGAGACAATCACTGCTTTGGCTAAAACGAGGACACCGCTGCCTAACTCTGTTATATCCATAGACGCTAAACCATTCACTATTCTTGATGAGTTCGTTGTCCTGGATATCTGCGGTAAGCCATGATTCAGTGAAAATTCAATTGTTGGAGCAGTTATCTTCAAGGATGGCTTCTGTAGCATTTTTTTGGTAAAAAGCTGCGAATGTTTGCTAGCATGACAGCCATCTTGTGAAAAGATGGTGCTCTAGATGAGATTTGTGTAGGTTGAGCAGGTATATGGTGAGTCTTGGATGCGGCCGGTGATCGCTATAGAGGCAGTTCAATTATAGAATTTGTGGCAGTGTTAAATGTGTACTACTTTTTGTCGATCAGTAACTTGTCGTAACGTGTTTTGAATAGGGTGTCCTTTTCTTTAGCAAACGAGTACAGTTTTTTTTGGGGGGGGGGGGGGGGGCGATGCGTACATACGCTAAATATTCTTCTAAAATAGGAAACTTGGTTTTCTTCTGCTTTGGAAGTGTTCACGGATCGACTTGACCTAAAGTGCGCCAGATTTACGATTATGGGGTGGTTTTTATGTTCCTGAAAACGGCCCATGCGATAGCCACGTTATATATTGCCGGCATCTGTAGACAGTCCAAAATACTCTGCAACATAAGGAGATAACATGCGCCTCAGATTGCTCACAGGTTTCACCGTTTGCATGCGTTAAGCCGGAGAAAAATAAGTTCGACCTGCGCAAGCAATTTTCTGCCTTGTCGCACTTCTGTGTTAGCTTTTTTTTTTTTAGAGAAAAGCCTGAAAATTTCTTCGTTTGAGGTAAGCGATAAAGCCTGCTCGTTTGTTGGATGTGCTTGTACCACTTTTTATAAGACATCACCACGCATAGAAAGAGTGCTAACGTGGTTTTAAATGCTGCTTTGTGCACTAAGAATGTTTGAAAGCTCAGCTAGCACAGTGCTTTGTGAATGCTCAAGTCGTGATATTGCTCGTATTGCTGCAGCAAATGAATGCAGGGCAGTACAGGGACAGTGGCTCAGTTCACTGTCACCAAAAAGGGCAAGCAGAAGGTGAAAAACATAGACATTGATAGAATATAAGCAAGTCTGGCAAAACAATTTACGGCATGAATAAGTGGTTTCAAGTGGGCCCACCACTAGAAGTAAAAGTGGGTCGCTTGTACGAGTACAACCAGCGCACGGTAGATAAATAACCTGCACAAAGAGCGGTTTTGGCATGACCACGTTTGATGCGGTGATGTGCCCAAAGTGGCGACGGTGCAGTCGTGGCTTAAGAATGAGTGACGAAGATCCCGCGTTGACTGTAGCACCAGGTTACCAGATGAGTGGCTTGTCCCTCACGGGAAGCAGTTAAAATTCGTCGTTTTTTCTGGCAGCCATATTCTTAGGCAGGCGGTGAAGCGGCTAGAAGGGGCGGTATTCCTCGGACAGCTGAATGTAGGCGAAGTAGATAGGCAGGGCCGAGACGGTCCATATCAAAACAGCCTCCACAACGAGTGACGTTGGCATGACCATGTTTCATGCGGTGACGTGCCCCAAGTGGCGTCGGTGCAGTCGCGAGTTAAGTATGAGTTGTGGGTGCATATTTTTGTAAAAACTGTACTTAGGTTTTCTTTTCTTTTTTAGGGATGTACGAGTGTGTAGTATTAATCTGAGGTGTATTATTTGATTTTTCTGTACCCTTTCATACTTGTAAATGTCTTTTTCTGCTTCTGCTGCTGCTGCTGTATAGGGGGCACAGCCCATTCAGGCGATGTTTGCCTTTAGCCGTGTCTACTTGGACAATTTTGTGTTTGTTCAAATAAACTAATAACCAAGGAAAGAAAAGAAAAGGAAGAAGCCCCACTACTGATTGTGTCTCACTACTGGTGCCCCGGGACTGGTTGCTTCCATCGCATCTACTCGAGTCAAACAGAGCATCAAGTCAAGCGAAAGCCAAGTAAAGACTCCTTTGACTGAATTCTAAATGCTCGATTCAGGGCCTACATTTACGGGGTGGTCAGTGAACGGTTGTGCAGCGCGAGCACTCAGTTTTTACTAGTAGATGCCGCATGTGTCGGCCTTGCGAGGCGAGAGAGTGGGCGGAGCGACAGTTCGCATGAGACGCGAGCATGCGCAGTAGGGTTGTAGACAACACCGCTGATTCCCGATTTGCAAGTAGGTGCGACTATAAAATGCTTCGCATATAAAACAAGCTTGCATCATGCGTGCACCTCGAATCCAGATACAGACGACTGTACATACCCTGAACAGGAGTGATAGAACGCTTCTGAGAATGTAGTCTCGCTGATTACGTCACGTAGTTAGGTGTACCTAAGTACGCTGTACCTTTCTTTTGGCTCTTATTATGAACAAGGCTTCTTCCCATATCAGGCACTGAAACGTCAGTGAACTCTGTGTTCGATGGGTTGGCGTATCCACCCATGTTTACGCTAAAAAGCCACAGTTATGCACGGTATTTTTTTATCGCATGCCTTCTAGCAGCTCGCTGGAGTTGCAGCTCAGAGAGAGACTTTTAGGTTTTCAACAATGGTAATGCTTATTTTTGGGATAGTCGCACAGAACTGCTGTCAGTTTCTATGACCTGACCAGGTTTTTCAGAAATTCCCCGGCTTTTCAATGGCTTGTTCGGAAGGGTTCTATTTATATAACTTTTCCAGGCTTTCCAGGTTCGTAGACACCCTGAGGCTTACACTCTCTAAAAAATATGACTCCTCCAGACTCGCTTAAACCGAGACTCATGGTTTGATCTGAGCGAGTGCATCTGAGTGAGTTGAACCATATGCGAGTTTGCATACGCCTATGAATACCAGTGTTCCAAAGGTGTTTCGAAGGCATCCTTATGATTGTCCATTTACTAGGAGGTCAAGTTCGAGCTGCAACACTGGCAATTTCGAACGCTACAGAGCCAATGGGGTACCATATAGTTCTACAAAAACCCCAATAGCATTTGAGCGATAGAAGAATAAACAGTGCAAACATGCCATCTTGCTTACAGTTCTCGTACTTACAAAGCAAAAAAAGCTAATTTGGCCAAGACATATTATAGTATGTCTGCATATATATTTAACAGTAGTTTTGGCACTCCGAATTTGTGATATACACATACTTGTGACCATGATATACTCATACTTCTGACCACTGAAGGGGACACCCAAAATTTTTAGATACTGTCAGTTGGCAAAGCACGCTCCGGACGTGGCATCAACTCATATCTGCTTCAAGGCAGGGCGTTGAGATTGAGTCGCCGTTGCCGCAGGCTTCCCACGGCAGCGTTGAATGTGTGTGTGCGTTTTGTGTTTTGAGTTCGCTTGCTCAGACCACAGATGCAAGAGCTTGGGGGCTAAAATTTCGGTCAGCGCAAATAGTAATTAACATATAACATGACAATCAAGCGTGCTTCAGTGAATTAGCAGTGTAACATTGTGAACATGCCGTACTGCAGCATGCCGGGCTGTCGAAGTGGCTATGCCTCTGAGAAAAAAACTTATGATCGGCGACACTTCTTCAAAACCTCAATAACCCTGAAGTTCTGAAGGCCTGAACAGCTGCTATTCCACAGTAATTCTTCCAGGTGACAGTCACGTCATACATTTGGGACTTACATTTTGAAGCAGAGGACCTAATCACTTGCTACGAGCATATCGTAGGAGAACCGTGAAAATTACCTTGTGGGAGGGGAACACCTAAGCCTAGTACTGTTCCTCGAGTTTTTGCCAATATTCCTGCACCCTTGTTTAAACAGCAACACTAAAGCGCAAAAGGAAACCACCAAAACTTAGACAAACCGCGAATTTCGAGGGTCATGTGTCGGCAAACGGTGGCGATGTGTAAGACGTTCGCGTGAAAAACAATGATGTTGACGCAGCTACTGGCGTCCCCTCCTATCCTGAGGTGTGTCCAGAGGTTGCAGCCTAGTTCCTGCCATTACAAGACTCAACAATGTTTCAATCCTGGAATGCCAAGCTAATCCAGGAACAATTTTTTTTATTCGCTCTGCGTTGTGTGCTGAAAGCTTCAAAGCGTAGTCAACCAGAAGGTAGCGCTACGAAACTGAGGGGCAAGTATATTGAGCCCTGCTGCTGCTTACAGGTTGATGTCAAAGGTGAACATACTGCCTCTGCCGACATCATCATGCCTTAAACAAATAAATTATTAAGGAAATGCCTTACGAATTTGGGTAGAAACGTTTTGCTCAGCGCCATCGGTTGTTGTGCTGGAGGAAGACCGGTCATCAGTTAGTCCACTCGACTGCTAGAATCTTTTCAAAGCAGTGTGTTTATTTTCCGAATGACGTTCCTCACTTCCTTTTTTCCAAAAACTGTGGCCCTAATAACTGTCTTTCTTAGTTTTTTTAGTAGTAGAGCGTAATTTTTGGTGAAGCTTTGTTGGTTTTGTAGATTTCTCTTTTTTTACTGATCTCGCCGATTCTTTCATGTGTTCTTGCATGATGGACATGGGTCTTTACGGGATAGCCTAAAAGTGCTCCTCTACACTTCCCCGATCTTCAGGGCTGATGTTGCGGTCGAAATCGAAGGGAATAAGCTGCTATGACAGCCCTTACATATCATCAGGTGATCAACATAATTGAGAAAAGTTGATACCATCTGCAAGCTCTTGAGTTTCAACTGGTTTCCTAAACAATGTTCGCTGTACGCGCACGAGGAAACAAGCTTCTCCCTACAACTGAGGACAAGATGAAGTCTTTTGTTACCACCACTGCCTTGTCACTTTCGACAAGAGCTTCGTTTTGAACTTAAAAAAAGAACTTCTTCCTGGATGAGCTCGACATTCTCGGATTGGAACTTTCTTCTGTACTGTACTGCAGGCAACCAAGTTGCTACATCTGCACATGAGTCTGGATCGCCAGTACCTTCGCCAACATCGCTGTACTTTATTTTAACGTCAGACACATCACCAGCAAGTTCCAATGCATGGCCCTTGATATTTCCGGTTTACGAGGGTTTCCTTTTGCGCTTCAATGCCACTGTTTGGGACAAGTGTGTAGGAATTTTTTGAAAAATTTGAGGAACAGAACCCGGCTCAATTACCAACATTACAAGTGGAAGTTGGACAACGCTTCCGCCTACTATGTGCTCGCGGCAAGGAATTAGGTCCTCGGATCCAAAATGTAGATCGTGACTGTCATCTGGAAGGCTCTCATGGAATAGCAACTGTCCAGACCTTGAGAACTGCACGGTTGTTTGGAGTTTGAAGAACACCAAACAACCGTGCAGTTTGATCTGCACGGTTGCTGCTGATCGCAAGTGTTTTCCTCGGAGGCGTTGCTACTTCAACAGCTCGGCGCGCTACAGGTCGGTATGTGTGCTATCCTACTGCTATATCACTAAAGCATGCTTGTTGGTCATGTCACGTGTGAAATAAAAATTGCAAAAGAGCTCTCCAAAAGAAAAGTCGTTTAAATGCTAGCTGTATGTCATGTATTGCACTGTGTTCTATTTTTTTCTTAAATTATTCTTCCATCGCTTTGGATGCCGCTTTCTAACTTCTCAGATAACTTCAGCAACAATCCAATGAGTTTGTGTATGAAATGTATCGTTACATAAAAGTAGTACCAGTTATGTCATCTGTGCCAGCTGTGAGGCTTTCAAGCTCACCGATATAAAGTACAGCAAGATTGTGGCGCTAATTCGGGCAAAATTGCTCGTGTGGCCTGTATATTTTTTCCTTAGCTCTTCAAGAAGAAGTACAACTGTTTGTAAATATACTTCACACAAAATTTATATAATGTGTATTACAACAAGCTTGTTTGCCTAAAATTTTCCACAGCCTGAAGGTGCAGATGAACCTTACTTATTACAAAAGCGCAGGCAAGTTTTTTTCCGGAGGTGTAGGAGCACCAAAATTACCTGAAGAGGGTGCCGGATAAACAAGTATGGTCGAGTGTCACTTTTTGCTCTGTGACAATAGCGGAAATATCTTTTTTTTTTTGAGGGGGGGGGAGAGCAATACAGACCAAATGTGCCACCCGCTGACCATACCACTCAGTCATTGCAGGCAAAGAAATAATCATACAATTCTTAGGTACAGACCTGGCCCTATTTATCATTAAATAGTATTTTATCGGCACTCATCTAGCTGCATTTGTTGAAATACGCGTATTTGGAAACGTATTTCTTGCTGTTTCAGATTCATAGGCAGCAGACGATGCTCATTCGCCAATCGCAAATTTACAGCAGAACCGCAGGTGCGCGGGATACGGGAGGGGGCTGCTCCTCGCCACTTCGACCGCGCACGCTTACCTAACTGACAATGTCTCAAAACTTTGGGGACATCATGCATTGCCCGAAAAAAGGGAGAAAGAGGGCTTACAAGAAAAAGTACAAATAGAGACAAAAAAAGCAACAGGAAAAAAAAAACGGCAATAAAGTTATAAATAAACAGAAATAGAAAAATGGTTACCAAAAGAGATTTTCTTAAGCTGAAAATTAAACCCACATACTTTCTATGTTAAGTAGCATCCTAACCACTGCTATTTAGACACGCTTTCTGAACACAGCTTAGCCTAGTATTGCGCGCGAGGCACACCACTGGAGGTGCGAGCGCTGCAAACACTGTGACGTGCATGGTTGGATCACATGATCTCGCCTCGCTCTCACGAAGAATGATTTGATTGATGTGGGGTTTGACGTCCCAAAACCACCATATGATTATGAGAGACTCTGTAGTGGAAGGCTCCGGAAATTTCGACCACCTGGGATTCTTTAACCTGTACCCGAATCTGAGCACACGGGCCTACATTTTCGCCTCGATCAGAAATGCATTCGCTGCAGCCGGTATTCAATCCCGCGACCTGCGAATGAGCAGCCGAGTACCTTAGCCACTAGACCACCACGGCAGGTCTCGCTTTCGCGAAGGAAAGCTCCTGGTTGGAAGCGTTGTTTTAACCGTGACTTTGTAGCGGTTTCATTTTTGAACAGCGTTGTTTTGCTCTGGCTTCATGTTTGGGGACTTCTGCAGACTAGACAATCCGGAATAGACAGACAGACAAAGAACTTTTTTGTGACAAAGAACTTTATTGTTCCCACACACAATCCGGAAAGTAGCAGTAATTGTTACTGGCGGCAAGGCACAGTGCGCCACGTACGTAAGGGCACTGTTACAGCCGCTGGCTGTGCCACTGTCATCTCTCTCTTTCTCTGTTGTTGTGGTTTTTATTTGAAACTTATAGAGTTAAAATGGGCACCAGCACACAATGATCACACAAAAGCAGAACGGTTCAGTTTGCATACGGCAGCCTCGTTCACAACGAAAAATTAATGTGCTAACAATTCGATTAAGTATATTAAAAAAAACGTTGGTGTGTACATGTGGGGGAAGTTGCTGTCACTACATTAAAAATGTGCGCCGTTGTCTCAATTGTTAGAGAGTCAAGATATACCCTGTAAGTTCAGTTCTTTCCCATTCAATTTCCCTAATTATACCCTATGCCTGTCTACTTTGTAGCGCAATCGAAGAAACTTTTTTTTTCTTACATCATACGTGTGCCGCTCCAGTCTTTGCTAAAGCTTACTTCTCTCACCAAGGTAACCTTACCGCCCTCTGCGCCACTCCCACCCTCCTCCCCGGCTGTCCGTCTCCATGAGTGTACCAGATTACACGGGTATCCATCCGCCAGTAGCATAGTCAGAAAGTGGCACACCGAGGCCATGCCCCCTCCCAATTTTTTACATAGTATAGCGCACAAAATAATGGTCTGGGCCCAATTCTCCTCACGGCGCCCCCCCCCCTCCCCAAATTGTGCCAATGCCCCCACCATCTGCAACGTAAGCTCACAGGGTTCATATAAAGGTTCCCTAGTCTGACCACGCCCATAGCCATTGTCACTTCCTCTGAATGTTTTTTTTTTTATCTACAGTAGAAAACGTGGTCAGCTTTTAAAACTGATTCATCTTGTGAGAGCCGCTGCAAAATATCACAAAGGTATTGATGAAACTCTAAAAAAACTGGACACTGCCAATTTCACTGTAACATGAAATTGCAGTTTAGATAACGGTACTCAAGGCCTCGCAGCATGCTTATTCAAAGGAGTAAAATGATACATGGCTGGCTGATCGCATTTTTATCACGATTTTCTTCTTGGTAGAACCTCTTGAACTGAACCAATCATTCATAATTCATTTTCACCCAAGTGAGTATATCGCAATGGTGATCAAATATGCAACATGTGACCACCGTATAAATTTAGCACAATAAATATTAGGTCGTGCCGCAGGGAAAAGAGGCAACTCTGAATGAGGCATGCGCATGCGTGTTTCTCACGTTTGCCTACAATCATCACACAAAGTTCGTAGCTGTAAGAATGATATGCTGCTTCCCACAAAGTGCGGAAGGCTGCGGTGGCTGCACTTCCGATGGAGGCGGAAATGTTGTAGACCCGTGTGCTTAAATTTGGGTGCACGTTAAAGAACCCCAGGTGGTCGAAATTTCCGGAGCCCTCCACTACGGCGTCTCTCATAATAATATGGTGGTTTTGGGACGTTAAACCCAACATATCAATCAGTCATTATCACAAAGTGGGGAATTCGCTTGCACTGTGATTTGTATGACAATGTGCGCTGTAGAAAAAAATGTATATTTGCCCATACTTGCAATGTCAACCGCGGCCCATCTTTAGATGCAAACCCACAATGAATGTAGTAGAGTGGTTGTGCACGTGTTTTGCAACAAAGATAAGTTTCTTTACTGTTAATACCTTTTTGATGCTTCATTTCGACACGGGTTGACTTGTTACTTTGACAGAAGCAGCGCACTCGGCCCCCGTGGTTTTCCTTTCGGTAACCATAGCAGACGAAGCCAGCAGTCACGCATTATGGCAACGTTTTTCCGGGGCAATTATTTAGCACTTCGTAAAGTCCGGAAATAAGCTCCAGCAGTATTATACTGATTTTATTGAGTGAAGTACCACAAGAATAACAATAATAATAAAGGAGACGCAATAGCAGCTGCAGGCTGCACGCAGCAGGGTGGCGGAGCAATCGAACTGCGCACGTCACAGGGATGCTTCTGCATGGTGGTGCCACGATATGTCCTCGCGCCCGATAGTATAGTGTAGCAAAGGGCGTAAAAAGACAAGTGAGCGTGAGAAGGATAGATGTAATTGAAGAAGGAAGGAAAAATGGGAGAGAGTAAGAAAGGCAAACGAGGAGGAAACCGCCCATCCCGAAGCTCAATGTGTCACTTACCAAAGAGCATGAGCGGCAACAGGCCCATGTTTCACTGTACCAAGCTTTGTGCCACTTAGGAGTTGATGACTGGGATTCACTGCCTCATGCGATTTTTTCCGCTGACAATTTCGCTATGTTGCTAGAAATGTATCTACTTAGCGATTAGAGTGTTGAAATATGTCATAAATTTTGTTAATGTTTCACAGACATACGACCTCTGTTAGCTTATAGATACGTGTTTTTTGTTTCATTCTGTTACAAATTACTTGATGTTTCCTCTGCCCCTTCTGCATGAACTAAAATGCTGGTGTGCAGTATGTCTAATTATTATAAAATAAAACTGGCCACATAATGTTTCCAAAACATTGTTATTAGCTTTGAAACAGCATAAATACGGAAAATCAGATTTAGAAATGTCCAGGCATGATGATTCTGTTTGCAACAAGCGCAATATCAATGAGCTCTTGGGAATTTCTCACATCAGGCAAATACTGTTAAAAGGTACTCGTTTCACTTGTTTTTCTGCCCTTGGCAAACTTGCCTCTACGGGAGGTGTTTCAAACCCGTGGCACGTGGACCTTTCACTAGCACCACGTGGCTTCACGTGTTTTGCAACTTCACCACATGATCTTTTTTGTGTTTGTAATGGTTGTTACAAAATGCAAAATCAAAATGAGTGCCGACAGATGGAAACACGTAGTGGGATAATCAGGGTGAACAGGGGGCTGACATTTCAATAGGAGGACCTATTTCTGTCAAAGGCGCCTTGTCATCTTTGGCGGGTTAGTTTTAAGGGGGTTAGAAGTCGCGTCTGCTCCTGGTGGTGGCCCGTGTCCCTGGATGTACTTATCGTCCAAAAAGAAAAAAAAAATATTAAATCAGAGTAGTGCAGTCCTCACTTCATTTCAAGTTAGGTGGTAGTGATCCAAAATGTTCTCAGATGGTGAAAAAAACACGCAAAGTAGTAGTGGTGTGATGCAAAGCGGTGGCCCCTACAGAAACGAAAAAAGAAAATAGCTTGAAACTTCAAAGCGGGCAGACACTCACCGCGTCCGGCCACCACAAAGGGTTGCCGACACTAGTGATGCACGCCTGTTACCAAACACCTATGAATGAGACGCATACAAGAAAGCAGTTACAAAAGGGGAGAGATGCCGGCGGCGTATTTTTAAGGGCCAGGATGTCGAAGGTAAGCAATACCGGATAGCGTTTTAAGAGCACTTGTTTAATAGGGAAGGTAATTGGCCAAAACATGCTTTCAGTATCGCCGTAGGTGACCCGCTCAGCGGAATCGCGTCAATAATTTGTTGGCATGTTGGCTGAAAAAAATGAAAATTGAGAAGGCGAAGAAAATTTGCAACACTGAGAGAAACACAAAAAAACGAAGAAAAATGGAAAGAAAAGGTGGAGTTGTGGTAGGTGGAACGTTAGTAAAAACAAACGAGAAAAAGGAGAAAAAGAAAAAAGACAGAACTTTCTGCGTTGGCAATGACCTTAATGATGCGAACGATAATTATAGATATGTATGTGGCAATATACGTATATAACTACAAAGCATTTTTTCTAGATCATTTAAATCACTGCTTTCTGTTCTCTTTCCTCGCCCCTGAAAGCACTCCAACCACGCAGTGTCAAGGTCATTGCTAACCCTGAAAGTTCTCTGCGGGTTTCTTTCTTTTTTTCTTTTTTTCTTTTTCTCGTCTGCTTAGCGTAACGTCCCACCTACCCTAAGCCCAATGACGTAGTGGAGGCATTCGATCATTACATGCTCTTTTCAATTCACTGAAATTAAAATTCACCCATTTGCTTTTAGTGGGATTAAAGAACCTCAAAAAAGTCATGCATCATAACCTGACTGTGGTATTGATTTAAGCATTCCCGAGTAACAGCGTGCTTAAATTAAACTAGACAAAATGGGAGTCACCATACCTTTTCATTCGGCTTTGTTTTCTTTCGGCTTTTGTTTAAAGAGAACAAAGGCTTTCTGGGCTTTCCTGACATACACAATGTCACAGCTTCTTCATTTTCTGCATGGCAAATAACAAAGCATCAGAAAACAGACACCTCAAACGCAGTCATGATACAAAAAAAAACATTCAAGCATTATGACACATTTAGTATAGCTGTTAGTTTTGTAGCCTTCTTGTAGCAACCAGTTTACCAGTTTCCATCCAGTTTACCAGCCAGGGCCTCGCTCTGAGTCACCTCGCTCTTCGGACCGAACCAGGCTTGGACTGAAAATTCAGTCCCATAGAGTGCTCTAGTTAACAGATCTTTGATTACCTTGACAAGCAAGAACCTTCACTTTTTGGAATGCACACTTTGTTCAGTCATCTAGTGCGCGCCTTGGAATTTAGATGATGCTATTGGTGTGATATGTAATTAGGTCTTCCGCTATACCCCTGTCACCTGTAATGTCATTCCCTGTGAATGACATTTCGTGTTAATGTCATTTCTGTTGTTGCTGCACAGGCATAGTAAATGACATTCACTCCTAATGACATTCGCCCGCTGCATATGTTCACCAAACTCATGAAAGCGTGACATTTGCATTCTAGTAAACAGGCATTTGACAATAAATTATAGTATTGACACCCTAAAGCAAATGTAAACGATGTTCACGTGTTTATTAAAAGTTTGGTAAAACATCTTTGGGGCAAAATTGAAAGAAGACCAAAAAAGAGACATGCAAAATCTCACACTCGCAACTGACTTTATTGACCCGTAGCTGATCTTCTGAAACCCTCCTGCATGCGTACAATCACACGAAAAGCACAAATGACTATCATCACAACCTATAAGATCAAAAGCAAACTCATTATCAAATATAGACAAGAACGGGACGCTGTTGCATTGTTCACCAAAGTGCTTAATGGACATCGCCTTTGCCAATTCGCACGCGACTTTTTTGGTGCAGTGCTGCCGTGTTTTAGACTCGCTAGCAGCAGAATACAGACGCAAGTGTGGGACACCAGTTCAGGAAGATTGTTTTCAAATCATTTAGCCTTTTTTGGGAAGCTGCACAGTTATTTGTTAATTATCCACGAACTCGAAGCCCGAAGAGAAGCTAACGTAAACGAATCAGCGTGTAGGCGCCACTCCAAGTCCCTCGTCGTCTGTGATAATTTTTCAATGGCAAGCTTGAGGCGCTTCAGTGAGTCCTGATGCTTCACGGCAGCAGCTAGAGCAATTAACATTCTGTGATTGATCATCATTCATTGTGATCACAAATTTATGAACGCTGTCACGGTTTCAAATATTGCCAACTGCAAAATGTGAGCAGCTTTAGGCTAGTCTTGTTTTGGATGTGAACGAGGATTTTTTTTACTGATTTCGTTTTATCGTGCCACAGTATACTTGAGCCAGCTGGACAATGTTATGAAAATAAATACGCAATTTATAACTTTTTAGTATCTTAGTAGCCTGCTAATAAGCGTTACAACAATTTCGAATGCCATTTCACATGACCATGTAGACCTGGAACTCACGATCGCAATGACATTCGTTATGAATTTGAACCTTTGCTTGTGCGTATACGCACTTGACATGTGTTAGCACGAATGGACTCTGCACAGTGATAGTATGTCATTTTAATTTATTGTTCTCTTTATATTGTCTAGTTTTCCTGTTTTTCTTTTCTAGTAGTAACACGTATATATTTGCTGCTACTTCCCAATAAAATATCGGTTGAAAGTAGTGCTTGTCCTGTTTACTTGATTTTTCTTACACTTCTTCCGCGTATACGGCAGTTATAAAGTATACGTACGTGTTCGCAATAATGATCAAGCTTGATCAATAATTGCAACAAGATCAGTACATGACATAATGGTAGTACTCACTATTGAATGAAGAAATGACATGAGGAAAACAAAAAGCAAACGATAAAACAGGAATAATAAAAGGCATCATTAGGGAATATTACAGTGATCATGACGTGTTGGTGAAATAACTGGTGGTAGATATTACAGTCTTAAGACATAATAAATTTTCATCCACTTCATTCACTTGAGTAGACCACGTACCACGAGTGTCACAAGAGAGCTACCGATCGCAATCGAACTCCGACCGGGGTCCAATTTGTCGAGGGGATCAGTTTCCCAACGCTCTCAACATATAAGTGTGTTAATGCCGATCAGAAAACTTGGTCCTCATCCAAATTTCACCCGTGTGGCACCCGAAATGAACCACCTCGCTTTGCCACTACGCTAAACCTGGGCTTGTCACATAATGCCCGCTCCCACCCAGGCTTCAATTAGCGAGACAGACACAATGTACGGCATGATTTAAATTAAGAGGAATGAGCAACACTTACCAGACAGGCGAAGTATTTGGGTTGCTTTTGTATTTAGGAAAATTTCTGTTTGCGTCGCAGGTCCCAAGTGTCGTCATCGCCGTTTTACCACATCTCGTACAAAATAAAGCAGAAAAATAAAGCAGAAAAAAATGAAACTCTATTTAAGAAGTGCTGTATCGCATGGAAAGTAGCATATTGAATGAGCTCGCTCAGCGCCGCACGTCTTATTGTGATATTTTATTTTGTTGTCTGAATTATTAAATGCCGATCAACACTATGAGGTCAACAAACATATACTTCAGTCGCAGCTTTCGTGGTCATGGGTGGCTCGACACGTTATGCCAGGTGCTGCTGAAACATTTTACTGCCAGCGTCGCAATAATACACCATTAGGAGAATATATATAGACACGCCACAGAGATAATAAGGGCACTTACAAGCGATGTATTGCCAGAGATGCCGATGTGACTATATTTTTTGTAATCAAACACAGGAGGCATGGTGCATATATTACTGCTCTAAACGAACGCGACAAATCATGGGCGCATGTACATGTTTAAATCAAACAATCACTTGAACCCTGCATCATTGCCCTCAAAAACAGCAGCCTTACTTTTAATGACAAACGCTAGATTAGCTAATATACCGCAGATTACGATTGCCTGAAACGGTTTGCTTTGATTGATATGTGGGGTTTAACGTCCCTAAACCACGATATGATTATGAGAGACGCCGTAGTGGAGGCCTCCGGAAATTTTGCCCACCTGGGGTTCTAGAACGTGCACCCAAATCTGAACACACGGGCATACAATATTTTCAATGGAGCGAAAATGCAGTCGCCGCAGCCCGGATTCAATCCCACGGCCTGCACGCGCGGGTCCGCAGCCGAGTACCTCAGCTACTAGACCACTGCGGCGGGGCGAAATGACTTGCTTTCTCGAACGCGTACGTTTTGGGACAGCTATAGCCCCTGTTGTCGTCAGTATTGTCGTGCATATCTTTGACGCGAATATCGCGAAAATAAGCGATTGTAAGTTTGCGCACTACTGTCATCCTCGTGTTTTTTAGTGATTCATGGAAAATCCTCAACGGAAATACTTTACAATTTCCATAAGCATGTACATGGAGGGGAGGGGTCTCTGCAGCGCCTTTCCTCCCTCAATATCTATATGAAGTCAACGTCTATGAGGCTCACTAGGTGCACCTCCCCCCTCAACCATGTACCCCTACCCCCATGCGCATGCCTAAGACAATGCTGGTTGGTGTAGCCAGAGAGTGACAACCCTACCCCACCGCCGATTTTTTTCCTACAGCATAGAGCATAAAATGATGGTCCACCACATCGGCCTGCCCGGGGCCCTTCCTTGAAAGATATGCACCAGCCCCCCCCCCCCCCCCCCCGAAAAAAATAACAATTTGCCAATGCTTTGGGCACACGTCGAAGGAACTAGCCCAATTCAATGAAAGCTTCGCTTCAAAGACGGGTCAGCAAGTTGATCATGTACCTCATGGCAACAAAGGAATTTTATGACAGCAAACATCATTGGTGATGTCTGCTTACAACTATAGCGTCAAAACACGTATAAATGAACTAATTATCTGCCGGCTTTTTAGTAGTGTAAAAGAGAAAAATATATTACGGTTCACAATTACCCTGAAAGCTTCAGGGCTCTTCTCTGACTTGGTGACTTGTTAAGTGCAGATTACTTTTTTTTTTCAGAAGTCGTGCTTATAAAAGGAGGTAATAAAAATTGGTCGCTGAGATTAACGGTCTCACAAAGCGCTTACATCAAACACCATCGGATATTATCTCTATGTATATCAACGCCGACCACACCAACTGGGACACGATCCTGCCATTCGTCACATTTGAATACAATACCGCTACGCAGAGCAGCACCGGCTATTCCCCATTTTTTCTCACCTATGGCCGCCAAGCGGCATCTCCTTTTTTTGATGTCCCCAAGAACTTGTCGGTGTCATCAAATGAGCACCTGATCTCTCGCCTGGCCGCTCGTCACAGACGCGCCCAGCCAAGAAGTGCATTTAAGACTCGCGACAAGGACGCTCACCGCGTCGTTCACTTTCATACTGAAAACTAGGTGTTTTTGTAGATCCCAACACTAGTGTCTGGCCTGTTCCATTCGTGCGAGGTACACCACCACCATAAACAGCGGCAAAGTTGGCCGCTTCCACGTGATGCGGAATTAGTGTAGGCGCAATATACGCAGCATTTGACCTTCATGTTCTTTAGCTGTATATAATCATGATCATGGCGAGTGTCTTCATCGTTTGATGCGTTGATCAGGTCGTTCTGCCTGATAAACGTCTTCGCAATCCCAGTGCTGCTGCTGCCTTGCAGTGCACCTGCATTTCGCTTAATGGGCACCAGCATCTGTTCTCACTGAAAAGAGTTCCTAAGCATATGCCTTTTGGGCTTGTAGCCTCAACAATACAAGGAGAGTTTTGTTGCTGCACCATAAAAAAAATCAGCTGTTTGAAATAAACTTCAAAATTTGCTCTGTAGATGTGCTATTTGCTTTCACACACATTATGACACTTATAGAAAAATTTTAGATGCCCAGGTGAATGCTTATTACTAATGAAGCATTATAAGTTTGCTCTATATATGAAAAACATATCTCCCACACAATGTTTTTCTTTCACATTTTCTAAGACAAATTGTTTCTTTTCTGGTCTGTTGCTTGGAAATAAAAAAAGGCAATTGTGAGAGGCTCCAAGTTTGAATGTCGAATTTTTCACCAGACTTTTTATTTTTGATTCAGGTTACATCATTTAGTTTATCAGTGCAGCTTACAATAGGTCGTATTGAACTGTCACTGTGTTTATTTATTTAAGAGTCACGCTTTTTTGGGAAATATCATTTCAAAATTACAATGATGTAGTGATGTGACAATAATTCTAAGTTAGTTCGTCTGTATAATTTCCCAAATTTTTTATGTGTAGGCTTCGAATTATTATGTGACCATTTTCCAAGAGGCAGGTATGTACACGTACACGTCTGATGCTCACAAGAAGCTTTGTTACTACATTCATGCCCAGACATGGTGGCTGTTAGTACGAGTAAGTAAAGCATATTCCGAGGTGTACTAATCAATAGCAACAACAGCGACAAAGAATGAAGTAGGTGAGCAAGAACTTCCATCAAAACAAGGTCTATTCTCCCGAAAATCTTTGAAATAGCTCTGAAAGGGCACAAATAACATCAAGAAAAAAACAAAGACTGCATTCAACAACTGCACACACCCATACAGATTTGTGAACTAAAAAAAAAAAGGTAATTGTGCAAGTTGTTGCTCAATTTCAAAGAAGCACACAGTTGAGGATTTCTCCATCACTGCCCCTATTTGTGAGACCTAATTCATACACAGCCAAGAGCAGGCATACGCATTCTGACCTTGAATATCTAGTTGGCGCAAAACATCTGCACACTTTTTACAAGAAAAAATGGCAGACTTGACCATATGCAACGACATGATACACAGAAGTTTTAAATAAAAGCAAGTGGGAGGAGGTAACATACTGAATCTTCACTGTGGGTAAGATGCAGTTGAGCGCACTGGAAAATTTTCGATCCGCTATTGACCGTGTTTGAGCACCCACAACAGAACTTAAGAAAAATTCGCTAACTTGCCCTAATATAACAAAACTGCTGATTCTGAAAACTTGGTAACTACTTTGTTCTTATACTTAGTGATAGAGCACTTCCCAGGCGGCACACCGGCATTGGACCAATCTTGGACCCCTATCGGCTAACGTTGGCCGCAATATTGGCCCAAGTATGCATCTCAGCCAAGTGCAACTTCCTCCAATGTAGGACCGAAGTTCAAGCCAACCTGGGTCCGACGTTCTGCCGTTTCATTTGCCAATATCCAGCCAACGCCGGCCCACTCTACACATGCCAATGAAGGCCCGTCCTTTCGCCGATGTAGTTGCCAACACACATCCAGCATAGGACCATTCTCGGGCCACTTTGTTGCCTATGAAATGGCTTTATTACGCCAACATTCGATTTACGGCGAATATAGGCTACCATTTGCTTGTCAATATTCTACCGGAAGAACCGTCTACTCTACAGAATGATTGACTTCTAGCGTTATTAGTATGGGCTTTTTACTACAGGCATTCCCTAGCCGGTGGACTACATTACGCCCCCAGAATTTCCCTTAGCAGCTTACAGCAGCCCCGTACGAGCTTTGTGGTGTAGCATACTTCAAGGCGACTGACCACTGGATGACTAGTGTACAAACACTACATGGTTCCACTAAATCGTCCATTTTTGCCCTTTTTCTTGCATTGCCTAATACCCTCTCTGCATGTAGAGCATAAGACTGCACAAGTCTAGTTGCTGGGTAGTTTTTTCCACACATTCCTCCTCAGTCTTGCGAGAAATTGTAACGTAGGCTGTTCCATCAAGTATTAGCTAAAAACATTAACCAAAATAACTGCTCGGTGCAAGTGTTCCGCACACAAGCAATTTATAAATAAAAATACCAGAACACAATTTTTGTGACTTTTTTTCTAAATATACCAAATCAACCTATTTATTTTTTAGTTCAGCTTTTCAAGTTACTGCTGTTCAGTAATGCAGCCTAAACTAGGAGGCGAGTTCAGCAAGGCTCTATGGGCATAGGGCTCACCAGGGCAGCAGAGGTGAGGTGATGATTTAGAGGCTGCAGCAAGAAATGAAGCAATGACGGTGGGCTGCCGAGGGTCCTAAATGCAGTGATTGGGCAGGAAACTAGTCATCACAAGTTGTCGGAGATCTCTGCTTTCACGGGCAGCAGCAATCAGGCTGCCAATCTATGAACACATCTGTGAAGTGCCTTTCCTAACCTTCATCGAGGCCAACAAACTTCAACAGCCACGTCTTGATAAAACGCTGAGCTTTTTCAAACACCTGCATACGTGAATAGAAATAAAAACCTCAAAATAAGTTTTAAGCACTGCATTTCAAGACATATTCAACCTAAAACAAATACAAACACTGAAAAAAATGACAGCAGAAGTTATGTTGTACTATCTAGGTCAAATTCCATGTGATTATTATGAAAAGCAACGAACGAATACTTTAACAGTCATTGTGAAGAAAAAAATCTGACACAGACCAAAATATTTAGGAAGAGGTTTGAAATAAAGTTGATCAAAACAAGCTTGTTGGACTAATTTACAAATAAACAAAAGGTCTGTCATGATTTCTAAACATGACTTTAGGGGTTGGAAGCCAGGTGAACTGGTCTGCAGCTATATCCTATGGCTTTATAAATTTATAACAGGACAACAAGACACACGAGCGCACGAACATTTAACTCTGGGTTATTCTTGGGCACACATCAGCTAATACTACACAAGGGAATGACTGACTACCTGATAAACAACACAAGTTGAAAGAATCTATGCAAACCCAGTTTCCGCACTGACACTTGTAGATTATTGCAAGGCTCTTGTATTATATTTAAAATGGTACTGCCAAACGCTATGAAAGATGTGCTGATGTGGTTTCTTATGTTATTCTTCTCGCATTAAATGCGCCTCCGAAATTTCACGCGCTTTTTGGGACTTGCATTGATCCGAAGTCTTGGTTTTATAGGAGACCAGGACTGGATAGGTAGCTCGCCGAAAAACAGCACTTGGCAGACACTCGCGACACAACTTAGCCATTCGCGCCCAGACAATCAGCTGCAGGGAGAGCACGCACTTTTGGCGCTGCCGTGCTCCATTTTGGAAAGAACAGCTCTAAAAGCCATTGCGCCAGTAATACTGCACTGTGGTTTTAAAAAACTGTCTGAAGGCTACTCTCACATAAATAGCCCTTGAAAAGGGAGAGAAGCTCTGCAAAGCGGACTGCATCTATGCATGTGGCATCGAAGAGGCAACGTTGTGCCGTGATGGCAACTCCCTCGTGATCATTTTCTGGTTAAGACTTCATGCTATGGTAAAACCAGCTTATATGCCCGTGCGACGACGATACTACACTGCGCACTTCTGTAGTAAGAAAAACGAATAAGTAGTGGCTGAGGCATCCCTTTTTTTTTCTGGCGGCATACGTACGCCTTGACTGCGGCACGTATGTACGTAGACGTTGATCAAGCAAACCACTGTGACAGCATAGCACGGGTGGTGTCGCGGTGTTATGCTTGATAGCGCAGGATGGATCTCCGACCACAATGGATGCATTTAGATGGAGACGAAATATGAAAAGAACACCCGTGAACCAAAATATATGGGCGCATAGGAGAACCCCAAGCGGTCACAATCTTGGTACGCACACTACAGCGTACCTCTGAATGATACCTTACTGCCACATAAAAGCCTAGCAATTATCGATGCTGAACAGACATGTTCATTTAAGGCCGACACAGGCAAGCGGAAAAAACTGAAACCATGTGTTAGGTGAACTAAACAACAAGTAAACATCGAAGACGTTCGATACTTCTTTGGCAAAGCATAAATTCCGATGTTGCTTAGCCACGGCAACAAATAAGAAAAACGCTTACCGAATGTGCTGGCTCCATAAAGCTAAGCTTTGAGTATTCTGCTCCTTTGTTCGTACCAAAAGCACTGTCTTTGCTCAAATAAAGTTAAATAGAGGCACTTCATCATCGCGTTTTCATCGCGAGAACAGCCCACAGGCGTATGGCATATGAACGTGCCCCTGCACAAATTTCGTGGGCAACGCAGCTTTCCTTTACACGCCACTGTTCACACACAAAAAAAAAACTACCTGCCTATCATTTTGTTCATTTCACCCAGTGGCATCAGAATGAGTTTGGTGGTGATGGTCTAATGGTTGGACGCATAGAAACTTCACTAGTCTTTAAGATCAGGACTTAACGCTCAGCAGGCTAGATAAAAAACGTTTACAATGCCGTATGTTGCTTAATATACACGTTTCATTTCCGGCAAAACAGCGTTTGAATTCGAACGTTTGGTCCTGGTTTCCATGGGTGGCTGTCTTCACTGTCGCATAAATATAGCAGACCCGTGCCATCCGGTTTAGAAACGAGCCCGACAGCACTAGAAAGAAGAGCGACAGCACAATTTCGCTCGGCTAACCGCTTGAATGCAACGCTGCTTCTTTACACGTTGCCCCACCGCGGTGCTTTAATGGCTAAAGTACTCGGCTGCTGACCCGCAGGTCGTGGGTTCGAATCCCGGCTGCGGCGGCTGCATTTCCGATGGAGGTGGAAATGTTGTAGGCCGTGTGCTCAGATTTGGGTGCAATTAAAGAACCCCAGGTGGTCGAAATTTCCACAACCCTTCACTACGGCGTCTCTCATAATATATGGTGGTTTTGGGACGTTAAACCCCACAAATTAATCAACTTTTTGTACGTTCTCCATTTCCTCTATAAGTCCTTCTTTTTACATATTGTTGCACTTCAATACGCAACAGTACTGCAAGCGCCCTTTGTTTTTTGTTCTTTCTTTTGAGGGAAATATATTTTCTTAGTGCGCAAGGATCATTTCAGAAGGAAGATATAGCAGAGATATAGGACAGAGCGCACACTTACAGCCAATTTTATTGCACAGATGGCGGGTATATATATACGGTCAAGAGGGCGAGAATATCACGCACAGAAGAAAGTGTAAATGATGGCGCATGCGCCAGACAACCTTATCCCAGTCTTAAAATGACAACTTAACTGAAAAGATACCTGTAGTCATTACCCGACAGATGTGCAGGAATATTTTCAGTTATATATATATATATATATATATATATATATATATATATATATATATATATATATATATATATATATATATATACAGTATAAAAAGAGGTCGACAAACGTGCGAAAAAACACTAGTTTTACTAACGTTTCGGCAGGTGGGCCTGCCTTCGTCGGAGTGATTCACTCCGACGAAGGCAGGCCCACCTGCCGAAACGTTAGTAAAACTAGTGTTTTTTCGCACGTTTGTCGACCTCTTTTTATACTGCATTTTCCACCGGATCCATTGAATATCACCCCACCATATATATATATATATATATATATATATATATATATATATATATATATATATATATATATATATATATATATATATATATATATATATATATATATATATATATATATATATATATATATATATATATATATATATATATATATATATGGGGAATTCGCAAGGCAATGACTAGTGGGACCATCGTTGAGTTCGAAGCGCGAGCACGTGCACGAGCTGTAGACACTGGGCTGCCCGAGCATTTGTGTCCGTACCGGCTGTCTGCCTACTTGGCGTCGCTATTAACTCCCTTGCAAAGTGGTGGCGGTGCTGGGTATGACTAGCAGCCATTTACGACCCTACACTTGACAGTTGCGACGGTATAACAGGCCATCCCGTATGGCGAAATGCGTAGCTTGGCGGCGAAGAGCGCGTGGGTAACCAAAAGTTGATGCGTCAGAAAGCGTATTCAAGAACGAGACAATCCAAGAGTCCTTCCGCTGTTCGGAGGACTCTTGGATATATATATGTATGTATATATATATATATATACATATATATATATATAAATATATATATATATATATATATATATATATATATATATATATATATATATATATATATATGTATATATATGTGTGTGTGTGTGTGTGTGTGTGTGTGTGTGTGTGTGTGTGTGTGTGTGTGTGTGTGTGTGTGTGTGTGTGTGTGTGTGTGTGTGCAAGCCATTTAACAGGCCCTAAATTATAATTATGCACAGTGACTATGAGTGAATATGAGCACTGCTATTTCAACAAAGTAGTATTTTTTTAATCACCCCACTCAGCAAACAAGGATGAGGTCCACACTAGAAGTCACCAGGCCTGTCAAATTGTTTGAGAAATGAAATGTGGATTTTCCAAGATGGTGACCATGAGATTTTTAAAACTGGGAAAATAAACGTTAACTTTTTACAGCTGCAGAGATGTCATATTGTACTCCAAATAACTTTGTTAGTTACTTCTTTAGACATCAGCGACCATATTAGTACAAACAAAATGTGGCATATACATACATCAGTCATCGAACTAACTGTGCAGTGTCTAGACACTACAACTATTAGCCCCTTCTAACTATTATAATGCTTTTTCACAGGTCACCCATGTACTATGGCGAAGGTGGCTTAAGTGGTGTTTCTGCACAGGATAGATCAAGACAAAGAAATTTTCGAACCACCCCTCCCCTTGCATTTTTTTAATGAAGGGGTTGGGTTTAGGGCACAACTTTTTGGATTGCTTGCAAGGCGCGTTTGACCAGATAAAGTAGTGGCACGCGCCAGATGGCCTCGCAATGACACTGGACATATATCGCATGTGGCGTTGCTATGGCAGCTGACGTGGTCACGGCATGAACTAAAGCTGGTAGTATAAAAGCTCGATGTGCTGAGAGTTTATACACTTCCAGCTTTAGTTCCTAATGGCTCCTAACATGCCATGACCGCACTTGCTGACGAGAAATTTCATATTTCCAACGAAATTTTGCTGGCTACGTCAACACATCTTTTGTGTTGTAGTTGCGTCGTCCCGTCGATAATTATCTGCTGCAATCAGTAGACCTACAGGCACGCGGCGTTGTTACTTCATCTGATCGATCGCGTTTCGCGAGTGTCTTGACCTAATGAGCTGCTATCTCACACTGTGGTTTGGGGTTAGGGTCTGCCCGCATAGATTAATGACGCAAACTACAAGTGGCTGAAGTGGTCTCCAGTTCTCGCTCAAAGTAGGGCAAATGAGAACATTTTGAGGCTGTTCGGGCATTTTGGCGCAGCGTGACGCAATTTCGGCGAATTTTATGATTTTGGCATAGCTCGGCGCCCAAATGAGAAATTTTATCAAATTGGCGCCATCAGCGCAGCTGTTGCACCCCTGCATTTGAGCATCACGTAGCAAATTTCAAAATATTTTCACGACACTAGCTCAATAAAATTTTCCAAACCATCGTATGCTAGATCTAGCACCCACTAAACATGATGTACTTCATTTTTATTGAGTTTAAAATCTGTCTAACCCCCCTAGTAAACGCCTTCAATATTTCGTACGTCCCTGATCTTGGCACGGCCATCTCAGTGAAATCTACATGCAAAATTTCTTCTTGCATGTTTTCTCCGTTGCCGAGCATCATGTCGCGGCAAGAGAGGTGTTTTTGGGATAGTGAAAGTACAGTTACTAATATGCAAGATATCGTTTTGCTCTTTAGTGCCTCTAAAGAGAATGGAAGCATGTTTCACTTTGCGACAAAAGTGCCGCAGAAGTTAAACGTTCAGTTTTTAGACCTAATGCTAACGCTGTACTCAAACTGGGGTGAGACGGCTGAAACAAAATTGGGAGCAGTTTTCGGAGCAGCGAAATTTCAGTTTTGGAGCAGTTAGCAGCCCCTACTAAGTTGTCCTGGGAGCTTAAAAATACCAATGTTTAGCAACGTGGGGGCACCAGTGCGTATTTTAATTTGCTTACAATACACAATACAATGAAACAGGTTTTGAAGGAAGTTTTGAACAGATTATCGCTAGGTATGAACTGCACTACTTTTTTACATACCACACACGTGACCTATCTAGCCCTCGTAACACGGGAATTACTATCTAAAAAGGTTCTGTTGAAAGCTAGGTTCCACGGAAACACTAAAAAACACATCACACTCAAAAATAAATTAAAAAATTGTGATTGCACAAGAATCTTAGTCACGTAACAGTGGTCGTTCACTTTAAAAAAAGCCTGACATGATAGTTTCAAGAGCTTTTAACAAACAAAAGCATGCTGTACTGCCTTTCACGGCCACGTCGTGCAGAACCAACTCCAAGAGTGCAGCGCGAGAGCCAAGAAATCTCGCTTCATAGACTATCTCGTAAAGCTCTTGCATATGGCACTAAGTGATAAGCGAGTGACACTGATAACGCCTCTCCACATATGCAACCACGCGCTATTATTATAGCACAAGTTTGCCAGTATTATATTTTTTCAATATATATAGGTCATCACCATCGATGAAGAGCTCCCAAAAATACATCGACTTGCGATTGCTGCCTGCGCGGCTCTGTGACTCGCGTAAAGTGCTCGCGCACCGCAGGTGAAAACAACCATGTCCACGCAAACAAACCGCGGAGGCAGGTATTATTGCAAAAAAAGAAGGAAAGAAAGAAAACGAAGTCACACTGCCGCTGTCCGAAACATTGATTGAGATAAGCCAAAAGCTCGTGTAGCCCAGGGCCGGCACGCATGCAGCGACGCCTCTTTAAGCACTTGTTGCGAGTTTCGATTACAAAACGGAGCGGTGGCAAATTTCCAGTAATAACAACTGTGCCAAGTAATTGCCGATACGTAATGAGTCACGGATAAAACGCCAAGGTGCCCGATAATATGGTTTACAATGGTTTAAACAACCGTTTTGTCACCGCGGCTTCGCATGTAACCAAGTGTTTCTCTCTACCTGCAGATACTGATGTGCGGATTTCCCTTGCGATGGCTTTTTTAAATGCAAAATGCAATGAGAACTTGCCTGTCTAAATAAATTAGCGGCTAATGAGTTTAAACCGGAAATAGGTTGCACACAGACTGCCGCTCACGGAACCCCATCTGAGAACCAATGTACACGTGCTAGAGCATCAAGGAGACGCGTCGGATGCAGGGAAAAAATTACTCCATGTTTACAGTTACTCGCTCATAGCGAACACGTAATCGTATGTGACCGCATGCAGCAGCTTCGATATCAAAGCCAAGTGACTGAAGGAACATGCTATGCACGACAGAGAACCGGAGAGTCAATCCCGCTATTCCTACCACCTAACTCGGTGGTTTTCGCTAGCTGACAGTGGCACTAAAACAACAGCCTAGCTAGTAGAAGCAGCAGGCTCGGTGCACGGCAGCACATTTTTGTGGGGTAACGCATATCTTCTAAACTGTAAAGATTTTGGCGGTACCATTGGAGCCTTTGTCACCAGAAAGACTAAAATTGAAAATAAAAACACAATTGGGTGTGTCTTATTAGTTGAACTAGCCATTTTTCCCCACTGAAGCTGAGGTTGGCGTCAAAATTCTAGCTTTCAAGGCTGTTTCAGAGAAGTTAGGTGCAATTTTCTTGATTATTATGCTTTTAGAGCAGCTTGGCACAAAAAATCGGAAATGTTTCAAAAATGCGCAATATGAGCAGCTGTCTCATTCCTTACCAATGCATGCGTGTTGGCAGTACAGGCCCAGGTCGCAACAGCCTCTTTTGTCTTACACATTAGCTTATTCCAAAGGGATCAAAGATGGATTGGCTGCATCTTTGGTACAGGAGGCTATGTGCACGTCATGTGTGCACAAGATATTGAGCAGTGTTTATACTCAGATCGATAGGTTTCCAACAGCAGGGTTTCCAGATTATGCGGTCACTAGATCCTACGAAAAGGTGGCGAGATGAATCAAACATTTCAGCAAAGCGAAGTCTGTGGAAAAAAATCATGAAAGCCGCTTCAGCCTGCTGCCCTACGTTCAAGTTCTTTATTGATACAAGCTCTTATTAGTACATGAAAATACACAACACTTGTTAGAAATGTTCACCAGATCAAGCACAATCAAGCGTGTCGCATCGATATATGATGTGGTAGTGTTATGTACGGCTCTCATGAGCTGGGCAGCACTTGCACACTTGTTAAGCTTGGGGCCAAAAGCAAAACCAAAGATAAACGTGAGTATGGTCAAAAACACTGAATCTCCTCCATTCCTTGTGTTACAGGGGTGTACAAGATTCCTCTGTTATGCGCCAACCGTTATACTGGTCAGACTGGTAGGTACATGTTAGATTACAGGAACACCAGAAGAATTGCGAAAGGAAAGTTTGAATACAAACTTGTTTGCTTATTGAACAAAGCGTCACTTAAAGCTACTGTTTAACTAGATCGGGGGTGCAACGGCCAAAATACAACTGGGAACAATTTTCGTAGCAGCAAAATATAACTTTCGAGCACTAAAATGGAAATTTCGAGCAGGTTACGGGGGAAAAATACGTAAATTTCATCACTAGATACCAAATTTTGAGCAGTATAAAAAAGAAGGCTTACATTTAGAAACACAATATGCATGAATCATTCGACATCACCTACATTGTGCATTGTAAACATGAGCACTGCTATTTCAATGAAAGTGCTGTTTTGAACCACCGCAGTGAGCCAACAATAATAATGTCCATAATAGCATTTGCTGTGTCTGTAAAATAATTTGACAGACATTGAGAATTTGAATATGGATCTGCCAAGCTCGCGACCATGAAATTTGGGAGATTCCTGAAGCCGGAGAGCAGAGGAGGTGAAAAATAAACAAAAAAACTGGTACACAATTTCGTTTGTTCTTTTAGGGAAGCATAAATGTCATACACTGCTCCAAATTATTTCCAGTGGCATATTTCGACATCATTGATTGCACTGATACTCAGGATTAGGCATGTGTACAAACGCATGAGTAAGTGAACATTATGTGCAGTGTCCCGTGACTAGGGATATCAGCCTCTTCCAAATCTCAATACGCTTTCCCGCAAAGCAACAGCGTGAAATAGCAAAGATGGCCTATTCAAGATTCCCTGCATGGGTTAAAATCATAAGCCAAGAAATTTTCTAATCACTACACCTCCCTTTCTCCTACTTCCCACCTTGTTTTTTTTTTTTCAGCGTGGGGTTAGGTATCGCTTCGGCTCTTCCATAAAGGCGCGGTCGACCAGGTAAAGCGACAACGGCGTGCAACCATTGACCTGACGGCAGTACCGCAGATTTCTATCGCCAGGACCGTGGCCGGGACGACGCAACTTCAAGACAAAATAAAAAAAAAGGGGGGGGGGGAGCTCAGAGCTTTCAATGAAATAGGAAGTGTCCAGTTTTTTTACGCTTTATTTACAAACTGTGCGATATTTCACGGCAGCTCTTGGAAGATGAATCAGTTCTAGAAGCTTACTAATTTTTCGTCTCTAGCTCAAAACATCATTGAGAGGAAGTGACAGTGGCTATGGGCCCATCCTACAGACGTAATCTATAAGCAAAGAACCCCGTCAGCTGAGGTCGCAGATGGCAAAGGCGTTGCCAGAAACTTTTTTGAAGGGGACGCCACCTTGATTAGAATGGGTCCCAGCTAGGCAAGCAGATGTGCTACACCATTACTTTCTGCGCCCCTGTATACCATAAGAAAATACTAAGGAGAGAGGGGGCAGGGTCGCGGGCCTGGTGTGCCACCACCTGTCTATGCTACTGGTGGATGGAGATTAGTGTGGTCGAGTACACACATAGGGAAGAAGAGCCGGGGAGGAGGGTAAAAGTGGCACAGGCTGCTGTTAGGTTACCTTGGCGAGAGAAGTAGCTCTAACTGGAGTGGCACATGTATAATGTAGGAAAAAAAGTTTCGTCCAACGTGCTCGCCGAACACACACAAGCAACTGACAACAAAATAGACGAAAATAAAGTGAAATTATCCAAATAAAGAAAAAAGAATTGGACTTCCGGGCAATATCTAGACTCTCTGACAACTCAGACAACAATGGGCCACATTCTTGAGTGTACTGACAATGACAGCAACTTCCCCCAGATATACACACCTACATCCTATTTTTAAATATACATAATTGGACTGCTCACACATTCATTTTTAGTTGTGAGCGTGGCTCCCGTGCGGAAACTTACATGTCCCGCTTTTATGCGAGCTTCATGGTCGGTGTTCATGTTAACCCCATAGTTGAATAACAATCACAACACAAAAAGACAGAGGTGACAGTGGCAATGCAAACTGCCGTGAGTGTACCCTCACGTATGCAGCACACTGTTACATGCCGCCGGTAACTTTCGTTGTCTTTCTGGATTGTGTAGTCTGCAGATGTCCGCACACATGAAGCCAGAGCAATACAACGCTGTTCGAAAATGAAGACACTTCAAAGTCACGGTAAAATCGCACATGCAACTGCCAGTTTTTCTTTGTCAATGCGAGAATGGTCAGTGCAGGGTGAATCAGTGGTTGAAAAGACAGTGACAAGAGACTTTCCGAAAACAGTCAACCATATATTATTGGCTCTCCAATGCATTTGTAAGTAGTGTAAATAAACATCCTGTATAATATAGAAACCAAATGTCAGTGAATTGCTGAATCAAACCCTTCTATAGCATACTCTGTTCTGTCATGCAAGTTTTGGTTCATGTCAAACGTTAGTTGGCAAAAATTTAGAGCTCACTCAAGCTCACTTATACATACTTCGCACATGGGGCTCATTCTGACCCATTAAAATTTTCTTGAACCAGGCTCGCTCGGCCTCAACTCACTGAAATATTACTCACCCTTACACACTCAAGCACACAGCTTAATTTGAGTATGAGCGAGTCTAGACTAAGCCGACTCATAAGTGAGTTGCTGACCTAAGGTGTCAAGTTAAGGTGACAATCACAGAGTGCCCAAACCTACTAGTCTATATTAAATTAATCGATCAGGTAGATACTACACAGACCGACTGACAGACAGATACGGTTAAGGTGCTTTAAGTTTGCTGAAAGCTTGCTCTGCTTTAACGAGCAAGTGACTACAAGGAGCTGAGCCTTTAAGGGAAGCGTAACTTTGAGGCTTCAGCTTTTGTGGTTTCTATGAATAGAAAACACTTAGAAGACATTTTGAAACTTGCCACTCTGTACTACCACTGGTGTCCAAGCGATAGCCGACACACTGCCTCAAACAAGCCTTGAAATGCAAACTACAGGTCAACAGCACGAGAAAAATCGAATTCCTTGTTATCATGACAGGACGACAACACTTGCTAGGCTAAAAAAGAAATAATTTGAAAACTGATGTGTGTTTGAAACACCCGACAGCATTGTACAGACTTTGTGTAGAATCTGCTGCCATCAAGCAGACACCGAGAGCGCATTTCTGCAATGTTTAAAGCTGAGAGCGCTCCACCTGTTCAAGCACGGAATGTCCATAATAACGTGCGCTGGCAGGTAGGGGCGGCAGGGCCAACAACCTTTCGTGGGCCATGTTGCTCAGACTTATAAAACTGGGATGCTAAAAAATATTTGCAGGAAATTTGCCTCTATGTTATGACTTCCTCGTGGCTGACGCGAAGGGCCAGATCCGTTGCTCATTTTGCAGCTTACAATTCAACGCGTGTTTATGTTCTCCGTTCTATACCGATGTGGTACAGCATAGGCACTCATCACAGCTCGCTCTTTCATGCCATGTCACATGTAACAGTTTTTGCACCGTGTGAATGCAGGCACAGCTAAACCGGCCTTGGGCACGAGCTTCAAAGCTGTATCACGGCTACTCATGCGTGCTTCTGCTCCTGTTTACAGCATTACTTTGTCAATTAATTTGCAATAACAATCACATATTAGCCACGTAGCTTCTGCATGTCATCGATTCTCATCTAATAAACTGGCTGTGTTCGAACATGTTGCTTATAGTTACTTGTTTATTGTGGAGTTTAATAAGGTAACATTTGGTGGTGTGGTTTGCACTCGTATAGCTTCACTATGTGTACTTTTCAAGCATTCCATGTGCTCTTTCAGAGGGGGCGACCAGTTTCAGAAGAGTGACACGAGTGCCGTGACCCTCCACCTGTTATTATTATTTTTTGTGCAAGAAGACAAACATGTCCTTCCAAATGGTGATCCTCCTCCATAAAAAATCTTGTATCTACCTTTGTGTGCCGTAAAATGTTAATAGATGCCTCATAAGTGTCAACACTGTACAAAACCGAAAAAAACTTCTGTTCTGGCAAATCTGTTACCCTTAACTGTGGGTGCGCTCCCACTGTTTACGCACAAAAGTGGTTTTCCAAATGTTCAGTAGGCGATACACAACTGCCCTACTGCAAACGGCGTGAAATTGTAAGGTGCAAATAAGCCCCGAAAGTGATGACGTGAACGCAAATATTCTACACCTACTGTGGTGTTTACAAGCAGATGCCCCCCCCCCTCCCCAAAAGGGTATTCAATCAAATACCAGCTGATCAGCACCTGGTTTATGGATACGCCTTTCCTTACTTCTTTTTCAAGTACAGAAGACTAAAAGTTTAAAAAAATTTTTACTTCTGTGCTAATGCTATGTATGGCGTACGTTTATGACTACAGCTGCAAAGCATTTATTTGCAATATAAAGAAAGAGTAAAAAGTTTAATTTCAAGTTAGAATCGGAGGAGCTATTTTGTAAGTATTGTATCAGAACAGAGTGGACATGAAGCAGAAGAATGAAAAGAAGCCACACTAGATTGGTCAAGGCTATTCTCAAGATCAAGCCATGAGAATAGCCATGGAAGGTGCATAGAATGGGTAGAGACCGCATTGCGTCAATAAAATGGAGACAAAATGGCATATGAACAACATGAATTCGATTTATTTGAAGTGCTTGAGCCCAAAGAATCGAATCAGCCTCTTTTGTACCGGAACTAAAATAGCCCTGCTGCGATATTCACAACAAAATTACTCCTCCGTATTGCAACACCACCTATCAACGGCTCAAGTCACAAATATATGGCTGAAGTCAACCCACTCTGCATTCTCAAGCTTTCAAAAACAACACGTGCCAATATTGATAACGTGCTGTATTCGTTTTATATTCTTACATGTGTTCAAAGCATTTCCAAATTATCTTAGCTTGCCTACAACTTTTTGATCTCTCTTGTTCTTTCATTCTATCTCTTCCCATTCTAAATAAAACGCTTACAAATTACCCCCCCGTCGACATGGGCTGTTTCTAGTAAATTACACTTCGCAATGGTGTAACAGAGCTTCCTTAGCCCCCAGCTGTGTCTCGCTGTAGCCTCTTCTCAGCCGCCCTGCATTGTTCCTCATGAATGGCAAATAACTAAAGCAATCCTGATTTTAAAATCCGAAGACCGCTCCGGTCCATTCAAAGGGCCCCTAAACTACATTTATAATTTTTCTCAAACGTTTGAAGCAAACACATGCATTGTATTCAAAATGCTGCATGAGCAATTATTCTCCACGTAGCAGCACAACAAGCCGCCAGTGCTCCGCATATTCTAAGAAACGATTCCCCCATGCCTTTCGGGCTAGCACGTGACAACAAGAAGTTAAGCCTAGCATGCAGAATAAATTTGCTGTAATGGGTTAAGTAAGCACCTATGACTTGCCATTAGCCTGCAAGAAGCTGTCCACGCCGCCCGTCATTTGCCGTGATGCCAGGATGCATGTACGTGCTTGCAAATCAGGTACTGTGGTGCGTAGCACATGGTTCATACCGACACTATTCGTGTAAGCACCGGTTGGCACAGCAACAGCGATTCGCCAACAAGCATAGAGTTGACAGAGGGCGGAGTCGTGGCAACCGTAACAAGACAGTGTTTGGAGCAAGATGTCATAGATAACGTATGCTGCGCAATATTGGGAGTGGTGCTCGGCCTGGGGGCCAAGCGGCTTCGGGAGAGGTACCAACAGAGTGTAGGGAAAAGAAGAATGAAAGGAGTGATTACTGTGCTTTATGGTCGTTGTGCACGTGCGCAGAACTTCTTCACCACTACTGAATTTGCACCTCTGGGCGGTAAAATATTGCATCTGGTTTCTGGCTGAATGCAGTATAGCACACATTGCGTGCCAGCACTGTCAAGTTATTAAAATAATCCTTTGTGTATGGCTGCGATATTGGTTGTCTCGAAATCAAGCGGCAACTATTTGGACCAGTAATGCTATTTCCACTGATACACACTTTCAAACGTGGGACTCTGGTGCAGCATGGCATAATCTACGTTGATTTTATTAAGATGGCGAAGGAAACTTAGTTTTGTACAATTGTGCGCAGAAGCAGCATCACTCGATGACGAATGGGGGAGGGGGGGGGAGGCGCTTACATTATTAAAACCACACGAAGCTAACATACAAGGCAAACGTAAGAATTCAGATGATGTTACATGAATTTTCATATTTCATTTGTGACTCGCCACGAGTGAATTTTCAAAACAAACTGAAAGGTATTGTTAGGCTTATAAAGCAAGAAAAAACGCAGAAGTAACCCAGGCCTCTTTTTGTTGTCTGCCAAGCTAACCCCGCTAGTAGCAACATGATCACCACCACCTTTTTCTTTGCAGTGAAGTAACTGATATAAATGTTCATGCCACTTTCATTTACTCGTATTGATGTCACGAAGCTTTTGAACGTTGCTGCTCATTATATCTAACGTATCTAGCAAGTTACACAGGCCTTGTCTAGCGTACTGACCTCCCACACACAGAACTGCCTCTAGTTACAATGGGCCACGCCCTCTATAATGTCCACGCTGAACCCACGGCAGACTGCAGTAGTTCGCCTTGTTTTAGGTGCATCGTAAAGATGCGGTTATGCCAAATGGGGCGACATGTGCTACGTGTATGCACCATTTAGCCCACACTGCTGATCCACGGCACAAGTTTGACACCCAGTCACATGAAATTAGAATTGGTGACCGGCAGGCACTTATCTAAAGGATACCCGAGACATAGGCAGACGACATAGGCTCCCGTCATGTTGTGGTAAACTTACACATGTTGCACATCAAAATATTACCTCTACTCTACCATGTACCCTCGAATCAAAAGAGAAAAAAAGTCGTTCACTCGGGTCGCACGTACGCGACTAGCCGCAACTGTTCGTCCTGATTATTCGCCGAATACTCGCACACTACGGCGAGCGGTTCATTAAGGTGCACGTGACAGGTATGAACAAGAAGGCAGTCGTATTGAAGAACGGTATTTTATACTCATCAATGTAATCTGGCTCGTTGCTGGCGTTGCTGAGGCAGCTGAAATTCTTTTTTCTTTGCCCAGAACCCGGATGACAAACTGAGCGTTGCCAGGTCTTTGTAAGAAAGCGTCGACGAAATTGGACAAAATCACACAAAATGAGGCCAGAGAAGTATTTGTTCCCAACAAAACAAACATGATTTCAAGCCTCCTTAACAAAAGTGATATTTAGCACTCAGAAAGGCAGCGATGGTGTTGTCAACCAGCAAATGCCAAAATCTACTGTCGCTCAATTTGACGAGCTGGTATCACGACCAAGATTGTGGTTCGTGCAAAAGACTGTGAAACAAAATTTTTTAATGAAGTAGCATGCAACTGATAGCTTTTATACAGCACCAGCTATCTGTATAACCAACAAAACAAGCGTATACTACTTTTTACGACTGTGCTAAGCTTGCGTTGCGTGTCACACGGACACCTAGCATAGCGGAGGTAATAAGACGGTCGTGATCTGACCTTTCGCACGGGAGCTTTCTGCGCACGCGCGTCAGAAGTGCTACGACGGTGCCACTAGCGGACAGTGCTCGAAATACTTTTAGTGACTCGGCCACCGAGAACGGACGTGTGGGCAAGTGCGTCGTACGTGCGGGCTCTCCGCGTTATCAGTCGCTGTTCGTGTAGAGTGCGTTTGTTTTGTTTTCTTTCTTTCGCGATGCTGCAGCGATGTGCTGCCATGGGTTGCAGCAATTGAAGGGGAAAGCCTACAAACATGCAATTTTTTTAGATTTCCTGTCGCGACGCGTCAGGCGACGAGACGCAAGAAATGGGTGCAAGCAATCCGCCGTGTCAACGCCAACAGATCACCTTGGGAACCGACAGATAACTCTCGCGTCTGCAGCAATCACTTCGTATCAGGTAAATGAGCAGTAATTTCATGTTCTTTATTTCTTGATGAACAGTTTGTTTAATTTTAGACCATAAATTCACGTGTTTCCGAATACGGCTGCAACAGAGCGGCGATCATGCATTTGTTTACGCGCCATGTTGGATCACTTAGCGTCACCTAACCGTGACCCTAACAGAACTGTTCCAACATCACATTTCTTCGCAGGAGTCCCATCACGCTTAATGACGCATTCTGATTACGTACCGTCAATTTTTAAGCACAAGGTAGCGAGATGCATGGGATCCACTGGCACGGCGTGATCCCCCGCTCGCTTTGAGAGATTGATGCGATGGCGAGGTATATATTCTGTTCTTGAAGCTCTTTTGATGTTCGGCACTGCAAACAGCCGCAGGCTTGCGTTTATACGTCGTTTTATACCTCTAACGATTGTTTATACTTTCAAAAATATTTTTAAAAACGATTACGCAGCACTCTAACTTACATCATTCTGCTGCCTCCGTAGATCATTTGTTTATTAAAAGTAGAAAGTCTTTTCATATTGTAAGTTGAACTCATTTATATTTTCATTAGAAACTGTAACACTGAATGAAGTGAACATATATCTTCTAAATTTCATTTATCAGCCTCAAGCTTGACCGGTGCAAGCAGCTAAGCTACGTCAGCTGTTGCACAGAGGACCACACCGAGCATAGCAGCAAGCCCGAGTGCAACAACCCCACAACACCAATATGGTCAGGGCATATCTGGACAGCCTGTTGGTCAGGAGACACCGCAAAACAGAGGGGAAACCCAAAGTGGTTTACAAGATTGCGAACCACTTGTCAGGCCATCTACACCACCTGCGGCTAAAGGACCACCATCACGTGGAGCGGAAAACTATATGCGATCTGGTTTTATTATCGGCAAGAACACTACAACAGCATCTAGCATGCCAAGTGATCATGACAAGAGCTGCCAGGCTGATGATATCTCTTTAGAGCGCATCATGCTACTTCACAGACAGTTAAACGCAGAGAAGAAAAAAGTGCAAATGATGGAAGGGCAGCTAAAAGCTACTGAGGATCAAAAAAATCAATGGCAGGGACATTACTATAAATTGAAGGCTACAACGCTGTGCCTCAATAACATGAAAGGTACCGAGGACATGTTATACTACACAGGACTGCCTTCTGTGAAAGTGTTTAATTCCATACTTGATTTAGTTATGGAAAGCGACCCTCAGTTCGCAGAAGATGTAAACAGCAGGACAATCAGTGCTTCTGAGTACATGTTTGGCGTACTGGTGCGCTTGAGAACAGGTTTGGCAATGCGAGAGGTTGCTCGTAACTTTTCCATTTCAATGGCATCAGTCAGTCATATATTTTCAAAATAGATACTGAAATTGCAAGAGGTGCTGACTTAAATAACTAGCTTCCCTACACTTGCTGAAGTGCAGCAGGAAATGCCACCTCACTATAGACGGTACCTGAACACACGCATAATATTTGACACGACAGAAATCCGCATATAAAATCCATCAAGCTCAACTGCTTAGAGAAGAACTTTTTCTCATTACAAGTTTGCGAATACAATGAAATGTCTCGTGGGCGCTACACCGGACTGTTATGTAAGCTTTGTGTCACCATTATACGTGGGAGGAACAAGTGACAGAGTCATTGTCCAACAGTCTGCAATGCTGGACTTGTTTGAATCTGGAGATCGCATAATGGTTGACAAGGGGTTCAAAATAGATGACCTTCTGCCACGCGGTGTTTCCCTTCATATGCCCCCGTTTCGCATTCCTGGGGAAGCACAGATGAGTGCTAAAGATGTTGAAGCAACAAAACATGTTGCAAGTTCACGAGTTCATATCGAAAGGGTCATAAGAAGGATAAAGGAGTTTCATATATTGGACACACCCATGCCTGTAAACATGCTAGATATCGCAAATGCAATTTTCACTACATGCGCTTATCTTTCAACCTTGTGCACTACTGCTACTGCACTTGTGACTACTGCTACTAAATAATGGCAGACACCACGCTGACACCACGTAAGAGAATGAGAAAGTGGACAGTACTTTCATTCAGTGCACTGAAAAGAAACCTTGATGGTCGCTACGGACTGCAAAAGTTACTTCAAAGAGCAAAATAATTTTTTTTGTTGTTGTTGTGGCAAATAACACTAGCGCAAAACAGTGATAGTGTGTGGTTTTCTTCTCTTTTTTGTTAGTAAATCCTGTGCGTGCTGCAATTCACGTATGATGAGGATATATATATTCGCTCAAAGTGCATTTTTATTGGGACATGCACGCATTTATAGCTTTCTTATTTTAAACTTCAGCTTTTTCTCGTCAAAGTTATCAATAAAGTAAAAGCCTTGGGCGTGTTTGCGGAATCACACATACCCTGCACCTGTCGTATACAAAAATCCAAGGCGTCTAATACGCCGTGTTTGCAGCTCTGGAATTACTGCTACCTTGTACACATAAATCAGTCTTTTGAGTATGTCTTTCCAAACTGCGAGATCGAAATATTTGCGCTCAAGTGATACGCTGTGCTTGTGCTCAGAATGGTTAGTCCAGGGTTTTGGCGTCACGCCTAGTTGTGCCTTAATCTGGTAGTAGTAGGCATGATCCCGTTTCAAGGTCACTTCACCATCTATTATTTCACTGCAGAATGCCCTGTCATTACAAGCATTGATGATTCTCACACCAGCTTTCAAAGCAGGGCATCTAACTTCGAGTAGTCCAGTCTCGCTTCCTTCAATAACTAGGTGGTCAGGTGATGCCGCTATGAAGCAATGTTGTATGTGCACATGGACACCTGTCTGGACAACTTGAATTTTTTTTTCATACAGCTTCATCAAATGCACGTAAGCATCTACTGCCTTCACCTCATTCTGTACCCCATACAACCTTGGGTCACCCTGGCGCAGTACTTCCTTCCGGGGATACAGAATCTCTTTCACCAGCCCTTCGGGCTTCCGGCAGTGAAGAGCTCGACGAAATTTTGATGCAGTCAGCCTGTCTGTTCTTTCAGCTTGCCATGAGGGATTGTGGCTATGTCCCAGTGTCTTCAGGTGCACTTCCTCCCTCTCAGCGGCTGTTAGGGGCACTAGCTTCCTGAAATACTCGTCAATAAACTGGAGGGATTTCGGCGAGTGCAGGTCTTCTCTGTCGCTCATGGGGCTCTTGTTTCTCAGTAGTGCTGGTTTTCCAGTCGTGTAAAAGTTCCAGATGACCTCAGGTGCGTGTGCGGCCATCTGTTCTCGAATTCTTTTGAGCCACTGGGGTCCAATCCTCATAACGTTTGGTTCCAATTTGTGATTTAGTTTGTCGTGCACAGTTTTGTTAATGAAGTGCTTCTTGAAGGTTATCTCTGCCAGCGCTTTAGGAATCAGCTGGATCTGACCTGAAAATAAATAAGTTGCTTTACTTGTAAAAAGCTTCACAACTGCTCATATTGCATGGTTTTAGCTGCTCTGACACATGGTTGTATTATTATGTTTTTTACATAAAAAATACACATTAAAAAGCATGTCGTGGCTCAGGCGAGTTATTTATCCATTACTTTAGCTTGTACTAGTGTGGTATATATGAACTAAAAAGGAAAAGACGTCTTTGTTATCTTTCACCTTTTGCTTTTGATATGCACCACACTAATAGAAGCTAACTTTATCAAAAAGCAGTTTACGTAAGTTCTCAAGTGCTTCAGCAGAGCTGTAAAACCACTGCAGATGGCACATAAAGTTTAGCCTTTGTTCATTCATCACATTTACCCGCAACATTTGTAGTGTTTTGTGGCCTACTTTATAAACAAAGCTGTACTGAGTTGTAAATGAAGCCATTGATTCACCTTGTGTTAGTGCCATCCATCTACATGGAGTGCTTGTGCAGGACAGCGCCTGGATGCCACGGATAGCAAACAGTAGAGCAGCAATGTGCTGGAATTTCTGGCTCAGGCTACAGGATATGCAAAGCACAAACAAAATATATTACTATGATGCTTGGGGAAACCTATCTGATTTTTTTATTCACAGATCAGACTGTTCACAACTTCAAGTTGCCTAAAGCAACAGCTTCATCTCAGTGAATGGAATAATATTTCATGGAACAAGAAGCGCTTTTTACACAGTAAATAGTCTTGTACCATTGCCGCACGACCCTCTACAGATTGTGACTTAGCGTAAACGAGCCGTTCACGACCGATAATTTTGATACAGATTATACTCAATCAACTTGTGAAACCAGCATTATCCATTCGTTACATTACGCGACTTGTGCATGACTGCAACCCATTTCCTTAAGCAAAATATTCTGCAGCACTAAAGTCTTTCACACGCTTTACGCTGTTCAATCGCAGAAATCGTTTACATCCGCGGCCCACTGGCACTTTCGCTCGTTCGTCCCTCTTGTGATTGCGCACAAATCTTATCTCGATAGCGACCGTAACACGTAGATTGCACCCTGAAGCGAAGCTCAAAAGGGTCATGCAACAGCAACAGGCCTAAGCGAGATCGTTCGTAGCGTCGCCATCGCCATTTTACGTCTGCTAAGGAAGGTGCAATAAACAAGCGTGATAGATCATCAAAGGCAAACATACCCAGCAACGCAGTCGCAATGTGCCTGGAGAACAGATGTGGTGCCATCGTGATGAAGCACTGCAACTTGTTTGTAGTGCCCCGCTTTCATAGAGCATAAACATGTGCTACGCAATACGAGGAGGCTGAGGCCGGTAGGTTGGCGCTGTGTCGTACACTCGATGTGGCGGACATACCTTTCTTCCTTGAACATCCAACCCTTTAGTAGCTGGCGATGCGACTCACCAAAATGATTTTCTATCACGTCACTCGTCACCTGTGGTACGGACGACAAATCGCTGCTCCACTGACTAGCGGAGTGGTGGAGCTTCTTCATGTGTGCCGCCGTAAACATAATTCTAACCATGAACGGGAGCACTTTGAGTGTTCGCGAAAGTTAAAAAGCCCTACCGTATGGTGGCAAAAGTATTACGAAAGGCAGACACGTGAGCCACAGTGAGCAAAGCGAAGGCGATACAAGCCGCCGCCGCACTGTTCACGAGAGAGAGAGAACTGCTGCCCGATGGGCCCCGGAAGCCACCAATTGAGATTTTGCCTCTCGCCGCTAAGGTGGCTGGTGACGCTCGTCCAACGTGAAAAAGGCCCATTACTCTCATGCCGTGATTAAGCTAACGTCTTCGCCAAACGTTTGCGTGATTCTGCGACAAACACAACCTGAGGGGCCTGATCACGATCAAAAGACACTGTTACAAAGAATCAGCAAGAAACATCGGGCTATCCTCGCAAAATCACGAAAACCAGCATCAGCTGATCCGAATACAGCATATATTCAATATCCTCATACCGAAGTTCCGGAAGATATGCAGCAGCAGTAGTCTTGAACTCGACATGTGTGAAAAGCCACAGTTGTACGTGCGAGAAGGACGCGTATATACCAAGCGGGAATGACAGCCGTAAAGAGGCGAAGAAGCGCACAATTTTTGTCCTAATTAAATTAGGTGGTAGTATAAGGTGCTAGACATTGCCTCAAGGTTGCGTTTAAACTATACAATTCAACACAATATTATTATACCGGTTTAACCACACCGTTGGTTCGACGCTTCACCTAGAAATAAACGCGTGTTACGCCCTTGATAAGGTGACACAGCATGGTCACGTGTGTGTGTACTTTTATTCTCGGATACACCTCGCTCTGTTTTCGGCATACACCAGACCGCCTGAACGCAATACGACAGCTCATCAAATACCATAACTAAGCGTATACACGTGCATGGTTTATTAGTAAGAAATGCGCAAAGCCATGCCAGTCCACCGACGCCCGTCCGCTATTAACTTAGTCCTAACAACATTACATGTATACACTCTGGAAAAGTACCAAATTATGGTACCAGGGAGCTTATAAGCAAAACATTGCAAAAATAACGAGGACTTTGGAAGAGTGTGCACAACACCAGCGCTAACTTTCAACATTTTTGACAGCTTAACCGCTAAAGAAAGTTCTGCATCGGTGCGAAGCGATCGGTCAGATTGTTACTTTTGTTTTAAGGCATAGCGGTTATACCTGCTTCGTTTTCTTGTAACGATATTACTGCACACTACTTCATCACTGTTTCATTTACTCAACCGCGGAGCCACCACAACAGTATCGGATGGTTGTTTGAGAAAGAGCTCTAGTCTCAGGGCTCTGATGACAGAGAAACAATTTTGCATATGTCTAGTCACCCATGAAGTTGATGCTCAAGAGACTGTGGGATTGGGCGTGTTGGTATAACAACATAAAGGGTGCTTACCAGCGCAAATGACAGGGCAGGAGGGGACAGAAGAAGAGACGAGACAGAGCGCTGAATTGCCAACAGTTTATTTCTTATGAAGGTATTCGTTTTTATACAGTTACCAGTCACACTAGCCATGCGCAAAACACAATGACAATGCATAAGTACATCACATTGACAAGCACAGGAACAACTTTTCTTTATCGGTGAACGTGACAGAAGGGGGGCTAACACGAGCATCTTTCAATGAACAAAACTTTTCTGCCTCTATGATCTCGCGTGTGGTACGATCCTTGAATCTAGCAATAATAGAACACTCTGAAAATATTGGCCGGCAGCCACACGTGCTGCAGTGAACGGACAGCCATCCTTGTTTATAGTGATCCACATTGTACATATGTTCCCTCAGCCTCTCATTTACACAACGACCTGTTTGACCGACGTAATACCTTCCACGCGATAACAGGAGCTGATACACCACATTACAGATGCAATCTCTGAATTTATTTGCATGTTTTGTAGTGCAACCAAGGTAGGTCTGGACGGAGGAACAGACAGCTCCTGTCCCCTCCTGCCCTGTCGTTTGCGCTGGTAAGCACCCTTCATGAAATTGATATACTACGTAAATTATATTAGAAGCACTATTTCAGTTGGGCTGCAATTCAAAATAATTTTTGAGGAAGTCATACCAAATTACGCATATATTTACAGATACTGCCGACTTGACTCAGCCCAATGTGTGCTGTGTGTTGCTGTTACTGTGTTCTGAGATTGGCGCAAAGTCTAAATCAGGATGCCGACGGCATAGCACCAACAGTCTATTGAGTCTGACCGTTTCAACCCGCCACTCAACATTCGCGTATGACGTCACAGATATATAATGCAGCAATTTCCTCTGAAAATGGCCTCATGTGATTGAACCATCAAATATCCTTTAAGAAGATGTGTACATTTCAAACAACATACTGATAGTGACACCGTTCATCGTGTCTGATCTTCTACATAAGCCATGCGGCATGAGAAATTCTAGACATACATTTCTGCATTTTCACCAGCCTTGAATTCTGTCATGCTTCCCTCAACAACCCCCTCATCATGAGTTCATCAGATGGGCACATTTCACATCTGAACTGTATATTCCAACACCTGAACAAGGCGAATTTGTCAAAATAAGCAGGCGTGAATTTGATGTCCAAAATCTTTTTCATAAATCTTCAGCAAATGTTACTTGAGAGAATGGTTGTTTTTTTTTAAATTGGCAGCATGACACCGACGAGGAACGGTTAGCCCATATCATTTCATTATTCATGCGTGTACAAGAGTCTAGTTCACTGATACCATATGTGCCTTCCGGTGCGCTGTCACAGAGCTATAGGTAGAAGCTTCTTTATGATATAACATACACGAGATGTGTAGTCACTGGCAGGAAGGTGGGCTTCGTGTCGGTCAGAGTAAAAGAACAATGTCACTGGGTAGACCTACAGTCACGCCTAAAGAAAGTTTTACAGTGTTGTAACCAATGTCTGTTTTGAATGTCAACCATGCAATCAACCCGAGACAACGTGTTATATTCACGTTGACACTAACATGTCAACGTGAATATAACAAATGACTCAGACGTGAAAGGTGGTCAAAGATAATCATGCAGGTCATTGCTCATTCATTCAAAGAACACCATCTGCATGCGGCCCCAACAGTGCCCTCTATCTCCATTAATTTGAGCACACTCCCAGTAACGATGAAGGTGGTGAGCTTATTAGAGGGAAATTTGGTGAGACGGTTTATATAAACCTGGAAGCAAGAGCATTTTAACCATGTAAAGATGAGCATTGTGTGTGTGTATATGCCCCTGTTTTACATCATGGCGATGGGCAGCAGATCATCGTAACATTCTTATCGTGTTTGTGAGGTCAAGATTCTGGTTGGGAACGTTGAGTGTTCCCAGTGTTCAAGATTTGTTGCGGCATCTACTCAAGCATAAGTTCATGGTTGGCGGTTGACGTGTTCTTTGTGTTGCATTGTAGTCTGCCTTCATGTCTCGTCCACTTGCAGTCAGCACTTTTGAGGGTATCTTCAAGAGTTGTACTGAAGCCATTGTTAGAAAGCCAGGTCCAAGTACCTTCCGTCAATGCATAGGAGCTGGATTTGAGTAATAACTTTCGTCTCTATCAGTGTGTATTTCTTTTAATTTTCTTCTCCAAGAAAGGCATTGAAGGTACGTTATCATGACTTTTCAGTGCTGTGCATGAACTGCTGACATGACTGAAAGGTTTTTTTTTGTTATGGTGTTGTCTCAGTCAGGGCCATAGAGCCTTCTGTTGCTTTATGATATTTTGCTTCGTAGGATTGCTCTTTGCATGCTTCTTGAGTAACTTGTACTATTATGAAAGCAGGTACTAGCTGGTGTTGACTGTGGTGCTTTTATATGGTGTTCCGCATACCTCTCACTAGATTCCTTTGCACATAAAGCATGAAGTCAAAGTATGGTGGTAACATTTGCTTTGAGTTTTCTGTTATTTTTATTGTATTTTAGCCAGAGTCAGTGCCAGGATCGGCATATACAGGGCTGCACCCACGACAAGCGAAGTCCTTCAGGAGGAGCAGAGGGGCGGGGAACTTGGCCATTATTTTACGTCTATGTTCTCTCTTGGAAACATAGTCCTAACCCATATTCATAGCACAACACAGGGGTAAGGAAAAAATTCAGGGAGGAGGGGGCCTCCAGCCCCCCTATGCTTACCTTGGCACCACCCCCGATCCCAGTGTGTGTCATTTGACTGCTGACGACCTTGTGTGACAGCTCTCCCTCGTGCACTGAATGTTTGTCAGTTACTTACTCGCCTTATCAGTTGAAGGCTGTTCATGTGATGAAGGCGAACCTCCGTCGGTTTTTGTTTTGTCATTTGCTTATGGCGTATCCTCAGTATCTTTTCTCAGTGTACTTTTAATTTAATTGGCTGGAAGATCAGCAAAATTACATTTTTCATCTCTTAGCGTGTTTTATGACTGTGAAAGTAATCGCCGCTTTTTTTCTCTGGCAATCTGTTTTGGATGGTTGGCACGTCAGTACTTCTCCTCTCAGCTGGCAATTGTTTTGTAAGTAGGTCTTTGTCACTGCAGCCTCCTGGTACTGGATGCAGTGCTCACTCAGCCAGCCTTATTGCACAGCAGAAAACCTGAAAGGTGTGGACAAATCACTACATGTGGGTCCTTGGTTGCGGCTGGTATATCTTTGCAGTGGTGATATCTTGAGTATGTTTGGCTGGCTCGACAGGCAAAGCCTCCTCTTTTAGTTAGCTGCAAATCACGTGGGAAGAGTCGTATTAACACTTGCTAAGATTATAGCCCCTTCAAGTGTGAATTATGATGCACTGTCAATAAATGTGGCAAATTCAGATAACCCAATCACAAGGCACTCAATATTACGTTCAAAGGAAGAAAATGAAGTGTTGTTTTGTGTGAGCTTCAGCAAGATATTACAATTTTATGAAATCAAATACTTTATTATTCTGCTGTAAGATACATTTAGTTTTGATATAAAGAGAATGAACTCATAAGCTCCTGATGTGTGTGCAATTAGTTTTTGATTGCATTAAATTTGGCACAAGAAAAGCTACACTTGACGTTGGTTTTAGAACACGATTTGAACAAACCATCAAAGATAACAGTTCCTTTACTAGAGTGATCAGCTGCGGTTGTGCGCAGCAGACTGAGGTCAATGTCAGGAAATACCGACTAGGAGGAAGGTTCAGTTCATATAACGAACTATGTATTTTACGCTATTCTGGCCTCAAGTTGGCAGAGCTAGCATAAGCGAATTGCGTACACAAATGTAGCGACTGATGCTACAGGGTAATATTTCTTTGTCTCAGAAAAATGTTTCCGTTTGAAAACATAAGATCGCATAAACCTTGACAAAATGCTTGAACATGAACTTTGAATGAACCTTGACAAAATGCTTGAACATGAACATGAACATGAGCTTGAACATGAACTTTGAATCCGTGATATAGGCGCAACTTTGTGTGGTGGAGGGATAGGGGGATGACGTCCTTGGTCTTCAGTGCAGGCAAGTCAAGTATGTGTTATTTGGTTCTCGTTATCCCATTGCTGAAAATTTCAGGGGTCGGCCATTTGCTCAGTGTCTCATTTCTTGGCTACACCACTGCATTAACTATGAAGCACCCATCTTGCACTTTTGTGCTTTTAGCGGCTCATCAATAAACTGCTTCTCTGGTGAACGTGACCATTTCAGCCATTACTAATACAGATAAGCTAAATATTTTGATCTGCATGTCAAACTAAATGTGAAAAGAGTCGTTTCAGTTTGAAAAGCCTTGTGAAAACATGTTCATATAACACATGAATATAAAAACCATTGATACCTTCATGTGTGTAGAGCAATATAAGTCACAAAGATATGAAATGTGGGAAGAGTGAGATGCACCAGCTACTTTGGCTGGCCGTTCCTTGCTTTTTGTTCTGTTTGACTCTGCCACTGATTATAGGACGTCCTGAAGGCACATACACAACAAACTAGCACACAGAGTATGTGATAATTAAGACAAATAAACTAGTTATTCGCTCAACACAACAATCATGTTTGCTCTTCTGCACTGAGTTTGGAAAAGGAAACTCTAAAAATACGAGCTAATTTGAGAAACACTGTGAGAAAGAAATTTTAAGATCTCACAAGCCAAATATACAAAAAGTGCACAGCTGATGACAGCACAGGCAACAGTCTTCAGTACTACAAACAGTCACTCACTCGTAACTTAAGGTTTATTCATAGATATTGCCTTTCAGTTTTGAGGACCAGTCCTGACAGCAGCTGTCAAATGATCCTCATCATGTTCTGGAGAACCTCATGTTCTCGGGACTCATTCACCCGGCATATTACCCTCTCGAACTTGAAAAATCGACACGCGAGTGGGACGACAAAAGCGCCCAAAACAGCAGACGCAGAAATTAGCTCACACCGGTCCAATGTTATGCCAACGAAGTGGACTCTTTAGCTGACGCCGGCAATAACGTTGGAACGACGGGCCAATAATGCCAGCGTAATTGCGTGGTTCCGCCAATGTTGGCTGCTACTTGTACAACTCGGTACAATGTGGCCGTTTTAATACGCTGCACAGCCAATATTGGAGGAAAGTTCTGAATGCTGGTTGAACATCAACGCTCTATGAGACTGGCACAGCAATCATTGGCGGATGGTTGTCAATGCTGGTCCAACATCGCCGTTATATTCGGCTGGCACAGCCATTATTGGCGGTACTTTGTCATACCTGGGCCGTTCTTGGGCCATGAAGTGCCAATCTGTCCCTAACATTGGGCCAACTTTCTGTGCTGCCTGGGAGTTGAGGATTTCTTCATCACTGCCCTTAGTTTTGTGACCTAATTCATACACAGACAAGAGCAGGCGTACACATTCTGACCTTGGTTATTTTGATGGAACAAAACACCTGCACACTTTTGACAAGAAAACTGACAGACTTGACCATATGGAACAACAGGATACACAGAAGCTTCAAATAAAGGCAAATGGAAGGAGGTAACATACTGAATCTTCACTATGGGTAAGATGCAGTTGAGAGCACTGGAATTATTCCAATCCACTATTGACTGTTCATGAGCACCCACAGCAGAACTTAAGAAGAATTTGCTACCTTGCCTTAATTGAATAAGACTGCTGATTCTGAAAACTTGGTAACTACTTTTTGTTATACTTAGTAAGAGAACATTACATCACTTTAACGGGCTAGCTGAGCTTATCTAATTAGTCATGTGCAATTAGAGTGTGCCATCTGAAGGTAGGAGTGTAGGGTTTTCGGAAATGGGGGAGTCTGAGAAACATTTGAAAGCTAGACATGACCTATCTTACTTTATTGAATTAGTTTCACGTGTTGGGAGAGTTAATTCATGTGTTGGGAGAGAAACAGAGGAGGCAGATGATTTAAAAGAAAACCCTGAGAAGGTTGGTTGCACCTTGCAGAATTCTTCACTTTTTAGATAAACCTTGAAGTGACATCAAGCATCATTGGAATCTATCGTTTTTTAAAATATGAAAGGAGTATCAGTTTGGCTTGCATAACTTATTGTGCATTTACTTCTGTGTTCAGACAGGAGACTTTTTTTTCTGTTTACACTTCATACAATCTCATGAATTCTCTTATGGTGCATTTGACCCATACTCTTTGTTTTGATGATTGCACTCAGCATGTCGTGGCCTTTTATTAAGCTCAGCATATCATTTTCTTATCGATCAAGGTAAATTATTATGTTTTGAGTCTTCATTTATTTTCCCTCTCATTGAATGTTTTGGGATGTAGCAGCGATGGGGCTGTAAAATCATTCTGATGCAGCAGCTGATGATAGCTCTCAATTTGAAAATGCAATAAATGCTAGTTTGATTACATTAACTCTTCAGTGACATTGGGGCAATCAGGCATAATCTCTTGAATATGAAGATCTTTTTAATGTGAGCTCATCTCTCTATGATGAGCACTATAAGTGCACATCTTGAGCTTGTTGGTACTTATCTGCAGGCTGTAGGGCTTTTATTTTTCTCTGTGAGTAAGCACCATCAGTCGAAAACCACGGTACTCGGTTGTACATTTACTGTGCGTTTTTGCATGTATAGTTCGGCTGGTATCAATAAATGTTCTAGTCAGCACTTCTCATACTTGTTTACCATTCGCTTTCAGAAGTACGTGGGTTTAGCTTAGCTGGCCACTTTGAAGTGCCAAAATTATTCCCTCCTCATTATTCAACACCAGGCCAGCAACCACCAACTTTCCTCGAATGTCTGGTTATTGCACATAAATAAAGGATGTTTCATATACAATCATAATTTTAGTTCTGTGTAACTCAACCAGACTTTCTTTGTTCCTTTTTGAAAGTGAAAGCTTGTTGGTAATAGTGTGTAGAGTTTAAATGCAACGTTGTGTTAAGCTGTGAGATATGAGCACCTGCCAATGGCTTTAAGTTTCACTGAATAGGATTGGTATTTGCATTTTACGTAAACAATATAGCAGTACAAATATAGCACTTGCTATCAGAAACATCATTATACCTATAGCAACTAGGCCTCAAATAAATAGATTACATTTGTTCAATTTCTCTACAGGATTGTCTTGCTGAGTCAAGTCCGGACTGCATAAATCAATTTGCCTTCTTGGACAGCCATCTCAGTTGGATATTTTTGCGTATGTACAGAAGTGAGAAATTTCTAGTTAGGACTTACTTATCGCATTTTACAAAATAATATATTCTTGATGTGGTAGCAAGAACATCTGTACCAGGATGCCTACTTTCATTTTAATTAGCTGGCTGCGCTTTCACCTAATGTACAATTTTTAAGGCAGCACCATCCACTGTGCCCCAATTACATTTATTTGTTTATGCATTTATTCATACCCCTAAAGCCATTAGGTAGTACACAGGGTAGTGGTTGAAGAACAACTGAAGGTCCTAGTGAATAAGGGGGATTGTTTTTAGACACAACCACACAAAACCAACAGACAATCAAAGGAAAGTATAGGTATTATATTGGTTATTTTGAACCGTAGTGTGGCAAATATCTCATGAATAGTAGTGTTGTAAAGCGAACTAAAAAGCAATGGTTCTGCTTTTTAGCAACACAATGTTAGCTGCATCATTATTCACAAAAACTAACAATGCCTTACGCAGACACAAGTGATCCAAGAAGGTAGTTTCAATCCTCTGAGCTTCGAAGGATCAATGAGCAGGAGAAAGTTATGGTGGTGTGTTGTGATTATGATGATGTGATGATAATTTCAGAACAACTGTGATGGGCATGACACTCGCTGCAATATTATAGTATTAGTGATAAATTCGGCATTGATATTTTGAGAAAGTTCTAATAAATAAGTAGTTTGCTAACACACACACACACACACATTATATATATATATATATATATATATATATATATATATATATATATATATATATATATATATATATATATATATATATATATATATATATATATATAAATATATGTGTTCACATAGTGGTCACATATCCAAGTTTTCTATGAAAAAGCTTTGCAAAATATTGAACATCAAAGAGGAAGAGGCAGAGAAGATGTTATAGTAATAATCGCTATCATGTTATCAGCAATCCCAACAATATTAGTGTGATTTACAATGTAGCGGAACAGATGAAGAGGTTCAAATGCCGTACAATTTAAAAGATCTCAAGTAGGGGTAGTGGCAGTTTCAGTTAAGCAGAGTGCTTTACATATTGCAAAATTTAGCTCTATGAGCCACATGTTACAACAGTTAAGGAATCTAGATCATTTGAAAGGTCGGAATGCTCTTATGGTGGGTGATTTCACGAATGCCAATCATCAGCAATGACGTGAAAATATATTTTGGGTAGTCAAAATAGTATATTACGATAATTGAATGTCCTAGACTATATCTCTTTCGCACAGTGAAATAAACAAGCTTGCTAAATGTCATGTAATTGCATGCAACAGAGTGAGTAGGCAAAGTGAGAAGGCAAGGGTCTATATTTATTTGCCAAGTTTAAAGAGAAGCAGTTTGTGACATACGTCATCAAACTCTTTTTGCTAATCAAGAAAAATAGTCAGTCATAGAAAAGTTAATCTATAAATTGATTATTTTCTGAGTGAAGGAAGGAAGTTGAATTTCAAAAGAAAACGAATTACAAAAAATTGAATTTTGCACTGACCCGTGAATAAACGATTGGTCTGATGTTTATTTATGGCCGTGCTCACTGGCAAGAGCATGGTGTAGTGCATGGGGGTGCGCTTTTTAGTCACCTAAAAGAGGGGGAGGGGCATAGTCTGCCCCATACACTGACTAAATAAAGAGGGCCAGTACTGCAACAAATCTTTGCCTTATTCCTTTGAAAATCCTTACACTTATGGTTGTATCTAGACTGATCTTATGCTTGAATTGGTTGAACTTAGCTGCAGCATTATCTGCAACACATTACCATGTTGAACTTAAGCTTGAACTTAGCTTGAATCGGCTAGCTGTAACGATGATAAACTGTTTCTTGAACTTGGCTGTCGCAAAATTGAACTTTTGCTTAAATTTCACTTGAGCTTGGCTGTAGCATTGTTGAATTTTGCCAGAACTTGGTTTCAAATTGGCGTATTTAATCGATGCTGTAAAAACGAATCTTGTGCAGCAACAAGCATTGTTTCTCACATCGTGGCTGCTTCCTCGAGAGTGTTATTTTTTGGGGGTCTCAAAGGCTACCTATTGTCAGGTGCAAGCTGCACAGCAGCCTTTACAGCCGCTAAGTATGACGTCACAGTAGTGCAACATTGAGTAACTCACATATGCCATTGGTTCGTAGTTCAAAGTAGGCGGCACAATGCTCTTAGATATCCCTTCTATAAATACACATAGCTGTTTACGACATTGATTGTTTTCTGAACAGATGGACAACTTTCTGCCCTTTTCTGCCCAACAAACATGCCCATTTGTTGAGCTAACTTACCTTTCAAATGTTTAGTGGATTAGTGGTCCGTCATGAAAATCACACAATTTTTGTGGTGCGTACTCATTTATAAAGACGATGTGGGGAACAAGGTACGATGTAATAAACAGATTTCATAAACCTATCCTATTAAGTCATACTGGTCTCTGAAAACGAAATAATGTCCAAAACTTTAGTGACTTAGATGGTAATGTACATGAACATATTATATGTGATGCGAGTTAGGAATATTGGGTGGTGAATACAAGTCTGGTCTTAACGAGTGGCCAGGAATCGCCTTCTGACTAACCAGTTTGTAGGAGGCTCTCAAGCAGCTGCTAAATTTTTTTATATAATGGTACATGAGTGCATAACGTATTTTAAAAAACCATAGTATTGAGGACTACACTGAGACAACTCGATCTCGAATGAGTGGACGATTCTTCTCTAAACTAGTCACGGCTTCACAATGGCCCCATATTGAGGAATTGGCCTTTGCACTCTGTTCTGACAGGCTGTACAATTTGTGAAGAGGTCGTTGGAAACAGATTTTTGTTACAGCCCACCACTCACATTCTGTGTACAAAAAATAGGGGAGGAATGAGAGGGGAGGGGTAGGGGTGAGCTCAAGCTCTGAACTGGGCAGAAGTGAAAGAAAGGGTGGCACGCGGAAGGAAGAGTGCTGCAACTGCACCGTACACAGAAATATCAGGCTGTGCAATAAATTGCCTGCTGTGCTATACACATGAACCCTGGATTGCGGTTTCGCGTAACGATTTATACACTTTTGTGAGTAAATGGCGTTGTTCAGAAAATGTTTCGAGTTGCAGCACCTCCCTTCAGAGATTTCGTTTTATACGTCCGCAATTTTGGCCTTGGATGTCGTTGCTCAACCTGGGCGACCGACCGCAGCACGCCAGTTCAATTCGATGCACATGTGCGCAGTGGCCGCGTAGTATAACTCTTCTAGATGCGTTGAAGCAAGAAAACGCTCGAGCGTGAGAGCAGAGACTGGCCATAGATGCGCCATGAAAAAGCTCATCAATTGCTTACTACCATAGGCCTACGCACAAAGGGGGCGGGGGGACAAGTCTGTTCTATATGTGACAAACCTTCGCGACCCTGAAGGGGAGCACTGCACGCTTAAGCTTGCTGTGATCCTTTATGAGCTATTTATGTATCGAATACTTCCTCTTTCAGGTACACTCAATCTTTGATGAACGTACGCACACGAGTTACTACATGGGCTCGTCTCATAGGGGGCACCATTTGCAACGCCCGCTCGGTTGCTGTCTGCCACGTTGTCGGTGTCGGAGAGCTACGCAGTGAAAGGCTTCGATGCGAACAGTGAAGTCATCGGTGTTGGTCTCGCGGAAATGCGAATGTAACAAAATAACTGGTCTTCGGACGTTAAACGGAGACGACCCGTTTATTCTGCATGGAGACCAAGCTGTCCATTCCTAGCGCGTGCCTATCTCCACTTCGTCCTCTTCAATAGTCTGGCCTGCTCCAAAAAAATATTATGCAACATCCTCCCAGCTCGCCAAGATGACTGCACACTTCGATAAAGTCTGGACCAACTATGTTGTTCTGATCAGCATTATTATTCAACATCATCCTAGGGGGGCCAAGAAGAATCATACCCACCGAGAACGCAGTTTGTGTTGAAATGCACTTGCTTTGCTACCGAGATTGCCTGTGCACTACGGCCGTCGATTCGTGGCTGTCGCACTCCTTGCTCAACTTTCTGGAACCGATGCTGATGATATGGAGGGTGTTCTTGACGTGCGTTAGGCTGACGTGCTGGGCGCGCAGAGTTACGAAGACGCGATGCCTGTCATCATCGTCGCCCGAAAGGTGGCTGGTCTGAGACGAGTTGTTCATGTACGACGTCACCATGGACACGCTAGCGCTGACGATGTCGACGCACACGGCATTGACGAGCATCAACGTGCTTGTTCGGGCATCAACGTGCTTGTCAGTTCCTGTCTTTAGTTCGCCATCGCAGGGCACGTGCGTGTCAGTGACCGTGCCGCGTTAAAATTCGTGTGGCTTGCCATTTGGCGTAGTGTGTGTGTTTTGATCATTTTCCTCGCAGTTAGAATGAAAGACAATTCTTCAGGACATTATGCAGCCTGCAGTGAGGCAGTAATGACTCGGGAACTCAAATATTCTGCGTGTGCCATGTCATGTCACTTGTTTTTTAGTTCACTTTGCCCAGCGTCAAATGTAATGTTTCAAAGTCAGTGTCTTTTTTCCGGAAAACTGCAGACAACTGTGAATATGACACAATATGCTTATCACACATTCAGTAACATAAAAAATTACTGACATTAGTAAAAAAAGTGGAGCATGAATTATCTCATTTTTTGGGCCCAGAAACCAAAAAAAAAGGATGTCTAGACAAATACTTCAAGAAATGACCGAGGAACAGCCATCTGAGCTTCGTAAGGAGCTAGCTTTGCTGAAAGAGGAAAATCGGAAGCTGCGATCATTTAATATGAAGCTGCAGGAAGAGCTCTTGCACCACCTTTCAGAAGCACGTGGGTTACAGTTTTGTAAATCTACGAAAATTATCTAAAAAAACATATTTTGTAATTTGAGTGAGAAGTTTGAAACAACCATTCGAAATAATCTCAATTTCAGTTCACCATCCAAACTGTAGTGTGTGTACATGGCAGTGAGTTGTTAGCCAATATCTGTAAATTTAGGGGGAAATAACAAGGCACACTGTTCTGCAGCTGTCACTTAGCAAGTTGTTTACTTATTGGCGTCCACTTGAACATTTTATAAGTTCGAGCTAATTGATACTCCATAATTCAGCATTAGTGCAGATCTTCTGGCTTAAGAACAAAATAAAGACTTCCGCTAGAAGCTTCTGACTCAATGGTACACTTCTGAAGGTTCGATCGTAGACCTCAGCCAGGATGATGGGTGACCGAAGAGCCTTTGGCACAGATTGAAATATGTGAGGAAATGAAATGCTTGTAACTTTAACAAAGCAAGACTAATTTGACATAGGAAAAAAGTTTAATATGGAAAAGACTGGAAGAATAATGCAGGAGTTCATTTAAATGCAAGGTGTATATAGAAAGGTAAAAAAGGATTGTAATAGTTAAGAGAAATGATAACATTTTACCACAGAAAATGTGGCCTTATAAGACCCCTAAAAACGTGTAACCAGTAACGTGTTTGTAGAGCCAAACTAGGAGTAGCAACAACACAATGGAGCCCAGTGTACACATAAGTATGAGTGATTGACCATGGAAAAAAAAGAAAATGTTTATTGACTATTTACGTCAACTCTATAAATGAAATTTTGCAATGAATTGTTTATAGTCATACATTCGCTGTACTTTCCTAGGTATGCGGGCTGATCAAACGGCCACATGCAGTTGTGGCAAGGTAAAGGAAAAATCCCCACTAGCGACAAGGTCAGAGGCCACATGGTCGCCAATGCATGGTGACCATACAGATGCCCTTCATTCTGGGCAAGTTCCTCAGAACAGGCCGCCAATTTCACAGCAGTTGTTTACAGGTATGAAAGTTCAGGTACCCAGTGCAAAGTGCTTTCATTGTGTGGTAACAAGCATTTCATCCTAATTCTTCTAATGTGATGTAATCTAATGTGGTGTTTCGTAAAATACAGTGTGATGAAATGCTTGCTTTATTATTAGCCTTTAGAAGGGTCTTGCTGCACTATTCCAAGTAGTCATTCAGTAACGTCCATAAAGAAGTTTATTGCCTTACAAATCAACTGCCGCAATTTTTTTTTAAATCCATCGAGTACGAAGAGAGTATGCTTTCAGTGCTGTCTCTTGCCTTTGGCACTAGTGAGTGCACTAAAAGCTACACGGAGGTACATCACAAAAAGGCGGGAGGCTCAGTCATCAGCGTGCAACCTCAGACACTTTGTTTCCATTTTTGTTTCTTGAAATGCACGGGTGACTTCGTGTGAAAGTAAGCGCACAGGCGGGCAAGTCACGGCATCTCGTGTTGGCAGCGGTAACTATGCAGCTCATGATACTTTAATGAACCAGTGGCCGGGAACTTTGTGTTATTGACATGGTTGTTTTGAATTATGGCATCATTTTTTAAAAAGAGAAGGTATTTCTAGCTGCCTTTGACAGTTCATTTTGAATTCCAGGCTGTGTATTTCACTATAATGTTTGGCTCATGTGTTCTCAGGAGCCTAAACTGTGTATCGGCCGCATTTCGTACCGTGCTCAAGGAGAGTCACAGGTACCCTTTAAGGGCAAGAGAATATAATAAACAGAAATGTTTTCACTGAGAAGTTCAATTTACCCCCAAAATAACGATAATAAATATTCTTTTAGGGGGCTTGTCAAGTGGCAGATTTTTTCCTTAGTAAAATCTAGGAGTGAATCTAGCCTGGCAAAAGAATGTTAGCAGTGGCTTTGCCAGAGCGTCTTTACATCTTGTGATGCTAACTGCTAAAAGAAAGCAGTGTTTTTTAGCGGCAAAGGGTGCACTATCCGAGCTTTCTCGGCATATGGCACCCCGCAAGAAACTTCATTGAACAGCCACAACAATGAGCCTACCAACAAGCCCGCCGTGCAACCTTAGTCGAAAAGTTGACGCCTTGAAAGGCAAGCAATATTTTTTCTGTTCACTGTATTTCTGTTTTTGCATGTGCCAGTTTTCTTCTGGGGCTGTCTGGCCAACTTAAGTGCAAACCTGAATAACAGATATGTGCACTTGTTATAAAAACATATCGGCTCAAAATGTGATTACTCATTCTATTAACCCTTTGATAGTCAAAGATGTACATGTACGGTATTCACTCTCATAATAGGCACACCTCCAAGTTTGTCGCGAGAAAAAAAAGGACTTGTCAGTTTCATGCATAAAATGCACCCCGAACTTGGCAGTGATCAGAAGTTCTGTACCGTATTTTCATGGTTGCGATTCTATGCCCTCCTACATCAACTGGATGAAAGAGAAAAAAATTTTTAAAAAGACCACGGCTTTGCTGGCTCGCCAAGTGAAGAAGGTGGACAGTAGTCAATGCGTCGGAGCAACCTTTGCACCAGTGTCAACAATGTTCCGGCCGATTCCAGGCCGCGCGCACTTCGCATAGATCAGACGATCATGTCTTCAAGTGCACTTTGAGTTTTCTGTCGAGAAAAGCCTTGGCGTTGTCGTGTCTCGAAAGCTTTAGCGGTTTTATGACTAAAGCTTTCACCTTTGCTGCTACTGCGCAGACTTACACAAGCTCGGCGGCCTTTTGGCGCCATTGATCTTCCAGCCGCGAACTCAAACTTTGTATCTCGTGCGCTGCTCTTGAGTTTGTGCTTGAGTGCGATAGTGTCGACAACCAGTCTTCATGTTGTCTTGGAAAAGCTACGGCGACAACATGCAGAACCGCAGGCTAGGGCTAATGAGCCTACGAAGTGCGGTCTTATGGAATTAAAGTGCCGATTCTGAGGTAACTTTTTTTGGCCTTCGAGTTTTGAGGGGCCGGCCTGCAATCAAGATAGCCTAAATTCAACTAGATGGGGTATTTTTCTGCCACAGTTTCTTGCTTAGCATGTGATGCTGCAATTCTGGAATACGTGGATTTTTATGCATCAATGTCTCTTCATTGCTTTTTTTTCAATTTTTTCCACAGCAGTGCGCCGGCTTTTGCTTGCACCACCCAGTAAGGGCGCATGGTGCGGCGGGTTACGGTTTTGTCCTTTGGGTGGTTATCGCTTCAACCTCTGCAAAGCTGATCACTGTCTTGTTTCTGATCTCTCTGCTTGTTACTGTCACACACTTTTTCTGAAGATTTCGCTTGCTGTTACTCCCAAATGAAGCATGTGTAACAAATTTCATTTTGGTCACCCAAATTCTCTCTCAAACTTTTTGGAGATTTTTTAAATAAATTCAACTGAAGATTTCTATTGAGAAATAAATGAAATAAACATTTTTATGAAGCATATTGTGAAAGAAAATGAACGAGCAAAGGGTTAACTGAATTTTTATACTTGGTATGTGTTGTTGTATGTTTCTGTTATCCCTTTACGTACAAGATAGGGAACCACTAGGGGTTCCCGGTTTTTGTGTCTACATATGTACAATGCCGCCTAAAATTCAAATATTGCTGCTGCTACGATAAAAGTGTGGTTGATCAACTGAGACATTTGACTGATGTCAATGAATTCAGTCTTTTTCAGGCACTACGCAAAGGCCCAAGGGCTCTCTGTGGAGGAGACAAACAAAAACTCTAAAATCATTCGAATGTGGCTGTACAAGAAAACTTGTGAGCTGCGACGCAAGCGGCATGTTGCTAAGTAATGCTGCAAATATTTAAATGAAGTGAGGAGTTTTTTTTCATATCATATTGTTATGTTACTTGTTACCGTACCAGTTTTCACTGCTCTTTCTGAGCAGCTTGCAAGAATGCTGAAATAGATTACACAAAACAGTAGTATCTATCACTGTCATACTATCGTGCTGATTAATAAAAGCTTCACACCGAACATACTAAAACGCCACAACGGGCACAATAAAACACTAAACCGTGCACACTGAAAACGCTAAACCGTGCACACTAAAAGCGCTAAACCGGTATCTACTAGACCGGAAGCACCAAAAACACCAAACCCGTGTCTGAATTCACGCCCTAATGTATATGGCCAACACGGGCTGGTGTATTTTTCAACTAGGTAACACTAGAACATTCAATGGCAAGAGTATAAATGCCGACGCACTTCGCCACTTCTCAGTAGTTGATTGACGGCCGACGCTCCGTTCGCCGCTATCAGTCCAATACTGCTACTGTAACCGGACTTTCCGCTTACCGGGCACAGCTTCGCCCAAATAAACAGTTAAATTCCAACACGAAGTCTCCCGTCTTCGGCCACGTCACGACTCCGTGACATCTGGTGGAGGTGCTGTTTCTTTCATGTATCGGACGCCTGCTTCAAGCCGCGACCCCAGCCCAACCGTCAAAGAAGACACAGACGCTAACCCTGAAAAGCGAACAAGCCGCAGACAGAGGGGACGACAACCAGAGTACGGGCACCTTCCTGAAGCAGCCAGGCAGACTCGGATCCCGACATCAACTACTGCAACCATGGCCGCCCCGGTGCAGCCTGCACTACCCCTGCTCCGGCAATCCAAAGAGCCGCCAACTTTCGGCGGTCCGCCACTGGAAGACCCGGAAAGCTGGATCGAAAGGTTCGACCGCATCACCACCTTCAATGACTGGACAGACGACGACAAACTCTGGCATGTGTATTTCGCCTTAAAAGATGCTGCTCGGACCTGGTTCGAGAATCAAGAGTGAAGCCTTACAACGTAGCACGTCTTTCGCACCAGATTTCTCACCACTTTCGCAAGTGTGGTGCGAAAGGAGAAGGCCGCAGCTCTTCTTGAAACCCGCATGCAGATTCCAAACGAAAACGTGGTGATATTCACAGAAGATATGAATAAACTTTTCCGCCACGCGGACTCCGACCTGTCCGAGGAGAAGGTCCGTCTGCTCATGCGAGGAGTGAAGCAGGAACTCTTTGCCGGGCTGATCAGAAACCCGCCAAAGACGGTCACCAAATTCATTTCAGAAGCATCTACGATAGAGAAGACGCTCGAAATGCGCACGCGACAAAATAACCGTAGCTTCTCATCTACCAGCTACGCCGGCATGCAAGCGCTTGGAACCACTGACTTGCGTGAGACAATACGAGCGATCGTGCAAGAAAAGCTGCGAAAATAACTTCCTTCAGCGCAGCCTCACATGGAATCCATCGTGGACGTCGTGCGCCAGGAGATTCAGCAATTGCTGGGCGTTCCTCAGCCTCAAGAGCCCCACCACAAGCCATGAGCTATGCTGCTGCAGCCCGCCGCAACGCCCCTTTTCCACGTGCTCGCCAAAACGCTGTCCCATCCCACTTCCGTCGCCTTACGCCACCGCCGCCACCACCCCCAGCGACGTCCTACCGTTCGCCAGCGGCCCAGCGCATTGCGCCGAGGAAGACTGACGTCTGGCGCACTCCTGACCACCGCCCGCTCTGCTACCACTGTGGCGAGGCCGGACACACATACCGCCATTGCCAGTACCAACAGATGGGACTGCGTGGCTTCGCCGTCAATGCTCTGCGTCCGCAGCCAGGAGAACGGCCACGTGACATCACCGACTACCTGACAGGAACTCAATGGACACCACAAAGTCCTTCCCGTTCGCCGTCGCCCAGCCGCCGCATGTTACCGCACCCCCGGCAGTACACTGGCCCAACGCGGGGCCGGTATCCTAGCCCTTATCCGGGAAACTAAGGGCAGCAACCGATGGAGGTGCGGTTGCTGTGCGACGAACTACCGAAGATCCTCCGACGACGATGACGCCGTGACGGAGCTTTCCGAACACAACGCCAACCAGGCAAAGCCCTGACGGCGAAACCTCACTTACCGAACGTGACCTGACCACGCAACATGGAAGCATCGGAACAAGCCGACGCAGCCGTGACCCGACGCCACGCCCTAACTGTAATGCGAGACGGCGAACTAGCGACCTCAACGTTCTTATCGACGGCCACAGTGTGACCGCTCTCGTCAATACTGGAGCCGACTACTCCGTCGTCAGTGGGTCGTTCGCCGCGAAGTTAAAAAAATTAGGACAGCTTGGGAAGGCCCTGAAATCCGCACAGCCGGAGGTCAACTCGTAACGCCTGCAAGAATCTTCACAGCGAGAGTCACAATTAACGGCCGTATTTATCCTACAGACTTCGTAGTCCTACAGCGTTGCTCGAGAGATGTCATCCTTGGCATGGACTTCTTATGCCTCCATGGTGCTGTCATTAACCTAAACACAAAGTCGCTTACGTAATCCCCAGAAGAAGCACTACCACCACGCACGCTGTCAGGAAACCATGCCTTGAATGTGCTGGAAGAACAAGTCACCATTCCGCCTCGCTCAAGCGTCACTATTGCAGTCGGCGCTCCCAAATCACCTGAATTGGAAGGCGTCGTTGAAGGCAATCAGCATCTAGTGGTCACTCGAAATATTTGCGTCGCAAGAGGAATTGCAGAGCTGCGGGGAGGCAAAGCAACGGATATGCTAACGAATTTCAGCAATGAGTACAAACATTCGAACAAAGAAACAACGGTCGCATACATCAAAGAAATTGTCGAAGCCACCACTGCTTTTGCCCTCGCCAATTCTGCGGGACATGCTCAGAGGAACCAAGCCCCTCCCATAGCTTTCGATGTTAATCCCAGACTTCCGAACCATAACCAAGAACAGCTCAAGGCCCTGCTTCTGCAATACGAAGATTGCTTTTTGTCGTCATTGAAAATTCGGCAGACCCCAATCACGAAACATCGCATCATAACCGAAGCAAATGCCAGACCACTCCGTCAGAGTCCGAACAGGGTTTCGACGCGAGAACGTGAGGCCATGAAGAGACCAGTTGATGAAATGCTGCGGGATGACATTATCCAGCCGTCGAAGAGTCTATGGGCATCTGCCGTGGTGTTAGTGAAGAAAAAGGATGGGACCCTACGTTTCTGCTTCGATTATCGCCGCCTGAACAAAACCACAAGAAAGGTCGTGTATCCTCTCCTACGAATAGACGACGCACTTGATCGGCTCCATAACGCCAAGTACTTTTCATCAATGGACCTTAATACTGGCTATTGGAAATCAAAGTCGACGAAAGAGACCGAGAGAACACAGCGTTTATTACACCGGAAGGCCTCTTCGAGTTTAAGGTAATGCCCTTTGGTCTTTGCTCAGCGCCTGCAAATTTTCATCGCGTTATGGATACAGTACTGGCAGGATTGAAGTGGCAGACTTGCCTTGTGTACTTGGACGACGTCGTCGTGTTTTCCTCGAGTTTCGACGAGCATCTTCAGCGCCTTGAAGCTGTACTTCGAGCCATCAAGACGTACAGACTCACACTGAAGCCAGAAAAGTGCAGATTTGCGTACGAGGAGCTCTTGTTTCTGGGGCACGTTATTAGCAAGTCTGGAGTTCGTCCCGATCCGCGGAAAACAGCCGCCATCACCGACTTCCCGCCGCCCACTGACGAGAAGGTGGTGCGCCGATTTCTGGACCTGTGCGCTTAATATAGGTGGTTCGTGAAAAACTTCACCCGCATCGCCGATCCTCTCACTAACCTTACCAAGGCCGACGTGGAGGTCAAGTGTGAAACGCCGCAAGAACACGCTTTCCAGTAGCTTAAACATCGCCTACAGACGCCTCCTTTACTTTCTCATTATGACGAATTCGCCGAGACAGAAATACAGACTGACGCAAGCAGCGTAGGCCTTAGCGCCGTTTTCTTGTGCAGAGGGCTCACGGACTTGAAAGGGTTATTAGTTACGCCAGCCGATCGCTATCCAAAGCAGAAGCCAATTATTCCACAACAGAAAATGAGTGCCTCGCCATCATCTGGGCTACATAGAAATCTCGCCCCTACCTCCACGGCAGGCCCTTCAAAATTGTGAGCGACCACCACGCCTTGTTTTGGCTAGCCACCTTGAAGGACCCTTCAGGTCGCCTCGTACGATGGAGCCTGAGACTTCAAGAGTATGATATTACTTTCGTTTACAAGTCCGGCAAGAAACACTCCGACACCGACTGTCTCTCTCGTGCGCCTGTCGACCAACCACCACCCGACGACCCGGATGACGACTACTTCTTGAGAACGATAACTACTGACGACTTCGCTGAACGACATTGGGCCGACCCGGAACTTAAGGCTCTAATAGAATACCTCGAAGGCAGGACCACCGAAGTCCCGAAGGTATTCAAGGGCGCACTTGGGTCGTTCTTCCTGCGAAACTGTCTTCTCCAAAAGAAAAACTTTTCACCGCTCCGAGCCAAGTACCTCCTTGTGGTGCCTTCAGCTCTGCGACCAGAACTCCTGCAGGCCCTGCACGACAATCCGACAGCGGGGCACCTCGGTGTTTCTCGCATGCTCACGAGGATACAAGAAAGGTCCTACTGGCCACGTCTTACCACCGACGTCACTCGTTATGTGAGGACATGCCAAGACTGTCAGCGACGCAAGACACCGCCGACAAGGCAAGCGGGACTTCTGCAGCCAATTGAACCACCTTGCCGACCTTTAGAACAGATTAGTATGGACCTACTGGGGACGTTCCCGTCGTCGTCTTTCGGAAACAAGTGGATTGTCGTAGCTACCGACTACTTCACCCGCTACGCCGAGACAAAAGGTCTTCCCAAAAGCAGTGCATCCGAGGCAGTTAAGTTCTTCGTTGAAAATATCGCCCTACGTCATGGCGCCCTGGAGGTCCCTATCACCGACAGAGGAACTGCATTTACTGCCGACTTAACTCAGGCGATCTTAGCATACAGCCAGACAAACCACCGCCGGACGACAGCGTACCATTCAAAGACCAATGGCCTCACCGAGCGGCTTAACAAGACGATCACCGACATGCTGGCAATGTACGTCGATGTCGAACACAAGACGTGGGACGCCATTCTTCTGTACGTGACCTTCGCATACAACACGGCGGTGCAGGAGACGACGCAGATATCTCCATACAAATTGGACTATGGAAGGAGCTCGGCAACAACGCTCGATGTCATGTTACCCAACGTCACCGACGAAGAAAACCTCGATGTGAGTGAGTACCTTCAACTCGCCGAAGAAGCCCGATAACTCGCGCGTCTCCGTATCAAGAATTAACAGACGACCGATAGCCGCCTTTACAATGTTCGACGACGCTTCGTGGAATACCAGCCCGGTGAACGTGTTTCGGTATGGACGCCGATACGCCGACGTGGACTAAGTGAAAAGCTTTTGCAACAGTACTTCGGACCGTACAGGGTGGTTCAACGTCTCGGCCCACTTGATTAAGAGGTTGTCCCCGACAGCATCATGAACTCTCAAAGACGCCGATCGCGACCTGAAGTCGTCCATGTCGCGCGTCTCAAGCCGTTTTATGCACGTTAACAAACTGAAGCAGTGTTTTTGTATTATTATTGTATCGTAATTTATTCATTGTACTTTCTTGCATTATTGTTGTACCTTCATCTTTAGTTAAAGCATCGGGACGATGCCTTTTTCAGAGGGGGGCACTGCCACGTTCCATTTCTCAAGTTTTGTTATCGCCCCAAAACAATAAACAATTCTCAGCGCAAAACGAGCGTGCAGTTTTCAAGAAGCTTCCGGACTTTAGTAGATCATTTCGATCAGATGACGCCCACTCTGCGAACTGTACAGATTATTCTGGAACCTACACCACCGCCAGCGATAACGCTAGAACATTCGATGGCAAGAGTATAAATTCTGACGCACTTCGCCGCTTGTCAGTAGTTGATCGACGGCCGACGCTCCGTTCGCAGCGCCCCGCCGCGGTGGTCTAGTGGCTAAGGTACTCGGCTGCTGACCCACAGGTCGCGGGTTCAAATCCCGGCTGTGGCGGCTGCATTTCCGATGGAGGCGGAAATGTCGTAGACCCGTGTGCTCAGATTTGGGTGCACGTTAAAGAACCCCAGGTGGTCAAAATTTCCAGAGCCCTCCACTACGGCGTCTCTAATAATCATATGGTGGTTTTGGGACGTTTAACCCCACAAATTAATCAATCCGTTCGCCGCTATCAGTCCAACACTGCTACTGTAACCAGACTTTCCGTTTACCGGGCGCAGGTTCGCCCAAGTAAACAAATAAATGCCAACACAAAGTCTCCTGTCTTCGGCCACGTCACGACCCCGTGACAATATTATTGACGCAAGGTAGGCTGGAAACTATAGTAGCCAGCCTCTGAAGAAGACAACGAAGTAGTTCTGTGTGCGCATGCTCTGGTGTTCGCGTTTCTGGCCCTTGGGTTGCGAAAGTAAACGCCCTATTTTGTACCTGCGTGCCTGTGTCTTTGTGACATTTTCTGGTGGAAATGCGGGGTACGGTAGATGATACGGTCCCCTGAGAGCACCCCTGACGCAAGTCCATCGAGTATCTCAGCCGAGCTTACCCCTGTGCACGTACGTTCCAGCCGTCGTCCGCAGGGACTCGAGCCACAGCACGGTTTGCTGCCTGAATGTCAGAGGACTATGAATCAAACACCGCCTAACGTCACCGCGCCAGCACCAGCGCACCTGGTTATCAACCAGCCCAAGACGCCGAAGACATTTCACGAAGCTGCTTTTGAAGATGCCGACGACTGGCTTGAGCATTTCAACCGGGTCGCCGTCATCAACGATTGGACCCCAGAGCGTAAGCTATGTTATGTGTACTGCTTCCTGAAGGACTCCACGAAAACGTGGTTTGAGAACCATGAAGCAGCGCTTACGTCATGGGATGAGTTTCAACGGCAGTTCCTCAATGCATTTGCCCGAGAGGACAGGAAAGAGACAGCGGAGCGTGCTATAGAGGCAAGGATTCAAGGCCCTAACGAAAGGGTGACGACCTACGTAGAGGACATGGATCGGCTTTTCAAGCGTGCGGAGCCCTCTATGCCTGAATCCAAGAAAGTTTGCCACCTAATGCGTGGTGTTAAAGAAGAGAATTTTGCCGGCCTGATTCGAAACCCGCCTGCGACACTTGCGGAGTTCCATGAGGAAGCCACTGCCATGGAGAGGGCCCTTCAACAGCGTGCCAGGCAGTATAACCGTGGTGTAAACCCAAGTGAGGTCACTTTTGTCACTCTCGGCAATGACATCAGCACGTTGCGAAAGCTTATCAGAGCTCTCATTAAGGAAGAGCTACAAAAGATGCAGGTGACTGCTTCACCTGCAGAGCAGCTTTCCATTGCGGAGATGGTACGCGCCGAGCTACGGCAAGCTGTTCACGCTCCCCAACCATCCGAGGCGCCACAACAGAGGCACTGCGTCGAGATGAGCTACGCGGAAGCAGTGCGACGTCCTCCATCGTGCAGTTCAACCAGCGTATTTTACCTCAATGAGCGACACGCTCAGCAAATGGAGGTTGGCTTCCGCCCTCGCAGCTCACCGTTGATTGCCGAAGCAAGACCGAGAAAGAGTGACATCTGGCGTACACCCGACCACAGGCCCCTTTGTTTGCACTGCGGGGAAGCCGGACACGTCTACTGAACATGTCCATACCGTCGTGTGGGTCTCCGTGGATTTTCGCCTAATGCCCCTCGTCCACGACCTGGCGAGCGACCACAGGAAATAGAGAGTTTCATCTCGAATCGTCGCAGTATCGAACATCGGTCACAAGAGCCTCGCTCGTCGCCGCCTGCTCGCTACAGGTCACCGAGCCCAGCCTATTCACCGGGCGCTCCAAGACGCCGTTCACCCAGTCCTGCAAGTCGGGAAAACTGAGTTCAGCGACCTCCGGAGGTGAGGCCGCTGACGCTGACTCTACGGAAGATCCTCCACTACGACGACAGCGACAGCAGCAAAAAGATGTACAGACGCAGTCAAACGTGATGCGAAGAGTTTTGACATCAAAAATTGCGGTAACTGTGGACGACGAAGAAGTAACGGCGCTAATTAACGCTGAAGCAGACACTTCCGTTATGAGCATGGGTCTTCCCTGCAGGCTGAAGAAGGTTTCTACCTAGTGGGCTGGGTCGCAGATACGTACGGCAGGAGGCCATCTTCTTACTCCGGTGGGGCGGTGCACAGCGCGAGTCAGTATTCACAGATTTACGTATCTCGGAGATTTTGTAATACTGCCGAGTTGGTCGAGGGACCTAATTCTCGGACTGGACTTTCTGCGTGATAATGGAGCCGTGATTGGTTTGCAACAGCCGCAAGTGACGTTTTCTACGGCACACGCTTTAGCGCGCAACCCTCATGGCAGTTAGGTCAATGCTTTGAGAATTGTTGACAATGACGTCACGTTACCGCCGAAGAGTAGCGTGTTCACCTTGGTAGCCTGCGAAGGTTTTGACGAATTCAACGACTATGAAGGTATTGTTGAGGCAAGTATCCCGCTGCTGCTCAAACGAAACGTATGCATAGCCCGATGCCTTGTTCGGTTAGAAAAGAAACGCTCTCGAGTTCTGCTGACCAACTTCAGCAATGAGTTTCAGCACGTTCCTAGAGGGACTACTGTCGCTTTCCTCACTGAAATCACCGACTTTTTCGATATCGGCACATTGGATACGACTTCACCGCATGCAAAAGCTTGTGCTGACCTGGGAATCCGCATTCACGTTAATCCAGACTTGGCAGATTCACGAAAAGAGCGGCTGCTAAACCTTGTGAGGGAATTCTCGGACTGCTTCTCCACAGCATCGAAAGTTCAGCGTACCACCGTTACAAAACACCGCATTGTTACCGAGGAGTCGGCGCGGCCTCTTCGCCAACATCCATACCGTGTGTCCCCGAAGGAAAGAGAGGTGATTAAGCGTCAAGTTCAAGAAATGCTGAATGATGACGTCATCCAACCCTCGACAAGTTCGTGGGCGTCACCTGTTGTCTTAGTAAAGAAAAAAGACAACACACTACGCTTCTGCGTCAACTATCGACGGCTTAACAAAGTCACGAAACGCGCCGTTTACCCCCTGCCACGGACTGATGACGCCTTAGACCGTCTACGCCACGCCCAGTTCTTCACATCACTAGATCTCAAGTCAGGGTACTGGCAAATTGAAGTTGACGAGAGCGACCGTGAGAAAACCGCGTTCGTGACGCCTGACGGGCTCTACGAATTTAAAGTGCTGCCTTTCGGTCTCTGTTCCGCTCCCGCCACGTTTCAACGCATGATGGATACTGTACTAGCTGGACTAAAGTGGCAGACTTGTCTTGTATACTTGGATGATGTCGTTGTGTTTTCAACCACATTTGACGAGCGTCTTTCAAGGCTAAGAAGTGTCCTCACTGCAATAAGGAGAGCGAACCTTACCATCAAGCCCGAAAAGTGCTACTTCGGCTATCAGGAACTCAAGTTTCTCGGCTACGTGGTTAGCCCGGGGGGTGTCCGACCAGATCCGGAGAAGTTGGCTGCCGTTGCCGATTTCCCTCGTTCTGGAGACAAAAAGGCTGTTCAGTGATTCCTCGGACTCTGTGCGTACTACCGCCGTTTTGTCGAAGGATTTTCGAAAACTGCGGAACCTCTTACAAGACTGACACGGCCAGATGTACCTTTTGTATTGACGGAAGAACAACAACAAGCCTTCGTAGAGCTGCGCAATCGACTGCAGACAGCTCCAGTGCTGGCACATTTCGACGACACTGCCGACGCCGAGATCCACACAGACGCCAGCAACGTGGGAATCGGAGTCATTCTAGTTCAATGGCAGAACGGCGCAGAGCGTGTGATCGCTTACGCGAGCCGCAGTCTCACAAAAGCAGAGGCTAATTACTCTACCACCAAAAAAGAGTGCCTAGAAGTCGTTTGGGCCATTAGCAAGTTTCGACCCGACCTATACGTCCGGCCATTTCGAGCGGTCAGTGACCACCATTCGCTCTGTTGGCTTGCCAATCTACGGGATCCATCAGGCCGCCTCGCCCATTGGAGCCTCCGCCTTCAAGAGTACGACATAACGGTGGTCTACCGATCAGGACATAAGCATACAGATTCTGACTGCCTGTCTCGTGCTCCTATTTCCCTGACGTCATCTGACACTGAACAAGATTTACCGTTTCTTGGCACCGTCGGTGTGGTGCGGATGGCTGAGCTTCAACGTGAGGACACTGAACTACTTCCTGTCATCCAGCATCTTCAAGGAGAAGACGTTATCGTCCCACGCCGACTCTCGCGTAGTTTGACTACGTATTGCCTGCGGGACAATGTTCTCTACAAGAGAAATCTTGAGAGCAGAAAGGAAACTTTCCTCCTCGCCGTTCCAATGGCACTGCGTGAGCAAGTTTTGCAGGCGTGCCACGACGATCCTTCGGCCGGTCACTTAGGCTTTGCTAGGACATTAGCGCGCATCCCACAGAAGTACTACTGGCCACAGCTGTATTCATCCGTTCAGCGCTATGTCCGCACCTGCCGTGACTGTCAGAGGCGTAAAGTTCCACTCGCAAAGCCCGCCGGTTTCCTCTAACCTTTAGATCCACCTCGAGCACCATTTAAGCAAGTAGGAATGGATCTTCTTGGTCCCTTCCCTACGTCATTCTCAGAAAATAAGTGGATAATTGTCGCGACCGACTATCTGACTCGCTATGCAGAAACCAAAGCTGTGCCTAAGAGAACTGCAGTTGAAGTCGCCAGATTCTTTGTCCACGACATTGTTCTGCGCCTTGGTGCACCTGCTGTTCTCATAACCGATCGTGGAGCAGCATTTACGGCAGAGTTATTGTAACAAGTCACCAAGCTGACGCACACCAACCACCGGAAAACAACAGCTTATCATCCCCAAACGAACGGCTTGACGGAGAGGTTAAACAAAACATTGGCCCACATGCTATCTATGTATGTTGATGTAGAGCACAAAACGTGGGATGAAATTTTGCCGTACGTCCCGTTTGCTTATAACACCGCTGTGCAAGAGACCACAGACCTAACCCCTTTCGAGCTTGTTTATGGCCGTCGCGTCACAACACCGTTAGACGCTATGTTCCCCGTAGACCAGGACAACAGCGGAAATGACAGCGTTGACGACTTCGTTGAGAAAGCCGAGGGAGCCCGCCAGCTTGCACGGAACCGCATTCGCGCGCACCAAGATATCGACGCTCGCCGTTACAACCAAGGCCGAAAGAGCGTCCACTATCAACCAGGTGACTATGTATGGGTGTGGACACCAGTTCGACATCGTGGGCTTTCAGAGAAGCTATTGCGGCACTACTTTGGCCCTTACGAAGTTGTGCGCTGCCTCAGTGACGTGAATTACGAGGTAGTTCCCCAAAGCTCCGACACCAGTTTAAATCGAAGACGTCCACGTCCAGAAGTAGTCCATGTAGTACGGATGAAACCGTACCACGCCCGCGAGTTATGAACACTTCGAACTTTTTCCTTAGTATCCACAACAGCGTGGGCTTTTTTTTTTTCATTGACGTAATCATTTTTTTTCTTTCATGGCCACCTCTTGCATCTCAGTCAATCGACCGGGATGGTCTCTCTTGAAAGGGGAGAATTGACGCAAGGTAGGCTGGCAACTATAGTAGCCAGCCTCTGAAGAGGACAACGAAGTAGTTCTGTGTGCGCGTGCTCTGGTGTTCGCGTTTCTGGCTCTTGGGTTGCGAAAGTAAACGCCCTATTTTGTTCCTGCGTGCCTGTGTCTTTGTGACAATATGACCATTTTTCGACCACATACACCTCAAATAATTTAGCCGAAGTGTGTTATATCTGCATTTTTCTATATCAAATCTGCACTTTGAATGAATATCTGAGGAGTGAATGCTTAATCCACATAAGTTATATTTGGCGGAAAAAATATTTTAGTCCTCTCAAGCTCTCAAACTCTACGAGAAAAAATCGCACATTTCACAAAATAATTGTTTTGTCTAAAATGAGACGCAACTTGCACCATGTGGTGGTTGAAGTAAACTAGACTTTGTACCTAATTCGAAGCAAATAAACAGTTCTTTTCATGTGCTAAATTTTGTTATAGCAATTTATGTTTTGAGAGAAAGATCACAGCATAATCACGGAGTGAATGATGATGAGTGGGGTGTAGCGTTAGTCTGTCCGGACGCACAAACTAATGGACTGACAGTCTGACGCCAGTATGGACGAACAAAAACGGACGGACTCACGGACAGACCGACACACGGAAGCCCGGACGGATGGATGCACAGACGAACGGACGAAAGCACAAATGTACGGACGAACGATTCATCCCACAAATCATCTTTTTGTCCGTGTACATGCTGTGAAAACTACTAACGCTATCTATTGTGCAACTCATCAAGTGGCTACATAGTACTAGTACGACTACAGAGGAGGGAATGACCCACGGCCTCAAAAGCTTTGATTCTAAATGATTTTTGAAGTTCCAAGTTCCCCATTCGCTATTTGTTCATACAGCAGCCGACGCCTCGAAGTTCCCCATTGCCGTTGAAGGGAAAATTCAAAAAATAATTTTATTCCTTGAAATAGAAATTCTAATGATGAAACTTGTCACATACAAAGAACTGTTTATTTGCTTTCAATTTAGGTAAAAGGTGATTTTTATTTGGACCACCATATGGTGGAAATGGCGTCTCAATACGGACAAAAATGAATATTCTGAAAATTGAGTGGTCTTTTCTCGTAGAGGTCGTAGAGCTTAAGATGTCTAAAAATAATTTTTAATCAAAATATCTTTTCTGTGAAGTAAGTAGTCACAGCTCAGTTATTCATACAAAGTGCAGTATAGCAAGAGAAAATGCAAACATAACACACTTTGGCTAAACTTTTGCAGACATATGTGGCCGAAAATTCGTATTAATACTGCTGAGTTTCAAACACCTTACATAAGCCTCTTTACTTAACATTTACCAAAATTGGTATTTAAAAAAGGTGCCGTACTTGTAAAATATTTTTTTCCCAAACAACACTCAAACAACAGTCTGGAAAGTTTGAAAGGCAACCACGTGACCAAAAACTTTTTTCTCTCCGAAATATTCAAGCAGTTGACTGTTTTCAGTGCTATAAATCAGCTATATTTTTTTCAAACAACTTTGCTACGGCCGCAGAACTGGCTGGGAAATGTCGAATACCGTGTTACGATCACTCAATGACAATTGCATACTGCTAAATTGGGGCCATTTGTATCAATTATGCTGTCGGGGTGAGAAAGCATAACTCCTTCCCGATGCAGCGTAGGCTGTTCAGTGGCTGTGCGTGTTGTGTTCCCAGATAGATATGCTGCCCAGTCTTACAATTTGGCTGCAACACATGCTTAGATACCGTGCAGTATGTATAACATCAAAGTGTTTCTGTGCAACAAAAAAACTAATAATACGCTTCCCATAGCGAAAATACCTTTAACATCTGAAGTAATTTGCGAAGTTAAAGGCCAAAGTGAGGCGATGACAACAAAACTCTGAATAACAAGAATGTTTTGAAAGTTACACATGATTGAAACAATCTGAATAAAACGTGCTCGAACGTTACCAGTTATGTTCAAACAAGCGTTTGCACTGTTCAAGTAGGCAATTCGACCACACACACAGACTAAGTGTCTGTTCAAACAAAAGTCCAGCTTCAGTGCTCGATCCACTACATAAGCACGGTGGTCGGCCGTGTCACGCTACGTTGCGGGTGAACAAAAATACCGGTGAAGACGAATAACGAAATTGAATGTATTAGCAAGTAGGCAAACTTCGCGAGGCGCACCTAACGCGAAACAATATGCTGTGTTGTCACCCGATTCATCAACCCGAGTTATCACGGTAGTGTTACCGCACAAAACGAAAAAGGACCGAAACGAACAACATGGACACCACGCCCTTGTTTTCCGTTCTCGGTCTTTTTGTGCAATAAGAAAAAAAAGAAAGTAAGCGAACTACCGACATGCCCAAGCATACGCGTCTTACATACGGTTGATGCTTAGAGCTAACAGACGCCGTCCCCACACTTGTATTAATTAGTAAAGTAAAATTGATGTGCAGCACGAGTGGGCCCCATTAAAAACGGCTGCCAACAAAGGGCACCACAAAAATCTGTTCAATTTCTTCGCTGAACCTCAGCGGCGCACGCTCACTCTGCTTTGTACTCCAAACAATCCAAACAAACAAGCAAAAAAACTTTCCCACAATCACACTTCGCCATCATCCCCGTGAAACAGTTCGGACAAATATTCTCGCTAAGTAAACAAATGCTGATTTCTCATGAACTAGTTGAAAACAAAATTGTTTGATTGCGTTATTCCCGTGCTCACGCAGTTAACAAAGCGCTGAACGGAACAACGTGAGAGCGGTACTCACTATTTCACTTGGACTGCTCCACAATAAAAATCCACGGGTCCAGTCTTCAGGATGGTGCACCTTCGCAATAATCAGCACTGACAGAACACACTGGTGAAGCACAGAGCGCAGGCACATTTCAAACTAAACATCAACTAATAAACTCTACCGATCGAGAAGCCACGTGCACCACACGCACACACACGGGAGGGTTTTTTTGCCAGCACACACAGTGACGTGTAAGACGATGTCGAACCTTTTCCCGCGCTGTGCGCCCGGCACGCAGCATTACCGGACAGCCAAGGTTGTATAGGCGACGAGACTTACTGGCATCGGCACGCTTTCAGACCGGCTAGATGCGGTTTAACGCTAGCTCTGGCCCTCTGCTGATAGCGCGGGTGCTGCTTTTTTTTTTTTTTTGCGGCAGCGATCTGTTGCGTTATACTCGTTCCTTAACAGTGCATCTGAATCGCAGTGAACTTTATGACGGTGCAGTGCGGCCACCACGAGATACTAGTCAGAACGCGCATTTGTAATATTCAGGAGCAATGTTTAGCGCACCTTCACCGACCTTTTGTAGTGAATTTTGGTAAAAAAGCTAAGCTGATGCTTTTTGCTTAGCTATATGGGTCTTTAGGGACTGCACATTCAAGGTCACGCAGGCGATATTTTATCAGCACTTTCATTTCGGTAAAGACATTGCAACATTGCATGCATCGGCCGTCACACCAATCGATCAGAACATATTACCACGTGCGTATTGCTAGGAAGACGAAGACTACAGCGCATACGCGCATCTGCACGCTTTTATGCAGCAAGCAATAACAAGAAAGAAGAGGAACGCTCTGGCACGCAGTATATAAAAATACTGACCTGCTGCTACTTTCTCAACCTGTTAATTACTACTTCTGTCTTCACGTTGCGGCAATACATTTGTACTTAGCTTGCAGTCCTTGGAACAAGACCACGGCTGAGAATATTTTATCAATGCTGTTTTCTAACTACCTAAAATGTCAAGGCTTTGACCGAAGCACGTCTGCTGGCGAAGTTACATAAATTAAAAAAGGGGGATCCACAAAAAAAAAAACGGAGAGAGAGAACTAAAAAATGCGTTTTGGCTCCCCTGAGGAGAGCTTTGTTCGCAATTTAGTTCACAAGGCTTCCGTCATTGTGAGCAAGGCTGCGTCAAGGTCACTGAAATGTCCTTATTCTGCATTTTTCTTAATAGTCGCTGTCCTCTTCCTAATTTTTATGACGCACTTTAATGGACACATGAAGAGCAACATTCGCTACAGAAATAAATAAAACGTGCCTGCTAAAAATGCGTGATATCAATGTTTGTTTTCAAGGGACCTGATGGCCTGCTGACGCAGTTGTATGGCTAAACAACTGTGCTGTTGTTGTTGTTGTTGTTTTGAAGGTGGTGGACGTTTTATCACCAGATTTAAAAGCTTCGATGTTATGGATAGGGGACGGGGGGAGAGGGGAGTGTTCTATGCATGGCTACACCAATGTGCGCAACATTACCTTGTTCAGGCAAATCAGTTTACTTTGTGAGCGTTGACTAATCACGCAAATGACACAGATGAAAGAAACAGGTACAGGAGAATCGGCCCTTACTCTATTGAACCAGCGTCGCTCCTATTGTATCTTCCATCTTATAGTAGTTTGCCTGCTTTATCGATGAAAACTGCGTTTCCGTCACATTACTTTCTGCTTTGATTCATTACTAGACTCGCAAGCAGCTAGTAGTGGGAGCCTTGCTGGTATCAAGATGGTTAACGTATACTAACAGTATATAAGCAAAACGGCCCGAAAATGTCGTGCATTTGTAGCCTTGTAGGCACGTGGGCTCAGATTTGGGTGCACGTTAAAGAACCCCAGATGGTCGAAATTTCCGGCGCCCTCCAATACAGCGTCTCTCATAATCCTATGGGGTTTTGGGGTGGTTAAACTGCACATATCAATCAATTATTTGTAGCCTTGTTCAATAAACCCCAACTATAAGAGTGTAAATGGGGTGTTTTGGGGGTGTTTTAATTACGAACACCTCAAATTTCAAAATGGGGCGTAAAAGGGTGTTCATAAGGGAGCTTTTAATGCGTACACCCGTTTACACCTTTTGGGGTGTAAATTTACTTAGATTGTGGGCTGGGGCGTCGGCTGGGGGATACAAAAGGGGAACTGGCCCCCATCAAGCCACACCGGCACCTGCACACTCCCAAGCTACGCCAGTGCTTTCCTCCAGCCGCGACGCAACATGGGTTCGCTTCCAGGGCAAAACCCTGCTGACGGTCATAGACTGGGGGGGTAGGATCAGTACATCAACTGAAAAGGAAAAGAAGGTGGCCTTCTCCATCAAATCATCTTAGGCGGATGAATAGGGGACCCTGTGAGTTTATAACGAGGTATCTAAGCCTATCACCTTAATAAATTCGCGTAGTTAAGACAGGGTAAGCTGCAAGTGCAAAATCCAAGCCTCGTAATCACATATAACAAAGGTCCACCTCAGCTGCAGCAGCAAAAACATCGAAGTCATGAAGTAGTACCAAACAATGAACGATATTATAAGTGTTGGGGTTTAACATCCTAAAACCACCACGCGTTTATGAGATACGCCGTAATCGAGGGCTCCAGAAATTTAAGCACATGTGCCTAATGCATTTTCGCCGCAATCGGAAATGTGGCTGCCGCCATCGGGATTCAACCCCCTTGACCTGCGGGCAAGCAGCCGAGTGCCTTAGCCACTAGACCACCATGACGGGTGAGTAATGAATGAAACGTTCAGTGACTTTTACGTACTATAACATCTTAGAACCAAGCAAAGGTGTCCACCGCTTTTCTTATTCGGCCTGCTAGGAGAAGATTACGGTTATTAGCGATGAGCAACACCGTCTAGTATGCGTGAATGAAATTCAGAGCGATCGCAAAAAGTGTTTCGTCACAATAGCAGCATCTTACCACAGCAAAAACCACTCACGGCGCGCGCTGAAAGCAGGCGAAAGTGGGAAAGCGTCGTCTACTCATGCCACCGGGGCGCCGTTCACACATAAAGCCCCAGCACCGATCCACAAGGGGAAGGTGCGGTGCTATGATTTCTGGAAAGATCCATTGACTCGCTGCTGGCAGATAACACTTACCACTCCGCCGGTGCTGCTTCCAAGGCCACTGCGGTGGCTGCTCGCTGGAAATCACGAAGTGTTTATCTACTTTTGCCTTAAGAGGTAGCGCGGTTGTTTGCGACGTGGCGGCTTCGCGAATATGATGTCATGGCCTCTCCTGTGCTTTTCCTTCTTTCATTTCACTACAGTGAATTTGATAGGGGTAGTGCGACGAGGGCGGTCCTCCCGGGGAGGCCGTTTACACGGAATTCACTAGGCGGTGCTGCGGCGCCTTTCTCATTGACTGGTAAATGCTTAGAAAAGTGGTACAGTTGACTGGTAAATACTTAGAAAACAGCAGGGGATCAAACCAAAAAGAATTATTGGTTAAGAAGAAGGTGCAGGAAGGTGAGGCCGAAATGTGGAGAATGGGCATGATTAAGAAGTCCGCACTAGAGATCTATCGAACTTTCAAGCAGGAAATTGCCAAGGAAAGGATCTATGATACTCGGGGTAGTTCTCTACTGTTTGATGCCAGGACGGGAGTATGGCGAACCAAGAGATATCGGGCCAAATACGAAGGGCTAGACACGGTATGCAGTGCGTGTGGAGAGGAAGAAGAAACTGCCGAACACTTGATAATGTTCTGTAAAGGGCTTCACCCTATAGTTCAGGATGATGGTGCAGAGTTTTTCAAAGCACTGCGGTTTAGGGACAGGGAGGGCAAAATAGACTTTAAGCGGGTAGAATTAACTAAAAGGAGGTTATTTGATTGGGGGCTAAAGTCAAGGCACGAGTGAAAACTAAACCCTTCACTGCAAAGTACGAATCCTCAACCTCACTATTCAAAAGAAAAAAAATAAATCAAGTTTTACGTTCATTAAGTATTACGGCTTTGTGCCGCTAGCCACCGCCCGATCTAAAGGGTACAGCCATATTCATCCATCGATCCATCCATTCATCCTGAAGCGCGCTGCAGTCAGCACTTGTTTGCCGCACTTTCCAATGACGAAAGACATGTTTAACGTTGATGCTAGACTCTTCATTGCCTAAATTGTACACTGAGTCAGCAAAAAGGGAATAAATAGTTTGGCCTTCAAAGCTCCAAGACGTGAGATTTTAGGCACATGCCTGTCCGTGAGAAAGTTTTTGGAACTGCGCGTGGCTACTCATAGAGAATGGGTGCGGCCCTGGACAGCTGATGCCGTCAACGCAAAAAAAAAGAGAGACAGTGACAGATGAACAATTGACAGAATGAATCAAATCATTTTAATTAACGCAAAGACACTCAACCTCAACTACATGTGCGAGCACAAACCCAGGCTTTTTAGTCGTTTGGCTGAGCTTTTTTTCTTTTTCTCTCTGTTCAAGTGCAGGTGCGTGAATAGACAGACGAACTAATTGTCATGTTTTTCTCTCTTGTGACCGTCGCATAGAATAACCTATGCAGCAGAGCAAGTTGTTCGACACAAGAGGCACAACCATACGAATGCTGTTCCTGTGTAGCTCCGAAACGATGGAGTACGTCTATGCACATACTTCAGAACTGGGCAGAAACACTCATAAAGGTATTCTGAAAGTGTAAACATCAAAATACACGTGCTGGAAACATAAAAATACAAAAAACGAAAAATATTCATAGAATACATACCGGGATATCACGGAGATAGTTTTTCAAAAAGATAAAAAAGTATACCGGAATACACTTTCAGGAATACATATACAATACAGTCACTAATAATTTTGAAGTTATATGGGTATTGATGTTCCGCAGGTACATTGGTTAAGTGTGCCGTAACATTGTCGAAAAAACTGCAGATAATTAAAATGCTGTCGGCCATTTCGATCGATTCACTGACAAACCACTGACGAGAAGTAATGTACGCCTTTAATTCACACACATAATTGATCTGTTTTGCCAAGAAAATATCCACTAACCAAAGTAACACAAGGTTTTAATATAGACTGTCAGTAGGCAGAGCGCTGGTAAAATTCAAATTCAAGACTGGCTATATATATAAAAGACTGCCTATTATTATAAGCGAACACAACTTCGTGTTATAAGTACTAAATACCAAAATTGTTCCCGAAAATACACTTGACAGCGCTTCCCCTGCCTTGAGCGAGGTTCAAGACTGCCTCTTCGATTCTAACGTCAGTCGAGTCAAACACTTACCCTGTGGGGATCTGAGGCGCGCCCGCGACCATTTCACGGCATTGCGCCGCAAAGCCACACCTTTTTGCTTTTTCTGCTCTGGTAACGGCGCGTGGCGATAGACGGCGCCACGTGCGGGCGCGGCACGTGGTACGCACGTGTTAAGTGCCAACCACTGGCACGCATACGCTTGTGTCTACGTGTCGAAAGCGTCAAATGCGCCTCTCGGCGTCGGCGTCGGAGGGGCATACGCGAGGAGGCGCGAGGGATCAAGCCGGGCTTGATATTTTTGCACGCGTACAGCGGCGCCAACCAACCAGGGGCCGCGTGCCAACCAACCAGAGGCCGTGATGCCTCGGAACGTTATACCTAATGGCCGCCGCTTCGAAGGCACCGCCGAGTGCTGAAAGCAAGCACGGAAACTACTTCAAACGTTCCTGAATGACCGCTTCGTAATCTAGAACGACAACGACACGACAAACGAGTGCGAGTGCTACCAGCGTGACGCGGTTTTCTGCCAAGTTCGAGCGACGCCGACAAATCCAGCGAATGCCGGCCGGCTATGCTATAGCGCCGGTTCCGAGTGCGATCGTCAGCCGAGCGAAGGGAGCATGTCAGTGTTACCGTGCTTTGATCTGTGACTTTGTGCTTTCTGTGTGAGTGTAAACAGACTTTAGAGGTTTAAAGGTTTGAGCGTGAGCCCTCGGCTACCACGGAGGCAATTCAGAGGGGTGTCATCTGCAACCAGCGCAGGCCTCTACCGTCTAGTTCGTATGAACCAGCACATGCGAGGAACATCGGCTGAAAAAAACTCCGGTAATTTTCGTCGCAACATAGACACCATATACGACGCCCGAAACATCGCGTAGTTCATACAGAGGAGTTTTTATCTGAATGTGTTTGTTTTCAACATTGGTATTCATCATCGCTGAAAGCGAACCTCGCACTAGCCAACACATTTCGGTGATGTGAAAACGTACGTACTTATACAAGTGTATTCGCGGATTGTACGACGCTGAAACATTTGTTGGCTTCGGTGGAAATCGTTTTCGTGTGTTGCCAAGCTAATAACAAGCGTGCGCTGGTTGGTAGCAGTGTGAGGTGACTTCGTGTCGGGTACCACCAACGCTGAAACATTCAGCTGTCAGTGGTCTCATTTCCATTCACGTACAAGGCAGAAACTCGAGCGTGCGTTGCTGTGGTGATCGAAAAAGAAAGTTGCATGCTTAAGTGCTGCTGGTATTACTGCTATTTCACTTCTCGCTTCTTCTGCTTCCCTGTCACGCTCAGTAGCACATACGCTGTTTGTAGGGATTTTAACACATACACATTCTTAATATATAGTTCATTTTGATACTCATAGCTATAGTCATACAATGGCGCTTCTCTGTCGTTTTACAGTTTACTATAATATAACGCGCGTTTTGTTTACAGCTGGACAGATAACTGAAAACCTTGTGAGAAGCACCTGATATGAAATCAGCTGCACGATGACACGATAGTTGGAAGAGAAGATCACCACATGTATGCACAGAATGAATGAAGGTGCACTAGTATGGTACTGCACATTGTATAGAAGAAATGCAAAAAGTACCTCATGTGACTAATGAGACCTTTCAACTGTACATGTGCATGTATTTATCTGTTTCTCCTGACTGTAATGAACTCAAGATATTGATTGATGGTTTCGAACATTGAATATTTGTATGTGTTTCGAAAGAGTGCTTCATTTCTGTTCAGTTGTTTGATATATCCATGAACTTGGAATATATATATATATATATATATATATATATATATATATATATATATATATATATATATATATATATATATATATATATATATATATATATATATATACAAAGTGCGAGCGCTTCAATGAAGTTCTCTCTCCTGCTATATATATATATATATATATATATGGGATATGGCACAAGGGGAGCGTTGTCAACAAGGATAAATATATTTATTTCTCAACAGTTTCGGAAGGGGTCCTCCCTTCATCAGGGGATGAGTTATATATATTGTGAGCATTATTTATGCTTCTTATTTTTTCATCTGTACATACTCATCATCACCAGTCAAGGTTAGGTTGTGGGGCACATACTCCAGACGATAAATGGATATTTTATTTAATGTTTGTCCTCCCGCTTATATATATATATATATTTATATACATGCATGCACTTAAGCATATTCAGTTTAGCTCTGTTGGAAGACTTGCCAAAACTTCTGTACGGTGCTCTGGTGCAATCCTGTGATCCGTATCTGTCCCATCAAAAATTTTGGGCATGCTTTGTTGCATTATAGGGTATTTTGACAATTGATGACATCTGAAAGCCACAGTGTGTGGCTGTAGTCTCAAAACCAATGTCTGTCTCATCAGGAAGTGTCAGATGCATTATGTAGATGTTAAAGGATATTTAAACTACCAGCAAAGTGCTAAAGTCTTCACAGCACTGATCTGCAATCACCATCCAGCTTAGAAGTCATTTGTAGTGCTCTCTAACACGTTCAAATAAAGTTATCAAGTACTAGATTTATCTACTTGGTATGATTCCTAATACCAGTGTGCCTGACTTTTTGGAGGCACTTCTATTATAATATTGTTCTATTTCTCTGATTTCTTACCGGGGTGCACTCAAAGATAGTTGTATTTCTTTACCTTGGCACACTTATTGTGATACTACTGTTTAAATCCTTTCATTTTGTATATATGTACACCACTTCTACAGTAGCCTCACATTGGGCTGCCATATTTGAAAATAAATATACCATCCGAAAGTGTTCCACGCTGTGCTAGGTTCCAATCTGATCCTTAGTATCTGTTGCATCATGATGTGTCGGGTGTGTTCTGTTGCAATGGAGAACATTTTGGCTGCCTTCCATGAAGGGTTCAGTTTTAGTATTATGACCAATATCTGTGACTTCATCAACAGTTGGGTTTCGTCGTTTTAGAGAATACTTTGACTAAAAACAACGTCCAGAAGTATTGCATTAAGGTTTCAGTTTTAATATTATGACCGATATCTGTGGCTTCATGAAAAGTTGGGTGCCGTCTGTCATTTTAGAGAATACTTTGACTAAAGACAACGTCCATAAGTCTTGCATTAAGGTATTAGTTCTAATATTATGATCGATATCTGTGACTACATGAACAGTTGGGTGTTGTTTGTCGTTTTAGAGAATACTTTGACTAAAGACAACTTCCAGAAGTCTTTCATTAAATTTTCAGTTCTAATAATATGACTGATAACTGTGACTTCATGAACAGTTGGGTGTCGTTTGTCGTTTTAGAAAATACTTTGACTAAAGACCATGTCCAGGAGTCTTTCTTACAGGGTTCAGTTCCAATATTATGACCGATATCTGTGACTGCATGAACAGTTGGGTGTCGTTTGTCGTTTTAGAGAACACTTTGACTAAAGACAGCGTTCATAAGTCTTTCATAACGGGTTCGTTTGCAATATTACGACCAATATCTGTCACATCATGAAGTGTCAGGCACAGTTAGTTGCATTAGAGCACATTTCGACTATGGAAAATTCCCCGAAGGCATTCTACGCAGTATTTTGTTCCTAACTTCTGACCAATATCTGTTGTATCAATAAGAACCAGGTGTGCTTTGTTGCATTAGAGAATATTTCGAACGCCCACATCAGCCGAAAGGCTGCTAGTCTGGCCTCAATTGTAGTCTTATGACTTACTTAAATCTGTCAGATCATGAAGTCTCAGGCGCGATTATTAAGTTGAGTGCTATAAAATATGATGTGTAAGTATACTGAAGGTACCAGCGTATTCAAGATATTGTTAATAAATTTGCTAGTGCAGGTATAGAAACCCGGTGGTTTGTAAACCTGATCAGGAGGGCAGCCGCTGTCTCATTCACCGAAGAGAGAAGGGCGGGGGGGAGCTCAATGTCAACTCCATATATTAACATAATAGGGAGGGGGCGCTAAGTCAGCCCCTACAAGGAGGGGGGCCGTGCGACACACTTTTGCCCCCCCCCCCCCCCTCCTTAAGGAGAACTCTGCACACGCCTATGATAGACGTACAGTATGCTAGACGCGAATGTTCATTCGCGGGAGTGGCACACGCACCAATGTTGACTTCTGGTGCATACCGCTGAAGTTACTTTGGGCACTGGAATGTCATTTACTTCTAAAACAGTCTAAACTGTGGTGGCTGAAGCACTATCAATTTTTTAACGTGTTCTCATATCCTCTAAAACATATAAACCCGCTCCAGTTGGGAACGTGCCGTTCTGTGCTGAACTTGCACAGTTCTAAGCCAGAAGGTAAAGCAACATTGGGCATCGGCTTTGGACGCGTGGGCGTCCACGCGGTTTACGCGTGCCAGTGGTTGCGCGCCCTTTTCCTCCACAGGCGCGACTAGACGCTTTTTACGCGTAGGCGCGTGCATACGCACGCCAGTGGTTGGCACTTTATCCTTCGTCCGCGTTCACTTTGAGAATCGCCGCACTGTAGCCTGCCTAGGGTGGATTTTGGCACCTCGGCAGGCGTGTTTACTAGAGTGCTAGCTTCGGTACCGTACGCTAAGCCCACAGCGCTGCCTAGTGCTTGAAGTAGTCGTACCACACCGAGCCGCACTTGCCGCAGGCCTACAAGTACGAGGTTTGCCCCAACACTCGCGACCAGGCCCAGTGGCCATCGTGAGAGTGCGGAGCATAGCCACGAGGGACCTTTTCCGGACCGGCATGTCAAAGCTCGCCATTGCCAGCTGCGACGTGCTCGCGGTTCCCCCTTCTTGTGAACGTCAGCGTGCGGGAGACTTTGCTTCCCGCGTCCCGGGAGCGGACGTTGTTCTGTTGTTCGGGGTGCCGCCAAGGGAAATAAAGTGTTGTGTATTTTTGTAGTGGAACACTGTCTGTTTTGCCGCGCTGCGCCAAACGCCTGATTAGTTGAGCGCATGCGGAGCGGTGCGCTACACGCGAGTAGGTGGCGGAGTCGCGGCCCTGTGGCTCTCTAAGCGTGAACCCGCGGTGATCATTCACTGCAGTTAGTCGCGGGGTCACCATACACCATATATAACATTAATTCTGTGCGTACGGAGGATTCCTGGCAGATCTCTATGTGTCGCCGACTGGCGGGGCGCTTCTGCCTAGCTATATGCATACAAGCTTTTCTTTCGATATTCGATACACGTAGGTAGGCTCATTTCCAACAAAAAAATAGCGAGATAACCATGTCTTCGCAGTATTTCAATACATTCGTTACAAAGAAAAAATACTTCACTGTTGCGATACAAATACATTTTTTTCAAATGTATCTCGGTACAGGAACTAATAAGTATCTCTGAGATACTACTCCATCGCGAAGCTGTCCAGCCCTGTACTACAAATTTTGTGAAAGGTACAAACGACCACCGCAGTCATTCACTGTAGTCTGTACAGCAGCAGTTTTATTGTTATGCGCAGTTTTACCGCCTGGCACAAAAGAATATTTCTGCTAAGGTTTTCTTATGTATCTCAGCATTACTTCATTAGCACCAGCAAAAATACCACGCCTAAGCGACTACAATCGCGCGCGCCTGTTGGCCGAACGCACTTTCAAGCGTTGCTGTGAAGAAAGAGGCTTCAAAAGAAAGGTGCAGTGGTACCCCAACGCCGTCCACAAAAATTCCCGTGTGTTTCGCCATGCAGCCGCTGCTTGCTTCCGCTCTCCGTAGAGGTGTGCACCGAGGGGTCGGCGCACCACTGCCGAAAGTTTTTGTTACGCCTCCGTCGCCAACCGATCGGTGCGCCGCTGCTGCCGCCACCGCTGACCTGTTTTTTTTTCAGTGCGCCATTTAAATAAAAATTTTTATCAGCTACCTACGTTTATTTTGCATCTTCTATTACTACCCTGGCCTTAATTCTGTCCACTTCGCAAACGAATCAAAATTGGTTCACCTGCCATTTCAAGCTTGATAAGTGGAGTTTAAAAAAACTTGTCGATTGCTCCCAATAATGTTGGATGAGAGATGAGAGTTACACGTGAATATTAGGATAATTTTGAGTTCACTATATTTCAGTGAGTCCCAATCAGTAACAGCGCCAATTGTGGTGTTTGGCGAGGCCTGTCGACATATTCTATCTGACGAGAACTTAAAATAGGTGATGCCCATGGCGTGGCTGTGGACAGCTGGTTATGTGGCTGTGGCATGGGTGATTGCTGTAGTGTCTGCTCTTGCGGCGGTGTCCATAGGGCCATTGGTGCCTGGTTGTATGGCGTTGGCGTAGCGGGTGGTGGACGTCGGATAGCGGCAGCGTAGCTCATGGAATGCTACTCAGCATCAAGACCAGACGTAGACAACGCTTGGCGGATTTCATCGTGCACTACTTCAACGATTGATTGATTGATTTGTGGGCTTTAACGTCCCAAAACCACGATATGATTATGAGAGACGCCGTAGTGGAGGGCTCCGGAAATTTTGACCACCTGGGGTTCTTTAACGTGCACCCAAATCTGAGCACATGGGCCTACAACATTTCCGCCTCCATCGGAAATGCAGCTGCCGCAGCCGGGATTCGAACCCGCGCCCTGCGGGTCAGCAGCCGAGTACCTTAGCCACTAGACCACCGTGGCGGGGCACGACTTCAACGACCGAAGCAATGGGCGTTTCAGCAACCGGAGTCCGCATCTTCCACAGTTTTTCGTGAACTGTCTCCCTAATCAAGTGTCACAAGGAGCTCTGACTCTCAGACGTCATAGCGATAGTACTAATTTGGACATTGCTGGACATGCGGTCATATTGCCTGCACCGTTGATGAAGGGCCCGCTCGATAGCCGTAGCCTCCTTAATAAATTGAACCGCGGTACTTGGAGGGTTGCGCAGTAGCCCGGCAAAAAGCTGTTCCTTGACGCCGCATATGAGGTAACTCAACTTTTTATCTTCTGTCATGTGCGTGTTAGCTCGACGAAAGAGACGAGTTATGTCTTCGGCAAACATTGCAACGGTTTCATTAGGTTTTTGAACCCGTAGCTCCAATCACTGCTGTGCATGGTCGCGTCGATCGACATTGGGGTAGGTATCGACGAACTGCTGTCGAAAGTTGGGCCAAGTTGGCAGATCGGCTTCTCTATTCTCATACCAAGTACGAGCGCCATTGTCAAAGTAGAAATGAGCTTGAGAAAGCTTTTCCTGTTCCGGCCACTGATTTATCTTGGCATCACGCTCGTAGTGGTCAAGGCAGTCGCCAGCGTCTTCAGGGGTGCCGCCACTAAAGCGATCAGGAATGAGTGGTTGATAGATGGTTACCTGAGGTGGGTGCATCGGAAAGCTGATGTGCACCCGCTATCTAGCAAAGCGAATCCGTTATCTAGCTGTAAGGACAACTAAAAGATACATGCGTTGCATTTTGCTTTTTTTGGTTTTTTATGCTTCAAAATCTTCACGTTCGTTCTATTTCTTCCTTTGCTGATGACACTTATATATCGGGGACGCAGAAACTAGCGAAAAGGTCAGTCTTGTGCCTGAAGGATGTTCACACTGCCTATAGGTGTCACTGGGCCTCGACCCGCCTGATCTCTGTAGACGCTGCCGCATAACAAAGGGATTTCTTTCAAATCATGGTATGTCATTGTCAAAGGGAAAAAAAAGATTGAACGCGAAACTCGTGAAGTCTTCGAAATAAAGACGGAGCGACGTGTCATGTGTGAGTGATCGCTCAGCTTTCCTCACAGATGTACTTGGCGTTATTATTTTTGTGTTCCATGGATATCGGCTGCTTCATACAGCTACTTTGAAACATTTTTTTGGAAGAAAGTGTACGGTTCATTGTAAAAGTGTGGTTTAGATAGCCTTTTTAAGCATGTGTTTCTGATTAGTTTTTGTAGGGGCTTTCTTTAATAACATTTAGTTTTAAGTCCACACTTGTCTTTTCTCGTTCCTACACTGCATTTGTGTGTTTCGTTGATTTAATCTTGCGTGGATTGGTAAATATTATCCCTATCGTCATATGGGAACAAAAACCACCCTTCCCCTTTCTCCCATATTTCACCATCATGAACGCACACAAAAGATGCATCGAGGCGTGACGTGAACGAGAGGTGTGTTCCAAATATAAGTCGGCAAACTCACTGATGAGTTTATTAGAGGAATTGAAAGACTCAAATTGAGGCATGAATCAGTGTCTGAGTGAGTGCGGTTTAGTTATACTAAGGTAAGCCTCAGTCCGAATGAGCCCGGCTGAGTTTTACCACGATGAGTTTGAGTTCGAGCGAGTTCCTAGTTTAGTTTGGTTCGTCTGGGTCCTTGTGAGCCCTATGCAAAAAACACCTATTTAAGATGATGTCTTGTTTTGCTGACCTATGGTTACAAAGGTTCAGTCTCATTTTATGGTGTGCATTTCATTCGTGTATGTGCCAGCTTGCAAAGCCACAAAATTGATTTTCTGAATTGTATGTCTGTCTAATTCCTCACACCCTTGGAACTCGTTCCGGTAAAGGTTCTTGATAAAAACCACTTGCTGATATCTTCGAATAAAGATGATAACCTTAGCCTAAAGGCACGGAACGAAATGGTAACATAAAATGAACCACTGACATGAGAAATGTACATGAAAATGCTAACATGACTAAGAGGCTTATGTGTACTGCCTATTTCCAAGGTGCATATCTAACTGTATATTTGTTCTCAGTGTCACGGACCTAGTGTCGTATCACGCTGGCGTGATTTCACAATTTAAAGTTAATTTAGAACAAGACGTTAGGAGTTTCTTTCAAAAAACCTCGTAATTCTTGGTGATGTAATAGTGAGTTTATGCATTGCACTGGTTCCAACTTAAATGCTAATAGGTAATGCGTTTAGAGGGTTCACCGTTCGAATACTCTGACAAAGTATAACGAGAAATTAACGCTCATGTATGCTACCAATCTCGCATGGTGTTTTCTCCGAGCAGAACGCATATCGGATTGCAATGATAACGAGAGAAAAACTGAATAATTATCTGTTACTTCATTATTGTGTATCTGGTGTAATTCACAATTGTTCGGAAGAATTGAACATGGCTTTAGAGGGCATGAAAGGGGGTTGTGCAGCAAGCTCTCGCTCGTGTTCAACTCCCGGAAATTTTATTGCTCAACCTCATGATTTAAATTGAGTTTGATTGACAATCAGGTATTAAACTGAAGAAGATTGAAAACTGTATTCCACCTTTATAAATCATGCAGTTTCCTAGGTGACACAGCAGTGCGATTTGTGGGGAGCAGGTGCGCCCAGCCTCCCTTTCCCTTTTAGGGCAGCGCACGCGCCTGGTTGCGGGGACCCCTTCCCCCACGGCCGGCGCGTGCGATTCCCCCCCCTTTCCCGGCGCCAGGAACAGGTTCCCCTCTCCCTCAGCGAGGAAAGGTACCATTCTCGTCAGGGAAAGGGAAATCGGGTCGGGGAACAAAACGAGCGGGCAAACGGGCGCTCTCCCTCTGACACCAGCGACCATCCCAGGAGGACGAACCCGCAACCCCTCCTGCGAGCCGAGGACGTCCACGACCGAGGTGTAAGCGTCAACACCTTTGTTATCTGTAGTATCTCCCCGCGACAGTGACGCGCGATTGCTAACGCTTAGCAATAAAGTGTTTGTTGTTGATCTGGCCAGTTGCCTTATTCGCCCGAACCCGTAGTAGTAGCTGCAATGAGGCAAGCTACGGTTGGGGGACGTTAACCGTGCACGGAACGACTGTGTGCGGCTGAAACATTAGCTATAGGCTTCTGCGTCAGCCGTACATAGGACGGTCCCCCAACATCTGGCGCCCAACGTAACGAATTTGGCAACGCGGCTAGTTCTGTGGACGCGAGCAAGTGCCAGGGCGCTCTTCCACACGTAGGATAATAGGCATGTCGGAATTCCAAGATTTGTCAATGTTGTCGGATGTCGCGTCGCAGAGTGGCGATCCTTTGGCTAACGCGGGGGTACTGTTAGGACTTTCCGACAGCGTAGAGCTTGGTCGTTTCACGCGGGATGATCAGGAGGGTGCAGAGACCGCGTTAGCAGAGAGTAGGCCTACGACGGAGAGCGGCCCGCATGGCGCTCCGGCATCTCGCGACGCGAACAGAGAGGCGCCGCCACAAGTTACGACACGCGCCTCAACTATAGGCGAGTCTTCGGGCAACAGTTTGCCCTCGAGCGAGGTACTCTTACAGAATGCGCTGTCAGTTATGCAAAGCCTCGCGAGCGCCCTGCAGAACACAGCGCAGGCCCCCGTGCAAAATGTGCGACCACGTGTCAAGGTAGACGTTCCGACCTACACGGGTTACCACGAATGCAAGAGCGCCAACGAGTATCTCGACCGGTTGCTCCATTATCAGCAGGCGACGGGTCTTTCTGATGCCGAACTTCTCGAGCGCGTGGTCCCGGTGTCGCTCACGGAGCAAGCGGCTCGGTGGTTCCGACTAACCGGACATCGCGCCCGTACGGTAGAAGAGTTCCGCGAAAGCTTTCGCGGCGAATTCCTACCGGCTAATTATGAGTGGCGTTTGCGGAGGGAGTTGGAGCTGCGCACCCAGCATCCGGACGAATCCTTGCTGGAATACGTACGGGCGATGGACGAATTGTATCGTCTCGCGAACCCTCACGCCACCAACGCGGAAAAGGTCGAGCGTGTTACCCGACAGGCGCACCCGACTTTCGCGGCGCACTTCAGGGGATGCAGGTTCGCAGACCTCGAAGAGCTCGCCACCGAGGCGAAGCGCATACAAGGGGACATCCTCGCAGCGCGTTCGTATCGCCCCCCTCCGCCCGCCGCGCAGTCAATCGAGCCTCGCTGTGCATGGAACGGCGGCGCAGTGACTTCAGAAGCGTTTAGGGGTAACGCATCAGCATCGTACGCTGATGAGCACGTGTCACGCGGTTGGGAGCTGTCAAACCGCGCTTTAGACCCCTACGCTTACGCGCTCCGTACGGCACACGCCGCCCCTGCGCGTGACATTCCAAGGCAGGAGCACGTGGTTGACGCGAGGCCTAACGAGCGGCGCAATCCAGAGCGAGGACCACCTGATCGAGGCGAGTTACGAGCGAACCGGCGTGGTGTCCGCGGTCCTTGCTATCGGTGCGGCGCGCCAGGGCACATCGCTCGCGAATGCGACCGCACGCCGGGTCAGGAGCAAACGCGCGGTTCGGGAAACGGACGGCGCCGCCGGTGATCCACATGGGACCCCGCGCGGCGATTAGTAATCCTACCGATGCGTTCGGATCACTTGCACCGTCGGTCTGTCGCGCAGGTGATGCCGTAGACTCGCCCGCGCCGCTAATCGAGTTAACGATAGCTCGGAAAAAGTTCGTAGCACTTTTGGATACTGGGGCAAGCGCTTCTTTATTCGGTGACGATGTGTTGCACCATCTCCGCGAGAACAACATCCGCTTGAGGCAAAGCAACACCATCTTCCGTCTAGCTACGGGCACAGCACAATCGAGCGGCGCGGCTAGGCTAGTGATCCGCTGGGACAGACGCGTGAGGCGACAACGTTTCGTGCATCTTCCAGGGCTGTCAATGTCTCTAATCCTGGGTCGAGACTTCCTCGCTAAGTCGGGTATTGTCATTGACATTGCAAACGGTGGTTACCGAGAGCGCGACGGAGACGCGCTGAAGCTTTTCTCGAAGGCCTCCGCATTGACAAAAGCATGCCAATCGCAGGGAGAGGCGCGAGTACGCGAGGAGGAAAGCGCGCCGAGAAAGCGAGTAAACGCCCCGCCGGAGCAATGTGCGGCGCTGCAGGAAAGGGCAGTGCACCCGCTTTTGGTACAGGCACAGAGCCTACTAGAGGGGGAACGAGCGCAGCTGTCGTCGCTGTTGTACGAATATGACGCGATGTTTACTGACTGTCCCGGCCGCACTACGCTGGTTAAGCATAGAATTGACACGGGTGATGCACGCCCTTGGAAATGCAATCCCCGACCAATCAGCTTAGCTAAGCGGAAAGCACTAGACGCCGCCTTGGACGAACTCATCGAAACAGGCGTAGTTGAGAGGTCAAACAGCCCATGGGGTTTCCCGGTAGTTCTAGTTCCAAAGAAAGATGATACGTATCGCCTTTGTGTAGACTACCGCAGGCTGAATGAAATTACGAAGAAGGACGCGTATCCTCTTCCCTCCATTTCATCGTTAGTATCCAATCTAGGCGGGGCGAAGTACTTCACAACGCTCGATGCTAGCCGCGGATATTTTCAGGTTGAGATGGACGAGCGGGATAAAGAGAAGTCAGCTTTCACGTGCCACAGAGGACTTTTCCAATTCAGGAGAATGTCGTTTGGCTTGGTGGGCGCTCCCGCTACGTATCAGAGGCTAATGGACCGTGTTTTGGGAGATGCAAAGTGGCAGCACGCACTCGCATATCTAGACGACATAGTGGTTTACTCGAAAACGTTCGAAGAGCACGTGCGCCACTTGAGAGACGTTCTAGAACGGCTGAGGTCTGCGGGCATCACTTTGAACCCAAACAAAGCTCAGATAGCGGCGACCCGAATAACATTATTGGGATTTACGCTTGACGAGGGTCGCATTTTGCCGGATTCACGAGCATCGAGCGCCCTTACGCTCTCTTCTGCATTGATCTGATTGTCCTCAGACGCCACTTCCATTTTCGCATGAATAAATGTGGGGATTGAAAAATTATGGAGCGCAAAACAAAATAGTCATAGGAATGAGAGAGACGGGACGAGCGCTCGTGAATTCCCTTTCGATGTATTGTTTTGCGCTAAAAAGTTTACATCTCGGCAAATTTCAAATTTGCCCCGCCGCGGTGGTCTAGTGGCTAAGGTACTCGGCTGCTGACCCGCAGGGCGCGGGTTCGAATCCCGGCTGCGGCGGCTGCATTTCCGGTGGAGGCGGAAATGTTGTAGGCCCGTGTGCTCAGATTTGGGTGCACGTTAAAGAACCCCAGGTGGTCTAAATTTCCGGAGCCCTCCACTACGGCGTCTCTCATAATCATAGAGTGGTTTTGGGACGTTAAACCCCACATATCAATCAAATTTCAAATTTTGTATTTGCAGTGACAACACATGCTATCATAATTTATATCATTTCCTGCCATGTGATACATTGAAAGCTTTCCGATTGAATTCAAAGGAGGAAAGGGACAGGAATTAACACACCACTCCTGACTTGCACGACGCTTAGTCACTGGCAAAAAACAAATAAATTCAAACTGTAATGCGGTCAAAGAATTCTGTGGCCCCCTGAGAACTTGAGGAGCTTCTAAACACTTTGCCAGCACGCCTGCAGTTCAGGACTCCGCACCAACGCAGCATAACAGCACCGTTTTTTTGTATATTTCTTATTTTTTGTTACTCAAACTCCTTTCCAGTCACAGTCAGGTTTGACACGCCTAAGCAATTACGGTGGTTGCTCACCCGTTATTGTGTTCGCCCAGTCCATTCTGCAAAATGCTTCACCACATGAGCTTTTCCCTCGCTCAAGTCACTCATACCTGTGCTGTCGCGTTCTTTGTACGCCCCAAGAAATACAGACAGGCTACATCACGCCGCAACGAGCTCTACTCTCTTTGTTTAGGGCGTGCAGCACATATATCTGTATTATTCAAAGGTGAGCATTCGGTAGAAGTCTGCTTGGTCGGGATAACAGAAAACTGAAAAAAAAACTAGAAAACTTTAGCCAATATTTATATTTAAAAAAACCGATTCTTTGAAGCCTGGTTGGATTTTTGAATCAGGGGGGATAAGGCCCGAAATGTTTGCCACAATTCCTTCCAAGCCCTGGAAGTAGAGGAAGGGAAGTGTCACCCGTGGTGCAGTTGCTGTCTCCCACTGTCAGCTGACTGTGCCAGACTTTTTTTGCAACCCAGGGCTGAAAAGCTCGTTTGCTTGAGCAAGCGATGTTAATTCTTGAAGTGTAGGTTCCACAGAGTGCCGAGTGACGCGAGACTCAGAGGGGTTTTCACATAGAGGAAAGGAATCCTGTGTTTTCGTGCAAAGCTAAATTGCTAGGTGGATGCACAAAACCGCGCGCACGTGAATCACTATGTTGGCAAGTCTTTTCAACGAAGGTTTTGTGGGTGCTCCTGCGATCTCCTCTCCAGCGTTGTAAATGGCAAATATGCGTAACCCCTTCAAAAAACGCCGCTGAAGCTTGAACACCAGCCTTTGTATCCCCGTACAAGTCTGCCCATCTTTCCATTGAAATGGTTCGCCGGGAGCAGCCAACACAAAACTCGAGACGTGGGGGTGGGGGTAGAAGTGGGGTATTTACACGAATGATGAAGCCATAATTTGTATGCCGTAAGGCAACACGCAACTCAAGATTAATTTTGAATGCGTTTTGGGTGAAAACATTTTTTGCATTTCATAGATTATGTGTGTATCTACATAAATCTACTTGACAGGTTATCTCACTTTCAAAAATTTTGTTTCAGTACACTTTGTCAGGAGAAGAAAGGGGGAGATAGTATGGGCTTCTACGTAGATAAAGAGGGGTCTCAAGCACTGCTCTTCACCCTCAAGCACTGCTCCCCACCCCACCCCACACCTGCACCTCGTCGTGTTTTACACGAATGAAGTCTGAAAAGGGAAACACAGAAAAAAGCACATGTAGTCCTATATTCATTTTGCTCTTTTTGTATTCGCTGTGCTGTTGCACTTGCATTATAAGTCGCTGAGCATTGTCCCCTCATGGGACACAAATCAGTGGCTTTCTCGTGTGTTTCATAAATCACTATATGCCATTGTGACCTACATAAATTGCCAATCTCTTTGTTACTAAAAAAACCGTACATCACACACGAAGACTGCGAGCTCCACTTGCCCCTACTTACCCATTAAAAAGAGGCTATTTCATTATTCATTTATTTATTAGTAGCCTCAGGGCCGGAAGGCATTACGGAGGCGAGTTGTACACTTGATAATAAAGAAAGTATTAACAGTTACAAGGAAATAAAAACAATACAAAGTGTAAGGTAATAAGGAATAACACGTGGCAGATATAACAGTATCGCTGTGAGAGCAAGAAGAAATGAAATTGCTTGTGATACAGTGTTAGCTATGTGAACCAATGGGGTGCGCTGAAAAAAACATATTCAACACGGATGCTCAAAAACAAATTATTTGCGGAACGTTTGCAGGTCCTCTTGCATCTCCGACCTATTCTCTCAGGCATTACTGTTAAAAGTAGTTAATTTCAGCTCAATAGACGCAGAAAACACAGTAAAGTATGTTTTTTTTTGAAATTGTACTTTCGGTTTCCACGCCGCTGGCGCCACCACCAATCATTTTGCCCAGCGTGTGCCGATGACGACGCCGCCGCCGACTGTGAACGACCTCCATGCCGCCGCCGGTCGCAGCCACCTCGGCGCACACCTCTAGCTCTCCGCTCGTCCCACTACGCCTAAGTAGAGCACTCTGACGTCACCACCGAATTTAAAGTCTGCCTAAGCCCTGTTGACGATGGCAATGTGGAGTTGTCCCAAGACCTCAAAACCAAAAGCGAAGTTCATTGCAGCACTGTTTTTTTATATCAATTCTAAGCTATGTCACGCAAGCAATATATGGTTTATTATTTTAAGCTTGACAACTTATTTACTTGCTAGCATAGATTTAGAGCCCTTCTTTTTTTTTGTCGCTGACGTGGGCAGGCAGCCAATGCGTAGCCCTCGAGAGGCACTTTTTTTTTGTCCCAAGTAAGGCGCCATTGCGGCGTTGTTTCGACAATATGGAGTTCAAACTTGTTGCACGTGCATCACAGATATAAATATTGTTATGGGTAACTTATTTAATAAATTGAATACGATAAACCGTGCTCGGCGAACAAGATGGCGACAGTTCATCAAGAACCAGCCACCAACGTCGTCTTTCTCTTTCTTGCAAACAGGCTGTGCCGGCTGTTGCGTATCATAACCCCCCGACGGTAGAAGCACCGTCTCGGTGCTTGAGCAACTCGGATGCGGTAGAAGGAGAGTGATAAGGCTTGAGTCGAGCTATGTGCACGATGTCACTCGAAGATGACGATGATGACGTTGAATCGGCTGGAACGATCTCGTATGTAACGTCAGTCACCTGGCGAACGACGCGGTATGGTCCCGTGTAGCGTGACATCAGTTTTTCAGAAAGCCCTACACGCCGAGTGGGGGACCAGAGGAGGACAAGGGAACCCGGTGAAAAGTGCACGTTTCAATGATAGGAATCGTAGAGCTGTCTTTGGTGCTCCTGTGAAGCCTGCAGGCGGCTGCGGGCGAGTTGACGTGCGTGGTCGGCTCGCGCGATGGCTCCGCCGGCATACTCAGTGACCGAAGGCAGCAAGGTGTCAAATGGTAGGGCGGGTTCTCGGCCGTATAGAAGATAGAATGGTGAATAGCCGGCATTGTCGTGACGTGACGAATTATATGCGAACGTCACAAATGGCACATTAACGTCCCAGTCTTGGTGGTCGGCCGCTACGTATTTAGAAAGCATGTCGGTTATGGTGCGGTTGAGGCGCTCCGTAAGACCGTTCGTTTGCGGATGGTATGAAGTGGCAAACTTGCGCTTGGCAGAGCAAGAGCGCAGGATTTCATCAACGACAGCTGATTGGAAGGTCCGGCCCCGGTCAGTGAGAAGTTGGCTTGGAGCTCCGTGTATTAAAATAATATCATATACCAGAAAGTCCGCCACATCGGCTGTGCAACTCGTCGAAAGTGCTCGTGTGATAGCGTACCGTGTCGCATAGTCAGTGGCGACAGCGATCCATTTGTTGCCTGAACTGGAGATCGGGAATGGGCCAAGCAGGTCGAGGCCAACTCGAAAAAAAGGTTCAATGGGAATGTCGATCGGCTGAAGGAATCCAGCTGGTAGAGAAGATGGCTTTTTGCGGCGCTGGCAGGGCTGACAAGCGGCGACGTAGCGTGGAACAGAGCGGGCAAGACCAGGCCAAAAGAAACGACGACGTACACGGTCGTATGTACGAGAGACGCCCAAGTCGCCCGCCAAAGGAGCGTCATGAAGTTGGTTGAGAACAGTCGCACGAAGGTGTGTTGGTATGACGGGGAGCAAGTCATGGCCATATGAATCGAGGTTACGGCGATACAGGATGCCGCCTTTTACCAGGAACATTTGTAGAGATGAGTCGCGAGTCATTGACTCAACTTGTCAATGATGGTTCGCAGGAAAGCATCCCGGCGTTGTTCGTGGCCAAGGTTGAGTAGCTGCGTCACAGACAGAAGGTCTGAAAAGGTGTCAGTATGCGCAGCCTCTTCCACAGAGTAGCGTGATAAACAATCAGCATCTTGATGTGACCACCCAGTTTTGTAAGTTACGGTGAACGTGTATTCTTGTAATCGTAGGGACCAACGAGCGAGGCGTCCGGTGGGATCCTTGAGTGAGGCCAGCCAGCAGAGCGCGTGGTAGTCGGTGACTACCGGGAATGGACGCCCGTATAAGTATGGGCGAAACTTGGCGACAGCCCACACACAAATTTTTTTTTGGCAGCAGCGGTTGCAGTTAGCGGAACGCTGACTTATACTTGCTTCTTTGTACCCGCAGTGTGAATAGCCCCTTTGTGACCTTCAAGCTCGTGCTGCCTGTTCAACGCATCTGCTCTTGCGTCATATCGATCAAGCGACGAACCCTTCTGCCGATCAGCGTCCTGTCCGCCAGCGTGGATTACACTTCGATTATCTTCGTGCGTGGAGTGCCTGCGCACTGCCTTCAGCATCTCGGACCACTTCAGCATAAAAGCCAACGCAACCTTGGCCACGGCTTTCATTTGGCAGCAGCGGTTGCAGTTAGCGGAACGCTGACTTATACTTACTTCTTTATACCCGCAGGGTAGTTTTTTTTTTTTGCTCATTGTCACTCTGCTTTTTTACTATTTTGCAACTGCTGCTGCCAGTGTACCTGCGTTGTTTTTCTGTGCTTTTGTTGTACATTAGTCGCAATGCCTACTTGTGCCGAGTTGGCCAAAAGGCTAGAAAAAGTTGAGGCTTTATCCGAAAGCAAGCTGGACGAGGTAGCTGAAAGGCTACTTGTAAAGTTTCAAGAAAAGATGCGTTCTTTTGAACCGAGTGTAGTGACTCTTAAAGCTGAAATTGAGAGCCTCATTTCTAGTATCACCATGCTGAATTCGGTGATAGAGGCAATCAAATCAGAAAATTCAGCCCTCGTTTCAGCCAACAAGGATCTGGAGCGTAAGAACGAAATTCTGAGCAAAAAAGTTGCCCAAATGGAACAGTATTCCCGGGGCGAACAACGTAGAATTGAAGGGAGTTCCTTACTCTCAGGGTGAGGATTGTTCTGCGATCATTAGAACCATTGCCTCGAAAGTTGACTGCACGATTTCTGACTCCGATATCGACATCGTTCATTGAGTGCCCACAAAGGCTGAGTCTACCAAAAACATTGTCGCCAGATTTTGTTGTCGGGCAAAAAAACAAGAATTCGTAAACAAAGCGAGAAAGGCTCGGCTTACTTCTCGTGACCTTGGCTTTTCTGGCTCTCATTCAAACGCTGTATTTGTCAATGACCACCTCACTCAAGAGAACAAGCGGCTTTTCGGAAAGGCTCTACCACTCAAGAAAGAAAAACATTGGCAACATCTATGGACTGACAATTGCCAGATTAAAGCCAGAAAGTCGAATGAAAGCCGTGTTTTCCGTATTTCTTCAGAAGAAGACCTGTCTATTCTCCAGCAGACCAGCTGAACCTTTTTTATAGCTTATTTACCGAACAGTTCAGCGCATATCTTATTTTTTTTTCTCTCGTCTCTTTTTCTCTTTTACCGGTTCTTCACAATGTATTTCACCGCGGATCAACTTCAGCAGTTTTGCTGTGATCGATATTTGCCTGTTGTTCACTTTAATGCACGTAGTCTTAAAAAAATTTCGATAGCATACATGCCTTTTTGTCGTCATATCAATTGAACTTTTCTTTCATTTGCGTCACTGAAACATGGCTATCGCCCGACGACAAAAATATGTTCTGTTTCCCATCATACGTTCCCGAGTATTGTCATCGATTGTCTGGTAGTTTTGGCGGTGCAGCTATATTCGTATCTGCATCAATTCCATATCAAATAAGATATGATCTCAGCCTTTCCGTTGAAAATACCGAGTCCGTATGGATTGAAATTGCTAACCCATCTTTGCCATCGAGCGGTAATAAGACAATCATAGGCTGCATATATCGTTCACCGTCGTCCTCTGTTCCCGATTTCTGTTCATCACTTTCATCCATTTTCAACAAGTTATCTCTTGAAAACAAGAATGTCGTGATCCTAGGTGACATAAACATCAATCTTCTCGATGCAAGCACCTCAGCGTACTCTGATTACACTTTCTAGGATTTGGCTACGAATCTCTAATCTCGGTTCCTACTAGATGCGTACTTGGTGCGTCCAGTTCTTTAATCGATCACATTTTATCAAATTTCATTCCATCAAACGACTGTGGCGTCCTCGAAGCCAGCTTAATTGACCACTACCCTGTAGTTTGCCGATTCGAATGTGCCATACCTAATCAGTTAGGCTCTTTTCAAAAAACTATACTGGATAAAACAAATTTCGTCAAGTGTGTAGAAGCCATAGAATGGTCTTTCTTAGAACTGCTTAGTGATCCTGAAGATGCTTTTAATTCTTTTTCGTCTGCCGTCAAAAAGTGCTTAGACGATTCTACCAGCTTTGTCAAATGTCGCAAGAACTTTGCGGCCCCTCACAACCCATGGCTCACATCTGGCCTAATGAAGAGCTTGCGAAGGAAAGACAATTTATATAAAAAGCTAAAGAAACGGCCTTTCAATGCTGCCCTGCGATCGCTATATAAAAAGTACTGCAACCTACTTAACAAAGTCCTTGAAGAAGCTAAAAGAAATTATTATACGCACAGGATACATAACGCTGGTAATAACAGCAAAGATCAAGGGAAAACAATTATTCATTTCTAAACAGATCAGTAAGTGAGCCAGCTCTAACTGAATTACGGTCATCAGAGGGTGTTCTTAGAAATGCAGACGACATTGCGAACGCCTTCAACAAGTACTTCTGTGCTAACACTTCCCTCTTGCCTCATGATTACCAGCCAACAATTAGGAATTGTCTTCAGTCTTTTTACCTCTTTCCAACAGGCCCAGATGAGTTGGTGGAAATAATTAATCACATAAAAATAACAAGTGCTGGTCTCGATAACATTCAGCCTATTCACCTGAAATGCATCTCTCACGTGATCTCGTCCCCCTTAGCCTATATCATTAACCTTATGTTTAAAACTGGCATCTTCCCATCACAGCTTAAAAAGGCCAAGATAATTCCAGTCTTTAAAAAAGGTGATAGAACTTCTAATAGTAACTACCGACCTATTGCCATTCTTTCATCTTACAGTAAAATCATAGAGAAGTGTATTGAAAAACGATTATCTAAATATCTAAATAAGTTTCGTATTTTATCCACTCAACAATTTGGTTTTCGTGCAGGCTATTCAACAGATTTCGCACTACTTTCCTTTATCGATTATATTAAACATGCGCTTGACTCTGATTGTTTTGCAGGAGCATTGCTGATTGACCTCTCTAAGGCATTTGACTCCATAGTTCATAACATACTATTAGGTAAACTCAACTCAATAGGTGTCGTCGGTAGTGCGCAGGAGCTGATTAATAGCTACTTATCTAATAGACAGCAAGCTGTTTGTGTCTCTAACATCCTCTCCACTTTTAAATCTATTGACAAAGGTGTCCCGCAAGGATCCATACTGGGCCCGCTTTTATTCTTAATCTATATTAATGATCTAACCTCGGTTTTAACACACAGTCAACTTTTCTTGTACGCAGATGATACAACTATAGTTACTAAAGACAAGTCTATCGATGCGCTAACTAATAAATTGTCCTCTGACTTCTATAACATTCAGAACTGGTGCACAGCTAATGGTTTAACTATTAATACCAATAAAACACAGTTCATTGTCTCCCATTCTAGTCATAACCCTCTTTCACCTACACCCGCTATTACTATCAACGGCCACAGACATCTTAGTACTACTAAGTGCACATTCTTGGGAGTAGTTCTAGATGCTCATCTCAAGTACCATCATCACATTTCACTTATAAGACAGAGGATTGCTCATGGTATCAGAACACTAATTAAAGCACGACCATTCTTCAATATGCAGACTTTGCTTAAACTTTACTACGCCTTCATCCACAATCATATCACGTACTGTATCACGTCATGGGCGAATACCTATCCATCTCATATCCTTCCACTCCAACGTCTCCAAAACCAAGTCATTCGCATCCTAACATTCAGTTTACCGATCACCTGCGCATCGCCACTTTTTCAGCAACATATTGTACTAACAGTGTGTAACTTGTTTAAATATAAATTGGGGATTCTTGTATTTAAGTGTCTTAATGGTACCATAACAGTCAACGTTTTAGAGAAATTTCAATTGTTAAACTCTAATCCTACCAGGTTTGCCTCAAGCAACACCTTTTTACTACCACATGCACGCACTAACTACGGCAAGCATACTACCATATTTGCAGCTATGCAATTTTGGAATTCAGTACCACTAAGCACCAAACAATTGTCATTAGCTGCTTTTAAAAAAGAACTTAAACATCTCATCTCGCAATCATAACTCATCTTCATTTATATATCGGCGTTCTCTTACATTTACAGCTATTACTGTGTGCGTTATTTTCACATTTATTACCCATGCTCATTGGAGTTCCTTTAATAGCTGTATATCATTAATTAACGTCATTTCGTTCCCGATTCTACTGCCATTTTTATTGTATGTTTCGTTGTTTTCATAGTTATGCACAATTACTGAACATTGTTTTGTTACCATTTTTACTAGCATGTTTTATTGCATGTTTGCGTTGTTTTTGTTACTATCAATAATTACTTAATCACTTTTTGTTGCCATTTTGTTGTACTTATCAACATGTCATTTTCTAACAGGAGGTCCCCTTTCAGCCTTGTGCTATGGGACCTCCTTCTGTATATTCTACCTCAATGCGTGCATATTTTTTGCGACAAATAAAAAGAAATAAAACAAATAAAAATGAATAAAGAGTGAGACACTCACGTTCCTTGATTGAATAGTTGCGCTCAGCTGTAGATGGCAGGTGGCTTGCATATGCTATAACACGCTCATGTCCGCGTTGATTTTGCACTAACATTGCCCCGATTCCATGCCCACTAGCGTCAGTGCGAACCTCGGTGGGAGCTGAAGGATCGAAATGGGCTAAAATCAGCGGTTTTGTAAGGAGCGTCGTGAGCTGGGAAAAAGATGAGGCTTGATCAGCGCCCCAGAAAAATGGGGTGTCCTTCTTCAGGAGGTTTGTGAGTGGACGTGCAGTCATGGCGAAGTCCTTAACAAACCGTCGAAAGTAGGAGCACAAGCCCACGAAACTGCCAACGTCCTTTGTTGACTTCGGAACAGGAAAGTCCGTGACGGCGCGAATTTTCTCGGGATTTGGGCGGACTCCTGCGGCATCGACGATGTGGCCAAGTACGGTTATTTGACGACGAGCAAAGCGGCATTTCGACGAGTTCAGTTGAAGTCCGGCTCGACTAAAACTTCAAGAATCACCGATAAACGCTTCAGATGGAAGTCGAATGTGGGCGAGAAAACGACAACGTCGTCTAAATAACATAAGCAGGTTGACCATTTAAACCCTTGGAGCAATGAGTTCATCATTCTTTCTAATGTGACCGGCGCATTGCAGAGACCAAGGGGCATAACTTTGAAGTGATAAAGCTCGTCAAGAGTGACGAATGCGGTCTGTTCACGGTTCATCTCATCCACAGCGATATGTCAATAGCCAGATCGAAGGTCGATAGTGGAAAAATACGTAGCACCGTAAAGGCAGTCTAAGGCATCGTCGATTCTAAGCAACGGATAAACATCTTTCTTCGTAATTTTGTTGATATACCTATATTCTACACAAAAGCGCCATGTTCCATCCTTCTTTCTGATCAGGACGACAGGAGAAGCTCAGGGACTACAAGAGGGTTCGATTATGTCTTTTGCAAGCATCTTTTCGACTTCCTGTTGTATGACTGTGCGCTCGGACGCGGAAACAGTGTATGGACGTCGGTGAATGGTACTCGCGTCACCAGTATTGATGCCATGAGTAACAACACTCGTTCAGCTTAAATCCGTGCTGGCGAAGTCGAAAGTGTCACTATAGGACTCCAACACGTGACGAAGGGCTTCTGCTTGATCAGGAGCGAGGTCTGATGGTACCATGTGGTCAACGTCGACGCCCGATGAACGTGATAGAGTTAGTTCATGGTCTGAGGTGCAGCAATCAACCACTCTGAAGGATTCAACCGTATGGTCTTGTAGAGCAGTAATTTAGACCAGGGAGATACCTTGTGGAAGAATTTTGGCAGTGAGGGCAAAATTGACAATAGGAACGGTTTTCAACGATTGTCAAAATGGTGTGCGGAACAGCGACGACATGCGTAATCATCACGGCATGAATTGGTGCCACCATGTAATCGCCGTCAGGTACAGGTGGTGAGGAGAAGAGGTCGATATGTGTGACACAGTTAGGCGGAAGGCGTGCGAAATCAATGCAGCAAAGGCGACTTTGGGGTGGGTTGGTCAGATCAGAAAGTAGAGGCATTTCAAGGTCAACACAGCCGGCTGAACAATCTATAAGGGCCGAGTGAAAGGTTGGAAAATCCATGCCTAGAATTACTTCGTGAGAGCAATTTTCTATAACAGTGAAAGGAACAGCAGTGCTTCTATCGGCGATAGTCACACGGGCAGAGCACATGCCAATAATCGCGGCAGTTTCCCCGTCGGCGACACGAACGGCTGGGTTCAAGGCGGGTGTGACAACTTTCTTTAGGCGGAGACGAAGAGCAGCACTCATTATGGACACATGCGCGCCGGTATCGATCAACGCGCGCACAGGTACATTGTCTAAAGTAACGTTTAACAGATTCTGGGTGGTCGGTATTGTTAGACGAGGATTTCTTGCAGAGATCATCGTCAATGCAGCTTCACCTCCAGAAGCTGCACTGCCTAGTTTTCCGGTCGGGGGCGCTGCGAATAGGTCGAAGAAGCAGGACGGCATTGTGGGGGCGAACGAGATTGACGGCGAGCAGGGGATGTTGAGCGGGCGTAGCGAGGTCTCGTCAGAGGTGCGGCAGAATCAGAAGATGTTGTCAGCATAGGGGAATCAAAACTAAATGTTGAGGACGACTGATGGTCAGAAGTGGCCTGGGTAGAAGGCCCATAGCGTGCCCACGGAGCCCAGTGATTGCGGCACTGGCGAGCAATACGACCGACACGTCGGCAGTTGAAGCATATGGGCTTGCCGTCCAGTGTACGCCATTCGGACAAATTGCGCTGTCAAGAGTAGCTAGAACCGAATCGAGGAGCGAAGGGACGACGATAAAAAGGCTCGGCAGAGTAGACTGGTGTAACGGGGTGTAGGCCGACGTTCGATAATTCTTGACGAACGATGGCTTGCATCAGTGAGATAGTCGGTCGATGAAGGATCAGGCGTTGAAAATGGAGTAGCTACTGGTTGAGCTGCCTCGACCTCACGACGAATGATGCGGGTGAGGTTGTCACATCGGGGAACTGGGCGGACGGAGTCATCACAAGAGGAAGTAGCAGCAGTGTTCGGCAGGCGCGTGATGCCATGGATGACGCGGCGGGCTTTGTCCTGTTCTAGACGGCGGCATTCTGTCAGGATCGTGTCGATGCTCGTGACATTATTAAAAACCAGCAGGTTGAAGGCATCGTCAGCAATCCCTTTGAGGACGTGATTAACTTTTTCTTCTTCTGACATGCGCTGGTCGACCTTGCTACAAAGCGCCAAGACGTCAAGAATGTATGAGACATACGATTCAGTAGACGTCTGGGCACGAGTGGCGGGAGTCTTCTTGGCAGCGAGCTGACGACCAGATGAATCGCCGAAAAGATCACGGATCTTCGATTTGAAAAGATCCCAGCTTGTGATTTCCGCTTCGTTGGTTTCGAACCATGTCCGCGGCGTGCCGTCGAGGTAGAACACAACATTGGCGAGCATGACCGTGGGATCCCAGCGGTGGGAGCACTGACTCGCTCGTACCAGTGCAGCCAGGAGTCAACGTCGATGATGCCGTCAGCGGAGAAAGTTCCAGGATCCCGCAGGGGTGGCAGTGTGACGTTGGTTGTCGACTAGGGTCGAGAGACCGGTGGGGATGAGGAACTGGCAGTTGAAGCAGCCGAAGAGTCCCCGGTGTTGCGACCACTACGTGTCTCCATCAAGGTTTGGGATTCGTCCACATCCACAAATAATGTTACGGGTAACTTATTTAATAAATTTAATACGATAAACCGTGCTCGGCGAACAAGATGGCAACAGTTCATCAACAACCAGCCACCAACGTCGCCTTTCTCTTTCTTGCAGACAGGCTGTGCCGGCTGTTGCGTATCAATATAAAGTTAGGGAAGGACGGCAGGAAGGTTGTTCCGTATTCGGCACATCTCTGTCCCTTTTTTTGTGTTCGTTTGAGGAGCTTTTTTATTCAAAATGGGCCAAATCTAGAACCAAACCAAGCTCAACACTGCCTTTGCATATACATGCTATCAACTTTTTTCGAGAACAGTAGTAAGTATAAATAATGTTTTAATATGACTGATTTAGAGGAAAAGTGAAAGTAAGTATAAGACAATTGAGTGTCATTTGAGCTACTTTCGAGTCAGGACTTGGCCATTTAAAAAAAGAAGCTCCCGATTTGGATTCTCACGTATGCAACCACAGGCAAAAGTGTATATACAGGTGGGTCACTCCCCCTTATTTCCTCTTTTTATCCCCCTCCATGCATAAAACTTAGCAACACCCCTGTTGTGCTATCTGCTTCTTTTAAATAACATTCTGCTATTCAGCAAGAACCTTGGGAATGTGCTTTTTTACAGACAAAGTATGAACGCAGCTTGCTTTTTTTTGGAGTCTTCAATTTCGTGCAAGCATAACAATGTGCAATTATCAGTGCATTGTAACACCATAATATTATCGGTCAATTATTATGCTTCAATTAGTCAACTGCTCTCCTTCCTCAGTGTGGTACGGGTACAGAGCGCTAGTGTCGTCTGCGATCGTCCACTTGTATATTATACGAGGCCAAACGTTTCTATCAAGGAAAAAGAAGCAGTAAGTGCCCACAGAGTGATGCCTTCTAATGTACGAGTTCACCCGTGCTTATCGGATGTGTGCCAAGCTTGCGCTTCGGCGCGACATGCGTGTATTATAGTGAGCTCAGCCAGTTGAATGTAAGCATGCCTAGTTTCATGGCATTACGAACGATGCATACAGTCAATTTGAGCTGATGTATGATCATAACTCTAATTATATTTCGCTGAATAAATCAGCGACTTGTGGGTGGATGCCAAATACTTCACTGTGAAAAATATTTGGATCTGATTGTAAACAAACAGATGCCCTGACAAGGAAAACTTGGTGTGAATTCCAGTGAAAAAGCATGTACCATGGCCTGTCGAAAATTATGTGTAATTCTTTCATGTTATGTTTAAACGCAACATAATTTCTTTTACCGATGTCTCTGTGAGAATTACTGATGAATAGACATGAGTGGCAGCGAAATATTTCTTAGTAAAAGTCCCGAAACGACAACCCATGAAGTAAGTCGTTGAACATGTGAGGAATCTTCGAATAATGCAAATAGGGAGTGAAACGTTAAATATATTATATAGCACGATATATTTTAGTTCATGAAACGAGAAATGAAAACAAATGACGATACAATTATCTTTTCAGCAAACATTTGCCGTGTGGTTTGATTGCAATTGTTGAGATGTGCTATGCATTTATGCTCTAAGCTACACACCTCTATAATAGATGCAACATTCAAGGAAACACCCTTGGGTGTAACTTGTGAACATACACCTCTAGGACACCTAATAAAACCATTGGGTATTCAAAGAGTGTAATTACGTAAATTACATCCATTCGGATAATTTGGACAGAAGTAACAGGTGTAAAATAGTTGATTTATTAAAAATCAACCCTTAAAGGTGTGAAATCGTGTGCAGTGTATTTGGCAGGCTTGTATCTCTCCATGCCGTCGAATCAAGCGCTTCATATTCAACGACACCGAAACATACCACGGCACACACTAAAATATTGTGCATGCCTCGCTGGTAGAAACAGTGCGTGCTCCAGTATTGAACAGCCCTTCCCAGTGAAAATTCCAGCGTTTCTAGCGCTTCCCAGTGTTATTTCACACAGATATTTCACAGTGCGCCCAGCAAAGTGGCAGTAAATACCAGCATTTACCAGTGTCTCCAGCGTGTACCAGTGCCAAAAAACGTACTGGCATCACGCTGGGGATGTTATTTTTGCAATACGGATGTAGTCAAGATATACATGACATGCATGTCATGATTATCACGTGTGTACGTGTCATTTGCTTTCGTCGTGCATTTACGTCAGGTAATATAACTTTGGTAAATGTTGAGCTAGAAAACCAGCCATGAGCGCGCTGTGAGCGTAGCATGTAGCCAAGGTTTATGACACTCATATTATGATCACCATGTTTAGAATGGTTAAAACATTTGTCGTACATTCCCGTCAGGTGATACCAAATCTGGTATATAGGGAGCCAGCGAAACGGTCCCATGCGCGTCATGAGCCCAGCTTCCCATGCCCCATTTGGCGCATGGGAAGCTGGCGAAATGGCCGCGAGCGCATCATTGATGCGGAATGATTGTCATGTTTGTACGTGTCAATTACCTATGTCGTCCGTTCACGTCACGTAATACCGAATTTGGTACAAATGAAGCTAGTGAAACGGCCACAAGGCCATCATGAGCGTAGCATGTAGTTATGATGTTATATCACACGCATCTCATGATTATCATGTTTTCATCAGTCACATACCTTCGTCATCCATTCACGTCCCGTAATACCGAATTTGGTATATGCGAAGCTAGTGAAACGGCCGCGAGCGCATCATGAGTGTAGCATTCCGTCATGGTATATTACACGCATGTCGTGATTTTCATGTTAAGGTCTGTCGCGTATGTTTGCCGTGTCATATCATTCCAGATCTGGAACACGTCATGTGATTGAACCACTGAAAGAGCTGCAAGACCATGAAATGTAAATTATAACATTCATTAAATACATGTCATGATTTTCCTGTTTTGACTAAGCACTTATGCTCATCATACAGTCATGGTATGCCACACCAAGTTTAGTATCGGTACCAATATCAAAATAGCCAAAAGAGCTAAAGGACGTAGGCGGCTAGTTAGATAAATCGACAGACAGACAGACAGACAGACAGACAGACAGACAGACAGACAGACAGACAGACAGACAGACAGACAGACAGACAGACAGACAGACAGGCAGGCAGGCAGGCAGACAGGCAGACAGACAGACTCAAAATCGCCGAAGTTCAATAAGAAATGCTTCGCATTTAAAATGTGTAGCGACGATTGTCCACTTGTTTTCTAAAGACGACAAGGGAAACGGTTCCAGGAAATCAATGCCGACCAGATGTAAAGGTGTTGTGGGTGGCTTGGTAGGGTGAAGTAATCCTGCAGGCTTCACAGATGGGGACTTTCGGTGCTGGCATTCCCGGCAGGCTTGAATGTAGTGTTGAACGCTAGCGGCAACTTACGGCCATTAGTAAGACTTGAGTTCCCTAGCGAATTTTCGGGTGATACCCAGAAGGCCAGATAAAGGTTCGTCTTGACAGGCAAGTAGAATTTTGTCACAAAGCATTGCAGAACGACCAACAGATAAGTTTGCTGACTTTTTATTTATTTATTTATTTATTTATTTATTTATTCATTTATTTATTCATTCATTCATTTATTTATTTATTCGTTTATTTATTTATTTATTTATTTATTTATTTATTTATTTATTTATTTATTTATTTATTTTATTACCCTAAGGGCCCGAGGGCATTACAGAGGGGAGTGCGTTACATTTTTAACACAACTTAATGAAAAAGCGGAAAATTGTGGTTACATGGATCAGTGAAAGAAACCAACAAGAAATCGTGCACATTACAAAAACAGGTATTAAAGAACTACAGAGCTTAACAGGTCTAGTACTAAAAAAAAAGAATAAAGTGCTACTGAAAGATGGAAATACAACATTCCTAAAAATTATAGCGACAGGTTAGTTATAGCAGCCTTAAACATTGAGTTATTAGTAATCTCGACTACAGATCGGGTAAGGTGATTCCAACTTGCTGACGTACGGGGGATAAATGAATTGTAAAAATGGTTGGTGTGGCATGTGGGAATGCCAACCTTATGACGATGGTCGATGCGAGCGGATACATAAGAAGAAGGGGTTATCAATTTATTCTTAAGGACTGAATGGTCGTAATATATCTCATGAAACAGGCAGGGGCGAGCTATTTCTCTACGTTGTGAAAGCAGAGGTAATGATAAAGTTGTTTTCATGGAAGTGACGCTGGAGGTGCGATGGTAGTTAGAAAGAATGAAACGAGCAGCCCGACTCTGGATGGATTTAAGTTGATGAATGAGGGTTTTTTGGCTGGAGTGCCACAGACATGCAGAATATTCCATTTTGGAGCGGAGTAATGATTTATATAGAAGTAATTTTACTAGAAGGGAATAAATATAAAAACTACGGCGTGTAAAGCCCAGCGTGCGATTACCGTGATTGGTTACATGTGTTACATGCATCTTCCAGGAAAGATAAGAAGTGATCAGTACGCCTAGATATTTGTAACATAACACAGGTTCTAGGTTAGTATTATTAAGATGACAAGAGGGCAATGTTGTACGTGAAACGCACAGTGCTTGCATTTGTTAGTGTTTAACTCCATATTCCACGTGTTAGTCCAGTCACGAACACGGTTTATATCTGATTGAAGATCAACGTCAGAGTCACTGTTAATAACATGGTATATAACAAAGTGATCAGCGAACAGGTTTATTGATGAGCATAGATTATCAGGTAAGTCGTTTATGTAGATGAGGAAAAGCAAAGGTCCCAGCACAAAGCCTTGAGGCACGCCCGATTCAACTGCAAAAGTGGTGGATGAGGTGTTATTCACAGTGACAAATTGGGAACGATCAGTGAGAAACGAGTGAAGTCTTTGAAGAACGTTCGGATCAGTGTTAAGTTGGCTGAGTTTTAAAAAAAAGCAGTTGATGAGAAACCTTGTCGAACGCTTTTGAGAAGTGCAAGGACTAGGAATATGCAATCGACGATGGAACCTCTGTCAAGAATGGAATATAGGTCATATGTGAATGTCAAAAGTTGTGTTTCACATGAAAATGACTTGCAATATCCATGCTGGTGATCTGTAAAAAAGGAGTTTGACTATAGAAAAGATGCGAGATTAGAGCAAATAACAGGTTCCATAGCTCTACATGAAGTGCATGTGAGTGAGATTGGTCGATAATTATACTTGTCCAAGGGAATCACCTTCCCTGCCTTCCAGTCTTCCGGAATGCAACTGGTATGAAGCGATTGCTGAAACATATTAGCGAATAATGGCACTGTTCACTTTAGTACTAATTAAAAACTTTGAATTGATGCCATCTACACATCATGACGATGAGACTTTTAAATTTTTTATGATTTTTTTATACCGGCAGCATCAAAGACAATGGGGTCTATTGTTAAGAAATCCGAACTAGCGTATAAGGAACTTGCGGAACACACATTTTGTGAAAAAGCAGAAACAAATACAGAGTTTAGAACAATTGCGGATTCATCTAGTTTGATTATGCAATTGTTTGTATCTTTAGGGGGATTGGATATGGTCTCTTTTGTTCACTACATTCGAAAATTGCTTAGGGTTGGTAATTAGAAGAGATGGTAATGTATCCATCTGAAAAATGAATCCTTGGCATATTTTAGTGCTTGTTTGTATTCTGTAGCTACGGCCTGATAATCACTAAAGCGTTCTTGAGTGCCAGTTACCTTTGCAGAGCTGAAAATTTGTTTTTTTTTCTTATTGCGTAACCGTTTAAGCGATTGACTGAACCATGGTGATTGCAAGTTAGATGTGATGACTATGCGTGGCACATATTTTCATACGAGTCATAGAACCTTTTCTTAGAATAAATTCCAGTTAGTATTAACGGAGCAATCATAAAATTTGTGCATGTAATCACTTAAAAAAGCTGAAAGATCATGATTAATAGCATCAAAATCTGCACTCTTATAGTCCCGGATATATTTTTTGTGATTCCTACTGTGAGGTACTGTGCAGGTTAAAGAAAAATGAAGCAGCAAGTGGTCGCTTAACCCCTGTAGGTAGGATATGAAATGGAAAAGATCAGGTGCAGTGGTGAGCACTAAATCTAAGATGTTAGATGTTGTAGACGTAATTCTTGTTGCCTGTGTCATTAGCTGGGACAAGTTAAAATCATTGCACAAAATCAAAAACGCGTCTCCCGCTCGGAAAGAAGGACGAAAAGTGGGATGCACGTTTGACCAAACTGTATTCGGGAAATTGAATTCGCCTAGTAAAAGGAGCGGACTATTCGGATACCGTACTGTTAGCATGGCAATGACATCACGGAGCTCGTCAACAAAAGTGGATGAACAGGATGCTGGTCGATTACAAGCGCCCAATATCAATTTCTCGGAACACGTTTATATTTCATCCAAAAAAGTTCGAAAGCACTACTAAAATGAATTGGAAAAGACGAAATCGTGTCTCAAATCGCGATACGCGATAAGCACACCGCCGCCACACCGAACATCTCTGTCACAACAGTAAATGTTATAGTTTTTTTTTTCGCAATCAAATAATTCACTGTTATCAACCTGCACAGACAACCACGTTTCAGAAAGGCAAATTATGTCGGCGTTAAAAGCATCAATAACAGAGCAGAGATTTTCACGTTTTGTAGTCAGGCTTCGGATATTTGTGAAAAGAAACTAAAGTTGGTTTGCGACTGATGGCTTTGATCTACTTCCCCTCGCGTGGCGCTATTCGGCGTTGTGCGACACAGATGCATGCGGTGACTCCTGCGAGGGATGTGAAGTTTTGACTGATGACTTAAAGGATTCGAAGATTTCACGCACGCAATCATCAGAGGGGTTGTACGTGTAGCACTTTCTATTTACGTACAGTTTGTTAAAGCGAAGCTTGAATCTTGAGGACTGAGTCTTGCCAAATTCAGCCAGTTTCTTTTTGGCAAGGCGAGTAGCTGGCGAGTAGTCTTCACTAACGGCATTATTTACTTCTTTTAGCTTCGAGCTACCCAAAAGTATTTGCTGCTTGAGCTTGGAGGAAGAAAATTTGGCAATGATTGGCCGGCACTTATTGGAAGAATAACCGCCAAGCCTGTGTGCTCGTTTGATTAATATTTCAGAGGGGGCTATTTCTAATCAGGATGAAAACACATTCATCAGCTTTTCCTCTGACTGGGCCCAGGACTGTGACTGGACATCAGGTAGCCCATACTAACTGGTACCTGCGTTGTTCTTGTGCAACAGGCCCTGTCGCAAACGATCGAATGACAATGCACGAGCATTATGCGGGTGTAGAAATACATTGCGGCCCTTGAAACAGTAAAATATAAGTCGCAATTCAACATCACTTCGCTGCTTCGTAGGTATGTCTGGGATGCTTACGGCTCCAAGAAAAGGACAGTCGTCTTCGAGGTTTGGAGCGGCAGGCTCAACTGGCGCGCGTGACAACTTCCCTGCATCTTCGCGCGCACGACCCGACTTATGCGCCATAGTGACGTCATACTCCTGTATTCCTAGGCTCCACCGAGCTAGTCGTGCGGAAGGGTCAATCAGGTTCCCCAGCTAGCACAGCGAATGATGATCTGCCAATATCTTTAATTGGCGTCCGTAGAGGTATAAGGTCTAAACTCAGCAAGTTCCCACACGATGGCAAGGCACTTCTTTTCCGTGGTGCTGTAGTTGGAATGTAGGCGTGACTAGATGCGACTTGTGTAAGCAGTAAATTTTTCAACTCCCTCCTGCCGCTGTAAAAGTACCATGCCCAGAATAATGTTACTGTTGTCGGTATGAATTTCTGTGTTGACATCCTCGTCGAAGTGCCCAAGAACAGGTGGTGACGTCAGGCGATGCCACAGCTCGGTAAATGTTATTTCTTCTTCACAGGTCAAAACTAATGGTGTGTCGTCTCTGGTGAGTCGAGTCAGGGGTTTGGCAGTTTTCGAATAATTGCCTGTAAAGCAACGTTAGTACGTGCTTAAACCAAAGAACCGCCGAATACGTTTTTTATTGGTGCCCTCTAAGCCGAAATTCAGCAAAGTAGGACTAACTGCATTCCTTAACCAATGAACGAACGGTTCGTCCAACAGGGACTAAATGCGTGACAGTGCGCATCGTGCGCAAACGCTCGGAAATTAAAGGAGCAACGGGAAGGGTAACTGCGCCGCGATCGCCTTCTGTCGATGCTGCAATGCAATGCTTGGCGCGGTCGGCAATCTCCAAGACAACTTATATGGGCTATACGCCACAGTGAAAGCGAAGCACTAGGAAACGAATAGAAGATGTTATGAGAGCCAAGTACAACGCGCAGTCAGGGCACACAGCAATCACCCTCGCGTTTCCACCATGTCGGCACAGGCAGGCCGAATTTAAGTGAGAGTCTCCGAACACGAGCAATGCAGATAACATGCTTCAATGTGCTGAATTAGTTTGGACTACGAAGAGCCCTTACAACGCTAATGAAAGCAAGCTCTTCATCAGCGGTCGTATTCCCGCACAGTCACTGGCCACAACTTCAAAGCCATAAATAGAAAAGGCAGGCTTCGTACGTCATCGGTATCAAGACGGCTCCCAGTGTGAGTGCTTTGCCGGCATACGTGAAGAAAACGTCACTTACAATTTCTGTCACAGAAAATAATGCCTCCTGCATTAAAGCCTAAATAGCTTATGTATCTTCTCAATGTGACAATTGTTGTCAAACATCAAGGGTGAACGCGATCGCAGATGCGACAAATCGTGCAGCCGGCGGTGCACAGTGAGCGACTTACCAGCACGATGAAAGAACCGTACCTGTGAACGGTCTCGTCGCTGTAAGTATACGGATATCTACATCACTCCGTAAGACACCGCGAACATGGGACACCAACCGATCGTTCATTGGTGACTATAAAATAAAGACGACGAAAATTACACACGAGCATCATGTTACAATAGCCGGTGGTCGTTTAGCCATACTCCTCGTATGTCTAGCGACACTGTCGGCAAGCCGACATAGTATGGCATAGGCGGGGCTGCTGGCTGCTTCGCCGGCTTTCCTGCAGAAGCGCCACTGCTATGTTTGTTTTTGCGGACTCATGCACCAGCCCTGCGAAGGCTGGTTCGGCCGACATGATTGAATGCCAGCTGATAATTTGTATTCTCTGACTGGAGGGATGTTGAAGATTACATGAATCCGAATGAAAAGATCAATGCACTTCGGTGTTACAAATTAGCCTATGCAATATTTCACACTATGGTGTCAATGTTTATTGTTTTTAGGCAGAGTAACAGTCGCCCACTGGCACTACACACGAGGTCGAAATACTGTGCTGTATATATATATATATATATATACGCGTGTGTGTGTGTTGAATGACCAGTACACTGCGTTCTTCAGTGCTGATTACATTGGAACAAACATAAAATATACTCCACAAGTGCAGGGGCACCATTCTTGTTTTTTCACTGGTCCAGATGGTTCAACTGTTAGTCCCACTGGAGCATTCTACAAGGACCAACATATAAACCAAGTGGAGTAAGTGCTAAGGGATAACAGTTGAACCCTTAATGTTACTCCCGCAGTTCGTCCAACGTTGGTTCAAAATCTGTGGCAGCCAGTTTAGTCCCCTAAAGGACCAATGGCATACTTTAGTTCTTTCTGGCTTAGAGTGTAGGAGTTGAGAAGGCTGCTACGGCGGCCCAGGGTCAGGACAGACGCCTTCCACGCTCATAACATGGTGAAGAAACTTCGGTACCTCGTAACCAAATCACATTTCTGAGGCTTCAGTGTAAAGTTAGCCAATTGGAATGCCTCGAGTACTTCTCTTAGCCGATTCAGACGTTCGGAGAAGCTTGCTGAAAACTCGACCATCTCATCTGAGTAGACAAGGCAGCTTTGCCACCTACGTCGGCTAACACAATGTCCATCGTGCGCTGGAAGGTAGCTGGCGCAGAGCAAAGACCAAATGGGTGCACTCTAAATTTGTAGAGACTACACGGCACGAAGGTTAAAGGAATAAATCATATCATCTACGCAGATGATGTAACCATCTGGTGCACCAGCGGGAGTGATGGTCGAGTTGAAGAAGCCATGCAGCGCGCAATCGACGTGACCGAACGCTTCCTCCGTCCCACTGGCCTCAGGTGCTTCCGATCACAATCTGAACTTCTGCTCTACAAGAAAAGACCCCGAGGCGTTGGCCACCATGACTGGAAACCTGCGTCTGAAAGTGAAATATGGCTTTTCACTGGTGGCAGGTCCCCAGTGCCCAGTGTGGATTCACTCCGAATATTGGTAATGTATATTGAGTCTAACAGCGCTAACAAAGCTGCACTCAGACAGATAACTACCAAGACGGAAAGTGCTCTCGGCCTCATCTGGAGGATCACCAACAGACACCGGGGAATCAAGGAAGACAATCTCTTCCGCGTTATGCATGCGTTTGTGCTCTGCCACCTTTCGTACTCGGCGGCCATGCTTATTTGGCATGTTTCAGAGAGTAGTAAGCTCAATTTTCTCATAAGAAAAGTCTTAAGCTTGCGCTCAGCTTGCCTGTAAGCACTCTCACTGAAAACCTTTTTACGCTCAGGGTTCACAATAAACTCGAAGAGATAATCGAGGTGCAATAGCGCTCACAGCTACTCAGGCTTTCTGGAACCAAATCGGGCCGCAAGATACTCGACTATTTGGGCCTCAACTTTATTGACCAGTGCCCCGATTTCATGCAGATTCCCAGAAACATCAGGTCTCAACTGCGCATCGCCCCCATTCCCCGCAATATGCACCCTGCGCACAACGTCGGTCGACGTAGGGCAAGGAGTAGATCTATGCTCGAGCACGTCCGTAGCAACCCCACTGATGCAAGCTTTGTGGATACTGCGCCTTATGTCCTACAAGAGGCATTCGCTGTTTCCATCGTCGACTCAAATTTCAGGCTCACTTGCTCCGCCAAAGTACGCACACCGAAACCCGTGATAGCCGAACAGGTTGCGATCGCCCTGGCTATGCTAGATAGTACCAGAGTGTCAATATACAGCGACTCCAAGGTGGCTATCAAAGCCTACGAAACCGGGATGGTAGCTCCTCAGGTCCTCCGCATTCTCCAAAGCATCAAAAGCATCACGCTTCATTCTATCGCTTGGTTTCCCGCTCACCTGTTGTCGATTGAGGGCTTTACCTCTAACCCTAACGACAGCGCAAACGAGGCCGCGCGAGGGCTTACTGACCGCGCCACCTCCACAGTTCTTTTGCCACGCTGGGAACCTTTAATTACGTTCAACTAAATAACAAAGCACATCTATCTGTCAAGAAGGGTATTCCCCTTCCCACACGCTGCCTTGTGCAGGGCGCACGCAGTTACCCTTAGACTATTGCAAGCCAGTGCGTATCCTAACCCTGCGGTTCTTTATGCCATGTACCCCGAACAGTATCCATGTGTGGATTGCCCCGCCTGTGGTCTATTAGCAACATTCAACCATGTGTTGTGAGAATGTGAATTCATCGGCTCTGCCTTCAGCTAGAACAGGTGGGCTGTGCTCTTGCACAGCCCTGAACTTAACGATCGAACCCTGTCCGTCCAGAGTGCCCGTTAAAGGGCCGCGAAACTCGGCTTGACAGTCCCTACGTGATATTAGCCGGGTGGCGTGGGGTCTCCGCTGCGTCTTCTCAGGACCATAATGAAGTTTTAGTCAATCAATCAATCAGACCATCAGCGTGACAAAGACTGTTTTTCTTTGAGGTCGCCCTCATCAGTCTCGATTTGCCAATAGCCACTTTTCAAATCAAGGGAAGGAAAATTCTCCGGTCGCCGTAGCCGGTCAAGGAAGTCATCAAAACGTGGAAACGGATAAACGTCTTGTTTAGTGGCGTTGTTGAGCTTTCTGTAATCAACACAAAAGTGAAGCGCGCCATCTATTTTCTTGACTAGGATGACAGCTGATGAGCATGGGCTGTTAGAACGCTGAATAACACCATCGTTAATCATTTCCTCGATTGCTATTCAATTTTTTGACATTCTTCCTGCTGCGGTCACTTCCTACTGACGTAGAGGCGCTTCGTAAGCTCATGCGTTCGGCCTCACCGTGGTGGTCTAGTAGCTAAGGTACTCGGCTGCTGACCCGCAGGTCTCGGGACTGAATCACGGTTGCAGCGGCTGCGTTTCCAGTGGAGGAAGAAGTGTTGTAGGTCTCTGTGCTCAGATTTGGGTGCACGTTTAAGAACCCTAGGTAGTCAACATTTTTGGAGCCCTTCACTACGGCGTCTCTTATAATCATGGTGCTTTTGGGACGTTAAACCTCGCATATAAATCAATCAGCTGATGTGTTCGGTCATACGTGACCAGCTGCAACAACTGCACCAGGCGCAGCAGCAGCCTACTACTAGCTGCATAGCTAGCATCATATGAGACGGAGTTCAGCAGGCGCTTGGCTCACCTCGCCGCAAGACATCTATTCAGCTTGGCGCACCTCTTCAGCCGTTCACACCTGCCCGGGAACCTCAACTTTTCACGTATACCGAAGCCCTGAGTCGCACCGTCCAGGCGATGATGATACCTCCGGTGAGTGACGGCTTCCAGCCCGCTAGTTCTGCTCACACATTCGGATACTATACTCATTTGCGCCAGCACCGATACCCACACTCCGGTCTGCCCAGGTGGTGCCTTATTTTGAAAACACTCGACCCGTCACGCAAAAATCCGAAGTTCGGCACATGCTTGATCGACGACCGCTTTGCTACCACTATGATGAGGTGAGTCACGTGTACCGAGAGTGCCAGTGTCGCCGACTTGAGCTTCCGAGTTTTCTGGCGAATTCAACTTGTCCATGGTTTGGACAGTGACCACCTGAGATTGAAGACCTTCTCGCTTGGCAGCACGTATCACGGAGGTGTCAGTCAGATTCACCGTCACCACGGTCACCATCCTATTTGGGCAACAGGAATCGGATGTCACAAGGACAATCTCCGAGCCCTTGCCTGGAATACTCACGTCAACGGCCTCTGGAGGCGAGGCCGCTGATTCTCGACGTGTTGCAGACCTCGACCTTCCATCAACGTGACTTCGAACAGGGGGCAATGTGACCACGCCTGTATCTCCACCAGGTAACTTCTCTATAGAAATACCTGTGCCCATCGACGGTCGAATTGCAACTGCCGTAGTAGATACTGGCGCTGATTACTGGAGTATTAGTGGAAAAATGACAAGTCTACTGAAAAATTTTATCATGCATTGGACAGGGTCACACGTACTCTCAGCGGGAGGACACGTCGTCAAGCCCCATAGAGTGTGTGCAGTGCCATGCTGCAAATATGACATCTCACGCTTTTGATTAGCTCTCTTCTGCTACGTGAATGTTCCCGCGAATCGGTTATTGGATAGGCTTTCTACGAATAGGCTTTCTACGAAAATATGGTGCCATAATGGACTTGCGCAGACACCGCATTTCATTTTCTACAGCCAAGGCTATGTTGAAGGATACCGCCGCCGTACAGCCGCTCTTCGCGTTTCCGAAGACAGCGTCACATTGCCACCTCGTGCGAGTATCATATTCCAAGTGACTTCTGAGGGCACAAGTAATCGTGAAACACTGGCAAAGTGTAACGTCTCCCTTTTACTAGCGTTTTCAATATCTGTGGCACGATGCATCATTGATATGAAGAACGGTCAAAGCGAGGTCACGATCACGAATTTCAGAAATGAATATTGTCACCTTTTCCGTGCCAATATTCATTTTGTACCTTTGTTTATTTGTCTAGGTGTTCTTTTTGATGAGCACATGGTATGGGATCCTCACGCAGAACCTACGGCAACCAAATCAGCTCGAGTGGCTAGTATATATCGTGTAAGGTGCGTTATTCACTTCCCAAAACTTTGAATCTTCTCATTTACAACTCTTTATCTCCCTCAGTTTTAGGTTACTGCTACCTAGTTTGGGTTACTACAACTACTTCTAACATGAGTGAATTTCACTATATACGAAAAAGCCATTCCAGTCAGTGCGAATGCTTCAAATGGAAGTAATTCAGAACCACTTTCCCGCGAGATATCTTTGGTCTCACTTTCAAACTTATATGAACTTATTCTCATTCCTCAATAAACGCTATGAATCAGAAGTCAGGAAAAAATGCCAGTATTTTTAAAAGCATCGCCTACTTGTCACTTAATGTATATACACGTGACACCAGATTTCTGGAAATGCTGGAGGTTTCGCGTTGCAGAACTACCTATGGTGACCAAGGGCTGTGCATACAGTCGCCACATCTCCTCAATAAAGAAGTCTTCTCACCTTATCGACTTTCATCCTTTGTGCTGTGGGATGTGAAGCCAGTGAAGGACGAATCCCAACATAACATGTAACGATGTTTGTTAACGTGGTAGTAACAGGAGGGCAAGCGTGCCGATGCTGTGCTCGAAAGTTTAGAGAAACAATCATGAAACCAATCTTGATAGTTGGTGCTACACAACCAGCAGTGCTTACGTAAGCCTCCGGTGAAACTGTGTGGCGCTGTCTTTTATCGGAAGCGTGTTACAGCAAGTGGCCGTGTCAAACCGGGCTTATCAGTGACGAGACGGAGGCTACGAAGGTCTGTGCGCAGTAGTTGCCAGAGTGCTTCCTGTTGCTATTCTTTCTTTATATTCAGAGAGTGGAAAGATTTCGGTCATGAATCATAGGTTGTGTCAGTTATTTAGGGCATTGGTTTCATTCGGCTCTTCCTGTATGCTAACCACACTTTCACTTATGCAAAAACATTGTAATATGTAAATTTAGAATAGCGTAAAATGGGTTACTTCAGGGCACGCACTCTGGTGTCTGTATCTTAAATATCGAGCCATGACCAGGAGACTTCAAAAAGCCATAACCCACCGAAAAAGCTCGCCTGACATGCCAAGTCACCTAGCGGCAGCCGGCCGAAGTTCTTATACTCCGGAGACTATCCAGACGCCGACAAACTTGATGGTTCTAGTGCGCATACTTGAAGCACCATAAACAGTGTGGTTGCTCAGAACGTCCCTACGAGAAAAAGAGTGAAAATAGGTATGCGCTTGTGATTCTTGTTGGATAGGCAAAAATTAACAGCAAAATATGTTAAATGAAGCCACGTGTGTTTTAGGTTTCAGACAGGAAACTGAAATGTTGATACTCTGCGGGGTAACAATTCAACACGCCAACTATCTCATTGTTACCATTTAGACGACCAGACGACCTAAAAAGATATTCTAGGAAGCCCTAGGAAGACGACCAAAGCAGAGGTATTCACAAGAGCGCAGTAGGAAGCACTGACAGCGAGTCATCTTTAGATGATCAGCACGGAGAAAACAAAAGGGGGTCGAAAGGCGATACAACTGATTGAGAGGTGCTTCGTGGAAGTCTTCACAACCTATCAGAAACGGACACTCCTACCACTTGGGTGATACCAAACACTAGCAACGTCCCTAGGGTCTGCGGTACGGGTTTCTGAGAAAGTGCCTGCAAGAAGGATGACTTCATCGTAGTAAACTTCGAAGGACAACTTTAGCTGGAAAGAGTGACCGCAATCAAACCTGAGGTTTACAACACTAGCACTTTGGCGAGGACCCGAAGGAAATGGAGATAGCCGGACTACCATTTTGTACTCATAAGAAGAAATTTTGCTCACAACTCAACCCCTAAGCCAGTGGGCAAGCGGGGCAACTTTGAAGTAACCGGTCTTAACGTAGCGGTCCCACACCGGCGGCAACCGCTCTTCATTTTACGCAATGTTTGCGGGTACACTGCGCTTACTGCACTTGACAAAGAAATTTGAAGTGGAAAAATTTAAAAAGCCTTTGATCCCCGCTTTTCCATGATACTTAGTATTATTGCCTGGTCGGAAGCTTTGCCATATGGCAATCAAAATAGTGTGAGAAACAAAAAGCCTTTACACTTTACAAGCCTTCGTTTTACTGCGAATATGGCAAAACTATTCAACATAGCGAAGCCAAATGCAGTGTGCCTTTGTATGAAGTTCTATTCAACGTTTATATGAAAAAATATTAGACATCAATGAAGCAGTAATACCATTACACTCCGATGGAAACGGGCAAAACGATGAAAGTTTGTGTGCCAGTATGGTTTTTTTTTTCTTTTGAAAACAGAACAATAATATTGTCGCGGTACAACGGTACGCCTTGAGACAGCGAAAGCAGCGTATCCTCAAGCTGAGCCGCAATATTGTCCTCTTCGTTTTCGAATCAAGCCAGAGGCCCACTACATAGCGTCTACTAAATTCCCCCTATCTTCATTTTCGTCTACCTGTAGACACGGGTCATTTGCCTCCCTATCAATGAGCACCTACCCGATGCAAAGTCAATAATGCAGTTTTTTTAAAGGAAAGTCTCGCGCAATCATTCGCTGGCGTAAGGCTTCATGCGCACTAAGTGAACGAGTTCAGAATGGTGCTGGTGACGCTTCGTACTACACGAACTGTCGGGAACAACTTCGTAAGTGATATCACTCAGGTGTTGCAGCAATCACTATGGCCCAAAGCATATTCTTCAGAAGTTTTCGGAAAGTCTTCATTTCCGTACGGGTGTCCAAACCCACACTTTGTCACCTGTTTGATAGACGACTGTTATGCGGTGAGCATTGTAGTGGTCTACATCCGTGAATGGCAGATCCGTAAACGTGGAAGCTGCCTAGCTTCTTCCGCGCGTTCCGTAAACGTGTCAGCGTCGGGGTCTATGTTGTCACCTTCGTGCGGTAGCATCGCATCTAACATAGTTTGTACTTCTTGCCCATGAACCAGGCTGAATGGTGTCATGCAGGTCGTTTCTTGCTTGGCCGTGTTGTACGCAAACGTTATGTATGGCAAGATTTCATCCCTATTTTCGTGTTCAACGTCTATTTACATTCAAAGCATGTCTTCAATGGTTTTGTTTAGACGCTCTGTCAGCCCGTTCGTTTGTGAGTGGTACGCCGTGGTCCACTCAGCATCAGGACGTGATCCAAAAGAGCTGCCGTAAATGCGGTTCCTTTGTCTGTGATCACGACGGTTGGTGCACCATGCCTCAGTACAATATTCTCGATGAAAAATCTTGTCACCTCCGCTGCTGTACCTCTCTGGATAGCCTTTGTCTTGGCATAACAGGTCAGATAATCCGTCACGACGATAACCCAGCGGTTTCTGCAGTAGAAGTAGATAGTGGGCCCAAAATGTCCATGCCGATACGGTAGAATGGAGCTGTTGGGACATGCACAGGTTGCAGGAGGCCAGCTGGTTTAGTCGGTGGTGACTTGCGGCGCTGGCAGTCGAGACAGGTACGAACGTGGTGCTTCACGGCTGTGGTCGGTCAGTAATACTTTTGCTGCACTCTGGCCAACGTCCTCGTGTAACCCAAATAGAAAGAAGTCACCTCTTTGTGGCATGCTTTCAGTACTTCGGTGCGAAGGGCTGCTTCGAAAATAGAACATTGGCTGGATGGATTGATGTTGAACCTGAATACCGGTAAATGTGCTATTCTCGTTTTTCCAATCAAAGATCCCGTGCACATATCTATTAATTACAAGCTTCAAGATATCCCACAAGTACAATCATTAAAATATCTTGGAGTTATGTATAATGAACATCTAAATTAGCGCCCTCACATTGAATACATCGCGACAAAAGCAGTACGCGCGATGGGCGTATTGCGGAGGTTGAGCAATTGTAGATCAGGTATGAGAAGAAAGGCACTTTTGATTATATATGAAATCTATGTCCAACCTGTGTTGGAGTTTGGCTGCATTCTTTTTTCTGGTGCGCCAGCCTACAAACTTCGGCCGCTCATTCTGTTGGAAAGAGAGGTTTTACGGCTCTGCTTAGGACTTCCAAAGTATACTGCAAATGCAGTGTTATACCTTGAAGCACGAATACCAACCTTATTATGTCGCTTTAACATTCTTACTGTGCAGACCTTTTTACGACTATATGAAGCACCGTTTAACCGTGAACAAATTATTTTTATTTCTGATCCTGACCTATTCTTCTCCGTGCATTGGCCCAGATTTACCAAACCACAAATAGTATTTGTTCAATCGTTACTTGAGCCCCTAAATGTACACGTTCGTGATCTGATTCCTTTAACTGAGCAACAAAATTCTCCAGAAATTGTTTACCATGATATCTTCCCAACTCACGCAAAGCTATTACCTGCAGGCATTTTAAATGGTTTATTGCAGGACCATTTAAGTACTCTGCCAACAAATGTCATTATAGCAACGGACGCATCTCAATCACATGAAAAATCAGGCGTTGGAATATATTGCCCGTACTTGATTGGTCATTTTCACTTCGCTTACCGGACTTTCTTCCTGTCTTTCTGGCTGAATTCATGGCAATAATGTTAGCTTTGCGAAAGGTAAATATTTCAATTCCAGTCGTAGCAGTCATAACTGATTCATTATCAGTGTGCTCTTCTCTGTCCGCATCTGGTCACTCACCTATAGTGAAACTTTTTAAATCGTTGATCTCCTGTCATCTCCGAAATATTCATTTAATCTGGACACCAGGGCACAAAGGTTTGTTGTTAAACGAAATAGCTGATTCTCTTGCGAAGGCATCCCTTTCGACACCAATTAATCCTATTTTCCCTCATACAGTATACATTACGGTGGCGCGATTACGCACACTTAAAATCAGGCAAAATTTATCTGACCCTGCACTGATGGCTTCCACAGAGTACAAACACTTGTTATTTCCCTGGCACAGTGAACTGACTAATTCAAGGATGATGGAAGTTGTCATCACCAAATTTCGTTGCCGCGTTACCTCCCTCAATTTTTACTTGCATAGATCAGGCATATTGAATTCCCCTATGTGCATTTACTGTAATCAAGAGGAAACGACCAGTCATTTTTTATTACATTGTCGCCATTTCGATTTATTCAGACAAAGCATACTAGCACCACCTCTTCAAAGACTGGGCTTGCAGCTATCACAACCTGATCTTCTTTCATTTGGAGCCTCTACACTGGGTTTCAGCCACAGGGATGTTTTATTCGTCGTTCAAGAATACGTCACTGCGACTAAACGATTTTCTTGCTAAATTGCTGTCTCTTTATTTTTCTTCTTTTTTTTCTGCAAGCTTGATATCGGTATTTCAAATCAAAATTAAGTTACAAAAAAAAATTGTAGGAATGACACAATGCTGAAAGTTTAGGGCAAATTCACCTTAAAATCGGCCAATCCCCTTCTTTGGGTACGAGCCATTTCTACAGGGAAACAACAACAACAACAACAAGCACAGGCTTCCATCCTTTTTCTAAACGAAGACCACAGGCGACGACCAGGGGCTCTGTGAAGGCTGAATGACGTCATCTTCAAGCGTTCTGTCTACCTGCTGTTGTATCGCTTCGCGTTCTTTAGGAGCCACGCGATAAAAGTTCTGATGAATGGGTCTCGCTATTTCCTCAGTAATTATTCGATGCTTGGTTAGAGGCGTGCGGCCAACTCTTGATGTTGTCGAAAAGCACTCTTGGTATTCCGCAAATAGCTCGACGAGTCTGCGTCGTTCATCTTTCGGAAAAGTGATGCTAAGTTCTAGAACAGGCGCTGAATCGAGGTTGGGCACCTCGTAGGCTACCGCCAAGCAGCCTTCGGCATCTATGACATCGTCGAAGTAAGCGGCAGCCATGCCTTCTGGAAGGTGCCGGTGCTCAGGGCTAAAGTAGGTCAGCAGCAGGTCTGTGCGTCCAGCAGCAAGTCTCACGATGCCTCGTGCGACAGAAATACCGTTGGTTAAGAGAAGCGAGCTTAGTTGTTCTGCAACTCCTTCGGCGTCAAACTGGACAGTGGTGGCCAGAGAAACAAGCGTGCATGACCTAGGAGGGAGGACCACGTCGTCTTCAGTAAGACGCAGTTGGTTCGCTCGCGCCTCTGGCGAATCGGGTAAGCGCATACTGCTGCAGACAGTAATCAAATTCTATGGGATGCCGATGACGGCGCCATATTCTCGTAAAAACTGCATGCCAAGGTTTACATCTCTGCAGCATGCGGCGATAACGATGAACAATGCAGTGAAAGGAGAACCTCTGATGTCAATTCTTGCTGTACATCTTCCAGAGGGCATCAATAACTGGCACCCTGCCGTTCTTATATGAGGGCCCGTCCACGGCATCTTCACTTTTCTGAGGCTGTCGGCGAGGGCCTGACTAATAATAGAGAAGTCGGCACAGGTGTCGACTAAAGCTGTCACTTGCTGGCCGTCAAGAAGAATACTTAGGTCGGCAGTCACAATTTCACCACTTTCACGGCTTATCGGCTATACGACATCATGCAATGGGGGCTTTTTTCGTCATCTCCATGGCCTGCAACCTTGCCCCCGGAGGTCGCCGCCCTCAGTTTCCCCAGCGCGAGCTAGGTGACCTTCTTTTATTAGGTCCGCATAGGTGCGGTGGTCCGACAAAGGCGAACGCGCGGAAGACGGAGAATGGGATGGGCGTCCCAGACCAGGCTGGTTAGTAGGCATTGTCTCCTCTGCAGTGGTACGGTCGTCCTCAAAGTGAGAATGGACTCCGTAGAAACAGGTGTCGTCATGGCGTGGAGTTTATTCATCGTTGGCACGTCGACTGTCAAACCAAGGTCGAACAGGATGGAATGAATCGCCTCAATGCCAGCAATGACGAGCAATATGGTCAGTGCCTCCGCAGTGAAAGCAAAGTGGATGCCTGTCGACTGTGCGCCATGCATATGTTCTTCGGGTCGGTGGACGTCTGAGCGTCTCCCCTGGCGTCGATGCCCGTGGCGTGGCTGTGGACGGCTGGTTGTGTGGCTGTGGCATGGCTGGTTGCTGTAGTGTCTGCTCTCGCGGCGGTGACCGTAGGGCCTTCGGTGCCTGGCGGTACGCCGTCGGCGTAGCGGGTAGTGGACGTCGGAGAGCAGCATCGTAGCTCATGGGACGCTTCTCAGCATCAAGACAAGACGTAGACAACGCTTGGCGGATTTTGTCGTGCACGACTTCAACGACCGAAGACATGGGCGTTTAAGCAACCGGAGTCCGGAACTTCTGCAATTCTTCGCGAACTATCTCCCTAATTGAGTCTCACAAGGAGCTCTGACTCTCAGAAGTCATAGCGATAGCAATATTTTGGACGTTGCTGGACATGCGGTCATATTGCCTGCACCGTGGATGAAGGGCCCACTCGATAGCCGTAGCTTCCTTAATAAAGTCAATCATGGTACTTGGAGGGTTGTGCAGTAGCCCGGCGAAAAGCTGTTTCTTGACACCGCATATGAGGTAACTCAACTTTTTATCTTCCGTCATGTGCGGGTTAGCTCAACAAAAGAGACGAGTTATGTCTTCGGCAAACATTTCAACGGTTTCATTAGGTTTTGAACCCGTAGCTCCAACAACTGCTGTGCACGGTCGCTTTGATCAATATTGGTGAAGGTATCGACGAACTGCTGTCGAAAGTTGGGCCAAGTTGGCAGATTGGCTTCTCTATTTTCATACCAAGTAGGAACGTCATTGTCAAGGTAGAAATGGGCTTGAGAAAGCTTTTCCTTTTACAGCCACTGATTTATATTGGCAACACGCTCGTAGTGCTCAAGCCAGTCGTCAGCCTCTTCATGGGCGCCGCCACTAAAGCGATCAGAAACGAATGGTTGATAGATGGATACCTGAGGTGGGAGCATCGAAAAGTTGCCTTGGGGCACCTGTGGGCGGCTTGCGTTGGTCATTGGTCAATCTGAGCGGTGCCTGGGAGGTTCCGGTGAGAGAGTGAGCTCTGGCGCGAGGCCTCACAACCGTCGACTGAAGCGATGCACAGGAATTGCAATTGGTGACAATGCGTCTCGACTGAATGAACAGCTCCCTACGAGAGTGTGAAGCATCAGGCACGGTTGCGATCCAGCCCCTCCACCAGTGTCGCGGTACAACAGGAACAAAGCACAGGTACGCCTTGAGACAGCGAAAGCAGCGTGTTCTCAAGCTGAGCCGCAAGATTGTCCTCTTTGTTTTCAAGTCAAGCCAGAGGCCGGCTACATAGTGTCCGCTAAATCCCCCCTCATCATTTTCGTTTACCTGTAGACACGGGTCGATATTTATAGGCTATGTAGGCTACAACACGCTTACCTTTTATGCGAAGTTGCTTTGTGTTTTAACGAAACAAAGTGCTTGATTGGGCCGTTTGGTGCCACATAGTAGGCGAAGAAAGTGCTTAACAGCGCAAATGGCAGAAAGGGATAGAAGAGGCGAGAACAGAGTGCTTGAATCGATGAATTGATGATTTTAAAGCTTGATGAATTTTGGATGTATAAATGAGGCAGTTTATGGCTGTACTTGGCCACGCATTGCCGATGAAGCAACGAAACTATACAAGCTGATACTCTGAACTTTTGTATAATGAAGCATCAGGCCCCTTTCTAAGATTCTATGAAAAGAACATTCTCTAATCTTTATTGAATAACTTACAAGACAGCAGTGAACTTAGGTAATTTTTCTGCACCCAGTTGCGTAGAAGCTGCCTTTTTTCTTTTAGACACAAATTACCAGTGAGTAATGCACATTAGTAGGTGCATATTGTTACCTGTGCTCACTAACTTGACCACTTATTGCTTCAAACAAAATAATTTCAATGAAACATCTCAGAGGCGTTTGTTGGTGGTAGCTTCACCTGTGAAATAAAAATTCAAGTTGTTTTATAAAAGTTCAAACGTTCGCCAGTTGTGGCGTGATTCAAGAGAATAAGTTGAACTAGTATAACAGGCATGGATTATATCTCCAGGCTTAGTATTTTGCCTCACTTTACAAGTCTAGTCGCCGCACGTAACAAACACCGACCAGAAAAGGAGGAGGGCTTAGTTATGAAGGCTTCGCATTCTCACCAAGTCAGCAGATGGGGTGATCTCATCAAGCGGCAAATGGTTTCGGCACGCCGGAAGATTGCGTATTCGTCACGCGTCCATAAAACCAGCGTTCCCCGGCACGTCTGTTGTATTGTGCATCTATTCGCGGTTCAAATGCTCGAGTTTTGTGCGTTCTACTGAGTGTGCCCGTGCTTGTGAGGTTCGAAATTGCGAAAGGAAGGACGCTGGCATGCCGTGCCAATGAATGTTTGTAGTGCCACTTCAAAAGAGACCCGACGTGTTTTTTTTGCATGTGAAGACTGTAAACAATTCGCATATTTGACAAAATACAAAAGTACCACAACATACAATTAGGAACCGCCAGCTTTGAGCTCATTATTGAATATTACTTTGGTATTCGTACCAATGGTTCAAAGCACACAGTTCACTCTGGTACATCTTCCTGCCCCTTCAGCTCTTCAAGAAAATGACACACTTATTTGCAAAAATATTGTCACATAAATCGCAATTCTACACCCCCATTTTTGGTGAATGCTTTCAAAGCTCCTTAGTGATGATATCTGACTATACGCTCTTCCACGTTTGATAGCTTTTGGTCCTGTTGATGCGTAACACATACGTGATATGAAAAGACACCCTCATTGCACTTTTTCAGTGCTTCGAACTAGACAACTGCAACCCGCAACGATTGCCCGAAATGGTGACCGACAAGCACCTGTTCAATCATGCTCTTTTCTTTCGCTGTTCTTTTAGAGGTGGCTTTTATATCGATAATTTCACAAAATCATTCAAACAGATTTGACGAGGATCAGACGTGATAATCCAGCGCGTTTCTGCGCTTCGACGCCAGTCGGCACTACGATAAGAACACTGGATCCTACACGTCATCGCTACTAGGGCGTCGTCACTCAGGATGGTATTTGTGGAATGTAACACACCGAACACGTAGCACTGGTGTCGATGTCACAGGGCAGCTTATTTTCCGTTTTTTCTCCTTAGCTTTTCTCTGCTGTTTGACATCAAACTAAAATAACTTCCACGCGACAGTTGCCGTTAAAACTTGGCCAAGAAGACCTATGCATGCCAAGCGATCGGATGATGGCCGCAACTCTATCTTGAAATTTGATGTCGGTGCTCAGTTAAAGATCAATGGCGAGAGCACTGACCCTTGTGGGATGCCAATATTTCTGAGTCGTTCTGGTTCGCCGCATTGCTCTCCTAAGCATATGGTGGCGGTTCTGTTCGCTAGAAAGGCTGTAATGTAGTTGTAAAATTTCTCGCCTAAGTTCATGTGCGATATTTCACTTAGTATGTGTACATGTTTTACGGTGTCAAAGGCCTTGGCTAGGTCTAGGGCTAATATGGCTTTGGGCGTGGGGAGGAGCCCGTAACATATGTGTTCTCTTGACATCAACATGGCGTCCTGTGTGGACAGTGCCCTGCGGAAGCCAATAATGTTGTGTCAAAAGAGCCCATTGTTCTCAATGTGGTCCGTAATACGGTTAAGTACTGCATGCTCAGCTACTTTTACAACGCAAGGTGTGAGGTATATGGGCCTTAAGTTATCGATGCTCAGTGGTTTTTCAGGTTTTGGGAAGAGCGAAACTTTGGCATTGCGCCATTCTTGTGGCATGGCACCCATTTCCCATGCCTCATTTATCTTCTTAGTAATGATTACAATTGCTTTATCTTCTGAATAATTGTCGATGCCATCTGGCCCTGGCACCGATCTGCCATAGAGTTGCTGTAGAGCGTGCCGTATTTCAGCTTCGCTGAATGGTGACAATGGTGAATTTACACAATAAACGAAAATGACCTGAAATAACCTCAAAAACTGGATAAACCATTTGTCCTCCAGTGAACTACTTTTCCTGGGTTTTTTTACCATCTACTATCAAAATAAAAATTTACTCTCGTGCTAACTGAGTTTTTAATGTAGGAAGGGTAGTAAGTATTTACCCCAATAAGGTTTTGAGCGAGTATAGAGAGAGTAAATTTTCGCTACCTTCACACGTTTTTTGAGCTGATTTCCGGGAGATATTTCCGGTGATAAAAATGAAATCTGACGGTGGCATACGCCCACAGTTGATAAATTGATTAAATATCAAATTACGGCAGCATTGATGACACATTGATTTATATACAGACAAACACGCACACACAACAAATACAGAATGAAACATCTTTCGAAAAGACTGCAGGCGTTACTCGAATGCACTCTGACAATCTGGTATATATAGGCACGACTTTCTGACCGGCCGTGTAGTACCGGTGGGAGAGCTTTTTTTTGTTTTGCATCGAATAACAAGAACGGTTCAAGGTTCAAGCGTAAACTTCAGGTGGGCTGCAGACTGCTAACTGTCACACCGACTTTTTATTATAAATCTACCTGATCTCACCTTTTTGATTATCCCATAATTACTTGGCTCACCGGACTTTTGGCCCCACACGTGTTAGCACTGCTGATGCACAAGTCCATCAAATATACCTAAGTACGCACAAACTATGACAGCTCAATGATTTTCATTGGGCGATGGTGCGCAAACACAGTAGCAGCACGTATTCATGACAACGGGCGTACAAGAGCGGTGCGCGCCTGCATACAAGCTTCTTACCGACGGCATGCTAGGCCTTTTCGAGGAGCGCGGCTATGCGATGAAACACAGCTGATGCTGATGCTGATGACCTGTGATGGATGGCGCTTACCCACAAAGGGGGATGGGCCAAGAACCGGGCGGCAGGATACTTAAATGAAACTAAACTAAAAATGAAGCCAATCTGAAAAAGTAGCGTAAAATAATACTACCAGAAAAACAAAAATGTGTGCTGAGCAAGCGGTCAAACCATCTTTTGTTTTTGAAAGACATTACTATGAATTATAAACTAAAGATCTGAAAAGGTAGTGGTTCACTAGCATGGTAATCTTTTAGTTGCGTTGATGTAGTTAAACACAGCGGAGCATACATCCCTGTGGCAGTAACCAAATGAAGCTCCGCCAAGTGATAAAATTACTGGTAAATTTACTTGTATTCCTAGCTTTTGTAATGGGGCTACTAAAAATCTTTTTCTCTGATAAGAATAACGATGACAGAATAAAAAGAAATGTTCAATTGTTTCAATTTCGTTGCACCAAATGCATAGCGGTGACGCCTTGAGCTGAGCTTTATTAAGGTAATAATTTAGTTGTGGAACTGCACAGCGCAATCTGGTATAAGTGACCTCTAACTGGCGAGATAAACACCACTGTTTATTCCAGCAATAGCTCAAATGCTCGAAATCTTTGAAGTTATCCAAATTACCTTTTCCCCAGTGTAGGCAAGCATTTCGGAACCTTAGCGCAGTTACGTAAGCCGTATCTGGCAAAACTGGAATGGTGGGCCCACCCAGGGATACTGCTGCTAAAGAGTCCGCCATTTCGTTCAAATATAATCCGCGGTGGCCTGGTACCCATAGCAAATGCAGTTTTTTTACGTTTTTCGGTACTAAATGCCGAAACGTATTCATCAGCTCTGAATTTACTGCCGCAGAAAGTGCATTACAAACTGATAACGAATCTGTAATGATCACTGCTAATGATTCGCTTGAGGGTAATTTGCGTAGGGCAAGAACAATGGCCAATAATTCTGCCATGAATACCGGGGTATAATCTGGGAGTCGAATCGAAAAGGACCAGTCCAAAGAAGGAGAGAAGATGCCAACCCCAGCCTTTTCTTTTGAGACAGATGCATCAGTCGCTATGATATTGCTTATCTCTAGGTGGGCTAGATAATCTGCTAACTGGTCATTTAAATACCTATATGCCAAATGTTTCGCGTTATGAGGAAATATATCATCGAATTGTATGCTAAGCATTGACTTTAGATTGTGTATTGGACGAATATGTCTAATTTTTACATTCAGTTGCTTTAGTAGCGCTTGCGCAAATACTATTTGCGGGGTGTGTAGTCGCGACCAATGGGTTTCGAAAAATAAAGTCGGTTCTTGAATGAAAGCGTAAAATGAGAGTCTTTGGTGTGAACTGTATATCTCTAAGAATGCTTGCACAGTAAGAATTTTAAACCTATTTAGCAGAGAAGGTAGGCGAGCTTCCATATACAACACGTTGTTTGCAACAAACTTTGGTAGACCCAGATACAGCTGGCGATCACAAAACACATAACGTGTGCGAACTTCGTCGTCATTTCAGACACAATTTAACACGTGTCCACTCTCTCACAGAAACGAGCTGATGTATGTACTTCCAACGAAAGAGACGGAGCACCATCTGGGGTTTATTCGCGGTCACCGGCAGCCGCTTGTTGGTTCTGTCTACCTCGTATAGGCTTCGCGCTACGTGTTTGAGAAAAGTTGGTGCATGATGCAGGCAATTCGGGTAGCATTTTTCTCCAGCAGGCATTGCCTTCTGTGGAACAGAATATATGCGATGCTTTTTTCACCTGCCCCGGCGACACACTCCCACTGATCACTGGATGCCGCGGCTTGGTGCCGATGACAGAGTGAAGCGTCTTGCTTATCGCTTCTCCAGAAAGCAACCATGGACGATGACACCAGAATGATTTTGTTACCACTGGAAGATCTTCGTGATTCGGCTCGGAAGCGAGGTATCCGCAACGTGCAGGTTCAGAGGCACTTGGAAGCGCACGGTCGCTCGATGATGTAGGAAACACGTGAGATTCATCAGCTCAACCAGACGCACAGAACCTGAGCTTCTTGCACCGTCTGTCTCTAGGATCACCGCAGAGCAAAAGCCAACAATTTGCGAAAACATGCAGGGCAACTTTCCACAGCAGGTTTTCTTTTTTTCTTTAGAGCTCCCTCTCCCCCCCCCTTTTTTTTTCGTTCACAGAATGCTGTTCTCGCTCGTTGTGCTTATGCTGCTCCCAGTTTTTTTTTTTTTTCGTTCTCGGAATGCTGTCCTCTCTCATTGTGTTTATGCTGCCCTCCGTTCCAGTGAAAGTGCGTTAACTCGAGGTCAGTCATGAGGCACGACGATGCCAAAAAAAAGAAAACAATTGTGGTCCTCGCCTACGTTCAGAAAGCGTCACTATAGAGAGCTTGCACGAACTGCGGCAACGCTATGCATTCTGGGTAGGCAGCCATATTTTTGTCAAAGGTGGCCGAGGCAGAGCAGTCGTTTTCGTGGCGTCCGCACGGCCACGAGACGTAATGACACACTGTGTTATTGTAGGCTGTAATGGTTACAGCCAGAGCAAGGCGAAGAAGCTCAATACGGATGCAGAAGACTACTGTTACTTCACAATCCCAAAGGTGCACTTACACCAGTGCGGGAAGGCGAAACAGCTGTCGGAGCGCCGGCGGCGTAAGTGGCTGTCGCGCATATACAGACGTGGCATTCTAGACGCTAATGCCGACAACTATTTCGTCTATTCTCGCCACTTCGTGTCAGGTACGTGAACACTTTTTGACGAATCAATTCACTTTGCCGGTTGTAGTTGAATCTAGTGGTTCGTTTATTTATTTTTTAAGCGCTGCACTCACCCCATTCACAGGCGGAGGAGTGTGGTGGCGCTTAGAGCATTTGCCGTGCAGTAATTTTTTCATGCTCGTCGTGCGATTTCGTGAAACCCTCGTACTCGTGACCTCCCAGGTCGACCTTCGAACCTATTTGACGACCGCAACCCCGACTGGGCGCCATCGGTGAGCCTGGGTTATGGGTTTTTGTCGCCAAACAAGTCCCGCTACCGTCGTCGCAAGGAACGCTCACAACGCACAGGTAAACAAGCCTGAGCTTTTTTCTTTGCACGCGGTTTTGTGCTATGCGTACGTTTTGAAAATTTCGAAAGCCATGTCATTTCTTTTTATAGGTGATAGGACTCCAAACCACGCCGACGAACCTGACGATGGTGACAAACTTGACGCAACAAGGCACTCGCCGGCACTCACAGCAGAAATCAAGCTGACCCCTTTGGCATTTGGCACGCGAATTTCATAACTTGCCTACCTTAAAAGAACGTAAAAGTACTGAACGCTGAGCGAGTTGGTAATTCATAGCTACAAATCTGCCGAAAAAGCGGCAAGAAACAGAGAGGGCACATACTTGTGCGCTTGTGTGTGTGCCTTCGCTGTTTTCTTGTCACTTTTGCGCGCTGTTTTGTAGTTACGGCTTAAAAGAACATGAGCTATTTTGGCAATTATTATTATTAATTTCTTTTTGTTACAGTATAATTTACATGCTCAGAAGCAAGTGCAAAAGTAGTGATGAGAAAAAACATGACTTTTTATTTTATCTTCATCAGAAGCTACCTGCCAGACTGAGCTCTGTGAAAGGGAAATTGCCCAGATGCAAGCACGTATAGCCAGCCGGGAAAAGGAGCTTGAAAAAACAAAAGTTGCAGCTTCGTCAGCCAGCTTTACCAGGGAGTCCTTGCAAGGGAAAGACGACAAGGTCACATTTTACACTTGACTGCCATTATATGCTACACTTACGTTTCTGTTTGAGCTCGTTAAGACCCTCATAGCGCACACCAGAAAAAACTTATTGAAACAATTTCAGGAAATGATGTTATTTCTCATAGAGTTGCGGCTTGGGTGCCAATTTTATTATCTAGCGTTTTGCTTTGATGTTTCTTGGTCAACAGCATCGAGAATTTTTATAAATGGCTCGATCTGTTCGTTGACAAAATCGAACCCTTTGTTCGTTAGTAAGAAAAAGCGCAAATAATGAAAACAATGCTTGTGGCCTGTGGGGTCTCGGCGAGGCGAACGCGCGCACCGCCACGCCACGCTCTCGGAGTGAACGGACACAGTGGACACGATCGGTACCAAGCACACCACATACATACATTTATTAACTAATTTAGACGACGATATCGTCCGCCGAATGATACAACAATTTCAATTAACACTAAACCATACAAACAACATAACGCAGGGACGCACTAAACACACAATAGCATGATAAAAAACACACTAACACACCCAACACACTAGCACATACCCAAGGCGGCGTCGCCAACGCCTGACCTTCCACGTGGGACCCCGGCGCGAAGCCGAGCACCGGGGGGCCCACGCGACAGACAACCGTTCGCGGCAGCCGCCACGCGCAGAAGAGGCTCGCTCAACGCTCGCCCGCCACCAAGGCCCGCCTTCCGCCAGGGGCCACCGCCGGCGCTACCACTCTACCAACAGTGGTACTCAAAGCGAACACAACGCCATCTATCGCCTGGCGCTGGTCACCACCAAAATAAAGCCTTGGGGCGAGACACGTGCGCCACGCGGCGCAGACAACTTTACAGGGGGGGTGTCAGCACCCCCGCAGGCCTTTCTAGACTACTTTGGCACCAAATTTCGCGTCATACTGGATTGTTTTGAAGTTTTTGTATACCATCTAAGCTCTTACTTGCCTTGTGCTGAGACGTGGTCTCATTACAAGCATCAAAACACGGCGAAGTTCCTGGTTGAATTATGTCCACAGGGCTCCGTGTCTTATCTGTCAGACGCCTACAGTGGGCGCGCCTGTGATAAACACATCACTGAAGACTGTGGAGTTCTTGACAATCTAGAGTGCGGCGATGTAGTTTTAGCAGACCGAGGCTTTTTGATTGCCGAGAGCGTTGGCATGTGTCATGCATCGCTCGCCAACCAGCTTTCACCAAAGGGAAGCGGCAGCTTTCGGGCTAAGATGTCGAAAAGACAAGAGAAATAGCAAACGTACTAATACACATAGAGTGAGTCATCAGCATGGTGAGGAATAAGTATACCATACTTAAGGGTTCATTGCCTGTTGAAGTGCTGCGGGTCAATGCACATGGGGAGTGCCAGATTAACAAGATTGTCCGTGTATGTTGTACCCTCACAAATCTTTGCAATTCGGTTGTGCCTTTTGAATAGTCTTTTTATCGCAGAAGCTTCACGCTTAGTTTGTAATTATGAAGCAAGGTGCATTAGGACACCAACATGCGCCCAAAGTTGACGCAAGCACAAGCACGGTCATAATAAGATTATCAGAGGTTTATGTTCCAAAACTACGCCATGATAATAAATCACACTGTAAGGAAGGGCTCCAGAAATTTCTATATTGGGTTCTTTAACGTGCACCTAAATTTAAGCACATGGTCTCAACATTTTCCCTTCATCGACTATCCAGTCTATGAAGGGGATGATCCAGTTTGGGTCAGCAGTAGAGTGTCATAACCACTAAACCACCTAGATAGGGCACAAGTGCAGTCCTGCAACTGATGCTTTGTGAAAATACTCGCTTTATGTAAAGGCAACACGCACCTGTGCAGGGACAGCAGCGAAATACTAACAAGGCTGTTTAACAAGGCTATGAAGAACGCACAATTGAAAGGTAAATGTGTCAGTTGCACCTCGTTATCATTCTGCAAAAAGGTGTGTTCATACCATGGATAATAATTACGTAGTGCCCAGGTATTTTTTTTCTTTTTTGTGCTCGAAAATGCTGTAGCATAGAACCCCAGCTGGTCGAAATTTCTGGAGCCTTCCAGTACGGCATCTCTGATAATCATACGGTGGTTTTGCGACATTAAACCCCATATATCAATCAAAGATATTCTTTCAGTGCAAAATGTTCTTTGGAAAAAAAAATGGATGACTCAAACCGACGGGGAATAATAAGCGAAAGGAAAAAAGGCTGTTTCCTTTTGCTTACTTTCCCTGACTTTTTTGCAGTATGGGTCAACTCGGCCGAACAAACATATTGTTATTTGGTTTTTGAAGTATTAACATTTCACTGTCAATGCGCAGGTGGAAGTCTCCCTGCATAAGGCAAGTTTTCAACACTACAGCGTAAGTTGCAGTGGAGCACTTGTGTTAGCGCCTACTGTTGTGCGCATGTTTGTGTCCTTATGTGTGCTGCTTTATAATACACAATGGCTCACCAGCTAGCCCATCAGTACACGTTAACTCTTTCGTTACCACACCTATCCGAATTGATGAACGCTTTTGGCATCCTAAATTTATTTTTCGTACACCCAGCACTTTCAAGTAGTTAATCCACCCACTCAACTTTCAGAATCCATTTGAATTTGCCCATTTTGGAACGACAGTTTTTTTTGACAGACCTTTTCACAAACCAGTGTGCATGAATTGTGAAAAAATTGCACCAGGCTGGCGAACTTGACAGTAGTGCGTGTCCCTCGTGATTATGTTGCAGTAACATTAAAGTTTTGTACTGAAAAGAACTTTTGGAAACCGAATATTGAATAATGTCAGCTTTGCGATCTGGCCATGTTGAACAGTAATAATTGCCGGAAATTTATGCCAGCTATGCGAAGAGAGCTATTTCTAGGATTTGGGGAAATTTTTCTACAAAAAGTATTTTTGAAGTTCCACCGCATGCTCAAAGTGTCGAGGTGGCCTTCTTTAACAGTTTCCAGTAGCTTTGGTTTCGCTTGCATCTTTATGTCGGACAGAGGGCCGTATCTAGTGTCACTATTCGCTCCTACGACGTAGTCTATGCCCGCGTGAACATAAGCCTGCGCTGCAAAACACACTGCTCGAAACTTTATTGCAACCCTACCTCAATTGAGTGAGGACGAGCTTAGAGTTCGAGGCGGACAGCACCTCAGCTTCTAGTTTTACGGTGACGACGTTTTGCGTCAGCTTGAGACATTCGCAGTCGTTTATGCGGTTACATCCTCAGGTTGTCTTCTCTGCCACAAGTGTGTATATCTTCTGATTTTTGGGCACATTTTTACATAGCTACTGTGGTTACGTGCGTGGTCTACACTTTGCTGAGGCACGGTGTGCTGGCGCTGGCTGCACAGCTTCACCGCATGGCACAAGCAAGAAAGCAGCACCTGTGTTATGATTTTCTCTATGTGAAGAAAAAAATGTGTAAACATTCATTAATTTATATAATCTTCCTGGGTCATTTATCTACAAAACGTATATTCTGAATTTTGTTTGTTTTGAATAGTTTTGAATATATACAGTGTTTTCGTTGCACTGTTTGCCAGCTGGCAACCGAAAATTCTGGTTGTGTTATTTTTATTCATTCAAAAATAGTCTTGTTGCTCTACAACATATATATTTTTTGGAAAGAGCATTTCTTTTTGCAAAATTTAGTATGCTGCAATGCGTGCTGGAGTACTTTTCAAACTGGCAAACATGGTCTTCCTGAGACATCTGAAACACGGCCACTTTTGCGTGGTAATGAAAGAGAAAGTTGTTTGTGAATATCCTACATAGGTTTTGTGGCGCCTGCGTGATGTGTTTTATTACCTGTCGTTAATAAAAACACAACACAAATCTCGGGGGTGTTTTCAATAAAACGTTTTTTATTCACATGTCTTCGCATCACTTATTTATGAAATGCAGCGTTCCACATTGTTCTAAGTAACATTCAACATGAACATATTCTAGATCCTCATTGCACTTTCTTGAGTAAATTACTTGAGTGATTATGTGGCCATCATTTGCATTGGTCACAGTACCATTTTTGTTATATTTAGGGGCTCTCTTTAGGCCTACATACCTGAAGTGGAACCATGGGACTGGGCAGTTTAAACCATCGCATGCAATCATTTTGCCCTCCTCTGGGCACTTGCATAAACAGAACACATTGCTCGTATTTGGGTCATCAGTACCTTGATCCGAAGATGCATTTGCAGATGCCAGTTCATTTGTTCTGCTGTGTTTTCCTTGTGTGCTGTGAACCAGTGCGCCACAGGCTCGTGCAACAGAACCCTGCGAAAGAAATTTTCAACAGTATCAACATGTGGTGCTAAAAACGCTTGATCGGCTGCAATTCTTTGTATGCTTGTGTATTCTTGTTCCACATCACCAAATCGCAGTACTGCCACTGCCACACGTATATCTGTGTTTGAACATGGTAAAAGTAACGATGGGCAGTTCTTAGTTCTAGTGCATCCTTATTTTCTGTTACAAAACTGTTATTGCCAAGCAGAAGGTCACTCAGCTTGCCATCTTTCAGTGACCAAGGACATTTCAACTCAACAAGGCCTTTTCCACAGCACGAACACTCGACGAGCATGTCAGGCGTGGCACCAAGAAAAACAAGTCGCTGGGAAACCAGAAGCCCTGTTTCATTAAATTGTGCACTTTGATGACTTCTGTTCAGGAGCACTTTGTACGCATGCAGTGCTTTTGGCTCATTTTATTTCTCATACTTCACTGCCGGAGATGAAAATTTGGACTCGAGGGGGTAACAAATTTTTCTGATAAGGCTTGACGATGGTGCCTCAATTTTTGTGTGGCACACATCATAAAGTGTGGATGCTCTGATTTGGCCAGTTCGATAAGCATACCATTTTACACGCATGCTTTGCTTCCTTGTTTTTGCCTCTATGCTTATCTGAGCTTTCTCATTCAAGTGCAGTGTAGCGTAAATCTTACGGCTCCTTTCCAAAAGCTCTTTGTGAGTAAGGGTCAACGTGGATCTGCCGTGAAGCCGACGCAAGTCAGCGCCTGGGCAACTCTTTATCGCTGGCGCCTAAAGATCGCTGTAACACGGGTCTGTGCTTTCTGCTGCAGGTCGGTGTCCCGATTCAATCAAGGGGTCGAAAAATTTCTTCCACTCCTCTTGTGTTGGAGCCGGAGCCACCGGTCGCGGAGTTAAATGTTTTGATGCGCCAGCATTCACTCCTCCACCAAGACGGCGCTTTTTCATTGCCGACGACGCTAAGTCCATTGCAGCCACTGGTCTTGCATGAACCTTTTTGATGAGCGGAGGAAGCCAACTGTTTGGGCCGTCTGTGCACGAGCGCTTTTCTCGGGCACGTACGCCGTACTCAACGTAAAACAACACACCAGCGAGATGCGAGCACGCTTCACCGTTCCCCGCCATGCATTTGCAGTGCGCGGCAAGGACCTCGCCATCACGTTTGCCAAAAAAACAGATGGCTACGGGGGGCTTGTTAATGCACTGGGAGTGGTTAACCTGCAAATAAACAAACTTGAGCATCTACGGGAAAATTAAGAAGTTGAACATGTCTTAGTTGTTAGACGACGACCGCGGTGTCGGTGGTGACTTTCTTTATCCACGGCTCCCGCACCCAGCCACTGGTCACAAAGTTGTGGCCCTCAAGGGCCTTCCTAGACTTTAACTGATCTCGAGTGGTAAAACTCGTCCTCAGAACAAGAAATTCAAAAATATTTGTGCTGTCGACGCGCAGCCACAAGTCCATGTCGCTCACAAAGTCGGCCGCAACAAGCTTAAATGGGTCAAGTCCGCCGCATAGCCTCGTTTTCTCTTCGTAGCGCTCGCAGTCTTTCTGGCACAGCGTTGCGGCGTAGTCTTGCGACGATGACACTGCCATCGTGCACCACACACATTGATGTTCGATACGCTTCGCACTCGATAACACCTGAAGCCATGCCGGCGCCATGAAAACGACTGCTATGCCCCGGCCACCTTTGAAAAAAAATATGGCTGCCTACCCAGAATATATAACGTCGCCGCCGTTCATGCAAGCTCTCTATAGGGGGTATGGGGCGAAAGCTGCTGAAGCAGCTGAACCTTGCAGTCATGTTGTAATAAACTCTGAAACGCAAGTTAAATATCACGTGATAGAAAACTCCCTACGTGGTAAAACTATACTTTGACATCCTTTTACAGCGTGCCTCAGGGGTGGTGGTAAAACTATGTCATGTACCATCTTTTACTCCAACACGAGATAGTAATTTCAAATGCGAGAGAGTTTTCAGAGGAAACCCCAAACTCGGATATTTTTGCTTACAGTGTAGCTTTTCTTGCGGTTGACCTTCATATGAGGGATTTTCGTTTTCGCAGTGGGAGATATTTTCGGCCTAGCGTTTTGAGAAAAGCTTGGAATCCACCACTGTCCTGGGCGTGCTTGTGCACCAATCGTTCAATTTGAAGCTGGGTGCCGCCTCTGGTGGGTTTGTCGCTGTCCGCCTAAGGTGTTATAGCAGCCCCCATTTGCTTCCCCTCCGCGTTTTACCACCTGTTTCGTCACATGTGTTGTTCCACTGCTGGGCACAGAGCGTTTTGGGCGAGGTTTGATTTCATGGCCAGGGTCCATGATTTTTGTTCGCATGTGTCTGTTGAGCTTGTTTTTACGCCGCGCTTTTTTAGGTCATGCTTTTTCTGCAGCAAACTGGCCAGGTGAGAGTCCATGGCCTGGATTGATTCATCAGTCTCGACTTCTATGGTGGCCCCATTTGCTGCCGTATTTATTTCATTCAAGAGGACTTCATATGGTAGTTCTGTGCTGCCCTTCTGCTCCCTTATTATATGGAACTAGTCCCAGTCTGTGATTTTGATTTTTCTTGATGCTTTCACATTCTTCTCATCGGTAATTTCCAGGATGAAGTGGTCGCTACCTAAGTCCTCGGCGAAGTTATCCAAGGTAGCTCTGACGTTCTTGGTGAAGGGTAAGTCAGGCGTTGTGTCCCACTGTACCAAATTACCTCTTCTTGAAGCGAGGGCAAGGTTGTTTATAAGCTGCAGGTTCAGTGCATTCGCGCTTTCTGCTAACTTGGTGCCTTTGCCTTCGCTTTTCAAGGATCCCCACTCTGTGCTCCTGGCGTTAAAATTGCCCGCTACTATGAGCGGATTGTCAAAGTAAGCAGTCTGTTGAAATCTATTTTTTTATCAGATGGAGGACTGTAAACATTGAGCGCAAAGATGCTTCTTTTAAGAGTTCTGTGTGGTAATATTTCCACCGGGAACCGTTTCCACGCCTTTTTTATACGAGGGCGTCCCTTTCGGCGAACATTATGTCCTTCCGGATGAAGGTAGCCACTGTTTGCGTTTTGTTCTGCTCGGGGGGGGGGCAGGGTCAGCCTGGCTACTTTGTACCCCTGTATGCCAATGCTTTTTAGCTGTTTTGCTTTTTCCAGATCCCTGTAGCAACATTATATGCAGCTTTTTTTACAGGCTAGTAATAGTTGTGTTAGTGGTGCTTTGCGTTTCTGAAGTGAGTTAGAGTTGCATTGATAGATCTTAATCTCGTTACAGTCAGTGCCCGTTTTGGCTTGGTAGCTTGTGTGCGTTGTGGCTCGTTACCTCCGCGAGATCACGTGCTTTGACTGGTCGGACATTAGCTCAAGAAGTTATGCTCGGCACGCTTGCCGTAACCACTGCTTGGTCCAAGTTTAGGTTCTGAGGAGCAGCCGTCACAGGTGAGTAGGCTTCCATCTTCTCTAGGCTCACGAACATCTGGTCAGCTTTGTCAGTGCAAGTCTTAAAGTTTCCATAAACCTGGCAAGCGTGTTCGCCAACATATCAATTTGGTCGTAGAGTTTACTTATCGCGGACTTGGCGTTTGTCAGTGGGGCTTCTTTATCGCTTGAGACCACCTCGATCTCCTCCGTCATGTCGCTGTCGCTGTCTACGGCTTTGCGTTTCTGTGTGCTGTGGATCGTTTGCTGTAAGCGTGTTGTCGGTGGTGTCGGTGAGCTCGACAGGTTAAATCCTTGGCCGCTCTCTCTTCTAGCCATTGTGGCCCGGAGCCCTTCAAGCTCCTTCTTGAGGACCCTGTTTTTTTTTCGTTCAAGCACTACAATACGAGAATCGGGAGCATGCTCTGGCTGTGCCTTACCTTTGAGCTGGCTACTTGTGCCTCGTGATGCACCTTCAAACCTTGCTGGCACAGCGGCCATTGTCGGCTGCTGCTGCTGCTACTGCGTGGCTGCTGGTCTCGTTCTCGATCAGGATCTGGAGCACTCCCGGGATGACAGGTAGTTGTCGAATACCGACAGGGTCGAGGGGTGCCCTCCGGAAGGAGAATGCCCTCTGGATCGAGAACGCTCTCTGGATCAGGATCTCGCCCTAGATTTAGAACGGTCATGGATGCTCGCGGCGTTCTCTCGTCCCGGCACCTGGTTGTGGCAGGGTTCCTTGAACGCGACAGATGTTGGTACGTATTGACGTTGTTGTGCTTGCCACTCTTGCTTTCTGCGTTTTCTTCTCCTTCTCACTATGTAAAGAATGTGGAAGCATCTGTTGCATTCATGATCTGCGGGAGGTAATTGCCATCGAAAAGCTTGCATTTCGGCTCGCAGTGATGCACGCCGTCTTCTTGTAGCGTTTCACCGCAGTTGTGACATATCTTGCTCCTTGCGTTTGTGTGCCGGCGAACATCGGCGCGATGGCCGACTCCTCCGAACGTTCTGCAAACATAAACTTGTCGCTTGTAGAGCGAGCAGGGAACCATGGCGGTTCCACACATCACTGTGCTTGGAACGCGCAACCCGTCAGAGGATTGCGACGACTTTGGTCTTTTTAATGTGTCTTGCCTCGATGGCAGTGGGATTTCGGTCATGTACAGTCAGGCGTTTGAGCGTTGCGTCGTCAAGGGAGAGGTCGACGTTCTTGATGACGTCCTTGCGTGTATTATCGGGCGTGGCGACGTATGCGGCAACTTCGAACGAGCCTTGGTTTGTGTGCAGTTTCTGCACGTTCACGTATGATGTAGCATTATTTTGGTACGCGTAGAAATAACAATGATGTTTTCCATTTTCCATATTCTTGGGGCAGATCGTGTCCTCCCGTGCTTGTTTGTTGGTGATCTGGGTGGCCATTATGAAAGCTCTCACCAGCAGAACGAGGTCAACTCTGGTTACATCCAATCCTCCTCTTGGTCTTATGATTACCCTGATCTGGTCCTTGTGTAGGCGGGGTAGCCAGGAACCAGATACCACACGGTGTAGTGCCGATTGACTCTTTCTGAAGTCCCTGGGGTGCTTCGGTTGCTTGTTGTGCTCGACCGCGCCAGCGGCCAGCTCCTCCTTCGGCGGAGTCGTCTGTAGTCGGCGTCCCATGGCGGTGGCCCATCTTGACCCGTCGAAGATCTCCGCGCTTACTGCCATTCCCTCCACGGTTATGGTAGAAGGCATTTTCAGTGCCTGGTTGTCGGCTGTGACGTACGGAGGATGATCCAGCAGCTGCCACCTCTGGCCGAGCCCTTGGCTACGTCTAACGGCTATATTCCTTGCCAACCCTAGGCGTGGTTAGGGTTAGCGGGAATGCTCACCGCGTCGCATCTTTAGAGTCCACTGTAGAGTTTCACTCACCGCCAAAAAGTGGCGTCTCAACTGAAACCGCAGAGCTTGCTTGTTCGAATAAGCACAAAGCAGAGTGATTTTTGAGCAAAAAAAACGACCGAAAACATTTAGAAAAGCGGGAACCGACGTTTTCACGTCCTTGCTCCTGGAAGCCGCCTAGTGATCTGTCAATGCACATTGGACGTCTTTCACGTGTTGACTCAAATATAGGAACGCTAATATGTATTATTAATTGGGCTCGACACAGTGAGTGTTGTTGTTCGCAGCATGCTATGATCGAAACATAGCCAAGCAGCGTGAGGTGACTGCGTGTGGTGCAGCTTGTTCGCAAATTTCACCTCCATGACACATGTATTAACCTGACTGACTACAAGATCTCTGTACTTTTTATTCTTTGTTTTAGCGATCGTTTTTCCCACTGCCACCTAAATCAGTGCGTGTAAATTTAGGTGGCATTGTTCAGAAACAATTGCATTTTGTCGTTGTCGACCCTGCATACATCGCCATGTTACGCTGTCCAGCTCTGTCGTCACAGCATCCCATTGCCGGAAAACTAAAACGTAATGCTGGTAATGTTACAGTCGCTTTCCCCAGCTCGATGATCGGCAAAATTTCGTTGTGGGCACGACACTTAGAATTTCTAAGTTCCCCCGGTACGACAGTATTGCGAATGTTACTTTCTCAACTAAGCGCAGATCACATGTAGGCGAATATGAACGTGAAATTGATGGGCGATGCTAGTCGTCTGCGAATTATAGGGTGCCAAGGATCAGTGACCCCATTTCCAAAGTACTTTCTTTCACTTTGGTGAATCGGCGGCTGCATTTCCGATGGAGGCGGAAATGTTGTAAGCCCGTGTGCTCAGATTTGGGTGCACGTTAAAGAACCCCAGGTGGTCGAAATTTCCGAAGCCCTCCACTACGGCGTCTCTCATAATCATATGGTGGTCTTGGGACGTTAAACCCTACAGATCAAGAGAGCACAATAATAATGTGCACAAGGTAGTTCAAGGACACGTCGGAATCCACTGCGGAAATGTTGTAGGCCCGTGTGCTCAGACTTGGGTGCACGTTAAAGAACCCCAGGTGGTCGAAATTTCCGGTGCCCTCCACTATGGCGTCTCTCATAATCAAATGGTGGTTTTGGAACGTTAAAATCCCACATATCAATCAAATCAATATATATATATATATCGAAATCCACTGCCAATACAGCGGCTGCGTGCCATTTTTTGAGCATTGCGAGGTATTAAGCAAGCACAACTCGCAGGCTATGCTTGAGATAATTGAAGCTTATCAAATAAATAAGTTTGACAGTAAATGCGTAAGTTGCCCATCGGTTGCGTCGTTGCGAAAAGAGATTGCGTATTTCGATCTTCTTTAAGCTACATGGGTATTTGTTTTCAGCTCATTTAACAAGAGACAAGAGTTTTGCTGACATCGAATCGCAGTGGTTGTTCCTGCACCCTACTACACATGCCCAATTTTCGCCCTTTTTCACCTATATAGGTGCACCACTCTGATATAAATCTTTGTTGAAAGTAAGCGCTCTTTTCTGTCCTTGTTTTTTCGCTTCCGTAGTTATCAAGTAACTACTTCTAGGTTGCGTTATTCCTACAATCAGTAATGTTAAAGAGCTTATTTCACAGAAATTAGGTCATTGGCCTCTGTGTAAGCCGAAAAGCTGCGTTGGCCGTGAGCGGAAATTCGAGGTAGATGCAAGGAAGATGTTGTTTGCACTTCGGCTTTACGGTAAAGTGTAGGTCTCCACTGAAAAGTGAAGGCTTCGTGCTAGCGATTGGGGAGGCGAGTGTATATTTGTTCTTCCGTGCATAAGGGCGTATGTGTGTGTGTGTGCGCGCGTGATTTTGTGTGGAGTCTAGTGCATGGGTGTGTGTTCTTCCGTACGTGAGCGCGTGCGAATGTGTGTGTATGTGAGAGCGCGCGCTCATCTGCCTGTGTGGGCACACTTGTGTGTGTGGTCGAGTGCGCGCGAGTGTGCGAATGTGCCTGAATGTGTGCGCGCGCTCGTTGGTCTGTGGGCGCATGCTCGAGTGTGGGCGAGTGCCCACGCTCACGCGTGTGTTTGTGCGTGCGCACACAGACACAAATTCGCACGCGTTTGTGCGTGCGAATTTGTGTCTGTGTGCGCTCTTTCGAGACTGAGTGTGTGCCAATGTGTGTGTATGTGAGCGAGGTCGTCTTTCTGTGTGCATGTGTGTTCGTTAGCGCACGTTTTTGTGCGTGTTCTTGTGTCACTGCATTTTTCACGCGTGAAAACAACTGCCTTCTACGTGTATCTCAAACGCTAAGCGTCGTCTGTGTCTTTATTCAATAACGCTGGTTGCGCTCAGCCATCACTTTCCACAGAGTTACGAGATGCGTGCCGAATCGAACTGGTTCGCGTATCGAAGCACATTTGCAGGAAGCTCCACTCCCGTAGCTTTCCCTTCATTGCCGTAAAATGTTGTTTTCGAGTAATGCAGGTGACCTTGCGCATTGCAGGCCTCCGTACCTCAAGGTATCTCTGCCAACATCCACAATGCAGCTCAGCTATCCTTCGTATCGTTTCTCTCGTCTGGAAGTGGTCAACAAAAAATTCTTAATAAATCAGTTGGGGGAGTTCACTCTCCTGTGTACTTTCTACTCATGTGCTGCACAGGAGGGCACCAAAATTTTCTTGAAAACTTGCTAACGGATGTGTTCACTTCGGTCACTATCATCACGACAGCAGTTGGGGCACGAAGAAAAAGAAAGACTATAGCGCCAGCCACCATCAATTCATCTATTTGTTTTAATTTAAGCGGTTGGGGGCAAGGAAAGATAAGGTGTGCAGCTAACCAGCAGTGCGCGGTTTCTATGAAGCGACATCTTCAAGCACCACAAACCATCCCGCATAGACGGCAAAGAAAAAGATGGTTAGTAGGCGCGCGCCGCCATGCGGCAAACTGAGCGGCCACGCCCCCTTTTGCAACTACGCCTCCTCCGTCCGATGAGACGGCCGGAGGAACACCGCTGCGCCCACCCAATCCAGGCAACCATGTTACAGTGTACTAGAAGGGGGCAGTGGAGTGACTGAGGCAGCCACGCCGCATCTCGGCTGATTCTCCGTCTGGTGACAGTAGCGGAGGCGCTGTTGTGCCGTGGTACTGAAGATCTCAGGAGCGTCTGCATTGAGAGCGTGTGCGCCGTAGCCTGCCAAAGCGTCTAATTGCTCGTTTTTAGCGCGTTCAATGCGTTTCTGAGCCTTTCTCAGTAAACGAACCTGCTACGCACCATGGTGCACGAGTCAATATGCAGGCACGCTGAGATTGCCGCGATACATTCAATGTTTAAAGAGCCTGCCCACCCACAAAAAAAAGAAAAGAAAATGTCAATTGGTATTTGCACGGATCCGCCTAGCTTGTCATTCAAGCAGCGCTTTGAGCTGCGTTTCATCATAAGTGGCTACTGGTGAACTACAAAGAGAGGAGAAGTATCAATACTGCTATTAAATGATACGCTCGTTTTGTCGGCAGTCTCTACGATATGCAGAGCACACTGTTCCTTATATGAGCCTCTATGCGCTCGATCGTTTCACAAGAAACCCGACTATAAGTAACGGTGTTAGGACATTCATATCGGTGACGGTTCAATTTTATCATGCCATTTTGCAGAATATAATATTTATTGCTTGCCGGAAGGCCTATTACACAATGAACATATTAAAAAACACCGACATATCAAAAAGTACCAATTGTACATATATAGCACGTCGGCTAATCCGTGTAAATTCAATGTAATCAGTTCTTATTTTGTATCGACAGCTTAATTTGCGCTGCGTTCCAAATAATTTATTGGCGTAACGCCGTTGCAAGCCAGCAAATTTATGACATGTTTTGTATTATAAGTATGGTTCTATTACTAAGTGTCAAAAGTGAACGCAGGCAGTAGTTCATCTTGTTTTGAGAAATTTAACTTGTATACGTACACAGTAAACACACACACACACACACACACACACACACACACACACACACACATATATATATATATATATATATATTGCTGAATTGCTGAGACGTTTATTGGCGGACACTTGTCGACGATGCTTGACAGCGACAGTCAATGCGGGTACCGACCGACTCTCTGCACGAGCTGCTCTTCTTTTTGATAAAAAGGGCAACCCACTAGAAGGCGCTGAAGAGGACGACCCACTGTTCGAAGGCTTCGCCACAACTACCCCGGGTATGAAGAGGGAGCCGCCTGGCGACCTAACAGCTGGTTATTATGAGCGGGTCGTGGTAGGCTTTGAGGCGCTCCACGTCGACAATGTCGCGCCCTCGACGGTGCATGTCCGAAGATGGTTCGATGGGTTCGATCAAGTAATTTACAGGGGAAGTGCGTTCGACGACACGGTAGGGACCTTCGTATTTGGGCAATAGTTTTGAAGATAGGCCAGTTGAAGTGGTAGGGATCGAGAGCCAGACGAGCGCTCTAGGGAGGAACGTGGGCGCAGTAGTGCTGGTGTCAGCGCGAATGCCTTTTTGCCGCTCTTGATCATGCGCTGTAAAGGTCCTTGCAAGCTCTCGACACTCTTCAGCAAGTTTGGCTGTAGCAGAAATATGGCTTCGCCACAATATATATATATATATATATATATATATATATATATATATATATATATATATATATGTGTGTGTGTGTGTGTGTGTGTGTGTGTGTGTGTGTGTGTGTGTGTGTGTGTGTGTGTGTGTGTGTGTGTATATGAGATCTAACAAACAGTAATGCCAAGGAATGTACAGGGGAAGTTGTTAGAACCAATGGAATGTAAATAAGAAAAAAGAAAAGTGGATGAAAAAATAACCAGCCGTGGGCAGGAATCGAACCTACGACCTTCGAATAACGCGTTCCAGCATTGAACGCGTTAATTTATATATATATATATATATATATATATATATATATATATACGTGTGTGTGTGTGTGTGTGTGTGCGTGTGTGTGTCCACAAGTACTCGCATATAAGTCACACGTCACCGCCCCATAAACAATATTCATGCAATATGCGCCTTAGCACAGCTGCTATTTACAGGCGGTGCATTTCTCGTCCGACTACGTTAGACTTGAGCTAGCTTTAGGACGTCATACTGAAGAAAAGGTAAAATTTACAGTGCGCATTCGTACAGAGACACGCTATATTCAGCTTCGCCAACTGTAAACCTTCGGCGCAAAGCTAGCACCCAGATTTTTTTTCGACGGGGGCGGGGGGGGGGGGGGGGCGTGCAGCAGAACTACTAACTTTCAAAATTGGTGTTCACTGTGAATGAATGTAAATATTTTAGTGTACCCTCAAATGTTCAATTACAAAAAAAAATCATGATGTGGAAGTTCAGGTTCTCTCCCTCTCCCCTCCCTACTAACTGCCTCCTGGTTCTGCGCGCGTTTGAAACAATAATTTTTTTAATCTCACATCTTTCTGAGCTCAGCTAACTTCCAATATATCGGCTCAGTTATTCTGTATATTGTTGACACCTAACCAACGAAGAAAAAGTTAAGACAGACGAAATCGTTATAAGACACCCTCTTTCTGAAATAAATATTTTCGATCTCTACAGGGGCTCTTATGGAGCTCAAGTTCAGTAGATTGGCCTGTCATACTTCAGGGACTATGACATATGTGCTAGACGTGAATGATGGGCAAGTACGAAGAAATTTTAATTAAGAAAGCGCGACGGAGGAGCCGAAACGCATAGCAGTTCCTGCACGCGGCACGAGGCTCTTTCAGTACTATTCGACTGCAGCGCCGCCGCTACAGGCAACGCGGAAGGGATCAGGTGGCGAGGCGCAGTCTCGCCACTCAACACTTCTAGTACACTCTAACCATGTCCACAGTTCACTGTTTCGGTCAGTTGTCGCCAGCCAGCGACTCTGCAGTCGCATCATTTTTTAATCTAGAAACTACATGGAAGAAAGAAAGGTGGGACAGGGCATGCCCAGCCGGCATGCTGCGGCAAATGTGTCGAGGAAATGACATCATGGCGGTCATATTCACTGGGCACAGTGGCGGCGTTGTTATTGTTACGTGTTGCGCAGTGGAGTTGGTGTAGCAATGAGCGGCCGCGGCTGGCGGTGGAATGTGTGCCTCCCCAGGCCTCGTGCTGAGCCATGGCGGACAATATCCGTGTCTGCGCCGCGTTATTGGTTACGCAGTGTTCTCCTGGCAGTTAATGTACTCTTAGCAACGTTTACAAATGCTTTTCTCCATCACGGGGTTTCAACAGTGCGTAGAACGAGTGCATATTCATGGGTCGTGCGGCGGAAGACGCGGATGAAGCAATTAGTGTTCAGCGAAATTGCATTGGGCACAATGACGAAGCGGAACGATGACGAACGCCTTGCAGGTCAGTGACGTTTGGGCGGTGCTCCTGCTTGTGACAGCGGACGACGCTGTTGAGCCTAGCAATACGCAATGAAGACCATATGCACATACGTAGTTTCGTGTTGTGTGTGCACAGTAACAACTTGCACGTGCGTATTAAAAAACCTTTCCTGTTACGCTTCGTATACTCTCCCCCAGCATTGCATGTAATCTCAGCGTAACAGCAACCACATTTAAGTGTCACTTGCACCGTGCTCAAAGTCACCACGGTCGCAGAACGCTGACGACGGTGAGTTTAACGCGGAACACGGACACGGTGCCCGGATGCTGGGTCGGCCGCATGGCAGAATGCAACCGTAGCAGGCGCACGACTGATCGTGTTGTCTGTACAGTTGCTGAACTAATAACGTGAAAACACTCGCCATTGTCAGTGCATCTAGCACGCGTTTTCTTGTACTTGCTTCGTTGTTCGTTAACTGGTACTCGCTGTTAATACTCGGACGAAATGATTTCACCGAAGGTGTCGTGCTGGCCCAGATTGTTGAGCGCCGTTCCATTAGTTTCCGATCGTTACAACACGCGCGCTGCGCAGCTTACGTGCTTTCGGAGCCGGAGAAAGATTCATTCTTTCTGCTTCACAATCGCATGTAATCAAGAGAGGAGAATTCGCCCAGTCGATATGGCTGGCTTCCCGCTTCATCGCGGCTTCACAACGAGTGACGTCAGGGCCTCTTCTACCTTTCCTTCCTCCGTAAGAAACTAGCTTGCACACGCTGCCTGCGCTGGCGTTGCGAGGCGCGAGAGGGGGAAGGGACGTGCATGCGCAGTAATGTTGGTCACGCCACATGCACACCAGGTTGAACTCGACCATCACATGCTTCGCATATAAAAAACCCAGCGATTACATGAGGAGGCACCGTATGCTTATTGGTCGAAAGCAACACCGCCACAAAAAATTTCACTCGCGAAGGTTTTTTGACCGGAATGGTTGGCAAAAATTCATAAAAGATGACAGCGCACTCAGAAACCCGGACAAGTTTTCTTGAATTCCTTCTTCGTCCGTGTTCGTTAGTGCGCTGTGAGCTATTATGGTCATCCACGAAGCTGTTCAATATGGCCATAGCCTTGTAGGTGACTCCACTGTTCGTGTGCACCTGCTCCAGCTCCATGTACACGTATAAGCAGCTCTTCTTTTTTGTGCACTTCCATGTTTATTAAACTACGATTGCTGCCGAGTGCAATTGAGAATGCGCTTACTGAAGACCCACGTACCCGTTGCAGTGCGCGACTTTTTCACACGGTGCCGAGCAATCCATCTGTAAAGAGAGAGAGAGTGCTTAATACCGGTTTCACACGGGTACCTTTATACAGATGTCCCACGGGCACTTTTAATCGCGATAAGGGCGATCCGGATCGGTTTCCTTGATCGCCGTGTAGTTTACGGCCGCTGCTACACTGCCCAAGATAAATCGGTTCGAGCTTGGATCAGAAGAAATGCACCAGATGGCACTTGTATGCCTGAAACATGTCGTTGACAAAACTCGGCGTGCGATATTTTAACAGAGCCATTCATCGGCAATATGTTACTCGTGCGAGAACCGCTCAAAAGTCGAAAACTTTGCGTGCTACTACAAAAGATCTTTCATTGTTCTGTCTTTCAGTCGAGTTTTCTTTGCGCTTTCCTGTATTGTTGTGGGAGAATTTTAATCTTCCCTATTATTTCTGATTGCACCTGCTCCTAGCCTTTCAGTCGCAGCGAAACGGCAATATTGCGGTACACGCTACAGTTTATTTATTTATTTATTTTGTGTTTATGTATTTATTTATTTATTTATTTATTTATTTATTTATTTATTTATTTACATACCCTAAGGACCCGGGAGGGCATTACATAGGGAGGGATTAGGAAGATTTTCAACATGTGTAAAATACATTAAATATTCAGAAGTATCACTATATAAAGCTTAAATCGAAAAAAAATTGAAAAAAAGAGTACGCACAACAGTGGTGATAAGGATAATAAAAAACATATATATAAACTCAGCAGAAGAAAAGGTACGTTAACAAAATACAATAGGCTCCAGGTAACAAGTGTAAGCGCGAATAACACACACAAAATATTCAAGTAATTCACATAAACAACACCACCGCATACCTACGTTAATCGATTGGAACTTCTAAGAACACTTTTACCGCTTTCAGAAAGGATGATGATTCTGTTAGAGTGGCTACATCAGCTGGCAGGGAATTCCAGTTGGTTATTGACAGGGCTAAAGGCGAGTTTTGGTATGTTTTTGTTCTCGGGAAGATGGGATTAACTTTGTTAGGGTGATCAACACGGGCTGAAATGTGTGATGGCGCGAGGATATGCTTGCGCGCAAACTGGGAGTTGCTGTGGAAGAGCGAGTGAAAATTAGATAGCCTTGCAAGTGTACAGCGCGTGGCAAGGGAGGGCAGATTAAGCGATTTCAGTATGAAACTTACGCTTTCATACGGTGAGTATGATGACGTTATGAAGCGCGCAGCTTTGTTTTGAACTGATTCAACCAGATAAGTTAAATTTTCAACGTGAGGGTGCCATATTATTGAAGCATACTCCAGCGATGGTCTTATCAGGGAAACGTATGCATGCAGTCTGGTTTCTTTGTTGGCAAGGTATAATCGCCTTTTGAGGATGCCAAGTTTTTTTATTGCTTTAGTAGTGATATGTTCAATGTGAGTGGTCCAGTTTATATTGGCTGTGAAAAATACCCCAAGATATTTAAAGGATTGTACTGAATCAATTCGAATGTCATTTATGGTGTATGACTTATGCAAAGTTTCACTTCTGGCACCTCATGTCCCCCAGTTGCTCCTGCGAGTAGGTAATTACTGTAAGTCTTTCCATTCGACCACGAAGTGCGCGTACGCTGCGACGTGGTCGAAAAGCTGGCGACACTCATAATCAATTTGCTTTGAGGTGCTCCGACTACTCCGACAGTGCGAGAGTTGGAACTGTCTGCTTATCGTCTGCTTCTCCCATAACTACCTGCGGTCAATACGAATACTAAAATACGCATATATACAGATATTTTTTTCAAATTGAAAGAGTTTAAAGTTTCTTTCGTAAATAAATATCTAGCTTTTTAAAACTGTTTTTGAAGATATATATATATGCTTATTTTTTGTTTTTATATTTTTGCTTTAAACAAACTTGGCCAGGGGGTGCAGGCGACATGAAATCGTGATCTCTCAGCGAGATCCCGCTGCGCGGATCGTGGCAGTCTTGATCCCAATCGGGCCTGATTGTGATTAAAAGTGACCGTGTAGCAGCACCTGATCCAGATCGTGGTGAGTACGGATCGGCACTGATCGCGATTAAAAATACCCATGTGACACCGGTATTATTCGCCATAAGTGTCAATCCGGATTAACCACGATTCAGATTAGGTGCTGCTACGCGGTCAATTTTAATCGCGATCAGGCATGATTGGGATCAGGACTACCGCAATCTTCGCACCTCGATCTGCCAGAGAAATCACAATTTTGCTGTCGTCTGCACCCTTTAGCCAAGCTTGTTGAAAGTACAATAAACAAGAAAATCGGGCATAGTTAAATAAGAACACTTTAAAACAGCTAGTTGCTTATAAAAATGTAATTCTAAACCATTTAAATTGAAACAATATCAAAAGTATTGCATATTTTAGGATTTGCATCGACCACATGTAGTTACGGTAGAGCAGATGGCAAGCAGACGACAAGCAGTCGACCATTGCCTTCAGTGCTTAGTTAAGTTCTCGCTCCGTCGGAGCTGTTTAAACACCTAGAAGCAAACTGATTATGAGTATTATGATTATGATTATGAGTATTATGATTATGAGATTATGATTAAACTCTTTTGATTTGCTGTTCTGCGCCGTCTCGCCGGTACTTCCCTTCTCGTCGGTCCTGATGCAAGTTACGAGCACAACCTGCTGACGGCGGCGGTCAAGAGACACCCGTAACAACTGGTGGCAGCGGTGGGATGCTGCAGTCATTTCGATGACTCGAGGGCTGAGCTGCGACACGGATCCACGAGCCGTCTCGTCTGCCAGGCCGCAACCAGATGCAGTGTTTGCGAGGGTCTACGCGGAATTCTTGGCTGTTGAGTGGTGAGTGCGGGGCTTTGTCTGCTGAGTTTTGCCAGGCTTTTTCAGTGGGGAAGCGTAACTGGTAATTCAAACTATTGTTGTCGCCAAAGTGGGCTGCGGCAAGATAGTTGTGTACAGTAGGAAAGGTCGCACTGAACACAGCCATGAATTTGAAGTTGCTGCGTAAAGCGGAGTTATTACAGCTTGCAAAGGAGTTGCGTTTGGATGTTTCTGACGCCCTCCGGAAACAAGAATTGATCGAGGCTATTAGTGCTCTGGAGGCTGAGGAAGATGAGCTAACGGAATGCCTTGAGATAATTCGAGAAAGGGAAGCCGCGAAAAGACAGGCAGAGGAGCGTAGAGAACAGCAAGAGAAAGAGCGTGAGGAAAGGGAGCTCGAATTAAAACGACTCGAGTTTCAACGTTCGAGAGAGCGCGAGGAACGCGATCACGCGCTCGAGTTAAAGCGACTCGAGGTTGAAATAGAGCGCGTGCGAACGGCAGGGCAGAGAAGCGAGGCAAACAGTGCAGGGGTGCACATATCGCTCAAAATGACAGAACTAATTCGCCCTTATAAACTCGGAGAGGACATTGGGTTGTTCTTGGTGAACTTTGAGCGGACGTGTGAGAAGCAAGGGTTCTCCCGTGAGTCGTGGCCACAGCGCTTGCTCACACTCTTACCTGGCGAGGCAGCCGAAGTAATCGCTCGTTTATCCACTGAGGAGGTCAACGATTACAATAAAGTAAAATCCAGTTTGCTTAGGAAGTACAGGCTGTCCGCGGAGGCATTCCGGCGGAAATTCCGTGAATTGGAGAAAGGAAGGAGTGAGTCATACACTTAATTTGCCTATAAACTGAAGTCAAACATGGTGGAATGGCTAAAGGAGAAGAAGGCCTTCGGTGACTACGCAAAGGTTATTGAGTGTTTTTTACTAGAGCAATTCTACAACCGGTTACCAGAGAACATTAGGCATTGGGTGCAAGACAGGCCAGATGTTAGCTCTGTAGCCAGAGCCGCAGAGCTAGCAGAGGAATTCGTCACACGTCGGGCTCGCGAAGGCAGTGACAGTGGTCGAAAAGGGGGTCCTGATTTTGGGTTCAAGCCAAAGAGAGGGCCTGTGAAAACGAAGGAAGAGCCTGAAATTCGGAATGCCCGAACCGTAAATACGTCGGAGTCGGAACGGAACACCGAACCTGCGTTAGAACAGCAAAGGAAGCTAGAAGCGAGGAAACCGTTCCTTTGCTATAACTGCCATAAACCCGGTCACATTGCGGCGCACTGTAAGAAACCAAAAGTTGTGTTTCTATCCATCAGTGGTAGGGACGAGAATATCGAGCTTCTCGAACCTTACATGCGCGACCTTGAAGTGAACGGGAAGCCATGCCGCGTACTGCGCGATTCTGCGGCTACGATGAACGTAGTTCACAGCTCGTACGTTGAACCGCAAATGTTCACGGGTGAGTGTGCTTGGATCAAGCAGGCTGTAGAGTCGTGTAGTGCATGCCTTCCCGTCGCAAAGGTAACTATCAAAGGCCCTTTCGGCACGCTCGAGACGGAAGCTGCCGTGTCGCCGGCACTCCCTCCGCAATACCCTTACCTGTTTTCGAATAGATCTGACAAGATGCTGCGCGAGAGAGGGCAGCTGTTTGCGGAGGCAAATGTGATGGCGCTAACGCGTTCGAAAGCATGGGAACTCGCTGCGAAGGCAGTTGCCGAGTCCCCTTTAGCTGAAATCGGCCTGACGCAGGACTCCCCAGCAGAGGTCGAACTTACGCCAGCGTTACAACAGCAGGGGGTCCCATCCGTGGAGGATGAAGCTACGGCACGGGCACCATCAGAAATATTGGAAGAGCATTCCAGAGATTTACTTGTAGCGCCTACGTCGGAAAGCTTACAGCGACTGTTAATGGTAGACAGCATGGCCTTGAGGAATCAACAAGATAAAGACCCGAGCTTGCGAAACATCTAGAGCAGGGTACATGAAAAGATAGCCCCGAAAAACATAAGTTATTATGAGAAGGATGGCATACTGTACAGGAAGTATGTTGGCAAAAGGGGTGTAATGTTTGATCAGCTGGTCGTGCCTCAAGCTTATCGAGAGGATTTACTGCGCTTGTCGCATGGAAGTTCTTGGGCAGGTCATTTAGGCGTCAAGAAAACGAAGGGACGGTTGTTGCAGGAGTATTATTGGCCAGGCTGTTTCCGCGACGCAGAGCGATTTGTAAGGACATGCGACACGTGTCAGCGTGTAGGTAAGCCGGGTGACAAGTCGAGGGCGCCGATGAAGCTGGTGCCTATCATCACAGAGCCGTTTCGGCGGCTCGTAGTGGACACTGTGGGCCCACTGCCGGCGACATCGTCGGGGTACCGCCACGTGCTGACCGCGATATGCCCAGCGACTAAGTTCCCCGAAGCGGTTCCACTTAAAGAACTTAGCTCTGTGGAAATAGTTAACGCGCTCCTTTCCATAATCGCACGAGTTGGCTTTCCCGCCGAAATACAGTCGGATCAAGGCTCTGTGTTTACTAGTGCTCTTACCACTACGTTTTTGGAAAGGTGCGGAGTAAAACTAATTCATAGTTCAGTCTACCACACTCAGTCTAACTCCGTGGAGAAGCTCCACTCCGTTCTGAAGCGAGTGTTGAGGGCGTTATGCTACGAAAGGAAGACGGACTGGGAGCTATGTTTGCCGGCTACCATGTTCGCGTTAAGGACTGCCCCGCATGAAGCAACGGGGTTTTCACCAGCCGAGCTCGTGTACGGCCGCTCGTTGCGATCTCCTCTTCGCTTGCTTCGAGAATCGTGGGAAGGCCGAGCCGAAGACCCAGTAGTGGTCGAGTACGTTTTGAAGCTACTGGAGCGTTTAAGAAGCGCTCAACGGCTATCAGAGCAAGCCATGGCTAAAGCGCAACATAGGTCAAAGGTGTACTATGACCGCACAGCCCGAACCCGTCGATTCGATGTCGGGGACAAAGTAATGATACTGCGACCGTCGCAGAAAAACAAGTTAGAAGTGCAGTGGGAAGGTCCCGCCAACGTAGTTGAAAAGCTTTCTGACACAAACTACGTGATACGCCTGCCCGGAAAGCGAAAGATACAGCAAGTGTATCATTGCAATCTGCTCAAGCCATACCGAGAACGGGAGGCAGTGGTATGCATGATGGTGAACATCCCCGAGGAGATTCCAGTTGAACTTCCAGGGCTTGCATCAGTCATAAACGGTGAGGATGGTGAACCACTAATCAAAGAATTAATATCGAAAGCGCAGTTAGAGCCGGTGCAAAAGATCGAGCTCCAGGATCTTCTGACAGAATTTCAAGACTTATTTGTAGATAGGCCTGGAAGAACCTCGGTTGTTACTCATGACATTGAGCTGACATCCTCAGAACCCGTGCGTAGCAAAGCTTACCGAGTGTCACCGCGCCAACGAGAGATTATGGATTCCGGGGTGAAGAAGATGTTGGAATTAGGCGTGATCGAGCCTTGTGAGAGTGATTACACTTCACCCTTAATCTTAGTTGAAGTGCCGGGAAAAGATCCACGCCCTTGCGTGGATTATCGCAAGCTAAACTCGATCACCAAAGATCAGATTTACCCGATATCAAACATTGAAGAGCGCATTGAGAGGATTAGTGGAGCTCGATATATTTCCACGCTGGATCTCGTTCGAGGCTACTGGCAGGTTCCTCTCACCGAAAGGGCTAGCAGATATGCAGCGTTCATATCGCCGTTGGGAACGTTCCGCCCTAAGGTATTAAGCTTCGGTTTGAAAAATGCACCATACTGTTTTTCAAGCCTTATGGACAAGGTGTTACGAGGACTAGGGGAATTCGCTTTACCCTACTTAGACGATGTGGCGATATATTCGTCCTCTTGGTCGGAACACATGCAATATCTGCGAGTGGTTCTAACGCGTTTGCGTGAAGCGGGACTAACTGTGAAGGCACCTAAATGCCAACTCGCTCAAGCTGAGGTGATCTACCTAGGTCACATAATCGGACAAGGACGCCTCCGACCTTCTGAGCTCAAGGTGGCTGCCATACGCGATTTCCCGCAACCACGCTCAAAGACAGATATCCGCTCATTTCTGGGGGTTGCAGGTTACTACCAACGTTACATCCCGAGATATTCGGAATTAGCTAGCGCTTTAACTGACGCGCTCCGGAAAACTGAGCCACAAACTGTCATCTAGGATGACCGTAAAGAGGAGGCTTTCAAAGCATTAAAAGCCGCCTTAACAAGTCAACCTGTGCTGAAATCACCTGATTATTCGAAAGAGTTCATAGTTCAGTGTGATGCTAGTGAGCGAGGCATGGGAGTAGTGTTGTGCCAACGAGGAGAGGACGGTGTACACCCAGTTCTTTATGCCAGTCGTAAGCTGACTGTGCGAGAACAAGCGTATAGCGCAACCGAGAAAGAATGTGCGTGTCTCGTATGGGCAGTGCAAAAGTTGTCGTGCTACCTTGCAGGCTCGAAGTTCATAATAGAGACAGACCACTGTTCTCTCAGATGGCTGCAGTCCACTTCTGCCAAAAATGATCGCCTCCTGCGCTGGAGCCTCGTTTTGCAGCAGTATTCATACGAAATACGGTACAAAAAGGGGAGTATCAATGGCAATGCCGATGGCTTAAGCCGAAGTCCCTAGGTCATGAATTGGCCTCGATTGTTTTTCTTCCTGACATAGGTTTTTGTGTTATTATTTCTTCCGTAGTTTTGGAAGACCTGTGCGTCGTTAGGTGGGCAACGAAATTAGGAGTGTGTTTAGTACTTTGTACGAGTAATAAGATTGAGACTTTTGTGTTTAAGGTAAGCCTGGCGGGGCTCAGTGGATACGTGTCTCGCGCTTGCTTCTTCAGTGGCTTTGTTATCCTGTGTTTTCCCGTGGATTGTTTGTTCAGTCGACCAGCTCTACCATGGCGAGGATCTTGCTCTCCCAGAGAGAGGACTTCGTTGTCATCTGGCATCTCTTCGGACACCACGTCGGTTCCAAACTCTTGGCAGGAACGCTGGAAGAACCTGTGGTTTCCCTTCTTGCTGATGAAAGACCTGAAGCGGTGGGGTGTGATGATCTCACCACCCGGAGCTGCCTGGCGACCAGCCCCACCGACGAGCCTCTGCGGGGTCGCCCCGGAAAGGAGCTCATACCATTGTCTTTGGCCACTTTTCACTGTCGCCATTTGCTGGATTCCATTGTATGGTTTGCCTCCAGCCTCCGGCGAACCTCGACAACATCAGGGAAATCTGGCGGAACTACCTTACGAGACGGAACAGGGCCTGGAGCCAGGTATCACGTACCGTGCTCCAGGTTAAGAAGGCTACGAGCTTCGACGACTGATCCCTGTTGACAGTGGATGCTGTCCCCTGCCATTCGGGATCTCCATCCGCGAGGGGGCAGTCTGTTACGCTTCATTTCACGCGAACCCCTTTGGGCCCAAATGCAAGACCACGGACAGCGTGCGAACGCTCCCGGGCCTGTAAACGTATCGTGGGTGGAGGCGCAGAAGTGTATGCCCAGACGCCGAGGAACCTGAGACGCTGCTGCCGCGAAGGTCGTCATGTGCTGTGCGCGAGAACGCGGTGAGCTCGTGGCTCATTCGCACCTGGCTCTTGAGTGTGGGAACGCCGGTGGTGTGATCCGTGGCGCGATCAGTCGCGTGATCGGTGGCGTGACCAGTGGCGTGGTAGAAGGTGCGAACACAAGGTGTTCCATATTTGGTCATGTCTGGAGGCGCCTGACGTCACACAAACGTCTGGAACTCTTTAAAAAGGCGCAGGGAGAGACTGGGTGAAGCAGTCTGGATTGAGACTCTGCCGGAACTCTGCTCCTCGGCTTCTTACCTTTGTTTGTAAACTTGAATGTCCACTTTGGTCTAACTATGTAGACCAAAGTGGTCTACATAACTCTTTTGATTTGCTGTTCTGCGCCGTCTCGCCGGTACTTCCCTTCTCGTCGGTCCTGATGCAAGTTACGAGCACAACCTGCTGACGGCGGCGGTCAAGAGACACCCGTAACACTTCTTAGAGCATCCACGGTCGTGAAGCTTCAGCTTGCTAATGGCTCCTTGCATTTGCCGGACCTTGATGGTTGTGGCCTTAGCAGCGGGAATCTAGACGAGCCGGTGGTAGATGGTAAGGCCCAGGTACCTCACTTCTGTCCTCCATGAGAGACTGTGATTGTCAATCTTTAGTTGTTTCACAAATGACCGTGGGTGGATCAGCAGGAATTCTGTCTTGGTTGCCGAGACCTGAAGGCAGGTGCTTTACGAAAGGAGATAACTGAATCCAGCGCTGTCGGCAGCGTCCTCCTGATAGCAGGGATGGACCGCTTTGGTCTCCTTGCCTATAGTGCTACGTCATCAGCAAAGACGGAACTGTGGGCCGGGAACCCGGTGTCTGTAGGTAGGGACGCTGAAAGTCCTGCTAGCACCATGTTGGAGACAAAAGGGCTCAGTACCGAGACCTGTGGGACACCAGCTGTGATATTCCTGGGCTGGCTGGTCCTGCCTCTCCCACGGATGCGGAATGTCTTCCCGGACAGGAATGCGGTCAGAGAGCCTCGGAGGCACCCCGCTGATTTCAAGACAGTCCAGGGCCACCTCGACGACAACGTTCGGCAAGCCATCAAAGGCACTGTTAACGTCCAGCAGCAGCAGCAGCATGACTAGATCAATGCAGCTCTTCGCGTCCTCCAGGCTAACGACGTCTGCACAGGAGTCAGCAGTGCACCAGTGCCTACTGAAGCCCGTCTTGCTACGGGAAGAGACTGAGTTTGTCGGTAATCGAGTGCAGTCTTTCCAAGCCCACCATCTCCATCACCTGCAGAGGTCAGGGTTACTGGCCTACACAAGGAGAGTGTAGGGCCTTTCTTTCGAGGCTTCAGGATGGGCGTCACCACCGTGATGCACTAGAAATCCGGAAGCATTCTGGTATTCCAGACTTGGTTGTAGTAACCTAGGAGACGTCAACAGCCTCCTTCCTCTCGATTGCGAAGCATCTGAAAGGTGATTCTGATGGCTCCTGGGGCACTGCGTCGCTTGCAGCCCTTGACGGCTCTCACGAGCTCGTGTATCCGTATAGGTTCGTTGCACAGTTTCTGGATCTGTGCGACCACCCAACCGGTATGATGGCAGGAGACTGGCCACGGAAGGGCGGCTGGCTGGGGTAGTGGGGCCAGCTGCGCGATGTTACTTGTGGCAAACTGGTAGGCCAGGTGCTAGGCCAGCTTGGAGGCGGGGATGGCCAGGTAGACCGCGAAAGACAGCACCTCATTGGATGCTCGAGTTACCATGAGTAGGCACCTCAGTAGGCGCCAGGCACGAGCACCGTCCTTGGAGTCGTTGCTCGAGCAGCACATGTTTCCCTAGCCCTGTTTCCTGCACCTGCGAGCATGCCGTCTGCATAATGCGCCGACCTTTTCAAATACAGTCCAAAGCTCCGGTAGGGCCTTCTTCAGTGCCTGCCACTCTGCTGGCCACCATACTGCCCTCAGTGTCAATGTCTCATGTCCGCGACGGGCTGTCCCTGCTGGACCATGGGGACGACCGTTGCTGCCCTGGCACTGTCAGCCACAAGCCGCATAAGGTCCCTGCCACTTGTGTCTTCCACGAATATCCGCTGGTAGACCTGCCAGTCCACCACACGGTATTCATGGTTCCTGGGGGCCTTGCCACGGTAGGAAGACAGCTGGAGGGACAGGGGATCAGAGCCTCATAAATCATGAGCGGGTGACCATGAGCACTGGCCTCTCTTCGTCGCGGCGCTGATGTCGATGGCCGGGCGAGCTGCCCGACTCCCACCACGAATGAAAAAGGAGACGCCAGTGTTCAGTATCACCAGGCCCAGCTCCTGCAGAACGTCCTTCAGAGCCCGGCCCCGTGGGCTGGTCTTGTGGCTGTCCCACGCTGCGTGGTGTGCGTTGATGTCCCCGCAGAGCACCAACTCCCTCGCCAACCTGTGTGCCATGTGGCGTAGGCACCTAGAGTCCCAAGGCTGGTTCGGCCGAACGTACATACTGGCCACGATGGTGTCACTCCCTCGAGGCGCACACGAACGGCACAGCATTCGAAGGGGCCACCATCCAGGTCGGCCATGGACCCCTCGGCCTGTGGGAGTTTGCGTTTCACGTAGAAGACACACCGGGCTCCCTTCTGTGGGTGGCAGTCGTCTGGGCAGGGGGTAGGCTTCCAGGGTACACTCGGTCTTGCTGCTATAGCTCACGTACCCTGGCAGGCACACCTCCTCTGCCCGGGCATAGACCTCCTGCAAGGCCAGCACGTCGAGGTTGACTCATTCGAGGTGCTTGTAGAAGTCGTCCCGCCATCCCTGCAGCGAGTTCACATTGCACTGTAGAATGCTCGGACGGTGGGGCTGCGGGCCCTGGCAGGAGCACTAGCCATGTTGGTCAAGGGGTGCTGCAAAGCCACTGCCTGCAAGCATATGGCGCGTAGAGGGTGTACGGCTGGCAGCAGGGCGATGGCCAGCTGCGTAGACAGCAGGAGGCGGGCTGTCAGCTGGTGCATTTTGGGCAGGGTGGGGTTGGCAGTAGCAGCAGGTTGGGAAATCGGGGCAGCAGGCGTCACAGGAGGTGCTACAAGGACACTGTCTGCAGCAGACAAGGCCGGAGAGGCAGCAGCACAGGAAGCGGCCAGGCGCAGGGGTAGCGAGGGCCCACCAGGCGTCCTAGTGGGTGAAGACCTGCGCAAGGTGCGGAAGGCAGGAACAGAGCGGCCTGGAAGCGGGCGCTTCTTTACAACGCTTGCGTAAGTACGCACTTCCCTGGCTTCTTCCCACACGGCTGCAGCAACCATTCTGCTGGAGAGACTGTTGGTGGATGACACCATGATGATGGCTACCTTCTGCTGCTCCTGCCACCGGGGCCACTGTGTCGTGTTGGCAGCATGAGCGTCACCACAGTTGAGACACCGCAGCCATGCCTGTGGGCAGTCTTGTACCCAGGATTAGTCCGACCACAGCCGATGCAGCCTTCAGGCCAGCTGCAGCATTCCTTGACATTGCCAAACCGGCCACACTGACCGCACTCGATTGCCCGGGGTCTAGCCGGTCGTAGAGGGAAGTGCATGCAGAACAACATCACGTACTCTGGGGGAACAGGGCCTCCCAACCGCAGGGGGACTCTGCGGCCTTCGCTGGCGGCTGACAGCACAGGTATCATGAACAGGAGGCCAAGCAGCAGGGTCTCCACCTCCGGGTATCCGTCGACGCTATGCAGGTAACCAGAGCTTTTCCGGTGGTCTGCCGGCTCCTTGACAACGACCAGGATGCCCTGAAGCTCCGAGATGGCTAGGAGCCCTTCCAGGCCTTCGCTGGTGTTCGCGACCGCCACCACAAGATTGTGGCGGTGGTTCACCCTGATTTAAGCAACACCATGGCGCGACGAGAGTACCTGGGCAACGCTCAGATGGGGAATGCTGCCGAAGGATCCTCTGGGAGCTGAGGGCCGGTAGAGCACCGTCCCCATGACCACAGGGTTGACTGCCAGGCCAACAGCAGCCAATCATTTGGCGCGCCGGAGTGCATCCATTGATCGTACCTCTTGAAAAGGCCACCCGGCATCTGGGGAACTGCAGGGCGCTGGGCTAGTGGTCTCACTGAGGTGGCAAAGCCTGCAGGAGCAGCCCGATGTCCTGGAGGAAAGTGGATGACAGAAGTGCACATGGGTGCAGCAGGCGTTTGCTGCTTGGGGGCAGTCTTCCTTTCTTTCTTCCTAAGGGAAGTCGGCGTGCCCCGTGCTGGTACGTCCTTCAGAAATGCCGCCGCTGCCCCTGGGGTGGGCTGCTGTGCGTTCAGCTGCTCAATGGACAGGCGCACATCGGTTGCCTGAGTTTCTATGGGAGAGGTAGCTGTTTCGGGGTCATCTTCAAGACCCGCTCTCTCGGTCGCATCCGGGCTCTTCAACCTGGAATATGGAGAATGAACAGCACTCTCACTGGAATGCGCTGGGGTGGCAGAAGACGTGGCCGGCTGCTTCCGCGGACCATCCTCGTCATCGCTGTTCGCCTGGTCTCGTTGGCGCTTACGGGAAGTTGATGAGTCCATCTCCTCCTCGTCATCGCTCAACGGGAGCACCACACCGCAGTGGACCTCCGGGACTTGGTCGTGAGCGCGTACCACCGAGACATCTTGCACAGACAGTGGTCGTGCAGCGTCAGCGTCCGCAGAAGCGCTGCTGGTGGGGGAGGAGGGCCGGCAGGTAGAGGTGACGCCCGTGGTCCTTTGTGCTCCCAGAAAGTCGTCCACCTGCTTTATGACGTCCTTGCTTGCAAAAGGAAGGAGGCACTGGGAGTGCAGCTGTTTTTCACAGGTGGCCAGGCTTCTGGCACGCTGGCGGTCAGCTTGACAGTGGCGCCGGGAGTGCCGCGACGACTTGCTGGGTGGCGGCAAAGAGGGCACGAAGTCCACGCAAGCAGCGCTGTCACATGTTGCGGAGAGCTCCGTTTGGGCACCCATGGCAGCACACTCATTTTGTAGAAGTATATAGTAGTAATCGCGGCGGCAAGGTAACTTCGCGGCACTCCCAAAATTCACCAAAATTAGGGGCGTGTGAGTCATAGTCAGGCGCACACAGAAAAACTGTGGTGCTATTGAGAGTTCAGGTAAAAAAAACTTCAGTACTCTGAGGGTAAGAAGCGAGGTGAGCAAAGAGCGCGGGACGCGCGCTACAAATTCCAAGGCGCTGGTGCACGTGTAAATAGAGACGAGACGAGTTCAAGCCTCGCGTGACTTGGCAGCCAGACAAAGGCAGTGGCCTAGGCCTACGACCTCGGGCACTGTTAGTGTCGCGAGGCACGAGTCATTCATTAGCAGGAAACAATCGACCACAGAAGAATAAAATAACGTAAGAGAAACAGTGGGGTGAGTAAAAGTTGAATGAGCAAAGTACAAAGTTTTGCACTCGCGAGTGGCATGTTCCCACCACGCCGCACACGCCGGTCAGGTGCATGAACGTGAGAGAGTATCGCTGACACTCAACGACCAGTAGTGCAAGGTGTAGGGAGAGACGCAGTGGATCCAGCCAGGGCTGTGGTACAGGTGCTGAGGCTCGCTTGCTCTTCTATGGTCACGGTGGTACGCACGGCGTGCACGAGTACGAGTATTGTACTCCCATAGGTCACCCTGCAAGTCCGGCTAAACGCGACGGAACCGCAAAAAAAAAAACGTGGAGCGCGAAGACACAACCTTCTCTATGTGTGACATGAGCAAAGTAAACCCACCGAACTACGCGTGAAGGGTCAACATTACTTCGCTGTCCTGGTTGTTCCACAAGTTCCTTTCTCAAAATAGGAGCAGGGAGTGACTCGGAATCTTTAAAAAACAGCAGAAGATACTTTGATTAGCTCCCGCTCCCGACAGAGTAGCTCCCATTCACATTCTGGTAAGCCAGGCGTCAGGCGCAAAGTCAACAATTTGAGAAAAAAAAAACAAGCAATATTGGGGTGCGAGGTTCCTCTACGTATTCGCTTCCAGCTTATTTCAGTGGGGCAGCCTTTCGAGGTCATAGGCGAGTGAAAGATGATCATGCGACCCCGTGAATATCTAGTTGAGCGTCGGCATTTTCTTTTCTCTTTGAATTTTCTAATCCTAATTACTTCAGACTGCGTGCTTATCTCTGCAGTTTTTGCTGCATTAGTCTGTCTGTACTTCAGTATACACAACTCAAGAATAAAACTTGGGGGTTGAATAGTGTTGGAGGGCCCCTTTAAGCACGTGCGACGAGCTCGTTCGTCTTGGTTCACCAGTTGGTCAGCACGATCCCAAAAAGCGTCGCCGTCTTGTGGCCTCCGGCGGGGCCAGCGTCTCCCATTGGAAACGCTCGGTGGTCCAAATATAATAAGTACATTCTAGACACTGTAGCATAGTGTACTAAAAATTTTATTGTACACTGTAAGCAAGCGTGTATTGAGAGCTGGGAAACTGCCCTGGTTATAAAAAAGTTGAAATCAGGACAGGTTATGTGGCTGTCTGCTGCGACGGCGGGATACGAACCTAAGAAGCTTCATTCCTAAAACGTTTAGGTCGGCAAATAGCTTGGAGTCTCAATCTGTACAGTATCTCTCAATAGTCTCTGCAATAAAATTAAAAGTTCAAATTTCAGAAATTATACGATCATTTAAGTCTATTCAAACCGTCAATGTTTCCTACCAGGGCCACTTCCAAAGAGCCCTGGGCGGACATTTCAGAGCCCCGCTGGTGAAGTGCGTCCGCAACTGTCGAACGAAAATCTGGCATCCGGTAAGGCACCAAGCGTGCGGTTTGACAGGATGACGTTGCTGTACAAAGGCGCTGACGTGGCCCAGGTGAAGTGCAGTAGCAGTGCCGTCCTTCATCACCCCTCATCGAAGAAACACGGTCGCATCAAGAGGCCCTCCGAGCTACCATACCTCCGTCTGCCCAAGGTACGCCACACTGTGACAGAGGCGTTTGCGAACGTTTTATAATCTTTAAAATCATAGATTCGTCCGTTGCCTGGGTCATAAATCTTTTCTGCAGGAGTTGTCCTAGTATCGTCATAAATTTATTCAGGAAAGATCCGTGAGTGAGGCCTACGAAGCACCCGCGGAAAAACGCAGAGATGGCACGTGTCGCTTAACGTACAATCACACCAATTACGATAAATATCTTCACGTGGACAATATGGCAGCCGTCCAGCAAAGAAAAACACCCCACTTTCTTTAACGTCTTCTGTGGAGCCGCGCTGACGCGTGCTTTCCTATGTCATCAGCACCAGTGGTTCAAATACTGCTCTAGTGTTCGACTTGCTGAGAAGGCACTGCACAAATGTATTTGAAGAGGCGCTAGGGCTTAGCCATGGCTAGGTCAGCCGTTAGGGCCATACCCCAGAAATAATAAATGTGGAGCATTTCTTAAGCGCACGAAGTCACGCTTCGGCGTCGCCGGCGCCGTCCACAACCTCACTGCGCATTCTCGCGTCTCGTGCCGGCCCAAGAAGATACCCGGAAAACTGTCACTCTAGGAGCCATTAAAGGATAAAATACCACCTGGTGTTCAGCAAGCTGCACATGCGCAGTGAGGTCGCGTACCTCTCCTCTAGATTTCTCTCCCTTTAACATGGGCGGTGTGTATATAAGCGGCGGAGCACAAGCTAGGAATTCAGTCAAGGTCATCTTTACTACGATTTTGCTTGACCTGACGGTTTGCTTCACTAGAGTAGACGCGATGAAAGTAACAGTACCTTGTACCATTAGTGGGACACAACACATCAGCGTTCTACCACTCGTTGAAGGCAATGCTTCTCCTTCATACAATAAACATAATAATAAATAAGAACTAAAATTAAGCATTCCCTAATAATGCCCAATTACGCAACATTCACGCGAAGTTCATACCACTCTACAAAGCATTTACTCGAGTTGCCCCGTGGGAAGATGCGGGCGCTTTTTTTTTCGGGGCTCTTTTTGTAGAACTGCTAACTGTGGCAAGTAGTGGTCACAATGTGAAGGCGTGTAAATAGCTTAGAATTACCCGGTAATTTAAAGCATAAAAAACTATCCCGGTGTGTCATAACCCGCTCAACTCACCCCTAATGACGGCCCTGTAAGCTGGTATACCCCCAGGCAAGCGAGAATGGCGTCACTACTCATGAAACACAAATAAAGCTATTTTGCGTCTATTAGACTTCTTGAACGGATAGTCTAAGTAGATAATACATGACTTGGTCAAAACATAATATAACCGTAGACAGCTGTTTGACCGTCGGATAGCTGTGCTGATGTCCTGCTAGTTTTAACTGAAAAACGTCGGGCAAGACCAAGTTTAGCCGTTTATTCGTCATTTTCGTTTTTTTTTCATATTAGCATTACAAATGATAAACAAGTCATTATAACATATTAGAAGGATGTCAACTTGGGCTTGTTGGTTTGTCATACTCGTAAACTATTGCACGTAAAAGATGTAAAAAACGAACGCGAGAAGGCCTCTCTGTATTTCTGCCTACATCGTTTCTTCGTCGTTCACGTGCAACTGTTTATGAGTATGACAAACCTAGATGCCCAAGTCAAAACCCTTGTAACTTGTTATAATGGCTTGTTTTCATGTTTACACCTGCACGGCTGGAGGTTTCAGCGTGAGTGGACGTCTCTCTCTCTCCTCTCTCACCTGCCTTTCTACTCTATGTGCCGCCGTCTCGCGTCTCCGTGCGTGCTGCCCTTTTTAGGGCTAACGATGGAGACCGAACTGATACTAGAAAATATCCTCCGGGACGATGATCCACACTCTGTGGCAGCCTACCGCACCTGCTCCTAGTTCCGCAGGTTCATAGCTCGGTACATCGTGTAGCAGATGGCAAAGGCTACCGCCCTGTACAGGCAGAAGCTCGAAGGTACTGCTGCTATAAGAAGGCAGAGGCAGCGCACAACACAAGTGAAGTCGCCAATCCACGCTTCTCCACCCCTCCTCCAACCTCCTCCCTCATCCCGGCTGCCGAAGTCCACATGACGGTGGCGCCCGCGCATGTCCCCCTAGGTAGAGTCCGGGGCATAAATAGACGTAGCCACGAGCGCCGAGCCAATTCAGACATAGGGTATATTAACATGCAGGGTGGTAGGAACAGGCTGAAGTGGGAAGAGATAGAAGAACCGCTAAGGGAAGAGAGGCCGATGGTATACGGTTTTGTAGAAACACATCTCAGGGACATGGAACAACCTCCGAACAATCCGGACTACGCGTGGGAATATTGTAACAGAACAGAAGGCAGCAGAAAGGGGGGTGGTATTGGGGCATTCATTCATAAAAGTACAGACTGGCAAAGGGTCAAGCAGGAGTGCAAGGAACATTTATGGCTAAAAGGGAAAGTGGCAGGTCAAATGACACTTCTTGGTTGCGTGTACTTGTGGACGGGAGCAAAGGCCAGAGAGGAAAACCAGGCAATGGTAGAATGTATATCAAAGGACATTCAGGAGTTAGGAAGAGAGTGCGAGATAATTATACTAGGAGACATGAATGCGCACATAGAAGATATAGATGGGTATACCGACCCGACAGGCAAAATGATCATGGATATGTGTGAAAGGCTTGATTTGATCATTTGCAACAGTACCGAGAAGTGTGAAGGGCAAATAACATGGGAGGTAGCAAGGCTTCAGTCGACGATAGATTATGCACTGATGTCACATAGGATGTACGATAAGCTCAGGGGAATGCACATAGATGAAGGTGGCTCCAGAAGTCTGGGTAGTGATCACAAACGTATCAAGCTAAGTTTTGGAAGATCAGTGAAAGTGGGAAGGAGACAAGATGAGCAACTACAGGAAAATTTTTATCCAGAAAGGCAAATTGAAATAGCCACTAAACAAATTGAGAAAGTAATCACGGAGGATAACAAGACAGTGTGGACATACACGAATCTAATTAGACTCTTTGAGCTAGAGCTTGTTAAGACGCGTGACAAATCACCCGGAAAAGAAGACACAAACCCAAAAGTTGGTGGGATGAGGAAGTTAAGAGAGCCATAGCAAAACGTCAGGAAGCCTCTAGGGAACACAGACATGCTAAGCAGCGGGGTGAACCGACAGATGATGTTGAAAGAAAATGGGCAACCTTTCTAAGCTGCAGAAGGAATGCATCCCTTCTGATCAATGAAAAGATTAGAAGGAAGGGAGCTCAGTGGCTGGCAGAAGTACATAAAAAAGATAAAAAGGCAGCTGCGAAATTTTGGAACCATCTAAACTCCCTAAGAAATGAGACGAGCCTAGAGCAGAGTTTTATAACTACAGCCCAAGGTGCTAGGCTAGAAGGGGACGAAGCTATTGAATATATAAGAACAAGGGTGACAGAAAAATTTCAACAAAGAAGTACTTTATGCACCACAATAGACAAGGACGAATCAAGTGGTGCAATGGCTCCATTTTCACAACAAGAGTGTGAAAGGGCTGAGAAAAGGGTTCCTGGTAGTACATCAACAGGTCCAGATGGCATTCCAATTAGGCTGATAAAGACATCAGGTCCGAAGTCTAAGCAGGCTTTGAGAGAGGCAGTGAGCAAAATAACAATCGATGGTGAAGTTCCCAATGGATGGAAACTTAGCAGGATGAGCATGATCTATAAAGGAAAGGGGGAAAAAGCTGACATAAACAACTACCGTCCTACAACAGTGACATCAGTGGTCTACAGGCTGGCGATGCAAATTATAAAGAAAAGACTGCAGGCGTGGATAGAGGATGAGGGGGTGCTGGGCGAACTGCAGAATGGGTTTCGGAAACACAGGAGGTTGGAAGACAATCAGTTCTCACTGACGCAGTGCATCGAAATAGCAGAAAAGGAACACAGGCCCCTGTGGCTAGCATTTTTGGATATCAAGGGAGCGTACGATAGCGTGGTTCAAGAGGAATTGTGGGGAATACTGGACACACTAGGCGTGGAACATGTAGTCACTAATCTTTTAAAGGGTATCTATAAAGGTAACAAGGTAGTTATAAAGTGGGAAAAACAGGTATCCAAGCCTGCAGAGGTAAAACGGGGGCTTAGGCAGGGGTGCCCCCTGTCACCCTTATTATTCATGATGTACCTACAAGGATTAGAGGCAAAATTAGAGGGAAGTGGACTGGGCTTCAACCTCTCTTTAGTCAAACAAGGAAAACTTATTGATCAGGCACTACCAGCATTAATGTACGCAGATGATATAGTGCTAATGGCCAACAACAAGGAAGATTTGCAGAAATTGATGGACATCTGCGGTAATGAGGGAGATAGGTTAGATTTCAGATTCAGTAAGTAAACATCAGCAGTCATGATTTTTAATGATAGCGAAGGTAGTAAGCTTAGAATACAGGAGGTCACGCTAGAGATAACAGATAAATACAAATATCTGGTCGTATGGATAAACAATGGGGCAGAGCACCTAAGGGAAGACGAATTATACGTGTCGACTAAAGGTAACAGGAATGCAGCGGTAATGAAAAACAGGGCACCGTGGAATTACAACAGGTCTTATGTTGTGAGAGGAATATGGAAAGGAGTCATGGTTCCTGGTCTGACTTTCGGCATTGTGGTCTTGTGCAAGAGATCAGAAGTTCAAGCCAGATTAGAACTTAAGCAACGTGGAATAGGTAGGCTTGCCTTAGGAGCTCACGGGAATACACTAAATCTGGGAGTACAAGGTGATATGGGATGGACATCATTTGAGGGCAGGGAAGCGAGCAGCAAGATAAACTTTGAGAAGCGATTGAGAGAAATGGGGGAGGAGCGTTGGGCTATAAAGGTGTTCAGCTACTTGTACATGAAGAATGTCGATACAAAATGGCAGAAGCAAACCAGAAAATTGACTGGCAAATACTTGGAAAACAGCAGGGGGCCAAAGCAAAAAAAATTATCGATTAAGAAGAAGGTGCAGGAAGCTCAGACAGATATGTGGAGAATCGCATGATTAAGAAGTCCGCACTAGAGATCTATCGAGCTTTTAAGCAGGAAATAGCCAAGGAAAGGATCAATGATAATTCTCGGGGTAGTTCTCTACTGTTTGAGGCCAGGACGGGAGTATCGCGAACAAAGACATATCGGGCCAAATACGAAGGGGTAGACACGGTATGCAGTGCGTGTGGAGAGGAAGAAGAAACTGCCGAACTCTTGATAATGTTCTGTAAAGGGCTTCACCCTGTAGTTCAGGTTGATGGTCAGAGTTTTTCAAAGCACTAGGGTTAAGGGACCGGGAGGGCAAAATAAACTTTAAGCGGGTAGACTTAACCAGAAGGAGGTTATCTGATTGGTGGCTAAAGTCAAGACACGAGTGAAAATTAAACTCTTCACTGCAAAGTACGAATCCTCAAACTCACTTTTTATGGAAAAAAAAATATAGTTTTTTGTTCATTAGGTGTTACGGCTTGGTGGCGCGAGCCACCGCCCGATCTAAAGGGTACAGCCATATCCATCCATCCATCCATCCTCCCTCTCCCACATCTGTGGGAAATCGCGGCGGCACTATAGTGTGCTATAGCGGCACCATCGTTTACAGACCCACGGGGAAGCAAGCCAACTTCCTCGCCATGACTCGTGACTCGATCGCGGCGTTTCTTTCCAGTTTAGTCACCACCCGGCGTGTCCGCGTCAACTTCAGACGCGTCGTCGCCGTCGACATTCCGCCAGCTGCAGATCCTCGATGTTCGGAGGATCTGCTCCCTAAACGTCAAGTCCAACTTCTTCACAGACAACACCTGTGTTGGACTTATCTACGGCATTGACGAGGACCTAGATCCCACTGACATCGCGGCCAACATCATCTCGGCTGTTCTGGTCGTCTCGTGTACACGCCGTGGCAGGTCCATCACCACCACGTTTGAGGGGGCCACTATACCAGCGGAGGTGTTCCTTTTCAAGCTGCACCAGCTGATTCGTCCGCGCCTGCCGCGGCCCCTTCAGTGTGCCCGCTGTGGTCGCTTCGACCACGCCACCGCGACCTGTTCGCGGAACCAACACTGCCTTTGGTTCGGCGCAGCCACGGAAAGCACCGTGCCCTGCGCAGCACCCTCACTGCATTAACTATGGCGGCATTTGTCCCGCTAGCCAACCGCGCTGTCCTTCCTGGCAGATTCAGCGCAAGGCCGCCGTCATCATCCCATCCTTGGATGGCCTCGTGACACGCCGCCAAGCGCTTTCGACCGCAAAGCCCTATAGAATACGTGTGTGCACCTGTCAGTCGCCATGATCTGTATCGTATCTTGATTGCAAACTATGTTGTTTTTCGGTTAATTTGCCCTTGGGCTACCCGAATGCTGCACCTTGTTTTGATAATCGTGGAGTTTTCATCAATTTTCTCGGTTTCTGCATTTTCTTCTCTAATACATATATTTTATTACTCATGTGTGCTCGGTGTAGCTGTGTATGTTTTGTGTCTGGCAAATGTACTTTTCTTTTTTTTTACGCAAACCTATGTAAACCTATGTAAACCTGGAAATTTTCATGTTTTTGCTTGTACCCTCCCCCCACTATATTGTCAGTATGGGCGCTGTGGGTAATAAATAAATATAATAATAAAAGGATCGCTGTCAACAACATCGACAAAGGAAGCAGCGCTGCACGCGTCCAGGGCCGCTCTATTCGGGATGCTGTCGCCTCTGGTAATCCCTAAGCGCAGGCGTCTCCTCCTCGCCCTCCTACCAGTACGCCTACAGAAGGCAAGAGTGCCCAGTCGCCCCCTCCTCTGGTTACATCTTGATAGGAATCGTAGCCATTATTGCACAGAACACACAACACGAGCACTTAACTTCAACTAAACATTTATTGCAAACGTCAGTGTTTATAAAGGGGTGAAGAAGAGCAAAAAAATAATAAAAGGCAGACCAACAAAAAAGCACACGTGCCAGTCCCGTACCATACGTATCCGTTATTATCTTTCACCCCATTGAAAAAACAAAGTTATTTTCACGTGAGCGAGATAGAGGGTGCACTAAGACACTTAATATCATCACGTGTCATTTCCGCAGCTTCTACTGTCAAACGGGCTAACAAATCTCTGTCCCGATATAACACGCAAGTGTTATCTAAATATGGCACACAATCACACTCCTTACAGTGGATCGCTAAGTGACCATCGGTACCGGTACCCTTTTGCGCCTTATTGTGGTGCTCGTTTAACCTCTCATTTATGCATCTTTAAGGTCTTCCCACATAAACAAGACCAGATGACAAGGGAACGCTCTATACAACCAACAATGCACACTCAACATATTTATTACGATGCTTATTTTGGCATCCTTTCTTTTCTTTCGAAAGAGGACAAGTTTTGTGACATATTTTTTGACAGTTTCTCTGGAGCAGACATATCCATTCGGACGCCCACCTTATTTCCAATCTTTTTAAGAAAGTGTGCCATACTATGGATATAGGGGACAACAATATTTTTACGCTGCTGCGGGGAAGTGTTCACAGGCTGCCAATTTTGTTTCTTTTGGTTCCTATGCAGTGATTTAGCGATGCCTATAACCATTCGTGGCAGGTAACCTGCTGCCTGCAGTCGCAGAACCTGTTGCTCAAAGCTCTTCTTCATGAGGAGAAAACAAGACTTCTTCAAGTAATTAAAAAGGCACATTCGTGCAGCAGACCTCTTTACTACTTTGGTATGGGTAGAAGAGAAAGGCAACAATGGCTTTTTGCTCCTGGGCTCATAAAGCCAACAAACCTAGTCATTGTGAAATTGCAACAAAAGATCTAGGAACCTGAGCGTTTTCCCATATGGCATTTCATTTGTTAGTTCCAGAGGCTGACAAATTGTTTGAAATGCTCCAACTGTCGAAACAGCAACACTTTGAAACTCTTTGGCATCACACCTAAAAAAACGTTCCCGACAAACTCTTAGTTCCCGACAACCTTAGTTCCCGACAACCTCTCATCAATTATTTGATCTAAGTGGGCCATAAAAATATCACTTAGGGCGGATGCAATAGCCCAACTAATACAAATACCCTGTTTCTGATGTAGGTGTTTCTATTCCAACTAACGAATGTGGACGTTAAGTACAAAGCCAGTAAATCCAAAAACCCTGCACTGACATACCACAAGTGTTCTGAAAGATCACTGCACCATGCTCAAGTATGCACTGTTCGGCAAATTCTAGAAGCATTTCATGAGGTAGAGAATAGTACAAATATTTCACTTCAATGGACAACGTCTTAACCACAGCTTTGCATTTGGTATAAAAAAAAATCACAACCTCCGGAGAATTCTTGGTGTGAATTGGGTCATTATTTTAAACGAAATTCAGCTTTTCCTGCAGAAAAAGCACCGCACTTCCTGCAAAGAACCTTGTTCCGAAATAGTTACCCAGAACGGCATGCCATCTTTGTGTGTCTTGCAATCAAAAACACGTCTAAGCCCAGCTTATCTGTTTTCATGATCTGTTTAGCCGAATCATGGAATAGAAGGCGTTGCACAATTTTTTTACAGCCATTCGAACATGTTTGAGTGAAACTTTTGGCTTATTATCGACTACCGACTCAATCGCGACTTGCACTTTTTGAAAAAAAGAACCATACAGAAAAACACAGAACTCACCTTCGTTGTCAGAAGGAATGACACAAGGTCTTGATTCTTTGAAGCATGTGACCGCTTTCCTTATGGGCAACACTTGACGCTTGGGCCTGAGCTTTTCGAGCACATCAACGCCCTCTGCAATACATCGTTCCCTCTCATAATCTGGAGAACATCAAGAAACTTGTCTCACAAGAGACAGGAGCTTAGACACCTCAAGTCTTGGTTCAACGGCGTACTAGGGACCTCGTCTTAACGTCTCTTTCACATATTCAGGAAGAATGACGTCATCTGTGGTTTGAATAATGTTGCCCTCAGCAGGTTTCTTCGGTTGGCGCTTGGACCTGAGCTGCGACAGGACTCTTGACCAAAAGCGTTCAGTTTCGCAGTCCACAAGGCCCCACAATTCACGCCACCTTTACTTCTGGTATCCTGAGCCGCGTATCGTGTTGATCTCATTGCGCAGATTATCTTGGTTGATGTGAAAGATTTGTATTATTCTTTGCCTCATGAAATTCTTCTAAAATTTGTTGAACAGTACATACTTGAGCATGGTACAGTGATCTTTCAGAACACTTGTGGAATGTCAGTGCAGGGTTTTTTGGATATACTGGCTTTGTACTTAACGTCAACAATCAGTAATTGGAATGGGAACACCTATATCCAAAAACAGGGTATTTGTATTGGTTCGGCTGTTGCACTCGTCCTTATTGATATTTATGGCCAACTTAGACCGAACAATTGATGAGAGGTTGACGGGAGGTAAGATTTTAAGGATCTTCAAGTTTGTGGACAAATATTTCGTTTTTTTGTGTGTGTTTGTGACGCCAAAGAGTTTCAAAGTGTTGCTGTTTTGACACTTGGAGTATTTGAGACAGTTTGTCAGCCTCTGGAACTAACACATGAAATGTCATTTGGGAATACCCTCAGGTGTCTAGATCTTTCGTTGCAATTTCAGGATTTCAGATTGAGCAACAGATTTTGCGACTGCAGGCCGCTGGTTACCCGACACTAATTTTATTTTTATTTATTTATTTATTTCACAATACTGCAGGCCAGCATGGCCCAGGCAGGAGTGGAATTACAGAAAGAAAAGAATACAGAAATCAGTGATAACAACACTGGCAGCGCAAGCAATATATCACAACACTCGTAGCATAACAGTTTAACAGTAATATGACAGCAATATAAAAGTTTATAACGCAGCATAACAGCAATATAACAGTTACAATGATTCAATGTTCAATACAACACAAATATTGCTCAAGGACTTCGTCAAAATCGTCTGCCTCGCAAACGAACTTAGGTAGACTGTTCCAATCCGAGACAGTGCGGGGGAAAAAACTCTGTTTGAATGCCTCTGTTTTGGCAAAAATGTGTTGTAGGGTGTGTTTGTGAGCGTTGCGCGTAGTTCTCGCTGTAGTGGTCTTTAAATATGAAGGTGCAGACATACCAAGTTTTCCGTTAAAAATATTGCGCAAGAATTTAAGTCGACTGATTTTTCTGCGGACAGCCAAGGTGGGGATGTTATTAGCATTCATGAGTTGAGTTGGTGAATCTAGTCTTTTGTACTTATTGAATATAAATCTGATGGCTTTCTTTTGTAGCGCTTCTAAGCTCTGTATGTCTTTTTTCGTGTACGGATCCCATACAACGGACGCATACTCCAATTTAGGTCTGATAATTGCATTATACGCTTGAAGTTTAACATTCACAGTTGCCTTTGCAAGCTTCCTTTTCAAAAAGCACAGCTTCCGAAAAGCTGAAGTGCATATTGACGAAATGTGTGCTCGCCACGTCATATCACTTGAAAGAGTGATCCCTAAATACTTATACTGCGTTACCGATTGAATGGGTGAGCCATGAATATTGTAGGTAAACACACTAGGATTTGTTTTTCGCGTTATATTTATGAGCACTGTTTTATCAACGTTTAATTCCATGTCCCATGCTGCGCACCAGCATTCAATGTTGCGAAGAGCTTGCTGTAATAGGTTATGGTCGTCAGAGCAGGTTATTTCTTTAAACACAACACAATCATCCGCGAAAAGCTTAATAGACACTGTGTCAGGGATTGCTTGCACTAAATCATTTACATATATAAGGAATAATAGTGGCCCCAACACACTTCCCTGTGGCACACCAGAAGTGACATTGAGCATTCCAGATACACTAGATTTAATTTCGACGAACTGTTTTCTATTAGTTAAATAAGATTCAACCCACTTAATAAGATAAAGCGGCAATCCTATGTTACGTAATTTCAGAAGTAATTTACTATGCGGAACCTTATCAAACGCTTTAGAAAAATCGAGTAGAAGTATATCAGTTTGCCCTGATCGATCTAAAACTGCCATAAAATCATGGATAGTTATAACCAATTGCGTTGTTGTGGACAATCCCTTCCGAAATCCATGTTGGCAAGGGGACAAGATGTTATTATCCGCTAAGAAGCACTGAATATTTTGAGCCACTATGTGTTCTAGTAACTTGCAACTTACTGAGGTTAAGGAAACCGGTCTGTAATTAGAAACAATTGATTTATCTCCCTTCTTATGGATGGGCACAACACGCGCAATCTTCCAGTCACCCGGAACTTCACCACTACGCAATGATTTATTAAATACCTCTGTCAAGAAATCAGTTATCTGTGTAGAATAGCGCTTTAAAAATGTATTTGGGATTTGGTCTGGTCCTATACTTTTTTTGGTGCTCAGTTTTCTTAGTAAAATCAAAACACCCTCCCTTGTGACAGTGGGAATGTTCACCTCGTTAACAATAGCTGGCAGAGGTACATAAGCATTGGAAAAAGTGAAGACGCTGTGAAAATATTCATTGAATGCCTGCGATATTAAGAAGCCGTCAGTTTCGTATTTGCCGTCCAGTTTAATTCTATTCACTGTTTCATTGGTTTGAGCCAGAAATCTCCAGAATTTAGCAGGATCTTCTTTAATGAATGAAGGGAGAGTGACTTGATAGTAATGTGTCCTAGCATCATTTACTTTGGTCGCCAAATTTCTTTTCAAAACCTCAAATTTTTCGGGTGCTACGTTTTTACGCTTTCTAAGTCGCTTGATTCTGCGTTTAATGTGGATAATCTCCCGAGATATCCATGGATGTTTACGGTTCTGGCGTACCTTCCGGAAGGGGACAAACTGCTGAATGGAGAACCAGACCGCACTTTTAAATCGCATCCACAATGCATGGACATCATCGTGCGTGCTGTAGCTTAGTACACTGTCTAAGTAATCTGTGATTGCTGTATCATCAGCGCGATCAAAATCTTTGACATCCACTGAATGTGTACTCGAACGCACTACAGAGCATCGATAAGGCCAAGAGAAAAACAACAAACTGTGGTCTGACACTCCTTTTTCAACTGTGATAACACCATTTAAAAAGATATCGCTGACAAAGAATAAGTCCAAGACAGCACTGTTGCGCGTAGGCTCACAGACAATTTGGTCAAGGTTCAGAGCTAACATTGCGTCTAAAACAACATCACTCGATTTATATTGCCCGTAAGCTAAGTTCTTCCATTTGATAGCTGGAAGGTTGAAGTCACCTGTAATCATGATGTGACGTGTACGGTTTAAAAGGAGATGGTCGTAAAGCTGTTCGAGAAAAGAATCTGAGACTTCCGGGGCTTTATAAACAACACAAAGCATAAAGGTTAAACCATTTACAGTGACGTTGAGGAACAGGCTTTCGTGATCGGCAATCTGATTGATCAAACATACATCAATACCAAGTTTACAAATAACCGCAACTCCTCCGCCACGTGTGCCTCGATCACGCCTGTGCATCTGATAGCCGGGAGGAATAATTTCGTCATCTCGTACACCATCATGCAACCAAGTCTCAGTGATAACAACCACATGAGGGTCGTACGTCAAAAGCAATAGTTCTAATTTATCCGCTTTGTTCACAATGCTTCTTGCGTTGAAAGAGAGCATACGAAGGTTCTTAAATGCAGACGGTGAAAGCTACGCTGTTTGCGTAGGATCTTTGCCAGATCGAACAATGACACGCGTGTTCGAAACATCATCCCATGCGTAGAACTGTGAATCAACACGCAATTTATCCTTTACCAGCGCAATCCTCTTGCCTTGCTCTTTCTCGACTTTGGCGCTTTGCCATAGCAGTTTTCGTTTTCTTAGCGTGTCAGCAGAAAAGTCATTTTGCACGGAAATTTGTGTTCCCTTCAGCTTTTTGCAGTTCCGCAGCACTTCCTGTTTTTCCGTATAATTTTGAAAAAACAGAATTACAGGTCGCTTTCCAGCACGTTTTCCCAAACGGTGTATTCTAGCAACAGACAAGCACTTTACGCCGAGCCTATCCTCGAACACCTCTTTTATTACTTTCTGCCGTAGAACATCCTCCGTTTCATTCGCTCGCTCCTCTATGCCAAACACAACAAGGTTCGACATCCGACTCCGGTCTTCCAGATCTGTAAGCTTTTCCTGCTGCAGCATGAGTGTTTGCTGAATTTTTTCAACCGAATTGTTGAGAGTTTCAAAACTGTCCACTTTCCGGGCTATTTCTCTTACATTTGTTTCTAATTTGGTCATTCGGGTCGAGAAAGAGCTAACACTTTTCTCGGCAACTTCCAACCGCTGTTTAAGCTCTGCTAAATCTTCCCTAATAGCCTGCTGGCCCTGTATCAGTGTCTGGAGCATTTCAGTATTGGTAGGACCTGGATTCAATTCCACATCACCACAGAGTAGCAGTTTGCACACATGGTAGCACTCGTACGCCAAAGCAATCAAAGTCCGTGGGCACGGCACGACAACAACACCTCTTTCATCACTACAGTATGAACCAACACAACTAACCTGGAACAAGAATGCGGGACGCATGGTTAATGGTCCGCTTCTCGAGTTTTCGCCGTGCCCACTGAAGAATCCGATTTGAAGCTGTTCTTTTATATGCGTTGAACTGGCCGATGTCACGCATGCGCTGCCGATATCCTGTCCAAGATACGAGGTCCAGTTGATGGCAAATTCCGTGAAGTTGTCGCCTGTTCCATAAGCATGCGAAGCGCAGGTGCGATTCGGCGGTGTCCAAGAAGCAGCGACAATTGGCAGCAAAGCCATCTGGAACAAGAATGCGGGACGCATGGTTAATGGTCCGCTTCTCGAGTTTTCGCCGTGCCCACTGAAGAATCCGATTTGAAGCTGTTCTTTTATATGCGTTGAACTGGCCGATGTCACGCATGCGCTGCCGATATCCTGTCCAAGATACGAGGTCCAGTTGATGGCAAATTCCGTGAAGTTGTCGCCTGTTCCATAAGCATGCGAAGCGCAGGTGCGATTCGGCGGTGTCCAAGAAGCAGCGACAATTGGCAGCAAAGCCATCTGGAACAAGAATGCGGGACGCATGGTTAATGGTCCGCTTCTCGAGTTTTCGCCGTGCCCACTGAATGGTTATAGGCGTCGCTGAATCGCTACATAGGGACCTAAAGAAACAAAATAGGCAGCGTATTAACATTTCCCTGTAGCAGCGTAAAACGACTCTTGTCCCCTATATTCATGGTGTGGCACACAATCTTAAAAAGATTGGAAATAAGGTGGGCGTCCGAGTGGTGATGTCTGCTCCAGAGGAACTGTCAAAAATATGTCACAAAACTTGTCCGGTTTCGAAAGAAAAGAAAGGCCGTCAAATTAAGCATCGTAATAAATATTTTGAGTATGCACCGTCGGTTGTATACAGGGTGCCCTTGTCATGTGGTCTTGTTTATGTGGGAACAACCGAAATATGCATATATTGGACTTTAAAAGAGCGCCACAATAAAGTACAAAAGGGTACTCATGGTCACTTGGCGATCCACTGTAAGGAGTGCGGTTGTGCGCCGCATTTCGATAACACTTGCGTGTTATATCAGGACAGAGATTTATTCACCCGTTTGATAGTACAAGCTGCGGAAATGACACGTGATGATTTTGAGTGTGTTAGTGCACCATTTATCTTGTTACGCGCAAAGAACTTTGTTTTTCGAATGGGGTAATAGATAATAACGGATAAGTAATGTACGGGACTGGCACGTGTGCTTTTTGTTGGTCTGCGTTTTATTATTATTTTTCTCTTTTTCACCCCATTCATAAACTCTGACGTTTGCAATAAACGTTTAGTTGAAGTTAAGCGCTTGTGTTCTGTGTTCTGTGTAATAGTGGCTGCGCTTCCTACCAAGATGAATTCATACCTACTGGCCCGATACAATTCTTTATCCTTTGGATAGCCCCACCTCCGAGGCAGACCCGAATAACGCGGTGATCACTGTGCTTGATGCTGCTATCCGCGCTGTGATTGTGAACCTGCCGAATGATTCTCCGGTTCATGGACTGTGTGTTGCGGCTATCGATGCGTATTAAGCGATCATTCCGGCGAATTAAGGCCACTGGACTACCACATCGAGTTCATCGGGACTCTCATCAGTGTGTTCACTTAACTTTCTTCCCATTTTTCCCTTATTGTCTTTTTTTCTACTTTTTTCTTTTTTTCTATTTTTGGCTGAAGTGGTTTTCTTTTCTTGTGTTTTTTTCCTCCTTTTATTTTCCGTGCTTGGGTATGTGCCCTGATCAGTGTTTTGTGCACCCGCTGGATTAATTCATCGAGGCAAACAGGACACTAATCTGTGTGTTCAACTGATCTTTTTTTGCTGTTGTTGTTGTTGTTGTTTCCCTGTAGAAATGGCTCGTACCCAAAGAAGGGGATTGGCCGATTTTAAGGTGAATTTGCCCTAAACTTTCAGCATTGTGTCATTCCTACAATTTTTTTTTGTAACTTAATTTTGATTTGAAATACCGATATCAAGTTTGCAGAAAAAAAAATAAGAAAAATTTTGAGACAGCAATTTAGCAAGAAAATTGTTTAGTCGCAGTGATGTATTCTTGAACGGCGAATAAAACATCCCTGTGGCTGAAACCCAGAGTAGAGGCTCCAAATGAAAGAAGATCAGGCTGTGATAGTTGCAAGCCCAGTCTTTGAAGAGGTGGTTCTAGTATGCTTTGCCTGAATAAATCGAAACGGCGACAATGTAATAAAAAATGACTGATCGTTTCCTCTTGATTACAGTAAATGCACATAGGGGAATTCAATATGCCTGATCTATGCAAGTAAAAATTGAGGGAGGTAACGCAGCAACGAAATTTCGTGATGACAACTTCCATCATCCTTGATTTAGTCAGTTCACTGCGCCAGGGAAATAACAAGTGTTTGTACTCTGGAGAAGCCGTCAGTGCAGGGTCAGATAAATTTTGCCTGATTTTAAGTGTGCGAAATCGCGCCACCGTAATGTATACTGTATGGGGGAAAATAGGAATAATTGGTGTCGAAAGGGATGCCTTCTTTCGTTGATCTCAAAGATTTCTGTTTTTTTTTTCTCGTACTACGTGCGCATGCGAATGTTTTCCCCGTCTGTTAGTTTGTTTGTAGCTTCTAATTCATGGTTCATACCCACTCTGGGGGATTGGCCAAGCGAACATATAGTCTCATATGGACGATAACTGCATTATTGCCTATAACGAAAAACAAAGGGGGGGGGAGGAGTTGTACAGTGAAGACAATATATTATTTTAAAAAAAGAAGGAAACCAAAGATTTAGATAGTGAGAAAAAAGAATCAACAATAAAGTACACACTCATAGCTATAACTTTATTTTGGAAGGAGACCAGACAGCTGGTTTAGCAAACCCGATTAATTTGGTTTGTCACGGATTTATCCACATTGAAAATTACTTTTCGACCCGCTTTTTTTTCTTTTAGTACCTGTTAACGTGGTCTTTATGTTGTTAGAGTCTTGAATAAAGTTACACACAGCATCGAATGCATCTCTGTGGCAATTTCCGAAAACAGAGGCACCAAAATTTAGAACATTTTCTGTGGTTAAATTCAAACCGAGCTTCGCAAATGGAATATCTAAATGTCATTTCCTCATTAATGCATAGTTGCGACATGAGCCAAAATAATTTTCAATAGTTTCTGATTCTTCGCAAAATGGACAAAGGGGGGAAAGTGTCAGACCAGCTCTGTGTAAATAGAAATTTATTGGGGGAACACGGCACCGGAATCTGGAGATTATAACTTCAAGTTTTTTTGACGGACTCCACTGGCCTTTCCATGGAAATTTGAGCTGCGTCGTCATTTCATGTGCTTCGTTGGCTCATCGTCTTCTTTTTCAGTGATTTGTTCCCCCGCTCTTCCCGGCGGCTTTTCCTGATGGTTGCGAATCATCGCGGCTGTTTCGGACGCGCGCTGAGTGATGCGGCGCGAATGCCATTTCTAACCTTCTCTTACCTCTTTTCTTCTGTCTTTTTAATTCCCATTTCCTCACTACCTGCGCTGAACTGTGGAGGTGCCCTCCATTGAGAGAGGCAGTAGCGAAACTGCGCTTATTTCTTCCTTTTCCGCCTTTTCAAAGCCACTTCGTATTTAATGCTGCATATTTCTCTGTGTTACTCTCTAAGTTTTTCAGGTGCAAAAGCTTATGAGTAAATCATTAAACATATTTGGTTAGCAGCCGGACGGCTTCCACAGAAAGTGAAATAATTAAGGGACAGGAAGCTATTTATTATCGTTTTACTCGCTTCCTGTTTGAGTCATAGTGCTGGTGGCCGAGAAATTCCGCAATATGCAAGCTTCTTATGAGCAGAATATAAATCTGCTTAGCAGAAAATAACCCACTTCTGAATTTACTTTCATGTATGAGTACAGGCAGACATGCCTAAATTCAACAATTACTCCATGCTTTGCGATTGAGGGTTTTTAATAATAAGGTAGAAATGAAGATGGCACAAAATTCAGTTGAAAAGGTGACAGCGAGACATAATCTGCCTGCGCCTGTAGCAACAAAACTTCAGATTCTCTATCAATACAAGACATGGGCTGCCCACAAGAAAAAGCCAGTAAACAAGATCAAATTTTTATAAAGCTATGTGATAAGGCATCCCATATAGAACAACATTTTCGCCATTCTCCTAGTTTGTGATAAATTTCTTTGTATCGTATACAAATTTGGGGTTATATTCTTCATGCTGATGCTTAGATTTCAACTATTAAAACCAAATAAACATTGAATTAAAACTGTGGATTCATATCAGCAAGCTCTTTGATACGCTCACATTGATCTAGACACGCAGGTGTTTTTTAATACGAGCATGATTCAAGCACAAAAATAAACTCGCCGCTTTTTATTGAATATGCAGTTATCAAGTGCCTATTTGAAAAAAGGCACAACAACTTTTTCTGGGATTTCCACGGCCGACACTTCACACAAAATAATTCTGTGCAAACCATTCTTGGTGTCTTCGTTACCAAGCTCCCTTTCTATGCCATTTCTCCCCAAAAACAAAAATGGTCAACGGCAATCTCGATAGTACTCTACCTTATCAACATCACATCAGAGGAAATATGTAACGGGCACCCTGCTGAATGGCCGTGCAAACACTCAAGCTCTGGCTTACTGTGACGCAGAAAAATGGCAGCTAGGTAGCAACGCGGCAATAAAAACGAAATGTTCATCTAGAAATAAATTGCAGATCCCACGCACAGTGTGAATTGATTATACGCGAAGCACGAATGAGGAAGGTTGATTTGTCACTTCAATATCAACCCAGCGTTGCGAGGTGGAGGTAAATTAGGCAGTACCTGACTTCTATGTCATGATTATAGTGTTTAGAAGTGTCATTTACTATCGTCATTCATTCAAATCACCTGACTTGGTATATGGGGAGCTAGAAAAACGGCCACAAATGTGCTATGAACGTAGCATGTAGTGCAGTTTTACATGACTCGCATGCCATGGTAACAGGTTTGGCCGCGTTCACACGTTCACACCTGGCCTCGAAGAGAGCGAAACCGGCGAAAATCTCCGGAAGCTGACTCGTTTTGCCACCCAAGCGGCCGGAAAACAACGCCGCGCGGCCGACGTGCAAGAATCCCTCCGAGACCGATTTCCCACCACACGAAACCGGATCTGGTTTCCGCTTCACAGCCTTGGCTGCGCTTGATCAAATCACGTCACCTAACCAGCCGGCCGGAGGCTCAAAATGGCGGCACAGGCGTCGGCGGTGCCTCGCATCGGCTCAAATCGCAAACTACCTGTGCAGCACGACGAAGCTCGATAGCATAAACGAGGATGCATTCATAGAGAGCCTGACTTGGATAACGATCGCAGAAAACTCTGAAAACAGACGGTGCAGTGGTAACGAGTCAGCATGCCCCAACATGTCTCGCTTTTGTGTACAACTGGCTGAAACCATGCCACCACTACCGGTGCGTTCGCTTGTGTCGTTTGTGCTGGCGTACCTCCCGAAACAACGTTTGGAAAGATGTCAGCTATTTGTCTCACTAGTTTGTGTCAATAAATGTAATACAAACTTTAGTTCTCAGAAAGCAGGCAAAATCAGAATTATTGTCAAAGTGGCGGCGGTATAGAGCAGAACGAATATGAACAACAACGATGCGCACGGTCGTGATTTTCCGGCCGCTCTGCGTTTCCGTTTTCTCTTCGTTTCCCAAGTGTGAACGCAGCCTAAGGTCAGACGTCTGGTGAGACCGGTGCGACCAGCGTCCGTCGGCGTGACCCGGTGGCAACCACCGCGAAATTCGACATGCAGCATTACGTTACCCACACAGCACTGTTCCAGAGACAGCACCGCGTCTGCCTCTCATCGTTAGAGTGTACTATCTTCGTGACGGAGGGACGCCGGGCACGCTCAAACGTGCATGCGTCAAAGCAACGCAGCGTGGCGCGTGCCTTATATGACAGGCAGATCGTGGGCGCCTGGCGTGGCATCGCCGGCGTGACGCGACCAAAGGAACGCCGGTGGGCACACACGTCAGGTCATTACGAAGTGTATTGGTGCCTGAACGCGTAGCATGAATTCATGTTCCTAAATGACACGCTTCTCGTGATTATCATGTTTGCACCAGTCGCATACCTTCGTCATACATTCACGTCCCGTAATGCCAAATTTGGTATATGTGAATGAAGCCAGCAAAACGGCCGTGAGCCAGGCATGTAGTCATGTTGTTACGTGACACGCATGTCTTGATTTCCATGTTAGGGTCTGTCGCTTGTGTTCGCCATGCATGCAGTCGTCATACCATACCAGTTGTGCAACATGTCATGCGAACGAAACCTCCACAAGAGCAGCAAAACCATGAAACGTAAATTATGACACTCATGTGATCATTTTTAACTTATGACTAGTCATTTATGCTCGTCATACAGTCATGTTAGGCCATACCTAATTTGGTATTGAGGCCAATATTGAAACGGCCAGCAGAGCAAAAAGTCGTAGATAGATAGATAGATAGATAGATAGATAGATAGATAGATAGATAGATAGATAGATAGATAGATAGATAGATAGATAGATAGATAGATAGATAGATAGATAGATAGATAGATAGATAGATAGATAGATAGATAGATAGATGGGTAGATAGATAGATAGAAAGATAGATAGATAGATAGATAGATAGATAGATAGATAGATAGATAGATAGATAGATAGATAGATAGATAGATAGATAGATAGATAGATAGATAGATAGATAGATAGATAGATAGATAGATAGATAGATAGATAGATAGATAGATAGATAGATAGATAGATAGATAGATAGATAGATAGATAGATAGATAGATAGATAGATAGATAGATAGACAGATAGACAGACAGACAGACAGACAGACAGACAGACAGACAGACAGAAGCTCGGCGCCCGGCCGGCATCACGGTCACCGTCGCCTGCATGCCGTGGCATTTGTGCGTCGCCGTGTCGTTCGCTGTCTTGTGATGGTGGTTTTTCTACAAGATGGCCTGGGACGCATACATTTTCCATTGCTTTACGGCACACTTTATTCACGGTATCATACATCTTCCTGCATTTGGGCAAACACTAGGATATGCAGTCCCAACGTTACTGTTTTGATTTCAATAAAAGAGTCTGAACAACCTTCCGTTTATCAGTAGTCGATAGTAGTGCATGCGCGACAACTTACTGAAACAGTGGCCTATGTATGTTGATGCTCATGTTCTACAAAAAAGGTACAACTGATGATTTTAGGAAAGCATGGAAAAACGAAGCAAACGAAAGGCAGGCAGACAGAGAAAAATCTAAATATAAAATCGATTGGTTCATGTTTGATTAGTGTGTTGCATATTTTGATGATGAACTTGAAGATCAAGTACAGAAGTCAGAAGTCATGTGCAGAAGTCAGCAGGAGAGCGTTTGTCACCGACATTTGCTCACTCTTTTGAATATTTAGTACAATTCTCATATTCCAGCATGGATTGCTAACAGTGAACCACGACCAAGACAACCAGTGTGCTGCTGCGAAAATATTGTGCCACACTCAGGCGTGATCATGAGCGCCTCGTCGACGCATTGCGCTTGTCAGCTCAAAATTGTCAAAACTGGTCAGTGGCCCTTCAACGTTTGCTTTTATTCTTTTTATGTGCTTACGACAAGTGTGACTGTTAGCCATGGATACAGTAGGCCGATATCTTTTCAATGACAATGTTTTTGATGCGGTAACGACCGTCCTAGCAGTGTATACGTACGTTACAAAGCGGGTCTTAAAAAGAAATAAGCGATGACCTCACATCGGACGCTATTTTTTTGTGAGTGATGGCAGTGGCTGTTGGCGTCGCGACAGCTCTATTACTTGAGTGGAGGAACTAGCGCTGTAGTGCGCAAATTTACTATAACGTTATTGCATGTTTTGCCTAGATACTTTACTGCTTCGGATGCCTCTCGCGCTTTGCCTCGCGTGTCAGCTTGCAGTCGTAGTGCGTGCCACAATTTTGTTGTTAGCGCTGTGGCTGTGGTGGTTACAATTACTCTGGATTCGGAATACTCTTTTCACAAAGGTGAGTGAGTGTTAGTACTTACCTGCTGTGCGCAGCTGTTACTAGAAGTGTAGTTTGTGTTGAGTTTCTCACGACGAAGGAGAATCATGGACGAGAAAGGCATACTGCACGCGCGCATAATTCCGTCTTACCTCTCAGTACCGACATGGGCAGTTCAAAACGCATGTGATTGAGAATTTGGTTTAACTGAGAAAATTCATTGGTTTACTTTTCACAAAAGTGTAGTTATGATGATGTTTAAAACATTTCTGATGGTTGTAACCCATTCTGGTGAATAAACGCTCGGTGAAACTTCGCAGCCTGTTTCCCTTTGTGCTTTCACCTGCCATGGTAGCATAGCCTTATTGGGTGTTGTGTGACTATGCTGGAGCATGGAGGTTCGACTCCCTACCACGGCGGCCGTATTTGAACGAGGGTTAACTGCAAAGAACATCCATGTGGCAGTAGCGGCACGTATAACTCTATCAATTGTATATGATCGTGCGTTCATGCATGGACTGTACAGTGGTATCAGGTTTCTTAGAATGTTGGAAAAATTAAGTGTGATGCTTATTTGTGCGCCTCGTTGAATTCATGAGTGCTGTTGGTGCCGTGTGAAACTAAAATTGCGTGGGCTTACCAAGTATGTCGACACCGAAAAAATTCATTATTTGTGTACAGTCTAAGGTTATCGATAAAGCAAGGCTGCTTGGGAAGCAGAGCTCCTTGAATTCATGACAAATTGGTAGTATGAAACAACACGAGACACACACGGAAGTGTGCGGAACATCCTGCGAGTGCCTGGCGTTAAAAAATAGAGGCTTTTACTCTACACCAATAAAAAAAAACGTCACTCCTGCAATGCTTGCATCAATCTTAAATAAAAGCAATCGCTCGCGACTGGCCGCGGCCGGCTAGGCTTAGCGTGTGCATGCGCGCGCGCAAGACCCCCGTTATTGAGGAGAAACTTGAACTCTGAAGGAGGAACGTTGCTCGCTTGGTCCTTGCTGCGAGAGGGCGCGACGGGTAAAGTGCCCGAAAGGGAGGAAGTCGCTGCGCCGAAGGAGGAACGGAGCCCGTTTCTCCATTCTCACTCCCTTTTTTTAGAGTGCAGCTAAAACAATTCCCATTTTCTAAACAGCAACTGCATGCAGTAACAATCAAAATTTTGAGGTTCGTTCTTCACCTTTTCTTGACCCCAACTGGACGTGGACGTTCGCGCAAGAGATATGCAAAAGCATTATTTATTTGGAGAGAGATCTACCCGTCCTTCGCTAATTTGTGTACGTCATACTTGACTTTAGCGCAAGTTTCGGCATTCACTTGAAAAGCGGTTTGATGCTGAATAACTGTAAGAGAAGCCACTCTCCATAAATAACATCAGTGAAAGACTATATGAGTAAAAACCACTCTATATCGCGAAATAATGCGCATAAATTCTGAGTGCGGAAATAAGTACTGTCGTCAGAATGCTTAAAAGGCGCTGTATGCCCCAGCGTGCAGCACGCGGCAGTTCACGAGTACGAATTGCAAATGTTATACTGGTGTCACACGGGCACTTTTAATCGCGATCAGTGTTGATCAGGATTAACCACGATTCAGATTAGGTGCTGCTACGCGGTCACTTTTAATCGCGATCAGGCATGATTGGGATCAGGACTACCGCAATCTGCGCACCTCGATCTGCCTGAGAAATCACAATTTTGCTGTCATCTGCACCCTTTAGCCAAGCTTGTTGAAAGTACAATAAACAAGAAAATCGGGCATAGTTAAATAAGAACACTTTAAAACAGCTAGTTGCTTATAAAAAATGAAATTCTGAACCATTTAAATTGGAACAATATCAAAAGTATTGCATATTTTAGGATTTGCATTGACCACATGTAGTTACGGTAGAGCAGATGGCAAGCAGACGACAAGCAGTCGACCGTTGCCTTCAGCGCTTAGTTAAACTCTCGCTCCGTCGGAGCTGTTGAAACACCTAGAAGCAAACTGATTATCAGTATCGCAAGCCTTTCGACCACGCCGCGACGTACGTGCACTTCGTGGTCGAATGAAGAGATCTTTACAGTAGTTGACCGCTGGCAGGAGCACCTGGAACAGAGAGGCGCCAGAAGTGAAACACTGGCGCGTGCAAAGAGATTGACGCTTCGCTGCGACAACACGGCTACGAGCGGGGGCCATCACAAAAAAACGAAGGTTAAGAATCTCGCACAGTAATACAGGTAAGTGCTAGGAAAATTTCATCGAATGATGAGCTTATAAAATTACTATTGTAGTGGCATGCAAAGTTTTCAACATTTGAGCGGTTCTTGCACGAATAACATTGCTGATAAAGGGCTTTATAAATATTCCATTCGCCGAATTTAGTCAGTGGCACGTTTTACGGCGCGCAAATGCTACCTGGGGCATTTCTTCCGACCCAACTTTTAACCAGACTAGCTTGGGCTGTGTAGCAGCGGTCATTAGGTTGATCGCGATCAAGAGAACCCATCCGAATCACCCTGATCGCGATCAAAAGTGCCAGTGTGACACTGGTATTAGAATAGGCATGCTAAAATAACCATGCAATGTTTCCGAGCGAGAGCGCATTGTGTACAAACAGCTGAGAATAGGCTGCTGTCACTGACACGCGTGTACCTCCCGACACAAATCAGCGAAATTGCTCACAGCCGAACACAGCCTCGTCCGCAAATTTTGGTGAGCGAAACACCTGCGGTTCACGGGAAAGCGTGTGACTAAAACGACACACAAATACACGTTAATCGTTCTTACGAAACGGCCCACCACAAACCGAAGTCGGAGCCTAAAGCGCTCCCCGTGGTTGTCTCGAGTTCATGAATCTCTACCAGCTATTCGCTGAATAAACGCATGTGCGAACAAATGCATATGGCACAAAAACAGTTCAAGGTTCCGCCTATAGTTCGCAAAAAGCCAATAGGTAGATATATACCCTGCAAAAAAAACTCGCCTTAACGCAGTGGCACTGTGGTGCAATGGGCGCTGTAGCGCAGTGGGACGTCACGTGTATGTGGCCCTGAGTTCGATTCCAGGGCTTAGTGTCTTTTGCATGTTTTCTAATTACTGGTAGTCATAATATCCACTGAATTATCGGCCAGAAACCGCTCTCGAATTCATAAAAATAATGTTTTTTTTTGTCGTATCTTGCCGCGAAAATTTTGATGTAGACTCCCGGCTATTCTGAAGGCCACTTCGAATCGGGCCGGTTTTTCCTGCCTACATGCGTGTATTCTAGGCAGAATTTGACTATAATTTCACGGTAGTACTCCCTACACAAACACACACACACACCACACACACACACACACATATATATATATATATATATATATATATATATATATATATATATATATATATATATATATATATATATATATATATATATATATATATATATATATAACTAGATGCGCTTACACATAACAACTCATTTAATCCGCCGACGTTGTTTCGACGTTAGCCACGTCTTTTTCAAGCCACAAAAAGAAAAAGACGGGGCTGCTGGCAGAACGTCAGCTGAATAAACAAGTTTTTATCTGAAACCGCATTTACTTTTATACTTATGAACTTGCGGCACCCGAAGTTTTTGTTCTGCATATAAGCCATCTCTCTCTTTCTCTCTCTCTCTCTCTCTCTCTCTCTATATATATATATATATATATATATATATATATGTGTGTGTGTGTGTGTGTGTGTGTGTGTGTGTGTGTGTGTGTGTGTGTGTGTGTGTGGTGTGCGTGTGTGTGTGTGTGTGTGTGGTGTGTGTGTGTGGTGTTTGTGTGTGTGTGTGTGTGTGTGTGTGTGTGTGTGTGTGTGTGTGTGTGTGTGTGTGTGTGTGTGTGTGTGTGTGTGTGTGTGTGTGTATGTGTGTGTGTGTGTGTGTGTGTGTGTGTTGTAGCATTGATATATGGCACAGGCAGGAGCACAAGTAAAAGAAGAGAAGGAAGAGTGTTGTTGCGGCTCGCGCTCGCTCCGCTTGACAGCTGGTCGGCTTTACCTCTGCGTTACTCCCAATAAAAGTGTCTTCGGCTCACTACTAAAGGCGTACTAACAAGTGGTTGAGAGTGCTGGATCCATTTCCCATCCTGGAACTCCGCAACCGAACTTTACCTTCGCCGTCAACGATGTCCACCAACGTTGCACAGAAGACCATTCCTACATTCCCACCTGCCCGCTGTCCCGGTGTCCCGAGAGAGCGAGACCCAGTCATTTTCAGCGGTACCGATGAGCAAGACATCGAGCACTGGCTCTCTTCCTACGAGAAAGTAAGAGTCAATAATAGGTGGGACAAAAACGACAAACTTGGCCGCGTTAATTTTTACCTGAGAGGGGTAGCGGAGCTCTGGCTCAACAACCATGAAGCTGAGCTTACAGACTGGACCACTTTCAAGATCACCTTCGCGGACGTGCTTTGGCCGACCAACAGTGCGCAAGCTCTACGCAGAACAGCGCTTGCGAGATCGCGCCCAACTGTCTGGAGAGGTTTTCACGTCCTACATCGAAGACGTTGTGGGCCTCTGCCGTCGCTACAATCCCGACATGTCCGAAACAGCCAAGGTTAAACACAATATGAAGGGAATCGAAGATGATCCCTTCCACATGCTGGTGGCGAAAGACCCAAGAACAGTTTCTGAAATTATTCAGCACTGCCAAAACTGCAATGAGTTGCGAACACAGCGCATTTCAACGCGACGCCCTACTTTCGACATGACAACCACGTCACCATTGACTGTTGGTGCAATTTCACCGGAACAGACAGTATTGACACTGCAAATCCAACAGTTCATCCGAGAGGAAGTGGCTCGCAAGTTGTCTTTTGCGCCCTTCCTTCCCAGCAATTCTCACGGGCTGAACTCGCCGCTGCGCCAGATCATTGCAGAGCAAGTCTGCGAGGCACTCCCGCCCACGTACTAGCCACTGCCTGTGTCCGCTCCCCTGACTTACGCTGACGTCGCGCAAAGGCCGGCACATGCGCCGTCAAACGTCGTCGACTATGCCCATCAAACGAACGCCTTCTACGCAACACGCGTACGGGCAGGTTCGCAAGTTCCCCTTTCCCGCCGTATTTCAACGTTTCCCAACAATCCTTAGCGCACACCGGATAACAGACCTATCTGCTACTACTGTCGTCTGCCTGGCCATGTTGAGTGGTTCTGACGCCGGTGCGTTTCTCCTCCAAGTACTGTCGATGAAACCTACCGCTACCCCCACAAAGAGCCACCGCAGACGCTGCCTCTCGATGCATCCTCGGATATCCTTCCACCGAGCCGCCGCACCTTTAACCAGCACCGCTCGCCATTCCCACGCCGACGTTCGCCTTCACCGATGCTTCGGCGTGCACCACCTGTCCAAACGGAAAACTGACCATAGCTGTTCCGGAGACTAGAACTGCGCTGCCGTCGAACTGTAAAAGGCCTCGTCCTCTACCCACTAACGAAATACATGTTTTTATTGAAGGCGTTGCCGTTCAAGCATTAATCGATACTACAGCTGCCGTGTCTGTATTGAGTGAAGCAACGTGTCGGAAGGTAAAGAAAGTTATGATTCCATTTTCTGGCTTCTCCCTGCGTACGGCAACCGCGCATCAAGTAAACCCTTTTAGGATGACTGCCAGTTGGGCGTGTTGGTAAAGGTTCATGATGAAACAAGCGCAAAAATACACACACTCAGCGAGGACACTGACAAGCGCTTACTAGAAACTGAAAATTTTATTTCGAAGCGAACACTAATAAATACATCACGCGCATATACGTCATTCCCGACTTCCCCTGTCATCATCAACAACGTGGTAAAACAAAATATGCACGCACCCACATCTGCAAAAAAAAACACGTGTCAAGAACTAAGAAAAAAATGCGAAAAAAAACAAAAAAAACAAGAAAACAAAAACAGAAAAAACAAAGAAGCAAAAAACAAAAACGAAATACAGAGAAAAACACTGAGTTATGTGACGTTCAAAAAAGCAAATTCCGCATCTGTTAGTAGAACTGACGCTTGGCTGACGCAACTGTCCCCTTCTCTTCTTATTCTATACGCTTCCATTATTTCTCTCGTCGTCCGCTTGTTGTGCCTGTCAATTATTCGTGTGCCGGAAAATTTCGGTTGGCAGGTGCACTCCTTGCAATGCATCGCTAAGTGTGAGTGAGGGGCCCCCTTTAGTGAACTCTCATGTTCACGATGGCGCACATTTATGCACCGAACCGTCTGACCAATGTATTCCTTTCCACATGTGAAAGGAGATCCGTATACAACATATTTTTGCACTCAGCGTACCTTCTGCCATGCTTTCTGCTACATCTGTTCGATTCTCCAGTTCCTTTCTTGTTGACTAGCCCTTCTACTGCTAAACAAACCTTCGATAATTTGTTTTCACATGAAAAAACAACCCGCACGCCATACCTTAATGCAACTTTTCTCAACATATGTGAAATACTGTGCAGATACGGGATGACCACTGTCCGCTCTCTTTCACGCTCAACTTGTCTCCTCTCCTCGCTTGTGCCAATGATTGCATTTTTTACTTCCCGACAATTCTTCTCACATGCCAAAAGGATACATTCATCCTGGTAACCAACTCCCCTCAAGCGCTTGATCTGCGTGGAAACACTCTCATTCATCGAATGTACGCAAGATTTCATGAGGGCAGCTTTGATTTATTTCATTTCATTTATTGCATCCTTAAAGGCCCGAGGGCATTACATAAGTGGGGGGGGGCAAAAATACGCTGTGAGTGTGTATAATTCAAGTTGAACAAATTATTATGAACAGTACAGTTCTAATATGGTAGTTTGGTCAAAATGACAACAAAAATGAATCAAATAACACACACAAGAAACGCTTTGGCTGGGAATTAGAGTACAAACAACTAGGCACAAGCAAATTATACATACAGTACGTTGGTAGAATATATTTACAGCCACGGGTTAATGGGTGGAATCAAAGTGGGATTCCAATTTCGCGCGGAATGATGTGCGGTCAGGTGTGGCAACAATGGTGTCGGGAAGGTGATTCCAAAGTGTTATTGCTTGGGGGAAAAAGAAGTCGTTCATTGCGGATGTACGGCCGTTGATTCGTGCAATGGGGTTTGAATGGTTAATGCGGGAAGAAGTTCTGTTTGGGGGCTGTAAAAGTTCGTGTCTTGATTGGGGTCGGAAAAAGAAACTGTGGAGGAGGCATAGGCGCGAGATGAGGCGGCGCGACGCGAGTGATGGCAGTTCAATTGATTGTTTTAGGGCGGTGACGCTGATTTCTCTGGAGAACTGTGAGGTTATAAAGCGGGCAGCGCGGTTTTGAACTGCTTCTAGTTCGCTAACGAGGTATGACTGGGATGGATTCCAAATGGACGATGCGTATTCGAGCTTTGGCCGTACGTATGTTAAGTATGCTAGTTTTTTAACGTCAGGAGATGCTGATTTGAGGTTACGGCGCAGAAAACCAAGCGTACGCAGAGCGTCTGAGCAGATGGACTGTACGTGCGGTGCAAATGAAAGAGATGAGTACATGTGCACTCCGAGATACTTGTATGACGAAGCCGAATCGAGAGGAAGAGAATTGATAAAGTAGGTATGATGAACAGAGGTGCGTTTACGGGAAAATGACATTGATTTGCATTTGGTTAGATTTACGGCATTGATGAGTCTTGGCACCATAGCGCAACTGTGTCGAGGTCTTGTTGTAGTTTAGTACTGTTTTCAAAGTTGTGATTGGGGGAGTATATGACACAGTCATCTGCAAATAGTCGAAGTTTTGATTGAATGTTTGTTGGCAGGTCGTTTATGAATATTAAAAATAGAAGAGGTGATAAGCCCGCACCCTGAGGGACGCCTGATGATACGTGAGTTTTAGAGAAGTTATGATTATTAGCAGAGGTGAATTGTTTACGTTTGGAGAGGAAGTGTTTAACCCAGGAGACAATATTCTGTGCAATGCCAAGGGAATTAATTTTGCTAAGTAATAAGTTGTGTGGTACGCGGTTAAAAGCTTTGGAAAAGTCTAGGAATATGGCATCAATCTGCAGGTTATAATCCATGCTTTTTATTAGGTCGTGGGTAAACTCGGCTAATTGGGTCTCGCATGAGAAGTGCTTTCGGAAACCGTGCTGGTGATTATAGAAGAAATTTATTGATTCAAGGTGAGTCACGATGTGAGAAGATATAATGTGTTCTGGTAATTTAGAGGGAATGCCTGTCAGGGAAATAGGTCGGTAGTTTGCTGGATTCGTTCGCTCTCCTGTTTTGAAGACGGCTACTATTCGGCCTATCTTCCAATCGTCTGGAATTACGCTTGTTTCAAGGGACTGCATGAAGATGAGGCAAAGAATCTGCCTAACCACTGTGACGGTGTTAACTAAAAGTTTGGGGGTTATTTGGTCAGAACCTGGCGCTGAAGATATCTTAAGACCGGTGATTAGTTTAACGATTCCTTCAGGGTTAAATGCAAGAAGTTGCAATCCCATTCTTTACTATCTTCGAATGTGCCGAATGATAGCTCAGCAATGGTTTTTCCGATCTAGGGTGATACATCCAACACGTGTAAAAAGGAGACAAATTATTATTTAGGTGCAGAAACTGAATGCGTCGTTCCTTTGGCACCTCAAAGGTAAACTATAAACCACACCCGTTTTTCCGTAAAGTTTTGAAAACAGTCACTAACGTGCTCATACCATGGTCGTTTTTTACCAAAACAAGGAAGTCATCTACAAATCTGAACAGCTTCAGATTCATACCATCTAGCTCCTTACCTACTGCTGTGTCAAGTTTGCTAAAAATATATTGCACAAGATCGGGGCGACACTAGACTCAATGCAAATCCCATACTTCTGGACGTACAATTCTTCATTTAACCCCACTAGCGTGGAACTCAGATACATGGCCGAAATCTCCATAAAACCTTCTACAGACACATCACAGGCCTTACAAAAAGCCACTTTATCATTTTTTTCCGTGATTCACTCTTGTACGCTTTGTAGTAACGGACCATGCGATACGGAATAATACAGATCGACGACATCAATACTGAAGGCATTAGAGACCCTTACATCATCTAATTTTAAGTAGTCCACAACTTCTATGGAGTTGAAAACAAAAAACGGGTCACAAAACCGGAGCGTTTTCAAATGTTTTTGCAAAAATTCGGACACGAGATCTAGCCAGGTAGCCCTTTTTGAAACAATGGTTCAGAATGAAAGGTTTCCTTTGTGTGTTTTTACCGAAAAGAATTCTTCTAGCAACAAGCCTTTTTCGCCTTTTACCGCTGAAGACAGCCTGCTCAGGTTCAAGTCAAGTAGCTTCCTAACCACCCGACGTTTTACAAGGCTGACCTTCTCCTCAACTTTGCGGAAATTCTTTTCTATAGCATGCTGTGCCTTCTCCAAATATAGCTTTTCTGGCAAAATCACAAAGTAACTCTCCTTATCCGAAACCGCAATACGACTACCACTAGCAGAAAGGAACCTAATCACAGGTCCCATTTTCTTTGCCAAGAGCGGTGTTACATGTGCGCTGTCGGAAAGTGCCCAGAGGCTTTGTGGAACCAGGCACGAAAAAGTTTACCCATGAAGGAAAGACGCACAACTACGGAAGGAAAGGTCATGATCTTGGGAGATCTGGCTTTGCCCCACCATCACAGAAGGCTTCTTACACGGATCCAAGTTCTGTGTGGAACTAGTGCTCTCTCGTGCCGAGAAGGTGGAAGTGGCCAGGTCCGTGGCAAGCCATGTGAAGGATGAGGAAAAACTGAGGTGCAGTACTTGTTGCGTGAATGTCTTTTCGTCTAGCAATGTAACACCGCACATGGCAAAGAAAATGGGACCTGTGATTAAGTTCCTGTCTGCTAGTGGTAGTCGTATTGCGGTTTCGGATAAGGAGGGTTACTTGTGATTATGCCAGAAAAGCTATATTTGGAGAAGGCCCAGGCTACTATAGAAAAGAATTTCCGCAAACTTGATGAGAAGGTCAGTGTTGGGCTCGAACTTCGTGCGTTCCCCGAATACCTTATGTTACCCCCCCAGCGGCCGGCGACCCCTCGCCAACAAGGAAGCAGGGCCACCGGAATGCGGGACGATGACTGTCTGCTGGCCACAAAGGACGCGACAACTCCCGTGCCGCTGTCGGGCTCAATTATGGCGCCTTACAGGAGACCAAGCCAGGCTGCAGGTGGGCGGTAGACGTGGAAAATACACGTGGAAGGTACACGTGGAAGGTACACGTACGCGTCCGCCGGACAATCAGAATCAGCGGAGGCAACGGCATTGGCGCAGCGGCCAATTGTATTGATGGCCTGTCAACCCAGCATCGCGGGAACTTACTCGGAGGCGCTTTTCCACGACCTGGCAACGCCCGTCGTCGACCATTCCGGGAACCGGTGTGAAAGAAACCTGAGCAAGGGTGGAGAACCGATGAGTGGGCAAGAGGCGGTGGGTCTTCGAGGTTGTGGTGAGGAGAGACACATCTGGGCGTTTTGATTGGACTATAATAGTGGTGCGTTACGATTGGACTGTAAGAGTGGTTGAATGGGGAGACAGGGGATAAAACCTGGGGTGCAGGGACATTGAAGAGAGAGGGAGAAACGAATAAACGTCTCTATATCCAGATGATGTCGGAGCGGTCGTTTCCTCAAGGTGCCAGCAGATGAAAAGTTCTTGTCTTCGGCTTCCTTGGCGGCAGCAGCAAATGTCGCGCAACAAGCGACAGGCGAGTGGAAAGAACCACACGGAACGTAACTGTCAGCCTTGTAAAACGTCGGGCGGTTAGGAAGCTAGCTGACTTGAACCTGAGCAGGCTGTCTTCAGTGGTAAAAGGCGGAAAAGGATTGTTGCTGGAAGCGTTTTTTACGGTAAAAACACACAGGGAGAACCTTCCGTTCCGAACCATTGTCTCAGAAAAGGGTACCTGGCCACGTCTCGTGCTAGAATTTTTGCAAAAACATTTAAAAACACTCCACTTTTCTGACCCATTTTTGGTTTCCAACTCCATGGAAGTAGTGGACTACTTAAAAGTAGATGATGTAAGGGTCTCTAATGCCTTCAGTATTGATGTCGTCGATCTGTATTATTCCGTTCCACATGATCCGTTACTACAAAGCGTACATGAGTAAATCACAGTAAAAAATGATGAAGTGGCTTTTTGTAACGCCTGTGGTGTGTCTGTAGAAGGTTTTATGGAGATTTTGGCCATGTATCTTAGTTCCTCGCTAGTGGGGTGGAATGAAGAACTGTACGTCCAGAAGGATGGGATTTGCATTGGGGCTAAAGTCGCCCCGATATTACGCAATATTTTTTTAGAAAACTTGACACAGCAGTAGGTAAGGAGCTAGATGGCATGGATCTGAAGCTGTTCAGATTTTTAGTTGACTACCTTGTTTTGGTAAAAAACAAGCTGGGTATGAGCACGTTAGTGACTGTTTTAAAAGCTTGTAGGAAAAACTGTTGTGGTGTACAGTTTACCTTTGAGGTGCCAAAGGAACGACGCATTCAGTTTCTGCACCTAAATATTAATTTGTCTCCTTTTCACACGTGTTGTATGTACCACCCTAGGTCGCAAAAACCATTGCTGAGCTGTCATTCGGCACATTCGAAGATAGTGAAGAATGGGATTGCAACTTCTTGCATCAAAGCTGCCCTCATGAAATCGTGCGTACATTCGACGAATGAGAGTGTTTCCACGCAGATCAAGCGCTTTAGAGGAGTTGGTTACCAGGATCAATGTATCCTTTTGGCATGTGAGAAGAATCGTCGGGAAGTAAAAAATGCAATCATTGGCACAAGCGAGGAGAGGAGACAAGTTGAGAGTGAAAGAGAGCGGACAGTGGTCATCCCGTATCTGCACAATATTTCACATAGGTGAAAAAAAGTTGCATTAAGGTATGGGGTGTGGGTTGTTTTTTCAGCTGAAAACAAATTATCAAAAATTTGTCCAGCAGTAGAAAAGCTAGCCAACAAGAAAGAAACTGGAGAATCGAACAGATGTAGCATAAAGCATGGCAGAAGGTACGTTGAGTGCAAAAAAGATGTATACGGAACTCCTTTCACATGTGGAAAGGAAGACGTTGGTAAGACGGGTTGGTGTATAAATGTGCGCCTTCGTGAACATGAGAGTTCACTAAAGGGGGCCCCTCACTTAGACTTAGCGATGCACTGCAAGGAGTGCACCTGCCAACCAAATTTTTCCGACACACGAATAATTGACAGGCACAACAAGCGGACGACGAGAGAAGTAATGGAAGCATATAAAATAAGAAAAGGAGGGGACAGTTGCGTCAGCCAAGCGTCAGTTTTACTAACAGATACAAAATTTGCCTTTTGCAAGTCACATAACCCAGGGTTTTTCTCTGTGTGACGTTTTTTTAGTTTTTTTGCTTCTTTGGTTTTTCTCTTTTTTTGTTTTCTTGTTTTTTTTTCACATTTTCTTTTCTTAGTTCTTGACACGTGTTTGTTTCCGGTTGTGGGCGCGTGCTTATTTTGTTTTATCACGTTGTTGATGATGACAGGGGAAGTCGGGAAGAACGTACATGCATGTGATTTATTTATTAGTGTTCGCTTCGAAATAAAATTTTCAGTTGCTAGTAAGCGCTTGTCTGTGTCCTCTCTGAGTGTGTGTATTTTTGCGCTTGTTTCATCATGAAAGTGAACCCTTCCATGACGTGCACGGCTCGGCTACTCATCCAGGACGTTCTGTACGTGGTCGAATTCATCGTTTTTTCATACTGTTTGCATGACTTGATATTAGGCTGGGACTTCCTTTCCACACGTCATGCCGTTGTTGATTGTTCCCGGGCTGAACTGGAATTATCATCAATCGCAGACGACAATTCTAACGATCATTTCATTTCTCGTGTTTTTGTTGCCGCAGACACGGATATCCCACCTATGTCTTCGGTTATTGTGCCGATCTCCTGCGACCATGCTGATTTTTCGAACGTCATGCTCACGTCATGTGAAGACTTCACTTCTCGAAAAAACGTTCTTCTCCTTTTTGCTCTCCTGATGGTCGAAAACACTTCCGCAACCATTTACGCCACGAGTCTCCTTTCAATGCCAGCCAGATTATTTAGTGGTGAATGCATTGGTCGTTTTGAGGACGTTGATTGTGTTTCCGCTTGTCAACTGCTCGATCGCGCAACAAGCCTTGAGATCACCAGTGTCACTCCCGCTCCCACGTCCACCACATATTCCCTAGACACCTTCTTTCCATCAATTGATTCGGACCTTCCTGTTGTCCTACGAAGCAAACTCTTGACACTTCTCGACCGCTTCCGGACGTCTTTCGAACTTAAGCAAACCAATTTGGGTTGAATAACTGCAATTGTTCATCGTATAGACACTGGTGCCCACGCACCATTGCGTCAGCGTCCATGCCGGGTCTCTCACTCTGAACGCCAAGTTATTCACGATCAAATCTCTGATATGCTCAATCGTGGCATCATACAGCCGTCCAACAGTCCGTGAGCCTGCCCAGTAGTACTGGTCAAAAAAGAGGGCAGCATCCGGTTCTGTGTTGATTACAGGCGCCTTAACAAGGTCACGTGCAAAGATGTTGATCTCCTCCCCAAAATTGATGACGCTCTCGACTTTTTGCAAAGAGCAGAGTTCTTTTCCTCGCTGGATCTTCGATCAGGATACTGCCAAGTACCCTTGGATGAATCTGGCCGCAAGACTGCGTTTGTAACTCCAGATGGCTTGTACGAATTTAACGTGATGTCATTTGGTCTTTGCAACGCCCCTGCCACCTTCGAGCGTCTGATGGACAACGTACTTCCAGGCCTCAAATGGCATACGTGTCTTTGCTAACTGGAGGAAATCGTCGTTTTTTCAAAAGACTTTGATACCAATCTTCTGCGCCTCGCAAGTGTCCTGAAATTCATCACCCATGCTGGGCCCCAACTAAATTTGAAAACGTGCCATTTTGCCGCCCGGAAGCTCACCATCTTAAGGCATGTTGTCAGCAAGGGTGATGTTCTACCTGACACTGCAAAACTCCGTGCCGTCACCCAGTTTCCTAAGCCATCGACACTAAAGGAACTCCGGTGCTTTATCGGCCTATGCTCATACTTTCGCCAATTCGTCCGAAATTTCGCATCCATAATAGCTCCTTTAACACGGCTACTTTCTGACAGTGAAGGAATTTCCATGTGGTCTTTCGCTTGCGATGACGCATTTACAAAACTACGTCCTTGGCTGACATCCCCCCTGATTCTCCGTAACTTTGACCCAGATGCCCCTAACGAAATTCACACCGACGGTAGTGGAGTTGGCCTTGGCGCTATTCTTGCACAACGCAGGTCTGATTCCGACGAGTACGTGGTTTCTTAGGCCAGTCGCACTCTTACTATGGCTGAAAAGAATTATTTGGTCACAGAAAAGGAATGTCTGGCCATTGTTTGGGCAATCACAATTTTGACCCTATGTCTATGGCCGTCCATTTGACGTCGTGACTGGTCACCATGCTCTCCGCTGTTTATCGTCACTAAAAGACCCGTCTGGCCGTCTGGCTCGTTGGGCATTGCATCTCCAAGACTATGATATCCGTGTCATGTACAGGTCGGGCCGCCGACATTCAGATGCCGAGGCTCTTTCCCGCTCTCAACTTCCCCATGAACATGGAAGTGCGTCTGTTTCTAGTCTCGATGCTGCGGCACCTTCGTTCACTTACATGCACTCCGAGCAGCGCCAAGACGCTTGGATAGTCTCTATGATAGAGGTACTCCCTTACGGAAATGCCACACCTGGCCCCTATATAGGTTTTATATGGCCACATCTAAGCATATATGTCCGCATATGTGGTTACATATAGGCAAATGTGCCATCATAAGTGGCTTCAATTTACCATATATGGGTGTATATCTAGCGGAGTTGGTTTATGTATGGGGTTATATACAGCTATATATGACGCGGTTCGCCCATATAAGAAGTCAAATCCGGCCTTAATAAGGCACGGCGACACCATATATAACAAATCAAGTGGATCCTTATATGTGGAAGTGCTCCCTTATATGGGATGAACCACGTATATATTGTTACGTGAAGGAGACTGACTCAGAGGGGTAGTCACCGATGTATTTACAGACGGTTAGGCGAGCAGCGCCAGCCACACAGATTAGCTCGTGCCAGTCTATCTGCTTCGTCTTCTTCAGCTCCATGCACTGGCACGTAGCATGACCCCCGGCGGCGGAGGCACCGTCCCGGTGCTTTAAAGGTCGTTATCTGACGCATTATTGTAGGGCTTGATCCGCGAGACGTGTACGATATCACTGGACCGCATAGTAGATGATGATGGGCAGATGGGGCTGATCTCGTAGGTGACAGGTGTTACTTGACGCAATATACGATAGGGTCCCGTGTAATGAGACAGAAGTTTTTCGGATAGGCCCAGCCGACGCTGAGGGGACCAGAGTAAAACGAGGGTACCGGGAGCGAAATGTACGTCTCTATGTTCCGCATCGTACCGACGGCATTGGTTGGTTTGCGACGCCATCAGCCGAGCGCGAGCGAGCTGACGGGCATGATCGGCTCGCGCAATCGCGTCGCGGGCATACTCGCTGGTGGACGAGGTGTGAGCTGAGATGACTGTGTCCAGTGGTAAAGTCGGCTCTCTTCCGTACAATAAGTAGAACGGCGAAAAGCCCGCTGTGTCGTGACGGGATGAATTATACGCGAAAGTTGCGTAGGGTAAGGCAAGGTCCCAGTCTCGGTGGTCGGGCGACACGTACATAGCGAGCATATTTGTTAAAGTGCGGTTAAATCGTTCCGTAAGGCCGTTTGTTTGAGGGTGGTAAGCGGTTGTCAGTGTGTGTTGCGTCGAACAAGAACGCAGAATGTCGGCGATGACTTGGGATAAAAATGTACGGCCACGGTCTGTGAGAAGCTGTCTCGGCGCACCGTGAATCAATATAACGTCCCGTAACAAGAAGTCAGCGACGTCGGTTGCACAGCTGGTCGGTAGAGCTCGCGTAATAGCGTAGCGTGTAGCGTAGTCTGTGATAACGGCTATCCATTTGTTTCCCAATGTTGATGTGGGAAAAGGACCAAGCAGGTCTAACCCAACACGGTAAAATGGTTCCGCGGGTATGTCAATTGGTTGAAGATGGCCAGCGGGTAGCAGTGATGGTGTCTTACGACGTTGGCATAGGTCACATGTGGCGACGTATCGGCGTACCGAACGAGCAAGGCCTGGCCAGAAAAAACGGCGCCGGACGCGCTCGTACGTGCGGGATACGCCAAGGTGTCCAGCCGTGGGAGCGTCGTGAAGTTCGGTGAGAACACAGCGGCGCAAATGCTTAGGCACAACAATGAGAAGGTCGGGCCCGTCTAGTCGGAAATTGCGACGGTATAGCACACCCTTTTGAATGACAAAGTAGCGGACGGAAGCATCATTTGGGGAGGATTCCATACGGCTGATGATGTCAAGCAGCTCTGGATCACGCTTCTGTTCTTCCCTAATATTAAGGAAGTCGGACACTGACAAGATAGAGTTCTCCGTGGGCTCGTCAGTGTCCTCAGGATCGTCGACAGGGTACCGGGAGAGGCAATCGGCATCACGGTGTAGGTGGCCAGATTTGTAGACCACCGAATAAGAAAACTCTTGCAGGCGCAAAGCCCAGCGACCAAGGCGGCCTGATGGATCTTTCAGAGAGTTCAGCCAGCAGAGTGCGTGGTGGTCGGTAACTACCGAAAATGGGCGTCCGTATAGATAAGGTCGAAATTTCGCTACCGCCCATACAAGAGCCAAGCACTCACGCTCTGTTATCGAATAGTTACGTTCAGGGGCGGATAGGAGGCGGCTGGCATATGCAATAACGCAATCATGGCCATGTTGTTTCTGAGCCAGCACTGCACCAATGCCATGCCCACTTGCATCTGTACGGATTTCCGTAGGGGCAGCAGGGTTGAAGTGTGCCAGAATCGGAGGGGTAGTGAGAAGAGCGACGAGAGTCGAGAACGCAGAAGCCTCTTCGGAGCCCCATGAAAACGGGACTTCTTTCTTGAGGAGCTGCGTAAGCGGCCTCGCTATGTGCGCAAAATTTTTCACGAAGCGTCGGAAGTAGAAGCATAGTCCGATAAAGCTGCGTACATCCTTCGCAGATCGTGGTACAGGAAAGTTTTTGACGGCGCTGATTTTTGCCGGGTCTGGTTGTACACCGTTGGCGTCTACTAAATGGCCAAGCACTGTGATTTGATGGCGTCCAAAGTGACATTTGGACGAGTTGAGCTGCAGGCCAGCGCGACGGAAGATTCCCAGGATGGCTGAGAGGCGCTCTATGTGAGTTTCAAACGTTGGTGAAAAGACGATGACGTCGTCCAAGTAGCACAAACATGTGGACCATTTGAATCCTCTGAGCAGGGAGTCCATCATTCGTTCGAAGGTGGCGGGAGCGTTACAAAGGCCGAAGGGCATGACCTTGAACTGATATAGGCCGTCGGGGGTGATGAATGCCGTCTTTTCACGGTCCATTTCATCTACCTCTATCTGCCAGTAGCCGGAACGAAGGTCTATGGAGGAAAAATAGTGGGACCCATAGAGGCAATCAAGCGCATCATCTATTCGTGGCAGAGGGTAGACGTCTTTTTTGGTAATTTTGTTTAGGTGTCGATAATCCACACAGAAACGCCAGGCACCGTCTTTCTTGCGGACTAGCACTACAGGAGAAGCCCAAGGACTGCAAGATGGCTCAATGATGTCCTTGGCGAGCATTTTGTCGACCTCACTTTGGATGATGTGACGCTCGGCCGCCGACACCCGATATGGGCGCCTATGAATAGGATGCTCATTACCAGTGTTTATGCGGTGGCTCATACCGGTAGCTTTCCCCAACGGACGGCCGCTGATGTCAAATACGTCGATGTAGGACAGCAGAACCCGGTGGAGCTCATCAGTCTGCTGCGGTGTTAAGTTGGAAGCGATCATCGAAGTAATAGCGCTGTCGGAGCAAGCAGCAGACTGATGTTGAGCGTGGGGTTCAGAAGGGGCGGCCATCGCGAAAACATCTACCGCATTGTCTTCTAAGGTGCAGAGCAACGCTAAAGAGATCCCTTGCGGCAAAACTTGAGGTGTGAAGCTAAAGTTGACAACTGGGAGGCACGTAGAATTTCCTGCGACGGACAGAATGGTGTGCGGTAATGTAATGCCACGGCTTATGAGAACATCGGTGATAGGGGTGAGAACATAGTCACCGTCGGGAACTGGTGGTATTGAGACGAGCTCTATGTAGGTCAGTGTCTGTGGAGGGAGGCGCGCGTGTCCCGTTGTGCAGAGGCGACTCGGCCGTTGTGTAAGAGGTTCTGTTGCGGGCAAGTGTAGACGGAGCGTACTGGTCGAACAGTCTATGAGGGCAGAATGCGCGGATAGGAAGTCGAGGCCTAAGATTACGTCGTGGGGGCATTTATCAAGGACGGTGAAGAGAACAACTGTGTGTCGATCCGCAATGCTCACACGAGCGGAGCACATTCCAACGATCGATGCTATGCCACCATCCGCAACACGGACGAACTGGGTGGTCGCAGGTGTGAGAACCTTCTTGAGCTTGCGGCGAAAATCACTCGTCATCACGGAAAGTTGGGCGCCGGTGTCGACAAGAGCAGTGACATGTAGGCCGTCTACTTGTACGTCTATGAGGTTCCGTTTTGTCGGTATCGTCAAAAGAGGATTTTCGTTCAGTCCGAGCGATGCAGCGCCACCTCCGGGGGCTGCAACGCTTAGTTTTCCGTCGGAGAACCTCGTGGGAAGGCGGGGGAAGATGGTCGGCGGGGCTGTGGAGAACGAGACTGGCGACGTTGGGGGGATGGAGAGCGGGAGTAGCGGCGTTCAGAAGCAGGTTCCTGGGCAAAATGGTCGCGGTTGGTCTCATGGCGATAGGCAGGACGTGCATATAAGGGACGAGAGGACGGTTGTGCAGGAGGACCCCAGCGACTTCTGCAATGGCGAGAAATGTGCCCGATTCTGTGACACGAGAAGCATATCGGCTTGTCATCGTGTGTTCGCCATGCGGACGGATTACGGAACGTTGAGGGAGAGCCGGTCGGGAAGGGACGTGCAGGCGTGTATCGGGGCTGGTAGTCGGTGCGGGTAGGCGGTGAGATAGAGTGAATTCCCAAGCTGGTGATTTCCTGCCGGACGACTGCTTGAATGAGAGGCAACGTAATTGGCGGAGAGGGGTCAGGGGACGTTGTTCCCACCTTAGCTGGAGCAGCCGCTTCAAGCTCCCGCCTGACGATTCGCGTCAAGTTGTCACAGTTGTCTGGTGGATGATATGTGTCGAGACATGAGGACGTCGCAGTGGTGTTCGGGAGGCGCTGGAACTGATGGGAGATGCGTCTGCTTTTAGCTTGTTGGAACCGGCGGCATTCTTGAATGATGGCATCAACAGACGACACATTGTTGAATACCAACAAGTTGAACGCATCGTCGGCGATACCCTTTAGGATATGGGCAACTTTTTCAGGTTCAGACATATTTTCGTCAGCTTGGCGGCATAGTAAAAGGACAGCCTGAATATAACCGATGTAGGGCTCCGTGGAAGATTGCGCGCGAGTCGCACCGTGATCACACTTTTATGCAGATTGGAATACATACCAATTCGTACACAAAGCTGACCTGCTTATTTTCTACAACAAAAAGAGTATTATTTATATATGTTGTTTGTGCCATGCAAAAAAACAAAATTTCAGGTCAGCTCTGTGTACGTAATACTTGCAACTATGAATGCATTCGTGTCATTTAGGTTATAAATTTTTCATGGCATTTAGGTTTGAAACAATAAGTTTCAATTAATACGACATAAATAATGTATACGAGAGCAGACATATTTTCCAAGGAAGGAATCGTGTCAGGTCACAAAACGTATTGAAGCTCCTGAACCTCACTATTATATAGAGCAATCCTATATAGCATTATGTAAAAACAAAATGCTTGCAACTTATATTGTTCACAACATAGCATTGTTTGGAGTGGCAGCAAAAAATAGTAATTTCAATGCATTTTTAGCTTCCACATCTGTGCACAATATTGCTGATTATTTGAAGGTTTGGATGGCTATATGGTCCCTTCATATAACAAGATTTCAATTATTCCTGTTGATCCCTTATCTGCCATTGCTTTCAGCGGTCATTTACCATAATTGCATGCGCAGTGCAATGTTTAAGGAATTTTTTTCAAAAACGAAAAAAGAACTTACGTGAATGTAACTTGCAGGCACTATTATGATTACATTCATGATGGCAGTTCTAATTTATTGCAAAAATACATCTTGCATTTCCTTTGGCTACGTATAATGTTCTTGGCTGTGCACATAGTAAATTTATCGAAAATTTTATGATCGCACTAGTAAACAATTATTTTGGTGTAATGTTTGCAAGCGTCAAATAAATCTCACGTCGTACACATGTACGTTAAGAAAAGTGCAACTGTTTCACACGTGATACACATTTATTGGGCCATGTATTGAAATATCGAAGCCCTATAGCAACATTTAACGTAGGCTGCCAAATTCACAAAACTTCTATTTTGTGTGGGTGTGTCATTACTTCGTCGAGGTCACTAATGCTCACGTGCCATCATCAGGATTAGCTTAAACATTGCCTTGCGAATACAATTAGTATGACATATTTTTGCGCGCTGGCGCAATGCCTAAGCCAAACTCTACATTATGTAAATAGCCCCTTGCTGTGCAGGCGCCTACTGATTAAAACTGCTTGCGAACATACCTTTTCAACACCAATACTGTGGTGCATTTACCTATACGATATTTACGCCGATACGTACCCACCAAACGGCGCAATTACACAATCACGTTTAGAGATTCATGGGCACCCGGACTCTAGCATTTCATTCAATGTGGCCAGATATTTTCAGTCATGTCAGAATGATATGAGTGAATTATTATTATTATATTGTTGTTGTTGTTGTTGTTGTATCTCGCAAAACGTCCAACGTTTCAATTCCATATGTTGTCAATACTGTGTCGTTATGCAAGTTTTATGAGATCAGTGATCTTGGTGTTCTTTTTGATAGCATGCTGAATTTTTTCTACTTGCAATAAATGTGCTGCCGTGCGAGGCCTTCGTTTTCTCGCTGTTGGCACAACATCTCTCGAGAATCTGGTTCTCATACAGCCTTCTACAAATTGTACACCGCGATATGTCGTGCTCAACTTGAGTACATATGCATATCTGATTTGGAATGGCCTTGCTAAATCCACCAGTAGCGCCACTGAGTGAGTCCAGAAAATTTTTATAAGCATTTACCCCCATTGTTTCACTAGAATCTTTTCAACACTGCTAGAATATTTATATTTGCCATCAATTAACGGCCGACAAAATCGCGCTGAGCTGTTATTTTTTTACAAGCTAGTTCAGGGTGAGATATTCTGCCATTCTCGGTTGTAATAATTTACAGACTCCGCGTAAGTTATCCAGAGAGAATCGACCGTTGCATGTACCTGCCAGCTTCTTTCAACACTCTATCCTTTACAGAATACCGAGTCTCTCTAACGTCAACTTTCTTGATTCGTTAAGTTTTTCATAGTCTGCAGTCATTTTTTCGTCAGTGAGGGCTGCGCTGTCCTAACGTAGATTTGTACATGCACAGATTCTTCTCTTTTCAGTCTTTCAGAAAGTCTTCCGCACGGTTGTGTATATTCCACATTATTTTTCAGTCCCACTCAATGAATATATACCCTTTTATTTGTCGTTTTCATTGTGCGTTGATTTCTTTTCGACTGCTAGTTTTCGGTCTTTTTATTGATTTGCTTTTCTGTGTACAGTCTTTATTGTATTGTTTATTTTTGTTTTATTTTGGCGCACGCCAGCACAAAACACTCTATGGTTGTTTCTGAATACGTTGAAAATAATTGATTGATTATTCGTTGATTGAATAATATTATTTTAATTATAAATGCTTGAGAAATAAGATTAAAATTTGGCTGGAACACGTCTTGGTAGCCAGTGTACACGAGGCAGTGACTTAAGCTCCACGGAATGCCCGTCTTAAAGGTCCTGCACGTGCAGCTTTATGGGCCCGTGGGAGGAAGTTGAAGTCCATTGTCCGAAAACACTCGCCTGACTGCACTGCAGCTGTTTCCAAGGTTGGAAGGGGTGCGCACCGTAAAAAATACAAAAAAGGGCGCCCGTCGGAGGGGTGGAAAATTCGGGGAACGTTGTTCGAAGAAGCGCGCGTAGGCGCCGTGCAGCCCTGCCGTGGCCTACACCAGTCTGTTGACACAGCAGGAAAGAGAATGCCACGGCCCATTTCAAGTAACGACGAAGAAAATAGTTTGCGCAAACATTCAGTCGTATGCTAATAATATTGCGTCAATAATTGTTTAAAAAATCCAACGTCGTTCGCCAATAAGCTGAGGAAAATTTAGTTCTAGTGAAAAGTGCGTAAATCATTGATTTCAAGGAGATTGTAATGTTCATTGTAATGTTCATTGTCAAGCCTGCATGCATTCTACCCTTCCACGCCATTGTTGCATTTTTGCTCGCTGGAGTCATGGATGTACTGCTGATCGAGTTTGTCAATTTTCATTTCTGTTGCTCTTATTTCGTGTTCAACTACTGCTCCAATTTACACAAGATAATCACGCAGCTCTCAGGAATCTCCTTCGCTGTACGTGGCGAAATTGTGGACGGACGTGGAAGTGTTTTTGTGTGCGTGTGCGTGTGTACGCCACTGTATTGGCGATCGTCAACTTTTCGTGCGAAAAAAAATGGACACACATGCTTGCGGGCAAGCGTTCCTTCAAAATTTCTTCTTAAAGCAGTACGAATGGACGTGGTAGCTTTAAGGTGTAAATAGGTTATCAGGATTAACAGGCTCCTTGAAAGACAAGTCTCGGTTAAATGTTAAGGTAAGTTCATAGTTTTCATTACCTTCGCACGTTGTTCATAAATATTATAATAACTCAGAAAACATAGCGCATTGCATGCTTGCTGGGTAAATAACTTCATACTAATTGTGGTTACGTCATTATGCTGTTTTGTTTAAGCGATACGACAACACTTCCTTTTTTTTCACTTGATCCAGACGGTGCTCTATTTATTCAAAAACTCTACAGCAGGAAAATATGGGTTTTGTGCTATTGTACGTTTCATAAATATATTGATTTAAGTATACTAGTGTTGTATTTCTCTCATTTTAACGCTTGAGGAATTACGAAGGATAAATTACTACTCGTACAATTACAAATAAACAAAAGTAGCATATCTCCAACACCAAGGGTGTCATGAGATTTGTGAGCCCGCGTTCAAACTTGTCTTGCGTTTGAATTTGTCTTTCTTCGTCTACGTTCTCCTTGTTTTTATATTTACGTGTGTTTTGATAAAGACACGCAGTGAAAACTTTGCTGCTAGTTTCCTTCTTCAAGGCAGGGTGCAATGTCACAGATTCAAACAGAAAAACTTAAAAATAGCCCATAATTTTGCTTCCATCATCTACAATCCGGGTGATATAAGTGTAAATTGACTGGAATGCGTACATCACAGGCAACATTATCGTTACTGATGTCGCAACATCGCGTGGTTATCTTGAGAAACTGCGCATACCCGCATACATAATTACACAAAATAATGTGATGTCACGTTTTAATTCGTGAGCACTTTAGATAGTTTTACGCAAGCCGACAAATAAACTGGTCTGATGAATCAGGGCTTGCTACTGTGTAAAAAAACTTGGGGACCATTAAGCTCCGTTTTTCATAAATGAATGCGATAGCAGTATCAATCCTGTTTCTTGTGCGTGATTCAATCCCTCAGTGTCTACTCTTTGTTGCATGATGCTACTTGAATAACTTTAATTGTGGAATAGCACTGCGTAATTGAGAATGTTGAAAGTGTCTCAATGAAGGTTTCGCACATGGCTGCACTTTGTGTAAAAAAGGGGTAACATAGTTTCAAGAACGAGAAATATTATGTAGTTACTGAGTTGTGCGAAAAAATTGAAATACAAAAGCAAGGCACCTAGACACTGCGCACGCTGACAGCTGAAACTTCTTTGGAGAAAGCAGAGATATGTATGCGGTTACGAGACTATGTGCGGTGAAAGAAAATGATTAGATGAGCAGACAGATTGTATAAATGATGCGTTTTGAGAAAAAATACCTCAGTAGCAAGCAACGTAACCGAGAGTTACGTGACACATGAATCACCAGCTTTGCTTATGAAATACGCCTCTTCAATTTCCCGCGCTACCGTGTCACTGAATCTATTTCATCTACTGTATCATCAAACAAGGACGCGCAGCCACACTCTGTACAATGTGATAATTCGTTAGAAAATGGCTGTTCCTTTAGAGAAGCTTTGTGATCTACAAATATATTACTGAATCCTAAATAATACTTTCCACACGACAGCGCAGTGCCGTACTCCAGACGATGTCCACACGGTGAAAGAAAATGATTAGATGTCTGCTCATCTAATCATTTTTTTTCACCTCACGTGTTTTCGTAACCGCATACATATGTCTGTTTTCTCCAATAAAGTTTCAGTTGTTAGTGTGCGCTGTGTCCAGGTGTCTTTCTTTTGCACTTCAAATTTTTTCGCGCAACTAAGTTAAGATGAATTACCAACTCGCCCAGCAGACCATGCTTCTCAATATTATGTGAGAAAAATGTTTTAGAACTTTATGCACCCACTACGCATTCGTGAGAGAATACGCGTAGTAACGTGTGTGCCTTTTGTAATGGTTGGCTGTCTTTAGACCGTGAAGTCACTTTGGTAATAACGTGTTCTGATGCCCGATGACAATGCACGCTTGCATCATGCAATATTGCTGCGATATAAAATGTTGTGCTGTGAAACCTGTATACAGGATGCGTGTATTGGTTAAGCATGACAGTTATTTTCCTTGCATTTCCAACCAGAGGAAGTTATTCATGCTTTATTTCCAAGCAGATGCATAGCTGTGTGCTAGAGTACTTGCTTGCCATGCAAATGGCCTGCATGATTTCGGTCATCACACAAACCCGAAAATTTATATTTGTTTTATTGGCATTCTCTCAATTTTCGATCATGGACAAGACGATTTTTCAATGAGACCCACCGACGCCTACGCCGGAATTTCTGCGGAACGAGCGCTTTACCGCTGTTACGTTATTGATGCATTATTGGCAGAACGGAAAGTGGGTTACATTTACAAAAGACATTTTTAGTGTCCCCTTGGCAAGAAATATCGCTAAAAGCCTCCGTTCTCACGTGCACAGAGACCTGTGGACACCAGTTTCAGCAGTCGTGCTGTAGCCCATTAGTAACAATACTTGTACATGACAAGCTCGCATACCGATCACTTTTGACCGAACTCCTTAAAAGTTGATTAACAACTCATTTAGGTTTTTCAATGCACACGCAGTTCATAAGGTCAACAGCAAGTCAATACTTCGTTTTGACTCACTATGGACGCTCCATTGACATGCCAGAAAACTTTTAAACAAACACACTGTGAAAAATATCGTTACGAAACTCTAACTGGGTTCTTTTATGCTATTTATTATTGTCAAGTTGGAATCAATAAAGCGGAATATTTACTTGCACTGTACTATATCTCAGATCGTGTTGACCATATGTTCAAGATAAGAAAAATTGCATGCAAGACTGATGTATTTCAAAATGATTTTAACCAAAAATGTTACAAGATGGAACCAACTGCCTTCTAGCATTGCCTCTACTATCTCAAATATTTGTTTTATTCCATGTTAGAATTAGTGTGTTGCATTTTTGGGGTGTGTTAATTTTTATTTATATATGTATTTGTCTGACAGATTGTGATTGTGGTGACTGATTATTTGTTTGGCTGTCTATGTATTTTTTGTATTCTACTTTTCGTAAACGCTCTCCCACTCTAATGCGAATTGGTGCTCTGGGTAATGAAATAAACAGATAAATAAAAAGTGTCGATAAATAAGCAATAAATTTAAGCACAAAGAATGTATGTCTTCAGGGAAAAAGGACTAACAGTGACATGTACCCACCACAAACTTTAAATATGATGCCAAGTTACATTTTTAGCTATTAGTTATTGAGAATAACTCGAGATATAATGACGATAACCTAATTGAACAAGAATGTTCAGGGGGTATGTACTGCCTTTGTTTTGGAGACGAGGGTGACTGCATGCAGACCTTTCAACAAACAGCTATATTTATAGCTAAAGAATAATTTGAGCAGCTATAATTTTTGCCGGCGACACAAGCTGAACTAATAAAGAAGAATCATCTCAATAGCTATATATAGAGGTATCCATATAAGACCATATATGAAAGCATCCATATAAGACCTTATATGGGTGTTTCTATATATAGATATTTATAGATGATGGTCATATATGGCCATATACAGCAACATTCATATAAGGGTATATAAGGCCAATATATGGCCCCATCAGGAATTGCGCACATCAGGTTATATAAGGCCCCTAATATGGGGATTCCATATAAAGCCAAATATGCCTAATTCCTGATGTAGCCATATAGGAGGATTTTCATGTAAGTCCATATATACGATTTTTGTAAGGGCTGTCTCAGCCACCACAAGGTACCACCAATCGTTCACTACGACGTGCAGCTCGACATTTCGCGATGAACTCCTGTGCCGTCGCAACTACCCTACCGGCGGCCGCAAGTGGTTGCTTGTGATTCCTCGCCACCTACGAGCTGCTATTTTCGACTCCTTTCAGGCGGATCTTCAATGCGGCCACGCCGGTGTGATAAAAAACGTATGCACGCCTCCGGCTGCGATACAATTGGCGCAGAATGTACCAATTTGTTCGACAGTACGTACGTTCGTGTTCCAAATGTCAACGCCGAAAAAGCCCACCATACATAGCCAATGGACAACTGCAGCCGTTGCCTTGCCCATCCCGACCTTTTGATCGCATCGGAATTGACTTGTATGGTCCCCTTCCCTACACTCCTGACGGTAACCGCTGGGTGGTTGTCGCTATCGATCACTTGCACGCTATGCTGAAACCGCCGCGCTGCCAGAGGCCACATTACGTGAAGTTGGCTTGTTTATCCTTCGCAATCTTGTTCTTCGCCATGGCGCACCTTGTGAGCTACTCAGCGACCGCGGACGTACGTTTCTTTCCGAAGTCATACAAGCCCTTCTTCGTGAGTGCAACGTTGTGCATCGGACAACCAGCGCGTACCATCCGCAAACAAATGGAATGACCGAATGGTTTAAGCGCACACTAGACAACATGCTGTCTATGTACGTGTCCGCTGACCACACCAACTGGGACCGCATAGTCCCCTTTGTTACTTACGCTTACAATAGCGCCACTCAGTATACGTCAGGATTCTCTCCATTCTTTCTCCTCTACGGGCGCGAACCTTCCTCATTCATGGACAGGATTTTCGTGTACTGACCGGACACTTCACAATCCACAACTCTATCCAAAGTCCCCACCTATGCGGAAGATTGCAGGCAACTCGCACGTTCCTTAACCGCACAAGATCAAGTGCACCAGAAAGACCGTCACGATGAAGACCTGCCCACCCAGTCATATTCGCCGGGCACGTTGGTATAGCTTCACGTTCCCTTATCTTTTCCTGGTCTTTCCAACAAGCTACTGCCGAAGTACGAAGGCCACTACCGAGTCCTACGTCAGTCCTCACCGGTTAACTATATTGTCGAGTGGTTCGACCATCGACAGACCGACGCTATCACGGTCACGAGACTGTTCATGTCGATCGATTGAAACCGCACTACGACCCACCTATCCTACCCGGTCCATAGGTGGCCAGGATGGCTTCTTTTTTGGGAGGGGGGGGTAGACTTATTTGTAGCGTTGATATATGGCACAGGCAGGAGCACCAGTAAAAGAAGAGAAGGAAGAGTGTTCTTGCTGCTCGCGCTTGCTCCGCTTGACAGCTGGTCGGTTTTACCTCTGCGTTTTTCCCAATAAAAGTGTCGTCGGATCACCACTATAGGCGTGCTAACAATATATATATATATATATATATATATAAGGCAAAGAAGTGTATACCTAAAGGCTCGTTTTTTCGCGTTTTGACTTAATAATAATTGGATCTAACAGACAATAAGGCCAGGACAGGGGAAGTGTAGGGGAAGTTATTAGAACAATTGTAAAGTAAATAAGGAGAAAGAAAAGTCGGTGAAAAAATAACCTACCGTGAGCAGGAATCGAACCTACGACCTTCTAATAACGCGTTCGATGCTCTAACTAATGAGCCATCACGATGGCCTTCCCTCCATCCACTTTTTGTTTGTTTATGTGTGAATTTAAACGTAGGAGTGTCGGTCAGCGCCAGCTGTAGACAAGTGGCGAGTGTGGAACACCCTTCTATGAGCCTGTGTGGCGTCACGTAGCACGTGAACTAGTTACGAGCGGGCAGCTAGCCAACAGTCTCTCGTATACAACCTAACGGCATCAAGTCTGCCAGTACGAGACCCTCGTTAATGAATAAGTGAAAGAAGTGTATACTAAGAGGTCGTTTTTCCGTATTTTGAAACAATTATAATGAGATTTAACAGGCAATAATGCAAGAAAACTGTAGGGGAAACTATATATATATATATATATATATATATATATATATATATATATATATATATATATATATATATATATATATATATATATATATAGAACTTGAAGGGAAGGCACGACAGGTCCGGGTATTTTCTATATTGAAATAACTTGAAGATAGCACATAAGAAAAGGATCGTATTTACTAAAGTTTCGGCCGTGGCACGGCCTTCGTCAGAGTAAGTAGGTATGATACAATGCAGCCGCTTTTATAGGCTCACGTGATGAACTCTCGGTATTGCAGCTAGGACAATCAAAGTAAAAAATGGTAATCTGTCAGGACCTTGTGTTGACATGACTGACATGTGACGGGTGCATGAATATAAATGTTTCAAATTTCATTGCGCATCGACACGTGGGGCACAGTATGGTTGGCAGGACATGTAAAAGAGCTCAGAAGTAAAGAAACCACGGTTGACCACTATACAATTTAATATACACTAAAATATTTAACTAATCTAAGAAGTCGTGTTGTTATAGTGCGAGGCAGGTGAGCTTTCCTACGTTTTCATTGATACCTGAACGAATGGTGTTAAATTTGTGGATCAAGAAGGATTCCCTCACTTCCCTATCGTGATTTGTCTTAAAACCGGACTGAATAATCGTGGCCCTAATTTTGTCGAAACCATGGCCAGGCATACTGACGTGCTTCGACAGCGGTAGATTAGGGAGGCTTACGGCATGTGCACGGTGATTATTAAAACGAATTCTGAAACTTGTCTCTGTTTGACCTATGTACTGAGCACCGCAAGTTGAACACTCGAGAAAATAGATGACGTTGATACTATCACACGTGTAGTTCCCATTTATCTTTAAAGAAAAACTGGACGATGTACTTGAAACTGTTTTAGATGTCGTCATGTGCGCGCACACTTTGCAACGTGGTTTGTTGCAGGGATGACAGCCTTCATGATGTGAACACGTGGTTTTAGATGAGGTAAGTAAATCACGAAGGTTCCGCGATCGTCGGTAGACCACGCGTGGTTGTTCTGCAAAGATTCCTTTGAGCCGCTCGCTCTGTATTAAAATGTTAAAATGTTTCTTTAAGATATAGTTCACATTTGGAGCTGAGGCCGCATGTGTCAAAATTAGATTAGTCCGCGAACAATCTATGGGTCTTTTGTTAGTACTCAGCAGGTCTGAACAGTCAAGCTCTTCTGCACGTTTGATGGCGTCTGTGATTATGCTGGCCGGATGGCTCTGTTTTTCGAGCGCGCTCCGAAGTTGTTCGCAGTGGCAGGAAAATTCGCTGCTATCAGAGCATATTCTTTTAAAACGGACTGCTTGGCTGTAGGGAATACTAGTTTTGTTGTGTTTCACGTGACTACTACTAAAGTGAAGATATTGCTGCCTATCCGTGGGTTTCCTGTAAAGATTAGTTATCAGCTTCCCGTTACGTAGAGTGACCATGACATCAAGGAAGCTTATGTTCAAAGGTGAATATGAGTGCGAAAAAGAAATCGCCGGATGAGCGTTGTTAAGATCTGCTATGAAAGAAAGAAGTTGCGATTCACTATGGTGCCAGATTAGGAAAATGTCGTCGATGAACCGCTTATAGTAAAATGGCTTATATTCACAATTTCCAAGAAATTTGTTTTCAAGGAGCCCCATAAATATGTTTGCGTAGTTTGGTCCGATTCTTGTGCCCATAGATGTACCGCTAACTTGAACATAATGTGTCCCATCAAATTCGAAATTGTTAAGTTCAAGAATGAGCTTAAGCAACGTAGCTAACGTAGATGCGGAAACTGGTTTGTTGGCGTGGCAATCGTTGTACGCGCAGATAACTGCCTCGATGCCATCTGAGTGAGGGATATTAGTATACAGTGACGTGACATCTAACGTAACGAGAAACGAATTTTGAGGAACCTGTAGGTCAACAATATCTGATAGAAAGTGATTGGTATCTTTAATGTAAGAAGAAAAGCTGGACGGAATGGTGTTGATGAGGCTATCTACATAACGGGAAAGGTTCTCAGTCACTGTTCCAATTACAGAAATTATCGGTCTACCAAGATTATCTCTCTTATGAATTTTGGGAAGAAGGTAAAACCTGCCAGCTACTGGGCTCAACGGTATGAGGGATTTCAGAGTGCCATAGCTAATTTCTTTATCATTAAAGAGCGCAGTCAAGGTATCACGAACAATATCTTTGAACTCGTTTGTTGGGTCAAGATCTTTCCGCTTGTAATATGATGCATCACTGAGCTGCCTATGGCCTTCGCTGATATATTTGCTTCTGTCCATTACAACAATGGCGCCTCCTTTATCTGCAGGTTTTATAATTATGTCATTACGACCAGCGAGGGATTCAATTGCTTGTTGCTCTCTGTCAGTAAGGTTGCGGTGCAATGGTGTACGTTCTTTATATGCCTGCATGACATCGCGTTGTACAGCTCTGATATAAAGGTCCAGACATTTGTCTCTTTGGGAGGGGGGTGTCCAATGCTTGTAAGATGGCAATGATGAGCTATCGGTATTGTGAGCCGAGGACCGATCATAAAAGTACTCACGGAGGCGCATGTTACGTTCGAAATTGTGAAGATCCTTCACCAACTGAAATTCACTATAGCCTCCTGTTGCAGGGCAAAAATTAAGTCCTCGAGATAACACACTACGTTCCTCAATTGATAGATCGTAACATGACAAATTTACAATGTTATCCTGTCCAGAAGATTTACTTTCCAGCTCGGGCTAGCGCATTTCAGCTGTAGTTAGAATGTTTCCTCGTCGGGAGCATTCCTTTTTTTCTAAGTTGTCACGCGCGACCTTCTTTGACTTTTTAGCATCCAGCTCGGCTAACTTCTGTGACCGATATAATTCGAGAGTTTTTAATTCTTCAGTCGTAAACTGAGATGATTGCACAAGCTGTTTTTCCTGATTCCGCAGACCTTTTTCTGATGATTCATAATGGCTAATAAGTATGCTGGTTAGTTCAACAGACGCCCGATTTAAGGTGTTGTGCCACCTTGACAGGTTTTTCTTTGACATCTCTGATGTGGCCGGCTGCAGTTTTAGTTGTAAACCTTTAGGAGCACTTGTTGCCGCGACATACAATCTAAGCATAGAAATGTGGGATTCACAACGAGTCCGTTTTTCTATAACCTTCCTGGTCCTTAAAAAATTCATTGAGCCAACAGATAAAGTACTCTCACTTAGCTGGCGTTGTGTTAGTCAGTTGGTTCCTCTCGTGGTTGTGCCCCTGTTCCGGAGTCCGTAGCGTGGTTGAGACGGCGAAAGTGATGCAACGACCGCAGGCGGCAGTAGGCAAGACGTAGGCTGTGTAGATTGAGACTTGTTCATGTGGGCGCGCGCTGCTTTCGAGGTGACGTTCTCTGCTACGGAAGGCTTGCTCGTCATGGTGAAGGTTGCTGTCGGCGCGGTGTTGTTTCTTGAGTTCGGCTGTGCTGTAGGATGACTGGGTGCTGAAGGTCGCCCAGCTCAATATATATCTTCAAGTTATATATATATATATATATATATATATATATATATACTTATATGTATATATATATATATATATATATATATATATATATATATATATATATATACATATATATATAGATATATATGTATATATATATATATATATATATATATATATATATATATATATATATATATATATATATATATATATATATATATATATATATATATACGTTGCCTGACGTGGCCTGGCTCATACGCCATGTTTATTCCTCTCTGCACTTCTTCCTTCTCTGCTTCTACCAATGATCGCCTCATACGTCACATATATATATATATATATATATATATATATATATATATATATATATATATAATTGCTGGCGACAAAAAGAAATTAAATCCCAATGCTTCATAAGCTGCTGGGCCCATTTCTGTATACTATCAAGCGGCAGGGCAGCCAAACAAATACACAACCACTGGGCTACCACAGAAGTGTAATAATTTCACCCTCGTGAAAAAGAAATCAGATCTCACGACATTCTCGTTGTGGAAAAAAGTAACTTCGCATCTTTCGCTCCACCAGCAATCTGAAACAATATTCAACAACAAAATATGGCAGCTTCGCACTAGTGGTGAGTAATGCGACGAAAGACTGTTCACGTTGGCTTTTGCGATGTAGTTATCGCACAATGAAAAACACATGGTTAACTGCTTCACAGAATGATCACAAACTTTAACTGGTTATTTATTCACTGCGCGTATAATTCACAAAAGCGCGTGGGCAGTCTGCTCCATTCGTCAACGTCATGACTTCGTGACATCTAGTGGAAGTGGTGTTCTTTTCGTGTGCCAGACGCCTCCGTCAAGCCGTGAATGCAGCGCCAGTCGTGAAGACATCGACAACAAACCCGAACAGCGAACAATAAGCAGCAGGCGACAGGCCTAGCGCCAGAGTTTGGACCAGAGTTCACCTGAGAACACCAGGTAAACCAAGACCGTGGCTTCAACCACAAAGCACGATGACCCCCGCCGTGCCGCCTACACCAATCGTGATCCAGCAGCCCAAAGAGCCACCAATGTTCCGCGGTTCATCAGCGGAAGACCCAGAGAGATGGCTGGAGGTTTACGACCGAGTCGCCACCTTAAACAGCTTGGACCCTAACGAGAACCTGCGCCGCATCTACGCATATAAGTTGCTGCGAAGTCATGGTGCGAGAACCGGGAGTCCACTCTATGAAGCTGGGATATCTTTCGGACGACGTTCCTGAGCACGTTCACGAGCTTCGTCTGCAAGGAACGTGTGGCTACTGTCTTGAAGACGTGTGCGAACTCACTGACAAAAAAGTTATCATTTTCGTCGAAGAGATTACCCGCATTTTTCTTAACGCTGACCCCGCCAAGGCTGCGAAAAAAAGCTCCGATTTCTGATGCGAGTTGTCAAGGAAAAGTTGTTGCGAGCGTTGTGCACAACCCACCAGACTGTCGAAGAATTGCTCATCGAGGCCATGACAATTGAGAAAGCAATTGAGGTGCGTACAAAGCCGTATAACCACCGCTCTTCAACAGTCAACTACACCGAGGCTCATTCCCTTAGCACCGACTACCTGCACAGGGCAATAAGAGTATTGATGCGGGCAGCTGCGCAAGCTGCTGCCTTCACTGCAGCCTCAAATGGATTCAATCGTTGGCATGGTCCGCGAGGAATTTCGGTAATTTTAGGGGATTCCCGAAGCGCCGCAGCCTGAACCGAAAGCTATGAGCTATGCCACTGCATCACGCGACGACGCTCATCGAATTCCGCGTCAGAACGCTGCCCCACTACGATTCCACCACCGGCACAACCAACACCATACCACCCACCTAACGGCTAGCTCTACGCTCCTAGGAAGATTGACGTCTGGCGAGCCCCTGACCACCGCCTCCTGTCCTACCACTGTGGTAAAGCAGGGCACAAGTACCACCGCTGCGAGTACCGGCAAATGGGGCTACACAATTTTGACGTGAACGCGCCGGATTCACAGTGGGGTGAATGACCTCAAGATATCGCCGATTACCTCGCAGAAGTGCAGCAGAGATCCCGACCTCCTTATCATTCACCGTCGCCAAGCTGTTACATGCCACCGCAACGCCGCCAGTACGCCGTACACAGAGCCATTCGCCGAGACTATTTCAGGAAAGTAAGGGCAGCAACCAACGAAGCTACAGTTGCTGTACGACGAGCTAACGAAGACCCTCCGCCCCGACGACGACGTGAAGAATCGTTAACACAGAGTGCTGAAGTAGAAATCTTCTGACCGGAAGGAGATCTGGTGATGCCACGTGGGAGCAGTTGAGCAAAATTGACTTAGCCGTGACCTGATGTCATGACCAAACCGCAACACACGAAGACGAACTAGCGACCTCGACGTAATATTCGACGGCCTCAACTTCACCGCTCTCATCGACACTAGGGTGGAAAATTCCCTCGTAGATGCACTGTAAAAAATGAGGACCCTCCTTCACGGATAATGCTGAAGATGTAGCGGTGCTGAGTGATTCCGTGAGCAAGAATACAACTTTATTCTTACGACGTAGCCTCTTCACAGAAATCATGCTTCAGAACAGTTACCACAGAACAACCCATCACTCTAGTAAGGCATCAGACCTTATTTCGTGAAGAAAAAACAACAGTTTCCTTCGAACAAGGCGTTCTTACGTATTCTATACGTTATTGCAAATAACACAAAAAAATGTTTGTATTGTTCCACACAACAGTCTGCTGTATTGTTCGGCACAACAGTCTGCTGTATTGTTCCCCACAACAGTATGCTGTACCACAGCTGTGCCATGCAGCCTGCTTGCAAAATATAGCAATGGAGAATTTCAAATATGTTCTGCGTGCCTGCTCATGGGAGTTATTTGTGTTGTTTGACGGAGAGTTTTGTTAGCTGGACACGCTGTTAATTTATTTTCTGGGCACACCTTCATCTGCAAGTGAGCACAGGGTTCATAGAATGATTACAACGTGCTATATGTTTTGTACAGGTAGCATGATTTTGTGGAATGAATGATGTCATTTATGGCTAGGTTCCTAAAGTACCTGTTTGTTATGTAATGTGTACGCAACAGCAAATTGAACAGGAGTCCTGTTAAACTGAACTCTATACAAGGAAAACAAAAAAGGAGTGGGCAGCAAACAAAGAGCACATGACATGCTTATAGAGGTAATCGCGGCACTAAAATAACGAAGATGGGACAGGCCGAACATACACAAGCCTGTCCCATAGTTGTGATTTGAAGTGCTACGCTGAACTTCATGAAAATGTTACACCATTAAGGCGAAATATTTACCCGTGCTAAGTTCACATGACATCCTCCCTTTCCCCATTTTGCAGATTTCTTTTTGTTGAGCCAATCTGTACCTGTAGAGATGTTCCAAACAACATGCGAATTATTGAGTGTAAAAAGTTTACTTGGACTTGCAAATAATAAAGTTGCATAGAAGTGTTCCTACCTATGCAGATGGCAGTTGCAGCATATGTTGGCAACAAGTCAGTGAAGTTTGACTAGTTCTTTAGCAATATACATTCTCGTGACTTTGTTGTTCTTAGAAGTTAATGGTTGACAACAAATAAACAAATATTCCAAGTCCCTCCTCCCTGATCTGTCTCCAAGTCACTTTCAAGCACTGTTTATATAGAAGCTATGCCTTTTTGTCCAGCACTTAAACTCAGTCTTGGAACAAGCTGCACTGGTGCCAATAGCAGCATCCTCCTTCGCAGCCTTTAAACCTCTGAACTCTTTCTGCCCATTTTGCCAATAGTGGTGGCGTTGCAATAACCCAGTGTACTTGTAGAACACCTTCCTCTGATCATGCGCGGGTGTGCGGTCCGCGAACGTATATCCCAAGGTATACCGAAAAGCACTGAAGATTTGAGTGAGGTCATTGGTAAAGTATAATGCGAAAATTGTGACGCAACTTACATCGGCTAAACAAATAAAAAATTGTCACCAAAACTTAAAGAACGTCAAGAGGATGTTCCTTAAGTTATCTATGCAACGTGTTCTGACACAGAGCTTGTTGTACGCTGCTGAGTGACAAGACATAGTGGCTGCCTAAACAATTTGACAATGCCACCTCGTGTACAAAGGTGAGAAAACAGAAAACTTCTAAAGTCGCGATCCATTTGTTACCATGTATCAGCTCCCAACAACCCCAGCCTTCTACATACAAATGTTTAAAAGAAAATATGTGACCAGTGAACTACTTGAACTGGGCACACCTAATGCCTGCATATACTGAGAACGCTACCTGCATAGATGACAAAGCTTTTATGTCAATTTGTTCTTAATTGTTGTGCAAGGTCAGAGTAAACAATTTACAGTTAAGCCACAAATCCAGATTGTATGTAGGAGTAGTCTGTGTGTATGCACTGTGCTGCGTTATCTTGTAAATATGTGAGTCATACCTTCTGCAGAATGCTAAACGAACAATGAAATGCAGCACTACGCGCTTCTTTTAACACAACTTCGGCAGATATATTCGGAAACGTAATTGTTTGATTGATTGATATGTGGGGTTTAACGTCCCAAAACCACTATATGATTATGAGAGACGCCGTAGTGGAGGGCTCCGGAAATTTCGACCACCTGGGGTTCTTTAACATGCACCCAAATCTGAGCACACGGGCCTACAACATTTCCGCCTCCATCGTAAATGCAGCCGCTGCAGCCGGGATTTGAACCCGCGCCCTGCGGGTCAGCAACCGAGTACCTTAGCCACTGGACAACCGCGGCGGGGCGGAAACGTAATTGTCAAAAGTGCTGAAAGCCCGCTTATGAAACTATGTGCATGGCCTTTGAACAGCTCCACTTGGCTCCTTTCTGTATATCTCAAAAAGAAGTACAAAAAAGAACTACTGTAGCAGCAGCAATGTTAAAATTTTAAACCACTATGGCGTCTACTACATACATAACCTCTGTTCACATTACTATTTCATGAATCACAAAAGCAGACGGTATTTCTGGACAAGAACTGATCACATGCAGAACAAGCAGCAGGATGCTACGAAGACCTATTGCTATAGTAGACAAGAGCTCAACGTTAAACACAATATATTCTAACTGCAAAAGAACTCATATACTAGCATAATGAATTTCATTCAATTAGTGCCATTGTGTGGCAGTTACAATTTCTGTAACTACTAAAAACATAGAGAGTTTAGTGTGGTGAACAGAAGAATTTTGCATTATATTACAAAATCTTACACAAGGCAAATTGTATTGTAGACCACTGCAAGGCCTAAGTGCGCCAAGGAACATATTCTAATGGCACCTTTGGAACGAGAAACAGAAGCTGTAAGATAAGAGCATCAGGACTTCGTTGTCGTTTCCGTGGCCTCAACCCATCCAGCACTCTGTCACTGCACGTGACAGAATGCTGAATGGGTACACGACGTCTTATTCATAACATCATGGTGGAGGTATTAGCCTGATGAAGACAATGAATAATGCATCGACACAAAGGTAAGCATTAAATTAAGAAGCAAGGCTTGCATATATAGTTTTTTAATCCAATAAACGCTACATGACAGTTGTACATTTTAATACAGCAGGAGCTAACATCAAGATGGAGGCTTGACTGAGTGTCATATTGCTAAACTAGGTGTGTTCTTCGAGCCAATGTTTGAATAAGACAATTTGTCTACGTTGTGGCAGCAACCATGATGCAGTTTGTAGCCTCGGTTAAGCCCCGCCGCGATGGTCTAGTGGCTAAGGTACTCGGCTGCTGACCCGCAGGTCGTGGGTTCAAATCGCGGCTGCGGCGGCTGCATTTCCGATGGAGGCGGAAATGTTGTAGGCCCGTGTACTCAGATTTGGGTGCACGTTAAAGAACCCCAGATGGTCGAAATTTCCGGAGCCCTCCGCTACGGCGTCTCTCATAATCATCAGTGGTTTTGGGACGTCAAACCCCACATATCAATAGCCTCGGTTAAAGATAAGATGTGTTGTCGAATAACAAGCTCTAACATTCGTTCAATATTTTTTTTCATCAAGTATACATCTCAGCACATTCATTACAAATTCTCAACTTTAACGAATGCTTCTATTGTAATGATACTAGATGCAAAACCTAAGCTGCAGAGGACTAGTCATTTAGCAAAAGTCTGACTGCTCAACAGTTTCATAACACTATGTCCATGATGCTAAAAATGACTGATTCTACAAGAGGACATTCATTTACTACTGCAGCCAACCGTATAAACGTTACTGCCTCGACTTCGACAAACGATTTGTGTTGAAACTTTTAAAACAACCTAATCCTAAAAAATCTTGATTGGCTCCAAAAACAAACTTTCTTTAATGATTTGACCCTCATTCAAGCCCCCCTCCCCCCTATCATCATCTTAACTTCTGCCATAATAAGACAACTGTTACGTAGTGTTTGATAGAATTTTAAAATATGGACAGTAAGCCTTTCTTCTCAATTTAATGCTCACCCTTCACATTTATGCTTTAATGACTGTCTTATCAGCCAAAGAACCCAGGGTAAAAATGTAAGAAAGCGTTTTTGATTATTACAGTCAGAAGTATTTTAATTCTTGGCAAATTCCTTAAAAGAAACAATGTAACTTTATTTTACAAGAAAGAATCACTCTTGTAAAAGTATACAAAAATCCTGCATTTTGCCATGTTTTATTTGATTGATATGTGGGGATTACGTCCCAAAACCACCATACGATTATGAGAGACGCCGCAGTGGAGGGCTCCGGAAATTTCGACCACCTGGGGTTCTTTAACGTGCACCCGAATCTGAGCACATGGGACTGCAACATTTCCGCCTCAATTTGGAAATGCAGCCACCACAGCCGGGACTCAATCTCGCGACCTACGGGTCATGGGCGAGTACCATTTTGCCATGTTTCCTCAAGACCAACATTAGCATAAATTAAAACAAAAATTATTTCAATACCATAGCTATGAAAATTTTGCTGACAAAGAAACAAAACTGTGGTAAAAACATGAAGCGACAATCACGTGTCCGTTGTTTTTCTCCCATAATTCAATTTCAGAGAAGATGGTTTGAAAGGTCTCTGCTTTATTAGAAAGTTTTTCCCCAAAAATAGTCCTGGAACAACTTCTTCCCACAATGAGGTATCAACGCATCAGTTTTGGAAAATAATGCAAATGGGCAAGAAACCACTTCACAGACTAACATGACAAGACCATGAACTCGCCAATACTAACAGGGTAACGCTCAGTCACAGTTTCTGAGGCAGCCGATGGCTTCTGCATGTTCATCTGTACTACCTTCTGTCCACCTTTGGGCCAGTTTTTGGAGAATGTCGGCCGCGAAAACAAAAGAAAACATTAGAAACAAATCACTTTTTCTCGCATGCCCCATGTAACACAACTTGACTTTCTCGGCCTCATGAGGTAGCAGTCTCGAAAGCATGCTAACAGCTGCTGCTTTATGTATGTATATCTCATAACCCATTAGTAGGCTCTGAAGTAATGTCCAGTCATTGTGAAGCAAGAAGTCGAACAGGAGAAAACAGAAACAACATTTTACACTAGACATAAATTTTACTTCTCAACACTCACTCAATAACCTAATTTCCTTTCGCATTTTATGCATATATGTTGACAAGACTGGGCTTGCAAACATGGCCGCAGGTGAGTCAGGACACTTCAAGTGCCAACTAACAATGAGAAGGCAAACTAACGGAACATATAAGACAGCTAACCATAAGCCCATCATTAAACCTATCTTTATTTCACGACGAAGATGCATGCTAAAATTCGAATTGTGCAGTTTCGTACAAGCACAGAAATGAAGAAATGCATCTAATGGTTGAGACGGCATAGCGACATGTGGTAGTGCATGTGTGAGCCAACCATCGAGTAACTCAACGAAGAAATTGAATTCTGAGCAGTTATACATACATCAACAGGCATGCCGTCTTGATCGATATCTCCACTTGCCTTGTTTAGTTTCTCTCTTAATGTCAACTTTTCCAGTTGGTGTTTGCGGTGTCTTGACTGCTCTCTCGAGTCTATGTTTGCATGCCCTGCCTTTTTAACATGAATATCAACCTACTAAGCAGCTCACCTCTCCTATTTGAAATATGTATACAACCTAAAATTACCACTTTGTTCATTTGATGTAACAATAACTATTGGGTTCTGAATGTGAATGTCAATTCACAAGCACTCAGGACTCTAGCACTTTTGCCTCCTTCAATAGTGCAACTGCTGTCCTAAATATCAAATCCACTCAGTGCGGAGGTCGTTCCCATGGTAGCATAGCTGTAAGCAACATACAATAAACTTTAGGACTACAAAAATAGCTCTAAGTAAAAGCTAGACACGGAACTAGCAAGGAGCCACATATTATCCGGCCTAGAATCCATTTCTGGTAACCTAGAATGCTGTGGCGCAAACCATGCACCTCGACAACTGTTCAGCTTTTCTTTCTGAATGAAAGTTTGGTAGACTCAATATTGATATCTACAGATTGCTCTCAAAACAGCAGTTAAGTTGCCAAAAAGTAAAAGCCTAAAGACCGAAAAAAGCTCCACGACTAATAAAACATTAAACACTTAATGTTGCAAGTGCAACCAAAACACCATTTTAATGCACTCGTTGATTAGGCATTAGGTAAACAAAGCAGCAAAGCAATAAACTGCCGGCTAGTAGCTACAATAGCGGAGAAAGGAAATGGCTCTAGCGCCATGAAAAATCCATGAAATGCTATAAACAGCAAAAGCTTGGTAGATGGTGAATCCACAACAAATGCGAATTTCTGCTACGTCCTTATTTAACGCTTGTAATTAGGCTGGTGACTGCATAGGTCGGAATGCGAAGTGCAGTATGGAATATTTCTTTCAAAATTACATTGTTAGACAACGTGATAATTTAGCTTCATCGAACATTTCGAGTCCCGCAAACTTTTGCTGTTGATGGTGCATATTTAACATCAAAATGTTTCGTATAATGGACACAAAAACATTGACAGTAGCTGCAGACGATTTCGCAGTTGAGCATTGCTAATTATAAATCAACAAAGCCATGCAGGGCATAAATTGAACATTCATGATTTAAATGTAAAAAGCTGCTAAACAACCCCACCATCTGAAAATTCTGATAACTGCAAAATTGTAAAATGTGAGCACGTAGCCACAAACTTTGTGTTCACATAATGAAGTTATAATGTCACAGCCAATAAAACGCACATTGTAGCTGTTTTCAGTTTCTCACTCGGCTCCTCCTTCATTCTCATCGTGAAGAGGGGTGCGCATACGTTACTATCATGACTACAGTCACATGGCAACAAAGCATGACGTCAGTGATTGTGCAATAAACATGCAGCCATACACTAAGCAAGGCCTCGTTGATGTGGCGCTGTGCTACATCAGCATGGTGAGGAAGTACTGTGCAAGGCAGAGGTGAGATAAGCAAATATGCAGCACGCCTCACAATGACACAATCTATACAGCGTAATTTTAGGGCCAAAACAGTTTTCAGATTGCAGAGAGAACCAACCGACAGTCAGTGCAAAATCACAGAATTTCGCTAGCGAAGAGTATACACTGGTCAGTCATGAAGGGGTCACCGTAATTATTTTCGAAATGAAGTTTCTGTGATATTCAAACAATGCAATTGCTGCAGCACTCTTCATGAATTAGCAAGATGGTCTGGAAGGTGACGAAAAAAGGCACAGCCAAAGCTGCCTAATGGCACTTTGAGAGAATGTAAAACACACTGTGCAGGGAATTACTGATCTCTATAAACTATAAAACTGACAATTAACATGCTTGCTCCATGCAACATAGGAATGTCTCACACCTTTGCAAGAACTTTACTGTGGTGGCTGCACTGTCTGTGTAGGCCAGATGCAGCCGGTTCGTGGCTCTCAGGCATCTGACCCGTTCGTTGGAAAGAACTTGTGGCTCACATCCTTGTAGCACTCTTTTGGGAGGTGCTTCCTGCAATACCAAAAGTAGCACAACACAATTATGCTCTGTAAACACTCACATAAAATCTATGTTGGTGCCTTTTAAAAAATTTTCAGCTATATACTCAACCAGAGCAATACTCTTTTCTGTTATAATGGAGCACCTTATCGCTTTCCCTGGCCTGGTTTCTTGTTTTCACCCATGAAACAATTCAGCAGAAGTTAAGCTTTAGTTGGGGAGGAAGCATTTGAAAAGCATGAATTTATCATACAATATGAAAAATAATAGATTTATTTTGCATGATATAACAAAATACAACTCTTGTAATGTCCCACCACCACGAAATGAGTGAGAGAGCTGTGACATTAGGGCGTCACAAAATAATGGACTTCTGGAAAATGCAATATACAGCTAGGTAAATCTGCTTTTGAACTGTGCTGTTACTACTGACTCTGTAGCTGCAAATGCCGGCTGAATATACTCGAGTGCACTTAGCGAACTCGTGTAATAATATTGACAGACAAAGAAAACCCAGTACTCACTTAGCTGCCCCATCACAGCATCATGTTGCTTCACACAAAGGTTCCTGGTATGCAGGATGCACATGCATGAACTTTGTGGCTATGTCGTACCACAGTGAATGTGATCGACATCTGCTCGAATTACATGAGCAGCTGAAAATGCTTCATTGTGCAATCAGCTGTAACAATGCAGGATTTCTAGCTACCAGTCGCTTCACCGCACACCAACAATGAATTTTGGCACTAACAAGATTTCGCAGTGTATACAAGTTTCTGACCACAGTATTCAATGCTACCAGCTGCATTCTCTATATTTATATCTAGATGCACAGAACTTGCACAGAGTAGCCAATAATTGCGCCGAGTAGAAGATTCCATTTTAGGTATTCTATGAAATTCATAGACAAGAATCAGGCACATCATTCAAGCCTTTTGTTTAGCATCAGAGGTGAAAGTGTGCTTGGAAACGTACACAAAAAAATTAGCGATTGACCGAGAAAATCGTAAAAACTAGGTTTATGTTTGGTAGAAACAAATCGCATACCATAAAGACAGTCCAAGACACTGCAATAATAAGGTTTTAAATTCCAAAGGGGGTCACTACTCTTCACACTATGAATGCATTTACAAGAAAGATAACAATGCTTCCTGCTAGTCACAATAAAGTTTTACAGTTTTTGCGAAATTACACTTGCCAGTACCCTATTGTACAGAAAGGCAACACTTGCGAAACCGAAGTCACGTTTCCAGGCGAAACGCACTCGCCATGGTGACAAATAGGTGGAGTACTCTTCTACAGCATGATTTATTGGAACTAAAACTATGATAACATATATTTGTTGTTATATCTAGCAAGAGCCTTTCTACTGTTGTTTATGGTGAAACAATTTTATCTCAGTGGGAGGTCACAAGAATAAGGGCCACATAGTATTGAGCGCAAAAACACAGTGGCTGGTTGTTCAGCAATTTCCAACTATGCTCATTCATGGAAACCATTGCACTTCACCTTCAAATAAAGGTTGCACATATTTAACACTCTGGCAGTGCAGTGTTCAATTCGTGCTGTTTTTTTGGACTATTACGCTGACAAATTTATTTCTCCGTGGTGTGCCGACAAGACGTCGGGTGAAGATTTCGAGGGCTCGGCGCCTTACAGGTACAAGGTTTCTTTATCAAAGACTTGGCTAATACGCGACCACTACGGTGGTTGGTAGACATAGCCACGAGCCTTATGCTCGTCCAAGTGCGTTAACCACATGAGTGATACTGCAGGACACGATGAAAAGCCTGTGGGCTTACAGGCGCGCCCAAACATCATAAAGTCGACTTGTTTGCTCATTCACAACCGCGAAATGGCTCCAGCGAGCACAGCAGCAATGAAAGACGATGAAGGTGAGAGCAAGAAGCTTCGCTTAGACGAGAGTCTCTTCGACGATAAAACGTCCGTTTATTACCTAAGTGATGAAGAAGACATGGGCAAAGACGAACCATTTACGTTGGTTGCGTATAAGAAGAAACGAGCAGGGGGCATCCCAGTCGTTTTTCATCCAACCGCTGAAGGTGCTAGCTTCTGGAAAGTGAACCCTAATGGAGTGTCAGCCTAAGTAATTTCCGCTGCTAATAAAAAAGTGCACTCACTCAGAACGACTAGAGATGAAGCTTCAGTATCAGCGTTGCTTCCTTAGGTTCCGCCAAGCGTCTTCTGATACTTTCGAATGTAGGCAGCCTGGAAGTTAAGCCTTTCATCCCAGCGTCATACACTCGAAACGTTGAGAAAGTAAAAAATGTTTCTCTGCTGTATTTACACGAACACCTCCTAGAGTGCTTGAGATATGCAGGGGTTATATCGGCACGAAGGCAAATGAAATACTACCACCATGAAGATGGAGGAGTAACGTCACGTCCACTTCACTCAATGATTCTGACTTTTCGAGATGACCGCCCAATTCCAGGAAGAATCTACATAAGATTCACCAGTCACCCAGTGGAAGAATATCTTGGCCCAGCACTTTGGTGCTGTAACTGCCAGCGATTCGGACACATGGCGAATAGTTGCCGTAACACACGCCGGTGTAAGATCTGCTCAGAAGAACACCATCATAAGGATCGCAAGTCAGTTCTTCAGCCTAAGTGTGCAAACAGTGCAGGTTATCGCGCTGCCTCATATTTAGGCTGCTCGCAAAGTAAAGCTGCTGCAAAAATGCGCTGGCATGAACTTATCCGTGCAAAAAAGCCGCGCCCCAATGAACCTTCTCCAAACCGTGAGATTGTTAATCCTTTACGTGATCTACCTCAGCGTACACCGCAACAAGAACAGCCGACAAACACGCCAAGAGAACCGCCAAGAGCACGCCCGAGAGGCCACTCACGAGAAGTACATTCAAGTGACCCAACCTACGCGTCAAAGCTGTGAACGCCCACGCGACCTCAGCCGGAAAGTAGCAGAACCGACAGTGTCAGTGTTCGCCCCAACTACAGCATCGAAACGTCACGTCGTTCTCAATAGGCCTCATAAAATGAACCATTCAATGGTGACCGTGCCTCTGCATCAGTCATGCAATTGATTCTACCAATGCTTTTCACAGCACTTAAGGCAATCCTGTCTGCTCTACCGGAATCAAACAACCTGCCAGAAGTAAAAGCCCTGCTGTTTCTGGAAGCACTATTGTGTCAACCATCCGGGTCAAACCTGCGACGTGTAACATATGAATAAGCGCTATAAAGATGTCTCCATGTACCAGTGTAATGCCAATACACTCTAAAAAATATCGAGTCAAAAGGTGTCTTTTTGTTCCACAACAATAATCGTCATCAGGCTTGCGTGCGTTTCTTTTCTTGAAAACTCGGCGCTGGCCACTTTTACTATCGAGAATGCATTGTAACCCTGATAATGGACATGTTGATGTTGACCTGAATGTACCAAGCGCGGGGTGATAGCGCAAGAATGGAACGCAATATAGATGACGATTATTATTGTGGGACAAAAAGACATCCTTTTTACTCGCTGTTTTTTAGAGTGTAGTCTTAAAGGAAGTGTGCTGACTTCGGTAAACTCCTTTTGCAATATAACTTTCCAATACTTTGCATCCAAGAGGCAAGAATGAATGATGATTTCCGCCTCTCGAACTACGTGATATACAAGTCATCTCGTCGAAGTGGTCCTAGCAGAGTGCATTTGTGCGTCAGGAAGGACCTACCTTCTCACCAAGTTGACTCAAAAGATTCGGACTTCCCAGAATTCGTCGCTTGCAAAGTATCCTTTGGTGAGCAGTTCGTAACACTGACCAATTTTTACCGACAACCTTCAAGCCTCGTTTCGGTGGAAGATCTAACAAATATGTTCAATGTTTTAATTCATATGGGCTTGTATGTGGAGACTTTAATGCGCACTACATAATCTAAAGTAGTAATGGATGTGAAGAACGTGGAAACATTGTTGAGTGTGCCACAGACAAATGGCATTTGACAATTTTAAATGACGTTTCCCCAACTTTTCTCCAAGGGCATAATTACTCGAGTTGCGTCAATGTAACTATGTGTTCCCAAGATCTAGTGAATGGTGTGGGATGAACAACGGATGTAAAAACACGTGGGAGAGACCATTTCCCTATTCTTATAAATCACCCCTACTTGCGAAATGATGACATCAGACGCTACAGCAAACTGACGAACTAGAATGCTTTTCGGTACCGCCTAACAAACCAAAACAGTGAACTCACGACAGTTGAAAGCTTTACTGAATTTCTGCAAGATATTGCGAATAACTGTACAAAGAAAATCCCGATTACAAAAGACTATGCTGCAGTCGAAGAGTATGATTATCTAATAGCCATCAGACGACGTTCATAAATGACGTATCGACGCAGCGGAAGTTTAAAGCATACAAAAGTGCACAGAAAATGCACATTGTAATGCGCAGGCGACTAGAAAAATTAGGTAAACGACGCTGGCATGATTTTTGCAGCACGCTCTCTCCCCACAGATTTGTTCCAAAAATTTGGCTTGAAATTCGAGCATTTAATGGTTCTGTATCACAGAGCTTCTAGTTTCCTGCTCTTGCTGTAGCCTTGGAAAAACCGGAAGTTGTGGTAGCAAATGAATTTTATCAACTTATCAGTAGGCCCGCCGCCTCACAATGTGCCTTATTTGATAATTCTGTCGCGTTAGCCAGCCAGCAAATTAACGCTTGCTTATGGTCCCAGCATCCTCAACTAGACCCTGTATTCACGTCAAGAGAGCTGCATTGTGTTATAGCATCATGTTGTCAAAAATCAGCCTCTGGACCGGACGGCATTATGTACAGTATGCTAAAGAACCTTGGGCCCAGAGGCACAACTATTCTCTTAGATATTTGCAAAAATCTATGGATGCAAGTAATTGTACCCGAGTCTTGGAAGTTTGCTCGCATCATTCCTATCTTGAAACAGGCTAATACGCCCTTGAACCTTGAATCTTTCCGCCCAATTATTCTGACAAGCTGTCTATGTAAGGTAATAGAAAAATGATTGATGCGCAACTTCAATGGTGGTACAACAGAACTGGTGTATTCTCCAGCTACTTAACAGCTTTTAGGAAACAGAGATGCACAATAGATGCAATACTGTACTTAGTACCGTATCTGGAGCATGAACATGCCTGTGGTAGTTTGACGGTCGCAGTGTTCTTAGATATCAAAAGAGCATCTCACACAGTCAGTCACACTCATGTCTTGCTGAGTATGTTGGAACTTGGACTGTCTGACAGGTCTTTGTGGTGGGTACCTAAATTTTTATCAGGTCGCAATATATTCATTCAAACGAGCGAAGGAAAAAGTGGAACACGACGTCAGACAGAGAGTGCCACAAGGAAGTGTACTCAGCCCTTTTCTTTTCAACTGCGTTATGGCTCATTTAGCTAAAATACTGCCTTCCAGGTTGAAACACTCCTTATATGCAGATGATGTGTGCATTTGGGCATCTGGCACGGACATACGGTTAATTCAGATTGCATTGCAAAACGGCATAAATATTATCAACAACTTTTTTTAAAAAAGAGAAGTTATTCTATCACACGCAAACACAGCTGTATTGGCCTTCACCCATAAGACGTTAGAGAACTTCAATCTCAATTTAGAAGAAGAACCACAAGTTTTGACACAGCATCGGTTTCTCGGAGTAATACTTGATAGGCAGCTATCATGGGCACCTCACATGAAAGAAACTCGAAAACGAGGTGAATACCTTAGTGAATGTACTCCACAGAATTGCTAGGACATCATCGGGCGTATTTGTATCATTCATGCTCGCTGTTCACAATGCTTTATTACGACAAAAAATGCATATTCTGCAGCAGTCTTACACAGCCTTTCCCGCACTTCAGAGGAGCAACTTCAAAGACTATTAGCTAGTGGACTGCGCATCCGCATAGGTGTTCCACGAGCAGCTTTCAGTAGTCTCGTCATACCAGAGACTCGACAACCACCCTTTCCAGTTGTGGGGGTGCTGACACCCACTGTAAAGTTGTTTGCGCCATGTGGCGCACGTGTCTCTCCCAAAAGCCGCCATTCAGGTTACAACTACCGGGTGGTCATCATCATCATCATCATCATCAGCCTGACTACGTCCACTGCAGGACAAAGGCCTCTCCCATGTTCCGCCAGTTAACCCGGTCCTGTGCTTGCTGCTTCCAATTTATACCCGCAAACTTCTTAATCTCATCTGCCCACCTAACCTTCTGTCTCCCCCTAACCCGCTTCCCTTCTCTGGGAATCCAGTCAGTTACCCTTAATGACCAGCGGTTATCCTGTCTACGCGCTACATGCCCTGCCCATGTCCATTTCTTCTTCTTGATTTCAGCTATGATATCCTTAACCCCCGTTTGTCCCCTAATCCACTCTGCTCTCTTCTTGTCTCTTAAGGTTACACCTACCATTTTTCTTTCCATTGCTCGCTGCGTCGTCCTCAATTTAAGCTGAACCCTCTTTGTAAGTCTCCAGGTTTCTGCTCCGTAGCTAAGTACCGGCAAGATACAGCTGTTATATACCTTCCTCTTGAGAGATAGTGGCAATCTACCTGTCATAATTTGAGAGTGCTTGCCGAATGTGCTCCACCCCATTCTTATTCTTCTAGTTACTTCAATCTCGTGGTTCGGCTCTGCGGTTATTACCTGCCCTAAGTAGACATAGTCTTTTACAACTTCAAGAGCACTATTACCTATCTCGAAGCGCTGCTCTTTGCCGAGGTTGTTGTACATTACTTTCGTTTTCTGCAGATTAATTTTAAGACCCACTTTTCTGCTCTCCTTGTCTAACTCCGTAATCATGAGTTGCAATTCGTCCCCCGAGTTACTCAGCAATGCAATGTCATCGGCGAAGCGCAGGTTACCAAGGTATTCTCCATTAATTCTTATCCCTAACTGTTCCTATTCTAGGCTTCTGAAAACCTCCTGTAAGCACGCGGTAACTAGCATTGGGGAGATTGTGTCCCCCTGCCTTACACCCTTCTTGATTGGTATTCTGTTGCTTTCTTTGTGAAGCACTATGGTAGCAGTTGATTCCCTGTAGATTTCTTCCAGGATGTTTATATATACTTCATCGACGCCCTGATTCCGCAGTGTCTGCATGACGGCTGATATTTCTACTGAATCAAACGCCTTCTCGTAATCTATGAAGGCTATGTATAGTGGTTGGTCATGTTCTGAGCATTTTTCTATTACCTGATCGGCAGTATGAATGTGGTCGATTGTGGAGTAGCCTGTTCGAAATCCTGCTTGTTCCTTTGGTTGATTGAATTCTATTGTTTTCTTTATTCCGTTAACAATTACCTTTGTAAATGGCTTGTATACTACAGAGACCAAGCTGATCGGCCTGTAATTCTTCAAGTCCTTGTCATCTCCTTTCTAATGTATTAAGATGATGTTAGCGTTCTTCCAAGACTCTAGTACTCTTCCCGTTAGGAGACATCTCGTAAACAGGGCGGCTACTTTTCCTAACACAATCTGTCCTCCATCTTTCAGCAGATCTGATGTTACCTGATCTTCACCAGCAGCTTTGCCTCTTTTCATGCTCTCCAAAGTTTTTCTGACTTCTTCTATCATTACTGGTGGAGTGTAATCTGGGTTACTGCTAGTTCTTATAGTATTAAAGTCGTGGTTGTCCCGGCTACTGTACAGATCTCTGTAAAACTCCTCCGCTATTTTAACTACCCTATCCATATTGGTAGTTATTTTGCCTTCTTTGTCCCTTAGCGCATACATCCGATTTTTACCTATTCCAAGTTTCCTCTTCACTGCTTTGACGCTTCCTCCGTTTTTCAGAGCGTGTCCGATTCTCTCCATGTAATACCTTCATACATCGCAAACCTTCCGCCTATTAATCAACTTCGAAAGCTCTGTCAGTTCTATTTTGTCTGTTGTACTTGAGACTTTCATAATTTGCCACCTACCAGGTGGTAAGTGGCATTGATTACCACTATCGTCATCATCATGGTTGTGACAGTAATAGCACTGGTGGTCACCTCTGGCAAAAGCAAGCCTTGGTGGCGGGCGAGAGTTGAGCGAGTCTCTTCTGCACGTGGTGGCTGCCGCGAACGGTAGTTTCAAGCGTGGGTCCTCGGCACGTGGCACCGTGGGACTGCGCGCCGGGGGTCCCACGTTGTAAGTCGAGCATTGGTGACGCCGCCTTAGGTGTGTTATTGTGTGTTCGTCAAGTTTTGGAGCGTATGAAAATTGTTTGTAAGGACGGCTTAGTGGGTTTGTCACGATTGATGTAACGATTTGGTGAACAATATCGTCGCTATAAATTAGGTAAATAAATGTCTGTGTTGTTTGGTATTGTACCGACCATGTCAACTGTGTCCGTTCACTCCAAGAGCAGAGCGTGGCACTCGCCTCGTCGAGACCCCACACAGTCATAAGGACAATCGAATCATCCCGCCGATTTTTTCGCTTACAGACGCAACACAAGGACCACCCATTGGCACTGGAAACATTACGAAGAGATAAAAGCAATGCTCAAGAAGATACACAGAGTAATGTACATATATTATCAAGAAACGAATTTTGGAGCTCTGAAATGGACTATCCTCCATGGCTGCTTGCAACACCAAGCATTGAATTCTCAGTGGATGGCATTATCAGAGGGACATGTTCATCCAAGCTGCTCAACAACTAGCGATTTATCAGATACACATGCGGTTTCCAGGGTACTTAGACATTTACACAGATGGCTCAAGTGTTATAACGTCTTCAGCATCGGCATTTATCATACCACAACTCAGAGATCGTTTAAATTATGTCACATGACGTCATCTACTACCGCTGAGCTCTTCGCTATTCTGTATGCTCTAATGTTTATAAACTCGGTAGCAGGTGCTGGAAATCGGGCACTTTCAGTCACTCACACGCCGCATTAAGATCACTCTCCAGTACAAACAAGACAGTAATAAGTGATAGTATGACATACGAAACGCTGAAAGGGCTCACCAAAGCAAACAAGGCGCAACATGAAATCAAATTCCAGTAGATACCTGGCCATTGCAACATTCTTGAAAACAAAGCTGCCGATGAAGCAGCACGACAAGCACATTATAAAAACGCTACTGTTTCTTTACCTATTTCGAAAAATGAGTTTCGTAGGATTATAAAGACTACAACTTTCAGGATGAGCAAAACTGCTTGGTTTGACCAAAGTACAAAGAGCTGCAGTTTATATCACATCGATTCATTTATTTAATTCAAAATTACTCTGGCATTAGATAGAAGTATGGAAACTCTAAATCACCGATTGAGGCTAGGAACCGCATACACAAAACATTTTTCGCACAGAATCGGCAGAGCTGAAACTCCCAAATGCACATGTGGATTTATAGATGAGGACGTATGTCACCTTATCATAGACTGTCCACATCATGACATGACGAGACGCTGTCTTATATACAAACTGTTGGCATTAGACCACAGACCATTTAGCATGAAGAAACTTCTGGGCCCGTGGCCAACTGGAGTTTTACAGTCGCACGCTTTAACAGCATTAACACGTTTTTTTTACAAGACAGCGGAATTGCCGACAAGTGTTCAGAAATAACGAACTTTAATTTGCAAAACGCATGTACTTATTATGTGCAGTATAATGTGACACCTACTATGTGTGTTGCGAAGTGAATGACGTGTCGACTGCTATGTACACATGAGCGAATGCCTCTTCATAAGGAACAGACGCGTGCTCTGCTGTTTTGTGCTGGGTGGACTGAATGTTAACGAGGGACGTTATCAGAGACTTCATCCGTTGACTTTCGAACATTTCCTTATTATTAGGTTGTGATATGTGCGTATAAGTGGGTCTTTGCATATTTGTGCCCGAGTGTTCTATTTTCTATGCACTGCTTTGTATGTTTTACTTCAAGATACGTGTTGAAGTTTCACTCAATGGCTAAGGAGTAGTCGGTGCCATAATGGTTTGCCAACATCTCCTTATATATCATATCAATAATACTTTGGCATAAATAATGTTAAGTTGGTAGGTAGCATACATCCTGATGTTACTCTGTATACCCTCGCTTATTTTGCAGCATTTTCTCTTCGACATGACCAGCTCAAAACAACACTCTTCTTCACTAAATGGAGCTTTGTACCTTACCTTTGTGTTAGCTACAGATGCTGAATAAGCACCTCTTATGGGATGCTTGGCTCAACGTGTGGTCAGCACTGCACAGTTCATCAGGGCACTTCTGTTTGCTACCTGCAGTACGCAGCAAAAAACTTCGGCATTCAAACAAAAACAAAGAAAGTATGGCAGCAGCATTTTGTCCTTTGGAGATAGGGAGATAGAGAGGGGGGAGGGGTAGTGCAGCGTTGGTCTTCATAAGCTACACACACATGCATTAACCGTTTTAGTTTGGCTCATAAACAGTATACAAGAGTGAAAAGTGTTAGAGCAGACAAGCGACCGTATATTTGAAATCCTCCAAAGTAGGCAGAAACACTCACTTGGGATAGCACAGTATATATTCTGTGCCATTTATAAAAAAGTATGCAAAGTGCTGAATTTCACTAACACTTGCACAGTATTAAGCCATTGTGAAACAACAACGTATTCCACTTACTTCGCTGTCCAGCTGATTCTTCCGAAATATCCTGAAGTTGCAAAAACAGCAAAGTGGTCTGGCCAAATTTAAGTATACCAATTCCAACAAGCACCGCTTGCTTCAACTCCAAGTGACAGCACCAAATGAAGTCATTTAATAGTGGCATGCGATTAATGCTAAGTACCTAAGCATTTGAATGAAAAATGCAAGTATATTTTCGATTCATGTTCGCTTTATATTGTTCATTCTTTATTGTTTCACCTTTTCTCTGATGCTGGCTATCGTGATAAAGGCTAAATATATTTAAAACATAGTATTACAATATGTTTACCAGCAGCAGTCATACCACAATATAACAAGTAGTGCTAGCGATATCACCGCAAGCATTGAGAACAATGACAACGCCATATCTCAGAGACCTTCAAAGTCTTTCATTCAGCTGCAGTTAAAGCGGCAGCCACTAAAGCAACTTTGCCTTCTTTCAAAAACCGAGTGAGCTGCATTTCTTCAAAAAACATGCGGGCGCAAGGTGCACACATTGATGGAAATAGATATAGCCTCGGAAATGGGGACTATACCGCTTGGAGTTGATGCGCCGGCACTCTTACCAAGCCGTTACAGCAAAGGCAGCTTCTTCGTTACTTCTCGCCCTATGAGCTTGGGAAGCGCCCGTGCTAACGCGCTGTGCATCCCTCGGGGTTGCTTCAATAAGGCGATCTCTTCCGTATGGTGTTTCAGTTTTGTTCCGTTTCAATACATCTTTTTCTGATCGCCAAACAGCGAGAGCCGTGATGCGCCACAACATAGGTTACTGGCGCCCAACTGAGACGAAAAAAACATTAACGGACACTGCGAAAATAGCGAGAGCCAAAAGGACAACAAGCTGGACGTAACTTCAGCAACTACTGCTGGCACAAGACACGCAAACGGTAAAATAAACGCTGCCGACAGAATATGCCGTGCTAATATTCATAAGTGCATTATTGCAATCAGATACAGCCCAGCTGTCACACCCCTGCTAATCAAGGTGGCTTGTTTATATGTACACAAAAGACTCCAACTGAACTTCGGTCGTGCCACCTGATAACGCAGCTGCAACAAAAAGGATGGGATGCGCAGTTTTGTCGGTCACTCACTCAAGACGTAGAGGAATTTTCGTCAACTATAACACAAGGTGCACTGTAACACACGTGACAGCAGCTACCAAGCCCAAACCGCTAAACCCCTGGTAACCAACTTCACGGCCAGGGGCACGCGACACCGCTGCACAGAATTCGCAAATACACAGCCGCGCGCGCAAAAAAAAAAAGCCGCTTTCGAGTAAGCCTCTGTGCGGCTTCGAAGCAGCGTAAACATTCAAGGCATGAGCATTTTGTCGGCAGTCGAACAGGTCGAATGTGGGGAATATTCACGAGAGCCCTAAGATAGAACTTACCTGATAGCGAAATCCACTAAACTTGTTCGCTGGTCAGCTTGACGGGAAAGCTCCGACACAATGGTGAATCGAAGCAGTGAAGTTAACGACACCTTGCGCAAACTTCTGGTGGCATATTGTTCGACTTCACGCAACTGCGGGTTAGCCGATCAGAATAGGACAACGAATACATATCTTCGTGTCGCAAATCGCCGTTGAACATGGTCGTTTATAACGAGTCCTCGACTGCGACGTTCCACCGTTGGCAAGCGTCCATGCTGGTTGGCGAGCACCGTGCATGTGCGACCTTGCATGCGCCGCGTACATACATCCACGTTGGAGCGATGTTATCGCAAGCCGGCCCGCCGATGCACGGCTGCCTGCATTGGCGCGAGCGGTGGTGTTCTAGTGTCGCGAAGGTGCCCACACTCTGAGGAGTTTCTTGTTGAAACAACATTGAAACCAAGCTTTGCGGTTGCGGTATAAGCTTGCTGGATTCGCTACTCCTTCAATGCAGTACAAGAACCTGTGTAGTTGAGAATAAGACAGTTTGTGGAAATGTTAAGGCTGTCGTGGTTAACTTTTGCATGCAAAAACATTATAAGTACACCATGAAATTATACGTACCCGCTGTTTGACTGACGAAATGAACTCACGCATGCAGTTGTATAGCACGTATACGCTATTTTTTGTTTTACCTGTTATTTCGCGCAATTTTTTGTGAACCGAATAAAGCAGAAAAAACTTTCTTATCGAGAATAAAAAAAATTGTGCACCAGCTTTTTTTAATTTCAACGCACTTGGTTTTTTATTTGTTGTACACGCAATTTCACAACCCTGAAGTGCTTGATGGTACGAAATTTCAGACCTCTAAGCCTTTCTGCTGCGGCAAGGCTCACATCAAGCAAAAACATGTCTTGCCAGATGAAAAGCTTTAATGGAACTAAAAAAAAGAAAAAGACAAGGGTGAGCCGGTGCTGCCACGAGGCCAAGCGTCAACTCGTGAGGAGGCTCAATAATAATAATGACGGCTTTTCTGCTGCGAGGGATGAATAAAGGAAGTCACAACAGTCTCCCACGCCGACAGATGACACTAGGTTGCTTCCAATGGGTACAGTAGTTGCACAGGACGCTTCACAACAGTGCGGTCGGGCAAGCGTAGAAATCAAGTCCTCACAATGCCGTCACGTCCACCGATCAGTTCATCTGGGCGAACCAAGGTCCACAGCGGCCTGAAACAATGTTTTTCTCCGAGTAGAACTACATTGCCTTCCTTCTATATGTGATTTTTTTTTGCTTGGTTGAAGGTGTGATTCCCGAATTTATTGAGCTACTCCTTTAACCGACGAGACCAGAACGTTTGCAGGTCCTCTTCTCTTGCTCCAAAGTTTCTTCAGTTGATCGTTGGTCAACTCGCTTTTGGTATTTGAGGTCGTAAGGTGGTAGCGTTGTCAGTCTTCTTCCAACGAGAAAATCTGCTAGACATAGGGGTTACGGCTCATCCACGTCATTGTACACATATGTGAAAGGCCGAGAATTTATTACTGCTTCCACTTCTGTTAGTAAAGTGACCAACTTTGTCTGATTTACCAAACGTCTACCAAGCATCTTCTTCAAGCAGATCTTCACAGAACGTACGAGTCTCCCGTAAAATCCACCCCAATAAGGAGCACTCGGGCAAATGAATTTCCAGTGATTCTTCGAGGAAGAGGAATATGCAAGTACATCTGGACGCCGAATTGTTCGCCAGAGCTTCTGTAGATTTTTGGACGTTTTGACGAAGGTTCGGGCATTGTCGCTGTACTTTTTGTGATAGAGGCCTCGACGTGATACGAATCTCCGAAGTGCACAAAGGAAAGTCACCGTCGTCCAATCTTCCACAAGTTCCAAGTGAACAGCTCTTGTTACAGCACAAGTAAAAAGAGCCATGTAAGAGTGCTGCTGAAGATGCCCTTTGATGTAAAGTGGACCCGCAAAATCTACTCCACTTACAAGAAACAGAGGGGCTTGATTACAACGACCCTGGGGCATACAAGGTGAAACTTGCTCAACTGGTTTAGACTGTAGGCGTTGGCAGATGACACACCGTCATAGTGTCTTTTTTTTTCACCGGCTGTCGTAATTGTGGAATCAGTATTGTTCCCTTATTTGAGTCATGTGTCTCGTACTCCTCCGTGGAACACTTTTTCATGAGCATGATTGATGATTAAAGTAACGAGGTGAGAGTCTTTCGGTGGGAGGATTGGATGGCGAGAACCGTACGAGTCGTCCGTCATCTGAACTTTTCTTTGTACCCGAAGCAGCCCGTTGTTGTCGAGGAACCATCTTAATTGTCCAACTTTACTTTGGGAAGGAACCGGATTCTCGTTTGCGACGCAGTTGCCTTCGTTACCAAACTGAGCTCTCTGTTCTACGCGAATCAATTAGCACTCCTCCTGTTCAATTGCTTCAGCAGACAGCTCCTCAAACCTATCGCTTTCCTTCTTCAACTTTTTAACACAACGGAAAACCCATGCCGTTACACTTACAAGTTTTGTGAGGCTGCTGAATCGTTCGTTATCAATCAGCGTTGGCATTGATGTTCTCGTGTTAACAGCGTAGATATTGATATCTGGCCTCGTCTCAGCTGCCTCGAGTTTTCTGTTTTCAAGGTCAAAGTTTCTCGTGAATTCAGCCCAGAATGTATGAGACATGGCAAGCCATCCGAGTCATACCACCACAGCTGTTATCTACTCAGTTTGTGTACAGTCAAACCTAGAGTGAGCAAATCTGCAGGGTTTTCTTTTGCGGAACAAAATTGCCATCGAGAATATTCTGTCAAGTTTCTGATCTTCTGCGTCCTGTTTCGTACAAATGCTTTCCCAAAACGGGGTCCTTGTAAATCCAGCAAAAGGTAATCTGGGAATCTGACCAAAATGTTACTTCACCAATGCCCAGGTCGCAGCTCTTGATGATGTAGCCATATAAGCAGGCTGCAAGCAAAGCTGACATCAATTCCAGCCTCGCCAAGGAGACCGTCTTTAACGGTGCAACTTTTGTCTTTGCCATTAATAGTCTAGTGCGGACGGTACCACTTGAGTCGACGGTACGAAGATAGGCTAACGCACTGTATGCTGACTCACTAGCGTCGGAAAAGATGTGCAGTTCTGCCTTTGATAAGCGCCTTCGCTGCCCGCTGCGAGGAACCTGGGAATACTGATCTCATGTAGCATGGCTACCTCCTTGCTCCACTTTTTTTACACAGCTGACAGCTTCATTGGCATGTTGTCACCCAAGCCGAGGTTTTCCCTCCAGAGACCTTGTAGGAAGATCTTTACCCTTACTATAAATGGTGACAGAAACCCCAAAGCGTCGTAATCTTTGCAACAGCCTGAAGCACAAAGCATTTGGTAATTCGATGCTTCTCCATAAACTGTGGAATATCCTGGGGCCTAAACGAAAACGTATCTCTCTGTTTGTTCCAATAAAGTCGCAGGACGTTCAGAGGTCTGCAAGGTGAGCAAAGTGATTTTTCGGAAGAAGTGATTCCTTGTACGAAGACGGCAGATACCACGAGGTCGTTGATGGCCCATTTACGAATGTTCATTGAAGCATCTTTGAATATTTCAATTATCTCTTTCTGCATTTGAATAGCTTGTTCAATGGTGTCAGCGCCAATACGGAAATCATCTATATATATGGAGTCTTGCAATTGCTGGGCTTTTGAAGGAAAGCGATTTTCTTCGGGACTGAAGTGGTGCTTTAAGGAGGCAGTCAATAGGAAAAGGACTTGAAGTAGCTTCAAAGGACACTCTCGTCATTCTCCGAGCTTCTGTTTCCGGCAGTGGGCTGTCCACTTGAGGTGAAGTCTTGGACCACAAGAAGCGAACCGCATCTCTGCCGTGTTCTTGCAGGCCAATTTGAAGGAACACCTTATCAACATCAGCATTCATTGCTATCTGTAGCTTCGAAAATGAAGCAGTGGCGCCACTAGGTCGAGATTTAGATTTAGGCCGGCTTCTAGATTGTCGTTTAACGACATCATCCCGGATTCGTGAGACGAAGCATCGAACACGATGCGCACCTTCATAGTAGATCGGTCCTCTCGTATGACGGCTCAGTGTGGCATATAATACCAGGGTCCGATTTGTTGGTCTTCTCTTGAAGGTACTATTTCAGCATATCTCCCTTCGAGGTACATTCGAATATTTGCTTTGTATTATTTAAAGAGCTCACCGTCTTTGTTAAGCTTCTTCATCAAACTGTGCAGACGTTTGAGTGCAACTGCGTAGTTTTCACCCAGAGCAACCCTTTCCTTCCACGGTAGCGCCACTTCATACTGATTGTTTCTGTTATTGATGTTATTCTCAAAATTTACCAGCACCGATGAAGCGACCGTCGTTCCTTAATTTTCGGCCTGGATACCGGTGCTTTCTATATCCCAGAAACGAGTCAAAAGTTTCGAGATGTCTTGCTCGGTCACTGTGGATCGTAGGACTGCAATACTGGCACACTGTGTAACATCGGCTGCAGTAGACAATGGTCCTTGCACACTTCATCCCAGTTTCGTCCTAACAGCTTTTAACTTTTCGAACACAGGCTTCACGGTACCTGTTACTATATCCCAATAATAGTTTGATCCAATGAGGACCACAATCTGTTTGTTTTCTACTCTTTGTAAAGAGAGAGCTCGCATATCCAAGTGCATCTTTGTCATTTCTTTTATAACGTTTTCTTCTGGTACCGGAATGCATTCAGTGCATATTGTGTCCACCACCAGTGCCTCTATTGAAATCGGAAGGTCTGGTTCGCAGGGAGAATCAATACACGTACCTTTTTCATTGTTTTTCGTATGTTATCACCCCCGAACACATCGATGGCTAACGTTTCCTGTTCTATTAGTTCGCATCCAAGTCTTCCATAAGCTTTGGTTGTAATGAAGCTTCGCTGACTTCAGCCTTCAAAAGGACTCGGCAGCGACCGGATTACTTGGCGCCCAATGCGGTGGCTGTCAGACTCTGCAGCATCCCGACTGACATCGCCTGCTTAGACACCAGATTTACCGATGTAGATATCACCATCGTGTCGTTTTTGATGTCGTCAAATTCGCAAAACAGTTGTTGCGTGCCTTCTTGCGCACTTTCCGCATTTTGACCAGCATCTGCAATTTTTTGCCATGTGGCCCTGCTTTAGGCAACGAAAGCATCATCCAGCTTTGTTGAGCATCTCTCTTTTGTTTCAGAAGTCGATATCCTTCGTATCACAGACTTCGGCAGAATGCTTTTCAGACCGGCAGAACAGGTGTTGTTGTGGACTTTATGTTGAGCTTTGTAGAGCAGCGGTCGTGGAAACGTCACGTGGATGGCTGTGTTTTAGACCTCCCTTATCTGGGGCTCAACGAGTTTCCATTGCGTCCAGCAACAGCTTCCCTACAAGCGACTTGAAGTTCAAAAATTCCAGAAGCATTCGAAGATCGTTATCTTCTGGAACCCTTACACAGTTTTTATTTATTTATTTATTTATTTATTTATTTATTTGCAATACTGTCGACTCCAATGTTGGAGTCATTACAGAGGGCACATTGCAGGTAGTATACATTCATGAAGAACAAACAATAACATTCCAACTGACATACCCTCACCCAGTACCTTCTAGCCTGCTAGAGTGCGCCGTGCAAAAAAGAAAAAGAAAAGAGGAAAATAGCACAGGTATGTGAAGCATTGAAGCACTACTGTAGATTACGCATGGTTTCTAACACTGCGGTGAATGTGGATAGTGTGTCGGCATTAGTAGCATTTGCATTTAGTTTATTCCATTCGCGTATTGTTAGTGGGAAAAACGATTTTCCAAAGACGTCACTGTTTGAGGAATATTCTTGCACACTCTGTTTCTGCTTATGACGAGTAGGGCGTGACTGTGAAAATGTGACGTACTTAGACACATCTACCTTGTAGTGGCCATGTAACAACTGGTACAAGAACCTCAGGCGTGCCTCTTTTGCCCTAGTAGCTAGTTTTTTTATTGCCAGAAGAAGCCAGAAGGTTAGTGGGAGAATCTGTACGTTTGAACTTGTTGTGTACAAACCGTATGGCTTTGCGTGGTACTGCCTCTAATTTACTAATACCACTTAGCGTATAAGGAAACCAAACTACGTTGGCATATTCTAATACTGGTCTTACTAACATGGTATAAGCCAAGAGTTTTGCGGGCGCTGGTGCAATTCTAAGTTGTCTTTTTAAGTAGAAAAGTTTACGCAGTGCGGCCGCAGTGACGTTAGCTATGTGTGTATCCCATCTCAGGTCAGACGTTAATGAAATGCCTAAGTACTTATGCTGCACAACATTCGTCAGTGGTGAACCATGAACGGTGTAGATGAATGGCGATGGATTCTGCTTACGTGTTACCGTCATAGCTGCGGATTTTTTCACATTGATGGACATTTGCCACTTAGCGCACCAATCTGCTAGCTTGGTTAGACATTCATTGAGATTAATGTGGTCTGTGTAGCTGGTTACCTCCTTATAAACAATGCAGTCATCTGCAAACAGTTTGATATTACAGTTAATGTTTGACGTGAGGTCATTTATGAAAATTAAAAATAGTAGTGGTCCCATGACGGAACCTTGAGGGACCCCAGAAGTTACGGGGACTATGTTTGATATATGACCTTCATACTGCACGAACTGTGAGCGATTTGTTAGGAAATTTTCTATCCAAGAAAACAATAACCCCTCTCCCATCGCACTTTTCAGTTTAATTAGTAACTTTCTGTGACATACGCAATCGAAAGCCTTAGAGAAATCAAGTAAAATTATGTCTGTTTGGCCACGATTATTTATAGTAGAAGCTAGATCATGAACTACCTCCGTTAGCTGCGTAACAGTGGACAGGCCACTACGAAATCCGTGTTGATTAGGAGACAAAAATTTTATTTTCTCGAGAAAAACAGTTATGTGTTTGTGGATGATATGCTCTAGTAGCTTACTTGAAATGCTAGTGAGGAATATCGGCCGGTAATTTGAAACCAATGAATGTTCTCCTGATTTATGAATAGGTATTATTTTTGCAATCTTCCAGTCATCTGGCAGCTGGGATGAAGTAAGCGACTTTCGAAAGATTAACCCAAGAAACTTGCTACACCATTCCGCGTACCTCTTAAGGAACTCGTTAGGAATATCATCTGGACCACTCGATTTTTTAAGACCTAAGTTAAGAAGCAAGTTCAGTATTCCTGTATCTATGACTTCTAGGTGATCGATGCTTGGCGAATCGAGGGATAATACTGGAGGAGTGGCACCATTATTAGTCGTGAACACCGATTGGAAAAAAATGCTATATTCGTTAGCCTTTTCCTTTCTTTCCCCTGAATCCGTGTGCGACTGTGTATTATTGCTAGTGCGAAGGTATCTCCAAAATTTGCTTGGATTGCTTTTAATAAAGCTTGGAAGTGTAACACTAAAATAATATTGTCTGTCATTTTTCTTTTTTGCTTAAACTCTGATTTTGCACACTGCAGCATCTGTTGAATGGATGATTTACACTTATTGTTTTTCGCAGCCACACGCAACCTTTTTAACCTACGCTTGGCCTGGATAACCTCACGTGTTATGCAAGAATTATTCCCTGGAGCTTTCTTGTGTTTCTTTGGTATGAAGTTAGTGACACAGTACATAACAGTAGATTTGAAACTTAGCCAAGGTAGATTAGTATCACTGGATGCGTCAAAAGCTAGCTGCAAAAAGTTTTCGAACTCATGTGCAAGATATGTTAATACGCTGCTATCGTCAGCTTTTTTTAAATCAATTACAGTTGATCCACGCTGCTCACATGCAATACTGGAGTCAAGCGGCAGCAAGCATATAACTATGTGATGGTCTGATATGCCGTCAACTACGTCAGTGCGAACACGGTCATCCGGGAAGTGCTGACTAATCAGTATCAGATCTAATATGCTCTCGGCAGTGTTCTGTAAGCGGGTTGGAGATAACACGATTTGCTGAAGGCTAAAGTTCAACATTATGTTTATAAGAGCGTCCGAGGCAGATGATGTGTGGTTTAGCGTAGTCCAGTCAATGTCTGGGAGATTAAAATCTCCCATAAGCAGGACAGGAGAGTTGCGAACATGACGCTGCATGAAGTCATGAACTGCAGTTATGGATTCGTGTCCGGATGACGGACCTCGATAAACGCATTCAACGAATATAGAAGTGCTATCGCAAAGAATCCGGCAGAAAATTGCCTCAGCATCTGTTACAGCTGGAAGCGATACATATGCATGGCATTTCTTTATGAGTAGAGCGACGCCCCCGCCACGAGAAGGTCTATCTTTACGGGTAACGTAATAACTTGGAGGAACAACTTCACTATCGTATATCTCGGAAGAAAGCCATGGTTCAGTGACATCTACTATATCAGGACTGTATTCTAGGAGAAGATTTTCGAGAGCATCTATTTTGTTTAGAACACTTCTTGCGTTAACATTCAATATAGTCAAGGCTTCGATTTTGCGTGTAGACGAGCTTGCCGAGTTTGCGGTCTTGATCGCACCTCGTCCTTTTTTTGGGCGAGAACCTTGTCGTTCTTTTCTTCATCCCAGGTAAAGGCTTGGTTATTGATGAACAATTTATCAAACACTAACGACACCTTCTCCTTCTTTTCTCGATTTTCTTTGGCGCTGTTCCATAGCTTTCGCCTGATGTCTCGGATTCTAGGCGAAAAGTCCTCTGATTGAGAAGCTGGTGTTTTTCAGTTTGTATCCGCTTTTATGTATAGATGATTTCTGCCTAAAATCTAGCAGCTTGAAAATGACTGGTCTATTTTCGTTCCGTTCCGCTCGTCCTAGGCGGTGTATTCGTTCGATGGAAACTCGTTCAAGGCCTAGGGTGTCCTGAACAATAGTCTTATTCACTGCTTGTTCAAGAATTTCACTCGTCTCTCCGTCAACTTCAGGTAGGCCATAAACAATTAAGTTCAATCGCCTACTTCTGTTTTCTAGGTCGTCGACCTTCCTTTCCAGCAATTCATATGCACGTTTCATGCTGACAAGCTCATCCTGACCGAGACTAACCTTCTCTTTGAGTCTTGATAAAACGTCTAGCTTTTTATCAATATCGACCAGACACTTTTCCTTGGTGAACTTAATATCCGCGGCAATTTCTTTTAGTGCGCTTGCGATTTGATCTTGCGCAGGTCCCGGGTTAGTCTCGATGTCTCCCCCTAAGAGTAGTAATTTTCGCAAAAACATCCCAACACAACATGGCATACAAGAAAACCGTGTACACGGTAGCACAAACAAAAAAGGATCGTCAGAGCGTATACATTTTCTGTATTTCTTCCTCACCTGCACAAGGAAGACGAACGGGTTATCAGACGTCCGCATGCCTGAAGTGCCACCGTGCCCAAGAAGCGTCGAGTGAGCTTCACGAGCTTTTGTTGGTGAACTGGTGGATGGTCCTGGGTGCTGATTATTCGCAGTCAGAATCAGGATGGGTAACGGCGAATGATGAGGCGACATCTCCGATGACGTGCAGGACGGGATTGTTGGCGCATGGTAGTACGCCAGACTGTGGGCCTGCGCCGTAGTGCTCTCCCCGGATCGCAAGCTGCCCCCACCGGAGGTGAGAAGCAGGCCGAAGAAAAACTGCACAAGGAAGACGAACGGGTTATCAGACGTCCGCATGCCTGAAGTGCCACCGTATTCCTTGCGTATTCGAAGAGGATGCAGCCGACGAGGATGCCTTGTGCATGTGGTGGAAACGCAGGACTATGTCCATTGGTAGAACTCTTAGCAGGGTTTCCCGAAGCATGGAGCAATAAGTTGTCGAGTTTGTGTCAAGCGCCTTCCGGCTTTGAATATGAACCTGTACCTTGTAAAGTCGCCTAAGCTTACGAACGTCTGCTGACGATGACACCGGCTTTATATCCAGCAAACTTCACAAATGACCGTGCACAATGATCTGTTCATCTCTGAAACGCTTCTTTGAAATTTCAATAGCGTCTTTATAGCATTCTTCGGTAGCTTGTAATCCTGATATTGCCGACGCGGCCGCTCCGGTAACCAAACTCTTCAAGTAGTTGAACTTGTCAGCTATGCTTGACTCGCTGTTGTTGTGGACTGCTGATGTAAACTGCGTCCAAAATCTGTGTCGTAGTCTGTGGTTATCATCAAATTTTACGAGTTCTAGTTGGGGAAGCTTGCTTTTGCCAGATGATAACGGGTGAACGTTCGTAAGGAGTGGGGCTGGAGGAGGCAGACATTCATTCAGCTTGACTCATAGATTCGCTGTGAGAGTAACAACCTTGTCGCAGTATTCTCCAGCGTCTAACGTCTCGCTGTCCAACTAGTCGTCTGGCGTCTCCTCAAAAATTTCCTTATCCACTTTCTCTATCTGACCATAAAATGAGCCTATTTGACCGAGGAATACACTTACTGCTGCTGCCGTGAAGGTTTGATTTCCTCGCAAGTGGTCTTCCGCCAAAAAAATTATTTTTTTAAAGTGTGACTTCCTCTTTCAATACCAAATTTAATTTATATATTAAGTAATGGAGACTGCGCAAGGTGTTCTCGCTAATCATTATTAGTGCGATTTTTGGCCACATACATGCACAAGAATTTAGTCGAAAGAAGTTATGTTTTCAGTTTTTCTATTGCATTACTGCTCTTTTATTGAATATCTGAGTAAATAACAATTACTCCATAGAAAGTATATTTACGAGAAAAAAACACAAATTTCCCAGAACCTTCAACTTTGTCCATATTGAGACCAATTTGCACCACGTGGTGATCAAATAAAAATAACATTTATATCCAACTGGAAAGCAAGTAAGCAGTTTTTTTTATATCCAAAGTTTTATCATTACGATGTTTGTTTCATGGAAGAAAATCAATTTTGAAGTTTCCCATTGGTGGCTATCTTCCTATTTGGTTATATGGCAGCTTCCCTCTTGTTCCTCGTGGCCCCAGCATTCCTCAAGACAGACAGGGTGTTTCCTCTCTGCCTGAGCATAAATCTACGGCATGCCTCACACGGGGGTGATGTTATCGCATGCGTCCTTCGTGCGAATGAGATGGGTCGGCTTGCTTTCCGTTTGCTTCAGCCGCGTTCGTAGTACTCGCTCACGTTCATTTACTCGCAGCTAGAACACACGATTTCCGGGGGACTGTTATCAATTTCGGCTTTATATGGTGCGTGACGACGATGCCAATATCGGAAACACGTCAACAGTATTCATATCACAGTAAAAAGAAAAAAGAGGAACTATGAAAAACGAATGTTAGTTACACGCACCCAGGCTCTCTGTCAACACATCATGCCCCCCAAAAAAGTGGCCTGGTAGTTGCATTTCGGCTGGAAAATAACTAATCACAGCAGCAAACTTCTGGACTTTTCCATAAGGTCCACTGAAGAAGGACATTGTCTTCGTACCGACAATAACAGCACTACGTCCGTTGGCATTCATGGCCATTTTCCTCTTCTTCCCACGAACTGGGATGCAGCCGTGAGCTTTACGTCGATCTTTGCCATGCCTCTGACGGACAGTTTTTACAGTGTAGGCCTTTGGCGAAGAGGTTGAAGTGAAGGCTGCTTGGCAAGGCCCTAATAATTGGACCGCGGGGGTCATCTAATAACGCCGGCTGGCACAGCAAGAGTCAGCTTCAATACCCGGACGTATTGTGCTATTTTTCCGATTCTGCAGCATTGCTCAAGGGGTGTGATACTGGGGATGAACATCTCATGTCCACACGGCGCCATCATCGATTTAATGTCTGAGGCAATAAGGCTATACACGGAAAAATTACTGGCAGCACACAGCTGTCAGGAAGCTACACCTTGAATGTGCAGGTACACCAAGTCGGCGTTCCTCCTCGCTCGGGCGTCAGCATTTCCACCGGCACCACAGTAATCAACAGAGATGCAAGGCATCACTCAATGTGGCCACCTCCTGTTGATTAATTACAAAATTTGCGTCCTCAGAGGATTATCTGAGCTGCGGGGAGGTAACGCAAGAGTGATACTCAAAAACTTCAGCAACGAGTACAAGCACGTAAGCAAATGTACGACGGTTGCCTACATAGAATAAATACTGGGAGCCAACAACGCTTTCGCCATCACCTGTTCTGCCAAATGCACTCTGACGACTCAATCACTTCAACCGGCAAACAAAAACAGCTCAGAGACCTGCTCCTGAAATACAAGAACTGTTTTGTAATTTTCAAGAAATCGACTGACCCCTGTCGCAAAACATCAAATTTTAACAGAAGAATGCGCCAGGTCATTTCATCAGAGCCAGTACAAAGTTTCTACTTGAGAAAATGAGGCTTTGAAGTAACAAGTCGACGAAATGGCGCGCGACGACATCACCCAGCCTTGAAAGAGTCCATGGGCGTCACCAGTAGTGTTAGTGAAGAAGTTTCCAACGAGTCATGGATACAGTCCTGGCTGGCTTGAATTGGCAGACTTGCCTAGGTCACTTGGATGAAGTCATTGTGTTTTCGTCGAGCTTCTACAAACACTTCCACCACCTTGAAACCATGCTTCAAACAATCAGGAGCTCTGGACTCACCCTAAATTCATAGAAATGCTGTTTCGCCTACAAGAAGCACACGCTTTAGGTCACGTGATCGGCAAGACTCAATTGCGCCGAGACCTGCAGAAGACAGCTGCTATCGCTGCCTTCCCACCAACCACCGACAAGAAGGCCATGTGCCGTTGTCACCCTGCGTCATGGCACCCCGGAGGTCCTCATTCTCCACAGAGGTATGGCATGCACTGCTGAGCTAACCCAAGCAATTTTGGCATACAGCCAGACAAGCCACCGCCACACGACAGCGTACCACCCACAAACCAATGTATATTGAATGTATAGTGAACGTTCTAACAACGTGACTGCAAGCGCAAATGCTTGTAGCGCACTGCGTAGCCGCGCAGTGCGAAATGCTGTCTTCTGTGCTCCTAACCTTCGAGTAGGTAGTGTGGATGAAATCATTAAAGAGAGTTTCAGGGATTCTACCTGTGGCAGCTGCGTACTTTGCCCGAAGAGTCAGCTGACGGCTTTTCTGTGGGCACTGTTGTCGCACTGAAGAACTATCCCGTGAACGTTGTTCTGCACCAAGCAGCAGCTGGCTTGGCTAGCTGGAACCTACTGCTGTACTTGGAGTGCCTGTTGAGGCATGTCTTTATCTCTACAAACTGGCAGATCCCACGTACAGTGGGAATCGATGATATGCGAAGCACGATTGAGCAAGGTTGCTATGTCAATTAAAATCAGCACAACGTTACGACGCGGAGGTAAATCATGCTGTACATGACTTGAAAGTCATTATTGTTATGTTTGGACGTGTCATTTACCATCATCATCTATTCACGTCACTCATACCAAACATTGGTACATGTGGAGCTAGCATAATCGCCGCGAGCGTGCTCCGAGCGTAGCATGTGATGAGGATGTGTGGCGCTTCATGGCGCAAGGGCCAATTGATGGCCAAAGAGCAACATTTCAATGACTAGAGTTGGACAATGATACGTTGCGTGGCTGTATAGGGGCCTTAAAATTCCTCGCTGTAATGCGGGTAAAAACATAAGTAATAAAATCATGACAGTGGCCTAATATGGATAGTAAAAATTGGTGACAAATGGTTTTGATAATAAAAACATGTGTAAAAATATTTTGCCCTAGCACAAGTGCCTGATCAGCGCCCTTTTGTCCAAGGGCTGTGAGGCAAGTGCTTTTCAAAGTAGTCACTGCAGCAGCAACCTCTCTTGAGAGGTCGCGCTACGCATTGCCTGGGTATATAACATGATAAAAGCGGACATCTCTTAAAAAAGCTAGCACCAATTTATGAGTGAGCAGTGGTTCTCTACCGATGAACATTGCAAGGTGTAAAGGTATATGTTATCGGTAGGGTAATGGAAAGTGTTGTTTTCTTAGAGCGTCTAATTGTTTGCACTGAATTAAAATGTAAAACCGCATCTGTCACACAATGGTGGATCGCCACCGGACAAAATATATGAGTGTGTCGTGTATATGTGTCCTATCCTGAGCTTCGTTAGTGTTACCTCTGTATGAAGTGATTTTGATACTGGGGGCCAATGGCCAAGGTGTGGCTTGATAACGTGTAGTTGGTTTTGTATGTGTCTATCCCACTTGCTCTGCCAGTAGTCTCTGAGCTTTCGTTTGAGAGACGGCTTAAGATAAAGGGCCGGGATTGATATGGGTATAGTGGCGGTGCTTTCGTGGACGGATGCAGCAAGCTGATCCGCCATCACGTTGCCTTGAATCTCACGGTGCCCTGGCACGCAGCACACTACAACATGTTGGTTGAGTGTGTAGAGTGTGCATAAAATGGAGTAAAGTGAGACGAGGACAGGGTTTTTTGTTTTTTGAGATTGTGCAGGGTCGTTACCACACTGAAGGTTCTGTATAAATTACTGCTTTTAGTATTTGTAATTGTTTGATGTGTTTCGCTGCCATAAGTATCGCGTAAGCTTCCGCTGTGAATATACTTGTGCCTGGATGTAGAGGGCCAGCATCCGAAAAAGAAGGGCCAACTGCAGCGTAGGACATAGAGGAGTTAGATTCAGAGGCATCTGTAAAGAACTCAGGACGTGTGCATTTGTGTTGAAGTTCCAGGTAGTATGTTCGTATGTGGGCAATAGGTGCATGTATTGGAACTTCTAGGAAAGACGCATCGCAGTCTATAGTCTGCCACTGCCATGGTGGCGGTTATGCTACAGGAGCCATTAAACTGTGTTCAAGTGACACTCCAGTTTCCTCAGATAGACCCTTCAGGCGAACAGAGGAGGGCTGCCTCATCGAAGGCCGGTTTTGAAACAGAATGGAGCTCGACAAATCATAATTAGTAGAGTATGAGGGGTGCTTCTTTTCTGCTTTCACCTTAAGGAAATATACAAAGGACATGCAAGTTCTTTGCAGATGAAGCGACCACTCATTTGACTCAACGTAAAGGCTTTCTACAAGGCTGGTGCGAAAAGCACCCGTAGAAAGGCGGGTGCCCAAATGGTGCACACGACCCAGCATCTTCAAAGCACTTTGAGTGGCAGACTGATAAACAACGACCCCATAATCTTAGCGTCTGCGAATGAGGCTCCTATACCAATTCATGAGACATTGCCTGTCACTAGCCCACGTAGTACGTGACAACACTTTCAGAACATTCATGGCTTTTATACATTTTGTTTTTATATACCTAATTTGCGGTATGAAGGTTAGCTTATGTGGTCCAAAATTAGGCCTAAAAATTTATGCTCGGCATTAACCGACAGACGTTGGCCATTCAATTTATAGTCAGGTTCTGAGTGCATACCTTTCTTTCGGGAGAACAAGACACATGTGCTTTTTTGTGGGTTCGGTCGGAAGCCATTTTCTTCTGCCTATTTGGAGACCTTGTTCAAACCTAGCAGAACCTGCCGTTCACACATTGCCAGGTTGCATGACTTAAAGCCAAGCTGGACGTCATCGACATATGTACAGTAGAACATATTGCAGGGGATACACAGGTGCAAAGAATTCATTTTTATAATAAAAAGTGTACAACTAAGTACACGCCTTGCGGTACTCCCGTTTCTTGAACAAATGTTTGGGAGCGAACACTTCCCACACGCACACGGAATGTCCTGTTGGACAAGTAACTCTCGGTTATGGAAAGCATTCTACCGCGCACACCCAGGTGAGACAAGTCTCTTAATATGCCAAAACGCCATGTTGTCTCGTAAGCCTTCGCGATGTCGAGAAACACAAAGAGGCAGTACTGTTTGTGGACGAAAGCGTCTCGGATCTGTGCCTCGATACGCACCAGATGGTCGGTGGTGGATCTACCCTCTCGAAACCCACATTGGTATTGGTCAAGCAGATTGTGTGTTTCAAGGAAATATAAAGGTCGGCGGTTTATGATTTTTTCAAAACGTTTACAAAGGCAGCTGGTTAGTGCAATTGGCCTATAACTTGAAACTGAGGAAGGGTCCTTGCCCTGTTTCAAAATAGGAATAACAACGGCCTCTTTTCAGGAAGTAGGGATGGTGCCAGAAAGCCAGATAGCATTGTATAGAGAGAGTAAAGTTTTTCGCGTTTCGAGCAGTAGGTTTTTTAACATTTCATACATGACATGGTCGTGGCCTGGGGCAGAATTACTGCAGTAGTTCAGTGATGTTTGTAGCTCAGCTAAGATGAAAGGTTGGTTGTATTCCTCGTATTTTGTACACTTGTATTCCAGTTTCTGCTTTTCTATTTTGCTTTACATCTTTGAAAACCTTCAGTATTGTGTGACGAGCTAGACACCTGCTCGAAGTGTGCACCGAGGAAGCTTGCCTGATCTTCCAGGCTGTCACCGTGTGTGTTTATGAGCGGGAGTGTGTGTACTTGTCTTCCTGCTACTCTACCAACCATGTTCCAGACTTTAGCTCTTGGGTATATGAATTAATCTCCGATCACAACCTGGGCCAGCTTTCTCTTCTGGCCTGCTGACGCGTTCTCCTGGCTTGAGACTTCATTTTTTTAAAAGAGTCAAGATTTTAGGCTGTCGGTGAGTTCCGAAGCAACCTCCATGCTTTGTTTTGCTGCTTGCGCGCATTTCGGCACTCTAAATTCCACCATGGCACACGTCGTTTTCCAAGGTGTCCATTCGTTTGGGGTATGCTTTTTGTTGCTGCATCAATCAGAGACGCTGTCAAAAAGTCAACAGCCGCATCAATGCTTAAAGTGCATATATCGCGCCAATTTAAATGAGTGATGGTATAAAACTGCTCCCAGTTGGCTTTGCTTAATAGCGATTTTGAAACCTGGGGTGGGCATTCAGTTGATGTAGGTGTGCTCAAAACTACGGGTTATTGGTCACTTTCGTAGGGCTTAGTGATGACTTTCCTGTGAAGTAGAGGCACAAGCGTTGGAGATACTATGCTTAGATCTATTGAGGAATAGGTATTGTTAGCGAGGTTATCAGGTTATCATAGGTTGGTTCTTTTCGATTCAGGAGACACGCGCTTGAAGAGAGAAGAAACTGTTCAATCAGTCGACCTCGGGCGTCACAACGAGAGTCGCCCCATAGCCTGCTATGTGCATTAAAGTCCCCTAGAAGAAGATAGGGTTCGGGAAGTTCATCTATCAAGGACTATAATTCATGTTTGTGTAGTTGAAAATGTGGAGGTATGTATATAGAGCAAATGGTGACGAGTTTTCTTAGAAGCACCACTCGAACAGCCATTGCCTCAAGAAACGTTTGGAGTTTTAAGAGTTCAGATTCTAAACCTTGCTTAACTATACCAGCTTCACCTCCAGATGATGCCACGGCATCATCGCGGTCCTTTCGGCAATAAGGTAACTGCGGAGAAAGTTGGTGTGTTTAGATTTTAAGTGTGTTTCCTGTACACACAGCACTTTTGGTGAGTGAATGTGGAGAAGTTCTTGGACATTGTAGAGGTTTGTGAGAAGGCCTCTGACATTCCATTGTACAATCTGTGTTTCCATATTTGGTGGAAAGTGGCGCTGTGTGTAAGGAAATAAAGTGACTGTTCAAGTGGGAAGTTGTAACTTAAGTAGCAGGGCCGTCGTCAGGCCCTGTTATAGGTTTCTTGGTTTTTTAGCACTCTCTATGGAGCCACGCCACATTTCCGGCACCTGAGGCACTGTGTTTGTGTCCATTGCCTCATGTGAAGCACTGGACGCCCGCGTACGCGAGCTGCTGTTGCGTATTTGCGAGCTCGCCTGGTGAGACGTGGTTGGTCGACACGACGACCCTGGAGTCGCCTGAGCCTCTGGCTTGGTAGGTGGAGCAGGCTTGGCTGCTTCCACAATGGGGGCGGCCACCAAACCCGATGGCTCACTTTGCGTGGGCCTAGGTGGTTGCGGAGGGTGATGCGATGCTGCCCCCTGACGCGCCGCATCAGCGTAAGTTGTGCCATGAAAAGCCGAACACCTTCGGCGTGCTTCCTTGAAGGAGATATTTTCGCGAATCTTCAGAGTGATAATGTCTTTTTCTTTTTTCCACTGTGGACAAGAACGTGAATACGAAGCGTGGTCTCCGTCACAGTTTACAGAATGTGGGTTTTCATTACATTTGCAGAGACGTAGCCTTGGGCACCACATTTGGCACAAGCAGGTCGACCACGACAGCTCTGAGAGCCATGGCCGAACCTTTGACACTGGTAACATCAGCGTGGGTTTGGTATGTAGGCTCTGATCGGTGTCGTTGTATACCCAGTTTCCATTGTTTGTGGTAGTTCACTGGTTGCAAAGGTCAGTACCAAGTGTTTCGGGGGGGGGGGGGGGGGGGGGGGTTGCTCATTGTTCCTTCGGATGACGATTCGCTTCACATTGGTCACATTCTGTTCTTTCTAGCCCTCGAGGAGCTCAGCCTCCTTCAGGTCAAGGAGGTCTGTGTCGGAAACAACTCCACAAGCAGAGTTCATGGATCGAAGAGGTGTTACGCTGATGGGAATGTCGCCGAATGTTGCAAGGTTTTTTAGTTTGTCAAATTGTGTTTTGTGACGGAGTTCTAAAAGAAGGTCGCCACTAGCCAGTTTTGAAACTTTATAGCCATCGCCGAATGTGGCTGTCAGGGACCGCAATATTATGAACGGCGACACTGTTCTGGTTGTTTTGCTCGGCTTCTCATTGTGTACAACTTGATAGCGAGGGAATACTTCTTTGGGTCGGCTGAAAAAGAAAAATTCTTCGGTGTGTACGCGCTTTGAATCGACACGATCATTGACGAGTGAAAAGGTTCTATGCATGATAGAGGAAAGTAATTCAGTAACGATGGCGGCCACCCACCACGGAGCCCAACGAGGGGACGCTACAAGATTCATGATACGCGAAGCATGCAGACGCCAGCCGTACACTGCTACGATAACCTAATGCGCGTAGGCCAAGGTTGGCTAATTGCACAAGGTTAATCCAAAGTGCCCATGAAATTGGGGAAGTAACAGAATAAATTAGAAGACGGGATATATTTAAAGAGGAGGAAAGACGAAGATGGGGAGGGGGGGGGAGAGACAGGAAAAGGCGACGGCCGATTTCTCCTGGGTGGGTCAGCTCAGGGGTGCCGTGTACGTGAAGCCGGGGCCTAAGGGGTGTGTTGCCTCTGCCGGGGGCCTTAAAGGTCTGATCACCTGGCGTCGGCTCAACCCCCAGGATCCCCTTTTTCCCGGACACGGCAAAGGCACGCACGGCTAGGCGTGGGAGGGAGTCGAACCCCCCCCCCCCCTCCCTTCGTTAGCTCGGGTCCGTGGTGTCACTACACACGATCGTAGCATGTAGTAATGTTGTTGCATATGAACCGCATCTCATGATTATCATGTTTGCACCAGTCACATACCTTCGTAGTCCATTCACGTCCCGTGATACCGAATTTGGTGTATGTGAAGCTAGCGAAATGGCGGCGAACGCATTGTGAAGGGCCCAATATACTCCTACTTAACGTTGAAGCGTGCGCTCGTTGTGCGCAACGACGCTTTCCGCTAGAAAAACGCGAGCACTCTGATGCTAGGCGCCACCGGCGTGACAGCGTCCGTTCGCGCAGCTCTGCGGCAACCAGCGCAAAAAGCGACATGCTGCATTTCGCACCAACGACGTTGCCAAGACAGCACTGCGATTGCCTCTTTTCGCATAGACCTAATATACAGACTGCATAATAACTCTATGGTTGGGAGCGTGTTGATACGGCGTGTGGCCGATTGCGCCAACTTGCTTGCGCGCCGGGTAGTCAGCGTCCATGTTTTCTGTTGCCATAAGCCAAGATCTCGATTTCATGTGACATTATTCTACTGTGGTTTAACAGATATCCAGAAAACAGAGAAAGTGCCGCATGCAGTGGCAAACACGAGTAAACGTCACCCTAAAGTTGAGTATCGTTCCATCATGGCGGCACCCTGGCGGTTATGGGCTTTCATGCGTGAACCTTATGGGGAGCTTTTCCTCTAAAATCTGCATAATAACTCTTCTCATCATTACAACAACAGTGGCACCATCGACTGAATAAACTTGCAAACGCTCCTCTTCGCACTGAGATAACTGAATAAATGGCCATTGTATCTTCCTTAAAAGTAGTTTATATAAAATTTATACTATTTTTGTTCATTTATATTACGTTAACACACTTGTGTACATCTTGTGTTGCAAAAGTTTGAGTGTTTCAAATGTTTAAATTTAGCGCCTCTTCGAATTACTGAGACGGCAACAATTACAACGTTCCAAGACGTAAGCGCTTTTTCCTCTAGAGTCAGATAATTACCTCTATGTCTCTTCGTGACTGAGGGACGTCGGGCGTGCGCAAACGCGCACGCGCAAAGCAACGCCACGCGGCGCGATCGGCGCGAGACATATCACCAGCGTGACGCGACGAAACGACCTCTGGCGCGCGCGCGCTGGGTCACGTCGAAGTGTATTGGCGCCTTGAGTGTGACATGTAGTCATGTTCGTATATGACACACATCTCATGATTATCATGTTTGCACCATTCCCATACCTTTGTCACCGATTATGTGACGTACCGAATTCTGCATATGTGAAGCTTACAAAATGACCGCGAGTGCATCATGAGTGTGGTATGTAGTCATGTTGTTACATGACACGCACTTGATGGTTATAATGTCTGCAGCAGTCACATATCTTTGCCGTCGATTCAAATTTGGTAATACCAAACTTGGTATAGGTGAAGCTAGCGAGCGCATCATGAGCGTGGCATGCAGTCATGTTTTTTACATGACACGCATCTCAGGATTATCCTGTTTGCACCTGTCACATGCTTTCGTCATCCGTTCACGTCCCGTAATATCAAATAGGGTATATGCGAAGCTAGCGAAACGGCCGCAAGCGCATCATGAGTTTGGCATGTAGTCATGTTGTTACATGACAAGCATGTCATGATTTTTATGTAAGGGTCTGTTACTTGTGTTCGCCATGCAGTTACGTCATACCATACCAGTTTCGCAACATGTTATCTGAACGAAACCACCGCAAGAGCAGCAAGACCATGAAATGTCAACCATGACATTTATGGCATACATGTCATGATTTTCATTTTATGACTAGTCAATTATGCTCGGTATACACTCATTTTACGCCAATTTTATTATCAAAACAGCCAGGAGATCTATAACTTGTAGCTGGCTAGATAGATAGATAGATAGATAGATAGATAGATAGATAGATAGATAGATAGATAGATAGATAGATAGATAGATAGATAGATAGATAGATAGATTGATAGATAGATAGATAGATAGATAGATAGATAGATAGATAGATAGATAGATAGACAGATTAGATAGATAGATAGATAGATAGATAGATAGATAGATAGATAGATAGATAGATAGATAGATAGATAGATAGATAGATAGATAGATAGATAGATAGATAGATAGATAGATAGATAGATAGATAGATAGATAGATAGATAGATAGATAGATAGATAGATAGATAGATAGATAGATAGATAGATAGATAGATAGATAGATAGATAGATAGATAGATAGATAGATAGATAGATAGATAGATAGATAGATAGATAGATAGATAGATAGATAGATAGATAGATAGATAGATAGATAGATAGATAGATAGATAGATAGATAGATAGATAGATAGATAGATAGATAGATAGATAGATAGATAGATAGATAGATAGATAGATAGATAGATAGATAGATAGATAGATAGATAGATAGATAGATACGCTCAAAGTCACTGAAGTTCGCGTAGAAATTGTTCGCAATTATTATATTTTGTTATCGCAACAATTTTGTCACCTTTGACCACAATGACTGCCTCACGAATAGAAACTCACGAGTACAGCTTCACTGTAGGACGTCTTGACCTTAAATTGATCGTAAGAGAAAATTAGAGCCAATAATAATTTTCGACAAATCATACACAAAAGTGGATTGCGATTGGCAAAAACCATTTATGAATAAAACTGATAGTTAGGCGAGTTAGTATGGATCCGTATTCTAACCTTCTTTAGCGCGCCCAGAACACAAAAGAAAAGACATAAGAGCATTCGTCTGTCTCTTTCTTCTGTGTTTTTGGCGCCCTAAAAAAGTTATAATACACATATATGAATACTAGATGAAATGCACTTAAGTATGCATTACCAAGTTGCCTAAACCTCTACTCTTCTAAAGTATTAGTCATGAACTAAAATGTGAATACGGGCTCTCGTTTTCATTGCTGCATTATGATGTGCAGACAAGCAGAGTTTTCTCACATCAGAAGTTCCGTCGTGGTCAGCTTCTCGAGTTTCGCACTATTGTTACAAACAGCATTCGCTTCGCATCAGCAAATTCAGTTCATGCGTGCGTATACGATGCTATCGTGACACGAGAACTTCCTGTTGCTCTCAGTTTACACTGGCGCCGCTACGAATCGTCGGACTTCTGCGACCACGGACTTCACGTCCTCGAAAGGAACCGACACTGCAGGAACTACTGCAGGAAGCTCGGTTCAAGGAGCAAGACCGACTGGTGGGTCCTTTCATGACGACGCTGAATACCAGCATGTCTTGTATATTGAAACCTCCTGGAAGAAAGTCAGAAGAAAAGTAAAAAAAAGTTTTTACGTGAAGCTAGTTTGATAGAGTATATTCGATAGCCAATTTGAGTCACCCTTTTTTACTGTTTCCACGCATTCTCTCATTCATCAACTGTATAATGTAAGATGTCGGCTTTTAGTTAGACATTATTTTTTAGGTGTCCGTCCGTTGTGGCAAAGCACTATCGCTTTAACTAAAAAAACGACGGTTGTGTGCCTTGCAAACTAGTCGTTTACATGTTTCTGCGTGAATGAACAAAAGTATTTTTCAAGGGCGATTTTTCAAGCATTTTTCAAACATTTCACAAACCCCAAATTGATTTTTCAAGGGGGTTTATTTTGGCAAATAACTTCATTATTCCTTAGAAAGCTATGCAACCAAGAAATTCAAAGAGAACTAAACAGTTAGACAAGCTAGAAATGACCATTTCTTCATACAAGTGGACTGGAGCTCACACGTGCATGTGAAAACAGCTGCATTCGCAACTGTTTTCGCGCATGTTTTGCGCTTCACGATGATCGTGTGCCCGTTAGTGTCGTGACATACAATGTCAGACTTTTTTCTTGCTTCGTACTAATAAAGTGATTCTTTTGTTTTATTTGTACCACAAGGGTGAATGAAGATAAATACCTTTCCGTAAAATTTATGAACTCCTGCAGCTTCATTAATTTTAGTTTACCGTTCTCAATCTTTCTTCACCCAAGAATTCGTTGCCTCGATCACTCAAAAATTCTGTCTGAAGGCATGCAAAATTCCGCGCACTCCCCACACATTTCTCTGTCACGTTTAATGAAATTATGACACCTCACGCTTGCAAGTCTTTGAAATACTAGAGACCACGCAATTCGTCATTTTAAAAGCAACCACGGTCAATTTGCGTTTAGCCTACACCAAAAAAGGCCGTTTTGTTCTATTAGCCAGTGTTTTCCGGCATTTTCGGCACATTTGACATAAAGTAGACGATAACAATGCGTGAAATAAAATGCTGCTACAATAAATCAGTTCTTAGACGTAGCATTCGTTTTTTCTTGAAAATAAAATTATCAAAACATCGCGACGTGTTTTAAAGCCGAATATTATAAGCACCCAGCCCCGGTACCTTAGACTCACCCGCCACAGTCGTTTGTGCTTCATTCACAACTGATGCTTTATTCATTCTGTGAAATGCAAAATATTAACTGCCGATTCACTAAAAAAACTCAACAACATAATCACTGCACAATCGGTAACAACAGTCACAGAAGTTTACCGCATCTCAAACTAGATTACACTGAACAACACACACCAAAGCGGCAAAGAGTTGGGCCCCGACAGGAAGTGTCATAGCAGACGACGTGCCGTTTTGTTATCTACCTACTGCACCCTTTGATTTTACGAGCACGCGTTACCTAGCTATTTCAGCAGCCATCACTGGGCGTATTGTATTCCCTTCTACATGCTACGCTCTCATCGTGGAAAGAGAGAGATTTGTTTGCTAAAAGACAAAGAGCTGGGCGATAGCGATAGTACGCTCTAGCCCACTACTTAACACCGGGAGAGGAGAAAGTGGAGAGGAAAGAGTAGTGGATGGCTATGTGGAGGTATGGAGTTGATTATATACAGTGCGATCAGGTTGGCGCACTACTGTAGCCGCGCATCCAAAATTCAGTCGCATGTAGGTAGGCTCTGACCGCTTTAACGGCCACAGCTGCACTCTGCGTCAAGGCCTTAGCACAACCTCATCAGTTAAGAACATATTACGGTATCTTTCAGTAGAGGAAATAAGTCTTAGTCGTTTACGTGCGTGCGTTGGGCAGCTGCAAAACATGTGCTCAAGTGTTTCCGGCATTTTGATTGTTTTTATTTATATATACTGCCATCTCAATGCGAGACATTGAGAGGGTAGATATTGAATTTGCTTGAAAATCAGGCATAACATAAAAGCAACTAGCATACAAAACAATTCTAAACTGCGTGAGTCAACAAGCGTGTAAAACGAAAGTTATACAAATGTGCATAAAACAAATCATCAATGCATCACTTAGCACTTGTTAGGTGGTGGGAAAAGCAACCAATATACAAAAAACTCAGTATTCACTTACAACTTCAGAGGCAAAGTCTGAAAATTGCTTTTCGCAAACTGTGTGGGAGATAGCTGGTAAAGTGTGCCATCAAGACCATTCCAGATTTCGACTCTTATTAGGGAAAATTAGTATTTAAAATTACTTAAACGAGGGGTGAATAAAACAAGATTAAGGGGGTGATAGCTACGAGTAGCACGAGCATGTACGATTTAAGTTAAATAATTTACAAAAGGCTTTCCCGTGAATGCGGTGTATGTGTTTATGCCATTTCATATTACATGTGAAAGTCACCCAAGGCATTCAAACTTAGCTATGTGTGAAGTGCTAGTTCTAATGTAACCGTATTAAAGCGCAACGATTTAACCTTTCTGTAGAAGGTCATAGAGACCACTTTTGTAAGGTTAGTAGATAGTTCCCAAGAACTACTCCAGGTACAAAACATTAAAAAATCCTTATTTATTAGGATCTTGTCAGCACTCCTGGAAATTACAGAATATAGAACGCAGTCATCAGCATAGGGGCGAAGTTTAACTGGCATATTTTGAATGACCTTGTCGCCGTCATTATCATAAATGTTAAACTAAAATGGTCCCAATACAGAGCATTAGAAGACGCCCAATTTAACTTCGACAGTGTTGGACTTTTCTTTAAGAAACATACTGGTTTCTTCGAAGCAGGTAATCAGTGATCCGAGATGTCAGAGCGTCATTTTCAATTATCTCACGAAGCTTGAGAAGTTTTCTGTCACAGACCGAGTCAAAAGCTTTGGCGTAAGCTGTAAATGTAGCATCCAGCTGACCTTGATTATTATACCGAAGCAATATCATGCGTAAACTCGACAAGTTGCGTGATTGTGGTGACAGTGATCGTCACAAATGCGACTGGTGATAATCCAGCCGATGAGATGCGCGAATTGTCTTGTGAATGCCACCTTCGAACAAATCCGATGAATCATACTTGTGACGGTTTCGTTTTAATTTAAGAAGAGACGCTGCAAAAAGTGTGCCTGGAGCGGCCGTAGCCTCTTCCAACAACGTTTGTAGAGTTGCGTGAGATCATATTCAAAAGAGCTCGGTGCCAGCCTCACTTCGTCTAATATTATTTCCTGCGATTGAATTCATTGCTTCACTCTTGCGTTGACACTGACCTTTTTTATCCCCAGTTCCACACCATTGCTACAGCAGGCAAGCTCGGGTCACCTAGAACATTACGTGCGTGACAAACATCGCATCATATTTTCTTGTTGATATTTTCGTTCGTAGTATGCTTAGACATGCCATAAGAGCACGAAGACGTAGGTGGTGCTGTAGGTTGTGAAAGAACGGCAACCTGATTACTTTATTCGATGCGGAGTGGTGTCTCAGTACACGGCACAAGGCACAGACAACGATGCAGATTGTGGCCTGCTTTTTTATACACAGCGCGCTCCGCCAGATTGATTGATTGATTGATTGATTGATTGATTGATTGATTGATTGATTGATTGATTGATTGATTGATAGATAGATAGATAGATAGATAGATAGATAGATAGATAGATAGATAGATAGATAGATAGATAGATAGATAGATAGATAGATAGATAGATAGATAGATAGATAGATAGATAGATAGATAGATAGATAGATAGATAGATAGATAGATAGATAGATAGATAGATAGATAGATAGATAGATAGATAGATAGATAGATAGATAGATAGATAGATAGATACGCTCGCACGTTTAGTCTGTTCAGTCTGGTGCGGTTATATTTTCACGTTTTTATAATTCTGTTTCAAATTAGACTTCTCATGTTCATTCCATGTGTGACGACAGCACTGAGAAATACGCAGAAAAAAATTATAGGCATGGTCATGGAGGATATCTCGAGCGCTTGCATGGGGCCGTGCGTCAAGTGTGTCTCGCGGTAAAACAGGAAACAGACCTGGCAGCCACAGCACCGTCAACATTGTTGCAAAGTCATATTCCTCTCCCCGTACCACCTTTTCTCTGTGGCTAGTTGCTGCTGCGCCGCCTCATATTGATGCTACGAGAGTTTACCTAAGCTTGTTTCTTCCTACTCGGTACACGTAGAACTTGGACACCAAGGAGCGTGAGCGGCACCTGACGGTGGTGGTGGTCGTGATGATGCTGTTTATCTACTACCTGGCATTCACGGTTTGCGCCTACTACTACGTGTTGGGTGACATCACGCCGGCGACCCCTGGTAGTCGACCGTTCCCAGTCGAAACACTGCGCAGCACGCTGAACGGGTCCAGTGACTGACGACGACTTTACTTGACGAGAGCAGCTGGCCGTGCTTCGAGCAAGATTTCCTTCCAAAAAAGAGTATGAATGCGCCCTGTAACATGTTGGTAACATAGAGACCAATCAGCACTATGAGTGACACTTGCATAACGAAACGCCAACATTCAACTGGCTCCTCCCGAATTGAACACTGCAAACAAACACACTGGGACAAATACGCACACGACGAAAAAATATAAATTGGAACAGTGAGCACTAAAAGGCGGCTATGAAAGCGTCCAAAACTTGGATACTGCAGGTGAACGGAGCAGGTATCACGCAGCCGACTACACACTGCAGGCTGCGAGTATCACTAGGTGCACCAAGTCTTGTATACGTCCTCGCAGCTTCCACTGAGCGCATAGAGAGCTATCGCGTGCGCATTGTGTAAGAGCTCACATGTGACTCTTCTTTCTGTATATCGCTAGAACATGTGGATTCTGCAAATTATTACTATTACATTATGAAGCGTGCTTTTCAGGCAATTCAGGCTTTTTAGCAAAATGCTATGACAGCCCGGGTCTTCTCATCATCACACTTAAACGCCGTTTTCTTCCGTAAATGCGAAAGCTGCAATAAAACACTAATTGGATGTTTCATTTTTACTTGGGGATCGTTTATTTGTAGGAATGATGGGGGCTTTTAGAACTGGTAGTATATCTTTTTTAGAAATGTCAAAGCTCACTCGTAATTGCGGTTATCCCTGGTCGAATCTTATTGGTGAAATCGAAGCGAGGATAGGTGGTCGCTGCCATTGCACTACACGTGACGGAAGTGACGATATAAGAACGAAGGTGCATCGAATCGGAGTTTGGTCAGTAAAGTGGGCAAGTTGTCTCAATAGGCAGCTTACTTTTGCTAATGCGTTAATTTCCTAAACTAGAAACATATACAAACAAGTGCATTCACACATCTGCGATAAAAAGCGCTGCACTGATAGGTCTTTAGTTTAATGCAGTTCAGAGGGGCGCTTGTCCTGTGTACTTCTTTCGACTTTCGTGTCTTCCGCGCTTACAGCAGCTATAAATCAGCACCACCTGATCGCGTGTCTTGATTTTTTAAAGCTTAAAACTCGATCAAGCCAATAGCCTCATTTGGCCAACAGCCTGATTTCCTCTCAGATGGCAATTGTCAAAGGCGGATAAAATATTCTGTCCGGGGGGAGGGGGGCAGCTATATTGAAGTCTGATACTTAAAGCTTTACATTTGTAATAAGTTTGTAAGTGCAAGTGACTTATTTAGTAATATTTTGTGCACAGTGAATATATTCCCCATGTTGTTCCTTCATTGACCTTAGCTCTATTTTCATATTCAAAATAGTGCATATATTTACCTTTTCTATTAGTTGGCATAGATTTGCAACCATGTCTGGGCTGCCATGAACCTTTGAGGTACGAGCAGTGGGCTCCTCACACCAAAACACCCCTTTCTTTCACCTCTCTTCAATCAGTTTTTAGGAGGGACTAAGTACTAAGGATAAATATTGATTGTACTGGGTGACGACACACCCACTATGCTTTTATGAATGAAGACGAGGAAGGTGTCAAGTCATCTGAACCCCCCCCCAACCCCTTTTGGATCCACCAGTAACAACACTACACGAACAAGACCCTGGCATAGAGTAGCCAACTGACTGCTTTCTGATAAACCTCCCTGCCGTCTATAAACCTAGAAACAAAAACACGATGCTTAAAACATTTAAATGAAAATCTAAATGGCAGCCAACTGCCATTCAGATTTCAGAGTCACTTGCCGCTCATTCGAATTGTACAAAGAGACCTCTTTCACCAAGAAAACAAGAGAGGTGCTCAATCGAATACATGAAAAACACTCACTTTTAATGCAAGAGGTGAGATGGAGCTGGCTGAAATGGTGTTTTTTTTTCTTTTTTACCAAAACATGAAAACGGCGCTGCGAGATTGTCGCAAGGCAGGTATGAGCGAAATTTTTTTTCATGCATGCAGCGGCATTGCTGCCACCTTTGCTAGCGAGCTCTTCCACCTGAAATAGAGGCAAGTCAATACACACTTGGGTGCGCAATAAAAACTGCACATATGTCATGAATATATATGAAAATACATGCTTGAATAAATATTACATCGATTTCTTTCATTTTTATCAATATACGTAACCTAGGAGACAAACTAAAATTCTATTCAGTAGAGGCCGAGGCTTTACACACTCCTCTAGAGTTGAAAAGAAGGAAAACATTAGGTGGCCCTCGGATATCAAAGCACACACAACACACAATCTCAATGCGTTTACAAGCGCATCTTTCATCAGGCCAGTCAACTTGCCATCGAACTGTTTCAGTGAATCGTACCCCGAATACAGGCTGAAAACTAAAGGTGCATTTCCTTTAGCAGCATTGAACTGAAGCCGGTCAATCAACCCATGTAAAAGTTCCCCATGCTGCTTTTGAATCATTCGCAGCACTGTCAGCTTCACGAGTACTTCACGCTGGAACTCTGAAATAAATTGGTACAATAAGCCTGCAAACTCCTGACAAGAAATTTTTGTTTGTGACTTTTGTGCTAATTTGTAGCTCTGATAATCTCAAAATTAAACTTCAAATATTGTAATGCATCATAACTATCCAAGTATAATTAACATCCTTCCAGACATCATCAATCACCACTCCCATCTTACTTTATGAACTAGTGGCCTTACAGGAGAGTGCCATGACGCCAGATGTGCTAACGTTAAAGCTTGGGCGAGTTGGTTTGTGCGAAAAACGGGAGCAGGGCTTAAATTTTTTCACATACACAAAGAGAGACGGACGACGTGGATGACCAGATGTGGTTGCACTTTGGCGGCCTTGAACGTGCATGTTGATCTTGGGTGGAAGTCAGGGTGTGACACTACAGGCAAGTGTTAGCACGGAAATTTCTATAAACAATAAAATGACACAGCACACGCACCTGCCGAGCACCCACATATTTGTCACAAGTGTTCCCTTTTGAAAAAAAAAAATTGTGCTACGGTACCTAAAAAAGCCATGCGCTGGCGTCGACAACCAAAACCACATTGACAGCAGCCACGCAACAAAGGGAAGAAATACCCTGCAAACTTCTCTACGAGACTGAGAATACTCTTATTAATAGTTATCGCACGGGGCTCTGTCCTCATCATACTAGTGACCATATCAAGATGTGCTGCCTACTCAGATGAACTATAACGGTAATGCAAAAACCAAATTAAAATTTGTCAAGGACAACATTCACCACATTAATTTGGAACGATGTGTTCAAGTCAGTAGTGCCAGTGTGAGCTAGACCATCAATGAAGACGAACATTTCAAGCTTTAATATTTGTTGTCAGGAGTCCTTTACAGAAACTCCATATATGACTAAACAGTCAGGCACACATGTGAAGAAAGAATATAGTGAGAAATGCAAATGAAGCAGAAAGACAGGGAGGTTAACCAGGCTTGGCTCAGTTCGCTACCGTAAATAAAGGTGAAGGAAAGGTGAGATCGCAAAAGCTTTACATTAGTAAATATGATAAAAGCTCTATTGACAAAAAAAGCACACAAATTTCTGTCAAGTATACTAGCCCTACATTGCACCAGTCAACATGAACATGCATGCGAGGTTGCATTTTAAACAGACTATATGAATGAAAATATCATTAGTTGATGACGAACGTACCTTTTGGGGGTTAGCACTCTGTGGGGCCCAAAATGTGTTCCACCCCTTTCCTGAGCCCATAATTACAGTAGGTTCCAGGAGACAGTTGTACAATACCTGCTCCAACAGCAGTATTACGGGGGGTTGTCAACAAACTACGAGCATTGCTTGGTAAGCCACTGAAGGAATCATGTGACCTTAAGAGCCACAAGAGAGGCGTCAATGATCGCTGAGTTATGTTATGTTCCACAACCCACTTAGCCAGACTTTTCGCAGAGGTAGGTGAATCATTGTTGACATCACAATCTCTTGTTCCTCGTAATTCCGAAGCATTAGTTCCAGAAAAGACATGTTGCACTCTCCTCGTCCAACGCTATCCTGATATCCCAGACCTCTATCGACCCCGTTCACCGAAACTGTGCTGTCGCTATCAAAGTCACCACCACTATCTAGTTTCGATCCTACTTCTCTCGATGCGCTTCCCAATGAATACTGCATAGGCATAGTTACTCTAGTGCTGCGTACTTTGCCACAACTTTCGTCTCCTGATGCTGGAGATGCGGTGCATGTGACGCTACCGAGTCACACTCTGCTAAAGCTTCAAACAGACTATCAACCTCACAATGGGCGTTTTTCCGAACATGACTGTGAGAAATAAATTGTGACATTTTAACACAAGTATGACACTAAAAAGTAACAAGCAAAAAAGACTTTCGTGATTAAGAGCTTGACACGTGCACTACACACATTTCTTGGTGACTAACACATGAAACACTCAAGGTATGATTTCATTCACACCACAGCCCACGAAGTACGCCAACTATAGCAGCTACTCACGCTACACATGCAATACCATGACACAAAGGTATATTTGGAAACATATGTTCACCAAGAAACCCTGAAGGCATAGTCGGCAACACTGCCTGCGTACAACAACACGTTAACTTCCATGACGATAGGTATATCGCGACAACAATACGAACACACAGAGAGGACATGAAAGACACGAGCGCTACGAAAAAGAGCCCGAATAACTAGAAATGTAACTTAGAAGTGTGGCAGCTTGGGCTAGTTGGTATGACATGACGATAGTTATAGCGCGAGAAGAATACGACGACACAGAGACAAGAAGGACACGAAAGACACGAGGGCTCGTGTCTTTCGTGTCCTTCTTGTCTCTGTGTGATCGTATTCTTCTCGCGCTATAACTATCGTCATGTCATACCAACTAGCCCAAGCTGCCACACTTTTAAGTTAATTTCCCGCTACGAACGCTAGCAATACCACGATGCATATTCAGAAACATAATTTCCTGTTGATCTTTCCTGGCAGTGAAAATGGGGGGAACTCTGCTCAGAGTGGGCAAATCGGAAACAAATGCCGGGTGACGAGAGACCGCTCGAAACGTGCTGGAAGTAGACCTACAGGCACGACCTACTGTACCACTGATTTGCCCAGATGGATGAGTTTCTACGGGAGCGCGTGTCTTCACTCTCGTGGAACCGCTCACCGTTGGTGGCGCTATACCTATATAACCCATTTTTTTGCGACTCTGCTGATGTTCGGATTGCACTTGAGTAAGAACGCCTGCATGCTATTGATTCTGTGATGATCTGATGGAATATACGCGTATGTTACTATAGCTTCGCTTATATAGCTCGTCGAGTGAGCAGGTCAAGTATTTATTGCACACTGGTTAAAGAATGCCAGATATTTGAAAGTTTTGGAGCCCTACTCTACGGCTCCCTCATAATGCTATCGTGGTTTTCGTAGTGTTACCCCATATATAACTATTATTGTGACAAGATTTTACCTCCTTAGAATAAACTAAAAATAACTTACGTGCTGTTCGCACAGGATGAGCATGTGGAAAATAAAATAGCTCTAAAACAACTCGTTCCTAGATGACTGGCCACAAGGGCCGTAGTTTAAATGCATGATGTCAGAAAATGCACCGTTGTTCTCTTTATTATCTTTCAATACGAAAATCTTAGCGAGCAAAAGATATCAGCTAGAGGTGATTTTGTTAGCTCATACACTTGATGTCCTAATTATCGAGACGTGACTTCTTCGTGGTGTACACAATATGAAAATAGTTCCGAAAAGCTGTATTCTAAACCACAGCGATGGTGATAACTGTAGAGGTGGTGCAGCCATCGTTTTAAGGAATGGTCCGTTGTTTCAATAGCAGCAAGGAGTACCTAATCACGAGTCTTTGGTGCACTGTCACACTTCAAGCCATGCCTTCACTGAAAGGTGGTGCATACAGATGAACTGGAGCATCTGAAACCTAATAAAAGTATTGGGAGCGGAAACTAACAGGAAACAAGGGAAGAGACAAACAAGTGTCCCGTAAGTACGCGCTCCCAATACTTTCATTATGAATATATACCATCTAGCCCACCTATCAACCCTTCTACATCTAAAACTTTCCTTATAGAACTGCACAACTACCTTCTCGAGACTGCATAATATTGACCCGTGTCTACTCGTGGACAAAAACGGTGATGGGGGATTTAGCGGACACCAGATAGTGGGCCTCTGGCTTGACTGGAGAACGAGGAAGAAAATCTTGTGGCTCAGCGTTTTGAAGCGGAGCTCTGGGCGATTATTTTAGCTCTTCGAAAACTTCCATCAAATCAAAACAACGCAGTAATAATGACGGATTCTCTTTCAGTTTGTGCAGCTCTGACAGCTTCAGAGAACTCTCGAATTCTAAGCCCATTCAAAACATTAGTACCCCCGCAGTTGAGACTCCTGAGATTACTATGGGTTCCGGGTCACTGTGGATTAAGATTAAATGAATTGTCCGATTCCTTAGCACGAGCCGCACTTGATGGGCCAGTTTTGTCCATACTGCCAGATGTTGAATATATCACGGCTATAAGATATCGAAAATCAGCAATCTCCACTGATACGATAGAAAAAGTAACTACATGGACAGACTATAACCACCTCATGTTTCCATGGCAACCCCACTGGAGTCAGTCCAGAAAGCTCAAAGTCTTAATTACTAAATTTCGATGTCGTGTCCCCCCCCCCTAAACCTGTATCTACACAGAGCTGCTCAGACAACATCACCCCTCTGCGCATTCTGCGGAGAAATGGAATCACTAGATCATTATTTTTTGTATTGTCGCCGCTACGAGACACTTAGAAAAAGGTTACTAGTTATGCCATTTCGGAAAATAGGCCTTAGATTGACGGCGGAAACGGCGCTAAGCTTTGGCGCCTCAGCTTTGGGACATTGCCACAGGGATGCTTTCAATGCCGTTTGCGATTATATTCAGGCAACCAAGCGTATACCTTTGTAATCTTCAATCAAAAACATTATTTATTACTCCCCAGGGCAGAGTGAAGTTAACGCAGCTGAGTGGTAATCATAACACCTCAAATCTCAAAATTGCTCAACTTGATTTTTTTTCTTTTTTCTTCGTTTGCTCTTTTGTGTTGTTTTTATTTTTGCATTGGTCTTGTTGTGATACCAATTCATTACACATGGTTAGAGTGATCACAGAAAAACTGCACTACACTTTCTTGGCCAATCCCCCTGAGTGGGTATGAGCCAACCTCCCAGGGAAACAAAACAAAAAAAACAAAAGGCTCAGCGTTTGAGAACACGCTGCTTACGCTGCCTCAAGGCTTACTTGTGCTTTGTTCGCGTTTTACTGGGACACTGGTGGAGATGCTGGCCCGCGACCCCGCCTGATGCTCCACACTCCCACGGCGAGCCGTTCATCCAGCCCAGAAGCACTTGTCGACACTCCCGTGCATCGCTTCAGTCGTCGCTTGCGAGGCCTCCTTCCAGAGTTCACTCTCTCACAGGAACACTCTACAAGGCACCGCTCAGATCTACCAATGGCCACCGCCAGTCTACAACAGTTACTTCAAGACAGTAGTTTACCAACCCCATCTCAGGTAACCCTTTTTTTACCGATGGTGCCTGATCTATTTGGTGGTGGAGCACATGAAGACGTCGAAGACTGGCTTGATCACTATGAACGTGTCACCAACACCAACCAGTGGTCTCTTGAACAAAGGCTTTCCCGCGCCTATTTTTATCTCGACGACAGCGCTCGAACTTGGTACGAGAACAGAGAAGGCAGTTTGTCAACATAGAGTGACTTTAAAAGAGGGATGATTGACCCATTTGCCGATGTCAACCGGCGCGAACGTGCGCAGCATTTACTCGAGCTACGGGTTCAGAAACCCAATGAAGCGGTCACAATGTTCGCTGAGGACATGGCCCGTCTCTTCCGTAAAGCTGACCCGTGCATGACCAACGACAAAAAGTTGCGTACCTCATGCGCGGAGTTAAAGAGCAATTGTTCGCCGGACTTATGCGGAACCCACCAAGCACCGTGACAGACTTTATCAAAGAAGCTACGGCTATCGAATGGGTGCTTCACCTACGATGCTGACAATACGATCGCTTGTCCGGCAGCGCCCACATTCAAGTCGCCGCTACGACATCTGACAATCAACGCTCGTTACGCGATTTAATAAGAGAGATTGTTCGCGAAGAGCTGCTGAAGCTTCGGAATCTGGTCATGGAACCACCCACGGCATCTGTCGCTGAAGTCGTCCGCGAAGAAATACGCCAAGCGTTTTCAACAGCTGTTCCTACTGACAATCAGCGGCCTATGAGCTACGTAGCCACGCTTTGCCGCTCACCACCCATTGCGCCGTCGTACCGCCAGCCATCGGCAGCCGTTCTTTGGTCGCCACCGCAAGAACAGACACCGCGGCACCCTGCCGTCGTGCCGCCGTACGAAATGTCGCCGTATCAAGAGCCGTCTCCCAACGAGACATGGCATTTGCCACATTACGAACCGTTGCGGCGTCCATAGCTTCGTAAAACAGACGCCTGGCGCACTGTAGATAGGCGTCCACTTTGTTTTACCTGTGGAGCAGTGGGCCACATTTCCCGCCATTGCTGGCACCGCGTAGATATGTTTCGACCTCTTTGGCAATGGTCTGACGATCGACGCGCCAACGACGGCTACGCACCACGCCGGGACGCTCATTCTCAAGGACCCCCCTTGTATCAGTCACATTTTGACAACCGCCGCGCCAATAATGACGACAGTGTGCCTGATTACCAACCAGGTTTGGGACGTTGACCACGCTCTCCATCTCCGGCTTATTCGCCTTCGTCGCGCCACCGAACTACAGCCGACGTCACAGGAAGGAGGTCACCGAGTCCAGGCCGGGGAAACTGAAGGCGGCAACCTCCGGGGGTGAGGTTGCAGGCCGTCAAGGCGACGAAAAAAAGCCCCCGTTACTTGTACCACAGGACGCCGTAAAGCCGAGAAGTTGTTACACCGACAAAACTGTGACCACAGATCTTACCGTTTCGGTAGACGGACAGCAAGTAACAGCCTTAGCTGACGCCAGCGCCGACTTTTATATCATAAGTGAAAACCTTGCCATAGGCCTCAAAAAATGTGAAGACTACGTGGACGGGACCTCACCTGAGGACAGCAGGCGGCCAGCTGTTGATGCCTGTCGGAAGGTGTACAGCAAGACTCGACATCGGTGGCTCTTCTTTCGTGGCGACGTTCGTCATCCTCACCTCATGTTGCAAGGACTGGATCATAGGGATAGACTTCTTAAGAGAATATGGTGCCGTCATCAACATCCCGGACCGTTCAACTACATTCCGCAACAGCCCTGGTTTAGTTGACTGTTCAGACGCAATACGTAACACTTTACGTATAATTGATGATGATGTGGTCGTCCCGCCCCGGTCATGCACTCTTGTTTCGGTGGAAGGCCACGAAGCGTTTGATGGCGAAGGCATTGCTGACCAAATTGACTCGCTGCTATTTAGTCATGGCATTTCGGTCGTACGAGGTATCGTCCGTCTCACTGGTGGACGCACGAATTTACTTCTGACGAACTTTAGTGCTGAGCGCTGGCACCTTCCGAAGGGCACAGCTGTCGCTTCGTACGACAATATTGTAGAAATGCGCGGCAGTTTATGTTTGTCGGTATTGGACAAAGCGCCTAATCAAGAACCAGAACCCGTTCTCGACGTTGGCACCACCTTGTCAAAGGATGAGTGACAGAGACTTCTTCAGCTGCTAGCCGAATTCCGCGACTGCTTTTCAACGACATCACGAGTTGGTCGAACACCTTTGACAAAGCACCGAATAATCACCGAGGACACGTTGAGACCAATCCACCAGAACCCTCATCGTGTAGCTTCAAAGGAACGCGAAGCCATGCAACAACAAGCCGCGGAAATGCTTGCAGATGACGTCACTCAACCGTCACAGAGCCCCTGGGCATCGCCTGTAGTGCTAGTAAAGAAAAAGAATGGCACCCTGCGTTTTTGCGTGGACTACAGGAAGCTGAATCGGGTGACCAAGAAAGATGTGTACCCACTCCCACGTATTGATGACTCCCTTGACAGACTTCAGCACGCTCGCTACTTTTCTTTCATGGACTTGAGGAGTGGATACTGGCAGATCGAGGTAGATCCATGAGACCGAGAGAAAACCGCTTTTGTGACGCCAGAAGGTTTATACGAATTTAAAATCTTGTCTTTCGGTTTGTGCTCCGCGCCCGCGACTTTTCAAAGACTTATGGACATGGTACTTTCGGGATTGAAGTGGAAGACGTGCCTAGTCTATCTGGACGTCGTTATAGTGTTTTCGACCACTTTTGACGAGCATCTCAAAAGGCTGGAAGATGTTTTACGTGCCATACGGTTGGCGGGCCTGATATTGAAACCAGAAAAGTGTCATTTATGGATGACTGCTAGTTGGGCGTGTTGGTAATGGTTCATGATGAGACATCGCAAAAAATATACACACACTCAGAGAGGACACAGACAAGCGCTTACTAGCAACTGAAATTTTTATTTCGAAGCGAACACTAATAAATAAATCACACGCATGTGCGTCACTCCCAACTTCCCCTGTCATCATCAAAAACGGGATATTACAAAATATACACGTGCCCACAATCGGAAACAAACACGTATCAAGGACTAAGAAAAAAACGTGACACAGAGAAAAACACTGGGTTATGTGACGTCCAAAAAAGCAAATTCCACATCTGTTAGTAGAACTGACGCTTGGCTGACGCAACTGTCGCCTCCTTTTCTTATTCTATAGGCTTCAAATATTTCTCTCGTCGTCCGCTTGTTGTGCTTGTCAATTATTCGTGTGTCGTAAAATTTCGGTTGGCATGTGCATTCCTTGCAGTGCATCGCTAAGTGTGAGTAAGGGGTCCCCTTTAGTGAACTCTCATGTTCACGAAGGCGCACATTTATGCACCGACCCGTCTGACCAACGTATTCCTTTTCACATGTGAAAGGAGTTCCGTATACAACATCTTTTTTGCACTCAACGTACCTCATGCCATGCTTTATGCTGCATTTTTTCGAATCCCCAGTTCCTTTATTGTTAACTAGCCTTTCCACTGCTGGACAAATCTTTGATAACTTGTTTTCAGCTGAAAAAACGACCCGCACGCCATACCTCAATGCAACTTTTTTCTATCTATGTGAAATGTTGTGCAGATACGGGATCACCACTGTCCACTCTCTTTCACCCTCAACTTGTCTCCTCTCTTGGCTTGTGCCAATGATTGCATTTTTTACTTCCCGACGATTCTTCTCACAGGCCAAAAGGATACAATCATCTTGGTAAGCGGCTCCCCTCAAGCGCTTTATCTGCGCGGAAACACTCTCATTCAATGAGTGTACGCACGATTTTATGAGGGTAGCTTTGATGCAAGAAGTTGCAATCCCATTCTTTACTATCTTCTAATGTGCCGAATTATAGCTCAGCAATGGTTTTCCCGATTAGGGTGATACATGCAACACGTGTGAAAAGGAGACAAAGTAATTTTTATTTCTAGGTCCAGAAACTGAATGCGTCGTTTCTTTGGCACCTCAAAGGTAAACTGTAAGCCACACCCGTTTTTCCTAAAAGCTTTTAAAACAGTCACTAACGTGCTCATACCCGGATCGTTTTTTACCAAAACAAGGTAGTCATCTACAAATCTAAACAGCTTCAGATCCATACCATCTAGCTCTTTACCTACTGCTGTGTCAAGTTTGCTCAAAAAACCATTGCATAGGATCGGGGCGACACTAGACCCAATGCAAATCTCATCCTTCTGGACGTACACTTCTTCATTCCACCCCACTAGCGTGAAACTCAGATACATGGCCAAAATCTCCATAAAACCTTCTACAGACATACCACAGGCGTTACAAAAAGCCACTTCATCATTTTTTTCGGTGATGCACTCTTGTACGCTTTGTAGTAAAAGACCATGCGGAACAAAATAATATAAATCGACGACATCATTACTCAAGGCATCAGAGACCCTTACATCATCTCCCTTTAAGTAGTCCACTACTTCCATGGAATTGGAAACCAAAAACGGGTCACAATACCGGAGTGTTTTCAGGTGATTTTGCGAAAATTCGGACACGAGATGTAGCCAGGTACCCCTTTCCGAGACAATGGTTTGGAACGGAAGGTTCTCCTTGAGTGTTTTCACCGTAAAGAACGCTTCCAGTAACAAGCCTTTTTCACCTTTTACTGCTGAAGACAGCCTGCTCAGGTTCAAGTCATCTAGCTTCCTAACCGCCCGACGTTTTACAAGGCTGACCTTCTCCTCAACTTTGCGGAAATCCTTTTCAATAGCAGCCTGGGCCTTCTCCAAATATAGCTTTTCTGGCAAAATAACAAAGTAACCCTCCTTATCCGAAACCGCGATACGACTACCACTAGCAGACAGAAACTTAATCACAGGTGCCATTTTCTTTGCCATGTGCGGTGTTACATTGCTAGACGAAAACACAATCACGCAATCAGTAATGCACCTCAGTTTTTCCTCGTCCTTCACACGGCTTGCCACGGACCTGGCCACTTCTACCTTCTCGGCACGGGAAAGAACTGGTTCCACACAGAACTTGGGTCCGTGTTGAAGAAGCCTTCTATGATGGTCAGGCAAAGCCAGATCTCCTAGGATCATGACCTTTCCTTCCGTACTTGTGCGTCTTTCTTTCTTGGGTAAACTTCTTCGTGTCATATATGTTTTCACGAACTTCAGTTTCTCGGTCACGTCGTCAGCAACGCAGGCGTCCGGCCCGATCCTGGAAAAATTGCCGCCGTCGCACACTTCCCAGTACTCTCTAATAAGTAGGCTGTCAGACGCTTCCTGGGCCTTTGTGCCTATTATCGCCGGTTTATCGCAGACTTCGCCCGCATCGCGTCGCCACTAACTCGTCTAAAAAGAGACGATGTGGCCTTCGAGTGGAAAGAAGAACAGGAGGCTGCCTTTAATGACCTGCGTCAACGTCTTCAAACGCCCCCGGTGCTTGCCCACTTCGACGAAGAAGCCCCGACAATGCTTCACACAGACGCTAGCAATGTAGGTCTTGGGGCTGTGCTTGTGCAACGGCAAGAGGACACAGAAAGAGCGATCGCCTACGCAAGCCGAACGCTAACACGCGCAGAGGCTAACTATTCAACAACAGCGAAAGAATGCCTCGCCATAGTATGGGCAGTAATGAAATTTCACCCGTACTTGTATGGCCTGCACTTCAAAGTTATTAGTGACCATCACTCCCTTTGCTGGTTAACTAATCTAAAAGATCCCACCAGCCTATTGGTGCGTTGGAGCCTAAAACTGCAAGAGTTTGACATGACGGTCGTGCACAAGTCAGGCAAGCGACATATGGACGTTGACTGTCTGTCCCGTTCACCCATTGAGGCGGCAACCCTACCTGAAGAGAAGGAAACGGCATTTCTCGGTGTTCTCGACAAGGCCGCCATTGCGCAGCAACAACGTGACGACACTGAGTTGCTTGGCTTAATTAACTACTGGGAAGGCAGATCTCAGAAGGCGTCAAGAGTTTTCGCAAGAGTGTTGTCATCGTTTTGTTTACGGGGCGGAGCACTCTACAAAAGAAACTTTTCGTCGACAGGATCCACCTATCTGCTCGTCATACCAGCAGCCCTTCGTATCGAAGTACTTAAAGCATGCCACAACGAGGTGACCTCTGGCCATTTGGGTTACATGAGAACGTTGGCCAGAGTACAGCTAAGGTATTACTGGCCGAGACTAACCACAGCCGTGAAGCACCTGTCACCACTGCCGTGAAGCACCTGTCTCGACTGCCAGCGACGCAAGTCACCACCGACTAAACTAGCTGGCCTCCTGCAGCCCGTGCAGGTCCCAACAGCTCCATTCTACCAGATAGGGATGGACATTTCGGGCCCGCTTCCTACTTCTACTGCAGGGAACCACTGGGTTATCGTCCCGACGGATTATCGGACCCGTTATGCCGAGACAAAGGCTATCCAGAGAGGTACAGTGGCAAGATTTTTCATCGATAATATTGTACCGAGGCATGGTGCACCAACCGTCGTGATCACAGACAGAGGAACCGCATTTACGGCTGCTCTTTTGGATCACGTCCTGATGCTGAGTGGAACAACACATCGTAAGACCACCGCCTACCACCCACAAACAAACGGGCTGACGGAGCGTCTGAACAAAAGCATTGAAGACATGCTTTCGATGTACGTAGACATTGAACACAAAAATTGGGATGAAATCTTGCCATACATAACGTTTGCGTACAACACGGCCAAGCAAGAAACGACCCGCATGATCCCGTTCAGCCTCGTTCATGGACGAGAAGTACGAACTATGTTAGATGTGATGCTGCCGCACGAAAGTGATGACATCGACCCAGACGCCAACACGTTTACGGAACACGCGGAAGAAGCTAGACAACTGGCAGTTTACGGATCCGCCAGCAGCACGAGTACGATGCAGGCCGCTACAATGCTCACCACAGAGCAGCTGTCTATCACACTGGCGACAAAGTATTGGTTTGGACACCCGTACGGAAACGAGGACTATCAGAAGAGCTCTTAAGAAGATACTTTGGGCCATACCGAGTGCTGCGACAACTAACTGACGTCATTTACGAAGTCGTTCCCGACAGTTCGTGTAGTACCAAGCGTCGCCAGCACCATCCTGAACTCGTTCATGTAGTGCGCATGAAGCCATACGTCAGCGAGTGATTGCGTGAGACTTTTCTTTAGAAAAAAACTGCATTATTCACTTCGCATCGGGTCGATGCTCTTTGAGAGGGAGGCAAATGACCCATGTCTACCTGTAGACCAAAAACGGTGATGGGGAGATTTAGCGGACACCAGATAGTGAGCCTCTGGCTTGACTGGAGAACGAAGAAGAAAATCTTGCGGCTCAGCGTTTGAGAACACACTGCTTTCGCTGCCTCAAGGCGTACTTGTGCTTTTTTCGCATTGTACTGCGACAATATGATGAAGTTAGTGCTTGTTGGTGACTTCAACTTTACTGCAATAGAGTGTGATAATTTAATCGTCCGTAATAGGGAGGCAAACAGGTGCAAAACTAATTTTGGATATCATGCTAGCCTTTTTCATATCTCAACGTGTAATGCAAGCAAAGTAACACGCGTCCAAAAGCGTTTTTGAATCTTCCTTTGATTTCTAATTTAATAGAGGTTGAAATTGTGGTGGAACATATAATATCTGACCATTAAATGGTACTTACTACATTTCAATTTTATTTACTAGGAAAACAATATAGAGTGACACCTCGGCAAAGAAAGGATGCCTCAGCAGCTTCACGAACGCTCAGGATCCACGTACAGGACAATTGCATAAGGGTGCCAAGTGTCACTATGTGATTTCAACTTAGCATATACACTAGAATTCATAGAGCTCACTTTTCAAGACTATAATGTAAAAGGTATGCCGAGACAGTTACTTAGCATATATTTTTAAAAAAACATCATGTATTTCATCTGATGAAGAGGATTTTTTCTCACATTATTCAAATGGTTAAACACTCTGTTTCATTATTTTCCAAATCAAGGTTTTAAATCAACCAAACCAGAAGTGCGTGAGTTATCGGGTGTGAAGACTGATGCCAGGTGTTCATAAATGGTAGTAAACTTCTGTTTCATCAAGGTAGAAGTTTGTGGCGTTGTTTTTGCTGACATTTTCTGCGTACCTTCAGTTAAAAGTCGCAAGAGGTCTGATTATTATTGTTGAGCATAATATCCACTTGATGTTGTTTTAACTGACTATTCAGCATTTAATACAGCAGACAAGCAGTGCAGCACGACGTCAGCAAAATTCACAGTAACAGAAAAGGCTAGCCTATCTTGCACAAGCGGCTCAAGATATGAAGAAAAGCACAAGCATTATTGTTCAGGGCAGTGAAAAGGAAGTGAAACGCAGTATACAAGCGACTTGGGATAGTACATACTCAGTGCAGGGGCATGAGGAACAAAAAAGCGTGGGAGAGGCAGCTAGTGTGCAGCCAGCCACAGGTTTGCCATGTAAGCAAAATGCAGGTCAAGAGCCATGTGCTACTTCTAAGAGGCATTCTGCAACGCTTTGTGTGAGGCAGAAGAGCCCCCTAGTCGCGGTTTTCTTGACTAGTGAGAGACCGATCAGAGGTCTTGGTTCAATATAGTGGGAGATTCAAGGGAACATCTAAGCGATGCTCCAGACAAAAGGTTTTTAAAGAGGTAAGACTTTATAACCTAATAGTTTATATTTTAAATTATATATTTAGGAGTTCATAATTTAAAGGGCTTGATTAAGGCCCCTAGCTTTCTGCGAGTCCGTGAAGAATAACAGAGTTAACGTTTTTTCGCAGAAATATAAAAAATCAGGTTGATTCCGCGAAAAATTACGCAATGATGTTTTTTTTTCTTCGCGAAAATGCGAAGTCATTAGTTTGTTTGCAACGCCAGCTAACAAGGTTTTAGGCGCGTAATAAAGAAGCGACGCGGTTGTAGTGTGTTAAATAACTTGCTCTTGCTAAGAGCTTTGATTATAGAATTATTGAGTCACCATTTGCACTTCTTTGGGAACAGATATGACGCAAACTAGTCTAGCGCGAAACGGGGCTTTGTGGCGAACTCGCAATCATGCTCGCAACGTGCTGCGGTGAAGGGAATTCCAGTTTCGCACTCGATGTAAACGCGGAGGCAATGTCTTAAATCTTTTTTCCTCTGTAAAGAAAAAAAAAGCTCAGTTTTGTTGACGGCAAATTAATGCGCTCATATAATTCACTAGTAAATACAAAAATGTTTTATTTTGCTTTATTGTTTATTATTAGTAGTGAAAATTGAAGCCGCCACTGAATACAGGGCATAACGGTAGCCGTAGGTAGCCGTAGCGTAGCCACGTACCCATCCAACGTTAGAGTGTAGTAGAAGTGTTGAGTGGTGTGACCGTGCCTCGCCACCTGATCCCTTCTGCGTTGCCCGTAGCGGCGGCGCTTCAGTCAAATAGTACTGAAAGAGCCACGTGCCGCGTCCAGGAACTGCTATGCCCTTCGGCTCCTCCATCGCGCTTTCTTGATGTAGGTTTCTTTGTACCTGCCCATTATTTATGTCTAGCACATGATTCCCTAGCCCTTGAAGTATTACACACAAATCTACTGAATTTGATCTCCATAAAAGCACTTGTGAGAGATCGAAAATAATTCAGAAAGGGCATGTCTTATACTGAATTCTTCTGCCTTGGCTCTATCTTCGTTTGTTAGGCATCTACAATACACAGAACAACTGAGCCAACTTATTGGAAGTTGGCTGTGCTTAGAAAGACGTTAGATTTCAAAAAGTACCGCTTCTATCACACGCAAAACCAGGAGACCGCAAATAGAAAGGAGAGAGGGAGGGAATCTGAACCCCCTACCCCACAAAATGTTTTCGTGATTAAACTTTTTAGGGTATACTAAAATATTTACACGCAATTCCAGCGACCACCAATTGCCAAAGTTTGTCATTCTGCTGCATCCACCCTCAAAAAAAAAATCGGGGTGCTAGCCTTGTGCCGAACGCTTACAGTTGGCGAAGCTGCATATAGCGAGTCTCTGTACAAATGCGTACTGTAAATTTCGCCTTTTGGACAGTATGACGTCTTAAAGCTAGTTCAAGTTTAACGTGGTCGGACGAGAAATGCACCGCCTAAAATAGATGCTGTGCTCAGGAGCATTGCACGGATATTGGTAATGGGGCGGTGGTGACGTGTGACTGAAATGCGCGTAGCTGTGCATATATATATATATATATATATATATATATATACAAAAGTGTGTACCTAAGGGCTCGTTATTCCGTGTTTTGACAAAATAATATTGAGATCTAACAGACAATGTTGCCAAGGAATATATAGCGGAAATTCTTAGAACCAATGAAATGTAAATGAGTAGAAAGAAAAGTGGGGAAAAAATAGGTTGCTGTGAGCAGGAATAAAACCTAAGACCTTCGAAGAGCATGAAACTATTTTACAATACATTGGTTCGAATAAGTTTCCCTATACATTCCTTCTCATCATTGTCTGTCAGATCTCATTATTATCATGTCAAAACACGGAAAACCGCCCTTAGGTATACACCTCTTTCCCTTAGTCATTAACGAGGGTCTCGTACTGGCATACTTGGTGTCGTTAGGTTGTATAGGACATGGAATCGGCAATGAGTAAGGTAAAAACACAGTATACTATAGTGATGGGCGACTTTAATGCAAAGGTAGGGAAGAAGCAGGCTGGAGACCAGGCAGTAGGAGATTATGGCATCGGCACTAGAAACGCCAGAGGAGAGCTACTAGTAGAATTCGCAGAACGCAATAATTTGCGGATTTTGAATACCTTCTACCGAAAACGAGAAAACCGCAAGCGGACATGGAGGAGCCCTATTGGCGAAAATAAGAACGAAATAGACTTTATAATGACTGCACACCCAGGAATCGTGCAGGATGTGGAAGTGGTTGGCAAGGTACGATGCAGAGACCATAGAATGGTGCGGTCTTGAATTCGCCTAGAGTTGAAGAAGGAACGACAGAAACTGATACGCAGGAAGCCCATCAATGAGCTAGCACTGAGAGGGAAAGTACAGGAATTCAGAGTGTCGCTGCAGAATAGGTACTCGGCTCTTAGTGAGGAAACCAACCTTAGCGTAGATACAATGAATGATAATCTGACGAGTATCATTACGGAGTGTGCAGTGGAAGTTGGAGGCAGGGTAGTTAGACAGGACACTGGCAAGCTTTCCCAGGAAACAAAGAACCTAATTAAGAAGCGTCAAAACATGAAAGTGTCAAGTACAACAGACAAAATAGAACTGGCAGAGCTTTCGAAGTTGATTAATAGACGTAAAGTATGCGATGTAAGGAGGTATAACATGGAGAGAATTGAACACGCTCTGAAAAACGGAAGAAGCGTCAAAGCAGTGGAGAGGTAACATGGGATAGGCAAAAGTCGGATGTATGCACTAAGGGACAAAGAACGCAAAATAACTACCAATATGGATAGGATAGCTAAAATAGCGGAGGAGTTTTACAGAGATCTGTACAGTAGCCGAGACAACCACGACCTTAATACTATAAGAACCAGCAGTAACCCAGATGGCACCCCACCAGTAATGATAGAAGAAGTCAGAAAAGCTTTGGAGAGCATGCAAAGAGGCAAAGCTGCTGGTGAGGATCAGGTGACATCAGATTTGCTGAAAGATGGAGGACAGATTGTGTTAGAAAAACTAGCCACCCTGTTTACGAGGTGTCTCCTGACGGGAAGGGTACCAGAGTCTTGGAAGAACGCTAACATCATCTTAATACATAACAAAGGAGATGACAAGGACTAAAAGAATTACAGGCCGACCAGGTTGCTGTCCGTAGTATACAAGTTATTTACAAAGGTACTTGCTAACAGAGTTATTAAAACATTAGAATTCGATCAACCAAAGGAACAAGCAGGAATTCGAACAGGATACTCAACAATCGACCACATTCATACTATCATTCAAATAATAGAGAAATGCTCAGAATATAATCAACCACTATTCATACCCTTCATAGATTACGAGAAGGCGTTTGATTCAGTAGAAATATCAGCCGTCATGCAGACACTGCGGAATCAGGGCGTAGATGAAGTATATATAAACATTCTGGAAGAAATCTACAGGGAATCAACTGCTACCATAGTGCTTCATAAAGAAAGCAACAGAATACCAATCAAGAAGGGTGTAAGGCAGGGCGACACAATCTCCCCAATGCTATTTACCGCATGCTTACAGGAGGTTTTCAGAAGCCTAGAATGGGAACAGTTAGGGATAAGAGTTAATGGAGAATACCTTAGTAACCTGCGCTTCGCCGATGACATTGCATTGCTGAGTAACTCAGGGGTCGAATTGCAACTCATGATTACGGAGTTAGACAAGGAGAGCAGAAAGGTGGGTCTTAAAAATAATCTGCAGAAAACGAAAGTAATGTACAACAACCTCGGAAAGGAGCAGCGCTTCGAGATAGGTAATAGTGCACTTGAAGTTGTAAAAGACTATGTCTACTTAGGGCAGGTAATAACAGCTGAGCCTAACCACGAGATTGAAGTAACTAGAAGAATAAGAATAGGGTGGAGCACATTCGGCAAGCACTCTCAAATTATGACAGGTAGATTGCCACTATCCCTCAAGAGGAAGGTATATAACAGCTGTATCTTGCCGGTACTTAGCTACGGAGCAGAAACCTGGACACTTACAAAGAGGGTTCAGCTTAAATTGAGGACGACGCAGCGAGCAATGGAAAGAAAAATAATAGGTGTAACCTCAAGAGACAAGAAGAGAGCGGAGTGGATTAGGGAACAAACGGGGGTTAAGGATATCATAGTTGAAATAAAGAAGAGGAAATGGACATGGGCTGGGCATGTAGCGCGTAGACAGGATAACCGCTGGTCATTAAGGGTAACTAACTGGATTCCCAGAGAAGGAAAGCGGGTTAGGGGGAGACAGAAAGTTAAGTGGGCAGATGAGATTCAGAAGTTTGCGGGTATAAATTGGCAGCAGCAAGCATAGGACCGGGTTAACTGGCGGAACATGGGAGAGGCCTTTGTCCTGCAGTGGACGTAGTCAGGCTGATGATGATGATGATGGTGATGATGATGATGATGATGATGATTGGTCAGCTGTCCGCTCGTAATAAGTTCACGTGCTACGTGACGCTACACAGGGGTGTTCTACACTCGCCGCTGGGGATACAGATGGCGCTGACTGACACTTTCACATTTAAATGCACATATGAACCCAGTAAAGTGGTAAAAAGGGTGGCCGCCGAGATAGCGAGATAGCAAGAGGGCGATCGCGGGGCTTCTCTTTCGTGCACCTCTTCGCCCTCTGCTGCTGCGCACACCTCCTTTCCAGCTTCATCGCCAGCTCAGGCGGGTGCTTGCTACCACTCTGGCTCGAAGCGGCATTGGGCCAACTCCGGCGCTTTCCCTGCCAGGAGCCGGACGTGTTCGCGGTGCGGACGTAGTGGTCACTTCGCGCGGGTCTGCCGCACCACTTTACGGAGCGACCGGTCATCAAGACACATCGACGGTGACCAATACAGTCAATATTCTGCAAGTAACTACGACTATTCCGGCACAGACTGAGAGTGTACTCACTGGCACTGTACCTGTTGGCGTCCTAGCTGATCAGGTTCTTGGTGCGCCTGCTCCTGCCGTGTTGCCTGCAGTTGGGCACACCCGGACTATACATGCTTTGACTGGGAGTACTTCTACTGCAAAGATGGTAGTTCCGGTCGGGTTTGCTGATGCTGACCATACGTTAGCTTCATCATCTGTCCATTTTTCAGTTGTGCCTGCTGCTCCCGTCTTGCCTGTTGCTACTTCCCCCAAGCTTTGCTTCCTTCAGCTATTGGTGGTCTCCTGCATGCTGTTTTGGTTCTTAATCCACCGGAGATGCATCCACCGAGCGTGGCGGCCGGGATCCCAGAGGTGGTCCCTTTTCTTCGTGCGTCGGAGGTGCTTCCGCCGGTCGTGTCTGCGCCGGTCGTTCCTGTTCCTGTTCTGTGCACGGCGCCTGCATCGGTGGCGCCGAGCCATGTCCCGTCGGAGCATCATCGCGTGTTTCCTCCAGCCTCTACTGTGACGGAAGTGCAGTGGAAGGACAGAACATGGGCTAATTCTTTCGTACCACCGGACTGCTGTGGGCCGCGACAGTGTCTGTCGTAGAAATGGCACCACTACGGGTATCGACGCCGTAAACTTAAGTGAGACGGTGACTGCAGACATCCTCTCTCGAGGGAGGCGATGATAGGGTGGTGTGTGGCGTGTGCGTTGTCTTTGTGTGTGCTGTACATTTCTTTTCGCTGGTATGCTTTGCAGTGTGTGCTTTGCCTGTTTGCCTTTGCTGTGTTATAAGACATTACCTTATGTGTTATATTGGACATTTCCTTACTTGTCTGTGTGTGACGTATATTTTCATTCTGATGTGTATTTGTCTTTGCCTGATATACTGTTGTAATTTCGGTATGCATGTTGTATTTATTTTGATTATCATTAGGCAATAGGTTAGCTGGTATAACCCCGGGTGTTCTTCAATTCAAGGGGGGATGATGTGATTATTCATGCTGGTCTCAATAATGTGTTGAAGGGCAAGGATCAGAACTTTCTGAAACAGTTGGACGATGGGATGCGTAAGCTCCAAGACGCCTCTGTGAGTGTGCATATTAATATTACCATTTGCACAGTCCGAGAGGTCTGAGGCAGTTTCGTGGGATTTAAAGGAGGGTAGTGGATGTCAACTGTGTGATCAAGGGTATGAGCCAGAGCTCGGATACAGCGTAATGGAGGTGAACCAAGACGTAAAGAAGCCCGGCGCTCACCCCTTTGCCCAGAATGGCAATTATTACAGTGGCACGATGGGCAGGAGGGTTGGTAAGAGGATGGGTCGTCAAGCCACAGCTTGTTTAGGGAGATCTAGAGCCCTGATGCCAACAGCGTAGCCATAGACGTTTCTAAAGGGGCACAAATATTCAAGCCACACGGTGTCCGTGGGAGAAGAAATTGACGCATGCACAAGGGCCGAGCTAAGTCAGACATAGGCTATATTAACATGCAGGGTGGCAGGAATAGGTTAAAGTGGGAAGAGACAGAAGAGCAGTTAAGGCAGCAGGAGCTGATGGTATATGGAGTTGTGGAGACACATCATCGGGACCTGGAGTAACCACTTTGCAATCCGCATTACGTATGGGAATATTGCAATACAACAGAAGGCACCAGAAAGGTGGTGGAATTGGTGCATTCATACATAAAAGTATGTGTTGGCCAAGAGTCAAGCAGGGATGCATGGAACATTCATGATTAAGAGGGACATTAGCGGGGCATATAGCACTCCTTGGTTTGGTGTACTTGTGGACGGGGACGAAAGCCAGAGAGGAAAACCAGGCACTGGTGGAGTGTATATCAAAGGACATTGAGGAATTTGGAGAGTACGAGATATTTATACTAGGAGATATGAATGTGCACAAAGAAGATATAGATAGGTATACCGACCCAATAGGCAAATCAATCATGGATATGTGTGAAAGGCATGATTTGATCATTTTCAACAGTACTGCAATGTAGATTATATAATGTAGATTTGCATTGTTGATGATGCGGTTTGTAAAGCTGGAAAGGCGCTAAACTTTATCCAACGTTATTTAAAAACTTCAGAACTAAATCTAAAAATACAGCCTATTTAACATGCATCAGACCTATACTGGAATACGCTTGTGCCGTATGGGATCCTTCACATGCCACATTGATTGATAAAATGGAAAAAATTGAAAACCGGGCAGCCAGGTTTGTCTTGGGACGGCACAAGTTAGTGAAGAGCTGCACTCAGATGAAAAATGAGCTTGGGTGGGACCTGCTTTCCTCGCATCGGCAAAAGCTGCGGCTGAAGTTCTCTTTTTTCAGATATATAATCATATAACAGGAATTAATAAAGAAAAATATTCCAAGAAACCTTATTACCGTTCATTTTGAACTGACCATGTTTTTAAAATAAGAGAACTAAGCACCCAGTTGAACCTGTTCGCGAATTCACTTTTTCGTAGCACTGTTAAAGAGTGGAATGGATTATCTGCCATGCCAGTGTGCTGTAATAACGAAGAATTGTTTATGTCATTTCGGTAACCCCCTGTCCGCGAATGCATTTTTGTTAGAACTGTTAAAGAGTGGAATGAATTGTCTGCCATGCAAGTGTGCTGTAAGACTGAAGAATTGTTTATGTCGTTTCTGTAACCGTCCTGCTGTAACGCCTTTGGGCAATGCGGGGCAACCTTTGAATAAAGAATAAAAAATAAAAAAGTACTGAGAAGTGTGAAGGGAAAATAACATGGGAGGTGGGAAGGCTGCAGTAGACGATAGATTATGCACTGATGTCACATAGGATGTATGATAGACTTAGGGGAATGCACATAGATGAATGTGGCTCCAGAAGTCTGGATGGTGAAACGAGGAAAACTAGGGAAACTAGGGGAAACTAGGGCAAACTAGGGAAACCTTGCGGACGAGTGCGTTTTTTTTTGTTTGATTGTCAATCGACAGCAGGAATTGTGTGTGGATAGCTGCTATCGCATGCTCCCGCCATGTGACTTTAATAGTTGCTTCTTTTCGTCTACGCTTCAGGCGCATTTACGCCTGCGCTTGCCAGCTTTAACACGTGGATGAAACATATGATTGGCAGGGCGATGTTTCAACTTTGTACTTCACTTTACACTTCATGCATTTTATACTTCAATCTGATGAAGAAGGCAACAGCAAAAAAAAACCTATCAAGCGTGTTTGTATACTATGAAAACAAATTATGGCAGCTTAGCACAAGTGCTGCCATAAGGAAGAGCAGAGCTGGGTGACTTTCCTTCTTGTATCTTTTTTATATCGGTGTTCGTGCGTTGCCTGCAGAAATCATAAAATGCACTTCCTACAGCATAGAGAGGGCCATCAGAAAAGAGTGTGTTGGAAATCTTGGCTTTCTGAGTCAGGCTTAGTGATCTCTTGTTGCGCCAAGCAATGCAATGGATCGAGAACAGAAAGAACTTGGCTTCCGCGTTTGGAAATGCATTATAAACTGTGTAACATTGCAGTATTGTTGCACCGTTGTACCAATTCTTATAAAAACACAACGTGATTTCCCCAACTCAGTTTGGTTTTAGGAAACATCGATCTACGGAAATGGCATTATTAGAACAAAAACAGTACATATTATCCGAATTTGAAAACAAATGTGCCGTTCTGAGTATGTTTGTTGATTTTTGTAAAGCCTTCAGCAACATGCAGCATTCCACGTTGTTTGAAAAGTTGCAGTGCTATGGAATTCGTGGTCATGCACTAGACGTAGTAAAAAGTTACCTTAAATATCGCAAACAGGTGGTTGAAATAGATAGAAAATTCTCAGAGCTGAAGCCTATTACTAAAGGTGTACCTCAGGGAAGCATCCTTGGACCCCTTCTTTTGATAGCCTATATAAATGATTTAACTCGTATTTATCCAGATGCTTAATACGTCTTATAGGCCGATAATGTCAGCATGTTTGTTTCAGCTGAATTTAGTATCACGCTTGAGAAAAAAATGAAGGCAGCGTCTCCTGCGCCGCGCGGCGCAGCAGCCATCCCCACACAGAAGTGGCTGCTGCGCCGCACGCAAGTGACGTCGCTTAAAAAATCATTACTTAAAGCTAGTAAATTGTGTAAAATATTCGTGCGTAAAGCGTTAAACCTACAAAACTTTTACTAAGCAAGTGTTTAACGAGTCACTTAGCTTAGGTTTGTTATTTAAATACCTATTACAAGTATTTTGAATACAGGGGGCGCCATGGGCGCTGCGGCTGCGAAAGGTAAATACTGCGAGATGGTAGCCGCCTGCGATGTGTTAGGTGGTGAAAACGCCGATGAAATCGTGGTCATGGCCTAGGCCACTCCCAAGGAGGACTGAAGTGTCGTCGCTGCTTCATGCTGGATGCTTAGTTGAACCTGGCGGTTGGAGCTAGCGCGGCCATTCACCGCGCCGCAGCTTCATCTGAGTGTGTGCGCCATAAAGTTTCTCAGTATGATGTGTGGATTGCAGTCGTTGGACGTACTGCATTTTCTAGATTGCAATGCCAAACGTGGTGTTGTCAAAGGAGAAAGTGTTCTTGCTGCCGAGTTTTGCTTGTCGCGAAGGACAAGGTCGACGATGAAATAAATGCTTTCGCACGGTTCACGTGTGACTGACCGGACGCACATGGGCAATGTTCCTTTTGGCGTTGCATGAGTGGTTGCCAGACTGGAAGGGTGGTTGTTGCCAGATTGCTGCTAAATTTGGTGGATAGGTATTTTCTGTAGTTGTGGCTTCTCCGTAAGAGTTTAGTGCTATCCGCGGTGCATTTCTTGGCTGAAAATTTTTCTGCTGTAGTTGTGGCTTCTCCGTAAGAATTTGGTGCTAACCGCGGTGCATTTCTTAGCTGGAAAATTTTCTGCTGTAGTTGTGGCTTCTCCGTAAGAATTTGGTGCTATCCGCGGTGCATTTCTTGGTTGAAAATTTTTCTGCTGTAGTTGTGGCTTCTCCGTATGAGTTTCGTGCTATCCGCGGTGCATTTCGCGAGTGCATGAGCGACGCTGGCCGATTTAATTAACGGAAGGAACCGAGCCTAGCAGAAGTCGAGCGCGGTGCTGTCGTGCAACTAAGAGGCCGTTTTAATTCCGTTTCGATTAACGGAATGAACCGAGCCTAGCAGAAGTCGAGCGCGGTGCTGTCGTGCAATTAAGAGGCCGTTTTAATTCCGTTTCAATTAACGGAATGAACCGAGCCTAGCAGAAGTCGAGCGCGGTGCTGTCGTGCGATTAAGAGGCCGTTTTAATTCCGTTTCGATTAACGGAATGGCCGTTTTAATTCCGTTTCAATTAACGGAATGAACCGAGCCTAGCAGAAGTCGAGCGTGGTGCTGCCGTGCAATTAAGAGGCCGTTTTAATTCCGTTTTAATTAACGGAATGAACCGAGCCTAGCAGAAGTCGAGCGTGGTGCTGCCGTGAAATTAAGAGGCCGTTTTAATTCCGTTTTAATTAATGGAATGAACCGCACATTACAGAATTCGTTTTATTTACGGAATGTACCGCGCCTAGCAGAAGTCCAGCGTGGCGCTGCTGCGCATTTAAGAGGCCGTTTTAATTAACGGAAAGAACCGCGCCTAGCAGAAGTCGAGCGCGGTGCTGTCGTGCAATTAAGAGGCCGTTTTAATTCCGTTTCAATTAACGGAATGAACAGAGCCTAGCAGAAGTCGAGCGTGGTGCTGCCGTGCAATTAAGAGGCCGTTTTAATTCCGTTTCAGTTAACGGAATGAACCGAGTCAGGCAGAAGTTGAGCGCGGCGCTATTGCGCAATTAAGAGGCCGTTTTATCTAATGGAATGAACCTCCCATTACAGAAGTCGAGGCGCGTTCTCTTGCTGTGTGCGCAGCTGTGCGATTAAGATATCGCGTCTCAGTATTAGGAATGACGGAAAAAACTGAATAGAGTCGCAGGAGGTGATCCGCTGCCCCCCTCCCCCCTTACTTTTCTTTTTTTTTCTCAGCTGATCGTGTCGTGTCGACCGCGCGCTACTACGGGGGACGCTACGCTTCCCCTAGCTGTGTCAGCACAAGACATATCGTTCGGACTCATGTATACATGTGATAAATAAGCGTTCCAAGGCTGATTAATCGGCGTATGTCGGAAATGCTACAGCAATGTACGCCTGGAAGGCTGCTTTATCGAAGCAGATGGAGTGAATTAAGCGCGACTTGCGCGTACCTGTAAATAAGACCCGGCCGACAAGCCGCCGTCGCTTACAGGGCCCCACCCACAATAAGCACAAATTGTCTCTCAGCTCAGGAGCGCAGTATAAAACAATACGGTGGGTACGTAAGAATAAAATGGCATAATATGTCTCACTACACGCTCATCACTCACGATATGGCAGGGATCCTTAAACGGGATATCGGCGAGCGATCACCTCCATTAATCGAAGGAAAAGGTCTTTCACGTTGAGACGCGCAACGACCAAGTACGTCTCGAGAGGCAAAAAAAAAAAAGGAGCCTTGCCCCTGTCTACCCAGCATTGTGAGTGTCCCGCGGAGCTGGGACAGCTAGCTGTTTCCTGCAACCATTGTACCTGAAGTGTGGGTCTGCTCGTTTTTTTTGCCGGGGCGATTGTACGTGACGACTTACTGCATCCTGGGTCACCATAATTAAGCCGAGGTCCTTGCGAATTCCCCATCACTCGGATGTCGGCGGCCGCTTCTGTGCTGTTCCCGACTGTCTGCAGGTCGAACTGCCGCTCGAAGCGATGGCGTCTTTGACAGTCCAATAACGCGACGGCTCCTGAAATGGTGACAATGTACTTAGCACAACTAACGTTACGGCATTTCATAAGGATCACGATCCTAAAGCTTAGGGATTTCGACCGAGATAGGGAGCACCAAATAAGGAAATTTAAGAGGTTCACGTGAGCAAGTTTGGCCATGTGTCGACGCCCAATGCACCGAGGTGGAGTACGTGCCCTGGGTGGTGTACTGTTTACGTGATACGTGAGTCACATCACGTAGCATCACGTAACGTCGTTCGCACTCCCGCTCAAGTCACCGTTGCTGTGGAGAAGGAGGGGCACCGAAGTAGAGTACGTGACCTAGTTGTTGTACGATTCGAGGCGTCTTCGCCTATCCCGCATTTTCACACATATGCTCGCGTCGCATCGGTGCCGTGATCCACCCCCTCTTTCTCCGCAGACGCTCGCGTCACTTCGGGTCGGCGCCATGTCAACCAACGTTCGAGGTACAAAAAGGTTTATTAAAATGTTTTTTTTTTTTTATTCCAGGCGTCTTTGCCCATCCCGTCTTTCTCCGCAGGTGCTCGCGTGGCGTTAGGGCCGTGGCCCATCCACTCTTTCTCCTCAGATGCTCGTGCCACGTCGGCGCCGTGGCCCAACCCCTCTTTCCCCGCTGATGCTGCATCACGTAGGCGCCCTGTCAACGTTAGAGCGCTCTATCCCCCTTTCACCTCATGACCCTTATAAAATGCCGTAACGTTAGCCATGCAAGCTACACTGTTACCAAATCAGGAAGCGTCTCGTCATCGCCACGCCACGGATAGACCCGAGCATTGTCGAAATCGCCGACATCATAAGGTACCCTGCCGCGGAAGAGGCCTTCCTTCGTGAAATCGGACTGTGGTCTGCGCCATCGCTTCGACCGGCAGTTCGACCTCAGGCAGCCGGAACAACAATGGGGCGGCCACCGACATCAAAGTACTGGGGTATTTGCAAGGATCTCTGCTTTAATCCAGGTGAGCCAGGATGCAGTGGAGAAGTCGTAACGTACAATCACCCGGGAAATAAAGGAAGAAGACCCACATTCAGGTGCAATCGTTGCAGGAAACAGCTCTCCCAGCTCCGCGGGACGCAGGCTCTGCAGGGTAGGCATGCAGGGCCAAGGTTCCTTTTTTGCCTGTCAAGACGTAATTGGTCGTCCTAACGTAAAACTCCCTCGACGCGAAATAATATGGCTCACGTACGCCATGGTGAAAGGGTTCTCGTCAAGGAACACGAGAGAGCTTACAGAACGGAGTTTAAATTTAGCAACTCCACGCGGACCGACTGGAGAAATTATATAAGAGAAGTAGCACTCGAAGAGCTGCGCGCACAGCCGGCGATGGGTGGAGTGGGTGAGGTCGTCCAAATCGACGAATGCTTGTTGAGGGGTCGGCGCAAGGCGAATCCAGGTCGCCTTCAAGTGTTCCTTCAAGGCGCCGCAACAATTACGGTGGCGTTTCTAACAATGGCCCATGGATTTTCGGCATGCTGTACGTGTCCACGAAGGAGTTGAGGCTGTTTCAAGTGGATAAAAGGGATGCTGCCACCCTTGGTTCACTGATAGCCAAGCACATTCTTCCCGGGACGACGGTGTACAGCGACGAGTGGGCTGCGTACCAGTGCATACCCAGACTTGTGGATGCCAACGGAACACCGCTAAACTTGGACTGGCACACCGTGAACCACAGTGTCAACTTCGTTGATCCTACGACAGGCGCCAACACGCAAAGGATTGAAAGTGAATAGCAAAAGGCCAAGCGCCGTCTCGTGCGCAACAGCAACAAGACGACTACCTCACTTATGCCGTCTCACCTCGCCTGGCTTTGGTGGAAATCAATTAACGCCCGTCCCAACGTGAAAGACCGTTTTCTTCGATTAATGGAGGAAATTGCTCGCCGGTATCCAGTTTAATTGTGATTACCGCGTAGTGAGACATATTGTAATTTTATTCTTATGTATATGTTGTCATTATATTGTATTATTATTATTGTCATTATTATGTTTATTATGTCATTTTATTTTTATTGTTGTATACTAAACTCTTGAGCTGAGAAACAATACACAATCATTATTTGGAATTTTGGTAGTTTGTGCTTATTGTGGGTGGGGCCCTGTAAGCGACGGTGGCTCGTCGGCTGGGTCCCATTTACAGGTACGCGCAAGTCGCGCTTAATTTGCTCCACCTGCTTCGATAAAGCAGCCTTCCAGGCGTACATAGCTGTAGCATATCCAACGTACCCCGATTAACCAGCCTTGGAACGCTTATTCATCACATGTATACACGAGTCCGAACGATATGTCTTGTGCTGACACAGCTAGGGGAAGCGTAGCGTCCCCCGTCGTAGCGCGCGGTCGACGCGACACGATCAGCTGAGAAAAAAAAAAGAAAGTAAGGGGGGAGGGGGCAGCGGATCACCTCCTGCGACTCTATCCAGTTTTCCCCGTCATTCCTAATACTGAGACGCGATATCTTAATCGCACAGCTGCGCACACAGCAAGAGAACGCGCCTCGACTTCTGTAATGGGAGGTTCATTCCATTAGATAAAACGGCCTCTTAATTGCGCAATAGGGCCGCGCTCAACTTCTGCCTGACTCGGTTCATTCCGTTAACTGAAACGGAATTAAAACGGCCTCTTAATTGCACGGCAGCACCACGCTCGACTTCTGCTAGGCTCTGTTCATTCCGTTAACTGAAACGGAATTAAAACGGCCTCTTAGTTGCACGACAGCACCGCGCTCGACTTCTGCTAGGCTCGGTTCCTTCCGTTAATTAAAACGGCCAGCGTCGCTCATGCTTTCGCGAAATGCACCGCGGATAGCACCAAACTCTTACGGAGAAGCCACAACTACAGCAGAAAAATTTTCAACCAAGAAATGCACCACGGATAGCACCAATTTCTTATGAAGAAGCCACAACTAGAGGAGAAAAAGTTTCAGTTAAAAAATTCACCGCGGATAGCACGAAATTCTTACGAAGAAGCCACAACTACAGGAGAAAAATTTTCAGCCAAGAAGTGCATCGCGGATAGCACCAAATTCTTGCGAAAAAGCTACAACTACAGGAGAAAACTTTTCCGCCGAATTTAGCAGCAGTCTTGCAACAGCCACCCCAATGTCTGGCAACAGACTTATGCAACGCCAAAAGGAGCCTTGACCGCACATGCATGAAACCCCAGTGCGTCGGCGAAGTGTTCATACGATGGATGGAAACAACTTTATTGTAATGTTCTTACGAAGCCTGTGATCTCCGAAGGCCAGAGCTACTGCATTGCCGTCTGTTTTGTTAAGTGCGAACACGTACGGCCGTTCTCATCCGTTGCTACGTGAATGCTCCCGTGCTGTCACAGGCCGCGCGTGTTTTTGAGAAAGGCAGACAAGCTGTTTTGTAGTTAGATGGGCTAACGCCGTCGGCACTTGCCCTTGGGCATTGTTTATCAAGTGCTGATCGCCTAGAACGTTGCGTTGACACGTCAGTATTTTTAAAGAAAGCGACCTGCCGGTTACCTCGTCAGGTGATGGTACGCTAAGCGACATAAAAAAAGTTGCCCGACACTACGTTGCAGTGCACCTTTCTGTCATCAAAGCTTTGATAAACCGTGGAAATCAACATTCCTGACACCTGTGTTGAAGAAACCAATGCAGCCAGCTGCATTCGAGTTTTTGTGTCTTTTTGCGTCTCGCCGATTAAGAGCACTAATTCGCAAAACACTTTATCATAATAAATATAGTCAATCCTGCAAGAATCATCCAAGATCCAATATTAAAGGGCCTGTGGACGGGACCACCACCAGCAGCAAGTCAGGCTGATGAGGAGGCGCAAATGTTGAAACAATACATGCGTGAACAAAAAAAAAAGAAAAAGTATCGAAAGCAACAATGGGACTTGAACCACCAACCTCACCAGTGCATATGTTGCTTTAACCAACTACGCCACAGCTGCCTTTATTCTTTCTTTATTGCCTGTTAACTACGCCACAGCTGCCGATCGGTTTGAGATGACAAACAGGCCTGTTTTGTATTGTTGTCACGCTAAACCTAAATAACATTTTCGTTCACTTTTTTGTTTGGACACAAGTTTAACGGCTTTTATTGTTATGTCTAGACGTACCGCTAGACACTCCCGACTATCCAAACAAAGCGCCTAACCAGAAAATGCAACACGTCACTTCCGTGCGGCGCAGCAGCCGTTTCTGTGTGGGGATGGCTCGTGCGCCGCGCGGCGCAGCAGTCTCTGCCAAAAATGAACCGTTTTCTTGTGAAACTAAAGCTCCGGTCATGCTGTAATATTTTAAGCATAAACACTGGTAAAACAAAGGCGGTACTATTTCAACCTAAAAATAAACCCGTTAATGAAAACAAACATCTCAAGTATGGCGATACTTATATTGAGCTTGTAAATAGTATAAAAATTCTTGGAGTTACAATTTCGAGCAATATGCTTTGGACTGAACACATTGACGGTGTGCTGAGTCAGTTATCCCGCGTACTGTGTATGGTGTACAGTGGCAAAACTGTTTTACTATACAAGGTAAAACTCTTACTTTATAAATCACTTTTCTATTCACATCTTACCTATTGTTTCTTGGTATGGGTACTACAACTTACACGAGCTTGAAAAAACTGTACCTGATGCAAAAGAATTATATTAGAATCATTTTTAACTTGCCGTATGATGCTCACACAAGCGAATTGTTTCAACAGGCTGGAATACTACCTGTACATCGTCTCTACAATTTTAGGTTAGCATTGGCAATCAGGCGTGAATTGAAAGAAAGTCGACATTTTTTGTATGACCTCTCAAAACTGCAGCCAAATATTACATTGTTTGAAACACGAAATAAAAAAACATGGCAAATAAAAACTTCGTGAACAAACTACTCTACCGATAAGTTATCCTACATAGTTCCTACGTTACTTAATAAATATGTGAAAGCTGGCATAGATTTTTTACATTGTACACAGATTCAATTGCGCGATATACACATGTTTAGTTTTTAAGATCTCTTTGCAGGTGCTGTATTATCATGGTTGCTATTTTTATTTTTGGAATTTGGACTTGATTTTTATATATTTATTTATTTTTTATTTTTATATCTATTGGGAGTTTTTGTTATTGTTGCTGACTTCACATTGCTGATTGTTTGCCACTGCTGTCGTGCTAAAAGGTAGCTGTGGGACTTTGTCAAGCAGCCTCTTTTGGAGAGCAGCTTTTACCTGCAGCTGTCCTTCATCAAACTATTGATGAAAAATAAACTTTATTATTATTATTGTTATTGTTGTTGTTGTTGTTGCTGTTGTTGTTGTTGCTGTTGTTGTTGTTGTTGTTGTTGTTGTTGTTGTTGTTGTTGTTGTTGTTGTTGTTGTTGTTGTTGTTGTTGTTGTTGTTGTTGTTGTTGTTGTTGTTGTTGTTGTTGTTGTTGTTGTTGTTGTTGTTGTTGTTGTTGTTGTTGTTGTTGTTGTTGTTGTTGTTGTTGTTGTTGTTGTATGTTCTGGTGCTTTTCTACCACTTCTGCTGGTAACTACAGAGATGTAAACTTAGAGTGCTATATCAAAGTACAATTTTCAGTATCAAGTAATGTGTTTTTTCGCTAGTTCAAAAATCACTTAGGATGTAATTTGAGAACAATGAAGTGCATCATGCCATTATTAAGAGCCTAATGTGCTTATTTTGCATTATCAATTGAAATATAGAATGCTCTTGAGGTTATGTTTTAATGGGTTTATAAAAGAATCGGAATCTTTCTGGGTCTTTGTAAACGAGCATAACAATAATTCATGTGCTTAAATGTGAACGCAACTAGTTTCTCCAGTGTACCTCAGGAAGTGAAAATAGTTGTTCCGAAGTGCTCCAAGATATAAAAATAACTGCTCCAAAGAGGTCTGAAAAGAAAACTCTTGCTGCTCCAAGAATTACTTCAAACCAGAAATCTTCGGCAGCATCACTTATTATATTAGGTATGATTGCATTTTTTGTGGCAAGTATACTCAAATCTCGTTAATTTGAACATGTTTAATTCGAACTTTCAATTAATTCGAACTCATGATGAGGTCCCGACAAAGTTATGTGTTTCCCAATGGACAGAACTCCCGCTAATTTGAACGCACAAGCACTTGCAACGGTTCATTCGAACATACCGCTCTCCGAAAATGCTCTCAGCACCCTGCCCAATTCCGCAGCGGCACCTCTGACACCTCAACGCTGCGCGCGGAGGAAAGCAAATGGAAAGAAAAGGTTGCGGTGGAATGCTTGTGCTCTTTCAAATGCCGATCAGCGATGCGCCTGTGCCACGCTTCTCCCTGTTTCGCCCCTGCCACGTAGAAACCCTTCTCCTTCCAACACCACGCGCAAAGAGACAATAGGAAAAAAAAGAAAGCTGTCGCGGTTTGGAGCTCTCTCTCACGCGCCGGTGTCATGCTTCCCCTTTTCCCGTCCCTTCCACGTAACGTTTCTTCTTTTAATGATGTGCGCGACGAGGGCAAAAAAAATTGGCCCTGTATCTGCATGTAATCTGCAAATGTCGTCGAAAGACGATAGACTTGGGTGTGGAGAGAGTGAACAAAACATTTATTTGAAGTTCTGCACAAGAAAATTCGTGAATAGTATTCCAGAGGCGCTGCGTTAGAGTGCCTCGAGCGTGCAGCGGAGGCGAACGAGCGCATCAAGTCCCGTCACTCGTGAGGCATAAGCCCCATCGGGCAGTTTTTTAGAAAACAAAGCGCGTGGCCCTGAGACGGGTGTGCGCGCCCGTCTTAGAGGTGACAAGGTGTACAACGCAAGGCGACAGGTAGGTGCCACCACCGTCTCGTCTTAGCAAAATGTTGAAAACTCTCCCCGTTCCGTGCAAGCGCTGCATGGTCATTGCAGCGTGATAAGCGCTACTGTCCTTATAATTACTTATGTATGCCGTTTCTAGTAAAATATGAACATGCAGAATATATACGTGTTGTTATGGTGCCTCAGATATGCGCAATAATTGCTTTTTATTCGACAAACGCGCACGTTAACGCTGATTCTTGAGCAGCATTGGTGGGCGCTGCGGAGGGGGTCGGCCGTTCGGGTATTGGCTGGTGCTGTCCCGAGTGCCCCGTTCGCGGCAATAGTTGACAAACAGACAAAAGAACAGACAGACAGACAGACAGACAGACAGACAGACAGACAGACAGACAGACAGGCAGGCAGGCAGGCAGGCAGGCAGGCAGGCAGGCCAAAATTTTTGCGTCAAAAGCCCCCAAAAAGACTATCGCCTTTAAAAAATGCCGATTTGTTTCTCTCCGCGTGGAGACGCTCCTGCTTTCTGGTCACGTGCTGGCCACGCTGCGGCTTTGGTGCACAGGGTAGTAGCAGAGATGCAGTCTTTGTTGAGGTCGTCTTAAAAGAGTGCCGACGCTGGACATTTTCCACAAATATTACGTTTACTATCAGACAGAACTAGCCATGAGATGATGTAATAAAGAACTGGTATAATCTAAACTGTAACAGCATACAACATGAAAATCACTAGAATGAAAGGCTAGGCTTTGCATTTCATTTACACAGCTTTCTTTTAACTTGCACTCATGCCAAACAAGTGGCACCGATATACAAGGGGAGCATTTCACTGTGGTACAGCCACGAAATATGCTGGCCACTGCAGTACTGGCATTGTTTATATCTTCGATCTATAGTACTATTATAAATAAAACTTCAGCGACCTGGAAAAGTCCAATAAGAGGAAGAAGGAATAGGGTTCTAAAATTTTCCAAAAGAACTGATGTCATGAGACATGTTCTAACTTCATATGCATACTTCTTTCTGTTGGTAATGCACTCAGCCCTCACATAACAGAGTGGTCTCTTACAAGAACCTGTAATTCTGCACTTGTTAGTCACACTCCTTTTTAGGTTTCCTGACCCAATATGCCGTTTGACCAAGAAAAATCTACACCAAACAGCCAAAATCATTATTATTAGTAGCACCTTCAGTGGCCTTGGCGCCACTGCTAGACATACTAAGCTAACTTTCGTGCTCTTTTGTGCACAGGTTGGTGCAAAATACCATTATGCAAGGTGTTTTAAGACTAGCTGTGCATGCCTTGAGGTTTTGTCGAGCCATGCCTGGTTGTGGTCATGTTGTGTGGGTGTGTATTGCATAATTCTCCTGCTAATAGTTATAAAGGGTGATGTAGAAGAAAAACCAGAGCCCAATAGTGATTTTCCGCAGATGATCTTAAATACTGTCACAGAAATTAAAGTTTTACGTAAAATCTCAACTCAATTTGAAATGCCGCGTGTCTAAACCCACCTTTGTCTCATCTATAATATACTGGCGTCACTTAAACTGTGGAGAAAGTATGAAAAGTGTGACACAAAGGTGAATAGAGTTCAAGAACGAGTTGCCAAATTGAAAGGCAAATAGACGACTTGAAAAACAGAAGCCGCCGTAACATAAATATGATATGTGGTACCCCACGAAATTCTTACGTTGGGAAGGATAGGTTTAGCTATTTGTTTAAAACAAAAGTATCACCCATGGAACGTGTTTATCACGTTGAAAAAAATTAACTAGGCAGGATTGACATGCCGTTCTGTGGTTTGGTGATTTCGCCAAAAAAAAAAGAAAACTGCGATTCTGCGTAACTGCTGAAAGCCACAAGTGTAAGAGTATCAGAGGATTTTGGTTCACAGTTCGTGAACTGTGCAGGATATTGTGGTAGTTCTCAAAACATAACCCAAGAAGGTTGTGATAACGGTGTCTGCCACGTTTGATCAGTGGATACAATGCTTGGCTGCTGGCCTATATTTCGTTGATTTCATCTCAGCCGTGGTGGTCACAATTAAGTGGAAGTGCACTACTGTGCACTGTCAGTGCCTGTTAAAGAAGGAATGATGTTTGAAATTTCAGAAGCCCTACTCTACGGCTCCCTCATAATCATATCGTTGTTTCCGTAGTGGTACCCCATTTAAAATTATTATTGTGCCAAGATTTTGCTTCCTTAGAATAAACTAAAAATAAATTCCGTGCTGTTCGCATAAGATGAGCATGTAGAAAATGAAATAGCTCTCAAACAGCTCGTTCCTAGATGACTTGACACAAGGGCCGTATTTTAAATGCATGATGTTAGAAAAATGCACCGTTGTTCTCTCTATTACTTTCAATGCGAAAATCTTAGCGAGGGCTCAGCTAGAGGCGATTTCATTGATTTAAACACTTGACGTCTTAATTATCGAGACGTGACGGCTTCGCGGTGTACACGATTTGAAAATAGTTCCGAAAAGCTGTATTCTAAACCACAGCGATGGTGATAACTGTAGAGGCGGTGCAGCCATCGCTTTAAGAGATGGTCTCTTGTTTCAGTAGGAGCAAGGGGTACCTAACCACGAGTCTTAGGTGCACTGTCACACTTCAAGCAATGCCTTCACTGAAAGTTGGTGCACACAAATGAACTGGAGCATCTGAAACCTAATAAAAGTATTGGGAGCGGGAACTAACAGAAAACAAGAAAGAAGACAAACAAGTGTCTCGTTAGTTCGCGCTCCCAGTACTTTCATTATGAACATATACCAACTAGCCCGCATATCAACCCTTCTACATCTGAAGCTTTCCTTACAGAACTGCACAACTACCTTCTCGAGACAACGCATAATATGATGAAGTTAGTGCTTGTTGGTGACTTCAACTTTACCGGAATAGAGTGTGATAATTTAATCGTCCGCAATAGGGAGGCAAACAGGTGCAAACTAATTTTGGATATCATGCTAGCCTTTTTCATATCTCAACGTGTTATCCAAGCATAGTAACACACGTCCAAAGGCGTGTTCTTGAACCTTCCTTTGATTTCTAACCTAATGGGGGGTGAAATTGTGGTGGAACATATAATATCTGACCATCATTTGGTACTTACTCAATTTCAATTTTCTTTACTAGAAAAACAATATGGAGTGACATCTCGGCAAAGTAAATCTGCCTTAGCAGCTTCACGAACGCTCAGGATCCACGTACAGGACAATTGCATATAGGTGCCAAGTGTCACTATGATATTTTAACTTAGCATATACACTGAAATTCATAGTGCTCACTTTTCAAAGCTACAATGAAAAAGGTATGCAGAGACAGTTACATTGAATATCTTTTTAACAAGGCATTAGGTATTTCATCTGATCAAGAGGATTTTTTTCTCACGTTCAAATGGTTAAACACCCTGCTTCACTAATTTCCAAATCAAGGTTTTAAATCCACCAAACGAGAGGTGCGTGAGTTATCGGGTGTGAAGACTGATGCCAGGTGTTCATAAATGGTAGGATACTTCTGTTTCATCAAGGTAGACGTTTCTGGCGATGTTTTTGCTTACATTTTCTGCGCACCATCAGATCAAAGTCGCAAGAGGTCTGGTTATAATGTTCAGCTTAATATCAACTTGGGGTCGTTTTAACTGACTATTCAACATTAAATACAGCAGAAAAGCAGTGCAGCATGACATCAGCACGGATTTAAAGTAACAGTAAAGGCTAGCCTATATTGCACAAGCGGCTCAAGCAATATAGGAAAGTACAAGCATTATTGTTCAGGGCCGTGCGAAGGAAGTGAAACGCGGCATACAAGCGACTTGGGATAGTACATATACAGTGCAGGGGCACGAGGAACAAAAAAGCGTGGGGGAAACAGCTAGGTTGCAGCCAGCCACAAGTTTACCATGTAAACAAATTGCAGATCAAGCGCCATGTGCGACTGCTAAGAGACATTCTGCAACGCTTTTTGTGAGGCAGAAGAGCCCCCTTCCCGCGGTTTTCTTGTCTAGTGAGAGACCGATCAGAAGGCATTATTCAAGATAGTGGGAGATACAAGACAACATCTAAGCGATGCTCCAGACAAAAGGTTTTTAAAGAGGTAAGAATTTATAACCTAATAGTTTATATTTTAAATTATATATTTAGGAGTTTATAAATTAAAGGGTTTGATTAAGGCCCCTAGCTTTCTGCGAGTTCGAGAAGAATCACAAAGTTTACGTTTTTTCGCAGAAATATAAAAAATCAGGTTAATTCCGCGAAAAATCACGCAATGATGTTTTTTTTTTCTTCGCGAAAATGCGACGTCATTAGTTTGTTTGCAACGCCAGCTAACAAGCTTTAGGGCGCGAGGTAACGAAGCGACGCAGTTGTATTGTGTAAAATAACTTACTTTTGCTATGAGCTTTGGTTATAGAATGAATGAGTCGCCATTCGCACTTCTTTGGGAACAGATATGCCGCAAACTAGTGTAGCGCAAAACGGGGCTTTGTGGTGAACTCGCAATCATGCTCGCAACGTCCTGCGGCGAGGGCCATTCCAGTTTCGCACTCGATGGAAACGCGGAGGCAATGTCTTTATTCTTTTTCACCTCTAAAAAGAAAAAAAAGGTCGGGTTAGTTTTCGGCAGCTCAATGCGCTCATTCAATTCCCTAGTAAATACAAAAATCGTTCATGTTGCTTTATCGTTTATTAGTAGTAGAAAAACTTGAAGCTGCCACTGATAACAGAGCTTAACGGCAGCCGTTGGTAGCAGTAGCCGTAGCCACCTACCCATCCAACGTTAGAGTTTACCACGGTGGAGGATTATGAGAGGTGTCTCAACTGCGCCCGCCCAAGCCTACCGGTTTCGCGTGCGCTTCGAGCAGTTTCCGATGGATGGCGCGCGTGCATGGGGGCAACGTTAGGTTCGCGACGTTTTGGGTCGGTTCGGACTGTCACGGTGGATTGACGTGTTTTTTGAACACTCCCGGTCGACTGCGCAGATAAGTGTTTTTGCATGTTTTGAGCTTGTCTTTATTATTATAAGACAGCAGTTGAAATCTTCGTAGCACTTATTTTATGGTACGACTTTTTCGGGGGCCAGTCTCCAGGTATTTATAGGTTAGGGTGTGTGACTGTTTGAATTTTTGTTGTTTTTTTTCTTTTGCCACCCCGTGGGGGAGGGTCGCGTACATTGAACACGCAAATTTTTGTAGTAGAGCTTAGACTTTCTTTTTTTTCATAGGGCAGGGCTCGAGTTTTGTAATTATCGAGTATAGGGACAACTGGTGTCAGAAAGACATGGTTAAAAGACTGTAAAGTGTTCAGGATGTGCAGTGGGTTTCAAAGTGGACCCAACTGTAGAAGCGGATGGAGGAGAGGCTGACGCGAAGTGTAGGCAATGTGAGGTCGAGGAAAAAATGGAGAAAATGATGGTTGCCCAGCATGAACTGCTGATGAGAATCGCTGAGCTCGACATTGCGTTGGCAACAGAGCAAGAGAAAACAAGGGCGATGGGAAAAAAGCTGAAGTCCGCCGAGGAAGCACTAACCAAGGTGAACAGAGAAGCGGCCTACGGAGAGAATAGTAGGGAACCGGCAACGAGAACGGCGGAGAAGAAAGAGCAAGCAAGTTTGGGAAAAACAGGTTCAGCCGGTTCAATAGTCGCAAGGCCCAGCTTCAGAAAAGTTGTGGTGGGGCTGAAAGGGGACAAAGCAGCCGGCGTCACAGGTGCAAGTAGCCCCCAGGTGCAGGGCGCTCCAGCTGAAAAGTCACAGCATGTGATAATCACCGGGGACTCGAATTTGAATCGATGCACAGAAGCCATCAAAGAGAGGGTAAGAGGTGACAAGAGGGTTGCAATAGGGGCGTTCCCAGGACGCAAGCTGGAAGCAGTCATGAGGCAAGCGACCGCAAAACGCGAAACTACAGCCGATAGACGAAACCTCGTGATAATTTCAGGTGGTTTAAACGATGTCCTAAATGAAGATACAGCCGGACTAGCAACTACACTGGCGAAAGGCGTCGATGACATGCGCGGCACTTCCCCTGAGGTACCAGTAGCGATATGCACAATACCGGAGGTACCGGTGCATGATAGCAACCTGCAAAGACAGGTTGTCAACACAAACTAAGATATATGGCGGATGAGTCGAGAGAAAGGCTTTGAGGTGTTGGAAATAAACACAGAGGTGCATAGGTGGGGTGGTTTTCAACGAGACAGAATTCACTTTGATGGGCGGCTAGGTCATGAGGTGGGTTGGCGACTTGCAGGACGCACAGTAGCTTTTTTAGGGGGCAAGTGGGCTCTTCGGGTTGAAGGATAGCTAGTAACGAGGAAAACAATCAGGGAGACTCTTTGACAGGAGATATGGACAGATACGATTCCAAAGTGGCACCAGTATCTAAGATTAGTAGAGTCCGGGGCAGAAATAAACGTAGCCCGACCATATTCAGACATAGGGTATATTAACATGCAGGGCGGTAGGAACAGGCTAAAGTGGGAAAAGATAGAAGAACAGCTAAGGGAGGAGAGGCCAATGGTATATGGTTTTGTAGAAACACAACTCATGGAAATTGAACAACCCCCTAACAGTCCGAACTACGCGTGGGAATATTGTAATAGAACAGAAGGCAGCAGAATGGGGGTTGGTGTTGTGGCATTCATTCATAAAAGTACAGACTGGCAAAGGGTCAAGCAGGAGTGCAAGAAACATTTATGGCTAAAAGAGAAAGTGGCAGGGCAAATCACACTCTCTGGTTTCGTGTACTTGTGGACGGGAGCAAAGGCCAGAGAGGAGAACGAGGCAATGGTAGAGTGTATATCAAAGAGTATTCAGGAGTTAGGAGGAGAGTGTGAGATAATTATACTAGGAGATATGGATGCACACATAGAAGATTTAGATGGGTATACCGACCCGACAGGCAAAATGATCATGGATATGTGTGAAAGGCTGGATTTTATCATTTGCAACAGTACCGAAAAGTGTGAAGGGCAAATAACATGGGAGGTAGGAAGGCTGCAGTCGACGATAGATTACGCACTGATGTCACATAGGATGTATGATAAGCTCAGGGAAATGCACATAGATGAAGGTGGCTGCAGAAGTCTGGGTAGGGATCACAAACGTATCAAGCTAAGTTTTGGAAGAGCAGTGAAAGTGGGAAGGAGACAAGATGAGCAACTACAGGAAAATTTTCATTCAGAAAGGCGAATTGAAATAGCCACTAAACAAATTGAGAATGTAATCACTGAGAAAAATAAAGCAGTGTGGACAAATACGAATCTAATTAGACAGTTTGAGTTAGAGCTTGCTAAGCTACGTGACAAGTCACCCCAGAAAAGAAGACACAAACCCAAAAGTGGGTGGGATGAGGAATTTAATAGAGCCATAGCGAAACGTCAAGAAGCATCTAGGGAACACAGACATGCTAAGGAGCGAAGTGAACCGACAGATTATGTTGAAAAAAGTTTGAAATCTTTCTAAGCTGTAGAAGGAATGCATCCCTTCTGTTCAATGAAAATATTATAAAAAAGGGAGCCCAGTGGCTGGCAGAAGTACATAAAGAAGATAGAAAGGCAGCTGCGAAATTTTCGAACCATCTAAACTCCATAAAAAATTGGACGAGCATAGAGCAGAGGTTTATAACTACAGCTCAAGGCGCTAGGCTAGAAGGGGACGAAGCTATTGAATATATAGGAACAAGGCTGACAGAAAAATTTCAACACAGAAGTGCCATATGCACCACAATAGACAAGGATGAATCAAGTGGCGCAATGGCTCCATTTTCACAACAAGAGTGGGAACGGGCTGAGAAAAGGGTTCCTAGTAGTGCATCAACAGGCCCAGATGGCATTCCAATTATGCTGACTAAGACGTTAGGTCCGAAGTCTAAGCAGGCTTTGAGAGAGGCAGTTAGCAAACTAATAATCAATGGAGAAGTTCCCGATGGATGGAAACTTAGCAGGATGAGCATGATCTATAAAGGAAAGGGGGACAAAGCTGACATAAACAACTACCGTCCTATAACAGTGAAATCAGTGGTCTACAGGCTGGCGATGCAGATTATAAAGGAAAAACTGCAGGCATAGATAGAGGATTAGGGGGTGCTGGGGGAACTGCAGAATGGGTTTCGAAAACACAGGAGGTTGGAAGACAATCTGTTCTCACTCACGCAGTGCATCGAAATAGCAGAAAAGGAACACAGGTCCCTGTGGCTAGCATTTTTGGATATCAAGGGAGCGTACGATAGCGTGGTTCAAGAGGTACTGTGGGGAATACTGGGCATACTAGGCGTGAAAGATGTAGTGACTAATTTTTTAAAGGAGATCCATAAGTAACTAGGTAGTTATAAAGTGGGAAAAACAGGTATCTAAGCCCACAGAGGTGAAACGGTGGCTTAGGCAGGGGTGTCCTCCGTCACCCTTGTTATTCATGATGTACCTACAAGGATTAGAGGCCAAATTAGAGGAAAGTGGACGGGGTTTCAACCTCTCTTTCGTCAAACAAGGAAAACTCATTGAACAGGCACTACCAGCATTGATGTACGCAGATGATTTAGTGCTAATGGCCGACCACAAGGAAGATTTGCAGAGATTGATGGACATCTGTGGTACTGAGGGAGATAGGTTAGATTTTAGATTCAGCACGGAAAAATCAGCAGTGATGATTTTCAATGACAACGACGGTAGTGAGCTTAGAATACAGGAGGTCACGCTAGAGATAACAGATAAATACAAATATCTGGGCGTCGGATAAGCAATGGGACCGAGTACCTGAGGGAACACGAACTATACGTGACGACTAAAGGTAACAGGAATGCAGCAGTGATGAAAAATAGGGCACTGTGGAATTACAATAGATATGATGTTGTGAGAGGAATATGAAAAGGAGTCATGGTTTCTGGTCTGACATTCGGCAATGTGGTCTTGTCCATGAGATCAGAAGTTCAAGCAATATTAGAAATTAAGCAACGTGGAATAGGTAGGCTTGCCTTAGGAGCTCACGGGAATACACCAAATCAGGGAGTACAAGGTGATATGGGATGTACATCATTTGAGGGCAGGGAAGCTATTAGCAAGATAAAATTTGAGAAGCGATTGAGAGAAATGGGGTAGGAGCGTTGGGCTAGGAAGGTATTCAGCTATTTGTACATGAAGAATGTCGATACAAAATGGCGGAAGCGGACCAGAAAATGGACTGGTAAATACTTGGAAAACAGCAGAGGGCCAAACCAAAAAGAATTATCGGTTAAGAAGGAGTTGAAGGAAACTTAAACCAATATTTGGAGAATTAGCATGATTAAGAAGTCCGCACTAGAGATCTGTCAAATTTTTAAGCAGGAAATAGCCAAGGACAGGATCTATGATAATACTCGGGGTAGTTCTCTACTGTTTGAGGCCAGCACGGGAGTATTGCTAACAAAGACATATCGGGCCAAATACGAAGGGGTAGACACGGTATGCAGTGCGTGTGGGGAGGAAGAAGAAACTGCCGAACACTTGATATTGTTCTGTGAAGGGCTTCACCCTGTAGTTTTGGTTGATGACGCAGAGTTTTTCAAAGCACTGGGGTTAGAGACAGTATGGGCAAAATAGACTTTAGGCGTGTAGAAATAACTAGAAGGAGGTTATCTGATTGGAGGCTAAAGTCAAGGCACGAATGAAAATTGAACCCCTCGCTGCAAAGTACGAATCCTCAACCTCACTATAAAAAAAATAAGTCTAGTTTTTGGTTCATTAAGTATAACGGCTTGGTGGCTCTAGCCACCGCCCGATCCAAAGGATATCCATCCATCCGTCTATCCATCGGTCAGCCCAAAACATAGGGCTCAATGCTGTAAATACTCGCTCTGTTAAGCAATGTAAGCTCTTAAAATTATCTTTACGTGCATTATTGCATGTCGTTTATAAAATTTAGCAACGTTTTTCTGTGCGCAAGCGTTCTAAGTACTTATCTTCAGTGGCTTTGGTGACTTTGGGAGCCGACGCAACTGTTATAGCAGCCGGCCGGCGCGATTCTAATGACGTCTACCTCTTCTAGTTACTTAGCAATTTGATATCAGGAACCCTTTGTGGCATAATGGAAAAGCCTGTAGCGTTTTTCTGCGAAGAAGAAAGACGCAGACGGCCTGGCTTCGACAAACTTTTCTTCTCCTCCATCCTCTTCTTTCTTGTCCGCAAGGTGTTTGCCAGGTTGACGCACTTTTCACATGATGGGGAATCCCCGCTAAGAATTATGCAGCACTTTTTGTGGCGCCATTTCTGGCAAACATCAATATAAGCACTTTCTGGCTCAACATGTGGGAATTCGAAAGGACTGGGCCCGCCACTGCAGATGTTGACTTCATCCACGTGATTGAGAAGAGCTCGGACTTCTTCCGTAGAGGTCAGCGAACTGCTGTACGGCAGCATTGTCACGGGAATAGACTGGCCTATTAGAACAACATTCGCCTTCATGTTTTCATCAATTTCGACGATCCTTGGGTTAACAAACGTCGTAACGGCACGTGTTCCCGAAGGTTCTGACGAGGAACAATCAAGTTTCTTCGCACGTTTCATTTAGGAAAACACAACGCTCTTCACACCGTCAAACTCAAGTTTATGGCGACCCCATGATTCATAAGGCAGAAATGATTGCGGTATTTCGCCACACAAGCTTTCGAACGGCGAACAACGAGCTTCCTCTGGTCCTGACTGTGCTTTTGGAGATTCTTTGTCGATGTCTGCCTGGGCTGCAGGCATCTCATCGCAACTCGTGTGACAGTTCGGCGGGTCGTCGTCGTTGTTGCTGACGCTAGAAGGGGCGCCTTTTCGCTTCGCTGGTGCCAAAAGCGGCCTTTGAGTGGGCCGCTTCTGAGTCGTCGATCTCTTCGAGAGGAAGGGCGAGCAATCCGGAAATACCGTGGGAACAGCGCCACACGCCAGGGATGCTCATTGTGGCACGCTCATCAGTACATTGCCATTGTAGTGGGCAGTCCACGTCTTAGTCACGAGATGAGACTCGAAATGTCTCTCGCAAACACTGTCTGTTGGTTGTAGCGGGCGATCTTTCCTCGTTATGGCATGTCTCCAGAGCTTAAGACGCTCATCGTCTTTCGGGGCAGAAAACAGCGAGTCTCGTCCTGACACGACTTGCAGCCAGTCGTGCAACGTGGGACAAAGCACTTTTTTCCCATCAGAGGTTCATAAAACGATTCACACCGCAAGAAACTGTGCGAATGCTACACATGTCTACGTGTTCACCACATAAAACTGCGCGAACGATGGATGGATGGATGGATGGATGGATGGATGGATGGATGGATGGATGGATGGATGGATGGATGGATGGATGGATGGATGGATGGATGGATGGATGGATGGATGGATGGATGGATGGATGGATGGATGGATGGATGAATATGACTGTACCCTTTAGATTGGGCGGTGGCTAGCGCCACCAATCCGTAATACTTAATGAACTCAAAAATATATTTATTTATTTTTTTCCTTAAAAAGTGAGTTTGAGGATTCGTACTTTGCAGTGAAGAGTTTAATTTTCACTCGTGCCTTGACTTTAGCCACCAATCAGATAACCTCCTTCTAGTTAGGTCTACTTGCTTAAAGTCTATTTTGTCCTCCCGGTCCCTAAACCCCAGTGCTTTGAAAACCTCTGCGCCATCATCCTGAACTATAGGGTGAAGCCCTTTACAGAACACTATCACATGTTCGGCAGTTTCTTCTTCCTCTCCACACGCACTGCATACCGTGTCTACCCCTTCGTATTTGGCCCGATATGTCTTGTTTCGCTGTACTCCCGTTCTTGCCTCAAAATGTAGAGAACTACCCCGAGTATTGTCATAGATCTTTTCCTTGGCAATTTCCTGCTTAAAAGTTCGATAGATCTCTAGTTCGGACTTCTTAATCATGCCCATTTATCACATGTCAGTCTCCGTTTCCTTCACTTTCTTCTTAACCGATAATTCTTTTTGGTTCGGCCACCTGCTGTTTTCTAAGTCTTTACTAGTCAACTTCCTGGTTCGCTTCCTCCATTTTGTATCGACATTCTTCATGTACAAGTAGCTGAAAACCTTCCTAGCCCAACGCTCCTCCTTCACTTCTCTCAATCGCTTCTCAAATTTTATCTTGCTGCTAGCTTCCCTGCCCTCAAGTGATGTCCATCCCATATCACCTTGTACTCCCCGATTTGGTGTATTCCCGTGAGCTCCTAAAGCAAGCCTACCTATTCCACGTTGCTTAATTTCTAATCTTGCTTGAACTTCTGATCTCATGCGCAAGACCACATTGCCGAATGTCAGCCCACGAACCATCACCCCTTTCCATATTCCTCTCACAACATCATACCTATTGTAATCCCACAGTGCCCTATTTTTCATCACTGCTGCATTCCTGTTACCTTTAGTCGTCACGTATATTTCGTGTTCCCTCCGGTACTCGGTTCCATTGCTTATCCATATGCCCAGATATATGTATTTATCTGTTACCTCTAGCGTGAAGTCCTGTATCCTAAGCTCACTCCCTTCGTTGTCATTGAAAATCATGACTGCTGATTTTTCCTTACTGAATCTAAAATCTAACCTATCTTCCTCATTACCACAGATGTCCATCAATCTCTGCAAATCTTCCTTGTTGTTGGCCATTAGCACTGTATCATCTGCGTACATTAATGCTGGTAGTGCCTGATCAATAAGTTTTCCTGGTTTGACTAAAAAGAGGTTGAAGCCCAGCCCACTTCCCTCTAATTTTACCTCTAATCCTTGTAGGTACATCATGAATAATAAGGGTGACAGGGGGCACCCCTGCCTAAGCCCCCGTTTTACCTCTGCAGGCTTGGATACCTGTTTTTCCCACTTTATAACTACCTTGTTACCTTTATAGATACCCTTTAAAAAATTAGTGACTACATGTTCCACGCCTAGTGTGTCCAGTTTTCCCCACAATTCCTCTTGAACCACGCTATCGTACGCTCCGTTGATATCAAAGAATGCTAGCCACAGGGGCCTGTGTTCCATTTCTGCTATTTCGATGCACTGCGTCAGTAAGAACAGATTGTCTTCCAACCTCATGTGTTTCCGAAACCCATTCTGCAGTTCCCCCAGCACCCCCTAATCCTCTATCTATGCCTGCAGTTTTTCCTTTATAATCTGCATCGCCAGCCTGTAGACCACTGATGTCACTGTTATAGGACGGTAGTTGTTTATGTCAGCTTTGTCCCTCTTTCCTTTATAGATAATGCTCATCCTGCTAAGTTTCCATACATCGGGAACGTCACCATCAATTATTATTTTGCTCACTGCCTCTCTCAAAGCCTGCTTATACTTCGGACCTAATGTCTTTATCAGCCTAAATGGAATGCCATCTGGGCCTGTTGATGTACTACTAGGAACCCTTTTCTCAGCCCATTCCCACTCTCGTTGTGAAAATGGAGCCATTGCACCACTTGATTCGTCCTTGTCTATTGTGGTGCATAAAGTACTTCTTTGTTGAAATTTTTCTGTCACCCTTGCTCCTATATATTCAATAGCTTCGTCCCCTTCTAGCCTGGTACCTTGGGTTGTAGTTATAAAACTCTGCTCTAGGCTCGTCTCATTTCTTAGGGAGTTTAGATGGTTCCAAAATTTCGCAGTTGCCTTTCTATCTTTTTTATGTACTTCTGCCAGCCACTGAGCTCCCTTTCTTCTAATCTTTTCATTGATCAGAAAGGATGCAGCCCTTCTACAGCTTAGAAAGGTTTCCCATTTTCTTTCAACATCATCTGTCGGTTCACCCCGCTGCTTAGCATGTCTGTGTTCCCTAGAGGCTTCCTGACGTTTTGCGATGGCTCTCTTAGCTTCCTCATCCCACCAACTTTTGGGTTTGTGTCTTCTTTTCCGGGGTGACTTGTTAGGCGTCTTAGCAAGCTCTAGCTCAAAGAGCTGGCCCCTGAACATACAGCGCCGCCTCTCGGAAAGAAGGCTAAACGCACGCAAATCGTCGGCGCGCGCTCAGTCGGCGATACGCCGCTGTTCACACACCTCTCCTACTCCGCCATGGAGTGTACTAGAAGTGTTGAGTGGTGTGACCGAGCCTTGAAACCTCATCCCTTGCGCGCTGCCTGTAGCGGCGGCGCTGCAGTCGAATAGTACTGAAAGAGCCACGTGCCGCGTCCAGGAACTGCTATGCCCTTCGGCTCCTTCATCGCGCTTTCTTGGTGCAGGTTTCTTCGTACCTGCCAGTTATTTATGTCTAGCACATGATTCCCTAGCCCTTGAAGAATGACACACCAATCTACTGAATTTGATCTCCATAAAAGCACTTGTGAGAGATCGAAAATAATTTAGAAAGGGCATGTCTTATACTGATTTCTTCTGTCTTGACTCTATATTTGTTGCTTAGGCGTCTACATTATACAGAACAACCGAGCCAATTTGTTTGACGTTATCTGTGCTCAGAAAGACGTGAGATTTCAAAAAAGTACCGTTTCTAACACACGCAAAACCAGGAGGCCGCAAATAGAGAGCAGAGGGAAAGGGAATCTGAACCCTCTACCCCACAAAATGTTTTCGTATTTAAACTTTTTATGGTATACTAAAATATTTACACGCATTTCCAGCGACCACCAATTGCAAAAGTTTGTCATTCTGCTGCATCTCCCGTCATAAAAATCAGGGTGCTAGCCTTGCGCCGAACGTTTACAGTTGGCGCAGCTGCATATAGCGAATCTCTGTGCAAATGCGCACTGTAAACTTCACCTTTCGGACAGTATGACGTCCTAAAGCTAGTTCAAGTTAAACGTGGTCGGACGAGAAATGCACCGCCTAAAAATAGAAGCTGGGCTAAATAGCATTGCATAGATATTGGTAATGGGGCGGTGGTGATGTGGACTGAAATGCGTGTACCTGTGAATATATATATATATATATATATATATATATATATATATATATATATATATATATATATATATATATATATATATATATATATATATATATATATATATATATATATATATATATATATATATATATATAGAAGTGTGTACCTAAAGGCTCGTTTTTAGGTGTTTTTACACAGTACTTTTGAGATCTAACAGACAATAATGCCAAGGAATTTAGAGCGCAAATTCTTAGAACCAATCTAATGTAAATAAGTCGGTCGAAAGAAAAGTCGGGGGACAACAAACTTTCCGTGAGCAGGAATTGAACCTACGACCTTCGACTAACGCGTTTGATGCTCTAGCCACTGAGCTATCATGGCGGCCATCCCTCTAGCCACTTCACTGGGTTTATATGCGCATTTACACGTGGGAGTGCAATCAGTTCCATCTGTAGCCACAGCGGCGAGTGTAGAACACCCTTTTATAAACCTGTGTGGCGTCACGTAGCACGTGAACTTATTACGAGTGGACAGCTGACCAATAGTCGCTCGAATAGTTATTCGAAGATCGTAGGCTTGATTCGTGGTCACGGCAAGTTATTTTTTCACCCACTTTTCTGTCTTCTTCTTTACTTTACATAATTTTAATAACTTCCCTCATACATTCATTGTCAGTATTGTCTGTTAGATCTCATTATATCGTGTCAGAACAGGGGAAAACGAGCCCTTCGGTATACACCTCTTTCCCTTATTCATTACCGAGGGTCTCGTATTGGCAGACTTGGTGCCGTTAGGTTGTATACGAGGCACTATTGGCAATCTGTCCACTCGTAATAAGTTCACGTACTACGTGACGCCACACAGGCTCATAAAAGGGTGTTCTACACTCGCCGCTGGGGCTACAGATGGCGCTGACTGACACTCCCACGTTTAAATGCACGTATGAACCCAATAAAGTGGCAAAAGGGGTGGCCACCGAGATAGCGAGATAGCAAAAGGGCGCCCGCGGGGCTTCTCTTTCGTGCACCTCCTCGCCCTGTGCTGCTGCGGACACCTCCTTTCCAGCTTCGCCGCTAGCTCGGGCGGGTACCTGCTACCGTTTTGGCTCGACGCGGCATTGGGCCGATTCCGGCGCTTGCCCTGTCAGGACCAGTACGTGTTTGTGGTGTGGACGTAAAGGCCTCATCGCGCGGGTCTTCCGCACTACTATACGGAGTCGACCGGTCATCAATACACATCGACGGTGACCAATACAGTCACTGTTCTGCAAGTGACTACGACGATTCTGGCACGGACTGAGGGTGTACTCACTGGCGCTGCACCTGTTCGCGTCTTAGCTGATCATGTTCTTGGCGGGCCTGCTCCTGCCGTTTTGCCTGCAGTTTGGGACACCCGGACTATACATGCTTTAACTGGGAGTACTTCTACTGCAAGGATGGTAGTTCCAGTTGGGTTTGCTGATGCTGACCATACGTTAGCTTCATCAGCTGTCCATTTTTCAGTTGTGCCTGCTGCTCCCGTCTTGGCTGCTGCTACTTCCCCCCAGCTGTGCTTCCTTCAGATGGTGGTGGTTTCTTAGTCCGCCGGAGATGCATCCACCAAGCGTGGCGGCCGGTATCGTGGAGGTGGTTCCTGTTCTGCATGTGGTGGAGGTGCTTCCGCTGGTCGCGTCTGCGCCGGTCGTGCCCGTTCTTGCCCTGTGCAGGGCGCCTGCATCGGTGGCGCCGAGCTGTGTCCCGTCGGATCATCATGGCGTGTTTGCTCTAGTCTATACTGTGCCGGAAGTGCATTGGAAGGACAGAGCATGGGCTAATTCGTTCGCACAACCGGACTGCTGGGGGGGGCCGCGACAGTTCTGTCGTAAAAATGGCACCACTACGGGCGTGGACGCCATGAACTTGAGTGAGACAGTGACTGCAGACATCCTCTCTCGAGGGAGGTGATGATAGGCCGGTGTGTGGCGTGTGCGTTGTCTTTGTGTGTGCTGTACATTTCTTTTCGCTGGTAAGCTTTTGGTGTGTGTTTTGCGTTTTTGCCTTTGCTGTGTATTACCTTACGTGTTATATTGGACATTGCCTTACTTGTCTGTGTGTACCATACATTTTCATTCTACTGTGTATTTGTCTTTGCCTGATATACTATTGTATTCTTGGTATGCATGCTGTGTTCATTTTCATTATCATTATGCAATGATTTAGCTGGTAGCAACCCGGGTATTCTTCATTCCAAGAGTGTGGGGATGCTGTTATTATTCATGCTGGTCTCAATGAGGTGTTGAAGGGCAAGGATCAGAACCTTCAGAAACAGTTAGACGATGAGATGCGTAAGCTCCGAGACGCATCTGGGAGTGGGCATGTTACCATTTGTACGTTCCGAGAGGTCTGGGGGCAGTCTCATGGGATTTAAAGGAGGGTAGTGGATGGTAAATGTGTCATCAAGGGTATGAGCTGAAGCTCGGATACAACGTAGTGGAGGTAAACCAAGACGTGTACAAGCCCCGCGCTCGCCCCTTTGCCCAGGATAGCAGTTATTACAGTGGTGCATTGGGCAAGAGAATTGGTAATAGGATCGGTCGTCAAGCCACAACTTTTTTAGGGAGATCTGGAGCCCTGAGGCCAACAGTGTAGCCATAGACGCTTCTAAAAGGGCATAAATATTGAACACGCGGTGCCCGTGTGAGAAGAAATTGACGTATGCACATGGGTCAAGCTAAGTAAGACATAGGATATATTAACAGGCAAGGTGGCAAGAATAGGTTAAAGTGGGAAGAAACAGAAGAGCAGTTAAGGCAGGAGGCGCTGATGGTATATGTGGTTGTGGAGACACATCATCGGGACATGGAGTAACCACCTGGCAATCCGGATTACGTATGGGAATATTTCAATACAGCAGAAGGCACCAAAAACGTGGTGGAATTGTGCATTCATACAGAAAAGCATGTGTTGGTCAAGAGTCAAGCAGGGATGATTGGAACATTTATGGTTAACAAGGACATTAGCTGGGCATATGGCACTCCTTTGTTTGGTGTACTTGTGGACGGGGGCAAAAGCCAAAGAGGAAAACCAGGCAATGGTGGAGTGTATATCAAAGAACATTGTGGAATTAGGTGAATGCGAGAAAATTATACTAGGAGATATGATTGCGCACAAAGAAGATATAGATGGGTATACTGACCCAACAGGCAAAATCATCATGGATATGTGCGAAAAAAATTTCGATTCCCGGCTGCGGTGGCTGCATTTCCGATGGAGGCGGAAATGTTGTAGGCCCGTGTGCTCAGATTTGGGTGCACGTTAAAGAACCCCAGGTGGTCGAAATTTCCGGAGCCCTCCACTACGGCGTCTCTCATAATCATATAGTGGTTTTGGGACGTTAAACCCCACAAATCATATGTGCGAAAAGCGCAATTTGATCATTTCCAACAGCACTGAGAAGTGTGAAGGGCAAATAACATTGGAGGTGGGAAGGCTGCAGTAGACGATAGATTATGCACTGATGTCACATAGGATGTTTGATAGGCTCAGGAGAATGCACATAAATGAATGTGGCTCCAGAAGTCTGGATAATGGCCAAAACGTATCAAGCTAAGTTTTGTAAGAGCGGTGAAAGTGAGAAGGAAACCAGATGAGCAACTACAAGAAAATTTTTATTCAGAGAGGCAAAGAAAAATGTCTACTAAACAAATTGAGAAAATAATCATTGAGGATAATAAAACAGTGTGTACATACACGAATCTCAATAGACTGTTTAAGCTAGCTAGCTAATGCACGTGACAAGTCACCCTGGAAAAGAAGGCACAAACTCAAGAGTTGGTGGGATGAGGAAATTAAGAGAGCCATAGCAAATTGTCAATAAGCCTCTAGGAAACACCTACATGCTAAGCAGTGGGGTGAACCGACAGTTTATGCTGAAAGAAAATGAGACATCTTTCTAACATGTAGGAGGGAAGCATCCCTTCTGATCAGTGAAAAGATTAGAAGAAAGGGGGCTCAGTGGCTGGCAGAAGTACATAAAAAGGATAGAAGGGCAGCTACAAAACTTTGGAACCATCCAAACTCCCTAAGAAATGAGACGAGCCTAGAGCAGAGGTTTATACGTACAGCTCAAGGTACTAGGCTAGAACGGGACGAAGCTATTGAATATATAACAACAAGAATGGCAAAAAATTTCAACAAAGCAGTGCCTTATGCACCACAAACGACAAGGATGAATCTAGTGGCACAATGGCTTCATTCTGACAACGCGAGTGGGAAAGGGCTAAGGGGGTTCCTAGTAGTACATCAACAGGCCCAGATGACATTCCAAATATGCTGATAAAGTCATTAGGTCCGAAGTCTTAGCAGACTTTGAGAGAGGCAGTGAGCAAAAAATTATCGATGGTAAAGTCACCAATGGATGTAAACCTAGCAGGATGAGAATGATCTATAAAGGAAAGGGGGACAAAGCTGACATGCACGGTACACTGTGCCGATGCCTAAACAAAGGGATCAACCCCTTCTTGTGTGTGTTTTATGTGTTTGTTTGTTCTATGTCAGTTTTTAATGCCCAACATATCTGCCGAACAGTGCAAATCTGGCAATGCTAATGGGTAATCCTAATAGATCGTAAATTATATAAACATGACTGTAACCTGTCCACAACTAGCTGTTGCATCACCGGCAGCGTTCAGTATATCACGATGGTCTAGACGTATAGCGACTGCCTCCATTCTCCTCCCTGTTTCTCTTCTGTGGTGCAAAATATGGTAGTTCAAAAGGAAAACTAGGGAAACCTTGCAGACAAGTGCGTTTCTTTTCTGTTTGATTGTCAATCGACAGCAGGCATCGCGTGCGGATAAATGCTATCGCCTGCTGCCGCCGTGTGACTTTAATGGTCGCTTTTTTTTTCATCTACGCTTCAGCCGCATTTTTTGCCTGCGCTTGCTAGCTTTAACACATGGCTTGAACATATGATGGGCAGGGCAATGTTCGAAGTTTGTACCTCACTTTACACTTCATGCATTTTAAACTTCAATCTGATGAAGAAAGCAACAGCGAAACAAAAAACCCATAAAGCGTGTTTGTATAATATGAAAACAAATTATGGCAGCTAATCACAAGTGCGGCCATCAGGAAGAGCAGAGCTGGGTGACCTTCCTTATTTCTTGTATCTTTTTTATATCGGAGTCGCGCATTGCGTGCACAAATCATAAAATACACTTCCTACAGCATAGAGAGGGCCATCAGAAAAGAGTGTGTTGGAAATCTTGGCTTTCTGAGTCAGGCTTAGTGATCTCCTGTTGCACCAAGCAATGCAATTAATCGAGAAAAAAAGAACTTGGCTTCCGTGTTTGAGTAGCTTTAGTGAAATGCATTAGCAACTGTGTTGCTAATGCAGTATTGTTGCACCGTTGTATGTTGTGGCGCAGTATTGTTGCACCGTTGCATGTTGCAGTATTGAAATTGCAGTATTGCATGGGCATGTTGCAGTATTGCAATGGCATGTTGCACCGTTGCAATGGCAGTATTGTTGCACCGTTGTATGTTGTGGTGGTTTTCTACCACTTCTGCTGATGACTGCAGAGATGTAAACTTAGAGTGCTATATCATAAAGTACAATTTTCAGTACCTAGTATTGTGTTTATTGGCTAGTTCAAAAATTACTGAAGAGATAATTTGAGAACACTGAAGTACATGATCCGCTTATTAAGAGCATGATGTCCTTATTTTGCCTTATCAAGTGAAATATAGAGTGATCTTGAGGTTATTTCTTAATCGCTTTATAGAACAATCGGAATATTTCTAGGTCTTTGTGAACAAGCATAACAATAATTCATGTGCCTAAATATTAATGCAACTAGCTTCTCCAGTGTATGCCAGGAAGTGAAAATAGCTGTTCCGAAGTGCTCCAAGATACAAAGTTACCTGCTCCAAAGATCTCTGAAAAGAAAAATCTTGCTGCTCCAAAAATTACTCCAAATCAGAAATCGTCACAAGCATCACTGAATATATTAGGTATAATTGCATTTGTGGCAAGTACAGTCAAAACTCATTAAATTGAACGCGCTTAATTTGAACTTTCGGTTAATTCGAAATCATGATGAGATCCCGTAAAGCTATGTGTTTCCCTATGGGAAAAAACGCCAGGTAATTTGAACGCACAGGCCCTTGCGACGGTTAATTCGAAAAAACCGCTCCCTGAAAATGCTCTCAGCACCCCGCCCGATTCCGCAGCGGCACCTCTGACACCTCAACGCTGCGCGCAAAGGAAAGCAAAAGGAAAGAAAAGGCTGTAGTGGAATGTTTGTGCTCTTTAAAATGCTGATCTGTGATGCGCCTGTGCCACATTTATCCCTGTTTCGCCCGTACCACGTAAAAACCCTTCTCCTTCCAACACCGCGCGAAAAGAGACAAAGGGGAAAAAAAGAAAGCTGTTGCTGTGTGTAGCTCTCTCTTACGCACCGGTGCCACGGTTCGCCTTTTCCCGTCCCTTCCACGTAACTTTTCTCCTTTCAATGATGTGCGTGGCGAGAGCAAAAAAATGGCCCCGTATCTGCATGCAATCTGCAAATGTCGTCGAAAGACGACAGTCTTGCGTGTGGAGAGAGTGAACGAAACATTTATTTGAAGTTCTGCGCATTAAAATCGGTGAATGGTATTCCGGAGGCGCTGCGTTAGAGTGCCTCGAGCGTGCAGCGGAGGCGAACGAGCGCATCAAATCACATCACACGTCAGACATAAGCCCCATCTGGCAGTTTTTTGGAAAACAAAGCGCGTGGCCCTGAGACGGGTTCGGTGCGTTTGTATAACGCGTTCCAAGCTCTAGTCACAGAGCTATCACGGCGGCTATCCCTCCATCCTCTTCATTGGGTTTATATGTGCATTTAAACGTGGGAGTGTCAGTCAGCGCCATCTCAGTGAGCGCCATCGAAGGTCGTAGGTTTGATTCCTGCTCAAGGAAAGTTATTTTGCACCCACTTTTCTCTCTTCTTATTTACATCACATAGGTTTTAGTAACTTCCCCTACACATTCCTCGACATTATTGTGTCTTAGATCTCATTAATATTGGGTCTAAACACGGAAAAACGAGCCCTTAGGTGTACACTTCTTTCCCTTATTCATTAACGAGGGTCTCGTCCTGGCTGTATCGCGCGATGCCATAAAACAAGGCGCCTGCCATGGGTTGGTGGAGAACGACCACTGCGTTTAATCGAGTGTGCTTATATACATGTGAGGGGCAAAGATGACAACCTGCGCAGAGCACCATCTGTGCATAGCGCGGGCTCACTTCAGATAACACACTCGATACATCCCCCTCTGTTAAGAGGAGACAACGTGGAAGTGGAAAGGAACACAAGAAAGTACAGTTTGCGTAAATTAAGTCACTGGTTCATCTGTACGACAGTCCCGTCGTTAACAGAGGTTGCACATTTGCTTCATGGCACTTGCACAAAGTTTCTGTTGTAAGTTAGACGACGAGGGGATCTACGCTGCCGTAGCGACCTCCGCAGAGCCGGAACAGGTGACGCCGAGGTTGGAGCTCTGGGCACTGCAGACGCTGTGGGTATTGGCACTGGTGTCGCTTGTGTTGAATCACTTTCGTCATCGCATTCGACGAGCTCTGGAGGATGAAACGCTTCTTGAGTGGGCAAAATGTGTTGCCGGTTACGTCGCAGTACCCTACCTCCCTCTGTGAGGACGTTATAGGACCGGGGTTGAGCCAACAGCTCTACGACCTTTGCTTTTGTAGTCAACACCCAGTTCTTCACTCGTACGACATCTCATTTTTTTAGAGGAGCCAGTGGGCGCTTGTTCGTATCCATTTGACGGCGCTTGAAGACCGGGGTTTCGGGCTTCCTTGGGATGCACGGCAACGTCGAGCACAGGATTCGACCCTGGAGCAGCTCCGCAGGCGATCGGCCGTCGGCTTCCAGCGGTGAAGTCCTGTACGAGACAAGCGCCAGCCATACATCTTGTTTAGCTTCCATGCCTTTTGTAAGATCCTCTTCACTATTTGTACCCCTTTTTTCCGCTAGCCCGTTGTACTGCGGGAATCCTGGACTGAAGATAACACGTCAAAACTCGTACGCTCGTGAAAATGCAGCAAATTTTTCACTTGCAAATTGTGGGCCATTGTCTGTACAGACCACCATAGGGATACCACATCGGGCAAAAATAGCCCAGATTGATTTCATGACCACTCTCTCCGACGTTTCTGTGAGCATATGTACTTCGGGGAAGTTTGAGTAGGCGTCATAGGCGCAGAGGTACGATTTTCCGTCGTGGTGAAAGAGATCTATACAAACCCTATACCAGGCTTGGTCTGGCATAGGACGCATTTGAAGTGGCTCTCGTGGCTGACAGTACACATACTTTTTGCAAACTACACAGGTGTTAACAAATTTGTAAAAATGAGAATTCATTCTGGACCAAAATACTGAACGCCGCGCTCTTAATTTGCTCTTTTACAAGCCAACGTGTCCTTGGTGAATCTTTTCCAAGATTCGCTTCTGCATGTTTGCTGGTATTATAATCTGGCAGCCTTTAAAAAGGACGCCTTTGACTTCAGATAGCTCGCAAGCAAATGGCTTGATCTGTCTTGATAGGCAGGCCGGCAACAATGCTGTTACGGAAAGAGCTTAGATACGGGTCTTATAAGCCTGTTCCACGTGTAGTCACTAACAAGTGACGACACTAAACTAACAGCGTGCATGACTGGGTCGTCACCCATGATGTCAGCCCCGTCGTCTTGGATTGAAGCCCTTGATAACATGTCGGCGAGCACCAGCTGCTTCCCTAGAACGAAGCATAGTTCGATGTTTTAACGCAATAAACGTAGGAAAAACCGCTACAGCGTGGGTGGTATATCACCTATTGCTTTTTTGATAGATGGCATACAAGGGGCGATGACAGTTTCGACTTATACTTTGAGTCCGTATACGAAGTGTTCAAATCGTTCACAGGCGTACAGAATGGCCATTGTCTCTTTTTCTATTTGAGAATACCACTGCACCGTATCCGATAATACGTTTGACGAATATGCCACGGGTTTCCAATGGCTGCCATGATGTTGCAGAAGCTCGGCGCCCATTCCATTTTGCGACGCGTCACAGGACACTTTAGTTTCTTTTTTGAGATCGAATATTGCTAACAGTTGGTGCTTGCTCAAAGTGTCGCATTGTTGTTTCCATTCGTGCGCGTGGTTTTCTGACCATTCAAAAACCGCGTCGTTCTTGATCAAGCTTCTGAACAGCATTGTTTTCGCAGTGAGTGACAGCATGAACTTGACAAAATAGTTAACAACACCCAGCATTCGTTGGACTGCTACCTTATCAGCTGGTGGCGGCATTTCTATCATACCATTTATTGGGGAAGGGCTGGGCGTGATGCCTTCAGCACAGATAACGTCACCCAGGAATTCGATTAGTTCGACGCTTACTGTGCACTTTGCTCAATTGAACGTCAAGCCCGCCCGATCTACAGCCTGTAATGCAAGTCGAAGGCGCTCGTCGTGCTCTCTCCTTGATGTAACCCAGATTAGTATGTCATCAATATGAACTTTTACACCAGGGACTACTTCAAAAATTTCATTGAGCATCTGCTGAAAGACCTCTGGCTCCGAAGAAATGCCAAATGGCAACCTCGAAAACCGATCACGTCCAAACGGTCTTGAGAATGTACAAATCTTTGAAGTGTCGTCATCCAACGGGATTTGATGAAACCTAGAGTTCGCATCCAATCGTGGAAAGACTACGGCGTGTGCGAGTTCAGCTTCGATATCTTCGCATCGAGGCGTTTCGTACTGCTCCCGCTTTAGATTTTCGTTAACCTTTCGCTTCCAATTCAAACATACATCACCACTGACAATTTGAGGGCCCACATAAGACACCTCTGCCGAGTTCCTGGTCACCATGTTGCAGTCTTGCCACTTCAAAGACCACGAGCGATGTTTTCAAAGATTATTTCTGCTCATAGAGAATGCCTTCCTTTCGGCTTCACTCAGGCAACAAGACCAGCGTCACCTCCATGGTGCCTACAGCAACCACAGGTGTGCCTCACTATTCCGGGAATAACGAACAAGAGCCGTCATTCAGCCCCGCCGCGGTGGTCTAGTGGCTAAGGTACTCGGCTGCTGACCCGCAGGTCGCGGGTTCGATTCCCGGCTGCGGCGGCTGCATTTCCGATGAAGGCGGAAATGTTGTAGGCCCGTGTGCTCAGATTTGGGCGCACGTTAAAGAACCCCAGGTGGTCTAAATTTCCGGAGCCCTCTACTACGGCGTCTCTCATAATCATATGGTGGTTTTGGGACGTTAAACCCCACAAATCAAGAGCCGTCATTCAACAGTGGTCCTACGACAGGTAACATTGTCGCTACTCAACGAAAAATACGGCTAGAGGACCCACATTTACACCTATGGATCGGTCTCGGCTGACAGCTCCACAGGGGCTGTTGTCATCCCAAACCAGCGTACCAGGTCACTATAAAGCTCAAGCTGTCGCATAGGACAACATCCACAGCAGCGGAGCTTGCCGCCTTACGTGCTGCTGTACTTTATATTGCGGAAGCCCGACCTCAAAAAGGGGCTGTGTTCTGCGACTCCAAGGCATCCCTTCAGAGTTTGCAATCAGCTTTACGACAAAGGGAGCATCAACAACTAGTGAATGAAATAAGAGAAGTGATTCACGAAGTTTTATCGAAAGGACAAGACGTAGTGTTGCAGTAGTTACCGGGACATTGTGGTATTGTCGGTAATGACCTTGCTGATAATGTTGCCCGATCCACCCACGCGGATGCCCAGACAACCCCGATTCCATTGCCGAGAACCGGCGCTTCAAGGGGCCTTCACTCGTTCGCTAACATCATGTCGGAAACTTGGCTGAGTGACCCCAGTGTCAGGAACCGCCGCCTACACAAATTGGACCCATCTAGAAAGCTTCAAGTTCTATCGGGCCTCTCCCGCCAGGATGCAAGTTTACTGTGCCGCCTGTGGTTAGGAGTAGCTTTTAAAAAGGCGTACTCCTTTCGCATAGGAATGGCGGATAACTCCCAATGTGAATCGTGTGACACTGACGAGACAATAGAACATCTACTGTGTTCATGTGAACGTTTTTCGAGCGAACGCAACTTCCTACGCGAAACGTTAGAGACCCTTGACAGTAGACCTTTCTCCGAAGAGAAGATTTTTGGTTCATGGCTGTACGCGTTGCAGACTGGCAAAGCGACGCGAGCACTGCTAATTTTTCTTAAGACGACCGGACTACGCGACTGCTTATAAGCGTGCAATGAACAAGGTCACATCTACACACACGTTGCCCTTCACTTCTTTCTCTCTTCTCCTTTAATTCCTTACACCTTCCCCCAGTGCAGGGTAGCAAACCGGACGTGCGTCTGGTTGACCTCCCTGTCTTTCATTTCTTCCCTTCCTCCTCCTCCTCCTCCTACTCCTCCTCCTCCTTTTGAGGGTCAATGCACACACGGAGCTTGCCGTCCTTTTTTCGAACAAGAACAAGTGAGCTCACCCAATCTGTAGGTTCCTTGGATTTGACGCCTATTCCGGCTCACTCCATGCGCTGTAGTGCTTTCTTGAGTGATTCCTGTAGGGCCAGGGGCACCCGGCGAGTTGTTTGGACGACTGGTTTTGCACCCTCACAGAGCACCATATGGTAGCGTGGCTGGACGCAACCTGTGCCAGAAAACAAGTGTGGAAAGTCTTTAACCAATTTCTTTGAACTATTTTCAGATACCCTGTGAACTTGTCGAGACAAGAGTCCTGCTTGTTCACATGCTTGCAGGCCAAGTATCGCTTGACGTTCGTTGCGTACGATGAAGAAGTCAATTATGGATGTGCGACTGTGATAACACCCAAGTGTTTAATCAGACCCCACCGTACGAACGCAAGACCGTACTGCTCGGTTGAAGTAGTGGCTTTGGGTGCATTTTTCGTAAGGTCCGAAGGGCAGCAAGTTAGCTTCAGATCCCATGTCCACTTTGAGTTGCACTGACGCATGGTTCACGCGCGCTTCTCCGGTACAGTCGCGTTGCCTGTTGATTTTGTTAACCGAAATCTCGAAAACGTCAAACTCGTCTTCAGACTCTTCGAGTTCGTCGACATTAGCACTCGCCCTACAGGAAACTTCGAAAGCGTTCTTTTTTTTGCACGTTCTGCATGCCTTTCCAAACGCCGGGCAATCACGTGGCTCATGTGTTCGCCCGCATTTCAGACACTTGTAGTCTTTGTGCCTTTCAGTACGTACCACGTGGCTTTGTTTGCACACCGGGTCGACCTGCTTCGTGTATTGACCCCAAATTTCTTGGTGTGCTACAGATATTTCTGCCACCTTGCAAGTTTTCTCGGCATTTTCCATGGTAAGCTTGTTATCTGCTAGCAGCTTCTCTCTTACTTTAGTATCCCTAGTTCCAAAGACGATTTGATCTCGGAGCATTGAATCAGTCAGTGCACCAAAGTTTCACGCTCGGGCTTGAGTCTTCGAATCTCTAAGAAAATGTTCGAAAGGCTCACACGGCTCCTGGACCCTCTTCCGGGAGACGTACCGCTCGTAAACTTTGTTTTGTTGGGCGTCGCAGTACTCCTCAAATTTTTTTACCACCGTAGCGTAGTCAAGGCTGCTTTCGCCCTCTGCGAAAGTGAAGGTCTCGTAGACCTCGATGGCTTCTTCGCTTGCGATACTCAAAAGGAAGGCACCTTTCACAATTTCCGGGCGATGCTTCTTGTTGGTGGTTTCGGACGAGGCCAGGAACAGGTGAATTTCTGTATGAACAACTTCCAGTTCCTACTGATGTCCCCTTTATAACGTAGTGGGTCCGGTGGCTTCAAAAATTCCATCGCTGTTCTTTTCCATGCGCCCCGGGACGCCTATCAAAATTGGAGACTCCCCACTTCTGACATCATGTATCGCGCGATGCGATAAAACAAGACACCAGCCTCGGGTTGGTGCAGAACGACCACTGCCTTTATTCGAGTGTGCTTATATATATGCGAGAGGCAAGGATGACAGCCTGCGCGGAGCACCGTCTGCGCATAGCGCGGGCTCGTTTTAGATAACACACTCGATACACTGGCAGGCTTGGTGCCGTTAGGTTGTATACGAGGGGCTATTGTTCAGCTGTTCCCGCCTAATAAGTTCATGTGCTACGTGATGCCACATATGCGCATAAAAGAGTGTTTCACACTCGTCGCTTGGCTTATAGATGGCGCTGGCTGACACTCCTACTTTTAAACTCACATATAAACCCAAAAAAGTGGCTACAGGGATGGCCGCCGTGATAGCTGAGTGGCTAGAGCACCGAACGCGTTATTGAAAGGTCGTAGATTCGATTCATGCTCACGGCAAGTTATTTCTTCACCTGCTTTTCTTTCTCTTTATCTACAATAAATTGGTTCTCATAACTCCCCCTATACATTCTTTGGCATTATTGTCTGTTAGATCTCAATATATTGTGTCAAAACACGGAAAAACGAGCCCTTGGGTATACACTTCTTTCTCATATTCATTAACAAGGGTCTCGTACTGGCATACTTGGTGCTGTTATGTTGTATACGATGGACTATTGGTCAGCTGTCCACGTGCTGCGTGACGCCACGCAGGCTTATAAAAGGGTATTCTACACTCGCCGCTGTGGCTACAGATGGTGCTGACTGACACTCCCGCGTTTATATGCACATATAAACCCAATAAAGTGGCTGGAGGGATGGCTGCCGTGAGAGCTCAGTGGCTAGAGCATCGAACGCGTTTTCGAAGGTCGTAGGTTTGATTCCTGCTCGCGGCAAGTTATTTTTTAACCCAACTTTATCTCTTCCTATTTACATACCATTGGTTCTAATAACGTTCCTTATATATTCCTTGGCATTATTGTCTGTTAGATCGCATTATATTGTGTCAAGACACGAAAAAACGAGCCCTTAGGTATACGCCTCTTTCTTTCATTCATTAACGAGTATCTCGTACAGGCAGACTTGGTGCCGTTAGGTTGTATACGAGAACTATTGGTCAGCTGTCCGCTCGTAATAAGTTCACGTGCTACGTGAGGCTTCTTGTCGGTGGTTGCGGACGAGGCCAGGAACAGGTTGAATTTCTGTATGTACAACTTTCAGCTCCTACTGATGTCCCCTGTAAAACGTAGTGGGTCTGGTGACTTCACAAATTCTATCGCTGTTCTTTTCCAGGCACCCCGGGACACCTATCAAAATCGGTGACTCGCCACTTCTGACATCATTTGTCGTGCGATGCGATAAAACAAGACGCCAGCCTCGGGTTGGTGGAGAACGACCACTGCCTTTAATCGATTGTGCTTATATACATGTGAGGGGCAAGGGTGACAGCCTGCGCGGAGCACCGTCTGCGCATAGCGCGGGCTCGTTTTAGATAACACAATACACTGGCAGACTTGTCGTTAGAATTGTATACGAGAGACTATTGGTCAGCTGTCCGCTCTTAATAACTTCGCGTGCTACGTGACGCCACACAGACTTATAAGAGGGTGTTCTACACACGCCGCTGTGGCTACAGATGGCGCGGACTGACACTCCCGTGTTTAAATGCACATATAAACCCAATAAAGTGGCTGGAGGGATGGCCGCCGTGATAGCTGAGTGGCTAGAGCACCGAAAGCGTTATTGGAAGGTCGTAGGTTCGATTCATGCTCACGGCTGGTTATTTTTTCACCCGCTTTCATTTCTTTCTATCTATATTAAATTGGTTCTAATAACTTCCCCTATACAATCTTTGGCATTATATTCTGTTAGATCACATTATATTGTGTCAAAACACGGAACAACGAGCCCTTAGGTATACACTTCTTTCCCTTATTCATTCACGAGGGTCTCGTACTGGCAAGAGATCGCGAAGAGGGATCAGGCGTATGAACAGCTCGCCCAAGAAGTATTAGGCAGGCCGATGAATCACCTTTGTGGCAATCATGGCTCACAGATTCAGTAAGAACACCGTTTGGCAATGGAACTGCAGAGGCTTCTCGCGCAGTCGTGCGGTTCTGCGGGAATTCCTGAGGAAAGGGGATCGACCGGATGTTATAGCTTTACAGGAATGTGGGAGAAAAGCGACATTGTCGGGTCATAAATCCTATGTAAGCGAAGGCACGAGTACGCAGGTGGCTACCCTGGTCAGGCGAAACGTTACGGCGGTGCAGCATGACATTGGTAATGCACACATCGACCATGTTCTCAAAGAAATAATACCGCAAAAAAAGAAAAACGCTAGCTTGTTCGTATTAATTATATACAGCTCTCCCAGACAAAGGCGATGCGACTTTGGGGATCTCTTCGCTTCTCCGCGACGTAAGAGTAGGAACAACTCATTGCTGATCGTCGGTGACTTTAACGCTCACCACACGGCATGGGGATATAAGCAGGCTTCAATTAAGGGCAGGAAATTGTGGGATGACATGCAAACTCATAATCAAGATCTAATAACCAACCCGTTGCAGCCAACGAGGAAGGGAAATAGTGTCGCGGTTGACACCACACCCGACCTTACTCTGACGGGGAGCGGCACTAGTGCCACGTGGTGCAACACAAACGAGGACCTAGGCAGTAATCACATGATCATAGAAATAGTGGTAGAGGGAGGCCCGGCAACACCTCGGAAACGCAGGGTAGAGGCCATAAATTGGGACTCTTTCAGGCACCTCAGGGGTGACCCGACTCCCATTTCCGACATTGCCGAGTGGTGCGATGGGGTGTTACGTACTGTTAGGGAAGCCACTGAAGTGGTGGAAACCGAGGACGACAACGAAGTGGTAGACACGTGATTAGTAAATCTTTGGAAGAAAAAGAAAGCTTTGGAAAACCGACTCCAACAGAGGAGATGGGATCGGATTATCAGAAAACAATTAGCGGCTTTAAACAGGCAAATTAAAGAGCACGCCATCACGCTCACGAAGCAAAGGTGGGGGAACGTTTGTCAGGAGATAGATAGGAATATAAGTACGTCCGGGACGTGGCGACTTTTTCGTCACCTTTTAGATCCGGAGAGCACGAAGACAGCGTCTAAACAGCAATTGAAACGGATGGCGCACCAATTTGAAGGCACTAGGAAGGAACTCTTAAAAGAAGTTCGGAGCAGATGCATTAATCCCGCCGGATCTGAACCTCTCCACGATTATGGAGGACGGGAAAACGCAGCCTTAGACGCCCCTATCTCCCTGGCTGAGGTGCGAGCGGAGATTAATCGGCTAAGGACTAGATCAGCGGCAGGGCCGGACAGAGTAACCAACAAAATGCTCCGTATTTTAGACGATAGGTCCATCGCAAACCTAGCAACGTACATGCAGGAGTGTTGGGAAAAAGGGACGGTACCGCAGGAGTGGAAACTCGCAAATGTAATTTTCAGTCCTAAACCGGGTAAAAAACTCCGTTTCGAGAATTAGGCCGATATCGTTAACGTCTTGCGTAGGTAAGCTCATGGAGCATGTCATTCAGACGTGGCTCAATAGGTACATGGAAGACAATGGTATGTATCTGGACAGCATGATCGGTTTTCGACCCCGACTATCAGCGTGCGACGTGATGCTACAGCTCAAGGACCAAATTATAGACAAGCCAACGCGAGACACAAAAGTTATCATGGGGTTAGATGTGGCAAAAGCATTTGACAACGTGAGGCACGTATCAATCTTGGAAAATCTGAACTCCCTGAACGTCGGAAAGCGAGTTTATGACTACTTCAAGGACTTCCTTTCGAACAGGACAGCCACTTTAAAATCGGGGAAGAATGCATCGAGGACATTAAATTAGGCAACAGGGGGACACCTCAGGGCTCGGTGTTATCACCCACCCTTTTCAACATTGTGATGTTGAAACTGCCTGAACAGTTAAAGGATATTGAGAATTTAAATCACACCATTTACGCAGATGACATAACATTATGGATGAACAAGGGCATGGACGACCAAATTGAAGGCTCTCTGCAAATCGCCATTGATAAAATCGTGGAGTACCTGGAGCCCAAAGGACTTAAACGCTCGGCCGAAAAGTCGGAAGCACTCTTCCTCATGCCCGCCGGAAAACGGCGGCTCCACAACAGGCCTGTAGTGGACCTCCACTTGTATGTTAACGGCACAGAGATCCCCGCGGTCGAGAGAATCCGTGTCCTTGGACTAAGAATTCAGGCGAACCGTAAGAATTCTGAAACTCTTGCTAGGTTGGAAGCCAGTTCTAATCAGACATGTCTCATCAGATGAATAGCAAACAGGCATGCTGGGATGAAGGAGGCGAACTTTCTTAGATTTGTGCAGACCTTTATATTAGGTAGGATAGTGTACGTGGCACCTTATTTAAAATTAAACCAAGCGGAGCGGGGCAAACTCGACACCATTATCAGGAAAAGTGTGAAAGTCGCGCTCGGACTTCCCCCAAACACGTCAACTGACAGACTTATGAAGTTGGGGGTATCTAACACACTCAATGAGCTAATTGAGGCTACTGTGACTGCACAACATCAAAGACTACTCGGATCTAAAACGGGGAGAGCAATTTTAAAGAGATTGGGCTATGTGCCCACGCATGAGCAAGCGCGTTCAAAAGACATATCGATACAGATCAGGGACAGGATAAAGATATCTCCGCTACCCAGAAATATGAACCCTAACTTTCACGAGGGCAGGCGTAATGCTAGGGCAGAGGCATTACAATCCAGGTACACCGGTCGACAGGACGTCTCGTATACAGACGCTGCGGAATATGAAAGCGAAGCGGCACACACGGCAGTGGCGGTCAGGGAAGATGGTAGCCTGATTGCGTGCTGCACAGTCCTTGGTGTCGAGACTGTCCTTGGTGTCACACGTAAGCCCCATCTAACAGTTTTTTTGGAAAACAAAGCGCGTGGCCCTGAGACGGGTTCGATGTGTTTGTATAACGCGTTCCAAGCTCTAGCCACAGAGCTATCACGGCGGCTATCCCTCCATCCTCTTCATTGGGTTTATATGTGCATTTAAACGTGGGAGTGTCAGTCGGCGCCATCTCAGTGAGCGCCATCGAAGGTCGTAGGTTTGATTCCTGCTCAAGGAAAGTTATTTTGCACCCACTTTTCTCTCTTCTTATTTACATTACATAGGTTTTAGTAACTTCCCCTACACATTCCTCGACATTATTGTCTATTAGATCTCATTCATATTGGGTCAAAACACGAAAAAACGAGCCCTTAGGTGTACACTTCTTTCCCTTATTCGTTAACGAGGGTCTCGTCCTGGCTGTATCGCGCGATGCGATAAAACAAGGTGCCTGCCGTGGGTTGGTGGAGAACGACCACTGCGTTTAATCGAGTGTGCTTATATACATGTGAGGGGCAAAGATGACAACGTGCGCGGAGCACCGTCTGTGCATAGCGCGGGCTCACTTCAGATAACACACTCGATACATCCCCCTCTGTTAAAAGGAGACAACACGGAACTGGAAAGGAACGCAAGAAAGTGCAGTTTGCGTAGATTAAGTCTCTGGTTCATCTGTACGACATTCCCGTGCTTAACACAGGTTGCACATTTGCTTCATGGCACTTGCACAAAGTTTCTGTTGTAAGTTAGACGGCGAGGGGATCTACGCTGCCGTAGCGACCTCCGCAGAGCCGGAACAGGTGATGCCGAGGTTGGAGCTCTGGGCACTGTACACGCTGTTGGTATTGGCACTGGTGTCGCTTGTGTTGAATCACTTTCGTCGTCGCGTTCGACGAGCTCTGGAGGATGTAACGCTTCTTGAGTGGGCAAAATGTGTTGCCGGTGACGTCGCAGTAGCCTACCTCCCTCTGTGAGGATGTTGTAGAACCGGGGTTGAGCCAACAGCTCTACAACCTTTGCTTTTGTAGTCAACATCCCGTTCTTCACTCGTACGACATCTTATTTCCTTAGAGGAGCCAGTGGGCGCTTGTTGGTCTCCATTTGGCGGCGCTTGAAGACCGGGGTTTCGGACTTCCTTGGGATGCACGGCAACGTCGAGCACAGGATCCGACCCTGGAGCAGCTCCGCAGGCGATCGGCCGTCGGCTTTCAGCGGTGTAGTCCTGTACGAGAGAAGTGCCAGCCATACATCTTGTTTAGCTTCCATGCCTTTTGTAAGATCCTCTTCACTATTTGTACCCCTTTTTTCCGCTAGCCCGTTGTACTACGGGAATCCTGGACTGAAGGTAACACGTCAAAACTCGTACGCTCGTGAAAATGCAGCAAATTCTTTACTTGCAAATTGTGCGCCATCGTCTGTACAGACCTCCATAGGGATACCACATCGGGCAAAAATAGCCCTGATTGATTTCATGACCACTCTCTCCGACGTTTCTGTAAGCATATGTACTTCGGGGAAGTTTGAATAGGCGTCATGGGCGCAGAGGTACGATTTTCCGTCGTGGTGAAAGAGATCTATACAAACCCTATACCAGGCTTGGTCTGGCATAGGACGCATTTGAAGTGGCTCTCGTGGCTGACAGTACACATACTTTTTGCAAACTACACAGGTGTTAACAAATTTGTCAATATCAGAATTCATTCTGGACCAAAATACTGAACGCCGCGCTCTTAATTTGCTCTGTTTTAAGCCAACGTGTCCTTGGTGGATCTTTTCCAAGATTTGCTTCTGCATGTTTGCTGGTATTATAATCTTGCAGCCTTTAAAAAGGACTTCTATGACTTCAGATAGCTCGCATCAAATGGCTTGAGCTGTCCTTTGATAGGCAGGCCGGCAACAATGCTGTTACGAAAGGAGCTTAGATACGGGTCTTATAAGCCTCTTCCACGTGTAGTCACTAACAAGTGACGACACTAAACTAACAGCGTGCATGACTGCGTCGTCACCCGTGATGTCAGCCCCGTCGTCTTCGATTGAAGCCCTTGATAACATGTCGGCGAGCACCAGCTGCTTCCCTAGAACGAAGCATAGTTCGATGTCCTAACGCAATAAACGTCGGAAAAACCGCTGCAGCGTGAGTGGGATATCGCCTATTGCTTTTTTTATAGATGGCAATCAAGGGGCGATGATCAGTTTCGACTAATATTTTGCGTCCGTATACGAAGTGTTCAAATGGTTTACAGGCGTACAGAATGGCCATTGTCTCTTTTTCTATTTGAGCATACGACTGCACCGTATCCGATAATACGCTTGACAAATATGACACGGGTTTCCAATGGCTGCCATGACGTTGCAGAAGTTTGGCGCCCATTCCATTTTGCGACGCGTCACAGGACACATTAGTTTCTTTTTTGAGGTCGAATATTGCTAACAGTTGGTGCTTGCTCAATGTGTCACATTGTTGTTTCCATTCGTGCGCGTGGTTTTCTGACCATTCAAAAACCGCGTCGTCCTTGACCAAGCTTCTGAACAGCATGATTTTCGCAGTGAGTGACAGCATGAACTTGACAAAATAGTTTGCAACACCCAGCATTCGTTGGACTGCTACCTTATCAGCTGGTGGCGGCATTTCTATCATACCATTTATTAGGGAAGGGCTGGGCCTGATACCTTTAGCACAGATAACGTCGCCCAGGAATTCGATTAGTTCGACACTTACTGTGCACTTTGTTCAGTTGAACGTCAAGCCCGCCCGTTCGGCAGCCTCTAATGCAAGTCGAAGGCGCTCGTCGTGCTCTCTCCTTAATGTAACCCAGATTAGTATGTCATCAATATGAACTTTTACACCAGGGACTACTTCAAAAATTTCATTGAGCATCTGCTGAAAGACCTCTGGCTCCGAAGAAATGCCAAATGGCAACCTCGAAAACCGATCACGTCCAAACGGTCTTGAGAATGTACAAATCTTTGAAGTGTCGTCATCCAACGGGATGTGATGAAACCTAGAGTTCGCATCTAATCGTGGAAAGACTACAGCGTGTGCGAGTTCAGCTTGGATATCTTCGCATCGAGGCATTTCGTACTGCTCCCGCTTAAGATTTTCGTTAACCTTTCGCATCCAATTCAAACACACATCACCACTGACAATTTGAGGGCCCCCATAAGACACCTCTGCCGAGTTCCTGGTCACCATGTTGCAGTCTTGCCACTTTAAAGACCACGAGCGATGTTTTCAAAGAATATTTCTGCCCATAGAGAATGCCTTCCTTTCGGCTTCACTCAGGCAACAAGACCAGCGTCACCTCCGTGGTGCCTACAACAACCACAGGTGTGCCTCACTATTCCGGGAATAACGAACAAGAGCCGTCATTCAACAGTGGTCCTACGACAGGTGACATTGTCGCTACTCAACAAAAAATACGGCCAGAGGACCCACATTTACACCGATGGTTCGGTCTCGGCTGACAGCTCCACAGGGGCTGTTGTCATCCCAAACCAGCGTACCAGGTCACTATAAAGCTCAAACTGTCGCATAGGACAACATCCACAGTAGCGGAGCTTGCCGCCTTACGTGCTGCTATACTTTATATCGCGGAAGCGTTATAAAGGGCTCAAAAATGGGCTGTGTTCTACGACTCCAAGGCATCCCTTCAGAGCTTGCGATCAGCTTTACGACAAAGGGAGCATCAACAACTAGTGAATGAAATAAGAGAAGTGATTCACAATGTTTTACCGAAAGGACTTGACGTAGTGTTCCAGTGGTTACCGGGACATTGTGGTATTGTCGGTAATGACCTTGCTGATAATCTGCCCGATCCGCCCACGCGAATGCCCAGATAACCCCGATTCCACTGTCGAGAACCGACGCTGCAAGGGGCCTTCACTTGTTCGCTAACATCATGTCGGAAACTTGGCTGAGTGACCCCAGTGTCAGGAACCGCCGCCTACACAAATTGCACCCATCTAGAAAGCTTCAAGTTCTATCGGACCTCTCCCGCCAGGATGCAACTTTACTGTGCCACCTGTGGTTAGGAGTAGCTTTTCGCATAGGAATGACGGATAACTCCCAATGTGAATCGTGTGACACTGACGAGACAATAGAACATCTACTGTGTTCATGTGAACGTTTTTCGAGCGAACGCAACTCTCTACGCGAAACGTTAGAGACCCTTGACAGTAGACCTTTCTCCGAAGAGAAGATCCTTGGTTCATGGCTCTACGCGTCGCAGACTGGCAAAGCGACGCGAGCACTGCTAATTTTTCTTAAGACGACCGGACTACGCGACTGCTTATAAGCGTGCAATGAACAAGGTCACATCTACACACACGTTGCCCTTCACTTCTTTCTCTCTTCTCCTTTAATTCCTTACACCTTCCCCCAGTGCAGGGTAGCAAACCGGACGTGCGTCTGGTTGACCTCCCTGGCTTTTTTTCCTCCTCCTCCTCCTCCTACTCCTCCGCCTCCTTTTGAGGGTCAATGCACACACGGAGCTTGCCGTCCTTTTTTCGAACAAGAACAAGTGAGCTCACCCAATATGTAGGTTCCTTGGATTTGACGCCTATTCCGGCTCACTCCATGCGCTGTGGTGCTTTCTTGAGTGATTCCTGTAGGGCCAGGGGCACCCGGCGAGTTGTTTGGACGACTGGTTTTGCACCTTCACAGAGCACCATATTGTAGCCTGGCTGGACGCAGCTTGTGCCAGAAAACAAGTGTGGAAAGTCTTTAACCACTTTCTCTGAACTATTTTCAGATACCCTGTGAACTTGTCGAGACAAGAGTCCTGCTTGTTCACATGCTTGCAGGCCAAGTATCGCTTGACGTTCGTTGCGTACGATGAAGAAGTCAATTATGGATGTGCGACTGTCTATTTCAACTTCTGCCCTGATAACACCCAAGTGTTTAATCAGACCCCACCGTACGAACGCAAAACCGTACTGCTCGGTTGAAGTAGTGGCTTTGGGTGCATTTTTTGTAAGGTCCGAAGGGCAGCAAGTTAGCTTCAGATCCCATGTCCACTTTGAGTTGCACTGACGCATGGTTCACGCGCGCTTCTCCGGTACAGTCGCGTTGCCTGTTGATTTTGTTAACCGAAATCTCGAGGACGTCAAACTCGTCTTCAGACTCTTCGAGTTCGTCGACATTAGCACTCGCCCTACAGGAAACTTCGAAGTGGTTCTTTTTTTTGCACCTTCTGCATCCCTTTCCGAACGCAGGGCAATTACGTGTCTCATGTGCTCGCCCGCATTTCAGACACTTGTAGTCTCTGTGCCTGTCAGTACGTACCACGTGGCTTTGTTTGCATACCGGGTCGACCTGCTTCGTGTATTGAACCCAAGCTTCTTGGTGTGCTGCAGATATTTCTGCCACCTTGCCAGTTTTCTCGGCATTTTCCATGGTAAGCTTGTTATCTGCTAGCAGCTTCTCTCTTTTTTTTAGTATTCCTAGTTCTAAAGACGATTTGATCTTGAACCATTGAATCAGTCAGTGCACCAAAGTTTCACGCTCGGGCTTGAGTCTTCAAATCTCTAAGAAAGTGTTCGAAAGGCTCACACGGCTCCTGGACCCTCTTCCGGGAGACGTACCGCTCGTAAACTTTGTTTTGTTGGGCGTCGCAGTACTCCTCAAATTTTTTTACCACCGTAGCGTAGTCAAGGCTGCTTTCGCCCTCCGTGAAAGTGAAGGTGTTGTAGACCTCGATGGATTCTTCGCTTGCGATACTCAGAAGGAGGGCACCTTTCGCAGTCTCCGGGCGAGGCTTCTTGTTGGTGGTTTCGGACGAGGCCAGGAACAGGTGAATTTCTATATGAACAACTTCCAGTTCCTACTGATGTCCCCTGTAAAACGTAGTGGGTCCGGTGGCTTCAAAAATTCCATCGCTGTTCTTTTCCAGTCGTTCCGGGACGCCTATCAGAATCGGTGACTCGCCACTTCTGACACCATGTATCGCGCGATGCGATAAAACAAGACGCGAGCCTCGGGTTGGTGGAGAACAACCACTGCCTTTAATCGATTGTGCTTATATACATGTGAGGGGCAAGGGTGACAGCCTGCGCGGAGCACCGTCTGCGCATAGCGCGGGCACGTTTTAGATATCACACTCAATACACTGGCAGACTTGGTGTCGTTAGAATTGTATACGAGGGACTATTGGTCAGCTGTCCGCTCCTGAAAACTCCTCGTGCTACGTGACGCCACACAGACTCATAAAAGGGCGTTCTATACATACCGCTCTTGCTACAGATGGCGCTGACTGACACTCCCACGTTTAAATGCACATATAAACCCAATAAAGTGGCTGAAGGCATCGCCGCCGTGATAGCTGAGTGGCTAGGCCACGAACGCGTTAGCGCAAGGTCGTAGGCTCGATTCATGCTCACAGCAGGTTATTTTTTCACCCGCTTTTTTTCTTCTTATTTACATTATAATGGTTCCAATAACTTCCTCAATACATTCTTTGGCATTATTGTCTGTTAGATCTCAATATATTGTGTCAAAACACGGAAAAACGAGCCCTTCGGTATACACTTCTTTCCCATATTCATTCACGAGGTTCTCGTACTGGCAGACTTAGTGCCGTTATGTTATATACGAAGGACTATTGGTCAGCTGTCCGCTCGTAATAAGTTCACGTGCTGCGTGACGCCACACAGGCCCATAAAAGGGTCTTCTACACTCGTTGCTGTGGCTACAGAAAGCGCTGACTGACACTCCTACGTTTGAATGCACATATGAATCCAATAAAGTGGCTTGAGGGATGGCCGCCATGATAGCTCAGTGGCTAGAACATCGGACGCGTTTTCTAAGGTCGTAGGTTTGATTCCTGCTCACGGAAAGTTGTTTTTTCAACCACTTTTCTCTCTTCCTATTTACATAACATTGGCTCTAATAACTTTCCCTATATATTCCTTGGCATTATTGTCTGTTAGATTGCAATAATATTGTGTCAAAACACGGAAAAACGAGCCTTTAGGTATACACCTCTTTCTTTTATTCATTAACGAGGGTCTCGTACTGGCAGACTTGGTATCATTAGGTTGTATATTTCATTTCACTTTTCATTTTATTTATTTACTCTCAATGCCGTACGGCGTTACAGAGAGGAGGGGTACAATATTAAACAATCAAGAGAAAACACAACAGCGGGGTGGTTACGAAAAGTAATTGCTGACAGTGGACCTGAAGTGCGCAGCGTCGCTGATGGAGACGATGGAGGCTGGAAGGCGATTCCACTGCACACTGGTCGTTGGGACAAACGAGTTCAGGTAGAGGTTTGTTCGGGAGTTTGACACCAACTTTTAGCGGATGATCGATGCGGGATGACACGTAGGGTGGAACTGAAAAAAGGGGATTGTTTTAAGGTCTGATCGGTGTAAAATATTTTATGCAAAACACATAGGCGGGATATCATACGACGGGTTGCAAGATCAAGTAGTTGTACTACTTGTTTCCTGTTAGTGACACTGGATGACCGGGAATAATCAGAGAGAATGAAACGAGCGGCCCGATTTTGGATAGCTTCAAGCGTGGAGACAAGATTGGCAGAATGTGGATCCCATACAGAAGAGGCATATTCAATCTTCGGCCGTACAAGGATTTTGTAAAGCTGCAGTTTTAATGAAGTGGGAGCTCGAGAGAAATTTCGTCGAAGGAAGCCGAGCATGCGGTTCGCATCATTGCTAATATATTCAATGTGCGAGTGCCACGAAAGGTTATCTGAAATCTGAACGCCCAGGTATTTGTAGGTGGTAACCGATAATAGAGGGGAGCCATTCAGGAAATATGTGTTTACAGGGGTGTGCTTGATTGTTCGAGTTGACCTCATATATTTGCACTTGTCGACGTTTAGTTTCATTAGCCAGGTGTTGCACCAGGCTGAAATTGTGTTAAGGTCGGCGTGAAGTTGTGAGGGATCAGAAGGTTCACATATATTTCTATATATAACACAATCGTCAGCGAAAAGACGTATTGATGAGGTTATGGTATCAGGAAGATCATTAATATAAATTAGGAAGAGAAGAGGCCCCAATACTGATCCCTGAGGGACACCAGATGTACCAGGACAGTGAGGAGATTTGTTATCATTAACGGCTACATATTGAAAGCGATTCTGCAGAAAACATTCAATCCACCTTAAAATGTTAGGGTCAAAGCTCAGTTTTCAAAGTTTATAAAGTAGTAGTGGGTGGGAGACGCAGTCAAATGCCTTCGCGAAATCAATGAAAATGCAATCGACTACTGACGCACGATCCAACAAAGAACAGAGATCATTAGTAAAGGTGATTGAGTTTCACAGGAATGAGTTTTGCGAAAACTGTGTTGGTAGACTGTAAAAAATGAATTAGATTCTAGAAAGCTCATCAAGTTAGTGTAAATGATGCGTTCGAGTAGTTTGCATGGGATTGATGTAAGAGAGATGGGTCGATAGTTAAAAGGGGAGAAAACTTCACCAGACTTGTACATTGGAATCACCTTTCCACCATTCCAGTCGTTGGGCAGTAAGGAAGACTGTAAAGACTGTGAAAAAATATAGGAAAGGATCAATGAGGAGTTCACATTGGTACTTTTCAGAAACTTATAGTTAATTCCATCTATTCCAGAAGATGAAGAAATTTTAGCCCCCTGTATCAGCTTGAAAATTCCAGCACAGTCAATAAAAATGGGTTCCATTGGTTCAAGATCTAGGCTTTCTTTAACAGTAAAAGAAGTAGGAATTGTTTTAGTAAAGGATAAAGAAAACGTATTGTTGAGCAACACGCAGCACTGCTCTCGTGGAACAAGTGTTCCATCCGGTGTTTTTAATTTTACATCTTTAGATCTGCTCATAATAACAGCGCTCCAGAACTTGCGGGGATCAGTTGATAAGAGGGATGGAAGCGTTCGCTATAAAACTTGGTTTTTGCACGAGGAGGGCTTTTTTATATTCTGATGCGACGCGCGCATAAGCCGCCCACCTTTCAGCAGAACTTGATAGCCTACAGCGGCGAAAATGCGCTTTTTTTATTAAGCAGTCGTTTTAGTGAGACGTTGTACCACGTTTGGCGTTTAGGACAGGGTATTCGTCTGAGGGGTATGTACTTATCAGTCAGCCATTGAACCTTGTTTCGAAATAAAGCCCAATTAACATTGAGTGGACGCTCCCAAAATTGAGGAAGAAAATAATCTATAAAAGCCTCCAGTTCCGTATTTATGGCTTGGAAATTAGCTTTAACGTAGTCTCTAATTTGTTTAAACTGTTTAGCGGGGCGCGAAGAGCGAGACGGTATAGTGAAATGGGCAACTAAGTGGTCACTCAAAGCAGGCAAAAGCGTTAAAGATGAAACAGACTCGGGAACAGTGGTCAGTAAAAGGTCAAGGGTGCTGGAAGACGACTGGGTAATGCGAGTAGGTCCTTTAACAAGTTCACTTAAGGTAAATATAGAGCAAACGTATATAAAACTTGAGCATTCTTTAGAAGGACTGGTTGTTACAGGAAACGGCTCGTTCCACGAAATTGCCGGAAAGTTAAAATCACCCAAAACATACAAGGGGGCTTTAGAAAATATAACGACGTTTTGGTTGAGGCAATCGTGGAATTCATCGCAAAAAGTAGACGAACTGTTCGGCGGACGGTAGCAAGCACAGAACCAGAAATCTGCGTAGTTTATCTGGATACAAACACAAAGAAATTCTAAATGTGATGCAATGCTGACGTCATAAGACGCAATCTCATCGGATACCGCAATAAGAATTCCACCTCCTTTCCACTCAATTCTGTCATGCCTGTATATGGTGTAATCTTTTTTGCAATTCAGCAGTTCTTTATTGTCCACATGTTCATGCAGCCAAGTTTCGGCGAGCACAACAACATCAGCTGAGCACGCGTCAATCGCACTCATCACGTTTAGGAATCAAACTTCTGATGCTGGTGAACAGAAAAGATTAGTCAAGTTTGGATTTCGGTCGCACGGCTGAGGGTTGCTAGGTAGTGGTTTGGTGCGGTAACAGAGTTGGCTGTATCACCAGTGGAAAGACGGGCACTGTACGTCCCAATTTCGCAGACACTCTCAGTTACACTGCAATAAGCATAACATTGTTTGCCGACGTACAGCTTGTTATAGCGAAAGCTGTACTGTTTCTCTGTAGCCTTGCCAAAATCGTGAAGCTTTTTGCGCGAGTAGCGAGTGGCCTTACAGAAGTCTTCCTGGATTGTGATACCAGTGCCCTTAAGTTTAGCCCTTTGAAATAAAATTTGGTCTTTTGTTTTGGAAGACGCAAACTTGACAATTATAGTCAAGTCTGTGCTCGGGCACACAGATTATAGCCTAATCTGTGTGCCCGAGCAATGCCATCAGCGGGCACTGGTTCAGAAAAGGTGGTGGACAAGAGCTTCCGTACTTTCTCTTCAGCTGACGTCCATGTATCTGAATGACTATCGTTAAAGCCGTAAAAAAGCAAGTTGTCCCGCAGAGCCCTATTTTCTAAATCATCGAGGCGAGACAGCACAGCCTAATTTTCGCAGTTCACAATTTCAGCTACTGTGCGGCTAGTGTCAGCGTAGTCAGTAAGTCGTTCCAGGGTGGAAACCTTGTTCTCAACCACTGCTAATCTCTCGGTTACATCTGTTACTCGATCTTCGAGCAATTTCTGGCTGGCTCTTACTTCGTTTAGCGACGACATTACTTCGGCGTGGCGTTATTCTATTGTACCTGCGAGGGATTTTATAGCTTCCAGTACTTCACTATTGGTAATCTCGGCTACCGGTTTAGGAGGCCCAGGGTTAAGTTCTATATCCCAAGACATAATAAGCCATTGCATAGCATTAACACAGTCAGTGCAAACCATCAAAAGCACATGGGGGCATGGGACAAGCAGCAGACAACGGTTGCTCGTTTTTTTGCAATGCAAGGAAGGTGAACAACTAACCTGTATGAAAAACAGGAAGGGCTTAAGCAACGCCATCTTCACTGCTGCTGCCACATGTCCACTGATGGCAGCTTGTTCACGCTGGCTCTTTATACTGTCCGAATCCCCTGGCGGCTGTGATGCGGTGGTTCCTCCGGTGTAGGTGCGCAGTGGAGCCACGTCCACGCATGGCCGCGCATAGTCGACTCGTTGAAGATAGCAGCTGGTCACCGGGTTTGACCAAGATTGCACAAAGCAGCCAGGCTGCGGCGTTGATTCCAGAGACGAGACAGCCAGTATCTGTATGAAAAACAGGAAGGGCTTAAGCAACGCCATCTTCACTGCTGCTGCCACATGCCCACTCAATCAGCGGTCACTTAATCAGCGGTCACTGCCCACTCAATCAATGCCCACTCAATCAGCGGTCACATATGAGGGACTATTGGTCAGCTGTCCGCTCGTAATAAGTTCACGTGCTACGTGACGCCACACAAGCTCATAAAAAGGTTTTCTACACTCGCCGATATGGCTACAGATGGCGCTGACTGACACTTCCACGTTTAAATGCACATATAACAGCGACATCAGTGGTCTACAGGCTGGCGAGGCAAATAAAAGACTGCAGGAATAGATAGAGGATGAGGGGGTGCTTGGGGAACTGCAGAATGGGTTTCGGAAACACAGGAGGTTGGAAGACAATCTGTTTTCACTGACGCAGTGCATCGAAATAGCAGAAAAAGAACACAGGCCCCTGTGGCTGGCATTTTTGGATATCAAGGGAGCGTACGATAGCGTGGTTCAAGAGGAATTGTGGTGAATACTGGACACACTAGGCGCGGAACATGTAGTCACAAATCTTTTAAAGGATATCTAGAAAGGTAACAATGTAGTTATAAAGTGGGAAAACAGGTATCCAAGCCTGCAGAGGTTAAACGGGGGCTTAGGCAGGGGTGTCCTCTATCACCCTTATTATTAGTAATTTACCTACAAGAATTAGAGGCCAAATTAGAGGGAAGTGGACTGGGCTTCAACCTCTCTTTAGTCAAACAAGGAAAACTCATTGATCAGGCACTACCAGCATTATTGTACGCAGATGATATAGTGCTAATGCCCGACAACAAGGAAGATTTGCAGAGATTGATGGACATCTGTAGTAATGAGGGAGATAGGTTAGATTTCAGATTCAGCAAGGAAAAATCAGCAGTGATGATTTTCAAAAACAATGACGGTAGTTAGCTTAGAATACAGGAGGTCACGCTAGAGAAAACAGATAAATACAAATATCTGGGCATATGGATAAGCAATGGAACCGAGTACCGGAGGGAACACGAAATATACGTGACGACTAAAGGTAACAGGAATGCAGCAGTGATGAAAAATAGGGCACTGTGGAATTACAATAGGTATGATGTTGTGAGAGGAATATGGAAAGGGGTCATGGTTCGTGGGCTGACGTTCGGCAATGTGGTCTTGCGCATGAGATCAGAAGTTCAACTAGATTAGAAATTAAGCAACGTTGAATAGGTAGGCTTGCCTTAGGAGCTCACGGGAAAGCACCAAATCAGAGAATATAAGGTGATATGGGATGGACATCATTTGAGGGCAGGGAAGCTAGCAGCAAGATAAAATTTGAGAAGCGATTGAGAGAAATGGCGGAGGAGCGTTGGGCTAAGAAGGTATTCAGCTACTTGTACATGAACAATCTCGATACAAAATGGGGGAAGCGAACCAGAAAATTGACTTGTAAATACTTAGAAAACAGCAGGAGCCAAACCAAAAAAAAAATTATTGGTTAAGAAGAAGGTGAAGGAAGCTGAGACTGATATGTGGAGAAATGGCATGATTAAGAAGTCCGCACTAGAGGTCTATCAAACTTTTAAGCAGTAAATTGCCAAGGAAAGGATCTATGATAATACTCGAGGTAGTTCTCTACTGTTTGAGGCCAGGACGGGAGTACTGCGAAACAAGACATATCGAGCCAAATACGAAGGGGTAGACAGGGTATGCAGTGCATGTGGAGAGGAAGAAGAAACTGCCGAACACGTGATAGTGTTCTGTAAAGGGCTTCACCCTATAGTTCCGGATGATGGCGCAGAGTTTTTCAAAGCACTTGGGTTTAGGGACAGGGAGGGCAAAATAGACTATAAGCGGGTAGAATTAACTAGAAGGAGGTTATCTCGTTGGTGGCAAAGTCAAGGCACGAATGAAAATTGAACGCTGCACTGCAAAGTACGAATCCTCAACCTCACTTTTCAAAAGGAAAAAAATAAATCTAGTTTTTGGTTCATGAACTATTGCGGCTTGGTGGCGCTAGCCACCGCCCGATCTAAAGGGTATAGCCATATCCATCCATCCATCCATCTAACGTAGACAGTTCGGCGAGACAGTTCCGGCTGGCACGGTGGATGGACGAGGTTTTTGAGCGCTTCCGATCTCTGCACAGAGGTTTTGCATATTTTGAGCTTGCTTTTATAACTATTAAGACAGCAGCTAAAATTTTTGTAGCACTTAATACATTGTACGGCTTTTCCTGGGGTCAGTCAACAGGTATTTACTAGTTTGTGTGTGTGTTTCTTTGTGTTTTTTTCCTGCCGCCCCGTGAGGGAGGTGCATGTGCTTTGAACACACAAATTTTTGTAGTAGGGCTTAGACTCTTTCGTTGGGCTGGGATCGTGTTTTGTAAATATCGAGTGAGTCTTAAGGACAATTGGTACCAAAAAGACACGGTTAAAAAGAGTGGGACGTGTTCAGGATGCGGGGTGAGTTTGAAAACAGAACCAAGTGCAGAAGCAAATGGAGAGGAGGCTGACGCAAAGTGTAGGCAATGTGAGGTCGAGGAAGAAATGAAGAAAACGATGGCTGCCCAGAGTGAACTGCTGTTGCGAATCACAGAGCTAGGGACTGCGTTGGCGGAAGAGGAAGAAAAAACGCGGGCAATGGGAGAACGGCTGAAGTACCGAGGAAGCACTAGACAAGGTGAACAAAGGAGCGGCCAACAGAGAAAACAGTAGGGCACCGGCAACAAGAACGACAGAGTAGAGCAAGCAAGGAAGTGTTAAAAAACAGGTTCCGCCGGTTCAATTATCGCAAGGCCAAGCTTCAGCGAAGTAGTGGTGGGGCTGGGATGGGACAAAGCAGCTGGCGCCACAGGTGCAAGTAACCACCACGTGCAAGATGCTCCAGCTGAAAAATCACAGCATGTGATAATCGCCGGCGGCTCGAATATAAATCGATGCGTAGAAGCAATAAAATAGAGGGTAAGAGGTGACAAGAGGGTTGCAATAGGGACGGTCCCAGGACGCAAGCTGGAAGCAGTCATGAGACAAGTGAACGCAAAGCTCAGAACTACCGCTGATAGACGAAACTTCGTGAAAACTTCAGGCGGTTCAAACGATGTCCTAAATGAAGATACAGCAGGACTAGTGACCACACTGACGAAAGGGGTCGATCACGTGCGCGCCATTTCTCCTCAGGTACAGGTAGTGATATGCACGATACCGGAGGTACCAGTGCGTAACAACAACCTACAAAGAGTGGTTGTCAACACACACCGAGAGATATGGCGGATGAGTCGAGAGAAAGGCTTTGCGGTGGTGGGAATAAACAGAGAGATGCATAGGTGGTGTGGTTTTCAACGAGACAGAATTCACTTCGATGGGCGACTAGGTCATGATGTGGGTTGGCGACTTGCAGAGCGCGCAGTGGCTATTTTTGGGGGGCAGGCGGGCTCTTCGGGGTGCATGGTAGCTAGTAAAAAGGAAAACAACCAGGGAGACTGTTTGACAGGTGGTATGGACAGATACGATTCCAAAGTGGCACCAGTATCTAAGATAGGTAGAGCATGGGACATAAATTGACGTAGCCACGAGCGCCGAGCCAATTCAGGCATAGGGTATATTAACATGCAGAGCGTTAGGAACAGGCTAAAGTGGGAAAAGATAGAAGAACAGCTAAGGCAGGAGAGGCCGATGGTAAACTGTTTGGTAGAAACACATCTTTTGGACATGGAACAACCTTTTAACAATCAGGACTACGCGTGAGAATATTGTACTAGAGCAGAAAGCAGCAGAAAGGGGGTGGTATTGGGGCATTCATTGATTAAAGTACACAATGGCAAAGGGTCAAGCAAGAATTCAAGGAACATTTATGACCAAAAGGGATAGTGGCAGGGCAAAGGACACTCCTTAGTTTGGTGTACTTGTGGATCGGAACAAACGCCAAAGAGGAAAAGCAGGCAATGGTAGAGTGTATAACAAGGACATAGAGGAGTTGGGAGGAGAGTGCGAGATAATTATACCAGGAGATATGAATGCCAACATAGAAGATATGGAAGGTTATATTGACCCGACAGGCAAATTTATCATGGCTATGTGTGAAAGGCATGATTTGATAATTTGCAACAGTACTGAGAAGTGTGAAGGGCAATTAACATGGGAGGTAGGAAGGCTGCAGTCGACAATAGATTATGCACTGATGTCACATAGGACGTATGATAAGCTCAGGGGAATGCACATAGATGAAGGTGGCTCCAGAAGTCTGGGTAGTGATCACAAACGTATCAAGCTAAGTTTTGGAAGAGCAGAGAAAGTGGGAAATACACACAAGATGAGCAACTACAGGAAAATTTTTATTCGGAAAGGGAATTTGAAATAGCTACAAAAAATTGAGAAAGTAATCACTGAGGATAATACCACAGCATGGACATACACAAATCTAATTAGACTGTTTTAGCTAGAGCTTGCTAAGGCACGTGACAAGTCACCCCAGAGAAGAAAACACAAACCCAAGAGTTGGTGGGATGAGGAAGTTAAGAGAGCCATAGCAAAACGTCAAGAAGCCTCTAGGGAACACAGACATGCTTAGCAGTGGGGTTAACCGACAGATGATGTTGAAAGAAAATGGGAAATGTTTCTAAGCTGTAGAAGAGATGCATGCCTTCTAATCAATGAAAAGATTAAAAGAAAGGGAGCTCAGTGGCTGGCAGAAGTACAAAAAAAGACAGAGAGGCAGCTGCGAAAATTCGGAACCATCTAAACTCCCTAAAAACAGAGATGAGCCTAGAACAGAAGTTTATAACTACCGCTCAAGATGCTAGGCTAGAAGGCGACGAAGCTATTAAATATGAAGTAGCTAGGGTGACAGAAAAATAGACAAGGAACAATCACAATAGACAAGGATGAATCAAGTGGCGCATCGGCCCCATTTTCACAACGAGAATGAAAAAGGGCTAAGTAGAGGGTTCCTAGTAGCACATCAACAGGTCCAGATGGCATTCCAATTACGCTAATAAAGACATTAGGCCCGAAGTCTAAGCAGGCTTTGATAGAGGAAGTGAGCAAAATAATAATCGATGGTGAAGTTCCGATGGATGGAAACTCAGCAGGATGAGCATCATATATAAAGGAAAGGGGGACAAAGCTGGCTTAAACTACTACCGTCCTATAACAGTGACATCAGTGGTCTACAGGCTGGTGATGCAGATTATGAAGGAAAGACTGCAGGCATAAATAGAGGATGAGCGGGTGCTTGAGGAAGTGCAGAATGCGCTTCATAAACACAGGTTGTTGGAAGACAATCTGTTCCCTCTGACGCAGTGCATCGAAGTAGCAGAAAACGAACACAGGCCACTGTGGCTAGCATTTTTGGATATCAAGGGAGCATACGATAGCGTGGTTAAAGAGAACTTGAGGGAAATACTTTACACAATAGGCGTGGAAGATGGAGTCACTAATCTTTTAAAAGATATTTATACAGGTAACAAGGCAGTTATAAAGTGCAAAAACCAGGTGTTATGTTTTGCCGCTCATAAGTTGATCGTGCGGATGGGACAGCACCAGAAGCTTCGTTATTCAAAGTTTCTTTCTCGGATCTCTCTCGGTAACTATACACCACTTATCCTCTGGAATGCAAACTACGTCCGTCTCCTCCGCTGCTGGGGACAAATACACAATGTGAAACGAACCCGCTCTGCTAACCGGCTTGGAATGTTTGTGGTTTAGAGACAAGTCGCCGCGGCCGGGGGCAAACGCACAATGGGATTAAGCGACCCCGTCCTGCCTCCCCTGCCGGGCGCGAGCTCAGTGGAAGTAGGCGACACGCTCTGCCCTGGCGATCGGCCCAAAGTCGCAGCGATGCACGACCCGAGCACAGGGAAAGCGGAGAAAGTCAAAGGCCGCTTGCTACCTGCGGGGGCAATTACGTTCCGCGCGCAATCATTCAATTTCCGGCTTTGGAGGTTCGTCTCGGCTCGCTGGGTGTGGGAAAGGGCATGAATGTACCGGGTCTACAATGCCGATATCTCCCGAGCGTTAGAATTCCTGAGCGCGGTGGAGGTGGAGAGAGAGAGACATGATGGAAAAGAGTATCAAAACGCCTGTTTAAACTGTAGAAGCGCTACTGTCGAGAGTAAGGTCAGCCCAGTAGGGAGTGACTTGATCTTAGTGGAAACAGATTGGATGAGAGAATGTTGAGGCGGACCAGCAGTGGCCCCCTCCCCTTTTTCTTTGTTACCGCAAGATGCTTAAGACTGGAGGGAATCCGTTTCTCTTCAGTCGAGGCTGCAATCACCTAACTGATAGATCAGTACGACTCCGTACGATGCAACTTTTGTCTGGGCCGTAACCACTTGGTGGTCGAACAGTGAGACTAAGTACGTTGTATGTAGTAACAGTGTTCTAGGCTCTAACTTAAGAAAAGTTAAGTAGAAGAGTAAGACGCTGTTGATGTCTGTGTTATCATGAGTGTGCTTCGGCAAGATGTACATATGACTGTAAATATTTCGCTGTAACATACCTTCAAGTTTTCATTACCTCCAACCTGCCTCCTGCTTCATCGACGCCGATCATCTCCTTGACGGGACTTCAATCCATATCAAGGAGATCAACGAACGAAAAGGAAAACTTAACTCCAGGTATCCAAGCCTGCTGAGGTAAAACGGGGGCTTAGGCAGGGGTGTCCTCTGTCACCCTTGTTATTGATGATGTACCTACAAGGATTAGAGGCAAATTTAGAGGGAAGTAGACTGGGCTTCAACCTCTCTTTCGTCAAACAAGGAAAAATCGAACAGGCACTACCGGCATTGATGTACGCAGATGATAGAGTGCTAATGGCCGACAACAAGGAATATTTGCACAGAGATGGATGGACATCTGCGGTAATGAGGATGATAGGTTAGGTTTCAGATTCACTAAGAAAAAATCAGCAGTCATGATTTTTAATAATAATGAAGGTATTGAGCTTAGAATACTGGAGGTCCCGCTAGAGATAATATATAAATACACATATCTGGGCTTATAGATAAGCAATCAGGCCGAGTACCTAAAGCAATACGAAATATACGTGACAAACGTAACAGGAATGCAGCGTTGATGAAAAACAGGGCACAGTGGAATTGCAATAGGTTTGATGTTGCGAGAAGAATATGGAAAGGGGTCATGGTTCCTGGTCTGACATTCGGCAATGCGTTTTTGTGCCTCAGATCAGAAGTTCAAGCAGGATTAGAAATGAAGCAACTTGAAATAGGTAGGCTCGCTTTAGGAGCCCATGGGATACACCAAAACATGGAGTACAAGGTTATATGGGATGGACATCATTTGAGGGCTGGAAAGCTAGAAGCAAAATAAAATTAGAGAAGCGATTGAGGAAAATGGGGGAGGAGCGTAGGGCTAGGAAGATTTTCAGCTACTTATATATGAAGAATGTCGATTCGAAATGAAGGAAGCGAACCAGAAAATGGACGGGTAAATACTTAAAAAACAGCAGGAGCCAACCAAAAAGAAATATTGGTTAGGAAGAAGGTAAAGGAAGCTGAGACCAATATGTGGAGAAATGGCATGATTAAGAAGTCCGCACTAGAGGTCTATCGAACTTTTAAGCAGGAAATTGCCAAGGAAACGATCTCTGAAAATATTAGGGATAGTTCTCTACAGTTTGAGGACAGGACGGGAGTATAGTGAACCAAGACATATCGGGCCAATTACGAAGGGGTAAACACGGTATGCAGTGCATGTGGAGAGGAGGAGGAAACTTCCGAACACTTGATAATGTTCTCTAAAAAGCTTCACCTTATAGTTCAGGATGATGGCGCATAGTTTTTCAAAGCACTAGAGTTGAGGGAGAAGGAGTTCAAAATAGACTTCAAGTGGGCAGAATTACCTACAAGGATGTTATCTGATTGGTGACTGCTAAGCACCAGTCCTCTTCTTCACTATATTAAGAAAAAATCAGATAAATTAGTTTCTGTTCATTAAGTGTTACGGCTAGGTGGTGATAGCCGCCACCCGATCTAAAAGGGTACAGCCGTATCAATTCATCCAGCCATCCAACGTCAAACAAGGCGGCGATGCGCTGCGCAGAAATGGAAATCAACTACGTGCGCGGGCAATGTGAAACACTTACACTATATTTTGTTGCTCGTGCATGGCCTCAAATGGCGACAGAGAAAATATTTTAATTAGATACTGGAATTACAGGAGTACAGGGTGCGCGAGTGCACTGAAATATGAAGGCACGAGAGAGGGTGCGCGAGTACACTGAAAGTGAAGGCACGAGTGAAAATTAAACCCTTCACTGCAAAGTACCAGTCCTCAACCTCACTATTTTAAGGGAAAAAAAGATAAATCACTCTTTTGTTCACTAAGTATTACGGCTAGGTGGCGTTATCCGCCACCCAATCTCAAGGGTACAGCCATATCAATCTATCCATCCATCCAACGTCACCCAAGGCGGTGATATGGTGGCTAGAAGGAAAGTCGTCAGGATTGGCACGTCGGAGAGCGAGTGAGAATTCATCCGGATGCGGTGGCACTGCGGTCGCTTTCAAGATGCCTCTCCTCGCGCCCGCGTATCAGTCGTTTTTAGTTGCAAATATTTCAAGCTACCCTGCGGATTATAAGAAAGTCTACCTGCCACAATTCTGGCAGCGCGCTTCAAAGCGTAGATTGGCCCTTAAAACTAGTGTTTTCAATCGACTTCATAATATAACAGCTACGAAGCTTAGAAGATATCGAATCAGCTAACTTGCCGTGAGCTTGACACCAAAACAAAGCCCGTCCAGCTTTCACTTTATTGCCGCAGTGTTCTACGTAAAGTCTCAATGCACATAAAGGTATAAGCATTTGTTATTTTTTTACTTGATAAATCAATGTCTACTTTTACAAGCAAGACATTTATTTTCACGAAAGCGAAAAACAGTATGCAAAGTTAACACAACATATGCATTGAGGTTGAAGAGAACTGCAAGTTATACGAAACTCAGCTAAAGCAACTGAATAAGGCAACTAAAAAGAACGGTAAATGTACAATGATACATGGACATGCATACACACTTGACATTAGGATTTCATTGGCAAACGTAGATACAGTCGCAAACCAGTTCACAAAAAAATTGACTTCTGCGTATGAAAACCAAGCCAGACACGGACATCACAGTTGTTAATGGGAGATTTCTAACAGTGTGAACAAGAAAATAGTAAAATCACAAGAAACAACAAAGTGTGAGTAATGCACAATACCTTAAACTAAAACCTTGTTCACTGAGTTAACACTATGACAGTTAAGTCATACGTATCACCTTCAAGCACTTCATTTTTTTTTTCTTTCTTTAATTGGACGCATTTTCTCCAGCCGCGAGAAAATGCATTCTGGTGAGTGTAAAGAGTCTAATTATCTGTTTTGTCACTTCCAGTTGGTGGTGTTCAAAGCCGACCATATTTAACCTCTTCACAGACAGGCAAGAGATAAGGTCTGTTATGCTGTCACTTTTCAACTTATTGAAGCTGAAGCAATAGGTGAATGCATTTTCATAGCTTTGACCAGGTCTGTTAGGGATTTGGATGGGTACAGCAGGTATTATTTTGCTGGAATCAAGCTCTAATTCTCAGAGTGAAGCAACAACCTACTACATTCGTTGCACTTCGTCCTTTTCGCAATCTTTCGGGCCACCCAGCCACTCACGTATTAGGTGATCTCGGAGCCACTTTTGCGTCCAATGAAATCAGTGTGGTCAGAGAGGGCTTCACAAGCAACAATCGTTTCATGAACCTCATTGATGCGCCCCACATCTAGCAGCTCATCCAGCTTATTTTGCAATTTTATTGAATTATTTTGGATGCTCGGACATAGAAGGCTGCAGAACTCAATAAGGTATGTTTCCACTGGAGGATGACTTGTCAAACTGTAAAAACTGAGGCAATTCACAGAGATCAAAAAGTGTGTCGGCGAAGGGTGATCATTCGAGCCAAACATTTGCTTCAGAATTCCAAAAAGATTTTAAGTGCATCTTTGTAGAGGCGAGACGTCATCAAGTATTTGTAACCCAAGGTTATCGTGACATTGTACCGGATGGAATGGGTGCTGGTTAGAGTGACGTGGAGTTCTTCGGCAGTTGATTCACTCAGGAACCCATCCTTCTTAGGTACAGCTTTTTCCCCAGTTGCTAAAAACTCGTTGATAACATGGTTGTAGCTACGGACGATGAATCGTTCATCGAATTGTGTTTCACACACAACGCAGCTTTTCTTCAGTGGTTTGTCAGCGCGAGGAATGGCACGCTCTTAGGCCTTGCGCCATTCATCGTTGGTAAGAGCAGAGAAGAGAGACGCATTCTTCCTTTGTTTGCAGGCCTAAACATATCCTTCATTGCAACCAGGTGCAAAGCAGTATGTTTGCTGTTTACCCATTATTGAGGCATGGTCACATTGGCACGTATTTATCCCAAACAAGTTCAAATAGGCAAAGCGCAGACGTTGCGACGTACGAGCACACCAGCAAGCGACCAAAAGTGCCGCGCTAGAGGCAGGCGAGCGCTCTCGGCTGATCACGGTGGCAACTGATTGATTTGTGGGGTTTAACGTCCCAGAACCACCATATGATTATGAGAGGCGCCGTAGTGGAGGGCTCCGGAAATTTCGACCACCTGGGGTTCTTTAACGTCACGGTGGCAACTTAGGCGGCGCTCTACGGCGAAATGAAATACCAGCACGCCTCCTTTCAAGGCGCAGCCGGGACAATGCAGACACCACTTCTAGCCACCACAGCGGCGATGCCCTGCACAAAGACGAGAAACAACCACACGCACGGGCAATATGAAACATTAATAAATATTTTGTTGCGCGTACATGGCCTCAAAAGGCAACCGAGAAAATATTTAAGATAGATTCTAAAATTACAGGATTACGGGGTGCGCGAGTGCACTAAAAGTCAAGGCACGAGGAAAAATAAACCCTTCACTGCAAAGTACCAGTCCTCAACTTCACTATTTTAAGAAAAAAATAAATTACTTTTTTGTTAACTAAATATTACGACTAGGTGGCGTTAGCCGCCGCCAAATCTAAAGGGTACAACTCTATCAATCCACCCATCCATCCAACGTCACCCAAGGCGGCGATTCACTGTTATGGTGGCTAGAAGGAGAGATGTCAGCATCGGAGCGTCGCGTCGGAGAGGGGGCGAGAATTCATCCGGATGCGGCGGCGCTGTGGTCGCTTTAGAGATGCCCCTCAAAAGAACTGGCTTACCTGCATTCATCGTCATGTGCCAGGGGCGTATGAATTCATTCGCGAGTGGGGGGGCTAACATACCTCACTAGTCAGCCAATATATATATATATATAAATATATATATATATATATATATATATATATATATATATATATATATATGATTCAAAAAAGAAATTCTGTGGGTCCGGTGCAAATATTGTTAGGAATAAAGGAGCACACCTACAAAAATTTGATAGTTGTTTACTCTACGTTTCGGCCGTGGCATGACCTTCATCAGGATTAACAGAAATACGAGTATGTGGCCGATTTTATGGGCAGGCATGAACACGTCAGTACAAAACAAGTGCGATCAGCATGTGAGTGTCACAAAAATTCTTTGAAACAGCCGTGACTACACTAAAAAACATTAAAAACGTAATACAATAGACAAGATTGTGGGCATGTAAAAGGCATTTGTAACATTCACCATTGATGACGAGGCTCACGCATGAAAAAAAGTAAATAAATATGTGATAACCTTTAGGAAGTATAGAATACGTTAGGGATGCTTCTTTAAATATTTCTCGAAATTGCGGACGTCAAGGCATCGTGGAAAGGCATGACACTTTGCCTATGCATTCGTTAATACCGGATAACAGACTGTTGAACTTGTGAATCAGGAACGATTCTCGAATTTCGCGATCATGGTGCGATTTAAAGCCCGATTCTAATGGTGTCACCATAATCTTGTCAAACGAATGACCTGGTAGATGAAAATGCTTGGATAATGGAAGATGTGGCAAACTGTTTACGTGTGATTTGTGGTTGTTGTGTGAGCGCCCGCATGCGCACTATAGCGTAGCGGCCTATCTAATCGGCAGCGCCACCTGCGGCGCCTTTACTCAGATAAACTCCAAGCCCAAGCGAGGGCCGGGGACACTTTTTATCAATCTCGCTCCCGCCTCCGGGGCGGTCGGCACGTTTTCATGTTCGAATAAAGCGCATTCTTCTCGTTCACAACGCCTCTCAGCCTTCATGCCTAGCCCGCCCAGCCCTCACAACTGGCGCAGTCGACTCCGAACCATGCCTGGAACGTCGCCTTTTGCCCGCCTCGTGAAGTGATCCGCCGGACTAGCCGCGCGGCGCTCCGTCCTGTGTTTACCGTCCGCCGCCCGATACGCCTTTCGGCCGCTTCGTCCGAGTCATTTCGTGCCTTTGCCTTTTGTTTCGCCGACCGTCGTGCTGACGCCCACCCGCCCGATGAAGTAGCTCGCCTGCAGAGCCGAACCAACTTGACCTGCCCGCCTTTTTCGACTCTCGTGAGTCTTGTGCTCCTTCTGCTAATTTCTTGTGAACGCCATGCCGCTTGTGAACTGGAACGAGGCTACGCCTGAGGACCTCGCCGGCTTTACAGCAGACTTCCTCCGTGAAGAGTTGGTTCGCCGAAACCTGGACGCTACGGGGCCGAAGGAAGAAGTGATCAATCGTCTCCTCGCCGATATAGCCCAAAACCGCTCAATGACGCCTTTGTCGCCTTCCCCAGATTCCTCAGCGTCCAGCCAGCGCCCGAACACTACGCCGCTTCCTTCGAGCTTCGATGCAGCCCAAAGTACCGAGTTGCTGACGGGTTTACTTCAACAGCTCCTTCAAGTGTCACAACGCGCTGCAGCGCCAGTTCAGGTCACGACCCTTCCAGACCTGTCCGCATCGCTTCCTACATTTAATGGAGACGGCAGCATTTCAGCGTCCCACTGGATTGAAGAGTTGGAACGAACTCGAAACCTAGCTTCGTGGGAGCCTTCAACCGTACTCGCCGTCGCTCTGGGAAAGCTCCGTGGAGCAGCCGCGGATTGGAAAGCAGTCATTGGCCGTCAGTGTCCCACCTGGGACGCCTTCAGGCAAGCTTTCTTGGATCAATTCAGCGCCAAGCAAACCTTACTACAGTGGCAACAAGCTGTTACTTGTCGCGTGCAAGCGCACGGAGAGAACCTGGTCCACTCTTCTTTGGCGAAGTTGAAGCTCATTTCGGGATGCCCAGTCACTCTTACCGACACTCAGCGCATAGAGTACGCCCTTCAGGGCATTTCCGACGAGAACCTGGCCACTACTATAGCAGCACAACGGCCAGAAACCGTCGCCGCCTATATGGACATCGTAACGCAGCTTGACCAAACATTGAGCCACTTGTCTCGTCGACTCCCACGCCCAGGGTATTCAAGCACCAAACTAGTAATGCCAAGCCCACAGGTGCCCCACCACAGTGAAGAGGGCACGAATGTTCAGGCGGTACCAGACAAAACAAGACAGCCGCAGCGAATCGCAGCCCTACCACCAGACCAACAAGAGGCTCGGTACCTGACCATCTCTACGAGGCACGGCGCTCCTGCCTACCGTTCTGGCCAGAACTTGGCCGAAGCCGTGTGTTTTCAATGCCGCCAAAAAGGACATCTAGCTTCAAAGTGCCCATCCAGAGCTACTGCCACACAGTCTACAACGCATCCTTCGCCAGCTCTTCACAGCACACTTTCCGAGACCCTTGATGGATCGCTGGTCCAATGCGCCCTTGTAAACGCCACAATTGCTGGAAGCGGCCAAGTGGACGCATTTCCAGACAGTGGTTCCAAGGTGACACTTGTTTCTCGTCACCTTGTCAGATCTTTGCCCCTCCTGCCCTGGACCAGACCCCCTCTAGTTGTCGTTGGAGGAACGACAGTGGCTCCTGCTGGTGCTATCTGCTTGAAGATCTCTGTGGGACCCATCACCGGTTTGGTGGAAGCCGCCGTCCTCGATAACAATGCCATGCCACTTATATTGGGGGAAGACTGGTTTGCTGCCAGTCACGCACAGTTGGTGTTCCAGCCACCCATGCCAACTGAAATTCGTCATCCCACCACAGGAACAAGTGTGCGGTGCTATGAGCGACTGTTGCCCAGGATGTCGAACGCTGTTATGATCCAGGGGTCATCTTTCAATTACCATGTATCTGGACACCACAGCTCAGCAGGCCTCCAGCGAATGCCACTCCCAGGCCCAGATGAACCCCCGTGGTTAGCACTATCTTGTCAATATGAGGTTTCAAACACCAACGGCCCGTCTTCTGAATGCAGGCGAGGTGCTTCTTCAACAATAGAGGTTTGCATTGACCCATCCTTGCCTGCCGCTCAGGTTGGTAGCCATTTGCCAGCACATCAACAACGGGAAATCACGAGCATTCTTTCGAAGCACGCTGAAGTATTCGCTCGTGAAGAGGATGACTTAGGTCTGTACGAGGGTGTTGAACACTCAATCGACCTTCTTCCCGATGCTGTGCCATACAGTCGATCCCCTTACCGTTACTCTGCTGCAGACCGTCGTTTTCTTGAGGCTCAAATAAGCACACTCCTTCGGCAAGGCATCATTCTACCAGCCTTAGGACCTTGGGCATTCCCCGCAGTGGTTGTCAGCCGAGGTAGCAAGAAGCGCCTTTGTGTTAACTATGTGCCCCTAAACAAGATGACTGTGAACGTCGTGCAACCACTTCCACATGCGGATGACATCATGGATGACATTGCTGGGTCACAGTACTTCGCCTGCCTTGACCTAAAGTTTGCTTACTGGCAAGTTCGCGTTCGTAGGGAAGACCAGGCAAAAACTGCTTTTGTGACCCACTATGGCACCTTTATGTGGACCCGCATGCCATTTGGGCTGAAGAACGCACCTGCCACTTTCCAGCGAGCCATGCAGTCAATTTTTGCTAACCTGCAGCCCCATTGCCCAAAGTGCGGTGTGCGGGTGTACTTGGATGATGTTCTGGTTTTTGCGCCAACTTTTGACGAGTTTGCAAGGTTACTCGACGAAGTACTTGGTGCACTCCTTGCCAGTGGATTCAAAGTTTCACTTGACAAGTGTAAGTTTGCTTTGAAGTCTATCAGGTTTCTCGGATTCATTTTGAGCAGGGACGGCAAGCAGCCTGACCCTGCCAAAGTCGAAGCCATCATGAAAATCCCACAGCCTGCAAACAGCAAAGCAGTTTTGTCATGGCTCCAGACAGCAAACTTCTATCGCCGATTTGTGAAGAATTTCTCTCGGATAGCAGCACCGTTGCAGAGTCTCATACGGTCTGAGGAGTTTGCCTGGACCAGCGACTGCAATGAAGCCTTTCAGCGAATTCGCACAGCATTAACAGAGGCACCTGTACTGGGCCATTTTGATCCAGACGCCCAAACCACAGTCACAACAGATGCCTCAGGAACCGCAATTGGTGCTGTGCTCTCTCAGAAACAGTGTGGAAAAGAAACTGTGATCGAATATGCGAGTCGTGCACTCACGGCCGCAGAGAAGAAGTTGCATAGCAACGTTTGGGAGTGTATTGGTGTCCACTGGGCGGTTACGATCAAGTTCCGACACTACTTGCTCGGCAAGAAATTTTGCCTGTTGACTGACAACTGGACCGTTGCATGCTTAACAGCCAACATCAGGCCTTCACGTCGTTTTACGACCATGTTGATGGATCTTACAGAGTTCGACTTCACTGTGCAGCACCATCCAGGCCGTCAAAACGTGGTTGCTGACATGCTGTCACGATTATCTGCAGCAGTCCTCCATCAGACACAGTCTCTCGCAGCTATGCAAGCAGAAGACAAAGAGTGCCAGGACCTTCGTCGCTCTCTGTCATCTTCAGAATCGTGGGACCATGACCTTGCCATAATTGATGACATCCTGTACCATAGTGACGCGACTTCAGGTTCTCAAGCTATTGTAGTGCCAGCAAAGATGCGCCAGGCTGTCCTGGAGGTTGTTCATGACGGTGGAGGCCACATGGATGTAACCCGGACACTGACCAAAGTGAGAGAACGTTACTGGTGGCCAAACCTTACGTCTTCAGTGACCCACTACGTCACAGCATGCCAGATCTGCCAAAGCAACAACCGCCCAATATCTAAAAGTGTTGGCAAAATGGGTCTCATGCCAGTGTCGGATGTTCCTTTTGCCTTAATTGCCATTGATCACATCACAATGCCGGCTGCTTCAGGAAAGAAGTACATTTTGAATGTCATTGACTTTGCCACGCGTTTCATTGTCCCAGCGGCTGTAACTTCAACATCAGCTAAGGAAGTTATAGCACATTTACAGTCGGTGTTCTTCCGCTTTGGTTGTCCTGATGACTGCATGTCTGACCATGGAGCAGCCTTTGAATCTCACCAGTTTAAGCACTTCATGCACATGCACGGTGCTGAGATTCATTATTCAGTGGCATACCGCGCAGCCAGCAATGGTCTTGTAGAGAGAAGCAATGGGACTTTAGTCTCCGTTCTTCGTAAGCTGTGTCCAACGGACCAGACCTCCTGGGCAAGCAAACTCGAAGAAGCTGCTTTTGCCATCAACACAAGCTATAGCGCCAGCAGCTGTTTCTCTCCATTTGAACTACTGTATGGATACGTCCCCAAGCTCCCATATCAACGCCACCGTCCCGCCACAGCCAGGACCCTACAAGACCGTCTCCTAATGCTGTCTCAGAACCGGGCCGTAGCAGCAAGTAATACCGAGGAAGCACAAGGGAAACGGAAGACAGCATATGATCAGTCCCATCGAGACCACTCCTTCCAAGTCGGCCAGTTCGTCTGGGTGCGCCGCCAAGAGCCTGTAGCAGATGGAACTGGAAAGTTGGCACCCAAATTCAAGGGAATATACCAAATCACCAACCAGAAAACACCCGTTACGTTTGTCGTTAGCCGCGTAACTGGTCAAGGTCCTCGTGATCGACTCCAAGACAGGATAGTGCACGTCTCTCAACTCAAGCACTACGTGCCACCTTATGTCGAGCCTTACATTGTGAAAACCCAAGAGTGGCCTTTGTGTGACTTATCTGGCTCTCCCAGTGTTGGCAATGAGTTATCTCAACCACCAGTTTCCCTTGGCCCTGCAGTTTTGCCTCCAGCGGTACCCTCCTCGCGACCTCACCGCCAAAAGCGCCCACCCGAGCGCTTGAAGGACTATTCTCTCTCGCAGTGAAGCCACCAAGTAGTGCTCCTTTCCTAGACCAATGGGACTTGGTCAGACAAGGAGGGGCCGGATGTGAGCGCCCGCATGCGCACTATAGCGTAGCGGCCTATCTAATCGGCAGCGCCACCTGCGGCGCCTTTACTCAGATAAACTCCAAGCCCAAGCGAGGGCCGGGGACACTTTTTATCAATCTCGCTCCCGCCTCCGGGGCGGTCGGCACGTTTTCATGTTCGAATAAAGCGCATTCTTCTCGTTCACAACGCCTCTCAGCCTTCATGCCTAGCCCGCCCAGCCCTCACAGTTGAAACGGATGCGAAAAGATGTCTTGGTTTGACCGATGTATTGCATGTGGCAAATTGAGCATTAAAGTAAGTAAATGATGTTGCTGCTATCGCAGTTTAAGTCCCCTTTAATCCTAAGTGAAAAGTTAGATGCCGTGCTTTTAGCAACAGTCGCAGTGGTCATGTGCGCACAAACTTTACATCGCGTTTTTTACAGGGGTGACAACCAACTGGAGCAATGAATCTAGTCTTGGAAGAAGTAACCATGTCGCGCAAGTTCCTTGATCTCCGATATACAACCCGTGGTGATTCAGTGAAGCCGATCGCTCTGTGTCAGTAAGTTGTAATGTTTTCAGAGTATATGCGACACGTTAGGAATAGATGCAGAATGCGTTAGAACGATGTAGGTTCGGGAAGGTGGCGCTAATCGCTTGTTCTTACTGATGAACTCTTTCCGATCGAGGCATTTGGCCCGTTGGAGAGCGTCGTCAATTATTTGTGAAGGATATTGTTGTTCCGTTAATGCTTTACGGAGCTGGTCACAGTTGCGAGTGAAATCCCTGTTGTCCGAACAAATTCTTTTAAAACGTATAGCTTGGCTATAGGGGATACTTGTTTTGTAGTGTTTGACATGACTACTTTTAAAATGAAGATATCTTTGTCGGTCGGTGGGCTTCCTGTACAGGTTTGTCGTTAGTTTACCATTGTTTAAAGCTACATTGACGTCAAGAAAATTCATGGTGACTGGTGAATAAGAGTGGGAAAAGGAGATGGATGGCTCTACTTTGTTGAAGTCTGCAATGAAAGAATGTGATGCCGCTTCACCATGGTGCCAAATTAAGAAAATGTCGTCAATGAAGCGTTTGTAATAAAGCGGTTTAAGGTCACGAGTGGCGAGAAAGTTATTTTCTAGAATGCCCATGAAGATGTTCGCATAATTGGGACCTATTTGTGTGCCCACCGAGGTGCCGCTGGTTTGAACATAATGTTCACCGTTAAATTCAAAGTTGTTAAGCTCGAGTATCAGTGATAAAATAGTGCCCAACGTGGAACCGTCAATGGGTTTGTCATTTACCGAGTCATTGTATGCTTGGAGTACAGAACGAATCCCGTCCACATGGGGTATATTTGTGTACAGTGACACCCCATTTAGTGCGACCAGAACAGCATCACTCGGAACGCACATATTTAAAATGCCATGCTGAAAGTGGTTGATGTCCTTGACATATTAAGAAAAGTTAGGACGAATGGAACTAATTAAGCTGTAGGCATATCGAGACAGGCTTTCCATGATGGTTTATATTCTTGAAATTATTGGCCGGCCTGAATTATCTCGTTTATGAATTTTAGGAAGCAGATAAAATCTACTAGCTACCGGGCTCAGGGGGACTAAGGATTTAGGCGCAGTTTCTGGAATTTTATTTTTTCTTACAAGCTCTTTTGAAGTTTCTTTTACTTTGGTCTTGAATTCCTCGGTTGGGTTGTAGCTCAAATGTCTGTAAAATGTGTGGTCATTTAATTGCCTGTGGTCCTCACGAAAGTAATCAGCCTTATTCATTAGTACGATTGCTCCCCCTTTATCGGCCGGTTTGATGACGATGTCGTCTCGGCAAGCCAGGGTCTGGATCGCTTGTTTTTCTTTGTGACTTAGGTTGCGGTGAAACGGCGATTGCTTCTTGTATGCTTCGAGTACATCTCGCTGCACTGCTCGCATGTAAATATCGAGACATTTATCCCTTTGAGAAGGGGGAGTTCAGTGCTTAGTAGAAAAAAATGCTGTTTTGATAGATGTAGGCCGATTATGAAAGTACTCGCGTAAACGCATGCTTCTTTCAAAATTGTGTAAGTCACTGATTAATTGGAATTCATGGTATCCTTCAGTGACAGGACAAAAGTTCAAACCACGGGAAAGAACGCTCAATTCTTCAGCCGATAACGTGGCACTAGAAATATTTACTATATTTACAGCTTCTGCGGAGGACGAATGCACTGAAGACGTTACGTCATCAGGAGTGCTGACGCTTGTGCAAATGTTATCGCGCATCAACTTTCTATATTTTTTGTCGCCGAGCTCGCGAATCTTTTCTTGCCTGTAGTTGTCAAGCGACGCTCTTTCATCGGCAGTGAAATTCCGCGTAGCAAAGAGTTGGTTCTCTTTGTTCCTTAGCTGTTTTCCGGATGACTCATAATGGTTAGTGACAATGCGCGTGAGTTCCAGAGACGCTTGTTTGAGTGTGTTGTCTTAGCTGGAGAGATTATTGCTAGTCATTTCAGACGTAGCAGGCCTTAAGTTAAGGCCTAAACATTTGGGTACTGTTGATGTAGCAATATACATTTTTAAGGTGGAAGCATGCAGGTCGCAGCGAATACGCTTTTCGATTACTTTTCTAAGCTTCAAAAAGTGCACGGAGGCATCTCCAAAGAGAGTCTTACCCCGGCTAGGTGGTAGTCATTCGTTTGCTTGCTTTTGAATTTGTACCTTGACTGGGACGACGTGGCACCGCTGGGAGGCGGAGAAGCGGCCGGTGTTGCCTTGCTGCTCACTGGATTGTTTGTAACCCTGTAAAAATACACTGCTTTGTCTGTCATCGTCGTGATAATTGTCCTTGCCGGTGTCTTGTTACTCGTTGTCAGGCTGGTCGTTGTGTTGGTTGAAAGTGCACAGCTTGGCGATGTCTTTTTTGTTGGTGTAAACTTATTCACTGCATCTCTCGCCATGGCCTTGTTCTGAGAAGCCCTGCTGGTCAATGGCCGCCTTGTCGTTGCCTTGCTTGTCACTGCCCTGCTTCTATGTGTGTTGTTTGCTGTTGTCGCACTTGATCGGCCTGTCGCTGAGCGAATTTTTATCGCTTCGATACCACTTGGTGGCATTCTCGCAGAGGGTGCAGCCACTTTCTCATATGTCGAAAGACTGTCGTGAGAACGAGCTTTCGTGGCACGAGGCACATTACAAATAGTTCCGCTGCTTGTGTAGTCTTCCCAAGCAGCCGATGACGCATCATTTGGATTTTTGAATCACAACTGTCGAAAGTGACAGGCAAGTCGCGCAAAGCCCTCGCAACTTGGGTGGAGACCGTCACTTGCGAGCACGCGAGATGGCGGGAGCCATTCAAATCCATAATTGACGTGAAATAGCAGCTTTGAACTTTGGCCAAAGTTCCGAAGGAGCAGGTTGAAAAATCTTCCAGACTTGTTGCAACTTTGCACAAAGGCTTCGTTTCGGCTATCTTGACGGCTGTTGCAGGATCGTGGCAAGACCAGGCTTGCGTATATTCGACGTATAGCGGGGCGCCGTTTCAGCTCCTTCATTCCTATATATAAATAAATATATAAATATATATATATATATATATATATATATATATATATTCGTATAGGAAAGAAGACGCACGTACGAAGTTATTTTATTGACGTTTCGGCCGTGGGTCCGGCCTTCATCAGAATGATGAAGGCCGGACCCACGGCCGAAACGTCAATAAAATAACTTCGTACGTGCGTCTTCTTTCCTATACGAATAATATTTCCCGGACCCAGCATCACTTTTGTTTTTGGTATATATATATATATATATATATATATATATATATATATATATATATATATATATATATATATATATATATATATATATATATATATATATATATATATATATATTTATATATATATATATATATACACACAGTAACCGGGCAGCACTCTCCATTTATTGTCTCGAGTATGTGCCCCACAACCTAACCTTGACTGGTCATGATGAATATGTACAGATGAAAAAATGGGAAGCATAAATAATGGTCACAATATATATATATATATATATATATATATATATATATATATATATATATATATATGGCAAAACGGGAGCGTTGTCAACAAGGATAAATATATTTATTTCCCAACAGTTTCGGGAGGGGTCCTCCCTTCATCAGGATGAGTTATACTGACATGAACTTCCAAACTTCGTTGCTGCTGCTTCCCTCTCGCCTTGAAAGATGTTTGCGAGAGTGAGAGGGAACTAAAAAAGGAAAGAAAAAACAAAAAATAGAGAAGAAAAAAGACGAAAAAGAAAAAAAAAGAAAGAAAGTAAAAAAGAGGAAAAACCACTGTCAACACTGAGAACAAAAGCAACTGTCCGTGTACGTCCACATACGGTTCTTATCACGTGCCGTTCAGTTCTCGACGTGTGTCGGGCCACCCAAGATTATCGCCGTGGTGGCGGCAGGGTCCGTGACGGCGTGCGTAAAGAAAGGGTTTCCCCTTAATGGGTCGGTCAGCGTGGGGCGGGCGTAAGGAAAGGTTTTTCCTTTAATGGGTCGGTCGGCTCTTTACCTTTAATCTTCGTCCGTTTCTCTTCAATGGTCATCAAGTGGTAGGCGAACGTAAACACGTTGTATGTGCATGTGGAAAAACAAGGAAGAAAAAAAGAAGAAGAAAAACAAAAAACAAGAAAGGACAGTGTACACGTGCGAGTCAGTCAGAAAAAAGCATGGTCTCCAGCTATCAATCTTTGTCACCAATTTCCTCCTGGCTTACTTCTCGGAGGCAGTTGAGTTTTCCGGGGTCCTCGTTGATGCCGGCTACTAATGTTCGAAATTTGAAACTAAAATATGCCTCACGCTGTTCGCGCTCGCGTCTGTTTGAGAAACCGGACTGCAAAAGAGTTACGCTGATATTTTCAAAACTGTGGTGTGGCAGGCGCAGATGTCTAGATAAAGGTAGCTTCGGCAGTGAAGTGGCGTGGTACCGGTGATTATTGAACCACAGCCGAAGTTGTGTGTCTGTTTGGCCGATATATTCTTGAGTCAGATGAGTCAGATTTCACATATTCAGAAACAATAGCCGCTATTCCGTCATGGCGGGGTATGTTGGTGTACAGGGAGCAGACATCCATGGTCACCAGAAAACTGCCGCCTGCGATGTCGAGACTTGAAGTTTCGCAGATGAAGTGGTTTGTGTCCTTTAGGTAATAAAGAAAATTTGCGGGGCTGTTCTTTCTTAAGGAATTGATGAATTCTGATATATTTTCTGTTGATGTGCTGTTACTGGATACTATCGGACGTCCCGGTTTGCCTGCCTTGTGTATTTTGGGGAGCAAATAGAATCGACCAGGAACAGAATGGGCCGGTAACATTGCTTTTAACATTTTGCCGGTAATTTTCTCGTCCTGGCGGAGATTGTTTAGGTTTCTGAATACGTAAAATCTGACTCATCAACCAGTGTAAGTGGCGAGGTACTGTTTACACTTCTTGAACTTGTACTAAATTATAACCATTTTGAGTTCAATGGCAAGCATTTTCTTCAGGTCAGTGGCACTGCAATGGGCACGAAAATGTCCCCAAACTTCGCGAGCATCTTTATGGCTTCACTTGAAATCCCATTCATTGAGGGACGTACCTTGAAACCTTTCTACTACAGAAGATACTTAGACAATATTTTTATGATACAAAACCATGATGAGGGAAGTCTTTTCAGCTTCATAGAGGATTTTCACAAGTGCCACCCGTCAATAAAATTGACGCACAAAATTTCCAAAACTAGCATTAACTTTTTGGACGTCACTGTCACGGTCAAAAATGACCGCTTGTCAACAAACCTTTTATAAAAAGCCTTCAGACCGTCAAATGTACCTACACTTCAACAGCAGCCACCCAAAGCATTGCAAAACGGGTATTTCATATTCTCAGGCCTACCGGTACCGAAGAATATGCACCGATATGCGGTAATTCGACAGACACGCGGAACACTTCAAGCATTCCTTATTGAAACAAAATTATCCGGAAGATACTATTGACGATGCCATACTACGTGCTCGCCACGTGAACAGGAATGATATAATTAAGGGACCAAACAAAGTATCTAAAACGACTTCCCAAACGAACCTTGTACTAACCTACTCCTCATCAGCGCCACGAATCAACAACATACTTTCCCGCCATTTCAACACAATCAGGCAAAGCAAACGACTAACTTCTATTTTCGCGAAGCCACCTCACGTGGTGTACCGCAGGGATAAAATCTGAAGGACATTCTTGTCAGAGCAAAGACAAACACCTCCAAATTTCAATCAGGGTGCCATCGCTGCGGAAAAGCTCGATGCAAGGTATGCCCACAGATGGTCACAACACGTGAATCCAAAGCGAACTTCTCGGATTTCAAATTCTGCATAAATGAAAGCCTTAATTGTGACTCCAGTAATGTAATATACATGCTACATTGCAACATCTGCGGACAAGAATATATCGGCCAAACAGACACGCCATTTCGGCTGCGGTTCAAGAATCACCGGTACCACGCCACTTCACTGCCGAAGCTACCTTTATCTAGACATCTGCGCCTGCTACACCACAGTTTTGAAAATATCAGCGTAACTCTTTTGCAGTCTGGTTTCTCAAACAGACGCGAGCACGAACAGCGTGAGGCATATTTTAGTTTCAAATTTCGAACATTAGTAGCCGGCATCAACGAGGACCCTGGAAAACTCAACTGCCTCCGAGAAGTAAGCCAGGAGGAAATTGGTGACAAAGATTGATAGCTGGAGACCATGCTTTTTTCTGACTGACTCGCACGTGTACACTGTCCATTCTTGTTTTTTGTTTTTCTTCTTCTTTTTTTTCTTCCTTTTTTTTCCACATGCACATACAACGTGTTTACGTTCGCCTACCACTTGATGACCATTGAAGAGAAACGGACGAAGAATAAAGGTAAAAAGCCGACCGACCCATTAAAGGAAAAACCTTTCTTTACGCCCGCCCCACGCCGACCGACCCATTAAGGGGAAACCCTTTCTTTACGCACGCCTTCACGGACGCTGCCGCCACCACGGCGACAATCTTGGGTGGCCCGATACACGTCGAGAACTGAACGGCACGTGATAAGAACCGTATGTGGACGTACACGGACAGTTGCTTTCGTTCTCAGTGTTGACAGTGGTTCTTCCTCTTTTTTACTTTCTTTCTTTTTTTTCTTTTTCGTCTTTTTTCTTCCCCCTTTTTTGTTTTTTTTCCCTTTTTTAGTTCCCTCTCACTCTCGGAAACATCTTTCAAGGCGAGAGGGACGCGGCAGCAATGAAGTTTGGAAGTTCATGTCAGTATAACTCATCCCCTGATGAAGGGAGGACCCCTCCCGAAACTGTTGGGAAATAAATATATTTATCCTTGTTGACAACGCTCCCGTTGGGCCATATCCCATACCTTCACGAAGACTAACTGGCCCATTGAATATATATATATACATATATATATATATATATATATATATATATATATATATATATATATATATATATATATATATATATATATAGCAGGAGAGAGAACTTCATTGATGCCCTCGCACTTTGTATACACAGAGGTGACACGAGGTTCAATTACACTTTAACAGGCCGAAGAAAGGCATCCTTAGCCCAAATTCTGCGTCAAATAAGCGACACTCATCTTCTTATTACGCCTTTTTCTGTGATTTTGCTTTGGCGGTTAGCATATACAGATACCACAATACTTAAAACCAATTTATCACGATGTTAGTTGTCGGGATAAACATGTACCAAGCGTCAACAAGAATATATCTACGTTTAACGGGGCTATAGCTACCAAATGCCGAAACATACATTCTGCACACCCTCTTTTGTCAATGTATAGTAAATATTTATTTACCCCTGTAAAGGCGAGTTTTACTTTCGTGTTATATGCCAGTTCCTCTGACGTTGGTATACCCCATGTTTTTTTTTCCAAGAAATGATATCTGTTATATTTTTAATTACTAATATACTTTCTTGCTTATATTCAGGAATTTGTGTATCTGGATTTGGTGATAGTCTGAATAGTGTATCTGCAGCACGCAATTAATAGTAATATTGCTATTGTTGTATTACTATAAGTACCTTATTATCAACTTCTCAACCCTTTTCTTTAAAACCGTATAACTTGTGGTGCTAGGGGCACGCTAAATTGTTTACATTCATTGTATCTGTATGAAAATTTCTTAATGGGCCCCCAGGTGACTGCATAAATACGCCAATACAAACGGTGTAAACAAAATTTTCCTTTGAAACAACAAAATGTTGGCTCTTATAACGCTAAACAATTCCTCGTTACTTCCTTTCGAAATGGTCGTTAGGTGTATATTGAGTTGAATTGAGTTTTTTGCGTAACAAGGTTGCGAGCAAACCAGGCGAAAAAGCTGCACTGAGCAGCTTGAGGGGAACCTTCGGGAAATATTGGTGTAAACAATCTTCGTCATGCACACAGCACCAGCTTGTTTCGCGAGGCAACAAATGACGCGAAAATGACCCATCGTGTAATGACCACCTATGCACGACCACGTAAAAAGTAAAAGAATAAACTATTTTCGATACGGCTTATTGTTTGTCATTGGTTCTTCCGCGTTTAAAATTTTCTGTGCGCCACGAAATCGCCTGCTTGTTATATGATGTCACGAAGCTGCAGAGCATCACTTTCTACATGTTAGTCAACTAGGCTAGCTACCAATCACATAAGCAGCGGGTACATATAGCAGCCGGCGAGATGGATAATGAGTTTAATAAAACATTTCCACTTGCAGCATAACGGTGTTCAGTAGTTTGTGTGCGTATACATCTCTGTTAGCTCATACTTGCCGAGAGAAATAGAGAGAGATAAGCAGCGCTTCACGTGTGTGCTTCTTTGCTGTCTGAGATGTATTTTGATTTGTAAAAGACAATTGAATCTGAATGAAAACCAACTAGCCCGATTGCTAACTAAGACTCCCTAGTGATAAAAACCATGGTATTTAACCTTCTTCATGGTCCGGGGGGTCAAATTGTGGGGCAAACTTAAAAGGTGAGCTTTCTACTTAGCTCGAGTCCACTTCTTTATTTGTGGCCATTTTGCTAACTGCCGTTATGGCTCCAAGTTACCATAAGCAAGGCTGATCAGGTCTATCGTACCTTAGCCTAAAGCAAAAAGAATTCTCGGCCTTTCAGTACGAAAAAACATAAACATCCAAAATGATTCATCACACTCATCGGCTCGCAACAGCTTCGACAGAGCGGCGGTGTGATAAATCTTTCTCGAAGAAAACTATTTTCCGGAAGCAGCAAATGCTTTGACCACTCTGTAAACAGTTTGCTCTTTCCCATTTGTAAGCACATCAACAAGTCACAGCAGAATAAAAGCATGAACAAATAAGATAATATTACAGGCCTCCTGTTCAGCACTTGCCCTGCTCATCAATAATACAGCACAAGAGGCGAAAGCACCACATGAGCGACCCGCACCACAAATAGCCTTTTAGGAAAATTGTCCCAGATGAAGTGTTGGCGAAATTTCACTCTGTTGTAACATTGCCTTGTAACATTTTTATTCTTCCGTAAGAACACATCGAGTGATAACTCTTGTGACGGCAAACTTCACCTTTCCTGTTTCCCCAGTGTGCAGCCAAGAGTGACCCAGGGGCACTGTAGAAAGGGGGGGCAGAGCCCCTTGCAATTTTTTTCAGTGGGGGGCTAGCACCCCCCTTGCCCCTCCCCCCAGCTTATACGCCTATGCCATGTGCTATTTTGCGTTATTTTTTGCAGTTTGTTTCAGTGCACTTTCACTTAATTTTTTTCCTACCATGTGAAGGTTATTATTTTGTGTGGGTGCTATATATTGTATTTTGTATAAATTTCAGTTGAAAGCCTGTGCTTGCCCTCGTGTCACTGGTGTTGCTTTATCTGCTGTTGTGCTGACTATTTTCAAATGTCCGCGCAGATGCATTGTATTCTTGTTGAAATCGACACAGCGAAAAAAACGAGGACGCAAGAAGAACAAATACACACCACTGCGTCATCTCGCAACTATCCTCATAAGAAAGCACTCTATTAGAAGAACACCAAAGGTATCAAACTCCCTTGATCTGCTCGACGACAATCACAAAGCTTTGTCTTGAAAGGCTAGCACAGTGCAGAAATTGCAAGTGGAAGATGAGATTAAAACCGTCAAGTGATCTAACTTAAAAGGTCTTTTTACCGCATCCTATATATGGGACATTTTTAAGAGAGATTTGTCACCAATTCAAGAGAGATGATATACCGACATTTAGAATGACTAAAATATGGATGCTCATTACGAAATTAAAAAACATTCACTCCGTTATGTTCTAGCTGCGTGCGGTGTTTGTGGAACAAAAGCTTGAGAACAGTTACATTTGTGTAATTTACCTGAACACGTTATCGAGGGCAAGAAGCAAGAAATAAGTGTGAGTGTCATTTAGAAAAGTGACACAACTTTTTTCCTTGTAAAGTACGAAGATGCTGCTGAAGTTCTGAACATACTCGCTTGATGCCTTGCGAAATTTAGCAACGACAAAAGACGAAATGTCCATATTAATTCTTCTGCAGAGACGATTCTCATGATTGATCACAGAGCCTCGCCAGTGAGCCTCAAAAGTAACGGCTTCAGAGTGTTTTGTGCTGGCTTGGTCACTCAAGAAAGGTCGACGGGACACGTGTTTCAGACCTCTAATTTAATCTGCAACCAGTGCCGAGTGTTATTCTCACGTGATAACAGTGTGACAAAACAATTTAGGCATATTTGCAATAGTGGTGCCAAGCCTCATATAAGTGATACTCAAAAACCCTCTTTGTTCTTGTGTTATTAGTTTTTTCTTCCTCTTTTTCTTTTTCTCTGTTATTCCTGTCTTGTTTTTTACAATTTATTTATTCTCTGTTTCAGACTGCATTGTATTTCTCTTTTTTCACCTTTCTTTCTCCCGTTTATTCTGTTTCTTCGTCATTCTTTCTACGCGACACCTTGCTCGCTCCCCACCTTTTTTCTCTGTTCCTCACTCTTGCTTATCTTTACAACACCCTTGCACACTTTACTATAAAAAGCTATGACAAATTCTGCTAGCGTGCCTGTATAGCCGAGTGTTGTTTTCATATTGCCAGTACATAAATTCTAATGCCATCTCATTGAGATTTCTTTAACATTTCGTCTCTTTGCACTCAATCTCTAGTTCATCACTCTTAATGCATCCCATGTCGGACGTATCGGCGCATGTGTACTTGGAGCGAAGCAGAGCAGAGCAAAGATAAACAAAAGACAAATAAGTGCATATGCTGATTCATGATGATAGTTATTTCTGTTCTCCCATCACAAACCAATCCTCTGCTTAAACAGCTCCTCTCCTAAAATATGAAAAAAGCTGGCACATGCACAATCTTTTACTATGTTCTAAATATTCTTCCAATTTGGTCTTGATAAGTGGGTGCACCAGCCGAGGATCAAAGCATTTTTAGTCAAATAAAGGTATTTTGACCGTTTTTATCTATCCATCTAGATACTTGCCTACGTCTGGGTCGCATGATCACGTCCTTTACTAGTACGTACCAAAGCTGGCATACAAGAGTATGAGTGTATGACATACATGACTGACGCGTCAGAAGTTGAATGACATAAAATACCTGTCGTGTAAATCGTGTAATTCTTTCCCATACACATCTGGTGCATGCCCATGAAATGTGGGCATGTCCCACAGGTTATCAGCCACAGTAAGGCCTTGCCCTGTCAAGTATGGCTAAAATCGACATAAGAAACTTACCATGATAACTTTAAAGAGCTTGCATCAAAAAATCTATTGTCCGTTTCAGTCACAATGCCGATGAGTAAAATATTTGTAGACCATAAAAAATAAAAATCACAATTAAATCCAAAAGTGAACCCAGGTGTTTTGTGAAGCAGCCAATTTTTTTACCCCTGAGTCATACGACTGCTTAAAGTTGCGTCCACTAAGGTGGATCAGGGGCTAAGGTGCTCACCTGTCGACCCGAAGTTCGAGAGTTTTGATCCCGGCTATGACAGTCGCATCTCCAGAACTTGTTACAATGCAACAACCGAGTATGCCTACAAACAGTTGTTAATATTATTGATGAAGCGTTAGCTACATTGAGCTAGTTCAGGCAAAAAACCAGCAAGCACGAGCCATACTAACGTCGTCTTCTTTCCCGCTGGCACATAGCTGGCGCCGCTTTCCTCCGGTAAATACTACTTTCTTATATATGAAATCAGTGCCTCACAACGTCTTAATTCTGAAAGCTTGATTACCACATGTATTGAACTTTAAAGGAAATATGTGCTTATTTTGATCATGCTTCACCTTGTTGCAGGGAGCAGGAGAAGGTGCGTTGTCATTTATACCATGGTATGCACTGTATTTTATCGCAGATATATCTATTGTCCTCTGTGGTCTTATTGTCTTCTGTACACACAAAAACACTCACACATTAAAAGCCTCCCATGTTGTGTGCCTTGTCTAAAACTGCATGCTCGCTATGGCAAAGGGGCTAAGAAAGCATGTGTTCCTACAAAACATCCATAAAGTTGCTTGTAACGAGCCTGTAGTCAGTGTAACTTATTTCATATGAATACTATGTTGCTCTAATCACTGGCTTTTGCCTTCTTGCGAGTTTGTAACAATGAAGAATAAATCATTTGTTCACAGTATGTGTGAAAAAAGTTAGTTTCTTCGATTTCTTACCTGTCAGCATCAAAGTGTAATGTGACATTCTTGTGTGCCGTGAAATAAACTGGTATTATAGCTCTGTTTTCTGTGTAGGTTTGTTGATACTAACATGCAAGCGCAGTCCATGTACAGTTCTAGCCATGTTTTATGCAATACAGCAAATAAAAACACGCTTCCTGCTGCACGGTAAATGTAAGATGAAGCAAGCCCTGTAGGGATCAAAACTCAGGTGGCAAATCACTAGCGCAGCTTTTTCCACGTTATACAGAATTATTTGGTTGCATCAACAAAGAAACAGACAAAAATTCTTTCCAAGGTAACAAACCATACTGCATTATAGCCCTGCTCAGTATAATTATTTTTTATCGGTATGACTAATTTCTCAAGTTATTTTTTATTATGCGTCTATGCTGAGCATCTTCTGATACACAATGGAGCAAGAACATGTTGCGTCTTCAGCTTCAATCAAGCTCTCTTTTTTTGTTTTGCTGCCCTGCCTGCACTACAAACAATTTGTACAGTAGCCTGCTTAAAGATGGGAGTGTACTGAATTCGCCAAGACTGAATTATGCCATGCAGTTTCTTTACGAGGAAGAAATCAAACAGCACCTTAATTCAAAGATAAAATGAAAATGGCAGACCGATGTTGTGTCTGTTGCCTTAATTATCTCTAATTTATTTACAGTGCTGCACAATTCTCCCCGAAAATAGATGTATTCAGTAGTACACCTTCAGTGTGTGCTACTATGCACATTGTAAAAAAGTGCTCCACCCAATAAATGAGGGAGTTATTCATTTAGGAGTTTAGTATAGGAGCAGGAGCTTCACTTTGGTATGCATAGTTTTCATAACAAAAAACAAAAAAATGAGTATACCAGTCCTGCGGGAAGTTAAAAGCATGCCAGCAATTCTATACCTGGAGAAGAAAGGACAAAGGATTCCCAAGACCTAGCACTCATATGTAATAGGATATCACAATCTTCTGCATTTAAAATAAAGCAATGTTCACACTCTGATTTCCTCTATGGCTTTGTTGATTCCAAGGGTGTAGGCATTGTCCCTGTACTGCTGTAGCCATGTATGAAACAAAGCAAAGAAAAACACTTTCTTCTGTACAGTGTTCCAGGAACGAGTATGAATTTGTTGACTTATTACCAATTGGGCTATTTTGAACAAATATTTAACAGAATCTATGTGCTTGTTCCAACAGGGAAAGAGAGAAAACCTGAGACCAAGGTTACAAGCAATGTTGCACCTATGCTGCCTTTAATGTAGTTATTTCCTTTTGTGATGATTTATATACCAGTCATTCTTTAGCTCGTGTCTATGGAAAGCAATCTTATGACTCATCATATAGCCAAAATATGCTACGTACAGTTAGGGCAATGTTTGCTGGGTCACGTTAATCAATGGTCTCAATGGTTAGACTGCATTTGCGTGGACTTGATTTAACCATGAATTTATGAGGACGACATTGATCAACACTATATAAAGAAAACTTCAAATGAAAATTGCAGACATAGCATGCCTGCTCATTGACTTTTCTTTAATTCATCGACAGCGTTGTTATTTTCTCCTAAAAAAAGTGGTATTCAATACTACACCGCAAAAGGATCAAAATGTGGGCCAGTTGGTAATTCATTTTCTTCGTTCAGCGAACTAGGAGCGCAGAGAAAACACAAAGGACGAAGCGAGGAACCACACAACACGAGCGCTCAATTAAGCGTGTGGTTCCTCGCTTCGTCCTTTGTGTTTTCTCTGCGCTCCTAGTTCGCTGAACGAAGAAAATCAATACTACACCTGCATACACTGTGCATATGCCACAAAGCATATTCCAAACAAATGCTTCACAAAAACTGTGTAAGCCATTTCTTTCTGAGCCAATTACATCTGGTATGTTATAAGTATGCCACTTTTGCTGAAACGTTAAAAAAGCATATATGCCAGCAGTTTTAAAGCTCGACAGAAAGCAATTGTCTTCCAAAAGCTTGATATTAATTGGTAAAAAACTTTGAATATAGCTTCCTGAAACAATCAGATTTGCATAGAACTGCAAGGTTAGTACTGTTGAGTTAGTACTGCAGATGATTTCAAGTATGGTCATATATCCTTTATAACATTCACTGTGCACATACATGTGCGTCGTAACTGCACAACAAAAGTCATTGCAGTTAATGAATCACGGAACCAAGTTTTTTTGTATTAATTGCGGCTACATAAACTACTTAGTTCATCTTGGGTTCCAAGATACACTTTGCACCCGAACATATATATTGTTGCAAGAAACACTTGTACTGCAAATGAAACAAGTCATCCAAGGAATACGCACAGGTGATATTTATTAGCATGATGTTGTGAAACCAACGTGACTATCACAACTGTATGAGTTATAACAGCCGAGTTTATTGTATGACTTAATTTTTATGGTTGATTTTTCCGGCGGGTGTAGGAAATTTGTGACTGAGTCGTTGAAAGAAATTTGGTTGTATGCGGTATAGCGGTGATATTCCACGCTAGCTCATTTCTTTTTTATATGATTGTGTTAATCCCATGAAAAATTGATTGGCGCACGCCGCGCCTTAATCTTTGAGAAATTTCTAGATTTTTTAGACTATTTTCCTGTACGACACGTACTAGAGGTTAGTAAAACAGTTTTTATTACTGCAGTGTGCTCCCAATGTGATCCCCCACGATAACGCTCGTTCCACCAACGGTTAGATTATTGGTGGCCGTGAACTACTGTGAGTGTACGTGTGATCGAGTAAACTTGGTTTTCCGGGCATAAGTCAACTCAATTTATGGGAAGATGCGGGTCGAAAAACGCGAGTTTTCTTTAGGTTACCAATTTTTTTTTATTTTTGCCTGTTTTGATAAAATTTGTACCTCTACTGTTATGAAAAAAACATAAGTCGATACCTAACTAGAAATGCATTAAAATTTCACCTAAAGAGCACGACGAGCCTGTTAAAAGGTCGAAAGTGTGCAGTCTTCGAGCACCTTGCCGCCGATAATGCGCCGCCGCTCACCATTGTTGCTCGCATTAGGCGAAGAGTCGAGCCTCATTCTTCCCAGTTTCCCTCGCTGATGTGGTGCAAGAAGTAATAAAAAGAAGCACGCTTCTGCGCGTTTTTCGAGCACCGCGACTGGGTTATCACGTGGTAAAGATCGGGAACCGCCATTGGCCGCGGCACACCTTTATGTGCTGTGAAGCCTCTTTGCGGGGTCCATGTCTTGTCGAGCAGCGCAGCTGAACAATGCTTTTCTCGTGTAATTATCTCCGTTATGAATGAAAAAAGCATTGCTCGCAAGTGAAAGCCGTTGTGCGGCGCGCTCTGTAGGAATAGGCTACGAGCAGCTGGTCTTATTTGCGGCAGTTGTGGGCTTGCGAAAACCAATGCATCAAAAGTCATTCACACCCGTCAGCCGGAAAGTTCGTGATGCGGCAATGGATGACGTCAGCACCAATCTTGCGAGGTTGAAAGAGCTCGCAGTGAGAGAACTTTGCAGGGACGACATTGCCAATATGTACGATAGTATGCGGCACAAACATGGCCGCGAAATGGCATGACACTGGACTTAGTTTGGATTTCATAGTCCTGCCGAACTTCTTCCTAGCTTGCAGTTGGCACAAGGCTCTGCCAGATGAAGCGGAAGTTTGGCAAGCGTTTCATGGCCCTGTCTGTGAGCAAAAGGTCTGTGAGGAGTCGGCTCAAAAAAGCCGAGAGGGACAAACTAATGAGGCTGGCGTATTTTAGTCGCAATGGCCACTACAAGAAGGTTTGTTCTTTTTGGTGTGCGAATTTCATCAGATTTAATAATATCTTTCATAAATAAAAACTCAATTTTAACTTGAAAACTCGTGTTTCTCTAAACACAAAATTTGCCATTTTTTTCAGTGTGCCCTTCCTTTTTCAGGCACTTCTAGTGCTCAGATCTGCATGAAATTTTGCCCAATGTTTTTTTCCAAAGTAGGCCAAATGCAATTATTCAGTTTGAATTTCAATATTTTATTGTATATTAAAAATTATATGTAAACTTTTACTAGGGTAAGTGAAATGTGGACTTTTTAGGTCCAGTATTTTTCACCCTATTACATATTTTGTATGTGCTTCCTAATCAGCTATTTGCATTCTACACTTTATTTCAAACATTATGAGCTATGAATGGTAAAACATTACGGAAGTTCAGGGATGAAAAGAGGGGTGGCAAAAGGGATAAGGTTTTCGCTTTGTCATTTTGTGGAGCTAAAAGTAAGCAACTTGCAAGAAAAGTAATTATATATTTGAAATCAACATAAAAATTTCCATAAACAGCCCAAGTTTCATTGCTCTGGGGTGAATATTAAAAGAAGTGTCTTTGAGTAGTATTTCCCCTTACGAGTTTTTTTTATAAACAGCTGATGGCCGAACGGCATGCCGTCATAAACACACATGACAATAGTACTGCACGACTTAGATCGTCTGACGAGAAGCAGTTCTGAATGCCTAACGAATGATGCAGTACATCGAACTATGTACTGGACCCAAAACATGTGAGCTGAAGTGCGTTGGCAGGCTAGTTTGTTTATCACACTTGTATGCGTTATAGCTTGAGATAACCACGTCATGTCCTCACGAATCTGGTCTCTAGAGATATTTTTGGCTCTAATCTGCTCGTTCGATAAAAAATTGCGCCGTTGTGACCAGAGTTGAAAACGGTGGAAATGAAAACATGTGCGTTACTTAGCCCTGTATTGTCGTGTTACAATACGTGCATTTGTGTCTGCATTCATGCCTGTAAAAGCTCATTGAGATAATCATTTGATGTGCAAGATGTGAAATTCTTATTAGTCTGCTTGCCATGAGCAACCCAAAAGGTCCAATACCTTCTGTTACATATATAGCTATATTTTTTGCAGGCATGCACACCTTCGATTGTGCACCAAAGATGTTTATTCTGAGTGGGTGTAGTGTGAAGTCATGCACTTCGCAAGGTCACGTTATGTCGATATCCTTTTCTTAGAGGAATGTAATTTCAGAACCCCTTTTGATGTGCAATCCTTTTGTTCGCATTTTGGAGTCGAGGCCTTTTTTTCGCTGACTGATTCAAAGATGTGCGGAGTCGGAGTTGTTTTTTTTTGACACCAGCGTTACGTCGAAGAGGCCGCACACTAGCAGTAGACTTTGACCTTCACGGCATATGAGTAAGGGTGCTCGTAATATATGCCCCAGCTCAACGTGGGGGCATGGCCGACTTTTTCAATTCACTCGACTCATTTATGTTTGACAGTTACCCCCACTTTCTTAGTTGGAGATTTCAACTGTGTTGAGGACACCGACAGAGATGCGCGCGGACGCAGACAAAGCAGACAATATAGCGGAGTTAGCGCATTGCGACAACTCATCCGCAATTCCAAGCTCACGGATGCGTGGGTCGACACTCACTGGAATGACTTCGTTGCAACCTGGCAACGGGGTCCCAACATGACCCGGCTAGACCACAACTATTTTCCAGAAGTGCTAGCCGCTCATGTCCTTAGTTGCGAGGTCCTACATTTCCCACCGGACGTTCCATGCATTACAGACCATTTTCCAGTGTCTGTAACACTTTTCTTTGAACAATCCACTACATTTAGAAACTATTCGAAAATGGACACCACACTCGTGCACGACCCGGAAAGCGCAGCATTACTGCGCAATGCACTAGAGCAAGCGTGCAATAGGCCGCCTGAACGCCGCAGCTGGGAGGCATTGAAACACAGTTGGCGCGCCGAGCTTATCAAAGCCGGGCGCGGAAAGGAAAGCGCGCCTGACGACAGAGATAAACGACACGCTACGAAAACCACGCATTGTACGCAGAGGCAAGACGCTGACGTTCGCAATGCACGACTATCTCGATCAGTTAAAGGCGTGGTACGAACTTTTGCTACGTCTTAGTTCGCGCAAAGCTGCGCAGTCTTTTATCAACGGACGACCGGTTTCAGATCCAGAGGTTCTTCGAAGTGTTCGCAACGGCTCCTTGGGTGAACAGATGCATGTTCTTTTCGTTCAGTTGCAGAACGGCGAACAGTCTACATGAACAGAAGACATAATGAGGGTCTTCGAAACACATTTTTCGGATCTTTTCAGGGCGGAGAACGCGAGCGACGTGAACTACACCACCATAGTTAATGAGTTTTGTGCGGGACTTTCCCGCGTACCGGAGGAGCTCCGCGATGGTCTATGCAGCCCAGTGACGCTGGATGAATTACGCATTGTGCTTCAGCGCATGAACACAACCGCCGCCGCCGGCCCTGACGGGATACCTTTGAGTTTCTACAAAACCTTCCTTGAAACAATATAAGACCAACTTTTGACAATGCTAAATGGGCTTCTTGCTGACGGAATCATACCGGATACGTTTTGTGAGAGCAGAGTTATACTCTTGCTTAAAAGCGAGGGAGAGCCGTCCGACCCAAGGGCGTGGAGGCCCATTTCCCTACTTAACTCGGATTATAAGATATTGACAGCCATCCTTGCAAACCGCATAACAATCATTCTACCGGAAATAGTAAGCGACATACAAACATGCTGTTTCCCAGATCGTACGATCTACACCTCGCTTGCGCTGACTCGCGATTTATTCACGTACGCTGCAAGAACACAAATATCTGGCGTTTTTGTTTTCTTGGACCAGGAAAAAGCTTTTGATCGCGTAGAATTGAACTATCTCTTTGCTGTGCTTGAGTGTTATGGCTTCCCAGCACATTTAACCAACACCCTCCGTTTACTCTACACATACTTAGAAACGTCATTAGTAGTGAATGGCTATACATCTGAACCTATTGCAGTAAGTAGGGGCATTCGAAAAGGCTGTCCCCTCTCTGCAATTCTCTTTGTTTTATGCATAGATTCATTATTGAAAAAAATCCAGAAATGTACTTCGATACGTGGTCTTCCTCTTCCAGGCTTGGGCAAAGTGAAAGTAGCGGCATACGCCGATGACATCTCGTTGTTTATTCGGAACATAGATAGCTACAGAGCCTTTCTGCGAATATTCCACACGTATAGTTACCTGTCGGGAGCACGTCTTAATCCCGGAAAAAGCAAGGCATTGTGCTTTGGGATGCACATTGAAGAGTTCCCTGATGGCGTCCAAATCGTCCAAGGCGTTAAAGTCTTAGGTGTAACTTTCCTCTCGACTGGTGAGGTAGCCCGCACCACAAGGTAAGAAATCCAACACAAAGTTCACAGACGCATTGAAGTCGCTAGAACGTTTCAACTACCTTTTACTGAAAGAGCTTATCTAATTAAATCCAGCATAACAGCACCACTCCTTTATGTAGCCAGAATTGCCCGACCACCTCGATGGGTTTCGCTGAGAGTGGCTACATCGTGCGGCTCCTTTTTTTGGGATGACCACGCCGAAGTTGTTGCCAGAGCCTTGGTCCGCCTACCAGTAAAATGGGGAGGGCTCAGTGTACCCAACCTTGATGTAATGTGCCGCATGTTGGCTCTCAAAAACACCTGGGCACTCTTAGAGAACTCATCGTATCGAGGCAGGCGACTTGTAGTGTATCTGCTAGGAACCTCTAGAATACTTTATGGTTTAGCAAACGACACGGGAACAGCTGCTGAGCAGCCACCAGCGTATTACACACATGTTATAAAATCTTTGCAACAATGGCGCAACGATTTTCCTGTTTAAGAACTTATGAAAATGTCCCCCACCGACATGAGCGAATTAATAGCATTTAAAAGCCTATCTGAAGAACAACGCCGGAAATGCCGGGCGAAAAGACGCTGGACTCTTACAAACACGTCTCTCCCCTCCGAGGTCCGTGACCCTAAACTGGCTCAGGGAATGGGGAGCTTTACCAACGGCCGACCGCCTTGCGGCGTGGGGCGTGGCGCCCTCCGCCACATACCCGCAATGCGGTCGCGTCGAAACACTGAACCATGTCTTCCATGAATGTATAGTAGCATGCACCTTTTGGCGCATGGTTACCAGGATGTTCCAAACAAGTATGCAGTGGAAGTCTAGCCACAGGGATAACTCTGTCGTACTCTTAATGGCTATCGGAGCCTTCGACTTATGGAAACGAAGGGTACTGGCCTGCCTGAGGGGACGCCCCCAGAGAGCCATGTTTCCCCTACTACATCGGCAAAGAAACATGATGCTTATGCTTCTTAACGCAGAGCTAGTCATGCTGGGAGAGGAGGCTTTCCTCCGACGGTGGTCTACGCGATTTATTATCGTAAAAAACAACAGAGTGTTCATGGCTTTCCTCCCTTATTGAGCAGGTGGGCTAGAGCGTGTACCACTGTGACATTACAGTGTATATTTTTCTTTTCTTCTTTAGAAACATGTATTTTTGAGCAATATTGTTCTTGAACGCGAGAGCAAACTGTCCTCACAGGTGAATGCAAAACATCACGCTACACTGTGAATGACCTCACCTTGTTTGTTCATATAGCCATACTGTTCATTTAAGTTTATTGATCTCGATGTCATAAATGTCCTGTCTTTGTTGTACAATTTTGGCATTGTACGTCACTGCATACGATATAAGTTCTTTCGCTGTATATAGCAGCTTGCATTGTACATACGCCTTGTTCACCATTGTCCATTTTTATGTGTGCACATAAGCTGTGTAAGATATATCCGGAAATAAAATTCTCTTAAACGCTATCTGTGCAAGACTGCTACTGTAATCGGATTTTCTGTTTTCCGGGCACCGGTTCACCCAAATAAACAGTTAAATCCCAACATAAAGTCTCCTGTCTTTGGCCACGTCGCGACCCCGTGACAACATGTTTCCATGTTGACACACTCATAACGCTGCTTTCCCGAGTTAGTAAAAACTTATTTGTAGTTCAAAAGTGGCAGAGGCTGGAAGGAAATAGAGGCTCAGCGAGGTGGCTCCACCCTGAGAACCCCATTAGCAATTTGTCACCTAATCTCTACTCCCTCCTGCCTTAAAGAAGGCAGTTCTTGTGTGTGTTTTGTACTACATGGCTAGAGCTGCGCAGGAATTATACATGCCTCCCTGGCATGAACGAAGCCATAGAGGAAACCAGATTATGAAGATTGCTTTATTTTAGGGCACACAATACTGTCGCATCCTATTATGAAGCTGACAAGTATAAAATGGAGGATACAAACACATTTATTACATACTGTGAATGAAATACAAAAGTTATTTTTCTACGAGCTCAACTAGCAGGAAGGCAAAAAAGTGAAGATGCACCTGTTCTTTCGAAGCATAGTAAACAAATAGTGGATTAAGATGCATCGAAAGTAGGCCAGGCCTATTAGAGCCCACTTTGTAGGTGGCTTCTAGGCACACATGTGCGATTCTAGATAATGTAGCCAGGGTCTAAGCTGTTAAAGTGTGAATGCAGAAAATGAGAAATGAGTCCGTTAATGTAAAAAAAAATGGTAGATCCCACGTACAGCGGGAATCGATGATATGCGAAGAACAAATGAGGAAGATTGATATGTTGCGTAAATTCATGAAAACATTGCGAAGTGGATGTCAATTATGTCGAAGATGACTTTTATGTAACGATTAATATGTTTGGACAAGTCATTTACATTCAACGTATATTCACGTCACGTGATACCAAATTTGGTATATGTGGCGCTAGAGAAATGGCCGCGAGCGCGCTATGAGGGTAGCATGAAGTGATGTTTTACATGACATGCATATCATGATTATCATGTTTGCACGTGTCATTTACCTTCAATGTCCATTCACGTGACATAATTAATAAATTTGTTATACGTCAAGCTGGCGAAACGGCCACGATTGCATCATGAGAATGATATGCGCTGATAAATATGTCTAGATAATCATGAACCAACTGACCCAAGCAATAGTTTTAGTAGTATGATGTCATGTTTATCATGTTTGCACCAGTCATATACCTTCATCATCTATTGATGTCTCGTAACACCAAATTTGGTGTAACACCAAATTTGGAGCAGAACGACCAAACAGCACTATGAGCATAGCATGTAGTTGTGTTTTAAATGACAGACATATCATTATTTCCCCGTTAAGGTCAGTCGCTTATGTTCGCCATGCAGTCATGTCATACTATACCATTTTTTCAATATGTTATGTGAACGAAACCACCACAAGAGCAGCAAGGCCATGAAATGTAAATTATGACATTCATGACATACATGTAATGGTTTTCATGTTATGACTAGTCATTTAGGCTTGTCATACAGTCACGTTACGCCACACCAATTTCGGTATATATACCATTATCGAAACGGCAAGGAAAGCTAAGAGTCGTAGGTGGATAGATAGATACGATCAAAGTCGCCGAGGTTTTCTAAGAAATGCTTTGTACTTAATGAACTGAAAGAGTGAAGCGGCAAAGCAATATGGTGATGAGTGGAGCATAATTTATGGTCTTGCTCTCAGTTTTTCAAGCTGTACAGGAAGAGCAGTATTGGGAACAGCTAGACATGATTGTGGTTCACCATCACCAAGCCCAGTGCTATTCAGGTGCACTGGGAACTCTTCAAGGAGATAACAACGATAAATCTGTTTGAGAAAGATGCGTCAGCCTTTCAGTGAATGACAATGCACCTTCTGCTGCTATCTGCAGCTATGTAAAGCACACCCTTTTCTTGTATGTCAATGCATGTGACAACACAGCTTTCAGAAGTGAATCATTATTAGACATTAATTTGAAATATTAAGTATTCTCAAGAAAGACATAGTGAAAAGTTGTTATGAACTGAACATGCAGCACTAAGACTTGGTGGGCATTCTTCTGTAGTATGCTGGCAGCCACATTAAGTTGTAAAACTGAAAACACTGGAGCGTATGCCTTTCTCCTTAGCGCTGTTGTTGTAGCAAGCTGGTGCTGAAAAAAAAACAGTCATCTGCCAGTTGTATGCCTGGAATCTAAAATGTGTAGGTAGGGAGGGGGGAAGGACAGGTTTGTAAGCAACAGTGGATGCAGACAAGTGGAATATTTTCACAGGACGCTTTAGTTGTTCTAAGATAGGAGTCTGCTTATAAAACACATAGAACTTGTCCTGCTCATACAACACTGAAAAATTAACTTCATTAAAGAAAATGAAACATCGAGTGTTTAGTTACATAAAGTTCATAGCAAATATTATCCACCATGCTGTGTTCAATTGACTAAGAAGGAGAGATTACCTTCAATGATCGATCTATCAATCTATTTAGCCACCTACGTCTGGTCGCTCTCGTCATCACTCCCTTAGCTTTGAGTGAATCATATAGTATGGGAGGATAAGATGGTTTGACGAATACGATTGCCCGTCAGGTGATGAATAATGCCATGATCCCACCGCGTATGTCGCCAAACCCTTTCTTACAGTTGTGTGGCACACATCTGGCAGGTATGCGGTTATGTGCCCGGGAGATTGACAGTTCGTCTACTCAAGAATGTCAAGAAATAATATTGGTATTTTTAACATGTCAACGTCCAGGAAAAAGTCAGTGTTGACACTATAAATGCAATGAATAAATATCAGGGCACCAGCAGGAATGAAAACCAAACACTCTGCATAACAATCAAGTATTTTACCACAGAGTCACACCAGGTATCGACACTGCTGTGGAAATAGACACCACTCAGGCACAATGTCAATTGCAGTTGCAATGCTAACTATGGAATTTTATAAAAATTACAGATGCACTCCTCTGATGCAGCCGTCACGACCAGTTTTTGTCAATTGTAGTTAAGTTCCCTACATTTTGGTAATTTATGCAGCAGTGCTCGGGGCTACCATCCTTGAGAGCACAAGCTCTACATGTCAGCTTACCACGTCTGATGTTGCTAACACCCATGTTGCTGTTGGAATCACTATGCAAATGTAAACAAGTGGTTATACAAAACACATGTTGCTGTTGAACATACATTTGTGCGTACATTAGTACGTTTTGCTAAATGCACCACAGTCACCTTCCTTCAATGATACACGTAAGTCTCAAACGGTAAGTTATGTAGAACATAACTGTACAACGTTTACTGTACAAAATAACGTACAACACTTTCATAGATTAAAAGAAGTCACCGCTTTGTCAGTGCTTTTTTTTCGTTTCTCATACATGAATGAAGCTCTTTTTTCCCTAGAATTTCATTTACTTTCCAATATCACAAAAAACAAAACAGGTGCCTATATGTTTTTTTTTCCTTCAAAAGGGATTGATACTCGTTTGTTACTTGCTTACAAGGGTGCTATTTCACGCCAAAAAATGAGGCACGCGTGGGCGGGAAAACCTGCCGGGTGCCAACCGCACGTGCTATATACCAAGGTGTCGAACACTTGTTTAAGTAGAATTTTCGATCGTGCCGCTGTATAAAGCTTGAGTAGTGCCATACAGGCCCTTTCGATTTGATTCGTGTTTTTCCACCATGAAATACCTGCTTCTGCATTTATGCATGATCATGTAAATTACATAGTGTAACACTTGCATGGCTTAACCGCCAGAAAAAAATCAGCCTCGTTGACCGATAAAGCAGCAGTAATGCCACTCATTGATTAATTGATACATTCAAAGAGCAAGCGGCAAAACAGTCAAAAGCAAGTTGCCGAAGCATATGAGCAAGCACAGTGAAAAACATACCTTCACGCTCATTAAAATTTGTACAGCGAACGTTGCCACCTCACACGAAAAAGAAAATCAAATATTAGCAATCACAAAAATAACGCTGAAGCACGCAATGACAGTGAAAGTGAGGTCTCTAGTGCGAGAGACCATAGTGCAAACTTAAACGCTGCAAACACCTTCCGCGTTCGTCAAGCACATGTTCAATGATAAGCACCATCGCAGTGCTCGCACCCACCACAAGGACACCGCAATCGGCACACGTCCAGCACAACACAAATGCGTACAGCTCGTGATCGCGTACAGCTCATTCCACACACGCACTCATGCGCGCACGTCCAGAGAACCTGAGGTTGCCTGAACCACTGCTAATTAAAAGCGACAGCACGCCACACGCAAAAAGTGTATGCCTAGAGAGCCAGATTTAACCACGGAACACCTATGATTTAACTATTGTAGCTAGAATAATTTAACTCTGCTATGGTGGCAAGAAGGATTATTGTCAGCGTCGTTCCGACTGCGTTACCGAACACCTACTAGACCGCGCCTTGAAAGGAGGCGTGCTGGTATTTTATTTCGCCGCCGAGTGGCACGCAAGTCGCCACCCTGATTGGTCGAGAGCACTCGCGAGCCGCTAGCGCGGCACGTTTAGTCGCTTGCTCGTGTGCTCACAAGTCACAATGTCGGCGCTTTGCATATTTGGACTTGTTCAGGTTCAATACATGCCAATGTGACCATGCCACAGTAATGGGTAAACAGCAAACACAATGCTTTACTCCTGGATGCAATGTCGGTTATGCTTTGGCCCGCAAACAAGGGAAGAACGCGTCTCTCTTCTCTGCTCCCGCCGACAATGAACGGCGCAAGGCCTGGGAGCGTGCGATTCTTCGCGCTGACAAACCACAGGAAAAGAACTGCGTTGTGTGTGGAGCTCATTCCGATGAAAGAATAATCGTCCGTAGTTACAAGCATGTTATCAACGGGTTTTTCGCAACTGAGGGAAAAGCTGTACCTAAGGACGATGGGTTCCTGAGGGAATCAACTGCCGAAGAACTCGACGTCACTCTAACCAGCACCCTTTTCATCCGTCACTACGTCACGAGAACCTTGAGTTATAAATACTTGATGACGTCTCGCCTCTGCCAAGACGCTCTTAAAATCTTTTTGGATGTCTGAAGCAAACGTCTGGATCGAATGATCACCTTCGCCAACACAATTTTTGATCTCTGTGAATTGCCTCAGTTTTTACAGTTTGGCACAGTCGCCCTCCAGTGAAAACATACCTTCTGGAGTTCTGAGCAGCCTTTTATGTCCGAGCATCCACAATAATTCAATAAAACTGCAGAATAAGCTGGATGAGCTGCTTTATGTGGGGCACCTCATAGAGGTTTATGAAATTGTTGCTTTCAAAGCCCTTTCTGACCACTCTGATCTCGTTGGACGCAAAAGTCACTCCCGGATCACTTCTTACGTCAGTGGCTATGTGGCCCGGAGGGTCGTGAAAAGACGAAGTTCAACGTATGTAGCAGGTTGTTGCTTCACTCTGAGAATTCCAGCTTGCTTCCGGCAGAATCATGCCTTTCACGTATTGCTTCAGCGTTAACAAGCTGAAAAGTGACAGCTTAACAGACCTTATTTTTTGCCTAGCATGCTGTCTGTAAGGCTAAGTATGGTCGGCTGTGAACACTGAACACCAGAAATTGGAAGTGGCAAATTGAATATCTAGATTCTTCACACTCACCCGAATGCATTTTCTCGTTGCTCGAGAAAATGCGTCCAATAAAAACAGAGGAAAAATGAAGTTCTTGAAGTTGAGACGTATGAATTGATAAGGGGGTTTATTGAAGGACTCAGCAAGCGGGTTGTAGCTCTAAAGGAAGGCAGGCGAACCCAGATGATGGTGCTTGATCGCCGATCTCGTGCCTTTTTCTTGTGCTGATGATAGCTGACCTGATGGTATCAACGTCTTTCTTATTCACTACAATAACCCCAGCGAAAAAGTTGAAGCCATCCTGGCGATCTAACACGTGGGGACAAGCGGGTCAAAGTACGGCTTCAGACGGTTTACGTGAACGATATCACGTCCACGCCGACGACGGTCGCTCGGTGGCGTGAGGGGTTCAATGGCGTAGTTCACGGGTGAAGTACGCTCGACCACGCGGTAGGGACCATGATAATTGGAGAGTAGTTTGGGTGATACACCAGGGGCGCAGGGCGGTACATGAAGCCATACAAGTGCTCCAGGAACGAACGTTGGTGCAGAACGACGGTCGTCGTCACGGATCTCCTTCTGGCGCTATTGGTCGGATGTAGTAAGCCGCTTGGCTAGCTTGCGGCACTCTTCTGCGTAACGAGCGGCTTCAGAGACAGGCTTGTATTCGGAGAGATCTGGCGAGTATGGCAGTTAAGTGTCGATGGTGTGTGATGGTTCGCGACCATACAGGAGTAAAAATGGGGAAAACCCGGTAGTGACTTGTGTAGCGGTGTTATACGCGTATGTAACAAATGGAAGAACTAGGTCCCAGTTTGTTTGATCAGAAGCGACATGCGTAGCGAGCATGTCCCCCAGAGTACGATTAAACCGCTCAGTCAAGCCGTTCATCTGTGGGTGGTAGGCTGTACTCTTCCGGTGAACGATATGGCACTGTTGAAGAAGTGCTTGTATTACATCGGAGAGGAAAACACGCCCTCGGTCACTGAGGAGTTCTCGAAGAGAACCATGACGAAGCACAAAACGATTGAGTATGAAAGTTGCGACGTCTTGTGCTGCAGCTGTGGGGAGAGCAGCAGTTTCAGCGTACCGTGTTAGATGATCCACTGCCACGATAGCCCATCGGTTGCCTGCCGTTGTTAATGGTAGTGGTCCGTAGAGGTCAATTCCTACTCGGTCGAATGGGCGGTCTGGGCATGGAAGTGGCTGCAATGAACCTGTTGCAGGATGTGGCGGGCTTTTCCGCCGCTGACATTCGGGGCAGCCGCGAATGAACTGGCGGACGAAGGTAAAATTCCGCGCCAGTAATACCTTTTTCGTAGGCGCTCGTAGGTCTTGAAAACACCGGCGTGAGCACATTGCGGGTCGGAATGAAACGACGCGCAGATGGTAGAGCGCAGCGTTCGGGGAATGACTAGTAGCCATTTCCTACCATCTGCTGAATAGTTGCGCCGGTACAAAAGGCCATCCCGAATACTGAAGTGCGGAGCCTGGCGGCGCAGGGTTCGAGTGGTTGGAAGTGTCGGTGCCTCGGATAACGCGTCAAGAAGCGAAGCGATCCATGGGTCATTGCGTTGTGCAGAAGAGATGGTGTCCTCGTCAAGCGCTGACAACGTGTTGTCCGAGGAAACAGATGCGATGTCCGGGGATAGGGGAGATCGTGACAGTGCATCAGCATCGGCATGCTTGTGGCCGGAACGATATACTACGCGAATGTCATATTCTTGAAGCCGAAGAGCCCAACGGGCAAGACGACCCGATGGGTCCTTAAGCGAAGATAACCAGCATAATGCGTGGTGGTCCGTTACTACATCAAAACACGGCCATAAAGGTATGGGTGGAACTTGACAAGCGCCCAAACGATCGCCAAGCATTCCTTCTCGGTGACGCTGTAGTTTGATTCAGCCTTGGTAAGAGTTCTGCTGGCGTAGGCTACGACATACTCGGCGAATCCAGGCTTGCGTTGCGCGAGAACCGCCCCGAGGCCGACACCACTGGCGTCGGTGTGGACCTCAGTTGCTGCCGTAGGATCGTAGTGACGCAGTATTGGTGGCGAAGTGAGGAGACGACGAAGGGTACAGAAGGCTTGGTCACACTCAGAAGACCATGACGAAATATCAGTGGTGCTGCCTATAAGTTTGGTCAAAGGCGCAATGATAGAGGCGAAGTTGCGCACGAACCGGCGAAAGTAGGAGCATAACCCCACGAAGCTCCGTAACTGCTTCATAGTCGTTGGTTTGGGGAATTCGGCGACAGCACGTAACTTAGCCGGGTCTGGAAGTATACCGTCCTTTGATACGACGTGCCCGAGAATCGTAAGTTGCCGAGCAGCGAAGTGACACTTCTTGAGGTTGAGTTGGAGCTGAGCATTCTTCAGGCACGTGAGGACGTGTTTGAGGCGCTCGAGATGTGTTCCAAAGTCTGGCGCAAAGACGACAATAACGTCGAGATAGCAGAGACAGATTTGCCATTTCAAACCCCGAAGAACCGAGTCCATCATGCGCTCGAAGGTGGCAGGCGCATTGCAGAGGCCGAAGGGCATGACATTAAACTCATACAGACCGTCCGGTGTCACGAAGGCTGTTTTTGGTCGATCGGCATCTGCAAGGGGGACCTGCCAGTACCCTGAGCGCAAATCTAATGATGAAAAAAACTCGGCACATTGTAAAGTATCAAGGGCATCGTCAATCCTGGGTAAAAGATACACGTCTCTTCGAGTGATCTTATTTAGGCGCCGGTAATCCACGCAGAAGCGAACGGAACCATCCTTTTTTTTAACGAGCACTACAGGTGAAGCCCATGGACTTTGTGAAGGTTGAATGACGCCACGTTGCAGCATATCGTTCACCTGTTCGGTAATAACTTGGCGTTCTGCCGCAGAAACACGATATGGTCGCTGTCGTAGTGGCGCATGAGAGCCGGTATCGATGTAATGTAGAGTGGTAGAAGTGCGGCCAAGTGAAGGTTGAACAACATCGAAAGATTCGCGGTACTGGTACAGCAGTTGGAGGAGTTCAGATCGTTCAGATGGTGACAGCCCGTCTGCGATCGCCGAATCGAACACTTTTGAAGCCTGTAGATGAGAGTGGTTAAGAGCACTGACGGCGGCGAAGTCACTTCGGGATGATTCTTGCGGCACGGTAAAAATTTGTCCGTTATCAATGGGCTGTACGCATCCAAGAGACTCGCCTTTAAACAGTTTGATGGTATGCGGAAAGGGATTGGTAAGGCAGAGAGCACTGGCTCCATTAGAAATTGAGAGGGCTAAATAAGGGAGCAGAATTGGTTTCCGACTTAGAAAGAGGCTTGATGGCTCGAAAAATGCTACTTCATCGCGCATGCCGTCGGAGACCATAGGGAGCAAAACAGCTGTTGTCGGTGGAATGTCAGTGTCTTCTTTGACAACTAGCTTGTGCGCGGCTTGATTAGTGTGGTCGTAGGGCTGGTCGAAGAACGGAAGCAGTTCAAGTTCGGAACGGGCACAATCTATAACGGCACGATTACGGGATAGGAAATTCCAGCCAAGTATGATGTCATGAGAGCACGAGGAAAGGACGATAAACTCGACAATGTAGTGGTCCTCCGCAATTTTGAGTCGGGCAGTGCAGGCGGCTATAGGTCGAACAGGTTCTCCATTTGCTGCACGTAAGAACATATCAAGCGGCGTGGTCACCTTTCGGAGCTTGCGGCAAAGTTTAGCGTCTATAACAGACACAGCGGCACCGGTATCCACAAGAGCGTATGCATGGGCGCCGTCTACGAAAAAAATTCCGCCATATCCACGAAGTGAATGATGATGAGTGGGCGAAGCTCCGGAGGTAAACCTGGTAAACCATGAATCCTCTGTACATTTTGCCCACTCAATTTTATTACATCGCTCCCCCTATAGCGTACGTCGCCGCACTAAATCGAACGATTGCCTTCAACCAATGACACGCGCCATATGTGACATCATTCCTATTTTATAAGATCTCGCGTCTTTCATCAACTACAAGTACCGCTTTCTAGTTTATAACATCTTGCATCTTTTCATCATCAGCTACAAGTACCACCATCTGGTAAACACTACAAGAACTAAACGAGAGGTGGCTACATACAGGAGACGGTACCGCCATCTAGTGAACACTGCAAGAACTAAACTAGAGGTGGCTACATACAGGGGACGGTACCGCCATCTAGTGAACACTGCAAGAACTAAACTAGAGGTGGCTACATACAGGCTACAGGGGACGCACAGCCCACGCCCTAAGGAGCTTCGCCCCTAAAACTTCGACAATATTTGACGGCAAGGTGCGAGGACTTGAAGATTTCGACAGCGCAGTTCTTGCCCCTTGAACTGCGACGGCTAGCTTCCCTCATTTTGAGGGGCTGGTCGTGGACGCATGGGTGACAAGGAGCGTCGATTGGGTGAAGGTGAGCGACGAGACGAAGTTGCTGGATAGTCACGGGAAGACGTGTTTGACTGACGATCCGAACTTTCATAACCAAAAGGTGGTCGGTCCATGTAGTTGCTTCGTGGTCGGACGTCTGTGTAGGCGGGCACGCGACGACGGCAGTATCGGGAGATATGGCCAGGTCCGCCGCATGCAAAACAGATCGGCCGGTTATCGCGCGTTCGCCAGGCATTTGCAGCAAGGGGCGCCGCCCACGCGGCATACGGCTGAGTCGAGGCTGTGGTAGCGAGGGGAGGAGCCCATGCGACAGAAGACTGAGTAGGATCGGTGACATGCGGCAGTCCATTGAACGGCGAGGGCTGGTGTGGCTGCTGCCTCTTTACTGCGTCAGCATAAGTAAGAGGCGCGGCGACTGCTTGCTGCTGAAAGGGCACTGGCATAGCCTCGGCAATCTGGTCCTGAAGTGCATGTCGGAGCATGGGAGCTAACGGTGTCGGTGGTTGCTCTTGCTGCTGCTGCGGGAGCTCTTGGCGCTGACAAAACGGCAGGAGGGAAAGCTGACGTGCGACCTCCTCACGCACAAAGTCTTTCATTTGTGCTAGAAGGCGGGAGTGGTCAGGTACGACGTCCAGTGCAGCGAGTGGTTGGTTAGGCTGAAATGGACGACGGGTGAGAGCTCGTTGCCGTCGCAATTCGTCGTAGTTCTGGCACAGAGTCACCACTTCAGACACCGTGCCAGGAGACTTCGCCAGGAGCATTTGAAAGACGTCGTCGTCAACACCTTTCATAATGTGCTGGATCTTGGCACTTTCGCTCATTGCGGCATCGACGCGCTTGCAGAGATCGAGTATATCTTCGATATAGGCGGTAAACGTTTCGCCAGGTTCTTGTGCCCGTGAGCGCAGGCGTTGTTCGGCGCGCAACTTCCGCACGGCAGGGCGACCGAAAACCGAGAATATTGCCTGCTTGAAAGTGGCCCAATTCTCGAACTCGGATTCGTGGTTTGTGTACCACAGTTTCGCCACATTAGCCAAGTAAAAGTTGACGGTGCTCAACTTAGCAGCGTCATCCCACCTGTTTGGTCCACTGACTTTTTCGTAGGACGACAGCCAGTCCTCGACGTCCTGGTCTTCGGCGCCCGAAAAGATCGGGGGGTCTCGCTGGTGTACCGGGCCGGGGCAAGTAGGAGCCGCGAGAGGTGCTGTCTGTTGGGCAGCGTCAACTTGCATGGTCGACGGAAGGTGCGGGATCGGAGTTCCAGGGTGTAGGTGATGCAGTTACCCAGCACGATCCACCAAATGATAAGGGGGTTTATTGAAGGACTCAGCAAGCGGGTTGTAGCTCTAAAGGAAGGCAGGCGAACCCAGATGATGGTGCTTGATCGCCGATCTCGTGCCTTTTTCTTGTGTTGATGATAGCTGACCTGATGGTATCAACGTCTTTCTTATTCACTACAGAATTAACTCTCATAATGTTAACACAGTGAACAAGGTTTTATTTTATGCTATTGTGCATTCCTCACATTATTTTGTTTCTTGTGATTTTACTATTGTATTGCTCCTATTGTTACAAATCTCGTAGCCTTATTCACTTACTATGGCTGAGTTTCGTATAACTTGCAGTTCTCTCTAACCTTATAACCTTAATGCATATGCTGTGTTTATTTTTCATGTTTTTCGCTTTCGTGAGAATAAATATGTTGTTTGTAAATGTTTACCTTGATGGCGCAAGTCATAAAAATAACGGTTGTCGATACCTTTAGCTACAATGGGACGTCACGGAGAACACTGTGGCATCAAAATGAAAACGTCACTTTGCTTTGGTGTGAAGCTCACGGCAAGTCACTTGATTATCTTCTAAGCTTCGTAGCTGATATACTACGAAGTGAATTGAAAACACTAGATTTCATTGTCAATACACGCTTTGCAGCATGCCGCCAGAATCGTGACAGGTAGACTTTGTTATAATCTGCAGGGTAGCGTGAAATATTTGAAATGAAAAACGACTGATAAGCGCGCGGACGCGCAGAGGGGCATCTTGAAAGTGGCCGCAGCGCCGCTGCATCCGGAAGAATTCTCGCTCGCTCTCTGGCGCACAGGTGATGACACCTCTAGAGAACCTCAGGTCACCTGACCGTAGCCTCCTATACGGAGCCTTCATGATTTCCCTTGACTGTTGGATTATCGGCAGTCAATTTGAAAGCGGCCGTCGTCGGAACTATGGTGGAATTCCGTCGTTGGAATTATCCCTACGTAAGTGCCGCCGTTGTAGATGACAAGCGTTTTGCCCTCATTCAGCAGTCAACCCCTTTAATATAAGGCAGAGCCTCTAAAATTAGCAAGCGCTAATATTGCCGATCTCAAATCATCATCATCAGCCTGACTACGTCCACTGCAGGACAAAGGCCTCTCCCATGTTCCGCCAATAAACCCTGTCCTGCGCTTGCTGCTGCCAATTTATACGCGCACACTTCTTATTCTAATCTGCCCACCTAACCTTCTGTCTCCCCCTAACCCACTTGCCTTCTCTGGGAATCCAGTTAGTTACCCTTAGTGACCAGCGGTTATCCTGTCTATGCGCTACATGCCCGGCCCATGTCAATTTCCTCTTCTTGATTTCAGCTATGATATCCTTAACCCCGGTTGTTCCCTATTCCACTCGCTCTCTTCTTGTCTCTTAAGGTTACGCCTACCATTTTTCTTTACATTGCTCGCTGCGTCGTCCTTAATTTAGGCTGAACCCTCTTTGTAAGTCTCCAGGTTTCTGCTCCGTAGCTAAGTACCGGCAAGATACAGCTGTTATATACCTTCGTTTTGAGGGATAGTGGCAATCAGTCATATTTTAAGTGTGCTTGCCAAATGTGCTCCACCTCATTATTATTCTTCTAGTTGCTTGAATCTCGTGGTTCGGCTCCGCGGTTATTACCTGCCCTAAGTAGACATAGTCATTTACACCTTGAAGTGTACTATTACCTATCTCGAAGCGCTGCTCTTTTCCGAGGTTGTTGTACATTACTTTCGTTTTCTGCAGATTGATTTTAAGACCCATCTTTCTGCTCTCCTTGTCTAATCCGTAATCATGAGTTGCAATTCGTCCCCTGAGCTACACAGCAATGTAATGTCATTGTCGAAGTGCACGTTACTAAGGTACTCTCCATTAACCCTAACTGTTCCCATTCTAGGCTTCTGAAAACCTCCTGTAAGCACGCGGTAAATAGCATTGGGAGAGATTGTGTCCCCCTCCCTTACACCCTTCTTGATTGGTATTCTGTTGCTTTCTTTATGAAGCACTATGGTAGCAAGTGATCCCCTGTTCCAGGATGTTTATATATACTTCATCAACGCCCTGATTCCGCAGTGTCTGCATGACGGCTAATATTTCTACTGAATCAAACGCCTTCTCGTAATCTCTGAAGGCTATGTATAGTGGTTGGTTATATTCTGAGCATTTCTTTATTACCTGATTGATAGTATGAATGTAGTCGATTGTTGAGTAGCCTGATCGAAATCCTGCTTGTTCCTTTGGTTGATTGAATTCGAATGTTTTCTTTACTCTGTTAACAATTACCTTTGTAATAGCTTGTATACTACAGAAAGCAAGCTGATCGGCCTTGAATTCTTCAAGCCATTGTCATATCCTTTATTATGTATTAAGATAATGTTAGTGATCTTCCAAGACTCTGGTACGCTTCCCGTCAGGAAACACTTCGTAAACAGGGTGGCTAGTTTTTCTAACACAATCTGTCCTCCATCTTTCAGCAGATCTGATGTTACCCGAGCCTCACCAGCAGCTTTGCCTCTTTTCATGTTCTCCGAAGCTTTTCTGAGTTCTTCTATCATTACTGGTGGGGTTTCATCTGGTTTACTGCTAGTTCTTATAGTATTGAAGTCATGGTTGTTCCGGCTACTGTACAGATCTCTGTAAAACTCCTCCGCTGTTTTTACTATCCTATCCATGTCGGTAGATATTTTGCCTTTTCTTTGTCCATTAGTGCATACATTCGATCTTTATTTATCCCAAGTTTCTTGTTCACTGCTTTGACGCTTCCTCCGTTTTTCAGAGCATGTTCAATTCTCTCCATGTTATACCTTCGTGCATCGCATACCTTACGCCCATTAATCAACTTCGAAAGTTCTGCCAGTTCTATTTTGTCTGTTGTACTTGATACTTTCAAGATTTGACGCTTCTTAATGAGATTCCTCGTTTTCTTGGAAAGCTCTCCAGTGTCCTGTCTAACTACACTGCCTCCAACTTCCACTGCACACTCCGTAATGATACTCGTCAGATTATCATTTTTTGTATCTACGCTAAGGTTGGTTTCCTCACTAAGAGCGAATACCTGTTCTGACGCGAGACTCTGAATTCCTGTACTTTCCCTCTCAGTGCCAGCTCATTGATTGGCTTCTTGCGTATCAATTTCTGTCGTTGCTTCTTCAAGTCTAGGTGAATTCGAGACCGTACTATTCTATGGTCACTGCATCCTACCTTGCCAACCACTACCACACCCTGCACGATGCCTGGGTGTGCACTCATTAAAAAGTCTATTTCGTTCTAATTTTCGCCGTTAGGGCTCCTCAATGCCCACTTGCGGTTTCGTCGTTTTCGGTAGAAGGTATTCCAAATCCGTGATTTATTGCGCTTTGCGAATTCTACAAGTAGCTCTCCTCTGGCATTTCTAGTACCGATGCTGTTGTATATTGGTCTGTTTGGTTTCGGTTCAACGATCACTGCCGCAGGTGGCGCCAGTGTTGTTTATGTATATAAGCATGCGCAAGTTGGAATAAAGGGGCTTTTGTTCCGATGGGTACTCAAGTTGTCTAGTCGTTCATTCACCGGCGGGACACGCCGCCACTGCATTGGCGACGAAGATGCTCGTTTAGGAGGGGGTCTGATTTTCGTCATTTTGGCCGACTGTTTCCCGCACCATGAGTGTTTCCGGACTGGCACCACCGCCCCCATTCCTGCCACGCCTGGCTGCCCTGCTGTTGCCTGGCCGCAATGGTTCCGCATCTTCGAGAATTTTCCGCTGGCATCTGGTGTTTTGGACTGTGCGCCGGACCATCGCAAGGCTCTCTTAATCCACAGCCTCGGTGTAGAAGGCCAGCGCATATTTCACACACCACCGCTTCACTCTTCGGCCAACGCAAAGCCAGGTGAGCCAACTAAAAAGTTGAAAGTTGAAAGTTGAAATTTATTTCACCACAACAATACACCGTGATTTACACAAACAAGAAACAATTGTGGCATGGAAAGTAGGAAAAAAGCTGCGCTATAGCAGCTTGACTAGCCCCACCTCCCATTTGTACAAGGCAACAGAAACAATAGCACACCAAACTCCATACAGTGCTCACGTATGATTGAAAGAAAAAAGAAAAGAAAATAACATTCTAGTGGTTGTTTATAAAGTACAGAATAGATGCACACTTGGGTGTTTACGAACAAACAATTTTTGGGAAAAAAGGCAACCAAAATAAGACGCTATAACAGAAAGGGGTACACTTAAAATTTCAGGCATTTACAAGTACTGGGTGTAATTTTTCTGGGTTTATAGCTCCTTATACAAACAGGTTTAATATATCACTACTTGAAAGGAGACGAAATTGCTGTTCTGTGAGCTTGAACTTATTTAGTATATGGGGAACAGAGTGCTTTAGCATTTGGAGTCCGTAATTTGTTCGCGGTAGGGGGATGTGCCAGTGTTCAGAACTCCGCATCGGACGCAACAAAATTTTCGACTGTAAATGTGCTAAGCCTCTCAGGTTTGCGCAATTCTTTCGAATTTCAGACCTCAAAAACAACAACAAGTTATGTTCATATGCAACACAAAATTTTAAAACTTTAAACTTGACAAATAAATGGGATGTGTGTTCTCTGTAACCTATATTTTCAACAGCCCGAAAAGCGCTTTTTTGAAGTGTATACAACTTTTGTTTTGATGTTTCAGTTCCAGAAGCCCATACCAACTGACAATAGCGTAGATGAGAACAAAAAAGCGTATTAAAGATAAGAAGTTTCTGGGGGAGCGGTAGAAACGACTGACACCTTCTCAGCACGCCAAGGGCTTTTCTTAGCTTTTTTCATTTCATTTCATTTCATTTATTTTACCCTCAATCGCACATAGCTTTACAGAGGGGAGTGGGGTACAGAAAAAAAAACTATAACCAAGAGCAAACATAGTAACATCAAAATAATAAAAATTACAAAACATGAAAATTCGATGTTAGGCAGTACAATGAATGTACGTGTAAGTATCATCAGAATAGGGCAAACAGAGTACAAAAATATATATTTACAATATACACTTCACGTGTCATCACGTAAGTAATTCTGTACTGTAGATGAGAACAAGTCGTGACTTGAAATGGAAACCATGTCTGAGGGAAGGTGGTTCCAGTCGTTGGATGTGCGTGGGACGAAGGAATGATGAAAAGTGTTAGTGCGGCAGTTAATGACGTGTACCTTATGTTGATGATCTAAACGAGCTGAGCAATAGGCAGGAGTGGTAATGAACTGAGCTTGCAAAAGTGGATGATTGATTATCTTGTGAAAAAGTATGAGACGAGATGCTTTGCGACGTGATTCAAGTGACTGTAGTGAAAGGCTCTGTTTCATTGACGTAATACTGCTAGTGTGATGGTAGTTAGATAGAATGAAGCGTGCTGCGTTATTCTGTACCATTTCAAGCGAGTGAGTCAAGTTCAGTTGAAAAGGATCCCAAATGGAGCATGCATATTCAAGTTTTGGACGAACTAGTGTTTTATACATGGTTAGTTTTACGGCTTGTGGGGCACGGCTAAAGTTGCGTCGTAGGTACCCTAGCATACGGTTGCTATTGTTAATAACATAGGTAATATGATGTTTCCAGTTCAAGTCAGATGTTATATGAATCCCCAAGTATTTATACGAAGTTACAGACTCTAGATCAACGTCATTTAAGATGTAGTTAACAGGGGGTCCGGTAGTTCGTGAGATACGTAAAACTTTACATTTGTTAGTGTTGAGGTCCATGTGCCAAGTTCTACACCAGCTGGCAATATTATTAATGTCACTTTGCAAAGAACTAGCGTCAGAGTTAGATGCGATTTCTCGGTAAACAACGCAGTCATCGGCGAAAAGGTGAATCGAAGAAGTTACAACATCGGGTAAATCGTTAATATAAATAAGGAATAGTAAAGGGCCCAAAACAGAACCCTGGGGCACACCAGAAGTAACGGGAGAAGAGGGTGAGCTGTAGTTGTTAGCAACAACGAATTGTGAGCGATTAATTAAGAAAAACTCGATCCAAGCAAGAATGCCGCCATCAATATTAAGGGTCCTAAGCTTATATAGTAGTAGGTGATGATTAATCTTGTCAAAAGCCTTCGAAAAGTCTAAAAAGATGCAGTCGACCAGTGAACTCCGATCTAGAATATGTAACGAATGGGTAAAACAAAGCAACTGTGTTTCACATGAGAATGACTTCCTAAATCCATGCTGTGACGTGCTAAAGAACGATTTTGATTCTAGAAAGTTGACCAAGTAAGAGAAAATTATGTGCTCCAAAAGTTTGCATTGTGTAGAAGTAAGTGAAATAGGTCGGTAATTAGTAACAGAATGCTTGTTTCCTGATTTGTGTAGCGGAACCACCTTTGCCTCTTTCCAAACGCGTGGCACCACACCTTCATTCAAAGACTGTTGGAATATTTTACACAGGAACATAGATGAGGCATGCTTAGTTTCTTTAAGGATTCTTGCGTTTATGTTGTCAACACCAAAAGCAGAGGATATTCTGAGCGATTCAATTAGTTTTACAATTCCATCGGCCTCAGTCACTATAACAGACGTTGATGGATAGTTGCGTGCTGGTAAAGAGACGGTAGCAGAAGTGGACGACCCTGAAAAGTTCCGGACAAAATTTTCGTTCAGGCGTGCTGCACACATCTCGGAAGATACGGGAAGGCCGTCCGAGTCAACAAGTACGATTTCACTGTCGTTTAATACACAATTGTTCTTAATACACAATACACAATTGTTCTTAATACACAATTGTTCTTAATACACAATTGCTTAATACACAATTGTTCAGTGTGAGAATTCCAGAACATATGTTGATGAAAGATGACGCCCAAAGTTTTGACAGTCTCTGAAAGTTCGATATTGAAATTATTTAGCATCAGTTTTTGTGTGTACGAACATGTTATTCCTTTCGCACGGAAAAGAACGGCCTTGGTTTTAGAGCTGTTGATCTGTAACAAATTTTTGCAGGACCATTTCGAAAAATTGACTAACGTTTTATTAGCTGCTTTTATCAAATCGTCTATATTTGTTCCCGTAAAGAATAAGCTTGTATCATCTGCATAAATAATGTACGTTATTGAGTGATCCACATTTACAATATCATTGATATAAAGGTTAAATAGAAGAGGTCCTAATATGCTTCCCTGTGGTACACCGCGTTTAATTTTTTTGGGCATAGATGTTTGCCTATTTATAGACACACACTGGTACCGATCACTAAGGTAGCTTTCTATTAGATCGAGCGCGATGCCTCTAATCCCGTAATAAAACAATTTTTCTAACAAGGTTTGGTGATCAATTCTGTCGAATGCCTTCGTAAAGTCTATGAATACGCCTAATGTTAGCTTTCTCGCTTCAATGTTGCCCAGTATCAACTCTTTTTGATGCAACAGCGCTGTCTCCGTCGATACGCCAGACCTGAACCCATATTGTGCTGTTGTAATCACAGAATGCGAGTCCAAAAATTTATACAATCTAGTGAAAATGATTTTTTCTAGAGCCTTTGAAAATATAGGTAATACCAATATTGGCCGGTAATTACTCATTTTATTTTTGTCACCAACTTTATAAAGCCCTGCAACTTTGGCATTTTTCATCCGCTTAGGGAACATACCTGTGCTTAAAACAATATTATAAATATGCGTCAGGCAGGGTGATAATAAATCAATAACAAAGATAACCGGTTCCATTTTTATGCCGTCAATGTCCTCACTTTTGCTTTTTTTAAGTTTCATGAAAACGTTGTTTACTTCAGTTTGCTCCGTAGGGTCAATAAATATTGAGGGGGCTATAGGTGTTGGCATGTAACCTAATGCATTTTCGTCGTAAGTACTTTCTGACAAAGAAGTAAAGTACCCACTGAATTTATTGGCTAATGCTGTTCCTTTAAATATATGATTATCAATTGTAATTTCGTCGACACCGGGCGTCCTATTACTTGAAGATATAATTGTGTTTAGTTTTTTCCACATTTGCTTGACATCTACGATACCGTTAAAAATAGTATGGTAATAGTCGCGTTTGGCTTGCCTTAAAGTTTTTGAAAGACAGTTTCTGTAGGCCCTAAACGCTTTCAGTGCATTCAAATCGCGATTTTTCAAGAACACCTGGTACAGTCTGTTTTTCGTACGTATCATTTTCAATATACTTAACGTTACCCAAGGCTTACGTGTGCGTTTTGGCTTAGTTATTTCTTTGTACGGAAAGTGTTTTTTATATACCGAAGAAAAAATTTTTATGAAATGGTCATATGCGGTATCAGCCGTAGAGCACGCAAAAACTGCGTTCCAGCTTGTTCTGGCGAGTTCATCTCGGAACTGCGACAGTGTAACCGCGTTGATGTCTTGATATATTATATTTACAGTGAATTCTTTTGCCGTATTGTACGTATCAGTTAATACATAGATAGGCAAGTGGTCGCTAAGTGTCACATTAATGGTACCAGAGAACAGGTCAATAATTGCTAGGTTAGTAATAAAAAGGTCGATAAGAGTTTCACTAGTTGCAGTGATACGTGTGGGGCTGGTTATTACATTAAACAAAAAATGGGAATCGAGAATCGCAGATAATTCGCCCTGTATAGAAGTTTTTGTCAGCATATCTATGTTTAGGTCACCTCCTAAAATTAAAGAGTATTGGTTTATGTTTACAAACGAAAAAATAGCCTCTAGAAACGTAAAAAATTCGCTCAAGTTACCATCAGGTGGCCTATACACGACAGCAAATACAAAATTGTTGCATTTTATACAAATTATCTCAATGTCCGTTGTGGACCAAGAAAAGTCATCGAGGAGGTCATAGGTAAATCCCAGTTTTGTGAACATGCATACGCCGCCTCCCCTTTTCAATTTCCTATTCAAAGAAACGGCACTGTAGCCGTCTAAATGTATGGTATCAAGATCAGAGTACCACGTCTCAGTCAGCATAATAACCGAGAAGGAAAACCCAAACTCGTTTATTAAAATGCAAAAGTCATCATATTTTTGGCGTAACGACTGCATGTTCATATGTAAAAATGTTAATGGTGATTTACACTTTTCAACAATATCCGACTTGAGTGCGGTTGGACTAATACAAGATAAAGTCATTGCTGATTATTATGGGTCAACATAGAAGTGCTGTCAGTTTGCAGACAAGTAGTGATATACTTCCAAATGAGAAACAGACGACGAAAAATATCACTGTGCCGACAGATTTCATCAACAAGGGCAGAAAAACGCAGCTAAGTTGTTTCCCAGCTCATGTCGCGATACAGGCATAAACTCAAACAATCCAGAAAATAGCAAAAGCGGCAACTACAAACCAGTACTTCCAAAATTAAAGCACACAAGACAAAAAAAAATAAAAAAGCAGGTAACAAATATTGGAAAGAGAACAAATGTGTGGCGAACAGCGCATGCGCATATGGCCTTTGCTCCGGGTAGACTATCGCAACATATACAACCATGTGTCTCCTTAACACATATGAACGGCATGATAAGATGCCCTATAGCACCACAAAGGGCTCCTTCAAAGCTTAAAACATTGGTCTTATTTTCCAGCTTTCATAATGGGTTAACCATTTTAGCAACGTCCCCACTGCATGAAATCTTTATTTTTGGAGCGTTGTCCATGCGCCGTGCGAAAATTTTGCCATTTTGCACCCAAACGTATTTCCAACCAGTTTCGCGTTTGCGTGCAGTAGCCTGACCTAGTAGACGTTTCAGCTCTGGGCATAGGTGCTCGTTAACAAAGAACGGCTCCTCCGAGTCAAAGCCTACGTCAGAGCACTTGAGCCGGGCAGTACGCGCATTCTCGAGGAAACAGTCCCTCTTCTGCCTCCGTGCGAACTGAACTACTACGTTCTTTTTTGTTAGATTGGAGGTTGGTACTCTGTGCACCGACTCAAAATCGGCTTCCTCAAGTGGTACACCTACTTTCTCGCCAATTTCGATCACTGTATCTATAAGGTTTTCAGTGGCGTTGTACGGGATACCTTTGAGCTCCACATTTGCATTACGAGAATACTGCTCAAGGTGTAGCAGCCTACTCTCATGATCTTTCACCTTTTGAGCAAGATCAGCGCACGTGGCCTCTAGCATAGCGTTGGTCGCCTTGAGCTTTACATTTTCAGCCTTTACTTCTTCATAATCAGTATTTAAGGAAGCTACAGAGAACTTAATTTCCCTCAGCTCATTGCGAAAGTCTCGCTCAAGTGCTTCCTTGAAGCCTTTAAATTCAGCCCGTAATTCACGCTTAAGTTCCTCGAAAAGTTCTCTTATCTTTTTCGCCATGTCTCAATGAGTCAATACAGACAACAGAACACTTGTGGCAGCACCAGCAGCAGCAACACGAAACAGGCGAAAATTCAAGAAACAAGCAGGAATTTGGGCACAAACCTGCGTGAAAGATGTGTAGCGTTTTAGTCCTCGAGCTTCGCTGCCGCCTCTGCTGCCATGTGAAGGACGGGGGCGTTGTTCAGTCAATTTGTAGTTTTTCGTCGGGGTTGAGGAACCAATGCAAGTCGATGGTCCAGGCAGCGTCACAATCACACGAGGGCTGACGTGGAAGGGCCTTTCTTGAAGTAGATGTAGATAGCTGGGCTGATATCAGCGCATCCAAACCGCCGCACGATGCCGGAACGAAATATTCCACAGCCCTGCGTGAAAGATGTGTAGCGTTTTAGTCCTCGAGCTTCGCTGCCGCCTCTGCTGCCATGTCTACTACTGATACGGATTCGGGAGATGTCAAGCACACTTCTCAGACACAGTATGAAGCGTCGTCGTACGATACCACTGTCGCAGCGTTGCATGCATACTTCACGACAACAACAAATGTTGTGGTCGAACGGCACCGGTTCGGTAGGTGCGTGCAGCAAGTCGGTGAAGCAATCAATGAGTACATCACCGCGTTACGTGAGCTTTCTGCTACGAGCTCTTTTGCTTCTCAGGAAGATTCCTTGCGTGACCAGTTCGTTGCGGACGTATTATCTCGGCACTTGCGCGAGCGGTTGCTGCTTGAAGGGTCTTCTCTTTCGTTCGCTCGAGCTGTACTAATAGCAACGCAGTTTGAGCAGGCAACCAATGATTGCGAAGAATTCGCTGCTGCAGATGTCCTGAGCATAAATGCTCACGATAACACCACTCCGCCCGCATCTTCTGCCAGCGACCCCTCGAAGTAGTCACGCAGCCAACAAGGCCAGTGTTACCGCTGTGGTTCACCTCGGCACAATGCATCTTCATTCCGCTGCCCCGCCAAAAATAAGCGGTGTCATGGTTGCGGTATTATGGGTCGTTTTCGCTCAGTCTGCAACAGAAACGCCGCTCCTGTTCGTGAACTAGACGACGAAAGTTTGATAACTGAAGAAGTATTGAGCATTCTTGCCGTGACGACATCCACTCGTCTCGCAATCTACGTATCGGTAGCAGTTGGGTAAACGAAGTTAACTTTCCTCGTGGATTCAGGGTCATCAATGTCGATTTTGACACATGACCTATTTAGACAGCATTTTGAAGGTGAGCAGCTTTCAGCTGCTTGAATTAGACTACTGAACTATTCGAAGAAACCCATTCCAGAATACGGTTGCTTCTTTGCTGATGTCACGTACAATAACTGCACAACAAAGCTTCTTTTTTATGTCGTTGAACAAGGCACCTCGCTTTTGGGTATTGATGCAATTAGGGCGCTCAGTCTACAGATTGATGGGTCGTCACTACAGTGCCTTGAAACGACAGCGGTGCGTACTAGCGCACGAACGAAGCACACCGCAGTCATGACAGAGGCGGAGGAGTCCATTCACCTTCCATCAGAATTAGTCGAAGAGTTCGGTACTACTTTTGATCCAGGACTTGGCATCGCAAAGGGTTTTGTTCATCGCGTCAAAACACGGTCGACACTTCAGCCAGTTGCTTCAAAACTCAGGCGCCTTCCGCTCTCACTGCGGCCACGAGTCTCAAAAGAACTGCGCCGTTCGGAAAAAATGGACGTAATAGAACAAATAGAGGCATCCGAGTGGGTGTCCCCCATTGTTGTGGTTGAAAAGAAAGATGGAGGTATCCATCTTTGTGTAGATCTTCGACAGGTGAACAAAGCCGCCGTAGCAGATAGCTTTCCCCTCCCTGATACAGAAGAGCTATTGCATAGTTTAATGGGGGCAACGCACTTTTCCAAGCTTGACCTGGCATCAGCGTACCATCAGGTCATGCTTCACCCCGATAGCCGTAATTTAACGGCTTTTATAACACACGACGGCCTCTTTCGTTTTAAGCGAGTGTGTTTTGGGCTCGCATCGGCACCATCTGCTTTTCAGAGAATAATGTCGAAAATTCTGCAGGGCTGCAGTGGTGTCCTGTTTTATATTAATAACATCATTGTGTTTGGGAAGGACAGAGAGGAGCACATGGCGAATCTTACGGCAGTGCTGAGGTGCATAGAAGAGGCAAAACTGAAATTGAACACGAAATGCGTCATCGATACGCCGGAGCTTGCGTTCTTGGGCCACAGGATCACCGCAAACGGTATTGTGCCGTTGAAAAAAAAGGTTGCTTCCATCCGAGATACTCCAGCGCCTACGGATCCAGCCAGCCTTCGATCATTCCTCGGATTGAACTATTATTCTAGGTTTATTCCTGATTTCGCTGACGGGGTTGAACCAATGCGTGTCCTGATAAGAAAGGGGCAGCGATTCGTTTGGTCTGATGAGATAGACGCTAGTTTCAGAAAGACCAAAGACGCGGTCGCATCTAGCTTTATACTGAGAATGTTTGATGAATCTCTTCCAGTCTCAGTGTCGACGGACGCATCGGAGTGTAGAGTTGGAGCGGTCCTACGGCAGGTGGACGGACATAAACTGCACACTGTCGCTTTCGCGTCTCGAGCCCTTTCGCCCGCTGAGACAAAATATTCGGTAGGAGAACGGGAAGCGTTGGCCTGTGTTTGGGCGTGCAAGCGGTGGCACGTATACTTGTGGGGATGCCACTTCACGTTGCTCACTGATCATCAAGCCTTGGTGGCATTGCTTTCAACCCAAGGAACAGGAAGGCGCCCCTTGCGGGTAGCGCGAAGGACAGGGCGCCTATTACGGTACAACTATACCATCGAGTACCGCAAGGGGTAGCAAAACCAAGTGGCGGACGCACACTCACGCCTGCCCGCGTTGTCTTTCCAGGAAGAAGAAACGCTGTTTGACGAGGTTTTATCAGTTCTCTAAATTCTTTCCTGCATTACCATAGAACAGATTAAGCAGTCCCGATTGCAAGATAGCGCACTGCAACAAAGCAAAATCTATGTGCAATCGTCATGGCCTGCACACAAATCGTTGTCGGCCGAGCTTCAGCCATTCTTCAAAGTACGTGACGAACTTTCTGTGGTGGACAATCTTATCTTGCGTGATGAACGGCTTATGGTTCCCACGTCACATACGCAGCAGGTAATCACTGCAGCACATGAGTCGCATCCCTGAGTTGTGCGAACAAAAGCGCGACTGCGAGAAAAGTATTGGTGGCCGGGCATGGACCGCAAAGTCGAGCTAGCTATCCAGATGTGTAGCATATGCCAGGAAGCAGACAAGAGCGTCAAGGTGCGAGCTACACCCTTGAAACCGGTCCCTTTTCCAGAGCAGCCGTGGCTCAAACTCGGCATGGATATTGTAGGCCCATTTTAGAGGGCGCCCTACGATCGCAGATATGCAATCGCGCTTGTAGATAATTATTCCAAATGACCCGAAGTGCAATTCTGTAGCGAGACGACAACCAGCACAATAATATGCTTCTTAGTCGCTGTGTTCGCGCGCGAAGGCTACTCAGAAGAGGTTATTTGCGATAACGGTCCACAGTTTGCATCTCAGGAGTTGGAGGTATTTCTTCAGGATCACGGCATCCAGGTCAAACATTCGTCTGTATACTGTCCACAAGCAAACTGCCAAGTGGAGCGCGTCAACCGAGTATTAAAAAGCTTCATTCAAGTGATGGTTCTTGAGCGGCGACCCTTGCACCAGGCGGTAACAGAGTACTTGGGTGTTTACCGACGCACACCACATGCTATAACGGAAAGGGCTCCAGCTCTTCTGCTACACGGGCGGCTACCAAGAACTCGGTTGGATGTCGTTTGGCATCCGCCGGTAACCTTCTTTGATGACCCTAACTCAGAACTCCAGCGCTTACGTGAGCGGGTAAAGCAAAAGCAACAGAGCAGCAAACGATACACGGACGCTCGGAGGGCTGCAATAAAAACCAGAGTTGACGTTGGTGACTTCGTCAGAGTTAAGAAACGCTCTAGTAGATTTAAAGGCGACCTGGAATTCAGCCATCCAAGAGAATTGATCAGCAGGAAGGGACCATCTTCTTTTTGCCTGGCTGACGGCAAAACGTGGAATGCATCCAAGTTCTCAAAGGTGCCACGAGCCTCTACTGCCCTTTATACGTAGGGAGGAAACGGTACAGCTAGGGGAGGAGGATCTCTGCCTACATGCGGAGACCCTACCCCAGAGATAACTACCAGGACTTCAGCTGCTGCTCCTTCGGCTGCGCAGGCACCCACGTCTCCTGCGTACGCTGCGCAGGCACCTACTCCTCTTTCAACTGCGCAGGCACCCACGTCTTCTCCTGCCTACGCTGCGCAGGCACCTACATCTCCTTCGGCTGCGCAGGCGCATGGGTCGCCCGCTGCGACGCAGTCAGCCAAGTCTCCAGGAGCAGTCACACAACAACGCAGGGTGCAACCACCAAGAAAGAGACCACCACCACAACGTTATGGGTACAAGGCGTAGCAAGAGAAGTTGTGCTAAAGTGAATGAAACGGACGTATCCATTGTGGTGGATTCCATTTGTAAATTGTGTGATTCTGTAGTACTAAATAGTTACGATCATTATACTGGTTGTATTTTTGTATAGTGTTCTTTTTGCATATGTGCTAACACACTAAACTACTAAATCACTAATCCCTATAGCCATTTTAAAGGAAGGGAATGTGTTGTATATTGGTCTGTTTGGTGTCGGTTCCACGATCACTGCCGCAGGTGGCGCCAGTGTTGTTTATGTATATAAGCATGCGCAAGTTGGAATAAAGGGGCTAATGTTCCGATGGCCACTCAAGTTGTCTAGTCGTTCATTCACCGGCGGCACACGCCGCCACTACAGATTTCATAATCTCCCACTGCCTAGTCTCCAGCCTGCTTCTTCCCTACCTTTTCATTAAAGTCTCCCATCAGTATAGTATACTGTGTTTTTACCTTACTCATTTCCGATTCTACGTCTTCATAGAAGCTTTAAATTGAAGCGTTATCATGGCTGGATGTAGGCGCGGAAGCCTGTATCACCTTCATCTTGTATCTTTTATTCAGTTTATTACGATACCTACCACCCTTTCATTATTGCTATAGTATTCCTGTATGTTGCCAGCTAAGTTTCTGTGAATTAGGAGCCCCACTCCCAGTTCTCTTCTGTCAGTCAAGCCCCTATAGCAAAGGACGTGCCCATTTTGTATCACCCTATAGGCCTCATCTGCCCTCCTAACCTCACTGAGCCCTATTATATACCATTTAACACCCTCTAGCTCCTCGAATAGTACAGCTAGACTAGGCTCGTTAGGTAAGGTTCTAGCATTAAGCGTTGCCAAGTTCAGGTTCCAATGGCGGCCTGTACGGATTCAGAGATTCTTAGCACCCTCTGCTGCGTTGCAGATCTGACCACCGCCGTGGTCAGTTGCTTCGTAGCTGCTGGGAACTGAGGGCCGTGAGTTATTTGACGTATGCATGTGGGAGGTAGTGGCCAGATACTGCACCAAGGGGGCCAATCTTTCTCTGGTGAGGGAGTGCGTTCCAGGTGGTGGTTGCCGGTGCGGCCGCAGCCCAGGCCTCTTAATGCAGTTTTATCACCACACGGATTTTTTTAACCGGTTGGGAACTGCGCGGCACCGGGATTTGAGCCACGGACCTTTTCCATGTGAGGCGGATGCTCTCACCACTAGGCCGTCGCTGCATGGTGAAGTACAAAAACCCTAACCCCTGCGTAGGTAGCGTTGCCATAGATGACGGGCGTATCGCGCTCATCCGGCAGGGAAGGGAAATCTGGGAGGCTATGGCCTAACCCACCATTCTCCAAAAGCCATAGCTTCATACGGATCAAAGCCAAGTTGGGTGAAAATAAGGTTTTCGCTATTTTCACCAACGTTTCTGGAACTATAGTGTAGTAGAATAACATGCTTCTAGAATATGGGATAGTGTGTTCAGGCACCCTCCTTCACCATGCAACACGTGAAGCGGCGCACGTGGACGAAATACCGGTTCTCAAGGTGGCGCCGGCGTAGCATGGGCTGGCAGGATTGTCAGCTCCGCGCCGCTCTGCTAGAGTCAGGCCTCGGAAATTCTCAAGTTCAAGTGATCACCTGTAGGGGGCGAAAGAATCAACTGTGGCACGCTTATGCTTTTAACACCCGGAGTGGATCCACTAACCTCTCTCGCCACTCGCGCTACTGCACTTTTCTGTAGGGGTGCCCTCGTCGGGGCCATGTTTTAATTTTAAAATGACCAAATAATACATTTTTCGTACCGCTACAGATAAAAATCAACTTGTTCTTCTAGAAAGTAGTTTTTCTATTGTGACAGTCATGCACACGTGCGCCAGATTGGGGGCAACGCCCCTCGGCATAGAATGTATATATGAGAGCGCTATCGTTCAATAAACGTTCTTTCGACGCACATGACCCGTGCAAGCCACATGGTGTCAGAAGTGGTCGGACCGCAGCCGATACACGCAGCCGGCGAACGAACAGCGGACGCGTAGCAAGCCAACAGGGGCGGCTCGGAGGTCCCAACCAGCTACAAGCATGCAGAACGGGGAACAGCGCCAGCAGGCCAGCGGACCAGTCACCACGCTATTGCCACCGCCGAAAGCCCTGGACACCACAGGAGACGTATGGCGAAGCTGGAAGACATGGCGGCAAGAGTTCGAGCTCTTCGCAACGGCAACATACCTGAACCAGCAACCGAAAGAGGTACAGGCAGCCACCTTTCTTATGATTATCGGAGAGGACGCACGCAAGACGTACAGCACTCTTGATTTTGCAACTGACGAAGAGAAGTCGGACGTAGAAGTACTGAAAATGAAGTTTGAGGCATTTTACAAACCAGCTCTAAACTTAGCCTACCATGAGTTCCGCTTTGGAAAGTGCGACCAAAAGGACGGTGAAAGTTTCAATGACTGGCTGACAGACCTCAGAGTGCTAGCAAAAAGCTGCGAGTTTGGGCAGCTTGAAGAGCGTATGCTGAGAAGCCGTATTATTCTCGGAATTAGAGATAAAAAGCTGCAAGAAAAGCTAATCTCCGAAAATGCTTCTTTCACGAAGACCGTAGAAATGTGTCGCTCTCGTGAACATGGCAAAGAACAGTGTGAAGAGATACAGGCGCGCCCGAAAAGCGATTACGCAGCCGAGATGAACGCGCTATCTGAAGCGAAAGGTCAGCGTTGTACAAAGTGCGAAAAGGTTCATCAGACCGACCGTGTGTGCCCAGCAAAGGGACGCACGTGCAGGAAATGCGGTGGCAGAAATCACTTTGCGATAGCCTGCAAGAAGATGCAAAAAAGATTTCATTCGAAAGAGCACGCAGTAGCATCTGTCGATGCAGAAGAAGGCGATTTCTGGTTAGAAACGCTATCGCAGGCCCGTGGGAAAGACGACCGCTGGACGGCCACCGTTGAGATAGAAGGAAAGCCTATTTTTTGCAAGTTAGACACAGGCGCAACATGCTCGGTTATAGCACGCAGCCAGCTGCAGAAAATAACAAACAAGCAGCCACTTGATTGCAACGTTGTTTTAAACACATTTTTTGGCTTCCAGAAAAAAGCGACGAAACAAGTTCGTCTTGAAGTGGCAACGAGAGAAAGCAAGATTCTGACAGTTTTTCGTCGTGGATGACGAAATCGCCGTGACCTTGAGCGGTACAGTTGCCGAAGAGCTTGGCTTGCTCCAACGTGTCTGCTCTGTCGACCAACTAGAGCTTTACGGCACTGCCAAGCCTTACGAAGACGTGTTTGAAGGTCTGGGTCAACTGGAGGGTATTGTCTACCATCTAAAGCTCAAGCCCGGGTCCCAGGGAGTAGTGAAACCAGCACGGCTGATTCCAATAGCATTGCAAAGCAAGGTGAAAGCTGAGCTCGACCGCATGGAGACTGCTGGAGTCATCGTGAAAGTGACCGAGCCGACAGAGTGGGCCAGCAACATGGTCGTTGTTACAAAAGGAGAGAAGGTACGCATTTGTCTTGATCCTTCCGACCTAAACAAAGCTCTGCTTCGCGAGCACTATCCAATGCCAACATTGGAAGACATAGCACCTTCGATAAGTGGGGCCCAGTACTTTACAACTTTGGACGCAGCCTCCGGTTTCTGGCAAATCAAGCTGGATAAAGAAAGCTCTAAGATTTGCACTATGTGCACTCCATACGGCCGTTATAGATTTTTGCGCATGCCCTTTGGAATCTCGTCGGCGCCGGAAATATTTCAGCGGGCCATGCACCGCGTGCTAGAAGGCCTCGAAGGCGTAGCGGTTGTCATGGACGACATTCTAGTGTGGGGCCGAACAAGAGAGCAGCATGATGCAAACCTTGAACACGTCCTACGACGTTGCCGAGAGTACAAACTGAAATTGAACAGAAAGAAATGCCGTTTTTTACAGGAGTCCGCCCGGTACTTGGGACACATTTTGACGCGCGACGGCCTGAGCCTGGATCCACAGCGGCTAGAAGACATCTTGCAAGTCCAGACGCCAAGCAACCAGAAAGAGCTGCAGACGTTCCTGGGCATGGTAAATTTTGTCTCTCGCTTTATTCCGAATATGTCGGACCTAACAGCACCACTTCGAGAATTACTAAAGAAGAATGTCGCGTGGCTTTGGGAGGACCGCCAAGATGCAAGCTTCAAGGCTCTGAAGGAAGCGCTTGCGACAGCCCCTGTACTAAGCTACTACGAGAAGGGGAAACCAATCAGGCTGTCGGTAGATGCCAGTCAGAACGGAGTTGGCGCAGTGATCATACAGGACGGGCATCCACTAGCGTATTCGTCGCGTTCCTTGACAGAAACACAGCAAAGGTACGCCCAGATCGAAAAGGAGATGCTGGCAATTGTCCACGGCTGTGAAAGATTCCGCGACTATCTTTTCGGGCAGCCTGAAGTTGTGGTAGAATCCGATCACAAGCCACTAGAAATTATATTTAAGAAGCCGTTATGCCAATGTCCTCTAAGGCTTCAGCGCATGCGCCTCAGCTTGCAGAGGTACCCGATAGTCGTCAAATACACACCTGGAAAACAGCTGTTTGTTGCTGACGCTTTATCACGGTCCCCGAGCCAAGCAATATTGAAAGAACAGTGCCTGAATTATCAGTTGAACACCATTGCTTGCCTGCAGGTTTCAGACAGACGGCTGAGCCAAGTTCTACAAGAGACCGACCAGGACCCTGTGATGGTGAAACTTCGACAGTACGCAAGCAGTCAGTGGCCGGAGAGCAAAGCTGACGTCAGCAGCGAGCTACGATGCTACTGGAGCTTCCGCGACGAGCTGCATACGCAAGATGGCCTTGTATTCAGGAGCAACCGCCTCATCATTCCGGCCAAGATGCGCAGCGAAGTTCTTGCCTGCCTTCATGCAGCGCATGGGGGAGCAGAAAAAATGAAAGCACGTGCTCGAGCTGTACTTTTTTGGCCTTCTATAAACAGCGATCTAGAGGAAGTTGCTCGACGCTGTGAGACCTGCCAAAAGCACAAGCCACGAAATCGGCGCTTGCCATTGATGAACCATGAAATTCCTAGCCTACCCTGGGAAGTTGTGGGAGCCGACATATGCTATCACAATGCTACCGAGTACTTGGTGGTTGTTGACTTTTATTCTTTCTTTTTCGAAATCAGGCCCGTGAAGACGACAGCCGACAAGGTGATTGCTGCCTTCGCAGACATATTCGCCACTCATGGCTTCCCGCAGCGCCTATGCACGGACAATGGACCGCCATTCAGCAGCCAGGACTTTCGTGAATTTGTCGGTAAGATTAGCTTGCACCATGTTCGCTCCAGCCCCTATCACCCTCGATCAAACGGAATGGCTGAACGTGCGGTGCAAGAAGCCAAAAAATTGCTGAAGAGGTATCGGTACGGCACAGTGGATTTTTGTGCTGCATTGCTTGAATGGAGAAACACTCCTCGCGATTCCTATTTGAAATCTCCAATGCAGAGACTCATGGGCCGAAATGCGAGGACGCTGCTGCCAGTCACGGAAACCCACCTGCGACCGCAGACCATACCGCCAGAGGAGGTTCAACGGCGGCTCCACGTCATCAGAAGTAGACAACGTTCCTACTACAACAGGGGTACAAGGCCGCTACCAGGACTTCCTGAGGGCTCCCGCGTCACAGTGTACAACGTACCATCAAAGACCTGGTCCCCTGCTACGGTTATCAAGCCTGCCAACAGTCCGAGAGCCTACATTGTTGAGACCGAAGATGGACTCCAGTTGCAGCGCACCAGAGAACATCTCCGTCTGGCCCCCACTCCACTGGTGCCCCCCACACAAGAACATCAAGCTGACGTGGGCCCCGCCGAGCCACAACTACGCAGAAGCGAACGCAATCGCCGGCCACCGCAAAGATACCCCATGCCGGAACTTTAGTCTTTTTGTTTGTTTAAGAAGGGAGATGTGACAGTCATGCACACGTGCGCCAGATTGGGGGCAACGCCCCTCGGCATAGAATGTATATATGAGAGCGCTATCGTTCAATAAACGTTCTTTCGACGCACATGACCCGTGCAAGCCACACTATAACATGTGCTGTGTCATCAATTTTTTGTAATAGTTTTTGCTCCAGCTGACTCGAGGTCAGCAGGCGCCTATTGACATCATTATCCTCATTTCAAAGTTTACGGCGGCCAACGGTTGCGACGGCAGGTAACGGCTCGCGGTGCGTTCGGATGTGTCTCGGACTGTTTCGTTTGTTTCGTTTCACTGTAAATATTTCGAGCCTCTGTCGACCAACGCACTCTTTCTCGTTCTGTTTATTTTGACTCGTTCAAATGCTTTCGCGAAGCGAAATAAAGTGACTTCCGGGGAACAAGGCGACTATTGAAGCTTTCATCAGATGAACACCCGTTGCAATCCCGGGCCGGTGAGTAGAAACCACTTCAGCTTTTTAAGGACGGCGGTTGTTTGCGGGGCTAGTTGGTTCATTTAAACATATATGGTGTTTTCGCCAATGACTGCGTAGGCGTCAAACGGTGGCAGCGCATTGTAATATTCAATTTTAAAATTGTTTACCGTCTCAATCTGTAACCAGAAAAACGTGCGTTACTTGCGGCGTGGCTTCATGTGGGAACGAGTCGCTGACTCAATAGGTAATTCTGAAATTGTATGACCAGGTAACACCAACCAGGCCGCTGCGAATAAAGAAGGCAAATAAATCATTGTCGCCTCGCATGTGTCTTCGTAGCTAGCCCATATATTAGTGAAAAAAACCTAGTTGTTAATAGTTTACCGCAGTCGCGTTTGAAAAACATGACATAATTATAGGTCTGGTTTTGCCATAGTGTGAAAAGGAAGCGCCACATAAATGAGAAATACTTCTTTTTCTGCCACAGCCTCTGTGCCCACCTGACATGGAAGCAGCTGTGTACAATGGGCAAGGAACCTGCTACATGACATGCCTTGTGAAGAAGCAGCCCTGAGTGATACACGTGTCATGAGGTACCATTACATATATGCAACCAATACTGTTGTTTACTAGTTAACTGAGTTTATTTGCTTACATTGGAAAATTTTTATGCATTGATTATGCATTGAATACGTACACTAATATCTGGTGATTTTACTTGTTTTTCCAGACTGCCATGCAACGACAGGATGACTACCCCCAAATGCCCACTCTGCAAGCACGTTGAAACATCTCAATGTCCTCTACAACAGTTCATCTTGAACTTCACACATAGTGCTGTATTTGTGAATGCTTTACCATGCATATCGTGGAGGGGTGCTTTAGATTGGCCACAAGCATTGACTGTCCACCATGGCATGGAGTCTACATTTCAATATTGTTCAAAGTGTAACAGTATAAATTAGATTGTTTGGCACTGCTCAGATAACAACACACTGTTTGATCCCAGTCACAGTGGCCATATTTTGATGGGGGTGAAACGCTAAGACGCTTGTGTGCTTAAGGGTTCGTTCGATTCGCCTGCACCACATGATCCATTTTACAAAGTGCTGCACCTCGCCATTCGTTTCAATGGTGCAGCAATGGCATCTTCTAAAACGTGCCTTTCATTTCATAAAGCGCAGGAGAGCTACAACACCAAAACTAGTTCATGACTTTCCTATACCTTCTGCTCTGACAGCGCTGGTTTGGTGCAGCCGCATGCACAGCTTAACAAACAACATAGCATTAGACGTAGGTACTGTACCCACCTCTGCAAATGCGGTGTGTTTTGCCACGATGTTTACACCTCATTAAGTTAAGCGAACAAAAATAAGGATTCCAGCTTGTCGGCACCTTGTCATTCACTTGTGATGCCGCACTGCTGAGCTCGTGCTGCACAAGTTCTGAACTTCTCGTGCACAGCTGTGAACCAGTTTCGATTGGTGCAGGTGACCTAAACTGACCCTCAAAAGATGGAAGCTCGAAAGTAGGAAAATTATGTTAACATAAGGTGTCAGAGCAAATGTTTTGACAAGCAGTCTTGTCTCCTGTGAGGCTACAGTGTCATTTGTCTGAACCCCTGGAAGCCAGAATCAATCTAAATTTGCCCACTACTGTATGACTCACGATCACTTCATAGTTTTTTTGTTCGATTTACTGGAGGTTGTTAAAGAATACACTAGAGACCTAAATGGTTCAAAATCTATCTTGGACTTATTCTTTTTGAGTGGCTCAATCCAAAACACGGCAATATGTGAAGTTATCAGTGGTATTTCGGATCACAGGGCAGTTTTGCTAACTTTTTTAGATATGTGTGTTGATCGCTCCTGTACAAAAACTTCCTTTTCGAATTTGTCCCGAGCTGACGATGAATCCATTCTGGATATCCTTGATTTTCATTACGATGATTTTAAACACTCGGGTAGCAGTGTGAATGATCTGTGGCTTACTTTTAAAGATATTGTCTTTGAATGCGTGGAGCGTTTCATACCGAAAATCATCAAAAAAACTGAATGCCGGAACCCCTGGATTACAAGAGAAACGCTACATTTACAGCGAAAACTTAAACAAATAAAAAGCAAAAGAGCGAAATCTCATGATAAAGCTGCTTATATGCCGCTGATAGCTAACCTGTCGGGCGAACTAAAACTGCAAATTGCGCGCGACAAGGAAAGATACCACGAAACATCGCTTCCAACTTTTATCAAAACATCACCCGAGAAATTTTGGAGGCTGATCACGCCAACATCTCGCTCGATTGACTCATTCACGATAAGCGGCCAAAGAACATGCAATGAAGAAATAGTTTGTTGCGCCTTCAACAACCACTTCAAGTCTGTTTTTACTTGTGATAACGGCATCCTTCCTGATTTTTCAATATCGCTCCCACCTATTCCAGACTTAGTCATTTCCGAGAATGGCATTTTAAACTTACTGCTGAATCTGGATGTTAAAAAATCAACCGGGCCAGATGGCATACCAAATGCCTTCTTGAACGCTACGCAGAATGGTGTTCTCGCTATTTGTTTATTTTGTATACCCATTCGTTGAATGAGGGCCAACTGCCAGATGACTCGAAGATCGCCAAAATTAAGCCTTTACACAAGCGGGAGACAAGTCATCTATTCCGAATTACCGACCAATTTTCCTTATATCAACATCATGTAAAATTCTAGAACACATTATTCATAAACATATAATTACCTTCCTTAATTCTCATAAAGTATTAACAAATGTTCAACATGGGTTCAGGCGGGGCTTTTCAACGAATACTCAATTAGTGGAAATTACGCATGACTTTGCTCAAGCAATTAACGAAGGGAAGCAGACGGATGCCATATTTATGGATTTTCAAAAAGCCTTCGATAAAGTTTCGCATGCTAAATTACTTCACAAATTAACTTGTATTCTACAAAACAAAAAGATCCTTGACTGGATAACAGCATATCTAACAAACAGGCGTCAATTTGTTACGGTAAAAAATACATCTTCTAAACACGCTTCTGTAAACTCAGGCGTTCCTCAAGGATCCGTCCTTGGGCCTCTTTTTTTTCTGTTATATATAAATGATATCGTCCCTGACCTTTCTGTTCACATTAGGTTGTACGCCGACGACTGTGTCTTATATGAAAAGATCACCTCAGTTGACGATCAAATTAAACTAAATTGGAACTTTCTAAAAGTAATTTCGTGCTGTGACAAATGGCAGATGCCTGTTAATTTCGCTAAAACAGTTTTTATGAGAATTACCCTTAAAAAAGACCCTCTTTTGTTCCAGTACTCCACCAACAATACAATTCTGTCAGAAGTAACTCAATACAAGTACCTTGGTCTCTGGATTACAAAAAATCTATCCTGGTCAAAGCACATAGATTTTGTAGTAGCTAAATCTCTCCGTAAACTTTTTTTCCTAAGGCGTTCTTTAAGATCAACCACACCAAGTATTCGTCTACTCGCTTACAATGCCATTATCCGTCCTATACTGGAGTATGCTGTGGTCATATGGGACCCGTTCACTCAGACTGATATCCAAAAACTTGAAAGGGTGCAAAAAAAGGTTGTTAGGTTCATTTATAACTTGTACGGTCCTACTTCAATTACAAAACTTCTCTTGAAAAGCAAATTTCCAAACATTCCGGACCAAAATCAAATATTGCGCTTAAAATTTCTTTTCCAGTTAATAAAAGGTCACTATGCAGTTGACACATCATATATCGTTCACTTTTCATTGGGTTACGGAACAAGACAGAGACACAATCTTACTATCTCTCCATTGATGCAACGAACAAATTGTTTCAAATATTCTTTTTTCCGAGGACTATAGCGGATTGGAACAATCTACATAACGATGTTGTTACCCTAAATACATTGTCTGCATTTGAAGAGTCACTGCAGAAATGATTGTTATCTATGTTTGTACCTTGCTTTTTGTTGATTCTCTTGTCTCGAAGAATCACTGCAGCTATCAGTTACATAAGTTTGTATTACATTTGTTTTTGATTGTTTGTTTGCCTGTTTCCACTGATGTTTATGTTTATGTTTTGTACCACCCCTGCTATGATCTTGTAAAAGATCGCAGTATCAATAAATAAATAAATAAATAAATAGTTCGCAAGTGAATAGTCAGCAATTATTAATTGCAAAATGAACGCCCCAGCAGTGAGGGGCATTAACAGGTTTTCCGACATTTAGTTGTGCCGTGTGACAGCCTATGAACAACACCCAGAACTGTTTTGTCTTAATTTTGTTTAGCTCATACAAGTTTACAAAAAGATGCGCCAAAGCTCATAAGGCTACACTAAATTGCTTTAGCTTTGCACATATGTTCAATGGGCTCCTAAAATAATAAATCATATAGGTGGTGAGCACTTGCAGCACAGCTTCCTCAAAGACGTGAATGCTGTCGTGAAGAGCAAGCTTGTGTTCATTGCATATCGTACTGTTTTTTTTTTTCATGTAGCAGAGAAACGTCCCAGATTTCTTTGAGCGCACCTGCTTCTGTTTAACTTAAAATGTCATAACTATAGTGTCTATCACTACTAAGTGAATATATGTGCACTACGATTATGAAAAAATCTAGGAAATTGCACTGGTGATGTTGACTTATTCACAGCCACACTGCAAGATAACACGTATTTCAAGTCCTGAGCTCAAAAAGTATCAGGGAGAAAACAATAACAAATGTGTAATACATGGGACCTTTATTTATCCAGTATTCGGACAGAATCACATCATGTACCACCAACTGATTTCGGGAGTGCTTGCTTGCAAGAGAGTACTCAAGTTCTATCGTTATGTTTATGCAAAAAAGAGATTGCGCTCAGGGCTGAGCAGCTAGTGTACTGTAAGAGCACCCTCAAAAATGTAAAAACAACAAAATTGTACAATGCATGCCTGAAGGTTATTTTCTTTGAATTGGGTCTTTTCGATCTGTAGGCACACACCTCATAAGTCTTCCTTTAGCATACATGTTCGTTTCATACTCAGCAGACCGCTCATTACTTGCGACGAGAAATTCTAGCTGTAGTACTTGTGTAACTTAACTCTAACAATAAATGTATCAAGCCTGAAATATTTTTAGGCCCATCACCTCAATACATATTATCTATGATATGGGCTCGCGACTGAGAATTAAAACTAGTGCCTACCCTGTCGACACGACGCGACATTGTACAATCGTGAAGTACTCAATGTGTCATAGCAGAGCGACAAAAATTCAGAACTGCATGCATCAGCAATTGCTTATTTAACAAATTTAGCAAAACTACAATCCTCTCACTGCGCGAGCTATCTAACGGCGATGTGCAAGTTCCCTTCCCGATTCCACATCATGCATTCACTTCACTTCAAGATCAACACTACAGGGCAAGCGCCGCATCTGACGGCAAAATCGTACCCCTGTCCTGAAGCCACGCTATTAAACTCGAGGGCCGCAACACAATGAGAACGATGTTCATTCAACAATCTCGATGTTCAGTTATATGCATATGCTTGTTAGTTTTCAAGAGCCTTTACACGTGGGTTGAAAGCTTTCGATGTGTATGAGTGACTTGTTTTTTTTTCGGACACGACCGTATACATTCATTGTACCGGCTTGGACACTCGCAATAAACGATGCAAACCTTACTTGATTGACGTTTTTTTTTTTTTTGCCTGTCGAGGCCAGATAGGTCACCTGGCGAATATTACAGAAGCGGAAAGCGATTTAGGAACGAAAAAAAAAGCAGAGAAAGCGAGCAGCGCGAACCAGCCGCGGACCCCCTTCCCCCTCCCCCCCCACCTGCAACAAAAAAACATGCTCTTGTTTATTGATGATGATAGTACTACAAGCACCGTCTGGCCTCGCGGTATTGCAGTTCAGTATGCCGCCGCTACGTATTTACATGTTATTTTGATACAACAGCCCAAAGGTACAGTTTCCGTTCTCTAAACCGGTAGGTGTTTTCTGCTAGAGTTTACAAGAAGTATTGAGTGGCGTGACCACGCCTCGCTGCCTGGTCCCTTCCGCGTTGCTCGTAGCAGCGGCGCTGTAGTCGAATAGTACTGAGAGAGCCGCGCGCCACGTGCAAGACCTGCTATGCGTTACAGCTCCTTCATCGCGCTTTTTTGATGCAGATTTCTTCGTACTTGCCAAATCTTCATGTCTCGCACACGATGCGATAGCCCTCGAAGTATGACACGCCAATCTACTGAATTTGAGCTCCATAAAAGCCCTTGTGAGAGATCAAAAACAATTCAGAAAGGGCTTGTATTATACTGATTTTTTCTGTCCTAACTCTTTCTTCTTTGGTTAGGCGTCTACAATACTCAGAATAACTGAGCCGATTTATTGGAAGTTAGCTGTGCTCAGAAAGATGTGACGCACGCAGAACCAGAAGGCCGTAAGTAGAGAAGGGAGAGAAAGGGAATCTGAAACCCCTACACCACGAAATCTTTTAGTAATTTAACTTTTTAGGGTATACTAAAATATATACACGCATTCCCAGTGACCACCAATTGCCAAAGTTTCTCATTCTGCTGCACCCCTCCCCTCAAAAAAAAAAATCTGGGTGCTAGCCTTGCGCCAAACGTTTACAGTTGGAGAACCTGCATATGGCGAGTCTCTGTACAAATGCGCACTGTAAATTTCACCTTTTTCACAGCATGAAGTCTTAAGACTAGTTCAAGTTTAGTGTAGTCGGACGAGAAATGCACCGCCTAAAAATAGAAGCTGGGCTAAGGGGCATTGCATGGATATTGGTAATGGGGCGGTGGTGACGTGTGACTGAACTGCGTGTACTTGTGGATATATATATATATATATATATATATATATATATATATATATATATATATATATATATAATAAGGGAGAGAAGTGTATACCTAAGGGCTCGTATTTCCGTGTTTTAACACAATATTAATGAGATATAACAGACAGTAATGCCAAGGAATGTACAGGGGAAGTTATTAGAACCAATGGAATGTAAATAAGAAGAAAGAAAAAAGAAAAGTGGATGAAAAAATTACCAGCTGTGAGCAGGAATCGAACCTACGACCTTCGATATATATATATATATATATATATATATATATATATATATATATATATATATATATATATATATATATGGGTGAAAAAATAACTTGCCGTTAGCAGGAATTGAACTTACGACCTTCACATTTTCGAATTCGAAGGTCGTATGTTCAATTCCTGCCCACGGAAAGTTATTTTTAACACACTTTTCTTTCTACTTAAAACATTACATTGGTTCACAACTAATAGATCACGAAGAGCTACACTTTTAATGCATATAAATATAATTATCGTAACTGTGAGTATGTCGCTTCAGAAAACGTTGCTTCAAATTTAATAACTTCACTTAGAGTATTTAAGCTCAGCAACTGCAGGTGCCACTATTCTTTTAACACAAACTAAGATAGACTTCTCACTTCCTCCAAACACGATCGTAGTATTCATACAATGCACTATCAAATGCAAGAGCCACAAAATATACTTAGCATGCGTGCGATCTAATAACATTGGACTTGAGCCTCTTTGAATACTCAGTGACTGTAATTTAAATGCTGGCAATTGAGCGAGCAGTTATGAAGTGAATAATATGAAAACTGTGGGACGAAAAGAGCGATGTAATACGGAAAAATGTGAACACAATCAGCGGTTTGCGTTCCTGTGCTTTGGAGTGTTTTCGTCGCTTTCTGTCCCGGCGTTCTTATGATAATGCAACTAATTCAACAGTGAACACATAATCAGAGCAAGGTGTGTGAAAATATTTTATTTATTCTCAATTTGGGGCTGATCCTAGCATTTTTATTTTTATTTTCTTCTTTACCATTTCGCATAATGAAACAACTTGACAATTCCTCCACCATGTGTGCCCAACTTTTGGTTTCTGTGTCTATAAACAATAAAATCATCCGTTTGGTCCTTTCATGTTAGCCTCTCCACGGGCACTGGCAAATCCCGATAGCACGCCAACGTGCTAGCCTTCTGGCCGTCTCCGTCATGCGGTTCTGTCATCCATTACTGTTTATTTGTTCTATTATGTAATGTCGACAAAGAAGCGCCTGTGCTTGCTCAAAAGAGGGCTCATTAGGTGCACTTAACTGCCCTACATTGGCGGTGGTTTTGCGATTTGTAAACATAATATATTGTGGTTGTCACTTGACCTGGTCGTGTATATGTATACACACACACACAGAGAGAGAGAGAAATATACATATATATACATATATATATGTGTGTGTGTGTGCGTGTGCGTGTGTGTGTGTGTGTGTGTGTGTGTGTGTGTGTGTGTGTGTGTGTGTGTGTGTGTGTGTGTGTGTGTGTGTGTGTGTGTGTGTGTGTGTGTGTGTGTGTGTGTGTGTGTGTGTGTGTGTGTGTGTGTACATATACACGACGACCAGGTCAAGTGACAACCACGTTTTTATTATGTTTACACATCGCACAATGCAGGGAGTAGGGCAGTCGAGTGCACACAGGTGCTATATTATATATATAAACTGAAGAAGTTTTTGCAATGGGCCAAACGCACTTGGGAAGAAAAGAACCACAACTTAGCGGTTGCCTTAATTTTATTACCAACGGTTTCGACCGGTGGACCGGTCTTTGTCAGGGTTTGCGAACAAGTGCGACGCTATGCGAACATGCCACATCGATATGGTGGTGCAAGAAGGAAACGGGAGAGAGCGGCAAATTCGTGGTGTTTTACAGTGGTGACATATGCTGTGCCAAACAGTTTCTTCTTCGTCTCATTCGTTGGAGCGAACCAAAAAGAACCAAAAAAGAAAGATCAAGTAAAAAAAGGAAAAAAAGGAAAGAAAAAGAAACAGTAGGCAGGAGGAGAAAGAAAGAAGGGGATAGGGTGGCTTCCGCGACGCGTCTTTGAACGCGAGAACAAAACGACGACACAGAGACAAGAAGGACACGAAAGACACGAGCGCTCGTGTCTTTCGTGTACTTCTTGTCTCTGTGTCGTTGTTTTGTTCTCGCGCTATAACTATCGTCATGCCATACCAACTAGCCCAAGCTGCCACACTTCTAAGTTACGCGTCTTTGAAGGTCACGGAGGGACATTGTGGGTGAGCTTGGATAACAGGCAATTACCTGTAGCAAGACGAGGGACTCCGGCAGGGAGAGTGCCTGATTCAACCCCTTCTGTGGTCAGTTAGAGAAAATAAAGGTGAAACACGTGTTTCGTTTTCACTGAAACTATACTGACACATTCCATATGTGGTTGCAGGGGGGGGGCAGATTTCGGGGCAAAGATGGTGAAAGCACAAAAGGCGGTTTGGAAAGTAAAGCCGACATCTCGGGCGGGAAGGCACGCGTTGTCAATATGACTGCATGCGTGTCTACAACCCTTTCGTACCACTCCCCGAAGCGCCTGTGGTTGAACTCTGCTGGTCCTGGTTGGGCTCTCCCACTTACGGATAATAAGGCAAACATAAGTTAAACAGAATGGCAAAGAAAATATAAAAAAGAAGAACAGTGAAAATGAAACAAATAATTATATCAGGCATGCGCTCTCTGCGCTGCCTGCCTTATCACGATAGCACTGCTATCACACATTTTGCCAGTATAAGAGCATGACAATAAACTCCGGGGACAGTCTTGTTCTTGCCATCATGTAGTCGCCCCGATTCTTACTTGACCAGCATTGAAAACAATACATGGTGTCAGAAGTGGTCTCTTCGGGTCAAAGCTTCGTCTCGGTCTCGGGGGAACCCCATCGATGAAAGTACTCAAGGCACCACCACGCCTGCAGCTGACCGGCAACCTCTTCGAGCAATGGAAACGCTTCAAACAAAAGTTCGACCTGTTCCGTGAGGCAACCGCGGCGAAGGACCAACCCCGAAGTGAAGCCGCAAAAACGGCGCTTCTTCTTAGTGTCGATGGTGACGAAGCTTTTGACGTGTTCAACACGTTCAAGTTTGAAACACAGGAAGACCAGGAAGACTACAAGACAGTCGTTGAAAAGTTCGAAGCGTATTGCTCTGAGGTAAGCAATGAAGTGCATGAGTGGTATCTGTTTCGCTCAAGGAAGCAGGCAGACGGGGAACCGTTCGAAAAATTTGTTCGAGACCTGAAAAAAGCAAGCTGCGCAGTGCAATTTCGGAGAACAAAAGATTCAATGATCCGCGATCAAATAGTGTTCAGCACAAATTACTCTAAGTTGCGCGAAAAATTGCTTCGCGAAGCGAAGCTGTCGTTAGGGAAAGCAGAAGAATTTTGCAAAGTTGCGGAATTTGTGGCACAAAGAAACAAAGTTTGGAGGGCAACGGACAGCCACATTGACTCTATTGCTAGGCGTGCACCACCACCGAGAAGCAGAAACGCCCAAGATGGCAACAAGCAGTACCGCTGCACAAAGTGCGATCGGCAACACACACCGAGGCAGTGCCCTGCATACGGCAAGAAATGCAACATATGCCACCTGCCCAATCATTTTGCCGTGTGTTGTCAACGGATGTACCAAATTGCTGAGGTCAGAAAAAACCACTGCGATGATGATTTAGACATCCTGGAAGTGGGCGTTGGCAATAAAAAAAAGCCAGAGACTGGATAGTGGAAGCTGAGATCGCGGGCAAGAAAGTCTTCTTCAAGGTTGACACACGGTCACAGGCCAGCCTGTTACCATTTTCGGCGTACCGGAAAATACGTGCTGCGGGACCCTTGAATGCTGCTACCTCAGTGCTAGGGGCCTACAACGGAGGCGTCATAACACACTATTGAGCGACATCACAGAAAATAAAAGTAGGAAATGCTTGCAGCACACTGCAGTTCTTTGTCATCAAGCATGGCAATCAGGCAATACTAAGACTGGACGCGAGTGAAGCCTTAGGCCTTTTTCAACGCACCGTAGCTACCGTAAGCGCCTCAATAGACTACGAAGCCGTGACGGATTTCCAGCACCTCTTCAGGGGCTAGGCTGCTTGAAGCAACCATACAGCATGATCCTGCAACCAACAGCGGTTCCTGTCGTTCAACCAGCATGGCGTATTCCCCTGTCCCTGCGCAGCCCTCTTCAAGATGAACTACGAAGGCTGGAGCGCGAAGGCTTCATCGTAAAAGAGAACAATCCCACGGTCTGGGTAAGTCCTTTGGTTACTGTCAAAAAAAGGACGGCAGAATTAGAATTTGCATGGATCCCAGAAAAATCAACGAGCGCATAAAAAGAGAGCACTTCCAGCTCCCAAGGCATGAACATATGGAAGGGGAATCGGCCGGCGCCACAATGTTTAGCTGCTTGGACGCATATTCCGGCTTTCACCAGGTCCCAACTGACGAACAGACGTCCAAAATCTGCACTTTTTCAACTCCTTTCGGGCAGGTACCACTACCTTCGATTGCCCTTCGGCATTTCTTCAGCGCCTAAAATTTTTCAAAGAACAATGAGTCAAGTATTTGAGGGCCTTACAGGTGTACACGTGTACATAGATGATATTTTGGTGTGGGGAGCAAACAAACAGGAGTATGATCGCAGACTAATTGCTGTCTTGAAAGCAGCCGAAAAAGCGGGTTTAACGTTCAACGCTAGAAAAATGCTGGTTTGGTGTTACGGAAATTCAATTTTTGGCGACATCATCGGACGTGAAGGCATTTTGCCAGACCCAGAAGTTGTGAAAAGCTTGCTTGAGATGCCAGAGCCAAATAACAAAAATGATGTTCAGTGCATGCTCGGTGTGCTCAACTATTTCGCCAAGTATGTGCCGCGCCTTTCTGAGCGAACTGCGCTTCTCGGGGCGTTTATCAAAGCGCACTCAGCATTTGAGTGGACTGAAAACCACAGAAGAGAGTGGAAATGTATCACACAGGCTCTAACCACGACACCTGTCCTCGCTATATTTGATCCCCAAAGACAGTCCAAAATAACATGCGATTCATAAAAAGATGGAATGGGTGCAGCACTCTTGCAGTGCTACGATGGTGATGAGTGGCGCTCAGTGGCATACGCTTCCCGTGCTCTAACGCAAGCTGAGCAGCACTATGCGTAGATTCAGAAGGAGACGCTCGGCATTTAGTTCGGCTGCGACAAGTTTCACCACTTCGTGTACGGGCACAAAGTTTTGATTGAGACTGACCATAAACCGCTCATATCTATTGCTGCGAAGGGTACCTGTGACATGCCTCCCCGCCTTCAAAGATTTTTTCTAAGGCTTCTGAAATATGATATCCTTTTGCAGTTCATACCGGGCAAACATCTTATCTTGGCCGACATGCTGTCAAGATTATGCCCAGCTAGTTCCGAGGACAGCCCTAGAGCCGTGGGCGACATGGAGGTGCACGCAGTGCAAGTTCTGGGCTATTTGGTCACAGATGCGACGCGACGGAAGCTGGAGCAAGAAACTGCGAATGGAATGATGGTTACTTGAGCACTGTCATCTGCAGCTTGTCAAGCGGTGAGAACCTGCAGGGTGAACTGAAGCCGTTTTAGATGCGGAGCATCTTATACTCGCGCCTTGTAGTGCACCGTCCGCGCCGTCCGCACCGCTTCTCGAACATTCGACAGCTGACGCGCGCGCATGCGCCGTCGCGCCGTCGCCCACTCTTCCACCATCTGTGCATCTCTTCCTCCTCTACACACCGCGCGCGCTTCACTCCTCCACCATCTGTGCACCCTTCCTCCTCTACACACCGCGTTCGACATCTACAATTCTCCTGATTCTCCAGTGGACGCGCATGTGGCGTCGCGCTTCGAGAACATTCAACAGCTGACAGTGCATGCGCCGTCGTGCTGTATATATACTCAAGGTCGGCGCTCGCTCGCTCAGTTGCCGCTCGTCGGTTGGTTTGTACGGCGCGTTGACGTCCAAGGTCGCGGTGAAATGAATTCCAACGAATCCACAAACACAATGATCGACGTCCCTTCGACCAGCGCCGCCCTTTCGCATACGTGTGTACGTGTTCACTCATTTAACACCCCCTCCTACAACCACGTTAACCAATTTAGCCATCGACCCAAGTAAGTCGCAATTTAACACCCCATTTCACAACCACGTTAACCAATTCAGCCATCGACCCAAGTAAGTCGCACTTTAACACCCCGTTAACCAATTATATGGTCCGCATCCTCCTCAGTGTTCCCCCGAGGGAAGCTGCGGGCAATTTTTTTTGTCAGAGCTTTCTGTCGTGAAGGGCGTATTGCTGAAAGGAACGGAAGTGGTCATACCAAAAAGCAAGCGACTTGAAATTCTTGGACGTATTCATGCCGGGCACCTAGGATAGCAGAAATGCAAAGAAAGAGCACTACGTCTGGTTTTTTGGCCTGGGCTCAGCAATGACATCACACTGCTGATTCAGAGCTGCCCTACTTGTTGCAAGTTTTCTTAGAAGCAACCGAAAGAACCTTTTCTCATGCGCCTAGTACCAGTATGCGCATAGATCCGTGTGGGCGTGGTCATTTGATCGTTTGGAAGAAGTTCGTACGTCATCGCGTTCGACGCGTTTTCAAACTTCCCGGAAGTCCAGAAGCTCCATGACACCACTGCAAGAACAACAATTGCAGCACTGAGTGCTATGTTTGCTAGGTAGGCGTGCGTGCCTCTGGAGGTATGCACGGACAACGGGCCGCAGTTTGCAAGTTATGAGTTCACAGAATTCGCAAGAAAGTATGACTTCGCTCATGTCACATCAAGTCCGCACTTCCCACAGTCAAATGGTCTGGCTGAAAAAGGAGTACAGATCGCGAAACGCCTCCTCAAGAAAAGTGAAGAGTCGCGCGAAGACTTCTCGTTAGGCTTGTTGGCCTACCGCTCTACGCCGCTTGTGGACGGCCGATCACCTGGAGAGGTCCTTCAATGTAGGCGTCTCAGGTCGAGCGTACCAGACTTTGGCGGCGTACAGTCAATATCAGTCAAAAAGCATCATCAGAGCGACGGCGGAAAGCCCTTATCACCCTTGGGTAGAGGGGAGATCGTACGGCTTAGGGACTCAACATGGTCTCCGAAAGGTATTGTGATGGGAAGAACGTCTCCAAGGTCCTACGGTGTAGAAACGGAAGATGGTCGGGTGTTTAGACGTAGCAGACGGCATCTCCTTCAGACTCGTGAACCGTGGACAACGGACGTGAGTGATGATGATTGTGGTCCCTCCGAGACTAGGTCCGCTGAATAGGGACACCTGCATCGAGTAGCTCCATTGATGCTACACCGCGCCAGCCTACACCGCACCCTCAGGTGGCGTCCGCCGGTGGTGTTCCAGCACCAGCTACACCACACCACGGGAAATCTTCTCCCAGGCTGACACTGGTCCCAAGAAGATCGGGTCGCACCACTAAGCCACCGCAGTGGCTTAATTACGATGCGGCCTTTAATCAAATAACCAGAACTCATTCCTTACCCCTCATAGGATGTATCAGGCATGCGCTCTCTGCGCTGCCTGCCTTATCACGATAGCACTGCTATCACACATTTTGCCAGTATAAGAGCGTGACAATAAACCCTGGGGGCAGTCTTGTTCTTGCCATCATGTAGTTGCCCCGATCCTTACTTGACCAGCATTGAAAACAGTACAATAATAACAAACATAATGGAAAGGGTGATATTGTGCGAGATATATGCGCACAAGTCCAAAAACTCAAGGAAATGAAGGCAGACAATAAATAACACAAAATTGAAATAAAATATATAAAAATATTAATAAAATAATAAAGAAATAAAAGTCGCACAACAAAGGTACATATACGAATAGTACATGGAAACATTTTTACTGTTGTTCCATTCTCCCGATTACTATTGGGCACCTCTCTTTAGCCTATCGAGGAATAATAATAATAATAATAATAATAATAATAATAATAATTTTTAAGTAACAGTTACAGTTCAAATGGAAACTTTTAAAATTTAAAAATTATTAAAAACATTTCAAAAGATTGAAAAATTTTAAAAATGAAATCTGAGCCAGACTCAATTCCTGTCCCATCTCACCACTGCACGAGCTAAGGAACCATAGGTTGCTGATGCTTTCATTGATACCGTGTGTGAGTGTTTAGAATTTGTGGATGAAGTATGACTCTCTTTGTTCCCGTTCACGAGTCCCGCGGAAGCCTGACTGGAGGAGGGTGACTCGCATTTTCTCGAATGAGTGCACTGGTAAGTTCAGATTCTTGGAAAAAGGCATATTTGGCAAACTTTGCGCGTGGGCTCTGTGGTTATTGAACCGTAGTCTGAATGCCGTACCAGTCTGACCAATATACTGCTGGCCACAGATATCGCAATGCCGCATATATATTACGTTCTGCCTGTGTAAATTCAGCGTGTCCTTAATTTTGAATGTGAAGTCTGAGGACGAGGCTTCGGCAACAGAGGTTGTAGGGTTATGTTCGCAGACTTGGCAATGTTGTTACCCGCATGGCTTACAACGCCATTCACTCCTTTCAGACTCGGTCGTCTTAGCTCTAGCTAGGATGTCTCTTATGTTCTTCCCGTGGCGGTAGACCACTCGCGGTGGCTCCGTGAAAATTGAGGATAGACGTACACTATGTTGTATAGTGGTAAAATGTTTTGAAAGGACATTGTTGAGGCGCGGTAGTGTGGATGAGTAAGTGATGACAAGGTTAGTTTGGTTTTTTTTTTTTAATGGCGTGGTTTCGAGCCCGACAAAATTTCATTCCTACCTAAGCTACGAGCCCGGCTTATAGCATCATCGATTATTATTATCTCTGGGTACTCTTTTGCCACAAGGGCCGTTTTAAGATCCTTGGCATGACCTTCGAAATCGGACATGTCCGAACAAATTCTCTGGTATCGGTGTGCTTCCGAGTATGGGATGGCTGTCTTGCAGTGATGCGGATGGCTACTCTTAAAATGTAGGTACTGATGGCGATCCATTGGCTTTTTGTATAGGTTCGTGCAAATTCGTTTCTCATTAATTTGAACCGTGACATCGAGAAAGTTTATAGTTGACTTAGAGTAGGTGTGTGAACGAGATTGATGAGTGAGTTGAATTAAAATCACCTATGAATGACAGTAGACTTTCCTCTCCGTGGTGCCAAATAATGAATATATCGTTCAAGAATCTTTTGTAAACGAGAGGCTTCAGTGTTCTGCTTGCAAGAAATGGTTCTTCAATAGATGCCATAAAAATATTCGCGTAATTAAGAGCCATCTTTGTACCCAGAGCTGTGCCGTTTATCTAGAAAAAGTGCTTATTATTGAACTCAAAGTTATTGTGACTGAGTACCAACCACAGCAAAGTTGACAGCGTGTCCTCATCTAAGCCCACCGGCACACTGGCCTTCTTGAAAGCTGCGACTGTTGCGTTAATGCCATCTGACTGTGGGATGTTCGTGTAAAGTGAGACTACATTCATTGTAACAAGGATGCTATCGTTGGGAACCTCGAGTCCGCTGATTTCAAGGAGAAAATGGTTAGTGTCTTTAATGTATGAGGGGATAGTTTGGACAATATCCTTAATTATGAAATCTAGCGCGCTTGACATTCTTTCTGTTACTGTGCCGTTGCTTGAAACAATAGGACGACCGGGGTGGTTGGCTTTGTGTATTTTAGGGAGCAAGTAAAACCGGCCTGGAGCAGGCTGAATCGGTTGCGTTGCCTTGAGCATATCAGCCGTGATTTTTCCATTCTTATGCAGTGAATTTAGTTCACAGATTATTTCTGATTCGAATAATTTAGTGGGGTCATCTTCGAGCTCCGCATAGAAGTTCTTGTCCTCCAGTTGCCGATAGCCTTCTCTCAGGTAATCAGTTCTATCTAATATTACTATCGCACCATTCTTATCCACAGTCTTAATTACCAAATACGCTCGACGGCTTAGGAGCTCCAGTGACTAACGCTCTTCCTAGGAGAAATTGTTTCTATCGCACCTTGTTTTTAAACAAGCCGATATGATGCCTTTCTGTACTGCTGATATATACATGTCTAGGTGTCTGTCCAGCTGTTCAGGTGATGAACAAGTTTTTTCTGAAGAACGGGGGAATACTGTTCGGCTTGGTTCATGGTATGGAAGTACTCCCGTAGGCGCATGTTTCTAGCAAAGTTATCTAAATCCTTATACGATTGGAACTCAGTAAATTTTCCACTAGCCGTCCGAATATTAGGGCCTTTCAAAGCAGTCTGATTTCGGTCGCAGATAGCTGTGCTGAAGAAAGATTAATTACACTCGGAGGCGCCGTTTACACATCCCGGTTTATATTTATCGGTGTCGCCGGTATAGCTTCATGTGTAGTAATTGTCTCAGTTACCCCATCCCGCTCTAGTTTGCGGCGCTTCCGCTCTTTTGTCACTGCTGCTTTTTTAGTTTCATACTTCTCGAGATCAATAATGTCCTCCTGGCTGAGATCAGACTGACGTCTAAGTGACAGTTATTTCTCTTTAAGTTCACGAGATTTTCGTTCGCTGTGCTGAATAATAATCTGCATGAGCGGCAGTGATGCATCATGAAGTGCTTTCTCCCACTGTGCTTGTTCTTCTCGATTTAATGTTGTCATTGCGGGATTAAGCTTGAGAGATAAGCCTTTTGGTACCGAATCACAGGTTGAGTATGACGTCAGCGTCGTGTAGTGGAGGTCGTATTTTACACGTTTCTCAATTATCTTCCTAATTTGTTGAAAAGAGCGTGATCGCGGTTTGAGGGAATGAATCATACCTGAACTCTTTGGCAGTCAGCGTTCAAGCGTGCGGGTCGTCGTGCGGTTTCGCTATAACTGCGGAGGTTGTAGGCCATCGTCGGTGAAGTTGGGCCAGTGACAGGCCTCGGAGCAGGTGGCACGGAATTTTGTGGCGAGGAAGAGTTCGCGGACACCGTGTTTGCAGCAGGCCCTAGAGAGCCAGCACATACGAGAGCAGCGTTCCTGGCCGGCTGCAAGTTCTGCGGGTGCCAGCGGTTTGTTCTGGTGGTGAGTAGCTCTCTGAAGTGAAGCGCCAGCATCGCTACGCCCTCAAAGCTTCGATGAAGGCCGTCGGTGGCGAGGACCCTCCAAGGCGGCATCTCGTGGTAGGCGTGGTCCAGATAGAAAACACCATGACCAAGTTCTCCTCGATAGCACAAGCGGCGCACCTCACATATATATATATATATATATATATATATATATATATATATATATATATATATATATATATATATATATATATATATATATATATATATATGTAGTGGGAGTAATAATTCAAAGGGCCAGTTAGTCTTCGTGAAGGTATGGGATATGGCACAACGGGAGCGTTGTCAACAAGGATAAATATATTTATTTCCCAACAGTTTCGGGAGAGGTCCTCCCTTCATCAGGGGATGAGTTATATTGAGGATAGACGTACAATATATATATATATATATATATATATATATATATATCGGAAAAAGAAATTTTTCCGTTTTTCGACGTGTGTCTCCTTTTTGTTCATACTATTTACCGGCGTCCAAGAATATATATATATATATATATATATATATATATATATATATATATATATAGATATATATGATTGAAGAGAAGGACGCACGTACGAAATGTGGATTTATTAACGTTTCGGCTGGTGGACCAGCCTTCGTCAGAATCATTTACATGTCTGATTGTTGTACTTGTTTTTATGATGTTTGCACTCACGCGATTATTGCAAGCGAAACGTATGCGCTTTAATGCTGTTGCACCACTGTTACATCTGTTATTCTGGCGAAGGCCAGTCCCACGGCCGAAACGTAAAGAAACCTTTCCGTTTTTCGACGTGTGTCTTCTGTTTATTCATATATATATATATATATATATATATATATATATATATATATATATATATATATATATATATATATATATATATATATATATATATATATATATATATATATATATATATATATATATATATATATATATATATATACATATATATATATATATATATATATATATATATATATATATATATATATATATATATATATATATATATATATATATATATATATACGCGTTATTTGGAGGTTGTAGGTTTGATTCCTACCTCCGGCAAGTTATTTTTTCACCCACTTTTCTTTCTTTCTAATTATTTTACATTGGTTCTATCTACTTCCCCTATGTATTTCTTGGCATTATTGTCGGTTAGATCTCATTATATTGTGTCGAAACACGGAAAAACGAGTCCTTTGGTATACACTTCTCCTTTTTCTTACACACACACACACACACACACACATATATATATATATTGTTAAGGCGTTTAATAGCCGGTCCACAGCGAGCAAGCACAATGGCGACAGTAACGGCCAAGCACGGGCTCTCAGTGCGAGCGGCATCGAAGTAACACAAGCACGTGTGCCATTTCAAGTTGCGCAGAACGGTGTCCATCATGCGCTCAAAGGTCGCAGGTGCATTACATAGACCAAACGGCATGACGTTGAATTCGTACAAGCCGTCGGGTGTGATGAACGCAGTCTTCGGTCGAGCGTCATCAGCCATGGGTACTTGCCAGTACCCCGAGCGCAGATCGAGAGAAGAAAAAAATTCGGCTCCGTGAAGGCTGTCAATTGCGTCATCGATGCGCGGCAGTGGGTAAACATCCTTGCGAGTGATCTTATTGAGCCGTCTGTAGTCTACACAGAACCGCGCAGGACCATCTTTCTTCGCAACAAGAACAACAGGAGACGCCCATGGACTGTCCGAGGGCCGAATAACGTCGCGTCTGAGCATATCATCAACCTGCTCGTTAATTTCCCGACGTTCAGCAGGCGACACGCGGTAGGGACGTTGCCGTAATGGTGGATGGGCACCAGTGTCGATACGATGCGTAACAGCGGACGCACGACCGAGAGAACTTCGCCCGACATCGAAAGAAGAACGATATTCTCGCAACAGGTTCAGAAGCTGGGAACGCTGTACCGACGTGAGGTTGTCATCAATACAAGGGCCAAATACATCAGGAGATGACGAATCAGAAGTGGAAACAGCACTGATGGTACGCAAATTGGGACAACGCGAGTCATCAGGTACGTCCAGGACTTGTGCGTTATCCACTGGTTCCACTCTGCCGAGACATTCCCCTCGAACCAAGGTAACAGTGTACGGGGATGGGTTGGTCACGAAAATAGAGGCGTTGCCCTGGGTGATTTGCACGGTCGCGAAAGGTACTAGCAACCCTTTCCTTCGGCAAGCACGGTCGGATGGCGAAACGAGTGCAATTGTGTCGGAGAGTCCAGCGCAGTAGACAGATACACCCATCGTGGAGCTTGGAGGCACTATGGTATCGTCTTTCACGAGAATCTTGCTCACTTTCGAAGAACTGTCTTCCGGCGTCAAATGCGAGAAGGGGGACAGTTCAATTTCGGCGGCGGCACAATGGATGACGGCGTCGTTGCGGGAGAGAAAATCCCACCCCAGGATGACGTCATGAGAGCATGCGGGAATGATGATGAATTGGGCGACATACAGAACGTCCTGAACGACAACGCGAGCTGTGCACCCTGCTGTAGGATGGATACGATGCAAACCGGCGGTACGAAGGGACAATCCAGAAATTGGCGTCGTCACTTTACGAAGCAAGCGGCAAAATTTTTCGTCCATAACGGATACTGCAGCTCCTGTGTCAATAAGAGCAGATGCGTTAACACCGTCCACAAGCACGTCAATGACATTAGATGGGCGGCTCTGAGGGCTTTCACAATGCGATAGCATCGCAGTCCTTGCCTCGGGGACTGCGACGACTAGTTTTCCCGCTCGTGAGCAGCTGAACTTGGCCGCATGGGGGACGGGGAACGACGTCGTGGAGACGGTGACCTACGAGAAGATGAAGCTAGGCGAGTTGGCGGTGGCATAGACGGCGTTTCCTCGTGATAGGTACGCCTAATCTGGCCAGCAACAGGCGACGAGATATGGGGCGTCTGTACGCGAGTGCAATAACGTGCTACGTGGCCGGCGTAACCGCAGGCAAAGCAAATGGGCCGGTTGTCGGATGTGCGCCATCGGTTCGCCGGGGTAGGTCTTGTCCATGACGCAAGAGCCGATGGACGGAACGGTGGCTGGAAAGGCTGCAGGGGGTGCTGGAGCTGAGTCTGAGAGGTCACGTAAACATACGTAGCCGGCATACCCGCTGCAAAGGATGGAGGTCGTGCGGCAGCTTCGGCGTAAGTCAGTGGGGCGGGCGCTTGAACGACTGGAGGCGGCCTGGCGACCACTTGGGCGTAACTTGGGGGTACAGGAGCCGGAAGCTGTTGTGGGTGGTACGCAGGCATAACCTCCGCTATTTCCTGCTCAATCGCTCGGCGGATGGGGGGGAAAATGGTAGTGGCCGATTGTTGAGCAGCCGGTGGGTGGGCGAAGGGCAGGAGAGAGAACTGCCGTGCGATTTCCTCACGTATAAAGGACTTGAGGTCTGCCAGCAGTGCCACCTGGTCACAGCTCGCCTCCAAGCCTGCAAGCCCTGCATCTCGTGGTGAGGAGCGACGGGTCATCGAACGCTGCCGGCGGAGCTCCTCGTAGCTCTGGCACAGCGTGATGACCTCAGCTACTGTGCCTGGGTTTTTGGCCAGCAGCATCGTGAAGGCATCATCGGCAATGCCCTTCATGACGTTCCGGATCTTGTCTGATTCGGACATGCTGTCGTTGCATTTCTTGCATAGGTCCAAGACGTCTTCAATGTAGCTGGTGAATGATTCACCGGCCTGCTGAGCGCGTTCACGTAAGCGCTGCTCGGCTTGCAGCTTACGAACGGCAGGGCGGCCAAAAACGTTGGTGATAGCGGTCTTAAAATCGGGCCAGGTTGCGAAATCAGACGCGTGGTTGTTATACCACATGCCGGCCACACCCGCGAGGTAGAAAACCAGGTTGCCGAGTTTACCTGCCTTGTCCCAATGATTGGGGACGCTGACGCGTTCGTACATGACGAGCCAGTCCTCGACGTCGGTGCCATCCGCGCCGGTGAAGACAGGTGGGTCGCGGATGCGGGGGACACCGGAACATGGCGTCGGCGCAGGAGGAAGCGTTTGCTGGGCGGCGTCTTGTTGCATGGTTGAAGGCACGGTACGGGATCTAAGCTCCAAGGGCATCGAATGTGAACCGAAGATGTTTGAAGGGCACAGCACCTCCACCAAAATGTTAAGGCGTTTAATAGCCGGTCCACAGCGAGCAAGCACAATGGCGACAGTAACGGCCAAGCACGGGCTCTCAGTGCGAGCGGCGTCCTTGATGGGTAGCCCCACTAGAAGGTACTCAAGAGTTCGACCCATTTCATAGTTCGGAGGCTTCGCTACAATATATATATATATATATATATATATATATATATATATATATATATATATATATATATATATATATATATATATATATATATATATATATATAACTCATCCCCTGATGAAGGGAGGTCCCCTCCCGAAACTGTTGGGAAATAAATATATTTATCCTTGTTGACAACGCTCCCGTTGTGCCATATCCCATACCTTCACGAAGACTAACTGGCCCATTGAATTATTACTCCCACTATACATATATATATATATAGTCTAGTAGATCCTCCGTGAGTGGTCACAACGTGGTTTATTTCGACGTTTCGGCCTAGAGTCTGGCCTTCATCAGGATTAAAGGAACAGTTTGTTGGTGCTCAGCTTTATACAATCTCAAATCAGAGGGCAAGGAAAGATGAAAAAAGACAGAAAAGACAAAATAGAAAAAGAAAAAGAAAAGAGAAAAAAGGAAAAGAAGGAAAAAGAGAAAAAAAGAGAAGAGAAAAATAATATACGGTGGAATCCCCTCGGGCGCCCCCCTTCCACTCTTCCTTCCACTTCCCCCTTCATCTCTCTCCCCCTTCTTCCTTTCACCTTTATGATGTCAGCGGTCTGTGTATGCTTCCTTTCACTAACGCATTCCTCCCGACCAGACGGTGCCTCCTGGCACTGGCGGTTTGGTGTGGGGCAAAAAAGAGCTTTTTAGGAATTTCTAAGCCTTTAACTACTCGGAGTCCCGTCAACATTCCGTCGTAGAAAGAGGGGTGCCGCGTATTGTGGCAGAGGCTGGTAAGCGGGCATTTCAGGAAGTTCTAAGCCTTTAACTACTCGGCGCCCCGTCAACATTTCGTCGTAAAAAGAGGGGTGCCCCGTATTGCGGCAGAGGCTGGTAAGCGGGCGCAATGCGAATTCCTTGCTTCTGGATTACGCGTGCAGTGGGGGCCTCCCGGCTGTGTACAGGGTTGCTGTTGGGCATGTCATGCAGGGCACAATTGATTGGGTAGCAAAATAAAGCAGAAAACAGACGACAGCTGCACTTAGGAAGAGTAGTTACACTTAGAATTGTTTTGGGTTATCCAGTGCCCTTCGCAGCTGCAGTGCCGTGAACTCAGTTACTATTTTCATTATTGCCGTTATTGTTTTCTAATGCTTTAATTGCTGCAAGTATACCAGGATTCTCATTTATTCCTCTATCGAGGGTGTTAAATCGGTGGATAAGGTATGACTCTCGTTGTTCGCGTTCTCGATTTGATTTAAATCCCGTCTCTAAGAGCGTTACTGATAGTTTGTCGAATGCATGATCGGGAAGATTGAGATGTTTTGATAGAGGTAGACTTGGGGCTGATTTCGCATGGGTCCTGTGATTATTGAAGCGAATCCTAAATGGTGTTTCTGTTTGTCCGATGTACTGCATACCACACACGTTGCATTCGAGTAGGTATACCACATTAGAGGAATCGCATGTTAGGTTTCCTCTTATGTTAATCGAAAACTTGCATTGTGTACTGGTTGCTTTGTCTGTTTCTCGCATCGCTTTACATACAAGACATCGTGGCTTTAAACAAGGTCGGCATGAATTATTGGGGGTAATGTGTTAGTTTGAGAGTGGACAAGGGTGCCTTTAAGGTTACGTGGTCGTCGGTAAACGACACCTGGAGCGGATGGGAATGCGCGTTTCAGACGTTCACTTTGTTCCAGGATGTTGTAATGTCGTTTAAGGATTTTGTTTACATTGGAAAAGTTTGTGCTGTAAGTCAAGCAGAGGTTTGTTCGTTGTGGGTCTTCTTGTAGTGGTCGCTTCATAAGTAAGTCTTCGCGCTTTAGGTTTCTTGCTTTTTGAACAGCGTCATTAATTACATGTTTACTTATTTATTTATTCAGTATACCTCAAAGGCCCCAGTCGGGGTATTACATGAGGGATGGGCATAATTAGCAACATAATAATGATTCAATCACGGTCTTGAATACACGTGGGTCGGAGTGGTGCATGGCGAAGGCAGGCAAGTTGTTCCAGTCCCGGGTGGTTGCAACAAAAAACGAGCGGAGGTGGGCAGTAGTTTGTGCTGGCGGTGGATAAACGGCTCGGGGATGGTTTGTACGGCTGGATAATCGATCAGCAGGCAAGATGGCTGGAATGTTGAAAGGAGCGTGATAAAATTTGTGAAAAAGACAGAGCCGATATATATGACGACGTGATTCTAGGTTGTTGAGGTGGCCACGAGTTTTAAGTTCGGAAACGCTGGAATGATAAGAGTACACGGAGTAGATGAACCGAGCTGCGCGATTTTGTACAGATTCGAGAAGGTTAGATAGATTAGATTGATGAGGGTCCCAAACCGAGCATGCGTACTTCAATTTAGGGCGAACAAATGTGGTGTAAGCTAACAACTTCACTGATGAGGGAGCAAGTTTTAAATTCCTACGAAGAAAACCCAGTGCACGATTAGCGGACGATGCTACGTTGTTGACGTGAGTGTACCAGGTGAGGTTGCTCGAGAATGTTACGCCGAGGTATTTATAGGATTCTGCTGTTAAGATTGTAGAGCCCAAAAGGGTGTAAGTCGCTTGCTGATAATGTTGCCTACGGTGAAATGATATTAGCGATGTCTTATTTACGTTTAAAGACATTAGCCAGTCGTTACACCAGGATTCAATAAGGTTAAGGTCGTTTTGAAGTATAGCAATATCGGTAGGGTTTTTTATTGGACGGTACACGACGCAATCATCTGCAAACAGGCGAATATTTGATGAAATGTTAGCTGGGAGGTCATTTATATAAATTAAGAAAAGTAGGGGTCCGAGTACTGTGCCCTGTGGGACGCCAGAGATTACGGGAAGATAGTTAGATGAATGGTTGTTAGCGTACACAAATTGTTGCCGATTAGTCAGAAAGCTACGAATCCAGTTGAACGTCGATGTATTAATGTTTAAGCAAGAAAGCTTGAGGAGTAGCCGTTGATGCGAAACTTTGTCAAATGCTTTCTCAAAATCTAGAAAGAGGGCATCGGTGGGTATATTTAGGTCAGTGCTAGAACTGATGTCATTGTAGAATGAAGCAAGTTGTGTGTCGCAGGATAATCCTGAGCGAAACCCATGTTGACTATGATGAAAGAAGTTGTAGTGGTTTAAGAACTTGACGGTGTTAGAGTAGATCAGATGTTCCATTAGTTTAGAGCAAATGCTAGTGAGCGAGATGGGACGATAGCTGCTAGGCTGGATGGAGGGCCCTTTTTAGGGACTTGTACAATCTTGCCCACTTTCCAGTCTTCCGGCACCACTCCTGAAGACAGTGATTGCTGAAAAATGTGGCATAACATCACACTGACAATGGGTTGTGTGTTTTTTAACATTTTAGCATTGATGCCATCGGCGCCACAAGAAGATGTAAGCTTTAATGAGTCGATTAATTTAGCAATGCCCTGTTGAGAAAACGTGATGTCCGGCATCATGTCGTAATCACGAGGATGGAATGAAGGTAAGTTGCCGTTAGGTTCGATAGTGAACATGGAAGAGAAAAATGATTAAGTTGTTCGGCGGCTTCATCGTCGGGGATCGGAAGGTTATGATTATCAAACAGTGCTAGTGGTTGGGAATTTTGAGGGTTGATAACGCTCCAAAATTTCTTCGGGTTATTGGTCAGCATGGCCGGCAAAGTCTGTGAGTAAAAAGAACGTTTTTCTTTCATAGCATGCGTGCTGAAGGCTTTTTCTGCAGCGTAGTAGTTGTTTCATGCAGAAATGTTATTAGATCGTTTAGCTGATATAAAAAGTCTTTTCTTTTTATTATTGAGTAGCTTTAGTGTAGCTGTGAACCATGGGGACGTCTTTTTTTCGGTGACGGTAATGGTGGGCACGTATTTTATGAACAGGTCATGGATTTTATTTTTGAAGAGCAACCAATTAGTCTCAACAGAGCGCTGCGAAAAGTCGGCTAGCAGGCAAGTAGCGAATTCTGCAAATTCATTGTTTAGGGCGGAATAGTTTGCTTTGTTATACAATGTTACCGTTTTTGTTATTTTAGACAAGCGTGTTAGTTGGCATACGTAGGTACCATGAATCACTGAATCGTCACTTAAGCCAGGCAAGAACGTCATCTTGGAAACCTTGTCAGGCTCGGAAGTGGGGATAAGATCTAGAGTGTTGGAGGAGGTAGAATTTTGACGTGTGGGTTCAATGACGAGTTGCGTTAGTCCAAACGTTAGGCATGAGTTGACGAAATCGCTTTCAGGACCGTGTTTGGCGGCTGTGCTTGCCAGATTATTCCACGAAATTGCTGGAAAATTAAAATCACCGAAGAGAAGTATCGGATAATGACGGAAAGTTTTAGTTACAGAGTGAATAGCCATGTGGAAATTCGGTACAAAAAGGGGGTCAAGACCGGGAGGGCGGTAGCAAACTCCAATTATCGTGGGGGGATAAGAAGCATTGCAGAGAATGAACGTGATTTCTAAGCATGAGAACACACGAATTTCTGTACATTGAAGGCTTTTATGACTGCCTATCAGCACTCCACCTCCACGTTTGTTAGTGCGGTCATGTCGAAAAATGTTGAAGTCCGGGAAATATTGTAGCAGCTCTGAGTCTGCTATTGACATGTGGGGGGTATTTCTGTTTCTCGAGCATAAGTTTTAGCCTCTGTGAGCTCGTGTCAAAGTCAGCGACTCTAGAGCAGATTCGCTTAAACCGGTGAGCCTGGCTGTATGGAATACTGTTTTTACAGTGGCGTGGGTGATCGCTTTGGTATTGGAGGTATTGTTGTCGATCCGTTGGTTCGCGATATAGGGTTGTAGAGAGCTTCTCTTCTTTTTTCGTTATGGTAACATTAAGAAAATTTACGGTTACTTGCGAGTATGTGTGTGTGTGAAGCGTATGTTCGGATGTACAGCGTTGTAAGTGTCGATAAAGCGAAGAAGCTCGTCCTCGCTCTGCGTCCAAATAAGAAAGATGTCATCTATGTATCTTCTGTATAACATTGGTTTCAAGGAACTTTGTGCAAAAAATTCAGATTCTAGCTTTCCCATTAATATGTTGGCATAATTAGGTGCCATTTTGGTGCCCAAAGCGGTGCCGCTGATTTGTCGAAAATACTCTTGGTTAAACTCGAATGAATTTAATTCGAGGAACATCCTCGTCAAAGTTGCAATGGCAGAGAAATCTGAGGTGTTAGATTGTCTGTGGTTTGTGTGGATGTTTTGTAATGCAGCTATCCCGTCATCGTGAGGATTATTTGTATATAATGAAGAGACATCAAGAGTAACCAAGTACGAGTTTATTGGCACACACAGACCAGCAATGTCTCGGAGAAAATGTGTGGTGTCTTTTATGTATGACGCGAGGGTGCATGGAATGTGGCTTATTAGTTTGTCCACGTACCCTGATATGGGTTCAGTTATTGTACCGATGCCTGATATGATTGGTCGACCTGGGTTACCGGGTTTATAAATTTTTGGGAGGATGTTGAAGCGACCTGGACGAGGGTATGCTGCTCGCATCAGTTTGTGGTCAGTGTTGGTTATCTTTTCTGCATCCAACAGTTTTTTAGTTCTGTTGATACGATACGTTTGTATTCGTCTGTCGGATCACCTGGGAGGCGTTCGTAAAATCTTGAGTCGTCTAGTTGGCGGTATACTTCTTGTAAGTAGTTGGTTGTATTAAGGACTACAATTGCTCCTTCTTTGTCAGCGGGTTTTATTGTTATGTCTGTCCTAGACGCCAATTTTTTCATACTTATTTTTTCAGATTTTGTCAAGTTTTCTCGGTTTCCTTTCTGTCTGTTATATTTGTGTACGATATCTTTCTGTACTTTGGTGATATAAAGGTCCAAGTACTTGTCTCGATTACTGTTCGATGTCCAATCATTTGATTTACGACGGTGAATTGTTTCGTGGTTAGCAGGCCTGTCCAGGAAATATTCGCGCAACCTTAAGCTTTGAGCGAAGTTGTCGAGGTCTCGGAGCAAGTGAAATTCATCAAAAAATTTTGTAGTCTGGCAGAAGCTTAGTCCTTTAGATAGCAGTTTTTCTTCGTCAAGGGACAAGCTCATGTCCGATAGGTTTACAACCACAGTGTCACAGGATGTGTTCATAGGTGGGCGCTCGTTTGTACCGTTAGTGGTTTCCTGGGTGGTGGTGTTGTAGTGATAAGGAACTATATCAGGGAACGCGGTGTTTGGCACATGGTTTTTTTTTTGAGTTTATGACTTTTTGTGGTCATCATGGCTTGGTATTTATTGCGTTCAAATTCTGTTAATTGGGTGATTTTTTCGTTCGATAAAGTGTTGTGGCGGAGAATGGCGTTGATCATAGCGACCAGTTTCTTTACCTGCTTATCACTGTGATTAAGAGCGGTTTATATTAATTTCAAAGATGCCTCAAGGAGGACGTTTTTCCATGTTATTTGGTCGTGTTCATCTAGATTTGTAGCGGCTGGTGTGAAGGAGAGTGTCATACCCTTGGGGGCTATTCTAGCACGAAGGTACACTTGCAATGTTGATTTATGCATTTCATGACTAATTCATTTGTCAGCAAGTTTTCGTACTTTAAGGAAAGTGGCACTGCAACTGGGAAGCGATGAGCTGGACTTACATTTCAGAAGTCAATCTTCTTTTGGGTACGGGGATGGCACTGATGAGGTGCGCAGGTCGTAGTTATGTCCGGCAGCCCTTCGTCGTTGTAGGAAGGATTTCGGCGTTGGGCTACCGGCGGACGTGTTCGTTGGAGGTTTCGAGGTCCGCAATAGGGGGACGCGGTTTCATAGTTCAGCAGGCTTCCCTTTGAGGAGTGGTGTAGTGGTGCTGTCGTGTGGTGCTTTTGGTCTCGGCATCCACAATGGAGGGACGCGTGTTGGCTGTTCAGCAGACTTCCCCCCTAGTAGTGGTGCGCTGTTGATGATGGTGAGGGGCTGCTTGTGGCTCGCGGGAGTCAATTAACAGAATTTGAACAGAATAAATACCAAGCCATCACGACCACAAAAATTCATAAACTCAAAAGAGACCATGTGCCCAACCCCGCGTTCCCTGATATAGTTCTTTGTCACTACAACACCACCACCCAGGAAACCACTAATGGTACAAACGAGCACCCATCTAGGAACACACCTTGTGACACTGTGGTTGTAAACTTATCGGACACGAGCTTGTCACCTGACGAAGAAAAACTGCTATCTAAGGGACTAAGCTTCTGCCCGACCACAAAAGTTTTCGATGAATTCCACTTGCTCCGAGACCTCGACAACTTCGCTCGAAGCTTAAGGTTGCGCGAATATTTCTTGGACAGGCCTTCTAACCACGAAACAATTCACCGTCGTAAATCAAATGATTGGACACCGAACAGTAATCGAGACAAGTACTTGCACCTATATATCAATCAATCAATCAATCAATCAATCAATCAATCAATGAAGCTTTATTTTCATAAATAGATATATGCAATTACAGGGATTATTTGGACCGATAGCCTAAAGTGGCTAGTGGACGGTCCAATACAATGTGCAACATAAAAAAGTGTACAGGTCAGCTCTGAGGTAACAACATAAAAAAAAACAATCATGTGATACAGATAACACAGTAATACATTTTTTCTTGCAGATATGCATACTTATTAGCTTGCAGCTAGTTTCTATACATAGGCACTTATTAAAAAAATACAATGAAAATCGAATCACACACACATGCTTACATGTCTTGACTCCACAGAAAAAATGATTTACATGCCATGCTGAAATTACGTGCCGTTTTAATCTCTAGGGGGACCGTGTTCCATATTTTTGTTCCACTAAACTGTATCAGTCTTTCTCCGTAAACATTAAAACATTTGGGCAGATTGAAATTACCATTCGAAGCATGTCGCGTATTGCGTTTAGGAATTGAAAAAAGATCAGCAGGCAAAGGTGAATTTCTATTAATTATGTTATTTACTGAAACAGCAATTTTGTAGTCACGCAACATCGGAACCGAGAGAATGCGTTGTGATTGGAAAATATTACTTACTGATTCACCTTGGCTTATGATTTTCAGTGCACGCTTTTGAAGTCGTTCAAGAGTTTTTAGATAACTGTTGTACGTCACACCCCACGATTCCAGACAGTAACCTATGTGACAATGACACAATGAAAAGTAGAGTGTGCGGAGTATAGCTTGTGGAAAATATTGGCGAGCTTTTATTAGAGAATAGCAGCCATAGGCTAGCTTTGCGCACACACTTTGTACTTGCTCATGCCAGTGTAAGTGTTCATCAAAAGTGACGCCTAAATATTTAAAACAAGGAACTTGTTGAATAGGAGTGTTGTTTATTGTTAGGTTAAGAGATTCAGCGTCAATATGTTTCCTACGAGAGTCAAACACCATATACTTTGTTTTAGTACAGTTAACAGTCAGCTGATTCCTGGCAAACCATTCCGAAATGTTCGATAAATCGGTCATCGCGTCATTTTGTAAATCTGCTAAGGAGTGTCCTGTGAAAACTAAAACAGTGTCGTCCGCGTACATCAGTGCCCTTGACCTTTGTAGGGATCGCGGGACATCATTAATATAAAGAGAGAACAATATAGGGCCCAAAACTGAACCCTGTGGCACCCCGCATTTAATATAACCGTAGGATGATTTGATGTCACCAATGACTACCTTTTGTTTGCGTGCCGATAGATAACTAGAAAAACCGCAGTACAGAAAGATATAGTACACGAATATTACAGACAGAAAGGAAACCGAGAAAACTTGACAAAATCTGAAAAAGTAAGTATAAAAAATTTGGCATCATGGACAGACATAACAATAAAATCCGCCGACAAAGGATGGGCACTTGTAGTCCTTAATACAACCAACTACTTACAAGAAGCATACCGCCAACTAGACGACTCAAGAATTTACGAACGCCTCCCAGGTGATCCGACAAACTAATACAAACGTATCGTATCAACAGAACTAAAAAACTGTTGGATGCAGAAAAGATAACCAACACTGACCACAAACTGATGCGAGCAGCATACCCTCGTCCAGGTCGCTTCTACATCCTCCCAAAAATTCATAAACACGGTAACCCAGGTTGACCAATCATATCAGGCATCTGTACAACTGAACTCATATCAGGGTACGTGGACAAACCAATAGGCCACATTCTATGCACCCTCGCGCAATACATAAAAGACACCACACATTTTCTCCGGGACATTGCAGGTCTGTGTGTGCCGATAAACTCGCACTTGGTTACTCTTGATGTCTCTTCATTATATACAAATATTCCTCACGATGACGGCATAGCTGCATTACAAAACATGCACACAAACCATAGACAATCTAACACCCCAGATTTCTCTGCTATTGCAACTTTGACGAGGATGGTCTTCGAATTAAATTCATTCGAGTTTAACCAAGAGTATTTTCGACAAATCAGCGGCACCGCTATGGGCACCAAAATGGCACCTAATTATGCCAACATATTTATGGGAAAGCTAGAATCTGAATTTTTTGCACAAAGTTCCTTGAAACCAATGTTATACAGAAGATACATAGATGACATTTTTCTTATTTGGACCCAGAGCAAGGACAAACTTCTTCGCTTTATCGACACCTACAATGCTGTACATCCGAACATACGCTTCACACACACACATACTCGCAAGTAACCGTAAATTTTCCTAATGTTACCATAACGAAAAAAGAAGAGAAGCTCTCTACAACCCTAATTCGCAAACCAACGGATCGACAACAATACCTCCAATACCAAAGCGATCACCCACGCCACTGTAAAAACAGTATTCCATACAGCCAGGCTCACCGGTTTAAGCGAATCTGCTCTAGAGACGCTGACTTTGACACGAGCTCACAGAGGCTAAAACTTATGCTCGAGAAACAAAAATACCCCCCACATGTAATTAATGACGCTGTTCAAAAAGCAAGAAAACTAAAGCGTGAAGACTCACTTATGAAGCGACCACCACAAGAAGACCCACAACGAACAAACCTCTGCTTGACTTACAACACAAACTTCCCCAACGTAAACAAAATCCTTAAACGACATTACAACATTCTGGAATAAAGTGAACGTCTGAAACACGCATTCCCATCCGCTCCAGGCATCGTTTACCGACGACCACGTAACCTCAAAGACACCCTTGTCTACTCTCAAATTAACACATTACCCCCAATAATTCATGCCGACCTTGTTTAAAGCAACGATGTCTTGTATGTAAGGCGATGCGAGAAACAGACAAAGCAACCAGCACACAATCCAAGTTTTCGATTAACATACGAGGAAACCTAACATGCGATTCCTCTAATGTGGTATACCTATTCGAATGCAACGTGTGTGGTATGCAGTACATCGGACAAACAGAAACACCATTTAGGATTCGCTTCAATAATCACAGAACCCATGCGAAAACAGCCCCAAGTCTACCTCTATCAAAACATCTCAATCTTCCCGACCATGCATTCGACAAACTATCAGTAACGCTCTTAGAGACGGGATTTAAATAAAATCGAGAACGTGAACAACGAGAGTGATACCTTATCCACCGACTTAACACCCTCGATAGAGGAATAAATGAGAATCCTGGTACACTTGCAGCAATTAAAGCATTAGAAAACAATAACGGCAATAATGAAAATAGTAACTGAGTTCACGGCACGGCAGCTGCGAAGGGCACTGGACAACCCAAAACAATTCCAAGTGTAATTAATCTTCCTAAGTGCAGCTGTCGTCTGTTTTCTGCTTTATTTTACTACCCAATCAATTGTACCATGCATGACATGCCCAACAGCAACCCTGTACACAACCGGAAAGCCCCCGCTACACGCGTAATCCAGAAGCAAGGAATTCGCATTGCGCCTGCTTACCAGCCTCTGCCGCAATACGGGGCACCGCTCTTTTTACGACGAAATGTTGACGGGGCGCCGAGTAGTTAGAGGCTTAGAACTTCCTGAAATGCCCGCTTACCAGCCTCTGCCACAATACGCGGCACCCCTCTTTCTACGACGAAATGTTGACGGGACTCCGAGTAGTTAAAGGTTTAGAACTTCCTAAAAAAGCTCTTTTTTGCCCCACACCGAACCGCCAGTGCCAGAAGGCACCGTCTGGTGGAATTTTGTTAATAATTATTAGCTCTTTCAGGGAGTCAGACTGGCGGAAGCGATAGTAAATAAACCGAACAGCTAATCTTTGGACTTTCTGAAGATTATTAATATCTTTTTAGTGTGTGGATCCCATACTTCAGACACGTACTATAAACAAGGCCAGACTATCGTGTTAAAAGCGAGAAGTTTAGTTTTAGGGGGAAATCTTTTGAGGGTGTGCCTTAGTAACCCAATTTTTCTACGGGCAGAAGAGCAAATCTTTTCAATGTGACAGGACCAAGTTAGGTTGTTGGTGATTGTGACGCCAAGATATTTATAACTTTGTGTAAGTAAAATTGCAGTTCCTTTAGTACTGTACGAGTAAATTAGGGGTTGTTTTTGTTAGTAATGCGCATAGATACAGTGTTCTCTGGGTTTATGTGCATGTCCCAGCACTCACACCAGGTATTAACTGGTGTGAGTGCTGAACAAGTGTTATTGAACCAAAGTGAATCAATACTTTGGTTCAATAGCACTTTGTCATCTGTGGATTTCACTGAACTAAACAGAAGGCAATCATCGGCAAACAGCCACATTTCAACACCTTATTTAGCACAGAATGTAATATCAATGATATAGATTGATAATAGTAGTGGTCCCAGGACGATACCCTGGGGAATTCTGAAGTTAACGGGAATAGGATTGGAGTAGGTATATATCATTTATATCAACGAACTGTGTGCGAGAAGACAGATACAATGTTACACATTTAACAATGATCGAGAGAAAAGTAATCGAGTTAAGTTTGTGAATTAATTTGTGGGGTATTTTATCAAATGCCTTGCTGAAGTCAAGGAAGATGACGTCAGTTTGACCGGATTCATCTAGGACTAAGGAGAAAGAATGTATACAGGAAACTAATTGGGTTGTCGTGGATAGACCTTTACGGAAATCATGCTGAAGTGGTGATAGTACGTTGCGCTCGTTTAGAAAATTAATCATATAGTTAGAAATTATGTGCTCTAAACGTTCACAAGTGCTGGTGATTGACATTGGTCTTTAGTTAGACAAAAAAGAGTTTTTTTTTAAGTACCGGAATTATTCGAGCGATGCGCCAATCAAAGGGAACAATCCCATGAGATAATGATAAGCGAAAGATCACTACAAGGAAGTGGGAAAGTGGTTCAGCGTGACGACGTAAAAAAGTATTTGGCAGGTTGTCCGGACCACAAAAAGACTTGTTTTAAGGTTCAGAAGCAATGAAAAGACATCTACGAACGTTATGAAGTCAATATCAATGCTTACTGAATTACTGCCAATGGCACTATCAAATGAGCATGAATTGGAAAAGAAAACAGAGTGAAACTAATGGTTAAATTATGTGGCCATTTGTTTCTCATCTTCAATAATTTGATCTCCAAGCGCAATGCAATCTGTAGTTTTCTGTTGATTACTTTTATGTGGCGCCAAAACTTGGCTGGATCACTCTTAAGGAATTGGGGTAATTTAACAGCATAAAATACATGTTTGCGGGACCGTATTTTTTTCTGAAAGCGTTCTTTTTAATTTCTGAAACGGCAATCTTTTCGAGTTAAGATTTCTCAGACACTTTACTTTCCGAGCAATCTGCATGATTTCTCTAGTTATCCATGCATATTGGGGATGTTGCTTTTTAGTTTTGTTTGGAATAAAATTGTCGAGGCAGTAGCTACAAAGTGATCGGAAGGTATTCCACAGATAGTTTGCATCATCACCAGAAAAGCGATCAAAGTCTACATCGAGGTAATCTGAAACTGTCTCGTCATGGGCTCTAAAAATTTTTTGAACACTTTCTGTTTCCCGTGCAGCCCCGCCGCGGTGGTCTAGTGGCTAAGGTACTCGGCTGCTGACCCGCAGGTCGCGGGTTCAAATCCCGGCTGCGGCGGCTGCATTTTCGATGGAGGCGGAAATGTTGTAGGCCCGTGTGCTCAGATTTGGGTGCACGTTAAAGAACCCCAGGTGGTCTAAATTTCCGGAGCCCTCCACTACGGCGTCTCTCATAATCATATAGTGGTTTTGGGACGTTAAACCCCACATATCAATCAATCATGTTTCCCGTGCATATTGTCAGATTGATTACCAAGACGGCATATAGATAAATCCAATTTGTGATCAGACAGATCATCATCAACAGATACATGTACGTCAGAAAGGAATTTGCTATAAAACACAAGATCTAATATTGACGATGTATCATCCTGCACCCTTGTCGGCACATTAACAGCTTGTTCCAGATCGCATGCCAGCATTAAATCAAAAACAACCTGGTAACTTGAGGATGAAGAGCATAGTTTGCACCAATTCATATTGGGTGAATTAAAATCCCCTGTTAGTATTAGGCGGCTTCCATAATATTCAACAAAGAAATCATAAATTTCAGACAAGAAATCATCATCTGAAGTCGGGGAGCGGTAGGCCGCTACTAAAATAATAAAATTTCCAAACACGTTTAGTTTGAAACATAAGCTTTCATGGCCATCTATTTGTTTCAAAGGTGTAACTATCAATGAGAGCTCAATATAGTTGCGACACCTCCGCCACGCGATGGTCTGTCCCTTCTATACATTTTAAAGTTGCGATGAACAATTTCAGCATCACTGACACCTTCTCGCAGCCAAGTTTCAGTCGAGACCGTGATGTGAGGAGAGTATGCTAACAATGTGCTCTCTAGTTCAGCGACTTTGTTGATAATGCTTCGTGCGTTGATATTAGAAAGACGCAAGGTTTTATTACGTGGAGGCGGGATTTGTCAGGCATTTTACGGGGGCTTGAGGGCTGGTGATAAACTTGGACGGATAAAGGTTGTAACTTTTACTCGGCAAGTGCTGCTGTCATCCCACATGTACGTGTCGTCATCGATACGGAGCTTATCGTCCAAAAGATAGGGTTTCTTGCCGTGAGCCTTATCAGTTTTAGCACTGTCTCACAGCAGTTTACGTCTGCGGAGCGTGCAGTGGGAGTAATCATTTTGGATAAAAATTTCGGTGCCTTTAAGCTTCTTGGCGTTCATTAGTACTTCTTGTTTTTGTTGTAATCCTGTAGGTAGAGAATTATGGGACAACTTGCAGCTTTCCTTCCAAGTCTGTGTACACGTCAATCGACTTGCACTCAACGCCAAGCTTTTTGCCAAATAGTTCCTTAACGACCTTATTTTTTAGGTGAACTTCCGTTTCATCCACTTTTTCTACAATACCGTATATGACTAAGTTTGAACGGCGGCTGCGGTCTTCTATATCAACGATCTTTTCTGATGTTCCTACTACAGAAGTCTTTATTACTTTTAAGCTTGAATCAAACAGATCGATCTTGCTTGTTGAGTCTTTTGTTTCGGTGACCATTTTTTCTACCAGAGAAGTTTTTTCAGCCATAACCACAAGAGAGGATTTCTGGACAGCCTGTTCGCTTTTCAAATTGATTAGGCTTTTCAAAATTTCACCTTGTTGCGCCAGCATTTCAGTAAGCATCTTTTCTATTTGAGGACCCGGATTCAGCTCTACATCTCCACAAAGCATAAGATTGCAGGCATGGAAACAATCATACACAATACAGATGCACGTTTGTGGGCATGGCAGAACAATCAAAAACCTATTACTAGAACGTAGGCAGCTGTAACGTGACACACAAGTGTCATAACAAAACACTTGTCATTTTGAAATTGGTACTCCTTTGTAAAATCCATGTTTATAAAAGCTAATACTTGTCTGTACTTTGGTAGATTTTCAATGAACCCATTGTCTTGGTTTCTCTAGAGCAATCCTTTGACTGAGTTAGTGAACCAATTATTGCACTTCATCATTTATTTCCTGCCATCTTGCGCCTACAGACTAGTACGTACTATACTAAGACTGAAAATGTGAAAGAAACAAAAAGAATGTTTTTGCACTGTAGCACTGAAATTACGATATTTAGTAATTGCATCTTTTTATTTTATCACCAGCATGTCAGGTGCTGGAACTATGACTGCTGGCTAACCAATGAAGAGTTCATTCCTGGGCGAAAGTGAAAAACAATTTACCCCCCCCCCCCCCGCTGACGCTCATCTGCAATCATTTTTTCGGTGGTTCATTAATCCAAATAGCATAACAATTTGAAAAGTGCGCCAAGTGTGACGGATCACCCTAATTTGTTATGCAGCACTGAGCAGCTGACTCATCTTTCACTCAGTGTCAGCGAAGCCGATTTTACTTGGTTGAAACGCTCCCGCTGCAGATCGGGCACAGCAGAAGAGCGATACCTGATTATGAACCAGCAACATGTTTAAACTACACACAAAATAAATGGACATCATGAGTACACGTACCGCAACAAGATAAATACGTACGCAACACGTACGGTGGAAGTACGATAAACAATGAAAGTCTTACTTTTATTGTCAAGATCTGTATTAGCCTTTACAATATTCTCAACAGGTTGCTGTACAAACCGAGCAACTTGCGCAGCCAGAACGTTTTCGTATTGTGGTGCGTAAAGACATAACGGTACACCATCACTGCCACGAAATTAATGATTCAAAAGCGCGTTCAGCCGGAGATTAGTCACGATGTTGACGGCTTACCCGTCCTTGACACGAGGTGCACTATTAAGCTGTGAACATTCGTGTTCATCACTGTCGTCACTCGAAAGTAGATTTATCGCGAGCAAGAGCGCTTGCCGCAAATAAACACGTAGCTTGAACCTCGCGCTGGTCCAACGACAAAACCGGAAGCCGCCATGACCCTTTTCCTCACAGAAAACAGACGCAGTGCCAACGAGCCAACGTAAAGCCTAAGCTGTTGCGAGCGAAATTCAACGCAGCTATTACCTCAAATACAGCAGCGATAACCGGCAATTTGTGCTTAATACGTTTTCATTTTTAATCTTTCATTGTAAATGTTTGACGAAAATGATCTCTTCACACGCTTGAGGTCCATAGTCATCATCATGAGTAAACCCGCCAAAATTGAATGCGGAACTTCAAGGCACCAAAAAGTGGCATTATTTTTATTATTATTATTATTATTATTATTATTATTAATACTATTATTATTAATATTATTATAACTTACAGAGAAATCACAAGGCTCCTCTGAAAATGGAGCAGAGCCACGGTCACGCACATTCTCAGCACTGCCTTAGACCACTCGTATGCGAGGCCTTAGAACAAGAAAAAACCCCATGACATACAGGAAATGAATAAAACCATAACTACATTGATTCCTAAAGCGCAACTGCAGTTAGTTTAAAGCACTAGGGTAAGAAGTAAGCAAACTCTCCAAAATCACAAAAAAATGAAAAAAGAAACAACAATCTGCAGAAAGGCTACCCATTCAAGATCTAATGAGGAATTAACTGAGCTAAAAGGGCTGAATAACCAAAAGAAAATCGCCGACAAGGGTATTTAGAGCACCAAAGAATTAGATGAAGAATTCAAAGAAAGGACAGAGCATGACAACAGGTAACTCCTTACGAATGCACACTCCAACAGATAGAGTAACATAATCAGCAGTTTCAACATCTATAGTAAGGTGGCAGAAGACTTTTACTACAGCTCACGAATAACCCACCTAACATAGAAAGAAGCCAAAGTTCGACAAAACACTTATTCTCCATGAGTAAATATAAACAAAGCTGGAAAGAAATATAAAATTATAAGCCTAACCAGGAACCAATCTTCTTGGATACCCTACCCTGAGAGAATGAAATATAGCCCTACAAAACACGACGAACGAAAAATCATGCAGCAAAATTGTTGACTTGATCAAAGATGGAGATCACGTGTTTAACAAGCTTCGAGTCGGTAGAGACGCCAGCAGTCTTGGAGTAGCTAGTGCATAATGCATGCATGAATATTTAGCCAACATCTACAGAGAGTGCACAGCCAACAGACAGACAGACAGACAGACAGACAGACAGACAGACAGACAGACAGACAGACAGACAGACAGACAGACAGACAGACAGACAGGCAGACAGACAGACAGACAGACAGACAGACAGACGGACAGACAGACAGACAATGAACTTTAATTACGGTCTTGAGGGGTGACTAAAGAAGTCCCTTTATGGGGGAAGAGCTGTCGCAGAGCAAAAAAAAATTTTATTCGTGAAGTGGATCTGGCAAGGAGACGAAATCTGAGCAATAATTAAAGCACGCGTAGCAGAAGTACTTGAGCCACCATGTTGATAAGAAACACGAATAAATATTTGCAAAGAATACCTGAGTACTTACGCTTTGCAAATGACATTTTGCTTTTCAGCAGCAGTGCCGTTGAAGTACAATGCTAAACCGAGAAAGTGTTCAAGTAGTTTTACAGATAAATAAGCAAAAAATTCTCCTGAAGAAAGTGACGATGCCTTGAAACCTCAGGCCAATTCGTACTGCTGGCGGGCACATCGTCACGCCGCTCAGCGTTTGCACAGCACGAATACAGATTCGTGGTTCTGCCCATGTTGTCAGCTTAAGCATTCTCCGTCAGTGTTCTCGAGACCTGATCATTGGCATGGGCTTCTTGAAGGAGCACGACGCTATCATCGACATTCGACAACGCCTCGTCACTATCTCAACAAAAGCGCCACACCAGAGCATAATCCCAGCCACGATCGAGTATTTCTGCGTGTAATTGACGATGCTGTGACGATACCACCACGCTCAAGTGTTATGGTTCAAGTGGCATGTAACAAATCAGCACACGGTGAAATGGTGGCGGAGAGCAATCGATCCCTTCTCTTTTCTCAAGGTATTTGCGTAGCACGAAGTCCAGTACCTCAAGGCTCGCCACTGCGAGGTTCTTGTTAGAAATTTCAGCTACGAGCGCCGACACCTTTTCCCTGGTACTGTCATCGCCTATGCCTAGCCAGTAACCAATGTTACTGAGTGTTTTACTTCCGAGGCCATCGATAATGCCGAAGCACCTCTCCGGTGTGTCGACATAAATCCAACGCTTTCTGACGAAAACAAACGGAGGCTGAATGACCTGTTGATAGAATTCCACGCCTGTTTTGCACGTTCATTGAGAACCCGTCAGACATCGATTACCAAACACCATATTATCACCTACGGCGACGCGCACTCCATACGGCAACAGCCTTACCGCGTTTCACGAACCGAACGACGCGTGATTCAAAAGCAAGTGAAAGAAACGCTCCAAGATGGTGTAATACAGCCATCAAGCAGCCCTTGGTCACCACCAGTGGTCCCTGTAAAGAAGAAGGATGGTACACTTCGCTTTTGTGTCAATTATAGGAAGCTGAATAACGTCACAAAGAAAGACATGTACCCGTTGCCTCAAGTGGATGATTCTCTTGACAGGCTGAGGCGAGCAAAGTACTTTTCCTCAATCGACCTCAAAAGTGGTTACTGGCAAATGAAAGTCGGTGAACGTGACCACTAAAAAACTGCTTTTGTAACTCCTGATGGTCTGTATAAATTCCGAACGCTCCCATTCGGTCTCTGTTCCGCTCCGGCCACATTCCAACAAATGACAGATACCGTTCTCGCTGACCTCAAGTGGAAACGTTGTCTCATCTATCTAGATGATGTCGTTGTCTTATCAAGAACGTTTGACGAGCGCCTTCGGAGTGTTCTTGAAGCTGTACGATCCGCTGACCTTACCTTCAAGCCTGAGAAGTGCCATTTCGACTACAAAGAACTGAAGTTCCTGGGTCACGTTATGAGCGCTTCAGGCATTCGGCCCAATCCTGAGAAAGCTGCCGCTGTGGCCACTTTTCCAGCTCCGACAGACAAAAACAGTCTTCGACGATTTTAGGGGCTCTGCGCATACTATCGCCGCTTTATTGAAAACTTCTTTAAGATTGCCGAGCCACTCATCAGACTTACGCGTGATGACACCCCATTTCTGTGGACTGACGAACAAGCGACTGCCTTTGTGGAACTGGAACATCGATCGTCTTCCCCTCTTGTACTTGGTAATTTCGATGAGGACGCTGACACAGAGGTGCGCACTGACGCAAGCAACATTGGTCTCGGAGCTATCTTGGTGCAGAGACAAGATGGGACTGAACGTGCGATTGCCTACGTGAGCCTCACTTTATCACGTGCCGAAACCAACTATTCGACGTCATATAAAGAATGTCTCGCGCTAATATGGGCGATCACTAAGTTCAGGCCTTATCTCTATGGGCGTCCATTTAAAGTTGTGACTGATCATTACGCTTTATGTTGGTTGGCTAACCACCGGGAGCCGTCTGGGCGATTAGCACGATGGAGTCTGCGACTTCAGGAGTTCGATGTCACCATCGTATACAATTTCGGGTAGAAAGCATGAAGACGCCGACACGCTATTACGCGCACCTCTGTAATCCGATCATACAGCTGTAGAAGATGACAGTGCCTTCCTGGGGACTCTCAGTGGGGTGGACCTCCTCAGTAAGCAACGATCGGACCCCGAGTTAAGGCCCATCATCAATCATTTAGAAGGCAGCACCGCGTCTGTTCCTCGTCCACTTACCCGTACGTTGCCGTCATTTTGCTTACGACACGGCATATCATACAAAAAAACACCGGTGTCGGCAGCAGATATTATCTTCTAGTCGTTCCTCAAGACCTTTGTGATGACATCCTATTAGCCTGCCATGATGAGCCGACATTCGGCCATCTGAGATACTCACGGACGCTCGACCTTGTATGACAGTTATATTTCTGGCCAAAACTCGCAGCTTGTGTCAAACGCTACGTGAAGGGATGCCGTGAATCGCAGCATCGCAAATCACCACCTGTAAATTCTGCAGGCCTCTTACAACCCATTGACCCACCACGTACGCCGTTTGAGCAAGTTGGGATAGACCTCCTTGCACCGTTTCCTTTGTCTCGCTCTGGAAACAAGCGGATCATCGTCACAACTGATTACTTGACGCGTTACGCTGAAACGAAGCCACTGCCACGTGGTACAGCATCTGAAGTCGCCCAGTTTTTCATGCACCACATAGCACTTCGCCACGGTGCCCCGTCATTCATCATCACTGACCGAGGGACTGCGTGTACGGCAAAACTGTCGGACGACATCTTCAAGCTCAGTTACACGAACCACCATTAGACAACCGCATACCTCCCCCAGAGTAACGGCTTGACAGAAAGGCTACACAAAACGCTGGCGGACATGATTTGTATGTATGTAGATGTGCAGCATAAAACGTGGGACGAGATCCTGCCGTACGTAACGTTTGCGTACAACACCGCAACCCAGGAAACGACAAGTATCGCACGCTTCCGCCTCGTTTACGGTCGAGACGTGCAAACCATGCTAGACGCCGTGATTCCTTGTGACATCGACCAGCATGAGCTGCTAACTCCTGATGTCTAGGATTACATTCAGCGTGCAGGGGAAGCAAGTCAACTAGCTCGCGTGCACATAAGATCGCAGCAATGTGAAGACGCCCGAACGTACAATATCCACCATCGACCAGTCACCTATCGACCTGATGATTAAGTGTGGGTTTGGACTCCTGTTAGACAGCGAGGTCTCAGCGAGAAACTCCTGAGCAAGTACTTCGGACCCTACAAAGTATTACGGTGGTTAAACGAGGTCAGCTATGAAGTCATTCCAGACGGATGCTCGGCAACGACCCAGCGCCACTCAGCACGAACAGAGACTGTGCATGTCAACCACCTTAAACCTTATTTTACGCGGTAATACTGGCCCTATTGTACCAAGGCAGCAAACATTTTCTTTTTTTACGTTGTCCGTAGGTCTCGAACGAACTTTGAACAGTGTTAATGTGTTTTTTTTTTTTGTATATGACCAACCACAGACATTTTTTTTTGCATCTGCATATGCCCTGTGCACTATAAGTATCGTTTCTCTCTTTCTTTTTTTTCCCTTATGGGCCATGCTGTCCCCTTGTGTATGAGCACCGAGTCGATGCTCTAATGGGAGGGGGAATATTGCCACCTAGAGTTGTGAGCCGGCAAGCCCTAGCGAACTGAAAAAGGCAAAGAGAACGAAAAAGAAGGGTGTGCTAGCTTTTCGTTAAAAAGATACACGCTTGTGTCTTTCAGCCCCGCTGTTCCTGTCTTGTCTTCACAGCTCTTGGTGAGTAACAATAAGAAGTCGCACCGAAGAGAGTGGTGTGGTTGCCTTCAGGAATGCTGCGGGCATGGCAGTATAAGCTTTTATGGCCCTTCTCAAGTTCTATGTTAAAGTCAACTTCATTAGCAATTTTATATTCAAAGACGAGGCATTTTTGTAGGCTCGTATGTTGCTCCTGTGTTGTACGATTTCGTATGTTTGACCGTAACCGCTTTCATTACGTTCCACCAACATTTTAATTAATGGAAGGTTTTTGAAGTTTTTGCTTATGATGACAATTTTTCATTATTTTAAAGCAACTAGCCACCGTCACATATTAGCCCACTGTTAACAATGTTCTAGTAGGCTTTCGCAGACTGAAAAAGGATAGGTGTTTACGCATGAGTTAGCTTGTGGCTTTTTGCAGTTTTTGGCTTAGCGCATTACCTTCTAGAGTCGTCACGGCTGTTGGCTTTTTTTTTGTCTCGGTGTGCTGAAAAATCGCTTCCATACAAATTGATGAATTCCAAAACAGTGAAAAGGACCATAGCTGAACAATGCCCAGAGTATGCATGTGCATGGTCGTGCTCACACGTTATGCAGAAGACTTTGCAAAACCAATCGGACAGGTTGTCTGTGGTTGGTCTTCTTCGCATGCTCCTTAGCGCTGTGGCTGAGTTGCTCCACCAGACTATCAAGAGAGAAAACCATGGTACTGGTGTAGAGCAAGAGCGCAAAACAGCGAGACCTGAGGTTTTCAGGTGTATGCATTGAGCTGCACACGACCTAAAAATGGTTGCAAACAGAGATGGCATGCCAATTCTTTTTTCTGCACCACGAAAATCATCTCAGCTTTCTCATGTATACTATCTGATGGAAGCAACAAAGGTGGGTACGGTAAGAGGCACACCAATCATACGTATACAAATTGTGTCAACGTGGTCGTTTATAAATTTCCGCTATCCTACGGCAAAAGATGAATGTTGGCCGGGCAAGAATATGCGTGAATGAGCATACACAGAAACATGAGCTTTCGTTAAAAGATAAAGATAGGGCACACTTGCTCACGCATTGCGATTCTCATAAATGTGAGCCGTACCTGGATAAGGTTTGGATTATTGGCAGAAGCAGGGACACAACTACTCTAGAAAGCATGGAGGCATTCTGTATAAAATCACGAGGTTCATTAGGTATCAGTAATAATTTGTCTTTCTGGTAGGTGGAAAACAAGTTCACAGATTGTGGATAGTTAGTATGCTCTCAATGTGAGCCTAGCTTACTCCGATGCAGGATATGATGAATAAACTGTTGAAAATTTTTGCTTCCCTACACTTTATTTTGTCATTAAAACAACCATATCTTTGTGGCTTCTACAAGAACATGTACCGATTAGAATAGCAAAGAGTGCTTGTAGCCTGACCTTTGTGTCTTAAAAATCCGTAGGGGTAAATTTGACACAGAAGGACGCCGTGTCTGAGTGATGCAGACCAGGGAGAAATGAGGCTATGACAGGTTACCGATATGCAATGACAAGGAGGATGAATACAGTGATTATGAGAGCATTTCCAAGCTAGAAAAAGGCTAGGAGTGATCAGTGCCTTTTGTCGCATAAGCAATGAAAGAACAAAAGCAACCACCGTCACCTCTGCCACCATCTGGAACGTAAGAGCACTACCAAAGGCTGCAACCATTGTTCTTCTTCACAAGCTTGCGGCATGCAGCTCCATAAAAGTAAAGCAAGGGCACATAAATGCTTCAATGTGGTAGTGTTAGAGCGCATGCTCAATTCCATTGCAGCAAAATTATAAAAAATCACTGCTTTTTTACCTAGTTGTTGTGAAAAAACTAAATTGGTCTGAAGGCAACGTTACATTCTACAGATTTTTGCTGGTGCTGGTGCTGGTGCTGGTGCTGGTGCAAAATAGACTTTAAGCGGGTAGAATTAACTAGAATGAGGTTATCTGATTGGTGGCTAAAGTCAAGGCACGAGTGAAAGTTAAACCCTTCACTGCAAAGTACGAATCCTCAACCTCACTATTTAAGGGAAAAAAATAAATCTAGTTTTTGGTTCACTAAGTATTACGGCTTGGTGGCGCTAGCCACCGCCCAATCTAAAGGGTACAGCCATATCCATCCATTCATCCATCCATCTATTAACGTTTGAACTCGGCTGCCGGGTTTGGAGCATGCAGGTCGTGCAAGCTCGAGCAGGTTCGTTGGTGCAGGAGCAGCGCGCGACAAGAGATAAGTTTTCCTTTATTTTTTTGTGTTTGTCAACATCATTATTATTTTGTCTCTCCTAATCAATATGGCTCCGCGTTAGAAAATGTTTTGGACAGTTTTTCGTGCATTTGTGAGCGTCTTTTGGTGCCAGTCGACGCATAAAACCGCACGGACTACATCGATACCAAGTATTTCACTGTGGGTGAGCTTTTTGACCCTTTTTCGAGACTTCTGTTTGCCCATCTCCTCAGCTGAGCGCGCTAGGCTGAGGCTACGGCGGAGCGGCCGTCGGGCTTTCTCGGAAGGGTGTTTCAGCACTCTACGCACGGAATGTCTATGCAAATCTCTGTCGATGGGGAGGATATCACTCCCGATGATCTTCACGATTCTGGATGGTCTGTGGCTACCAGTAAACGTAAACTTCGTGGGACGCATTCCCCCAGGACCGAGACGCAAGCAAGCGTCTCCATGCACGGCGACGCGTGGTCGCATCAGCGCTCCCGGGCTACAGTGAAGAAGCGTCTTATCGCTGCTTCTAGACTTCCTTACCTTCCAAGAGATCACCACCGAGTCATAGTGAGACCTAGAAATAGCCTGGACATGAGAACTGTGAGTCTAATTAAGTTCGCGAAGGCACTCGCAGTGGCCGCAGCGCTCAGTGAGGAAGAAGTCACGGAAGACGTGGTATGCCCGAATATGATGCAGAACATTGCAGTTATAAGCACTTTAGCGGAGAGGAACGCCAGAGCGTATTCCAAGATCCCCGCCATTACTCTCGGTACCGCCAGTTTTGATGTTAGTGCCTACCGAGCTGCCGCCGATGACACCTGCAAAGGTATCATCAGAGGTGTTGACGCGGACATCGGTCAAGAACAACTTTATTCACTTATTGTACACCCAAGGAACCCGACTGCACTCCAAGTGAAAAGAATCAAGAATTCCACCACGGTGATCATCCTCTTTGACGGACTAAAAGTGCCAAATTACGTCATATATGGAAATAGTTTGGTTCGCTGCACCCTGTATCGTCGACAGACGGATGTCTGTTATGCCTGTGGAAAGCTAGGTCATCGAGCCGATGTTTGCCCCCATCGAGAGGAGGCCGTCTGTAGAGGGTGTGGTATGGCATCTCCTTCGGAGGATCACGTCTGCACTCCAGAATGCAAGTTGTGTGGGGGTCCACATCTCATGGCAGACAAGACGTGTAAGCATCGTTTTCAAGTGCCCTACATAGTCCGTCGACGAAGACGAGAGCGACGGATGCAATATACGATGGAGTTGGCTGAACAAGACGCCGACGACATGAACTTCACAAATAGTGGAGGAGACTTCCTATCGCTACCAGCCGCTGCAGGCGGCCGCGCTACGACTGAGTGCCCGAGCAGCAGTTGGCGCCCGCGTGACGTCAGCCAACAGCTACAACCACCGCGAGGGTGATCCCGTTCCAGAGGCAGAGCAAGGGGCCGTTCGAGATTCAGAGGGCATTCTAGGTCCAAGGGCCGTTCTAACTCACGGGTACCTACCGTCCGCAATGGTGTGCAGCAAGGAAATCAGCACCGGACCTGGGCATCCAAGATCAAGGGCTCCCAACCACAGGTAAAGGGGGGGTATTAATCCAGAGCAACACTCAGATATATACGCGCAAATGCAAAGGGAAAATGCTAACCTCAGGGCCATTGTCGAGCAACTCAGGGGTGAAATAGCCGACTTAAGGAAATCACAGCAGGTTTCGTCTCCATCTCCTTCAAACACAGTTCCCTGTACAGAGGCCACATCGGATGCGAGTCACAATGAGGTACCCATGGACATCTATCCAGGGGCAAAACCAACAAAAAGGAGAGCGCTAGCACAACCGGTCAATAACGAGGACAGAGATTTCCAAACAGAGGTCAAGGAAACCTTGAATAATATCAAAAATGCTCTCAGGGCGGTGGTCGAGTCGATTGCGGTATTGGACAGCAGAGTCACAAAGATCGAGGCTAACCAAGTTAAAGTTTTACAATCAGCCGAGGCTACTCCGGCCCAAGTAATACCTAAGGTCAGGATCGTGCAGAAGGTGGCAACCGGTAGCGTCTCTCAGGAGAGAGCTTTTGAGGGTCCCAACAATGGCGGGACACCTTAACAATTTTGTAATTTGGCAGTGGAGCTGCTGGGGCTTCCAATCAAAGAGGGCAGCTCTCCAGCAGTATGATAAATCCCAGCCAATTCGACCGCATGTTATTATGCTACAGAAGACGCTTACGGAAACAATGAGCCTGCCAGGCTACACCAATCACATCACGAAACCTTCAGATAGCCGCGGTATCTGCACGTTTGTGTCCAAAAAGTACACTTACATTGAGCACAATTTGCACATAGCAAATAGCAAAATTCAACACTCTCTTTTAGAAATTATACCTGCCAGCAACCTTAAAAATAGCATTTTCATACTCCACATATATAGCTCTCCAAAAGGCAGGCACCATCGCTTCACCTCATTGTTATCAAAAGCCGTTGCGATCGCTAGGAAAGTGGACGCACCCATAGTTATAGCGGGAGATTTCAACGCACCCCATCAAGCTTGGGGCTACCCTCGCACCACTGCCAAGGGAGCCGAGCTCTGGCAAGTGGTATCGGATCTGAATCTTACTTTGGTCACTGACCCCACGTTTCCTACCCGCACTGGAAATTCTTGCTCTAGGGATACTACCCCAGACCTCACCTTTGTCACAACCACGGGGGAGGTATTATGGTTAAACTTAGGAGAAAACTTGGGGAGTGACCATTGTATTTTGAGTACGACATTACAAATTCAAGCAAAGCCTTTAAAGCTTTCAAATTTACAGATTGGGACCTCTTCCGTAAGATCAGAGCGAAGAGCGCAGAAGAGATTAATGACTCACCGAATTTCGACAAGTGGCTGTCTCAGCTGGTCGAAAACGTCAAGTCGGCCACCAAAACGATAGAGACTGATCTTCCGGTCAATAAAATGGATAGTAGGCTTGCTCATCTTCTTGAGGCTAAAAGCGCCCTCCTAGCCAGGTGGAAAGCACACCGTATGAATCGAAGACTGCGAAAACGCATCGCAAGTCTTAACCAAGAAATAACGACCTACTGTCATACGCTGGAAAAACAGCATTGGGACGAGATTTGCAACAAGGTGGATGGTCAGATGAAACTTGAGGGAAAATGGAACCTTCTCAAACACCTGCTGCAAGAGACCAAATCTAAATCCAACCAGACGCGCTTGGTAGACCGAATACTGCACTCAGAAAGGAAGGTTTAATCGGACACGGAAATAGCGAAGTGTCTGGCACAGAAATACCTCCCTTCTGACACAACCCGGCCTCCTTCTGGCTACGTGCAATACACGGGATCACCAGCCTTCTAATTGGACAAGCCCTTCCAGGAAGCAAAGGTCCACATCATCTTAAACAATCTTAATGGGAACTCCAGCCCGGGTCCGGATGGCATTACAAACAAGACACTACGCAATTTAGATGATGACTCTGTCACCTACCTCACCAAAGAAATCAATCGTATTTGGGAGACGGGGACTTTCCCTGAGCAATGGAAAAAGGCGTCGGTTATTCTCATACATAAACCTGGCTGGAGTCCCAGTTTTAGCAACTTACGACCCATTTCACTGACGTCGTGTATAGGCAAGGTCGCCGAGCATGTCATCAACGATCGAATATCAAAGCACATAGAGAAGACTAACCTGTTTCCGTACAACATGGTAGGTTTTAGACCACACCTATCTACTCAGGACGTCATGAAAATGCTGAAGCATCACATCATAGATCAGGAGACAAAAGACGTTAGAGCTATTCTCGGTCTGGATCTTGAAAAAGCCTTTGACAATGTCTCGCACTCCCACATACTTGCCTCCATCTCTTCTCTCAACTTAGGAGCCAACTTTCACAAGTTCACCAGCTCGTTCCTCAGGAATAGAAAAGCCACTATACAGCTTGGGGATCTCAAGCCTGAGCCCTACGATCTCGGTTCATTCGGCACCCCGCAGGGCTCAGTCGTCTCCCCACTGCTTTTTAACATTGTAATGTGCGGCCTTGCTGCAAAGCTCTCAAACCAAGAAAGCATCAAGTTCACCATCTACGCGGACGACATCACTATATGGAGTGTCGGTGGCTCGGAGGGCTCTGTGGAGAGCTGTCTTCAAGAGGCCGTAGACTGTGTTGAAGTCTACATAAATTAAATGGGCCTCAAGCTCTCGCCAGCAAACTCCGAACTTCTCTTATATCGACCCACAAGACGAGGACCCAAACCCAAAAACTGGCAACCACTGGCTGACATCGACATTAGGCTGCACACGGCATCGGGGCAGCGTATTCCAAGGGTGGACTTCATACGCGTTCTGGGCATGATTATCGAGGCTAATGGACAGAATGGCCGCACGATCGACCATCTGACTTTTAAGGCGGAAGAGGTCATCCGACTAATCTCACGCATTTCCAACAGTCGGGGTGGTCTTCGAGAGCACAACCTCCTCAGACTATTCCATGCATTCTTGATGAGCCACATAAGCTATGTCGCATTTATGCACAGGTGGCAACTCCATGAAAGAAATAAATTGAACATCCTCATAAGGAAAAGCATCAAGAAAGTTCTTGGCATTCCTATGCGCACAAGCACTGAGAATCTTATGAAACTTGGAGTCCACAACACGCTTGAAGAAGTTATCGAGGCTCAACAAATAGCACAGGTTGCCAGGCTTTCGATCACACCAGCGGGGAGAAAAATTCTGGTTGACACTGGAGTCAACCCCCTGACGCTCGAGGTGCAAAATACGCCACTCGATGATTATATACGCTCTCGCTTCAAAGTATGCCCCCTTCCACGAAATATGCATCCACAGTACAACGCGGGCAGGCGTGTCGCTCGAGCCTCCTCTCTTTTAGCTCAAGCTCACAAACACTCGTCTGTTTCATGCTTTGTTGATGCCACCCAGTATGGCGTTTTCGCTCGCTTTGCGGTAGTATCCGTAGATACTAAGGGTCAGATTGTCTCCTCGGCGTCGGTTTGAACCACTTCTTCTTACAAAGCAGAACAGATGGCCATTGCACTTGCACTGCTTGATCCACAAAGGACTGATATTTATACGGACTCTAAATCCGCTGCTAGGGCCTTCGCTTCTGGTTCCGTGTGCAAGGAAGTTTTGAGAATTCTCGCTCACAAGGAACTCTCCCACTACACAATTATTTGGTTCCCTGCTCACCTGGTTCCCTGCTCATAGACCTGTTTATTTTACGCGTATGATCCCGAATGTTTTTATGAAAGTGTTACCGCTGCTGCGATGTGTTCGGGGAGGGGGAACGGTGGGCCTGCGGCCTTGTCAAGCTGGCATCACGCCAGCTTTTTCTGCAGGTCTCCTGCATCATGTATCCTTGATGCGAAATAAAGTCATTATTATTATTATTATTTTACCTTGGCTTGAGGGTCGGAGGCCTTCCCAATGTCAACGAGCTAGCCCACTGCAAGGCGCGAGGCTTCACTTACCGCGCCCGGACTTGTGCTTCTCAGACAGAGGAGTCAGCCACCAGCCTTCACTTTAGGGACATTTTGACTACCTTCAACGAGATCACGAAGCATTATCAATTAGGCCGTAGGTCCTTTCCATTGCCACACGAAAAGTTGTCTAGGCCACAGGCAATCTCTCTTCGCATGCTTCCGACGGGAACATACCCTAGCCTCGTAACCTATAGCCATTACTCCGATATTTCAGAACTTTGTCCAGACTGCCAGAATTGCAGTGATTTAAACCACATGCTCTGGAGGTGCCCCTCTTTACAAAGAAAAAATGAAGAATTTTCTGAGAACTCCTTTCATTTAATGCTCACGAGTCCGGTTCTCATACAACTCAAGGCTGTCCAGAAGGCCTACGATGCGGCGGTGAGGCTGGGCCTCCCCGTCCCAACGTGGGAGCGGCCCGCAATCCTACCCCTATAAAACGGGGGTGGAATCCTTCAGGACCCCAATAAAAGTTTTTCATCCATCCATCCATCCTAATCAATAACTTGCGTTGCGAGTACTGTAGGTGTGGGACACGGGCAACATTGCAGTGATATTGACCACGTGAACTGGGTAGGTGGCTGTTTTGGAGACGTTCGGGGCGCCAGGTTAGTTGTTAAACAGCTAGAGCCGAAGACGAAGGGGACCTAGTGAGAGTCTACTAGCGAAATTGAACACGTGTGTGTGGGGGCTAGGTGGCGGCTTTTAACAGTTGTTGAGGTAAGAGAGTTAGCGGAGGCGGCTGGATAGCGAGATTAGGGTTGAGCTTAGGGCTGTCGAACGCTTGGTCCGATGGTCGGGCAGGCGATGGCTACAGAGGCTAGAAAAACCACGGGCGAGAGGGAGCTGGTGCAGTGCGAAGAATGCAAGCGCTGGTGCTACTTGGGCGAGACAGAACTTTCGAGTTTGGCCAACGCGCAGAAGGCGAGCTTCGTGAGCAGTCCGTGCGATGCACTGAAGACGGCTGTGCAGCGCATGGAGGCTAGCACCAAGGGGCTTCACGGAGAGCTCAGGGCGGAACAGGAGCAGAGGATAGAACTCCAAGAATAGCTCGGAGCGTCGCGTTAGCGGGAGAAGGCTACAGCCAGCCTATTAGAGCAAATGAACGGTGACCTTTGAAAAGAACGCGAAGGGCGGACCAAGCTCGAGCACCGGGTAAAGAAGCTAATGGCGCTTTGCACCGGCATTGAGCGGTGTGAGACGGAAGTTGTGGGTAGCGGAGGAGGCGACTGGCGAGAAGGGAGGTCAGGGGGCCGCAGTGTCTGGCCACAGTGTGGAGGCTCCGAGAACATACAGCTCAATCATGAGGCAGTCTTTGAGCAGGGCAGAAACACAGGACATACGGCAGAGAGAGAAACAGGTAAAGCAAACAGGGGCGCCATCACAAACAGGAAGCCAGCGATTGGAGCGTAGACGGGTCCTGGTGGTGGTGGACTCTAACGTGGCCAGGGCTAGGGATGGCGTCTACAAGACTCACTTAAAAAACAGCGCCAATAACGAGGGACAAGAGAAAAAAGGAGACAGACAGCGGCACTAGAAAGGCTGGGCAGTGCATTTGTCAGCAGGCCTTCAATTGCGCTATCACTAAAAGAAATAAATTTCCTTCGGAACGTTAGCACACGTGTTGTTCATGGTGCGCTGTGTAGATGACTACGTGGTTGTTAGGTGGATTCTGTTTTGTTTGTTTTGTATTTCTGTTTTTTGTCGTATGCTGCCCAAGTATATATTGTGCGGTTCTGGCAAATAAATTCTTGTTGTAAGTCCGTGCCGCTGTCTGTCTCCTTCTTTCTCTTGTCCCTCGTTATTGGCGCTGTTTTTTAAGTGAATCATGTCGTACCAACACGCCCAAGCAACCACGTTAGTCTACAAGACAGTGAAGTAAGATGGGAAAGCCAGGGTGGAGGCCCAGTCAGAGAAAAGCATGGTGGACGCACTGGCCAAAGCTCAGGAGGTTGTAGAGAACAGCATGGAGGGCGAAAATCTCCTGATTATTCATGCTGGGCTCAATGATGTGTTGAAGAGCAAGGATCAGAACTTTCAGAGACAGTTAGAGGATGGGATGCGTAAGCTCCGAGAAGCCTCTGGGAGTGTGCATGTAACCATATGCACAGTCCCAGAGGTCTGGGGGCAGTCTCGTGGGATTGAAAGGAAGGTAGTGGAGTCCAATTGTGTGAACAATGGTATGAGCCGGCAACTCGGATACAGCGTAATGGAAGTTAACCAAGACGTGTACGAGCCCGGCGCGCGCCCTTTTGCAAAGGATTGCATTCACTACAGTGGTGCGAGGGGCAGGAGGGTCGGTAATAGAATGGGTCATCAAGTCACAGCTTTTTTAGAAGGACCCAGAGCCCTGAGGCCGACAGTGTAGCAAAACGCGGTTCTAAAGAGGCACAAATATTCAAGCCACATGGAGTCTGTGGGAGAAGAAATCGATGTAAGCACAAGGGCCGAGCTAAGTCAGACGTAGGCTATATTAACATGCAGGGTGACAGAAAAAGGTTAAAGTGGGAAGAAATAGAAGAGCAGTTGAGGCAGGAGAAGCTGATGGTATAAGGGGTTGTGGAGACACATCTTCGGGACATGGAGCAACCACCTTCCAATCCGGACTACGTATGGAAATATTGCAATAGAGCAGAAGGCAGCAAACAGGGGGGTGGAATTGGTGCATTCATACATGAGAGCATGGGTTGGCAAAGAGTCAAGCAGGGATGCAACGAACATTTATGGTTAAGAGGAAAAGTAGCTAGGCAGATGGCACTCCTTGGTTTGGTGTTCTTGGGGACGGGAGCAAAGGCCAGAGAGGAAAACCAGGCAACAGTGGAGTGTATATCAAAGGACATTGAGGAATAAGGAAGAGAGTGCGAAATCATTATACTAGGAGATATGAATGCGCACATAGAAGATATAGATGGGTATACTGACTCAACAGGCCAAATGATCATGGATATATGTGGAAGGCAAGATTTGATCATTTTCAACAGTACTGAGAAGTGTGAAGGGCAAATAACATGGGAGGTAGGAAGGCTGAACTCAGCGATATATTACCCACTGATGTCACATAGGATGTATGATAAGCTCAGGGGAATGCACATAGATGTAGGTGGCTCCAGAAGTTTTGGAAGCGATCACAAGCGTATCAAGCTAAGTTTTAGAAGAGAAGCGAAAGTGGGAAAGAAGGAGACAAGATGAGCAATTACAGGAAAATTTTCATTCAGAAAGGCAAATAGAAATAGCTACTAAACAAATTGAGAAACTAATCACTGAGGACAACCAAAGAGTGTGGACATACACGAACCTAATTAGACTGTTTGAGCTAGAGCTTGCTAAGGCACGTGACAAGTCACCTCAGAAAAGAAGACACAAACCCAGGAGTTGGTGGAATCAGGAAGTTAGGAGAGCTAAAGCTAAACGTCAGGAAGCATCTGGGGAACGCACACATGCTAAGCAACGGGGTGAACCTACGATGATGAAAGAAAATGGGAAATCTTTCTAAGCTGTAGAAGGGATGCATCCCTTCTGATCATTGAAAAGATTAGAAAAAAGGGAGCTCAGTGGCTGGCAGAAGTACATAAAAAAGATAGAAAGGCAGCTGCAAAATTTTGGAACTATCTAAACTCCATAAGAAATGAGACGAGCCTAGAGCGGAGATTTATAACTACAGCTCAAGGTGTTAGACTAGAAGGGGACGATGTTTTGGGTATATAAGAACAAGGGCGGCAGAAAAATGTCAAAAAAGAAGTGCATTATGCACCACGATAGACAAGGATGGATCAAGTGGGGCGATGGCTCCATTTTCACAACGAGAGTAGGAAATAGCTGATGAGAGGTAGTACATCAACAGGCCCAGATTACATTTCAATTATGCTGATAAAGACATTAGGTCCGAAGTCTAAGCAGGCTTTGGGAGAGGCACTGAGAAAAATAATAATCGATGGTGAAGTCCTCGATGGATGGAAACATAGCAGGATGGGCATGGTCTATAAAGGAAAGAAGGACAAAGCTGACATAAAGAACTACCATTCCATAACAGTGACATCAGTGGTCTACAGGATGGCGATGCAGATTATAAAGAAAAGACTGCAGGTATGTATAGAAGATGAGAGGGTTCTGGGGGAACTGCAGAATGGGTTTCGGAAACACAGGAGGTTGGAAGACAATCTGTTCTCACTGACGCAGTGCATCGAAATAGCAGAAAAAGAACTCAGGCCTCTGTGGCTAGGATTTCTGGATATCAAGGGAGCGTACGATAGCGTGGTTCAAGACGACTTGTGGGAAATACTGGACACACTAGGTGTGGAAGATGGCGTCACTTTTCTTTTAAAGGATATCTACAAAAAAAAGCTAGTTATAAAGTGGGAAAAACAGATATCCAAGCCCAGAAAGGTAAAACAGGTGCTTAGGCAGGGGTGTCCTCTGTCACCCTTGTTATGATGTACCTACAAGGAATAAAGGCCAAATTAGAGGGAAGTAGACTTGGCTTCAACCTCTCTTTCGTCAAGCATTGACGAAAGAGAGGTTGATTTCATTGATCAGGCACTACTAGCAATAATGAACGCAGGTTATATAGTGCTAATGGCCGAAAACAAAGAAGATTTGCAGTGATTGATGGACATCTGTGGTAATGAGGGAGATAGGTTAGATTTCAAATTTAGTAAGGAAGAATCAGCAGTCATGATTTTTAATGACAATGAAGGTGGTGAGCTTAAGATACAAGAAGTCACGCTAGAGATAACAGATAAATACAAATATCTGGGCGCATGGATAAGCAATAGGACAGAGTACCTAAGAGAACACGAAATATACGTGACAACTAAAGGTAACAGGAATGCAGCAGAGATGAAAAATAGAGCACTGTGAAATTACAATAGGTATGATGTTGTGACAGGAATATGAAAAGGTGTCATGGTTCCTGGTTTGACGTTCTGCAATGCGGTCTTTTGCATGAGATCGGAAGTTCAAGCAAGATTGGAAATCAAGCCACCTGGAATAGGTAGGCTTGCTTTAGAGCTCACGGGAATACACCAAATCAAGGAGTAGAAGGGGATATGGGATGGACATCGTTTTACGGCAGGGGAGCTAGCAGCAAGATAAAATTTGAGAAGCAATTGCGAGAAATAGGGGACAAGCGTTGGGCTAGGAAGGTTTTCAGCTACTTGTACATGAAGAATGTCGATACAAAATGGAGAAAGTTAACCAGGAAATTGACTAGTAAATACTTAGAAAACAGCAGGTGGCCAAACCAAAAAGAACTATCGGTTAAGAAGGAAGTTAAGGGAACGGAGACTGACATGTTGATAATTGGCATGATTAAGAAGTCCACACTAGAGATCAATTGAACTTTCAAGCAGAAAACTGCCAAGGAAAGGATCTATGATAATACTCGGGGTAGTTCTCTGATTCCAGGACGGGAGTATTGCGAACCAAGACATATCGGGCCAAATACGAAGGGGTAGATACGGTATGCAGTGTGTGTGGAGAGGAGAAGGAAACTGCCGAACACTTGATGGTGTTCTGTAAAGGGCTTCACACTATAGTTCAGGATGATGGCGCAGAGTTTTTCAAAGCACTTAAGCTTAGGGACAGGGAGAACAAAATAGACTTTAAGCGGGTAGAAGTAACTAGAAGAAGGTTATCTGACTGGTGGCTAAAGTCGAGGCACGAGGGAAAATTAAACCCTTCACTGCAAAGTACCAGTCCTCAACTTCACTATTCAACGGGGAAAAAAGACAAATGCAGTGGTTAGTTCACTAAGTATTACAGCTAGGTGGCGTTAGCCGCCACCCGATTACAGCCACTTTCATCCATCCATCCAACGTTGTTTGCACGTTTCCGACAGTATCGTCGGGCGCGCTCGTCCTTGTTTGTTTAATTGCGGTGTCACTGTGACACCAATGATTCTGCATGCACTCTCAAGGCAAAAAAACAGTCATTGATTCGTCCCGGGGTGCACTACAGGGTAAAAGTCTGCTAAAAAATAAGCATGCGTTGTTCGGCGTTCCAAGGGACGAAGCTCTGTTAGCGCAGTGGGGGAGAGCGATCCCGCGCACTGACAAGCTGCTTCAAGAAAACTCGGCTGTGTGTGAGCTGCACTTCAGTGAGAGGTACATCTCCCGGCACTTCGAGCACACTGGGATTGGCGAAATTGTCCGCATTGAAGGGGGTAGACCCATAAGCGTGCTTGCAGTTAAGGGGGTGGGGGGAGTCATTGCAGGGCGCCTCCTTTCTATTAAATCCGCGTATGAGGCAGATTTCACGCCCCCCTTTCAGATGACTAAAAGAGTGCTCGCTACCTAGTCAATGTATAGAACATATTTAGCGCCCCCCCCCCTCCCTGGTGGCCAGCCCCCTTTGCGCTCCTCGTGCGGAAGCCTATGGATTGGCCTTTCAGAGAAGCTCTTCGCATTTGTAGACGCCTTTGAAATCACTTTTTTCAAAGTGTTTAGCTACAACGAGCTTCATAGTGACAACTTAGAAAAGCTTGTTTCCTTCTCGAAAAAAAAAGAAAGATGTCACACTGGGCTGCGCGCAACATGTTCCGAGCCTCACCAAACAAGTAAACAAGTTTTTTCTGCTCACCCATTTGCGCTTTTACACAAAGGTACTCCACAAAGAATGAGCATCTTCCCAATGAAAAGAGGAAGTACCTGAAGCTCAGGCGCATCACCTAGGCTTGCCGCCCAATTTTCTGTGAGGTGCTTGTGAAATATAGATTTTTTTTATTGGGGATAAAAAAGGAAGCGCGACAAATGATTCAGAACGCATTGTTGTAAACAGATAGTGAGTCACTAATCGGAAATGCATTGTATGACTAGTGTGCAGAAAATAAAAGGTTTTTATCCAGATACCGCCCGTGATTCTCGTCTTTGAGTATGACGTTTGGAATGATGGGGCTTTATTTACAGATTAGCGCTTGAGGAAAAGATTGTTCGCCGTGGAAAGTGTTGCAAGCAATGGCTCACAACTGAGTTCATCGTTCATCGTTTCACGCTTCCACGACTTTACATCGACAAAATGATTGAGTGCCGTCACGCGCTCATTTTCGGCATCCTGTCGACCCAACAATATTTCAGTTCAGTCGCGCACCCGCGTAGGCATTCTGTTTTCCAGAAGCTAACTTACATATATTATCGGTCGCAGTTTGAGGACATGCACGAACAGAAAATACATTTTAAATGTTTCACACTGCCCGCGCGCGTGGTTGACTGCCGTCTCTGCCCAGCGCATCGCCAACTTGGGAGACGTGCAAACATGTGCTAGCGCCAACTGGCGGTTTCCTCCCAAGGCGTTACGCGCTAGCCGGCGCGTTCATCACACTTCCCTGTTCTAGCCACTGTACCCCAAGCTGCAGCAAAAAAAGTGCGTCTGTTTATTGATGATGATAGTACTACCAGCGCCGTCTCACTTCGCGGTATTGCATTTCAGTGCGCCGCCGCTGCGTATTTGCATGTTATTTTGATACAACAGCCCAAAGGTACAGTTTCCGTTGTCTAAACTGGTAGGTGTTATGTGTCTGTCCCCACCCCGTCGCGCTACAGCGGCCGCAACTGACACTACGGCTGACATGCGCTCTACCATAGAAAGCCGCTCCCCGCGGCAGGCCGTACCGTGCGCTTTTTTATGCAGCGGCCGTGCAAGTAGCCACTTATGATGCAATGGAACTCAAAGCGTTGCTTGAGTGAAAAGCTAGGCTGATCCGTGCAAATTTCTATTGACATCTTTTTTTCTTGAGTGTGAGTTGACAGGCTCTTGAAACAGTGAATGTATCGGCGCAATTGCGGCGTGCCTACATAATAACTCGTGCACCGTGGCCCGTAGCAGGTGCGTCCACTGATAAAGACTCAGAAACGCGTTAAACGCTCTAAAAATGTGCAATTACAGGCTTTCGTAAGCATCGGTGTGCGCGCTCTCAATGCAGACGCTGCAGAGATCTTCAGTACCATGGGACAACAGCACCGCCGCTACTTTCACCCACCGGAGAATCAGCCGAGATGCGGCGCGGCCGCCTCGTTCCCTCCACTACCCCCTTATTGTACACTATAGCTCTGCCTTCTCGGGTGCCGTTCTCGGTGCTTGTGATCACGCCCGCTTAACGAAAGTTTTTCTGGCAATGTTTTTGCTGGCCACGTGACAGTGAGGCAATGCCGAGTCATCGGCGGCAAAGACACTGCTTTGCACCTAAGTGCGAAACAGCGTATACCATAGGAAAAAAGGTGAGCAGCTGTCGCTTTTCGCTGCACTCACAGACGAAGCGCGGAGGAAGGTTCGGGAACAGAATTTACATCGAAAGGATGGGACCTTGAACGAAAGCTGCTCTGTATGTGAGCTACACTTCGAGCTTCCATGTGTTCTCGTAGACTACGTGCACGTTATAAACGGCGAAGAACTTCACGCGTACCACGTAGGAGACCAGAGCTAACGCTGGACGCCGTGCCGATGTTACCACCCAACGCTCAAAGCAACTTATCGAAGAAAGCGCCGCATCCAAGACCTCCGAGAAAGCGGAAGAACTCGGCGGTCGAATTTGCCATCTCCAAGAAAACTGCCGCACCATGTGTTCACGGTGAGGCCACTGATTCAGGTTCATCGATGGACCTTCCTGCTGACTACGAATCCAAGGTGGCTACAGGGGCTGCAACTTCGCTGGAACGCTTACTCAAGCTTTGTTTGTTTCCCTTTAATTTATATGAGCTCGATCGCACCGCATCTCATGTCAAAGAGAGCGGTAATTTACGTGCTGTCATGACTTCAATTTTCGCGAAGGGTATGCAGTCTTGAGAGGCAAAAAAAAGAATTTCACGCGAAAATCAGTCGGTGTTCATTAAAGTGCCGCCGTGACGAAGTGATCGTATTCCACGAAATGGCGACGAATTTGATCGGTGTTACTGATCACTGCAGTATGCGCGCTTGTAAATAAAGGGTTTCTTCTTACAGTCCGACAGTGCTGCCAAGTGATGTTTCCTTTTGACTGTATACAGTGCAATATCCCGGCCACAGCAGCAGTATTTCAGTGGGCGCGTAATCGTTTAAGGCGCCAAGATTGTCAAAATTATTCTCAAGTCATCAGCTACGGCGAGCCTCTCGATCGAATGGCAGTTTTGTCACCTTAGCCACGTAATTACAGTTGCTTGGTGCAACTATCGGCAAGAACGGTGCCGCGCGCGTAACGAATGAAGTAGAAGCTGTCGCACTGTGCAGACTACGACTCAATATAGCAGTAATATAACAAGAAACTTTCGGGTTTATAGATGCTCCTTCGATACCTCGATCCTCCTAATTTTTTATTCGTTTACCAACCGAGCTTTAAAAACTGCAGGCAGTTTCCCCAGGGATGACTGCTTCGCCGTCGTTTGTTAATACTTTCAATCGCACCGTGCGTTGCAGCTTTGACATTTTGTTTTGCTTTGAATGCAGTACGAAAACACCCATACAGAAATCTTTTCGCAGACGTGTCAGCAATTAAACACAAGACTATTAAGCGCGACGTATGCAAGCGCATGTCACGGGATATCATTCCAGCCGCGGCGGATGCATTTTTGGCAAAGGCGCAAATACTGAGGTGCGTGTACCTATATTTAGGTGCACGTTAAAGCACCCCAGGTGGTCATATTTCTGGAGCACTCCACTACGGCGTCTCTCATAATCATATAGTGGTTTTGGGATGCTAAACCCCTGCTATTACTAATATCAAAGCACATAAGTGCATTAGGGCAATGCGTGAGGTGACAGCCCATGTTAATGTGGCGTCATCTCGTGGCTGTCGATACCAACTGCAGCAGCCACGGCTCCTCCCTGAACACACTACCCCATATTCTAGTACACTATACTAGAACTAGGTAAGTTGCAAAACTAAGCCATGTTGCGCGACTCCGCCGCTACTATAGAGTTTCCAGGAAACTCTATGACCGCTGCCAGAGACAAATGTGGCGCTGCTGTCGCATCCGGATTAACTCACTGCGTCCTCACTTGTGTCACTCTCAAACCTCCTTCACCTGTGCATGCTGCAGTGCGTCCATATCCGCGGAGGCTTCTTTCTGCGTGAATGGCTCTGTGCTTCAGCGTGCCCTGTTCTGTTTTGTATGTGTTGCGCGTTTTCATCATGCTCACCCGTTGCGTTCCCGGCTGTATGAGCGGCTAAAGGAAATGTGAGACATGTACCACGACATTTCTTCTGTGCCCCGCCTGTACCTGAGCAGCGAAAGGCATGGGGCCACACTATTCCTCGTGCGCATAAGAAACTGCCTAGAACATCACGTGTGTGTGACATATACTTTCATGAGGAGGACATCCTGAAGACTTTCACTCACGTCATCAATGGTAAGACGGTACAAATCACCAAAAGAAAGTGGGACCTCGTCGAAGGATGCATTGCACGGATACTGCCGAATTTTCCCGCTTACCTCTCAAAACACACGACAAAGAAGCGAAAGCTGCTGGATAAAAGTGGGGTACTTTCCAGAATATATTCGACGAAATAGAATAGACTATCTCCGATCACTGAGCTCTAAGACAGTGAAATAAGCCCCGACATGCCATCAACAAGTCGTGTCAGTTCGCTTTAGTATAGAAAATGTTTGTTTGCCTGCTGTATGCTGGCGGAACGTTGTTGAGAAGCGTGAGACAAGGCGTCTTGAGGTGTTTCTAGTGTTCAAAGAAAAAAAAGAGCGCTATTTGAGGAGAAATGCGTAGTCGTCGCAGAAGACACGACACTCACCATTAGCAGCCGTCACCATGAATCACTTAGCCAAGTCGGCTGGCTGTGCAGGTACCGTCACCCAATCGGCCTAACTTCTGGGGGTCATGCAAAAACTGAAAGTGTGTTCATAATGTCCTAGGGCGTCAGCAGGCAGCCTCGTGAGTAATGACTACAAAGTGCTCCCCAATAACCCGAAGTGCGGTCCCTGCTCGAAGCATTTCGCTTCAACTGTGTTAACAGGTTTCATTAGAGGAACTCAAGAAGTGGCAGAGACAAGACATGCTCAAGAAAAGGGACGCACACGCAGCTTTTCAACGGTCTAACTTGCTAAAGAATGTTATTGACATGAAAAAGAAAAGGCTCGCTACAGAACCAGACAAAAGCCACGGAATTGCACCAAATAGTTGTAATTTATTTTATGGCACGAGACACAGTCACAAGAGAGGGTACAAGACATTGTGATGGCGTTTTTCGCGCCTAAAGATCAATTGCGAACGTACACTAACTAGCAACTAATGGAAAGACTCGTATGTTATGCTATATTCATATATGAAGCACCGCTTATCATGGGCTGTTCAGACAGTCATAATAATACTGCATTTGCCTTACGCCCCTAAATATTACGCAGTATTAAGTTTCTGTGGCAGCACAACAGCAAATCCTGATAATATACTGTTGGCAAAGCTTTTTCAGAACAGCCGCCCACGGCGTATTCCACGACGACTACGCGTTTTCGTCTGCTAGCGGAAGCTTGTTGCGCCGCCAAACCAGAAGCTCCCCTTGCGCCGCATGACGGGTAGTCTGACGCGGGGAGTTTTGCAACTTACCTAGTTCTAAAAACATTGATTTTCACCGGGTCGTAGCAGTCAGACTAACTGCCGTGGTAGGGTGGCTAGCCTTGGCCTCACGGCTAGACTAGAGGTGTGCGCCGAGGCGGTTTCCGCCGGCCGGCGGCGTGAAAATCGTTCCGAGTCGGCGGTGGCGTCAGCGCATGCCGGGCAAAATGATCAGCGGCGGTGCACGGCCACTTTTCTACGGCGGCGTAGAAACCAAAACTACAATTTAAAAAAAAAACTACTTTACTGTGTTTTCTTTGCTTATTTAGCTGAAACTCCCTACTTTTACCAATAATGCCTGAGAGAACAGCTTGGAGATGCAAGAGGACTGGTAAACGTTCCGTAAATGTTTTGTTTTTGAGCATACATATTGAATATGTTCTTTCAGTGCGCCCCGTTTCTTCACACAGCTAACACTGTATCACATTAAATTTCATTTCTTTTTACTCACACTTCGATGCTGTTATATCTGCTAGGTAATATTGCCACGTTCCATTTCTCAAGTTTTGTTATCGCCCCAAAACACTGCACAATTCTCAGCGCAAAACGAGCGTGCAGTTTTCGAGAAGCTTTCGGACTTTAGTAGATCATTTCGATAAGATCACGCCCACTCTGCGAACTGTACAGATTATTCTGGAACCTACACCATCGCCAGCGATAACGATAGAACATTCGATGGCAAGAGTATAAAGGCCGACGCACTTCGCCGCTTGTCAGTAGTTGATCGACGGCCGACGCTCCGTTCACCGCTATCAGTCCAAGACTGCTACTGTAATCGCACTTTCCGTTTACCGGGCACAGGTTCACCCAAATAAACAGTTAAATTCTAACGCAAAGTCTCCTGTCTTTAGCCACGTCACGACCCCGTGACAACATTTCTTATTACCTTACACTTTGTATTGTTTTTACTTCCAAGTAACTGTTAATCTTTTATTTATTATCAAATATACCATTTGCCTCTGTATTGCATTCCGGCCTTGAGGCTACTATTAAATAAATGAATAATGGAGGAAGCCTCTTTTTAATGGGTAAGTAGGGGCAAGTGGAGCTCGCAGACTTCGTGTGTAATGTACTGCTTTTTTTCAGTAACAGACACATGGGCAATTTATGTAGGTCACAATGGCATATAGAGATCAATGAAACACACGAGAAAGGCCTTAATTAGTCTCCCATGAGGGGACACTGCTCAGCAACTTATGATGCAAGTGGTACAACGCAACGAATACAAAAAAAGCGACATGAATTTAGGACTACATGCGCTTTTTTTCTTTGTTTCCATTTTTACAGACTTCATTCTTGTAAGACGTGTGGAGGTGCGGGTGGGATGGAGAGCAGTGCTTGAGTATCGTTTATTTGTGTGACCCCTCTTTATCTTCATACTAGCCCATACTCCCTCCCCCTTTCTTTCCTCTAAAAGGAGTACTGAAACAACACTTTGAAAGCGAGATAAACTGTAAAATAGATTTGTGTAGATACACACATTATATATGAAATGTAAACAAATATTTTCCCCCAGAACGTATTCAAAATTAATTTTGAATTGCGTGTCGCCTTACGGCATACTAATTATGCCTTCGTCATTCGGGTGAACAACCCCCCCCCCCCCCCCCCGTCTCGAGTGTTGTGTTGGCTGCTCCTGGTGAACTATTCAACGGAAAGAGGGGCAGACTTGTACGGGAATAAAAAGGTTATTGTTCAAGCTTCAGGAGCGTTTTTTGAAGGGGTCACGCATATTTGCTATTTACAACGCTGGTGAGGAGATCGCAGGAGCGCCCACAAAACCTTCGTTGAAAAAGATTGGTCGACATGGTTATTCAAATGCACGCGGTTTTCAACGATCAACACTTCAACAATTAACATCGCGCGCTCGAGCAAACGAGCTTTGAAGCCCTGAATTGCAAAAAAGCGACATTTTTGCTTAAGTGCTTCTTTGCTCGTAGAGCAAAAAAAATAGGGGCTATTTATGACGCGCACCAGTCTTATCTTCTATCACAGTGTGTTGGGGAAGGGGGAGATAGGGTGCAGTGTATGTAATGGATGTGGGGATGGTCGTAAATTAAATGACTGCCACAAAGGCTTTAGCAACGCTTCCTTGCGCAAAAGATCCTCTATTTTCATCTTGCTCTGCTATCTCTATGCCTTCTCATGATCCACCGCTAAGCTTTGTTTTGGGCTTGCCAGCTGTGGGGGAGGCGAGTTTTAGCTAACCCCACCAACCTCCCAGATAAGTTGCTGCAGACTTCTCCTGAAAAGCATGCCGTACACTATGGTGACCTCGCTACTCACTGTAGCGGATGATCACCGCGGGTTCACGCTTAGCGAGCCACAGGGCCGCGACTCCCGTCCCCTACTCGCCAGTAGCGCACCGCTCCACGCGCGCTCTACTAACAAGGCGTTTAGCGCGGGGCACAAAACCGACAGTGTTCGAGTAACAGAAATACACCAACACTTTATTTCCTTTCGCGGCACCCCGAGCAACAGTACAACGTCCGCTCCCGGGACGCGGAGAGCAAAGGCTCCCGCACGCGGACATTCACGACAAGGGGAAACCGCGAGCACGTCGCAGCTGGCAATGGCGAGCTTTGACACGCCGGTCGGGAAAAGGCCCCTTGTGGCTATGCTGCGTACTCTCACGATGACCACGGGGCCTGGTCGCGAGAGTTAGGATACAGTGTACTAGAATAGGGGCAGTGTGCTCACAGGCGGCGGTGGGTGACTCACTTCGTGTCGACGCCGAGAGGCGGCGCGGTTCGCAGCGTCACCTGCGCAGGTGGTCAAACCGCAGCGTCACCTGCGCAGGTGGCCAAACAGCAGGTGGCCAAACCAAAAAGAACTATCGGTTAAGAAGAAAGTGAAGGAAGTGGAGACTGACATGTGGAGAATGGGCATGATTAAGAAGTCCGCACTAGAGATCTATCGAACTTTTAAGCAGGAAATTGCCAAGGAAAGGATCTATGATAATACTCGGGGTAGTTCTCTACTGTTTGAGGCAAGGACGGGAGTACTGCGAACCAAGACATATCGGGCCAAATACGAAGGGGTAGACACAGTATGCAGTGCGTGTGGAGAGGAAGAAGAAACTGCCGAACACTTGATAATGTTCTGTAAAGGGCTTCACCCTATAGTTCAGGATGATGGCGCAGAGTTTTTCAAAGCACTGGGGTTTAGGGACCGGGAGGGCAAAATAAACTTTAAGCGGGTAGACTTAACTAGAAGGAGGTTATCTGATTGGTGGCTAAAGTCAAGGCACGAGTGAAAATTAAACTCTTCACTGCAAAGTACGAATCCTCAAACTCACTTTTTAATGGGAAAAAAATATATAGTTTTTGGTTCATTAGGTATTACGGCTTGGTGGCGCTAGCCACCGCCCGATCTAAAGGGTACAGCCATATCCATCCATCCATCCATCCTGAAACTCCTTTGCGCGCCGAAGTAGAGAGCCACAGCGCAATTGTTGAAATGCCAGAAATTATGCACCGTTCGCGACATGCAATGTACGACACTTCTTTTGGGGCATCTTATCAGTGTGCAGGGCGTGAAGCAACTGACATCGTATTATTTTCCTGCCGTTTAAATGTTCAAAGTGGTTTCGCTAATGCAGCGGTCATGTCGACTGCGGTTCCGGGGTGCAAAAAACACTACGCACTTTTTTTTCGCAATGTCCGAATTAATATTTTGGAGTTTAACGGGCCGAAGCCACACTTCCGCTATGAGGTGCGCCATAGCGAAGGGCTGCAGGTTAATTTAGATCCCTTTAGAATATTTAACGTCAGCCGAAATGCCGACACACGGCTTGTTTCGTTTTACGACAAGCAATGCTCGGGCTCCGCTGGAACTTCATCGTGTGTCAAGTCGCAGTCCTCCCCTGAATCACCAACAGCAGCCCGTGGAAATTCAGTGCAGTCAGTCTCGACAGCACTTCGGCTCTTTTTCTTTGCGGCTGCATGGTCATTTTCGCACATCTTCCTTTTAGCTCTCGGTTTGGCATCTTCTTCGTGAGATACTGCAGCAAATTGGGAAGAATCGTGGGGACGGCGTTTTCCGACAGCATCGGTTTATCACGAGGAATGCGTACCTCTTTGCCATCTATATGGTGCACGAACTCCTTGATAACGAACCTAGGTTCGAAATGCAGTTCGCAGACCGCAGAAAACTCATCCAGTTTCTTATCTGCACGGTGGAGATTTCTTTCCCACTCCTTCCGCCGTTCTTCATCACGCGGGACGCTGAACAAAGACGCCTGTGGTGCATCCTGCACACGACTGTACCCAGTTCGACAACCGGGCGCAAAACAGTAGTTTCGACGGAGGTTAGGCATCTTCGCGAACACATACTACACAATGATCCAAGCATAAAGCACAGAACACGCACACGGGGTACCCACGTTGATCCAATCGAACCGATCGAACTGAACTGAGCGAACCAGCCCCGTCCGCCAACACGGCCAACACGAACCAAGAGAAGTTTTTCAGGTGCATCAAGCGTCAGCGCCCCTGGTGGCCATCGTGGAAGTCGACACAGAGTGAGCTACGGCGGACCGCCGCAAGGATAGGGCAGTGAGCACACTGCCCCTATTCTAGTACACTGTAGTTAGGGCAAACCTTCTACGCGTAGGCGTACAAGGTTTGGTAGGCGTACAAGTGGTCGTACCGCGGCAAGTACGGCTCGGTGTGGTACGACCACTTCGAGCACTAGGCACCGCTGTGGGCTTAGCGTACGCTACCGAAGCTAGCACTCAAGTAAACACGCCTGCCGAGATGCCAAGACCCCCAAGCAGGCTACAGTCCGGCGATTCCCAAAGGGGACGTGAACGAAGGAAACACGTGCTTACCCGGTGCCGACCACGGAGAAGAGAGCTCCTCTGCGCGCACGTAACACGTGCCGCACCCGCGCGTGGCGCCATCACCACGCGCCGTCACCAGAGCAAGAAAGAGGAAAGGGCACGGCTGTGCGGCGGAATGCCCGCGAAATGGTCACGGGAGCGCCTCAGATCCCCACAACACATACAAAAGTGTTCGAAATCACAAATATGAAGAAACGCAAAAACTCCAATCAAAATAACCAATCATCCAGTCACCACTCCTCACCACAGCGGGAGAAGGGAGAAAATAGTCCGTGACCTCGGCACCAACGGTTATTTACAAAGGCGCTTGTAAGCGTGGGCGCGAGAGAAGTTGAAAAGGCAGGAGTCGATATTGCCACAAGCCTTCCACCACTATCGGCAGTTTCATCCGCTGGTCCAAAGACCTTGAACCTGCGGGAAGAGCGCAAGGCGTCGTGTACAGGATCGCGTGCACCGGCTAAACCAGGAACTTCAATGAAAAAATGCGAATGAATGTGTGTGGTTGAAGGAAAGGAAAAAGGCACTATCTTCTGCAGCCCTTGCAGGAGCACGGCTCAGTGCGTTGGGGTAGAGGGGGAATGGAGAAGAGAGGTTTAAAGTAGGTAGAAGGAGAAGGTTTGGAAGAATTTGATGGCCATGGCTGGTAAGGAGAAAGCGGATAGGGGCCGATGGCAGGGCAACCCGAGTCGTTACACTTGGAAGTGTGTGGCTGCAGGAGACATATCAAGTGGCCCTACAGCTTGAAAAAATGTGGCAGCATAGAAATGGCTTCCGTCAAATGAACAGTGAACTGAGCGCAGAGGCAGAACATTGTAAACGGGTTGGCCACCATACCAGTCCCGACAGCGCGGTGATCTTCTAAACAGAAAGAAACATTCATCGGCGGCTCCACTTTGAATCCTGGCACAGTCAGCAGACAGTAGGAGACAAGCGCACCACTGGGGAGTCTGCCCTCCCCCAACTTCCAGGGCTTGCAACGAGTTGTGGAAACATCTCGGGCCTTCTCACCCCTGAAGAGAAAAGCCGATCAGGCTTCAAAGCATCCGGTTTCTTAATATAAATATTATCTGGGGTTTTTTTTGTTTTTCCCCCATTTTTCTGTTATCTCAACCAAGCAGACTTCTGCCGAATGCTCACCCTTGAAATAATACAAATATCTGTGCTGCACGCCTTAAACCCCGAGGGTACAGCTCATTGCTGCGTTTTCTAGCGTGTCTGCATTCCTTGTGGCGAACAAAGAACGCAAAAGCTCAGGTGTGAGTGATTTGAGCCTGGGAAAAGCTCGTGTCGTCAAGCTTTTCGCAGATAGGACTGGGTGAACCCAATGACGGGTGAGGAACCACCAAAATTGCTACCACGTGTCGAACTTGACTGTGAATGGAAAGGAGTTTGAGTAAGAAAAAAAATACAAAAAAAAACGGGCGCTGCTATGCTGTGTCGGTACAGAGCCCTGAACTGTTCTCAACTGAACTCAAGTTCTCAGGGGGCCACAAAATCTTTGACTGCATTACAGCTTGAAATAATTTGTTTTTGCCAGTGACTAAGCGTCGCGCACAGCAGGAGCCCTGTGTTAAATCCTGCCCTCTTCCTTCTTGGAATCCACTCGGAAAGCTTTCAACGCATCACAAGGCAGGAAGTGATATAAAAGCTGATAGCATGTGTTGTCACTATATTTATAAAACTTGAAATTCGTCGAGATGTAAACTTTTTTAGCGCAAAACAATACATTGGAAGGGCATCACAAGCGCCCGTCCCGTCTCTCTCGTTCTTGTGAATATTGTGTTTTGCGCTCCGTAATTTTCTGGTCGCCACTTTAATTCATGCAAGAACGGTAGTAGCGTCGGAGAACAAGCAGTTCAATGCAGGAGAGAACGTAGGGGTGCTCCACAATAGTGAATTACACAAGATACTTAATAATGAAGTTACGAATAATTATTAAGTTTTCTCTCTTGTTATTATCTCAATCCAATATGCGTTCTGCTCTGAGAAAAGATCATAAGAGTTTTGTAGCAAGCATTTAACTTTACCATAGTTTGCGAACGGTGTACTCTAAAAACCCATTACCTATTAGCATTAAAGTTGACGCCAGTGCAATGCATAAAATCACTATTGCATAACCAAAAATTACTGGTTTTTTTAGGAGAAACTCCTAACGTCTTCTTGGAACTTCTAACTTCAAATTGGAAAATCACGCCCACGCAAACGGCATTAGCTCCGTGACACTGCAAACAAATTTACAAATAACTGTGCAGTAGGCAGTTTACATTATTTTTTTAGTCAGGCTAGCATTTTAATGTTGATATCTAATCTCAGTGGTCCATTTTATGGTGCCATTTCATTCCATGCCTTTAAGTTAACGTAATCGCTTTTATTTGAAAGTATGAACAAGTGGTTTTTAGCAAGGACCTTCATTGGAAAGAGTTCCAAGGGTGTGGGAAATTAGACAGATTTACAATTTGGAAAATTAATTCTGGGGCTGTACAAGCCGGCACATACACGATAACAAGGCACGCCATAAAATGGGACTAAATATTTGTAACCATAGGTCAGCAAAATAAAAAGACGCCCTCATTAAATAAGTTTTTTTTCCGCATAGTACTCACAAGGACCAAGACTGACCAAAATTTTGCAGAACCGAACTATGAAGTCGCTTGAACTCAGACTCACCATGGTAAAACTCAGCCAGGCTCACTCGGACTGAGGCTTACCTAAGTATAACTCAGCCGCACTCACTCAGACTCTAACTCATGCCTCAATCTGAGTCTTTCAATTCCTCTAATAGACTCATCAGGGAGTTTCAGAATTATAATCAGAGCACATCTTTCGTTCACGTCACGGGTTAATGAAAACGTTTTGTGTGCGTTCACGATAGTGAAATATGAAAGAATGGGGAAGGGTGGTTTCTATGCCCACATGACGATAATAGGGATGATATTTACCAATCTACGCAAGAAGAAATCAACGAAAAACACAAATACAGCATAGGAACCAGAAAGACAAGGCTTAAAACTAAATTCTATTAAAGAAAGCCCCTACAAAAAACTAACCAAAAGCACATGCTTAAAAAGGCTATCTGAACCCCAGTTGCCTAATCAACCGTACATTTTTAATAACAAATGCTTCAAGGTAGTGGTATGAAACAGCCGATATCCATGGCACAAATATCAACGCCAAGTTTATCTGTGAGGAAAGCTGTGGGATCACTCACACATGACACTCTGCTCTGTTTTTATTTCGATGGCTTTTTTTTTTCCTTTGCAAATGATATTCACTGATTCGAAAGAAATTTCTTTCTCATGCGGTCGTGTCTACAGAGATCAGACGGGTCGAGGCCTAGTGACAACAGTGTGAACATCCTTCAGGCACAAAACTAACCTCTTCGTTAGTCTCTGCGTCCCCAATACAGTGCCGACCACTTATAACGTAACCGCTTTTTGCGCGGGACCGTTTATAACGTGGCTTTTTTTTACCACCGATATGTCGCCCATAGAACTCAATGTATAGGCCGACCGTTTATTGCGTAGGCGCGCGAAGGAGAATACCGGTTATAGCACGTTTTCAGGCGCGCGACCATAAAATCGGCGAAAGGAGCACGGTCGGCATGGTTTCCCGGCGCGCCGGAACGTTGGGAGTGTGAGCGGGAGGGCGCACGTGGAGACCGCCCCGAAAAGTCAAACATTGCGGAGGAGAAGAGAGGGTACAGTAGGGAGAAAGTCGGGGAGACCTTGGAAGGAGGGAGCGTGTTTTCGTCACCGTGGCAGCGTCCGATCCGGGTAAAGTGTTCTAGAAAGTGTTCCATTATTCTAGAACACTATAATACGGGTGCGCGCTGCGCGGAGTGGGGGAGAGAAGCGGTAGCATGCTTTTTTTTTCTCAACCTCCTTCTTTTGCCTCGGCAGACACTGCTGCGCCACGCGGCGCATGAGCCACCCCTGCACTATGGTGGCTAGAAGGGGCGGGCATACCTACACAAAAACGGCTGCTGCGCCGCACGCACGGAATCTTCCACCGTGGCCGCACGTAAGCGACGTCACGCAATTTTCGGTTAGGCGCTTTGTTTGAATAGTCGGGAGTTTATACGGTACGTCTAGATACAACGATAAAAGCCGTTAAAATTACGTCCAAACAAAAAAGTAAAAAAAAATGTTAGTTAGGTTTAGCGTGACAACAAAACAAAACCGACTTGTTTGCCATCTCAAACTGATCAGCAGCTGTGGCGTACTTGGTTAAAGCAACACATCATCTGGTGAGGTTGGTGGTTCAAGTCCCATTGCAGTTTATTTTTTTCAGTTTTTCTTTTTTTTTGTTCATGCATGTATTGTTTTAACATTTGCGCCTCCTCATCAGCCCGACTTGCTGCTGCTGGTGGTCCCGTTCACAGGCCCTTTAATATTGGATCTTCGATGACTCTCGCAGGATTGACTATATTTATTATGATGAAGTTTTTTGAGAATTAGTGCTCTTAATCGGCGAGATGCAAAAAGACACAAAAAAACTTGAATGCAGCTGGCTGCATTGGTTTCTTCGGCACAGGTGCCAGGAATGTTGACTTTCACGGTTTATCAAACTTTTGATGACAGAAAAGTGCACTGCAACGTAGTCTCGGGCAACTTTTTTGATGTCGCTCAGTGTACCATCACCTGACGAGGTAAACGGCAGGCCGCTTCTTTTTAAAATACTGACGTGTCACCGCAATGTTCTAGGCGATCAGCACTTGATAAACGATGCCCAAGGGCAAGAGCCGACGGCGTTAGCCCATATAACTACAAAACAGCTTGTCTGCCTTGCTGAATAATACCCCTGTCACACTGCCACCACTAAACTCCGTTGAACACCGTCAACGTAAATCTTCCCTAGGTGGTTCGACGGAGGAGTTGTGGCAGTGCACACGGCAATGAAAAGGTTGTAAGAGTTGGCGCGAGGGGGCTCAGCTGGCGCTGTTCGATTTTCCGAAAAGTATTCTAATTTCATCTCTATTGATTTTTCTGTGAATCCTCGTTCTGGAGTTTTCACCAAAAAACACTATTAAGGAGGTAAGAAGCTAACAAACCATAAAAATATTTTCAAATAAAAACGAATTCGCTAAATGTAGCGATGCTGCTAGTGACGCTGGCCACATTGTGCTTTTAGTTGCTTTGTTGCCTGTGTTTATGCCTGTGTACGAAAGTTCTTGTGCTTCCTTGCCTCGTGAGCACACATTTTGTGTTCTTCAGCCATGAGTGACACAGCGACGACCACAACCACACGCATGGACGAAATATTTTTCAACGGCGCCGGCCGGCCCGACTCGCGAGGCACCATGTGCGAGGCACGGAGTGTAGAGCATCGGTGTTGAGAGTAAGTGAACTCTGGCGGGCGTAAATATCTGTAAACAAACACGCGTTGTGAATGAGTACTACAACGAAAGAACGTTTAAGATTGCCAAAATGTATTATTCTTTCACTGCGGCCACTTAGTGCTCGAAATTTTTCTCTGACCCCTGGACTGCTGGGGACGAGAGTACCTCGTTTCGCTGCGAAGGGAGATCGTTGAACGTCCTTTGCGAAACGCTCAGTTTACCTTCGTTTGGGTAAGGGTGGCCGTGTGACACGGACCGCATCTTCGTTGTCGTAAGGACGAGGGAGGTAAGCGGTCTTCGCGGGTGCCCGTGTGACAGGGGTATAACACGCACGGCCTGTTACAGCACGGGAGCATTCACGTAGCAACAGGTCAGAACGGCCGTACGTGTTCGCACTTGACAAAGCAGCCGGCAATGCAGTAGCTCTGGCCTTCGGAGATCACAGGCTTCGTAAAAACATTACAATAAAGTTGTTTCCATCTATCGTATGAACACTTCGCCGACGCATTGGGGTTTCATGCATGTGCGTCCTGTCAGTCACGCGTGAACCGTGCGAAAGCATTTATTTCATCGTCGACCTTGTCCTTCGCGACAAGCAAAACTCGGCAGCAAGAACACTTTCACCTTTGACAACACCACGCTTGGCATTGTAATCTAGAAAACGCAGTACGTCCAACAACTGTAATCCGCACATCGTACTTAGAAACTTAATGGCGCACACACTCAGATGAAGCTGCGGCGCGGTGGACGGCCACGCTATCTCCGACCACCAGGTTCAACTAAGCATCTAGCAATCACATGAAGCAGCGACGACACTACAGTCCTCCTTGGGAGTGGCCTAGGTCATGGCCACGATTTCATCGGAGTTTTCACCACCTACACATCGCAGCGGCTACCATCTCGCAGTGTTTACCTTTCGCAGCCGCAGCGCCCATGGTGCCCCCTGTAATTAAAATACTTTAATATGTATTTAAATAACAAACCTAGGGTAATTGACTCGTTAAACACCAGCTTAGTAAAGTTTTTGTAGGTTTAACGCATTACACACGATTAATTTACTCTTATAACTAGCTTTACGTAGTAATTTTTAAAGTGACATCACTTCCGTGCGGCGCAGGAGCCACTCTTGTGTGGGGCTGGCTGCTGAGCCACCCGGCGCAGGAGACGCTGCCATAAATTTGCTGTGTGCGCTTCGCCGTGTCGTTGCCGTCTGAGAGCCCAGAGCACGTGTGTTGCGTAGCTCCTGTCGCCATGGCGTCTTCAAGCGGTGTGAAAAAACGCCGTGCCTTATCGCTGGAGATTAAGGAATGAGTCATAAGGGACATTGAGAGTGGCCTGAAGATGGCGTCGGTGGCGGCGAAATACGGCGTTTCCGACACGACCGTGTCGACCATCTACAAAAACAAGGACAAACCTCGGCAGCAACTGCAGCAGGGGCGGCGTCAGGGGGGGGGCAGGGGGGGGGGGGGGGCTGGAGCCCCCCCAAAATTCTCGCCTGCACCCCCTATGCCCACCCAAGTGCCCGGAAGCATATATTGAAAACCTAGTAGGAGCAGAGCTAGCTTGCCCCCCCGGAGGAACTCACTTTTCGTGGTTGCCCCCCCCCCCCAGTAAAAACATCCTGGCGCCGCCCCTGAACTGCAGCAAGATTCGTCTTGCCTGTCACGGAAGAAAATACGTACGTCAAAATACGAAGACGTGGACGCAGAGCTGTTCAGGTGGTTCCGCGAAGTTAGGGCTCAGAGCATCCCAGTAAGTGGCCCCATGCTCCAACAAAAGGCCACGTGTCTCGGAGCTCTTTTAGGCCACGACGACTTCAATCCACTCAACGGGTGGATTCAGCGTTTTAAAGATCGCCATGGCATCAGCTGCAAAGTGGTGTGCGGATAAAGCGGCGCTGTCGACGACGAGTCTATCGAAGGCTGGCTTCGCTTGAGCTTGGAGAGTATGCTGTCGACCTATACTGACAGAGACATCTATAATGCCGATGAAGCTGGTTTATTTTATAACCTTTTGCCCAACCACACGCTTACGCTGAAAGGCGAAGCCTGCTCCGGCCGCAAGGCCTCAAAGGAGCGCATAACTGTATTGTTTTGCGCCAATTTGGACGGGAGCGACAAGCGCCGCCTCTTTGTCATAGGTAAATCCGCAAGGCCACGTTGCTTTAAAAAGCGAGAGTGCCTGCCAGTGACCTACAAAGCCAATAAAAAGGCGTGGGTGACGCAGGATTTGTTCACCAGCTGGCTTTGCAAGTTTGATGAGGATATGGTGGCAGAGAAGCGGTGGGTCGTGCTTATCCTCGATAACTGCACGGCCCACAACGTCAAGCCAAAGTTGACCACAGTCAACCTAAAGTTTTTGCCTGCCAACACTACAGCAAAAAGTCAACCTCTCGACCAGGGTGTCATCGCAACTGTAAAGGCGCTATACAAAAAGTGCATTTGCGAGAGAGTTTTGCTGAGCATGCAGCAGCAGCCTCTTAAAGTGAACTGAAGAGGCGCAATTGACATGGTGGTCGCTTCGTGGTGGCAGGTAAAGGCCGATACCATAAGCAAGTGTTTGAAGAGGGCAGGCTTCGTGCGCAATGCACAGGCTATGGAAGACGATGAGTATAGCGACACGTCGCTCGCCGATGAGACCCTCAACACTGACGACGTGTGGTCCTGCCTCGTTGACACTTCGTGGTGGCAGGTAAAGGCCGATACCATAAGCAAGTGTTTCAAGAGGGCAGGTTTCGTGCGCAATGCACAGGCTATGGAAGACGATGAGTAGAGCGACACGTCGCTCGCCGATGAGACCCTCAACACTGACGACGTGTGGTCCTGCCTCGTTGACAGCAACTTTGTAACCACCACCGACACTTTCCAAGAATTTGTCGATGCCGGGCAGTCGGAGCTTTCTGTCTGCGAGGAAGCGAGCACAGATGACGCGATCGTTGCAGCGGTGCGCGGTAGTGCGGAGTTTGCAACGGACGATGAGTCGGACGGCGAAGACGATGTCGACCCGACGCCAGACCAGATTTCCCGCGCAAAGACGCATTGGAATACCTCGCTAAAGTGAAAACGTACTGCGCGAAAAACAGTTTGAGCGAGAAATTGCTTCAGTGCTTAAGCTTTGTGGAGGACGAAATTGTTCGCAGCGCTGTTCGCAAGCATCGCCAGACGAAAATAACGGCGTTCTTCCGCTAATGCCGGACTTGAGAACTTTGTTTCCGAGCGGTGTTGTGATTGTGTTGAATGTGTCTGCGAGAGAAAAGTGTAGTAAATTGCTTTTGAAAGGTGGGTTGCCCTTTTGACATAGGCGAAGGCCGAAAAAGGCACGCTTTGGTTATAGCGCGGTACCGCTTATAGCACGGATTTTTACAACTCCCGTGACTTAGTTATAAGCGGTCTACACTGTATATCAGTGTCATCAGCAAATGAAGAAATAGAATGAATGCGAAGATATTGAAGCCTCAGAAAACAAAAAAGGGCAAAGTGCAACGCATGCATAAGTGATTCTCCAGTTGTCCTTATAGCTAGATAAGGAATTTGTGTTGCTAGACAGCGAATGCACGTGGCGTTGATCATGGATGTGTGCTGTTTGAACCATTTTGACATGCTTCTTGCCTTCGTAGTGTTAGGTGAGCAGCTAAGTAACGCCTTAGCCTATTTTTGATGAATGTGCTTCTCGTACATGGATTTCTGGACTTTTCGCTATAAATATTTCGCTCGATGTCCTGTCAGGTTTAGCTCCTTAGTTTGTTCTTACAAAAATATTATAAACCAACTCGCCAAGCAAGCTACATATATGGTGTCCTTTTTGAAACATGGTTGTGATAAATTGGCTTCTATAGTTAGTTGAATTAAGTCCAAGTTAAAAACTGATGAAGGAAACGCAGATTACTTGGTTTGATAGCACAGCGTGGAGCATCGCAAGGTGTGCAGGACAAAGCACGTTGATAATAGGAGCCCACACTTTAGTGTTTTGTCCGCATTCATCTTTTGTGCGTTACTTCACAGTTTACACAAACCTAATTAATGGTAATCACCATTTCGTCCAATAGTGTTGATCTTGCTCAACCTGCCGATACAATGGGGATCGTTTCTGTTTGTATAACAATTGTGTAACATTTCGTATAACAATTGTCTTGGTACTTTTCTTTGTTATTTGAAGGCCATGATTGTGATCCAGTTTTATAACTTTTTTTTTGTAAATATGTCCTAGACAGCTGGCCCTTCCTCAGTTATAACAATATCTTCCATACACATTGCGCTTCTACCTTGCCCGTCCCCAGTTCTGGCCCCCACCCTTCTCACTTGAACTGCCTTCGTTTTTCGACTTGCTTGCACAGTCATAATTATGAATATTCCAGTACCGACTTTCCGAACCTTTCATCATTGTTCAAACCCCGCCTAACTTCTTACAAATTCTCGTCAGCTAGAATATGTCGACATTCCTGACTAAATACCACCATTGGCACTGTCACAGACTAGAATTCACTGAAATAAAGTGAACTCAAAAGTATCTTAAAATTCACGTTTCAATCTAATCCGACATTATTAAAAGCAGTCGACTAGTTGTTGTTTTTTATAGTCCACTTACTTACCTTGAAATGGCAGGTGAACAAATTTCGATGCGTTTGCGAAGCGGACAGACTGGTGACAGAAGGTGCAAAATAAACGAAGGTAAGCGGGAAAAAAAGTCTTACTTGAATGGCGTGGCGAGAAAACAAATCTGCAGCCGCTGCGCGCCGATCGGTTGGCATCGGTGGCAACGGTGCAGCAAAAACTCTGCGGCGGCGCGTCGACCCCTCGGTGCGTAGGGAGCCTACATGAACGGCCGTTTTTAGGGTGGAGACATCTTAATAAGTGCCTTCAAGAAACTCAGCCAAACCAGCGGGCAACGGGGCACGCTGTTGCCAGCTTCCACCAAATTCAGCATAGTTTTCTGTGTGCCGCCATTTTGGAGCCAGCTGCCACTCCCTCCAGCTACGAGAAGTACGGCGCAACAAAAAGGAGCCGACCGAGAGACAGCGGCGGTTCTCAGGGTCGTGTAAGCGACCCCGTTCTCAAAGTGAGCGCACGAAGAAATTCGCAGCCCGCACACAAACACTTGCGACATAATACTGAGGTTGCGCTGACACGAACGCAAGCGTGGCAATAGCTCAGACTAGCGAGCGCGTCTCCGTACGAACGCGCGGACGCATCCCGTTTGTGGGCTTCCTACTCGCAATGCGTGGACGCAGCAACGACAACTTCGGTTATCTACTCATTCGCGAACACCGCGAAACACATATACGTGTGCCGCAGGAAAAAACAGTGAACGAAATACGCAGTACTCACAGAGCAAATACGAGACGCACTGGTGGGCTCCCAGCCGTCTCGCTTCACTTGAGCCAGCCATAGTTGTCGTCGGTCAGGGCTCGCTGGGAAGCGGAACATTCGCACCCCCTTTTTGTTGTGGTTAGTGCAGAGCGGTATGCAGCATACAGGCATTCTTAGGCTTCACCGGCAGCGTTTAACACGCTACCGCAACGTTCGACGCCGTATTATTGAGAACTAAACGCAACCGGGCGTAGACGCAGTGTGGGCACCAAGATGGGGCGACAGCGCGGCGTTGCTGTCTGGCAACATTGTGTTTTGGCGGGCGGCGGTGCGTTAGCGGCATGTAGTGGGTAAAAAGCTGACATCACCCTAAAAACGGCCGTTCATGTAGGCTCCTTATCGGTGCGCACCTCTAGGCCAGACCAAGGAGGATTAAAGAAAAATTGCTGGAGTGGAAGCTCCCGCAATTCTTTGCCAGTAGACGTGAAGCCACCTTTTGCTACTGCCAAGATGGCGGAAACATGCTCTTTTGTGATGATGCCCACTTAAAGATCAAGTGGCTTTGATACGTTATGTAAATGGTACGTTAGTTCTAAGTTAAAAGATAGTAGTTCCCGACGAAATAACACACAGAAACGAGTATGGATGACTGAATTTTCAAAGAACATTGCCTCCAATTAGAGGCTCACTAAAGAAAACTAGTAACTGTAAGACGCACTTTGAGCACTATATGAGCCGAAGAAGTTCCAAAATTGAACTCGTTGGGCGTGGAGAGAAACGCTTAGTTTTCAATCGCTGTATGGTGATACTTTATCATGCCCATAGTAAGGTGGCCACCACAACCGCCATCTTGCCAGAGGAACGACTTCACTTCTGCGAAATAATTTTCACTTCAGCATTTTTTTTAATCCCCCTTGGGCCAGACCCTATTTTGACACTTGACAGTCAGTTGGCTTGGAATGGTTTGGCTACTTAACTTTCCAGAATGGTGCCACATGGTCAATGGTTGCCAGCTGCTAGTTTGTTATTACGTGATACAGCAGCGTATAATAACTTCGCCATTTGACAAGAATATAACGAACGCCGCAGATTCATCTGAGTGTGTGCACCATTAAGTTTCTCAGTAGGAAGTGCGGATTACAGTTGTTGGACGTACTGCATTTTCTAGATTGCAATGCCAAGCGTGGTGTTGTCAAAAGTGAAAGTTCTCTTGCTGCCGAGTTTTGCTTGTCGCGAAGGACAAGGTCGACGATGAAATAAATGCGTTCGCACAGTTCACGTGTGACTGACCGGACGCACATGCATGAAACCCCAGTGCGTCGGCGAAGTGTTCATACGATGAATGGAAACAACTTTATTTTTATGTTCTTACAAAGCCTGTGATCTCCGAAGGCCAGAGCTACTGCATTGCCGTCTGTTTTGTCAAGTGCGAACACGTACGGCCGTTCTCATCCGTTGCTACGTGAATGCTCCCGTGCTGTCACAGGCCACGCGTGTTATTGAGCAAGGCAGACAAGCTGTTTTGTAGTTAGATGGGCTAACGCCGTCGGCACTTGCCCTTGGGCATTGTTTATCAAGTGCTGATTGCCGAGAACATTGCGGTGACACGTCAGTATTTTTAAAGAAAGCGGCCTGCCGGTTACCTCGTCAGGTGATGGTACACTGAGCGACATAAAAAAAAAAAGTTGCCCGAGACTACGTTGCAGTGCACTTTTCTGTCATCAAAACTTTCATAAACCGTGGAAATCAACATTCCTTACACCTGTGCTGAAGAAACCAATGCAGCCAGCTGCATTTGAGTTTTTGTGTCTTTTTGCGTCTCGCCGATTAAGAGCACTAATTCACAAAACACTTTACCATAATAAATATAGTCAATCCTGCAAGAGTCATCGAAGATCCAATATTAAAGGGGCTGTGGACGGGACCACCACCAGCAGCGAGTCGGGCTAGTGAGGAGGCGCAAATGTTAAAACAATACATGCGTGAACAAGAAAAAAAAAGAAAGTATCGATAACTGCAATGGGACTTGAACCACCGACCTCACCAGTTCATGTGTTGCTTTAACCAACTACGCCACAGCTGCCTTTTTTTTCTTTCTTTATTGCCTGTGTACATACAACATTCACAAACGTATATACATCAAAGTAGAAACATGAAACAAAAAAAGAGGTAAAAAGCATCATATTTAACAGGCTTTTTAAAATTCCTTCATCTGTAGAAGGCTTTCTACTTGATGAAGCCGTTCGGGCACCTCTTGTTTAACCTTTTGTGATTCCACGAACGAACAGACAGATTGAAAGAAATATTGCCTAACCGGACGTGCATTAACATCAGCCTGGCGCACCGCCATTCTAGATTGCCATATACCGTGCAGGCCCAGTAACATAACTAGGTCGAAAGGTATTCCTTCTTCATTTGATACTGGTAGAAATCTGATGCCATAGGCATCGAGAGGCAGATCCTTTTTCAAAGTCCTTTGGAGAACATCCCAGAAAAAGACTGCATCCCAGCAGTCCAGGAAAACATGTTCAATTGTTTCCGGCTGTTTGCAGAGAAGGCAATCAACACCCCAAGGAACGAATAAGCCTTTTTCTTGCATCCATGTTTTCACTGGCAAGCTCCCATTGTGCAACTTAAAGAAAAAGGATTTTGCTCCAGGTAATACCTCCATTTTTTTTTACACGGCTTAAGACATTTTGGCCTGGGCCTACACGGTATAATGCTCTATATAGGGGAACGGGAAGAACTGATTCTACTAAATTTTTTGTATAACTTTTTGCGCGAAACCGTACTGAGGTATTCCAATGAAAAACGCGTTTTTAGAAAGAGACATGAATCAACAACTTCTTTTAGGAAACCTCTAATACTTGCCTTCATGTGAACAGATGCTACCACAAATTCTGGCAACCGTCTTCCAATCCTAAGCTGTGTAACAGTACGTATGAATGGGTCTAGATTATTTCGGAAAAACATAAACCGATTAACTAACTGACGAAGGTACAAATGACACAGACCAAGTCCTCCAGAGCGAACCCGTCTGAATAAGTTAGTTCTACTTGTTCGCTCCCAAGAAGAACCCCACAAGAAAACAGCAAATATTCGACGAAGCTTCTGTAGATTCACACGTGAACAATGCATTACCTGAAGGACATACCAGAGCTTACTGACTAAAAATGCGTTACAAAAGGTCGCTCTGGCAAAAATTGATAGCTGGAAACCATTGAGTTGTTCAGCTTTTTCTCGTAGCTCCACGGCCTGACGCCGCCAGTATGGTTCACTGTCACAATAATATTCTAATGGCACACCTAGGTATCGTACGGGAGTAGTAGTCCATGAAGTACCAGCCACGAATTGTGGAGTCACAGGCCATTCGCCGTGCCAGTAACCCAGGCACTTGCTCCAGTTTACCAAACTACCACTTGCATTACAATAAAGGTTCACAATTTTTATGGTTTCAGCGATACTATCATAATCTTTACAAAACACAGCTATATAATCAGCGTATGCCAGTACCCGTACTTCAGATTCTTGTAGTTTGTACCCCACTATGTTACTGCTTTTCATGACTTTTTGGCAAATGACTCTATATAAATTGAAAATAGGAGGGAAGACAAAGGGCAGCCTTGTCGTACAAAACGTCTGACATTAATTCGTTTCACAAGAACTTTGTTAATTATTAGCCGAGTTTTACATCCAGTATATGCCATTTGAACTGTATCTCGAATGACTTTGCCAACATTGACATTGTCTAACAAAAGAAAAAGAATTTCGTGCGGTACTCGGTCAAATGCTTTTTCTAAATCTATCTGGATCATCGCGATGTGATCGTTTGTGGCATCGCAGCACTCCAATACACTTCGTGCTTTGTGAATGTTTGTGAATATAGTGCGCCTTTTAATCCCACATGTCTGGTGGTCACCTACAATGTTATTAATAACTGTCTGCAGTCTCCTTGCTAGCACTTTCATCAAAATCTTGTAGTCGATATTTGATAGACTGATTGGCTTGTACGATTTCACTTCATGTAATTTAACTGCGTCCTCAGTTTTTGGAATTAAATAGCAGAAAAGAAGGTGGCAGAGTCTTTATGTCTAAGGCTTCGTTAAAAACCGCTGCCAGGATCGGTGCTAGTTCGTGTTTGAATTCCTTATAAAATGCGGCTGTTAATCCATCCGGTCCTGGGGACTTTCCCAAATGGAGGGCAATGATTGCTTTTGTCACTTCCGGTTCAGAAATAGGACATTCTAGGCTGTCTTTCCTGCAATCCTCAACCTTCGGCATTAATTTTAAAAATTCATTCTTGAATTCATCTACATTTACTTTACATTTATCAAATAAAGTGGTGTAGTACTCGTTGAAAGCATCGTTTATATATCTTTGTTCACTTGTAACGTTACCCATGTATTCAATCTGATGTATAACATTCCGCTGAGCGTTTTGTTTTTCGAGACCAAGCATTGTTTTGGTCGGTTTCTCTCCTACGGTCATTTTCTCTGCCCTTGACCTTATTTGCGTGCCACGATACTTCTCCTCATCAATTTGTTCCTATTTGGACTTTACTGACCTTCTATCATTTGTGAATAAGCCTGGCGTTTTGCTGTCTTCTGCTAGCAGTTCTTCGAGATTTAAGCGTAGGGTTCTTTCTTCTTCACTCTTTCCGTGTTTTATTACACATGAGCGTTCTATAGCTATCAACTTTATATTCTGTTGAAATTGTTCCCACTTCACTCCGTATTTTTGGTCTCCACTATCTATGTTTACCAACGCCTCTCGAACGCTGTCCATAAATTTTTCATCTTCCAAGAGATTAGAATTCAGCTTCCAGTGTCCCAGTTAAATACTGGTCTACGTCTATTTCTTTTACCTATTACAATTGATACTAAGCAATGATCACTAAATGAAATAGGGAGGGCATTGTACTCACTGATAATCGAAATTAAATCCAGTGACACGTAGGCCCTATCTAGGCGCGCATGACTGGAGCCTTGGAAATGGGTATACAGTGTTGGTCCTTTACCAATACCCTCTGCAACATCCTCAAGGTCTAAGTCAGAAATTAGATTCGTTAACGCGACTGTGCTTGAGTCGTTGAAATTGGATGTACTTCTTTTATCATCGGCACTGATCACACAATTAAAATCTCCCATAAGGATGACTATGCGATCACATTCACAATAAGTACGAATTTCGTCGTACTTATTGTTACACACCGTTCATCAACTTTAAGTGGTGCATATAAACAAATCACTCGCCAATTAAGAGAAAAGAAGGTCGAATCACATACAACAAACCTTCCGGATGAGTCAGACGTGACGATTTGAACACTGGCACCTAAACTATTCCGCACAAAGATCACACACCCTGCCGACCTACCAACTGCATGACTGACGCTGGCGGTGTAGCATCCGGTGAAACGTTGCCGTAGGCTCTCGGTGGCGTCCACGCTCTCCAGTTTGATTTCCTGAACTGTAATAATGTCCAGGTCTTGGCCCATGGCTAGTCTGTAGAGATGAGTCTGTTTCTTTCTGGAAGCCAGTCCTCGTACATTGAGCGTCGCTGCTTTCACGAACCCGCTCAGCGATGTGATCGGTGAGCGGGTCCAAACTGAGAGCCCTGCACGTTCACTTATTGGGCTCTCGTCGTCCAGGGAGGATCCAGGTTGTTCACCTTTAGTTTGAGCGGCCATCGTCGCGTTTGAGCGATGACGACCGTTGTCGGGCAGCGTTTCGTTTCTTGCCTCCACTGACCACCTTTCACTGCACTTCCGACTTTACTTGTGTTTCGTCTACTTGAGCACCGTCGTCTGAATCGCGACGGCGTTTTGGAGACGCCGATTCTAATTCCATGCTTAAGGTATCCATGTCACTAGGCAAATCCTCATTTTCGTGTGTTTCGTTCGCCAAAGAGTGCTGTGAAGCCGAGTTTAGAGGAGTTGAAGCAGCGTTGGCCTGGGACGCCGGCGTTTCAGGGCGCGTTGCTTGCAGCTGCGACGTGGCGTGCATCGCAGGCGCAGGACGCGTCTGTTCGCTAGTCGTTGGGGTCGCTTCACTTCCCATCTTCCGCCCGGCGTTCGTGTCCAGGGCTGAAGAAACTTGCTTGCTTTTCTTCAGCACCGGCGTGTCGTCCGATGTCGTCTGCTTCTGTGGTGTCGCAGGCAAAGACGCTTGTTCAGATTCCTCCTCATCCATGAGAAGTTCACTCTGTTGAGTCTCTGGTCGTCGCCCTGCAGCTCGTGCGTATGAACGGTTGCACTCGTCCTGCTCATGACCGAAAGAGTGGCATTCGCTGCACCTTGGGACCTTACAATCGCGTCGCATATGCCCCGTGCTTCGGCACCGCAAGCACAAAGTCTGTCTTCCCGGCACCACGACCAGTGCCGTACTGCTGCCAATACGCACCTGATGGGGCAGTTGATCCACAGAAACGCCATCTAGCTCGTAGTTGCATGCGTATTACACGAGTGGTCGATTCAACTCCTTCAAAATCCTCGACTCTCCATCGGTCATCAATCACCTCCTTGACGTCGCCGTATTTATAGAAGGCACGTCGAATAGCGTCTTTTGTAACATCGAACGCTAGCCAGTGCAATTTCATTTTAACCTCTTGCCGCGTCGGGTCAATGATGAGACATACCCGGTCTTTAACTTTGAGAACGCCTGCGTCTGTCAGCGCTTTCTTTGCTTCCACGGTGTTCATGTTCAATAGCCACACGTGCGACATCTGATATGCTCCGATGCCACTTAGTTGCTGTATGACGCCTAAATCTTTGAGAGGTTTCCTGAAGTCGTCGATGCGGTACGGTCGGCCGCTGACGTCGCAGTGTAGAGCTACTGCTCGACGCATCACTTCACCTGATGGCAACGAAGGCAGAATAATCCTGTAGTCCTTTGGAACGAGGGGAGACGCTGTACCGCGGCCGGCGTCGGCCGCTGTCACTGCTCGGGATGAGCTTTCAATCATGCGTCTGCACCAACCGGCGTCCAGAAGCAGAATGACTACGCCACAGCTGCCGATCGGTTTGAGATGACAAACAAGCCGGTTTTGTATTGTTGTCACGCTAAACCTAAATAACATTTTTGTTCACTTTTTCGTTTGGACGTAATTTTAACGGCTTTTATCGTTATGTCTAGACATATCGCTAGACACTCCCGACTATTCAAACAAAGCGCCTAACCGGAAAATGCACACGTCACTTCCGTGCGGCGCAGCAGCCGTTTCTGTGTGGGGGTGGCTCGTGCGCCGCGCGGTGCAGCAGTCTTAACTTTTTAAGGCTGTGACATTTAAAAACACACTGTTTTAAATTGAGACTCGCATACCAGGTTTGATATTTAAGCCAATTAATTACGCAGGTTTCATTAAACAAAACACGTAACGAAAATTTTCTGCCAAAGAAGAAACAAACGAGGCAAAAGTATACAATAAATTTATGACTGTATTAAACGAACGTGTGGAGGAAGTTGTAACGTATGAAATGCATACACTTGGTGCGCAAAGGTCTTGAGGAACTATATCCAAGTGCTCAATGCGATGCTTTTGTCATCCCCAAAAAGTCCTTGTCAGGATCTTTTTCGGATCAATTGTTGTCCTTAGAAAGCACTCGAAGTTTGAACTGGCGCTAGTGCATTGCTTTTTTCATCTCCAAAACGTCCTTAAAATTACTTTTCAGGATAAATTATTGTTCTCAGAAAGCACTCGAAAAGTCATTTCCGGGTCAAACCAGCTTGTGTCATCCTCAGTAAGTACCAAGGTCAATGAGAACTGTGCGAGGACTATTGTACCATATGAGGACAACCTCAAGACATCGAGTGTTGTCTGGGAACCCTTTCTCCCATAGACTTCGTTTTTATCTTGCCCTGTCACCCACGCAGTCTCCAGCTCGGCGGTTCTCATCATCAGTTCACTCTGGGCAACCACCAATTCCTCCATTTTTTCCTCGATCTCGCTTTGTCACAATTGGTACAGCTTCCTCTGCGTTCGCATCCGCACTACCCCCCATTTTGAAACCCACCCCGCATCATGAACATTTTAGTCTTTTTCACCATGTCTTTTTTTGACATTCCTTTTGCACGAATCCACCACTGTCCGCGAGTGCCTGAATTGTCCCACAGGATGCGGCGTAGGACGAACACTCCTCGAAAGAAAAAGGTCTAAGCTAATACAAAAATTTACGCGGTCGGTGTACTTGCACCCAACAACATGATGGCAAAAGAAAAAGAAACACAAACAAGAAAACTACTAGGTGATTGACCAAGAGCAGCCATACAATGTAAAAAATGCAATAGACTACTGCCTTATCAATCGATACAAACAAGTTCGAAGCATTCAAAAACGCTCATCTGCGGAATCGATCCACAGCCCTAGGAAAACACGTGCACCCGCTGCCAAACCAACTCTCCAACTCATGTTGCAAGGGGCATGGATGGATGGATGCTATGGGCGTCCCCTTTATAATAGGGTAGTGACATGTGTGCCACCAAGCTTGCAAAAAATGAAAACATTCATTTTATGTTGGCCTAATGTTTCCTCTACTTTGATTAAATTGATCTTATCATAACAAAAAAATTTTGTTTCATCTCTACCTCTTCAGGGTGACTGACCTCATTTTCCCGCTGTTTCAGTCCTTCATTTCTACTTTCCTGCCAGCAATACCCTAAACGTCTCTTACTTGCTTCCATGGCGGATGTGTTCAGCTTTCCAAGTTTTTCCCAAAAACCCGAAGCCGCATGTAGGCTTGTACCCACACATATACCTCCATGGACATCGCCGAATTCAATCAGAATATGTTCTATCATTTTCTTAGCTCCTTCCCAGCATGTACAAGTAGCCGGGCAGGCTACCTACTAGGCTAAGCTTCGTAGGTAGCCTATCAGGCTCAGCAATGGTCAACGTTCCTGCCTTTCTTTTATCCTTATTTTTGATCTCTCTCTCTCTCTCTTTTAATTGAATTTCGATTTATGACTGCACGTTCCGAGGCATGCCTTCATCTAGCTTCAAATAGTAAAGCGCTTTCCCTTAAATTATCAAAAAACCTCTCCCACCTTATTTCGCTTTTGTGCAATGCTCCTTGTTGCCATTTGGCCCACACTGCCACTGCATATTTACTGGTGAACCTCCTAGTTCAGTTTCTCCACTTTTTGTGCACACTTTTCTTATACAAATACATTAACACTTTCTCGGCCCATCTACTCTCCATTTTCTTTCCTAAGCTTCTCAACGAATCTCATTTTGCTCAGAGCTTCCCTTACTTGAAAACCTGTTCATCCCATATTCCTTATTACAGCCTCATTCGTCGTGTTCTCGTGAGCACCCAACGCAAGGTGTCCCACACTCCTTTGACTTACATTCATTCCTGATTGCACCTCTGACTTCAAGAACACCACTGAATTCTCGAATGTGAGCCCTGGAACCATTACACCTTTCCACTAACCTCAAAGGACTTTTTACCTTTTGTATCCCCATAACGCTCTGTGCTTCATTATTGCAGCATTCCTTTTTCCCTTTGCTGCCGATGTTCTTTTCTGTACCTCCATGCATTATACCTCTCTCATTTATCCATACTTCAAGGCACTTGTACTCGCTTACCCTCGGTACCTCTTGGCCCTGTATTTAGACTGCCCGATCTTCGTGATCACCGAATACCATCAATCCACATTTCGTTCCACTAAATCCTAGCCCTAGAGCCTTGCCTTCATTTCCACATATATCTGCCGGCCACTGCATATCATCGTGACTGTGTGCAAATAGGACAATATCGTCTGCGTAAATAAACATCGAGGCTTCTGCTCAACCATCACGCCAGCCTGTTTGTGTAATGGAATAAACCCAACGTGGGTACCTTCAAGTGCTTTTTGCTTCTTCACCATGTACACCACCAATAACAGCGGGGACAAAGGACATTCCTGTCTCAGCCCCTTATTAATTTCAACGCTGTAGTTGCTAGTTATTCCTTCCCATTCTATGCACACTGCATTTCTTCGGTATATTTCTCTCAAAAGCTGTATACAGTCGTCACCTATGCCCATTTCCTTCAATACGTGCCACAAAATTTTCTGATTAACGTTGTCATATGCCCCAAAAATATCCAGATAAACTAAGTATAAGTGCCTCTTCTCTATAAGGGCCCTCGCTGCAGCGCCTCTAGCAGCATTGACACCTAGAGGGACCTTCTCTGGCAAAGCAAGCGCGCCCCACTCCGCACACCTCTCCCTTCTAGGCACCCTAACGCTGACTAAGCAGACAATCTGGTTCAGTAGGGGGCTGACGATGTTGGCAGACGGTCTGGAAGTAAAATGAAAGCATCTAGAGTCTTCAATTTCGTATTCGGTTGGCCGTTCCGACACTCTGGCTCGGAGTCACCCAAAGAGGTTTAACTCCTTGGAGTCACCAGATGCTCAGGCAGCTCACAACCTGAGCGTGAGAGACAGCGTACCCAGGGGCACTGGTGAAAATGCGTCGTGTGTTTTTTAAGACGATGGTCTTTCTTGGGGTAGTTTGATGCAAAAATTTTGGTCTTTTTGTCTTTGTCTATCTGTCCGTAGACTTGTCTGTTTGTCTCTTGTAACAATAACGCAAACGGCCCCAAACGATATAGGAGGCAAACCTTCTTGAATTAGTGCAGACCTTTATAGTAAGTAAGATAAAGTATGTGGCACCTTATCTAAAATTAAACCAAGCGGAACGGGGAAAGCTCGACACCATTATCAGGAAAAGTGTGAAAGTCGCGCTTGGACTTCCCCCGGATACGCCCACCGATAGACTTATGAAGTTAGGGGTATCTAACACCCTCGATGAGCTGATTGAGGCTACTGTGACTGCACAACATCAAAGGCTACTCGGATCTAAAACGCGGAGAGCAATATATTAAAGAGATTGGGCTATGAACCTACGCATGAGCATGCGCATTCAAAAGACTTACCGGTAGAGACCAGAGACCGGATAAAGATACCTCCGCTACCGTGAAACATGAATCCTACCTTTCAGGAAGGCAGGCATAAAGCCAGGGCAGAGGCATTACAATCCAGGTACACGAGTCTACAAGAAATCGCGTATACAGATGCTGCGGAATATGAAAGCAAAGCGGCACACACAGCAGTGGCAGTCAGGGAAGATGGCAGCCTGATGGCGTGCTGCACAGTTCGTGGTGTAGAGACTGTTGAGGCCAAGGAAATGGCCATAGCTTTGGCCATCATTCAAAAGGGGGTTAGGGTGGTCGTCAGGGACTCCAAAAACGCCGTGAGAAATTATGAATCGGGAAGGGTGACTCAGACTGTCGTCTGTATATTAAACATGATAGGAGTACCCAAAGAGCTGGTTCTGCTTGTATGGGCTCCAGCTCACCAGGGACTTAGAGGGAACGAGGAGGCTCATTCGGTCACCGGAGGTCTCACTTACCAGTCGACCCCTGGAATCTCCCAAGTTACCGAACAAAGCGGTAAGGATATGCATACATACCATGAAATCCTCACACATTACAGGCTGAATGGGCAAGTATAACTGAGAGCAGATAACTCACTGAGTAAAAAGACAAGATTTTGTGGGTGACGTTACAGACCGGAGTGTTTCCAAACTCCGCACTTTACAGCAAGTGCCACCCAGCAGTTTTCGGTACCAGTGTAAATTTTGTGATGAGGTAGCGAATTCGGTCCACATGGTGTGGACATGTCGAAGTCAAAACAATGGTTCCCACACTGTAGAATCCTGGGAGGCCCTGCTGCACAGCCCAGACCTTAACGTTCAGCGCGACATCATCAGTCAAGCTCTTGCTGCTGTCGTATCCCAAGAGATTCCGGCGACAGCTAGGGGCGACGGGCCATGCCTGAAGTAATTGACTGACTTTTTAATAAAGTTTTCTCTCTCTCTCTCCAAACTGCCAACCCCATCTGCAGCTCCCACCAATATTGCTCAAGTTTCAGCATTCACACTTGTGCGATTTACGATTAAAAAGCAACTATTGTGCATATCTGAGGCACAATAATAGCACGTCAATATTCTGTGTGTGTTTATACTAGAGAAGGCCCCCATAAGTAATAGACACTTTTCAAGTTTCAGCACCACCTATTGAACGAAACTGAAAACACATTTTTTTCGCCATGTCTTGTTCACCCACGGTGATGCTAGCTGCTGATGCCAGTAAGCGATTATCACTGTGTATGTGGGATGTGGTTGTCAGTCGCAGAGACTAAAGGTGGGACGCCCGAAAGGACGCACATCGGCCAAATCTGGAAGCGGCGCCACTGCAGCTCTTGCATCTTCGGGCGGCGGATGGGCTGTTATGATCGGCAGAGCAAAGAAATGGCCTCCAAGGGACGCTCATTGGGGTACCGACCAAACGGTCCTGCAGGAACGCAAGCGGTGTCCGTGTGCATTGCAGACAACACTCATCGGCGTCACCGGGACGCACAGCCCGCCAGCTCGCACGAGTGAACAAGATATGGCGGAAGAGCCATGTTGCCAGACTGAATTTTCTAAGGGGTCTATTCTAAGGACCGTAGCATTTATAACGCTCCGCTGACAATGCAATGCTTTGCTAAGATGACACAGTGGTGGCACCTGCCAGTCGCTTTGCATTCTATACCTTATCGACTCTAAGACAGGCGCACAAGCCTTGCTTCATTTTTGAAGATAACTGCCAGATAGCGCGCGTCTAAACTACTTCGTTGCGCTCGTTCGCCTTTGCTGCACGGATCGAGACACTCAAACACAGTGTCTTCCAAATACCATTCACCGATTTTTCTCACGCAGCACATCAAAGAAACGTTTTGTTGACTCTCTCCAGGCGCAAGACTATCGTCTTTGGACGACATTTGCAGTGAAACATGGAGATAGGGGCTAATTTTTTTCATCCAGTGGCCGTAGCGAACCAACCGAATACGTCGGCATTCTCAGAGCAGTTAAAGGCCCTTGATTTAGGAAGGCAGTGACTATGGTGATGGGGCCCATCAATGCAGTATTCTCGTTAGATTGAGGCGGCCTGTAGATTGAGTAGTAGTGTAATCGTAATAGTGATGGGGTCTGTCATATGTATAGAGACGTGGCTGTAGCGACGAGCCCCATCGTCATAAAGCAATAACTACGTTGAGGGGGCCCGTTGCTGTAAATTTGTAGTTGAACGCCACCGCCTAACTGTTCTGGTGGTGCAGTGGCTTGAAGCGCAGTTGGGGATGCGGTTATGCTGCAGGCCATCAGTTCAAATCCCGTGTTGTTATTTATAAATTTTTTATAGTAATGCATCAATATTGCTACGGAAACGCGACAGAGAGGACGAAGAGCGCTTGTCTTGCGAGTGGATCGGTGCAGCACGGCAGCCATTCAGCCCCTATCCATCAGCCCATGTTCAAATAAACATCTTTCATCGTAACAGTTTGGTGAGAGATACTGGGTACGACAACGGCACTCCGTACGAATGATAACGCACCGACTGTAAAGATAATTCGGTAGTTCGCCGAAGTAAATGAATTGCTGGTTTGCCGCCAGAGATGGATTCCAACACGGAGCATCTGGCACCTGCTCCCGGTCGCCCTACACTGGCTGCCTCTAGTCACCCATGGCAACCCTACATCGAGCCACGAACCTTTGATGGAAAGGTGGTGAAGATGTGGACGCATGGCTAAGCTTCTACCAATGGGCAAATCGGTTTCATGGTTAGAATGTCACCGGTCAGCTCACCAATGTCGGCCTCTTCCTTAAGGAAACCACGTCTGTGTGGTATTGTGTGGTATGAAAACCACAAGGAGAGCTTGGCAACGTGGCAGAAGTTGGTCCCCGAGATTAGGAAGTGCTTCGGAGATCCAGCGGCCAAAAAAAAGCATGCCAAGCAAACGCAAATGCAGTGCGCTCAAGTTCCTAAAGAAACCTGCACAACGTACATTGAAAAAGTGCTCAAGTTGTGCAAGGTCCTGGACCCTCGGATTATCGAAGAGGACAAAGTAGGTCACCTTCTGAAATGAACTGAAGAAGACGTCTACCAGTACTTCATCGCAAGGAACAGTTTGGAGTCCGTGAGTGACGTCATCGTGCACTGCCACACATTTGAAGCCTTAATAGCTCAGCGCATCACACCTAAGTTTGGCCACTTGACTAACGTAACTACTGTCGCCAGCCTTGATGTCCCTCTAGTCCCGCCTGACTTTGTGTCAATTATCCGCGAAGTTGTGCGAAAAAAGCTCGTCCGACGTGAAGCGGCATTTATTCCATCTCCGCAGGTTCGGGAGCCTCTTCCTCCGAGCGATCCGGGTGTGACGTCTATCAACGCTGCTTCCGTTGATGCAAACAACTTCACACCTCGTCTAATGATACCAGTGATACCAAGCCCTCCAATGAATGACCATCTAAGTTACGAGGTCCACAACGGCTGCGAACGCAGTCTCTCAACCGTGGGGCAACCGCGCCAATTATCCTCTCACTGGCGATTGCAGCATGTCTGCTTCCAATGTGGCGTCCGCGGCCACGTCGCCCGATTTTATCCTCAGTGCCGTCGCATGTCAGCACTATCAAAGGACCGACCACGCACTTTCTATCCGCGCAACAATTACCATGATGACGGAACCAACGGGCCTTCCGGCGCTGATAGCAGGATGCCCGGCCGAATTACCGCAGCGACTCCCCAGCTGCCATGTGGAGCTTGACGCCGCCGCTTGCACGGCTGTATAAGTCTCCATCTCCTCAGTGATGTCTCATGTCCCCACCGCCAGGACACTAGGCGGGGCGACCGATGGAGGTGAGGTTGCGAGTCATCTTCAGCCACATTTACCCATGCCTCCAAGTCACCATGCATCACAACAAGAATGGTGTTGTAGTGGACAATGTTGCTACATCAGTCTTAGTGGACACGTGCGCGAGTGTATCTATCACCAATCTGGATTTCAAAACCAAACGCAACCAGCATCCGGACGAATACTTGCTGAAGTCTGTACGGGCGACGAACGAACTGTATCGTCTGGCTAACCCTCACGCCACTAACGCACGACAAGCGCACCCGACTTTTGCGGGGCATTTTAGGGGATGCAAGTTTGCAGACCTAGAAGAGCTCTCCACAGAGGCGATGTTCGTACAAGGGGACATGCTCGCAACGCAATCGTATTGCCGGCCTCCACTCGCAGCGCAGTCAATCGAGCCTCGCTGTGCGTGGAACGGCAGCGCGGTGGCCTCAGAAGCGTTTAGGAGTAACGCGTCAGCATCGTTTTCTGATGAGCATGTATCACGTGGTTGGAAGCTGCCAGGCTGCGCTTTGAACCCCTACGCTTACACGCTTCGTACGGCCCCCATGCCCCCGCGCACGACATTCCACGGTAGGAGCGCGTGGTCGACACGAGGCCTAACGAGCGGCGCGACCCGAAGCGAGGACCACCTGATCGAGGCAACTTACGATCGAGCTGGCGTGGTTTCTGCAGTCCTTGCTATTTCTGTGGTCGCTGGCGATGTGCCAGAGCACATCGCCAGCGAGTGCAACCACACACCGGGTTAGGAGCAAATGCGTGGTTCGGGAAACGGACAGCGCCTCCGGTGATCTACATCGGGCCCTGCGCGGTGATCAGTACTTCCACTGATACGTTTGAATCACTGGCACCCTCAGTCTGTCGAGCAGGTGATGAGTGGACTCGCCCACACCGCTTATCGAGTTAACGATAGCTCGAAAGAAGTTCGTAGCACTTTTGGATACTGGGGCAAGCGCTTATTTGTACGGTGATGACGTGTTGTGCCATGTCCGCAAGAACAATATCCGCTTGAGAAAAAGCAATGCCATCTTTCGCCTTGCTATGGACAGAGCACAATCGAGCGGCGCAGCTAGGCTAGTGATCTGCTGGGAAAAACGCGTGAGGTCACAACATTATGTGCATCTTCCTGGGCTGTCTATGTCTCTAATTCTGGGTTGAGATTTCTTCGCCAAGTCGGGTATTGTCGTTGATATTGCAAACGGCAATTACCAAGCAGGATGGAGACAAGCTAAAGCTGTTTTCGAAGGCCCCTGCATTGACAAAGACGTGCCAATGGCAGGGAGAGGCACGAGAACACGAGAAGGAAAGTGTACCGAGAAAGAGACTAACCACCCCACCGGAACAGTGTGCTGCGCTACAGGGAAGGTCAGTGCACCCGTTTTTGGTGGAGGCACAGACCCTGCCAGAAGAGGAAAAAGCGCAGCTGTCGTCCCTGTTGTACGAGTACGACGCGATATTCACCGACCACCCCGGCTGCACTATGCTGGTCAAACACAGAATTGACAGGAGTGATGCACGACCCTGGGAATGCGATCTCAGACCGATCAGCCCGGCTAAGCAGGAAGCACTTGATGCCGCCTTGGATGAACTCATACATGCAGGCGTAGTTCAGAGGTCAGACAGCCTATGGGGTTTCCCGATAGTTTTCGTTCTAAAACAAAACACTACATATTGCCTTTGTGTAGACTACCGCAGGCTTAATGGGGTAACAAAAAAGGACGCATGCCCTCTTCTCTCCATTTCTTCGCTAGTAACCAACCTAGGCGAGGCGAAGTACTTCACTACACTCGAAGCTAGCCGTGGATATTTTCAAATTGAGATGAACGAGCGGGATAAAAAAAAAATCGGCTTTCACATACCACAGAGAACTTTTTCAATTCAAGGAAATGTCTTTTGGCTTGGTGAAAGCTCCCGCTACGTATCAGAGGCTAATGAGCTTCTGGGAGACGCAAATAGGCAGCAGGCACTCTCATATCTAGACGACTAGTGGTTTACTTGAAAACGTTCGAAGACCACTTGCGCCACTAGAGCGACGTTCTAGAAAGGCTGAGGTCTGCGGGCATCACTCTGCACACAAAGCTCAGATAGCCACGGCCTAAATAACATTATTGGGATTCATGGTAGACGAGGGTCGCATTTTGCCAGATAAGGGTAAGCTTGAAGCAATAGTCAGCTATGGAAAGCCGAACAACATCGGTGAGCTGAGGCGCTTTCTGGGGATGGTGAACTTTTATTGCCAGTTGTAGTGACCTCGCTACTCACCGTAGCGGATGATCACCGCAGCTTCCCGCTTAGCGAGCCACAGGGTCGCGACTCCGCCACCTACTCGCGTGAAGCGCACCACTCCATGCGGGCTCTACTAACAAGACGTTTAGTGCGGCGCAGTGAAACAGACAGTATTCGAATAACAGAAATACACAAACACTTTATTGCCTTTGGCGGCACCCCAAAAAACAATGCATCGTCCGTTCCCAGGACGTGGAGAGCAAAGGCTCTCGCACGCGGACGTTAACGATATGGGAAAACCGCGAGCACGTCGCAGTTAGAGATGGTGAGCTTTGACACGCCGGTCAGCACAAGGTCCCTTGCGGCTATGCTGCGCACTCTCACGATGACCACTGGGCCTGGTCGTGAGAGTTGGGGCAAACCTTGGATGCGTAGGCCTACGGCAAGTGCGGCTTGACGTGGTGCAACCATGTCAAGCACTAGGGACCGCTCTTGGCTTAGCATACGGTACCGAAGACTCAAGTAAACACGCCTGCCGGGACGCCAAGGCCCCAAGGCAGGCTACAGTTTGGCGATTCCCAAAGGGGGCGCAGACGAAAGAAACACGTGCTTACCCGGCGCCGACCAACGGAGGAGAGACCTCTTTCGGCGCGCATGTGACTTGGCCTCCTGATTTTCGCAACCCCCAAGAACACGTGCTGCGCCCGCGCGTGGCGCCATCTATCGCCACGAGCCACTACAAGAGCATGAAAAGGGAACGGGTGTACGGCGGAATGCCCGAGAAATGGTCGGGGGCCAACTCAGATCCCCACACAGTTCATTCCAGACTGCGCGGCTGTGCAGGCACCTTTGGCGAAGCTCGTGAGGAATGGGGAGCGTTGGGCCTGGAGCCAAGAGAAAGAGGCCGCACTGCGTCGCCTCACGAAGTTGTTGGCCAACACGGCCGAGCTGCAGCTACCCGATCTGAACAGGGAGTTTGTGATTCACACAGATACAAGCGACCTGGGCTTAGGCGCAATTCTGCTTGTATGCACCTTCTTCTCTGAACCTGGGGAGATCTGCCGAATTCGATGGAGACCGTCCTCGCGGATTGCAGTGGAGTGCCAGTGGTGACATCAGCACACGCTGAATACGCAACGCAGCTGGAAGTAGAACCTTTACATAAAGCTTGGCATAATCTTAGCACTGCTAGGGCACAGCAGAAGGCGCAGTAAGACTGCACGCATCGGAATGTATACTGCGAAGTGGCCGATCTGGTGCTGCAGCGCCTTTATGTTTTCAGCGATGCTAGCAAACAGTTTTCTGGCTCACTGGCACCGAAATGGTCAGCGACGTATCGAGTGCGAGAGAAAGTTTCCTCTCCCGCTCGTGAACATGAAAGGCAAACCGAGCGGCGGACCAATGCATATATGCGACTTGAAACGCTATGTGTCAAGAGAGGAGCACGCTCGACACCGAGTGAGGAGCCCAGGACCGCGTTACTTCCTGCATCACAGGCGGAGACAACTCTCCACGGCAGGTCGTGTTTGATATGTTCTTCGCGAGGCGCAAAGGTTCGCGCGCAACACATGTGCGATAGTTAACCTGTTTTTTTTTTTTTCCGTGTCGACTTTCACCGAGCAGATGGAGAGTCAAAAGGAAGAGAGGTAGCTCGGAGAAGGAACCGCTCCTTTCGCCGGATGACCCCCAACACCATCCATGTCAGCATCGCAGCCCCACTCAACCAAGCAGCGCCACTTCCAACCCACCTTATCGCCCTCATCGTTGGGCCTTCACGCAAGAGGCCCCAGGGTGACCAACCACCAGACCAGCCGGGAGAGCCAGCTGCCTCGGAGCCGTTGTCAACAAGGAGCCTACCTAGCCGACCCATGGTTGTTCGGGCACCCTTCTGGTCTCTGCTGCCATGGCACGGCACTTCAAAAATGAGACTCCCGAGCCCGCCAGACCAGGGGAGCCGTGACCCGATGCAGCAGCCCATACCATGCTGGAGAGGGCAGCCTGGGGCCAGTGCTGAACAACACCAGTCACCAACTGGCTACCCCCAGTCGCCACCAACGACCTGAGTAGCAGGGGTCAACGTGGCCCGGTCCGGACCAGAGTACTACCGGAGCCGGATCCACTGTGGCAGTAATGGCAGCGAAAGCGACAGCAGTGGCACTAACGACGGCGGAGGTGACAGCTATGTGGCGATGACTGTCCATGATGAAAATGGAAACGGCAGCAGTGGTGGTAGCTACTTTCGATGCAGTGACAAGTGCGGGCACCAGTGTCCGAGGGCCAACCGGGCATGGATTGGGACCCCTTGTCCTAGCCTTTCTCGATGATGAATAACAAAATATTCTCATGGTTCAGTCTTTGTCGTTCGGGGGGGGGGGGGGGGGGGGGGCTTCTTAAGGGGGGCAGGATGTGGGGGAGCACGTGCACCCAGTCACCCTTTCCCTATTATAAATTTGATTGATGTGTGGAGTTTAACGTCCCAAAACCACCATATGATTATGAGAGACCCCGTAGTGGAGGGCTCCGGAAATTTGGACCACCTGGGGTTCGTTAACGTGCACCCAAATCTGAGCACACAGGCCTACATCATTTCCGCCTCCATCGGAAATGCAGCCGCCGCAGCCGGGATTTGAACCCGCGACCTGCAGGTCAGCAGCTGAGTACCTTAGCCACTAGACTACCGCGGCGGGGCAGTAGCAAGGACCTGACTGTTTCTTCGAGACACAAGTCACTAAAGCCTCTTGCGAAGGGATGGAACACCCCCACGGCCAGCGCTCGCGATCCCCTATTCCCGGTGCATATAACGGGTTTCCCTTCCCTCAGCGAGAGAACGTATTCTCGTCAAAGAAGAGAAACCGGAACGGAGAAAAAAACTGGCGTGCCGACTGGCGGACGCTCTCTCTAACACTGGCCACAAAAAAAGGTCGAACTCGGAACCCCCCTGCGAGCCAAGGACGAGTATGACTGAGCTTTAAGCGTCAACACCTCAGTCTCTACGTGACATTTTCGCGCTATCGCTAACGCATAGCAATAAAGTGTTGTTGTTGACATAGCCTGTTGTCTTATAAGCCTGAACCCGTGTAGCTGCAATGAGACAAGCTGCGGAAAGGGGACGTTAATCATGCACGGTACGACTTTGTGCTGCTGGAACATTAGCTATAGGCTTCTGCGTGAGCTGTACATAGGACGGACTCCCTAGAACATAGAGCTAGGCTGAGTTTACTTTCATAAAAAGTCTCTTGTTAATCAAACATTGACGAATTATCAGACCACACAGGTTGATATTCTATATACATCACATTAACAGAAACATGTCTGAAACTAGAGGCACGTGATGGAATTTCATTTTTTCTTTATTTTTGCAAACCTTAAAACTCAATGTACAAAACTCCACCCACTCACTTTGTTACCCTTCACTGTGCTACTTGCAGTTCAGTACAAAAAGTCAGTAGTGGCTATATTGACAATGTCCATGACAGTTTTCACCAATAATGAATCCTACATGGTGTCTATGCAAAGTACTAGGAAGGATAAAGGCCCTGGAGACTAAGCACATCTCATAAAAACACATGAGCTTTAAAGACAATCCTGGTGTTTCATGCGTCCTTACAGAATGCTGCGCAGGGCAGTCATTCAAAACACACTAATAGCTTCGTGATGAATAATATGGTGATTCACTGTACAACATTGGCATCTATACAAATGGGTTCTCGGATGAGTGGTGATGATTGTATCACAGCCACGGATGCCAGGCTGGGTCCATGCGACAGAGGTTGTCATGGCTGTTGGCTGCCGCCACCAGAGTGCTCACTTTACTGTCAGCACCATCAAATGTGGCCAATGCTGCAAAAAAAAAAAAAAAAAAGAACAAAATATTTCTGGCCGCTAATGTGAAACAACGAACATATATAACTAGTCTCTAGCATCATTAATTCTCCACATAGGTTTATTTAGAGAACATGATGCTTCAAATTTTATTAAATTTCACTTGTGCATTTCCCAATGTGGTGCTTAGAACGAACACTAGAAAACATACTAATGGAATTACATAGAGGCAACGCATTTTTTAAACTAACATTTATTTGAAAGGAATGTACATATAAATACATAACAAAGGACCAAAGAAAAATATAAAAAAAAGCTCGGAAGTTAGAAGAAAAGGGTCTATAAAGCCAAAGATGTGCATGCTTGGAAAAGAATAACACGTCAGCTTTGTGCCGTGGTACTGCTCCCATTCCTACGTCGCACCAGAAAAGAAAGTCTTGTCGGAATGGTGCTTCGATGGCATACCTCGCCAAGCCGTGCGATTTCCTTAATATTCTCCTTCACCTGTTGATTCTGGCTGCATGCAAGGACCGCAATGCCTACACTCGCAATGTCACACGTGGATGCCAGGGTGCCCCAATAACTTAGTTTAGACGCTCTCTTTTGTGGTGCTCACGAAGCCTATTGTTCAAACACATCCCGTCTGGCCTCCCACCTCGCATCAGAGGGATAGCGTTAACAATATATAACACATGGCACAATACTGAGCCTCCATGGTCTGTGCTGCAGCCTCTTTTCTCGTTGATTCAAGAGGTCCATCTGCAAAGGCTGGAAAGCCTTTTGGGGGCCGAAAAAGCCACCCGTTCCCCCGGTGCTTTCTCCTATTTTCTTGAACCAGTGCGAGGCACCGCTGCACCTTCAGTCTGGCTCTGTGCTCCTTTTTATGCCTGGGTTCTCTCACACCCCTAAGCATGATGGACCTCTCGGATGAACGAGAAAGGAGGTTCCATCTCAGACCATAGGCTCAAGTTGGTGCCATGTGTTGAAGGCATCGTTTACACTATCTCTCCGACATGCAGTAGGAGGTATGTAGGCCAGGCGGAATGCTATCTGAACGATAAGCTTTGTAAGCACCACAACAGCGTCCAAACTACGGTGTCAGGGCACCTTGGCATCCTTGTGCCAGATTGTGAGTGTAACCCAAACTTTGAAGGCACTGTGGTCCTCGCATGCAGCCCAGATCAAAGGACGAGGGAGATTATTGAGGCTGAAGAAATCTTATTATTCGAAGATGCAGAGGTAAGCATGCTCTCTATTTTATGGTATTCATTTTTATGGTATTATTGTTGTTACGGATAAGACGCGACGCCGTATCGACGAGACTGTGGATGAGATGTACTTAAAACCAGCAGTACAGTACGTGAAACCTCGTTAAACCGTACCCCTTGTAAACAGTAGTTTCGTTTCAAAAGTAGTGAAGTCAAATCTCCGACTCGGCAGCCATTGAACATAATGCATTTTGTATCCGCATAAGCCGCACCAGCTTATCGCGTATGTATGGGTTAATAACTAGTCTTTCCAATTTTCATTGCGCACTCGCCGCGGCATGTCGTCCTCCACAGGGCGTCCTGACAGAACAGCAAGCCCCAGAGATCGAAACACGCCTCGCTTGTTTGTGTTGATGATGATGGCGGCTGTGTTGGTGAGCGCCATCTCTAGGATTTTTCTGCAACGAGAAGCACTCGGCCTGCTAGGCTTCTGGTGTTGTCCACGCGATGGCGCTTTGCGCAAACACGGTGTGCACTTGCTTTGCTTTCTGTGTTCCTTTGGCGCCGTGCATAGGTGTTCTCTGGTTGATCCGCGCCGTACAACTCTCGCGTCGTTTTTCACATGTTGTGTATGTGTGCTTGTGCTGCTTCGTACTTGCGTCATGCCGAAGCTGGGACAAAAGCATTGAGTGCTGAAAATAGAGGAGAAATTGGACATATTTCGTGCTATTAAACGTAGCACAAAAAAATCGGCGCTGGCATGCGAAAAGGACCTGCTGTTAACCACGGTGTGTGTAATTTGGAATTCCAGAGAGAAGTTGCTCGGCAGTGCTGCTGCAACTGCCAAATGATAGTGATGAGGACGACATGGGAAGCGACAACACGGGTGAACCAGGTCCGACAGTGCCCGAAGCTGCGCATTGCGTCAGCATCATGCGGGTATTTGTCGAGAAGAGGGGGCTGGCGGAAAAGCTGGCTCACTGCATAAGTTAGTTTGAGGCCACTGTCGTTGCTGCTAGGCCCCCGCGTCGTGAAGTGAAGATTACAGACTTTGTCACGCGAAGTTAATAAATTGCTGCGCGTTTTTTGTTCTTTCATCACACTCCCTGAAGATTTCTTTTTTTGACAGGTAAGCGTTTTTTGTTCTTTCATCACACTCCCTGAAGATTTCTTTTTTTGACATGTAAGTGAGCGACCTGACGCTATTTCGGTTAAGCAGTACTACCAATTAGTACGTACTTTTTCCAAGCTCCGGCCAACTATGGTTTATTGAGGTTTCACTGTAATGATGTGACCGGTTCACCAGCGAACGAGCGGAGACCACCCTTCGTCCTCTTCGTCAGGCACACACGCGCATAGTCCCACAAAATGTCAACATGCATGTAGCATAATCCCTGGCGGCAAAAGCGCCGTCTCGGCGCATCTAGATGTCAACATCAGTGGGAGAGTGGTAAGGCTTTAAGCGTGCCACATGTACGATATCGGTGGTCTGTGAGGCAGTTGAAGCGATGGGGCAGCAGGGGCAATTTCGTATGTCACAGGAGTAATTTCGCAAAAGACTCGATATGGACCTGTGTAGCGGGAAAAAAGTTTTTCCGACAAGCCAACTTTACAAGTCGGGTACAAACGCCGCTGGTACTCTTTAGAGGCCAGAAAACGAGTGAGGGCAATTTCGCGTGTGTGTGCAGCCCAAGTGATAGCGTCAAGGGCATATTCACTGGTCGGTGTCGTGGTAGACGAAATAACTGTATCTAGGGGTTGTGTAAGTTCTCGGCCGAACAACAAAAAAATAGGGAATAAGCGGCAGTGTTATGGCGAGAAGAATTGTAGGCAAATGTGACGTACGGCAACGCGAGACCCCAGTCGGTGTGGTTGGTAGAAACATACTTAGCGAGCATCTCTGTAAGAGTTCGATTTAGACGCTCCATGAGTCCATTGGTTTGCGAGTTGTATGACGTAGTCAGCTTGTGTTTTGTTTGACAAGACTGCAAGATGTCAGCTATGACCTTTGACAAAAAGGTGCGACCACGGTCTGTAAGCAACTGCCGTGGGGCTCGGTGTAGCAAAATCACGTCCTTGAGGAGGAAGTCGGCGACATCTGTGGTGCAGCTTGTTGGAAGAGCTTGTGTGATGGCATAACGCATGGCGTAGTCGGTGGCCACGGCTATCCACTTGTTACCCGAGGAAGACAAGGGGAAAGGGCCAAGTAGGTCCAAGCCAACGCGAAAGAACGGTTCTGACAAAATGTCAAGTGGTTGAAGGCATCCAGCGGGAAGTGTGGATGATGTTTTGCGGCGCTAGCATTTCTCACAAGCCGCAACGTATCTTCTGACTGAGCGTGCAAGCCCTGGCCAAAAGAAGCATCGGCGTATTCGGTTGTAAGTGCGTGACACACCAAGGTGACTAGCAGTTGGAAGGTCATGAAGTTCATGTAGAACTTCCGAGCGAAGGTGTTTCGGAATAACAAGCAGCAGGGCCGGTCCATTCGGCTCAAAACTTTGGCGGTATGATACACCATCGTGGAGCACGAATGAGTGATGGGACTGATTGGAAGATGGTGATTCGAGGCGCTCAATGATAGCACGCAAGGACGCATCATGGCGCTGCTCGTCCCCGGTGCGGGTCATTTGCGAAAGGGAAAAATCGCAAGGCTCGGTGTCGGTGTCAGGCATAGAGCTCGACTCAGAAACTGGGTAGCAGGACAGGCAGCCTGCGTCCTGATGTAGGCATCCGGACTTGTACGACCCTGTGTAGGTATACTCTTGCAGTCGCAGAGCCCAGCGCCCGAGCCGGCCAGTAGAATCTTTCAGTGACGAAATCCAACATAGCGCATGGCGGTCCGTTACAGAGAAACTCGTGCCATATGGGCGGAACTTCGTGACTGCCCAAATACGAGCAAGACATTCACGCTCTGTTATTGAATAGTTGCGCTCGGCAGCTGTGAGAAGGCAGCTAGCCTAGGCGATGACTCGGTCGTGTCCTGGCTGCGTATTTGGAATTGCTGGCTCCGCATCGCACGAAAGAGGGAAAAGAAAGAGTGCGAGGAGTACGCTAGCACCAGCGCCAGGATTGCTCGCGTGCTATTGCTTCCTCTCTGTAGGTGACGTGCATGCCTGTGGATGATGTGCAGGTGACGCACGTACAAGCCCGCGATGGAATGCGCGTAGTGTTCTTGACTGTTTCATCGCACGGAAGCACCCACAACCTGCCACCACACTCTTTCTCTACCTTTCCCTTCTGCATTTCTGCATCCCCTTTTTCCTCTCCTTGTAAGCTGAACCGTACTACCCGCTAGAGTTGCAGAAGAGTGACTGTTTTTTTATTTATTCAACCACTACATCATACGCGCCACTACTGGCGTGGTCGACGCTCACGTGCGAATTAAAGTTCGAAATTTAGATCTAACGTTCGGTCACGTGCATCGCGCTTCTGTCACACACAATACCAGTTCCAACTGCCCTTGCAGAAACGTGATTCTGACTCCCATGACAGACGTCACGACGCCAACACATCAAACGTGAAGCATGTTTCGGTCAACGACGCAGCTCCGAATGACATGGAAGCCTCGCGCACATTTACGTGTGAAATAGACTTTGGCCGGTCCATCTGACGTGAAGTGCCTCCTCGTCAACCTCTGCACGGACGGATGCGCACATGTGGCTCGCCAGCTACAGCAAAGAAACTAATAGAACGATCCACGTCGTATTAGTTGCATTGCTGCTTGCTGTCTGTGCTGAAGGCATCACAGAGGCACTTCACGTTGACAGTCGGAACCTCTGCGCTCATTGAAACCATCACCGTGCTATCGCCATCTTATCGAAATTCCCTCGCTGGCACCCTCGCCGTACGGTAGCGATCCGTCCAAGACACCGAAGGGGTGAGGGTGCTTCGGCACAATGGAACAGTCGTAAACGCTTCTCTGTGACTCCGCGACGACAGTGACTGCCGGCGTGTCTTCGGGAGATCGGCGGCTTAGCGAAAATTCGCCCCATGTCTTTGCTTCAAATTACCACGAAGCGGGCAATCTTGGGGGAGTTAACAATGCCCTCTGCGAGGCTTTCATGGCATCTGAATAGGCAGCTCGAGCACCCGACTGAAGTCTTTTCTTCGCTACCTTATTGTGTAACCCAGACCCCGTCCCTCGTTACCACGGATTATGGCGGGGGCTGCGCTGCTTAGCCGGAGAGGGTCTATGGCAGGGCGGGGAGCATGGCTGAAAATGAGGTGCAGGTGTGCAAGTTTAGCCGGTGTCGCTGCGTCGCCAGCGCGCGCGTCACCAGCACGTCACTTCCAGAGGCGAACCAATAGCGCGCGAGCATTCCTGAGGCTGGCACTGGCGTCCTCCTCGCACTCTTTCTTTTCCCTCTTTCGTGCGATGCGGGGCCAGCAATTCCAAATACGCGTCCCGGCTGGCGTTGGGCTAGGACGGCTCCAATCCCGTGATCACTCGCATCGGTTCTGACTTCTGTCTGAGTGGACGTGTCAAAGTGGGCCAATATAGGTGGAGTCGTGAAGAGGGTGGTGAGTTGAGAAAAAACGGCAGCTTGAGCGGAGCCCCACGTAAAAGTCGCGTCTTTCTTCAGAAGGTCGGTGAGTGGTTGAGCAATCACTGCAAAATCTTTCACGAACCTTCTAAGATAGGAAAAAAAAGTCCCACAAATCTCCAAACGTCCTTGACAGACTGGGATACAGGAAAGCTTGTGACAGCACGAATTTTCTCTGGGTCAGGCTGCACAAATGATGCGTCGGCAAGGTCGCCCAACACCAAAATCTACTGGCGGCCAAAGTGACATTTTGACGAGTTAAGTTGAAGGCCAGCAGTGTGGAAGATGTCGCGAATTTCTGACAAACGCTGGAGGTGTGTCTCAAATGTAGGCAAATATATAAGGACATCATCCAGGTAGCACAGGCATGTTGACCACTTGAACCCTTGCAACAGCGAGTCCATCATACGCTCAAACGTGGCTGGGGCGTTGCATAGCCCAAACAGCATTATCTTAAACTGGTATAGGCCGTCGGGAGTTACAAACGCAGTCTTTTCTTGGTCTTTCTTGTCCACCGCAATCTGCCAACAGCCAGAACGTAGGTCAATTGGCTGTTGAGTGCGTCGGCAGCAGGATGCCCACGGCTGGACGAATACCGATGGGGGTCAGCGTATGGCCGTGGAGAAGAAGAAAATTGGCTCCAACAGTGGGGCGTCCAAGTGCTGCGGCAGTAGCGGGAGACATGGCCAACTCGGTGACAGCGGAAACAGTTTGGCTTGTCGTCTACTGTTCTCCATTCCGTCAGATTGCAGGATCGCGGAAGAAAATATGAGTCATGGCACGGTGCATTTATTGTCATCGGTCTGGAGGCAGGTTGGGAGGCAGAGCAGGCCACAGAAAAATCAAGCTTTGCAATTTCTCACCTCATGACGGCTTGAACAACAAAGACTGCCGGAGGTGCTTGTGCGGTGCCATGGTTGAGTGGAAATGAAGGAAATGGCGCCAGACTTGATGCCTCAAGCTCCCGTCGAACTATACGTGTCACATTGTCCTGCATAAGTGGTGCAGCACTGAGATCGCTGCAGGTAGATGTAACAGCCCTGTTTGGTAGCCACGTAAATTAAGGCAGGACACGGTGGCTTTTGACCCTTTCGAAGTGGCGGCATTCTTTATTAATCACATCAACGGTCGTGACGTTATTGTACACGAGCAAGTTGAAGGCGTCGTTCGCGATGCCCCTGAGTATGTGACCCACCTTGCCACTCTCTGTCATTTGCTTGTCCACTTTCCGGCACAACACGCACACGTCCTGTTTGTACGAGACATACGACTCAGTTGAGAACTGCACACGAGTGGCGAGTTCTTTTCGTGTTTCCATTTGGCGACTGGACGGGTCCCCAAAGATGTCGCGTAGTCACTCCTTGAAGATATCCCAGTGGTGATCTCGGTCTCATGGTAGTTGAACCAAACACGTGGGATGCCGTCCAAGTAAAAGATTACGTTGGCGAGCATCATGGTAGGGTCCCATCGGTGTGTCTGGTTAACACGCTCAAGCATACGGAGCCAGTAGTCAACAACAAGCCCTGGTTGTGCCGAGAATGTACCGGGATCACGTGGGTATGGCATCGTCAGGTATGTAGTGGCTGGAGCTATAGATGGAGACGCTCATGGGTTGTTGTCATTGGTAGCCATGGCCGGAGACTGAATGGTGCGGCCACTGCGAAGCTTCGTGGTGAGGACGGGGAACGTTCCACCTCCACCAAATATGTTAGTATTGACGAGGCTGTGGATGAGATATACTTAAAACCAGCAGTAATGGCGTGACCAGTTTACCAGCGCACAAGCAGAGACCATTCTTCGTTCTCTTGGTCACGCACACACGTGCATTGTCTCACAAAATGTCAACATGCATGTGCATGTAGCAATATTTATGACAATATATTATAGTTTTAGTTATTGCACGAAGTTGCATGGTTTTATTGCTTTTTGCTTTTCACTAACTCTGTCAAATGGTCACTGTTGCACACATTCATTTCTTATATGCCTTTATTAGTACAGTGTTAATACAACTCATGTACACTTATTTACTTTATTTGTTGTATGCTATGTATAGTGCTGCCATAAAGGGTCTTCAGGCCCTCTCAAGCTGTTTGCATCAGCTTTTCGCCCGAAGGATCCCCAACAAATTGTAAAGAACTGTTAGAAGTTCATTGATTGATCTCTGCACCTTCCTGATCAAACGCTTTCGTTTTCAGCACAATAGAGATGGGTGCATGTATTTATATGTGTTCAGTAGGGTTGAGAGCTGGGCTAGTTGGTGAGATATCATTTTAACATATGGTGTAGTAGCACGAATTTGACAGAGATACAGAGGACAACAGGAAACACGACACTCACTTTGTGTCCCGTCGAATTCGTGCTACTACACCATATGTTAAAATTTATATGTGTGTTTTTTTAGAATAAATTTTAGTTGGAAGAATGCCCTGCGTCTACATCCTATCATGTGTCTGTTGTCTAGTGCTTGGGCTAATCACCATTATGACTGACTTGTTCCAACTCGCCCAACAAACAAGCAACAATGTCCACAATGTGAAAAGTCTGCAAGATGTTTTTCTCTTTACCATCGCAAGCACAAGGCACTACAAGCACATCCTCCGGTATACTGGATTGCAATAACTTGAATTTATGAAAATAATAAAATTTCTGATTCTGTGCTTGGCATGGGTAATCCAAATTGATAGGGTTTACACCATGTATACTGGAATTCATAAGACCTCAATGACACGTGAAGAACCACAGAACGATTTTGTATATATCCGATTCCCGAAATACTAAATGAGGAGCCACTCACTCTGAAGACGGGACATCACTGCACTGACTGCCTTGGAGACCATGCCGATGAGCAGCTCGCCATCCATGTCTTGAGGCACTGAGCCAGGTGTGAGACTGTCATCTTGCTTCTGCACACAACAGATGATTTCACCACAAAATAGGCCCACACGAGGGCGGCCAATACTACACGGTGGTAGACATACTTGCTCATCCTTTGCCCCCTTTCAGGGCAAATTATGATTGTAGACATTAAGGACCTTTTTCATTGAACTCGCAACAAAAGCAGACTGTATTCATAATGCCCTTCAAAAATGCTTCAAAAAGCATGCTGCGCGCGATGATGTACAGTCGAATTTCGATAATTCGAACTCGAAGGGGCCCACAAATTTGTTTAAGTTAAAGAAGTTTGAATTAATGAAAGCTAGGTAAACGGAGGGCTCCCCATGCAGTGGCGCAAGTGCGTTAAGCTAACGCACAAGGGGCAAGTTCAGAAGACAAACATTCATTCACAACTCACAGGACATCCGTCATTATTCGAAGTAATCGATGATGCGTTTCTGCACACGTTTGCCTTGCAGAGAGTTAATCAATTTCGCACGCAGCTTGCAAAGCATGTCTGCTATGGCTTCAGCATACTCCTGGCAAGAGAAGTTGCCGCAGCGATGACCAGCGTCGACACTCTCTTAAGACGACCGCAACAAAGACTACATCTTCGCTACTACCTTTTGCGCCAAAGCCGCAGCGTGGCCAGAACGTGACGAGAGAGGAGGAGCGTCTCCATGTGGAGAGAAGCAGATCGGCAATTTTTTTTTTTTTTGCTATCATCGCGCACATCATTGAAAGGAGAAGCGTTACGTGGAACGGACAGGAAAGGGCGAAGCGTGGCACCGGCGCCTGAGAGAGAGCTCCACATCGTGACAGCTTTCTTTTTTTTCCCCCTCTGTCTCTTTGGGCACGGTGTTGGAAGGAGAAGGGTTTTTACGTGGCAGGGGCAAAAAAGGGAGAAGCGTGGCACAGGCGCATCGCAGATCGGCATTTGAGAGAGCGCAAACATTCCATGGCAGCTTTTTCTTTCCTTTTGCTTTTCTTTGCGTGCAACATTGAGGTGTCGGAGGTGCCGCCGTGGGATTGGGCGGGGTGCTGAGAGCATTTTCGGAGAGGAGTATGTTCGAATTAACCGTTGCAATTGATTGATATGTGGGGTTTAACGTCCCAAAACCACCATATAATTATGAGAGACGCCGTAGTGGAGGGCTACGGAAATTTCGACCACCTGGGGTTCTTTAACGTGCACCCAAATCTGAACACACGGGCCTACAACATTTCCGCCTCCATCGGAAATGCAGCCGCCGCAGCCGGGATCTGAACCCGCGACCTGCGGGTCAGCAGCCGAGTACCTTAGCCACTAGACTACCGCGGCGGGGCGAATTAACCGTTGCAAGTGCTTGTGCATTCAAATCACCGGGCGTTTTTGCCCATTAGGAAACACATAGCTTTGATGGGACCTCATCATGAGTTTTAATTCACCGCAAATTCGAATTAAGTGAGTTCACATTAATGAGATTCGACTGTACTTGCCATAAATGTAATCATACTTAATATATTAAGTGATGCTTCTGAAGATTTGTGATTTGGAGTAATTTTTAGAGCAGCAAGAATTTTCATTCCAGAGCTTTTTGGAGCAGGTAATTTTGTATCTTGGAGCACTTCGTAACAGCAATTTTCACTTCCTGGCATACACTGGAGAAGCTAATTGCATTTACATTTAAGCACATGAATTATTGTTATGCTCGTTCACGAAGACCTAGAAATATTCCGATTCTTTTATAAACCCATCAAGAAATAATCTCAGGAGCACGCTATATTTCACTTGATAATGCACAATAAGAACATCATGCTCTTAATAAGGGCATCATGCACTTCAGTGTTCTCAAATTATCTCTTTAGTGATTTTTGAACTAGCAAATAAACACAATACTGGATAGTGAAAATTGTACTTTATGAAATAGCACACTAAGTTTATATCTCTGCAGTTACCAGCAGAAGTGGTAGACAACCACCACATACATACAACGGTACAACAATACTGCAATGTCACACAGTCGCTAATGCATTTCCCTAGGACTACTCGAAAGCGGGAGCCAAGTTCTTTCTTTTCTCGATTAATTGTATTGCTTGGTCCAACATGACATCACTAAGCCTGACTCAGAAAGCCAAGTTTTCCAAAACACTCTTTTCCGATGGCCCTCTCTATGCTGTAGGAAGTGCCTTTTATGGTTTGTGCAGGCAATGCACGAACACCGATATAAAGAAAGATACAAGAAATAAGGTAGGTAACCCAGCTCCGCTCTTCCTTATGGCAGCACTTGTGCTAAGCTGCCATAATTTGTTTTCGTATTATACAAACACTCTTGATGGGTTTTTTGTTTCACTGTTGCCTTCTTCATCAGATTAAAGTTTAAAATGCGTGGTGTAAAGTGAAGTATAATGTTCGAACATTGCCCTGCCAATCACATGTCTTGTAAGAGCAGGCGAAAAATGTGGCTGAAGTGCAGATGAAAAGAAGTGACCATTTAAGGGGAGATGCCGGTCCAAAACCCGAGTTTTTTTTCAAAATTACCGATTTTTTATTTTCGCCTGTTTTGACAAGATTAGTATCTCTACTGTTATAAAATTATACAGGTCCAGACTTAACTGGAAATGCCTTAAAATTGCATCTAAAGAGCAAAAGGTACCTGTTAAAAGGTCGTAAGTGCGCACTCTTCGAGCACCTAGCCGCCGATAATGCGCCGCTGCTAGCCATTGTTGATCACATGAGTCGAAGAGTCGAGCCTCACTCTTCAAATAACAAGTTTCTCTCGCTGATGCAGAGCAAGAAATATTAAAAAAATCACTCTTCTGTGCGTTTTTCAAGTGCCGCGACTGGCTTATCACATGGTACGAATAGGGGACCGCCATTGGCCGCTGCGCGCCTGTATGTGCTGTGAAACCTATTTGTGGGGTCCATGTCTTGTTGAGCAGCGCAGCTGAACAATGCTTTTCTCGTGTAATTATCTCCATTATGAATGAAAAAAGGCATTGCTTGCAAGTGAAAGCCGTTGTGCGGCGCGCTCTGTAGGAATAGGCTACGAGCAGCTGGTCTTATTTGCGGCAGTTGTGGGCTTGCAAAAACCAATGCATCAAAAGTTATTCACACCCGTCAGCCGGAAAGTTCATGATGCGGCAATCTCAGCACCAATCTTGCGAGGTTGAAAGAGCTCGCAGTGAGAGAACTTAGCAGGGACGACATTGCCATAATGTACGATGGTATGCGGCACAAACATGGCCGCGAAATGGCATGACACTGGACTTAGTTTGGATTTCATAGTCCTGTCGAACTTCTTCCTAGCTTGCAGTTGGCACAAGGCTCTGCCAGATGAAGCGGAAGTTTGGCAAGCGTTTCATGGCCCTGTCTGTGAGCGAAATGTCTGTGAGGAGTCGGCTCAAAAAAGCCGAGAGGGACAAACTAATGAGGCTGGCGTATTTTAGTCGCAATGGCCACTACAAGAAGGTTTGTTCTTTTTGGTGTGCGAATTTCATCAGATTTAATAATATCTTTCATAAATAAAAACTCAATTTTAACTTGAAAACTCGTGTTTCTCTAAACACAAAATTTGCCATTTTTTTCAGTGTGCCCTTCCTTTTTCAGGCACTTCTAGTGCTCAGATCTGCATGAAATTTTGCCCAATGTTTTTTTCCAAAGTAGGCCAAATGCAATTATTCAGTTTGAATTTCAATATTTTATTGTATATTAAAAATTATATGTAAACTTTTACTAGGGTAAGTGAAATGTGGACTTTTTACGTGTATTATTTTTCACGCGTATTACATATTTTGTATGTGCTTCCTAATAAGTTATTTGCACTCTAGACTTTATTTGAAGCATTATGAACTATGAATGGTAAAAAATACAGAATTTTAGGGATGAAAAGAGGGGGGCAAAAGGGATAAGGTTTTCACTTTGTCATGCTGCAGAGCTAAAAGTGTGTAACTTGTAAGAAAACTAATTATATATTTGAAATCAGCATAAAAAGTTTCATAAACAGCTCTAAGGTGAATATTAAAGAAAAAGTGTCTTCGAGTGGCATCTCCCCTTAAGTCGCACGGCGGGAGCATGCGATAGCATCTATCCGCACACATGCCTGCTGTCGATTGACAAACAGAAAAGAAACGCACTCGTCCTCAAGGTTTCCCTAGTTTTCCTTTTTAACTACCATATTTTGCACCGCAAAAAGAGACAAGGAGGAGGGTGGAGGCAGTCGCTATACGTCTAGACCACCGTGATAGACTGAACGCTGCCTGTGATGCGACAGCTAGCTGCGGACAGGTTACAGTCATGTTTCATTAATTTACGATCTATTATGATTACCCATTAGTATTGCCAGTTTTACACTGTTCTGAAGATATTACGGGCATTGTAAAGACAAACATAGAACAAACACATACACAAACACACACGCAAAAAAAGTCGTTGATCTCTTTGTTTAGGCATCGGTATAGCACTAAACTGAAACAGGTTTTCACAAAGGCAGTCGAGCATTTTTCGTGCTTTGTTTTGCCGCAAGGACAAAGGAATGAATTCTGCAGCAAAAAATTATAATTTCATGCAAAGAAAGGCAAGCAGCTCAAAACTTGCAGCACGTAGCTTAAGCAGAAAGCACGCACGAAACTAGTTTACGCAGGACAAGCACAGAGGATCTGTCACAGCTCGACGTTTAAAACGCACTACTCTAACAGCAAGATGCACAAAACGAATGCACAAGTATACAGAGGATGAGCGTGAGCAACTGTCACAATTGTTACTTCATCGTATAAGAGCAGCATGCTCCTTTCGTAAACACGGCCACGGCAGCCAGTGAAGTGGCCTTCCCGTTCTCCTCAATCATGAGTCTGATAAGCATTCGCGCAGGAGAGACCATGCCCTGAGAAGGTGCGCACTCGTCAAAACGTGAGAGGCCTTCAGAGCCTGCCCAATGCGAAGCCTTTGTGCCATCTCGCTACCAACGAAATCGCGCTGTAGTTGCAAAGCTCTGAGGGTTGCCAAACAATATTAGGTGTATATAAATACCTTGCTGTTAGTGAACTTGCACATTTTGTGGTCTAGTGGTCTTGCGCTGCATGCTGAGGAGCGAGAGGTCATAGGTTGGACGCCCAGCGCCATAACTTTTTCTTCTCATTTTTTTTTTTTTAGGGGCGAAGCTTCTTATAGCGGCACCCGTTCCGTCCCTCGTAGCCATTGTAGTATGTAACAAGTATAACATTTTGACCTCCAAGGTGGTGCCGGTGAGAGATTTCTTTTGTGCGTTGTTGAACAATAAAAAATAGTACTCAATGTACATGCCAATGGCTGCTAATGGGGAATGAGAGACAGGAGCATTCGGCTTTTAGTTAACACGCACGCTGCGATACATATTAACAGCCATTGGCATGTACATTGAGCACTATCTGACAAGAAAGGGCTGCTATGTTATACTTGCTGGGTGTAACCTCCTTAGTTTTAGAAAGGTTTAGCGAGCGTTGAGCCGCAGTGCCATGAATACAATGAGCTAGTATATATCATGAACGAACTCGAGGTGATTAGAGGTGAGAAGTATATACGAAGCGCAAGCCTTACGAAAGTAAAAGCTGAATTCTCCTGTCTCTCATTTCCCATTAGCAGTCATTGGCATGTACATTGAGCACTACCTGACAGGAAAAGGTTGCTACGTTATACTCGCAGGGCGTAACCTCCTTGGTTTTAGAAAGGTTTAACGAGCGTTGGGCTGCAGTGCCATGAATACAGTGAACTAGTATATACCATAAACTCGAGGTGGTTAGGCGGGAAGTAGACCCGAAGTGCAAGTCGTAAGAAAGTGTACGTGTGCCACCTCTCGTTTAGTACTTGAAATGTCTGCTGGATGGCGGTGCTTCTATATGGGGAATATATGATAAAAATATGAGAGATGGTGGTACTTGGAGTGTTGAATAGATGGACGAATGGACACACAGACAGATGCATGGATGGACGCATGAACGGATGCAGGGGCGGATGCATGGACGAACGCAGGGACGGATGCACGAACAGACGCATGCACGGACGGGCGGATGGACGCATAGACGGTCACACAGACGGACGGAAGCAAGAACGAATGGACAGACGAATGCTTCGCCCCCCTCTCCATCATTCACTCCGTGGATATGCTGCCATTTGTTTTGTCTTTGCAACCTGTTAGTGTATAGTTTACGTCATATCTGTGATGAAAATACGTCAGTGGAGCTGTGGTGGCTCCACTGAGGTATCCGACGAGGACAACACAACACATCACAATTAACAAGCTGAGTTTCTTGGGGTGAAGCACACATTTCAAAAGGCCAAGAAAGGTGCACATCCAAATTACTTTTATTACTGGGTATACTTGAAATAGCAAGGTTTTACTGTAGCAAATCATTACTTCACTGAAGCGTTAAAACTAATAAGATTAGCATGCTAGTAATGCAGTTATTTTTCTCCTGATAACTTACGCAACCCTTACGCGTCCCTGTGTATCAGGAAAATTAGCCAGCGACAGTAGCTATGCAGCAGCCCTTTCTGAAAGGAGCTCCTCAAGCGGGCATCATGCAGTACCTTTTTGTGCCAGGCAATGAACTCGTCCCGCAGGATGGCACGAAGCAGAGCTTGTAGCTTGAAGTTGGGCTGGGCCACGCAGCGTGCTGTGGCAATCATGCCAGCTGTCATTGAGCCTGCTACACCAATGCTAGTCATAAACTCGGACAGGTTGGGCGTCAGCCGGAAAGGCACAGGCCGGTTGGCATCCAGGTCACCTGTAATACATGAAAATCGTGTCAAAGGTAGCAGTGCACGCTATATTGGATTAGCTGGTGCACCTCTACTTGAAAGATGTGGCAGCACAAAGTTACAGCAGATTGCCAAGAAAAGAAAGAAAGAATGCCTCTCCGCCTCTTCTTGGTTTTTCTCGCCTCTAACCTTACGCCAGGTCTTTCGAGTAACAGAAAATAATTGTGATGCAAAGCTTTTTTATTGGGGCACGCAACAACTTACAGTGTCTAAGTACAATTTCTCATGTTATCTAGTGAAGCACTATTTGAGAAGTAAATGATAAACAAAACAAATAAACATGTTCAAGCACTTCAGACCTACTAAACAGCCTACCCGACGAAGTACAATGATGTACACGTAGTATATTTAACGTAACAGTTGACGAACTGAATTTAAAGTAAGACCTCAAATAAAATCAACCAAGCCGGTTCGCGCATAAGCCCCACAAGAATAAATCACACGAACAAGAATGTCTTCTTTCATGCTGGCACTGATGTGCTCCGGTAAAGAGGTTAAATGACTGAGCATGCAAACACGCACACAAGAGAGAAAGTAAAGAGGAAAGAACTGCACAGGCATGCGATGCCAAGTTAATCAACACATGCGCTGATATGCCAAGACTCTTCATTCCTGTACAAAACTTAGCATTCATTGTGGAGGTGCTGACACCTCCTGTAAAGTTGTTTGCGCCGCCTCGCGCATGTGTCTGGCATAGAAGCCGTATTTTGGGGGTTACAGCTACTGAGCGATAGGTGGCGTGTTCGCGAGCGGTGATCACCACTATCATCATTATGGTTAGAAAGTGTTAGTGGCGGTGGCGACGCCTGGCCGGGATGCCTTGGTGGTGGTGCGCAAGAAATAGGCTCGTCTCTAGTGGTGTGGGGCGGTAGCGCTGACGGTTGCCTCTAACGGTGGGTCTACCATGGATGGCACCGCGGTCCGCCTGCGGTTGGCCCATGTGATGAGTCAGGTGTTAACGACACCGCCTTGGTTGTCATGTTGTTAAGTGTTGTGTAATTTTGTGTAAGGTTGTTTAGCGTGTGGATCCCAGTTGATGTTAAATAATTCGAGTGACAATATCGTTGATTAAAAAGTAGTTAAATAAATATGTGCTGTTTGGTTAGTTCCGAACGCGTCTACTATGTCCATTCACTCCAAGAGCGTGGTGAAGATCAGTATTTGCACCTTCAGACCCAACATGGGTGCCCAACGCGGGGCTTTTGGAGCATCGGACGATAGCTTTCGCGGTTCGGTACAAGGTTTTGTCAAGAGCCGGGGTAGAGTAGGCCTACAGGTACTTCTTTGCTAGAGTCAGCGGTGTGCTTTGTTGAGAGCGAGGAGATCGGTTCTTGTAACGTGGTTGAACCTGTTGGCAATGCGAGTTTTTATTTTTTTCCTGCTCGCAAGTGTTTCCTTTTTGTTGTTGTTGTTGGTTTTCAAGAATGTCATTCAGTTGGGACGAGAGCCGTGCGGTCTGCATCCTGGGGTGAACAAACCTTAGAGCACATAGATTGTAGGCTAGGCCCGAAGCAAGTGAGTACGGAAGCCTCGTGGGTGGTTCGATTTCCTGTTTATAGCCTCTACCTCTTTGGGCTCAGGGAGCCGGGCATCGTTGCTGTCTGGTATTGCGGCTTGATGCTGGGGCGTCGTGACACCATCAGAGACGGCGGACGTTGATTGCTCGGTAAGCTGCTCGGTAAGCTGCTGTGTGCGGCGAGCGATAGGGTTACCTTACAGAGTGGATGTCTCCTTGTAGCTGCCTCTTCTGCGCCTAGGCTGGGTGCTGGGTGGGTGCCGGTTGTTGTTGGGCAACTCATTAGGTCTAAGGCCCTGCGCAGCCGCCTGTCGCACGTGGGACAACTGTAGATTTGGCGTTGAGGTGTCGCACTTTGCTTCTCTAAATTTTTTTTTATTTTGCGATGCACGAGTTAGCCAAAAGTGCTCTTATTGCGATAGTAATTATAAGGACACTCTCGCCTGGATTTTGCCGTCGGCGTCGACTGTCTATGTCATGCACCGTATATGTATATGTATGTATATAGATGATAATGCAAGAAAGAAAAAAATCCTGAAAAAAGCACTCTGGCGCGCTAAATCGACAGGGGACCTCTGCGTTGTGAAAGCGAGGCGCTAATTACTGAGCCACCTCGGAAGACGTTCTTCACCATTCAAACGGCAAGCTCTTTATATCTACCACTTACCGCTGCTGTGTTTTCTGCATTACCAGAAAGATGGTGCAATGAACACACGTCGCCAATCGCGCAGTGGCACCCGATCTAATATTATACGCGTACTTTGCCCGGCTTAGAGAAAGGGAGCTACGCTCCCTCGCACGCCCTTGTTTAGCGGTGGCGTGGAGGGGAAGAACATACACCTTGGCTGGCCTTGGGCTTTACGTGGAGTGATTCTGCTGCTTACCGGGCACGCAAATGTCACTGCAATCGTTGCGGTCTCCGTTCACGAAAAGCGCGAGCTTTTAAGATTCAGCGAAGTAACAAATGAGACGCTTATTTACGTGCATCAGAACCTGTGAGTACGTTTCATGTGTAATTTGTGCGCGAGAAACGCGGGGCACATTTTGATCTGCTTCCCATTCTGCGCGTGACCTTTCAAATTGTTGCCATCGCGTTCATTGCTTCGCTTTTGCGACAAAGCTGTGCCTTTTTTGTTTTTTTTATGGGCGTCTCGGCCGCCGCCGATGTATGAGCTAGCAGTACTGACCATTGTACCACATGGGCGAGGAGCCCAAAGCTCCCTTATATTTGCTCTACTGCATTGTTCTTTTGAGTGTTTTGAATGCACGCGGCGCGAGTGATTTAACCCACAGCTGGCTGTCTTCTGCACATCTTCAGCGCCTCTGGCTAGGAATGCGGTCGTGAGGTCGAGCGATGAAGATGACCGAGACCTGCGCAACTGCCTGCGATCCGGCGTCCTTGTGAGTGTAGGTCGCAACCGGAAGACGTGTCAACGCGAGTGACGGGTCGTCGCGCTGACGGAAACGTGACTGTTGCAGGACCGGTATTGAGGTGAAGTCATCGAGCCGGACAGTGAAGAAGTGTTGACCGACGACGGTGTCGTGGTGCACAGACATCATGTAGGGACATGTGTTGTCGTTTTTTTGTTAGAGCTTGTGTAGCTGATTCTTTGTTTTTTTTTTTTTTCCGGGATATGGTTTGAATTAGTGTTGAGGGAATGTGGGGCTGCTGACACCCCTGTAAAGTTGTTTGCGCTGCCTGGCGCACTTGTCTCACACACGAGCCGTATTTTGGGGGTCACAACTATTGAGCGATAGGTGGCGTTGTGTTCGCGAGCGGTGATGACCACTATCATCATTATGATTAGAAAGCGTTAGTGCCGGTGGCGACGCCTGGCCGGAATGCCTTGGTGGTGGTGCGCAAGAAATAGGCTGGTCTCTTGTGGCGTGGGGCGGTAGCGCAGACGGTTGCCTCTAACGGTGGGTCTAACGTGGATGGCACCGCGGTCTGCCTGCGGTTGGCCCACGTGGTGAGTCAGGTGTTAGCGACACCGCCTTGGTTGTCAAGTTGTTGAGTGTTGTGTAATTTTGTGTAAGGTTGCTTAGCGTGTGGATCCCAGTTGGTGTTAAATATTTTGGGTGACGATATCGTCGATCAAAAAGTAGTTAAACAAATATGTGTTGTTTGGTTATTTTGGAACGCGTCTACTGTGTCCGTTCACTCCAAGAGCGCGGTGGAGATCAGTAAATCCACCTTCACATCATCGAATTTCGGCTTGCACTCTATCTAAAAATAGATTAGAAGGTGAGCCTCCATTGATATTTTGTTAACACACCTGCATGCCATTCCTAAGTGGAAGAAGCTAAGACGAACCTTATACATCAACTTGTACAGCAATGAGTGAACTTTCACGAAGCAAACATAAATCTGCTTCTGGCACACTACTTACTCATTTTTGGTTGTGCCTGCTTAAAATAACTGCTCGGGTTGATGTACCAAACAAGATACAATTATGAAGCACTCTAGATAATTCTAAAAGCAGAAGGAGAAAATCAGGACACTACGAACACTTACTAACAACTGAAGATGTGCACAACGATAAGAAATATATAAGGCACGAAAACTTATCTGTGCATGCAGGTTTAGCGAGCGTTGAGCCGCAGTGCCATGAATACAATGAACTAGTATATACCATGAACGAACTCGAGGTGATTAGAGGTACGAAGTAGATACGAAGCGCAAGCCTTATGAAAGTAAAAGCTGAATTCTCCTCTCTCTAATTTCCCATTAGCAGTCATTGGCATGTACATTGAGCACTACCTGACAGGAAAAGGTGCACAAAACGAATGCACAAGTATACAGAGGATGAGCGTGAACAACTGTCACAACTGTTACTTCATCGTATAAGAGCAGCATGCTCCTTTCGTAAACACAGCCACAGCAGCCAGTGAAGTGGCCTTCCCGTTCTCCTCAATGATGAGTCTGATAAGCATTCGCGCAGGAGAGACCATGCCCTGAGAAGGTGCGCACTCGTTAAAACGTAAGAAGACAGGTATCGCATGCCCGTTCGATATGCAAACTTATGAATCTGGCACTCGTGGGGGTGATTGTGTAAGATAACTCTTAAGATATTTGATTTCATCGTTATGTAAGTTAACCCTCGGTTGGTTCACGCAAGTGCGACAACAATTATTGATATGCCAGGCCTCAATCATCAGACTCGCTTCTTCATTCCAATGTCAGTACAAAAGTGCACATTTATTGAGCATCGGCGTGCACTTACACTCTGGACTACTTAAAGAAAGACCAGAAGGTGAGCTTCGGGTTAGAAACCTCTGGTGTTCTTTGTTTAATGCACCGACCCGTCAGAAGGGGCCACAGCTGGCAAGGACCACACTTGTATGGCAATCAGTGAATTTCTTGGTGTATTTTACAAAACAAGTATCTCAGCAGCAGCAAAGTATTTCAGCAGAGAAGCGCAAGTCACTCTGCTGAAATACATTACTAGTTCTTTGGCCTTTTTTCAGTGTCTCTCTTGTGCTTGTCCTTCTCTGGTATTTTTTTCACGCCATAAGCTACGTTAAAAACAACTATCGGTCTGCTTCTTGTCCATCACTCACTGATTCTCTCTCTGCACAGCAACGCAAACCTTACCTCGCTTGTTGGCCGCCATAAAAACAACATTAACACCCTATCTACGTCTTACTTTATTGAGCTTGTGCGACGAGCAATAAATGTTGGGTATACCTACGATGCGCTTCTTTCTATCGCTTTCTGCAAACCATGCTTGGACTTAACGTAACAGACTTCTTTAAACATTCAGGGACAATGGCAAATGCATTAAAAGGATAATCTACATCTAAAAGATGCCTAACCTGTATGCTAAAGCTATCACTTAATTTGTGCTAACACGACTTCGTGACGGCCGATTTAAGGCCATTTTTGGCTATACCGTTTTTTACAATCTTCCAGTACTTCAGCGATATATTCCATAAATCACTAAGAAAAAGAACCAATACATATTCCTGATTTCGGCCCATAAATATCTTCTTTCTAACCTACCAGTGTCGACTTTAAATACACAAAAAGAATTTCTAAAAATGCCTTTTTCCAAATGCTACATTTATCGGTGAAAGCAATCGCGAGCCCTTATACAGCCGAAATCTCGATAATTCGAACTCGAAGGGGCCCGAAAATTTGTTAAAATTAAAAGAAGTTCGAATTAATGAAAGCTAAGTAAACAGGGAGTTCCACATGCAGTGGCGCATGTGCATTGAGCTAACACACGAGGGGGAAGTTTCAGAAAACTTACATTTATTCACAAATCACAGGACATCCGCTATTAATTGAAGCAATCGGTTATGCGCATCTGCACACGTTTGTTTTGCAATAGGTCAATCAATTCTGCACGCAGCTTGGAAAGTAAGTCTACTTCGGCGTCAGCATTCCCCTGGCAAGAGAAGTTGCGCACAGCAATGTCCAGCGCCAGCACTCTCTAAAGATGACAACAACGACTGCATCTCGGCTACTACCCTCTGCACCAAAGCCGCAGCGTGGCCAGCACGTGACGAGAAAGGAGGAGCGTCTCTACATGGAAAAAAGCAGATCGGCAGAAGGGTTATGTGGCAGGGATGGGAAAGGGCAAAGCGTGGCACCGGCGCGTGAGAGTGAGCCCTACTCCGTGACAGCTTTCTTTTTTTCCTTCTCTCTCTTTGCGCACAACGTTAGAAGGACAAGGGTCTTTACGTGGCAGAGGCGAAAAAGGGAGAAGCGTGGCGCAGGCGCATAGCAGATCGGCATTTGAGAGAAAAAAAAAAACGTTCCATCGCAGCTTTTTCCTTTTCCTTTTATTCGCGTACAGCGTTGATGCGTCCGAGGTGCCGCCGCAGGATTGGGCAGGGTGCTGAGAGCATTTTCAAAGCGCAGTATGTTCGAATTAACCATCGCAAGTGCTTGCGTGTTTGAATTACCGGGCATTTTCGCCCACTAGAATACACATAGCTTTGACAGGATTTCATCGTGAGTTCGAATTAACCGGAAGTTCGAATTAAGCATGTTCGAATTAATGAGATTCGACTCTAGATTATAGCGGGCATTAACACATCTTAACAAGTTTTCATGCAGCAAGGAGTAATAAGGGTCTTCAATATCTATACTAAAACTTTATAACCGCAGTGTTTTCTTGTGAAAGCTTCACTAGTGAAGAGAATCCCTTCATGAAAATAAAAGTGAATAAGTCCAATTGGTCATCTCAGTTTCTAGCAATTGGTCCCAAATGAAAGGAATTCGAAACCAACTGGGATGAGGGGTTTCAATGTGGACGAACCATTGCCACACTCTAAACAGTTCCGATCGGTCCAGCGGCTTTTAATTGCTTGCACACATTCCAATTAGAAAACTACTGAAACAGTGCATTACAACTGGCCTCTCTGCATGTTTGTAAAATCGGGGGATACCAAAAGGGCATGTTGTCAGCTACGGTACTTTTGGTATGAGGGCTATCCCTTCTTGCCTGCTGCACAGTGTAATCGGAAAGGAAACAGGTGCAATTCTATGACACGTTTGTTGCCACTGGTGGAATGAATACGTAAATTTTTCTTTTCTCTTACAAATGCATATTTCGTGCATTTCTGATAATGGAGTTAGAAGTGGAAATGGGAAAACACGAATAACGGTCAGAGATGGGATTCGAACACACCAGGTGGCTGTGCTTTAACAAATGCAGTAATATTTTGCAGAACTATGTCGGCTTAGTATTTTTGAGCACAAACGGTGACCACTTTAAAATCACTCACACGTATGGGCACATGCTGCCAAATTTCAAATAAGTACCATGACAACATGAGTACGCGTACTCTGCACGAATAACAGTCAGAGATGGGATTCGAACACACTAGGTGGCTGTGCTTTGACGAATGCAGCAATATTTTGCAGAACTACGTCGGCCTAGTATTTCTGAGCACAAACGGTGACCACTTTAAAATCACTCACACGTATGGGCACATGCTGCCAAATTTCAAATAAGTACCATGACAACATGAGTATGCGTACTCTGCCCGACTAAGTATAATGATATAGTCTATTTGCATTGCATATTTTGCATCGCCAGCTGTCTGTCAAATTTAAGGAAACAGCTGAGCCCAGAAAAGACCACCAGGAGAAAATGGCCTACCTATTAACGGTATTATAAGACATAAAATGATGAAAGTCGCTTATGAAGCAATAAGTAAAATGGTACGGCGTTTCTATTATGTCATACTTGCAAGCGTGTTAGAGAGATTGTGTTAGGCATGGTGTATGTGCACAATTTCGCATACTATCGAACGCAATGTTAGAGTGCATGAGGAAATGACATCTCACGTAAAGGAAGATGGAAAGGCATAAAAAAAGCCATAAAACTATGAGCGCATTTCATTTTTAAAGTAAGAAACAGTTTACTATTGCCACTCACTCTAATGAACCTGTGATAGTATCTTTGTAACACAAAAGTTGAATACCATATTTGCTCGCATAATCGGCACACTCGCATAATAGGTGCACCCCCCCCCCCCTCTAGTTTAGTCGCGGAAAATTCGATTTTTCCAATTTTCGATTTTTTTAAGTTCGGGGTGCGCAAAATAGGCGCACCCCGAACTTGGCCGTAATCATAAACAATTCTATCCCCCAGCGGTACAGTTGGAACGCAGTCCCCATACACTGAAGAAAAAAAAAAAAAGGTGTATTGAGGAGAAAATAAAAAAATTCCAAGTGCAATGACCTAACCAACGGGTTTGTCGAAATGAAACTTGAAAAAAAAAAAAAAAAAAAGGTCCATGAGCAAAAAAAAAAAAAAAAAAAAAGACTGTTCCAGCAATTGCTAAGACCCTCCAAATCGCCGCGCTCCTTTGAGGTAATGTGTACAATGCCAGAGGCTCGATCGCCATCACCACCACCAGAGAAAAAAAAAATGCCATTTTGCAAGTGGTGTGCATATGTTGTGGTCGTGTATTCAACTTTGGTTCCACCATAGGCAAGTAGGCAAGCTACATGACTGGATTTAAACTGAAGGCAGTGCAGTACGCGGTGGAGCACGGCAACCGGGCTGCAAGCAGGCATCTTGGTGTTGGAGAAACCAGTACTGGGTATTGCAGTGATCAAAAAGAAAACCTTAAGGCGACGAAGAAGACACGACGGGCTTGCCGCGGTGCCAAGACCGAAGACCGGCAGGTATCCAAACGTCGAAGAGCAACTGCTCCAGCATATACAAGTGGCTAGGACAAGACGGCTGTGCTGTGTCATTGAATACTGTGCAGACTGAGGCACGCAGAATAGCCCGAGCACAGCATAGAAGCAGAAGAGTTCAAAGCCAGCTCTGGATGGACAACTCGTTTCATGCGGCGCCATGGTCTCGCACTGCGAAGGACCACCATGTGCCAGCGCTTGCTCGCAGCATATGAGGACAAAGCGGTGGACTTCCACCGTTTTGTTATAAAGCTCCGACAGCAGAAAGACTTCATTTTGTCCCAAATCGGCAACGTGGATCAGAACCCCTTTGCTTTGATATGTCGTTGAACATGACAGTGGAGGAGAAAGGTGCACGGCGCGTCATCGTCAGAACCTCTGGAACTGATAAACAATGAAGCACCGTAATGCTGGCAGTGACAGGGAATGGGCGCAAGCTACCGCCTTATGTTATTTTTAGACGTAAGACGCTTCCAAAGGCAAATTTTCTTCAAGGCACCTACGTCAGAGTCCAGGAAAAAGGCAGGATGAGGGCGGAACTCATGGTGAATTGGGTGACAGCTCTCTGGAGTCGGCGACCAGGTGGTCTGTTGTTCCCGTCCATGTACGCCATGTATGCAGTCTACCAGGTGCCCACCAGGTAGACCGCCTACGAGATGAGATAAAGGAGCTGTGCACAAATCTGGCAGTGATTCCGGGCGGCCTCACATTGATACTGCAGCCTTCGAATGTGTCCTTGAATAAGCCTTTCAAAGACAATGTTCGAAGGCTGTACACCACCTGGATGGCTGGAGGACAAGATCAGCTGGCTTCAGGTGGTAAGATTAAGAGGCCGCCTGTGGAAATGCTGCGCGCTTGGATCGTGGAAGCGTAGCAGGCGATCTCCGACGAAGTCATCAGGAAAAGCTTCAAGAAGACAGGTATCTTGAACGCACTTGATGCGAGTGAGGATGACATGTTGTGGGGTGCAGATGATTTGTACACCGAAAACGAATCCTCCCTCAGCAAGGATAAATGTGTGCTCTCGGACTCCGACTATAGAAAAGAAGGAACACCTCGACTTTTGTGTAAATAAATTTTACGTGAGTGTGTGCAGTTGACGGCTCTCGCTTGTTCATTGAAAGGTACGTAGGTATGTTTATTTTATGCTGAGTTAATTGGTAAGCGATAAAGTCGCCTTTTACTTGAAAAATGTGCAGATTTAAAGCGCAAGAACCGAGTAAAAAAAATTTTCAATAACTTTACCCCTCATAATTGGTGCACTCCTTACTTCGAGCCGAATTTTTTGAAAAAAAAAAAAGTGCGCCTATTATGCGAGTAAATACGGTAAATAATTTTGCGCAACATGAGAACAAATTGATTGATATGTGGGGTTTAACGTCCCAAAACCACCATATGATTATGAGAGACGCCGTAGTGGAGGGCTCCGGAAATTTCGACCACCTGGGGTTCTTTAACGTGCACCCAAATCTGAGTATACGGGCCTACAACATTTCAGCCTCCATCGGAAATGCAGCCGCCGCAACCGGGATTCGAACACGCGACGTGCGGGTCAGCAGCCAAGTACCTTAGCCACTAGACCACCGCGGCGGGGCGCAACATGAGAACAAATGAACGGATATTTTGTGATGCTATGATGTGTAGAAAACTTTTGTATGAGACAAAACATGCATGATAGCACATTTGTTGCAAAACAAGCATGCCTTTAGAGGTGCCTGCCGCTTGAATGATGAAACCGCTAGCATGATTATAACTAGCTTGTAGTGACTGCATTTGTTATTCAACTGACCTGCATAGCTCTCCAAAGTATTATGCAACAATTGACTGAAAAGGGCATCATCACCAGTGTGCATGGAACTCGGAGAAAGCGACGGTACTGGCGAAAATTCCCGTACGGCGACAAGGCATCTCGAATCGAAAGTTAATGCAGACAGACGGTGTAGCCCACGATCCTTTGCATGAGCGACGATTTCGCTGTCCACCTATCGGATGTAGACATTTGAACTGGACAACATTTTCCTATTAGAGTAGATCATTAATATGAAACAATCTGGCTGTAAAGAGTCCATGATTTCTAATGCGGTCTTCCGGAAGTGCTATATACACACTGAATGACCATATGTGTTCAACTGGTTAACCTGATGGAAACCAGTTTAATTTAACTGGCTGACCGGTGCTCACCATTTCTCTTCAACTGATTACCCATACATATTGTCACGGTAATAAAATGAGTACAAGTAATAGTGCAGCAGTGAGTGGAACAACGAGCAGTGCAAGTTCCTCGTTGCCTTTTTTCAGCCCAAATCCTTTGGCAGGCACAAGTAGTGATGAAACTAGCCACGCAACAGCCAGAAACTGATTACATGCCCGTGCCATTACTCCCCCTTTACAAAAGCTTCGAATCGATGCTTTCAGATGTATGACGGCAGAAGCAAGTCTTCAGCAAGTCTCCTGGCCACGTGGACGATGTCCAGTTGTGCACCACGACAGGAGGTCGCGCGCTGGGCTTTGTAATAACTTCGTAGTTGACATCGCTGAGGCACTGAAGTACGACGAAAGTCCCGATGAAGGTCAAAGCGCCAATATGTACTCGGGCAGTCCACCTCCCAACCGGTGTCACTAGATGATTACCCGCGGTACGAAGTGGCAAACCATTCCATGGCGTCACCACTTTTAAGAGAGCAGCTGCGAAGTTAGCACTCATAATGGAGTAATTGGCGCCAATATTCACGAGTGCAGTGGCCGAGTGATTGTTGACGGTTATAGAAATATCGGCGCAAATCGCTGCGTTGCGCTCAGAAAGTTTCATGACAAAGATATCGGCATCGTCAATGCGTCGTGGCGGAGGATGTTTGTCAGTTCTGTCAACAGCGGCCCCACTCCCAGAGGCCGCTGACCTCAGTTTTCCTGGCGCTGGTCAGGACTTGGGGACCTGTTTCGTACACCTGAGAACGTGGCGTAATGACTAGGCGAGCCGAGGCACTGAGGAGAAGGTAAGCGTGGCCGGTGGCTTTGTGCAGGAGAAAACGGCTGCTGCGCTGCTAGGTATCGCTGAATCTCGCGAGGACCCTCCCCGTTGCTGGGTCGACGCGCGTTTTGGTGAAACCACGAAGGCCCATCCTGCGATATGCACACTGGCGGTACAGATGGCTTGCTTCGCTGCAGTGGTAGCAAAGGGGTCTGTTGTCAGAGGTGCACTATACGTCAGATTCACGGGTGACTTCACGTGGAACTTCAAACTGGAAAGTGCTCTCGTAGTTATTTGCAGGTGCAAATTGACAGGACGATGGTGGGAGAGTTGAGGGCCTTGTAAATGGCTGAATGATGTCGTCAGCAAGCATTTGTTTCACTTGGTCGCGAATAGCATCTTGTTTTCTGGGGGAAACATGATAAGCATGTTGTCGAATAGGCCTTTCGTTGGGCTCTGTTATGATTCTATGCTTCGTGACGGGCATCTGTTTGAATTAGGATGTCGTGACAATGCAATTACTGAAGGAAAGCAAAAGGGAGCGAAGACTCTCTTGCTGTCAAGTCGATAGTGCAAAGTTCACATCAAGCTTAGCCGCAGACTGTCATCGTGAGGGCCAGAAGAAAGTTGCGCGAGTGATAAGCTGGCTCTTGAGTCTCCGATTTCTTCAAAGTAAGCGATGACACACTGCCCCATGATGTGTTGGTCATGACTGAGATTGGTTAGTAGAATTTTTGCAGGCTCTTGTGTCAGTTCTATGAGGCCGCAGGCGACGCATACTTGACGAGACATGAGCACGGACACATTGCCTTCCACAACTTTGAGAGCCGTTCGGTTGGTGTTGCTGAATCGTCGGATACACGCAATGCCATCATACGCGATTTGCAAACCTGAGAATGTGTGTTACGTGAAAACATCACCAGCGATTCTCGGAAATTTATAATGGTCCCATATTCTCGAAGGAAGTCTAATTCCAAGATGACTTGCCTGGAGCATTTCCGCAGTACAATGAAAGTCTCGATGAGGGTATAAGCGCCAATATATACTTAGGCAGTGCACTTTCCAACTGGTGTCAATAGATGACTACCCGCGGTACGGAGTTGCGCACTGTTCCAAGGCAACATCACTAGATTTTGTTTCTTGCATTCTTATCGTGCCATTTTGGTATATGAGCATGAATTAGAGGTTAAGAATGGCTTTTATGGTGTTTTTATAGTGCTTATAAATGCCTATTTTGGGTGTTCGTGCCTAAATGCCTATAAGTGTCTATAAATGCCTATTTTACAAATGAGCGCCTATATGACCGTTATTCAAACCCAAATTTTGTTTTTGAGCGTTGTGTGAAACCGTTATTAATGTAAAAAAAAGCAACATTGATATTTCCAAACACTATAAGGCTCAACGAAGACAAAGCTGACATGCTGTGAGCGAATGGAGAATCATGAGGAGTGCAAAAGACGCTATTTCTAGTGGAAGAACGTCTCAGCGTCTGCAGGAGAAAGAGGAGAGAGAATGAAAGATGGGGTAAGAAAATAAGTGACATCTATGGGCGAGGACGCGGCGACCACCTTCAACAGATAGCTGTCCAGTGCCCTGAAGGAACTGAAGAACAGCCCTGAAAACCTGGGTGTTGCGGTGGGAAAGGAAGATCAGGTTTTCCTTGGCAGCCGGGTGTAGCTGGAGAACGCATGAAAAACCATAAAGGACCACTCATAGAATGCTCTTGTTGATTCATTGATGGCGAAGATCGCCAAATCGCTATACTTTATGCAGCGAAACCTGAGATAGGTGCCACCATGTTTACAATCAACGGTGTGTTTAGCATACATTCACCGTATGCTTGAATATGCTTGTTCCGTATGAGATCCCTTGTCATTTGTCTTTAAAAGACAAACATGAAAAAAAAAAAAAAAAAAAAACAGGGCTTCAAGGTTTGTTCTGAGCCATTACTCGAAAATGACAGCTGTAACAATATGAAAAATTAACTAGGATGGAAATTACTATCACATTGAATTAAACTGCGGTTAAAGCTCCTATGTTAATCATTTCATAGTAGAACTCGCATTCCAAAATGAATGTACCTAAAGAGTCCTCTTCTCGCAATGGTAATTAATACTTTAGAATGTTGTATCAGATAAAATTTTTCTAATAATTCATTTTTGTCACTTTCATGACAAAATGAAATGGCTTATAAATAGAACAAAGTGTGTTGTGTCAATGAAGGCACGCTTTCTTTGACATTGTAACCAATATGCTGCAGCGCCTTCAAGTAAAAAATGTTAAGTGCACGCGGGTTTTGATTTGTTTGTAATTTACTTTTTATTCGTCTCTCTCTAGGTGCATTAAGTTGTAGTCAGACACTAGAAGTTCTTGCATGCCCAGTGAAAAGCGTTCTACCATGGTGATTTTTCAAATTTGTTCGCTCCGACCCACCAATGCATGATGAAAAGACGCAAGCATGAATCCCTTGCCTTTCGTCCCATGTAGCCATCACGAGCCTCATCCTTCCCCGTTCTCTTCGGTATCGGGGCTGGAGAATCACATGATGCATACGCACCAAGAGCAGCATGCGTAAGCAAGGTCATGGGCGCATGACGTGCCCCAGTCAACTCGTGCACGTACGCCATCGATGCTATGTTGTTTCGGCGTTCTCTGTTTTGTATTACCCATTTCTGTCGGATGTATCAGTCATTGCGCGTCCTTTTGAAGAGGCTGGCATGGTTCATGTACCACGAACGTGATTCATGATGTCGCTCTGCTGAAACTGCGGTCAAAGGCGACGCACTGAACACAAGCTGAGCGTTGTTAGGGTTGGCGAAGGCACGATGCAGGAACGTCGAGAAGACGGACGCAAGCAAAATGGGATGGTCGTGGTAGTAGTAGTAGCAGTAGTAGTACATAGTAGTATAGTGGTAGTATGTGTGGTTTTACATGAAAAAAACCACTATATGAATATGAGGAACGCCGTAGTATAAGTCTCCGCAAATTTGGACCGTCTGGTGTTCTTTAACGTGCACTGACATCACACAGTACACGGGCATCGACTTTTTCACTTCCATCTAAATGTGACCGCCGCGACTGGAATCGAACCCGCGGCATTCGGGTCAGCAGCAGACCACCTTATGGCGACTGGTTCACTGAGGCGGACACGAAACGACGTCGGATTAGCAAATAGCATCTCGAGGCTATTCAAAACAATAATAAGTGTTTTATTATATTTCTGAGCTTTCATTCTTTATACTGATTTTGAAAGGGCAGTGCATAAATACAGGGAAAAGAAAGACATAGAGAAAAGAAAGACACAGAGACAAAGAGTGTTGTCTTTCTTTTCCCTTTGCTTTTGCGCTTCCCTTTCAAAATGATATGAAGCAGCTAGCCCAAACCAAAGTACTCCTCATTCACGCTACACAACAGAACACACAAACCGAACATGACGAGTAATGTCACGTGCAATGCTCTTAATGGAGTACCGTTTAAAATGCAGGAGATAATCAGGAGATGGGACATTTTTTCTCTGCTTTTCTAGATATAGCTAGCATTTACCAAAGTTCTGATGAAGAGCATATGGTATGCGACGTCAGCCCACGAATGTCAACATAAAGGAGCGACGTAAAAACAGTCCCATTCCTTGCTGTACGTCACTTCCTAGATCTTAGGGCGCACGCCCGCTAAAAGTGCAAGTGGCATTCATTAGAAATTGAGCGTTTTTCTGCGACAGCCTCAAAAACATTAGGTTATCTCCGTCGTAATCTGCGAAAGTCTCCAACAAGCATCCGTAAACTGGCCTATTTCACTTATGCACGCCCCCAGCTGGAATTTGCATCTTCAGTCTGGTCCCCTTTCCAAGATTACCTAACCACATTGCTAGAGTCCATACAAAACAGAGCAGCCCGGTTTATATCTCGCAATTATAGCACTCATTGCAGCGTAACAACATTAAAACAAGAACATTCTATTTCGCCATTGCACGTTCGTCGCTCTGTTGCACTGTTATGTTTGCTGCATAAATATATTCACAGCACAAGACGCTCTACGCTACCCCTAATAGCACCATTGTACATGTCCAGACGCCTGCACAATCACCTTAGTTTCACTCGCATTTACGGCAAAACAAAGGCATTCAACTTATCAGCGCTTCCTAAGGCCATATCATTATGGAACGACCTTCCTGACTGCATCGCCTCCATCACCGACCCAGATTCTTTTCGCGAACATGTGAGTTATCCTTTTTCATCGCACTAATCGCTCTAACTTCACTGATGTTTGTAGCTGCAGCTGTGCCACTCACCTAGTTTCACACTTCTCTTTGGTTCTCTTTAATTTTTGCTGTACCCACCGTTGTCTTGCAATTTATATTGGTGAATGCCTTCGTACGGCTAGCAGTATGTGTGTTTGGAAAATGCGCGTGTATGTTGTTTTTTATTGCCATTGTTCTCCCAGTTCTTGTTATTCTCCCAGTTTTTGTTGCTCAGTTGCACCGCCATTGCTGCTCACTTGAATTCTATACCTACGCCTTCCGAATTTCTTTATTGTGTTTCGTTCATGTACCTTGAATTTCTTGTTATTCAAGCTTTGTGCATATCGGTAAACATTCACGTATTACATTTGTTTGAGTGTAAGTGACTAGACACGCTTCGTCACGATGTTGTGTTATTTTCTGTGTATTCCATGTTATTGATGACCGCCCTATTACTCTTTGAAGTTTGTACCCCCCTTACTCAATGCTCTCATTGAGCTTGTAAGGTATCATAAATAAATAAATAAATAGACATGTAATTTTGCAAATCTTAACAAGAATGATGCGGAGTGCCCAAAACACCATTACGCTTCTCAGCTCAAAATGCCCAAACCTAGTGAGGAGCCCTTTAAGGTGTTCACCGATACAGGAGAAATTAGTCCTGCACGATTAGACCAAGCATCTATTTCTACTGGAGAATCAGTGGTCTGGTTATTTGCTCCTGAGCTGCCCTTCTTAGCCGCAACGAAACGAAAGAGATCCAGGAGAGTATGTGGATTGAATGGTGGACGATTGACGCACAAGGCTAGACAAGAAAATGAAAGGCCACATACTGCGAATAGCGTGGAAAATGCATGTCTATGTTAAATTGTTGGTATCTTTCTGCTATCCTAAAAAATGACTTTTTTTTTTTGCTTATACAAGCCACCGAAGTCGTTTTCTTGGAATATTTCAATTTTTGTAGACATTTATTGTGCCTATAATTATGATTTCGAGGGCCTAAAACGGTGTTTTACTTGCCTGTCTTTGGCGCCTAAAACACTTATTTATAGCCTAAAAATCCGGCTTCTAGACATCACTTTTCGGAGAGCAGCCACGAAATTGCCACTCATAACGGAGTAATTGGCGCCAGTATCCACGAGTGCATTGGCCGAGAGATTGGCAACTGTTATAGAAATATCGGCGGAAATTGCTGGGTCGCGTTCAGAAAATTTCGTGACAGAGAAATCGGGTTCGTCAACGTGCCATGGCGGGGGATGTTTGTAAGTTCGGTCGAACTTCATTTCATTTTCATTTCATTTTATTACCTTAAAAGCCCAACAGGGGCATTACATAAGGGGTGGGTTTACATATGTTCATTATACATTGTTAGAAATGACATTTGAATAAGCATTATTAAACATGACGTGGAAATATGGTTTACATGATTTTGTGGTATATACAATCAGTTGGAAAGATGAAAAATGACATCTAGTAATTGTTATTCTGAAAAATGATGAGATATCTCTTGCATGAATGCGGGTGCGCTGGTTAGGGCGGCAATTTGGTGAGGCAGGCTGTTCCAATCTATGGCTGTGCGAAGGAAAAAAGAACCTGAAAAGGTAGTAGTACGAGTGCGGGGGCGGCCCACATGGTTGATGTGCCCAGTTCGATGCGATGTTCTGCCAGGGGGAATAATGTACGGCGTTTGATTGAGCGAACAATGATAAAACTTATGAAAAAGAGATAGTGATAAAACACGGCGACGAGAGGCAAGGGTCGGCAGACCTAAGTCCTTTCGCAATAAAGACACGCTGACATGATATGAATATTGAGAGTGTATGAACCTTACAGCACGGTTTTGCACGGTTTCGAGAGCGTTGCTTAAATATGTTTGGTGGGGGCTCCATACTGCGCATGCGTATTCGAGTTTAGGGCGGATTATGGTTTGATAGGCTAGTAATCTAACATGCTTTGGGGCTTGTTTTAGGTGGCGTTTAAGGAAACCAAGTGATTTATTAGAAGATGAGATGACGTTAGTGATATGTGCGTTCCAAGATAAATCTTTAGTTAGGGTAACACCGAGGTATTTGTATGAGGGCGAAGCTTCTAATGATATGTTATTGATTGAATATGAATAGGACAGAGGGTTACGTCGACGGGAGAATGTCACAACTTTACACTTAGCGGGGTTTAGTGTCATTAGCCAACAGTCACACCATTGTTGCAGACGGTTAATATTTGCCTGAAGAGAAATTTGGTGAGATGTATTAGTAATGGTTTTGTAAATGACGCAATCATCCGCAAACATGCGAATATTACAGGTTACATGACCAGGTAGATCGTTAATATATATTAAAAAGAGGAGAGGCCCGAGAACAGATCCTTGAGGAACACCGGAAGTTACACGCAGGGAGTCAGAGGTGCTGTTGTTAATAAAGACAAACTGTGAGCAGTTATTAAGGAATGCTTCAATCCATCGTAAGACGTCGGGGTGTACATTTGCCAAAGATAGTTTTAGTAGCAATCGTTGATGAGGTACCTTATCGAACGCCTTCGCAAAGTCTAAAAATATCGCGTCTGTCTGTAGGTTAGTATCGAGATTTGTGTGAAGATCATGCAGAAACGCTGCCAATTGGGTTTCGCAAGAAAACCCTTTGCGAAATCCGTGCTGTGAAGGATGAAAGTATTTATTCGAGTCTAAAAATTTCATGATTTCTGTATAAATGACATGTTCCATGATTTTGCAAGGTACGCTTGTAAGTGAAATGGGGCGATAGTTAAGTGGGGAATTCTTGTCCCCTGATTTATAGATTGGAACAACCCTTCCCACCGTCCAGTCATGAGGTATGGTGCCTGTGGAAAGTGACTGAGAAAACAATAGACATAAATAAGCAGCACTGATATCTTTAGTATTTTTTAACACTTTTGAGTTTATGTTGTCTACTCCGGCTGAAGATGATAGTTTGAGATTGTCAATTAAAGAGGAAATACCATCAACATGGAAAGTTATAACTGGCATGGTATTAGGTGTGCTTGACGCTGTAGAAGGAAATGGTAAGCTAACTTCTTTGGTGAATACTGACGCGAAAGCTGCATTGAAAATGTTAGCGCACTCCACGTCGTCGACCGTTTCACCGTCTTCGTTAATTAGCGTGTTGCTGTTTATATCTCGAGGATTAATCACCTGCCAAAATTTCCTTGGATTGTTGACCAGCATCTTGGGCAGGTCTTCGTGAAAGTACGTTTTTTTTGCTTCCCGAACAGCTGACAAGTATGCGCGTTCCGCTGTGTAATATTTATCCCATGCGCATACATTTGTGGTACCTTTTGCTGCTCGGTATAAACGTTTCTTTTTGTTATCCAACCTTTTTAAAGAATTGCTGAACCATGGTTTTTCTGGTTGCGTTCCTATCGCTATCCTTGGGATGTATCTGTCTGCTAGGCTGTTAATTTTTTCTTTAAATATTTGCCAATTTGTATGGATAGTGCGTTTATTGAAAGACGTTTCAAATGAAGCTAAAAACTCACACAGGTTAACTTAAAACTTAAAACTGAGGCCAACAGCCCCACTCCTAGAGGCCGCTGGCCTCAGTTTTCCTAGCGTGGGCCAGGACTTGGGGACCTGTTTCAAACACTAAAGAATGTGACATAACGACTAGGCAAGCCAAGGCACTGAGGAGAAGGTGAGCGTGGCTGGTGGCTTTGAGGAGGAGGGGACGACTTCTGCGCTGCTAGGTATTGTTCAATCTTGGAGGATTCTTCTCGTTGCTCACTCAACGCGCGCTAGGGTGAAACCCTTGAACGCCCATCCTGCGATACGCACACTGGCGGTACAGACAGCCTGCTTCGCCGCAGTGGTAGCAAAGGGACCTATTGTCAGAGGTGCGCCATCCGTCAGATTTACGGGTGACTTCGCGCGAGACATCATGCTATAAAGTGCTCTCGTAGGTATTTGCAGGAGCGAATTGACGGGGCGATGGTAAAAAGTAAAAGGTGACCGGTGTCTGGTAGAAGGTTGAGGACTTCTCAATGCTTCGGCGTAAGACAAAGCAGGAGCTTTCACACCCATTGGGAGAAATGGTTGGGTCACATTCCTCAGTTGGTCGCGAATGATGTCACCCAGAATCGTCGCACTCGGGTAAGTAGAAGTGGGGTGAACTTTTTTGCGCTCCTCGCAGAGTGCTGCTAAATCCTCTCCACAGGTGAAAGGTGACACCGCGGCAACAGAAGCTTGGCGGTCGTATTGCAGAGAGCGTTGCTGAAGTGCTCGTTCCATGGTAGTAGCTTCAGTGACAAACTCATCGACAGCAGTTGGGGGCTTGTGCATGAGTCCAGCGAAAAAGTTGCTCATTGACAACCCGCAGGAGGAGTCAAACTTTTTTGTCTCATTCATCAGCGCATTTGAATAAGCGCATTGAGTCAGCACATTTGAATAAGCGCATTGAGTCAGCGCATTTGAATAAGCACGACAGGCCCGCATCTTTCTCTGTTGGCACGCACGCCTTCCTTCATTTTCGAACTGCCATATGGCACCTCTGTCTAACGTGCCTTGAATCGCTCGTTCCCCTCTGCTACACGCTTGAGGCACTAACGCAGCAACTCCAGAATACAATTCGCCAATTTTCTTGCGCAGAACATCAAATAAATGTTTTGTTCACTCTCTCCAGACCTAAGACAATAGTCTTTCGATGACATTTGCAGTGTAACATGCAGATTCAAGGCCATTTTTTAAATTCACAATCGCACAAGTATGAACGCTAGATCTTGAGCAATATTAGTGGGTGCTGCGAATGAGGTCGGCCATTTGAGATATCGTTAAGGGCAAACAAACAGACAAATGCACAGACGGAAACACATACAGACAGACCCAAGTTTTCCTGTGGAAGGTCTCCAAGAAAGACTATCGTCTTTAATAAATGTGCGTTGTTGGGTTCGTTTCGACCGTGTCCACTGTATCTGGTCCACTCCAAGAGCGTAGCGCTCTCTATCTTGAGACGCCACAATGTGCAACCCCACCCTCTTTTTTCCTCTTTTTTCCTTTTTTTTCTTGCAGAAAGTCGTATAACAAGTAATACTCAAAACACATTAACAAAGAATCTTGAAGAAGTAAACAAACAAACGCATAACAAAAGGTTAAAAAAAAAGAAAACTAAATATGTGGCAAGAGCCAGTGAAGATAACTGCATGAAACTTTTGTGGTTCTTTTTATTCTTTTGCAGTTCATAAAAAAGTTGCATAACAAATATTATTTGAAAGTCTAGTAAAGTTTAGTCAAGTGGAAATGAGCAATCATGAATGGCACAGTTGTGAAGGCACGCAGCAGAGCAATGAAGGCTCTTACCAGAAATGTCGTCCACATCAAACTTGAAGTACGAAAAGTTCATGAACCCGGAGTCTTGGTGCAGGTATATCATGTCAGGGTTCAGCCGTGTCAGGTGCATCACAAACTCGGCGAAGCCTCCTAGGGCCAGCTGCAGAGTGAACTGCACGATAACAAAAAACAAAAAGATCAATCGGTGCTTAGAGGCACATTGAGGCACTCGAGTGTTCAAGTGCCAGAATAGTCTATCTGCCCCCTGCCACACTTCAAGCTATCCCTTCCTCATAATGCAGGATACTTTAAATTTCCTTGCTTGCTTCAATGTCTCATTACTGCAGAATATTGCAGACTCCAAGTGCTTCTTTTTTCCACCTGGACAAATATGTTTGAAGTTGCAAGGTAGACCAGCGTGGCAAGAGACCACATACAATGGACCTAGGACCACTACTTGCGGGAGAATGTCAGGATATCTGCCACTATCAATAATGCGAAAAGTATACAACCACTGTACACTGCCAGTCATGACATACGGGGCTCAATCATGTAAAAAAACACAACAAATGCTGAGGACTATGCTGTGTGCTAAGGAACGCAAAATGATAGCATTAAAAAATTGCAGGATGGCAGCATGGGTAAGGGAACAGTGTAGTTGTCCTAGTAGACAACAAGCAGAAAAAAGTGGACAAGAGCTGGTCTTGTAATGTGCAGAGCAGACAATCAATGGACAGTAAAAGCAACAGAATGGTTACTAAGGGATGGGAAATGCAGTTGGGGACGACAGTGGACATGTTTAGTCATTTTGAGGTACTGTTTCCTCAATGACTAAAAGGGATATTCTCATAACCAATTCATCATTATCTTACAAATTTTCCACTTTTTCAACTGAAGCAGTCGAAAGTGATTCATAGAGAGTGATTGATATTGCATTTTTTGCTGTGAATTTTTAACAACAAACACCTCAGTTTTGAGTTAATTGGAATCTATGAAAATTTATAGCACTAAGACAATCAAGTGCATGATTTCAACTCTGCTTTAGTAGCTGTAGGCATTCATGCAGAATGAAAGAAAAAATACCCAAGTACTAAAAATATGGTTTTGCGATAATCGAATTTAAAGCAACACTGACACCAAATTTCAGAATCGAGATCTGTCCTTCGTTCAATTGCTCGGTGTGCATGGGTTCTCTTTGCCAAATTTGAATCGCGTCCGTCACGTGGAAGTTGTTTTATTTCGACGGCAAACAGCATATGAGAGCTTAATAGAAAATGGAGTGCCCCTGCGACATTCCCACTCGTGCTACACGTTCAGTGAGATATATTTCACACAACCATCCTCAGTGACGATGCGCCAGTTGAGATGACGTGAACAATTTGAGCGTTCAGATCGTGGCGCTGACTGAAGCCGAAGCCTGAAAACGCATTCACTCGTCATGTCTGATCTTTGTCGCACCGCTTTGAACGATTTCGTAAAATTACCAAGATGCAAACCACCCATGAAAGATGGGCAAAAGATAAGAGCATGATTTAATGTGTGCTCGTCAGTCAGCATGTCAAGGAGCCGTTGTAAGATGCAGTCGTCTAGTTCAAAGCGCGGAAAAGGCGCAATGAGGGTGTCTTTCCATAACGCGCCAAGTTACACGCCAACATGACCACAAGCTATCGAAGTGGAGAAGCATCTAGACAGATATCATCGCTATCAACTACCACACAGGTATCGTTAATAGAGAACTTCAGCTCATCCGTAGACGTCTTTGCGTCCACATAATACCGGGTTACTGCCACCGCCACTGTGAAGAGACCACATAGGTGGAGCCATCTAGAGGCACAAAAGAGAACTTGGCGGGCAGGAAACATATCCTATTTCTCCGCTGATGTACATTCGGTTATTCCAATCACTCCTTTGCGTACACCTAAATGTTGTGCATGCCAAAACACCCCAATATAGCTACTTTAGACGCACGAGCGAGCATGGCCGAAGAATGCATCCTCGAGCACCTCCTCATTGCTGCTTGGAGTGGCATCCAGTAAAGAATCGCTATTCTTGAAAAGGCCGATCGAAGCAAAAATGATTCGCAAAGTCGCGAATCGCGGCAATTCAAAGCTCCAGACTGTTGTATTCAACCCTACTTGACAATTTATACTGCGACAACAGCAATGCAGGTGAAAAGGCATGAGTGAATGTGTGTGCCTAACCAACGAAATGTTTGCGGAAAAGCTGAGCCTGACGTCACTTTTTTCTGTGGGGAAGTGGTCAGCTGTGGTGCGATCTGGAGGAGACTGCGAGGTGGCACCACTGGAAGCGCTCCCAGAGCTAAAAATGTCTGGATTGCCCGCACTTTTGAATCATGCTAGACAACAGTGATATAAATCAATAAATGTGATAGTTATTTGTCTCTCAGTTGCATTATAGGTCGCTAATTGCTAGTAGGAGTCGATAGCTACTTGATGAGGCAAAAATATTGACATGAGTAAATTTGATGTCAGTGCTCCTTTATAAAGTTGAAAAACGGCTAAGAAGCGCATGCAGCTTGTCACAAACACCGTTCAACTACAGTCAAATCTCATGAATTTGAACATGCTCAATTCGAACTTCCAGTTAACTAGAACTGATGCTGTGGTCCCGACAAAGCTATGTGTTTACCAGTGGGCAAAAACGCCCCGTAATTCAAATGTGCAAGCACTTGTGACGATTGATTCGAATATACCGCATTCCGAAAATGCCCTCAGTACCACGCCCAATAATCCTGCGGTGGCACCTCCCGATACCTCAATGATGCGCGTGAAGACGAAAGAGAAGAAAAGGAAAGGCTGCGGCAGAATGTTTGTTCTCTCTCAAATGCCGATCTGCGACGTGCCTGTGCCACGCTTCTTTCTTTTCTGTCCCAGCCACACAGAGACCCTTCTCCTTTTAACGTCGCGCGCGAAGAGAGAGAGAAAAAAAAAGACTGCCATGGAGTGTTGGTTCTCTCTCAAATGCAGATCTGCCTCTCTCCGCGTGGAGACGCTTCTCCTTTCTCATCATGTGCTGGCCACGCTGCAGCTGCAGCACGGAGGGTAGCAGCAAAGACACAGTCGTCATCGTCTTTAGAGAGTGTCAGAGTGTCGGCGCTTGAGATTGCCGTGCGCAACTTCTCTTGCAAAGAGAATGCTGAAGCCGAAGTAGAAATGCTTAGCAAACTGCGTGCGAAATTGATTGACTCACTGCGAGGCAAACGTGTGCAGACGCGCATCCCCGATTACTACAATTGCAAAGAGTGCTTATTGAAGGACTGTGTACTATTTTAAATTGTCAGGTAACTTCTGTGAGGCAGTCCAAAAACAATGTACACCTTTATATTCCCATTGTGTCTACGAAGCGCATCTCTTCGAACACTTTCACCTCCTAGCTTCATTATAACTCAAGTTTGTCGTGCTTGTCAGTAAGTTCAGATGCTAGGTTAAGGCTAAGAAGGTCTTCAGCAAGTATGAATTTTGTGGCAACCTACCGTATTTTCACGCGTATAACCTGCACGAAAAACCCAAAAATTTCAGTGGGAAAGTGGAGATGCGAATAATACGCAGGGTTTTTTCTATAGCGCTGCTTCCCAGCAATGCGTGTTGTGCTGTGAAGCCCCTTAACAGTGTAGCGAAGGCTTCGGAAGCGGTTTCCGCAAATTCGTGTTGCTCCGCAAGTAGCACGGCAGCTTGCGGCTGATTTTGGTTTCACTTGCTTGCATCGTTGAAGCGTTTAGAAAACCATTTGGGGAGAGACAATTCGATTGTTATGTAAAATCTAATTGTCACACCACAAGTATATTTTTTGGACGTTCGCGGCCACTCAGTGACCCTCCACGTATCCCTACGTCACGGACGCTATGTTTACTTTAGAAAGGGCTTGCCGAAACGATGGTGCTGTCTAAAAAGTTCCATAATAAATAAAGTAAGTTTCATAATAAATAAAAACAGTATTTATTTCAGCAAGGCAAATGAGATGTTATAGTGCCTATAGAGATATAATCAGTAAATTCATGTACTACTTTTTGACGCGGTAGCAGGCATGCATTTCGGTTCTGTTGTTTCCAGGGTGCCGTTACAGTGTACTAGAAGGGGTAGTGCTGTCAAGTTGTCGCCGAGTGTGAGCGCTCTTTACCTCGTTGATACCGCTAGTTCTCCACATCTTGAACCGTTCGCCAGGCCTAAGTCGATTTGTTCTGTCACCATGAGTAGCGTACGGCGGCAGGCCTTCACGGCACAGCAAAAGCTTAAGATCATCGCCGTCGCCGAGGAATTTGGAAATCGCGAAGCGGGAAGACGGCACGATATGGACGAGTCCTGCGTGCGACTGTAGGGAAAGAAGAGAGCCTACAAGCCGCGCACCGCGACCGTAGGTCATTTCATGGCCCCAAGACTGGTGCCTACCCTGAGCTGGAGTCGGAGCTAGTAAAGTTCATCGAAGATGTGAGAAGCAGGGGTCCCGCCGTATCGACCGAGATGGCCCAAGTGGAAGCGCGGCGACTTTCGAGGGAGCTAAGGCCTACCTCACGAGTTCCGTGCGAGCTGCGGATGGCTGCACTACTTTATGAAGCGGCAAGGGCTCTCAATCAGACGGTGGACTACAATGTGTCAACGCTTGCCGGCTTCTTATGAGGAGAAGCTGCTCAAGTACCAGAGATATGCAATTGGCCTGCGAAAGCAGCACAATTACATTTTCTCGCAAATCGGCGATGCGGAAGAAACTCCTTTTTATTTTGAAATGCCGTTAGACACAACCATTGAGAAGACGAGCAGCAGTTTGGTGAGCGTGTTGATCGGCGGGAACTTGAAACTGCACATCACAGTCTTGCTTTGTGCCCTCCCCGACGGCACGCAACTGCGACCGTACGTCATCTTGAAAAGGAAAACTCTATCAAAGGTTCATTTGCCTGCCGGTGTGGTGGTGCGCGCACACGAGAACGCGTGGATGAACAGTGACTTGTTCGTAGACTGGATCAAGACGGTATGGGAGAAGAGGCCCGGTGCGATGCTCGAAAAGAGGTCCATGCTCGTTCTTGACTCGTTCCGCGGCCACACAACTGAGGAAGTGAAGGACCGCCTTTCACGCAACGGCACCGACTTAGTTGTTATACCTGGTGGAATGACATCAATGTTGCAGCCCCTAGATGTGTCGCATAACAAGCCTTTCAAAGCGCATGTCAAGCGCTATTATGCCGAGTGGATGGCCGAAGGCTGCTACGACTTGACGCCGACAGGATGAGTCCGAAGGGCTGATATTGCCCTATTTTGCAAGTGGATTGTCGAGGCATGGAAGGCCATTCCACGTGAGATGGTGCAAAAAAATTTCAAGAAATGCTGCATCACAAACAACATGAATGGAACCGAAGATGACCTTGTGCATAATAGTGAGGACTGCGGCTCAAGTGATAGCTCTAGCGAGAGCAGAGACAGTGAGTGAATTGTGACTGGCCTTGCAGACAGCGTATTCTGCTTGCTAAATAAAGCTTTTTATGTCTACATATGTGCTATGTTGCTTGAGCAGTAGCTTTTGTACAGCCTTTCCTGTATATCAAATGTGCGGGCAATACGCGAGGATTTTTTTTTTCTTTCTTGGTGAGCTGAAAGTGGGGGTGCGGATTATATGCAGGGGCGGGTTATACACGCAAAAATACGTTAAGTGAGAGGCACGTGCACCACATAGCGCAAACAACTTTACAGAAGGTGTTAGCACCCTCGCACATTTCATCATTTTTTATCATCCGAAATATGTTGCCATGATTCATAGTCATTCTTAGAAACTTTTCTACCAGAAACAGCACAAAAATTGCTTGCAGACGCAACAGAATCGTTCGAAGAGCAACATTTTTGAAAGATCTCATAACACGGTCACCTAGACAAGAAACAAAAAAACCAACTACACAAGAAACAAAGCATTAGTGCTTAGAGAATGTGCCACATGGCACAACTAGCATATGATTTTAAATCCTTCCTCAGCACACTTGTGTCTCTACAGGCCCACTTTCTATAGGCGCGGTAACGAAAGATTTTAAGGACTCGTGAAGCCTTGTGACACCAGGGAGCTTTAGAATAGCGTATGCAAAGCTTGTTGTGAGCACAGCGTTAGCCTTTGTCACTCTACAGGAGCACAAGAGGTTAGCATACGACGCATCCCCAATGCAAATGCTCAGTTCTGCGTTGTGCTGTTCTAACTCTATTATGTTCTCAATATATATACAGTTAAAACTCAATTTATTAAACTCACAGGGGCCTACAATATATTTTGTCAAATTAGGAACTTCGTAAAACTGAGAGAACAATAAATTTATCACCTAGTGAAAAGCTTGTGAATTTCATGTGCAGAAGAAGAATGGAATTTCTGCAGCTGGCCCGTCATATCAAAGCATAATCAGCACCTTTGAGTGCCCCAAAGAACTGCCCCACAAAGTCAACAGTATTCATCACCTGGCTCTGTGTGGACCCAGCCTTTTTTTTCCGTTGTTTTGGGCTTGTGGAGCCCGATGCGGCCTCGGAGTAGGAGCTAACATGCCAGACAGAGTTCACAGCGATCGAGGGCCCGGTTGCTCGCAAGCATGATGGAATTATTTGCCTTCAAAATGGTGAAAAGCATGCTTTCCGGGATGCAGTGTTTCGTGACCTCTGCTAGGTCAATAGTAAAGCTGGCAGAACATTGCCAAAATTGTAGAAACCATCAATTTGAAAAACCTCTTTTTGAATGCATCTTTTTTTCTGAGAATGCTTCATTTATTTGGATTCAGTGGTTAAGCTTCTTTCATTATTTTGAGTTCATAAAAGCATTACGCCTATGAGCAACTGCGAGGGGAATCTGAATTTGTTCGTTCAACCTGAACAGCAGACAACTTTACAAGAAGAGCATGGACAGCTGATCCGTAAAGGAATCCATGTTTCCCAGGCCGATGCAGCAATCCGGGCACAAGAGTAGGCTCGGATGGCTAAGCGCAAGCAGCAATTGCAACAGCACCCTTACAATGAAAGCTCACAGTTGCTTCTCCCTCCACCTCCTGCGGCGTTTCATGCTAGTCAAATATGGGTTAGGCTTTCTCCACTACTTGAGCATTCGACGGCAGATCAAACATGCATGGAAATCTTACCGCATACCCGCTGCGAGCAGCAGAGATGAACTGGCTCGTCTGATTTCTGTGTCAGCAGCAGTCTTTCACTCCGCTTGCATGCTTTTACTTGTAGGTGGAACTTAAAATAAGCAGGGGATGTTAACAACCGCAATAGTAGCGCAGCTTTTAACGCTTAACAAATGTTTTAGGTGAGAACTGTCCTCAGTTTCCCTTTTATTTTTTGTGATTTTTTTTCAAAATTGGTGCTGAAACTGCATATAACAAAAAACTGTTTAGAAACATATATATATTTTTGAAAGTTTTCAATTTCGTTACATTCAGAATTTTGCTTTGATGACACTGAATGAGGCCTTTTCAAAGAGGGGAACCCGCAGGCGGTGAAGTGTGAAACAACGTGGGTACTCCAAGCATCTCCCCCTATGAAAAAAGAAAAGCATTCCTGGCATACACAGTCAAAGCCACCTTATAAGCAGTCTGACAATAAAGCGAGAGGGGTGACGAACAATAGGCTTCACTGGGTGCAAGTAAGTGTATTGTGCGTGCCCCGTACATGTTCTCCTATGTCGACAATACTTGTTTGACCTCTCCAACGCCCAGAGGGGGGCTCCTTGCTACGTCAAATCACGGAAAATGCCGATTGCACCTGAATACTCAGACGAGCATGCACCCTTTCTTTAAAACCCAAATTAAGATACCTTATAGAACGCTTGTCACAAATAATCGGTCAGGAATGTCCCCGCACACAAGACTCTCATACAACACAAGTTTCTCGAGTTTCCGAAATTCGTGTCAAGGGTCCTTCACCCTAATGCATATTCAGCACAAAGTTAAGTGCGGCTATGTTCCTGTTGCGCAAGTGGAGCGTCGATAAAAAGTACCTGCTTGCGGAAAGTCCAGTAGTGGGTGGGTGCCTGGAAAGTAGTGAGGGCCCAGTCCCGAAGGAGGGTTCGGGGCACCATGGAGCCCTGCACGTCTCGCAGGATGTCCCGCAGCACCTGATGGCTGGCCTGGGAGCCTCGGGCCTGCACAGCTGCCAGCCGCTCATAGTAGCGACCCACCGGGGCATCGTGCTCCACACCTCGCTGCCCACACCTCTGCACAACACGGATGGCCCACTACATTACTCCAGTCAAAAACCGTCTCGCATTCTCATTAAACCTTTCAGTCTGAAATTTTATGAGAACGAGAACAATATAGGCTATCCCTACCTGTCTAGCTTGTGACATCAAGAGTGTGCACCCTTTCTAAAATATCAATCAAGGTCTGATATAGGGCCCCATATTTTAACTGCCACTATTAATGACACTTACCCTTTCATATTTTAAAAGACTTTAGAACATTCCACGGCACTGAAAGAAACTTATTGAAGTTCAGTCACCCTGTACTGTTATTTGCAGTGGTAGCACACGCAGTAAACACAAGTTTACACTTGACGGTTAGTGTACACTGTAAACAATAGGTTTGGCTTGGCATGAGTTTACCAATTCTGAAGTTTTGAACTATTTTTAATAATCAAGTAGAAATAGGCATATATTACTGTATGTAGCTTGCCAAGGTAGTTTCACTGCCGTGCAGGACAGCTGCAATGTAAAACCACCTATCCAGGAGAAATCTGCACTAACGCAATGTCACACTATCACAAAATCCCGAGAAAGCACACCATCCCCTTCATTGGGAGATTTCAAATATGCGCCCCCTTCTCCCCACTCACTGTTTTTATTTGCTCAATGAGAACGAATGAAAATGGTGAATGCATGTGTATTTAATGAAGCATTACTTTGCAGCTCATGTGTGAAATTTTCAATTTTTAGCGGTTCAATCGCCCCCATCTAGAATGTCGATGCAGACCTAGCGAAGGCCCCCCTTGCGCTCTTGTCAAACGATTCTTCACCAGGAGAAGCACCTGCTTGGAACAGCACAATACAAGTGCACATATCACTCTGCCCCATTAATATATTTTCTAGTAATAAAACATGTAAGCATATTAAAGCACTCTACCACTTGCACTCTCCCACTATTCTAAGCCCTTCAAAATAGTTTAATACGAATTACCTTTGACATCACTTTGAACAAAGTGATACAGTTGAACCCCTCGAAACGAAATTCTTGCAACAACGAACAAACCTAGCATCACTTGAAAATGTCGTGAGGGTGCTAAAACCCCCTGTAAAGTTGTATGCACTGCGTGGTGCACATGTCCCACCCAAAAGCCGCATTTTGGGTTAACACTACAAGGCAGTAGGTGGCGTTAAGTTCGCGAGCGTTGATCACCACTATCATCATCATCATGGTATAGCGCCAGCAGCAACAAGCCTTGGTAGCGGGGAGCGAGAAATAAGCTGGGCTCTTCTGCGCGTAGCGGTTGCCGCGAACGGTTGTCTCTAGCATGGGCCTTTGGTACGTGGCACCGCGGGTTGCGCGTTGGGGGCCCTCGTGGTAAGTGAAGCGTTGGCGACTCCGCCTTTGGTGCGTTATTGTGTTTGTCATGTTTTGGAGTGTATGGTAACATTGTGTAATGATGTCCTATCGGGTTGATCACGATTTATGTTATAATAATTCGGCAGACGATATAGTCATTCTAAAGCAGTGAAATAAATGTGTTGTTGTTTGGTTTGTATCGACCGCGTCTACTGTCTTCGTTCACTCCAAGAGCGTGTCGCTCACCAATTCGAGACCCTCACACTGGTGCCCAACGTGGGGCTCTTGGAGAATCTACGACAGTTCTTGTGGTTTAGTACAAGTTTTTTCAGAGCCGGGGTAGAGTAGGCCTAAGGCAACTTCTCATTGCTAGCGTTGGCAGTGTGCTTTGTTGAGAGCGAGGAAATCGGTTTTGTGATGTGTTTGAACTTGACGGCAGGTTGAGTTCTTAAAAACCTTGTTGAGGCGGGATGAGAGCCATGCGGTCTGCATCCTGAGGTGAGCAAAGCTTAGAGCACATGGATTGTGGGCCAGGCCCGAAGCGAGCGAGTATAGAAGCCTTGTGGGTCGTCCGATTTTCTGTAAATAGCTTCATCTATCTCTCATGGGCTCAGGAAGCCGGGCGTCGTTGCTGCCTGGTGTTGCGGCTCGACGCCGAGGCGTCGCGACACCGTCCAGGACAGTGGACGCCGATTGCTCAGTAAGCTGCTGTGTGCGGCGAGCGATAGGGCCACCTTACAGAGTAGAGGTCTCCTTGCGGCTGCCTCTTTCTGCACCTAGGCCGGGTGCTGGTTGTTGCCAAGCGACTCATTAGGCCTAAGGCTCTGTGCCTGTCGCACGTGGCACAACTAGGTGGATCGTGGTGTTGAGGTGTTGCACTCTGCTTCCCTCCTTTTTATTTATCTTGCGATGCTTGAGTTATAAAAAGTGATTTTTGTTTTATTTTGATGGGCCTCTCGGCCGCCGCCGATGTATTAGCTAGCAGTACTGACCATCGTACCACGTGGGCGAAAAGCCCAAACCTTCCTTCCCTAGACCCTGCTCCATTGTTTCTATCAAGTGTTTTGGAATGTGCGTAGTGGGAGTTATGTAATCCACAGCTGGCTGTCTTCTGCACATCGTCAGCACCGCTGGCCAGGAATGGGGTCTTAAGGTCGGGCGATGAATATGCCTGGGACCTGCGCAACTGCCTGTAGACCGGTGCCCTCGGGAGTGCTGGTCGCAACCGGCAGATGTGTCGGGGCGAGTGACGGATCATCGCACTGATGGCAACGTTGCTGTTGCGGGACCTGTACTGAGGTGAAGTCGTCGAGCCGGACAGTGCAGTAGTGTCGACTGGCGGCGGTGTCGTTGTGCGCGGACGTTATCAAGGGACATGTGTTCTCATTTTTTTCCTAAAGCTTGTGTAGCTGATTTCTTTGTTTTTCAGAATATGGTTTGAATTAAAGTTAAAAAAATGTGGGGGTGCCGATACCCCCTGTAAAGTTGTTTGCGCTGCGTGGCGCATGTGTTTTGCCCAAAAGCCCCATTTTGGGTTACAACTACCAGGCGGTAGGTGGCGTTAAGTTCGCGAGCGTTGATCAGCACTATCATCATGATCATGGTATAGTGCCGGCGGCGACAGGCCTTGGTAGCGGCGAGCAAGAAATAAGCTGGGCTCTTCTGCACCTGGCGGTTGTCGCGAATGGTTGTCTCTAGCGTGGGTCCCCGGTATGTGGCATTGCAAATTGCGTGTCGGAGGCCCTCGTGGTACGTCAAGCGTTGGGGATGCCGTTTTTGGTGTGTTATTGTGTTTGTCATGTTTTGGAGTGTATGGTAATATTGTGTAAAGATGCCCCAGTGGGTTGATCACGATTTATGTTATAATGATTCGATGGACGTTATCGTCGTTCTAAAGCAGTGAAATACATGTGTTGTTGTTTAGTTTGTACCGACCACGTCTACTGTCTCCGTTCACTCCAAGAGCGTGTCGCTCACCAATTCGAGACCCTCACAACATCCCTAAACTTTATTGCACTTGTCCTCTCATGACGACAAAGAGATTTTCATAAAAGCCCTCCCGTAATAACAAGCTACGGATCCACGACACTTTTCTCTGAAAACATGAGCTAGTTGGGAACGGAGAAGTTTGAGAATTGCACTGCCACTCAATCGGCAAGTCAGGCACAATCATCAGTGGGATCCCTGCTGTCTACATTTGGTTGAATGACAGCAACAAAATCTTCGTTTTTCATTACCATCTCTGTTGGCATGTGATGTTTTGAGTCTTGATTGTGCTCAAAAAGCTCACGACATCATTGAATACGAGAGTGGGGAAAGCAACAATATGCAGAAAGTTCACACAAAGTTCTAGATGCTTTTGACATCATTCGTCACCATGATGACGAATGAAGCTATGCAGGGCTTCATCTGTCATGCACCTTCAGGGCAGCATGAAACTGATCAAGATAAGCAACATTTCAAGATAAAAAAGTTTTATGTTGGGGTGTACCAGAGCTCCGCTGACTTATTTCCATCACAGAAATTGCATTGTAAAATATTGCCACATCGTCTCCTCATGTTTTGTTATCATCCCGTTTTACTGTCAGTTAATTCTCAGTGCAAACCATGCCGACCCTGTTCGAGAAGCTTCGGGACGGCAGTAGATCATTTTGTTAGGATTACGCTTGCTTCATGAACAGTACAGTTCAGTTCATTCTGGAACCTACGTCGCCGCTAGTAATAAGGCTAGAATATTCTATAGCGAGTGTATAAATGTCGACACGCCTCGCCACTTGTCAGTTGATCGACGGTTGATGCCCTGTTCGCCACTATCAGTGCAAGTGTCTTACTTTCCTTTTGCGTGGCCACAAGATCGGCCCAAATAAACAGTTTCTTCTTCGACCTAGAGTCTGCTTCTTTCGTTCACGTCCCGACCACATGACATCTGGTGGAGGTGCTGGGTACTGACGTTGAATTCACTTTGGCGGCAGCAGCGGATCTGCGCACAGCCTACTGAACCATTGCATATTGTTTTTACAGCGCATGTCGTCGGTGCACTGCCCCGTGTCAAGGGAAATACGGTGGTCATCGTGGGAGTGACTGCTGACCTTTCAAATAGCCTCGACGCATCGCCCCGTATCATATCAGGGCACGGCTGTGATCATCGTGGTCGTGTTTTTGTTGTGCCCCGCTGTGAGCGCCACCTGGATAGCTGTTCAGCTCGGAGCATCTCCGGGTGTACTGAACCACACTTTGGCGGCAGCAGCGGATCTGCGCACAGCCTACTGAACCATTGCATATTGTTTTTACAGCGCATGTCGTCGGTGCACTGCCCCGTGTCAAGGGAAATACGGTGGTCATCGTGGGAGTGACTGCTGACCTTTCAAATAGCCTCGACGCATCGCCCCGTATCATATCAGGGCACGGCTGTGATCATCGTGGTCGTGTTTTTGTTGTGCCCCGCTGTGAGCGCCACCTGGATAGCTGTTCAGCTCGGAGCATCTCCGGGTGTACTGAACCACACTTTGGCGGCAGCAGCGGATCTGCGCACAGCCTACTGAACCATTGCATATTGTTTTTACAGCGCATGTCGTCGGTGCACTGCCCCGTGTCAAGGGAAATACGGTGGTCATCGTGGGAGTGACTGCTGACCTTTCAAATAGCCTCGACGCATCGCCCCGTATCATATCAGGGCACGGCTGTGATCATCGTGGTCGTGTTTTTGTTGTGCCCCGCTGTGAGCGCCACCTGGATAGCTGTTCAGCTCGGAGCATCTCCGGGTGTACTGAACCACACTTTGGCGGCAGCAGCGGATCTGCGCACAGCCTACTGAACCATTGCATATTGTTTTTACAGGTCAGTACTATCGTTGTTTCTTTCCTTAGTGTTCTGTTGCTTTCTGCTGCTGCTGCTGCTGCTGCCATAGTGTTTTTAGTGTTTTTTGATGTCGCCAGCCGAAATGGAAAAACATTTTAAAGAGTTGAAACAAGAGTTTCGCGAAATGCGGATTGCCCTGGAGAGAGAGCTGCGTAAGGAAATACGTGATGTGAAAACAAGTCTAGACTTTTTTAATAAGCAGTTTGAAGAAATTTCGGCTCTGTGCTCGCGGCTTGAAAAAGAAAACGGTGAGCTAAAGGCTCAAAATGATGTTCTGAAGACTGATTGCAGTCAGCTGAAGCAGGTCGTTCTCAACAATGAACGTAGGACTACCGCCCTAGAACAGTACTCGCGAAACCGAAATATTGAAGTGAAAAATGTTCCTTTCGTGGAGGGTGAACGGTTGACCAGGGTCGTTCAGAAGATTGGTGAAGCTGTCGGCGAATCAGTGAAAGAAGATGACATAGAAATTTGCCATCGCGTGACTGCTAAGGATGCATCTTGCCCTCATATTGTTGTGCAGTTCAACAACCGGTCTAAGCGAGACGCAGTTCTGGAAAAGGCGAAAAAGTTGCGCTTAACGACAGCTGATATTGGTTTCCCAGGAAAGACATTTGTCTACGTCAATGAACACCTATGCTCACAGTTAAAAAAACTACTGGGACAAACTGTAGCGCGCAAGAAGGAAGCCGAATGGCGATTTGCCTGGACGAAAGGCGGCAAAATTTTTGCGCGAAAGGATGAGAAGTCGAGGGTGCTTCAGATAACTACTGAGAGCGATCTCGAAAAGATTGTTTAAATTTGTTGAGCTTCATCCTTTAGCAAAAAAAAAAAAAAAAGCTAGAAGAAAAACAGGGCAAAAAGAAAATGGCTGCAGACTGCTTAACGCCACACCAGTTGAGCCTATTGGTATCTGGTAGAAAACACCACATTTCCTACCTTCATATAAATGCGCAATCAGCCAGAAACAAGGCAGATGAGATAGCAATACTGCTTGAATCGTTTGAGTTCTCCTTTGACGTCATCATGGTTACTGAAACCTGGTATCGCCATGAATCCGACGTTCTTCGTATACCTAGCTATGCCACGTATTTCTTGAACCGCAGTGATAAATTAGGTGGTGGTGTTATGCTCCTGGTCAAAGATGTGTTTGAGTGTGAAATACTCGAGGCTTTTTCTGTGGTTACTGACGATTACGAGATTATGACTGTAAAATGTTCTTCGGGTATTTTTTCTGTGGTATACCGCCCCCCCAAATGTAACATGTGCAACTTTTTTACGTTTTTAGACACTTTCCTGTCGTGGGTCAATGAAAATGGTTACAATCTTACTATCGGGGGTGACCTAAACATTGATATGCTAACTTCCAGCCCCCAACGTCTTGAACTTTGCAATATCATGGAATCAAACGCATTTAAAAATGTTATAAAACACCCCACTCGATTTCATGCCCAATCCTGCACACTTATCGACGTCATTATAACAAATAGCACAAGTGCACCTCTTTGCTCGGGTGTCCTTAAGACACATATTAGCGACCATTTGCCTGTTTACTCAATTTTAAGTCAAAAGAAGCTTCAACTTAGGGATGCAAAGCCACCGCCTACCCCATTCCGGTACATATGTCCTAGCACAATTGATATGTTCGCTGCATATATATCCAAGATAAAATGGGACGCTGTTTTCCGTGAAACTGATGCAGACACAGCGTATAATGTTTTCATCGAACGTTTTAGTGAAGCCTACAACAAGTGCTTTCCGCTCAAAACAAAACGCAGACCACGCAAGGCAAGAAAGCCTTGGATTACTTCGGAATGCCTTCAAGCTATAAAAGTAAAAAATGCACTTTACCAGAAATTTCTAATATCTAGAGACAAAGAAGACTTGAAGACATTTAGAAAACATAGAAATACTACAAACTCTTTATTAAGGAAAAGCAAACTTGAATATTTTAGCAACCTTTTCAGCCCTGAAAAAACCAAAACGTCCGAAGCCATCTGGAAAAAGTTAAACATGTTGCTCCACCCACACTCGGATGATAGCACATACCCGACTAAACTCATTGTAGACAACCGCGTTCTAACTGGTGATGACCTTGCTGAAGCTTTCAATAAATTCTTTACCTCTATTGGAGAGAGCTCGCACGACAATAATTTTGCGCGATTCATGGGTTCGCAAGTAGGCGAAAGTGCATTTCTATTTCCAGTGACTACACAGGAGGTTACGGCAGATTTCATGTCACTAAAGAATAGCAGGTGTTGTGACGTAGACGGCCTGGAAATCCGTCCAGTTAAGCATGTTATTCATGTCATATCTCCTATTTTAGAATACATCATTAACTTAATCTTCTCATTGGGCACGTTTCCTAGTCGTCTTCAGATAGCCAAAGTTTCTATTATTTTCAAAGGTGGTGACAAAAATAGCATGACCAATTACAGACCAATTTCTATTTTACCTGTATTTTCTAAAGTAATTGAAAAGTTGTTACATAAACGAATAGTGTCATTCTTAACCAAGCACCACATTATGACGCCTTTTCAATTTGGTTTCACAAAGCAGCGCTCAACAGAAACTGCCCTACTAATGCAAAAAGAAATCATACTCGATGCATTTGAAAAGGAAATATATACACTTGGAATTTTTGTAGATTTCTCAAAAGCATTTGACAGAATCAACCACATTACATTAATTAAAAAACTAGAACACTACGGTTTTCGGGGGAACTTTATAAGTGTCATAAAAACCTATTTGAAATACCGACAGCAAAAAGTAGATATAAATGGCTACGCATCTAGTTTTAAAAAACTGTCACATGGCGTGCCCCAAGGAAGTATTCTGGGTCCCCTGCTTTTTAATCTGTATGTGAACGACTTGACAAACATCGATAACAATACAACATTTATTATTTATGCAGATGATACCAGCTTATTTTTTAAAGACTGCGATTTGCATAAACTAGTTGACAAAGCAAATAGTGTCTTGAAACTGCTGCACATTTGGAGCATAAGAAATTCGCTAATTATAAACACCTCAAAAACAAAATCTGTGCTCTTTCGTCCAATAAATAAGCCCGTAAACTGCGATTTATCATTAGTGATTGGCTCAGAATCTATAAGGATTGAACCGATAGTGAAAACTCTGGGAGTTTTTTTCCACGAAAACATGCTATGGAAGGATCAGGCTGAGTTTGTCCATGCTAAACTTTCTCGTACTGTAGGTATCTTATCGCGCTTACGTTTTCTCTTGCCACAAAAAATTAAACTCTTACTATATAATTCGCTATTTTTATCTACATTAAGCTATTGCTATCTAGTATGGGGCACCACATCGGAAAAGAACTTAGGCCGAATATATAGATTACAGAAAAAGGCTGTGCGCATAATTACAGGTGTTCCTCGCGATGAACATTCCAAACCCATTTTCGAAGCCCTTAATTTACAACCAATGCCTGAGATATACAATACAATTTTAATGAAGCGATATCGTACTTCCTTAAAGAATCACGACTCTTTTCTTACTGATTTAGCGCGTTTGACACCCTATACCTGCCCCTATAGCACACGAGCTACCGATGACTGGAAAATTCCTTACACACGTACTAACTATGGTCGCCAGATGATGAGCTACTTACTGCCACTAACCTTAAACAGTTTCTTACAATAAACCATTTATACTGCTCCGTTCTGTAAATGTTTTTCAACGTGTTAATAAAATGCAAATCGGCATGACCTTGAAGTACATGTTTTGATATTGTATAATAACTGATGATCTCATGCTGCTGTTGCTGTTGCTATGTTGTCAAATGGTGCGAAAGCCTTCGTCAAGCCTTAATGGCTTTTTGCTTTCGCCCCACAGCATCACTGTTGTGACTTTTGTAATGTCTCCTGTGATGTCGGAATAAACTGAATTGAATTGAATTCCGGGAACATGTGAATCCTCGTAGCTACCGACTACCTCACGCGCTACGCCGAGACAAGGGCCTTGCCCAAAAGCAGGGCCACAAAGTAGCGAAGTTCTTCGTCGAGAACATCGTTCTGCATCAATGCGTCTTAATAAGACCTTCACCGATATGCTGGCTATGTATGTCGACGTCGAGCACAAGACGTGGGATGAAATCCTTTCGTACGTGGCTTTCGTGTGCAATACGGCCCTGCAAGAAACGACTTAGATGACGCCATACAAGTTGGTCTGTGGAAGGAGCCCGGCAACAACACTCGACGCTATGCTTCGAAACATCGCTGACGAAGAGAACCTAGACGTCAATGCCTACCATTAGTCCACGGAAGAAGCTAGGCAGCACATCCGCCTCCGTATCAAGAATCGGCAGGCGACCGACAGCCGCCGTTACAATCTTCGACGAAGCTTTGTGGAGTACCAGCCCGGGAACCGTGCCTGAGTATGGATGTCGATACGTTGACATGGACTCAGTGAAAAACTTCTGCAAGGGTACTTCGAACCATACAGAGTACTCCGACGTCTCAGCCCACTCGACAACGAAGTTGTTCCTGATGACATAACGAACTCTCAAGGGCGCTGTGCTCAACCTGAAGTTGTCCATATTGTGCGTTTCAAGCCATTTTGTGCGCAAACCTGAGGACCATATTTTGTTGTTGTTGCTGTGCTTTATTGCTTGTACTTATAGTTTATTTGCTTTATTATTGTACTTTCAGCATTGCAATTATGCCTTTCTCAGAGGGGGCCATTCCGCATTCTCTCCTCATGTTTGCCTATCACCTCGTTTTACTGTCAGTAATTCTCAACGCAAACCATGCTGACACTGTTCAAGAAGCTTCGGGAAGGCAGTAGATCATTTTGTTAAGATTACACCCACTTTGTGAACAGTACAGTTTGTTTTGGAACCTGTGTCGCCGCTAGCGATAAGGCTGAATATTCAATGGCAAGTGTATAAATGCTGACACGCCTCGCGGCTTGTCAGTTGATCGATGGCTAATGTTTTGTTCGCCACTACCAGTGCCAGTGCCTTACTTTCCTTTTGCGTGACCACAAGTTCGGCCCGAATACACAGTTTCTTCTTCAACCTGGAGTCTGCTTCCTTCGTTCACATCCCGACCCCGTGACAATATATACCAACAGATTGAGAAGACATGAACACGAAGGAAAGGTTTTCTCGGGGGCGTCGAACCAGTGACCTCTCATTCCACAGCGTGCTAACGCACTCTGCAGAGTGCCAACAGCAAGCCAGTACAGTCAAGTTGACATATAACGGCCTCACTTAAAATGAACTTGTTTAACGCCGACTTAAAATATTGTTTAACGCCGACCCTGCCATTGCAGTCCTCCAATTGTCACTCTCCTCGACAATTTTTTGTTACGCACTCCTCCGTCCTTTTGTAACCCCTCTACTCTGAGCACCCCGCATTGCCAGACGAGGCCCGTGTTTTCACACTGCCACCAATCTTTTTGAATAATGGTTGGCCAACTAGTCTGCCCTCAGTTCTTCATCAATGGTTTTGCGTTGGCGTTGTTGGCCTAGAGTGACCAAACCATTTGCCAAAACCGTCAGGCACCGATTGTGCCCGATGGTCTGCGTCTTGTTTTAATCGGTGTCGTATCGTTTCAGTGCACGGGCATAAGCTACCCCACTGACTTTGTCATCAGAATGTCATCAGAATGTCAAACGGGAGCCCTTCCGCGCTTTTTCCAGGTGCTCAACAAAGCATCGAAAGTGCGACCACTAAACTTAAGCATAATCCGCACGTTAGGTGCCGCATGTGGAGCACTTGCTCATAACTGTTGACCACTTGGCAGCTAACTTGCCGCTTCAGGCGTCCGTGTATTCAGCTGTGGTGATGAAAGCATCGTGGGCGGCGGCGACGGCTACATGCCCGCGCAACTGTTTTTGCGAGGCCAACTTCGTTGATGTCAGACCCCATGCCAAGCCTGAAGTGCTTCCGAACAGGACCACTCCTGCGAAAATTTGTGGCAGCGCGTTGTCGTCTTCAACATGGGAGAGTGGGTGAAAGCTTTTTTTGCGAGGATTTCATTACGGTTGATGATGATTCTGACACCGCAGAAGCGTGCATCGCTGAGGCCAATGTGAATGAAGTGTTTGGCAAGAGCGGTTTGGAAGAATCGGATGGTGAAAATGACGAATCTTTGTAGCAAGTGCTCACAAGCGTGTTTATAGCAATTGACTACATAAACAGCCTCAGGCAGCTTGTATGCCACTGGCCTCGGCGAAGAGCACGCTGCCGCTTTGAATAAACTCAAGGCCATCCTTATCGCTCCTGCTCTTCGAAACACGATCATCATGAACTTTTTTGACAAAAAAATTTGTGTTTTCACTGGCAACTTTTTTTTAAAGGTGTGTTTCACTAACTTGAGAATACAGCGAATAGATGTCGCATCACACTCAGGTTCATTACAGGTAAGCTCAACTGTATACACCACATACTGTTTGGCGGTCCTCAGGACTCTGTGCCTTGAGCATGTTTTTGTCATCAGTAGCGAGAAGGCACGACGATCTCATGTTGAGAGTGCTTTCAAGGTAGTCATCGCCTCTAGTGTTTCGATTAGTGTCACCTCCACGGAGTTTGGTCTCTCCTGCGCGCGCTCTCATCAGACTCGTAATTCGGGAAAGCACGAAGGCCGCTTTGCTCGCTGCCGCTGCGTTTACAAAAGGAGCACGCTGTCACACTCGAACAAGCAAGAATTGACATTTGATCTCGCCTGTCCTTGTATACTTGTGTGTTCATTTCACAGCCTTTATTTCTGTTTACACAGTGGGGCTTTAAATGTCAAGCTGTGACAGTTCTTAGTCCGCCCACGTCCTCTGTAGGCTCATTTCGTGCGTACTTTTTGCTAGAGGTGGTGCTGCAGGTTTTGTGCTGCTTGCCGTTCTTTGCGAGACTTTACATTTTATTGCTGTAGCATTCATTTTTTCACCCTTGAGGCAAAACAATCCACGAAAAAAGCTCAACATATACCTCTGTGAAGATACGTTTCACTTTCTTGTCATACAAATTCATAAAAAAAAGGAATCATCCACATTTTTAAAACAAATTCTGGTTTTGAATAGTCATTAATGTGCATATTTTTCTACTTTTGGGACAACGAAATTCTCACGACAAAGAAAAGCATCCCTTTTCTCGGCAATTTTGTTAGAGAGCCATTTGACTGTATTTGCACAAGCCTAGATGATGTAAGTTTGTTAGATCGTAGCTGCACAACGTTTCATTGGTGTGTGAAAATTTCGCATACAGTAGTACCTCCTTCACATTTGTATATTTAGAAAAATTTGCCCACTGAAAATTTTTTTGCTGAACAGAGCAATTCAAATTTATGGCCCTTTATCTCTATGTATTTAAGAACCGAATTTTAGATAGTTTGAAACCTTTAGTGGTATGAAACCATGACTGCAGGACCACTTCGCAAGCGAGGTTGTGCCATCCAAACCTAGTGCAGTGATGCTACCGAGGGCCTCCCGGCTTGAAGAGATTTTTGGAGCAGCAAAATTTTTCAATTTGGAGCACTTTGAAGCTGGTAATATTGCATCCGGGAGCACTTTGCAGCAGTTAACTTCACATCCTATAATGACGACTATAATGGCAACACCACCGGATGACACAACCAAATCATCTCGGTCCTTTCCAAAAATATTGTAATTGCATAAAAAGTTGGTGTGTTTCGATTTTAAGTGTGTTTCTGGCACACACAGCACATTTGGTGTATGTTTGTGTAAAAGTTCCTGGATAGTGTCGAGGTTTCTCAACAGTCCTCTGACGCTTTATTGTAGTATTTGTTACACACACATGTTACAATATATATATACACGCTGTTACAATATATATAAGCACACACACACACACACATGTGAATGACAGCGGTGGAGGCAAAATACCAGCCGAGACTGTCCATATACATAATCACTATCGCAATAAGAAAAAAGCAAAGCTGTACGTCGTCGGGGGCCACACCATGCGCACGCATTGAAGCTATGCAGGTGCACGGCGTCGAAAACTGTGAAAAATTATATGAATACTGTGAAAAACTAATCGGTAAAGCGCCCTCCATATGAAGCGCGGCCCCATATATGTGACACTAATAAAGGCGTGGCACTGCCAATGTGCAAAAGTAGTTTTTTTTTATGTTGGTTTGGAGTGGTGAAGGCGCACACCCGTGCATGCGAGCGCGATGGCAAGAATGGTGGCAAAGACGGCTCGTGGGGTGCAGGCTCGCCTGTGCTCCGGACGTGGCCCGCGCGCCCGCCGCCGCCGCTTAGCGCTTCGTTGGCGGCGGGGCAGCCGCGGAAGATGCAAGCTCGTACTAAAATGCCAAAATACAGAGCAAAATTCCTCGATTGTTTGTGGGGAAAATCAAGGTTGTCTCCCACTGTTACTTTGTTACATAGAGGTCGCAAATGCATGTGCTTCTATGGAGCAACGGTGGGGAATAAAAACTTTGTTATATTGAGAAATTCGTTACATAGAGGTTTGTTATAAGAATGTTTAACTGTACGTGGTTGCAACTGGTGGCCCCGAGAGCAAGCTGCACACGTTTTGAAGCACCAGCATGGCTACTGCCAGTAAAGCGGAAGATGCAAGCTCGTACCAAAATGCCAAAATACAGAGCAAAATTCCTTGATTGTTTGTGGGGCAAATCAAGGTTGTCTCCCACTGTTACTTTGCTACATAGAGGTCGCAAATGCATGTGCTTCTATGGAGCAACGGCGGGGAATACAAACTTTGTTATATTGAGAAATTCGTTACATAGAGGTGTATTATAAGAATGTTTAACTGCACATAGTTACAACTGGTGGCCCCGAGAGCAAGCTGCACACGATTTGAAGCACCCGCATGGCTACTGCGAGTAAGAAGCATAAGTCTTTGGGACTTAGTTTGGCATCATTTCCATTGATATTATCAGGATGACGCAGTAAATCTGATTTGGTGCAGTTGGCACACAGGTGGAGTTGCTGGTAGTGGCATAGCAACATTGAAAAGCAGCATGCTATGCAATGTAATAGGCATGCTCAGAGGCATGCCCCGCAATATAGAATGTATGATGCAGTTTGCTCTGTTTACCGCCAGAAATTCCTGGGAGGTGCACTTCGATTTCTTTTTATTTGTGCAATGCCCGGATTTTTCGTTGGCTGTGTATGCAGTGAGGACGCACTGCTACAAGCCACGCAGCACTGGAAAGAAATCTGTCACTAATGATAGCGGGGAAGAGGGGCCCAGACGAAATCGAGCATTGCCCAGTAATTTAGATTGAACGGTAAAAAGCAAGCACACTGTGCTGGATCAATTTCAGTAGAGTCTCCTGAGCTCGCGTTTGAAGCTCAAATTTCTTTTCAGAAGTATTTGTAGCACTCAAAGTATAGCTGCACAATGTGAGAGTGGCCAACATTCTAGTCACTGCCCACATTGACAAATGATGCCAATGCGAATGAGCTACAGTAATACCTAGTTAACTTGAACTCGCATATATGAAAAAATGAGCTAAGTCCAAATTTTCCGTGGCACTGAGCATTTTCCTATACGTCCCATATCTATTTTTTTCTTCATCTCGAAGTATTTTCAGGTCAAAGTGTGGATAACTCGAAATCTTGACTGGGAAAGGAATGTAAATTCCGCCGGCGGACCATTTCACAAGAATGGCGTAATGCTGCCGCGTTCAACATCCGTCGATTTTTTTTTCTTATTTAGCCACGCCTGCCACTACATCGATGCTTTCTGCGAACGTGTAGTACACAAAGTCTCAGCCCAGCGACATATCAACTTTGTCAAGCAACTCTTTGGCACGTCATGTGACACATACGCTGAGCAGGGAGGCCCTCTGCCCATGCTTGGCGCAGTTTGTCTCGTTCGCTTTGTGCAGTGCACATGTTTTCCCTGAGGTGCGATTTCTGTTCACTTGCACAAACCACGCGATACGGATTTTTTGCGGACTGTGAGAGCAGTGCTTGTGATTTTCCCTGAGGTGTGATTTCCCTTTATCTGCACAAACCGAGCGGTACAAATTTCTCACTGCCTATTAGGAGTGGCAACTAAGCATGAGTGCGGCAAGCATGGCATCAAAGCAGTGCAAGTCGATAACGCTAGAAAAAAAGGAAAGTAAAGAAAGGAGGCCGAACGAAATCGGGCATGGTGCCGAAATTCAGCATCCCTTTGTATACACTCTCAATGGGGCTGAAAAACGAGCAGAAGGGGCTGGATGGATTTTAGCAGAACTCCTCCAGCTAGCAAAAGCTGGTTCTAAGGTCGAAGTTCTCAGACACAGCAGATGTTGGCAGAAGCACGCTGCCGACATCTTCTTCTGTTGACATCATCTGAGACGAAAAATTTGCTGTGCTTGCTTCGAAATAAGGTCAAGTGCAGCGGCAGAGAAAATCGACTGATACGATGCGTCAAGCAGCTGGAGGACGGCTTCCAAGACCTGAGTAGGACTGCAAAGCAGATGAGCATCAGGCTGTTTTTCTCTTCTAAATAAAATGGCAGTGCAGTAAAACCCAGCCGGTTAAAGTCTCTTGCATGTTATTTTTTTTCTTTTAAGCCTGCACGAGAAGACAGATTAGAAACTGCCACTGAAGAGTTAAGTAGTAGTAATTTTTCTGAAAAGTGCTAATTTTTCCTGGTGCGGCTTTGCTTATCTCGAAAATCTATCTCAAAATTTGCCCTGCTTTTTATGACTTCGGGTTGATGAGGTATTACTGTATGTGAATGTCATTTGTCCCAGTGGCTGGTTTGACCGTTTCTTGAAGTAAAAGAACATAGTGCCAAAGCCTGTACATGGTAAATTCGTTTACTTAGGGGGTGCCAAGGTCAGCTGAAACGCACTTCACTTGGTGAGAAATAAAAATCAGTGCAGTTGACTGTTAGATGCTACGTGTGAAGTACCTCAAAGACACCCTTCCAAGCTATTCACTAAATCATACCGCAATGCCAGAAAAGACAGCTGGGTGATAACTGGTATGTCTACATTTTGCCTCTTAAAACCTTTACAAGGAGCTAGTTTAGAAGCTCATAATACACAACTTGTCATCTGTCCCTGAAGAGAACTCAACTTTTCACTGCCACTTCATTCATCTTGAAAGTCCAGTTCTTGTTACTTCAGGCTACATAGGGCGCTAAAGAATTTTCACTGAATGCGGTTTTCTAGAACGTGCAGAACAACTTTTGCATTGCAAAACCTTGTGTGCCAAGCAGACCCCAAAACAGGCTGCACACAATGAAGCCCCACCTGTTTGTAGATGTGCAGCAGTGATATCGACGCTGGGTTGTCCTCAACGAGGCGCATCTGCGGACTGACTGCTACGACACGAGGCACTGCCAGGTGCAGGAAGCGGCGGGCTGTCTCCTTCTGCTTGTCCAGCAGGTTGTTGAGCATGCGCAGCAGCTGCAGAACTCGCTCCTCCCGCCTTGCGTCACTCAGGCATGCATCGTTCACCACAAGGTATGGGTAAATCTGGGGAAAAAAAAAAAAAAAACGCACCCTTTTCCCCTGCCCACCCATAACTCCAATGCGGGCAACAGCTCATCCTTTACCTTGCCGTTCTGCCCGCGCAGATAGAGCCGCCTGGCAGCTGTGTTGTACTTTTGGACAATCTCCACCCGTGGCATGAATCGAGCAACACGCACATAGTAGTGGCTATGCTGCAAAGGCACAAAGACACATAGGCACTTAGATGCTTGGCAAGAGTGGCCTGCAGGGTATTCAAACACGTACATGTGAGAATACCCTGCTCTTTATGCGTTGATTTTCAACCCCCATATTCACAAACCTAACTTATCCTTATGACTTACCTTTGCCATAAGTCCACTCCTAATGTGTTTCGAGAACTCAACTTGTACTTAACACGGAGCTTTCCTTGTATTTAGGTAAGGCTCAGTAAAAGTAGCCTATGACCTACCTTAAGACTTCCTTAAACAACATGGTGGGGGACTACAACTTTGCATAAGTAAAAGAAAATAGCAAACGCTAAAGAGAGCATGATAACACGTCCAAACACAGCAAGAACAAGAGACGAAGTAACAAAAGTGACCTGATGGCCCCACTGCATCGAAAGGAGTGAAGAAGAGTAGCCAGACAAAGAATATCAATTTCACCAAAAACTGCCGGTGCCTAAACAAACATTTCTGCTGTTTATACTTGGCTGCTTCTGAGCATAATGTTGGTTTCTTGCAATAAAGCTAATATATTGCTGCTCGAGCTAATAATTTTGCAGGAAAAACTTACCTATTCTCACACGCAGGGCTTGTTCTTGACGAGTTGAGGACGCCTCTCATAAAGCGCACTTATGACAAGATAACGGATGTTTCTGAAACTCACCTTGTAGTTATAGTACTTATACTTTTCTTGTTCTTTTGTAAGTAGCCTGTGGTATGCGCTGCCACGCCCTGCCGAACTACGTCAAAGAATCACAGGACCGCGAAGCAACTACATCAATTGATTGATTGATATGTGGGGTTTAATGTCCCAAAACCACACTATGATTATGAAAGACGCCGTAGTAGAGGGCTCCGGAAATTTAGACCACCTGGGGTTCTTTAACGTGCACCCAAATGAAGCAACTACATCGACTCAATAGCTCAAACAAATCTGTTTATTTTTTTGTCCGCGATGGTTAATATACACAGATGTCAGCTGACATAATAAGGCACATGCGCGTGCCTAGGGCTCTCTAAACGCACATGCTGAATACAACATTCTCCCGCCTCTCAAAAACTCGAACAATCACTTAAAAGAGTATAAATAGGTAGACACTACATAGCACTCAGTGTAGTTCATAGTGTTTTAACTACGACGGTGGTCTTCTTTGCCTTGTCGGCCCCCTCAGTTCTAGAAGGTCCCTTGAAACTGAGGCCCCAAAGGTTCGACGACTGGGGTGCATCATCCGAATCGTTAGGCGAGTTACAACAGGGATATTCTACAAGAGTAGCAGGTAGAGGGTAAGGCACCAGCCGATTTTGATTCCAGGAGCGACCATCACGTAGCGTGTAAGCACTCTTCGCGTTGAAAGAGCGCTAATGCTTGCCTAGATAGCGCACGTGCCAGTGATCGCGACCTCGCCCTTGAAATCAAAGATCACTGTTACTACTGGGGAAATAATGAGGCGCATAATAAGACGCGAATGACACAATGAGGCGCATGCACGTGTCTAGGGCTCTCTAAACGCACATGCTGAATACAACATTCTCCCACCTCTCAAAAACTCGCCCTTCCCTTTTCTTCAAAGCAAAAACAAAGAAAGAAAACTAATTTCGCATTGTCAGTGCCATGCTTTTATTGAGCGTTACATATGCGGGGCCACGCTGCATATGGAGAGCACTTTACTGAAGAGTTTTCCGTGGTACCCACGTCGTTGTTTGCTCTTCGTTTTCGACAAAATGCGCACATGTGTGGCTTCACTGCCCGTGCATGGTGTGGCCCCTGACGACGTTCAGCTCTTTCTTTTTACAGCTGAGTCAACAATTCCGAGGCGATGTAAGTTTAGGCGCTGATGGAAGCTCTTAGAGGCTACAGTGACAACACATCTACGAAAGTCGAAGTCGACACGTCACGTGCTTCCTGTCATGCGTCAAGTCGCAAGTTCGCAGGACCATAGCTTTCGCAATTAGCTGATTAGCTCTAGCAACAACATGACGGCACTTTGAAATGCAATGCAATGAATCCGATAGCAACAAATTGTAATGTTATATAAAGTAAGGCTGGCAGCCAACTCTTTTGGTTTGAATAACACGGAACATTTACAAAACCTTGGTGTAAGCGAATACGGCCACTCCAGGGACAAGTGCTCTTTTCACAGTCTCTTCGCGTTGAAAGAGCGCTGATGCTTGCCTAGATAGCGCACGTGCCAGTGATCGCGACCTCACCCTTGAAATCAAAGATCACTGTTACTACTGGGGTCATAATAAGGCGCATAATAAGGCGCAAAAGACATAATAAGGCGCATGCACGTGCCTAGGGCTCTCTAAACGCACATGCTGAATACAACATTCTCCCGCCTCTCGAAAACTCGACCAATCACTTATAAAGAGTATTAATAAGTAGACACTACATGGCACTCGGTGTAGTTCATAGTGTTTTACCCACGACGGCGGTCTTCTTTGCCTCGTCGGGCCCCTCAGTTCTAGAAGGTCCCTTGAAACTGAGGCCCCAAGGTTTGACGACTGGGGTGCATCATCGGAATCGTTAGGCGAGTTACAACAGAGATATTCTACAAGAGTAGCAGGCCGAGGGTAAGGTACCAGCCGATTCTGATTCCAGGAGCGACCATCACGCAGCGTGTAAGTGTGAGTTGCAGGCCAAGGGTAAAGCACTAGCCGATTCTGATTCCAGGAGCGACCATCACCTAGCGTGTAAGTGTCTTGACCACATTGGTCAGTGATTGTGAATGGGCTTGAGTAGCACACAGCACCCTTAGGCACATGTTCTGGCAGCCTGATTTGTACAGGTGGGCCTGAATGTTTTGCCGCTTGGCGAGGGTTGATGTAGGCTTTACTTGCTTCTTGCTTTCGCTTTACCAGCTGTGAATGGCCTCCATTGCTGCATGGCGTTCCTACCATATCTAGTTTAGTTATGGGATGACGACCCTGTAGGAGAACGGAAGGCTACACTCATGTACTGGCATGCAGCGTGAAAGGGTAAACTCCTATGTAGTCGGTGATGGCTTCTTTGAGAGGCTGACGTTCACGCGTGCAGACCTGAACATACTCTTTGAGCACCTGGTTAAATCTTTTACCTGGCCATTCGCTTGTGGGTGGCAGACCGCCGAATACGTATGGGTGTCGCTGCGTTCCTTGAAAAAAACTGTCGAAGTCCCAGGCTGTAAATTGAGGACCCTGGTCACTCACAATCTCGTCTGGGTATCCTTCCCTGCTGAAAATGCTTTGTAGGAAGAAAATAATTGTTGTAGCAGTCACTCTCGCAGCGACAGCCTTGCAAACACGTTCGTGAAAGGACCCACAATATCGACTTATAGCTTCTGCCATGGTGCCAACGGAAATGCAACTGGCTGCCATGGTGGTGTCATTGGTTTTGCAGACTTGTCAACTGATTGGCATACACTGCAAGATGCAATAGACCTTTTTCAAGCAATCCAACAACACCCCTCAGGTGCGCGGGGCATTATGGAAAAAGTAGATACGCCGAGAAAACTGGCTTTTTCTTCGCCCGTTGCTTGTTGGCACTGTGTGAGCACAAAACAAAAAGAACATGCTACCGCTTGTTGAATAGCGTCCAAATGCACCTGCATGTAAATATATTGTAAGCACAATATCCACAGCATTTGACCTTCATCTTCTTCATCTGTATATAATCATCATCACGAAAAAACGTCGCCTTCGTCCGAAGCGTTGATCAGGCGATTCAGCCTAATAAACGCCGTCGAGACTCCAATGCTGCTGCTGTCTTACAGAGTGATGGAGGCTGCTTCGATCCCCAAGTGCTCTCCGACTTCATGTTCCCCTCGAGCTTCGTTCGGGTCGCCGCTTGCTTTCCCTGTCCGCCGTCATGACTCAAGAACCGCTGCCCGGAACATGCAGCATCCCTGTCCAACAAACCATTCCTGCGTGAATCGTCAACGCCCGGCAGCGCGACCCACCCATCTTCTCTGGTCTTCCACATGACGACGTCGACGTATGGCTGAAAAAATACGACATGACCAGTGTTTATATAACCAATGGGACGAACCTCAAAAACTTTGTCACGTCGCCTTCTATCTGTCCGATGTCGCGAAAACATGGTTTTTTAACCACGAGAGCAGCTTCCCGGATTCACCTACTTTTGCTCAGCAAGTCCATAGGATTTTTGGGAAACCGAACATTCATTCCGAAGTGTCGAATCGAAAGCTTGATGGGCGTGTCCAACATCCCAGGGAGACGTACACTTTGTATATTGAAGACGTCCTTGCCCTTCGCCACCGTATGAACTCGGCGATGACAGAAGCTGATCGTGCTCGCTACATCATCAAAGGAATAGGACATGTCGCGTTTAACGCTCTGGCTGTTAAAACCCCACCACCGTTGAGGACATCATCACCACACGTCAGCATCTTGATGAACTCCAAGTCAATAGATTGCACCCAGACTACCCAGACGCCAGTGACAGCCGGCTTTCCTCGGATGCGGATTTGCGCGTGCTGATTCGCGAGGAACTTCAAGAACAAGAGTTGTCACGTGCACCCGCCCCTCGGCCTCACTCTGTTACATAGCCCGCGCACACACAGTGCGTGAACGACAGGCGAGACCAGAGCTGGGGACTGACTCGTTTATTCGTCGTGAACACAGTATTTAAAGCATAGGAAGGGAGATGGAGTTGGGAAGGAAGAAAGAGCGGAAAAAGACATGACGCTCAGTTGTTGGAATGTCACGCGCCTGGCTCAGGCGGTGGTAGATAACATAGCAAGCCGATTACAGCATTTCTCTTCCCATAGAATTGAAAACGCCGTACAGGTTTTCTTTCCCGGGTAGAGCGTCGCAAAACTTGTGGGGATTTCGGCGCATTCTGGATAGGCGGCGGCGGTTGCGCAGGTGCCACCTGGTCTGCAGGCTGCTCATTCAACTTGCCTTCGTTGCCGGTCGGTGTGGGCGCCGCTGCAGCCGGAGGGCTCCCCTCGTCTTGGTCTCGCTGAGCGCCGCTCTGGGCAGATGCCGGGCTTGGCCTGGAACGCACTTGGTCTATGTGACGTCGAACCACCCCAGCGGGTGTTTGCATGGTGACCATGCGTGACCCTGTAGTGGAGTGAACTTTCCCTGGTGTCCATTTCTCCCCCTCGCTGTAGTTACGGGCGTACACGGCTGTGTCGGGCGACAGTGCCCACTCTTTCGTCTCCTGGGTTGACCCTGGGAAAGGTGGGAAACATGAGTCCAAGCGAGAGCGGATCAAGTAGCCGAATAAAAGTTCAGAAGGGGATTTTCCCTCGTGGCACGGCGTTCTCCTGTAGTTGAAAAGAATTTTCACCAATTTCTCCCTCAATGTGCCTTCGCTTATCTTCTTTAGAGCTTCCTTGATCGTCCGAACAGCTCGTTCAGCGAGCCCGTTAGACTGGGGGTGATACACAGCCTTACGGAGGTGTGTGATGTTATTGTTCTTCACAAAAGTGGCGAATTCTTCACTAGTGAACTGCGTGCCATTGTCCGTAACTATTGTGCGTGGAAGACCAAATCTGGCAAAAATGCTGCGAAAACTGGCAATAGTAGACGACGTTCTTGCCTGCCTCATGGGCACGGCTTCAATCCACTTAGTTGCAGCATCCATGACTACCAGTATCATGCTGCCTGCGATCGGCCCGGCGAAATCGGCGTGCAGCCTGGACCATTTTTCCTTAACTGCTGGCCAACTCACTGGTTGAGCAGAGGCTGGCATAAGAAGGTTTTGCACGCAGTTGTGGCACGACGCTGAAAGGTGTTCTATCTCTCGGTCTAGTCCCGGCCACCAGAATGACGATCTGGTGACAGCCTTCATTGCCGATGACCCTTGATGTGTCTCATGCAGCATATATAGCACCCGTTCTCGTGCTTTTGTGGGAACAAGAACTCGATGACCCCAGTATAACAACCCATGAGCTACGGATAGCTCTAACCAGCGGTCCGAGAAAGGCACCAACTCTCTGTCCTTTACATGTTTCGGCCAGCCTTGCTTGGTGTACTCCACGACCCTTGCTAGTAAGAGGTCCCGCGCAGTTAGAGCTTGAAGTTCTTCGACAGACACAGTACGATCATCGAAACTTGCTAGAGCGGAAACATACTCTGGGGGTTCGCTTCTTGACGGTAGAACTGGAGTCTGCAGCGGTAGCCAGCTGAGGGTGTCGGCGTTTGGTAGCAACTTACCGGGCGAATACTGAAGCTTGTAGTGAAATCCACCAAAGTAGAGAGCCCAGCGCAGTATTCGTGCTGCGGCCAACGCTGGCGTCGGCTTCTCCGCTTTCAGCAGGCCCAGTAGGGGCTGGTGATCTGTGACCAAGGTAAAATCTCTGTTGAGGAGATAGTCGCGAAATTTCGACACCCCAAAAACAAGGGCCAAGGCCTCACATTCTAGCTGGGAGTAATTCCGCTCAGCAGTAGTCAGCGTTCGCGAACGGAAGCCTATGGGCCGGTTCTCTTTTCCATCCGTATGAAACAACACGGCACCAATGCCATGCGCCGAAGGGTCACACTCCAGCTTTAATGGCTTTTCGGGGTCGTAGTGAACGAGCACCCCTGCCGCAAGTAGGCACTGCTTTGCATTGGAAAAGGCTGTTGGTTGAGCTTCTCCCCAGACCCAACGCGCATTTTCGCCAAGCAACTGGTACAAAGGTGCAAGCAAAGATGACATATTCGGCAGGAACTTGGAGTAATATGACAGCATGCCCAGAAATGAGCGTAGTTCCTGCACATTTGTCGGGCTAGGAGCCTGGGCGATTGCTTCCACACGTTTCTCAGTGGGGTGTAGGCCGTTTTTGTCGATTTGGTGCCTTAAGTACGTGACTGAAGGCTGACTAAATTTGCATTTGTCTAGCCGGAGTTTTACACCGTGCTGACGGAAACGCTGCAGTACCGTTCGCAGGGTCTCGCTGCTTCCCTGTCGCTCCGCAACCAACACATCATCGAGATAAGCTTGTACGCCTTGTAGCCCCTGCAGGACTGTTTCGATTTTTCGCTGGAAGATGGCTGGGGCAGACGCTATGCCAAAAGGCAGCCTCTTGAAGCAAAATAGCCCTCGATGTGTGTTAATTACGCATAACTTCTGCGATTCTTCGTCAAGCGGTACTTGATTATACGCGTCATGTAAGTCGAGAGTGCTGAAGTACTCTCTGCCGTCTAGGCATGCAAACATATCATCAATCACCGGCAATGGGTACTGCTCCAGTTCGCATACAAGATTTAACGTGATCTTGCAATTGACGCAAATTCGAACTGTTCCGTCTTTTTTTAAGACGGGCACAATGGGCGTAGCCCACTCCGCATGCGCTACCGGTGATAACACCCCAATTGCTATGAGTCTGTCAAGTTCTTGAGAAACCTTATCACGGAGAGCGAAAGGAATGGATCGTGCCTTACAGAACTTGGGTGTAGCTCTTTCCTTGAGTTGAAGGTGCACAGGGGGACCGCTGATACAGCCGAGTTCCGCGCTGAAAATGTCTTGAAACTCGTTTACGATGTCGTCCATGGCCGGGAGACTCGTTGGCGATCCGGCTTCCGCAGTCAAGTTAAGGACAGGTGACCCTGCATTGCTCAACTGAAAAATTAGGTTCCTTCCTCATAGACTAGGACCGGGACAATTTAATACTACCAAGGAGCAGTCTACTACGGCACCCTTGTAGGCTACCTTCATGTCCAATTGTGGGTCTATCAACCCGCGTCTATCAGCATTGGCATGTCAACGCCGCACCACGTGAATGTCCTGTGGATTGGGGGTTCTAACTGCCACTTCCGGGATGAAGTCAAAGTCCAGAGGTGCAAGGCTTCGTCTACGTTCCCCTCCCCACGGTCTTCCGCCACCGCCAGTGCTCGTCCACGCATGCCGTGCGTCTGCCCGCTTTCACGTTTCCTCGGCGCGTCGCTCGAACACATTTTCGGAAGATGGCCCGGCCTACCACAGCGATAGCACCTACTCTTGGCCCAGCCGCAAGCGTGGCTGTTATGCTTCTTACTTCCGCAGCGTCCGCATTTTAGCGCAGGCTCGTTCGTTAACACGCTTTGCGTGCCAACATTCAGTACGGTAGTTGCATCACCCGATATCTTATTTGCGTCATCTTCTGCCGTTTTGGCTGATAGTGCTATCGCTTCGGCCTCTTCCAAGGTTAAGTTTGGCTTTGCCAGTAGCTGTTTTTGCAAGGCTTTTGATCTGACGCCACAGACTATACGGTCGCGGAGCATTCGTTCCAGCATGCTGCCAAAATTGCAGTTGTCTGCAATGCGTCGGAGGTCGACAAGGAAATGTTGCAAAGGCTCACCGTCGTGATGACATCGACTGAAGAACCGGAAGCTTTCCGTTATCTCGTGGCGCTTCGGGTCGAAATATTCATCCAGCACTGCAACGACTTCTTCGTAGGTTAGGCTGTTGGGTTTCTTCGGAGCAACTTCATCCAGCACTGCAACGACTTCTTCGTAGGTTAGGCTGTTGGGTTTCTTCGGAGCAACTTGTCCCGTCAGAATCTGCACAGTCCTCGTGTTTAACGCTGCTACGAGCAACGCCCCTTTTTTTGCTGTGTCGGTAACCCCCGTTGCCTCGAAATAAGCCTCTGCCTTGATGACGTACGCTTTCCAGTTGTCCCGCTCGCCATCATACTCGGGAAGTTGGTGGTGGGCCATGGCTGCCGTCGTCACTGTGGCAGGTTCTTGAAATGCCGTACCGTGGTTTTTCTCGCCGTGTTCTTTTTCGTCATGGGTTTCAATCCCATCCTCGTCGCCACTGTTGCATAGCCGGCGCACACACATGCGTGAACAACAGGCGAGACCAGCGCTGGAGACTGACCCGTTTATTCATCATGAACACAGTAATAGGAAGGGAGAGGGAGTTGGGAAGGAAGAAAGAGCGGGGAAACACATGACGCTCGGTTGTTGGCACGTCACGTGCTGGCTCAGGCGGTGGTAGATAACATAGCAAGCCCATTACAACACACTCTCCATCTGCTGGTCTGTGCGACATCATCAAAGAGGAGCTCTCATTCATGGCTGGAGCTCTACCATCGAACACTCCGACGCCATTAACGCCACCCATGACGTATGCACAAGTTGCTGCCATGATACCTGCCTTGGTTCAGCACGCGTATCCTGTTCCTGTGCAGTCCAACGTAGCAGCATTTGCACCACATTTGCCTGTCCCAGCGCCAGTACCAGCGCCTGTGACAGCTCCAGCACTCTATGCCCCCTGTCGCTCCCCTCACCCAATATATTACTATTGTGGCATTCAGGGTTATATTTCACGATTTTGCCGCAAGCGCCAGCAGGACAAACGCCGTGGCTACGATGTTTACGAAAGAGATTCGAAGCCATCCTGGAACCAGTACCAGCGCCGTCCTACGACACGTTCCTTCTCTCCGACTTCTCATCTCGCCGCACCTCGCCCCTGCTATCCCGGACGCCACCGGTCCCCTTCACCTCTGCCACGCTCAACATCTCCTCTGAGACCGGCTGCACATACTTCCGACTACCACTCGGAAAACTAGCTGGTGCAGTTTTTGGAGAGGAAGCTGCATCCCTCGAACAAACACCAAGACCTCCAGAGGGCCCAGGCAATTTGTTATTTGTGTATGCTGAAGGGGTACCAGTTCAAGCATTGGTGGACACGGGGGCTGCTATTTCTGTTATTCATGCGGATTTGTGTTCTCGTCTACGTAAGGTTACCACACCTTATACTGGCACTGTCTTACGTAGCGCAAATGACTCGCAGATATAGCCATCAGCACAGTGCACCGTTAGAGTTTTCATTGATGGGATCCGCCATCATATTCAGTTTGCCGTGTTGGCTTCTTGTGCTTTTTTGTGCTTTTATGCTTATTTTAGGATGGGACTTTCTTTCTGATGCTGCTGATTCTATCTCTTGTCGACAACGACTCATACATACGCGAGACAGATGATATCTCCCCGAAATCATCACCTAACCGCCTACGAGCAGCCAATGACTTCCTTGTGCCACCTAACCACGAGCACGTTATCACGGTTTTGTCCGACTCCATTGACTACGGTGACGTCCTAGTCACTCCATCAGCCCGAAGTCTATCCAGAGGGATTGCACTTTCATCGAGTCTTGTCCGCTTCTCCAACGGCACTGCCTTTCTCGCTGTACTGAATATCACCAATAAGCCGATTCTGCTTACCAAGGGCACTGTTGTAGTTTCCAGCGTGGATACACAACCTATCTCTGTAGTAGCTTCGGATACCAGTCTGGTGCAATCACGTTCAATACCAGCAGATGCTCCACCTACCACGGCTCTGGTCAATGCTATCAGCACGGATCTTACTCCCCCGCAAGCAGACGAACTACAGCGTTGTTGTCTAAGCATAAATCTTCTTTCGACGTATATTCCACTGCTCTAAGCCAGACTTCTGCGGTGGCTCATCGCATACACAGCGATGGAACTTCTATTGTCCATCGTCGACCATACCGTGTTTTTTACAGCAAACGCGAGATCATCGACAGGCACGTTGCTGATAAGCTCAGGCAAAACATCATCCGCCCCTCCACAAGCCTTTGGTCGTCACCTGTCGTTCTCGTGCGAAAAAAAGACGACTCGGTGCGATTTTGCGTTGAGTACCGCACATTAAAAAAAGTAACCAGAAAAGACGAACATTCCTTGCTTCGCATTGATGATGCCTTAGATCCCTTACAAGGAGCAGAATATTTTTCGAGCCTTGACCTGCGCTCCGGTTATAGGCAAATTCCAATGCACGAGAATGACAAGAAAAAAACTGCCTTTGCCACACCCGACGGCCTTTACGATTTTATTGATTGATTGATATGTGGGGTTTAACGGCCCAAAACCACCATATTATTATGAGAAACGCAGTAGTGGAGGGCTCTGGTAATTTTGACCATCTGCGGTTCTTTAACGTGCACCCAAATCTCAGCATGAACTTTACGAATTTAACGTCATGCCTTTCGGCCTCTGCAACGTGCCAGGAACGTTTGAACGAATGATAGACACTGTATTGTGGGGCCTTAAGGGGCAACGTGGTTTCTAAAATTTGTTTTTTATTTTTTTGCTCAATCTTGACCAAACTTCACTACCTAAGCTAGTTTTTCATGCTGATTTCAAATATCTAATTTGTTTCTTAATATTTCAAGTGGTTTAGAAAATATAAAGGTCTGAATCTTAGGTAATTGCGTACTTCTTACGGGACTTCTTGGCAATTTATTCTTGCTAAATCCAAAAAGTGAATGCATAATCCCAATGCTGGAGACTTGCTGTAGGGGGTGATGCTATTTTTATCCATTTGAAGGCATTTTATAAGCAAGAAAACGGACGAACACTTATGGTCACTATATTACAATAAATTTCTCTCACTAAAATCTTCAATGATAATTTTTGAAGTGATGCTAGAGAAATAGAAATAGCATCACCCCCTAGATCATGTCAAGTCGAATAAAATGATACCAACTTTGTCGCATTCACTCAAGTTTAACATAGGAAAAACCCCTGTAAGGCCGAGTGCAATGTGCAAAAACATCGAACTGAGAAAAACGCGTTTGAAGTTTCTAGCAACTTTAACTTTTGCTAAAGTGAAGCTACAGCGATATTAATGACATCTTTCTGTAGCTCTATATTATAGGATAAATGGCCATGCTAAATTTCACTGTACCCACCCAGAATACTGCTCACAGCTTGTTCTAGAACTATAAAATAGTCATTGACTCAGCATGAGAATTATTATTTTTTTACTTTGTGGTCCTTCCAGTGCCTTGCAAGTGAAAGGAACACAAAAAAAATCATGCATTAATGTTGTCCTTGGATAGACAATAGATTTACACAATGTTTAGGTCTAAAACAAAGAATATTTATTTTTGCGAAAATTCTCACTATTTGCCATCATGACTGTTTACAGCAGACCAGGGCTGTAAGCAGAGTCCCCTGCTGGCTTGTGACACTTTGAAAGTCTTTCCTTTCTTGAACTGCTGTCGAGATGCTCTCTTCGCGACTTTTGCAGCCTGCCCTTGTCCTTCTCAAGGCTGCGACACACCAAGTAATTGCCAGCGCTGTAGCCCAGCTTCTCGGCAATTTCCACGTTGCTTTTGGTTGTGCCTTGGTTGAAGCGGCTGATGGTTTCGGCAACTGCCCTTTCAATGTTCCGCAAGGATGCATGCTGAGTTTTGGGGGCCTGCTGCCAAATCATAGCGTGCAGGCTCTCACTTGGGTTCTGGGTGATCCCATCGCTGCACCTTTCCAAGAGGGCATTGTCGCTCAGCCGCCTAAACACAGGCTCCAATGCCTCAGTTACGAAATCAGGCAGGCTGACCTTGTGTGGTGGCGGCTTCTCATTTTTCGCACGAGCTCTCTGAAATTTGCACCAGGATTCAGGGCCTTCAAGGCAAAGGTCATGCTTTGGTGCCTCGTCAGTTGAAGACATTTGGTTAAAAGTTGCTAGAGCAGCCTTCTGCATACCTGGAACATCGTTCCTGTTGCTTCTCAATGCGTAGCCATAGTATGAGGTGATCTTCTTTATCTTTTGTTGCATAAGTCTGCCCTCTCCACCAAGTGAGCCACCATGAGCTTTTTTTTTTCTCTACAAGGGTACGTAAGGCAGCTCCCATACGCTTGTGTACATGATTTATGCAGTCCTTTTTGGCCACCTTTATGAAGCCGTACACCTCTTTTTCTGTGAGTGCATGGAATGTCCTGCTCTCGCCGTCCGACAGCATTGTCGTATAACGAAGCTTGTGCTTTTCAAGTGACCGCTCAAACAAGCGTAGTGCTGCCTCCACTTCCATTTGGCCAGCATTACAATCAACATTCTTCTGGCACAGAGGGGCATGCTGAATGAGCCAGGCAGAATGTCCTGCTTCTCCTTCCTTGGGTCCTCTGGTGCAAGCCAGGCAAAAGTTCGATAGCACGATATGGTCTATCACGAGGCCACTATAGATCTCAATAATGCAGCCAACACATATATGCGAGCTATGTCCACGCGTAAGCCAGGTGCCGTCATAAATGACGTCGATGTTTCCGGGGGCTTTGCCGAACTTCGCATAGAGCTCCTTGACGCGAGCAACGCATGCCGCTTCGCATTTGGCAGCAGCCGCACAGCAGGCTTCTTTCATTATATTCATGTGGCTTTGGTAACTCTTGTGGTGAAGCCCTCGATGCGAAATATTCATCCCAACGAAGTCCGACAGAGCTGTTGCCTCCTTGCCGATACTGTTGATGGCCTTCATGGCATGCATATTAAGTTCAAACGGCCTTATTTTGGCGCCGGTTTCGTCGGCTATACGTGGGGACGAAAAACACTCTTCGCGAAAGTCACAACTACCGCACGTGACTATGAGCTTCGAACACAGCCCATACTCTTTCTTGCCCTTTGAAATAGTGACGCTTCTTTCACCGCATTCTGGGCACGCGACAAGTCTAAATGACGAGCGTATCGCCGCCAGATCAACAATAACAAATTCTGTCCCCTTTTCTTAGCCACCATCCACCAGATCAATATCTAGTAACTCGAACTTGCGTTTCGTCGTGCACTGCGATGCGAGTGATGCCTTCATGCCCACTGCATTTCTCGCGCACTGAGCAAACTCGTCCGCCGAATAAAACGCCATGTCAATGCGGTCTAGGATGCTGCTGGAAATGCAAGATGACGATCTGACGACGACACAATCCGATGAGGTGCTGCTGCAAGGCACAGGAGAGTGCACCGCTTCGGACACAAGCGGCCGCGGCTGCGCGCCGTCGTCGGAATGCGCCGCTTCGACGGCATTGGGTGAAATCGGCTGCACGTTGTCGGCTGCTTTCTTCTGGCGGGCGTTCCACGGGCGCCTCCGTTTCTTGCCGTACGCTTGGCGCGTCTTCTTCTTTAGACTAGCGTCTCCAATCATACCGGCAAAAGACGGAAAGTCGGTGCGTCGGTCGCGTAGCACAAGCAGGTACGTGCGGGAAGCAGACGAATAACGTGCGCGAACGGGAACCGGCGGTCGACGAACAATATAAAAAAAGCGCGGGCAACTTTGCCCGCATCAGCCAATGGGAAGCGAGGAACAGGGGGCTCGCCTGCTGCGCGCGCACTCCGGTCAATCAGCGGCCCGGAAGGGGGGCTTCGAAAAAGGGGCGAGGGCAGCCGTTCTGTTTAAGCGACGCTATTTTTAAGGGTGGCAAAATGCGCACAAAGGAATCAGCTTCAAAACAAGCCCGAGATGGCGGCAATCGGCCAATTGCCTCGCCGGCGGCACGCGCTAGAAGTTTGAACGAATTCGACCTGCCATGGGTTGTTTTGTGGCTTCCGTGGCGACTTCACAATCAATTTTAATCCATTTGTTAATCGAATTCAGCGTTCACAATTTGAGGACATGTGCTTATAGGTCTAAAAATTTGAAATATCGCATTTTCTCAAAATCGACTTTTTGGCCATTTTTCACCATTCTAAGACCCGCGTCTCCCCTTAAGTGGAAAACATGCTTATGTTACCTTGACGACATCGTCATATTTTCTTTAACATTCAAACAGCACTCGCAGCGCCTAGATGAAGTTCTGACGTGTCTCACAGCTGCTGGCCTTCAGCTCAACACCAAAAACTGCCACTTTGCAAGCAAAAGTATTAAAGTACTCTGACATCTCGTCAGCAAAGATGGAATTCGGCCTGATCCCGACAAGATTACCGCCGTTCTTCACTTTCCGGTGCCTCAACGTGCCAAAGTGCTACAAAGCTTTCTTGGCCTTGCGTTGTACTTCCGGCACTTTATACGAGACTTCGCCACCATTGCTGCGCCACTTTAACTCTTTTCTTCGGGAGCGTCATACGTATAGTCGGACAAATGCCAAATGGCTTTTGACACCTTGAAACGTGCCCTCACGTCTGAGCCAGTGCTTTGCAATTTTGATAATGCCGCACCCATTCTCCTCCATACTGATGCCAGCGGACACAGACTCGGCACTGTATTTTTGCAACAAACAGAGCTTATGGCGAACGTGTGATCACATACGCTAGTCGCACCCTCACGGCAGCAGAGAAAAACTACACCATGTGGGGGGTGCTGACACCCTCTGTGAAGTTGTTTGCGCCGTGTGGCTCACGTGTCTCGCCCTAAGGCCGCATATCGGGTGACGACTGCCAAGCGATAGATGACGTGTTCGCGTTGAGTACCACTGTTGGTAGAGTGGTAGCGCTGGCGGTGACCCCTGGCGGAAGGCAGGCCTTGGTGGCGGGCGAGAGTTGAGCGAGCCTCTTATGCACGTGGCAGTTGCCGCGAAGGGTTCTTTCTAGCATGGGTCCTCTGTGCACGGCACCGCGGGCCTGCGCATCGGGGGGGCCCACGTGGTAAGTCAAGCGTTGGCGACGCTGCTTTTTGTGTACTCTTGTGTTATGTTGTTTGAGTGTTTGGCAATTGTGTGTAAGGATGTTTTAGCGTGTTGATAACGACTGATGTATCAGTTGGCGGACGATATTGTCGTTGTAAATTAGTTAAATAAATATATGTTGTTGGTTTGTACCGACCGCGTCTGCTGTGTCCGTTCACTCCAAGAGCATGGCGAGGCGCTAGCCTCGTCGAGACCCCACAACCATCACCGAGCAGGAGTGTCTCACTGTTGTCTGGGCCATCCAGAAGTTTCGACCATATCTTCACGGCCGCCACTTTACCGTCGTCACTGACCACCACGCTTTGTGCTGGTTGTCAACGTTGAAGAATTTGTCTGGACGTCTCGGTCGCTAGATACTTCATCTCCAAGAATACGAGTTTGACGTTACCTACAAATCCGGCACGAAACACAACGATGCGATGCCCTTAGCCGCTGTCCTTTACCATCCCCATCAGGCACTTTTGGCCTGTCGCCAACTGTGAGTGAACCCATCAACACGTCGCCGTCAGTTCATTCACTCGCTGCTGTAGACTTTCTTTCTGCCTTTGGCAACGAGGCGTTTGCATTCTACTAACGCAGCAACCCTTACTGTCGCTCTATAATGCAGCGCCTTCAAGGCTTCTCTCTTCCTCCCAACGCCTGCGCCCATCGACAGCTGCGGAACGTCAAGACTGAAAACTCAATCCTTTACCGCTTTTGTCTTCCACCCTGAAGGACAGCAGTGGGTTCCTGTTGCTCCTCATTTCCTAAGGGCGCAGATTTTGGAGGCATTTCACGATGACCCCAAGGCTGGTCATCTCGGTTTCCAAAAAACCCATGAACGCATCCACAGTCGTTTTGCTTGGCCTGGGCTATCTACCTGCGTAGTACGATATGTTGCGTCGTGCTTACTCTGCCAACGCCGCAAGCGACCCACTTCCTCCCCGGCCGGTCTCCTACAACCTCTCCTGTGTCCTGACGCTCCCTTCAATGTCATTAGCATTGACCTCTACGGACCACTACCAATATCAGCTAGCGGCAATCGCTGAATTGTCACAGCAGTTGACCACTTAACACGGTACGCCGAAACAGCTGCACTTCCTTCAGGATCAGCAGAGGACATTGCCACATTTTTTCTGGAGGCAATCTTTCTAAGACATGGTGCACCACGCATCCTACTGAGCGACCGCGGCAAGGTGTTTCTTTCGAAACTACTTGAACAAGTCCTCCACGCATGTAACACGATTCATAAGACGACTTCCAGCTACCATCCCCAGAATAACGGCCTCACAGAGCGCTTTCATCGAACTTTGACAGATATATCTATGTATATCAACGCCGACCACACCAACTAGGATACCATCCTGCCATTCCTGACTTCTTTTGAGTACAATACCGCTATGCAGCGCACCACGGGCTATTCCCCATTCTTTCTCGTCCATGGCCATTAACAGACATCTCCGCTCGACATCTCTTTTTTTGACGTCCCTATGAACTTGTCATTGTCATCGAGTGAGCACCTGATTTCTCGCCTGGCGGATTGTCGCCAACGCGCCCGCCTCAATACAGAGGCAAGCCAACAAGAGTGGAAGACTCGCTCTTGTTGGTCAGTGCTTGCACCTTTTAGGCAACGGAGTTGCACTGTTTTTTATTTATGCCGAAGACAGACTGATGCTAGATAATAGTAATAATAACTGACTTTTCTGTGCCGCTCATGCTGGTGGATCGGGGCAACAAGTGCGAATCATAGACAGGTCATTGCACCCTAACACTGAAGTTTGTGAGTGAATCACACAGTAATATATCACACCTTGCCGAGTTCACTTGACCTGAGAAGCACTGGCACAATAAAAACAAAAAGCATGAAGCCTGCACGCTAGTCGCAGCGGCTGCTACAGCGTACCAACTTTTCCCATAAGAGGTTGCACGCCCGCGGGCGGCGCTAGTGTGCTTGAAAAAAGTCCATTGCTGTGGGCAAAACAGCCTTGCTAAGCCCTTGCGCCCAAGGGCATAGAGATGTGCGCTTGGTAAGTGCGATCTCACATCAGCCTCCCTAGAGAGGCCATGTTTGAGAGTGTCTTGGGCCTATAATCGGCAATGTAAAAGTACCTTTCAAGAAGCTCAGAATGCATGCAATGCTGAAAAATGGTTTTGTGCTAAGAGACAATGCTGGGTGTAAATTACAAGAAAATGATTTTTTTTCTCTCATGCTCAGTTTAGCAACACTCCACAAGCATGTGGAGAGCTTGTCCCCACATTTGTTGCACCAAGGCGGTTTACTACTACTCAACGAAAAATTTTGTGTACAGGTGGCATTCCGTAAAACCCTACTTTACACAATCAACGCACACCAAAGAAACAATGAAGTCACGCCTGCTAAACCCAACGCATTGAATATTTCACAGTGGTTCTTGGAATTAAAGCAATATGGCAATGAATACATTGCTGTCGAAGCATCAAAACATTAACGTAAAGCAAATACAAGCATGTGTGTGTAGCTTATGGGTTACACACCACATGATGATGACTTCATAAATTTAAAGTGGAGGACAACAGCTGCGATGGGTGCAGCCGTTTTGTTTTCAGCGATGCTGTTTGCTTTGCTCACTCTACGCATGAGAGCAGAAGCGTGGGAGACGCCGAGCAGATTACGCGAAGCGAATGAATACATGTCGAGGAGCTAATCGTTCTTCTTATTGGCTAAGAGGCCCTGAAGCTTTGACACTGCTGGAAAGAACTTTTTGAGACAGAGTATGGTTGCTCATTAAGCCTAGCATGCAAGTTAAGCCCAGCACAGTGATGTGATTGGCTGAGGACATTTTAGAACAAGTTCTCGGAGCAGCGAGAAGCATTTTTTTGGAGCAGAAAAAACTGCTTTTCGAGCAACAAAAAGTATATTTTAGAGAACCGGAAAAGGTCCTTGGAGCAGCCATAAGTACATTTCGGAGCAGGGGAAAAAGAGGCAACGCAAACGACCAAAAGCATAAATTAAAGCAGGAATAAGGCTGTCGGACACGATAAAGGGTCATTGCCTAGCGAGAAAACTAAGTTTATGACAACTAGAACAGCCAAATAAAATGTAAATAAAGAGCGTTCTATATCCATAACAATCCATGCATGCACAGCTCAGAATACTCAAAGCATAACAACGTATAGTGCAAGAACAGCTATGAATAAACTTTTCTTATGGTGTCTAGCCACCTGAGTTAAGTACGCTTTGCAATCAAAATGCACGACGAGCACTTGGATGTACACGAGCAGTAGTTGCACCACATTGTGCCAGAGACTGCTCTCAGGGGGCATATAAGCTTAACTTTATAGTAGGCATACTGAAGAATGTTGCACAGCACGATCTAGAGGCCTTTGATTACCCCCTGAAATGTCATACAAACTTTTTGCATAGCAGAGTCTTCATTTGCATGTAGACGGCATTTACAGCACGCAGTGCCAATAGCTAATGCCGCTTGGCTGTGGTGGCTACATTACAGCACACAAAGTGACTAGTGAACGAAAAAAATCCCTTCCCTATGTGTTATCACCAGTCCGCTAACAAATAAGAGACAGTCGACAGCATGCTGAACTTTCAGCAACACAGAAGTACGCAGCGACTACGACTAGGCTGAATATACACTCAAACCTTGATATAACGAATCCGGAACGGAGTAAATAAAAAACAGTCTCGCAATAGATTTAGTCTAAACAATAATCCTTTATAACAAATTTTGGGATATAACAAACTCATTTTCATGTAAGATGAGAGTTTGTTATAATGAGGTTAGAGTGTAATAACAAAAAGCGCATTACTGAAATGGATTGAGTACAGGACACCAGTTTCATTACGAAAAGCTATAGTAGTGTTTGTTGCGACTAAAAATATTTTGGGGAGATAAATGGTACGATGTTGTGTAAAACAGAACTTTAACACAGATATTGCAAGCTTTACTTGAATGTGGGTAACAAGGCACAGGGACATGAAATTGTAGCGAAATGGCGCAATTTGCGCAGGTGGACCGCCACTCGATTCTCGGAATGCCGCAGCTGCTGGTCCTACAAATCTTGCTCATTTGCAGTCTCTGGAAAATAGTGTTTTGCTTATATGGCGATTTACATTACATGTGAACGTTACACCCCAGCACTGTATAAAAAGTGTTTACTTTTATTATTTCTTTGGTGAGCTCTGGCTGTGGTGAGAAAGGTTTTATGGAACGCCATTAGTTTCACAAGTCAGTCAATAGAAGCACGCACCCCTATTGCACTGCATATTATGGTGTGAATTCACTTAGAAGACCAGTGATAATTTCCCTGCTCTTCAGCGTCAATGCATGCTTTGCTTTTATGCCTTGATGACATGCATCTACAGTCTCTAAACCCAGTGGTCACTTCACAAAACGGCAAGTGTGGCAGTGCAACTGCTCCCCCTCTGGATGAATGTTCAGGGTGCGATCATTATGCAGGAATATAAAAGAACAATAAACCAAACTTCAAGTGGGCTATTATTATCACGAGACCCTTGATTTTTTGACAGACATTCATTTAGAACTCTGAAAAACTACATGCATTATTTACAAGCAATACATGCGGCAGCCCTATCCCGAAGCATGACATGCAAGGTATATTCTTGCTGTTACCACTTGGCAGAAAATGCCAGAAAACTTACCTTTGGCATCAGGAATTCGCCAGGTAGAGCCACATCAGCTGTCTGCTGAGAGAAGTTGCTCAAGAAGCGGCACTTCTCCTCGATTAGCAGTGACCTGATACAAGTAAATTAAAACTTGTAAATCTTCAATAATAAGTTTCATAAAGACTCTCTTATGCTGAATGTGTACAGTATGTGCCATTGTGAAAGATACAGTGCAGATGCCCTGCAATAAAGTAATCTGAATACAATACAGGTCCCAAGCACTTCACTGAAGACTGCATAACAGCCATACATTATTATGCATCTTGCACTAAAAGAACAAACGACGTAGTAAACAGTAGTGAAGATGTATGAATGGGCATTCTTTCGTGCATCACTACATAGAAAGAGGCTTGCTAGCTGCTTACTGCAAGTCAATGTAGCATGTTGTACGTTTCATTATTTATTTTTTTCACTTTTAAACCTTTATAAGAAGAAGTCATTAAGGCTAACTAAACGAATTCCCGGAGAAGGCAAGTGGGTTAGGGGGAGACAAGAATAGGTGGGCAGATGAGATTAAGAAGTTTGCGGGTATAAATTGGCAGCAGCAAGCAAAGGACCGAGTTAACTGGTGGAACATGGGGGAGGCCTTTATCCTGCAGTGGACGTAGTCAGGCTGATGATGATGATGATGATGAAGAAGAAGAAAGATCAGAAGCTGCTGCTGAAGAGCTGGTGGGTAGTACTGATTGTTTTTAAAGCGCTCGATTTTTCCCAGCAATCCGTGCAGCTTTGCTTATCTCAAAATTTTCTCTGGCTTTATAACTCTGAGTTAACAAGGTATTACTATAGTGAACTATATGGTGACCCCGCTACTCACCGTAGCGGATGATCACCGAGGGTTCACGCTTAGCGAGCCACAGGGCCGCGACTTCGTCACTTACTCGCGTGTAGCGTACCGCTCCGCGCGCGCTCAACTAATAAGGCGTTTAGCGCGGCGCCGCAAACACACAGTGTTCCAATACAAAACACACAACAATTTCTTGCCTTTGGCGGCACCCCAAACAACAGTACAACGTCCGCTCCCTGGACGTGGGGAGCAAAGGCACCCGCACGCAGACGTTCACAATAAGAGGAAACCGTGAGCACGTCGCAGCTGGCAATGGCGAACTTTGACACGCCGGTCGAGAAAAGGTCCCTCGCGGCTATGCTGCGCACTCTTACGATGGCCACTGGGCCTGGTCGCGAGTGTTAGGGCAAACCTCGTACACGTAGGCCTACGGCAAGTGCGGCTCGGTGTGGTACGACCACTTCAAGCACTAGGCACCCCTGTGGGCTTCGCGTACACTACCGAAGCTAGCACTCAAGTAAACACGCCTGCCGAGGTTCCCAAGGCCACCCCAGGCAGTCTACAATCCAGCAATTCCCAAAGGGGACGCGGACGAAGAAAAACATGAGCTGACCTGGCGCCAACCACGGAGGAGAAAGCCCAGCTCCCTCGGCGCGCACGTAACTCGTGCCACCCGCAGTGGCGCCATCTATCGTCACGTGGTGTTAGCAGAGCAGAAAAGCAAAAGGGTGTGGCCCTATGGCGGAATGCCCGCGAAATGGTCGCGGGCGCGCCTCAGATCCCCACAACTATTGGTTATAACAGAAGCAAATGAAGAATAGTTTTGCAATAAAGTGTTAGGAATATACCTTTGTAACAAACTTTTTTGATATTATTTTCATGTAAAATACAAGTTCATTAAAATTGGATTTGGGTGTACTTGGATGACTCGATGCCATTTTAAAATGCCATTCAGAATTGCAGCATGACTAAGGGAAAGGCAAATTACTGGCGATGCTGGAGCCAAGCAGGATAGCCAGGTGAGCCAATAGCAAAACCATGTCACTTACTTGGGCAACAGCTTTGTCTTGGCTTCCAGGATCTTGATCCACTTCTTTAGCTTGTTGATCAGGTTGTGCAGCTTCATTGCTCCTGGTGCACTGCAAGATATCAGATGTCAACAAACCGACATGAAAGAGGTGTGCAGTGGATCTGTGCCAGAGTGTAGCCAGGGGGTGGTACACCGGGCACGTGCCCCCCTCTTCCCCGAAATTTTTTTCGCCATGGCATAGAGAGTGAAAAATGGCCATTTTATGAGGGTGCCCCTCCTGACATCAAATGGTGCCCCCTCCCTCCCACCCCCGGAAAAAATTTCTGGCTACGTGCTTGATCTGTGCAGATTATCAGTGATGTGCTGGCAACTTCAGATCAGATCAGATGTGGCAAGTAACTGACATCCTATTATGCTTACAACACATTCAGCCATGTTGCCATTAAATTTTACAATTTTGACTAGTTGTTTGATGCCAGCCATTGCCAAGTTATAGGCAAATCGACTCAAGGTTTCCAATCGCCGTATATACAGCGCTTGGGGATTGAAGCACTACATAGAAACTTTAAGCATAATGACTGGTATGTGTGATCACTCAAAATAACTACAGTAAAAGCCCTTTATAAGAGGCATGCTCTGAAAAGCAAGTCTTGTCTCTTATAAGCACGGTACCATTTTCCTATTAACCCGTATCTCACTGTAGGCACATTGGTGTCTCACTCATTTCATTGACAAAAACACACACTAAAGAAATAGCCATCACGACAGACCCTGGAGGTGGATACCCATTTGCTACAATTATGGAATACCAAATGGGGATTATTTTTCACTGGAAAGTGTAGACGAACAACAGAATGCTGAGGACAGGAATGGTGAAAATAATAGCGGAAACAGAAGAAAATGTTATGCAACTTAGCCCAGCATAGTGGTACATTTTCTGCGACTCCCTTGGTAATATGGCCAAAGACATGGCAATACTCAAAGCTATCCTGGACTCCACCACATAAGAGGGACATATCGCCTTGCATTGGTTATTACACATGCACCCAGGCAGCTGAATAGACCGCATCAAGGCCAACAACACCTGTGGAGATCCTGCTCCGACACCTATTAGAAAACAAGAAATTAGAGCGGCCATTGCAACCACCACCCACGACAAAGACCGCATTACGAACACCATGATCAGCCAAAAGCTCATGTACGTGCTAGCAGCTTCATCGATCAACACTTGGAACTAAGTACAGTGCCAGCTATGTGCAAAACCGCAAAATTCTCAGAGAAATCGGGCAGTCCAAAGAAATAGATTCATGATGGTGCTCAAACAGTCGGATCGCCAAGGCCACATCGAAAACATGTTTAATGCCTCCTAGCATATATATCAGGCATTTTGGTGCGTGTCCAGGATCTCGTGAATATGTTCAGTACATGCAGCCAACTACACTTAACTACATGCAGATTGCCGATTGCAAGTATGCATCAAGTGATAAGAGCCGCTGATACCAGTAAAGCATGAAATATATTACAGCTCTTTTGCATAAAGCGTTTGGAAACAATGACATAGAACACAAAGACTGCGGCAGAAGTGTAGTGTATGGCAGTACTTCTAGATGGCGGTACAAGTCATATGGTGTAAAACAGTACTGCCAGTTGGCAGCGCATGATGTACTGCTTTCTATAACAAGGGCTGCTAATAAAACAAGACACCACTTGTCTGCCCGGAGACTCGGCTGATGTGTCGGTACTCGCCGGATCAGCTGAACATGGTGTCAGAAGTGGGCGGAATTTATCTCTGCTAATCCCGTGCTTGTATCCTTGTTGCATGGCTTCGCCGTCGTCCCCGCTGCTATGTCTTGACGACTACCTGTGTAGAGGGCTCCACCAGGATGTCGAATTCATCGGCCTCTCTGTTTCTACCAAGCATGGTTCAGCTGCATCCACTGTCACCATTTGATTTTGATAACTCCAGCTCCTAGCCCACATGGCTGTTGCATAGGCTTGGGCGAATAGTAAATTTTAGGTTCAAAGCGAATTCGAAGCAAATAGAGATTTCGGTTGCATAACTTTGAATAGAATTCGAATACAGTTAAACCTGCTTATAACGAACCTCCATATAGCAAACTCCTCTATATAACGAAGTTTTTCTATTCCCCACTGTTACCCCATAGAAGCACATGCATTTGTGACCTCTATGTAACAAAGAAATAGTGGAAGACATCTATGATATAACAAGTTTTCATCGAGGACAACTAGAAGTTTTCCTCCGAGTTTCGTCATTTTGGTACGAGCATGTATCCTTCACACTTGCCCTGTCGCCGACAAAGCACGAAGTGGTAACGCCGCGCTCATCAACCCAGTGACTTTCACGAGAGAACGAGTGCTCAATGCAGGCAAGTGGGCCTGCGCCACACGAGCGGGCGTTGCTGTCGTTCTTGCTGCCACGGCCGCCCGCATGTGCAGATGTGCCCTTCCCTTTTCTTCAAAGCAAAAACAAAGAAAGAAAACTACTTTCGCGTTGTCAGTGCCATGCTTTTATTGAGCGTTACATATGTGGGGCCGCGCTGCATATGGAGAACACTTTGCTAAAGAATTTTCCGTGGTATCCACGTCGTTGTTCGCTCTTCATTTTCGACGAAACGCGCACATGTGTGGCTTCACTTCCCGTGCATGGTGTGGCTCCTTACGACGTTCAGCTCTTTCTTTTTACAGATGAGTCAACAATTCCGAGGCGATGTAAGATTAGGCGCTGATGCATGCTCTTAGAGGCTACAGTGACTACACATCTACGAAGGTAGACGTCGACGCGTAACGTGTTTCCTGTCATGCGTCGAGTCGCGAGTTCGCAGGACCATAGCCTTCGCAATTAGCTGACTAGCTCTAGCAACAACATGACGGCACTTTGAAATGCAATGCGATGAATGCGATAGCAACAAATTGTAACGTTCTATAAAGTAAGGCTGGCAGCAAACTCTTTTGGTTTGGATAACATGGAACTTTTACAAAACCTTGGTGTAAGCAAATACGGCCACTCCAGAGAGAAGTGCTCTTTTCACAGTCTCTTCGCATTGAAAGAGCGCTGATGCTTGCCTAGATAGCGCACGCGCCAGTGATCGCGACCTCGCCCTTGAAATCAAAGATCACTGTTACTACTGGGGTGAACCCCCTATTTTTTCTTGCTCGTTCAAGACGGGTGGTTTCCTTTCTGTTTAAGTATTATTCGACAGCACTTCTAACACTTGGAGAGATTTTATTGTATGCGCCCTCCAGGCGATAAGAGATGAGCTGCCTCATTTGATCTCTGCTTCAGCAGCACTCACATGCTTCTACCCACTCGTGAAAGTTACGGTGCGCAGGGGCACATTATCGATTAAGACAAAACATGGCGGCAGCTACGAAAACACGCCGAAGTGTCCAAAAAATTGCTATTTCAATTATAATGCAGTTTCTTTACGGCTCAATAAGTGTTTTGGGTTAGCTATGTCTTCAGCTCCCCTTTTGCTTAATTTGAGCATTTATTTTTCTACTTTTCGTACCGAACCTGCATATAATGAAGAGCGCACTACGCCATTTGCAGTCACTGTGAACAAGGCTCCCATGTGGGGAGCCGAAATGTCTTTTCAAGTTTTGTGTATTTCACCTTGGTCGGCGTTTTTGTTATTTTTCAATATAATGAAATTGTCTTTATAACGAATTTTTCCAGAACTTTGCCAATTTTGTTATATCCAGGTTTAAATGTATATAAAGAAAAATGGGCATCTTTATCATGACCTAACTAACCTGTACAATATTCGTTAAAAATTGAAATATGGCCTCTATGCAAATGCCTTTTTTTTCCGTTCAAAAGAAGTCGAAACAACTTCGAGTAGTAGCAGAATTTGACTTTCGGTAGGATGCGAGTGATAACCAAGAAATTATGTTGCATTTCAAAATTTATTATACTTAGAGCATATAAGTCGCCACAACAAACTTTTATCCTTAAAAAATCATGAATTGATTTGAGGGTATTACGTTCATTTAAGAAGTCTTGCAAAACTTTTTTATATAGCCATGGAATGGATTCACTAACGAAGCTCATTGTCTCAATAATTCACCATCGCAAGAATATTTAGAATCAGTTCAGTACGAGCGGAGTTGCAATGATTTTTCTGACGGATGTGATGCGGCCTTGAGAGGAGACAGGGCTCTTGGGACCGAAAAATTAGCCCAAAAATCGAATTTTCAAAAATGTTATTTTCCTATTCCTTCTACCATGAGGCACCTGTTTGCAAGTTCTCGTTTCAAAATCTCGCGTATTAGCGGCGTAACAGTAAATCAAAGGTGCGTTGGCATACCCCCAGCCCTTTAAATTGTGGACAAATCGGGCTAATTTCGGCTGCCTGCACTTCTTGAACGGCCCGCTCCTACACGGCAGTTTTGGTATCGTTGAAAAGCTCTCGTGTTTTGCACTAAGCTTGCCACTTGTTCATATAAAAAGGAAAAAAAAGTAAGCTTAGCAAATTGTCATTGGCCACTTCCGATCATGTGGCTGAAATGGCTTTTGATTGGCTTAGGGTGCTGCATTTGAAAACCTGGCTAGCTAATGCGTCATTTTAGCTTAGGTTACAATCTTATGACGAACACGTCTGGAGGACCGAGAAAGTTCCACTCGATGTATCAGATCAGCCGAAGGCGAGCTGAAATGAGAAAAAAAAAAACATGCGAACGACACGACATCTTGAGTTTCCACAAGCGAGCGTCGTTGCTTCGGCACCCGATAACGGCGATGGAAGTGATTGCGGTCCGCACCACAAAGGAACGGTATCGCGCTGCTCTGCAACCGATGATCAAGCGACTCGCGGTACCAGGGCATCCGACTACACTGGCGCAGGTGATAGCGGTCCGCGAGATAAGGGCATGCCGTCGTCCGGCTTTTCAAGCAATCAGCAAGCAACCTGCGACGATGCAACTCACAGCAATCCTTCCGAGAACGACAGCATTCTTCACGCCGACTACAGCCTTAAGCGAGTTGACACTGAAGCTGTCACGAGTAGCGACACAGACCAAGTGAGGGCTCGTGAGCAGCTCATGCCTGAATGACTAGAGTCGACACTGGCGACAGCGCGAAAGATTGTGGTTTTTACCGATGCAAGCAACGCGTCATATCGGCCTCTGCCACGAACACTGCAGCTTTGTATTTGATGGTCGACTTGGAGATCCTGAATGGGCTGCTCGCTGATTCTCTATGATGCAAAGCGTGGTGCAAAGTATGCCGCGGGTGTGCGAAACTAGTCATGGTTGACCGCGCCATAGTCCTTAAATACTTTTTCTGGTCAGGAAACTTCGCTGTCACGCTATGGGCGAGCTTCATATGTCGCCCAAAGGTGCCGCGCCGCGGCGCCACTGCAGCGTAGAGGCCACATTTCGCCGGGTTTTCCGTGTTCTAGAGACCGCACATGCAGCTGGCGTGAGCGGAAAGTCTGCACGGGTACTTTGTGTTTGTGATTTCTTTCTAGATGAAAGCCCACTTCTAGTATTGTACATTCGAAGCGGCGCTTTCGCGCGACGATGCCTTTCAGGTGCTGTGTACGGGGTGCCGTTCCGGTTACAATGGCACTAGCGAAAAGGTATCACTGTTTTGCATGCCGAGCGTTCGTGAGCAGTTCGAGCACTGGAAGCGAGCCATCCTGCTGCAAAAAACGGACGACTTCAGATTCGATTCGAAGCATGTGCGTGTGTGCGCGAAGCACTTTGACTTATCGGACATCATTCGTACGGATGATTTTGTAACAAACGGTGACGCCGTGTCGTTGCCGAAGGACAAGCCGCGCCTCAGGCCTAACGCCATTCCCCGTGTTTTCCACGGCCTACCAGCATACTTCACGATGTCGAAGCCCCGACCACGGACAGTTCGACCGCCACGGAAGCAGCCTAGGGAGCCGTCGCGTGAAAGGGAAGCAGTCGAAGTCGAAGTTCCTGTGCTGCCTACGAGCACGTTGGGTACTGCACCGGCAGACGACGGTACATAATCTGCGCGTTTGTGCTAAGGCGGCTGTTTGCATTCCTTGTGCGTGCGATTTACTTTGCGTGGCGTGTATACACGGTGTTTGGTGTGAAGTATGTACATACTGTTGCTGTTTTCAACATTTTCACAGATGCAGCAGCTTGTAATATTACCAGCAGCGAACAGAGTTGTGACTGCGCCTGCCAAACGAATAACGAACACCGCTGTTGCTGCGCAGCGGAAAAGGCAACTCTGCGGTGTCAGCTTCGGGCCGTCAAACAGCAGCTTGCACGGTGCCAAACAATGCTCGCGAAGTTGAGGGTGCAGGCTGGCAAACAAAAAATGCTGGAGCAGAGCCTTCGGAAGCTTACCGATCGCGGGAGGCTTGTCCTAGATCAATGTTTGATGAAAGGAAACGCGAAGTCTGCTAAAGCTGTGCGGTAAGGAATTGATCCAAATATTTAAATATAGTGTGCCTTTATACGCCTTGAAGGTTGTTAGCCATTCCCCAAAGGGGCGACCCTTTTACTGCCTATATTGTAAATTATACCAGTGCCTCTTCTATTTGTTTGCTTACTTGAAATTGTACCCTATATTAGGACGTTATTGGTCTGACACCTACGCACTCTAACACCTATCTGTGTTCATAACAAGGATCACAACAAAACTGCTTTGCTCAGCACTGAAAGCAACAAATTCCTCGTGGCTGGACCAATTGGTTGATGAATTTTTGTAATTCTTGCACGTTTGGCAGCCTGTTTATAAGCGTGTGATCTATGCACATACCTGTGAGTGTGTATATACTCTGGCATTGTGGCATTTCAGCGATTTTCACTATATGCAAGGTGTCTTTACATTAATAGCCAAGCTGCATGGTTCAGTAAGCATGAAAAGCACTATGATGATAAGGCTGTATGCTTCCTAACACATTTCAACATGTTTTTAATGCAAAACAATTTTGCGCACCTTTTCCCATCAGGTACAAAGATTGGCAGTATGACTGCCTTCTTTTGAAGATTAAGTCGACTGCAGTGTACACATTTCTTCATGAGAATGACTACCTGCCTTTGCCAAATGTGCGCACATTGTACACCTACATGAAAAACCTTAAAGCGGACTTCGGGTTTGATTCAGACTTATTTTTTGTGCTAAAGAAAAAGCTGCTTGCTTGCCCCGAGAGGGAACGACGAGGTTTGTAACCAGTGTCTCCATCACTTCATCATGCTTTCCTTATGTTCCTTCAACAAGTTGATTTCATTTTTTTTCTCTTCTATAGGAGTGTTAATGTTCGACGAAATGAGTGTACGAAAAAGCCTGCACCTAAGAGAGTCTGACATAAAACTCGTGGGAAAAGTGGATTTTGGGGAGCACACCAGACCATCAGATAACGAGCGAGATGCTGACGACGTGCTAGTTTTCCTATTCCAACCTTTCCTTGCCGGTTGGTCTCAGACAGTAGGCACATTCTGTACTTCAAGTGCTGCTCCAGGTTCAATCATTGCAAAACTGCTGCTGCAGTGCATTGAGAACTTGTTCAATTCTGGAGCTGTTGTGGACGCAGTGACATGTGACAACTCAACAAGCAACCGGTCAGCTTTGAGATCATTGGGTAGGGCAATTACTAAAGTGCATATTTGTATCTAGAGTATGCATGATAAAATAAACTGCCTAACCTCATATTATGTATCATTTTTAGACATATGCGGTGAAATGGGAAACACAAGAACATCATTTGAACATTCATGTGACCCTTTCAGAGTGATCTATTCAGTGATAGACCCACCCCACATATTCAAGTGTATACGAAGCAATCTACAGAAAGTTGAGAAGTTTTTGGTAAGCTAGAAATGAGTTTTGCCTGTCTGAAATGAACTTTCAATGACTTATTAGTACTAATGAAATTTCTGTGCAGCTCCCACAGGGACAAGAAGTGTACCACTCCGATTATGCAGATCTTCTTGAATATGAAGAGGAACAGGGCGGTCTTCGTGCTGTGCAAAAGCTTACAAAGGCACATGTATCACCAAATGCTTTTCAGAAATTGAGTGTGAAGCTTGCAGTTCAGGTAAGAAACATTAAAATTTTGTTCAGCTGAGAATGATTTTAATAATGGTATTTTAGCTAAGAACAATTTCATCAGAAGAGCATTTCCATATTTCAGCTATTCAGTGAATCCACTGCTGCAGCAATGGAATTTCACAGTACACAGGATGGCTGCAAGAAACTCCACAATTCCTCGGCAACATCGCAGTTCAAAAGACGAATGAACAGCCTTTTTGACTGCCTGAATTCTCGAAGGCTAGAGCACGTACAATATAAAGAAGTCGAGCATATTGCTGTAAGAAATCAGTTCTTTTCATTTAGTAAGCATTTTGTTCTCGAGGCTGAAATGTGATCTATTTGCAGACACGGAAAGAAAACTTGATGTGGCTGGATAGCTGCTGCAAGTATCTGGATGAGCTGCCAAAGCAGAGAAGAAGCTGCTTCCTAAGCAAACCTATGTGCGAAGCTTTGCACATAACTCTCCTCAGCACCACTTCTCTTGTTGAAAGCCTGCTTTCATATGGTTTTCGTTACGTGCTGGTTGGAAACTTCGGGCAGGATTTATTGGAGGTAAATAACTGTTTTTTCACAAGTTTTCACTGATAACACATGCCATTTCTTCCAGAGATTCTTCGGCATATTGAGACATGTTGCTGGTGATGGAGGGCAGCCGACGGTGCAGCAGTTTCCGTTTATATACAGAATGCTCTCCGTTAACAACCTGGTACAACCACCTGAACAAGCGTCAGTGGCTGGAGATAAGCCACAGTTGCTGCTCAAGCTCCAGGACATTTTCAACCGAGCAAAAGCACCCATAAATCATGTGAGCAAAGCTTTGTTAACAAAATAGTTGTTGGGCGATACATGAGTGCATAATTGTTACCAATTATGGGCACCCAAAATTGCTTTAATTGAAATATAAAAAAACTCAGGCATGTCAAACAATATTGCCCTACCTATAGAGCACTAAATGTGCATTTCTCTCATTGGTTCACTGTTTACTTTTTTAACGAAATTGCCGTTTACATTACAGGCAGACTCTCTGGCAGTCCTCCCAGAAGATGTCCTAATGGAGCCTGACAACAGTGTGGAAGAAGCTTCGGATTGGTGTTCCAAAGAATCGCCAGAAGAGCACATTCTGGAATATCTCGCAGGCTACGTGGTGAAAAAGTTTTCTTCTCTGAAATGCTCCGGCTGTGTCGCAACGCTAAAGTCTGAACGAGTGCCAGCTGGCCTAATACTTCAAAGATCCAAAGGTCACCTTCAAGTGCCCTTTAACCAGCTGCTTACGCTCCTGAAAATTGTGAAACATCACCTGGAACTCTTCACAATTAAAAAAGTGGCATGTGCCAATGCATACATGAGCATTCTTGAGGGCGTTTTGCTGGACGGCCACACGGCTTCGGCAGCAGTTGGTTGCACACTACATTTCATTAGCATCACTGCTGAGATCATTTCTTTTTTTTCTTAGGACTCGCCTGCATTTCTTTACTAGAAAAAAAAAAAATAAGCGCACACGAGCATTAGTGCGAACAACCTGTCCAGCAAGCGGGGACAAAAAATCTGCTTGTACGAAGCAGCAGGCACATGTCGGCCCTGCACTGCCTATGTAACTTGTTTTTGCTTGAATATTGCAAATAAAATCACCCCCAAGCACAAACAAAAAAAACTCGGCTTTGCTGGTAACCTCGACTACATTCTCTGTGTGTGATTACTTATAAACAGCAGATTATTTGCATAACCACTTAGTTTCAGTTCGTGCATATGCATCTTGTATGCTGACATCAAAAGCTATTGACAATTTTAATCTTTTCTTAAGTATGCTACTGCAGCTCTGTGCTGCTTGCGAAAAAGGCCATCCCACGGAAATGACTTCATTTTCTAAGCAAAGTAGGTTTCCATCCGTGATAAATCGGCCGTTCGTAACCATAGGCTGCAGGAAAAAAAAGAAACAGGGTATAAGACTTCTGTGTCAATACTCCTTTACCATTGCTGTTGTGCTTTACACTACCCCAGTGCTGAGTGAAGGCAAAAATTAGATGTTAATTCTCAAGCATCTGCACAGCCTCATTTCCTTCAAAAATAAATAAACGAATAAATAAGCTCGTGATTACAATCCTATAATGCGTCTTCGTTCACCAAGAAAATATGATACTGTATGCAATCCCGCGTCAATCTTTGTCACCCTGATCGAGCGAGTTGGAAAGAAAAATACTTTATTTCTCCTGTAACATTACATTAAGGTGGCAAGAGCAAAAGGCACCACAGCCTGCTCCGAATGAGTTAGAGATAAAAAAAGCGCACTGCTGACACAGGGGCATTAATATGCCCTTGTGTCACTCTGATTCACGAGGTTTTCATCGGGGACATTGACAGAAAAAAATTGCGTGAGAAAACTTTGTCACACACTTGGACTGATACACACGAAAGTTAGCAAAGCTTGCGAGGCCTGAATACGACAAAAGTTGCTGTCAAGCAAGCGTTTCATTGAGGGCTACAAGTCGTCAACCTATCTGTTTCAAACGGCGTGCCGTCAAGTGCAAGCTCACGTCCTAGACAAGCTTATGTTGAGTAAAATTAGAGCCCGTCACCACTGCTGCAACGACTCGCGTGCAGTCGGAGTTCCGAAAATAACAGTGCACAACATTAAGCTCAGGTTTCATTTACTGACAGCGCTGCTGATGTCTTATCCTCTGAGCGTATCACAGTTGCGTCAAATGTTTTTATTTGAGGCCTGTTGGGCCAACAAACACGGAATTCACAGTAGGAATAGGTCCGCGCGCGTCGTCTGCTGGCACACTGAGCCGCCAGCTGACTGAGATTGTTTACTTTTCTGTATGCGTCTTGTCTTCGGTAAGCAAACATTCTCATAAGTTCAAGTTTAGTTAGTATGTTAGCATAGTTTCAGCGAGAAATTATAATGTAAATAATGTCCTGAAGGAGCCGGACTTTCGGCCGCGACGTACCCGAGAAGAAAAAAAAAAATGCAAGCGTAGCCTGCGGCGGCCGCTCAGCGAGATGGCCTTTCTTTGACTGTAGCGCCCCTAGCGGCCGGCGGTAGCTCTATATTAAACTGAGGTGGCAGTTTCGTGACCAAAAAAAAGAAATTTAAGGACTATGACCGCGCCAACGGCCTAGCTAAGAAACTAATATTAAAGTGCGACTGTTGTGGCGAAGTGACGACGGCACGGAAGTTGCACAAAGTCGATAATAAAAAGTCGTTCGATGCATTTGAGATAAACGTTTTATCCATGCGTGTAATGCTCTGTAGTGGGAACGGCCAGACATTTGTGAACAATATTTTTGCGATGATGGGACTGTCGCGATGGGGGCTGCACAATAAAACGTACCAACGGCAACTTTTGTTTACCTGGTTCCCCAATGTTGCATTTCTGATGGTGTCATATTGGAGCAACAATATCTCCGATTCCTCGCAACTAGTCTCAATAACTCTTTGTCAGAAAGGTGGTGAATTGCTAAGTGCAGTAGGACTAGTATAAAATTACATATCAATAAAGAACATCTATAAAAATAATTTTTCAGAGTTATTATTGGGCTTTACAAATAAATTGTCAGATGCCCTAATTTTATTCGAGATTGTTGTACAAGATTTGTTGCCTTATTGAACCCATATATCATCCTCGATCACCGCAGTGTTCAAAAGATTTCCATAATTATTTCTAAACTTGTCCTGAAATGTTTTTCCTCGTTTTCTTAAAACTGCGTTTTTGATCATGGTGTAGTTTTGGAATGACAATTCCTCTGGTAGTACTTGTCCTATCACAGTGATTGTTGGTTTGTCTGAAAAAGGGACAAATGGGGATTGCAGTGGGTATAAAATTTGAACGAATAAAATGAGAGATCTTTTCAAAAATTAATAATAGTTCCAATATATTACTAAAGCATTTTGCTTACAAATGTTTGACATGCTGTAACTTTGGCCCAAATCAGTCTAAAACATTCATTCTTGTAGCACTGCAAGCTCTGACCATACAACATTATTTTCATATGCCACTGTCCTTTATCTCAACCAGCATTCAAGAGAAAACTCACCTACTAATTAGTCAATGCAAAAATTCATGAATTCTCAGTATTTTGAAAAGCACTAGTCGCACAGAAAAAGTGATTGCATATTTGAAATCTGCATGTCGAAGTAAATAAAGAATGGAAGTTTGATCAAAATTCACCCATAAATAAAAAAAATGTTAAGTGGGGGTGTCCCTCCATGTTCAGAAAGTTTCCTTGTAGCGCATGTAAAGGACAGGAATATGTCTGTCTATATGTGCCTTCATTTCTTCCTTTCTTTTATGTGTGCTACAAGAAAACTTGCTGCAATGATTTGTCACACACTGCAATTGCATTCTCTCTTTTCATTCCGACGAAAGCACTGAAATCTAAGCAGGGAGGAATAGCATGGGGAAAGAAAATAGATCACGCCCGCCTTGTGACTTTGAGCAGTTTTCTCTCTCTCTCTGAGAGGGCATTTTTTAGCTGAATGAAAATTTATTGTGAACTACAGGCCATGCGCTATGTTACCATATTTGGTTCGCGGTTTCTCAGTAGCCTTGACTACCAATCAGCAGCGTTTTCTAGCCATGCTCAATAAGTGTTGCAAGACCCCTTTAAATTACATGTGGCGCTTCGTGGCAGACCGTATTTGGGCTTTGCAGCAGAACGTACTTTCCCTAGATAGGTGCTTTCACAGTTTAGCACTACAACATCGCAGTGAAACAACCTTTAAGAACAGTTAGATGCAGATTAATATACAGTTGAACCCGTTTAAAATGAACTTGAAAGTGCCGTGATAAATGGTCGTTATATCAGTAACTCGTTGTATATGAACCCGCCCATAAAAACACCCCTTTAGTGGCCAAACTTGTTTTGTTTTCTCAGGTGCATTTTTATTCAAAAAGGCAAACAACCTCTGCGCTGACAAGCTAAGACTTTTTGAGTGCTAAATGACGCCCGTTCGCTCACAAGTAAATTCCACCACGTTAGTGATAAACACAAGGCAATTCTTTGTGGTTCTACTGAAGCATGATACCACCACGTTGAGCCGATTATCCCCGGCTAGTTGCGTGCAACACGTCGCTTACTCGGCTCTCGCCGTCGCATGCCAGTTTGCTTTGAGTGAAATGTATGCGCGCGTTCGCGCTTTTATCACGCACGTATCACTCAGGATCATGCTTGGGTGTGGCGAGTAGCCTGTTCGTTAACACAAAGAAGAATTTTGCGAGGAACGTGTGCAAGCAGCCTCGCACGACGCGGTGAACTTGCGAACGGCAGCATGACGCGCTTGTACCGCAGTTTGATGTGCAGCTATCTGAAGATGACTGTGATAAGCTTGCCTGCGATGCAGCCATGGCACATTCAACTCCACTGGCCACTTCGTCATCGCTCTTTTCTGATGGTTATGTGTTAAGGCACCGCCGCAATCGCGCGAAAGTCATCACTAATCAGCCGGTCTCTGTCGTTACTGAAAGGTGGAAAACCTTTTGCGGCACATTGTGGTGTCCAAGGTTGAGAGTCGCCGTGATCTTATATGCAACAAAAGTTATCTCATCTCGCAATTGTGGCTTCTTGTGTTCGAAAGCATTGTTGATTAATCATCGCCGGTCGTAGATGCCGAGAGCGGCGTCACAAAAGTTTTCTTTCTTTATTTCTTTGTTTGTTTATTAGTTTATTAAAAACAGTTACAAAATTATCCGAGAAGACACGGCTAAAGGCAAACAGTGCCTGACTGTGCCGTGCCACCCATACAGCAGCAGCAGAAGGAAAATGTACTTACAAATATAAAAGGGTACATGAAAATCAAATACTACATCCCAGATCAATGTTGCACAGCCATAGAGAACTAAGAAAAAGAAAAGAAAACATAAGCATGTTTTTTTTTCTCACTTCCATAGCACCAAGTACTACTCTACGTCCCAGGGAAGCTCTTGGCCACTGCCGATACACTTTGACATGCACCACTGCAGGCAGAAATGCTCACCGTGAAACCACTGCCTCTGCAACTAGTTTCAGTTGTGCACCTTTACAAAAACTACAGCCATAGCATTGGCATTCAATAGAGCAAGTGTATGGCACCCTGTCTGCCTTTAGAGCATTATTATCGTAAATAATTGATTGATTGATTGATTGATTGATTGATTTGTAGGGTTTAACGTCCCAAAACCACCATAAGATTATGAGAGACGCCGTAGTGGAGGACTACGGAAATTTTGACCACCTGGGGTTCTTTAACGTGCACCCAAATCTGAGCACACGGGCCTACAACATTTCCGCCTCCATCGGAAATGCAGCCGCCGCAGCCGGGATATGAACCCGTGACCTGCAGGTCAGCAGCCGAGTACCTTAGCTACTAGACCACCGTGGCGCGGCATTATCGTAAATAAGAAATTATCTTTCAGACTACAACATTAGTGTGAATAAACAGCAATAAGATTGCTGAAATAATAGCTTTTGCAATTCAATTGGGTTGTTACTAAGAGACTTCCCTGCGTAAGCTGGCCCTCGCAGCCACTACTCACCCAAAGTCAAAATCAGTAGTGAACTGCCCCTTCATCTTCTGAAAGACGGGATCCTGAGCGGTGGCCTGTGCACGGCGGGCCAACGACTCCGAGGCGGCACTAGAAAAGGTGGTGGTCACAGAGGAGACATTCTCAATGCCCACCCCAAAGGTGGACACCAGCTTCTTGAGGAAATTGAGGGTGTGCGGTGTCACGGTAGCATCTGCCACTCCTCCCCGGTTCTCAAAGGCCACTGCATAGCACTTGGCCAGCCCCTGGCGCAACTGCCGCAGAACCTCTTCATACCAGTTTTCGCGGAACCACACCATCTGCAAAGTACCAAAGCTTTTATGACACAACATAACAAGCTCAGGCAACAAGAGAAGAATGTCAGAGAAAAACTCATTTCATTATGACACAGTTGTTTGATTATCAAGCCTTATTTTTTTACCTTCAGCAGTTTTTCCCATTGCTTCAAGAAAACAATTACCAACACTATCACTAGTGTTTTAGTGAAAAAACAAATCAAGAAGTAAGAAATGATATACACACACACACACACAAAAAAAGAGTTCAATGAGCCTATCAGTAACAATGATACTCGTTGAACTTTCACATTAATGTAATCCCTCATTATGAAGTAGTAGAAAAACAAAAAAATTTGTTATAAGTGGTATTCTCATATCAGCGACCACTCATGAGAAACTAGAGCATTTGAGCTTTAACCTTTAGTTGTAGCGCTACAACTGCAAGGCAGCTACAACACAATGTATTCAGTGAAGCAGCGAAAAAAAAAAAGCACTGAATAACACAAGCACATAGTCAATTGCATAGTCTACCCCATGAAATGGTATGGTGCAAGTCAGCGTAGTCTTTGGGTCACTTTTTGGCCTTCAAGAGACCGCAGTTTTTTGGCATTCCACATCACCAGAAAAACTTTATTTAGACGTTGATTCTGTCACGGGGAACATTGGCGATGCGATTATGACTGATAAACAGTTCAGGTGCACTGCCCCATAAATCGTCTGTGAATCTCGCATCCGTGAATTGCAAAATTGCAGGAATTAAAACCAATCTGAACGTCGTTGACATACGTGGAATAAAACATATTGCGTGAAATGTAGAAATGCAGTGTACTTATTTTTACAATAAAAAGTGTGCAACTCAACACACCACGCTGGGACACTCAAGTCTCCTTGACAAATGCTCGTGACAAGGCATTGCTCACTCAGACACCGTAAGTGCGGTTTGACAAATAACTTTCGATTATGGTCAGCATTTTACCTCGCACGCCCAAGTGTGAGAGGTCTCGCAGTATGCCGAAATACCATGTCGTGTCGAATGTCTTTGCCATATCTAGGAATACTGAAAGAAAGAACTGTTTATGAACAAAAGCGTCATGGATTTGTGCCTTGATGCATAGCAAGTGGAAAGTGGTGGATCTAACCTCACGAAATCCGTACTGGTGTGGATCGAGTCAATTGTTTGATTCCAGGTAATAGGAGCCGGCAGTTAATAATCTTTTTGAAAAGCTTGTAGAGGCAACTTGTTAGTGCAATCAGTCTGTAGCTGGTAACGGAGGATAAATCCTTGCCTTGCTTTAGAATCGGAATAACAATGGCTTTTTTAAAGGCTGATGAAATCTCGCCAAAAAACCTAATAGCATTGTGCAGGGAGAGAAAATCTTTTTGAGTTACAGAGAGCAGGTGTTTTATTATTTCAAATACTACACGGTCCATGCCTGGTGATGAGTTGTTGCAGCAGTTCATCGATGCCTTTAGCTAAACTAACACAACGGTTCGTTGTATCTTTCATGTTTTGTGAATCTCCACTATAGTTTGTTTTTAGGTTAATGTTTTGCATTGTTGGAATGATGTGGTGCAGTGCGATTAGCTGGAGATCTGTTCGAAATGTGCCCCGTGGGTGTTTGCCTGATCTTCCAAGCTGTCTCCTTGTGTGTTTTCTAGGGGAAGTGAATGAGATTGCCATCCTGCTACCTTTCCTACCATGTTCTGGACCCTCACCTCTAGTGTATACGAATTTATTCCAGATAGAAACTTATGCCAGCTTTCCTTTCTCGCCTGTCTGCATGTTCTTCTGCCTTGGGATTTTTGTGCTTGAAATCGTCAAAGTTCTTGGCTGTCGGTGAGTTCCCAAGCAACTTTTTAACAGGAACGTTTTTAATCTCGACGAAGCTGCTCTCTTTTATAAGATGTTGCCTAACCGCATTTACACACCAAAATGCGAAGCGGGCTCAGGTGCCAAGCAATGCAAAAACAGAATTATCATTCTTTTTGGTGCCATTGCTACCAGCGATGAAAAGCTGCCTCTCCTCATCAATGGCCAGTCCCTTGATTCTCGGTGTTTTCAAAATGCACGGCTCTCGAGGGATGTGGCATACCGCGCAAATAAAACAGTCTGGATGATAGCGGCGTTTTTCAAAGAGTATGTATGTGCACTTGATTGACCGGAAGATGGCTAAGAACGGTCGGAAAGTGTTGTTTGTTGTCGATAATTGCCCCGGTCAAGGAAAAATCAACAACTGTTGGCTGTTACACCAGAGTCCCTGCCACCAAATATGACGTTCGTTCTCCAGCCTATGGATGAGAGAGTCATTGAGATGGCCCGGAAATATTATAGGAAAAGCCTGCTGGAGAAGGAGGGGGAGGCACCGTATTTTGCTGTGATACGACAATGAGAAGAAGTATGAGATCGACCTGCTGGGTGCAGTCAATCTGATATTCAAAGCCTGGCACCAACTACGCCCCCTAGCGATTGCCAACTGCTTCGCTCATGCAGGGTTTTCTCGCGCCCCGGCATCAATCGAAGAAGACCTTGGTGCGAAATGCAGCGGCTGTGATAAGCTGTGCAGTAAAGTGCGCAGAGGAACCGGCTGCATGAGCGATACTGAAGACAGGGAGATTGCCTTTGAAGAGTATGCGCTCTACGTGGCGGATGTCTTTGTTACCGGTAGACTGTCGGACCATGCAGAAAAGGAAGAGTCCCAAGAAGTGGCTACGACCACAGAAACGCGGAACATGCTGCGCTTGCTTCGCAACAGTCAAATGCAGCTGTGGAAACCAACGGCTCATGTGATGTGTTGAGCAACTGGAAAACACCTTTCTCGGACCGAACACGAACGCGATACAAGTGAGCATCACGCAGTTTTTTGGTCCTGGAAAATAAATTCTTTTTTTTTTTTTTGCGAATTTTAGTGCCTTCTAGAGTAGCTGTCTCGTGCAGTGGGGCCTTTCCCGACAACACTGGCTTTTCTTTTGCAGTGACCTGGACAAAAATTTTCGGGGTTTTGCTTGACTCGAAATACTGCTTATCTCGAAATTTTCCCTGGATTTGACGCCTTCGAGTCAAAGAGGGATTACTGTACAGGTTTCACGCCTTTCCGCCTTATACACAGCCGAGAAGTAACCACAATGCTTGACGCCATGCTCCTTCCCGACAAGCTGGTAATGTTCAACACAGACGTTGCCATGTTCACTCAACATGCTCAAGAGGCCTGTGAGCTCTGGCAACGCCATATCCAACGTCACCAATCTGCAGACGCAGGCTGCTACAATCAAGTGACCTTCAACCCAGGTGATGAAGTGCGGGTGGGGACCCCCATCTGACAAGGCTTTTAGTCGGAAAAGTTGCTGCGTCGCTATTTCGGGTTCTACAAGCTTTTACAGCGACTCAGTGAACCTACGAGGTTCTTCCAAAAGGCACCTCAAGAAACCTATGTCGGCTTCCACAAATTGAAGGCGTTCCTGTTTCTAAGCTTAAATCATAGTTTTCTCGCTGTGACTCAACTGTGACCTTACACTGTATTGACAATTTTGTGTGTTTTATTTTTTTTCAACTTGCTTTCCCGCCGCCGCTGCTGCAGCGGGCTCTGTACTGCGTTTTTAGTTGCCGCAGGCAATAAAGTGTTGCGACCTTTTGAGAGCAGTCTAGTGTTTTTGCCACGCTGTGCTAGGCCCCATGGGTGTCCGAACGCACGTGTGGAGAGGCGACGGTTAACACGTGCCCTGCGGCTCGCTAAGACCAGACGCACGCGAGTGGCCGTACTTCTTTGAGATATGTGTACACTACACTGACGCCCAATGTGTACCCTACAGACTGTCGACACTAAATATTCCTACGGTTTTGTTACATTGGATTGAGGCTTATCTTTCTGACTGAAAACAGTCTGATGTTCTTTACGGGACGAGTTCATCATATGGAACAGTCTTATCAGGTGTCCCCCAAAAATGTGTTCTAAGACCGCGTGCTCGTGTTATCACTATTGTAAATCGCACAGGCAAGTGCATCGCGAGTGCCACGGTGCATACGGAACACACTGGGGCGGCCGAAGAGGCGGCGATTGCTCTTGCACTGGTCCCAGGACCGGAGGCTGCGGTCGTGATTAGCGATTCGCAAGCTGCCGTCCGAGGCTTCGCACGGAGTCGCATCTCGTGTCTGGCGGCTCAGATACTACAGTCAAGTAATGGCTACAAGGACGGCGGCGAGCTTCGAGGAGCGATGGCCTCGGCGGCAGCATCCTCGTATCTCAAAACTGAAAATGCGAATGTTTTCCTTCTGCGGACCCCAGCTCACACCAGCGTCCCGCTCGCAGGTAACCAGGCAGCCCACGCCGCGGCTCGAGATCTCACTCACCGAGTCGCAGCCAATTCGGAGGCCGCCTTCACCTCCGAGAGCGGGGCGATGACACTGTCCACTCAACAACAACAACTGGAATGGTCGTGGGGTGACTGCTTGACCACATTCAACAACATTGCACAACGTTACAGACTAAAAAGACAGAAATACCCATCACTACACAACAAATTGAACAAAAGACAGGCTGTAACTCTGAGTTTATGACAGACAAATACTTACCCCAGCCCAACGATCCTACGCCTGTGTTATCCTCACCTATACCCGATGGACGCGTGTAAAGCGTGCTTGGAAAGGGAAACACTGTGGCACATGCTTTGGGAGTGTGCTGGAAAAGTTAACGTCACTGCCACCGCTCCCTTCGCGACGCATGTTAGGCAGGGAGGAACTTCGAGGCCACTTGTTTGGTACTGTTGCGCGAGGGCAGGGACTGGCCTCTGCCGCGACTGCGGTCACTGTTGCCGATCGGCGGCGTCAGCTGCGCTTCCGCTAGGAGGCGGCACTCACCAGTGACAAGCTGGCCGCCCAGCTTTGGGCCGTCCGGCTAGCTGAAGATGCCGCCCGGGTCCAAGGACTTCAAGCGGTCATCTGAGGCACTGCCATCATAATCGACTGCGAGTGGGAAGGGACAGGCGTTAATCTCTTCTTCCCCCACCTCGCCTGGTGAAAACTGCCGGACTTTAAATAAAGTGTATTCATTCATTCAATATTTTTTAATGATATAGTTGAACAGGTGTCAAGTCATCTCGGGCTCTATGTCGATAACTGTTGTCTTTACCACGAAATTATTTCCCTGTGTGACAGTGTCCAATTACAAAGTGACCTTGCTGCGATACTACTAAAGTGCAATAAGTAGAATATGACGCTGAGTTTCGCTATGGGGCAAATTTGTCCACATTACAAAGAAATGTTACATTTTTTTGGTAGGTTTTGTCTTTACGGTGAAAACCTGTCGATTGTTTCTAATTACAAATATTGCATTGGTTAATGTTTGCAGGTCAATGTTTTGCATTGTTGGAATGATGTGGTGCAGTGCGATTAGCTGGAGATCTGTTCGAAGTGTGCCCCGTGGGTGTTTGCCTGATCTTCCAAGCTGTGTCCTTGTGTGTTCTCTAGGGGAAGTGAATGAGATTGCCATCCTGCTACCTTTCCTACCATGTTCCGGACTCTCACCTCTAGTGTATATGAATTGATTCCAGACAGAAACTTATGCCAGCTTTCCTTTCTCGCCTGTCTGCATGTTCTTCTGCCTTGGGATTTTTGTGCTTGAAATCGTCAAGGTTCTTGGCTGTCGGTGAGTTCCCAAGCAACCTCCATGCTATATTTTGGTTTCTTCGAGCATTTTTAGAGACACGACCACTTCATGCGCATAAAGTACCGTATTTACATGCACAATGGTCGCACTCACATATTAATCAGACCCCTAAACTTTGTGATCACAATTTCATTTTTTCAACCTACATAAGTATCCCACTTCAAGCTTGCCACAGCAATATGTTGTGTGCAAAGTCCAGATGATGATCGAGTTTATCTCCTACCGAAGTTACACAATACACATTCGGTAGATGGTAAATCTAAAAGTCACAAAGTCAACTGCACACGTCGAACAAATTTTTATTTATTTATTTTTTATTTATTTATTCAGATACCTACAGTGCCCAAGAGACATTATTGTAGAGAAACATTATTGAAGACATTACTGTAGAGTTACAGGCGGTATACAAGATCAAGAGTTAACATAACAAGATCAGCAATGCTATTGAGATTGCAAATGACATGATACATCTGCATTCCAAACAGATCACTAGAAAAATATATCGGGTCAAACCTAAAACAGTACATTACCACAAAACTACAAAAAAGTGAAAAAGTTAGGACATATAGATAGACAAGTCTACTGAATGCCATATAGAAGTGACGCGATACCTAGTGGAACAAAACTTCAGCAAAAGCACTGTCGAAAGAACTGATTGACGACTAGATAACCTTCTCCGGTAGACTATTCCAATCACGGCATGTTCTTGAAAAAAAAAAAAAAGAATACTTATATATGTTAATGCGACCGCTATATTCCCTTACCTCTAAATAATGATCACAACCAGCTGACCTGTAAGTGAAATCGAGAATATATGTTTCCTTCCTAATGCCTGTTGCTCCAATAGAAATTCTGTGAAAGCGCTTTAGGGGTGTATGTATTTTCATCTATCTTGCAAAGTCGGCCATCCGAGATTGGCTCTTACGTCAGAGGAGCTTACATCAGATTGGCTCTTATATCAGAGAAGTCGCAGTTAGAGAAAACAAACCGGGCTGCACGCTTCTGAATGCGTTCTCATTCGGCAATGCAAGTCTTTGTACCTGGGTCCTTTCCGGAGCATCTGTATTTTAAGGGGGACATGGTGTGTGGAGACATTTTCTGTATTTGTGGACCGAACATAATGAAAATATACATGCTCATGTAGTTTCTCCTGCTGATTTCAAATATGCAAACATTTGCATTGCAGGTAAATTATTTTAGAATATACGCAATTCTGCCACTCTATTGTTTTCGGACACAATAGAAAAGAAAGTGCTTATTAAATAGTAAATATTATTGCATAGCTGGACAGTGCAATTAGCAATAAGTGCAATGCTGCAAGCATATTTCGAATTAAAGAAAAACTAGTGATTCTGCAGATGATGAAAGTTGAGGAATCATGTCATGGCTGTCACATACAAAGAAATTTAATACCTTATAAGTTTATATGGCCAGCAAATGGAAATTCTGCTCTCAGCACATTGTAATACACAGATTGGGCTTTACGTTAATGAAAAAATTATTGCTCTAGCTGTTCTAGATTGCAAGATATCAACCCGACAAACTAGTAATGTCACCAAAAAGCATGCTTTCAGAAAACTGAGAAAAAGAAATAAAACTCATTCATTTACATAACTGCACTTGAAAATGCTCAGTATGCACAGGACATGTAGTCCTTTTGACTATGAGTCCCTGTGTGGCAATTTTTCAGGGACTGGTGCATGTTCTCCGTTGCTTGTCGCTTCTTGACTGATGCTGCCGTGCGCCGTCGAGTCGATCCTTTTCAGCCATGCGGCTGCGGCTTTGCCAGCTGTGGTTTAGGCTCAGCTCTTTCATAAAGTTTTCAGATGCCTTTTTATTGTCTGCATTGAGCTTGAGCTCTGCTTTTGCCACAGCTCCCTTCACCGTGAATAGGGAAGCATGTCGCTTCTTTGGTGCCAGCGCCCAGATCATTGAATGCAGGCATTCGTTGTTATTTTGGGTTTTCCCTCGCTGGCATCGTTGCAACAGCTTTTTGCCTGAAAAATGATCATAAATTGGAAGTAAGGCTTGGCAGACATGTGGAGGCAGCTTTCGACGATGTTTGGGAATGGGCTCCCCCTTGGCCTTTGCCGCATTTTGTTTGCACCTGGAACTTGGACCAGGTGGGCACAGAGTGTGGTTTGCCACTTCATCATTGGACGTGATGTGATGATAAGTGGCCATCACTGCTATGTGCATAGCATGAACATCACCACTTGGTGATGTTCATGCTATGCATTATTATGCATTATTATGGGTGGGCTTCAGAGCCCACCCATAATAATTGGTGAGCTTGTAGATCAGGTCTCCTGCCAAGCGGCCCTTTCCCCCAAGACTCTCAAGGCCAGGTCCTTTGTGTTTTGCAATCAAGTTGCGCAAAACAGTGCCCATATGCTTTGGGACATGATTAATGCAGTCCTCTTTTTCCACTGGGATATACCCATAAAGCTTATCTTCTTGTAGCGCAAGGTAACTGTGGCTGTCTCCGTTGCAAAGTACCGTGGTGTAGCGCAGGTTGTGCCGCTCAAGTGACCTCCTGAAGAGGATGAGGGCAGCCTCAACCTCCATTTCCCCAGCCTTCTTGTCACTGTTTTTCTGACACAGGTGATGTTCCTTCCACACTGCATAAGAAGGGTCATCTTCCTTTGGGCCCGACTCGCATCCACCACAAAAGTTGCTCAAAACAACGAAGTCAAGCACCAGCCCGGTGAACAATTCTAGGACGGTGCCGAGACTGAATGACCGCGACTGAATGACCGCGACTCATCCATGACCCATCAAACGACGCCGCGATGTTTCCCATGTGGCATATATTAATTTCGGCGTAAAATTCGCGAACCCCGTGCAGTCGCTCGTCAAATTGCGTGCAGCACGAACGGCCGCGGGTGCCAACTTTGTCCTCACGTAGTGTTGCCACTTTTCGTGCGAAGACCCCGACGGCTGATGCCCATCAACGAGAACACATCATTCAGTGCGGTCTGTCTGTTCCCCGTTGCCTGCATGGCATGCGTGGCCAAAACGTTCACAGCAAAAGGTTTAACGCGTTCATCGCTACGTACGAGCAGCGAGCTCCACAACGACGCAGTCTCCCCATTGGCCGAACACAAAAAACATAACTTCATGGCGAGTCCGAATTCCCGGTCGTCGCGGACAATCTGCAGTTCTCCATTGCATGCCTTGCACTTTGCAAATGCCAACAAAGCGCTGTTCACTGTGTCCAAATCTATAATTGTGAATGTGGTTCCATCAGACGGCTGAGCAGCTTCGTCGGCACCGTCAACCAGGAATGCGCATTTTCGCTCCGTCGCTGCAGCGGACGAAAACTCCGATAACATATCTTCGGCTTTAGCTTGCTCCTTTTCCAAGTCAGGTAGCTGCCGATAGATAGTATCTTTGCGCTCAGGATTTGCGCTCCGGATTTGACATCGTGAAACTTCTCCGCTGACACTGAGGCAAAATGGCGCGCATGGACGCGCGCCTCAATACCCGGAGCAGACGAAGTCAGGAGCCTCCACCAATAGGTAGGCAAGCTCAAGTCACGTGCATGAAGTAACTAATAGGAAGGCACTCTGATACTTCTTTTTGCCGCTCATTTTACAAGCTGCCAATGGTTGAATTGGACCCATTCTGGCAGGAATTTGAAGGCGAAAGACGGCTCTCTCAAATGAGAACTAGCGGGCCGTACTGGCACACATGAAAGGGCAGGGGCGTGTCACGAAAAATGTGCGATTTCAATGTGAATTTTGGCTCAGATTTAGCTAGAAAGCGCCGTATAAAGGATCTTAGCGGTTAAAATAATGATATTATAGGCATGAAATTCACGGCGTAAGTGCACTAGTAGCTGTAGATTTTCAAACTAAAAAAAAAACGAGTTTTTTGGCGATTTTTTGGTCTCCACAACCGACACCGCGATTTGTCCACCTCAAAACAATGGGCACGTTAGAAAAGAGTTTCTTTCAACCTAGGAGGAGATTTCTTGAAGTTTGGCTTTAAGGGGGAATATGGCTTGTACAGACCGAAAAATCCCGAAAAAAACTTATTTTTTTTATTGCGTTCTTGAAATCTACAGTTACTTGTGCACTTATACTGTGAATTTCATGCTTATATTATCATTATTTTAGCCACTAAGACTCTCTTTACAGCACCTATCAGCTAAATCCGAGCCTAAATCGTCGTTGAAATTGCACATTTTCTGCGACGTGCCCCTACCCTTCCATGTGTGCCAGTGCGACCATCTTGATCTCATTTGAGAGCTGTCTTTTGCCTTCGAATTCTCGCCATAACGGGCCCAATTCAGTCATCGGCAGCCATTGGCAGTCATTGGCGGCAAAAAGAGGTATCAGAGCACCCCCCTATTCGCTACTTAGCGCATGTGACTTTAGCTTGCCTCTCTATTAATGGAGTCTCCTGGCTATCGTCTGCTCCACGTGAAGTGGAGGCAGCTGTGGCAGAAGCAGTGCTCAAGTTTAATGCACACAACGAAAGGGCATCGGAAGACATCACGGAAAACCTGAGCCTGAACACCAGCTGGCAAAACCACAGCCGCATGGCTGAAAAGGATCGAGGGTGCATGGCACCATCAGCCATGAAGCATCAGTTTCAGTTTCAGTTTTATTGTGTCAAACATATAATGGCTGGTTATTATTATACAGGTAGGACCCCAGAGCCCAGTTAAGGCAGTTGCAGGGGTTCGTTTCTTAACAGTAGTAGGTACTGCTGAGCTACCAACAGATGGTAAGTTCATGCAAGTGCAACTAAATACAACAAATACATATAATTGATACATAGCAATACAAAAATACATATAACTACAAAGAAATTGAAATAATATTCTCCATTCATGTATTACTGTTGTGAGTTTTGCAACTGCAAACATGCGCCATCACTGAAAAGGCCCTACACAGGAGCTAATAGCCAAAAGGACTATATGCCCAGTGCATACTAAGCTTTTTCATGCCCAGTGCATACAAAGCTTTTTCAAGTGCAGTTATATAAATAAATGAGTTTTTTTTTTTTCTGTTTTCTCAAAACATGCTTTTTGGTCATTTTACTAGTTTGTCAAGTTGATATCTTATGATTTGAAACAGCTAAAGTAATAATTTTTTTTGTTTGCATAAAGCCCAATCTGTGTATTACAAAGTGCTGAGAGTAGAATTTCGGTTTGCTGCCCATATAAATTTAAAAGTTATCAAATTTCTTTGCATGTGATAGCCACGACATAGCTCCTGAGCTTTCATCATCTGCAGAATCACTAGTTTTTCTTTAATTCGAAATATGCTTGCAGCATTGCACTTATTGCTAATTGCACTGTCCAGCTATGCAATAATATTTACTATTTAATAAGCACTTTCTTTTCTATTGTCTCCGAAAACAATAGAGTGGCAGAATTGTGTATATTCTAAAATAATTTACCTGCAATGCAAATGTTTGCATATTTGAAATCAGCAGGAGAAACTACATGAGCATGTATATTTTCATTATGTTCGGTCCACAAATACAGAAAATGTCTCCCCACACCATGTCCCCCTTAAAATACAGATGCTCCGGAAAGGACCCAGGTACAAAGACTTGCATTGCCGAATGAGAACGCATTCAGAAGCGTGCAGCCCGGTTTGTTTTCTCTAACTGCGACTTCTCTGATATAAGAGCCAATCTGATGTAAGCTCTTCTGACACAAGAGCCAATCTCGGATGGCCGACTTTGCAAGATAGATGAAAATACATACACCCCTAAAGCGCTTTCACAGAATTTCTATTGGAGCAACAGGCATTAGGAAGGAAACATATATTCTCGATTTCACTTACAGGTCAGCTGGTTGTGATCATTATTTAGAAATAAGGGAATATAGCGGTCGCATTAACATATATAAGTATTCTTTTTTTTTTTTTCAAGAACATGCCGTGATTGGAATAGTCTACCGGAGAAGGTTATCTTGTCGTCAATCAGTTCTTTCGACAGTGCTTTTGCTGAAGTTTTGTTCCACTAGGTATCGCGTCACTTCTATATGGCATTCAGTAGACTTGTCTATCTATATGTCCTAACTTTTTCACTTTTTTGTAGTTTTGTGGTAATGTACTGTTTTAGGTTTGACCCGATATATTTTTCTAGTGATCTGTTTGGAATGCAGATGTATCATGTCATTTGCAATCTCAATAGCATTGCTGATCTTGTTATGTTAACTCTTGATCTTGTATACCGCCTGTAACTCTACAGTAATGTCTACAATAATGTTTCTCTACAATAATGTCTCTTGGGCACTGTAGGTATCTGAATAAATAAATAAAAAATAAATAAATAAAAATTTGTTGGACGTGTGCAGTTGACTTTGTGACTCTTAGATTTACCATCTACCGAATGTATATTGTGTAACTTCGGTAGGAGATAAACTCGATCATCATCTGGACTTTGCACACAACATATTGCTGTGGCAAGCTTGAAGTGGGATACTTATGTAGGTTGAAAAAATGAAATTGTGATCACAAAGTTTAGGGGTCTGATCAATATGCGAGTGCGACCATTGTGCATGTAAATACGGTACTTTATGCGCATGAAGTGGTCGTGTCTCTAAAAATGCTCGAATAAACCAAAATATAGCATGGAGGTTGCTTGGGAACTCACCGACAGCCAAGAACCTTGACGATTTCAAGCACAAAAATCCCAAGGCAGAAGAACATGCAGACAGGCGAGAAAGGAAAGCTGGCATAAGTTTCTGTCTGGAATCAATTCATATACACTAGAGGTGAGAGTCCGGAACATGGTAGGAAAGGTAGCAGGATGGCAATCTCATTCACTTCCCCTAGAGAACACACAAGGAGACAGCTTGGAAGATCAGGCAAACACCCACGGGGCACACTTCGAACAGATCTCCAGCTAATCGCACTGCACCACATCATTCCAACAATGCAAAACATTAACCTGCAAACATTAACCAATGCAATATTTGTAATTAGAAACAATCGACAGGTTTTCACCGTAAAGACAAAACCTACCAAAAAAAATGTAACATTTCTTTGTAATGTGGACAAATTTGCCCCATAGCGAAACTCAGCGTCATATTCCACTTATTGCACTTTAGTAGTATCGCAGCAAGGTCACTTTGTAATTGGACACTGTCACACAGGGAAATAATTTCGTGGTAAAGACAACAGTTATCGACATAGAGCCCGAGATGACTTGACACCTGTTCAACTATATCATTAAAAAATATTGAATGAATGAATACACTTTATTTAAAGTCCGGCAGTTTTCACCAGGCGAGGTGGGGGAAGAAGAGATTAACGCCTGTCCCTTCCCACTCGCAGTCAATTATGATGGCAGTGCCTCAGATGACCGCTTGAAGTCCTTGGACCCGGGCGGCATCTTCAGCTAGCCGGACGGCCCAAAGCTGGGCGGCCAGCTTGTCACTGGTGAGTGCCGCCTCCCAGCGGAAGCGCAGCTGACGCCGCCGATCGGCAACAGTGACCGCAGTCGCGGCAGAGGCCAGTCCCTGCCCTCGCGCAACAGTACCAAACAAGTGGCCTCGAAGTTCCTCCCTGCCTAACATGCGTCGCGAAGGGAGCGGTGGCAGTGACGTTAACTTTTCCAGCACACTCCCAAAGCATGTGCCACAGTGTTGCCCTTTCCCAGCACGCTTTACACGCGTCCATCGGGTATAGGTGAGGATAACACAGGCGTAGGATCGTTGGGCTGGGGTAAGTATTTGTCTGTCATAAACTCAGAGTTACAGCCTGTCTTTTGTTCAATTTGTTGTGTAGTGATGGGTATTTCTGTCTTTTTAGTCTGTAACGTTGTGCAATGTTGTTGAATGTGGTCAAGCAGTCACCCCACGACCATTCCAGTTGTTGTTGTTGAGTGGACAGTGTCATCGCCCCGCTCTCGGAGGTGAAGGCGGCCTCCGAATTGGCCGCGACTCGGTGAGTGAGCTCTCGAGCCGCGGCGTGGGCTGCCTGGTTACCTGCGAGCAGGACGCTGGTGTGAGCTGAGGTCCGCAGAAGGAAAACATTCGCATTTTCAGTTTTGAGATACGAGGACGCTGCCGCCGAGGCCATCGCTCCTCGAAGCTCGCCGCCGTCCTTGTAGCCATTACTTGACTGTAGTATCTGAGCCGCCAGACACGAGATGCGACTCCGTGCGAAGCCTCGGACGGCAGCTTGCGAATCGCTAATCACGACCGCAGCCTCCGGTCCTGGGACCAGTGCAAGAGCAATCGCCGCCTCTTCGGCCGCCCCAGTGTGTTCCGTAAGCACCGTGGCACTCGCGATGCACTTGCCTGTGCGATTTACAATAGTGATAACACGAGCACGCGGTCTTAGAACACATTTTTGGGGGACACCTGATAAGACTGTTCCATATGATGAACTCGTCCCGTAAAGAACATCAGACTGTTTTCAGTCAGAAAGATAAGCCTCAATCCAATGTAACAAAACCGTAGGAATATTTAGTGTCGACAGTTTGTAGGGTACACATTGGGCGTCAGTGTAGTGTACACATATCTCAAAGAAGTACGGCCACTCGCGTGCGTCTGGTCTTAGCGAGCCGCAGGGCACGTGTTAACCGTCACCTCTCCACACGTGCGTTCGGACACCCATGGGTCCGAGCACAGCGTGGCAAAAACACTAGACTGCTCTCAAAAGGTCGCAACACTTTATTGCCTGCGGCAACTAAAAACGCAGTACAGAGCCCGCTGCAGCAGCGGCGGCGGGAAAGCAAGTTGAAAAAAAATAAAACACACAAAATTGTCAATACAGTGTAAGGTCACAGTTGAGTCACAGCGAGAAAACTATGATTTAAGCTTAGAAACAGGAACGCCTTCAATTTGTGGAAGCCGACATAGGTTTCTTGAGGTGCCTTTTGGAAGAACCTCGTAGGTTCACTGAGTCGCTGTAAAAGCTTGTAGAACCCGAAATAGCGACGCAGCAACTTTTCCGACTAAAAGCCTTGTCAGATGGGGGTCCCCACCCGCACTTCATCACCTGGGTTGAAGGTCACTTGATTGTAGCAGCCTGCGTCTGCAGATTGGTGACGTTGGATATGGCGTTGCCAGAGCTCACAGGCCTCTTGAGCATGTTGAGTGAACATGGCAACGTCTGTGTTGAACATTACCAGCTTGTCGGGAAGGAGCATGGCGTCAAGCATTGTGGTTACTTCTCGGCTGTGTATAAGGCGGAAAGGCGTGAAACCTGTACAGTAATCCCTCTTTGACTCGAAGGCGTCAAATCCAGGGAAAATTTCGAGATAAGCAGTATTTCGAGTCAAGCAAAACCCCGAAAATTTTTGTCCAGGTCACTGCAAAAGAAAAGCCAGTGTTGTCGGGAAAGGCCCCACTGCACGAGACAGCTACTCTAGAAGGCACTAAAATTCGCAAAAAAAAAAAAAGAATTTATTTTCCAGGACCAAAAAACTGCGTGATGCTCACTTGTATCGCGTTCGTGTTCGGTCCGAGAAAGGTGTTTTCCAGTTGCTCAACACATCACATGAGCCGTTGGTTTCCACAGCTGCATTTGACTGTTGCGAAGCAAGCGCAGCATGTTCCGCGTTTCTGTGGTCGTAGCCACTTCTTGGGACTCTTCCTTTTCTGCATGGTCCGACAGTCTACCGGTAACAAAGACATCCGCCACGTAGAGCGCATACTCTTCAAAGGCAATCTCCCTGTCTTCAGTATCGCTCATGCAGCCGGTTCCTCTGCGCACTTTACTGCACAGCTTATCACAGCCGCTGCATTTCGCACCAAGGTCTTCTTCGATTGATGCCGGGGCGCGAGAAAACCCTGCATGAGCGAAGCAGTTGGCAATCGCCAGGGGGCGTAGTTGGTGCCAGGCTTTGAATATCAGATTGACTGCACCCAGCAGGTCGATCTCATACTTCTTCTCATTGTCGTATCACAGCAAAATACGGTGCCTCCCCCTCCTTCTCCAGCAGGCTTTTCCTATAATATTTCCGGGCCATCTCAATGACTCTCTCATCCATAGGCTGGAGAACGAACGTCATATTTGGTGGCAGGGACTCTGGTGTAACAGCCAACAGTTGTTGATTTTTCCTTGACCGGGGCAATTATCGACAACAAACAACACTTTCCGACCGTTCTTAGCCATCTTCCGGTCAATCAAGTGCACATACATACTCTTTGAAAAACGCCGCTATCATCCAGACTGTTTTATTTGCGCGGTATGCCACATCCCTCGAGAGCCGTGCATTTCGAAAACACCGAGAATCAAGGGACTGGCCAATGATGAGGAGAGGCAGCTTTTCATCGCTGGTAGCAATGGCACCAAAAAGAATGATAATTCTGTTTTTGCATTGCTTGGCACCTGAGCCCGCTTCGCATTTTGGTGTGTAAATGCGGTTAAGCAACACCTTATAAAAAGAGCAGCTTCGTCGAGATTAAAAACGTTCCTGTCCGCGTACTCATTTCAGAGCGTGGCGAGGCTTAGGTTGCACCATGCATCTGCAGCCTGTTCGTCGACAATGCCGCTTTCGCTGTGAATAGGCTTCGATGACACATTGTTTCTCTTTATAAACCTCTCAAACCAGTCATTGCTGCAGCTGAAGTCCGCGTGACCCATCTTCAGCGCCAGAGCATCTGCTTTTTCCATTATCATTTGAGTTGTCACCGGAAGATTGGCTGCTCGAACGTTGCGGAGTCACAACAGAGGTGCTGCTTCGACGTCTGGGAATTCCAAAGCTCGAACGCGCTTCCACTTGCTCGAGAAGCTTTGCTCAAAGCCTTCCAAAACCACTTGCTTGTTCTTGAGCACTGTCGAGAGGGTTGACAAAGGGATGCTGAACTCTTTAGATATGCACAGCTTGCTTCTACATGTTTCTTCCGCTTCCTTGATTAAAGCGACTTTTCTCTCCAATGTTAGCAATTTACACTGCTTTGGGAGGAACATCTTGGTCAATATTCGGTAGCTTTCGTTGCACAGACCACGCACTGAAGATTCGTTGTGCACAGATCGCTGGGAACACGGACAAACACCTTGCACATGCAAGGGCTAGCTTATGTACTGACGATGCTGAGGGTGCGCTGCACACTACGCAGCAGTCGCATACATGATCACTCCCATAGTTGCTTGACAAGCAGATAGCAAACGGCTATGACTGAGGGATTTTAAATTCATCCTTAACGACCGCGTTTGGCACAGACAGTAAAAAGTAAGCATTTGCAGAACGCCCTCGTTTCCTGTTGGTTTACATTGCCTTCTTCCCTCGCGGTCTAGATTTTGAGATAGATGCTGTCTCCTTCGAAACACGTTTTGAGATAAGAGGGCACAAATATGTGGCACCTATGACGTGTCAATGCATGAAGAAAAAAGTTTTGACTTAAATGAGATTTCGACATATACAAGCTTGAGCTAATGAGGATTGACTGTACTTTCTTGAACAAAGATATTATAAGAAAATGTGACTAAGGTAGGATACCGTCCCAGTTTTTGGGGTCAATGGTTACATACACTGACTGGATGTCCGCAATGGCATTCATTAGTCGTTCGGTGAGCTTGTTTGCTTGGGCGTGATACAGTCAATCCCAGGTATATTGAACTCGGATATATAAAATTATTCACTGTATCGAGCAGCTGATAAATCCCCTTGAATTACCCATGCAACAAAAGTGTGGGACTCTTTCATATGTATATCACACTCTATATCGAACACTGTGCCAGGCCGAAGCCCAGAAAGTGCATTTATTTGGACATAGATTGCTCATTTCTAGGCCCTGTTCTGACCATTTAATCCCTCCTCGCGCGCAGGTGATGGAAACAAAGTGCAATCAATTGGTTGCATGCTGTTCCCGAGTGCACATAGCGCACGATGCGTGATCTTTTGTAGGTTGTAACATGTGGCCACTGCGTTTCCAAAGAGGCCGATTGCCGAGGGCCCAAAAATCACATATGCGAAGTGACTCTGTGGCCTCGTTGCAATGTGCTCATGAGTGATGGCATTGTTACGTATTCGGCGGCTGGACGACAGCCGGCCCAGGAAAGAGACGACTCAAGCAGTGCCAGGAAGACAATCCCAGTTTATTCACCTTGCGGCGCGTTTTTAAGCGCTACGCAGCCAATCGCAGGTTGGCACGAAAGAAAAGAAAACAGCAAGATAACAGCAATCGGGCAATGTTATCAGAAAGCCCCGACGTAGAAAGAGGGCGAGCACTGCAAACGTTACAACTCGGCCAAAGCTACCCCTAGCGGAAGGCGTTCAAGAGGATGACGCTTCATGAACGGCTGGAGGTGGTAACAGGTAGCCAACACGTGGGCAGGTCTCCAAGCACAGCACTGACACGTTTCGCACGGTCATATTGTCTTTGTGCACGGCGTGGGCGAAGACCCTGAGGTGCATGGTGGCACTGGTCGTTGAAGTAGCCACCGCAGAAGGAAATGGAAATGGCATTGCGCGTCGTCTGGCTGGAACACGCCCGCGAAGGTTGGCATTAAAGGCCAAGAGGAGGCAATGTCGAGAACAGGCAATGTTCAGAACGGGCACACTCGCGTTGGCTGCATGCCCTTGGGCTGGAACACTGTCGCCTGGTTTCCCTTGGTTAGTTTCTTTCGTTCCTTTCTGAAATTTCTTGAACGCTCCTGACGGCTTCTTTCTTTGTTCTTCCGAACTTTCCATTCTACGGGAACGGTACTCGTCCGCCAAGCTGGCTGCCGTTTGCAAAGTCTCTACGTTTGGCTTGTCCTGAATCCACAGCCGCATTTGGTCCGGAATGGACGCATAAAACTGCTCGAGCGCAAACAGTTCAATCAGACGTTGCTTGTCCTCGTATGCGTTGGCACTCTTAAGCCATTCCTCTAACAAGCTCATGGATTTGTAGGCGAATTCTGAAAATGACTCCCCTTGGCCACGCCTCGTGTTACGGAACTTCATCCTCAAGGCTTCTGTTGACAAGCTGTACCTTCGCCTCAAATGAAGTTTCACTTTTTCGTAATCATGAGCATCTTCATCTGGCATTCTCGCGATTACATCGGCTGCCTCATTTGGAAGTAATGTCAACAGGCGTTGCGACCAAGTCTCTTTTGCAAGTGCAGCTCTTGTACACGTCCTCTCAAAGTTGACGAGATACAAAGTGATGTCACTGCCAGCCTTGAAAGGTTGCATGTATCCTCGCATATCGAAACTGTCATTGCGTTCAAGGTTATGCAGTTGCATCTCTTTTAACTTCAGTTCTACTTCTCGTTCTTTGAGCTTTTCCGAGACTGCCCTCCAACACTCCTCGACTTCGTCGTCGTTTGCTCCGCATTTGGATATCGCTTCGATAATTGCAGGCTTCCGCATAGACTTCTGTACAGGGATACCGAGCTCTTCAGCTAGCAGCACTAGGTTGGGTTTCGTTAACGACGTGAGGATCATGACTGCAGTTAACAAGTGCTACCCTGATATGTACTACTATTTAGCAAAGTCAACAACAAATACAAAAGAACCTCGACTACCAAGTAAATGCTGCTAATGCTCCCAATGAAGTCAAGCAAGCCGTGCTCTCACCAAACCGGACGCCAAGGCCGCCTTCGACGTGCGCTCCATACCGCCGCCACCGCTGCCACCAGCTGTTACGTATTCGGCGGCTGGACGACAGCCGGCCCAGGAAAGAGACGACTCAAGCAGTGCCAGGAAGACAATCCCAGTTTATTCACCTTGCGGCGCGTTTTTAAGCGCTACGCAGCCAATCGCAGGTTGGCACGAAAGAAAAGAAAACAGCAAGATAACAGCAATCGGGCAATGTTATCAGAAAGCCCCGACGTAGAAAGAGGGCGAGCACTGCAAACGTTACAGCATGCAGGTCCGAAAAATATAGTCTTCAAAACCCGTAATTAGGCGACGTGTCTTTGGCGTTTTCGGTTAGAGTGGGCACGGGAGAGCAGCTACGATGCGTTCGCCTTTCAACGCATCGCCCTTCTTTGTGCAGTTTTTCCTGTGCGGCACATGGAATCCTATCTTGGGTGACGCAGCTGTGCTTCCAGCGTCTGTTGCTCCGTTCGTCGCTGAAACAAGTACCGCACAAGATCGGCTCTACTTTCAACCTTGGCTGGAGACGGTGACTACCCCAGTAACCAGCCCAGCAGCACCATCGTCGTAGACATCACCTAATCGGGCCGACTTAAACGATTGGCATCGCCTGTCGTCCTTCAGTGGGCACGGGAGAGCAGCTACGATGCGTTCGCCTTTCAACGCACCGCCCTTCTTTGTGAAGTTTTTCCTGTTCGGCGCATGGAATCCTATCTTGGGTGACGCAGCTGTGCTTCCAGCATCTGCTGCTCCGTTCGTCGTGGAAACAAGTACCGCACAGGATCGGCTTTACTTTCAACCTTGGCTGGAGACGGTGACTACCCCAGTAACCAGCCCAGCAGCACCATCGTCGTGGACATCACCTAATTGGGCCGACTTTAATGATTGGCATCGCCTGTCGTCCTTCAGTGGGCACGGGAGAGCAGCTACGATGCGTTCGCCTTTCAACGCACCGCCCTTATTTGTGCAGGTTGGTACCGCCCCATCTATACACTGTAAGCGCTCTAATAACGCATTTTTGCTGCTGCTCCCGTGCCCAAGTGTACTTCATGAAATTTTGTGTGACTGTATTTTTGTTTGTAAGTTGCTCTTTCTCTGTGGAGACGTCGAGCTAAACCCCGGGCCCAATCGTGTTGATTCTACCTCACAGCACAATGATTTGCTTGCCGCTATTGCTGCCCTCTCTTCCAAACACGACCACCGTCATGAGGAGGTAATGGAGGCATTTGCCGATCTGAAGAAAACTCAAGCAGCACTCGCGGCAAAGGTATCAGACCTTGCGGTCAGGCTAGAAACCGTTGAATCTATCGTTGAAAACCAAGATGTAGTGCCAGCTGCCACCGAAATCCAACGGACTGTCTCAGGGGCAGTTAATGCGCAGAGCGCCGAATTTACCTCTCGCCTGAATGAACCAGAGAACAGATCGCAGAGAGATAACCTTATTTTTTATGGAATCTCTGACAATTCATCTGAGACCTGGGCGGAATCTGAAGGTCACATCCGGGATATTTGCTCGCGTTTTCTTGAATTTGAACTACCCGAAGGAGCGATTTCCAGGGCGCATAGGTTAGGCTCTTTTGCGGCGAGTAAGACTCGCCCAATAATAACCAAATTCTGGTCTTTTAAAACAAAGGACCACATCCTGTCACTAAAAAGCAAGCTTAAAAATAACGATTTTTCTTTGAGTGAGGACTTCTGCCAAGCTACTCGACATTGCAGGAAAAAGCTTATCGAATTCGGAAAAGCAAACGGGCAATCTTTTTCGCTGCGATACAACAAACTTGTGATGAATAAGAAGCAATATGGATACTGCGCAATAACCAACAGCGTTCACGCACTTGATAGCTCCCGTCAGACAGGCGTTCCTCGTGGTACACAGCCTCCTGATAGTGGCGGCGCTTCCGCGAGCACTCCCTCTCCGGAATCATCCTAGCAATCTCTTCCCAAATCCAATCTAAGCAATGTATCGTTTCTTTTCACCAACATTTGAAGCGTCATGAACAAGCGTGCCACCCTCTCTTCAGACATCGATTCTTGCTCATCCAATATTATCGTATAAACAGAAACGTGGCTCTCAGCAAAAATAAAGAGTAGTAAAATATTTGACTGTGATAAGGCGTACAGAACATATCGTTATGACCGTGACGTCCGTATCCGTGGGGGTGTGCTCGTTGCTGTCAATGAAGCGTTTAATTCCTCTGTGGTTCCGATCAGGTCATCCTTAGAAATAGTATGTGTGCGAATCATTTTTTCCTGCCGTGACTATATTTTGTGTGCATGTTATCGATCCCCAGCTCCTTCCCCCTCCTTTTGTTCTGAACTTCATGATATTCTGAATCTGCTGATTGTACGCTATCCCAATTCCCCCTTGATCCTTATGGGTGATTTCAATTTTCCCGGTATTGTATGGCGTGCAGACTCCGTTAGCGTAAAACAAAACTTACCAGAAAATATAGAATTTTTGAATTTGTGAACGGACTTTAACCTCACTCAGCTTGTTCTTGAGCCCATGCTGTCAACATCAACCTGTTCTAACACTCTAGACCTCGTACTTACAACTTCACCTGACCTCATTTCTTCGATAACTCATCTCGATGGACTAAGCGATCACATGTTACTACATTTCACCGCGCAAGCTCACCGCCCCTCGAGATCTAAGGTTTTCAAAATTATTAGGGATTATTCGCGTGCCAACACAGCACTAATTACAGCAGAAATGGAACGTTTTACCAAGGAATTCATAACTAACTATGAAGAACGATCTGTCAATGATAACTGGTTGCTTTTCAAAAACAAATTATTACCTTTGCTCAACGAGCATGTTCCCACTAGAAGAATTTGCACTAAACCTCGCTCTCCTTGGTTTAGTTCCACTTTACGCCGACTCCGCAACAAAAAGAAGCGCCTGTTCCGAAGCGCTAAACGTTCTAACCTCCCCAGCCGTTGGTCCGAGTACTATAGCATAAACAAGGAATATAACGACGCTGTTAGCAACGCAAAAACAACATTTTTTAATTCCACACTGCCTGCTCTTCTTCAGACTAATCCCCGCAAATTTTGGAGCATAATGAGAGGTGAATCTCGATCTAATATTCAATTAGCATGTTCTGACCTGGTTGTACCACCTGACCAATGCTGCACGGTTCTAAATAATGCTTTTTCTTCAGTGTTTCAAACAACAGCCCCTTCGTTATATCCCCATGTACCCCATGCCAATTTTCCGCCCATGGAACCTATTTTTGTTGGCTGGGTGGGCTTAACTAGGCTAATTCAGGGTTTAAAAATGTCTTCTGCAGGCCCCGATGAAATTTGCTCTAAAATGTTGAAATTAACAGAAGTGTATTCATCCATTGTCCTTGCAAAGCTTTTTCATCAGTCATTACAGTGTTCATTGCTACCCGCTGATTGGAATTCCGGAAAGGTGGTTCCCATCTATAAGTCAGGTAACCCGCATCTTCCAGAAAACTATCGACCAATATCTCTCACAAGCATTTCCTGTAAGCTACTCGAACATATTATTTTCTCTCATTTAATGGACTTCCATGAAACAAATTCCTTTTTTCATCCTTCCCAACACGGCTTCAAGAGAACATTTTCATGCGAAACCCAACTAGTATCTTTCACTAACGATCTCTTTGCCAATTCTGACGAAGGTTAGGACACTCACTGCATTTTTCTTGATTTTCATAAGGCGTTCGATACCGTTTCTCATGAACTTCTCCTCGTTAAAATAAATGAATTGAACCTTGACCCTAATGTGCTTGGCTGGATTAAGTCCCTTCTCTCTAACAGGTCGCAATATGTCACTGCTAACAACTATTCTTTCGATACCTCTGCCGTAACATCAGGAGTGCCGCAGGGCTCTGTGTTAGGTCCATTCTTATTTTTGATTTATATAAACGACCTTCCTAACTGTGTTAAGTTTTTCAGCCATTAAATTATTTGCCGATGATTGTGTGCTGTATTCCAAAATCACTAACCCAACTGATTCTATCAGGCTTAAGAATGACCTAGATAACGTGTCTCTTTCGTGTCGTGACTGGTGGATGAAACTTAATTCAACCAAATGTAAAAGCATGCGTGTATCTCGAAAAACTTCAGCTTCTAACACTTGCATGTATCTTCTTAATGATGCTCCCTTATCCTCAGTGCACTCGTATAAATATCTTGGGCTTAACATTACTAACAATCTATCCTGGCAGAAACACGTCGAATACGTCACTAATAATGCTAACCGCATGCTCGAATATTTGCGACGAAACTTTTTTTCCGTACCCATGTCAATGAAACTAAACCTTTACAAAACGTTAGTACGCTCTAAACTGAAATACGCATGCGCCATCTGGGATCCCGGTCAAGTAACCCTAACTCTCACTCTAAAGCCGTTCAAAACCGCGCAGCCCGTTTCATTTTGTGCAATTATTCCCGTCATGCCAGCGTCACAGCCATGAAAAAAACTCTGAACACTCTCACTCTAGAAGTCGTTCAAAACCGCGCAGCCCGTTTCATTTTGTGCAATTATTCCCATCATTCCAGCGTCACAGCCATGAAAAAAACTCTGAACTTAATCGACTTATCGTTCCGTCGAAAATGCTCTCGCCTTTCTCTTTTTCATAAAATTTATCATTACAATCCATCTTTAAAGAGAGCCTTCTCTATTCCCCCTCTTACATTTCACCTCGTTTCGATCATTGCTTTAAAGTAGGTGTGCCATTTTGCCGAACAAACCACTACAGTGATTCCTTCATTCCCAGAACAAGCAAAGACTACAGTGATTCCTTCATTCCCAGAACAAGCAAAGACTGGAAGTGCCTTTCCGCTGCCACCGCATCCCTCATCGACCCTGCAAACTTCAAACTCTCCATTTTGCAGCAATTGTAACATTTCACTTACCTTTTGTTGTATAACCCCCACTCCTTTCTGTAAAGCCTTCGGGCATGGAAAGTATTCAAACTGTGAAGAAGAAAACGCATCGTTGGCAAGCAACATCGCCTCCGCTTGGGTACTGGGTCCTGGGCTTCGCTCGCTCGGCTTGTGCTGATCACCGCCGGCATCTGCTTGACCGTTGCTCTTTCCCGATCGTGTTTCATCGTAGGACCACCGTCGCAACAGTCGCCAAGAAACCCTTTTTCAATTGGTGGAAGGTGCTGACATTCCCCGTCGCCTGAACCTGGGTGCTGCCATTCGCCGTCGCCTAAACCTGGAGCTGCGCAACCGAACGCTACCTCCCATCATGGCTACCAACAACGCGCAACCTGGCTCTTCTACTCCATCCCCCAGCAACCACGGCGTTCTTCGTTTGCGAGAGCCCAAGGTCTTTAGCGGAGCTGATGAGACCGACGTGGAAGACTGGTTTGCTAACTACGAACTGGTGAGCACAAACAAGTGGGATGACGCGGACAAATTGACTAACGTCATCTTTTACCTCACTGACGTGGCCGAAATGTGGTATAACAATCACAAAAACGACATTATGACGTGGTCCATCTTTAAAACGTTGTTTGCTGACGTTTTTGGCCGACCCGCTGTCAGCAAGTCCAGAGCCGAACAACGCTTGCGGACTCGCGCACAAAAGCCAACGGAATCTTTGACCAGCTACATCGAAGACATTATTGGTCTTTGCAACCGTGTGAACACCACCATGCCCGAGTCGGAGAAGATTCAACACATCCTCAAAAGGATAAATGACGGTGCATATCAGCTGCTCCTGGCCCGTAATCCTGCCACCGTTGCAAAACTTGTCACTTTGTGTCAAAGTTTTGACAAGTTGAGCAAGCAGCGCGCCCTGACTCGGCCATTTTCCTCACATGCCGACTCGCTCTCCAGTCTCACTTCCGTTCCCGACCACTCACCGACTCTGCAAGAGATTAAAGACTTCGTGCGTGAAGAAGTAGCTCGGCAACTGTCGTTGATTTCCTTCGCGCACCAGCCGCCGTCCTCTCGTCTGCCCTCCCCACTCTGCGACGTTATTGCCGAAGAGGTACCTCAGGCTGTTCCCGTCGCTGCCCACCAGCAGCCTGTGGCCATGCCTGTTGCCCATGCGCCGGCTATGCAGCCTGTGGCCGCGCCTCTTACGTATGCCCAGGTGGTACGCGGCAGACCCCGCCAGCAGCATTTGCCACCCATGTCTTCAGTTGCTCCCCACTCCGCCCCTTTTTCGACACCTTGGGCCGCACCACGAGTCAGCAATTCCTGGCGCACTCCTGACAATCGACCGATCTGCTACGCCTGCGGTACTCCGGGACACGTGACACGATAATGTCGCCGTCACTTCCAACCACTCCACGACGCTACTCGGCCCATGCACATACCTGCTCCCTATCCCCCACCACTGTATGGATACACTAACCTTCCCGAGTCTCGGTCACCCCAGCCCTCACCTCAGACTCAATCTCCCCGCTCCCCATCTCCTCGCAGGCAATCACTGTCCCCAATGCGTCCTAGACCCGCTTCCTCCAACCGGGAAAACTGAACGCCGCAGTTCCAGAGGCAAGAACTGCGCCGTCGTTGCAATGCTCAAGTCCTCGCACTTCACCAGCTAACGTCGTCGCCATATCTGTCGATGGTGTTTCTACCTTTGCCCTCGTCGACACAGGTGCTGCCGTTTCTGTTATAGCCGCCCAGTTCTGCCGCTTCCTACGCAAAGTGACCACGCTGCTCTCTGGACTATCGCTTCCTACAGCTAGCGCACAACCAGTTCGACCTCTCTGCACCTGTACGGCCCGAGTATTCATCCAAGGCTCTATGTACGTTGTCGAGTTCATCGTCCTTTCGGTGTGCTCGCATGACGTTATCCTCGGGTGGGACTTTCTGTCAAATCATCATGCCATCATCGACTGCGCACGCGCTGAAGTTCAATTTTCGCACCTGTGTGACGAACCTTTGCACGAAACCCTTGAGTGGTCGCCAAAACTTGTCGTGTGTGAGGACACTGAAATTCCGCCAGCCTCTCTTGCCGTTGTCCCAGTTTGCTGCGATGACTATAACGATGTTACAGTAATGTTTACACCTTCCGACATTTTGATGAGCCGCAGAGCCGTTTCTTTGCCTTTCGCTACACTTATTGTCACTGCTGGCCGAAGCAATATTTCCGTCCACAACCCCCTTTCTGCACCGCTTACGCTACTTGCCGGCGAATGTCTCGGACGAGTAGATTACCTTGATTCTTTTTTATTCCTCAACATGCCAGACGAATCGTGCAGTAGCGCCTCTACCGAACTTCATGCCCTTTCCCCAATGGAATGCTCGTCGAGTGACACCTTCTCGAGTTCCACCGCCGACACCTCAACTGCCCAAGAACGCGCCGAGCTTCTTAATCTCCTCCAGCACTTCGCGAATTCATTCGAAGTTTCCCAGCCGCAATTGGGTCGTACTTCGGCAGTGCACCACTACATTGACACCGGTTCGCACCAGCCATTGCGTCAAAGACCGTACCGTGTCTCTGCTGCAGAACGTCACGTCATCAACGACCAGGTCGAAGAGATGCTACGTCGTCGCGTTATTCAACCATCGCGCAGTCCTTGGGCATCTCCTGTTGTTCTAGTTCGAAAGAAGGATGGATCAATTCGATTTTGCGTTGACTACCGGCGACTAAACAAGGTGACGCAGAAAGATGTCTATCTATTACTGCGCATTGACGACGCCCTTGACAGCCTCCAAGGAGCCGAATTCTCCTCCTTAGACTTACGATCTGGATACTGGCAGGTCCCTATGGCAGAAGCTGATCACCAGAAAACTGCGTTCATTACACCAGATGGCCTGTATGAATTTAACGTAATGCCATTTGGGCTTTGTAATGCCCCTGCCACGTTTGAACGACTCATGGACAACACACTGCGTGGACTGAAGTGGTCTGTGTGTCTATGCTACCTCGACGACATTGTCGTTTTCTCTCCCGATTTTCCTACACATCTGCTTCGGCTCCAACTGGTTCTGACGTGTTTAACCAACGCTGGCCTCCAACTGAACCTCAAAAAGTGCCGCTTCGCTGCGCGAGAGCTGTCCATCTTAGGGCACATCGTGTCCAAGCATGGTGTTCTACCCGACCCCGCAAAACTGCGAGCAGTCGCCGAGTTCCCGAAACCTACTACACTGAAAGAATTACGCAGTTTCATCTGACTATGCTCGTACTTCCGACGCTTCGTTCGAAATTTTGCGTCGATCATGTCACCACTGACCAAACTCCTACGCGGTGACACAGACCTTTCATCCTGGTCTCCTGATTGCGACGTCGCTTCGCCACGCTCCGTAGTCTGCTAACATCTCCTCCCATTCTACGGCATTTCGACCCAACAGCTGCAACGGAAGTTCACACAGACGCTAGCGGGGTTGGTCTTGGCGCTGTCCTCGCCCAGCGCAAGCCGGGCTACTCCGAATATGTCGTCGCTTATGAGAGTCGCACGCTCACTTAAAGCTGAGGCCAATTACAGCGTCACTGAAAAAGAGTGCTTAGCGCTAGTGTGGGCGCTTCGCAAGTTCCGCCCTTATTTGTACGGTCGCCCATTCGACCTGGTAATGGACCACCATGCACTTTGTTGGCTCGCCACATTGAAAGATCCTTCTGGCCGCCTAGCTCGGTGGGCACTGCAAATCCAGGAATACGACATTCGCGTGATCTATCACAGCGGACGCAAGCATTCTGACGCCGACGCCCTGTCCCGTTCGCCTTTACCTCCCGACTCGGCCTGCGGAACCACTGGTACCAACTCCATTGCATCTTTCGACCTCGACTCGTTTGCCAGTGAACAACACAAGGCCCCATGGATCGCTTCCCTTTTTGACTGTCTCTCTGGATCGTCAACCACTGCGGTATCATGATCTCTCCGACGTCAAAGTGCTCGTTTCGCCATTCGTGATCGACTGATCTTGGTTGTCCCCCGCAGCTTGCGATCACAAATATGCACCACCTTTCACGACGATCCCCAATGTGGCCATGCTGGAGTTTTCAAAACTTACGAACGCGTTCGCCGTCGCTTTTACTGGTGCGGAATGTATAATTTTGTTCGAAAATTCGTTATAAGCTGCCCTGACTGTCAACGCCGTAAATCACCGCCTTTTCACTCGTCCGGTGCACTTCAAACGCTTCCGTGCCCTGCCAAACCTTTCGATCGAATCGGAATTCATCTCTATGGCCCTCTACCGACAACATCAGATGAAAATCGGTGGATTATAGTCGCTGTGGACCATTTAACACGCTACGCTGAGACCGCTGCCCTTCCAAGTGCCACTGCGCGGGACGTAGCGTCCTTCGTCCTCCATCAATTCATACTACGACATGGTGCTCCTCGAGAACTACTAAGTGACCGAGGACGAGCCTTCCTATCAGAAGTCGTCACGGCTCTGCTTTCTGAATGCCATGTTGTTCATCGCAAGACCAGGGCATACCATCCGCAGACTAACGGGCTCACGGAGAGATTTAACCGCACACTCGGTGATATGCTCGTGATGTATGTGACATCTGATCATACTAACTGGGATCGCATTCTTCCATTCATCACGTTCGCATACAACACCGCGGCACAGTCCACCACTGGATTTTCACCTTTCTTTCTCCTTTATAGACGCAAACCATCCCACACTATCGACACTCTCCTTCCATACCGTCCTGACGCGTCCGAATGCCCACCTGTGTCCGAAGCTGCCCGAGAAGCGGAAGAGTGCCGTGAACTCGCACACACCTTTACGTCACAAGAACAGCAGCCCCAGAAAGAAAACAACGCCGGCTCTTCACGAAGCCACAGCTATTCCCCGGGATCATTTTTATGGCTAGCTGTTCCTTACCAAACCCCCAGCCTTTCCTCAAAACTAGTCCCGAAGTACGAGGGTCCTTACCGCGTTTTGGAGCAAACCTCACCGGTGAATTTTCTCATTGAGCCACTTTCCCCATCTGACGACATGCGCCGGCGTGGACGTGACATCGTCCACGTCGCCCGCCTTAAGCCATATTATAGCCCTCTGCCTCCAGACTCTTAGGTCGCCAGGATGGCTCTTTTTCGGCGGGGGAAAATTGTGAAGAAAAAAAAACGCATCGTTGGCAAGCAACATCGCCTCCGCTTGGGTACTGGGTCCTGGGCTTCGCTTGCTCGGCTCGTGCTGATCATCGCCGGCATCTGCTTGACCGTTGCTCTTTCCCGATCGTGTTTCATCGTAGGACCACCGTCGCAACAGTCGCCAATAAACCCTTTTTCAAAATAAATAAAAAAAATAAATATAAAATGCCACATCTCAGAGGCTACGCTTTTTCTTATTTTTGCTTGCTGCTGCAAAGCCCCTAGTGTCATTGGCATCACCAAGATAACAATGGTGGCGTACATAGTCGTTTCGTTTGTTGTTTGTGGACAGCGTTGTATTTTTCGGCTTGTGTACTTCAGTAGCTAGGTCACATTTCGTTAAGGCTGAATATTCCATCGGCAGTCAAACTAAACATTGCGTCACTCGTAGCAATAAAGATTATGACTGGAGTTCGCAACGACGTCAAGCAAGGCACCGTCATGCACAGTTTCTTCGTTTTCTTCTATCCTCTTATCAGTTTTGCTCCTAAGCATTCTTACACTTGCTCGAAGTGCCTTCCGCTATCTGGATAAGAGATCTCTATCCATGCTTGAAATTTAGGCTTGTGCGAATACAGAGCTTTAGGTACAAAGCCAATTCTAAAGAAATAGTGATTTTGGTCGCATATTTCGAATCGAATTTGAACAGTATATACCGTATATCGCATATTACAGATAACTTGCCCAATACAAAACAAGTAAAAACAAGACCTGCGCAAATGCCTTCTTTTGTTTTGAATGAAGTGAGAACAATTTCAAATAGTAGCAGGATTTGACTTTCTGTGAAATGCAAATGATAGCCTATAAAAAAATATGTTACTCTTTAAAATTTCTTATACTTGGAGCACACAAGTCAGTATAACAATCTTTTAAACGTAACGGGTTAACAACACTTGACTGCTGCGAAACAACTTTTACACTAATATGCACCTATTCGTTCATTTTGAATAATTTATAGGCTTGTTTGAATAGTAAATTTTAGGTTCGAAGCAAATTTGAAATGAATAGTGATTTTGATCGAATAATTTCTAATCGGATTCGAATAGTATGTATGACATATAAAAAAAGGAAAATATTTATCATGAACTAACTAACCTGCACAATATTTCTTTTGAATTGAAATGGGGCCTCTATGCAAATGCCATTTTTTCTCGTTCAAAGGAAGTCGAAAGAACCTTGAGTAGTAGTTTGGGTAGGATGCGAGTGATAACCTGTAAGATACTTCACGATTCACATAAAAAACAGCGCCAATAACGAGGGAAAAGAAAAGAAGGAGACAGCGACATTATGTGAATCATGTCGTACCAACTCACTCAAGCAACTACGTAAGATACTTCATGTTTTAAAATTTATCATATTTAGAGCATGTAAGCTGTCTAACAAGCTTAATAAAATGAAGATTGATTAGGGGCTAACATGTTCCCTTAAAGGGGCCCTGCAACATTTTTGAAGTAGCCATGGAGCCAGTAAACATGCTTGTTGCCTCACAAGTTTGCCGCCGTAAAGTTTTTAGAATCAGTCCAGTACGAGCAGAGTTCCAAAAATTTGTCGCACGCTGCAATTGCATTCTCTCTTCTCATCCCAACGAAATAGCTGTAAGCTAAGCCGGGAAGAATGGCACTGCGAAAAAAAATACAGCACATGCAACTTGTGACCTTGAGCACCTGTTATTTGCCTCGCGTGTTCTCGGTAGCCTCGACTATCGATGAGCAGCATTTTCTGATAATGCTCAGTTAGTGTTGCAAGGCCCTATTAAATTTGAAAGAGAGATTTGCGGAAAAGTGAATTTTCCCTGAATAGGTGTTTTCACAGCTTGGCACCCCTACATTGCAATTAAACCATCTTTACAGGTAGTTACATGCAGATTAATATACACCTATTCGTTCATTGGAATACTTCGAAAATATTCGATAATTTAAATAATACGAATCAAAGCCAATTCATATACTCAACTACTAGTTCGAATATTCAACGCATTCGAGTATTCGCACAAGCCTAATTAATTTGAACTTTTCAATAATTTAAAAATGATTCCAACAAAATTCAAATACCGTGTTTTTCGTTCAAATATTCAAAGCATCTGAATATTCGTGCAAGCCTAATTAAATCGTGTTGAAAGAGCCCATGAACATAAATTGACCTCATGAACTTAAATCAATGAGAACACAGTGATATGAAGGCGTTATTTACTCACGTGTGCCCATAAGCTCATGCAGTGGGACCTTTCTTTGATGTCGGTTTTTTGTGTGAATTCTGAGTGCACAAAAACAAGCGTGGCAGGATATTCGGAAGGGAGCACCAGCTCTTTCTAATGCAACTAAAATGGTTGCTGTAGGAAGTGTAGAACAGAAACAGCATGGCGCTGAAAATGCCCATTTTTTGTGTGTCCACCACTAAAGATTAATCTTGCTAATGTCACATAAAATGCTGTCAACACTGAAATACAGGTCTGAGAGGCATAAAAATTGACAAGGTTGTGCATCAGTTGTGACCCCCCCCCCCCCCCCTGGTACGCTAAACATTTTCAAACATTCGGTTTTTTAAATTTTAGCTCTCATAGACCATCTCCTTCCCCCTTTACATGACTTTCTTTACAGTTGCCCACACTCCGTAAAACTGGGCGGCACAGTAAAAATAAACATCTGATGTGATCATGATATGCATGAGGCCATAAAGAAACTATGTTGTAATGTCGAGTGACCAAAAGATCACCTGGTCGACAATTCCTTCAAGGGAAGAGAGCACAGTGGGGTGCAGGTCCCGCTGCAAGTGCATGATCTTGGAACAGCGCCACATAGATGGCGTGGCACGAATCGGCCCACTGGTGTCGGCCTGAGCACTGTCACCTGCAATTGAACCATCAGCGCAGGTTGAACGCCTGCACTACAAATTTCCGGCTTTTACAGCTCGGTTTCGAAAGGTATTTATATGAAAAAATGCAAGACAAACAGCTCACCAGCTTGTGGAGATGCCGCTTCGGACGGAGGCTGTTGAGGCTGAGACGACGAAGTGGCTGGAGTATATGGTGGGGCTCGAGCCTCTTCGCTGCTTTTATCTGTTCGCCCGGCAAAAAACACGATTAGTAAGCACCACCTCCACTACAACAGGGTATGCATACGGAACTACTGAGACAAAAAATAAACAAGTATTGATGTTCCACTCTAGCTGCTCACAAAGTGCCTCTTCCCGAGGGAAGGCACAATGCGACTGAGACAAAGAACATGCATAAGTGTTCGTGGTGTGTGTTGCACATTGCTTGGTGTGTGTGGTATACAAGCGAAAAGTGAAAGTACTGAAGAGGCTACGGGGGAACAAGAAACCGAAACTAAGACATGCAGTGATTCCTAATGGTCATAAGGTCTCCTATAATGTAACAAAGGCAGCAGGCCTGTACGGAGTACCTGTAGCCGTTTCCGTGCCTGTAAAACTGGTCGTTATGTGTTTCATAGCTCTTTGTGTCATCTAGACCTGAGCCCGTAGTTGTAAAACAGTATTCTGCTGCAGACGATTTCCGGATTGTTCACTACCTAGAAGAAGCTTTGCTATCATTTTGCGACGGCAGTGTTAACTCGCTATGGACACGATTCAAATTTTATTGCCACTTCTGCATTCGCAATTTCGTTCCAGATAAACTTAAAAAAGTTGGCCGTACAAACCCCTGGATAACGCGCGATCTAATTCACCTAAAACGCAAAATTAAAAGGCGAAGAAAGCAAAAAATAGCTAATGATGTAGTTCTGCACGATCTAAGAGATACTTTAGCATCCAAGTTGAAGGAGGCTAGGGAACATTATTACACCGAGACACTAGGCCGCTTTGCGGCAGAGAGTCCACGAAAATTTTACCAGTTCTTGCAAAACAAAGACAACCGTATCCCTGATGAAATAATGAACGGAGAAACCGCTGTCACAAATAAAAACGAAATAGCAAACGCATTTAATTCCTACTTTCAGAGCGTTTTTTCAAGACCACAAAACTTGAGTATTATGACGGTGCCAGGTCCTTCAAGCCTAATAAATATATCCTTGGAAGGGGTGACAGAACTATTATTGCGGCTAGACGTAAAAAAATCGACCGGCCCTGACGGTATCCCAGCTGTTTTTTTAAAGAGGTATGCTGAAATCATAGCTAGATTCCTAGTAATAATATTTGATGTTTCGATTAAAACTAGTTCAGTGCCCGACGATTGGCTGCTAGCACGTGTAATTCCGGTATTTAAGAAAGGTAACAGATCATTAGTCAGCAATTATCGACCAATCTCCCTTACCTGTATTTGTTGCAAATTACTTGAACATATTATAGCGAAATATTTAAATACTTTTCTTGAACAAAATAAAGTAATTCTCAGCGCGCAACATGGCTTCCGACGGGGATTATCTACCACCACACAATTATTAGCAACTGTTAACGAGTTCTCCAAAGTTCTGGACAAGTCTGGACAGGTTGATGTCATCTTTATGGACTTTTCCAAGGCCTTTGACAAGGTCCCGCATATCAAGCTAATAGATAAGATGAAGGTTATTGGCATTCCTCCGGAAATAATTAACTGGGTCATAGCGTACTTAACGAACAGAAAACAGTACGTAGATATAAACGGTTTCACCTCTGGTTATTTGGGGGTGTTATCTGGAGTCCCGCAAGGGTCAGTTCTCGGGCCTATACTATTTAATATTTATATTAACGATTTAGTTCAAGCCATCCGACCTGGCGTGTCTGTTAAGTTATTTGCAGACGATTGCATAATTTTTAATACCATAAATTCTATCTCTGACCAGCATCACTTGTGTGAGAACTTAATCTACATAAAAAAATGGTGCAAAAAGTGGGAAATGGTAATTAATTTTGAGAAAACTGCATATTTATGTCTGAGTAACAAAATCCGAAAACTGGAGTTTACTTATAATGTAGGTGGATACGCTATCAGGCAAGTAGAAGAATTTAAGTACTTGGGCGTAACGATTACATCGAAGCTTAGCTGGACAGCACATATTGATGATATATGTTCTGCTGCCAGGAGAAAATTAGGCTTTCTAAAATATAAATTGGGTCGGTCTTCTAGTTCACTAAAACTTAGAGCCTATAAAGTCATAGTTCGTCCTTCTCTTGAATATGCCAGCATTGTGTGGGACCCCCACACAGCTGGTAATATACAGAAAATAGAAAAAATACAACGATTAGCTGCTCGATTTATATACAACCGGTATAGATGTCGCGATTCGCCGTCAGCCCTGTTGCAGGATGCGAAGCTCCAACTTTTGGCCGATCGAAGGAAAACTGCACGGCTTAACTTTTTCCGCCTTTTATACTTTTCCAGATCAGGATTGCATGCACCAGATTACATAACACAGGACACAACCAGGTCTTCACGTCATAAACATAGTCGTAGCATTACACCTATATTTGCACGCACTAACATTTACAAGTATTCATTTTTCCCGAGAACTGTCTCTGATTGGAATGCTCTGCCCCATAATTCCCCTATGCTCAACACGCCGAGATGAAACTATACCCTTTTCTTGTTGCTTACGTCTGCTTCTTTGCCTGTATTTGTCCCTTGTTTTTCACGAATTTTTAATGTACATGAATTTTGTTCTGCAGTGAATGTATACTGCAGTGGAAGTGTATGTATGTAGAAGAATTTTGAACTGTATTGCCCTCTCCTGCATGGACCATACTTGGTCCGCAGTATGTGATAAATAAATAAAATAAAAATAAACATGCAAGATTAACGCCCCCTATCCGTAGCTAGTCCCATTGCAGCTAGACGGGTTCGAGCGAATAAGGCAACAGAATAATGCGTTTGCAATAGCGCGCAAATGTCGCAAGGAGATACTACAGAAACGAGAGTAGACGCTTACTCCTTGAAAGTTGACCCTCGGCTTGCAGTGGGGTTGCGGGTTCGACCTTCTTCTTCCAAGGCCGGTGCCAGAGAGAGCGTGCAGACTAGTCGGTTTCCCTCTCCCTGACGAGAATACCTTTTCTCGCTGAGGGAGGGGAGACCAATTCCGCGCGCTGAGAAAGGGAGATCGCGAGCGCCGGCCGTGGGGGTGGTCCCGCAACTAGGCTTTCGCGCTGTTGTAAAAGAGAGACGGTGGCTGGGCGCACATGCTCCCCTACAGTGTATCAATGATTGTTTCATTTTATTTTTTTTTCCTTCAGCAACTGTTGCAGGGCTAGGCTGAGGCTAGCTGTTGCTCATTGCATGACGTCTTTGCATGCATGGGCAATGACCGGCCGCCTTTGGAGAAAAGTATAGAGACGAGATCACGCCTATCTCGCACCCAGGTGCCTTCGGCGGTATACCCTCGCTCCCAGAGATGCCATAATTTGTTTGGAACTGCCAAGGCACGCCTCACTAGCAAGGCAAGCAGTAGCACTGAGAGCTTAAAATGCGAAAAAGCGCCTGTTCACGCTGCGCCCGCTTATAAAATGTCATCTGGGTAATACTGCACTGTCATCTGATGCGACAACAACCAGCGCAAGAGCAAGAAATTGCTGAGCACTGCCTGTGAAGATGACAGTGCACCGTGGGAATCGTATTAATGCGGTGTTTTGCACGGATTTCCGTCCACAAAAAAAAAAAAAAAAAAAAAAACGCTGAGCTCCACCGCTTCAGGATATAATCGCCAATAGCCGGAAATACTACGAGCCCTATGAAGTGTACGGGTAAGTAAACTTATTGCGTTTATTCAAGCATGAATCCGGCTGTTTCACTTCATAGCAGCGATTTGCGTGCAGTATGTCTGCAGTATGAGGCAAAAAACTACTTCCGTACTTTTTCGCAGGCCGCATGCCAATAGTAGGATATACGTATTACGACTCACGCATAGATGCACGCACCACGCATGTCTAGTACAACCGTAACAGCCTTTTATCGCGATGCGTGAACGGCGTGAAAAGCATGACTTTTGACCCGGTCGAACTGCGACGTGCCTTGACTGTCACTAGGCGAATCCACATATGCTTTCGACCGGCGTCACCGTAGCATTTTAAAATCTTGTTCTGGCTGGCATTTTTGCACCGCGTGTGTGTTCTGAGTGCCCGACAGGACTGGCAATTGATACACATGTGGTGCATAAGCGTAAGTTGGAGCCAGATTCTAGCGCTATGTTGACACCGGCTTACAGCACGATTTCTGCAAGGCATCCCGCAGTTAACGCTGTTCGCGTTTCTTTATGTCAGATAATACGTACCTAATGAAGCTGCTTCAGCAATCTGCAATGCACATGATGAGGACACTGTCGAGAGAGGACTCACCGACGTTTAACACGAAATCAGAATAAATTCCAGCACAGGAACAGCGCGAAATATGCTTACAGCTGCCCTCAGGTTGTGAAGTTTTGTGTTTGATTAGTAGAGCGTCTGCTCGCGTGGCAGTTGAGGGTGTTGCTTCGTCGTGCTTACAACAGATGGCGCCACACACTTTTTGATATGGCAGCAAGCATTTAGCTCGTTGTGTTTTGGTGCACAGGGTGAATTAAGGAGAGAAAGATGTGGGAATCGAAAGCGCGCCCGCGACCATTTCGCTTCGTCGTGCTTACAACAGATGGCGCCACACACTTTTTGATATGGCAGCAAGCATTTAGCTCGTTGTGTTCTGGTGCACAGGGTGAATTAAGGAGAGGAAGATGTGGGAATCGAAGGCGCGCCCGCGACCATTTCGCGAGAATTCCACCATACGGCCGCTCCTTTTCTTTTCCTATGCTCTGGTAATAGCACGTGGCAATAGACGGCACCACACGTAGGCACGACACGTGTTTTGGGGGGGTTTCGAGAATCAGCGAGGCTGAGTGAGGTGCGCACCGGGAAGGCTCTCCTTCGTTGGCTGGAGCCGGGTAAGCACGTGGTTTTCCTTCGTTCGCATCCCCTTTAAGAATTGCCGGATTGTAGCCTGCCTGGGTGCCTAGGCATCCCCGGCCGGCGTGTTTACCTGAATGTCAGCTTCAACACAGCATGCTAAGCAAAACAGTGGTGCCTAGTGTTTGAAGTGGTTGTACCATGCCAAGCCGCACTTGCTGGAGGCCTACATGTACGAGGTTTGCATGAACTCTCACGACTAGGCCCTGTGGCCACCATGAGAATGCGCAGCATAGCCACGAAGGACCTCTTCTCGATCGGCATGTCAAAGCTCGCCTCTGCCAGCTGCGATGTGCTCGCGATCTAACCTTTATTGTGCATATCTGCATTCCGGGAGCGGACGTTGCACTGTTGTTTGGGGTGCCGCCAAAGGCAATAAAGTGTTTGCGTGTTGCTGTTGATCAAACACTTTGTTTCGCGGTGCTGCCCTGAACGCTTTGTTAGTTGAGCGTGCGCCGAGCGGTGTGCGCTATACGTGAGCAGGTGACAGATACACGGCCCCATTGCACACTAAGCCTGAACCCACGATGACCTTCCGTTACCGTGAGTAGCGAGGTCACCACAGCTCACATGCCGGCAAGGGTTGTTTGAGGGGTTCCCTGCTAATTTGTGCTAACTTGAGGGCCTGTCCTTTGTGTCACAACTGCATAAGTGCTCCTTTTGCAACTTTCCAGATCAGCTTTTATCTTTCTCTTAAGGCTGTGGTGCACAACTCAATTTACTGAAGAGCAACAAACGTCTTGACGATTCGGGTGTAGCTGTCAGGCCGTGAGTGAAGCTACTGCCATTTTGCACCCTCATTAATGGCAATGGTGGCTTTAATTGAATGCATTTCACTTCAAGACGAATCACCTTAGCACCACTATCACCAGCTAGCTTCAGTTAAAAATGCTTCGAGCACGAGTTACGTCTGTGATGAAGCACAGGCTTCAAATACAGCCTGTGCTCCACCTTAAAGAAGGTCACTTGTACCAAAACCTATTTATTCACAAGGATGATGTCTGTGTCATTTTCTTTACTCCTGTTAACGAACATCCTATAGCTTGAACATCCGCTGCTTCGTTACGCATTGTGATGCCTAGCACTCCTCCCACCACTCCATTTCCTGCGCTCTTGGCAGTCTCGTACAGTATGCCCTACCAATCCAGTTTCAAATGCCAGTGCAGCATTGTCCGACGATATGATAGCAGTTTAGCCAAGGGGAACCAGGTGGTTCACCTAGAATGCGCTGAACCACACCCGACAGATAGTTTCGGCATTCTGCTCTCAACCACATTCAGCTGTGCGCACTATCGAGATGTTTCTTTTTCTCGGATGCCTGGCACATCGTCTCAACACCAGAATATACGAACATGACCGCCCAAAACTGTGCGTTGGCCGATTGTGAGCAACAGCAGAGGAGACGACGCTTGTAACAACACATCAGCACAGAACACCGACAAAGCCGCAAATTAGGGGAAAGAAAAGACCCCCCCTCAGGTCTCCAGGTTGCACCAGGCTCGAGAGAAGGCACTCGCCTGAGCTGCGCACTTTGGCTAATGAGCATTAGAAACTACTCCTTGGGACAGCAATAACAGCAAGTGTTCTGTCAAAGCGATGCCATATTACAATGCCACAAAACGTGCACAAAGAAAACAGCTTCGTAACAAGCTTGAAATGGCCACAATCGGACAGCTGCTGTGCACTTGGTTTACGCAGAAAGCTTGAACAAGTCTTGCATCCTGCAATGCATTTCGGGGCTCCTGTGGCATCTAGAAAAGAAGGCTTTAACTGATTTCCCAAGCGAATTTGGCAATAATATTTTGAGGTCAGCTGCCTAGAGGTACAAACATGCCTAAAATGCATTTTTCTACAACAATTTCTGTGGCGATTCTTTTTTGCTATTTTATGACACGTGTGCATTTTAAAATGCTGCAGAAGAGTTTGGTTGAAAAATGATCGAGAAGGTTGGAAGTTTTATAAGAACACATATTATGTCAAGGGGGGACCCACCCTTTGAAAATCGAAAAATCGCAAAAAAGTGAACTTTTGAAGAAGCATTTTTTGGGTTGTATGTATCATAAACTACCTTTTATAGAAATACTAGCACCTAATTGAACCGCAAAGTGGACAAAATAAAAAAATGCAATTTTCAATGGCTGCCGCCGCGTTAAAAGCGCGCAAAAAATTTTGAAATCAAGCTAAACATCACAAGCGCGCCACTCCCAGACAATGTGTTTGTCCCGCACCATCTTAATATTGTTTTGAGTGTGATTTTCTTTTTTTATTTGCTGTCTCACCAGGTGGGGTCGGCGGCACGGTTGAGACGCTTGTGGAGTTTCCCTCCGAGGCAATGTGGAGAGCTGATTGGCTAAAGCCAACTTGTGAAAGAAAGCGTGACTCCATTGGCTGCTGCACAGCAGTGGGGGTGGTCGCTCCCTTCGATGGCGTGCGCTCGCCCAGTGTTTGCTCTCTGCTCTGTTCATCCCGACTGACGTCAGCTGAGCCGCTCTTTGCCTTGTGCAATGTTTTTGATCATTTTGTATTCTTTACTTCTTTTTACACAACAGTCAACTGCCGATTTTTCGGACACCCGAGTTTTTGAACATGCCCAATAATTCGGACATCGCGGCACCACTACGAGCCCCATAGAATTAATGTATAAGGAAGTTTGAAATTTGGGATGCTCGAACCCCTCAGAGTCCAATTTTCCGGATTTTTTGACGTGACGGAAGGTCGGAAACCACCACTGACCTTCAGTGGAAACCACCACAACTGCGTCACACGCGATTACGATCGCATAAATGAGCGCACCGGTCTACTGTGGCATCTGTTGCTTGGACTCGATAGTTAGCGGAGAAACACCCACGGCCTTCGAGATTCCTAACACTGGCCGTGTTTATCGTGCAAAAATTTCCCGGTGGATAGTTTCAATTGCCAGCTTCGCTGGCAATTGAAACTATCCACCGGGAAATTTTTTGGCACCAATAAAGTTCTTTTCGCTTTAGTGCTTGTGCTCGTGCGTGCCACTCTGGCTTTCCGCCCAGCGCTTTTGCGAAGCGTTTCACCACTTCGAACTAGAACTAACTGTCTGTCACACACCGATTTGGTCTGGCCACGCCGGCTATCTTGAATGTTTACCAGCGCCACCTCCGGAGTACCCGAGGCACCGTCGCCTGCCGTCACGCCGTTTTGTTTACGCAGCCCACATGGTGTTTGGCTAGTCTAGTATGTGGTTGTGCGACCGTGTGAAGTGTGCTCTGCAACGCTAAGCCTAGGTGCTTCGACGCTCGTCAGCAAACTTCTTTGTTCACATCGTGAAGATTTTGCTTGCCTGCGATGGCCCCCACTCCGCCTTCGTCGTCCTTGCCGATGGCATCGAAGCGCGGAAAACAGTACCATTGGTTAACGATGAAGAAGAAAGCCGCCTTATTTAGTTAGTGAAGAGTGGCCGATCGCAGGCTGACGTGAGCAAGGAGTTCGGCATTTCCAAGCAAACAGTTTCCGATTTCCTCAGAAACTAAGACAAGATCTTGGAAGCGGTTGAAGAACCGTCTGGTGCCCAAACGTGAATGCGAGCCAATGTGTTCATCCAAACCTTGCGGTCGCTCTCGTCGTGTGGCTTAATTCAATGATTGCCAAGCGGTTGCCAGTCTCGGGCTGCATCTTGAAACAAAAAGCAGAAACTCTCGCGCTTCGAATGGACATCCCAGATTTTAATTTCAGTGACGTATGGCTGAGAAACTTTAAGCATCGGAATGACCTCAAGTTCAAGAATGTGTGTGGTGAAAGCGACGCCGTCGACAGTGGAGTTAATGCGCAGTACCGCAGTTGGAAACACCAGTCTTTGTTGCAGCAGTTCTCGGCTGACAACAATTCCAACTGTGACGAAACTGGCTTGTTTTACAAGCTGCTGCCGGAAAGAACACTCGCTTTTGCTGGTGACGCATGCCATGGTAGCAAGCATAGCAAAGAACGGCTTACCGTTCTTGTTGGCAGCAACATGTCTGGCAGCGAGAAACTTCCTTTGTTAGTAATCGGGGAGTCCAAGAGCCCGAGCTGTTCTAAAGGGGCAACACTGCCAGTGATATATGAAGCCAATAAAAAGGCATGGGTAACGCAGCAGTTGTTCGAGAGTTACGTCCGCAAGTTGGACAGGAAGTTTGAACAACAGAACAGACGTCTTCTGCTCTTCGTTGACAACTGCGCTGCTCATGCTCACATCAATAACTTGAAGACTATCCAGCAGGATGCCGCCCAACACGACTGCGATCCTCCAACCGATGGACCAAAGCGTTATCTGTAATGTGAAACTTTTGTACCATTCACGTGTACTCAACAGCATGGTGCCGTGCTCGGAAAACGGGAAAGGCTACAACGTTGACCTTTGGTCTGCTGTCGGAATGCTTGCGGACGCATGTAAGGCGGATACGCAAGACACGCTTCGCAACTGCTTTCGCCACGTGGGCTTCGTACTCGACACAGAGACAGCAGACTTGCCTGAAGAAAGTGACAGCGTGACAGAATTGCGCCCTCTCATGGACGATATTATCAACGACTTCCGCTCTGCTGGTGCTTCCATCCCCACTGAAATAACTTTTGAGCAGTTCATCGACGCTGACGAGCTCGACCTCTGCGCAGAGCTAACCAACAGCGAAATAATCAATCAGGTTATGGTGGATTCAGATGACTCCGATGTCGAATAAGAGGAACGGATGCCTGCACCACCTACGACCGCTGCATTGATGCGATCACTGATGATGCTGTCATTGGTGTACAGTGATGACATGACCCTTGCTCAGTTCGAGGCAAATGTGATCACATGCAAGCGAAACGCCATTCAAACAAGGATCAACAAGCTTTTCAAGCTACTGCAGCTCTAACACCGGCTGCCCTGATGGCACCCGCTGTCGGCTGCATGCATTTTTTAACGGCTCTATTCAGAGCCACCCCACTGATGCTTTGGCAGAGTTCCGGAAATCTGGTACTTCGACCTTGACCTGCTTGATCCGAGAAATATCAATGAAATGATGTGTTTTTTTTCTTGCATTGAGAAATATTAGCAAAATGATGCGTTTTTTTACTAGCATTGAAAATTATCAGTAAAATAATGCGTTTTTTTTTGCTTGCATTCATTTTTTCGGACTGCCTGAATTTTCGGATGGTTTTTCGCTCCCTAGAGGGTCCGAAAAAGCGGCAGTTGACTGTAGTTCTTTCGTCTTTGTTGTTATGCCCGATGACAGTAGTGAAGCCGAAGACAGTTCGGAGGTCATGTACGCGGAAGCGCGCTATACAATTTGTACGAGCATCCAGATTCTGCTATTCTTTTGCGAGTGACAACTTCGTAGATGCTTGCTACAGCAGAACTGTGCTGTCAGTAGTCGCCATTTGAGAATCCGACACATGGCTCGAGTCGCAAATGCATTGATTGACTGATTCATTTGTAAGTTTTGTGGGGGTGCTGACACCCCTTCTGTAAAGTTGTCTGCGCCGCGTGGCGCACGTGTCTCGCCCCAAGGTTTTATTTCAGTGGTGACCGCCGCCGAGCGATAGATGGCGTTGTGTTCGCTTTGAGTACCACTGTTGGTGGAGTGGTGGCGCCGGTGGTGGCCCCTGGCGGAAGGCAGGCCTTGGTGGTGGGCGAGTGTTGAGCGAGTCTCTTCTGCGCGTGGCGGCTGCCGCGAACCGTTGTTTGTAGCGTGGGTTCCCGGTGCTGCGGGCTTCGCGCCGGGGTCCCACGTGGAAAGTCATGCGTTGGCGACACCGCCTTGGGTATGTGTTAGTGTGTGTTTATCATGTTATTGTGTGTTTATTGTGTCACTGCGTTATGTTGTTTGTATGGTAGCGTGTTAATCAAAATTGATGTAACATTCGGCGGACGATATCGTCGTCTAAATTAGTTAATAAATGTATGTATGTTGTGTGCTTTGTACCGACCGCATCTGCTGTGTCCGTTCACTCCAAGAGCGTGGCGTGGCGAGGCGCTCGTTCGCCTCGCCAAGACCCAACACTGGCTGCCCAACGTGGAGCTCTTGGAGTATCGGACGACAGTTTTTGCGGTTAAATACAGGGATTTTGTTAGAGCCGGAGTAGAGTAGGCCTAGGGGGGACTTCTTTGCTAGCGTCGGGGTTGTGCTTTGTTGAGAAGCGAGGAGATTGGTTTTGTAACGTGTTTGAATTTGTCGGCAGGTTGACTTTCTATTTATTTTTTTTTTGGCTCGCAAGTGTTGTTATTTTTTGTTGTTGTTAGTTTTCAAAAACGTTGTTGAATTAGGACGAGAGCCATGCGGTCCGCATCTTGGGGTGAGCAAGGCCTAGAGCACGTGGTTTGTAGGCCAGGCCTGAAGCGAGTGAGTACGGAAGCCTCGTGGGTGGTCCGATTTTCTGTAAATAGCTTCTTCTATATCTTTGGGCTCAGGGAGCCGGGCGTCCTTGCTGTCTGGTATTGCGGCTCGACGCTGAGGCGTCGTGACACCACCCGGGGCGGTGGACGCCGATCGCTCGGTAAGCTGCTGTGTGCGGCGAGCGATAGGGCCACCTCACAGAGTGGACGTCTCCTCGCGGCTGCCTCTTCTGCGCCTAGGCTGGGTGCTGGGTGGATGCCGGTTGTTGCCGAGCGACTCATTAGGCCTAAGGCTCTGTGCAGCCGCCTGTCACACGTGGCACAACTAGGTGGATCGTGGCGTTGAGGTGTTGCGCTCTGCTTCCCTCACTTTTTTTTTTCTTGTGAGCACGAGTTAGGAAAAGTGATTTTTGTTTTATTTTGATGGGCGTCTCGGCCGCCACCGATGTATTAGCTAGCAGTACTGACCAACGTACCACGTGGACGAAAAGCTCGAAGCTCCCTTCCCGAGGACCTGCTCGATTGTTTGCTTTCAAGTTTTTTGTTGTTGTTATTGATGTATTCAGCGGGAGGGATGTCATGCACGGCCGGCTGTCTTGCACATTGTAAGCGTCGCTGGCCAGGAATGCGATTGTGAGGTCGGGCGATGGAGATGCCTGGGACCTGCGCAACTACCTGCAGTCCGGCGCCCTCGCGAGTGCTGGTCGCAACTGGAAGACGTGTCGGTGCTAGCGACGGATCGTCACGCCGATGGTAACGTTGCTATTGCGGGGCCGGCACTGAGGTGAAGTCTAGCCGGACAGTGCAGCAGTGTCGACCAGCGGCGGTGTCATGGTGCAAGGACATTATGGTCGTGCGATATCATTTTTTTGTTAAAGCTTGTGTAGCTAATTTTTGATTTCGGGATATGGTTTGATTTAAGGTTGAGGGAATGTGGGGGTGCTGACACCCCCCTGTAAAGTTGTCTGCGCCGCGTGGCGCACGTGTCTCGCCCCAAGGCTTTATTTCGGTGGTGACCGCCGCCGGGCAATAGATGGCGTTGTGTTCGCTTTGAGTACCACTGTTGGTGGAGTGGTGGCGCCGGCGGTGGCCCCTGGCGGAAGGCAGGCCTTCGTGGTGGGCGAGCGTTGAGCGAGTCTCTTCTGCGCGTGGCGGCTGCCGCGAACGGTTGTCTGTAGCGTGGGTTCCCAGTGCTCGGCACCGCGGTCTTCGCGCCGGGGTCCCACGTGGAAAGTCATGCGTTGGCTACGCTGCCTTGGGTATGTATTTGTGTGTGTTTATCATGTTATTGTGTGTTTAGTGTGTCACTGCATTATGTTGTTTGTATGGTAGCGTGTTAATCATAATTGATGTAACATTCGGCGGACGATATCGTCGTCTAAATTAGTTAATAAATGTATGTATGTTGTGTGCTTTTTACCGACCGCGTCTGCTGTGTCCGTTCACTCCAAGAGCGTGGCGTGGCGAGGTGCTCGTTCGCCTCGCCGAGACCCCCCACTGGCGCTTGTTCGCCTCGCCGAGACCCTACAGGTTTAACGTCCCAAAACCACCATATGATTATGAGAGATGCGTTAGTGGAGGGCTCCAGAAATTTCGACCTCCTGGGGTTCTTTAATGTGCACCCAAATCTGAGCACATGGGCCTACAACATTTCCGCCTCCATAAGAAATGCAGCTGCCACAGCCGCCTCAATCCCGCGACCTGCGGGTCAGCAGCCGAGTACCTTAGCCACTAGACCTTCGCGGCGGGGCGAGTCGCAAATGCAGTGAGTGTTTTCGAGATCATCAGACTCGGTACACGCTTCGAATTGGTGCTATCGAGCCCGATGCTGAGTGTATCAGAGATCGCCGGACCCCACACTTCAATGCTTTACGTGTAAAAATAAGTTACAAACATTACCAAAAGAAGGTGTAGATGAGGCGAAAGAAAAGAGTGCATCAAAACTTTGCTCAATAAACTTTTGGAAGAAAACAGAAGTGCAGAACTTTCTAGGCCCATTTTCTCAGAATAAACTTATTTTCTAGTTGTGGTACTGAATAAAGCCAAAACTCAAAGACTGCTCATCGAATATGTTGTCTGTTTCTTTCTTTGTTTTTGAATAACATTGCCAGGGTGCAATGAGCTCCCCCCTCCCCCTTTTTTTTAAATTGGTGTCGTTATTTCTAATAAACAATTAAAATGTAAAGAATCTCATAATTATTAGCTACATCTAACTCAAAGTTGCATGAAAATTTTTTGGAGGAGGAAGCCTTTGTAGCACTCTGGCATATCTATCAAACAATGACTACAATGAGTTTCATGAATTTCAGCTTTCTGCTATGTGTTGGTATTTCTCATGACTCTTCCTCAGGCACCCACGTGAGCAGGCCAGTTAAACCTCAATAACTCTGGAACTAAAAACACAACCTTGTGGAAATGTGCAGTTGCTCTAGTCTTAGTGTAGAAAAAATGCCCTGAGATTTTCATGCAGATGTGTCAAAAAAAAAGAAGTTTGGTCTCAAGAGTAGCCTCCATCTTTAAATTGTCTAACTGTATCAGAAAATTTTACGAGAAATATCCGTAACATCTTTTTGGAAGTTTCAGGTTTGTATAAATTTCGGATCAAAGGCCATGGTTTGCGAAGGGCCAGCCCACCATCAGGCTTGAAAACACTTCTAGGGTTACCCAGGAGCACCACATTATATGAAAGGAAGCTTACACATGCAAGAAGACATGCCGAGCAGGTACATACATCTCTCACGCTGCTCAATCTTGAGAGTGAGGTAGAGTGTGCGAATGGGGAAGTACACAGCCTGTGGATAGACCCGGCCAACCTGGACGAGCAGATTGAGCAGCTGCCGCCCTTCGGGGCGCACGAGACACGTCAGCAGCTGGGGCACCCACGGCAGCCACTGCAGCGGAGGCACCCCTGAATTGTACTTGTCCACGGTTTCGGCCAGGACATTCTGCTCATTGTCGTACGTCAACAGCCACAGCACCTGTCGAGCAAGGCACGCATGAGGAGCAGGTGATCTCACAACGTGGTCTCTTGGGCTAGTCAGTTGCATGCGTGACCTTAAGTACTTTTTCTCTTTTTTTTTTCTTCGAATACATGGCTTTTCAGTGCAACCGTGCACGCACACAGGGACAAGTTACGGCCTCCTGCAGCAGCCAGAGCAATGACAAAGTGCGCCATGCTCACATCAGCCAATGGAGGATACAATGGCTGTGACGAGCGATTTTTAGGCTTTAGCGTCATTTGTTGAGAAATGAAAAAGCAAGTTTTAGCCGACTTTGAGAATTTATTTTGAATTGTAGGCTGCATACTGCACTATAATATTTGGCTCGCGTGTTTTCCATAGCCTCGAATACCAATAGGCAGCGTTTTCTGCCCATGCTAAAAAAGTGTTGCAAGGCCCCTTTAGCTTTTTTTTAGTGGGGCTTTGCGGCAGAGTGGCTTTCGTTCCTTTGGATGGGTGCAATCACAGCTTAGCATCCACACTGAAAGTGAAACCACTTTACAGAAGGTTACATGCGGATTATTATATATATACCTATTAGTTCATTGCGAATACTTAGAAATTTTCATTTATTTAAATTCGAATCGATGCGGATAAAAACACTCTACTATTCAATCGAATAGTGGAAGCATGTGAATATTTGCACAAGCCTATTTATGTGCCTTATTTTGGTGAAAAAAGAAAAAGACGCTAATTCCCTCCTTTGTAGCCCATAGCCTGTATATTGAGGTCTATTAATAGTGAACCCTGCTCCATTAATTTGGGCTGAACCTGAGCTGAATAATGGCCCATTGTATCAGAAATGTGTTGCATCTGTTACAATGAGCATAGACTGCATAAGCTCCAAGCAAAAAAAGATAAGGCTGAGCACCTTTGCCATGTACTTGCGACCCTTGGGTTCACTCTGATGGCGGCAGGCGTGCAGGTAGCAGGTGAGTGCCGACACAGCCAGAGGCAGCTGCCGTGAGTCCCAGCGGTCACGGCCAAACAGGCCCTCAAAGTAGTCACCCCACAGGGCCCACCCGTTGACCAGCGTGTCGTGCAACTGGACAGATGCGCTCAGCGCTTTGTTGGCCTCCTCTGAGCGACCCATCTGAGTCAGGAAAAGACCCTTGAGTGCATAGAACTCCGCCGTCATGTCTCTCGCGAAGTACTTCAGGTTGGTGGACTCTATTACGTCGAGGCCCTGAAAGAAAAATAGAATAGAAAAATTGAGAGGGAAAAACACAACTCATGTTCCCCAAAAAATTGTGCTTGCCTTTTCGATTCAGATATAAAAATGGACGTTTATAACTATCTACCAGCTCCACCACAGAACCATTTCGAAAATTACCGCACTCTGTAATCAAGACTAAAATATAATATGAGAGCTGTACGAATAGCAAAACTTTGAGTGAAAAACAAATTTGAACACATGCACGCACACACAAAGAGAGCAGACCACTTACAACCACCACTTATAGTGCAGGACTGGTTAGAATAGTGTTTTTCAACTCCATTTTACCACCTGCCCCCCCCCCCCCCTCTTCCCCCATAAAATCTCATGATACGCACGCCGCTTATTGTGCAGTCCTCCAAATGAAATACCGGTTTTAATTGGTTGCCAAAAAATCTATGAGACAGACATGGTAGCCAGTGTGCATCTGAAAGAAGACGCACTGAGTTCATCGCTGGGGAGCGAGCGAATATGTCATTACAGAGGAGAAGATGCGAAGTGACCGAACAAAGGAAGAAGGAAAGAAAAAAAAATCCCACCATCTCGGACTAAAGGGAACTATGTAGGGATGCGAAGCAGCGCTGGTGTTCACTTGTGTTTACATTTGTTGTCTCCATTTGTATGTTTCTGTGTATGTTTCATTTGTGTCTAGAGTTGTGCATATGCTGTGTACTGCTTACATGACCTAGATCATCGTGTATTACCGTGTGCGTATTCATGGCGCTGCAAAGTAAACACACATGGTAGATCTGAGGGAAGGCCAGCTATTATTTATTTATGGCATACCCACAGCGCCACATGGCATTACAGTGGGGGGGATGCAAAGAAAAATTCAAAGCCTACCATACAGTTGGTAACAATCGCTAGCAGCATCAGGAAAACAAATACACATAAAAGAAGATCCCGAGTGTACACTAATGTGCACCAGTGTGAATAATTGTGCAAAAAAAAAAAAAACAAGATTTCAAGTAAACAAGAATACATTATATTTAACAATGAAGTGTATTATTGTGATAAAAGCATAATTACATGAACAAGAATGTACAATAAAGGAAAATACAATTGCAAGCATATAGCAGCCATCACTAGCAGTAACATGAGTGAACAGAAACTCTAATACAAGAATTATTTTAGCGGTGAAAAAAATATGCCATTAGACGATATAGTTGCGACAGACTTGTCAAATTGATTCCAGTCCCGTACTGTTCTAGGAAAAAAAGACTTGCTAAAGGAATGTGTTCTGCAGGGAAATTCTATAACCTTATTCTTATTGTCAACCCTATGGGAATAGTAATTAGGTGCCTTTATGTAAAGATGCCTATCAATGCCAACTTATGAATGAAAGATGTTGTGGAAAAACTTCAAGCGAAGTCTGCGTCTTCAATAATCTAGCGTTGGATCTAGCATAAGACAATCTAGCGTAGGACAAGCGTAGGACTGAACTCTCTGTCGTAACATCCACAAACAAATCGAGTGGCCAAGTTCTGCACCTTTTCAAGTTTTTCTGTGTCACATACTGTTGAGGGGTCCCAGACGACACACGCATAGTCAAGAACGGAACGCACATATGTTTTATAAAGCAATTCCTTAGTCGACATATTAAAGTTCTTTGCGTTACGGTGAAGGAACCCAAGCGCTTTCCCAGCCTTGCCTGTTACGTGGTTAACATGTCACTGCCAATTTAAGTTAGAAGATAGGTACACTCCTAAGTCTTTGTATTCATTAACCTTACTTATAATGACATTGTTAATTGTGTACGATGTCTGAGACTGTAATTTCTTACGAGTAAACTCCATGTAAACAGTCTTATTCAAGTTTAACTGCATGTGCCATCGTGTATACCAATCACTGATTTTGGTCAAGTCTCTCTGAATGAACGCTTTGTCCCGCGAATCCGTAATTTCCCTATACAAAACACAGTGATTTGCGAACAACCGTATGTGGGATTCTACGCCCTCAGTTATGTCGTTGACGTAAATCAGAAATAAAAGCGGTCTCAGTACCGACCCTTGGGGGATGCCTGATGTTACCTGCAATGCACATGAACTGGCACCATTAACGATTACAGTCGGCTGGCGTAATGTTAAATAATCAGCGACCCATGCGACGACCTGTGAATTAATGCCATACAGTCATTTTCTCAAGAAGTAAACGGTAGGGGACAGTATCAAAGGCCTTCTTGAAGTCTAAAAAAATGCAGTCAATTGTTTTTCTTTTGTCCAACGCGTATGCTATGTCGTTCGTAAATTCTGTCAATTGGGTAGTACAAGAAATACCTCTTCGAAACCCATGTTGCTGTGGCGTAAATAGTGAGTACTTATTCATATGTTCAACAATGCAGGTATATATTAGGTGCTCAAGAATTTTACATGCCACACTAGTCAGCGATATTGGTCGGTAATTAGAGACGTCACTCCGTGGACCAGACTTATGTATTGGGACAATCATTGCTTTTTTCCAATCTGAAGGAAAGCTGGCATTTAGAAGTGATTTATCAAATAGTACCTTTAAAAACAGCGCTAGTGTTGGCACACAAAGCTTAAGAAACGTGCTTGTGAGGCCATCTGGACCGCACCCTTTTGAGCTGTCTAATCTTTGCAATAACACTTGAATGCCGTGCGTGCTGATGTAAACATCCTCCATACTATCAGTTCGTATTTGATTTAAGCGGGGATCACCGTCTCCGGGTGTTATCAGCGGCATAAAAACAGAGCTGAAATAACGAATGAGGCGTTCAGCTGTATCAATGTCGTCATGGAAGACGTCATCATCAGAAATAAGCGTTGGTATCGACACATTGTCTTTACCTTTCTTTTGACATGTTTCCAGAATCTTTTGATTTAACTTTGAGAAGGGATTGCAAAGATTCAGTGTAATCACGTTTTGCTTTAAAGGTGCAAGTCTTAACTTCAAGTGTTACATTTTTCAGTCGTAACTTATTGATACCAGTCGTGTATCACAAAAAGTACGGTAACATCTCAACCGTTTTTGTGTAAGTCTGCGCAGTTCTTTTGTGAACCACGGCTTACTTTTCGCTTTCCTAGCCGTTAAGTGCCACTATGAAACAAACGCATCACGTAAGTCAGTCATTTTGTTTTTCAAAAGAATCCACAACTCACTGATGCGAGTTGTTCCGCAATGGTCTCAAATACAACAAAGTAATTATCCAAAGACTCATTTATTTTTTCAACATTAGCTTTAGAATAATTGTATACGCGCCTTTGATCGCACACTGATGTTTTAACGTAATGTACATTCATTTTACATAGCACAGCATCGTGATCACTAATCCCGGGCAGGACGTAAGTAGCAGTTACGAAACTAAGTTGGATTGTAAAAATTAAATCAAGGATATTATTTTCCCGTGTGGGCTGTAGTACCATTTGGTGTAGTGCATGCAGATTCGCGATACTAATCATCTCCTGAGCAGATGCCCCAGATGGCAATATCGTGGTTTAGTGCTCATGCCAGTGAATGTTTGGCAAGTTAAAATCCCCCCGATAATCATGAAGTCCGAATGCACCTCATCAATGGCACTTGCAAGCTGTGACATCACGTCTAGGGAGAATCAGGTGAACGATAACAACTACACACAGTTACTAGCTTCTTATTAGCGAGCTCGAGTTGACACCAGATAGCTTCACATGCTCCGACGACGTCAAGGTTGGAAGACACTATGTCACTTTTAACTAAAATAAATACCCCACCACCAAGACATTCCCATCTTTGCGGTAGCACGTATAGTCTATCGGAAACACCTCGTCATCACGTATTTCATCATTTAACCAAGATTCAGTTCCAAGCACCACAGACGGTTCGGTCAACCGAAGAAATGCACAAAATTCATCTACTTTGTTTTAATGCTTCTGCAGTTAATTACCAGGAAGGAAAGGTTCACTCCTCTAGATTGACAAGGTCATTGCAGTGCTAGAACGTGCTCTTTCTCTGCATCGTAACCATATTTTTTACCATTCAGTATCAGTGTTTCATATTTCAGTGTCACCTTTTCACCTTCCTTTTTGCGAGTTTTTGCGTAATCCCACAGTATTTTTCTTTTCTGACGTACCTGCTGAGACAAATCTTCAGAGGCAGTAATTGTTGAGCCTTTCAGTTTACTAACGTTATGAACAACGTCTTGCTTTTCCTTCAAATGCAGAAACTTCGCTATTAACGGTCTATTTCTGCCAACTTGGAATTTCCCGAGTCGGTGCCCACGTTCTATAGCTAGAGAATGGATACCCAACTTGGAGCTACATATCTGGGTTATGTGCTTCTCCGATTCTTTACTTGTTTCATTAGCTTCGGTATCTTTTACACCATAAAAGACGAGGTTATGGCGTCGGCTACGGTTCTCTAACTCATCCACTTTTCGTGTCAGTGACTCTATTTCTTTCTTTTGGTTTTCCTACATTTTAACGCAGTCTAATATTGCACCGTTCAGGTGATCAATGTTCGACAGTTTAGTTTCTAACCTAGCATTATGACCACCAAGCTCACCTATTGCTACTCGATTTTCCGCCTGCGCGACCTCGATAGCACAAAGTTTCTCTTTAATAGTACTTTGACCGTCTAGAAGTTGTTGTAATTTTGAGTCAACTGCCGGCCCCGGGTTTAGTTCCACATCCCCGCATAAAAAAAGAAGTAGAAAGTAGAACGAAAGACGCCGTACGAGGCGAAAAGCACGCCTCGACCAAACAGTATCATTTGAGTGGGACACAACACAATCAAACAACACTTGGCGTGGAATCGGCAAAATAAACACCCCAAAATTTTGATCAAGAACTTCGGCACTGACCTACAAGAACAACAGGAAATGCATGAACGTCATCTCAGAAGCCATGCCGATTCCACGCCCCGCTGACTGGGTGAAAATGCCCGCCTTATGTAGTCCGTCGAACTCAACCGATTTGTGACGTAAGATCCAATGTTCGTAGTCGGGCACTGCACACCTGCCAAAATCGGTCGAGGCGCAGACGTTCATTCCTTTCGTATACTGTAGCAATTTGCTGCCAGGGATCGTCGCTGCTCCGTCAATCAATGCTTCTTTTACCTTGACCCAGCCTTCGCCAGGATGTGATCCTCGATGTTGGGCTGCGCATGACATGCCACCAATCTTCAAGAACAACAGGAAATGCGTGAACGACATCGCAGAAGCCATGCCGATTCCACGCCCCGGTGACTCGGTGAAAATGCCCGCCTTATCTTCAACCTCATCAACGAGTCGAGAGATCGAAATCTTGTCTTCACCTGGATATATGTGCACGCTGAGAATGTTGTCGAGCAGACACTGCAGTTGTTGCTGTTCTTTTTCTTCATCTGCTGCAGCATTTGCCACTGCATTCACAACCGCAATCAAAGTCGAAGCCAGGGCTATGTTGTTGTCGTACATGAGAGTCTGACTTTTGGCTTTAAGAGGGGCACGGGTTGTGGAGACCGAAAAATCGCAAAAAAAGCTCGTTTCTTTATTGCATTTTTTAAATCTACAGCTACTAGTGCACTTATATCGTGAATTTCATGCCTATAATATCATTATTTTAGCTGCTAGAACCCTTTATACGCCGCTTTCTAGCTAAATCTGTGCTGAAATTGACGTTGAAATTGCACATTTTCCATGACGCGCCCCTGCCCTTTCATGTGTGCCAGCGCGGCCGGCTTGGTCTCATTTGAGAGAGTCGTCTTTCGCCTTCAAATTCCCGCCAGAATGGGTCCAATTCAACCATTGGCAGCTTGTAAAAAACCATTGGCAGCTTGTAAAATTAGCAGCAAAAAGAAGTATCAGAGCCCCTTTTTATTCGCTACTTTGCACATGTTACTTGAGCTTGCCTCCCTATTGATGGAGGCTCCTGGCTTTGTTTGCTCCGGGTATCGAGGCGCGCGTCCATGCGCGCCATTTTGCCTCAGTGTCATGAAGCGTGGAAACTTGGGCAAGTTGGTAGGACATAACTGAATGCAAGAACAGCGCAACCTAGAAGTAGTTACTTCGTGACTACGGACGCGAAAAAAACAAGGACAGAAAAGAGCGCTGCTTTCTGTCCTTGTTTTCTTCGCTTCCGTAGTTATGAAGTAACTACTTCTAGGTTGCACTGTTCCTGCATTCAGTGTCAGCGGAGAAGTTTCACAATGTCAAATCCTGAGCACAAATTCCACACGCGGCACAAGTTTGGTGCGAAAAAGGTGCGAAGGATGCTAGTCGCGAATTTCAAGAAGCGCTCCGTGATACAGCGCAACCCCCGAGACGCTACACTCTCCGCGTCCCATAGCGAAGTCGTCGACGCTACCACAGAAGACCTAGCTACCGCATCAGTTTTCACGGAGACTGTGCAAAGTCCGTCAGCCACAGAGCCTTCAAGCAGCGGTCGCGTGCGTCTAGATACTATCTATCGGCAGATATCTGATTTGGAAGAGGAGCGAGCTAAAGCCGAAGATAAGTTTTGTCGTCCGTTGCAGCGACGGAGCGGAAACGCGCATTCGCGGTTGACGGTGCCGACGAAGGAGCTCAGCCGCCTGATGGAACCACGTTCACAATTAAAGATATAGACACAATGAACAGCGCCTTTTTGGCATTTGCAAAGTGCAAGGCATGCAATGGAGAACTGCAGATTGTCCGCGACGACCGAGAATTCAGACTCGCCATGAAGTTAAGATGATGATATATGGTGTTTTTTGGCGCAAGGGCCATTCGATGGCCAAAGAGCGCCAGTTCATGGGACAAGGAATGTGGACAATGATTGTGATTAGCGGCTGTATAAGGGCCATAGAATTCCTCGCAGTAAGGCGGGTAAAAACATACAAGTAATAAAATCATGACCATGCCGTGAAAGGTGTGTGTGGTGTGAATAGGTGACAAAAGTTGGTGATAATGAAAAACGATGGTGGACATGTATGGCATTAGCACAAGTACCTCACACGTTAGTACCCTTGCGTCCAAGGGCCGTGAGGCAAGTGCTTTCCTGTGTAGCCACCGCAGCAAAAACCTCTCTGGAGAGGTTGTGCTACGGAATGCCCAGGTATATGATATGAAAATTATGAATTTCTTTTAAAAATGCTAACAATGATTTATTACTAAAAAGCGGTTCCCTGCCAACGAACATTGCAGGGTGTAGAGGTATATGTTGTCGGTAGGATAATGGAGAGTGTTGTCTTCTTAGAGTGTCTAACTGTTTACATTGAATTAAAACCTGAAGAACTGTTAATGCCTCACCACATTTATCACACAATGGTGGATCACCACCGGACAAAAGATGTGTGTGTGTCGTGTATGTGTGTCCTATCCTGAGTCTTGTTAGTGTTACCTCTGTTAGACGTGATTTTGATACTGTTGGCCAATGGCCAAGGTGTGGCTTGATAACGTGTAGTTTGTTTTGTGTATGTGTATCCCACTTGCTCTGCCAGTAGTCCCTGAGGTTTCGCTTGAGAGACGGCTTAAGATCAAGGGCCAAGATTGATATGGATGTAATGGCGGTGCTCTCATGGACAGATGCAGCGAGCTGTTCCGCCCTCACGTTGCCTTGGATCTCACGGTGCCCTGGCACCCAGCACACTACAACATGTTGTTTGAGTGTGTAGAGTGTGCACAAAATGGAGTAAAGTGAGACAAGGACCGAGTTTTTTTGTTTTTTAAGACTGTGCAGAGCCGTTACCACACTGAGGGAGTCTGTATAAATTACTGCTTTTTGTATTTGTAATTGTTTGATGTGTTCAGCTGCCACAAGTATCGCATAAGCTTCCGCTGTGAAGATACTTGTGCGTGGATGTAGAGGGCCAGCATCCGAAAAGGATGGGCCGACAGCAGCGTAGGACACAGAGGAGTTAGTCTTGGAGGCATCTGTGAAGAACTCAGGACGTGTGTATTTGTGTTGAAGTTCCAAAAAGTATGTTCGGATATGGGCAATAGGTGCATGTTTTGTAACTTCTAGGAAAGACACTTCGCAGTCTATAGTCTGCCACTGCCACGGTGGCGGGTATGCTACAGGAGCCATTAAACTGTGTTCAAGTGACACTGGAGTTTCTTCAGCTAGACATTTCAGGCGAACTGAGAAGGGCTGCCTCATTGAAGGCCTGTTTTGAAAAAGAATGGAGCTCGACAAGTCATTAATAGTAGAGTATGAGGGGTGCCTCTTGTCTGCTTTCACCTTAAGGAAATATACAAAAGACATGTAGGTTCTTTGCAGATGAAGCGACCACTCATTTGACTCAACGTAAAGGCTTTCTACGGGGCTGGTGCGAAAAGCACCCGTAGAAAGGCGGATGCCCGAATGGTGCACGGGATCCAGCATCTTCAAAGCACTTTGAGTCGCTGACTGATAAATAATGGCCCCATAATCTAAGCGGGTACGAATAAGGCTTCTATAGAGGTTCATGAGGCATTTCCTGTCACTACCCCACGTAGTACGTGACAACACTTTTATAACATTCATGGCTTTTAAACATTTTGTTTTTAAATACTTGATGTACGGTACGAAGGTCAACTTGTTGTCCAAGATTAAGCCTAAGAATTTATGCTCGGCTTTGACGGACAGACGTTGTCCGTTCAGTCGAATGTCAGGTTCCGAGTGCATGCCTCTCTTTCGAGAGAACAAGACACACGTGCTTTTTTGTGGGTACCCACGTAGTACGTGACAACACTTTTATAACATTCATGGCTTTTAAACATTTTGTTTTTAAATACTTGATGTACGGTACGAAGGTCAACTTGTTGTCCAAGATTAAGCCTAAGAATTTATGCTCGGCTTTGACGGACAGACGTTGTCCGTTCAGTCGAATGTCAGGTTCCGAGTGCATGCCTCTCTTTCGAGAGAACAAGACACACGTGCTTTTTTGTGGGTTAAGTCAAAATCCGTTTTCATCTGCCCATTTGGAGACCTTATTTAAACCCAGCTGAACCTGCCGCTCACACATGGCCAAGTTGCATGACTTGAAACCAAGCTGAACGTCATCGACATATGTACAATAGAACATATTGCGGGGAATGGACAAGTGCAAAGAATTCATTTTGATAATAAAAAGTGTGCCACTAAGCACGCCACCTTGTGGCACGCCTGTTTCCTGGACAAATGTTTGGGAGAGCACACTGCCCAGACGGACACAGAATGTCCGGTTTGACAGGTAACTTTCGATTATATGAAACATTCTTCCGCGCACACCAAGGTGGGACAGGTCTCTTAGAATTCCCAAATGCCATTTTGTATCATATGCCTTTTCGATATCGAGGAACACAGAGAGAAAATATTGTTTATGGACGAAAGCATCTTTGATCTGTGCCTCGATACGAACAAGGTGGTCTGTGGTGGATCTACTTTCTCGAAACCCGTACTGAAATGGATCGAGCAAATTGTTTGTTTCAAGGATATGTACAAGTCGGCAGTTTATCATTTTTTCGAATACTTTGCACAAGCAGCTTGTAAGTGCAATAGGCCTATAACTTGAAGCTAAAGAAGGGTCCTTGCCCTCTTTCAAAATGGGAATAATAGCCTCTTTCCAGGAGGTAGGGATAGTGCCAGAAAACCAGATAGCATTGTACAAACAAAGTAGGGTTTTTTGTGTTTCGGCTGGTAGGTTTTTTAACATTTCATACACCACACGGTCAGAACCTGGGGCAGAAGTACTGCAGGAGTTTAGGGATGTTTGGAGCTCCGCTAGACTGAAAGCTTGGTTATATGCCTCGTATTTAGTGGATTTGTGTTCGAGTTTCTGCTTTTCTATTCTTGTTCTGTATTTTTGGAAAGTGTCAGTATAGTGGGACGAGCTGGATACCCGTTCAAAATGTGCCCCGAGGAAGTTTGCCTGACCTTCCAAGGTATCACCTTGAGTGTTTAAGAGCGGAAGTGTGTGTACTTGTTTCCCTGCTATCCTACCGACCATGTTCCAGACTTTGGCCTCTTGTGTGTATGAATTGATCCCCGATAAAAACTTCTGCCAGCTTTCTCTTCTGGCCTGCCGACGCGTTCTCCTTGCTTGAGACTTTATTTTCTTGAAGGTGTCAAGATTTTCGGCTGTCGGTGAGTTCCGAAGCAGCCTCCAAGCTCTGTTTTGCTGTTTGCGCGCGTTTCGGCATTCAGAGTTCCACCATGGCACACGCCGTTTTCCAGGGTGTCCATTTGTTTGTGGGATGCATTTTGTTGCAGCATCAATCAAAAACGCTGTGAAGAAGTTGACAGCAACATCAATGTTCAAAGTACATATGTCATTCCAACCTAGACGAGCGATGGTACAAAACTGTTCCCAGTTGGCTCTGTTTATGCGCCACTTGGGAACACGTGGTGGACACTCAGTTACTGTATTTGTGCTCAAAACTACGGGGAAGTGGTCACTTCCGTACAGATTACTGACAACTTTCCACTGGAGTAGAGACACAAGGGATGGAGATACCATGCTTAGGTCTATGGAGGAGTAGGTGTTATTCGCGAGATTATAATAGGTTGGTTCTTTTCGATTTAGGAGACACGCGCTCGGTGAGAGAAAGAACTGTTCGATCAGTCCACCTCGCGCGTCATACCGAGAGTCACCCCATAGCGTGCTATGCGCATTAAAGTTTCCAAGGAGAACATAAGGTTCCGGAAGTTCATCAATTAAAGAGTGTAAATCACGTTTTTGCAGCTGATAGCTAGGAGGAATGTAAATAGTGCAGATTGTGATCAGTTTATCAAAAAGAACCGCTCGAACAGCCACTGCCTCAAGGGATGTTTGGAGTTGTAAGTGTGTGCATGCAATTCCTTGATTCACTATGATGGCAACACCTCCGGATAATGTCATGGCATCGTCACGGTCCTTTCGAAAAATATTGTATTTACGAAGAAAATTTGTGTGTTTTGAATTAAGGTGTGTTTCTTGTACACACAGGACTTTTGGTGAGTGTTCGTGTAAGAGTTCTTGGATGTCGTCAAGGTTTCTGAGAAGGCCCCTGATGTTCCATTGTATAATTTGAGTGTTCATGGTGAATGTAAAATAATGCTGTGTGTACGAAAAGCGAGTGGCTGTTTAGACGGGGAGTTTGAGTTCACTTAACAGGGCCGTCACCAGGTCCTGTTATTTGCTTTTTTGTTTTCTTGGCGCGCTCCAAGGAGCCACGCCGCTCTTTCGGCACCAAGGGTGCCGGCGTATCCATTGCCTCCTCGGAGGCACTGGATGCCCGCACGTGCGGGCTGTTAGTTTGGATTTTGGGCCTCGCCTGGTGAGGGGATGCCTTGAGACCCGAAGACTCTGGAGTCTCCGGTCTCTGTTTGGGAGTAGGCGGTGTAGCCTGGGCTACAGCCGCCTTGGGGGCAGGTGCCACAACCGCCGGCTCGGTATGATGCGGGCCGAAGGGGTGGCGAGGGCTGGTGCGGCGGTGCCCCCTGACGCGCCGCATCAGCGTATGTAGGTTCATAGAATGGAGCGACTCTTCGCCGTGCTTCCTTAAACGTAATGTTCTCCTTCACCTTCAATGTAATTATTTCTTTTTCTTTCTTCCAGTATGTGCAGGAGCGTGAATATGCGGCATGGTTTCCTTCGCAGTTTACACAGTGTGGCGGTTGTTTGCAGTTCTCAGACACGGGGCCTAGGACTCCACATTGTGCACAAGTCTGGCGACCACGACAGGTTTTAGAGCCATGGCCATACCTCTGGCATTGGAAGCAACGACGAGGGTTTGGTATATACGGCCTGATAGATGTCTTAGTGTACCCTGTTTGAATGGAATCTGGTAGTTTACTGGATGCAAACGTGAGTATCAAGTGTTTCGTTGGTATTTCCTTATTATCTCTTCTGATGATAATTCTCCGTACATTATTGGCATTTTGGCTCTTCCACCCTTCCAAAAGTTCAGTTTCGGTGAGTTCAAGTAAGTCTGCATCAGATACCACTCCGCGAGTGATGTTCATGGATCTGTCGTGTTACGGTGATCGGTACGTCACCAAACGTTGAGAGGCTGTCTAGCTTTACAAATTGTGCTTTGTCCCGAATTTCGAGAAGAAGGTCTCCGCTAGCCATTTTGGTTCCTTTGTATCCAGCCCCGAGAGTTTCAGTAAGACACCTGGCAACTACGAAAGGAGATACGGTCCTGGCTTGCTTTTCGGTTTTTTTCACAGTGAATGACGTGGAAGTGGGGAAAAGTTTCTATTGGCTAGTTGAAGAAATTTATGTCGTCGGTGCGTACCCGCTTTAGGCCGGTACGATCAGACAGTTGAGGGAATGCTCCATGCATGCCGGTCTTATTTTTGTTGAGCAGCGTTGGCGGCCACCCACCACGGAGCCCAACAAGGGGACGCTGCAAGTTTGCAGGTGCTGAAAGCTTGCAGACGTCAGCCGTACAACACTGCCATAACCCAATGCACCTAGACCAAGGTAGGCTATTTGCACAGGGTTAACCCTTGCCGCCAGGAAAATTGGAAGTAAACAGAAGAGAGAAGTAGACAGGAAAGCTAAAAAAGTAAGAAAGACGAAGATGTAGGGAGAGAGAGATAGGAAAAGGCGACTGCCGATTTCCCCTGGGTGGGTCAGCCCAGGGGTGCCGTCTACGTGAAGCCGGGGCCAAAGGGGTGTGTTGCCTGTGCCGGGGGGCCTTAACGGTCCAATCACCCAGCGTCGACTCAACCCCCAGGATCCCCTTTTCCCCAGACACGGCAAAGCCACGCACGGCTAGGCGTGGGAGGGAGCCGAAACTCCCCCTTTAGCTTGGGTTCGTAGTGTCACTACACACCAAACGCCTGCTTTCACAGGCGCCCCTGCGGGGCGCCATGAAGTTATGTTTTTTTTTTTTGTTCGGCCAATGGGGAGACTGCGTCGTTGTGGAGCTCGCCGCGCGTACGTAGCGATGAACGTGTTAAACCTTTTCCTGTGAACGTTTTGGCCACGCATGCTATGCAGGCAACAGGGAACAGACAGACCGCGCTGAATGATGTGTTCTCGTTGATGGGCGTCAGCCGTCGGGGTCTTCGCACGAAAAGTGGCAACACTACGTGAGGACAAAGTTGGCACCCGCGGCCGTTCGTGCTGCACGCAATTTGACGAGCGACTGCACGCGGTTCGCGAACTTTACGCCGAAATTAATATAGGCCACATGGGAAACATCGCGGCGTCGTTTGATGGGTCATGGATGAGTCGCGGTCATTCGGTCTCGGCACCGTCCTAGAATTGTTCACCGGGCTGGTGCTTGACTTCGTTGTTTTGAGCAACTTTTGTGGTGGATGCGAGTCGGGCCCAAAGGAAGATGACCCTTCTTATGCAGTGTGGAAGGAACATCACCTGTGTCAGAAAAACAGTGACAAGAAGGCTGGGGAAATGGAGGTTGAGGCTGCCCTCATCCTCTTCAGGAGGTCACTTGAGCGGCACAACCTGCGCTACACCACGGTGCTTTGCAACGGAGACAGCCACAGTTACCTTGCGCTACAAGAAGATAAGCTTTATGGGTATATCCCAGTGGAAAAAGAGGACTGCATTAATCACGTCCCAAAGCATATGGGCACTGTTTTGCGCAACTTGATTGCAAAACACAAAGGACCTGGCCTTGAGAGTCTTGGGAGAAAGGGCCGCTTGGCAGGAGACCTGATCTACAAGCTCACCAATTATTATGGGTGGGCTCTGAAGACACACAGTGGTGATGTTCATGCTATGCACATAGCAGTGATGGCCACTTATCATCACATCACGTCCAATGATGAAGTGGCAAACCACACTCTGTGCCCACCTGCTCCAAGTTCCTGGCGCAAACAAAATGCGGCAAAGGCCAAGGGGGAGCCCATTCCCAAACATCGTCGAAAGCTGCCTCCACATGTCTGCCAAGCCTTACTTCCAATTTATGATCATTTTTCAGGCAAAAAGCTGTTGCAACGATGCCAGCGAGGGAAAACCCAAAATAACAACGAATGCCTGCATTCAATGATCTGGGCGCTGGCACCAAAGAAGCGACATGCTTCCCTATTCACGGTGAAGGGAGCTGTGGCAAAAGCAGAGCTCAAGCTCAATGCAGACAATAAAAAGGCATCTGAAAACTTTATGAAAGAGCTGAGCCTAAACCACAGCTGGCAAAGCCACAGCCGCATGGCTGAAAAGGATCGACGGCGCACGGCAGCATCAGTCAAGAAGCGACAAGCAACGGAGAACATGTACCAGTCCCTGAAAAAGCGCCACACAGGGACTCATGGTCAAAAGGACTACATGCCCTGTGCATACTGAGCATTTTCAAGTGCAGTTATGTAAATAATGAGCTTCATTGCTTTTTCTCAGTTTTCTGAAAACATGCTTTTTGGTGACTTTACTAGTTTGTTGGGTTGACATCTTGCAATCTGGAACAGCTAGAGCCATAATTTTTTCATTAACGTAATGCCCAATCTGTGTATTACAAAGTGTTGAGAGCAGAATTTCAATTTGCTGCCCATATAAATTTAGAATGTATTAAATTTCTTTGTATGTGATAGCCATGACACGACTCCTCAACTTTCATCATTTGCAAAATCACTAGTTTTTCTTTATATTTGAAATATGCTTGCAGCATTGCACTTATTGCTAATTACACTGTCTAACTATGCAATAGTATTTACTTTTTGATAAGCACTTTATTTTCTATTGTCTCTGAAAACAATAGAGTGGCAGCATTGTGTATCTCCTAAATTAATTGACCGACAGTGAAAATTTTTGCATACTGGAAATCAGCAGGAGAAACTACATAAGCATGTATATTTTCATGATGTTTGGTACACAAATACAGAAAATATCTCCACACACCAGGTCCTCACTCAAGTGCGATGGCGGCTTGAATGAGATCGTCCAGGTCCGTGATGTCAAGGAGGGCTTTGATTTTATCGTTACACTAGACGTCGTTATCGCTGAACTGAGACTGACGGCTCCAGTGGATCTTGCTGTTCAAGTTCCGGTAGAGAAGACTCTGCTCAAGGTGTTTCAGCCACGGTGCTCTTCTTGACGAGGCTGTGCCTGTTCGAGGCCTTGCTCATCAGACACCTCTGAATATGAACGTCAATGGCTGCATCACCGGGTACGTTTCTGAGTAGGCACTGCACAGTTTTCTGTACTTTGATAGGCAGGTTGTGGTGACCCCACTACTAACTGCAGCGGACGATCACCGCGGGTTCACGCTTAGCGAGCCACAGGGCCGCTACTCCGTTTACTCGCGTGTAGCGCACCGCTCCGCGTACGCTCAACTAATAAGGCGTTTAGTGCGGCGCGGCAAATAGACAGTTGCAACGAGCAAGGTTGCGTAAAAACACAGGTTATTATTCCAGAAACGTTAGCCGCAACAAGCTGGTACAGGCAGGAACCTGGCAAGCACGAGCCACACACGGACATCAACGTCTTCTTTCACGCTGGCACAGAGCTGGCGCCACTATGCTTCGGTACAATTACTCCCCGCGCAGAAAGGAGCCAACCTGGTGACCTAGGGAAAGGACACGACAAGGGGGTCATAGCACGGTTTGAGGCGTGATACGTGTACTGTTTCATGCCCACGGCGTGTTGGTCTGAAGGTGGATCAATGGGCTCAACTTCATAGTTGACAGGAGATGTTTGCTGCACCACACGGTAGGGGCCATGGTATTTCGACGAAAGGGAAAGACCGGGAGGGGTAGACGGGACCCAGAGCCAAACCAGCATTCCTGGGTTATAGTGTACAGTAGACGCAGAGGAATCGTGGTCAGTTTTCTGGCGCCATTGGTCTTGTGCGGTAAATGAGCGAGCGAGTTGACGACACTCTTTGGCATAAGCAGCTGCTTCGGAAACAGGCGTCGCTTCGGAAACATCAGGCCTGTAAGGGAGAATGGTGTCCATGGAGCATGATGGCTCACGTCCGTACAGGAGGAAGAAAGGAGAAAAGCCAGTGGTTGTTTGTGGCGCAGAGTTGTACCCGTACGTGACAAAAGGGAGCACTTGGTCCCAATTAGTGTGGTCGTCAGAGGCGTACATGGCAAGCATATCTCCAAGGGTACGATTAAAGCGTTCCGTCATGCCATTAATTTGAGGATGGTATGCCGAGGATTTCCGATGCACAGTGCGACATGCCTTGAGTACCTCGTGATGATATATGGTGTTTTTTGGCGCAAGGGCCATTCGATGGCCAAAGAGCGCCAGTTCATGAGACAGGAATGTGGACAATGGTTGTGATTAGCGGCTGTATAGGGGCCATAAAATTCCTCGCAGTAAAGCGGGTAAAAACATACAAGTAATAAAATCATGACCATGCCGTGAAAGGTGTGTGTGGTGTGAATAGGTGACAAAAGTTGGTGATAATGAAAAACGATGGTGGACATGTATGGCATTAGCACAAGTACCTCACACGTTAGTACCCTTGCGTCCAAGAGCCGTGAGGCAAGTGCTTTCCTGTGTAGCCACCGCAGCAAAAACCTCTCTGGAGAGGTTGTGCTACGGAATGCCCAGGTATATGATATGAAAATTATGAATTTCTTTTAAAAATGCTAACAATGATTTATTACTAAAAAGCGGTTCCCTGCCAACGAACATTGCAGGGTGTAGAGGTATATGTTGTCGGTAGGATAATGGAAAGTGTTGTCTTCTTAGAGTGTCTAACTGTTTACATTGAATTAAAACCTGAAGAACTGTTAATGCCTCACCACATTTATCACACAATGGTGGATCACCACCGGACAAAAGATGTGTGTGTGTCGTGTATGTGTGTCCTATCCTGAGTCTTGTTAGTGTTACCTCTGTTAGACGTGATTTTGATACTGTTGGCCAATGGCCAAGGTGTGGCTTGATAACGTGTAGTTTGTTTTGTGTATGTGTATCCCACTTGCTCTGCCAGTAGTCCCTGAGGTTTCGCTTGAGAGACGGCTTAAGATCAAGGGCCAAGATTGATATGGATGTAATGGCGGTGCTCTCATGGACAGATGCAGCGAGCTGATACGCCCTCACGTTGCCTTGGATCTCACGGTGCCCTGGCACCCAGCACACTACAACATGTTGTTTGAGTGTGTAGAGTGTGCACAAAATGGAGTAAAGTGAGACAAGGACCGAGTTTTTTTGTTTTTTAAGACTGTGCAGAGCCGTTACCACACTGAGGGAGTCTGTATAAATTACTGCTTTTTGTATTTGTAATTGTTTGATGTGTTCAGCTGCCACAAGTACAGTGCAGTCCACTTATAACGATATCGAGAAAACCTAAAAATATGATCGTTATAACCGGTGATCGTTATATCTGGACTGCCGCCAAAAAATCGTCGCCGGACGTACCTTTTGTAGCTCCAGGCTTCATTTCGCTATTTTCACCAATTAATAAATATTGTAGATAGTAGGATGTCAAAAACAAGACTTTATTTCTTACTCCGAAGAACGCATCACGGTTTCGCTGAGGAAGAGAGACTGAGCGACGGCGGGGTGGGAGCAGTGGGAGGAAGAAAGCACAGCCAGAGGTACACAGCCGGAATGCCAACGAGGCCCCGCCCCGATGCCGCCGCGCCGCTTTGCTTTTCGCTTTTTTTATTTTCTCTCTCTTTCCCGCTTTCGTTCGGCAAGCTACGAGTAGCTTGCCGGCTTGCCGTTGTAGAAGGCGGGGAGCCGCGGAGCGCGGCGCTTTGCTTTTCGCATTTTTTTTTAAATTCTCTCAGCCTCTCCGCGTTCGACGCGCGGCGAGGCGCAAAACGTGACACAGCTGGCGCCATCTGTAGCGCGTCGCGCCAACTCGCGATGATCTCCTCGGCTTTTTGAACGGCCGGGACGCGCTGCCGGTGCTGTGCTGCAGTGGCGGCAGATACGTACTCGCCTACGCTAACTTTTCGTCTTGTCTCGGCATAGTTCGTTTCAGAGGAACTTATCAATCTAAATGTTACGATTATTCTGAATGAAACATGCCGTCCACGGCAAACTTTTCATCGTTGTATCCGATATGCGGTGGATAACATATCGTTATATATGGTTTTTTTCCCCATAGCCCCAATGCATAAAATGAGACTGTTAAGTCGACCCATCGTTATAACCGATATATCGTTATATGTGGTATCGTTATAAGTGGACTGCACTGTATCGCGTAAGCTTCCGCTGTATACTTGTGCGTGGATGTAGAGGGCCAGCATCCGAAAAGGATGGGCCGACAGCAGCGTAGGACACAGAGGAGTTAGTCTTGGAGGCATCTGTGAAGAACTCAGGACGTGTGTATTTGTGTTGAAGTTCCAAAAAGTATGTTCGGATATGGGCAATAGGTGCATGTTTTGTAACTTCTAGGAAAGAGACTTCGCAGTCTATAGTCTGCCACTGCCACGATGGCGGGTATGCTACAGGAGCCATTAAACTGTGTTCAAGTGACACTGCAGTTTCTTCAGCTAGACATTTCAGGCGAACTGAGAAGGGCTGCCTCATTGAAGGCCTGTTTTGAAAAAGAATGGAGCTCGACAAGTCATTAATAGTAGAGTATGAGGGGTGCCTCTTGTCTGCTTTCACCTTAAGGAAATATACAAAGGACATGTAGGTTCTTTGCAGATGAAGCGACCACTCATTTGACTCAACGTAAAAGCTTTCTACGGGGCTGGTGCGAAAAGCACCCGTAGAAAGGCGGATGCCCGAATGGTGCACGGGATCCAGCATCTTCAAAGCACTTTGAGTCGCTGACTGATAAATAATGGCCCCATAATCTAAGCGGGTGCGAATAAAGCTTCTATACAGGTTCATGAGGCATTTCCTGTCGCTACCCCACGTAGTACGTGACAACACTTTTATAACATTCATGGCTTTTAAACATTTTGTTTTTAAATACTTTATGTGGGGTACGAAGGTCAACTTGTTGTCCAAGATTAAGCCTAAGAATTTATGCTCGGCTTTGACGGACAGACGTTGCCCGTTCAGTCGAATGTCGGGTTCCGAGTGCATGCCTCTCTTTCGAGAGAACAAGACACACATGCTTTTTTGTGGGTTAAGTCGAAATCCGTTTTCATCTGCCCATTTTGAGACCTTATTTAAACCAAGCTGAACCTGCCGCTCGCACATGGCCAAGTTGCATGACTTGAAGCCAAGCTGAACGTCGTCGACATATGTACAATAGAACATATTGCGAGGAATGGACAAGTGCAAAGAATTCATTTTGATAATAAAAAGTGTGCAACTAAGCACGCCACCTTGTGGCATGCCTGTTTCATGGACAAATGTTTGGGAGAGCACACTGCCCAGACGGACACGGAATGTCCGGTTTGACAGGTAACTTTCGATTATATGAAACATTCTTCCGCGCACACCAAGGTGGGACAGGTCTCTTAGAATTCCGTAACGCCATGTAGTATCATAAGCCTTTTCGATATCGAGGAGCACAGAAAGAAAATATTGTTTATGGACGAACGCGTCTCTGATCTGTGCCTCGATACGAACAAGGTGGTCTGTGGTGGATCTACTTTCTCGAAACCCGCACTGAAATGGGTCGAGCAAATTATTTGTTTCAAGAAAATGTACTAGTCGGCAGTTTATCATTTTTTCAAAGACTTTGCACAAGCAGTTTGTAAGTGCTATAGGCCTATAACTCGAGGGTAAAGAAGGGTCCTTGCCCTCTTTCAAAATGGGAATAACAATAGCCTCTTTCCAGGAGGTAGGAATAGTGCCAGAAGACCAAATAGCATTGTACAAACAAAGTAAGGTTTTTCGGGTTTTGTTTGGTAGGTTTTTTAACATTTTATACATCACACGGTCAGAACCTGGGGCAGAAGTACTGCAGGAGTTTAGAGTTGTTCGGAGCTCAGCTAAACTGAAAGCTTGATTGTATGCTTCGTATCTAGTGGATTTGTGTTCGAGTTTCTGATTTTCTATTCTTGTTCTGTATTTTTGGAAAGTGTCTGTATAGTGGGACGAGCTGGATACCCGTTCAAAGTGTGCACCGAGGAAGTTTGCCTGATCTTCCAAGGTATCACCTTGAGTGTTTACGAGTGGAAGTGTGTGTACTTGTTTTCCTGCTATCCTACCAACCATGTTCCAAACTTTAGCCTCCTGTGTGTATGAATTGATCCCCGATAAAAACTTCTGCCAGCTTTCTCTTCTGGCCTTCCGACGCGTTCTCCTGCCTTGGGACTTTATTTTCTTGAAGTTGTCAAGATTTTCGGCTGTTGGTGAGTTCCGAAGCAGCCTCCATGCCCTGTTCTGTTCTTTTCGCGCATTACGACACTCTGTGTTCCACCATGGGACGTGTCGTTTGGCGGGCATTCCAGATGTTTGCGGTATGCACTTGGCTGCTGCGTCAGTTAGAAAAGCTGTGAAGTACTGCACAGCTTCATCTATGTCTAACCTACATATGTCTGTCCAACTCAAACGTGTAGTGTTGTGGAACTGTTCCCAGTCTGCTTTGTTCATCAGCCATTTGGGAACATGTACAGGACATTCATATGTTGTTTGTGAACTCAACACTACAGGAAAATGGTCACTTCCATATAGATTATTTATGATTTTCCATTTAAGTAGGGGTAGGAGTGAAGGTTATACGATGCTGAGGTCTATAGACGAGTAAGTTTTGTTGGCAACCTTATAGTATGTTGGCTCTTTCCTATTCAAGAGACAGGCACTGGAAGAGAAGAGAAATTGTTCAATGAGACGACCTCGTGCATCACAGCGAGAATCGCCCCACAGTCCACTATGTGCATTTAGGTCTCCAAGAAGCAAATAAGGTTCAGGCAGTTCGTCTATTAAAGACTGGAATTCACGTCTTTCAAGACGTTGGTGGGGAGGTACATACAAAGAGCAGATGGTGACGAGTTTGTTTAAAAGTACCGCTCGAACAGCCACCGCCTCAAGGGATGTCTGGAGTGGTAAATGTGTACACGCTACTCCTTGGTTAACAATAATGGCTACGCCACCGGATGACGCCACAGCATCATCTCGGTCCTTTCGGTATATGACGTAAGCACGTAAAAAATTTGTATTGGAGGATTTTAGGTGTGTTTCCTGTACACACAGCACTTGAGGTGAGTGTTTGTATAAAAGCTCTTGGACGTCATCGAGGTTTTTAAGCAGGCCTCTGACGTTCCAATGAATAATTTGTGTTTCCATATTGGAAGTAAAGTAGTGCTGTGTGTACGTTAAGGGAGTGACTTGTTTAAGGTGAAAGGTCAAGCTCAAGTAACAGGGCTATTATCAGGCCCTGTTATGAGCTTCTTAGTTCTCTTGGCGCGCTCCAGAGAGCTGCGCCGCTCTTTTGGCACCAAGGGTGCCGCCGTATCCATTGCCTCCTCGGAGGCACTGGATGCCCGCTCATGCGAGCTGGTTTTTCGAAGCTTGGGCCTCGCCTGGCGAGGTGAGGCCTTGAGACCCGAGGACCCTGGAGTCTCTGGTCTCTGTTCAATAGTAGGCGGAGTAGACTCAACTACTGCCGCCTTGGGGGCAGGCGCCACAGCCAATGGCTCGCTCTGCGCAGGCCGAAGGAGTGGCGAGGGCTGGTGCGACACTGCCCCCTGGCGCGCCGCATCAGCATATGTGGGGCCATAAAATGGCGAGACTCTTTTTCTTGCTTCTTTAAATGTAATGTTTTCTTTTATCTTTAAAGTGATGATCTCTTTTTCTTTTTTCCAGAAAGAACAGGAACGTGAGTACGCAGCATGATTACCGCCACAGTTCACACAGTGTGCAGGTGCTTCGCAGTTGTCGGACGCATGGCCCACGACTCCACACAGAGCACAAGTTTTCCGGCCACGACAGCTTTGCGAGCCGTGGCCATATCTCTGACATTGGAAGCAACGGCGGGGGTTGGGAATATATGGTCTCACGGATGTCTTTGTGTACCCAGTCTGAATAGTTTCCGGCAAATCGCTCGAATCAAAGGTGAGTACTAAGTGTTTGGTTGGGATTTCCTTTTGTTCTCTTCTGATCTTAATACGCTGTACGTTTCTCACGTTCTGGCTCTTCCATCCTTCCAGAAGTTCAGCTTCCGTCAGCTCAAGCAAATCTACGTCCGATACGACCCCGCGAGATGAGTTCATGGACCTGTGTGGCATAATACTGATGGGTGTGTCTCCAAACGTTGTGATGGTGTTCAGTTTATCGAATTGGTCTTTGTCACGTATTTCAAGGAGTAGATCTCCACTGGCCATTTTGGTAACCTTGTACCCGGCACCGAGAGTTTCGGTTAAGCATCTAGAAACTACGAAGGGGGATACAGTTCTGGCTTGCTTGTTAGTTTTTTCGCAGTGTATAACGTGGAAATGAGGAAACATTTGTCTTGGCCGGATGAAAAAATTGATGTCTTCGGTGCATACCCGCTTTGAGGAGGCACGATCACTGAGTAAAGGGAATGCTTTATGCATGCTAATTGTATGTTGTTCAGCAGCGTTGGCGGCCACCCACCACGGAGCCCAACGAGGGGACGCTACAAGTTTGCGGATGCTGAAACCTGCAGACGCCAGCCGTACAAAGCCACTATAACCCAATGCGCCTAGACCAAGGTAGGCTATTTGCACAGGGTTAACCCTTGCCGCCAGGAAAATTGGAAGTAAACAGAAGAGAGAAGTAGACAGGAAAGCTAAAAAAGTAAGAAAGACGAAGATGTAGGGAGAGAGAGATAGGAAAAGGCGACTGCCGATTTCCCGTGGGTGGGTCAGCCCAGGGGTGCCGTCTACGTGAAGCCGGGGCCAAAGGGGTGTGTTACCTCTGCCGGGGGGCCTTAAAGGTCCAATCACCCAGCATTGGCTCAACCCCCAGGATCCCCTTTTCCCCGGACACGGCAAAGCCACGCACGGCTAGGCGTGGGAGAGAGTCAAAACTCCCTCGTTAGCTCGGGCCCGCGGTGTCGCTACACACCAAACGCCTACTTGCGCAGGCGCCCCTGCGGGGTTGAGTACCTCGTCAACGGCGTTCGAGAGAAACACGCGTCCACGGTCACTCAGTAATTCACGAGGTGCATTGTGTCGCTAAATGAGACGGTGAAGAAGAAAAGACGCAACGTCTTTCGCAGTGGTAGCAGGCAGCGCAGATGTTTCAGCGTAGCGTGTCAAATGATCCACGGCGACGATAATCCACCAGTTGCCTCGAAGAGAGTTGGGTAGAGGACCATAAATATCAATTCAGACGCGGTCGAATGGTCTCGCAGGGCAGGTTAAGGGTTGCAAAGGGCCAGAAGTGCTGTGAGAAGGCGTCTTGCGTCGTTGACACGTGGTGCATGACCGAACGTACTGACGAACGTGCCGATACATGCCGCGCCAGTAGTATCTTAGACGAAGGTGAGAGTAAGTCTTAAATACTCCAGCGTGGCCACACTGGGGGTCACCGTGAAAGGCAGCGCAGATGTCCGAACGCAAATGACGAGGGATGACAAGGAGCCACCTACGGCCGTCCGTCACTTCAGTTTGGCCGTCCGTGCTTCGGTACACAGTGTTCTAATGCAAAAGTACACAACACTTTATTGCCTCTGGCGGCACCCCGAACAACAGTACAACATTCGCTCCCGGGACGTGGGTAGCAAAGGCACCCGCACGCGGACGTTCACAATAAGGGGAAAAACCACGAGCACGTCGCAGCTGGCAATGGCGAGCTTTGACACGCCGGTCGGGAAAAGGTCCCTCGCGGCTATGCTGCGCACTCTCACGATGGCCAATGGGCCTGGTCGCGAGTGTTAGGGCAAACCACGTACGCGCTGGGCCTACGGCAAGTGCGGCTCGTTGTGGTACGACCACTTCAAGCACTAGGCACCGCTGTGGGCTTAGCGTACGCTACCGAAGCCAGCACTCAAGTAAACACGCCTGCCGGGGTGCCCAAGGCCACCCCGGGCAGGCTACAGTCCGCGATTCCCAAGGGGACGCGGACGAAGGAAAACACGTGCTTACCCGGCGCCGACCACGGAAAAAGAGAGCGCTCCCTCGACGCGCGCGTACCGCGTGCCGTGCCCGCACATGGCGCCATCTATCGCCACGTGGTGTTAACAGAGCAGGAAAGCAAAAGGGTGTGGCTGTGTGGCGGAATGCCCGCGAAATGGTCGCAGGCGCGCCACAGATCCCCACAAGGTTCACTATCTGGCCCTTGATTCCGTACTGAGCGTTGGCACGTGTCAGGAGTCGAATGCTCATGAACAGCAGGCGAGGCGTCATGATGTGCTCTTTAAACCCATTCGCATTCAGTTCAGGTAGGTATACGGGCTTCGGTGGGTAGCAGTAGCTGTGGGTCACACTAATCATGGGGACCTTGCCTCACATTCACGCTTTCTTGTATATGGAGCACAGATTGAACTGGAAGACATCGCCGCAGCCAGCAAACTCTCTCCGCAGCACGCTAATGGCAGCATTACGATGTTCTTCATTCTGGATGCTACCAACTGTGCTTAGATTGTTTTTGAAGCAAAGTTGCTCATACATACTGCAGCTGTATTCAAACTACTATTCAATAAAGTCTCACTTGATCGTGCGGTCGCTCCGTCACTTCGAGATCATTGTAGTTGTCTTGAACGACTCAATGTCCTGGCCACAGAATCGCATTGCCTAGGCGCTTCAGGATTTGCGGTTCGGCGTTTTCGCTGCGTTTCGACTTTGCGTTGCTTCACAGCCATGGGGTCTTTAGCTCGATATTGTCGTTCAGCTTCGGCTTAGTGGTGCCTCGCAGCTTAGAGGTTCGCTTGCCGGTGTTGCCATTTACGCGGATTCGGAGTTGTGGATCTGCTTGCCAGCGTTGCCGTTTGTGTTTTAGATCCCGAGCCCTGTTTTTCTCAGCGGTGCTGCTTGCACTGCTTACACTAAAACTTTCATACCTTGTGTTGCTGTCACAGCTCACATTTTTGATGCCGCTACAATCGGTGCCAACATTGACACTCATAGTGCCGTTGCAAAGGAGAGTGCAATGGGAGCAAGCGCACTGCATAATATATGAGCGCAGAGCTGTGGCGGAGAGAAATGGGAGAGGACAAACAGAGCAGAGGCAACGCTCATGCCACCTGCGCCGCAAGGGGAAAAAACGAGGCGAGTCGGTACATGTGCAGTGGGGGAGCAGATGTACCGAGAGAAGAACGGACACAGCCTTGAGCAAGAGCTGCTTCTCATCTAATAGGAAAAAAAAGAAGATCCACGCTGCGCGCGCTCGCCAAGTGTGAAGAGGGTGGTTGTCTAGGTGATGGACAGACTTTGCACAAGCGCCATCGCAGCTACATTGTACTAGTGTCACAGCGTGGCTTCGGCCCCTGGCAGCTGGCTGTAACCGGCTCAACATGTCTGTACAAACCCCTCTTGATCCATTATGCTTAAGTTTCCTGTCAGAAAAAGCGTCACTACTGCGCTTGCTGCAGATATTGCGTTTGCTACCTCGTCCATAAATTTACCGAATTTAACGGCTTTATAATGCAAGCTTCTGCCTTTGCTGCAAAAGCATGCTGTCTTACGTAAGCTTGGTGGGTTTTGATCGACGATTCCTTGGCAGTGTACGCAAACTTCATATCATGCACGCTGTTCTCGGTTCAGTGCTTGAGTCTGATCTTTTTGACTTCACATCTCCATGTCCTTTCTAAACTTCCACCGTCAACATACTAAACGGCAGGCTAGGCATAATCGGCATTGGATGTATTTCATTAGCAATCGTGTGCTATGTTGCGGTTTAATACAAAACGAACAAAACTCTTTTCAGTGGCTGCATTTGAAAGGATGGGATACATATCGTTAATGAAAACGAGGATGGCACGTGTAACACTTGGTTCACTATTCGATTGCTTTGTCTTGAATTCGGGTGCGCTCCTGTGAATTTAAACGATTGGTGTTTTTAAGAGTGCGAAATTTCGGGCATGGTTCGAAATAGTTTCTGTGTAATACACATAATAGAGGCGGTCTGAGAAGTCATCAGCAAATTTTCGCGATAGTGCTTTTTTTTGTTGCTGTTGGACCCCATTTCCACCCCCCCCTTTCCTGTTGCTTTCGTTGGGAACGTGAGTGTTTGAACGTTAAAATATTTTAACCTCCGGAAATTTAAATGGTTTAAACACCACACATCACATGCTTCGATTCTGGGACATGCGAGCCGCATGCTCAACACGTTTTGCGCAAATGCGGTCTTTGAAAAAAGGTCGTTGTGGTTATAGTGCGATACCACTTAGATATTTATGACTCCTGCGATTTACATCGTAATTGGTCTATAATGAATATAAAACATCACTTTTTCAAGCGCATGACAAAGGAAAGATGAGCCACACGTGGCGCTGATCATCAGTGTGTGTGTGCATGTCTCATCTTTACTTCGTCTTGCGTTTCAAAAAGTGATGCTTTGTACTCTTATTCTGGAGCCTCACCAACTCTTCCAATTCGCCTGTCTTTTTCGAATACTGATGTGTGAGTTTCAATTGATTAAAGTATTTCTCAAATATTTCTAGAGTATTCTTCAAATACTTGAAAGTGAAATTATAGAAAAAAAGTAGGAGAGGATTCCTAAGCATACAGTTATGAGACAGCAATGAGAAAGTGTTTTCTTTTTTTTTTTTGCTTGGTTGATGAAGCACTGGCAGGGTGGTATTTCATAGTTGTCTTATCAAGAATGAAGCAATGCAGCACCCGATTGTATTTATGTACATGATTTGTTGCGAACAAATCGTTGTCGACGGCACTTTACGCACCAAAGGCAAACACACTAAACTAAAGCCTCACTAAAATAATGTTGCATACTACACAAAAACAACTTCATTATAACCAAAAATACCTAATAAAAGCTATTCCTAACACTATATCTATTGGAAGACTTCATTTACTTCATTCATTATGTTCGGATTTGTTATGTGGCGGTTTGAGTGTGTTTCCTCAACTTATCCTCCTCTCTCCACTTCTGCAGAAGCCCAACTGATGTGGCAGACAAGGGTGTGCGCCCTTTCAGTCCAGAGTCTTGAACGTGCCTCGAAGATGTCAATATCAAAGAACATTTGACATATAGGTTGCCAATTGACATTGGCAGATTTTTTTGCACTTTGTGCCTAAATTTCAGGTCCAAAATAGCATTAATTTGGCTCCCACCTCCGTCACATCTGTAACCTCAACAATGAAACAAGTTTTTTTTTTTTTTTTTTTTGAGCCAATGGCTTTTGTGGTTGCGGCAGAGCCAAAAAAGTAGCTTTATCACGGTACAAGAGTGTGATGGCGTGAAGCATAATAAAAATTTGGGCTACTCAGACGTTGAATGTTCTGTCTTTAGGAAGCTTGAATAGTAAAAGTCTAGCATAAATTGAATTGAATGGCATACATAGTTCGAAAAATACCATTGTTGTTTGCATACACAGTCGAGCCCGCATATAACGAACCTGAGCCGGACGCGGCATCCATTAGCTATATCCCGAAGTTCGTAGTATTGATTGATTGATGTGTAGGGTTTAACGCCCCAAAACCACCATACGATTATGAGAGACGCCGTAGTGAAGGGCTCTGGTAATTTCGACCACCTAGGGTTCTTTAAAGTGCGTCGAAATCTGAACACACGGGCCTACAGCATTTCCTCCTCCATCGAAAATGCAGCTGTTGCAGCCGAGTTTCGGTACCGCGACCTGCGGGTCAGCAGCCGAGTACCTTAGCCACTAGAACATCGTGGCGGGGCGAAGTTCATAGTAAATGAAACACGACTTTTGAAAAAGTTGAGTGATAACACAAAATGTTTTTGCCCAAGAAAGTCCGTGATGCACGTGTTTAGTAGGACAGAAGCGATAAGGCCAGTCTCGAGTTTATTTCAAACGGCAGCGTGCTCATTTGCCGAGGCCCGTGGCATAAGCTGCATGAGGCACTGGCTCCAAAGTTGCGTCGTTCTCGCAATCCGATTCCTCCAAATTGCTCTTGCCGCGTACTTCATTCACAATGCCTTAATCTGTGCATTCCGCGGTGTCGGCATCATCACCGGCCATAATGAAATCATCGCAACAGATGTCCCCCCCACTCTGTCATGTCGGAGTCGACGGCGCGCTGCCCCAAATCGGCGCAGTGGTTCGGTTCCGAAGCTTCAGGATCGGCATCAGGCCCGACGTCGACGAAGTCGGCCTCGCGAAAATAGTTTTGCGTGCAGGTAGCCATCACCACTGCCCACGAAATATTCACCGTCTCCACAGCTGAATACTGGGACGCCCGAAGCGGCAAGTTGGCTGCCAGATGGTCAACAGCTATGAGCAAGCGCTCCGCAACGTGGCAATTGTGGGGGTGCTGACACCCCCCCTGTAAAGTTGTCTGCGCCGCGTGGCGCACGTGTCTCACCCCAAGGCTTTATTTCGGTGGTGACCATCGCCGGGCGATAGATGGCGTTGTGTTCGCTTTGAGTACCACTGTTGGTAGAGTGGTAGCGCTGGCGGTGGCCCCTGGTGGAAGGCAGGCCTTGGTGGTGGGCAAGGGTTGAGCGTGACGGCTGCCGCGAACGGTTGTCTGTAGCGTGGGTGCCCGGTGCTCAGCACCGCGAGCTTCGCGCCGGGGTCCCACGTGGTAAGTCAAGCGTTGGCGACGCCACCTTGGGTATGTGTTAGTCTGTTGTGTGTGTTAGTGTGTGTTTATCATGTTATTGTGTGTTTAGTGTGTCACTGCGTTATGCTGTTTGTATGGTAGCGTGTTAATTGAAATTGGTGTATCATTCGGCGGACAATATCGTCGTCTAAATTAGTTAATAAATGTATGTATGTTGTGTGCTTTGTACCGACCGCGTCTGCTGTGTCCGTTCACTCCAAGAGCGTGGCGTGGCGATGCGCTCGTTCGTTTCGCCGAGACCCCACACTGGCTGCCCAACGTGGAGCTGTTGGAGTATTGGACGACAGGTTTTGCGGTTCAATACAGGGATTTTGTTAGAGCCGCAGGTAGGCCTAGGGGGGACTTTGCTAACGTCGGTGGTGTGCTTCGTTGAGAAGCGAGGAGATTGGTTTTGTAACGTGTTTGAATTCGTCGGCAGGTTGACTTTCTATTTATTTTTTTTTGCTCGCAAGTGTTGTTTATTTTTTGTTGTTAGTTTTCAAAAAACGTTGAATTAGGACGAGAGCCATGCAGTCCGCATCCTGGGATAAGCAAGGCCTAGAGCACGTGGTTTGTAGGCCAGGCCCCGAGTTAGTACGGAAGCCTCGTGGGTGGTCCGATTTTCTGTGAATAGCTTCTTCTATATCTTTGGGCTCAGGGAGCCGGGTGTCGTTGCTGTCTGGTATTGCAGCTCGACGCCGAGGCGTCGCGACACCGCCCGGGGCGGTGGACGCCGATCGCTCGGTAAGCTGCTGTGTGCGGCGAGCGATAAGGCCACCTCACACAGTGGACGTCTCCTCGCGGCTGCCTCTTCTGCGCCTAGGCTGAGTGCTAGGTGGATGCCGGTTGTTGCCGAGCGACTCATTAGGCCTAAGGCTCTGCGCAGCCGCCTGTCGCACATGGCACAACTAGGTGGATCGGGGCGTTGAGGTGTTGCGCTCTGCTTCCCTCACTTTTTTTTTCTTGTGAGCACGAGTTAGGAAAAGTGATTTTTGTTTTATTTTGATGGGCGTCTCAGCCGCCACCGATGTATTAGCTAGCAGTACTGCCCAACGTACCACGTGGACGAAAAGCTCGAAGCTCCCTTCCCGAGGACCTGCTCGATTGTTTGCTTTCAAGTATTTTTTTGTTGTTATTGATGTATTCGGCGGGAGGGACGTCATCCACGGCCGGCTGTCCTGCACATCGTCAGCGTCGCTGGCCAGGAATGCGGTCGTGAGGTCGGGCGATGGAGATGCCTGGGACCTGCGCAACTGCCTGCAGTCCGGCGGCCTCGCGAGTGCTGGTCGCAACTGGAAGACGTGTCGGCGCTAGCGATTGATCGTCGCGCCGACGGCAAGGTTGCTGTTGCGGGGCTGGTACTGAGGTGAAGTCCAGCCGGACAGTGCAGCAGTGTCGACCAGCGGCGGTGTCGTGGTGCAAGGACATTATGGTCGTGCGATATCATTTCTTTTTGTTAAAGCTTGTGTAGATAATTTTTGATTTCGGGATATGGTTTGATTTAAGGTTGGGGGAATGTGGGGGTGCTGACACCCCTCCCTGTAAAGTTGTCTGCGCCGCGTGGCGCACGTGTCTCGCCCCAAGGCTTTATTTCGGTGGTGACCACCGCCGGGCAATAGATGGTGTTGTGTTCGCTTTGAGTACCACTGTTGGTAGAGTGGTAGCGCCGGCGGTGGCCCCTGGTGGAAGGCCGGCCTTGGTGGTGGGCAAGGGTTGAGCGAGCCTCTTCTGCGCGTGGCGGCTGCCTCGAACGGTTGTCTGTAGCCTGGGTCCCCGGTGCTCGGCACCGCGGGCTTCGCGCCGGGGTCCCACGTGGTAAGTCAAGCGTTGGCGACGCCACCTTGGGTATGTGTTAGTGTGTTGTGTGTGTTAGTGTGTGTTTATCATGTTATTGTGTGTTTAGTGTGTCACTGCGTTATGCTGTTTGTATGGTAGCGTGTTAATTGAAATTGGTGTATCATTCGGCGGACGATATCGTCGTCTAAATTAGTTAATAAGTGTATGTATGTTGTGTGCTTTGTACCGACCGCGTCTGCTGTGTCCGTTCACTCCAAGAGCGTGGCGTGGCGATGTGCACGTTCGCCTCGCCGAGACCCCACACACTTAACGCGCGGATTACACCCAAGCCATGTGGTCACACTTTCGATGTTTTGTTGAGCAGCAGGAAAAAGCATGAAAGTCCTCCTGTCTGCCATCCTGACCAGACACAAACACCAAAAGCGAGCAAGACATGCACACGCAACACACATGCTGGAACGCGTGGAACCGCTCTGGGTCGGTTTCTAGTCAGAAAACGAAACTTCCGACTTCGACGCCAGCGTGGGTGGTGTTGCGAGTGGTGGAGACGGGAGAAGAAGTAGCGATTAAGAGAGGAGAGCCAATTTGCGAGAAAAGGGCACGGAGTTGTGATATAGTGTAGAGAGGGGAAAATACGGCAGGAGGGCGACCTCGAAAACCAAAACACGCCGGAAGAAAGCAGGTCGGGTAGCTTGCTTGAACGGTCCGCAAAACGCGCCACTTGCATGTACTAAATCTTGAAAGAGTGCCTGCGCATCCAGAGGTCAAAGCACAGCCGCCTGAATCGGCATGCGCGGCGGTGTTCAAAGCATCCGCGGCCGTAGTGAAAAAATCGTTCGTCACGCCGACGGGTTGGCGTGGCCTCACAGACTTCAATATTTCGCAATTTGTTCCGTGCAAATTAACAGCAGTTTTCAGGCAAAACAGGTCCTAAACACAACACGAATCACGAATTATCAGAGTTGGTGGGGTGGCGTACGCGCCCGCACTAGACGCAGACGATCGGATACAGTCGGTGGCCAACGATGTTGGCAAATAGTCTGGGCACTCCAGGTCGGCGAGGCCAACGACAGTACCAGCGATCAAAAACAGGGGAGATGGCGAACTGGTCTTTGAAAGATCGCTGGCAGTGTGAAAACCCGGGCCTCGTCTGGCGATGCAAGGTGCTCAGAGTATAGGGGGGACAAAGAACGGAGAGGTGCGTAAGAAAAAGCGGTCGGGGAGAGTGTATGGTGACCCCGCTACTAACTGTGGTGGACGATCATCGCGGGTTCACGCTTAGCGAGCCACAGGGTCGCTACTCCGTTTACTCGCTTGTAGCGCACCGCTCCGCACGCGCTCAACTAATAAGGCGTTTAGCGCGGCGCGGCAATTAGACAGTGTTCTAATGCAAAAGTACACAACACTTTATTGCCTCTGGCGGCACCCCGAACAACCGTACAACGTCCGCTCCCGGGACGCGGGTAGCAAAGGCACCCGCACGCGGACGTTCACAATAAGGGGAAAACCGCGAGCACGTCGCAGCTGGCAATGGCGAACTTTGACATGCCGGCCGGGGAAAGGTCCCTCGCGGCTATGCTGCGCACTCTCACGATGGCCACTGGGCCTGGTCGCGAGTGTTAGGGCAAGCCTCGTACGCGTAGGCCTACGGCAAGTGCGGCTCGTTGTGGTACGACCACTTCAAGCACTAGGCACCGCTGTGGGCTTAGCGTACGCTATCGAAGCTAGCACTCAAGTAAACACGCCTGCCGAGGTGCCCAAGGCCACGCCAGGCAGGCTACAGTCCGGCGATTCCCAAAGGGGACGCGGACGAAGGAAAACACGTGCTTACCCGGCGCCGACCACGGAAAAGAGAGCGCTCCCTCGGCACGGGCGTACCGCGTGCCGTGCCCGCACGTGGCGCCATCTATCGCCACGTGGTGTTAACAGAGCAGAAAAGCAAAAGGGTGTGGCCGTGTGGCGGAATGCCCGCGAAATGGTCGCGGGCGCGCCTCAGATCTTCACAAGTGGCAACTAGAGGGGCACGGAGGCAGGGTTGGCGTTTAACAATGAGAATGTATGGGCACCTCGCTGATGCCTGGCCGGTGGTCGAAAGTGGTTTCCCGGGAAGTCAGCAGAGCACCGACCCCGTTCGCTGTAATTTATCGGTGGCGCTCGGAGATGTTCATTGTCGTTGCGGTTTTGTGCCATTAAACCAATGTACATTTTCCCGGTCATGCAGATATTGTTCGTTTTAAGCAAAAGTTCAATTAAAGTGGGGTGTTGTATGTGGGCTCGACTGTATTGCACACTCCCAATATTTGAAGGCCAACTGCAACGAAATTTGGCACTCCGCAAAAAGTCATTATTAGGTAATCTAGGTAGATGTAGTGCTGCCTTCCAAACGTCGCCTTCGAAATACAAGCGCTTACCTTAGAAAAAAGCTTGTAAACAATGGTGTTGTTGAGACTGAAACTAGAAAATGCGATGTCATTACGACTGACCTGCAGTTACGTGAATGACAGAAAGATCGTCTGCTCAGCGCTCCTCGAGCACGCACATCCCGAACGCGGTCCTTTTGCGTTAAAGCCATCAAGTGTGTTTAAGCCATCAGGTGCATCACATGTCCTCTGCTGTTTGTGGTTGCTCAGTAGCACTCTGTGGTTACGGTGCTCGGTTACTGACCTGAAACAGTGCGAGGTAATCGAGGTTTATCAAGGTAATTGGTTAGGCGTACTCCAATCAACTTCTCAAGAACTTTACCAAAAAAGGGCAGAATGCAAATGAGTCGGTAATTATTAATCAATGTCATATCACCTTTTTTATGAACTTGTATAATTTTACCGCATTTAAGCTCTTTGGGAAATACGCCTGTCCTGGGTATCAAATTCGTAATGAAACACAATATATCAGAAATTAGGGGCGAAATGAGTTTTATATGAGCAGGCAGGACTTCATCAATTCCTGCACCGGTAGATTTGAGGTGTTTTATGACATTATGTATTTCTTCAGGAGTAGTGGGAAAGAGAAAAAACGAATGAGGGAGGCGTCTAAGTGGTGTGATTTTTGTGGGACAGGGTGCGTCAGCGCTAAAAAAGTCGGAACAGAAAGCGTCAGCTATGTCGATGGGCGAGTTAAATTCAATGTTGTCGATTACAATTCTGGGTACTTGGTGGCGAAAATTCCTGTTTAGAAAGCAGTTTACAATGTCCCATTTTTGTTTAGCATAATTACCTGCTTGAGATATTTTTTCTTCTAGAAAAGAACGTTTCGCAGCTTTTAAGCGCTTGTTTACAGCGTTAAGTAATTTTTTGTAGCGGGCAATTAACTTAGTATTAAACGGCTGACTTTTAGTTTTTTTGTAGAGGTTGTCCCAAGTATGGCCAGTATGCATCCCAAGTATGGTCAGCAACACCGCCATCAACCGCCGCACTGCGTCGCGGCTGCCATTACCTTGAAACCGCACATGTCAATCCGTTGCCAGCCGTAGCTTAGCGGTTTAGCCAAGCCAATCTCACTGTGTTCGATCTCGTGTTGTTTTGTCAGCTCTGCGGCCGTGTCTGCGGTTGATCATTTACTGCTGCGCACTATCTTCAGGGATCAAATTTCTTGACCTTCAGCATCCACAGAGTTCCTAGCTGTTTTGTGCTGCGCTTTTCGTTGAGCGAATTCGCCGTTTACAGCGATGGCACCGACCGCTCCTTCGTCATCGTCTGTGCCTTTGAAGCACACAAAGCCCCCTCGTAGGCTCACCATAGAGAAGAAAGCCACCATCATTGAACAGGTCCAACGCGGTCGGTCGCAGGCAGAGGTCGGAAGGGAGTTGGAAATTTCTAAGCAAACTGTTTCGGACTTCATCAAAAACAAGGCGAAGATCTTTTAAATGGCTGCAAAATACCAGGGCTGAAAAGAAGAATGCGAGCCAGGGTGTTTACCCGAAGCTGGAGGAAGCGCTTGTCGTGTGGTTCAGTGCCATGATCGCTAAGAAAATCCCGGTGTCAGGCGACATCCTGAAGCAGAAGGCGGAGGTTTTCGCGCTTCATATGGGCATGAAGGACTTCAAGTTGATCGATGGATGGCCTCGCAATTTCAAGAGCCGCAATGACTTGAAGTTCAAGACCGCTTTCGACGATTCTATTGTCGCTGAATATCGGGATGGAAAGCTGCAGTTCTTGCTTCAGCTGTTTCCACCTAATGATATTTTCAACTGCGACGAAACTGGACTGTTCTACAAGCTGCTTCCAGAGAAAACGCTTGCATTTGCTGGTGACCCCTGCCACAGTGGCAGGCACAGCTAGGAATGGCTCAGTGTCCTCGTTGCCGGAAACATTTCCGGCAGGGAGAAGCTTCCATTACTAATAATAGGCAAGTCGAAGCCTCCAAGATGTTTCAAGGGGGCAGTGACTCTGCCTGTTCTCTATTAAGCTAACAAGAAGGCGTAGGTAATGCAGCAGTTATTCGAAGCATACATGCGCAAGCTGATTGGAAGGTTCCAGCAGCAAAACCGAAAAGTTCTGCTGTTTGTGGATAACTGTGCTGCGCATAGCCCCATCAAGGGCTTAACGGCTATACAGATTGAGTTTTCACCGCCAAACATCACAGCAATCCTGCAGCCGATGGACCAAGGCGTGATTTGGAACTTGAAGTACCATTACAAATCACGTGTGCTCAGCCGCATGGTGCTCTGCTCCGACAATGGGAAAAGTTACGCTGTTGACCTCAGGTCTGCCGTTGGCATGCTAGCGGAATCGTGGAAGGCTGGTTATGCAAGAGACTCAACAGAACTGTTTTCGCCACGGGGGCTTCACACTCGACCTCAAGGCGGCCGTCTCGCCTCAAGAGGACAGCTTGTGTGACGAACTGCCACCCGCAGATGTTGCCATCGACAATCTGCATGCTGCCGGTGTGTTGATTTTAGCTGGGATAACTTTTCAGGGCTGTGCCGACACTGGCAAACATGTCGAGCCACGGAGCAAGAATATTTGAGGAGGAGCTGAAAAATACCCCCTGCCACACTCGCTTGCACTCGCTTCCAGGCTGCGCCAGCAAGCGAGTGCAATGCAATAGCGTCACGGAGCAATGTGGTTTACTCTGAAGCTCACCAGATGATGCTTTTGGCGTGTTGCCATCTTTTACATGCACTTCTATAGAGGCTTCGCATAAAAATCGCGATAGCTCCTCGTACATTGTAAAATTTTTCAGATTTCTGTCCGTAATATCAATCGGTATACCTGACAGTCATTTTGGCTGCAGTTACTAATTGATATTGCCAAAATTAAAGGCCGTACAGCCCCTGAAACGAGCTGCTAAATGGTGCCTGAGCGGATGGCGTTGGCGCCTGCACATGCACACGCCCCTCTCTCCTTGCTCCCATGTTGTGCGCGTACGTACGTAGGCAGCCTTGAGATGAAAAGTTCTCAGCAAGTGGCCGCGTATCCCTTCGCGATCTTGTCGGTTGCGCCGACTTGGGCGAATCCTCAGTGTCCGCACACTGTTAACGCCGCGACAAAGGTTTTGAACATTTTGACCAATGGTTTTCGGGATGGGGCGGAAGTGTGTTGTGCCGAACTGTAACAGGGGGAACGCATATTCTGCAAGGACAAGGGAACTTCCCTTGATGTTTCTAGCGGCCCAGTGAGGTTTGAGGCGTCGGCTTGCACCATAGGAAAAAGATAGCGATAGCGGACAGGCACATATAAGGCGGTGCTATGGGGTCAGGTTGGTGGCGGCGAAGTTCTGGACAAAGCAAAGCGGCCAGTGTTTTTACTTGCCTTCAATCTTCAATCTTTTCGCGCTTTCTTAACTACTTGTCAGCTGTTCACACACGCATGCACGCACACACATACGCACACACAGGAAGAAAAATGAAATGGACCTGACGTGAAGTGCGGAAAACAAGCAAAAAGAGATACTTTGGTGGCTCAAAGTAAACATGCTTACTCATGCTATTTGCATCTTGATTTTGCGGTCACGAACAGCGCAAATTTTTCAACCACAATCAAGGACGTTGATCAATTTATTGATTGATTGATTAATATGTAAAGTTCAACGTCTCAGAACCACCATATGACTATGAGAGACGCCGTAGTGGAGGCCTCCGGAAATTAGGACAACCTGGGGTTTTTTAACATGCACCCAAATATGAGCACACGGGCCTACAGCATTTTTGTCTCCATCAAAAATAGAGCTGCCGCAGCCGGGATTCAATCTTGCGACCTGCAAGTCAGGAGCTGAGTACCCCAGCCACTAGAACACCGCGGCGGGCCCAAAGACGCCGATGCTGGCATTTTTGCGAAAATAGCTCTTGAACATTGTCGCAATAAAATTTGGAGCTGGCGGTTACGTGCCTGAACACATGCACTTGGGCGCAAGCGGCGATTCGGCACGGAGTGGCCTTGAACAAGAGCGCGGTGGGGGCGGCACGCGTTTTTCCTTCTCTGCTAGTGGAGTTTCACAACAGAGGGTGCATCAGTGACGTTTCGTGATGTTTTTAGGACGCCTGTGCGAGCACAGTTTTGCCTCCTCAAATATTCTTGCTCCTCCCTTCGAGCTATGTGTGGACTTGACCAATGACAAAATCATTCGTCAAGTTACAGAGGATTCTGACGACTCCGACACCGAGAACGAAGAGCCAGCTCCTACACAGACAACGAGCTCAGAGTTGACGCGAGCACTGATGACACTGTCATCGGTGTACAGCTGCAACATGACGTTGACTGAAATTGAGGCACACATGATCGCAGGCAAGCGAAACGCCGTGCAAAAGAAAGTAGGTGACGTCTTTGTGCCCAAGTGCTGACTTATGAGATAGTGCCGGCCACATAAAATTTTTTTTGTATAAACGGTTCTTTTCAGGGCCCCCTAAACAATGCATTGGCTCAGTGGCAATGGGAATCTTGTACTCTGGTCGTTACCCTCTTTGTCAGTGTGACGTCCCCGCAAACACGGACTGAACCCCGGTCCTTTCAAGATGTTTTTGCTCGTTTCTCAAACCCACGCAAAAAAAAGAAAACCTTCGGTGTAACGAATGGGCATTCCGGAGTGGAGTACCTGGAAGGATTATTTCTACTATTCTCACGGGCTCCCCCGCGCAAACGCAAGGACCGGGCGGCGCTTTGTCGTCTACAGACCGTGTGACAGTGTACGGTGGAGATAATCCGTGCGCACCCTTCAGATTTGTGGCATGGGGGAGCAGCAGAGCACCTTTTGTTGGTTCGGGGAATGCGACGCTGCCGTAGCGCCTGTGCCGGGTCCAGTATGACTTTCCGTCAGCCTCCGTGGCTCCAGGGCTCATTACTGCGTTCTGCGCGGATGGCCGCCCACGACGGTGAATGACGAAGAAGTGGCGGCTACGGAGAATTTCGCGGGAGACACCGAGCTGCCTAGAAACGTTGAGACTTGGTCTGGACATCGGCTCACCAAGTACCGGAAGCCTCGGAACCATTGTTCGCCCGTAATTAAAGTGTCTTGGGACAGCTCGCCCATCTCTCTCTCTCTGAGGCTTGAGTTTGTACATCGTTACTTGCTCGGCTTTGTTTGGGAGAGGGTTTTCTACTGGTGCAAGCCGCGGGGGCGGCCGTCGAAGATGATACACTCCGACTGACAAGAAAATATGCCGCGTCGATAATGGCGACTGGTTTGGTTGCCCGGTAGGGCGGAGTCGGGTCCTACAAAAAGGGACTACGAGTCGATACGAGGGGTCAGAGAGATACGATGCGATGAGCTCGAGATGGTAGAGAGACAGAATGGAAAAGGAAGATAACGGTGCGAAGATATAGCGATGAGAGGCGATGAGATGATGACTGGGGCAAGGACGGTACGATGAGGAATGAAAGTTAGAGATAGGAGGCGAGTGAATGGAGCGTTACGAAAGAGGGCAAAGATGGAAATCACTGAGAGGCATGACGTAGGCGACGATGACGAAGACGATGAAGACGCCGACGGAAGGGGACAGATCAGACCGCGACGCGAAGAACCAATCTTCGGCCCCCGACTCGAGCAGCCAACTCCGAGGCTCCGACTACATGGACATTCTGTGAGACGAACTTCACCTCCTTTACTTAAACGAGCTTTGCGGGAAGGGATGCGGCATATTGAGACATTGCGCGGTTTTACTAATTTATCACTTTATCATTTGTGTCGTCGTATGTTTCCTCTGTATTGAGGCACCGTTGTATTGTCACCGTTACTCGCTTATGTATCCTGTTTCGGGTGTCGCGAGTATTTGCTGATGTGTTACCATTTCGCGTAGCAGAGATGTCGTTCACGGACAATATGTGTGTACGCCATTTGCACTTGTTATTGAATTAAATGCGTCCACGATTAAAAAAAGATCGTGACGTCTCTTACTTCCCGGCCCCAGCACGAATCCCTGTATGTGAAAAGTGATTGAGACACGTAGCCAAGAGGGAACCGGATAAAAAGTGGGTTGAGGGGTCTTCCCTCTCTTTGGCGATCGGTGACGTAGTGGGGACGTCTCAAGTGGTGGCAGCGGTGGGATTACTGCTGGGGCAACGGTGCGAGATTTCACGCTCGTACTAGGGAAGGAGAGGCGGCAAAATTAACGAGTAGACTACCAAGATGACCGACAGAGACGGCCCACTGGAAATGAGTGCGTTAATGTTAGCGGACATGGTTCCGTCATTTATGGGAGGTGATACGGGTCCGGATATTGGGGTCTTGAAAATTTTGGAGCAGGTTGGTCGCTTGAGTGGATGGCGGGATAGTGAGCTGGTCTGCATAGGACGATGCAAGATGGTAGGCGCGGCGCACAATTTTGCGTGGTGGGATGATCACGTCGCTGCGGCTGCAACTTTTTCCGAGTTCAAATCTTTAGCCCTCAAGAGGTTCGATATGGAGCCACTCATCTTTAAAATGGAAAGGTTTTTAAAAGCAAGGCAGAGGGCAGATGAGGTGGTGCGGTCATTTGCAAGTCGCTTGCGCATCCTCGGGACCGCCACCCTGGCGAGCTCGGATAGTCAGGATCCGGTGAAAGCTTCACTGCGCCGCGAAATTTTAGCCGAACAATTGCTTTCGCAATTTTTATTAGGCCTAAGGGATCCGGTCCGCAGATTTGTTCTCTCTCGAGACCCGAAAACGTTTGACGAGGCCATTGCCATAGCGGTCAAGGAGGAACAGAATGAGAAAGTGTCGAGGAGTCATTCGTTACCCGTTCAATTCGTAGAAGAGAACACAGATGTTCATGATATGCATAGTCATCTTGACCACCCCGAAAAACTTGTGGCGAGCTCGGCAGTATGCAATAAGGTGAAACAAGATTGGCAGGAATTCCCTAAGCAGCTCCCTTATCCCGACGGGTGCTATAACTGTGGCAGAATTGGTCACTTTTGGCGAGAATGCTATCAGTACCGGCGACGAAAGTGGAATTCGATGGGTGACAGCCGCATTCACAAAGACAAGGAGATGGTGACAAAATTCGAATCTGGAAACCTAGACGCATCTCCTCCTCATGACGTTGACGCGCAGAGGTCAATCGCGGTCGTAAATATTCGCGAGGAAACAAGCTCCTTAAAAATGAGTTGCAGTTCAGCGTGTGCGGAAGTGGTTAATGTAATTTCCATGATCGAGGAGGATGTTCCGCCATTAAGCGAGTGTTTGTTTGGGGGGAACGCTGGCACGCCGGTGCCACTGGGTGAAACAAAAGCTGTCGAGGTTGCCGGAGCGGATACAGACGGTTTAGCTGCGGTTTCTACCTCGAAGGTCCCACGAGACGATGAGGCATTACCAATAAGAGTAGCAGATATGGAGTTGGATGAGAATGGGTTTTCTGAGGATACAGTTGTCGGAGTCTTGGTCGACACGGTGGTAGACCGAACGTTAGAGAGAGTGGATGAGATTGAAGAATGCCTAGATCGCAATGGGGTAGTTTTTGTGGGGCCAGAGGGTAACTGCAGCACACTCGATGTACACCGCACCAAGCCCGGGCATGCGCAGCGGTGGTCTTATCGGATAGCTTCGCACATGCCTCACTCCGCGACTGAGTTGAGTAGGGTGAAGCTCGGACCATCCAACGAGGGTCCGGGACTCAGAGTCGGGGAAGAGGTCTGCATGCAGGCAGACGCTGAGAGCTCGGGGATCGGCTAGGGTCATAAGAGTCCGAAATGTTGTATGCCATTTTATGTTCTGTGATTTCTGCTCGGTCATTGTGCTCGTTACTTTAGTGGAGCCCTTGCGTTGAAGTTTAAGTTTTTCATTTTGTTTTACTTTGGCTTGTACACTTGTTTTATTTTGTTAATTGTGTTTTGAAATGAGGCAGGTAGTTTGCTCGGTTATTATGGTTTTGTGTTGTTTGCGGCATCTGATGTTGATCGATGAGTAAGTGGTACCACCTGGGATCGATTAACACCTAATGATGGGGGAAGAACATAGAGTCAGTGAATGTGAGGTAACGGAGATCTCGCCACTTGTCGGAGAGGAAGGTGCAAAAGGGACTGTTTTAAGAAACGAGAAGGTTTAGCAAGACAGGATATGTGACTGGCATCTGTGGTCCAAGTTAGGCGGATTATGCGTGGTGGTAGGTTGAGCTAATAAATAGACGCTGCAACAAGTGATGAGATGAGACAAGGAAATATTACAGACAAGCTACGGCGTTTTCCCTACACAATAGTGTCGTGCCTCGATAGGGGGCGAGAGGGCTGGCTTGTGGAAAGAGATGAAGCAGCCCCGGTATCAACGAGGCGAGGTGAAAGTTCAAATTGAAATGGTTTCATGGCGTCTCCCCTCACGGAAGTGTCGCCCCTCGTTAGGAGGCAGGTGGCGTCGTGATCGGTATAGATGTACAACGCCCAATGTCACAGTTGCATAGGACAGCATATACACTACGTTCTCAGTCAATCCGAACACGCAATTCGCGTTGGAGGTCCCTTTCCCTCACCGACAGGTGCAGCAGAGGCCGGGCAGGAGATGGTACGCGAGGGTAATTCAGTGTTGCTACCTGTATGACCTATGTTCTCCCGCCATCCCGCTTTTCGTTTTGTTTGAGATGTTATATAAGATCTTAAAATTTCGTGCATGTGTGGAATGAAAGCGTATTGAAATGTGTGTATCGTCTGTTCGGTTGTGCCGAGAGTGGACAGTGCAGGCGAAGTGTGTGATGTGCTCGCATGGTAGTGAACCTTCCGCACACTTGACTGAACGTTGCCTGCCAAACCATCCGACGAGCAGCTGTTACCAGTGTGCGTTTTGTCCACGCGTCATCCACGAGTTTCTGCTGTGATTCTGAAGGTTTGAAAAGTGTTGTGCGCGGTAGAAACACGGAATCAAACTGCTTCGTGGTGGGTGATGATTCAGCGACAATCACAGATTGGTTCGTCTCAGCGACGCGCTGCCGCCAGGGCTGAATCACAATGGTGCTGTGTTCGCATACCGTATGCCTAAGACTGCCGCAATGTCTCAATTTCGCTGCGCAACCCGAAGGCGCTATGCGCCCGCATTTCTCGTGTTTGAATTTCCCCGCTGGAAAAATTCTTCTGCAAGATGAAGGGATTGTGACGTGGTGCGAAGATATAGCGATGAGAGGCGATGAGATGATGACTGGGGCAAGGACGGTACGATGAGGAATGAAAGTTAGAGATAGGAGGCGAGTGAATGGAGCGTTATGAAAGAGGGCAAAGATGGAAATCACTGAGAGGCATGACGTAGGTGACGATGACGGAGACGATGAAGACGCCGACGGAAGGGGACAGATCAGATCGCGACGCGAAGAACCAATCTTCGGCCTCGACTTGAGCAGCCAACTCCGAGGCTCCGACTGCATGAGCATTCTGTGAGACGAACTTCACCTCCTTTACTTAAACGAGCTTTGCGGGAAGGGATGCGGCATATTGAGACATTGCGCGGTTTTACTAATTTATCACTTTATCATTTGTGTCGTCGTATGTTTACTCTGTATTGAGGCACCGTTGTATTGTCACCGTTACTCGCTTATGTATCCTGTTTCGCGTGGCGTGAGTATTTGCTGATGTGTTACCATTTCGCGTAGCAGAGATGTCGTTCACGGACAATATGTGTGTACGCCATTTGCACTTGTTATTGAATTAAATGCGTCCACGATTAAAAAAAGATCGTGACGTCTCTTACTTCCCGGCCCCAGCACGAATCCCTGTATGTGAAAAGTGATTGAGACACGTAGCCAAGAGGGAACTGGATAAAAAGTGGGTTGAGGGGTCTTCCCTCTCTTTGGCGATTGGTGGCGTAGTGAGGACGTCTCATCAGCGAAAAATACCTACAAAAAAGCTGCATTGTTATGCGCATTCTTTTTTCAGGACTGTCTGATTTTTCGGATATTTTCCCAGTCCCTTGAGGGTGCGGGAAATCGGACGTCGACTGTATATTCTAAACATTGGCTGTGTCTGACATTCGTGTGGAGTGCCCTTGCTTACGGAGGAAACCCACAAGTGTCATGGCACCACCTCTTTGAAAATTGTACGCGATAGCAGCCTGTTTTAGCTTGTATCCGCAGCGGTATTAGCTCTGACGACATTCTATGGTTCCCTTCCTTGCGCCCCATGATCTCTTGTTCTGGCAGCACAGGAACATGTACAATGCAAACTGTCAATTTCACGAACTCCACAGTACTTGCCTCTTGCAGTTCATTCTTGCCCGTGATGTGTGACAGCTGCAGGTAGCACTTGACCTGTTGCCGGATCTTCTGGAAGCAGTCCACGATGGGCACACTCGGAATGGTGTGGATCCTGCGAAAGTGCCACCGAAATTCCATGGCTGCATATGCTAGGGCAGGAGTTCTGAAACTTATACTCTCAATAGTACATTATAGTAGACCAACTTTTCTTTACAAATTTCACCCCGCAAGTTAGCACGTACGGGTACTGTTACTAATACTACATGCCATAAACGGTGTTTTACAGTGAACAAAACTTTTCGTCTTAGTGTGAACAGAGAGATTTCTGTGGCATTCAATTTGAGACAGGACTGAATAGTTGTAAAAATATCGCATATCACATGTAAAAGGCCTCATTTTTTATAAAAGAGTGCTATTCCAATGAGCAGCAGCACTGCTGATAGCAAAACTACTGCGGTATGGAAATAATAAAAAAATTACACCATCTCCCACTAAAGGAAACCATGAGTAGATGTGAAGCAGCGGTCGCTAACGCTCACACTGGCTGCAGCTTTGACACTAGCGGTCATGACAGCGTTGAGCGGGGGATAAACCTGGGGAGGTGCAAAGCACGCAGTGATGGATCGGTGTTTCCTACTGAAACTTGCTAATCGCCGCTAATGGGCATTGAGAAATGAAAGACTCCGACTGGACACAGAGACTCGCAGTCGGCTTTTAGTTAATGTGCACTATGCGAATTTTCATTGTTCAAGAACGCACAGGAGAAATCTCCCAATGGCACTACCTTGGAGGTCAAGACACAGTGCTGATATATACGGGGTGGCCAGTGCACGGTAGTGCAGCGCGATCAGATGACTTTTTTAATCAGAAACTCACTAGCACCCGCTGCCTCACACACAATTATGCAGCATATATACGCATGTGTAATTGAACAAAATGTGCTGCATCCTGTGACAAGGTTTAATAGCCCCTTCAAGATCTTAATACACTTTCCAACTGGGCATTGGTGTACAGCGGCAAAGGTGGCTTAAGCAACATTCTGCATGAGTTAAAACAAGGCAACATCACTATTGAATAACACCAACACCTTACACCCCTTCCTTTTCGATTACTGTAGTTTAGACTTAGTGCACCAACTCTCAGCTTTTTGCAAGGTGTGCTCGACCAGATAAGATGACGTCGCATGCACGTTGGCCTGGCGACAGCACCAGATATCCATTGCCAAGACCATAGAGTTTCTCAAAAATTAACTAGAATGGACTCTGGTGCTGCGATCATTCAGCCACCATGGGAATGATGGGTAGTACACAAATTAGCCTAGTCTTCATGCTTGCGGGCTTCAAAAGCACTTGTGACTGTTTATTGTGCTTTGGCTTTGTTTCAAATAAAATGACGGGCCGTTCTGAACTTCATGACCATATTTGAATTGGCGACCTTAAAAGATAAGGGTGGTGAAGTGCAACTGCTGAACGTTTGCTGATTATCGTCTTGTGAAAGTAGCTCCAAGCGATGCTAAGTGAAATGGAGCCAAAGTACAAAAATGAGACAAATCCATTGCCAGAGAGACACTAGTGCAAGAGTTCCCTGTAGTGCTTTACGAAACTCTATGGTCGGGACGACGCAACTTCAACAGAAAAATATTTTATGTGCTCTTGCTTTGGTAACCAAGGTGGTCGCTGGCAACGCCGGTCTTCACAGCACGTGAAGTTTGTTTGTGCGTAGAAAACGCGGCATACGCTTCCAGCTTTAGTTGCTAACATGCCACAGCCACGGTTGCTGACAAGAAATTCGTATTTCCCAGGAAGCACTGCTGGCTACAGCGTAGCCAGCAACATGTTTTTGTCTGGTAGTTGTGTTGTTCTGCCGATAAGTCTCTGCTGCGATTAATGAATTGATGAGTGTACGGCGTTGTTACTGTAAAGGATTGATTGATATGTGGGGTTTAACGTCCCAAAACCCCCATATGAATATGAGAGACGCCGTAGTGGAGGGCTCCGGAAATTTCGACCACCTGGGGTTCTTTAACGTGCACCCAAATCTGAGTACACGGGCCTACAACATTTCCGCCTCCATCGGAAATGCAGCCGCCGCAGCCGGGATTCGATCCCGCCACCTGCGGGTCAGCAGCCGAGTACTTTAGCCTTAAGACTACCGTGGCGGGCCTTACTGTAAAGGGCACTGCCAGTGTTTCTTGTAGCATGTGGCCACAAGGAGGCAGTACTTTCCACTAAGCATATATGTGAATAAAGTTCTTTTGGTTTCCGCTTGCCAGCAGTCCGCCTCGTTATCTGGTTGATCTTGTCTCCTGACTGTGTTATCACTTAATATATATATTACACCACGGCTTCCGATATGCATGCTTGCACTTAATCATGAAGCAAACTTCAGATGATCAACGTGTCCTCTATTTCTAGCTGAAGTTAGCACAACTGAGAAAATTTTGAGACTGGTCAGGCAATTATGCAGGGTGGTGCAATTTTCATGGTTTTGGCACAGGTGGGTGCGAAAATGGGGAACTGTATCAAATGAATACAATTGGCGCAGCTGTTGCACCCATGTGCCTCACTGCAGCACAGTTGTGACACGCCGGCAGCATCTGCCCTCTTTTTTGCAGAGTCATGATGCCACCATTTGCTCATCATTTCTGGTTAAAGAAAGAATTTAATAATAGCCAGTGATGAAATGTGCAATGTGCTTTGGCTGGAAAATATGATCCCTGAAGTTTTTGAGCTGAGATTCAAAAGTATGCGCTGGAGGTGTCTTCCCCGTCAGCAGCGCAACTGCACAAATTAAATTGCTAGAGCAACCACTAATTGTAGGTTTGCATACATCGCTAATTCTACCAGATGATGGTGATATGTGGGGTTTAACGTCCCAAAACCACCATATGATTATGAGAGACACCGTAGTGGAGGGCTCTGGAAATTTTGAACACCTGGGGATCCTTAACGCGCACCCAAATCTGAGCACATGGGCCTACAACATTTCCGCCTCCATCGGAAATGCAGCCGCCGCAGCCGGGATTTGATCCTGCGACCTGTGGGTCAGCAGCCGAGTACCTTAGCCATTAGACCACCGCCGTGGGGAGCTAATTCTATCAGACTTGACCTATATTATTTCATGATATTCTCAGAAGGAATGTGTAGATCATTGTACACCGACATTGTGAGAAGCATGAGACTTGTTGTTCATGGGTGATCGCTGTGTTGCAGTGAAGTATATATATCTTCCATATTACTGACGGCCCACATTTCAGATGACCGCAAGACCATTTTTTTAAGGACGAAGGACCTTAAAGGCCAATTCTGATGATTTTTCGAGGTCAATGAACTTCAATGAAATTCACTGGGAATGTTCCTTTGCACATTTCTCTCATCTATACCACATTACATGCTTAAGAGATGCACTGATTGTTTGCAAATGAATCTTAAAGATTGCTTCAATACGCTCACCTGGCTTGCCAGAATTATTGGCAACACTGTCTGTGAGACGTCATGTTTGGCATGTCAACGGAAGTTATGCAGCCGCTGGCATTGCTAACTATGGCCGCGACAGTGCTTACTGTGCTGGCCACAAGGTGACGGCGGTGGAGTTCGACACAGAAAAGCTTCCTTTCTTCCCCTCTGGTGTTTCACCAGCATTTCGCTGGTCTGGCGCACGATTTACTATTCCCTGTGGATGAGTGGCGATGGGTGGTACAGTCCAACCCACTTATAATGATCCCAGATATAACAATCTATCGGTTATAACCACCATATTTTGGTGCACTTTCCTATGCTCCCCTTTGAAACCGAGTCCAGAGACAGCAAATGTTTTTCAGTGCCTTTTACTTTTACAATGATCACTTCCAACACGGTCGCGGTAAAAATATGGCGCATAGGAAGCAAAAAAAAAAGGTAAAACAGGCATTTAGAACCATGTTATGGGCGCACTCGCGTGTGCGCCGCAGCAGTTTGCTTGTGATGGAAGATATCACAGAACCCAGCAAGCACCGCACATTTCAAGCCTCCTTTTTTTAGCGTACTCAACAACAGTATCCACTGCTATCTGCAGTCGGTCCTGGATGGCTCAATCAGAGACCCATCTTGACCAAATAGCGATGTCATCCGCATAAGTAGCATGGGCGACATCAGGGATCTTGTCGAACAAGCGGGAAGCTCTGCCAGCGCGATATTAAATAATGCAGGGGAAAGAACAAAGCCCTGTGGTGTCCCACATTCTGTAAGGTGGATATTACCAGACTGATGCGGTTCCATTCCCACAGTGGCCATACGATCACACAAGAAATAAGCGGATGTAGTTATACATTCGAGTTCCACAATGTGACTCGGCTAGATTGCGAAGGATGAGATCGTGCTCAACATGATCAAAGGCTCCTTTCAAATCTAAAGCAATGAGTGCTCTCGTTTGGGCGTGAGAAGAAGACCCTAGGACTTCCTCTCGTAGCTGCAACAGTACATCTTTGGCCGATATTTGAGCTCGGTATCTGAATTGAGGATGTGCGAAGAAAGATTGCTGTTCTAAGAAGAGCTGCAGACCTCTAAAGAGTACATGCTCTATCAGCTTACTAATGCAGGTGGTTAGCTATATGCAACGTAGGTTTTGAACCTGAACTGGTTTTCCCAGCTTGGGAATCAACAAAATATCGGCGTGTTGCCACACTTGGCGAAGGGAACCTTGGCACCAGTATTCATTGAATATACTGGTGAGGTGGGTGATATCCCCATCACTTAGGTCGCGGAGTGTGGTGAACCGAATGTGGTCTGCTCCCGGTGCCGTGTTACGGTGTAGATCTTGTAACACTACCCGTACTTCCTAATACGTGACATCTACATCCAACAATTCATTTGTCTCGCCTATGTGCGAATAGTCAGAATGAAAAGCCTGTCAGAATGAAATGTTTTTCGAGCTCACTGAAAAATTTCGGAGGGTCGTCCCGATACTCGTGTATTAGGATGTGTAATAACTGTCGAAACGTTCTTGTTTTCGCGGTGATGGGGTCTGTGAGGGATCGAAGAATCTACTATGTTTTTTTGGTGCTTAATGTTCCTGAAAGCAGGTTGCAGAATCCTCGCCAGTTATTTCTGGTGAGAGTCGCCGCATATTCTTGAGATTTGCGCATAATTTGATCTATTCTTTTTCTCAGTTTATGATTCAGACATTGGCGTTTCCATCGCCGTGTCAGTGTTCTCCGCACGTCCCAAAGATGAAGCAAGTGTGGGTCAATGCCTGGTGTTTCGACGGTAGTACATAATGTGCGCGTGGTGGCTTCTATATTTTGAGTAAGAGAGTCAAGCCATCGCTCGTAACTTTGCCCCTCAGGCGGGTCCTGCCGACGTTCCCTGAATTTGACTCAGTCTGTAATGTGCGAACCCCCCTCGGTCCTCCGAGCACCATCAAGAGGTAGAATGGTCGCCATGATTGATTGATATGTGGGGTTTAACGTCCCAAAACCACCATTTTATTATGAGAGACGCCGTAGTGGAGGGCTCCAGAAATTTCGACCACCTGGGGTTCTTTAACGTGCACCCAGAATGGCCGCCACTATATAGTGGTCGCTGCCAAGGTGCTCCAGAGAGGACCATGCGCTACCACCGGGCCCGAACTGCATATGAAGGTGAGGAGGTCAGGGCAGGTGTCACGCGATATACTGTTGCCAATATGAGTGGGGCGCTCTGGGTCAGTTTGTAAAGTGTATCCCATGTTACAAATATTCGACAAGCGTGTTCTTTTGGCCTGCGATTTGACATAACCCCAAACTGTATGTGGAGCGTTAAAATCTTCACACACCCCACGAACCCGTCCAAAACTCCCGAATTTCGTGAGAAGGCGGTGAAAGCAGTGCGTACGTGAACGGGGGAACTGTACACATTTAATAAAAACAAGCTTTCACTGTTTTAGCTTTGCGTAATTATTTCGATTATTTGCTGAGGGATTTCACTACTAGTGGTATGCACGAGACATGTAATATGTTTCGACACTAGGGCTCCCACAAGAGGAGAGGCACCCAAGAGCATGTTGTAGCCTGATAAAGAAGGCAGACAATTTGGTTCTTGCAAGAGGATAACATCGGAAGCGTCAGTGGATGCGGCTACGTACTGCTGCAGGAGATTCCGCTTCTGATAAAGAAGGCGAACAATTTGGTTCTTGTAAGAGGATAACATCGGAAGCGTCAGTGGATACGGCTACGTACTGCTGCAGAGAATTCCGCTTCTGGCAGAATCCCCTGCAGTTCCGTTGCCACACCACTCATCGTGGCGTGTACCATGACGCCATCTTAATCGCGGGAGGAAATGAAAGGGCGTGTGCAAAAGTGTGAGCGCCGTGCACTCGCATTGGCTATTGACGGCTGAAAGATTTGACCAAATTTAGTCCTAGTAGTAGGCACGGCGGTGGTACATGCGAGCGTGTGTTCTATACATTACTAGACACGCTCTATCATCTCAATTTGAAGGATTTCCATGGGGCGTTCTATCCTGTCGAGTGCAGCCTACATACTGGTGCCCATTTCTGCTACCAGCGCGTCCATATGCTTTTGCAGACGTTCGCAACGTGCCTCCATGTCTCGACATAGGCGTGCTATTTCCGCGAGAGGATTATGGGTCGAGGATTTAGTGATCTGAGGGAACGTGGTGGGGAGTGATCGGCCGGACGAAGCAGGCTGTAGGGGACCCTCTACCTGACCTACCTCCCGAGGAGTCACCTTGGTTGCGTTCCCTTCCGGGGCCCGCTGCTGCTCGGAGAAAGCGTGTACCTCCTTGCCAACAGGTTTGCTCTGCAAAGCCTTATTGCAGGGTTGTCGTGTAGATAGAGGAGTGCGCGTCTCCGATGGACGCAGTGATTCCACGCAGGAGCGGGACTTGAAGCGAGTTCGAAATTTCAAGCGGGTCCGGGACTTAAATCGGGTCTTTGACTTGCGACACAATTTGGTTCGGCTCTTGGAGTACGACCGACTCTTCTGCCTTCGTCAAGGTGAGTGAATGGCAGGTCTCTGCTGTCTTGATTGACACGGTATGGTCACTGGAGGGTTTGAGTTCTCGCAGTTCATTTTCGAGGGCTTTCTGCACCCATGCTTTGTTGAGTGCCTGCCTCTCACGCCAAGGGCAGTTTGGATCCGCATAGGGTGAGGTCCGTCACAGGATTTGCAGTGGTGAGTGCACGGATGCGACTGGGTGGGGTTGTCGGGGCCACCCGTTGGGCACACGACATCTGGTGTAGGGCAATGGTCATCCCGATGGCCCAGCTTAAGGCAAATCTTGCAAACCACTTGTCGGGGACGATGGGGGTAACAATGCAGTTCGGCCCTGTAGAAGCGTACGTAGCAAGGGACCTTCAATCCTTTGAAAGTGACTAACGTAATGTTGGTCTGACCCATCATGCGTGCTTGAAGTATTTGGGTTGCAGGGGCCACAAGTTCATCTACTGGTGTGGAAGACGACGAACCGGGCGCGATGCCAGGCACAATACTCTTACGAGAGTTGTGTGGAGCCGCAAACTATGTTGTGATGGGATAAACACGCTCACCGAGTCTCAGCTCCCGCACCCTGTATAACGTTCATCCACATGGGATTGGGGCATGCTGATGATCGCTAGGTTTTGCAGTGGTTGCAGTCGGAATATGATGTCCTTGCGGTCTTTTGTAGTCAAACCAGCAGCACTTCAGAGAGCGTGGGCGAGTTCAGGGCACGTCCACCTATGAAGGCAAAGCCCTCCATGAAGGCGTAGAATGATGTTTTCATCGTATATAGGAAGTCGAGGCAGATGCTGGTTCCCACTCTGCTTGCGTACATTGCGCTGAAAGACGCCCGGGATGCTCTCGTTTGGTTGAGTTTCCTTGTGGGTGTTCATTTTGCAGGCGCGTCGCTTCTTGATGACGGTCTTGCCACCTGCATCGTCGTCATCGGTGTGGTCAGCAGGACAGTTCGAGGCAGCATCGTCCTCCGTTCTTTCCCCAGTCAAAATGTCATTTTGTTGTCCAAAAGAAGACCTGGTGAAAGCTGGATAAGATTTCAGCCCCACGGTGTGCGTCTCGGGTGTTGTTACTGCCGCGCAATGCTCGGCGGCGTTCTCCGTCGGCGATGACACCTTTGCTCATTGGAAGACGGCATTACGGTGGTTGAATGCTCCATCAACAAAGAGTCCTAGTAGGCTGAGAGCTCTTTGCACTGATGCTGGCTTTGGGCCCGTAGTATGGGATGCGGAAACTATGCCGCAGTAGCAGCAGCCGTGTAGAGGCTGCCTCAGAGCGTTGGAGTCCCACGCATGGATGGACAAAAAATCAACTCACTGCGGCAAACTTGGCTTCAGTGAGGTCACGGCCACTTGCTGAGTTGAAAGCTACCACCCCTGTCAAAGTCCAAGAAGTGGAATTCTCCCCACCGACAGATAAGCGCGCGCACAAGCATCTACCTTCCCCGCCACACAATCGCATAGCAAAATACGCGTGGGAGATAAGTGCGTGTGGGCGCATCGTGACAAGCTGGGCTCGAAAGACAATAATCTTGCGTATAGAGAGAGTGAAACGTTTATTTGATGAAAACGTTTATTTGATGTTTTGTACAAGAAAATCGGTAAATTCTATTATAGAAGTGCTGTGTCACACGTGAGACATGAGCACTATCTGGCAGTTATCTTGCAAAACGAAGTGCGCGGCGTGCGCACCCGTCTTGGAGGTGATAAGGTGTAGAATGCGAGGCGACAGGTAGGTGCCACCATCGTGTCATCTTAGGTGTAGAATGTCACAAGCGTTGGAAACACTTGCCTTTTCGTGCAAGTGTTGCATGGTGAGTGCAGCGTGATAAATGCTACAGTCCTTAGAATTACTTATGTATGCCTTTTCTAGTAAAAGACATACAGAATATTGACGTCTTCTTATGGTGCCTCAAAATATGCGCAATAATTGCTCTTTAATTGAATATCACACACGTATGAATGCTGAGCCTTGAGAAATATTGGTGGGCGCTGCAGATAGAGTGGGCCGTTTGGGGTATCATCTGGTGCCGTTTAGGGTATCGTTGAGGGTGGACAAACAGACAAATCTACAAACAGACAGACAGACATACCAAAATTTTTTTGCCGAGGGCCCCAAGAAAGACCATCGCCTTTAAAAAAGCAAAAGCTGAATGTCTTCGGGGGCGACACCTCGCGTGCGTAGTGAAACTATGAATGCGCGCACGGCGTCGAAAATGAAGAGCGAACGACACGGACCACGGACACGGATACCGCGGAAAACTTATGGTGACCCCGCTCTAACTGCAGCGGACGATCACCGCGGGTTCACGCTTAGCGAGCCACAGGGCCGCTACTCCGTTCACTCGCGTGTAGCGCTCCGCGCGCGCTCAACTGATAAGGCGTTTAGCGCGGCACGGCAAATAGACAGTGTTCTAATGTAACAGTACACAACACTTTATTGCCTCTGGCGGCACCCCGAACAACAGCACAACGTCCGCTCCCGGGACGCGGGTAGCAAAGGCACCCGCACGCGGACGTTCACAATAAGGGGAAAAACCGCGAGCACGTCGCAGCTGGCAATGGCGAGCTTTGACACGCCGGTCGGGAAAAGGTCCCTCGCGGCTATGCTGCGCACTCTCACGATGGCCACTGGGCCTGGTCGCGAGTGTTAGGGCAAACCTCGTACGCGCTGGGCCTACGGCAAGTGCGGCTCGTTGTGGTACGACCACTTCAAGCACTAGGCACCGCTGTGGGCTTAGCGTACGCTACCGAAGCTAGCACTCAAGTAAACACGCCTGCCGAGGTGCCCAAGGCCACCCCAGGCAGGCTGCAGTCCGGCGATTCCCAAAGGGGACGCGGACGAAGGAGAACACGTGCTTACCCGGCGCCGACCAACGGAGAAGAGACCGCTCCATCGGCGCGCGCAGTGGTGCGCGCCGTGCCCGCACGTGGCGCCATCTATCGCCACGTGGTGTTAACAGAGCAGGAAAGCGAAAGGGTGTGGCCGTGTGGCGGAATTCCCGCGAAATGGTCGCAGGCGCGCCTCAGATCCCCACATCCTCCTCTCCTTAATTCACCCTATATACCGGTCTGCAAAGGCAGCCGGTCGTCGCCCATGCATGCAAAGGCGTCATGCAATGGGCAACAGCTAGCCTCAGCCTCGCTCTGCAACTGCTGCTGAAGAAAAAAATAAACAACACAAGAATACACTTGACAAATACAAGGGCTCCGCGGAAGAGGGGTAACGGAAGTTCATGATGCTCACGCAAGAGCGCGTCCACGGCTCGGAGGGGCAGCGTCACGTAATGTCTGACTTGGGTGATTGCGTGGATGCGAGAGTTCAAGGGGAGGGTTCTGGTTGAGGCCTTCATGCGAGGAACGGGCTCACCTTCGTTTCGTCGATGTTGACGACAGCCCTGCGAGTCCGACGAACGCCGCCTCGGTGGATGTTCGGATGGACCTCGCTGCGACAGCCGGCCCTTCTGCTGGAATAATGGTCGCCAAATCCATTGGCTGCGAGGCGTCCTGCGGCGTCGGTCGAGTCGTGCACAGCGTCTGCGACAGCTGGCCTCGTGCAGGTCTCCGAACACCTCCAGAGTCCAAAGTGGTGTAGGGGTCGGTGGCTTTTTAAGTTGTCGCCACACGCACACACACCTCCGATGGTCGGGTCTCTCCAAACGCGCACCGCAAGGGAAGCGCAGAGTGTCATTTGTCCCTCTCCCCACGCTAAAGCATCAATTCACAATCCCCTCCTCCAGCGAGAAGAAAAAAAAAGAAAACACGGAAAAAACATCAAGTAAACAACACTCAAATGACAATCAGCAGCAGTAGCTGGGCGGAACAGACTTCTTTGCAAGCACTGGCTGTAAAGAAGTTAGCTAACTGAGACTAGAAAGTAAAAATGAGGGCCTTCGGTTGCGGAAATAAGCCCGCCGTCCGGCGCGAAATCACTAAGGTGACCGCTTCCTCAGATTATACCGGTGTGTGGTCCGAATGCGGTCCGCCGCACCAGGGGTGCGCCGTTGCTTGCACGAAGAGCCACTGGGCGCTGGCGCAGGCTCGTCAGACCTTGACGCAAAGGCTTTCAGGTCTGCGATATGGGCACGGCTGAGTTTTCCCGAAAGCGGGTCTTTCAGCAAGTACGCGAGTGGAGTCCAAGCTTTTTCTACTCGGTACGGACCAAGCCACTTTGGAGCGAGCGAAGTTGAGAAACCCTTGCTCGCGTCGCTAAGAGCGTGGTTGCGCTTCAGGACGAGGTCACCCACCTTAAATGAAAGGTGGCGACGTTTTCGGTCGTACTGGGCCTTTTGCTCGGCCCTGGCCGATGCCAAACTTTGCCTCGCTCTACTGAGAGCTCGACAAAGCCTGTCCCGAAGTGTGGAAGCGTAAGCAGAACAGTCTGCCGGTTCTTCCTCGTCTCCGAGCTGGCATTGCATGACACTGGTCACCGGATTTGCCAACTCCCTTCCGAAATTAAGGAAGGCGGGAGAGAAACCAGTAGAGCGACTTTCGGAGGTTCGGATTGCAAACGCGAGTTCACTCAAATGGTCTGCCCAGTCCCTTTGACTTTCGGCAAAGGCCGCCAACATCGGTTTGAGCGTACGATTGGTTCGCTCCGTCAAATTGGACTGGGGATGGTAGGGCGAAGTGGTGCAGTGATCTATTCCTAAGGAACGGCACGTATTACCAAACACCCGAGCGGTGAAATACGACGCATTGTCCGTGATCAATCTTTTCGGAAAGCCGAACCGACAAAACACTTCCTGTAGCCTCTCTAGCACCGCTCGCGCTGTCACTTTCCGCAGCGGGAACAGCTCCACCCATTTGGAAAAATGATCAACGACTACCATCAGATGTATGAACCCCTGCTTACTCCTGGGGAGCGGCCCCATTAGATCGCAGGTGGCTACTTGCCACGGACGCTCACTGACAATCGGTTTCATCAAGCCGGGCGGCTTGCCACCCCTTGATTTCACCGTTTGACAGACGTGGCAGGAACGGCAATAGCGAAAAATGTCACGCTTCATGCCAAGCCAAGTCACAACCTTGCTCAGTTTCGCAAAAACTTTGGAGCCACTCAGGTGACCGGCAATGGGCTCGTCGTGAGAGGCTCGCAACAGTGCGCCTCTCAGACTTTTGGGCACAACCACCTTAAACGGGTCCACTGACTCCTCATCGGTGGCTATGTATTTCAGCAGGAGTCCATCATGGTCCAGCAAGTATGTATCCGCGGGGGACCCAGCGACACACGCCGGTTCCCGTCCCCCTGCGCCCGCCGCACTACCAGCAGCGTCTCGGCGCTCCGTCTCCCTGAGACCGTCGCTCAACTCGCGACAAAACGGATCATCTTGCTGGGCCTTCAGTAACTCTTGTCTGCTGAAAGCGATTCCCATTCTCCCAAAGGGGAGCTTGGTATCGTTCCCACTCAGGACTGCAGCCATCGCCTCCGCTCGCATTGGCGTCACGGGTTCGCTTCCCTTTCGCTCCCCCTCTCGCCCGCTTCGCGGCGCGCTGCTTGCCTGGCCCGTGGAAAGGGTTTGCTCGTCGCCGCACTCACCCTTTTCTCCACTCGGCGGCTCCGCCGCCGTTTCGCCCGCGCCGCTTGCTTGCGCAAAGGCACCGCTAGCGGTTGTCGCACCGGGATCCAGGCTCCTGGTCGACATTGGGGCACGAGATAGCGCGTCAGCTACCACGTTAGTGCTCCCCTTCCGATACTGCACTGAAAAGTCATAATGCTGTATTAGGAGAGCCGAGCGCGCTAGCCTGCCTGCAGGCTCACGGAGCCGCATCAGCCAGCTAAGCGCGCTGTGATCTGTTTGCACCACAAATTTCGTCCCATCCAGGTAGACATCAAACTTCCGCAGTGCAAACACGATGGCGAGACACTCCCTCTCGGTCACGGAATAATTCCTTTCCGCGGGTATCAACGAGCGGCTGGCAAAGGCCAGCGGCTGCAACACACCATCGTATTCCTGTAGGAGAACTGCTCCTAATCCCAGATCGCTTGCGTCAGTCTGGACAACAAACGGTCTGGTCAGGTCGGGGAGCTTGAGCTGCGCTGTCTCCGCAATGGCGCTAGACAGACGGCAAAACGCCTCTTGCTGCTCAGGTCCCCATCGCCACTCAGCTGACTTACCCAGGAGCTTGGTCAAGGGCGCCTGCACTCGGGCACAGGACGGAATGAACGACCGGTAAAAATTGGCCATTCCGAGAAAGCGGCGCAGGCCACGTACGTCCTTGGGCGCGGGGAAATCGAGGATTGCTCGAAGTTTCTCCCGATCTGGCTCAATGGAGCCTTCGCCCAGCGTGAAGCCAAGTAACTGAACTCGGATTTGCGCTAGTTGGGCCTTTGCGGGATTTAACGTCATCCCGGCGGCTCTCACCCTCCCGAGCACATCGGCAATGTGGGCCAAGTGCTCTTCGAAGGTTCGTGAATAAATCACGATGTCGTCGAGGTAGCACATGCAGTAAGACCACTTTGCTTCCCCGAGGACGCGGTCCATGAGTCTCTGAAAAGTCGCAGGAGCATTGCAAAGACCAAAAGGCATACGAGTAAACTCGAACAACCCTCTGTGGGACGTGAACGCAGTTTTACACTGGTCACGATTACCCATCCGGACCTGTAGGTAACCTTTGGAGGCATCTAATGTGGTAAAATACCGCGCAGTGCCGAGGTTTCCTACGATGGAGCTAATCGTGGGGAGCGGATAGGCATCCTTACGAGTCACTCCGTTGAGACGGCGATAGTCTACGCACAGGCGATGACTGCCATCTTTCTTAGGCACCAACACAATTGGAGACGCCCAGGCGCTGGACGAACGGCGAACAATGCCGGATGAGAGCATCTCGTCCAGCAAGCCGTCAATTACCTGCCTCTTGGCCTGGCTGACAGGCCTGGGGTTACACTTCAAAGGAAGCGCGTCGCCAGTTTCGATCGAATGGCTCACCAAATCGGTACAGCCGGGTTGATCGGTGAAGAGCTCATCGTATTCGCGCAACAGTGCCGACAAACGAGCCTTCTGTGTATCATTCAATTGAGTCGCACAGGCGATCAAAGGATGCGGAGCCTCTTCGTGTCGTGCCGCTCGATCCCGATGGGGATTTTCAGCCGACGAGTGCATAGCGCAGGGGCCTGCCCCCGAAGTTTGCACGTGACACGGTTTCGACGCTTCAACTGCACAGGCAACAGAAAGCGCCGGAGGGCTGATGAACGGCTTTAGCTCGGAAAAAGGTCCGTCGCGATAGCCTCCATTCGCAATGTCCACTACGATACCGGTTTTTAGGAGAAAGTCCCGACCGAGAATCACAGGAACACTGAGCCCTAGAAGATGAACGAAACGCGCGCGTCTCATTCGGCCTCCCCATCTGACAGTCAACCTCGCGGCGCCCGCCGACTGGGCCACGCCTTTCGCGAGGGTGAATGTCGTTCGGCTGTCCCGCAAGCGCACCGAGCGCTTCTGCAAGTGGGACAACACCTGTTCGCCAAACAACGAAGCGCTTGCGCCCGTGTCCAGCAACGCCGAGAATTTGCGACCGACAATGGTGACCGAAATAAACGGCGCGTGCGCACCAGAAAGACTGCTTGCCCGATACGCAGAGGGGAGAAGCAAGGGTTCGGCCGCTCGTGCCTTCACGAACGGCCCGCGCTCCCGTTTCCCTGCCTCACAGGAGGCACAAACGCGGAGCACTCCCTCGCTATGTGCCCTCGTTGACGGCAGCGGAAACAGCGCACTCCATCGCGGTCCCTTTCCCGCGACGGAGCAGCTGCGAGCTGCCGGGGTGGGTTCGCCGCGTGATCAAAGGAACCGCTCTGACGACCGTTACCACCGGTGATGCGCTGGGTCGGATTTCGTCCCTGCTCGCGCGCGTCGAGTTGCGATGCAGCACCGGCTGCCCGCCTCCCGCACGTGTAGGGATCTAAAGCTCGATCGCTTATCTCCCACGCGCGCCCAGCTGTAGGGGTAGCCGCAAAGGCAGCTCCGGCGGGCTGTTGCCGCTGAGAAAGGGTCATGGCCCCTCCCCACGCGCAGCGCGGTTCGAGGGCCTCGCTGGCTGGCGGTGGCGGGTGATAGGAACGCGCGGCGAGAATGTCGCCTTGGATGCGCTTTGCCTCGACGGCCAATTGCTCCAAATCACGGAAGCGACTGCCGCGCAGGTACGCCGAAAAAGTCGGGTGTGCCTGCCTAATCACCCGTTCGACGCGCTCCTCGTTCGAGGCTCTGGGCTCAGCGATAGAAAAAAGGTCTTCCATCGCCCGTACGTACTCCTGAAGCGACTCATCAGGAGCTTGTGTGCGGAGCTCGAGCTCGCGCCGCATCCTACTCTCGTAGTCAGCGGGTAAGAATTCGCGCAGGAAGGCCGCGCGGAACTCCTCGAGGGTTGCTGCTCGGTGGCCGGAAAGCCGATGCCACCTGGCCGCCGTGTCAGTCAGTGCTGCCGGGACGACGCGTCCGAGCACTTCCTCGTCGTCTAGACCCATGGCTCTCTGATAACGTGCGAGGGAGTCCAGGTAATCTTTTGCACTTTGCAGATCACCATACCCGCTGTAGGTCGGAACGGCCAACATGACAGCGGGATGAGGGCGTTTCGGAATGGCCGAAAGCGTTTGGACTGCCCCCGTGAGTGCCTGAATCATTTGGGCGGCATTTTGCAGCAGCGTCTGTGCGCCCGCTTCAAAGGAAGCTGTCGGTGCATTAGCGGCGCGGGCGAGCGATGGGGAACTGTCTCCGAGCTCGATAAGCGGTGCGGTTTCAAAATGGATACCGGCCGTCGCGACTCTGGGGAGCGCCTGTTTTTCACAGCCGACTCTTGGGGCAGCTTCACGTGAAAATGCTAGGCCGCTTGCGGCTAGCGGTACAGGCGCGTGCTCGAAATGAGCTTGGCTGCTAGGTTGCGTAGCAGCCAGCGGGCAAAATTCGGCAACGGCTGAGGCCGCGGTGCCGATCTGCGCCCCGGAAGCTCCACTGAGAGCCGTTTCGGAGCGCTGTGACATGGAACTACCATGCATTCCAAAGGGAGCAGTAGTAGTCCATGTCCTTGTGCACTGTTCGGGTTGGGCTATGGCCCCGGACCCAAAACGCGCTACCTCTCCAATGGGAGCTGATACGTAGCGCCTCGTGTCATCCCGACTGGGGCTTGTGACAAGTGAGGGTGCGCGATTGTGATGCTCAAGGAGGGCACTGGCCCTGTTCTCGAGCAATGCGGTATCTGCTAAAAGCGTCAGCGGACAGAACTCACGCGGAGCAGACATAACGCGGGTAAACGCGGCGAGTCTAATTCGCAAAGGCGGGCTGACTCGGCTAAGACTAATCAAAGGCTTAATGAGCCTTTGATACCGCGTTGGGCGCCAGTATGGTGACCCCGCTCTAACTGCAGCGGACGATCACCGCGGGTTCACGCTTAGCGAGCCACAGGGCCGCTACTCCGTTCACTCGCGTGTAGCGCTCCGCGCGCGCTCAACTGATAAGGCGTTTAGCGCGGCGTGGCTAATAGACAGTGTTCTAATGTAACAGTACACAACACTTTATTGCCTCTGGCGGCACCCCGAACAACAGCACAACGTCCGCTCCCGGGACGCGGGTAGCAAAGGCACCCGCACGCGGACGTTCACAATAAGGGGAAAAACCGCGAGCACGTCGCAGCTGGCAATGGCGAGCTTTGACACGCCGGTCGGGAAAAGGTCCCTCGCGGCTATGCTGCGCACTCTCACGATGGCCACTGGGCCTGGTCGCGAGTGTTAGGGCAAACCACGTACGCGCTGGGCCTACGGCAAGTGCGGCTCGTTGTGGTACGACCACTTCAAGCACTAGGCACCGCTGTGGGCTTAGCGTACGCTACCGAAGCTAGCACTCAAGTAAACACGCCTGCCGAGGTGCCCAAGGCCACCCCAGGCAGGCTGCAGTCCGGCGATTCCCAAAGGGGACGCGGACGAAGGAGAACACGTGCTTACCCGGCGCCGACCAACGGAGAAGAGACCGCTCCATCGGCGCGCGCAGTGGTGCGCGCCGTGCCCGCACGTGGCGCCATCTATCGCCACGTGGTGTTAACAGAGCAGGAAAGGGAAAGGGTGTGGCCGTGTGGCGGAATTCCCGCGAAATGGTCGCAGGCGCGCCTCAGATCCCCACAAACTGTTCGGTAAAGCGCCTTCCATAAGTAGCGCAGCCCCATATATGTCACGCTAATGAAAAGCGTGGCACTTACAATGCGCAAAAGTAGTTTTTTTTTTTTTAGATGGGAGGGGGTGGGCGGCACACTGGTGCATGTGCTCGCGTTGCGAGAGCTGCGGCGATGCCAGCTCATGGGGTGCAGGCCCGCCTGCCCGCCTCATGCTCACTATCGCTTAGTGCGCCGTGCGTGCCGTTCCCGCTTCGCGCTTCATCGGCGGCGGGGCAGCCCCGGAAGATGCATGCTCGTACCAAAATGCCCAAATATGGAGCAAAATTCCCAGATTTTCCGTGGGAAAAATTCCTTATGTCAAGGTTGTTTCCCTCTGCTACTTTGTTAAATCGAGGTCGCAAATACATGTGCTACTATGGAGCAACAACAGGGAATAAAAAAACTTCATTATGTCGAGGAATTCGTTATATAGAGGTTCGTCACAAGCAAGTTTAACTTACTTCCTTATGACCATTACTTTGTTATAGCCATTATTCATTTCTACCAACAATAAACCAGCAAGAGAGAATGTACGCACCACCGGATATCACAGCAATCCACCGCGAAGAGAACGACCATCGGAAGGCAAAAAACTAGCGAACTAATAAAGAACAATGCACCTTTATCTCCACCCAATTCAGCACCCCAGCTGGAAGGTCACTGCGAAGAAAATAGTCCGTAATAGACATTTACCGACTCATCATGCGGATGACTGCTTGTTAAGCATAAGCAGCTATTTCGAGTCCGTCCTTGTGGTCATTGTGAGCACCAAAGAAGCGTCACAGCAAGTTTGTCGCACCCAGCGCTTGCGCGAGTGTTGGTACGTCGGGTTTGCTAACATTAGCAGGATTCTTTCTGGGGTTGTAAAGAAATTAATAAAGGACAGTTTAGCAGAAATTGCGATGTATGCGAACCTTCAATTTCCGATTGCTTCAGCAATTTCCGTCTTTGCACTGCTGGCGAGAGTTTTCGCCAGTAACACCTACTTCAAAAACTAGCAGAGTTTTTGCCAGTAACACCTAGTTCGAAAACTAAGTGCAAAAGTTTCAAAGATCATTTTCCCACCCAAAACACATCGCGAGCTTTGTCATACTGGCCATTATTAAAATCATAGTTATAATAGAAAAAATGTGTAAATGGTCGCATCATGACGTGCTGACGAAGTTAGGAGCAGGCAACATGCTGTCCGGACATCACTACTGTGTTGCAGTGAAGATGTAATGTTTTCTGTAGGTGCACATTTCCATCGATCTCGACTGCGTTTTTTTTTCCTTTTTTGTTTTATTTCGGTGGTAGTAGCGGGGCCCATCGTTCCTCCATGTTTGCGGCAAAATAAAGACCAGCTATTGCTAGAAAACATGACCTTTTGAGCCGCAAGCTATCCGGCACAGCAAACCACGAGCACTGATATACTTTGAATAGTTTTCTCAGTTCCTTGCATCCCACTTCTTGTATGTTCTGGTATTTTGAAAACCCACCTAATTCTAAGCTTTCTCGTGGCCCCAGTGACTTCGAATTAACGAGGTTTTATTGTACAAAACCTTAAAGCCCAACGTCATGCATGTTATTTTCGAGCGACGACGACAGGATTTGCTGTGGCAAAGAGTCACTCATTGCTGTCGCGTCTCGGAGTTTCTGGAAAACAAAAAAAAAAATCCACCGAAGATCCACCGAAGATGAGTAAGGTGCAACAAAGAACCTTTTTCCAAACAGTCTACAAGTTTGCGAAAAGCTAAGTGACTTAACTGTTTTTTTTTTGCATTACAGCATATTTTGCTCATGCCGAAAAAGTTTTCATAAAATCTACCCCCCATAATAAACACACCACCTACCTTGCTTCGATTTTTCGAGAAAAAAAGTGCGTTCATTACGCGAGTAAATACGGTATTCTTTGCTGCAACCGGGTTTCTTTTGCCATTAGAGTACACATATATGGCGTTGGTGTATGTGAGTAAACCAATGCAGAACTGACACCACTGCAATCACTGTCGTGACCAGTGACACATCTCTAGCCTCTGCTATAGCTGCGCTTATCGGAGCTTTGGTAGCGGTCCCACCGAAGAATGAAGTTGAATTTCATTGCTCTACAGAAGTACTAGCGGCCAATTTTTGAAAGCGGCAACGGCCTGTCTGCAGGAAGGTAAACAATTTTCTAATTAGACTCGACTACTGTCTCCAGTATTTAAAACAATAATTAATTATATTTAAAAACTGCCGCGATTACAGTGTCTAGCGATTTCAAGTTTTCTGATGTCGTTCCGCGAGCTGCATAAAACTGCCCTGTGAGCCGCATGCGGCCCATGGGCCACGGGCAATGGGCCACGGGTTGCGGACCCTTGAGATGGACGGTTTGGCGCAGTTTGGCGCAATTTACGTCGATTTTATCCTGTTAGTGCAGGAATGAGATCCCTGGAATACTATCGGCGAATACCGATAATAATGATTTATTTTACCCTCCAACTATTGTCTGTTATACTGTAGGAACTGCATTTCAATTGCATTGCCGTCTTTACGTCCCATATTCTGCTTTTTGTGCATGAATTAAACCGACTGGCACCTGAATTACAGTCATTGGCAATTGAATTTAACTCACTGGCACGCGGCTTATTGAGTTGGCACTTGGATTAAATGTTTGGCACAAGGATTAAACAGCTCGGCACTCAGATTATGTAAGCTGGCACTTTAGAAAATTGAAATTGCTCCAGCCACAGTTCAAATAGAGTCCGACGTTTCGAGACCGACTCGGTCCCTTCCTCAGGGGGTGACTGTCTTGGTCATGGAAGTGTCGTCGCGTCGTGTTCTCTCACCACGGCTCCGGCTTTCCCTTTCCACCACGTTTCGGAGACCGTGAACGTACACCGAAGGCATTGTTCCCAGCGAGCGGTTCACGTTGGCAGGCGTATGCTGAATGTGCCAAGACTCGAGCAAGAGCCTCTTTCCCAAATTCCGTTCTGTTTCAATAACAGAAGCGCCGTCTAAGTCAATTTTATGGTCGTGCTTCTCGCAGTGCTCCGCCAGAGCGCTACGTTGCACTTCCATCTTCCTGACGTCGTTCTTGTGTTGGCGCATTCTTTCCGGGAAACACTTGCTCTCGCCTATGTAGCAGGCTGGACACCCAGAACACGACACTTTGTAGACAACGCCCGGGTGTAGCTCCCTCGGAGGTCGGTCTTTCGGCCGCGGTAGCAAGCGAGCGAGCGTCGAAACAGGTTTATGGATTACCGTGACCCCGGCTTTTCTTAGGACTCTCGAGAGCTGTTCACTTATGCCCGGCACATATGGAACGGCGACGCCGTTGTTTGGCGCCTTCGTTTTTCTCGTGTGCGGTGGTGTGGCCAGGGCAGAAAGGGGGTCGGGCGGTGTGTCGCTTGCAGGTGTTTTTCCGCGGTGCAGTGGTTGTCGTCTCGACAAACGGCGTGACGCCCGGCGGATGAACGCTTCTGTGTAGCCATTCCTTCGTAGCTCGGCGACAATCCTCTTTTCTTCTTTCTTCCTCTCACCCTCCGACGTGCAGATTACTCGTGCACGTGAAAGGAGTGCCGAAACCACTGAAGCTTTGTGGGCAGTTGGATGACAGGACGCAAAATGCAAATACCTGCCGGTGTGAGTTGGCTTTCTATACACCGAAAAGGTCATGCGCTCGCCCTGTCGTCTGACTAAAACATCGAGAAACGGAAGCGCCCCGTCTCGCTCTCGTTCCACCGTGAACTGTATCGCTTGGTCGATGGAGTTTAGATGTTCGAGGAAGCTGTCTTCCTGAGCTGTTTAGATGTTCGAGACAGCTTCCTCGAACATCTAAACTCCATCGACCAAGCGATACAGTTCACGGTGGAACGAGAGCGAGACGGGGCGCTTCCGTTTCCCGATGTTTTAGTCAGACGACAGGGCGAGCGCATGACCTTTTCGGTGTATAGAAAGCCAACTCACACCGGCAGGTATTTGCATTTTGCGTTCTGTCATCCAACTGCCCACAAAGCTTCAGTGGTTTCGGCACTCCTTTCACGTGCACGAGTAATCTGCACGTCGGAGGGTGAGAGGAAGAAAGAAGAAAAGAGGATTGTCGCCGAGCTACGAAGGAATGGCTACACAGAAGCGTTCATCCGCCGGGCGTCACGCCGTTTGTCGAGACGACAACCACCGCACCGCGGAAAGACACCTGCAAGCGACACACCGCCCGACCCCCTTTCCGCCCTGGCCACACCACCGCACACGAGAAAAACGAAGGCGCCAAACAACCGCGTCGCCGTTCCATATGTGCCGGGCATAAGTGAACAGCTCTCGAGAGTCCTAGGAAAAGCCGGGGTCACGGTAATCCATAAACCTGTTTCGACGCTCGCTCGCTTGCTACCGCGGCCGAAAGACCGACCTCCGAGGGAGCTACACCCGGGCGTTGTCTACAAAGTGTCGTGTTCTGGGTGTCCAGCCTGCTACATAGGCGAGAGCAAGTGTTTCCCGGAAAGAATGCGCCAACACAAGAACGACGTCAGGAAGATGGAAGTGCAACGTAGCGCTCTGGCGGAGCACTGCGAGAAGCACGACCATAAAATTGACTTAAACGGCGCTTCTGTTATTGAAACAGAACGGAATTTGGGAAAGAGGCTCTTGCTCGAGTCTTGGCACATTCAGCATACGCCTGCCAACGTGAACCGCTCGCTGGGAACAATGCCTTCGGTGTACGTTCACGGTCTCCGAAACGTGGTGGAAAGGGAAAGCCGGAGCCGTGGTGAGAGAACACGACGCGACGACACTTCCATGACCAAGACAGTCACCCCCTGAGGAAGGGACCGAGTCGGTCTCGAAACGTCAGACTCTATTTGAACTGTGGCTGGAGCAATTTCAATTTTCTAAACTTTTCTACCCAGCCAGACAGATTGCTGTCAAAATGTTTACGTTTAAGCTGGCACTTGAATTAAAGTGAGCAAGGAAACCTGCGGTATGGGCTGCGAATTCTAAGAAATCTCACATTACAATTGTTATAGTCTGCTGAAATGTTTTAATATGCACTTTTTTAACAGGTATTTGTAGGCTTGTGCAAGTAGTAAATTTATTTTAAGTTCGAAGCGAACTGGGATAGCACGTGTTACATATTATAAGGCAATTAGGCATATTTGTCATGACCCACCTAACCTGCACAAGATATTTCAAAAAATTGAAACAAGCCTAGGCAAATACTGTGCTTTTTAAATACAAAAAAGAAACTAGAAACGTAACCTTGAATACCGTATTTATTCGTGTAATGAACACACTTTTTTCTAAAAAAACCAGAGCAAAGTTGGGGGTGCATTTATTATATTGGACAAATTTCATGTACACTATTTCGAGATGAGCAAAAAATGTGCTAATGGGAAGAAAGTTATGTTGCTTAGCCTTTCACAATCGACATACACATACACTGTTTGGAAAGAGCTTCACTGTTGCACTTAACTCATTTTTGGTGAACTAATGGTGCTATCTTCTGCAAGCTGTCCCCGCGCCGCCCGCGCACGCCATAAAACATTTCGCGGCTATCTTTTCTCACAATCATTTAACCGCACCAGTGCTATCTGCTGTGATCTTGAGTGGCGCTGCACTACGATGCACATTGTCAACTTTGCAGTATACTTGCACGATCAACGCGCCGCCGTCATCGACAGTGTAGCAAGAAAGCAACATTGCAGCAAGCTACAAACAAACTGTCGATAACAAGATTAATGATGAAATACGCCCCCCACCTCCCTGTCGACACAATAAGTTACTGCAGAAAGGATATTGCGTTCCGTGAAGTGCACGTGGATAACAAGCACGAGGAGCCAAAGAGCTAATTGCAACTGAAGCTAGAATGGGGGTAGCAACCATCTCCCAGATATACCGTATTTACGCGATTCTAAGCACGGCCTTTGTTTTCACTATAAATATTTTGGAAAAAAGTTTGCTTGCGAATTCAAGCACCCTACTTTTTTTTTTTCTCTCTTTCTGCCAACATGGTGCAGTCAGAGCTGCCAAGCGCGCCCTCTCGTCCTTAATCTCGAAAGCAGTCATGTCGTATGCGCTAGGTTTAAACGAAAAATGGTGGCACAAGAGTTGGCAGCCAATCAAATTTGAAAGTCTGGACAGGTTGCGCTGGCGGTTGGCGCGCACACCTTTCTTTGTCAGTTTCTCCATAGCCCTGACATCGGTCAGAAGGAGTGCAAAGAGGGCATCCTACAACTTGAATTCTAAGCGAGCTGCGATCGCAGTTGTCGAAGACAATGGCAACCACAGTGCTACTGCAGAATTCGGCCTGGACCGAGGCTGCATCATCAGATGGAGGAAGCAGCAAAACCAGATTCTCAAGCGCACCGCGACTTTCAAGAAAATCACGGGACCGTACAAGGGCCGACTCGCTGAACTTGAAGAGGAAGTCTGTGAGTTTGTTCGCAATGAAAGAAACAGGGGCTTTGCTGTCAGTGCCAATGCCCTTCAGGCGAAGGTGATGGAGATCGCGAGGAGAGTGGAGTTTCCCCGCACCATGTTCCGTGCTAGCTATGGCTGAGCAGAGTGCATGATATGAAGGAATAGATTGTTTTTGAGACGCCAGACCACGATATGTCATAAGCTGCCAAGTGATTTTAATAATAAGCTCGTTGCTTTTCAGCAACATGTGCTGGATCTCCGCAAGCTCAACAGCTATGATTTCGGCCAGATCGTAGCTGTAAAAACGGCCGATGAGACGTCCGTTTTTTTCAATATGCCGAGAGCAAACCATTAAGGAGGTAGGAGCCCGGGAAGTGAGTGTGAAAACGACAGAATACGAGAAGCAGCGTATCACATTCATGCTGGGCATTACAGCCGACGGCCGCAAGTTTTCGCCCTACATAATTTTGAAGAGGAACAAACATGCCCAAAAATGGGTGTTTTCCGAAGGATGTCATCGTCCGAGTCCATGAGAAAAGATAGATGACAGCAGAGCTAATGGAAGATTGGATCCGGGTTGTGTGCCAGCAATGCTCTGGGGCACTGCTTTGAGCATCAGGTACGCAATCTATGCTTGTCCTAGATGCTTTTTGCGGCCTCCTCATCACGGGTGTGAAGACCAAGCTGCTAAGAGCCACTGCGTTTCGTTCATTATTCCAGGAGGTACGACACCAGTGCTGCAACCCCTGGAGGTCTCGGCAAACAAATCATTCAAGGCCCTCCTTTGACAGGAATACGAAGAGTGGATCCGAAACCACGACCGAAAAAAAAAAAAACGCGGACGAGAAAGTTGCAGAAAGCATCCCCGTCCACTATGACAACATGGATTTCGTACGCATGGAAACAAATCAAAGTCAACGTTTTCACGAAGTCGTTAAAAAAATTTTGCATGACGAACAATCTGGACGGCACCGAAGACGACCTGCTGTGGCACACAGAGAGCGACGGCTTGAATGGTGCGACAAAATCAAGTGGTGCGACAGACTCAAGTAGCAGTGATAATAACTGACCTGATACACAAGTAGTGGGTTCACTGCGTGAACCTAGTTTTCTTTTCATTTCTTTTTTCGAATTAAAATGCGATTTTTCCGGTCAACCTCGTTGATATGTTGTCGCGAAAGGACTATGCAGTCTTTTTATAATTTTTCGAATCTGACAAACCCGTCTTAACTTTTAATATTGTGATCGTGAAAAAAAAGGGGGTTTTTACAATCGAGTGAATACGGTAGTCACAATCTTTTATGAGCTACAAGCAATTTTTTTCTGGCTTTCCAGAAACCTGCGACACAATGGCAACGAATGGCCCTTCATGACAGCCATGGCGACAGCAAATCTTGTTGCCATCGCTCCAAAATTGCGTGCATGTGGTTGGGTCTAAAAGTTTCATTTTCGCAGGAAGCGACCGTTGGTTGGCGCGGGCAGTTTTGTGACCTTCGCTCCCTGTGCACTTATCAACTGCGATGTCTCTATGCACACAACGTCGTGAACCCGACTGTGGTGCATAGTTAATTAAAAAAGACTAGGTACGTGCCAGGCACAGATAGAAATAAAGACAATACGGCGAGGGCAGCGAGAGAAGGAGGAGGGAGGGGGGCGAGTCGAGGTGGCCGAAGGGGGTCGGCATAATAATATAAAGCGGAAGTGATCTAACCGGCAAAGAGATGCCATTAGTCAGTTAGTGGGAATGCAGCAGATGACTGTAGCGAGTGTGCTATTATGCAGGGAAAAGAGAGTTTTTATTTTGACAACTGAAGTTGGGAGTGCGTTTATTATGTGAGTGCATTCATTAGGCGAGTAAATACGGTAGTCGCATGATAAGACTTTCGGTAGAATGCCAAGGGATAACCTTTGAAATACATCAAGCTTTAAAGTTTAATATACTTAGAGCATATAAGCCAGCATAACGAGCTTCTAAACTTAAAAAAAAAAATTATCAATCAATGCAAGAGTGATGATGACATATGATGTTTGGTAATCCTTGGTAACCAATCTTTTTCCCTTCAAATCGTTGTTCCTTTACTACGGTAGCTCTCTTGTGGAGTAACGCTTTTGTTGGCAGCACTGCCTTTCCTTTTAGAGTGACGTGTGCAAACATTTTTGCCGTTTTGCGCTAACTCGAAATACTGCTTATCTTGAGATTTTCTCCAAATTCTACAGCTTCAAATTACCCAGGGATTTGCCCTGACCAGGTGATGAGAATTGCCCACCTGAGAACATTGGCTCCAGCTGTTTGCTGGAGCAACGTTTCAAGATTGAAGCGACACCTTTTAAATGAGGCTTACCAAGCTGGCCACATTACTAAGACTTTGCACATGTGCACGCTGTGCTCGTGCCTGTCGTGCCCCTTTAACAGCAATGCTCTGTGTGACCTACCGGCTGAGCGAGTCCAGGCAGACGTTAATGAGGCCATGCTTTCGTGCAATCTTGCCATAGTGGATGATGGACTGGGCTGATGCATGCACCCCCAACATGGACTGGTGCTGGTTTCCAGGCACCTCGGCCACCAGAGATGCAGGGGCATTGTCGAAGTGGCTCACAATAGCCTGAGCACACAACAGTCATCTCAAGCTCCTGAAAAAAACCTCGCAGACATTTTTCAAGATAACAATAAAGCATAGAATGCTCAGCACTTGACCTATGCAAATAGCTAAATTTTAGGTGCAAGGTGAATTCGAACATTGAAGTGTGAGAGAGTGAATCGATTGGACCATTTTTTTTTATATTTCTCAAATACAGTCAAATCTCATTAATTCGAACATGCTTAATTCGAACTTCCGGTTAATTTGAACTCACGATAAGGCCCCGTCAAAGCTATGTGTATTCCAATGGGCGAAAACGCCCGGTAATTCGAACGCTCAAGCACTTCCGACGGTTAATTTGAACATACCGTGCTCCAAAAATGCTCCCAGCACCCCGCCCAGTCCCGCGGCGGCACCTGTGACACCTAAACGCTGCGTGTGAAGGAAACGGAAAAGGAAAGAAGAGGCTGCGGTGGAATGTTTGCTCTCTCTCAAATGCCGATCTGCGACATGCCCGTGTCACACTTCTCCCTTTTCTGTCCCTGCCACGTAAAGACCCTTCTCCTACCAACGCAGCTTGCCAAGAGAGAGAGGGAAAAAAAAGAAAGCCGTCGCTGAGTTGAATGATTGTGTGATAGAAGGAAAGGAAAAAGGCACTATTTTCTGCAGCCCTTGCCCCTTGCGGGAGCACGGCTTTGTGCCTTGAGGGGGAGGGGTTTTTTCCTGCACCAATGTTGCGCTTCCCCTTTCCCTTCCCTGCCACGTAATTCTTCTCCTTTCAACAACGTGCTCGAAGAGAGCAAAAAAAAGCTGCCGTGGCATGTTAGTTTTCTCTGGAATTCCGATCTGATTCTCTCCGCATGGAGACACTCCTCCTTCCTCGTCACGTGCTGGCCATGCTCTGGCTGCGTAGCGGAGAGCGCGAGGCTCTGCTATGCAGCAGTCGTTGTTGTCGTCATCTTTAGAAAGTGTCAGCGCTGGACATTTTCGCGCGCAACTTCTCTTGCCAAGAGAATGCTGAAGTCGAAGTAGAAATGCTATGCAAGTTGTGTGCGAAATTGATTGACTCGCTGCAAGGCAAACGTGCGCAGACGCGCGTCACCGATTACTTCAATTAATAACGGACGTCCTGTGATTTGTGAATAAATGTAAGTCTACTGAAACTTCCCCCTCGTGTGTTAGCTCAATGCACATGCGCCACTGCATGGAGAGCCTTTAGTTTATTTAGCTTTCATTAATTCGAACTTCTTTTAATTCTAACAAATTTTCGGGTCCCTTCGAGTTCGAATTATTGAGATTCGACTGTATTTCCAAAATATTTTTCGTATACTTCAAAGCAAAATTATAAAAAAAATCGGAGAGGTTTTGGAAGCATATTTTTATGATATAGACACATGAAAGGATTTTTTTGTCTTGGTGGATGAAGCCCTGGCGGGGTGTTATTTTATATTTGTCTTACCACGAATGATGCAATGCAGAGGCCGCATTGTATTTATGTGCAGAGGCCAGATTAATTTGGCGCAACCAAAGCGTTGTCCACGACACTTTACACGTGAAAGGCAAAGATGCCTTTTTCTTACCTCTTTTAACTTCTGTGGAAGCCCAATTAATGTGGCAGACAAGGGCGCGCTCCCTTCAAGTACGAAGTTCCGAATCTGGCTCATAGCTAGACGTCAATACAAGAATTATGAATGCTGAAAATCTTCATTATCTGACTTCTTTATGACTTCCTGCCCGTATTCAAGATCCAAAACAGCACTGAGCCCCGCCTTAGTTTAGTTGTATCTATCATAACCATGTTCGAACGAGAGTTTTCTTGGGTCAATGCATTTGCAACCGTACCAAGCTTCAAAAGCAACTATGCCCTAATACGTGAGTGAGATATAGTGAAGCATAATGAAAATCTGAATGGGCTACTGCCAATCTGATGTTGACTGTATTTGTCTTCAAGAAGTTCAAATAGTTTGTTTAGTAAAATTCCAGTGCAAATTAAATTGCATAGCAAACGCCATTAGAAAAATATTCAAAATTTTGAATATTCCTGCTCTCCTAGTAAAAACATCACTTGCAATAATTGATGTCAGTCTATAACACTGTTAAGGCCCTGAGGAGTAAGATGTGAAAATGTATGCCAGCTTTCTTTTGCTGCACACAAATTTTCCACATTTTTTGGTGATATGAACAGCTTTCGTGACGCTGGGAGAATCGTATCACAAAGGTTTTACTCATTTGTACATCCCTGCAGAATAAGCAGGCACCATGGTATGTGCAAGTAGAGAAGAGACCTGATAGTGGTGCTGGCGCCAGGTGAAAATGTCACTCCAGTGGGACAGGTCATCGGTGAGCACAGCCAGGCGGTTGCGCCACGTCTTGACGATGGCCCGCATGTCGTAAACACTGGTTGGAGCCGGGCGCCCGACAGTGGAGCCAGCGGACAGGAGACCTTGATGGATCTGTGCCGCCTCCTGCAGTTCCATGATCTGCTGGGCCGCCTGGGTACATTTCTCCGACTGAAATCTTGGGTTTGTGTGCATCACATCACAACTGACAGTCGTTTTTTAATAGATGGGCTGGTGGGTTCATGTTTGATATGAGAAAAAAAAAAAAAAAACAGGGAAAGCTCAAGACAAGGAGTCTGTCTCGAGTTTTTGCCGATTCTTTCTCTCACCAGAACTTATGTAGCCCTGATGAGAGCTCAGCCAACATATTCAAAGCACAAAAGAAGCCGGAGAGGTATCCATTCACAACATCCGACAAGCTGTCCCTTTTTTTGACAGAGCACATAGAGTGGACTCCCACTAAATGAAACACTCTTAAATGATATTGCTGCTTAAATTAAACAACCGTTTTTGATATTATTGGCAGTGTACTTCTATTCTGCACCCCTGTTTATTTGCCAGTAAATGAAATTCCTGTTTAAAAACACATTTTCCTGGTCCCTTCAGTTTTCAATATTAGTAGTCTACTCTATTTTTGTTTTTATAATCAGCAATACTGCCGATCTAATTTGAGATCATTGCAGGAGGAGCACTTATTAAAGTGTAAAAAAACATCATAAAGGAGAGAACAAAATTAAATTTGAATAATAAAATAAAAACCAGTTAGTATAATGAATGAAGGTCCCGACATGTCCTGTAAAGTTGTTTGTGCCGCATGGCACACGTGTCTCGCCCAAAAGCCTTTTTTCGGGTTACAACTACCGAGCGATAGGTGGCGTGTTCTCGAGCGGTGATCACCACTATTCTCATCATGGTTGGTAGAGCTGTAGTGCCAGTGGTGACCCCTGATGAAAAGCAAGCCTTGGTGGCGGGCGAGAGTTGAGAGAATCTCTTCTGCGCGTGGCGGTTTCTGCAAATGATTGTCTCTAGCGTGGGTTCTCGGTGCGTGGCACCGCAGGCTGTCAACAGTGCGCCTACGTGGTGAGTCGGGTGTTAGCAACACCGCCTTTTTTTCTATGTTGTTGAGTGGTGTTCAATATTGTGTAAGGATGTCCTAGCGTTTTGATCACGATTGATGTATCGATTCGGCAGACGATATCGTCATTCTAAAGCAGTGAAATAAATGCACGTGTTGTTGGGTTTGTTCCAACAGCGTCTGCTGGGTTCGTTTACTCCAAAAGCGTGACGCTCGCTCCCCATTTCGAGACCCCACACTGGCTGCCAAGCTGGAGCACTTGGAGCGTCGGACAAAAGATTTCGTGGTTCAGCACAATCTTTTGTTAGAGCCGGGGTAGAGTAGGCCTAGGGGGAATTATTTGCTAGCGTCGGTGTTGTGCTTTGTTGAGAGCGAGGGAATCTGTTCTGATGTGTTTCAACTTGTCGGAACGTTCAGTTTTTATTTTTTTTCCGCTCGCAAGTGGTTTTTTGTTGTTAGTTTTCAAGAACGTTGTTCAGTTGGGACGAGAGCCATACGGTCTGCATCCTCGAGTAAGCAAAGTTTAGAGCATGTGGATTGTAGGCCAGGCCCAAAGCGAGTGAGTACGGAAGCCTCATGGGTGGTCTGATTTTCTGTAAATAGCTTCTTCTATCACTTTGGAATCAGGAAGTCGGGCGTCGTTGCTGTCTGGTGTTGCGGCTCGACGCCAGGGCGTCGTGACACCGTCCGGGACGGTGGACACTGATCGCTCGGTAAGCTGCTGTGGGCAGCGAGCGATAGGACCACCTCACAGAGTAGATATCTCCTTGCGGCTGCCTCTTCTGCGCCTAGGCTGGGTTTTGGTTGCATGCCGGTTGTTGCCAAGCGACTCATTAGGCCTAAGGCTCAGCGCAGCGGCCTGTCGCACGTGGCACAACTAGGCGGATCGTGGTGTTGAGGTGTTGCTTTCTACTTCCCTCACTTTTTTTTTTCGCCTCGCGATGCATGAGTTAAAAAAAAAGTGCTCTTCGTTTTATTTTGATAAACGTCTTGGACGCTGCCGATGTATTAGCTAGCAGTACTGACCATCGTATTATGTGAGCGAGGAGCTCGAAGCTCCCTTCCCTAGGCCCTGCTCCATTGTTTCTGTTGGGTGTTTTGGAATGTACGCAGCGGGGGTGATGTAACCCGCGGCTGGCTGTTTTCTGCACATCGTCAGCGCCGCTGGCTAAGAATGAGGTCGTGAGGTAAGGCGATGGACATGACTGGGACCTGCGCAACTGCCTGCAGTCCGGCGCCCTCCAGAGTGCTGGTTGCAACCGGAAAACGTGTCAGCGCGAGTGACTGTTCATTGCACTGACGGCAACGTAACTGTTGCGTGACCGGTACTGAGCTGAATTCGTCGAGCCGAACAGTGCATTATGTAGTGACACGTGTTGTGATTTTTTTGTTGGAGCTTGTGTAGCTGATTCTTTTGTGTGTTTTTTTTTTCGGAATATGGTTTGAGTTAGGGTTGGGGGTATGTGGGGGTGCTGACACCCCCTGTAAAGTTGTTCAGGCGAAGGCAATTACGTCGTGTGGCTCGTCACTGTCCCATACATTTTTGCGGATAGGATTTGGCCCTTACAATTAGTCTGAGACGTGCGTCTGCGATGTTCGCGACAAGTGCAGTGCGCTGTCCTAATAACCATCAAACTTCTGCTTGCAGCTGCAACTAAGTGTGACCCGTGTGTGATAACTGGGCCGTCCTGGGCCATGCCAACCACCGGACCGAATCACACACACGCACGTTGGTGGGTTCCACACTGACTGGCTGGTCATGTGTGCCGTACATATTTCATTGCAAACACTTCCCCCCCCCCCCCCCCCCCCTGGGCGCTGGAACTGCAAGCTAATCTTATCACGTCCCTCCCCCCTTTATTAATGAATGCAAACGATTGTTTAAGGTACGATACTTGTCATCGAATTCTGGTATTTTGATGCAGCACTGGAGTACTAGGTGCTGTGACAGCAGGTTCCTTTTTCCTGGCCACGTATTGTCTGTGATCTTGCCTAGACTCTGTGGTGAAAACGATCCGGAGCTAGCTGCCTCTGACCCACGTCCGAGTTCGGAGCAAGACCTGCAGCTATGGGGCTGCCTCAGTTTCTCATGGGGCTGAAAAATAGGATTCAGATGTTGAGTTACATGCCGTCCGTCCTCGAGTAGAACATCCATGAACGAAGTGTTCGGTGACGACTGCAGGCAGCCACACATAACCTAGACAGAAGTTCCTAGCAAATACTTGGTCACCAGGGTGACCTAGGTCTTGTTCCTTGGTCAAATCTAATTTTCTGCTTCTGGAGCCCCTTAGTCCCGAGATCCGGGTGTAGCAGGTCCAACACAGTCTTCAGTTTCCGCCCAAACATCAGCTCCGACGGACAGCAACCCGTGAAATTGTGAGGCGTTGACCTGCAAGTCAGGAGCATGCGGGCAATGTGAGTGCGAAAATCTCCAGGGCCAGGCTAACCCAACTTGTTTTTGACAGTCTGCCCTGTCCGCTCTGCAGCACCGTTTCATGCTAGAAATATGGCAGCACCAGCATTCGCCTCACCTCGTTTTTCTTGAGGAATGTGAAGTAGAGCTCGCTGGTAAATGCTGGCCCATTATCCGACACGACCACATCTGAAAGGCCTTGGTTTCCGAACACAATTCACATGCAGGAAATAGTTGCTTCAGCCGAGAGAAGAGAGACAAAAAACACTTCGATCCACTTTGAGAACGCACCAACTACGATAAAAAAAATAGGTGTTCCTTTAATGACCGGTATAGTCCACATGCAGCCGTACCACGGTTTTTCCAGGAACGGCCAAGGCACGATTGCACTGTTCGTGACACTGTTTGATGCTCCTGGCAAATACAGCACCGTTGAATGGCTATAGCTATATCGTTATCCAAGCTAGGCCACCACACATGGCTGCAACACAGACTTCATTTTGAACAGTCCTGGATGACTCTCATGCAGCAACTGGAGGACTTCATTACAAGGATTTTGTAATGACTCTGTTGTTTCACAATAGACAGTTCCCTTGCACACTCATCTCCTGAAAGTGTGCCTCGTAGGGTCTTCCCTCTGACCCAAAGTTTATCTGGCAGCCTGACCACAACGCTGCTCTTATTTGCGACAGCACTAGTTCAGCATTTGACAACAGCACCCCTAGGTTACACCTTCCAGCACAAACAATTCGGCAGGACAGTCACCAACAAAATCGACCGTTGCCAGAGGCTTAACCCATCGAAATATGCAATTTGTGAACCCAGCCTATACTTCAGGTCGTAACTGTACCCCGACAACAGCAAGGCTCACTTAAGCACTCTCGGAAAACAGGAGAGAACCGGTTTGTCTACTGCAAGCAGGCTGAGCAGCGGTTTGTTATCTGTGATGGCCTTGAAATGCGGTCCCATAATACTGCCTGAATTTTGTAACGCCAAATACAAAGCTCAATGCCTTTTTATCTAATTCGCTTTAGTTTTTCATCCCGGTCGCCAGGTTATGAGAGGCAAAACCAATGGGGCGCTCCTTTCCAGATGTTTCTTTTACCCCAGTGCTAGTCCAAAAGCGAATGGGGGTTGCATCAGTGACAAGCAAAGTTGGCTTTCCTGGGTCAAAGTGTGCAACTATAGGAGCAGAAGAACCTAGCTCCTTGCTTCTCCGCAATGTCTGCTCTTAATCAATTTCCCTGCGCCATGGTGTTCTCAACGCCAATAAGTTATTGAGCGGCTGTAACACAGCAGGAAGGTTTGGTAAAAACCGTCTGTAAAAATTAACTAACCCAAGGTAACTCTGAAGTTCCTTGACCCCTCGAGGTGCGGGGGCTTTCAGCACTGCTTCAGTCTTTGCCAGGCTTGGATGCAGCCCCGCCGTATTTATGATATGGCCTAAGTACTGAACTTCTGGTTTCAAGAATTCACATTTGGATAACTTCAGTCGCAGTACCGTGGTTTTCAGGAGATACAAAACTCGGCCCAAATTTTCCCAATCCTCTTTGTGACTGGTTCCTGTGACCAGAATATCGTCAAAGTACACAACGACATCGTCAAGATTATGCAAAAGAATGCAGGAACAATTGGCGCGGCCCACTGAGAAGTTTTCACCGTTTTGATAATGCTTTCCCGATCCATCCTCTGTAGTTCTTAAAAACCCTATCACACAAAGCAAATGATATTGGGCGTGCCTTGACAAAACCTGGCTTTGCGCCCTTTTGTACGGATATAGAAGCTGCAATGCCGTGAAACGAGCCAAACTGCTCCAAAAAAACTTCCACGATATTGACTTACTAGGTCTCCTGTAGACTTCACCGCGTTGACTCTCTTTGAGCGATGCCTAGCTTGAAGGCCTTCATTCAGCTTCGTCCAAACAGCATAGGACATGCGCCTTTCCCGACAAATAGTGGTAAATGGCACTCTTTGTCGCCAAGTTTGACCATTGCTCCCAGCTTTCCCTAGAAGCGATTCATGTCGCCGAAAAAACTTCTCAGCTGCACACTCGATGGCTCCGGCGGCACTGATGGAAAAAGCTCGGCAAACTTGCCATCATAAATGGTCGACACGCTAGCGCCGGTGTCCAACTCTATATCAAGCGTTACGTCATAAACTTCAACCGCTAGGTGCGTTAGCTCTAACCTAGCTGTGTAAAGCGTCCACAAATAGAAAAATTCGGGCTCTTCTGCAGACACCCAGGTTGCCCTGGTTTTTCACGCGACTAGACCGGCTGCTACTTGTGGGGTCTTGTATGAAGAAAGCGCCACGCTCTTGGAGTGAGCGGACACAGCAGACACGGTTAGTCCGAACCAAACACACACACATTTATTTAACTACTTTTGAACGACGATATCGTCCGCCGAAATATCATCTTGCAAAGTGCCCTTTTCGACGGCAGTTGTGACAAAGCAACAGCTATCATTTTTTCTCAACGCGACAATGTCCACTTGCTCTCTAGAGCTTGGTCAAACAGTAGCTGTGCTTGCTGCCAGCTCAAAGTGCAAGAATGTTTAGCTCAGCCTCCACAGCTACGATGGCATCTTTCGCACTTTCGAAGGTTAAACACGTTGTTTACAGCAGCCGTGTTAACAAGGTTACGTCATTGATTCTGCTGACCACCTGGTAGCATAACATGCGTTTTAGAAATGTTGCGAAATTGCAGCCTTCAGTTAACTTTTTCAATGATGCAATATAGTCCCTTACGGTCTCCTTCCCCACGTCTTTTGGATGCCTCAAGAAAAACTTGAAACTAGCCACTACTTCTCATGCGTGAGGAGCGTAGTGCTTGCCAAGTGTGGGTAAAGTTTTAGTCAGTCCTGCTTGGGCAGGCCTGCTTTGGGCTAGGAGGCCTCGCAGTAGAGAGTAAGTCTCTGAACCGCAACATGTCAAAAATACCGCTGTCTGCTTGTTGCTATAATTGATTGATATGTGGGGTTTAACGTCCCAAAACCACCATATGATTATGAGAGACGCCGTAGTGGAGGGCTCCGGAAATTTTGACCACCTGGGGTTCTTTAACGTGCACCCAAATCTGGTCTGCTAGTCGCTAGAGATGTCGTTCGCGATGAAGTAAAACTCAGCCCGCTTAGGGTATCTCGCCCTCTCCAATGTACTTGGGTCAAACGAATCTAGCTTCCTGACAACAGGCATGATGACGTGTGATTGTCCTGTGCCCGTTCGGTTCGTTCAGGCGACTTTATTTGCCACTAGTGATAACCAGCTAGTCCTTGGCCATGCCGGCCGCCGGACCGAATCACACAAACGTACGTTGATGGCTTTCACACTGACTGGTTGGTCATGTGTGCCACATTTATTTAATTGTAAACATCGACACCCCTAGGTGCCAGATCTGCAGACTAATCTTATCACACCATAAACACAGATTAAGTGTGGAAACACTCCTAAGTAGTGCGATTTTTGACGGTTGTGTGATTTAGGAGCAATAACTCTTTGGAAAACACCATTTTTGTTAGTGCATCTTCTGCAAATGATTTTTGTTGCCTCAGCAGGCACAACAATTTTTTACAGCACTTCTGCAAAGTTTTCAGTGAGAAGATATTTTGGAATCAGGTAAAAAAAGGGCCCCTGAAACTGAAAATATCATATTCCAGAAGTAAAGTATTTTTAAGCCCCCGTTAAGAATAAATCCGTGTATGACTAGTCGTTGTCTCAGGTTATAGTTATACCCATTCACTGTTGACATATAAGTCTGTCATAACAGGTCTTGGATTTTACGTACTCCTTTTACTACACACGAAAATCCTCTTCACTATGGAAGTCGGTAGTAATGAGGTTATACTGTACTCGTGATATGAAAGCTGCATCTAACGTTAATTCAAACTGGGTAAGCATCTTTATGAGATTCAAATTAATGAGATTTCACTACACTTATTAGCTTATTTCAGCCCTATGTTACCAAGCTTTTATTTGGTGCTAGCACATTTACAGCTTGTAGTCGTGCCACTTCAGTCTGTTTGCTGGCTCGATATACCTTGCATTGCATGCCTCTTCATATCGCATGAAGCCTGAATATTTTTCAGCATTCCTTGCCAATCGAATTTCACTGTGGCAGCAGTTGTTAACCCACCTGCAACAGAGGCACGTGCACGTGTGATACAATCTGGGGAAGGCGGCGCCATTCGCGGATGCACTGTCCCGTGATGACCTCAACGACCCGCTCGACGAGGGACAGGTGCTGCTCCTCCGGGTGGCAAATGGCAATGTAGCCGCGGTAGAGGTTCACTCGCCATGCCTGCTCCTTAGGGCAGCTCAGTTCCACCTGCAAGTGGTTGGTGCACAGCTAGGGTTTACAGATTTTCCTACATATTTTCTTTTTCCTATTCATTCTGTCCAAAGAAAAAGTACAACCAACGCCAATGTCTAGTACAGAGTCCGAAGGCAAGTTTGTGAATGATGAGACTGAGCAGAAGACAAAGCTGTGCCCCATATTCTGCAGTTGCACACCGTGTAAACTAAATGGGGTGTGCAAGTATTGAAATTTTCAAATACAAATGAAACAAGAAAGTGTCTTCAATTATCAAATACGTCAATGAGCATAAATTAGAGATTGAGAAGAGCTTTCGTGTATTTATTGTGCCTATAAGTGGAAATTTTCTACATTTGTGCTCAACTTTCTACAAGTGCCTATAAATGCCTATTTTCGAAATTCGTTGTTATATGAACACTACTTAACCTTAAAGTTTGTTCCCGAGTACAGTCGGAGACTGGTATTCATGTTACCGGACAAAATGGAGCTTCAAAAATTCTGTGGGGTTCAACCTATACCACATCTCAGAAGTTCCTTTCAGCACTGTCAAGTAGGCTAGTGCGATTAGTGAATTTTTGGTTCGAAGCGAATTCGAATAGTATATATGACATGTAAAAAAATTAACATATTTATCACGACCTAACTAACCTGCATAATATTTTTCTAAACAAAAAAAAAGCCTTATACAAACGCCCTCTTTTTTTTTTCCTTTCAAAGAAAGTCTAAACAACTTTGAGTGGTAGCAGGATATGACTTTCCTTAGAATGCGAGTGATAACCTGTAAATTACTTGACATAATAAAATTTATTATGCGTAGAACATATAAGCCATCATAACAAGCTTTTAAGCTCAATAAAATGTGGAATTTATATGAAGGTAATAGGTGCATTTAAAGGGGCTCTGCAACACTTTTCAAGTAGCCATGGAATAGATTCATAACGAAGCTTTTGGCGCGAAATAAACACAAGAAATGGACAAGCGCAAACTATAAAAAAGCACACACACACACACACACACACACACACACACACACATATATATAAATACACGACAACAGTCACAAGTAATAATAGCAAAAAAATAAATCCTATTAGTGGCAAGCACTCAAATAATCTATCTCGGTGGCATGTAACGTGACAGAGGGCCTCGCTACGCATGTCTTGTTTAATCTGCTAATAAAATATGCTTCTTGATCTCTCATGCAACTTTTCCTTCCATTCTAGCGAGCACTCTAGTTTCTGATAGCAGGAGTGTGCAGTTGCACTCCCTGCAATGTACCGTAATTACTCGAATCTAACACGCACCTTTTTTCCGGTTAAGCGAGTTCATAAATCGCATGCGCGTTAGAATCGAGTACGAACAAAAAAATTACGGTCAATCTATTGCCATCGCAAATCCAAAATGGCCGCCCCCTACGTGTGTCGGCATGGCGCGTCGGCTCTTTCTGCCTATGTGTTTCCCATGTGCGGCACTTCGTACGTGTGCTGAGGAGTTCGTCATCTAGTAGTGCATTAGCATCGACGGCGTGAAAGGGCCGACTCCAAGAACTCGAGTGCACCACGATGCCGCTTTTAAAAGAAAAGTCATCGCGTGTGCAGAAACGGACGGAAATCGGGCCGCATCGCGGTCGTTCCCGAAACGTGCGTGCGGGACCAGCGGAAACAAAAGCAGAAGATTGTCGACAGCAAAGCTTCACGCAAAGGCTTCAGTGAACCACAGCAGGGTCGGTTTCCGCAAATTAAAGAGCTGCTCGGCGAGTATGTGCTTGAGCAGCGAGCGGCACAGCGCCCCCTGACGACAGAACTGCTCCAAGTGCGGGCTGTGCAATTAGTCTTAGAAAAAGGTCTAATGCAGAGCCAGTTTAAAGCGAGCAGGTGCTGGCTAATTAACTATATGAAGAGGAAAGGCTCTTCCCTCTGAAGGGGAACATGCATATGCGAAAGCTTTTGCGGAGAAGTACGATGAAAAGCTTTACAGTTTTCAGAGGTTCGTCCTCAACTTGCGGTGCAACAACGACTACCTGCTTGGGCAAATCTGGAATGCGGATCAGACGCCTCTTTACTTCGACATGCCTGGCACCACAACCGGCGAGAAGAAGGGGGCGAAGCAAGTTCGCGTGCTGACACGGTAAAACTACAGTGACAGCAATGCTCTGTTACACGTCAGATGGGCACAAGCTTCGCCCGTACCTCATATTTAAATGGAAGACAATCCCGAAAAGAATCGTTTTTTCGAGTGGTGTGATCGTGCGGGCCAGCGAAAAAAAAATGGGTGCGCGTTGCAATCGATGTCTTACGTTTTTTTTTTTTTTTTCGTGGTGGAAATCGGGTGCGCGTTACAATCGAGGGCGCGGTAGAATCGAGTAAATACGGTAACGAAAGATTTGAACAAGGTGTCCCTCTCAAAGAAGCTTTATGGTCTAACAATCTATTGTTTACGCCCAACATGGCATTTTCCACAAGATAATGGTGTATCATAAATTGACTTTTTAGCACTCTCGACCAATTTATCACGGTGCTTGGTGTCGCGCCCGTGGTCCCGCTTGCTCTGCCCCGATAACTTCTTACCTACAGTCGCATATATCCGGCGAAGCTTGTCTGCAGCAGAAAAAATCACACTACATCCGAACCTCTCCCCAACTTTCTTCACCTCATGGAAGACCCCGTAAACATACAAAATGCTTACAAAAGGAGCCCTTTCTTTTCGTTTTACTTGGCTTATACCCCACGCTTACAACTTCATCCTTTGCAAGATCCTTTCGCTTAGGGCCCCTAATTTGCGTTCTGGGAACCTAGACTGCCGAAGCCTCTCAATCTGCCGTGCAAAACTCTCTTGCATGCGGAGTGTGGGCACGACTTTCTAACTGACGCTCCCAGACAGGCCATCGCAACACCATTCTTTACTATTTTAGAGATACCCGAACGGAAGTCCATGATAGGTTTGACACTGCGAAGGGCGTACATCCAACACCAAAAGATATGCTCAGATCTAAGAACTGTATGCAACCACTGTAGGGAACTTCACAGGTAAACTTCAGCCCTGACCCCAACTCTTTGAACACCTTCAAAACATTGGTCCTAGAGCATACACACCCACAGTCCTCAACGAAAAACATAAAATCGTCCACATACCTTAAGGTTTTCACCACTACTGAGTCCACTCTAAGCCGCGGTCAACAACATCCAAGAAGATTTCACTCAAAACTAGTGCGTACCTTGACCAAATGCAGACCCCCGACTTCCGAGTGTAAAAGCGCCCGTTCCAACCAATAGCAGTTGACCCCAGGTACATCGACAGGAGCTCAAGGAAAGAACCCGTAGATGCGCCGCACCTGTCCTGAAACCTTTGTTCGTCATTATCTTCTCGAATGCAATTCCTGATGCACACCATAAGTCTGTCCTGTGGCAATGAATAGAAGAGGTCTTCCACATCAACACTGAACCTTGACTGTACTTTTACAGAACCTTTTATCAGAAACCGTGCCGCTTCCTCTGAATTCTTCACCTGGAAAGGGTCCACCACACTGAGGGATGTCAGATGTTTCAAAAGAAATCCAGACACCTCGCGCTGCCAAGTCCCAAGCTTAGAAATAATAAGGCGAAAAGGGTTTTCAGTCTTATGAGTCTTCACAGTGAAAAACATTTCTAACATGGCGCCATTCACTTTCTTCACCGCTGAGCACAGGCTATTAAGTTTCAACGCTTGCATAAGCGCTACCACTTCCTTCTTAACATCCACCGACCTTTCTTCAAACGCCTTCAGGTGCTTTCTTTACTGCTGTTTCGGCTTTTGCCAAGAACAGCCCCTCCGGCAGAGAGCAAGGATTCCTTCCTTATCCTTATCTGCCACCAGAGGCCTGATCTTTCTCTCGACGAAATAGTCGACTAGGCCGTGTGTGTACGTCATGAACTCTCGTACAGGCATTTGAGGTTTCTGCCTCGCAGCCACAATGACCCATGCGCACTCAGCAATGCAACAAGCCTTCTCCGCTTCTGGTACCCGATCCGCCACCACTCTTCCCATCTCCAAGGTCTCAGCTGCTTTCAGGTGAGGCTTGAAACAAAACTTCGGCCTGAGTTCCATAGTCTTCTGAACTCTCTCATCATCCACAATGACATCTCCAGACATGACAACGTTTTACGGACTATCCACCTCCTTCCTCCATGGCAAGGTGGGGTGCACATTATTCTACAGGTATTCAGTCACACGATACCTTGTTCTTGTCCATTTCTTGTACAACGATGAAGGCGTACCACTTCCGACCCAACCACACATGGACCGAAGATAATCGTCGCGCAACCGAGCCTGTCGCCACCATTCCGACGATAAGATGCAGCAAATCCACCATGAGTGGGACGGTAAAGGTTGAAGCCATCCACAAAGCAATGCTATGTCGGGTGGGCACTTTTGGTAACGGACATGCCACGAAGTTGTCCTAGCGCAGTACACGCACACTGCATAGAAGGCCACTAGCCCAACCGAATTAGTTAATGAGAGCTTTACACACTGAAATAAACCAACTCGCCCAACAAGCCACTTAGATTCACTAAGGAAACTTACTGCCTCTCGAATTCACAGCCGTGAACATCTTTAGAATCCGTCCAGTATGAGCGGAGTTGCAAAGATTTGTTGCACGTTGCAACTGTATTCTATTTTCTCGTCCTGACAAAAGCGCTGGAAGCTCAGCAGGGAGGGATACCGCAAAGAAAGATAACACGCCACGTGCGCTTCATGAAAAAAAAAAGAGCAATAGTGCTGAACAAGTGGCTTTTCAGTGCGAATGCGCCCATACTTGTAGACAAGTGGCGGCCCCAGGAACAACTGAGCCAGCCACGCCATAATCAGCCCATGGCTGACACACTGGCTATCACGAGCAGTTTTTGATCTTGTGGCGTCATTTGCCGAGACAAAAGAGCAACGTTTAATTGAGTTTGAGAACTTGAATTGCGACCCGTGTGCTACACTATAATATTTGCCTCGCGTGTTCTCGGTAGCCTCGACTACCGATCCGCCGCATTTACTGCCCATGCTAAAAACGTGTTGCAGGGTCCCTTTGGATTCGAACTGAAGCTTCACGGCAGAGTGGGTACACTGCAGTGAAACCAACCTAACAGGCGATAACGTGCAGACTAATAAACAATTATTTGTTCATTGGGAATACTTCAAAATTTTAAATAATTAAAATTCGAACCGAAGCGAACTTGAATACTTTATTTTTCATTCGAATATTTGCACAAGCCTACTGTCAAAACTACAAGGCCCCTTAGCCAACAGGAAGGCCGAATAGCCTCTACAAGTTTATGTATCTGCGTTGCGTCATCTACTTGACATCTCGCCGTCGTCTGTGCGCATGCATAGGCAACAGGAGGTGCTTCTGTGCAGCCACAGAATGACGGAGAATGAAATGGAAACCATGAAGTGCGATCAGGGCAAAGAGTGTAGGTAAAAAAAAAAGCTGTTGACACAGTTTTTGTTCTGTTTGATTTTTACTTCATAAAAGGCACTTCACCAGGTCACATGAGAAATTTTAGTTAGACACTGGAAGCTGCTTAAAGAGCTTGCTTCACAGAAATTTCAATGTCAATGATTGTGGGCAAAAATCCTCATCTTTGTGAGACAGAAAAATTGAGAAAGATGCAAATAAAATACATAAAAACTCTGGGTCTAAATTAACCTTGCTCGTCACGCAAACAACCCGAAACCGGGTCGCCTGCACGGCAAGCGGGTGTTTTAACACACAGCCACGCCTCTGCTTGTCAATACAGTGAAAGAAACTGCATCTGTTTGGAAATGCAGTGAAAGTAACTAATGCTTTACAAACACACGCATCCTGTATACATGCTTCAAAATACAACAAGAGCTCCTGTTTGACCCCTGGCATGAAGAAACAAACTTTCTTTTTCTCAGGCATGCCCAAGTCAGTGTAATGGAACGGGCGGGTGATTTCTTCTGTGAAAATAATGACATTTTCATGTAATAGCAGCACCCGGGTCCCCAGAAAAGCAGTGACCTTCTCTTTGCGAGCGAGTCTCGTGAACGTTTGCAGGAATGCGCTGCGGAGAAAATCCCAGGTTTGAAGCGCAGACTCCATACTTTTGAGCCTGGTCCTTGAGAAGTCTTTTAGTAGAAGTACACACGACAGAGCTTCTCTTTTGTGTCCTAGTAGTTGAGGGCGGTCCCGCGGCTGTAGTTCTCCAGCCAGGTCTTCGGGTCTTCAAACGGTGACGCACGGAAAATTGGTGGCTCTCTTGACTGCTGCATGACTATCGCGGACGTGAGGCAGCGGCTGTCATTGTCACCGCAGTCGAGGTCATGACCTTGGTTTCTCGAGCATCATCTTGTAGAGGCCCGTACTCCGGCTGTAAACCTTGCTCGCTGCAGCTTGTTCGGTACTCGTGGGTGCGTCGGTGTCTTCCTTGCGACATGGGCTGGATTCACAACTTGATGGGGACGTCCGGTACATGAACAAAGCAGCACCTCCACCAGATGTCACGGGGTCACGACGTGGATGAAAGAAGCAGATTATAATAACAAAATGAAACTGTTTATTCGGCTGAACTTGTGGCCTGTGCACTGAAGGGCAGATTACAGCGATGCCCACTGGCGCTGATAGTGGCAAACAGAGCGTCGGTCGTCGATCAACTGAAAAGTGGGAATGCGCCTCGGCATTTATACATGTGCCGTTGAATTTTCTAGCACTTTGGATAGCGGCCACGTAGGTTCCAGAATAATCTGAAACGTTCGCGAAGTAGGCAGAATCTTAATGAAGTGATCTACTACAGTCCCGAAGCTTCTCGAACACTGCAGGTGTGGTTTGCGCTGAGAATTACATACAGTTAACAGGGCGGTAACAAAACCTGAGGAAAGAATGTGGCAATATTAAGGTTGTCTCCAGTTGTTACTTTGTTGTACTTGAGGTGTGGTTTAATGAAGTAACGGCGGGATACAGAAAAAATGACGTCGTTATATTAAGAAATTCGTTATATAGAGATCTGTTATAAGCAGGTTTACCTGTATACACATCCAGGTTCTACAGCATGCACTGATAGGTAGTATGACATAACTGCGAAGTACAATGTAACTTTCTGTTATGTTTGGCTTTAAAGACAGGAACATGTAGCCTTCGTCCATTGCCAATCATTAGACCATTCAGATTTGTCAGGATATACACCTCTTTTGCTGCATATCAGGTTGTTTCTGAATGTGCTCAGAATAACAAAAATATTGCATATGAAATTTCAAGTATTGTCACTACTGAAAAACACTGATGTAAGTAACAAATGGGTATAAGAAAAGCCAGAGGACCTACACTGAAGTAGGTGTGGAAAGGAAAATGCATACGTGTGCCTGCTTATAAGAGATACCTCATATGAGAGACAAGAAGTGCATTTAAGAGGAATTAAACTGCTGCTACTAATCATGCTAGGTACTAACAACGGCCATAAATGCTGTAAAGCAGTGCAGTGCTCTTCCTCATGGACAAATGTTATCACAGCCGAGGCACAACAGCTGCACTTTTGGGCTTGCCCAGAACAATGAGCATCTGGTGAAACTCAGTTTAGGGACGTCTAAAAGCCCGAGTCATACTTACAAAAATGCATCCCTCACATTTTATATGCAAAAAGTGGGGCGCAGTACTGAACAGAGACTGATGAAAATAACGACACAGGTGCACACCCGCTACTGAAAGTTTTTCTACTGAAGGGAAGATACAATTTATTGGGGACTATTAGGGATAGTCTTTCTGTCTTTTAGGCTAGAAAAACTGTACCATGTGCTTAATCTGTAAGATATACATGTGTTGCCTCTTAAATAAACTTCTTGTGGCGTGTCGTTACTTTCTTCTTTAGTGTATATTCTGCATTGTGCCGAACTTTTTCCATTCAAAATGAATCATTGCCAACTAGCCGAAATGGCTACAATCCCTGATGTACCTGTGACAGGGCCTCCTTCATGAGGGGCCAGTTGGGGACACGCCAGGCACTCTCCAGCACAAGGTGTGGATTGGCACAGCTTTTGGAGCTGCCATACTCCAGCACAAGCTCCCACTGATTCAGCTCCTTGCAGCACCTGCAAGACAGAGTCTTATGCCTTTCAGCAGCACAGCCACTTGTGCTACACTACACACCTGTGCAGCTGGGCTTCGCAATAACAAAACATTTTGGGAAGAAGCCAAATTAAAGGAGAAATTTAGGCCTCTGCAAATATTCAAGCACTTTGAATATTTGAACATCTACTACAGTATTCAAATTCATTTCAACTCGAATTTATATTACTACAAATTAATAGACGTTTACTAGTTCATGTGCAAGCCCCCTTGTAAAGGTGCTTTCACTACAGTGGAGAGGGGCTATACTGTGATTACAGCTAAAGAAGGGAAATCCACATTGCCACAAAGCCCCACTTCAAGGTTAAATGAACAAACAGTATATGTCCGATTTCTCAGATGCCCAAAATACCGGATATGCCCGATTTCCTGGACTCATCTGTGGCACCGTCAAGTTCCCCATAGAGACAATGTATTAAAATGTCCGAAAATCGGGGCGTTTATAGCTTCCGCCACCCGATTTTCAGGTGTCTTTACCGCTAACTGCAGACTTGAAGTCACTATAGACGTCACCATTTTGGTTATTTTTGGACCCTTGAACCTATTGCGCCGCAGGCACCGCAGCTGCTGTACCCTCAAAACAGGAAATGCTGCAATCCAGTGCGCACCAATCCGTTTCCAACCACAGCTTAGGCCTTGATGGCTTACGCAGCATGGTGCTGTGCTTTGACAGTGGGAAAAGCTACGCTCACAGTTCGTACATGTTTCCAAAGTGAAAATTCAGGGATATTCAAGGACTTTCCAGGGCATGCTGCAACTTTTTAAAGGACTGAAAGTGGCATGCATATTTTGAAAAATTACCAATTTATTGCACCTACAATATAGAAATGGATATCATAACTACAAAAGAATTTCATCATAACTTCTTAAGATCACAACACAGTTAAATTTACAAAAGCGGTTGAGATCTTTTTAGTGTAGGGGGTCTGCACTGAGTCTTGATCAGCAAGGGGGCAATACCATAGTCGTGCCATTTTGAAGGTTTGTTCATACGTGCTCTCTTGCTGCGTGGGCTTTGGAGTGCAGGAGGTGTTCGGCAGGTCTCTAGACATCCAAGTTACCATATAGGTCTCAACATACCGCGTGCAACATACCCAACATACCGCGTGCGACAAGTGAGTGGATCTCCTAAATGGCGATGAACTAGCATCCGTGAGGATCGTTCATTGTAGTGTTTTTTCGCTTATATAAAGGTGAATAAATGCATATGTTAATAATGACTAGACTGAATCACTCTGCAAGTACTAAACAGTAAAAAAAAAAAAAAAAACTCGCAACTCGCAACGAAATTTTACAGCACAAAGTTGAGATATTACTCCACTGTGAGCCCTGTAGTTCGCCAAACTGATTCAAAACGTTCAGCATAACATTTCAGATAAATAAATGCATAGGAGTTATGCACTTCATTGATGTCATCTGGAAGGAAAGCTAGCAGCGGGTTTACCATTTTGCCGGTTTATGCACCGCACATGCGAAAAACATGCCACACACGCTTTTTTTTTTTAAGTGTAGTTTAGAAGGTAAATGTAGGAAGCTATGAGGAACGCATTAGGTGTAGTGCTAGAGAGGCTGGAAAACAATGAGAGCAGGGATTGCAACTTTAATGCCGATGTGTTTGGCTTTTTCAGAACCGGCAGCGGCAGCGACATCGTGAGAAAAAAGCGTGACCGATGCCGAGTGACAACTTTGGTCAGATGAATCTCTACAGCGTGTGGTTGACCTTATCAAATGCTAAGCATTTCTTAGCTGACTTCGGCCACTTTGACCGTATCTGCCTGCCTGTCCGCCCAACCGTTCGTACGTCTATCTAGCCACTTATGACCTTCGGCTCTCCAGGCCGTTTTGTTGATAACGGTATCTATACCAATATTGGTGTAGCATACCTCAACTGTATGACGAGCATAAGTGACAAGTCATAACATTAAAGTCTTGAGATGATTGTGATGAATGTCATGATTTACATTTCATGGTCTTGCTGCTCCTGCGGTGGTTTCGTTCACATAACAAATCCCAAAACTGGTATGGTATGAGATGACTGCATGGGCTGCATAAGTGACAGACTAGCGTGGAAATCATGACATGCATGTCACATGACATGCATGTCACTACACGCCCTGATCATGGTGTGCTGTATACCTATTAGACAGCTTTAGTATAATGTAAATTCTTTGCGGTAGTGTGTTTCACCCACTGAATTACAGCGTAATGCCATTACGAAAACAAAACCAGAAAAACGATGCCCTGCAAAGTAACGTTGCCGCAAAGTGCTACACTAGCTGCGCAATCTATGATCGTGTAATCAAAGCTTCAAAAGCTGATGGGAACAGCACAAAAAAACAGGATAGAGAAAGATTGAACACACGACACAAGCGCTGATGTGAACAACTCTGTGTAAATTTATTACACCAGAAAATATTAGCAGAAAACAAGAACAAAAACCGTTACGTCGGCATAAAAGTGAAAGGCAAAACATATGCCACGAGTCGAAAAGTAGAAGTTAACTACTCAAAAACATTATCTCTTTTTCCAGGAGGGCGAGTCAAGGCTCACTGAAATACATGTTTTCTTTCGTCTTGATATGAAGAGCCTCGTTAATTTCGCATTTTGTCTTGTTACGATAACTTGAGAGTATCTTGCATTTATGAAAGAGCGGGACGGAGCCACACAAGGAGCAATGGGCTGCCAAGGTGCTGCTTGTTGAAGTCCTGCGATTATTTGCGTGCTCTCTCAGGCAGTCGTTCAAAGAGCAATCGGTGTGTCCAGTATAGGACAGACCACAGAATAACGGAACATCGTACACTACGTTGCTCACACACTCAACGTACTGCGTCCTGTGTTTCTTGACGCATGTATGCTCCTTGGAATTATCATTCACTTTCTTGCAAAGGCAGCCGAGCTTACGAGGAGCTGAGAAAACGAGTCTCACGCCTGCCTTGCCTTCTTAAGTGCATGGCTCACACCGTGTACGTGAAGAATGACAGAAAGTTTTTGTCTTTCCTGCGTTGGGCGTGTCCTGTAGCCACATTTCGAGAGCTCACTCAGTTGGGTAGCCGGCACGTTTCAGTCGCTCGTCCTAAGCGCCCAAGCCGAGTGGCTGTTTCGTTATGTGCAGGTATCAACAAAGTGAGGATATCAAACGCGCAAGCAAGCTGCATCATTTATTGTGAACTAGCGAGCTCACCAAGACGGAAGGACAAGACTGAAGTGTGAAGCGGGCAGAGCTTAGTTAGATGCACAATTTAACGAGGCCTCTACAATCATGTATGCTTCACAAGCATGTTTACATCATTTGTTGTTTCGTTACCATTTAAAAAGAAAACGCTGGGGCGCAGCCACGACGCGCATACTTCAGAGCGCAAAGAAAACGATTCGCTTGCATCAGTCGGTCTATCGAGCTGCTGCCTACGTTACTTCTGGTCAGCTGTAATGGCCAACGCCACGCATTGGCACCAACCTCTCCTTACATACATTTAATAAAGAAAGAAGAAGCTGTAATGGCGTCGGTTTTTCTAGTTTCAGTGTTGATTGATTGATATGTGGAGTTTAACATTCCAAAACCACCACACGATTATGAGAGACGCCGTAGTGGAGGGCTCCGGAAATTTTGACCACCTGGGGTACTTTAACGTGCACCCAAATCTGAGCACACGGACCTACAACATTTCCACCTCCATCGGAAATACAGCCGCCGCAGCCGGGATTCGAACCCGCGCCCTGCGGGTCAGCAGCCGAGTACCTTAGCCGCTTGACCACCACGGCGGGGCCTAGTTTCAGTATAAAAAATAGCGTTTTTGGTGACTTTTTTTCTTAGGTGACCACTTGCATTTTGAAAGTAAGTTTTGGCAGGCAGCGTTGTCTTCAGGTAGATTGCCCATAAATAGGCTTTTTGAGGTGTGCACATTTTTGTTGCAGTTGGCCTTTAATGACAAAATACGGCCATCGCCTCGCTTCCACATGAGATTGTCCAGAAACCTGCGACACAATAGCGATGAGTGACACCGCCATAGCAAATCCTGTCGTCATCACTTGAAGCATGCACGTCGTTGGGCCTTTAAGTTTCGTACTTGCAGGAAGCGACTGTCGGTTGGCGCGGGCAGTTTCTTGGCTTTTGCTCGCTGTGTGCTTATCAGCTGCGACGTCTCTGCACTCACACCCTTCGTGAAACCGCTCTGGTGCAAAGACGGGGGATGTTGTGTGCACAGATAGAAAGAAAAACAACACGGCACACGGCGACGGGCAAAGGAGGGGAGGGAGCGAGGTGAGGTGGTCGAGGGGGGTCGGCAAAATAATAAAAAACGAAAAAGACCCAACGAGCAAGACGACAGGCGTCGGTTAGTGGGACAGCAATGAAGGAATGTAAAGGGTGTGCTCAATACGCGGCGGAAAAAAATCTCATTTCGACGACTGAAGTTGGGGGTGTGTTTATAATGTGAGTGGGTTCACTCCGCGAGTAAATATGGTACTGTATTTACTCGCATAATACTCGCACTCGCATAATTATTGCACCCCCCACATCACCCAAGAAAAATACGATTTTTTTTTTAAACGTACTATTGCTTGGAGATTCAATCTAATTTAAGCCAAGCCGAAGTGGCCAGTGCGCGTTGCGGCGTGTTTTGTTTGTTGTGTCGGTAATCTTGGCACGTTATGGGGTGATACTAAAGCTACACGGCTGCTTCAAATTGCAAGTGATGGATCATGCACTAAACAACGGCAACAGGGCCGCCCGTAGGCCCTTCAGAGCCTACTAGTTTTGTGTTCGCTACTGGTGACTGCAGCTGAAAGCCACCAAGACACGTTGGGCCTGCCGTGTGCCTACTGGATTGATGGTAAACTTTATTTCCTCAGAAAGAAACTGCGGACGATTCTGTTAAATAGCCATCAGCCCAATACTGACGTTCTACGCTTACCTTTTGAGGGCTCCTGTTGGGGGACGAACGCTATTGCTACGGCCGCAATGCCCCCAAGCTTTGCCTGTGGTATTCTAATTCTAGACTATTTGCTTCCACTTTCTGTGTCTCAAATAAATCTTGTCTTGTGCTGAACCTTTGCTTTTATTTTTGAGGTAAGTTCTAATTAGTACTTCGTAAAGCTTGCTGTAAGTTGCTGGTGTGAGAATCCGGATTTGCGGCCACTTCATTTTCTTTTTCGCTCTCTACGTCTTCGTGGAAAGTTTTCCCCGCGTATTTCGCGCACCCCCCCAACTTTGCATCGGTTTTCCGGCAAAAAAAGGGCAAGAATTATGCGAGTAAATACGGTATTCACTACAAATTCCCATTGAACCTAAAGTTAATTATTCACAAAAGCCTAGAGAAAATATTTGTTGCATTCAATGCTTGTGAAAGCATACATGCACATACACTAAAAACTAGTCAACTTAAATATCATTGAGATGCCTGTCAAAAATTAAATGATAGTGATGAGAGTAAGCACCTCTAGAACCATGCCCTCTTATTTAAAAAAATATTCATAACTGTTTTTCGATATGGTTTCTTGAATAATGATTAAAATCACTGCTTGACCTTATGCACTTGATAGCAACAGGCACTATGTGACGCAAAACAGCCAAGAAGAGTGTTCCACACTCGCCACCATGGCGACAGGTGGCGCTGACTCACACTTCCATGTTTAAATGCACATATAAACCCTATAAAGTAGACGGGAGGATAACCGCCACCATTGCTCAGTGGCAGAGCATTGAATGCGTTATTCGAAGGTCGCAGGTTCGAATCCTGCCATGGGTAAGTTTTCTTTTCGTCCACTTTCTTTCTTCACATTTCCATTAGAATTATTTCCAATAACATCCCCTATACTTTCCCTGGCATTATTGTCAGCTAGTGCTCATTAATGTTGTGTCAAACAAAAACGAGCACTTAAATGTTTTGTTATCTTTAATGGCAAAATACGGCCGCTGCCGCGCTTCACCATGAGATTGTCTAGAAACCTGCAACACAATAGCGATGAATAACCCTTCGACTTTTACAGCTGGTGAGGCTGCTTGTTTCAGCCATATCTCTGGAAGCACTCATCCTGTTTCTACAAGTCATTTTTATAATGTACGTGAATAAATTTTTGAGGGGGAGACAAGCCCATTTTTTCAACGTATTGTGTCTATTATTTATGATACCTAATCAAAATTTAAATAATAACATCCTATCACAACACCAAATTTGATGTTTTGCTAAAACTTTCTAGCAAAAAAATTCAATTTGATATGTGGGGTTCAACGCCCCTAGACCATTATATGATTATGAGAGACACCATAGTGAAGGGCTCTGGTAATTTCGACCACCTAGGGTTCGTCTACACGCACACGGGTCTACAGCAATTCCACCTTCATTGAAAATGCAACCGTCGCAGCCGGGATTCGATCCCGCCACCTGCGGATCAGCAGCTGTGTACCTTAGCCACTAGACCACAACAACAAGGCAGGAAGCAAATTAAAAATAAAAAAGCTCCGTCACACCCTGAGGTATCCATCTGGGAATCGTCATAGTTAATTTTGCAGTTTCAGCATCTTTCTCCAGAGATGGAATAAGAGAACCTTGGAATAAGAGAACTGCCATAACTTGAAAACCCGTGAACGTTACTTCATAAAATTTTCTAGTAGTTTTAATTCTTTTGCTTTGAGCATATCCTGAAATTTTTATTGAGATATTTCAATAAACACAAAGGTAGGTATCTCATTGTTACTTCCGAAAAATAGCATAAAGGTCGTCTTCTGAAAACCGTATTTTTTAGTTGAAAATCTTTAAACTACCTATTCTGAAATCATCAGCACATAATTAAACCGCAACGTGAAAAAAAACCCCCCTATTTTCGAGGCCGCGACGGCTTCCAAAACGCGAAAAAATGACAAAATCAAACCAAACTTCGGGCACGTGCCATTTCCCGACCAGGCGCTCGACCCGCGGCATCTCAGCCTTGTTCGGAGTGTGAATTCTTTCTCCTTCGTTTGCGGTCTTGCAAAATGATGTCCGCAACATGAATGAGATGCTATTGGCATATTCCCGCGAAGCAATTCGGAGCGCTGATTGGCTGGAGCACCGCACTCGTATCTCACGGGAGAAAGCGTATCCATTATGAACTGCTGCGCGGCAGCGGGCGCGGTCACTCCTTCCGACGGCGTGCGCTCTCCTCATGATTGCCCTGCTACGTTCACCTCAGCCAGCGTGTTCTGCGCCGCTCTTTGCTGTTTGCGTTATCTTTTAGATCATTTTCTCTTCTTGATTTATTTATGCAGTAGTTCTGTTTTCGTCTGTCGTGTGCAATGCCAGTAACGAAGCCGAAGACAGTGTGGAAGCCGAAGACAGTGCGGAAGTCCTGTGTGTGGAGGCACGCTATGCGGTTTGTACAAGCATTGCGATTCAGCTATTCTGAAGTGGGAGCTGACTGCATAGACGCTTGCAGCGGCGGAACTGTGCTGTCAGCGGTCACCAGTCAAGACTCCGACACATTGAGTGTGGCTGGAGCCACAAATGTACCGAGGGTTTTCGAAATCGTGGGACTCAGTACGAGCTCCGAATCGGTGCCGCCAAGTCTTTTTGAGAACGGAACCAAACGAAGATGTAGACGAGGCGAAATAAAAAAATAAGAGTGCGTTAAGACACTTCTAGCTATTCTGCTGGAGCTTTCTGAAGAAATACAGGTGTTGAACTTTCTAGGCCCATTCTTCAGAATAGATTTTTTCGCTAGTTGTAGTGCTGAGAAAACTAGAACTCATAGAAGTTCATCAGATTTGTGAACAGCTTTTTTTTTTGTTCTGTTTCTGAATAACTTTTCCCAGATGCAATGAGTTCCTTTTTTATTATTGGTGTCATTAATTAGTAAAAACAATTCAGTTTTGATGAATCTGGTAATTTCAGCAGACTCAGTAAATGAAACTCCAAGAGATGAGAAAAATTTGTTCCAAACAACAGGAGCTCTGTTTACAGAGAGATGTAAAGAAGTTCCGATTTATGTGTGCACACTCTCTTAATACTATTTCATGAATGTCTGAAGACTATGAGGTGTATAACTCATAGTTCTTTGGAAAGTGAGGAAACTACATGAGGGTTTTTACATAGTATTTACAGGTTTATTAAACAGCAATTATTACTAAGGACTGAAAAATGCATCAATTCTCTTTTGTTTGAGTCCTTGCATCTTCATCTTCAGAATCTTGCTCTCCATGTCACTTAGGCTTTGCAGAAACACTTCCAATTTTGGCTCCTTAAAAAAAAAAAAAAACTCAAGTAAAGCACAGCAGACTTTGCCCCTTGAAGTCTGGTAACTTCTGTGGCAGCTACCTCTTCAGAGTCTCCTTCCAGCTACTCCTCCTCCTCATCGCATGCTTCGTCAACAATGCTTTGCACAGTGTTGTCAGTCAGGGCAAGTTGCAACACCGCCGTCAACTTGCACGTATTCGTCAAAGTCCAGAGTGATTTCTTTAAAAGCACACATGCCTTTTAAGGGCATCTTCGCTGTCACATTCAATATCTTCCAAGTCAGATGTCGGATCACTTGAAGAAAATCCTGCATGACTGAAGCAATTTGCTATGCTAGTGGGTGTCAGCTGTCTCCAGGAATCGGCAATGAGATGAACGGCCCCAAGAACAACCACCTTGTACTCTTTTATTCTGGCTCATGCACAAGAGCATCCTCGGCAAGAGACCCTTGCGGAAGCGTGACTTAAGGACTTGGATAACTCCCTGATCTATGGGCCGCAACAGTTCTGTGGTATTAGCTGGGAGGAACTCACACTGAATCGATTTCAGTCCTGTTACAGCCCCATGTTCAGGACAGTTGTCAACGAGGGAAAAAAGTTCCTTATTTTGCCGCAAAAATCATGCATCCTCTGTGTGCAGCCATTTGCTGAAGAGGGGTTGGGTCATTCAAGCTTTCGAGTTGGACTCTTAAGTGACGGACACAGTAGTGATGCCCTTGAATCAGCGAGGATTTTTCTATTTTCCTATCACAAGGAGCTTAAACATGCCCCTGCCTGACATATTTGCTTTAACAAGAACAGTCAGTCTGTCCTTGCACAGTTTGCCACCTGCGCACAGTTCACCTTTAAATATGATTGATTTTGATAGCAGGAGCTTAAAAAAAGGTGCTGTTTAATCTACGCTCTATTTGTCATCGTCTTTGAACAGCTGCATTATCTCCAGCAGGTGTCCTGCCCGCCAGTCACGACACACAGTCGCATCAGCTGCTGCGGCTTCTTCCACAATGGTGCGAAAAACGAGGCCATTTCATTGTTTAAACCTTGTCAGCCAGTCTTCACTGCACAAGAAGTCCTTTATCCTGAGCTGAAAAACAAACACTTCTGCTTTGGCAAGTATTGGGGCCAGTTGAAAGAAATGCTCTGGCTCCGGGCTCTCTTAATCCACAAAACCAGACACCTCTCCAGTTCTTCGTGGTCACCGTGATGCAGAGGCTTCCTTTGGGGCCTGAATTGCAAAGTTTCGAAGGCATCTCGTAGCTTGTCCTTGTCGTGCAGGATCCTCGTTGGGCTGCTTTGTGGGACACCGTGCTTCGTTTGAGTATGAGCTGCTTTCAAAGTCAAGAATGATTTCAATCTTCTTTTCCACCAACATCAGCGCATGGTGTGTCTGCTTCTGCATCGCCATTGAAACAAAGAAGGCAAGGCCTCAACTTCGCGAGTGCTTTTGAGCCATCAAAGTTCAAAGACACCAATAGGGCAATGAAGCACGATAGGCACCAGGACGGCTGTAACCTAGGTGACTCGAATGGAGACCAAACGACTTGATCAAGAACAGCAATGTTGCATTCCTTGCTCTGACTACCAATGAGGTAAGGCCAGAGACAAAGCTTACAAAAGGCCACGGGGAGACAAATAAATAAAAACAGCCGGTACTAGAAGAAGCTGATACTCATGGTAATAGATCTGCCAGAAGTTCTATTTTCGATTCCGTTTAGATGGTGAAGCACAAATTTTAGTTCTGATTAACGAGACTTTTTTTGCCTTATCTAAATACAAAACCATTCAACTTAAGAGCTACTGTTTTGTTTAAGCGATTTCAGTTTATCGAAATTCTACTGTACTAGCTACATCTAATTCAGTCAGGTAAACAATTTTTCGAAAAAAAAAAAAACTTAAAAAGAAGAAAAAACACAATCTTATGGTACACTGGGATTTCTATCAAAGAATGACCACAATAAATTTCAGCTTTCTGCTATGTCCTGGGATTTCTCATTACTCCTTTAGGCACCCATGTGAACAACCCAGTTGAACCTTATTAACTCTGGAACTAAAGAACACAGCTTCATGAAACTTAGCAGTTCCTCTAGTTTTAGTGTAGTGAACACGCTTTGAAAGATTCATCCGAATATCTTAAAAAATAAAAAAGTTCGATCTGAAGGGTGGCTTCCCCCCTAAAAGGAACACTAAAGTCAAGTAATAACTCAATCACATATTGAGCGCTAACAGACGGGGACATGAGAGAGACAACAACACAATCTACAAAAAATAAGTTACCTCATAGGGAAAGCTCAATGCATGACAACATCTAAAACGACAATATTATCAACAGAAGTGGCCTACTTACTGAGAAATCAAGGTAAATGCACAAGAATACATGCGTCTAGCTAGGACATTCTCAAAATGCTCCCGATGACATCAAACAAAGCGCCTACCATTAATCAGTAATAATCAATTTAGCTGTACTAAATAAAGAACCTTTAGCACAGTGTGACGTTGGGCGATTTGGTGCATAGCTTAAAAAAATGGTGGCGCAACAACTGCTAGCAAGGAAAAAAAGGAGGAGACAGGATAGAGCGCCAGACATAGGGTGGTGCTTGGTTGAAGACATGAGGGGGTAGGAAAGGGCCCGCTGTAGAAGAAGTTAGTTACGTTGGGTTTTATGGCGCAAAAGCAACAATGGCTATGATGCGCCAGACATTGGGTGATTATGATAATAGGGTTAAAAATGTGAGGTGAAAAACAAATTTCTGTTTACAGTTTGTTTAGAAGACCTCTGGCGTCTAGAAACCTAAAAACATCCTGTATGGGGATGGGTGCATTTTCTGATAGTAATAACATTGGGTGTAGAGGTGTTTGTGTTCTGTAAAATTGTTTAAAATAAATGTGTCTACTATTTTCAAAGACTGGACATGTTATTAAAATATGATTGATGGTCAGAGGTTCCTTGCAATGTTCGCATTCTGGCTGATCTTCTCCACGCAATAAAAGTTGTGGGTTAGACGCAGGCGGCATAGTGTTACTTCGATGAAGCAATTTTGGTGGTTGCAAGACTTCCATTCTTGTATAATAGTCTTGATAATTTGAAGCTTGTTATGCACTTGAGCCTGCCACTCTTCTTGCCATTTTGCCCTAAAGGCTGTCCGACAACTGTTGAAACAGTCTCTGGATGGTGCCCTTATTTCTGCTTTGCTTTGATGACCTGCCCTTGTTGCTACCCTGTCTGCCTTTTCGTTTCCTGGGATACCAACATGGATCGGCACCCATACAAGCCAGATTGTCTTGCCATTTTTCTCAACTCTTTCTAGCTTCAGTAAAATGTCCTCGAGAAACGGTTCGTTTTCCGACCTTAAATGTAGGGCTTTTAATGCGCTAAGTGAGTCAGTGTATATGACAGCTTTTTAGTGATTTCTTGATAAAATTTCTTCGAGAGCAATCAAAAGAGCATATACTTCTGCTGTGAAGATAGATATGAATGGTGGCACTCTTATACATGTTTTCGAGTGGCTTGATATGACAGCACTTCCTGTATATTCTTGTGTTTTTGATCCATCAGTGTAGTATTCAGAGAGTGTGTTATATTTTTCTTGTACGGCTAAGAAATCCTGGATAATTTGTTCCCGTGGAGTTTCCTTCTTCCTTAGATGAGTTAAGGCAAAGTCAGCGTAGTGCGAAAAGTCCAACCATGGAGCCAGTCTTTCCGGCATTCGGACAACCCTTAGTGCCTGATTCGGTACTTTGTAGTCTAGACATATTTCTTCAAAGTGCAGGAGAAGTGGTCTTATCGTGTGCGGTCTGTTGTTGTATTGTATTCTGGTACCGATGTGAGAGACAATGGTGTGACATATGTGGCTTGGTTTCGATCTGGTTCTTAACACATAGGATACAGTAAGTAGCGCTCTTCTTTGTTCTAGGCACAGCTCATTGCTCTCAGCACATAAGCTCTGGACAGGTAAGGTTCTATACGCTCCAGTCGCCAAGCGCAATCCGTGGTGATGTATTGGGTCAAGACGTTTGAGGTAAGATTTTCTGGCTGAACCGTAAATAACGCTGCCGTAGTCAAGTATGCTGCGTACGATCAAGCGGTATATGCGTAAAAGGCAGACTCGATCGGCACACCAGTGTTTCCACGATAGTATTTTCAGGATGTTGAGCGCTTTGTTTGCTTTCTTTTTTGTGTAATTCATATGGGAAATGAAGTTTAGTTTCCTGTTAAAGACTAGGCCTAGGAACTGGTGTTGTGACTTGAGTGGCAGTACACTGTTGTTGATTTTAAGAACAGGGTCCGGATACAAGCCGCGCTTTTGTGAGAAAAGTGGGGTAACGGTTTTCTGGGTAGAAAAGCAAAAGCCGTTTTGATCTGCCCATTTGGTCAGTTTGTTGATGGTTAGCTGGAGCTGCCTTTCACATGTGGATATGCTTGAGGCCCGACATGCTATCTGAAGGTCGTCAACATATAATGAGTGCATGATGGAGGGTGGGATTACTTCATTAACTGAATTCATTTTGACTACGAACAGTGTAGTGCTCAACACACAACCCTGCGGCACACCATTTTCTTGGACAAAAACCTGCGATAGTGTGGAGCCTAACCGTACCTGGAAGTTTCGGTTTAATAGAAAGTCAGGGAGGCAGGCAATTAAGCATTCTTCCGCGTATTCCGAGATTTAGATTTGCCAGGTCTCTCAGTATACTGTACCTCCACGTGGTGTCGTAGGCCTTCCCCAGGTCAAAAAAACACTGCTAGGCAGTGTTGCCTATGCAAGAAGGCCTCACGCAACTTGTGTTCGAGACGAACAAGATGATCGATCGTTGAATGGCCTATCTTATACCCACACTGATGATCATCTAGTAGGTTGTCTACTTCAAGGGTGTATGTTAGTGTTCTGTTTATTACGCTTTCGTATGGTTTTGCCATACAGCTTGTAAGTGCTATGGGTCTATAGCTACCCGGTAAAGTCGGTGGTTTTCCAGTCTTTAGAAATGGTACTATGGTTGCCATTTTCCATTTGCGGGTATTGTGCCAGTTTTCCAAATCATGTTAAAGAACTTTAATAATGTTTGCACTTGAGACAGGTGGGCGAGCATTGCGTAATGAATTCTGTCTGGACTGACTGCTGTCTTTTTTCCCGCCGAAAGCACTGTGCTTAACTCTTGGAGTGTCAAGGGAGCGTTGTACGGCTCATCTAGGCCACCAGTTACGGGTAGTTTTTGTTTTTCGGTTGTCTGTTTGTATGCCAGGAAGGATGGCGTGTAATAAGCGGAACTGGATATAGTGTAAAAGTGTTCGCCTAAAATGTTCGCCTGCTCCTCTAGAGACGTCTGTGTGCCTAGGTCTGTAAGTATGGATATCGCGTATGAGGAATAGTCTCCGCTGAATTTTCTAACCTGGTTCCACATTTTCTTGGGTCTGGTTGTGCTATTGATTGTAGATATGTACCGTAATTACTCGAATCTAACGCGCACCTTTTTTCCGGTTAAGCAAGTTCATAAATCGCATGCGCGTTAGAATCGAGTACGAACAAAAAATTACGGTCAATCTATTGCCATCGCAAATCCAAAATGGCCGCCCCCTACGTGCGTCGGCATGGTGCGTCGGCTATTTCTGCCTATGTGTTTACCATGTGCGGCACTTCGTACGTGTGCTGAGGAGTTCGTCATCTAGTAGTGCATTAGCATCGACGACGTGAAAGGGCCGACTCCAAAAACTCAAGTGCACCACGATGCCGCTTTTAAAAGAAAAGTCATCGCGTGTGCAGAAACGGACGGAAGTCGGGCCGCATCGCGGTCGTTCCCGAAACGTGCGTGCGGAACCGGCGGAAACAAAAGCAGAAGATTGTCGACAGCAAAGCTTCACGCAAAGGCTTCAGTGAACCACAGCAGGGTCGGTTTCCGCAAATTAAAGAGCTGCTCCGCGAGTATGTGCTTGAGGAGCGAGCGGCACAGCGGCCCGTGACGACAGAACTGCTCCAAGGGCGGGCTATGCAATTAGTCTTAGAAAAAAGTCTAATGCGGAGCCAGTTTAAAGCGAGCAGGTGCTGGCTAATTAACTATATGAAGAGGAAAGGCTCTTCCCTTCGAAGGGGAACATGCATATGCAAAAACTTTTCCGGAAAAGTACAATGAAAAAGCTTTACAGTTTTCAAAGGTTCGTCCTAAACTTGCGGCGCAACAACGGCTACCTGCTTGGGCAAATCTGGAATGCCGATCAGACGCCTCTTTACTTCGACATGCCTGGCACCACAACTGTCGAGAAGAAGGGGGCAAAGCAAGTTCGCGTGCTGACATCGGTCCTCGGTAAAACTACAGTGACGGCAATGCTCTGTTACACGTCAGATGGGCACAAGCTTCGCCCGTACCTCATATTTAGATGGAAAACAATCCCGAAAGGAATCGTTTTTTCGAGTGGTGTGATCGTGCGGGCCAGCGAAAAAAAATGGATGCGCGTTGCAATCGATGTCTTACGTTTTTTTTTTTTTTTTTTCGCGGTGGAAATCGGGTGCGCGTTACAATCGAGGGCGCGGTAGAATCGAGTAAATACGGTACTTCTGCCAGGACGATTTTTCTGCATTTCTACGAATATATCGTGCTTTTGCTTTAGCTTGTTTGAACGCAAGGAGGTTGTCACATGTGGGGTACCTACGGAAGTTGCACCATGCTTTATTTTGTAGTTTTTTGGCTTTTGCACACTCACTGGTCCACCATGGCTTTAGCTTTGTTCCCACTAGTTCTGAAGACTGGGGAATAGCTTGCTCTGCCGCAGACAGTATGCAATCGGTGATCTTGTCATTTATTTCATCTATTGTTAGGTGTTCAGAAAACTCATCCTGTACATTAGCTCTCTGTTTGAACAAAGGCCAATTAGCTTTGTGAAGCTTCCAACGCTGTGGTCGAGAGCGTATGGTCGGAAGTGGTGATGTTAGTTTTACAATCGACGGTAGATGGTCACTACCGTAAGGGTTGTTTATTGTTTCCCATGTAAAATCAGCAGACAGTGAGCAAGAGCACAGTGCCAAATCCAAGCAACTCATGGTTCCTGTGCCTGGAGAGCAGTATATTGGTGATCCAGTGTTTAAAAGACACACATTGTTAGTAAGAATAAAATCTTCAATTACCTGCCCTCTACTGTCTGTCTTTACACTACCCCATAGTATGTTGTGCGCATTGAAATCTTCTGCAATTAAAGAAGGTTTAGGTAGCTGTTCTGCAATCAATTCTAGATCTTTTACAGTTAAATGTGTATGAGGTGGAATGTATATGGAACAAATAGTGATAGTTTTATGTGATAAAATGGTGACTACAGCCGTTTCAATAAAACTGTTAACTATAACTTCTTTTACCGCCACACCACTTTGGACAACAATGGCAACGCCGCCTGACAGCCAGTTGCTTTGCGAGCGGTCACGAGCGGTCGCAACGTATAACAGTGTAACCTTTTAGTATTTTGGTGTTTTTTGGTCCCGGATTCGTTTCCTGCAAGCATAACGCTACAGGAGAGAAACTTGTAAATATGTCCTTAATGTCGCTTAAGTTTCGTGTCATGCCTCTGCAGTTCCAATGGATGATGTATGCCATTACGTGAAATGATGTGTATAAAATTTAGTATTTTGAGTTAGTTGTGCATACGCTAAAAAGCGACAATATCCATGTGCTTCGTCACTTTTTTTTTTTTGTGGGGCCTAAATTGTGTTTCAGCTCCCTTTCCCTCCTTGGCAGGGAGGAATGATGGGCTGCCTGATCGCCCTGCTGGTTGGAGCAGGGTCTGTCAGGCTTTCAGTGTCCGATGGACTCACGTCCATCGACTCATCACCACCAGGGTGCTCAACAGTGTTGGTGCCCGGCGAGGATGCTGGCCTTCTCAAGTGAGGCTGGCTACTCGGCATCGTTGTTGAGACCGCTTTTGCCTCGACATTAGGTTGGCTGACACCAACACTGGTCGAAGCTTTGGGGCCTCCCTGAAAAAAGGCACTTGGTGCCTTTTTTCGCTCTTGTCTGGGGGACGGAGCGTGGCCACTAGGTCCTGGAGTTCGACCTGTGTGCTTACAGATACCGTCGGCGGTGCCTTCCCCCTTCGCACCGCTTCAGCGTAAGTGCCCTTTTGGGCAAGAACCACTCGCTTGCGCGCTTCTGGATACGGTATGTTTTCTTTGGTTTTCAGTGTAAGTATGTCTTTTTCTTTTTGCCATTCTGGGCAGGAGCGTGAGTACGCTGCATGGGGCCCCTTGCAATTCACACAGTTTAAAGGGTTGGTGCACTCGCCATCATCATGTTCATTCTGGCCGCATTTCATGCAGGTTGGACTACCACGACATGAATGAGACCCGTGCCCAAACCTCTGGCACCGGAAGCACCTGCGAGGATTAGGTATGTAGGGCCTCACACGTAGGTAAAGGTACGCTACCTTAACTGCAGCAGTAAGTGTCGTGCTTGTGAATGTTAGTATTACATTCCTTGTGCGGGTTTCCTTCTTATCTCTACGAATGATGATTGCTCGTGCGGCAAGTACACCTTGATCCGCTAAAGCATCCTCAATTTCTGCGTCAGTGCACTTGAGCAGTTCATTGTCCGATATTACACCTTGCGCGTAATTGAGAGATCGGTGAGCTGTTACACGGACTTCATGTAGTCCGATTTTTCCAAGGTGTCCAAATTTGTCACTTTGTTCTTTGTTTTTCACTTCTATGAGGCGATCTCCTGAATTCATTTTTTTTGCACTGTAATTGCTTCCAATGCATTCTTTGATTGCTTTTGCAATCGGGAATGGTGATATGTCCTGAATCTTAGTTTCAGCCAATGACGTTACTACAAAGAATTTCGTGTAATCGCTCTCTTTAGTCAGAAGATTTCTATTTGCTTCGGTGCGACCCCTTTTACGGAACCGATCATTGTGGAAAGGGGGGTACTTTTTTCCATAGAAAAGCATGTTTATTCGGTAGCTATGCTGGCCACCCACCATGGAGTCCAACAAAAGGAACGTATACACACGTTAGCCATACATTGCTACTATAACCCTGTGGTCCTGACCAAGGGAGGTCAGTCCCCCAGGGTTAACCCTAGCCGCCAAGAAATTTGGAAGTAAACGAAAAAGAGAAGACGACAGGACAGGTAGGAAGTGACCAATAAAGACGAAGATGTAGGGAGAGAGAAATAGGAAAAGGCGACTGCAGATTTCCCCTGGGTTGGTCAGCCCAGGGGCGCCGTCTACGTGAAGCCGAGGCCAAAGGGGTGCGTTGCCTCAGCCGGGCGGCCTTAAAGGTCCAATTACCCAGCGTCGGCTCAACCCCCAGGATCCCCTTTTCCCCGGACTCGGCAAAGCCATGCACGGCTAGGCGTGGGAGGGAACCAAAACTCCCCCATTAGCTCGGGTCCATGGTGTCGTTACACACCAAATGCCTACTTGCACAGGCGCCCCTGCGAGGGCTGTAGAAGAAATATGCTTTAACAGAGTGTGACCTTGGGCGAGTTGGTGCATAGCTTAATAAAATGATGGTGGCGCAACAACTGCTAGCAAGAAAAAAAAAAGAAGGAGACCGGATAGAACGTCAGACATAGGGTGGTGTTTACTTGAAGACATGAGGAGGTAGGAAAGGGCCCGCTGTGAAAGAAATATGCTTTAGCAGAGTGTGACTTTGGGCGAGTTGGTGCCGAGCTTAATAAAATGATGGTGGCGCAACAGATACTAGCAAGGAAAAAAGAAGGAGACAGGATAGAGCACCAGACATAGGGTGGTGTTTACTTGAAGACATGAGGGGGTCAGAAAGGGCCCGTTGTAGAAGAAATATGCTTTAGCACAGTGTGACTTCGGGCGAGTTGGTGTAGAGGTTAACCAAATGATGCGTGTCACCTTCTGTGCGTCAAGAGATGCAATGAAATGCTGCTTGTTCACTTGAGTTTGATTAATGAAAAAAGAACCGCCAGATTTTACCATGAGAAATGGCACGAGTAGTTCAAAAATTCAGTTTTTGCTTCGTTAATTTAGGTTGAGCCAATCAGTGGGGCCCAGTTGAATGAAAACACGTTTGCCATTTCAGAGCCAATGAAAGGAAATCGATCAATATCCGTTGTTGGTCCTATGACTTCAATGCTTTCGTTCTGCGGCTATTAGTTGTGCAGCGTTGTGCACGGCAACAGTGACAGATGGTTCGTTTCTTGAGGGCACTAATTTGAAGTGCCTGATGTGGACTACTGAAACGCGATTTTCTTTCAAAATAGTCCTTCCTAGGGCCAAAAATAACACTACGAGGTTTCTGGACTGCTATTTTCAACAATCAACATCAACTAGTCCCCTTTAGTGTCCCTTTAATAAAAGGCTGTCTCCACAGATTTGCAGAAAAATCGAGATAGGGAATTAGCACACAGCACTCAAACTTTTCTCATGTTACTGCTTGTGCCGGTTATTAGCCCTACCGCATTGATTTCTCGAGGCGCAAGTGGATATGTTGTTCCAGTGTGACATGATGCGTTATTGGTACCACTTTGGTTTGAGGCACGCTGACGAACTGAACTTTTCTTTCTTTCTGCTTTCAATATTGTTTCGAGTAATGTTGCCTATTTAAAGGCAGCATATCCTTCAGTCGAGCGATGGGAGGAGCCGCTGGCCAGCCAAAACCTGGACGATCAGCTGAGTCGAGGTTCTCGTTGATGGACCCGGCTTGCTGAGTGGCTGCTGCCGCGGAGCCCAGGTTTGAGCCCACCCCACCACGAAATCCACTGCAGTACTGCAAGTGTAGCGCGTTTTCACCACCACCACTAAAAGCGCTTCAAGAGACACTACTGCATTGAGGCAATTAATACAGCGCCGTAATGATGTAAATACGAGGTGGCCCGTTTTAACAACGTTGCCTTTAATGATGGACCGCGACATAATGCGCCGTTTGTTCTCTTACTGAAGTGATTGGAGAAGTTTTTATTTGTTTTTTTTTCTTTACTGCTGCGCGCGGTGACTATGTTCAAGCTCCCTGCAGCTGCTTTCCCTCATCGTAGTATACAATGACACTGTTAGCATGTTCATTGCTGGGTATTCGTTTCATCGGCTCGGTCACACCTTGTGGTTCACCCAAGCCCGCAGCCGCACCAGCCAGCTAGTGCAAATTAAAGCATCCAGACAACCGGTGACAACCACGACTTCGGCGCACTCGCATTTTAATAGCGGAGAACGATACGGGACACATTTCACTCCCGCAAGACAAGCGTCGTGTCAAGATGGGAAGACAGAGAGCACACCACCGTGCGAGTATCTACTGTGTCGTTGCGAGCTTGAATGTCTATCTACGTTTGCATATAGCAATAGCACACATTCATTGGATGAAAGCGATGTGCATATTGTTTTGTTTGAAGGAACCAATCTGATCACATGAATAAGTCTGTGTGTGCGATTTCAGGTGAAATAGGCCTGAAGTCGAAGCTACATGTATTGTAGTCATATGTATTGTGGTTTTGGGACTTACTGAAACATACTGTCTAACTACAAAGCCGTCAGGGTCGGAACCCATTTTATGCTGACCTGCACAATGGACAATGTTTGGCATCAGCCCATATGTTGCCTTTATGCAGCAACACGAAAAATATGTGTAACAGATTGATTTGGGAACATCACATTATGTGTAACAAATTTTTAGTTGGAGCAACAGTGTCAATGCAAAGGAATGGAAACCTTGTCAAGGGTGGTTGTTAAAAGTGATAATAAACTTAATTCGCACGCATACAACAGAATCTAGTTGCCCACCCAGCACATGCAGTATCAATCGGAAATCATCGGCAAAGGTATTCATTCCACGTTAGACAAAAAAAAAAGTTGAGCGTTATATCTCTGATAAATGAACACGGTTATTATTTCAGAGCTGTCACAAGTAACAATACTTAAAACGGTACTGAGAATAAAAAATAAAAAAACTGCACAATTCGCACCCAAGTCGGATACTAACGACCCACGAAATTCACATAGTAGGGCTGTCTAACAACAGCCTCAGACAGGTGTCCACTTGCAAAAATCCACTTGCAGAAATCCACTTGCAGAAATCCACTTGCAGCACCGCAATGGATTTCGCGGTGGGGGAGCTCAGACCAGGGTACCGCAGCGGCTGCCACTCAGCAAGTCGGGTCTGTCAGTGAGAATGTCGACTCGATCATTCAGGTTCTCAGTGGCCAGAGGCTCCTCCCATCGCTCAACTGTAGGGTGTTGCCCAGCGCGATTCTCTCTTTAAAATAGGCAACATTACTCAAACAAATATTGAAAGCAGGAAAGAAAGAAAAAAATTTAGTTTGTCATCGATTTTCGAACTGAAGTCGCACAACAACAACGCATTATGTTGCACACCAACAGCATACACGCGCCTCGAGAAATCAACGCAGTAGGGCTCTCTAACAACCGGCCCAAATAGCGACAAGATTTTTTTGCAAAAAAAAGCAAAATTATGACTTTTTCACAGCAGTAACGTCAATAAGCAGTAACGCAATACGCTGAAAAGAAATGAAAAAAAAAATTGCTAAACGAAAATTCGAACTGACAACCTGCGGCACGATCGCTAACTGTGGGTCAAGCCACTACGCCACCAGTACAACGACGTAGCAGCGTTTAAAACGACTACAAATTTACAACATTGGGCCCCCTCATTTTTACCATTTCCCTGCAATGACGTGCCCTCTCAATGTAGTCATTGCTTTACGGTGACGGGGCCTATCACTACAGCTGCATTGCTATTATGACAGGCCCCCCTCACTGCTACAATTTCACTACGCTAACGGGTCCCCTCACTTTAACGATTGTGCTGCATTGATGGGCCGCGTCGCCATAGTCACTGCCTAAGAATAATGATTTTTGGCAGTCTCTCACAATTGGCCGCATTGAGGTATGAGTGTACAAATATTTTCGGTCTACGTGAAGGCTGACTTCTACTCTGCGATGACCTACCTCAACCAATGCTCCTCCCAGAGCCGGCACTCGCTTTGAAGCATGCCTGCTGCTTCGTGCCGGGGTGCCCGTGCCATGGCTGCTTCCAGGGCTGCCTGCGCCTGCTCAAAGCAGCCCTGCTGCTCCAGGGCCAAAGCCAAGGAGGTCTCGGGGTGGCGTGCTCGCCGCTGCCACAGGCCGCCCAGGAGATCCTCCTCACGCAGCAGGGAGTACAGCTCGGCCAGGGCATCCTCAGCCGCAGAGCCGGCCTCCTCGGCCGCACCTCGCACTACGCTGCTGCACGAAGCACTGCTGCCTCCGCGCCCAATCAAGGCTGCCTGCTCCAGGAGCAGACAGGCACGATGCCACAGGTTGTGCGAGCGGCCCAAGTACTGTACACAGGAAGAAGGCAAAATTAGCAGGAGAAATTACAGTGGAACCCTCCTCAATTATACAGACGCCATATAATCCAAGAATTGAAAGTAGAGGCAGCAATACTCAGCCTTGCACAAAAAAGAGGCACAGACTGCCTGAATAAGCACAAGACATGGCCTTTTGCTTTTCCAATAAAGGTATATCGAATTATTTTTGCTATTGGCAGCATTACTGAGTTCACGCAGGTTCGAGCAAACCTTCATTCTCGATTTTGAAAAAATCATTCCAACGTACATCATTCTCCCAATAAATTGAGTCTGAAAATTGCTTGCGCATGAAAACGAAATCAAATCTGCTTTGCCAACAGCCTCCCGTCAGAAGCGTTGAGCACAGCATTATTGCCATCAATGGCGACGGATCATGAGTTGACGAGTTTGTGTAGAATGTCTTTTGCGTGACTTAGCTGTGTGCGTTGTAATTTGTGGCCTTATGACGTGCAATTAGTGATGCCCCATTTTATTAAGGACAATATTGTTTCTTAGAATATTTAAACGCACAAATTTTGGTCTGTGTCTGTCACACAATTCAGCCACCTGGCCATGTTTCAGAACTTTCTGAACGGCCAGCAATCTTGCACTGGTGACTGCATTCATACTTGCGAACATCGTCGATCATAAAGCAAGTACTACACATATCCGAGGCAAAAAATCGATATGTAAGTACCGTATTTACTCGCATAATCCTCGCACTCGCATAATTCTCGCACCCCCCACATCGCCCAAGAAAAATACGAGAAAATTTTTTCCTCGAGTAATTACCGCACCCACGAAAACTGCCGCAATAATGTCGTCTGCTCGTTCCAACCACTGATGATAGCGCGCGCCATTTCTTAAGCATCAAGCGTACTATTGCACGGAGATTCCATCCAATCCAAGCCAAGCCGAAGTAGCCAGTGCGCGTTGCGCCGTGTTTTGTATGTTGTGTCGGTTATCTTGGCACGTTATGGGGCGATACTGGAGCCACACGGCTGCTTCAAGTTGCAAGTGATAGATCATACGCTAAACAACGGCAACAAGGCCGCCGGTAGGCCCTTCGGAGCCTACGAGTTTTGTGTTCGCTACTGGTGACGGCAGCTGAAATCCACCAAGACGCGTTGGGCCTGCCGTGCGCCTAAAACTGGGATTGATGGTAAACTTCATTTCTTCTGAAGGAAACTGCGGAGGATTCTGTTAAATAGTCATCAGCCCAATACTGACGCCCTACGCTTACCTTTTGAGGGCTCCTGTTGAGCGCCGACCGCTACCGCTATGCCCGCAACGCCCACAAGCTTTGCGTATGGTATTCTAATTCTCGACTATTTGCTTCCACTTGTCTCAAATAGATCTTACCTTGTGTTGAACCCCTGCTTTTATTGTTGAGGTAAGTTCTAATTAGTACTTTGTAAAGCTTGCTGTAAGCGGCTGGTATGAGAATCCCGATTTGCGGCTGCTTCGTTTTTTTTCCCTCTCTGCGTTTTCGTGAAAAGTTTTCCCCGCGTAATTCTCGCACCCCCCAACTTTGCATCAGGTTTCCGGCAAAAAAATGCGAGGATTATGCGAGTAAATACGGTATTATGTAGTGTGGTACTTTAATAGAAAATATATAGATACCCAACTCTTGATGATGATGTGCGATGTTTTTTGGCGCAAGGGCCATTTGATGGCCAAAGAGCGCCAGACCATAGAACAAGATGTGAAAAATGAATGTGTTGGGTGGCTGTATAAGAGCCTTAAAATTCCTCGCGCTAAGGCGGGTAAAATATAGAAGTAATCAAATTATGACAGTGACATGAAATGTATAGTGAGAATGAATGGCGAAAGGTTCTGATAATAAAGCACGGTGGAGATATTTGGCACTAGCACAAGTGCCCAATCTGTGCCCTTGTGTCGAAGGGGTGCGAAGTAGGTGCTTTTGAATAAAACCAGCACAGCAGCAACCTCAAGACACTCTTGAGAGGTTACGCTACGCGATGCGTTGGTATATTACATTAAAAGTGCAGATATTTCTTAAAAACGCCAACCCAGATTTATGACTGAAAAGTGGTTCTCTACCGACAAACATAGCCAGGTGAAGTGGTATCTATTGATGATTGATGTGTGGCGCTTTATGGTGCAAGGGCCAATTGATGGCCAAAGAGCACCATTTCAATGAGTAGAGATGTGGACAATGATATGTTGCGTGGCTGTATAGGGGCCTTAAAATTCCTCGCGATAATGCGGGCAAAAACATAAGTATTAAAATCATGACAGTGGCGTGATATGCATAGTAAAAAAGGGTGACAAAGGTTTTCATAATAAAAATGTGTAAAAATATTTCGCACTAGCACAAGTGCCTCATCAGCGCCCTTGTGTCCAAGGGCTGCGAGGCAAGTGCTTTTAAATGTAGTCTATGCAGCAGCAACTTCTCTTAAGAGGTTGCGCTACGCATTGCCTGGGTATATGACATGATAAAAGCGAACATCTCTTAAAAAAGCTAGCAGCGATTTATGAGTGAACAGTTGTTCCCTACCGACGAACATTGCAGGGTGTAAAGGTATATGTAGTCGGTAGGGTAATGAAAAGTGTTGTTTTCTTAGAGTGTCTAGTTGTTTGCACTGGATTAAAATGTGAAGAACTGTTAGTGCTTTACCACATCTGTCACACAATGGTAGATCGCCACCAAACAAAAGATGTGAGTGTGTCGTGTATGTGTGTCCTATCCTGAGCCTCGTTAGTGTTACCTCTGTGTGACGTTATTTTGATACTGGCGGCCAATGGCCAAGGTGTGGCTTAATAACATGTAGTTTGTTTTGCGTGTGTCTATACCACTTGCTCTGCCAGTAGCGCCTGGCTTAAGATCAAGGGCTGGGATTGATATGGGTGTAGTGGCAGTGCTTTCGTGGACGGATGCAGCAAGCTGATCCGCCATCACGTTGCCTCGGATCTCACGGTGCTCTGGCACCCAGCACACTACAACATGTTTGAGTGTGTAGAGTGTGCATAAAATAAAGTGAGACGAGGACAGTTTTTTTTTTTTTTCGTTTTTTTAAGAGTTTGCAGAGCTTTTACCACACTGAGTCAGTGCAGCAGCAACCTCTCTTGAGAGGTCACGCTACGCAATGCCTGGGTATATTACATGGTAAAAACCGACATCTTTTAAAAAAGCTAGCAATGATTTATGGGTGAAAAGTGGTTCCCTGCTGACAAACATTGTGGGGTGTAATGGTATATGTTGTTGGTAGGGTAATGGAAAGTGTTGTCTTCTTAGAGTGTCTAATTGTTTACATAGGATTAAAACGTGAAGAACTGTTAATGCCTTACCACATTTGTCACACAATGGTGGATCGCCATCGGACAAAAGATGTGTGTGTGTCGTGTATGTGTGTCCTATCCTGAGTCTTGTTAGTGTTACCTCTGTTAGACGTGATTTTGATACTGGTGGCCAATGGCCAAGGTGTGGCTTGATAACGTGTAGCTTGTTTTGTGTGTGTCTATCCCACTTGCTCTGCCAGTATATCCCAAGGTTTCGTTTGAGAGACGGCTTAAGATCAAGGGGCGGGATCGATATGGGTGTAGTGGCACTGATTTCGTGGACGGATGCAGCAAGCTGATCCACCATCACGTTGCCTTGAATCTCATAGTGCCCTGGCACCCAGCACACTACAACATGTTGGTTGAGTGTGTAGAGTGTGCATAAAATGGAGTAGAGTGAGACGAGGACAGGGTTTTTTTGTTTTTTAAGACCATGCAGAGCCGTTACCACACTGAGGGAGTCTGTATAAATTACTGCTTTTTGTATTTGTAATTGTTTAATGTGTTTAGCGGCCGTAAGTATCGCATAAGCTTCCACTGTGAATATACTTGTATCTGGATGTAGAGAGCCAGCATCCGAAAAGGATGGCCCGACAGCAGCGTAGGACACAGAGGAGTTAGTTTTGGAGGCATCTGTGAAGAACTCAGGACGTGTGTATTTGTGTTGAAGTTCCAAAAAGTATGTTCGGATACGGGCAATAGGTGCATGTTTTGTAACTTCTAGAAAAGACACATCGCAATCCAGAATTTGCCACTGCCACCGTGGCAGGTATGCTGCACGAGCCATTAAGCTGTCTTCAAGTGACACACCAGTCAGGTGAACTGAATAGGGTTGCATTACCGTAGGTCTGTTTTGAAACAGAGCGGAGCTCGACAAATCATTAATAGTGGAATATGAGGGGTGCTTCTAGTCTGTGTTCACCTTGATATATACAAAAGATTTGTAAGTTCTCTGCAAGTTAAGCGACCACTCATTTGACTCGACGTAGAGGCTTTCTACGGGGCTGGTGTGAAAAGCACTCATAGAAAGGCGGATGTCCAAATGATGGGCAGGGTCAAGCATTTGCAAGGCACTTGGTGCTGCAGACTGATATATGATCACCCTATAGTCAAGGCGTATGCATATAAGGTTTCTATCAAGATTCATCAGGCATTTTCTATCACTGCCCCATGATGTCTGCGATAAAACCTTGATGACATTCATTGCTTTCAGGCACTTGTTTTTGAGATGTTTAATGTGAGGGATGAATGTTAGTTTTTTGTCTAAAATAATGCCTAAAAAATTTTTCCCCAGACTTCACTGGTAGCCTCTGACAGTGCAGGCCAATATCCGGGTCTGTTTGGAGACCTCTATTTCTTGATAATAAGACGCAGGTGCTCTTTTGTGGGTTAACAGAGAAACCGATCTTCTCAGCCCACTTAGTTACCTTAATCAAACTAAGTTGAACCTGCTGCTTGCACATTGTGAGGTTGCATGATTCGTAGACTATGTGCACGTCGTCGACATATATGCAATAAAACATGCTTCGTTGAATACAGGTATGTAAGGTATTCATTTCTATAATAAAATGTGTGCAAGTCAGCACACCACCTTGCGGCACTCTCATTTCCTATACAAGAGCTCGAACCAAAACATTCTCCACTCGAACACAGAAAGTGTGATTGGACAGATAACTTTGAATTACGATCAGTATATAACTTCAGACACCTAAGTGTGAGAGGTCTCGCAATATTCCAAAGTGCCATGTGGTGTAATAGGCTTTTTCAATATCGAGAAATACCCATAGGAAAAATTGCTTAAGGATGAAAGCATCTCCGATCTGTGCGTCGATATGTACCAGGTGGTCAAGGGTAGATCTGCCTTCTCGAAACCCGCATTGGTATGGATCAAGTAGGCTGTTAGTGTCAAGGAAGTGCACGAATCGGCGATTTATCATCTTTTAAAAAAGTTTGCATAAGCAGCTTGTCAGTGCGATAGGCCTCGTAACTCGCAACGAAGGATGGATCTTTGTCTTCTTTCAAATTGGGAATGACAATGACCTCTTTCCAGCTCAAAGGAATGTCAACGGAAAACCAGATGCCATTGTAAAGGTGAAGTAACGCTTCTGCGTTTTGAGACGTAGGTTCTTCAACATTTCGTAGACCACACAATCATATCCCGCAGCAGAAATGCTGCAGCAGGTAAGAGATGCCTGTAGTTCAGCTAAAGAGAAAAGTTGGTAGTATGCCTCGTTGTACATTTGGTATCTAGTTTCTGCTTCTCCACCCTTGTCTTGTGGCGTTGGAACTCTTGAGAATAGTGTGATGAGCTAGAAACTTGCTCGAAGTGTGCTCCTAGATGGTTTGCCTGGTCTTCCAAGCTGTTGCCTTGTGTGTCCACCAGAGGCAGCGCATACGCTTGTTTTCCTTCCACCCTTCTGACTCTGTTCTAGACATTACCCTCATGTGTGTACGAAGTGATGCCAGATAAAAATTTTTGCAACTTTACCTTCTTGCTTGTCTGTGCGTCCTCCTGCCCAGGGATTTTATGTTCTTGAACATTTGAGAGATTTTCGGCCGTCGGTGAATCTCGAAGTAATCTCTAGGCTTTGCTTTGTTTTTACGCGCTTTTCAATACTCATCGTTCCATCAAAGGACATGTCGTTTGCTAGATATTCCACTTGTTTGAGGAATACATTTGGTGGCAACGTCAATTAAAAAAGCTGTGAAGTAGTCCACAGCAGCCTCTATGCTTAACGCAGACAAGTGAGCCCAGGTTAGGAGAGTATCTTTTCGAAACTGTTCCCAATTAGCTTTTTCGGTGAGCCATTTGGGTACTCGTGAAAGACATTCATATATGATTTCTCATATGATGTTGCTGTACTCAAAGCTACCAAGAAATGGTCACTTTTGTAAGGATTATTAATTATTTCCCATTGAAGCAGGGGTAGAAGCGATGGAGATGCAATGCTTAGGTTTATGGAGGAGTAGGTATTGTTAGCAAGGCTGTAGCATGTAGGCTCTTTCCGATTCAGGAGACAGGCTTCGGAAGAGAAAAGAAACTGTTCAATTAGGCGACCTCGTGCATCGCATCGAGAGTCACTCCATAGACTACTATGCTCATTAAAGTCCACTAGGACAAGATAGGGTTCGGAAAGTTCATCTATCAAGGATTGGTATTCATGTTTGTGCAGTTGCAAATGTGGAGATATGTATATAGAGCAAATGGTGATGATTTTACTAAAGAGTACTGCTCGAACAGTCACTGCTTCAAGGGAAAACCGAAGCGGTAAGTGCGTGCATGCAATCCCTTGATTAACTATATTGGCTACACCTCCAGATGATGCCATTGCATCATCACAGTCCTTTCGGAAAATAATGTAGCTATGAAAAAAGTTAGTGTGTGTGGATTTTAAGTGTGTTTCTTGTACACACAGCACTTTTGGCAAATGTTTGTATAGCAGTGCTTGGACATCGTCAATGTTCCTAAGAAAGCCCCTGACGTTCCATTGTATAATTTGTGCGCTGATCTTGAAAGTAGAGTAGTGCTGTGTATACGAGAAATGGAGTTCTGTTGTTTGGAAGGGGATATGAGTTTAGATAACAGGGCTGTCATCGGGCCCTGTTATCGGCTTTTTGTCTTCCTGGTGCGGTCTAAGGAGTCGCGTCGATCTTTCGGGCACCAGGCGTACCGTGGTGTCCATTGCCTTCTGGGAGGCACTGGATGCCCGCAAGCGCAGGCCGGTGGTATGGGTTTCGGACCTCGTCTGGAGAGATGAGGCCTTGGTACCCGACGACCCTAGGGTCACTGGTAACCTCTTCGCAAGCTGGTGGAACAGACTGGGCTGCTACCGCCAAGGGGGCAGGTGCCACAGCCAATGGCTCACTTTGCGCTGGCCAAATGAGTAGCGGAGGCTGGTGCGACGTTGCCCCCCGGTGCGCCGCATCATTGATTGCTTGATTGATATGTGGGGTTTAACGTTCCAAAACCACCTTATGATTTGAGAGACGCCGTAGTGGAGGGCTCGAGAAATTTGACCACCCGGGGTTCTTTAGCATGCACCCAAATCTGAGCACACGGGCCTACAACATTTCCGCCTCCATCCGAAATGCAGCCGCCCCAGCCGGGATTCGATCCCACGACATGCGGGTCAGCAGCCGAGTACCTTAGCCACTAGACTACCGCAGCGGGGCAGTGCGCCGCATCAGCATAAGGTGTTGTGTAGAATGGTGCACATCTGTTACGGGCTTTTTTAAATAAGAAGTTTTCTTTTACTTCAAGCATGATAGCATCTCTTTTTTCCTTCCAGTTTGGGCAGGAACGAGAGTATGCTGCATGATCACCATCACAGTTGACGCAGTGAGGTGTGTTAGTACACTTATCAGAGGTGTGTCTTTGGTCTCCACATTTTACGCAAGTGTTTGTGATAGCATCTCTTTTTTCCTTCCAGTTTGGGCAGGAACGAGAGTATGCTGCATGATTACCATCACAGTTGACGCAGTGAGGTGTGTTAGTACACTTATCAGAGGTGTGTCTTTGGTCTCCACATTTTACGCAACTGTTTAGACCTCAGCAGCTGTGCGAGCAGTGGTCAAATCTCTGACATTTGTAACAACGTCTAGGATTCTGAATATATGGGCGGACGGGGAGTTTGATGTAACCTGTCTCAATGTCTGTAGGTAGTACACTAGATGCGAATGTTGAAATGAGGTGCTTCGTAAGTGTTTGTTTCCTTGCCGTCGCGTCTGATGATGATTCGTTTAACTTACGTTACATTCTGCTCTTTCCAACCTTCCAGGAGTTCCTGTTCGGACAGTCCGAGGACGTCTGCTATTGATACAACTCCTTGTGAGGTATTCATAGAGCGGTGAGGTGAAGCGGATATTAGGATGCTGCCAAATGCTGTTAGATTTCAAAGTTTCTCAAATTGTTGTCCCTCAGTTAGTTCGAGCAGGAGGTCACCACTTGGCATCTTAGTTACCTCGTAACCTGGTCCAAAGACTTCAGTCAGCGACCTTGAGACGAGAAATGGTGAAATTGATCTTGCTTGTTTGAATGGAGTTTGTATGTTTGTATGAAATTTCGGGAAGAATAGGCTGGGGTGGTTGAAACATACTGTTACGGATGTGATAGGTTTATTTACTCTGAAAATGCCAGCGCTCAACCGTCACTGCCGAATCACCATCGCTCTGGAAACTGGAAATGCTTTGAAATTCCATCTAAAGAACACAAGGTGCCTGTTAAAAAGGCCAAAAGTGTGCAGTCTTCGAGCACATTGCCGCCGATAATGTGCCGCCGCTAGCCATTGTTGATCGCGTGAGTCGAAGAGTCGAACCTCACTCTCCAAATAACAACAGTTTCTCTGACTGATGCAGTGCAAGAAATAAAGAGAATCACTCTTCTGCGTGTTTTTCGAACGCCGTGACTGGCTTATCACATGGTACGAATCGGGGACCGCCATTGGCCGCTGCGCGCCTGTATGTGCTGTGAAACCTATTTGCGGAGTCCATGTCTTGTCGAGTAGCGCAGCTGAACAATGCTTTTCTCGTGTATATATCTCCGTTATGAATGAAAAAAGGCAGTGCTCGCAAGTGAAAGCCTTTGTGCGGCGCGCTCTGTAGGAATAGGCTACGAGCAGCTGGTCCGATTTGTGGCAGTTGTTGGCTTGCAAAAGCCAATGCATCAAAGTCATTCACACCCGTCAGACGGAAAGTTTGTGATGCGGCAATAGATGACGTCAGCACCAATCTTGAGAGGTCGAAAGAGCTCGCAGTGAGAGAACTTAGCAGAGACAACATTGCCATTATGTACGACCGTATGTGGCACAAACATGGCTGCAATATGGTATGACACTGAACTTAGTTTGGATTTCCCAGTCCTGTCGAACTTCTTCCTAGCTTGCAGTTGGCACAAGGCTCTGCCAGATGGAGCAGAAGTTTGGCAAGCGTTTCATGGCCCTGCCTGTGAGCGAAATGTCTGTGAGGAGTCGGCTCGAAAACGCCGAGGGACAAACTCATGGTGCTGGCATACTTTAGTCGCAGTGGCCACTACAAGAAGGATTGTTCTTTTCGGTGGGCAAATTTCATCTGATTTAATAATATCTTTCATAAATAAAAACTGAATTTCAACTTTAAACAATAAAGTTCTTTGTCTCAATAAAGCTCTTTGTCTGTCTGTCTGTTAACATTAAAACTCGTTTTTCTCAAAACACAAATTTTGCAATTTTTTCCAATGTGCCCCTCCTTTTTCGGACACTTCTAGTGCTCGTATTTGCATGAAATTTTGCCCAATTTTTTCCAAAGTATGACAAATGCAATTAACTTAAAGCTCAATATTGCATTGTATAATAAAAAATTGTATGTATAACTTTGCTAGGGTAGGTGAAATATGGACTTTTTACGTCTATTATTTTTCATGCGTATTAAATATTTTGTATTTGCTTCCTAATTAGTTATTTGCACTCTACACTTTATTTGAAGTATTATGAACTATGAATAGTAAAAAATTACAAAATTTTAGGGATGACAAGAGGGGGGCCAAAAGGGTTAAGGTTTACACTTTGTCATGTTGCAGAGCTAAAAGTCTGTAACTTGCAAGAAAACTAATTATATATTTGAAATCAGCATAAACAGTTTCATAAACAGCTAAGTTTCATTGCTCTAGGGTGAATACTAAAAAAAAAATTGTCTTCGAGTAGCATCTCCCCTTAAACTAGGAACGTTTGAAGAGCAGGCCACAGCTGACGTCAGAATAGTCTCAGAGTCTCCAGCCATCAGTCAGACTGTGCCCAACTACTCAGCCGAGATGAAACGCATGATCAATAAGTCGTTGCCTTCTTCCAAGCAGGATGTTCTCAAGGAGGTGCTTACACGCTACGCGGGAGTCTTTGATTTCGCTCAACAAGCATTGTTCCATGTGGACCGAATCCCTTATGCACCACTGCATCAACACGGGAGATGCTACACCAATACTCCAGAAACCCTATCACGTATCCCCGTCAGAGAGGAAAGTGATCGCCGATCAGGTCAACAACATGCTGCAGAAAGGCGTTATTCAAGAGTCAAGCAGTCTCTGGGCAGTTCCTGTTATATTGGTAAAAAAGAAAGACAACTCTTGGCGATTTTGTGTCGACTACTGCCGTCTTAACGCCGTCACAAAGGAAGACGTGTATCCGCTACCAGGTATAGATGATGCTGTTGATTGCCTGCACTCGGCCGCATACTTTTCGTCCGTCGACCTAAGGTCTAGATACTGGCAGATACCAATGCATCCATCTGACAAAGAGAAGACTGCTTTTGTCACGCCTGATGGGCTACTTGAATTTAACGTTATGCCATTTGGCTTATGTAATGCCCCAGCTACCTTCAAGCGATTCATGGACTCCATACTTCGCGGTCTCAAATGGGAGATATGTATGTGTTATCTCAATGATGTAATTATTTTTGGCAAGATATTCTACAAGCACAAACATCGACTTAGCGTTGTTCTAGATTGCCTCAAACAAGCTGGTTTCGTTTTAAACGCAAAGAAGTGTCGTTTTGGTGAGCTTCAAGCCCTTGTGCTTGGATATCTAGTCGACAGAAACGGTATACGGCCAGACCCAGAAAAGATCAATGCTGTCCGAGACTTCAAGCAACCAACGTCAGTGAAGGATCCCCGTAGCTTCGTGGGCCTGTGTTCTTACTTTCACCAGTTCATCAAAGACTTCGCCCAGCTTGCTCATTCTCTGACAGAGCTGCTCCACAAAAATGCCCCATTTCAATGGACCATTGAGTGAGGCTGTGTGATAAGATTAGGGTAGTTTGCCGTTCTGGCGCCCGGGGGCGTCGATGTTGCAAGGAAATAAATACGGCGCACATGACCAGCCAGTCAGTGTGGAACCCGCCAACATACGTGTGTGTGATTCGGTCCAGCGACCGGCATGGCCCAGGACTATCCGGTTATCACAAGTGGCGACGAGGATGGGATGACGAACCGGACGGGCACAGCACAATCACACGTCGTCATGCCTGTCGTCGGGAAGCTGGATCCGTTCAACCCGAGTAGATCGGAGTGGGCGGAATACTGTGAGCGGGCCGAGCTGTACTTCATCGCGAACGACATCCCGAGCGATAAGCAGACAGCCGTATTTTTGACATGCTGCGGTCCAGAGACCTATTCTCTGCTACGAGGCCTCCTAGCACCAAGCAGGCCCGCCCAAGCACGACTGACCAAAATTTTTACCACACTTTGCAAGCACTACGCCCCTCGCGTATCAGAAGTAGTGGCAAGTTTCAAGTTTTTCTCAAGACATCGAAAAGAGGGAGAGACCGTAAGTGACTACATTGCCTCGTGGAAGAAATTAGCCGAAGACTGTAATTTCGCAACATTTCGAGAGCGCTGATTGCGCGACCAGATAGTCAGCGGAATCAATGACGTAACCATGCAAACACGGCTGCTGGAAACGACGTGTTTAACCTTCGAAACTGCAAAGGACACCGTCGTAGCTATGGAGGCTGCGCGTAAAGATTCACGCACATTGAGCTGTCAGCAAGCACAGCTACTATCTCACGAAGCTCCGGAGCAAGCGAACGTTGTCACCTCGGGGAAAAATGATAGCTGTTGCTTCCGTTGCGGGGGACGTCATTCTGCGCGTCGGTGTAAGCACGGCAGCACGATCTGTCACAACTACCGCCAAAAAGAGCACCTTGGAAGAGTTTGCAGAGTTCAGCCGGGAAGTAGAAATTTCGACCAGAGCCAGTCTAGTAAAGTCAACAACCTGGGCGACCTGCCTGTCTCTGCTGAAGAGCCCGAAGTTTTCGATTTGTGGACGCTTCACACAGCTAGTTCGGAGCCAATGCGCATAGCGGTTGAGGTTAATGGCATCATGCTCGATATGGAGTTGGAAACCGGCGCTAGTGTGTCGACCATTGATGATGGCAAGTTTGCCGAGCTTTTTCCGTCGGTGCCATTGGAGCCATCGAGTGTGCAGCTGAGAAGTTTTTTCGGCGACATGAGACGCGTCCAGGGAAAGCTGGAAGCAATGCTCAAACTTGGCGACAAGGAGCGCCAGCTACCACTGTTTGTCGTGAAAAGTGCGTGTCCTACGCTGTTTGGACGAAGCTGGATGAAGGCCTTCAAGCTAGGAATCGCTCAGACGGAGGGAGTCAACGTCGTGAAGTCTACGGAAGACCTGGTAAGCCAATATCACGAAGTTTTTTTGGAGCAGCTTGGCACGTTTCCCGGCGTTAAACACTTCGAAGGGGTTATACCAATTCACAAGGCTGCCGTTCGGGGTTTCATCAGCTCCGGCTATATTTCAGCAAGAGATGGAAAATCTGCTGCTCGACCTTGACCACGTCGTAGTGTACTTTGATGATATTCTGGTCACAGGAACCAGTGACAAAGAGCGTTGGGAAAATTTGGGCCGAGTGTTGGATCGCCTGAAGACCACGGGACTGCGACTGAAGTTATCCAAATGCGAATTCATGAAACCAGAAGTCCAGTGCTTAGGCCATATCATTAGTGCGGCTGGGCTGCCTCCGAACCCGGCTAAGACTGAAGCAGTGCTGGAAGCCCCCGCACCCCGAGCCGTCAAGGAACTTCAGAGTTAGCTTGGGTTGGTTAATTTTTACAGAAGCTTTTTGCCGAACCATTCTGCCGTATTACAGCCGCTCAATATAGTTTGTTGGCGTCGGGAACACCATGGCGCTGGGAAACTGATGAAAAGCAGGCATTTTGGAGAAGCAAGGAGCTATTGGCCTCTGCTGCTATATTGGCACACTTTGACCCAGGAAGCCAACTGTGCTTGTCACTGATGCATCTCCCTTCGAAGGGAGATGGAGCAGTACTGGCGCAACTAGAGTCATCTGGAGAAGAGCGCCCCATTGGTTTTGCCTCCCGCAGCCTGGCAACTGCGGAGAAAAACTACAGCCAGTTAGATAAGGAGGCATTGAGCCTTGTATTTGGCGTTACAAAGTTCAGGCAGTACTTATAGGGCCGGCAATTCGAAGCCGTCACAGATCACAAACCGCTGCTCGGCCTGCTCGCAACACACAAACCAGTTCCCGAATCCTGTTCTCCGAGAGTGCTAAGGAAAGCCTTGCTGTTGTCGGGGTACAGTTACGACCTGAAGTATAGGCTGGGTTCAAAAATTGCACATACCGATGGGTTAAGCCGGCTACCTCTGCCAACTGCCAAATTTGTTGTTGACTGCCCTGCCGAAGTGTTAATGCTGGAAGGAGTATACCCAGGGGTGCTGTCGTCAAATGCTGTTGCGGCAGCCACCTCCAGAGACCCGGTGCTGTCACAAGTAAGAGCAGCGTTGTGGTCAGGCTGCCAGATAAACCTAGGGTCAGAGGGAAGACCCTACGAGACGCGCTTTCAAGAGATGAGCGTGCAAGGGAACTGTCTATTGTGGGGCAACAGAGTCATTGTTCCAAAATCCTTGCAAAAGGAAGTCCTCCAGCTGCTGCATGAGAGTCATCCAGGACAGTCCAAATGAAGGCAGTTGCGTGTAGCCATGTGTGGCTGCCTAGCCTGGATAACGATATAGCGATAACCATTCAAAGGTGCCGTATTTGCCAGGAGCATCAAAGAGTGTCACGACCAGTGCATGTCATGCCCTGGCCGTTCCTGGAGAAACCGTGGTACGGCTGCATGTGGACTATGCTGGTCCTTACAGGAACACCTATTTTTTTATCGCAGTCGATGCGTTTTCGAAGTGGATTGAAGTGCTCCCGGTCTCTACACCCTCAGCTGAAGCAACTATTTCCTGCATGCGCATTATGTTCGCAAACCAAGGCCTTCCAGATGTGGTCGTGTCGGATAATGGGCCAGCATTTACCAGTGAGCTGTACTCCACATTCCTCAAGAAAAACGGCGTGAGGCGAATGCTGGTGCCGCCGTATCATCCAGCGTCAAACGGTGCTGCAGAGCGGGCTGTGCAGACTGTCAAAAACAAGTTGTGGAAGGCTGGCCCTGGAGATATTCGCACTCAAATTGCCCGCATGCTCCTGACATACAGGTCAACGCCTCACGAGGTCACGGGTTGCTGTCCGTCGGAGCTGTTGTTGGGGCGGAAGCTGAGGACTGCGTTGGACCTGCTACACCCAGACCTCAGGACCAAGGTGCTACAGAAGCAACTTAAGCAGAAAATCAGATGCGACCAAGGAACAAGACCCAGGGTTTTGGGCCACCCGGGTGACCAGGTGTTCGCAAGGAACTTTCGTCCAGGACCTGCGTGGCTCCCTGCAGTCGTCACCGAAAAACGCACTTCGTGTCCATGGATGTTCTACTGGAAGACGGACGACGGTTAACTCGACATCTGGATCACATCCGCCAGGCCCCTGAAGAACTGAGTGCAGACAACCAAAAGTCAGGCAGCCCAGTATCTACTGGTCTTGCTCCAAGCTTGGACGTGGGTCAGACGCAGCTAACTGGTCTTGCTCCAGGCTTGGACGTAGGTCAGAGGCAGCTATCTCCGGATCGTCTTCACGGCACAGAGTCTAGGCAAGATCCTAGGGAAGACGTGGCGAGGGAACCGGAACTTGCTGTCACAGCACCCAGTACTCCTGTCCTGCGTCGAAGTGCCAGAATTCGTCGACCAGTATCGCGCTACGCACCTTAAACAATTGTTTGCAACCATTAATAAAGGGGAGAGGGATGTGATAAGATTAGTTTGCCGTTCCGGTGCCCGGAGGCGTCGATGTTGCAAGGAAATAAATACGGCGCACATGACCAGCCAGTCAGTGTGGAACCCGCCAACGTACGTGTGTGTGATTCGGTCCAGCGACCGACATGGCCCAGGACTATCCGGTTATCACAGGCTGCTTTCGAGCAGCTGAAGTATTTGCTTACTTCCGGGCCCCTCTTGCACCATTTCGACCCAGAGGCACTCACCAAACTGCATACAGATGCTAGTGGTATCGGTGTTGGTGCCGTGCTAGTTCGGTATCACGACAGCCTCCAGCACGTTGTGGTGTATGCAAGTCGTACTTTGACTAAGGCGGAGAGGAATCGTACGGTCACCGAACTGGAATGTCTTGTGGTTGTTTTCGCTGTCCAAAAGTTCAGACCTTATTTGTACGGCCGGCAATTCAAGATCGTCACAGATCATCACTCACTTTGTTGGCTTGTCGGACTACGTGACCCAGCTGGTCGGTTGGCTCGCTGAGCCTTACGGCTTCAAAAATATAATTATTCTGTGACCTACAAGACCGGTCGATGTTACGCAGATGCAGACTGCTTATCTCGTCTTCCATCTGCGACTGTAGATGCTGATGATGACGATTTCGATAACTACCAGCCTGCAATCTCCTCCAACTTCCCAAATTTGGACATCTTCCGACACGAGCAACAGCGTGACCTTTCGCTGAAACCAATGATCGATGTGGCTCGTAGCTTCAAATGCGCCACGCCTTTCATGATTCATGGCGCCCTACTATATCGCAAGAATTACTCCAGCCATGGTTCCATACTACTCCTTGTTGTGCCAGAATGCCTGCGTCTTGCGGTATTCCAAGCCAAGCACAATGACATCACGTCTGGGCACCTTGAATTTGCCCAAACGCTTCACCGTATCCAACAACTTTTTTACTGGCCTCGACTCTGGAAGACCACCAAGCACTACGTCGCAAATTGTGATGTCTGCCAACGCCACAAAGAACCTACCATGCCATTGGCCGGCCATCTGCAACCGGTTAAGCCACCGACATCACCATTCGAAAAAGTCGGCATATATTTACGGGGCCCTTTCCCCAAGTCTACCACCGGCCACCGCTGGATTACTGTGTGCGTAGATTACCTGACGCGGTATACTGAAACGATGGCGGTTGCTTCAGGCACATTATCTGATGTGTCATGGTTTCTTCTGCACTCGATTATACTCCGTCACGGGGCCCCTCGTGTGGTGATAAGTGATCGGGGCCGGCAGTTTACCGGTGACATTGTTGAAGAGTTGCTACGGCTTTGTGGGTGCCAGTATCGGCATTCTACTCCATACCACCCTCAGACCAATGGCCTCACTGAGCGCACGAATCGTACCATCATCAACATGCTTTCAATGTATGTCGCGGCAGAGCACAAGAACTGGGATGCCGTATTACCTTTTGTTACATAAGCCTTTAATACCGCGAAACACGAGGTCACAGGTTATACGCCTTTCTTTCTCCTCTATGCTCGTCATCCCCAAACTTTCCTTCACATCATACTTCCTTTTTGGACGAACGAAACCGCCAGTGTCGCGCAGACTTTGTGTTGCGCCGAAGGAGCTCGTCGACTTGCTCGGCTCCACACTCTCTCCGCCCACGCTTGCGCGAAGGACCGTTATGACGCAAAACACCCGCCTGTGACTTTCCCTACGGGTGATTTCGTCTGGCTGTGGCCGCCCGTTCGAAAGAAGGGGCTTTGCCAGAAGCTTCTTTCCAAGTACTCAGGACCATTCGTCATTACTCAGTGCTTGAGGGAGGTCACTTACGTTGTAGCGAAAGTGACAGCTCAGAACCGGCATTTGCGTAAGACGCAAATTGTGCACATTGCCCGATTGAAGACCTACAATAATCGATTGCTTCTATTCACTCCGTGAGCTTGGTCTTGCCCGGAGGAAAATGTAACGCGGACTGAAAGAGCGAGAAAGAAGAAGAACTAGGACACTCTCGAGCGATGGTGATTTGGCAGTGACGATTCAGCGCTGGTAATTTCAGTATAAATAAACCTATCGCATCCGTAACAATACTGGTTCTTTGGTGCACACCTTTTTTTTTTTGTGGGAGACGATCAAGTAGTCAGGAAAAATGAAGATGTTCCCATAATAGCTTGGTTGTTGCGGCAGAAATGACGGCCACCCATCACGAAGCCCAACTAAAGGACGCTGTAGCGCTTGTATAGGACTGCAGATGCCAGCTGTACATTGCCACTATAACCAAATATAAGTGCCCAAGGTTGAGAAACTACACAAAGTTAACCCTCACCACCATGAAATTCGGAAGTAAATACAAAAAAAGAAGAAGACAGGGCAGATATAAAGTAGGGGATAATGACGAAGATCTGAGAGGAAGAGATAGGAAAAGGCGGCTGCCGATTTCCCCTAGGTGGGTGAGCCCAGGAGTTCCGCCTACGTGAAGGCAGGGCCAAAGAGGTAAGTTGCCTCAGCCAGGAAGCCTTAAAGGTCCAATCACCTGGCGTCAACTCAACCCCCAGAATCCTTTTTTCCCCAAACACGGAAAAGCCACGCACGGCTAGGCGTGAGAAAGAGACGAAGCCCCCCCCCCCCCCCCCCCTGTTAGTTCGAGTTCGTGGTGTCGCTACACACCAAACGCCTGCTTGTACAGACGCCTCTGTGAAGGAGATACCCAATTCTCAGGACCCTTCTGCTTCTTATATATACAACGGTGAAAATGCGCCACTATGCACGAAAAAGACGGCCGGCAGAAGACTCGTTTTTCATCGACATTTGCCGCAAATCAAGCAGATACGCCGCGAACTTTTATGACTGTCCATGACAAGTAACAGTTTTTTGCACAGTGAAAATAGCAGCGTCGCGCAATCTTGCGAAATCAAACCTGTGACTGCAAGTGAATCACACACAAAGGCAGGAGATCAGCTCTATCTCGACAAGTTTCCATGAAACAAAAATGCAGAAATGCTACCGATTTGAAGCAATTTTCAGTGCAGCGAAGTTTTCCATTTTAGAGCACTTGGGAGGAAGTTACTTTAAATTTGGAAGCACTTCGGAGCAGCTAATTTCACATCCCAAATTACAATGAAGACGCAAGTTGCATTTATATTCAAAGACATGAATAATTATTTTGGCCTCTTACACTAGAAATATTTTGATTCATTGCAAATCTCATCGAGCCAGTAATCTTTGGAGCACTCCCTATTTCACTCAATGATGTCATGCTGTTGAGCCTAAGCATGCACAGTGTTCCCCTTCAGGGGAGTGGGGGGGGGAGAAGCAGGAAACGGTTCATTGCCCTTCCCCCCATTATTTAAATGTATGGGGCAGGTTTTGCACACCTCCCCATCCTATATTAGGTGACAGGAGGGGGTGGGGGCACTGCCCTCCTGCCCTCAACAACAATGAGAGAAGTGCCAACCACACGAGAGAAGTGTTTCCCAACTAAGCTGAGAGTCTCAAAGGGGGAGTGCAAATACTGCCGAAATTCCATGTCATCTAAACAACTAGCAAAATGATATTTGCCAAAAGAACTGCCGTCTTCCTGGGTGACACATGATCAGAGATACGAGGCAGCTAGATGCCACAAAAGCATGGGGGTATGTTACTAGATTCTTTGGACAGAAACGCCAAAACGCTTATAGCCTATTTCAAGTCTTATTTCCTTTCATCCACCACTGTGTTAGCTGCCTTTAAAGGACGACATGCCTTTTAGGCTAATTGTATCTGAAAATAATACCTGGCAAAAATGTATTGCGCTCTACCTGTAGAAAACCTTGAAATACATAAATGTTAACGATCCATTTCTGGTAAAATGTTTATGTGAAGTCCAGGAGTTTATTTCCTCGCATTGGAATAACACTCTATTTGCCTTCTCTGTAAACGTCAAGGACCTGTACTATTCTATTGTGCATGACTCATTGTTACAATGCATTGGAGAATATATACGTGTGGGCACAACGGCAACGCCAAAATGCAGTCGTCCAACCCATTTCTCTTTTTCATTTAGGCCCTGCTTGGATTGCTGTCCGTATCAAGCAAATCATCGGCGCTACATGTGCAATGCCAGCTGTCTACGACGCGCTTCCGCGCAGCAACGGATCCTGAAGGAACATCAGCGAGGATGACAGTCAAGGACCATTTCTGCACGCCTGGCGGCGCTACTATGTCGTCGGGTGGGTGGTTAAGCGCATGGGCAGTACCACCGTGGGACAACAGCATAAAAGGAGATCTTCAGCGACCTCCTGGCAGTGGGCACGGCGGCAACGCCAAAATGCAGTCGTCTAACCGATTTCTCTTTTTCATTCAGGCCCTGCTTGGATTGCTGTTCGTATCAAGCAAATCACCGGCGCTATATGCGCAATGCCAGCTGTCTACGACGCACTTCCGCGCAGCAACGAATCCTGAAGGAACATCAGCGAGGATGACATTCACGGACCATTTCTGCACGCCTGGTGGCGCTACTATGTCGTCGGGTGGGCGGTTAAGCACATGGGCAGTGCCACCGTGGGACAACAGTATAAAAGAAGATCTTCAGCGACCTCTTGGCAGTGGGCACGGAGGCAATGCCAAGATGCAGTCGTCCAACCCATTTCTCTTTTTCATTCAGGTGAGGAAGAGTTACGGGAAATGTTTTAGAAGTAGCAACCTTTGCCTTGTTATGCTGCCGTGCCCACGGTCACTGTATGAAATGTTTCAATGTGCGATTGTTTCCTTAAGGTTCCTTTTGCTTTTGGGAGGGGATGTTGAAGAAAACCCTAGTCCTGACTTAGAGATGCTCGCCAAGCAACTTAGCGATATCGCTGCTGATATTTTAGAAATAAAAAACTCAAAAACACAAACCAACCAAAGGCTAAGCGCGATAGACAAGAAACTGGAAAAAATTAGTGGTTTTGAAAAACAGGTTTCAGAGTGCGTAAAAAAAAAAGCTAGTCTAGAGGACAATCTTCAAGCCGTTAAAAAACTTGATGAACCGGAAAACAGAAGCCGTAGGTCTAACCTCATCATTTATGGCGTAAAGGAACAGCCTAACGAGTCCCCAGTAACATTGCAACATGTAGTATCGAAGGAAATATTTGAGGGCATACTAAAAGTAAAAACCGGGGATATAGAAAAGATTCACCGCCTAGGAAAACAGTCTACCGAAGATGGTAATAAGATAAGACCTATTATTTTGAAATTCTCGAATTACCAGGACAAAACGAAAATACTCAAAAACTGCTCTAAACTGAAAGGTTCAGGTTACTCAATTAGTAATGACTTCTCCCGTACAATGCGAGACCTCAGGAAAAAACTCTGGGATAGAACTAAAGAAAATCGAGACAAAGGTGAAAAGGTGATGCTGGTTCATGATAGAGTGAGCATTAATAAGAAACTCTATGGCTGGGACGACAATCGCGGTGATCTAGATGATGATGTGTGGCGCTTTGTGGCGCAAGGGTCAATTGATGGCCAAAGAGCGCCATTTCGATGAGTAGAGATGCGGACAATAATATGTTGCGTGGCTGTATTGGGGCCTTAAAATTCCTCGCGATAATGCGGGTAAAAACATAAGTATTAGGATCATCACAGTGGCGTGATATGCATAGTAAAAAGGGTGACGAAGGTTTGATAATAAAAACATGTAAAAATACTTGGCACTAGCACAAGTGCCTCATCAGCACCCTTGTGCCCAAGGGCTGCGAGGCAAGTGCTTTTAAATGTAGTCACTGCAGCAGCAACCTCTCTTGAGAGGTCACGCTACGCAATGCCTGGGTATATTACATGGTAAAAACCGACATCTTTTAAAAAAGCTAGCAATGATTTATGGGTGAAAAGTGGTTCCCTACTGACAAACATTGCGGGGTGTAATGGTATATGTTGTCGGTAGGGTAATGGAAAGTGTTGTCTTCTTAGAGTGTCTAATTGTTTACATTGGATTAAAACATGAAGAACTGTTAATGCCTCACCACATTTGTCACACAATGGTGGATCGCCACCGGACAAAAGATGTGTGTGTGTCGTGTATGTGTGTCCTATCCTGAGTCTTGATTGATTGATGTTTGAAGTTTTGTGGCGCAAGGGCCGTTTCACGGCCAAAGAGCGCCAGTGCATGTTACTAAGAATATGGACAATGATTGTGATAAGCGGCTGTATAAAGGCCATAAAATTCCTCGCGGTAAGGCAGGTAAAAACATACAAATAATAAAATCATGATCATTCCGTGAAAGGTGTGTGTGGTGAGGATAGATGACAAGAGTTGGTGATTATAAAAAACGATGGTGGATATGAATGGCATTAGCACAAGTGCCTCACTCGTTCATGCCCTTGCGTCCAAGGGCCGTGAGGCAAGTGCTTTCTTGTGTTACCGCCGCAGCAAAAACCTCTCTAAAGAGGTCGTGCTACGGAATGCCCGGGTGTATGATATGAAAATTATTAATTTCTTTTAAAAACGCTAACAATGATTTATGACTAAAAAGCGGTTCCCTACCGACGAACATTGCAGGGTGTAAAGGTATATGCTGTCGGTAGGGTAATGGAAAATGTCGTTTTCTTAGAGTTTCTAAGTGTTTGCACTGGATTAATATGTGAAGGACTGTCAATGCCTCTCCACATCTGTCACACAATGGTGGATCACCACCGGACAAAAGATGCGTGTGTGTCGTGTATATGTGTCCTATCCTGAGTCTTGTTAGTGTTACCTCTGTTAGACGTGATTTTGATACTGGTGGCCAATGGCCAAGGTGTGGCTTGATAACGTGTAGTTTGTTTTGTGTGTGTGTATCCCACTTGCTCTGCCAGTAGTCCCTGAGTTTTCCTTTGAGAGACGGCTTAAGATCAAGGGCCGGGATTGATGTCGGTGTAATGGCGGTGCTTTCGTGGGCGGATGCAGCAAGCTGATCCGCCATCACGTTGCCTTGAATCTCACGGTGCCCTGGCACCCAGCACACAACAACATGTCTGTTGAGTGTGTGGAGGGTGCATAAAATGGAGTAAAGTGAAACTAGGACAGGGTTTTTTTGTTTTTTAAGACTGTGCAGAGCCGTTACCACACTGAGGGAGTCTGTATAAATTACTGCTTTTTGTATTTGTGATTGTTTGATGTGTTTAGCTGCCACAAGTATCGCGTAAGCTTCTGCTGTGAAGATACTTGTGAATGGATGTAGAGGGCCAGCATCCGAAAAGGAAGGGCCAACAGCAGCGTAGGACACAGAGGAGTTAGACTTAGAGGCATCTGTAAAAAACTCAGGACGTGTGTATTTGTGTTGAAGTTCCAAGAATAAAAAAGACACATCGCAATCTATAGTCTGCCACTGCCACGGTGGCGGGTATGCTACAGGAGCCATTAAACTGTGTTCGAGTGACACTCCAGTGTCCTCAGCTAGACCCTTCAGGCGAACTGAGAAGGGCTGCCTCATTGAAGGCCTGTTTTGAAGAAGAATGGAGCTCGACAAGTCATTAATAGTAGAGTATGAGGGGTGCCTCTTGTCTGCTTTCACCTTAAGGAAATATACAAAGGACATGTAGGTTCTTTGCAGATGAAGCGACCACTCATTTGACTCAACGTAAAGGCTTTCTACGGGGCTGGTGCGAAAAGCACCCGTAGAAAGGCGGATGCCCGAATGGTGCACGGGATCCAGCATCTTCAAAGCACTTTGAGTCGCTGACTGATAAATAATGGCCCCATAATCTAAGCGGGTGCGAATAAGGCTTCTATACAGGTTCATGAGGCATTTCCTGTCACTACCCCACGTAGTACGTGACAACACTTTTATAACATTCATGGCTTTTAAACATTTTGTTTTTAAATACTTTATGTGGGGTACGAAGGTCAACTTGTTGTCCAAGATTAAGCCTAAGAATTTATGCTCAGCTTTGACGGACAGTTGTTGCCCGTTCAGTTGAATGTCGGGCTCCGAGTGCATGCCTTTCTTTCGAGAGAACAAGACACACGTGCTTTTTTGTGGGTTAAGTCGAAATCCGTTTTCATCTGCCCATTTGGAGACCTTATTTAAACCCAGCTGCACCTGCCGCTCACACATGGCCAAGTTGCATGACTTGAAGCCAAGCTGGACGTCGTCGACATATGTACAATAGAACATATTGCATGGAATGGACAAGTGCAAAGAATTCATTTTAATAATAAAAAGTGTGCAACTAAGCACACCACCTTGTGGCACGCCTGTTTCCTGGACAAATGTTTGGGAGAGCACACTGCCCAGACGGACACGGAATGTCCGGTTTGACAGGTAACTTTCGATTATATGAAACATTCTTCCGCGCACACCAAGGTGGGACAGGTCTCTTAGAATTCCGAAACGCCATGTTGTATCATAAGCCTTTTCGATATCGAGGAACACAGAGAGAAAATATTGTTTATGGACGAATGCGTCTCTGATCTGTGCCTCGATACGAACAAGGTGGTCTGTGGTGGATCTACTTTCTCGAAACCCGCACTGAAATGGGTCGAGCAAATTATTTGTTTCAAGAAAATGTACAAGTCGGCAGTTTATCATTTTTTCGAAGACTTTGCACAAGCAGCTTGTAAGTGCTATAGGCCTATAACTCGAGGGTAAAGAAGGGTCCTTGCCCTCTTTCAAAATGGGAATAACAATAGCCTCTTTCCAGGAGGTAGGAATTGTGCCAGAAGACCAAATAGCATTGTACAAACAAAGTAAGGTTTTTCGGGTTTCGTTTGGTAGGTTTTTTAACATTTCATACATCACACGGTCAGAACCTGGGGCAGAAGTACTGCAGGAGTTTAGAGATGTTCGGAGCTCAGCTAGACTGAAAGCTTGGTTATATGCCTCGTATCTGGTGGATTTGTGTTCGAGTTTCTGCTTTTCAATTCTTGTTCTGTATTTTTGGAAGGTGTCAGTATAGTGGGATGAGCTGGATACCTGTTCGAAGTGTGCACCGAGGAAGTTTGCCTGATCTTCCAAGGTATCACCCTGAGTGTTTACGAGTGGAAGTGTGTGTACTTGTTTCCCTGCTATTCTACTGACCATGCTCCAGACTTTAGCCTCCTGTGTGTATGAATTAACCCCTGATAAAAACTTCTGCCAGCTTTCTCTTCTGGCTTGCCGACGCGTTCTCCTGCCTTGAGACTTTATTTTCTTGAAGGTTTCAAGATTTTCGGCTGTCGGTGAGTTCCGAAGCAGCCTCCAAGCTCTGTTTTGCTGTTTGCGCGCGTTTCGGCATTCAGAGTTCCACCATGGCACACTTCGTTTTCCAGGGTGTCCATTTGTTTGTGGGATGCATTTTGTTGCAGCATCAATCAAAAACGCTGTGAAGTAGTTCACAGCGCCATCAATGTTTAGAGTACAGATGTCATTCCAACCTAGACAAGCGATAGTATGAAACTGTTCCCAGTCGGCTCTGTTTATGAGCCACTTGGGAACACGTGGTGGACACTCAGTTACTGTCGTTGTGCTCAAAGCTACGGGGAAGTGGTCACTTCCGTACAGATTACTGACGACTTTCCACTGGAGTAGAGGCACAAGAGATGGAGATACTATGCTCAGGTCTATGGAGGAGTAGGTGTTATTAGCGAGGTTATAATAGGTTGGTTCTTTTCGATTTAGGAGACATGCGCTCGACGAGATAAGGAACTGTTCGATCAGTCGACCTCGCGCGTCATACCGAGAATCACCCCATAGCCTGCTATGCGCATTAAAGTCTCCAAGGAGAACATAAGGCTCCGGAAGTTCATCAATTAGAGAGTGTAAATCGCGTTTTTGCAGCTGATAGCTAGGAGGAATGTAAATAGTGCAGATTGTGATCAGTTTATCAAAAAGAACCGCTCGAACAGCCACTGCCTCAAGGGGTGTTTGGAGTTGTAAGTGTGTGCATGCAATTCCTTGATTCACTATGATGGCAACACCTCCGGATGATGTCATGGCATCATCACGGTCCTTTCGAAAAATAACGTATTTGCGAAGAAAATTTGTGTGTTTTGAATTAAGGTGTGTTTCTTGTACACACAGCACTTTTGGTGAGTGTTCGTGAAGGAGTTCTTGGATGTCGTCAAGGTTTCTGAGAAGGCCCCTGACGTTCCATTGTATAATTTGAGTGTTCATGGTGAATGTAAAATAATGCTGTGTGTACGAAAAGCGAGTGGCTGTTTAGACGGGGAGTTTGAGTTCACTTAACAGGGCCGTCACCAGGCCCTGTTATTTGCTTTTTTGTTTTCTTGGCGCGCTCCAAGGAGCCACGCCGCTCTTTCGGCACCAAGGGTGCCGACGTATCCATTGCCTCCTCGGAGGCACTGGATGCCCGCGCGTGCGGGCTGTTAGTTTGGATTTTGGGCCTCGCCTGGTGGGGGGAGGCCTTGAGACCCGAAGACTCTGGAGTCTCCGGTCTCTGTTTGGGAGTGGGCGGTGTAGCCTGGGCTACAGCCGCCTTGGGGGCAGGAGCCACAGCCGACGGCTCGCTCTGCGCAGGCCGAAGGGGTGGCGAGGGCTGGTGCGGCGTTGCCCCCTGACGCGCCGCATCAGCATATGTGGGGCCATAAAATGGCGAGACTCTTTTTCTTGCTTCTTTAAATGTAATGTTTTCTTTTATCTTTAGAGTGATGATCTCTTTTTCTTTTTTCCAAAAAGAACAGGAACGCGAGTACGCGGCATGATTACCACCACAGTTTACGCAGTGTGCAGGTGCTTCGCAGTTGTCGGAGGCATGGCCCACGACTCCACATAGAGCACAAGTTTTCCGGCCACGACAGCTTTGCGAGCCGTGGCCATATCTCTGACATTGGAAGCAACGGCGGGGGTTGGGAATATATGGCCTCACGGATGTCTTTGTATACCCAGTCTGAATGATTTCCGGCAAATCGCTCGAAGCAAAGGTCAGTACTAAGTGTTTGGTTGGTATTTCTTTTTGATCTCTTCTTATCTTAATCCGCTGTACGTTTGTCACGTTCTGGCTCTTCCATCCTTCCAGAAGTTCAGCTTCGGTCAGGTCAAGCAAATCTGCGTCCGATACGACCCCGCGAGATGAGTTCATGGACCTGTGTGGGGTAATACTGATGGGTGTGTCTCCAAACGTTGTGATGGTGTTCAGTTTATCGAATTGGTCTTTGTCACGTATTTCAAGGAGTAGATCTCCACTGGCCATTTTGGTAACCTTGTACCCGGCACCGAGAGTTTCGGTTAAGCATCTAGAAACTACGAAGGGGGATACAGTTCTGGCTTGCTTGTTAGTTTTTTCACAGTGTATAACGTGGAAACGAGGAAACAATTGTCTTGGCCGGGTGAAAAAATTGATGTCTTCGGTGCGTACCCGCTTTGAGGAGGCACGATCACTAAGTGAAGGAAATGCTTTCTGCATGCTAATTGTATGTTGTTCAGCAGCGTTGGCGGCCACCCACCACGGAGCCCAACGAGGGGACGCTGCAAGTTTGCGAATGCTAAAAGCTTGCAGACGTCAGCCGTACAACCCTGCTATAACCCAATGCGCATAGGCCAAGGTAGGCTATTTGCACAGGGTTAACCCTTGCCGCCGAGAAAATTGGAAGTAAGCAGAAGAGAGAAGTAGACAGGAAAGCTAAAAAAGTAAGAAAGACGAAGATGTAGGGAGAGAGAGATAGGAAAAGGCGACTGCCGATTTCCCCTGGGTGGGTCAGCCCAGGGGTGCCGTCTACGTGAAGCCGGGGCCAAAGGGGTGTGTTGCCTCTGCCGGGGGGCCTTAAAGGTCCAATCACCCAGCGTCAGCTCAACCCCCAGGATTCCCTTTTCCCCGGACACGGCAAAGCCACGCACGGCTAGGCGTGGGAGGGAGTAGAAACTCCCCCATTAGCTCGGGTCCGTGGTGTCGCTACACACCAAACGCCTGCTTTATCAGGCGCCCCTGCGGGGTATCCTGAGTCTTGTTAGTGTTACCTCTGTTAGACGTGATTTTGATACTGGTGGCCAATGGCCAAGGTGAGGCTTGATAGCGTGTAGCATGTTTTGTGTGTGTCTATGCCACTTGCTCTGCCAGTAGTCTCTGAGCTTTCGTTTTGAGAGACTGCTTAACATCAAGGGGCGGGATCGATATGGGTGTAGTGGCACTGATTTCGTGGACGGATGCAGCAAGCTGATCCGCCATCACGTTGCCTTGAATCTCATAGTGCCCTGGCACCCAGCACACTACAACATGTTGGTTGAGTGTGTAGAGTGTGCATAAAATGGAGTAGAGTGAGACGAGGACAGGGTTTTTTTGTTTTTTAAGACTATGCAGAGCCGTTACCACACTGAGGGAGTCTGTATAAATTACTGCTTTCTGTATTTGTAATTGTTTGATGTGTTTAGCTGCCACAAGTATCGCAAAAGCTTCCGCTGTGAAGATACTTGTGCCTGGATGTAGAGGGCCAGCATCCGAAAAGGAAGGGCCAACAGCAGCGTAGGACACAGAGGAGTTGGACTTAGAGGCATCTGTAAAGAACTCAGGATGTGTGTATTTGTGTTGAATTTCCAGGAAGTATGTTCGGATATGGGCAATAGGCGCATGTTTTGTAACTTCTAAAAAAGACACATCGCAGTCTATAGTCTGCCACTGCCACGGTGGCGGGTATGCTACAGGAGACATTAAACTGTGTTCAAGTGACACTCCAGTGTCTTCAGCTAGACCCTTCAGGCGAACTGAGAAGGGCTGCCTCATCGAAGGCCTGTTTTGAAACAGAATGGAGCTCGAAAAATCAATAATAGTAGAGTATGAGGGGTGCTTCTTGTCTTCTTTCACCTTAAGAAAATAAAGAAAGGACATGTAAGTTCTCTGCAGATGAAGCGACCACTCATTTGACTCAACGTAAAGGCTTTTTATGGGGCTGGTGCGAAAAGCACTCGTAGAGTGGCGGATGCCCAAATGGTGCACGGGGTCCAGCATCTTCAAGGCACTCTGAGTAGCAGACTTATAGACAACGGCCCCATAATCTAAGCGGGTGCGAATGAGGCTTCTATAAAGGTTCATGAGGCATTGCCTGCCACTAACCCACGTAGTACGTGACAACACTTTTATAACACACATGCTTTTAAACATTTTGTTTTTAAATACTTGATGTGTGGTACGAATGTCAACTTGTTGTCCAAGATTAAGCCTAAGAATTTATGCTCCGCATTGACAGACAGACGTTGACCGTTCAGTTCAATGTCAGGTTCTGAGTGCATGCCTCTCTTTCGGGAGAACAAGACACACGTGCTTCTTTCTGGATTCAGCCGAAATCCGTTTTCCTCTGCCCATTTGGAGAGCTTGTTCAAACCTAGCTGAACCTGCCGCTCACACATTGCTAGGTTGCATGACTTAAAGCCAAGCTGGACGTCATCGACATATGTGGAATGGAACATGTTGCGGGGGATGGACAGGTGCAAGGAATTCATTTTAATAATAAAAAGTGTACAACTAAGTACACCACCTTGCGGTACTCCCGTTTCTTGCAAAAATGTTTGGGAGAGAATACTGCCCACACGGACACGGAATTTCCGATTGGACAAGTAACTCTCGATTATAAAAAGCATTCTACCGCGCACACCCATGTGAGACAAGTCTCTTAAAATGCCAAAACGCCATGTTGTGTCGTAAGCCTTCTCGATATCAAGAAACACTGAGAGTTAGTAGTGTCTGTGGACAAAGGCGTCTCGGATCTGTGCCTCGATACGCACCAGATGGTCGGTGGTGGATCTACCCTTTCGAAACCCACACTGGGACTGGTCAAGCAGATTGTGTGTTTCAAGGAAATATAAAAGTCGGCAGTTTATCACTTTTTCAAAAAGTTTACAAAGGCAGCTGGTTAGTGCAATGGGCCTATAACTTGAAACTGAGGAAGGGTCCTTGCCCTGTTTCAAAATAGGGATAACAATAGCCTCTTTCCAGAACGCAGGAATGGTGCCAGAAAGCCAGATAGCAATGTATAGAGAGAGTAAAGTTTTTCGCGTTTTAGGCGGCAGGTTTTTCAACATTTCATACGTGACACAGTCGTGGCCTGGTGCAGAATTACTGCTAGAGTTTAGTGATGTTTGTAGCTCAGCTAAGTTGAAAGGTGGGTTGTATGCCTCGTGTTTTGTGCACTTATATTCTAGTTGCTGCTTTTCTATCCTTGCTTTGTATCTTTAGAAAGCTTCAGTATAGTGTGACGAGCTAGACACTTTCTCGTAGTGTGCACCGAGGAAGTTCGCCTGATCTTCCAGGCTGTCACCCTGTGTGTTTACGAGTGGGAGTGAGTGTACTTGTCTTCCTGCTACCCTACGAACCATGTCCCAGACTTTAGCCTCTTGTGTATATGAATTTATCCCTGATAAAAACTTGTGCCAGCTTTCTCTTCTGGCCTGCCGACGCGTTCTCCTGCCTCGAGATTTTATTTTATTAAAGCTCTCAAGGTTTTCCGCTGTCGGCGAGTTGCGCAGCAGCCTCCATGCCTTGTTCTGCTCCTTTCACGCATTCTGACACTCAGTGTTCCACCACAGGACGTGTCGTTTGCCGGGCAGTCCAGATGTTTGTGGAATGCACTTGGCTGCTGCGTCAGTAAGAAAAGCCGTGAGGTACTGCATAGCTTCATCTATGCCTAATCCGCATATGTCGGTCCAACTTAAGTGTGTAATCTTTTGAAATTGTTCCCAGTCGGCTTTGTTTACCAGCCATTTGGGAACTTGTGGCAGACATTCATATATTATTGGTGTACTCAAAACTAAAGGAAAATGGTCACTTCCGTATGGATTTTTTATGGCTTTCCACTGAAGTAATGGTACAGGTGAAGGAGATGCGATACTGAGGTCTATGGAGGAGTAAGTATTGTTTGCAAGGTTATAATATGTTGCCTCTTTCCTATTCAACAGACAAGCACCTGATGAAAAGAGGAACTGTTCGGTAAGACGACCTCGTGCATCACATCAACAGTCACCCCATAGACCGCTGTGCGCATTCAGGTCCCCTAGAACAAGATAAGGTTCTGGTAACTCATCTATTAAAGACTGGAAATCATGTTTTTCCGGGCGGTGTTGCGGCAGTATGTATAGAGAGCAGATGGTGACGAGCTTATTCAAAAGAACTGCTTGAACAGCCACTGCCTCTAGGGATGTTAGTAGTGGTAGATGACTACATGCTACTCCTCGATTAACAATAATGGCTACACCACCAGATGACGCCACAGCATCATCTCTGTCATTTCGGAAGACAACATATTGATGCAAAAAATTTGTATTCTTGGATTTTAAGTGTGTTTCCTGTACACACAGCACTTTTGGAGAATGTTTGTGTAGAAGTTCTTGGACATCGTCGAGGTTTTGAAGTAGTCCTCTGACGTTCCATTGTATAATTTGTGTTTCCATTATGGGAGTAAAGAAGTGCTGTGTGTTCGAAATGAGTGTGGCTGGTATTTAAAGAGAGAAGTGACTTATCTTACAGAGCCTTTAGAAGGCCCTGTAATTACCGTTTTGTCTTTTTTAGAGCGGTCGAGGGAACCCCGCCACTCCTTTGGCGCAGTCTGCGCCGGTGCAGTTGATGTGTCCATTGCCTCAGGAGAGACGACAGATAATGTTGTTTTCGTTGTAGGCTTCGTCGTGACAGACGGAGCCTTAAACCCCACCGAGCTGGAAATCGAGGGGACCTCTTTAGTTTGTGTGGTGCCCTGGCTGCTGCCAAGGTTCACAGCGGCCTTCGGTGGGGCTGTATTCAAGGAGGGTGGGGCAGCCAAGGCTGCTCCCCCCATGGGGGCTTACGGCGTTTGCCTCGGTACGCTGGGCGTGGTCCAAGGCATTGCCGAAAACCGAAGTGGTGCTGACTCCCCTCGCACCACTTCGGCATACGATGTGCTCCCATCAAAATGCGGGGAAACGCGCTGCCTTGCTTCACGGAAGCTTATGTTCAATTTAAACTTTGTATTAATAATTTCTTTTTCCATTTTCCAGGCCACGCATGACCTGGAATATGCAGGATGGTCACCCTCACAGTTTGCGCAGTGGACTTGTAGCTGACAGTCATCGTCAGCGGTATGACCTTTGGTGCCGCATTTTGCGCAGGTAAGCTGTCCTCGGCAGCTCTGGGAGCCATGCCCGAACCTCTGACACTTAAAGCAGCGCCGCGGGTTGGGTATGTATGGTCTAACTGGCAGTTTAAGATATCCTGTTGCTATTTCAGTGGGGAGGGTGCTAGATGCGAAAGTAAGTATGATGTGCTTTATTGGTATTTCCTTATTTTCTCTTCTTATTTTGATACGCTGCACCTGAATGACATTTTCCTCTTTCCAGCCTGTTAGAAGTTCATCATCAGAGAGGTCCATCAGGTCTCCATCTGATACAACACCCTTCACGGTCTTCATAGTTCGATGCGGTGTGATTGTGATAGGCTGATCCCCAAATGCTGTGAGTTTATGTAGTCTCTGGTACTGTGCGTTGTCTTTTAATTCAAGTAACAGGTCACCACTAGCAGCCTTTGTGGCCTTGTAGCCTGCGCCCAGCGTTTCTATAAGGCATTTGGACACAACGAAAGGTGAAATGCTTCTAGCTTTCTTTTCTGTGCTGTCACAGTGGATAATGTGGTATTTCGGGAAGTTATCTTTCTTGTTTGGCAGAAATTCAAATATTGCATCGGTGCGCCACCTCTTGCAGGGGCAATTGGTTGTGAGAGTGCTAGGTGTTCCAATAAATTTGGTAGCTTATTCGGCGGCCATGCCAGCCACCCACCACCGAGCCCAACAAGAGGACGCTGCGAGACGCGAAGGAGGCGTAGGCACCAGCCGTACATGGCCGCTATAACCTAATATATCTACCCAAGGTTGGATATTTACACTAGGTTAACCCTTGCCGCCAGGAAAAATTGGAAGTAAAATGAAGTGAGGAGAATACAGGAAAGATGTAAAGTGAGAACAAAAGACGAAGATGTAGGGAGAGAGAGAGATAGGAAAAGGCGACTGCCGATTTCCCCTGGGTGGGTCAGCCCAGGGGTGCCGTCTACGTTAAGCCGGGGCCAAAGGGGTGTGTTGCCTCTGCCGGGGGGCCTTAAAGGTCCAATCACCCAGCGTCAGCTCAACTCCCAGGATTCCCTTTTCCCCGGACACGGCAAAGCCACGCACGGCTAGGCGTGGGAGGGAGTAGAAACTCCCCCGTTAGCTCGGGTTCGTCGTGTCGCTACACACCAAACGCCTACTTGCGCAGGCGCCCCTGCGGGGATCGCGGTGATCTTGGTGCTTTGTCAAAAAACGAAAAACCTATGCTTCCGGAGAGTCGGGTCACCAGAAGCCAACGCAACTGACGTTACTTAACGTTAATGCGCGAAGTCTTATGAACAAAGCCGACCAGTTTGAGGCCATTTTGATCGTCAATCAGCAAGACATCGTCCCTCTCTCAGAAACTTGGCTGCACAAAGAAATATTGGACAACAAAATTGTTCCGCCTAACTACGTGATTGTTCGCAAAGATAGAGAGCACAGAGGTGGAAGCGTTGCCATTGTTTTACGACAAGGCATAAGCTTTTCAGTCATGCCAGATGTTCGGGACGTCGAAGTGGTCTGGTGTAGGGTTTCCCTAAATGGTGTCACTATATCTATTGGTGCGGTATACAGACCTCCACAAGCGCAATTGGCTTATCTGGACTAGAACCGGCGCATTTAGCATGGTATGGCCGATGGCCAATTGGCTTATCTAGAAACTTTATATGACTACATGCAAAACCATGTGACCGGTGGCGCTGTTATCATGGCTGGTGACTTCAATCTGCCCGATGTAAATTGGGAACGTCTGAGTACAGAAACAGCTAAGAATGACCTTTTAAGCGATTACCTATTGTCATTTAATCTCACACAACTTGTTGCCAGGCCAACTCGTGAACAACGGGAATCTAGTTCTTTAGTAGATCTCATCTTTGTCAGTGATTATTTCCCATCAACAGATATCTTAACGGAAACCCTGGAGGGGTTATTTGATCACAAAATGGTTTCATGCAGCCTGCCTGTACATTGCCTCGCTCGCATGCGAGGGCCGGTTAAGTATGTCCCGGCGTTTCACAAAGCTGATGACGCTGTAGTTATGACGTATTTAGAGCATGAATTCGACGACTTTCTCGATATGTGTGCTGATGAGTCTGGTGATTGACGTAATTTGGGCTAAATTTAAAGCTATCATTACTCATTGTATGACCAAATTTGTTCCGCTGGTTGCTAAAGTCACAAAAAAACACAACCCTTGGATCACACGTGACATCATTCATACTAAACGTAAAATAAAAAGATTAAGAAAATCTAATAAATCAAGCCCAGTCTATGGGTTCCAAAAAAAAATAGCTTGCTTGTCCCGGTCATTGAGGGTAAAAATTCGTTGTGCCAAAGAGAACATCTGCAGCACAACACTAAGTAAGTTTATAAGAGTCGCTCCCGAAGTTCTGGCAATATCTTGGTTCAAAAAACAACCTCCCTACTGTCGTTTCAGCGGAGCAGGAATTAATGAAAGCTAATTCATTTAACACTTACTTCCAGTCTGTCTTCACAGCTGACAATGGTAAACATTTGTCGCTTATGTTTCGGGGTAAAAGCTTTAAGCATGCCTCAACTGTCTGAGCCGGGTTTGCTATCACTGTTATTGAACATTGATGGGAAGAAAGGTAGCGGACCCGACGGGATTCCCAATGCATTTTTAAAGCGTTACGCTAAATCTGTGTGTAAATACCTTTTTCTTATATTTTCGAAATCGCTTAAGGATTGCCAGGTTCCATTGGAATGAAAAATTGCAAAAATTCTTCCCATTCACAAAAGTGGTGACTCGTCTTGTTCATCTAATTACAGACCAATTTCTATTACGCAAACTTCCTGCAAAATGCTTGAGCATAATATTCTAAAGTCCCTTACCAATTACATGGAAGAAAATGCTATTCTCCATTCCAATCAACACGGTTTTCGTCGCGGACTATCTACTGTCACACAGCTGGTTGAGACCTTGCATGACCTTGCCAATGGCAATAATGATCAATCGCAGATTGACGTAGTCTTTTTAGATTTGTCAAAAGCTTTTGACCGCGTTTCTCATCCCAAACTGATCCAAAAGCTAACCGGTATACTGGGAAACGGACCTCTGACCAAGTGGATCGAACACTATTTGACCGACCGCTACCAATTTGTTCAATATGGTGCACATGTGTCTGACACGGTTCCAGTATTATCGGGAGTGCCCCAGGGTTCTGTTTTGGGCCCCATGTTGTTTCTTCTTTTTATTAATGACGTTGCAGACGTAGCCAATGTAAAAATCAGATTGTTCGCAGATGATTGTATCCTGTACCAGCGAATAGACAGCCACCAGGATCATTTAAAACTAGATGATTCGCTAAAAAAGGTCGAAACCTGGTGTCGAGAGTGGCAAATGGAAATAAATACTGAGAAAACTGTCGCCATGTCAATTACAAAGAAAAAAGCGAGGGCAAATTTTTCGTATTCGCTGGGAAATGTCCCCCTTCGCAACATCGTTGCCTGCAAATATCTAGGCAACTTGATATCGTCCGACTTAAATTGGACTGCGCATGTCGAACATATTACAAAGAAGGCACTCGGCAGGTTATTTTTTCTTAAACCAACTCTTCGTCATTCGACACCCCAAACAAAACTTTTAGCGTATGCCATGCTTATCCACCCAATCCTCGAATATACGAGTGTGGCCTGGTTCCCCTTCACAAAAAAACATGTAGCCGCGCTTGAAAGAATAGAACGTAAAGCAGTCCTTTTTATCTATACTCGTTATAGGCGTATCAACTCACCTACTGCTCTTTTGATAAGAGCGGATCTGCCCACCCTTGGCAAGCCGCGCCAAGCTTCATAGCCTGAGATTTTTGTATCTGGTGCTACACAACTCTTTGAAAATAAATCCGGCTAATTATGTTAAGTTTATCAGTAAGCACCAAACCCAAACACGAAATAAACATTGTCACACACTTGATGAGTGTCCCTTCAAGAACAATGTTTTTGGCCACTCTTTTTTTCCGCGAGCCATACGGGTTTGGAATGCCCTGCACCCCACCGTGTTGACACAGCCGACAGTTGATGAATTTGTTAATCGAGCGAGTGAATGTGTGCCGACTTTTATTTAGCCGTGATTTCCTGAATACATGGTGTTGCAAGTTTTAACTCTGCCTGTACAATTTTGTTTTGTATTTGTTTTTTGTTTGCCCCAGCATTTCATCTGATGTGATTTGCCTATCACTATGGCGAATTTTGCACTATGTTTGAGATATTCGCTTCGAATTTCAAGTGCTTGCAACATGTATTTTTGATCTGTGTATTCCTTGTTTTTATTATGTACAATGTGACACCACTCCTGTAATAATCCCATCATGAGATTGACAGTATTCTGAATAAAATAAATAAATATAAATGAGTATGGCAACTCACAATTCCAGACCCAGTCTGGCGTCAGCGTCAGTGGGTTTTTAGAGCTTTTAAGGTTTTACCTTTGGTCGATGTACATCCTATGTGATGAAAAACCTCGCCTTCAAAAATTCGGTATCTGTATTGATTCTTGCATCGCTCCCATCGTCAGTGACCTGTTTTTAGGCGAATTAGACAGATCCATTTTGGAAGTTTTCACTAACACTAATGTGATTCACGTTTTCAGATGCGTAGACGATATTTTAATTTTTATGGACACTGAAGTTGCATCGTATAAGAATGACGCTCTTACAGTTTTAGAACTTTCTGAGAATTGTGAAATCGGGTTCCTTGACTTTAAGCTATTCCTGAATAATGGACGCACTTGCTGGATGTATCAACCGCGTGGAAATAAGCCTGTTTTGCCATTTCATTCCGCGCATTCTAAATGAGGTAAGCGAGGTATCGCAAAATCTTGCTTTGTGAATGCCTTGCGAAAATCCTGTGTGCACAAGATTACGGAAAGCTTTGTTGAGCAATCTTCAAGGCTGACGTCGGCTGGTTTCCCCGACCACGTGCAAGTTTCCGTTGCCGAAAACCTGCTGAGTGAACTTAAGGCCAAAGAGACCGATAATGCAGACCCACCTGTCACAGCTAAACAGCCTTTCACCGTGGTTCCGTATATGCACAAGACAGTGCACAATCTTAAGAAAGTGGCAAAGCAAGTTAATGTGAAGGTGGTCTTTATGGCCCCTCGAAAATTGAGTCGCCTGTGCAAGCTGTCCGTTCTTCCGTCCTGACCCACCCTCGGTTGCACTACAAAACATGCAAATATATTTAGAGATTGCATCTGTAATGTGGTGTATCAGCTGCTGTTATTGTGTGGAAGGTATTACATCGGTAAAACAGGTCGTATAAATGAGAGGCTGAGGGAACATATGTAAAATGTGGATCACTATAAACAAGGATGGCTGTCCGTTCACTGCAGCACGTGTGGCTGCCGGCCAATATTTTAAGAGTGTACTATTGTTGCTAGATGCAGGGATCGCACCACATGCAAGATCATAGAGGCAGAAAAGATTTGCTCATTGAAAGATGCTTGTGTTAGCACTCCTTCTGTCGCGCTCACCGATAAGGAAAAGTTGTTCCTTTTCGGTGTGATGTACTTGTGCATTGTCATTGTGTTTTGCGCATGACTATTGCGACTGGTGTATAAAAAGCAAAGACCTTCGCAAGAAATAAATTATTAGCAGTTCAGCGCTCATCTCGTCTCTTTTCCTGTCCCCTCCTGCCCTGTCGTTTGCGCTGGTAAGCACTCTTTTTCAAAACTGAGTCATTTTTTTTCTATCTATGATCGCATCTGCCACGGTTTTGTCCACAGAAAGCGTTGCCTTGACAGTTCGCACGTTAGACGCGCGCAAACTTTTGGTGTTCTGTCAGTTACGTCGTCGTCATACATGATCGTGTCAAAAACGACCGTGGTTTCGTCCACAGCGATTGGGGACGTGACAATCCCCCGCACTGTACACGTGTACACAAAAGCTCGCGTACTACTGATTGATTGATTTGTGGGGTTTAACGTCCCAAAACCACCATATGATTATGAGAGACGCCGTAGTGGAGGGCTCCGGAAATTTTGACCACCTGGGGTTCTTTAACGTGCGCCCAAATCTCGCATACTACTGAACCTTCGAGCAAGCTGCTCTCAGCCTTCGTTCGATGGTTTAGGCACTTTAGTAAGTCCATATCACCCGCCCTGACTAGAAAAAATGCTTGGAACATTCGAATTTCGGCCTAATAAATACAGATTTGTATCTATCGCAGTTCCACATCACTGAGATTCCAAGATGAGGGTTCACAAAAAGCCTGAGACAGTTGACCTGCATTGTTCCAACGCAGCCAGATAAGCACAGCAATTTCAATTTCGGAAGATTTTCATGACAACCTTACAAACGGAAGAAACGATCGAAGTGCAGGAGTCTCTCGGACAATCCGAGAAACTTGGCAGGTATTCCCAAGGGTGCCACACCATTGTTCCACCGTTCCAGAGGTCCATTCGTATGCACCGTTCGTGGTGCGTACAATTGCATACTATTGGTGCTCCAGGGTTCTCTAGTGGTCATCGGAGTCGCCGTACATATATCGAACACAGCACATACAGCAAGTTTTTTGCACATGCGACGAGTGCGCGGACTTTAGAAATGGCAACCCCACTGCTAGTGCTCCTCGCAGATGACATGAAATTGTACCTTTCGGACCCGACTTCATGTAACTCAACATTACGTTTCTTCAAAAGGCTATGGCCACTCCTATTGCCGGTGCTGTTTTTGTGTTGTCAGTTATCTAAACCAGCAGCCGATGTTAATAGCTCAGAATGTTTGCGAGCTATCTCATGAGGCCTGAAGATAGCAAGCGCCAGCGACTGTGCCCTTTGACGCCACAGCATCTCAAACCCTAATCGTAGTAACGCATACTGCTGATATGTGGGGTTTACCGTCCCAAAACCACCACATGATTATGTGATACCACGACGTTAATTTTTAAATGTAAGGGGCGGACATGTAACATGGCGTAGCCCCTTCGCAGTAGGCCTTCCAACACCAAGGATATCAGCAATGGGCCTACAACTGAAAGCTATGCGTATTAAAACTGCATTGCGGCTGCTCCAACAAAGAGACATGTTGAAAAATGAGATATAAAAAAAAAAAGAAGGATGCAAAAAATTTCAATTCAGACCCTAGCACTCACGAGCTCGAAAGAGTATGGTCATTTAGGGGCATTTACTGCAAGAGAAATTACGAACGAGGGTGTACTAGTGGAAGGAATAATGAAAAGCTTTCATGGATGAAAACCCATGGATAAAGTATACTTGAGGAAAAACGTCGATGCGTTCTTGCCAATGACGTGTTCTTCTGTGGACGAGAAGCACTGAAAATTAGATCTCGGTGTTTAAAAAAAGACGTTCTGGCGGCATGCATGTAGTTAAAATGCATTATTTGCATACATTGCGGCTCTTCAAACGAGCTACCAGCAGAGTTCCTAGATCGGACAACATCCACTGATAAATCACTGCCACAATTATACTGATTGGAATACATGTCACGATGTTGAAAGCACGTTTTGTTGTTGAGCTGACTTGCACAGCAGAAACAGATGTTGCGTAGTCACCGAATAGGGAATCGTGGATTACCTGGGATGCATTTTCAACCACTGTTTATTCAGTGGTATAATTGTAGGTACGTTGTTGCGACTTTGGTAGCCCCGTGAACAAGCTGCACAAGTTTCGACGCTCCTGTGTGGCTATTGCCACACTGGACTTTCGCACAGTTTGGCACAATTTCTGTTGGTATATATTATCAGGATGGCGCAGTAAATTTGGTTGAGTGCAGTTGGCACAGGAGCAGAATCAATAAAAACGTAGATACCGTATTTACTCGCATAATTTGTGCACTATTGTTTTTGCAATTTTGGGGCTCTGAAAAAGGGGTGTGCAAATTACGCGGAGATTTGGCAAACGCATAGAAAATAATGTGTAATAATCCTAATGTGTGCACAATATAATTTTTAAAAGTTATCAACAACATGGAGCACAAATGAAGTGCACTTGTTTATTTAAAAGAATTAACGCGCACTTAAACCAGTCAGATCCAGTCATGCGTGGTCTTGTCGGAATCACTATTGAGAGGCCCGATTGAGAATCATCGTCGCGCCCACTGTCACCACCCTTGTAAAGTGCATCACCCTTGGTTCTGTTCAGCACATTCCAATGTCCCATTTTCTCTAAGCTCTTCTAACAATGCTGGGAGAAACTAGGTCCCAAGGCACAGTGATATCGAAGGGCCTAAGCTTTCGCACATAACTGAAAGGCATTCAAAGAGAAGGAAACTTGATGATGATGAGTGGTATTTTATGGCGCAAAGGCAAATTGATGGCCAAAGAGCACTATTTCAATAGACCAGAGATATGAACAATGATAATGTCGCGGGTATAGAAAGGTACCTCAGGCACGGGTGCAGAAACGACGCAGACGGAATGAAGACGACGATGTTGTTGTGGGGCTGTGTCTAAACTGCCCTTTTGTTCTGCATACTTGCATACTGTGTGCAGTGTTAGCGCACCCGGTGTTCACTTATAAATACTCCCCGTCACATATTTTTGGTGGAGGTGCCGGGTAACATTCCAACTTTGGATCTCCGTAGAGGATGTCAGCTTCGTCTAGCCACGATGCCTGAAGGCAGTGCGCGATTCGTTCAGTCTACGCCTGCTCCTTCACCTGTGATCCCTTCCCATCTTCTCGATCCAGGTACATTTTGGGACACCGACACAACTGACGTTGACGAATGGCTCACCTTATACGAGCGCGTCAGCAAGCAATACAGGTGGAATGAGACGCTTATGCTGGCCAACATCATCTTTTACCTGCGAGGTACTACACGCGCCTGGTACGAGACGCACGAGGAAGACCTGACGAGTTGGGACATGTGCAAGCGGAAGCTCCGTGACTTGTTCGGCTGGTCAGTTGCTTGACAAATGGAGGCCAGGCAGGAAATCGCGTCACGAGTTCAATCTTCCACCGAGTCGTACATCACCAAGGACGTGCTCGCCTTGTATTGGAGGGCTGACAAAGACATGACCGAACTAGACAACGTCAGCAATGTGTTGAAGGGCATAGCCGACGATGCCTTCAACAGTCTGATATGCAAGAACTGTACCACCATTGACTCAATTGTCAGTGAATGTCGGTGGTTCGAACAAGCCAAAAGCAGGAGAATCATGCAACGTTTTTCCCGACTCCCGAACACCGCTGCGACTTCTTCCTGAGAGGATCCTGTGGGGCCCACGTCCATTCGTGAACCCTCCAAACATCACAAGAATCGTCTGCCAGGAGCTGGAAGCCACGGCTCCTTCCGCTTATCAACCCCCTGTGCCTGACAACTCGGTTCTAATATCTCTTATTCAGGCTGTTGTGCGACAAGAGTTTGCCAACATGGGCGTCCCCAAAACTCCAGCCACACACCACAGCCCATAAATCCTAATGCTCACTGCCACGCCGCCCCACTTGTTGCTGCTGCCGCGTCGGTCTCCCGGTTCTCATCACGCTACCGAAATCCATCTGAGTGGCGCGGCGCACACAAGATGATCGACCGATATGCTACTCTTGCCATCGCGTTTAGCCACATTTCCCGCCACTGCCGCAACAGATGGCCTTTCCGGCAATATTTTCTACACGACCACCAACAGAATCGTGGGCAGTATTCACCACCTCGTTTTTCCGATGACCACCTTCAGGACCTGCCACCCAGCCATTCTACGCAACACTCCGAACCATCCTACGCCGATGTCGTCGCCCAGAGAGCCCGGTCCAGCCGCTCGCCGTCGCCTCACGGTCGCCAGCCCCGCTCCTATCAACACCGTCCCTCCCCGTCACCGGCGTATTCTAGGCAGTTCTCGGGAAACTAACAGATGCAGCTCCTGGAGGTGGCACTGCATTGACAACTCGAACTGGAAAACCTCAACCGACCACTAATTCCCGACGAAATTTACTTGGTGTTATTATCGATGGCCTGAAGGTTAACGCTCTAAAAGACACTGGTGCCCACATATCTGTTATGATTTCACGTCTTCGATCCCGCCTGAAAAAAGTCCTTACCCCTGCCATGTCTTCGACTGTGCGAGTAGCCAACGGCAGCCGAACATCAGTTCTTGGTATATGCACTGCCCGCGTCACTGTTGCCGGCCTTCCCACTTCAGTCCTCTTCGCTGTTCTAGACACTTGCCCACACAGCGCGATTCTCGGCATTGACTTCTTGAACGCGCATTCAGCCCTCATTAATTGTTCAACCGGCACTTTACAGCTGAGTTGCCTTTGTACTCTGATGTCCCTCCTGCAGCTCGCACACGGCTACAGTCCGTGGAGTGTCTACGATTACCGCCTCAGGCCGCTGTGTACCTTTCTATGTCGCCGTTCTCACCTGTTCCTGATGGCAACTACTTGGCAGCCCCACTCATTGACCTGACCCTTTCCCGAAACATCACACTTTTTCTTACTATAGTGAAGATTAGCGACAAGACGCTTCTCCCTGTCCTCAACTTTTGCGGGTCAACCCAGGTCATTCCTCAAGGTATTGCCTTAGCAGAAAACTCCACTCTGGAGCAATGTACGATTTTATCTCTCACTCCTGGCATCAAGACAGTAGCCGAACCTCTCCCAGCCGCACAGAATAGAGCTTTCCTAGACAAAATGAAATCAAACGACCTGTCGCCTCCTAAGTTGAAGCGCTTCGTGGTCTTCTATTTTCTTACCTCGACATTTTTGATATCGACGACCGTTCCTTGGACCGCACGAGCGTCGTAGCTCACTGTATCGACACTGGCGGCGCTAGACCCCTTCATAAGCGTCCTTACCGTGTGTCTCATTCGGAGCGCGTACTAATCCAGACGGAGGTAGAGAAAATGCTCGACAAAGACGTCATAGAGCCTTGAACTAGTCCTTGGGCTTCGCCTGTTGTGCTTGTTAAAAAGAAGGACAACACCTGGCGGTTCTGTGCCGACTATCGCCATCTCAATTGAATAATCAAGAAGAATGTCTATCCTCTACCTCAAATTGATAATGCGTTTGACTGCCTTCATGGTGCCAAGTATTTCTGTTCCCTGGACCTATGATCTGGATATTGGCAAATTTCAGTCGATGACTGCGAGAAGACGGCATTCATAACACCCGATGGGCTTTATCAATTCAAAGTCATGCCTTTTGGGTTGTGCAATGCGCCAGCAACTTTTCAACGCATGATGGACTCCCTCCTGCGCGGTTTTAAATGGTTGACTTGCCAGTGCTATCTAGACGATGTCATCATTTTCTCGCCAACCTTCGAAAGCCATCTTCTACATCTGTCGGCCATCCTTGACGTTTTTCGCTGTGCTGGCCTCCAGCTTAACACGTCTAAGTGCACCTTTGGGCACCGTCAGATAAAGCTACTTTTATTATTTTATTTTATTTTATTTATTATACCCTCAGGGCCAGAGGCATTACAGAGGGGAGTGGTACAGAACAAAGGCATAACATGAGGTAGCATGGTTACAAAAAACGTTGTGTACATAAAAAGGAAAAGGAAAGACAAAACAAATTAGTATTATCGCAACAATGTGGTCACACAAACACAGATTAAACATCAGATATTTCTGCATATACAATATTGGCTAAGGCAGCACGGAACAGTTGGTTATCGGTGATACCCGCAATTTCAGCGGGAAGGTGGTTCCATTCCCGGGACGAACGGGGCAAGAATGACTGAGTGGCAGATTTTGTATGATAATAGTTAATGCCAACCTTGTGACGGTGGTCAATGCGATGGGAAACGTATAGTGGTTGGGGTAAGAGTTTTTTGTAACTTGGCCACTTTATTGACGCTGCTGGTGTACGACCCGACCCTGATAAAGTCTGCGCAGTGCACGAGTTTCTAGTCCCACGTTCCACGCAAGAAGTCCGCAGCTTTTTGGGACTCTGTTGGTATTTTCGCCGTTTTGTTAGCAACTTCGTGGAAATTGCTCGGCCCCTCACGGATCTCCTCAAAGAGAACGTGGCTTTTTCCTGGTTTTGAAGACCAAGAACATTCCTTTGCGTCGTTGATTTTTGCGCTCACATCACCACCTGTGTTGGCTCATTTTGACCCAGCCACTCGAATGGAGCTACGCACCGACGCAAGTGGCCATGGCATAGGGGCAATGCTCGCACAAATGCAGAGCAGCACAAACCCTGTCATAGCGTACGCCAGCCGCCTGCTTTCGCAGTCAGAAAGGAACTATTCAATTACTGAGCGAGAGTGCCTGGCTCTCATCTGGGCTATCGTAAAATTTCGTCCGTACCTATATAATCGCACGTTCGCAATCATCACAGACCGCCATGCGCTCTGCTGGCTGTCAACCCTTAAGGATCCCACAGGAAGACTTGGGCGATGGGCATTGCGATTGCAGGTGTACACATTCTCTGTAGTGTATAAGTCTGGCAAGCTTCACAGCGATACCGACTGCTTATCTCGACACCCTGTTGATCCCCCTGACTCCTCTGAGTTAGAAGCTGATGCCAACATCCTAGCCATTACAGATTTTCTGCAAATAGCCGACGAACAGCGCCGAGATCCATCGCTGCTATCTATGATTGACCGTCTTTAATCCAGCCATAAAGACCCTTCACTGAGCCTATTTTTACTTCAAGACAACGTTTTGTACCGCTGCAAACTTGCAGCCCGATGGCGCGGAACTTTTGCTCGTCGTCCCACGTCATCTGCGCAAGGACATCTTGCAAGAACTTCTACACGCCCTAAGTGCAGGACATTTAGGTGTCTCCAGAACCTATGATCGCGTCCGCCAACGGGTATTCTGGAAGGGCCTTTATCGTTCCGTCCGCCGCTACGTTGCAGCGTGTGACCTGTGCCAGTGTCGGAAGAAGCCTGCGTCTCTCGCTGCCGATTACCTTCAACCTGCTGAAGTCCCAGCCGAGCCGTTTCATCGTGTGGGTTTGAATTTGTTAGGTCCCTTCCCAACATCGGCAACGGGAAACAAATGGATAGCAGTAGCTACGGATTATGCCACTCGGTATTCAATTACTCGAGCGCTACTGACCAGCTGCACGGCGGACGTCGCAGATTTCCTACTATATGACATCATCCTTCAGCACGGCGCTCCTTCTCATCTACTCACAAACCGTGGTCGCTGCTTCCTGTCTCGTGTGGTTGACAACCTCCTTAGATCCTGTGCTACGCGGCAAAACTTTACGGCTTTTTACCATCCTCAGACCAACGGACTTACTGAGCGCCTCAACCACACATTGACGGACATGCTTGCGTATGTTTCTGACGACCACACCAATTGGGATACTGCCCTTCCGTTCGTAACCTTCGCCTACAACTCGTCCCGTCATGAAACTGCCGTTCGTCTGATAACAGCAGGCAACAGGACGGTGCTTTGCCGCCCAGGTTATGTCATGGGTATAGAAAGGTACCTTAGGCACGGATGCAGAAACGACGCAGACGGAATGAAGACGACGATGTTGTTGTGGGGCTGTGTCTTAACTGCCCTCTTGTCCTGCATCCTTGCATACTGTGTGCAGTGTTAGCACACCCGGCGTTCACTTATTAAATACTCCCCGTTACAGTATGATGTGTGGCTGTAAAGGGGCCTTAAAATTCCTCGCACTAACATGGGTGAAAACATAGGGGTAAAAATTGGCGCCATATCTGCATGGTAATCTGGAAATGTCGTCGAAAGACGATGGTCTTGCGTGTGGAGAGAGTGAACAAAAATTTATTTGGTGTTCTGCGCAAGAAAATCGGTGAATGGTATTCTGGAGGCACTGCGTTAGTGCCTCGAGCGCGCAGCAAAGGCGAACGAGAGCATCAAGTCACGTAGCACGTGACACATGAGAGCCATCTGGCAGTTTTCTTGGAAAATGAAGCGCGTGGCGCGCCCGTCTCAGGTGATAAGGTGTAGAATGCAAGGCGACGGGTAGGTGTCACCACCGTCTCGTCTTAGCAAAGCGTTGGAAACACTCGCCTTTTCGTACAAACGTTGCATGGTCAGCGCACCGTGATAAGCGCTACAGTCCTCAAAATTGCTTTTGTATGCCTTTTCTAGTAAAAGATGCACATGCAGAATATATAGGTGTTGTTATAGTGCCCCAGACATGCGCAATAATTGCTTTTTAATTGACAATTACATAAGTATGAACGCTAAATCTTGAGCAACATTGGTGGGCGCTGCGGATGAGGTCGACCGTTTCAAATACCCGGTGCCGGTAAAAGCGGACAAACAGGCAAGTTTGCAGACAGACAGACAAGCAGACTAAAATTTTTGCGTCGAAGGTCCCCAAGAAAAACTATCGTCTTTAATAAAATCATGACAGTGGTGTGAAATATCAGCAGTGAAAGTGGATGGCAAGATGTCATGATAACAAAACCATGACGGATATGTAGTCATCGCAACCATGACCATGGTACAGCGGTCGTGCTACGGATCGCCTTGAGTGAAAGCTATGAACATCTATTAAAAACATGAAAAAAGATTGCAGTTTAAAAAGTGGATCCCTACCAATGAGCATCCCAAGGTGTAGTGGGAGCTGCTGTCGGTAGGGCAGTAAAAAGTCCTTTTTTTCTTAGAGCATCTAATTCATTGCACTGGACGAGAATGTAGAGAACCATAAGTGGTTCTCCACATCTCTCGCATAATGGTGGATTGCCGGTGGACAGAAGACATGAATGTGCAGAGTGTGAATGTCCTGTTCTTTGTCTCGTAAGTGTTACTTCTGTGTGTTGTGATTTCGACAGTGGTGACCAATTACCTAGTTGCGACTTAATAGCATGGAGTTTATTGTGTGTGTGTATCCTACATGCTCTGCCAATACCCCCTGAGCTTTGTGGGGATCTGAGGCGCACCCGCGACTATTTCGCGGGCATTCCGAAGCACGGCCACACCCTTTTGCTCTTTCTGCTCTGGTAACGAACAGCACGTGGCGATAGATGGCGCCACGTGCGGGCGCAGCACGCGGTACGTGCGCGCCGAGGGAGCTGCTCTTTCCTCCGTGGTCGGCACCGGGTAAGCACGTGTTTTCCTTCGTCCTCGTCCCCTTTGGAAATTGCCGCACTGTAGCCTGCCTGGGGTGGCCTGTGGCACCTCGGCAGGCGTGTTTACTTGAGTGCTAGCTTCGGTACCGTACGCTGAGCCCACAGCGGTGCCTAGTGCTTGAAGTGGTCGTACCACACTGAGCCGCACTTGCCGTAGGCCTACGCGTACAGGGTTTTCCCTAACAAGACAATAGTTATAGCGCGAGAACAAGACGACGACACAGAGACAAGAAGGACACGAAAAACACAAGCGCTAACTTCCAACTGAGTTTATTGCGCAGAGCACGAAAATATATAGAGGAGACAGTAACCATGTGATAAAAACCATATGGCACAAAGAGCAGAACTGTCCGAGAAGGAACTCGGGTTCCTCGAAGTTTCGGTGCGCGCAAGTAGTTATATTATCTTTATCTTTCTGTTTCGTTTTTTTATAGATTTTTCTTTGCCGTTTTTCTGTGCTTTTGTTTTTTTTGTCTGTTTTTCTCTTACTCATGTTCTGCTTTCGGGCTACTTGGTGAGAGGTGCATGGAATATAAAATACTGAATGAAATCTAAAATATCAACTTCTGGACCCGTGCCGATCTCTCGTGGAATCACCCACATGCTGTTTTGATGAGTACAGTGTGCACAGAAGTGAGTAAATAGACACCATCACGAGGTTTTTGTGTTTTTTAGGAGTTTTCAGGGCTTTAACCACACCTAGGGAATCTGTGTATATTACCACCTTTTGTATTTTTATCTGTTTGATGTGTTTTACGAGCGTCAGTATTGCATAAGCTTCTCTTATGAAAATGCTTGCATCCAGATGAAGAACGCCGGCCTAGGAAAAGGATTGGCTAATCGCTGCATATGACACAGAAGTGTTGGACTTTGAGGCATCCGTGAAAAACTCAGGTCATGTGTATACTTGATGCATGGGATGAAGGTTACTTTTGTGTCTAATATTAGTCCAAAAGACTTGTGCTTGGTTTTCACTGACAGAGGTTGACCATGCAGGTAAATGTCGGGGTCAGGATGGAGGCCCCTCGCTCGGCAGAACAAGACGCAAGTGCTCCTTTGTGCGTAGAGTATAAAACCATTCTCATCGGCCCATTGAGATACCTTGTTCAACCCTAGCTGAACTTGATGTTGGCGCACTGAAATGTTGCACGATTTCAGACTAATCTGTACATCATCGACATATATGCAGTAAAATATATTTCGTGGAAGAGACAGGTGCAAGGAATTCAAGATGTCAGCGACGGTGCGTCGGAGATACAGAATTTTTTAATGATGCATCGCTGACAGCAGCACGGTTTCAATAGTAGTGCCATCGCATTGGCGCTTCTGTCAGGCGAGATTGCCAACAATACTGCCAGTGAATTTTGCTTGCTAAGACATGCGACATTTTTTTATCCTTTGCTAATAATGCGACATGCGTTTATCTGTCGCAAAAAACTTGACATGCATCTGTCACTCGCAAAAAAAATGTGACACTCATTGTTTACAGACGACGAGGCATACGTTTCTCCCTTTAGTGGATACTGTGTCCTAACAGTGTTTGCTGACTAGGCAAATCAAAAGTTCAGATTTCCCGTAAAGCGCCACGAGCATTCCATGAAAAAGCTATCAGCACTGCGTGGACTAGCAACACTTCACGGACAACTCAACCACATGACAAGTCACATGCGCTCTACACATTAGGCCCACCAGCATCTTCCCACCTTTTTGCGCTCATACCTGTTCGCAGTTTCTGCATTTCGCCTCACTTGCGAACAGTGGCGTGCACGATTTGCGAAGATGCCCAATGGACGCCAAGATGCCACTGCGACATAAGCAATAGTACAGCACTGCTTTCAAGCGGCACGCAATCTTCTACGCAGAGCTGGAAAGCAACCTTGAAGCAAGGAAGCAAGGCACAAGTATGATGTGTTGGAAAAGTGCTAACCACTTCTCCGACACATCAGTATTGTCAAAGACACATCAGCAAAGTTCAGTCAAACACGGTTATATCGAACCCACATATATGAAATTTTCAGGTATAGGGACCTCCGCGTAGTACCAAGCCTTCACCAAAACCCGAAGCGCTTGAAAAAGGGTAAGAGCGAGAGGGCTCAGACTGCACAATCTCTAACTTGTGGAACATTTTTTTCTTTTTCATTTCCCTTTTTCTCTCTCATGCTTTCTCTGCGTACCCCTCAGGTTGGACAGCAGGAACGAAAGAGCCGCCGTTCTCCTCCTTTTCTTTAGTTTTTTTGTAGCTGTCTTGTGAGTTTTGATCAGCCAACCACAGCTTGTGCTTTTAGCTGTTGCCCTCACAGATGGTCATCGCCTCGCGAGCACATCGTTACTTCCGCTGTCGTGTCGCCTACGTGCCGCCGCATGTGCAGCATTTCTCTTTTGTGTGCGTGGTGTGCATAGCCACTGCGGACTCCTTGGATTGCCTTTGAAGAACTCATTCTTGAGCATGTTTTTCCTCTTCAGAAGTATGTAGGGCGGAAGCTTATCACCATCAGCTGTGGTGCACAGCATCACTGTGACATGCTGCTTCTCGTACCCTGTCGTCCTCACGCTTGATTCCCAGGCTTCTACCATGTTAACGGTGCTTGCTTTCGTCATGTCAGAAAAAAAAAAAACTGGCAATTCATCAGCGTTGATGATCTGGCCAAAATCGTAGCTGTTGAGACTGTTAAGATCCTGCAGATGTTGCTTAGCAAGGAGTTTGTCAGTGAAATCGCTTGGCAGAGTTTGGCATATTGTAACGGATTCAAGAGAAGAAACACCAAAAACTAGTTTATTATGGGCGAACAAGTGCCCTGAAAGCTATGTGCGAAAAATGGAAGAGTCCGCTAGAGCGTTCCGAAATTGTAACGGATTCAAGAGAAGAAACACCAAAAACTAGTTTATTATGGGCGAACAAGTGCCCTGAAAGCTATGTGCGAAAAATGGAAGAGTCCGCTAGAGCATTCCAAAACAAGAACTGTTCATTCGCAAACGCGCCTTCTTCCTCGCAGGTCCAACCCACACTGACTCGTGCCTGTGAACGAGAGGTATGCGGCCACAAGCACGGGTGTGCAGAAGACTGTGGACGCTGATTCTTCATAATATTAGATAGTGTAACTAGTCTCTGTGGCAATATCATGGTCTGGAGTCTCAAAGAAAATGCATTTCTTCGCATCATGTGTTCCACACAGCCACGGCTAGCATCGCCTCTGTTTCTTTCGCTGCGAACAAACTTGCAAACTTCCTCTTCGAGTTCGGGTTGTCAGCCCTTGCGCAGTCCCATGAATTTCTTATGAGTCACGGCGGCTCGGTGAGTTTGCTACTGCTGCTTCCTCCACCCGATGATGTAGGCTCGGTCCATGCTGAATTCTCCAGCAGCACTGCGGTTGCCATTGTCTTCGGCAAACGCCAGCTTGACCAGAGGTGTAAGCCTACGCTTTGTTATCTTCTCAGAGCCGACAGTCCCTCTATGCGACATTTACGTGTTATTGCTAACGTAGCAATAAAGTGTCATTTTGTTGACCTAGCTTGTTGCCTTATTTGCACGAACCCGTGTAGCTGTGATGAATACGGGAAGGGGACATTAATCGTGCATGGTACGACTGTGTGGGGCTGAAACATTGGCTAGGCTTCTGCGTCAGCCGTACATGGGACGAACCTCTCTTCAGTAAACATTGAACAATCTGGCCCTTTTAAACACAAATAATTCTAACAGACAAGGATGCAATTTTTTCTCACTATACTCAAACCCACCTTGATGAGTGCTGGTTTGATGGCCACAGGTGGGTTGCATTGTGCCAAGGCTTCAACAAAAACGCCAATGGCATTGGGGTGGCAGTCCTTTTGCACCACGTGGCTTCCACTGCAGAGGAACGGCACCAGCTCCCCAGCCAACACCTGCACGTTGGTGTAAAATCAACTAAACACGACATGACAACTCATGACAACTCGACGCTGTGACGCTACAGTATAGGTGGGAAAAAATGCTTAGAAACTCTTCAGGTACACCAGTTTTACAACTTTGAGAGGACCACACAAAACAGCCATAAATCTATGCACTGTAATAGAAAAAAATGAAAAATTTAAGTATAGTACAATCTCAGAGGTGCGAATTTCCAGGGGAACGAGAATATTTGCATCACCCAAAATTAAAATTTACTTTCAAAGTCGTCTAATAAAGACACAAAACATTTATTTTCATCAAACTAACTGGCATATGATTTCGTGGGATGCATGCAAACAGACCAGTAAGGAATGACGCAGCTAGCTGTCGCAAACGCTCGCAGACATAAAAGCCATCATGAGCAGCGCCACTAAACAGGACACACGCGAAGGAACAGACAAGCACAAGTGCACACTAACAACTGACTTTCCAATCCACACCTTTTTACACCATCAAACTGTGCAGATGCACTGTCACAACAACCAATTTAGGTTATATTGCCACGGGAATTCCAACATATTACAAAGGGAACAGCCATAGCCTTTCTTGATGAGTTACGCGAAGTGACAGAAAGAAGCAGTCTTGAAACTATACCAACCAATATGAAACTAACATCTGGCGTCTGCGATGTCTTATCTGTCAATCCTAACCTTTCAGCGATTCAACGTCGACAGCTATATGACCTAGTACGAAAATTCCGCAGCTGTTTCTCCAATAGTTCAAAGGTACGGCACACAAGAATTATGAAACACAGGATTATAACGGATGCGACAATCAGGCCAGTATGCTAGCACTCTTATCATGTTTCACTGAAGAAAAGGGAAGTTATAAAGAATCAGGTTTGGGAGATGCTTCAAAATGATATTATCCAGCCTTCTAACAGTTCATGGGCGTCTCCCGTGGTGTTTGTCAAGAAGGAGGATAACACGCTACGGTTTTGTGTCGACTGTCGAAAATTGAATGCTGTGAATAAACGGAATGTATACCCCCTTCCGCACATCAACGACACATTAGATCGACTTCGGTGTGAGAAGTTCTTCTCATCACTAGATCTCAAGAGTGGATACTGGCAAGTAGAAGTTGATGAATGTGATCGCGAGAAGACTGCGTTTATTACCCCGGACAGACTGTTTGAATTTAAAGTCTCCAAGGAGAACATAGGGCTCCGGAAGTTCATCAATTAAAGAGTGAAAATCACGTTTTTGCAGCTGGTAGCTACGAGGAATGTAGATAGTGCAGATTGTGATCAGTTTATCAAAAATAACCGCTCGAACAGCCACTGCCTCAAAGGATGTTTGGAGTTGTAAGTGTGTGCATGCAATTCCTTGATTCACCATGATGGCAACACCTCCGGATGATGTCATGGCATCAACACGGTCCTTTCGGAAAATAACGTATTTACAAAGAAAATTTGTGTGTTTTGAATTAAGGTGTGTTTCTTGTACACACAGCACTTTTGGTGAGTGTTCGTTAAGAGTTCTTGGATGTCGTCAAGGTTTCTGAGAAGGCCCCTGACGTTCCATTGGATAATTTGAGTGTTCATGGTGAATGTAAAATAGTGCTGTGTGTACGAAAAGCGAGTGGCTGTTTAGACAGGGAGTTTGAGTTCACTTAACAGGGCCGTCACCAGGCCCTGTTATCTGCTTTTTTGTTTTCTTGGCGCGCTCCAAAGAGCCACGCCGCTCTTTCGGCACCAAGGGTACCGACGTATCCATTGCCTCCTCGGAGGCACTGGATGCCCGCACGTGCGGGCTGCTAGTTCGAATTTCGGCCCTCGCCTGGTGAGGGGAGGCCTTGAGATCCGAGGACTCTGGAGTCTCCGGTCTCTGTTTGGGAGTAGGCGGTGTAGCCTGGGCTACAACCGCCTTGGGGCCCCCTGACGCGCCGCATCAGCGTACGTAGGTCCATAGAATAGAGCGACTCTTCGCTGTGCTTCCTTAAATGTAATGTTCTCCTTCACCTTCAACGTAATTATTTCTTTTTCTTTTTTCCAGTATGTGCAGGAGCGTGTATATGCGGCAAGGTTTCCTTCGCAGTTTACACAGTGTGGCGGTTGTTCGCAGTTCTCAGACACATGGCCTAGGACTCCACATTGTGCACAAGTCTGGCGACCACGACAGGTTTTAGAGCCATGGCCATACCTCTGGCATTGGAAGCAACGACGAGGGTTTGGTATGTACGGCCTGATAGATGTCTTTGTGTACCCTGTTTGAATAGATTCCGGTAGTTTACTGGATGCAAACGTGAGTATTAAGTGTTTTGTCGGTATTTCCTTATTATCTCTTCTGATGATGATTCTCTGTACATTAGTGACATTTTGGCTCTTCCACCCCTCCAAAAGTTCAGTCTCAGTCAAGTCCATGTCAGATACCACTCCGCGAGTTGTGTTCATTGATCTATGTGGTGTTATGGTTATTGGTATGCCACCGAAATCTGAAAGACGGTCTAGTTTTTTAAATTGTTCTTTGTCACGGATTTCGAGGAGAAGGTCTCCACTAGCCATTTTGGTTACCTTGTATCCTGTGCCAAGAGTTTCGGTAAGACATCTAGAAACTAGGAAAGGAGGGACAGTCCTGGCTTGCTTTTCAGTTTTTTCACAGTGAATGACGTGGAAGTGGGGAAAAGTTTCTATTGGCTGGTTGAAGAAATTTATGTCGTCGGTGCGTACCCGCTTTAGGCCGGTACGATCAGACAGAAGAGGGAATGCTCCATGCATGCCGGTCTTATTTTTGTTCAGCAGCCTTGGCGGCCACCCACCACGGAGCCCAACAAGGGGACGCTGCAAGTTTGCAGGTGCTGAAAGCTTGCAGACGTCAGCCGTACAACACTGCCATAACTCAATGCGCCTAGACCAAGGTAGGCTATTTGCACAGGGTTAACCCTTGCCGCCAGGAAAAATGGAAGTAAACAGAAGAGAGTAGAAGGCAGGACAGATAGATAGTGAGAGATAAAGACGAAGATGTAGGCAGAGAGAGATAGGAAAAGGCGACTGCCGATTTCCCCTGGGTGGGTCAGCCCAGGGGTGCCGTCTACGTGAAGCCGGGGCCAAAGGGGTGTGTTGCCTCTGCCGGGCGGCCTTAAAGGTCCAATCACCCAGCGTTGGCTCAACCCCCAAGATCCCCTTTTCCCCGGACACGGCAAAGCCACGCACGGCTAGGCGTGGGAGGGAGCCGAAACCCCCCCATTAGCTCTGGTCCGTGGTGTCGCTACACACCAAACGCCTACTTGCGCAAGCACCCCTGCGGAGAAGCGCATCCAAGGCGACATTCTCGCCGCGCGTTCCTATCGCCCGCCACCGCCAGCCAGCGAGGCCCTCAAACCGCGCTGCGCATGAGGAGGGGCCATGACCCTCCCTCAGCGGCAACAGCCCGCCGGAGCTGCCTTTGCGGCTACAGCTACATGTGGGCACACGTGGAAGATAAGCGATCGAGCTTTAGATCCCTACACGTACGGGAGGCGTGCAGCCAGTGCTGCATCGCAACTCGACGCGCGCGAGCAGGGACAAAATCCGACCCAGCGCATCACCAGTGGTGACGATCGTCAGAGCGGTTCCTTTGATAATGCGGTGAACCGACCCGGCAGCTCGAAGCTGCTCTGTTTCGGGAAAGAGACCACGATGGAGTGCGCTGCTTCCGCTGCCGTCAACGAGGGCACATAGCGAGGGAGTGCTCCGCGTTTGTGCCTCCTGTGAGGCAGGGAAAAGGGGGGGCGGGCCGTTCGTGAAGGCACGAGCGGTCGAACCCTTGCTTCTCCCCTTTGCGTACCGGGCAAGCAGTCTTGCTGGTGCGCACGCGTCGTTTATTTCGGTCACCATTGTCGGTCGCGAATTCTTGGCGTTGCTGGACAAGGGCGCAAGCACTTCGTTGTTTGGCAAACAGGTGTTGTCCCACTTGCAGAAGCACTCGGTGCGCTTGCGGGACAGCCGAACGACATTCACCCTCGCGAAAGGCGTGGCCCAGTCGGCGGGTGCCGCGATGTTGACTGTCAGATGGGGAGGCCGAATGAGACGCGCACGTTTTGTTCATCTTCCAGGGCTCAGTGTTCCTGTGATTCTCGGTCGTGACTTTCTCCTAAAAGCCGGTATCGTAGTGGACATTGTGAATGAAGGCTATCGCGACAGACCTTTTTCCGAGCTAAAGTCCTTCATCAGCCCACCGTCGCTTTCTGTTGCCTGTGCAGTTGAAGCGTCAAAACCGTGTCATGTGCAAACTTCGGGGGCACGACCCTGCGCTATGCACTCGTCGGCTCAAAATCCCCATCGGGATCGAGCGGCACGACACGAAGAGGCTCCACATCCTTTAATCGCCTGACGACTCAATTGAATGATACACAGAAGGCTCGTCTGTCGGCATTGTTACGCGAATACGATGAGATTTTCACCGATTAACCCGGCTGTACCGATTCGGCGATCAAAACTGGCGACGCGCTTCCTTTGAAGTGTAACCCAAGGCCCGTCAGCCAGGCCAAGAGGCAGGTAATTTACGGCTTGCTGGACGAGATGCTCTCAGCTGGCATTGTTCGCCGTTCGTCCAGCGCCTGGGCGTTTCCAATTGTGTTGGTGCCTAAGAAAGATGGCACCAACACCAACAATCGCCTGGGCGTAGACTACCGCCGCCTGAACAGTGTGACTCATAAGGACGCCTATCCGTGCGGTATTTTACCACATTAGATGCCTCCAAAGGTTACATACAGGTCCGGATGGATGAGGGTGACCGGTGCAAGATTGCGTTCACGTCCCACAGAGGGTTATTTGATTTCACCCGTATGCCCTTTGGTCTTTGCAATGCTCCTTTGACTTTTAAGAGACTCATGGACCGCGTCCTCGGGAAGCAAAGTGATCTTACTGCATGTGCTACCTCGACGACATCGTGATTTGTTCACGAACCTTCGAAGAGCACTTGGCCCACATTGCCGATGTGCTCGAGAGGGTGAGAGCCGCCGGGATGACGTTAAATCCCGCAAAGGCCCAACTAGCGCAAACCTGAGTTCAGTTACTTGGTTTCACGCTGGGCGAAGGCTCCACTGAGCTAGATCGGGAGAAACTTCAAGCAATCCTCGATTTCCCCGCGCCTAAGGACATACGCGGCCTGTGCCGCTTTCTCGGAATGGCCAACTTTTACCGGTCGTTCATTCCGTCCTGTGCCCGAGTGCAGGCGCCCTTGACCAAGCTCTTGGGTAAGTCAGCTGAGTGGCGATGGGGACCTGAGCAGCAAGAGGCGTTTTGCCGTCTGTCTAGCGCCATTGCGGAGATGGCGCAGCTCAAGCTCCCCGACCTGACCAGACGGTTTGTTGTCCAGACTGACGCAAGCGATCTGGAATTAAGAGCAGTTCTCCTAAAGGAATACGATGGTGTGTTGCAGCCGTTGGCCTTTGCCGGTCGCTTGTTGATACCCGCGGAAAGGAATTATTCCGTGACGAAGAGGGAGTGCCTCACCATCGTGTTTGCACTGCGGAAGTTTGATGTCTACTTTGATGGGACGAAATTTGTGGTGCAAACAGATCACAGCGCGCTTAGCTCGCTGATGCGGCTCGGTGAGGCTGTAGGCAGGCTAGCGCGCTGGGCTCTCCTAATACAGCATTATGACTTTTCAGTGCAGTATCGGAAGGGGAGCACTAACGTGGTAGCTGACACGCTATCTCGTGCCCCAGTGTCTACCAGGAGCCTGGATCCCGGTGCGACAACCACCAGCGGTGCCTTTGAGCAAGCGAGCAGCGCGGGGGAAACAGCGCTGCAAGCACCAACAAGCAAACCTTTCTACGCGCCAACAAGCAAACACTTTCTACGGGCCAGGCAAGCAGCGCGCCACGAAGCGGGCAAGAGGGGGAGCGAAAGGGAAGCGAACCCATGACGCCAATGCGAGAGGAGGCGATGGCTGCAGTCCTGAGTGGGAATGATACCATTCTCCCCTTTGGGAGAGTGGGAATCGCTTTCAGCAGACAAGAGTTACTGAAGGCCCAGCAAGATGATCCGTTTTGTCGCGAGTTGAGCGCCGGTCTCAGGGAGATGGAGCGCCGAGACGCTGCTGGTAGTGCGGCGGGCGCAGGGGGACGGGAACCGGCGTGTGTCGCTAGGTCCCCCGCGGATACATACTTCCTGGACCATGATGGACTCCTGCTGAAATACATAGCCACCGATAAGGAGTCAGTAGACCTGTTTAAGGTGGTTGTGCCCAAAAGTCTGAGAGGCGCACCGTTGCGAGCCTCTCACGACGAGCCCATGGCCGGTCACCTGAGTGGCTCTAAAGTTTTTGTGAAACTGAGCAAGGTTGTGACTTGGCTTGGCATGAAGCGTGACATTTTTCGCTATTGCCGTTCCTGTCACGTCTGTCAAGCGGTGAAACCAAGGGGTGGCAAGCCGCCCGGCTTGATGAAATCGATTGTCAGTGAGCGTCCGTGGCAAGTAGCCACCTGCGATCTAATGGGGCCGTTCCCCAGGAGTAAGCAGGGGTTCATACATCTGATCATAGTCGTTGATCATTTTTCCAAATGGGTGGAGCTGTTTGCGCTGCGGAAAGTGACAGCGCGAGCGGTGCTAGAGAGGCTACAGGAAGTGTTTTGTCGGTTCGGCTTTCCGAAAAGATTGATCACGCACAACGCATCGTATTTCACCGCTCGGGTGTTTGGTGATACGCGCCGTTTCCTAGGAATAGATCACTGCACCACATCGCCCTACCATCCCCAGTCCAATTTGACGGAGCGAACCAATCGTACGCTCAAACCGATGTTGGCGGCCTTTGCCGAAAGTCAAAAGGACTGGGCAAATCATTTGAGCGAACTCGCGTTTGCAATCCGAACCTCCCAGAGTCACTCCACTGGTTTCGCTCCCGCCTTACTTAATTTCGGAAGGGAGTTTGCAAATCCGGTGACCAGTGTCATGCAATGCCAGCTCGGAGACGAGGAAGAACCGGCAGCGTTTTCGCCGGCATTCGCGGGCATTCCTGCGGCGATTTCGCGGGCATTCCGCCGCACGGCCACACCCTTTTGCTTTTTCTGCTCTGATAACGATGCGTGGCGATAGATGGCGCCACTTGCGGGCGCGGCACGCGGTATGCGCGCACCGAGGGAGCGCTCTCCTCCATGGTCGGCGCCGGGTAAGCACTTGTTTTCCTTCGTCCACGTCCCCTTCGGGAATCGCTGGACTGTAGCCTGCCTGGGGTGGTCTGTGGCACCTCGGCAGGCGTGTTTACTTGAGCGCTAGCTTCGGTGCCGTACGCTAAGCCCAAAACGGTGCCTAGTACTTGAAGTGGTCGTACCACACCGAGCCGCACTTGCCGTAGGCCTACGCGTACGAGGTTTGCCCTAACACTCGCGACCAGGCCCATTGGCCATCGTGAGAGTGCGCAGCATAGCCGCGAGGGACCTTTTCCCGACCGGCGTGTCAAAGCTCGCCATTGCCAGCTGCGACGTGCTCGGGGTTGTCCTCTTATTGTGAACGTCCGCGTGCGGGTGCCTTTGCTACCCACGTCCCGGGAGCGGACGTCGTACTGTTGTTCAGGTTGCCGCCAGAGGCAATAAAGTGTTGTGTATTTTGCATTAGAACACTGTCTGTTTGCCGCGCCGCACTAAACGCCTTATTAGTTGAGCAGCGCGCGCGGAGCGGTACGCTACACGCGAGTAAACGGAGTCGCGGCCCTGTGGCTCGCCAAGCGTGAACCCGCAGTGATCGTCCGCTACAGTGAGTAGCGGGGTCACCATATGTGCCCTGCATATATACACAGGGTAGCGCCCCCTAAGGGCGAAAATACTTTACAAGAAATCGAAACCGAAACACCAAAATAGGTTCAAAGAATTCTGGCATGCCTCTGCCTAAATATCCTGCTGGAAAGTTTAGTTGTGGCTTGCGTCATTATGCATGCAGGACAGTGAGCACTAGCACGCAACTTCACCTCCCTGAGGTGCCGCATATAGTCTGACCCGTGCTAGTTGCTAAGGTTTTACGCCATGTTTATTTTTGTTTATTGTGCAATTATTCATTAAGATTGAACTTTTTGCATTGCAACAAAGCTGTAGCAGATCAATGATTTTATTTTCACTGTAATATTGACTGAATATTTTGTTTTAATTATGTTTTTGTAGCCTTAGTTCATTGTCTTGTGAGCAGGTTCCTAGACAAAGTATCTGGCCAATATCTCAACTGCTTTGTATAACTTTAGTTACTATAAAGCATGCAAGTTTGGGGACAAAGTGTGCAGTCATGGTTATGTATAATAAAGTTCACAAGTATGCAACAAGATTTGTTGAAATTTCGCATTTACTTTTGGATGTGCAGTATGATGCATTTCAGGCAACACCAGATGAAAATGAGTTGACGTTTAAAAGCCTGTCTTGTCTCCGAGCAAAACAGATTATTATAATAATAGACAGCAGTCACAAATTCATTCTTTCAACAAATAGGGTACCAATTTTGCTGGTTAGAAAAGTGCCAGCAAACAATTTGATGCCAAATCATGCTGCTGTTTCTACTTGTCACTTTCAACAGTGAACAGCTAAATGCACCAATTGCAAAACACTGACATGATGCAGCAAATTAACCACGGGAAACGCTGAACAGGCTGGTTTGCATGAAAAACATATGTCTAAAAAAGGAGCTAAAGATCTAGCAAAAGTTTTTTTAGAATCTTGGCAAGAAATTTACAAGGCTTCTGATAATATAAGTATAGTAAACATTTACAAAGTTTCTTTAAAACATCTAGAAAGATGTTTTTTTATAATTCTTGCTAGAAGTTTTTTAGCCGTATAATAACGTGGCGTTAGCACAGCTACAGGAGGTTTACAAGCTGCTCAGGTTTAAATAACATCTCAATAAGACTTTTTATATACCTTTGGACTATCTTTTTTGGACATTTACTAGAAGTTTTTTAGCTGTTATTCTGTTTTGTAGGCAGTAACATAACTCTCTGGATGAGTTGGCACAGTTAAACATCAGTATAATGAACTCGGAGCCGGCGGCAGTTTGTTCATTATTTTGAAATGTTGTTATAGTGAAAGCTGGAAAATTAACCATAAATACCTATTTTCCACCGACCAAAACGACTTACTTTAAAAATGATGGGTCCTTGAACTCATTTTTCGCGAGAAAAAACAAATGCACAAGTGAGCACCAAAAAATGAACATTTACTCTTAAAGAAGTCTGTTTTTTGTTTTTTTTTACGTATGTAGCCCAAACTTTGCAGAGCGAACACCTCCAGCTCATCTACATTCCTGTGAGCGATTCGATTCTTTGGTCACAACAGCCTGCTTTTTGCCTTCCAGTTGCCAAAGATTATCCAGTTTCTTGCTTCGCGAAAACTGCTTCCGCTTCTTCATCGCAAGCAGAGATGAACTCATTTGTAGTAGCACCGCAGCGCGAACGCCAACTCGCTTTGCTGACGCGGTAAGTAATCAGATGAACCCGACTGACAAACAAAGCCTCCTTGAGCACATGTAGAGTGACAAAGAGAAGCCCGAAGCGTCACGGCTGTTATCGCTTCTTCCGAAGAAAAATAAAAGGACTAAAATAAAAAATTCCTCGCTTTTTGTTTTCTGCTACTTCGCTGTCTCAGGTTTTCCGTGCCCATGCTTCCTGCTCCGCAACTCCCACTCCTCCTCGCTGACCTTGCCCTCCCGTGTTGCCCTCACTCCTTGCCTCTACACATTGAATTCTGCAGTGTCTGCGTTTCAACAACAACAAAAAAGAAAAATTGCCCTTTCGTTCTTTTTTTTTTTTCCTTCCACAGCGTCGCTTGTCTTTCGAGAAAAAAGGCGTCCGTTTGCTTTGTTGTCTGCTTGCATACCGCTCCGGTGATCGCGACAAATTTTAGAACATGAGTTCATAGTACTGAGGTGTTGTTAATACACTGCAGTCCACTTATAACGATACCACATATAACGATATATCGGTTATAACGATGGGTCGACTTAACAGTCTCATTTTATGCATTGGGGCTATGGGGAAAAAAACCATATATAACGATATGTTATTCACCGCATATCGGATACAACGATGAAAAGTTTGCCGTGGACGGCATGTTTCATTCAGAATAATCGTAACATTTAGATTGATAAGTTCCTCTGAAACGAACTATGCCGAGACAAGACGAAAAGTTAGCGTAGGCGAGTACGTATCTGCCGCCACTGCAGCACAGCGCCGGCAGCGCGTCCCGGCCGTTGAAAAAGCCGAGGCGAGCATCGCGAGTTGGCGCGACGCGCTACAGATGGCGCCAGCTGTGTCACGTTTTGCGCCTGGCCGCGCGTCGACCGCGGAGAGGCTGAGAGAATTAAAAAAAATGCAAAAAGCAAAGCGCCGCGCTCCGCGGCTCCCCGCCTTCTACAACGGCAAGCCGGCAAGCTACTCGTAGCTTGCCGAACGAAAGCGGGAAAGAGAGAGAAAATAAAAAAGCAAAAAGCAAAGCGGCGCGGCGGCATCGGGGCGGGGCCTCGTTGGCATTCCGGCTGTGTACCTCTGGCTGTGCTTTCTTCCTCCCACTGCTCCCACCCCGCCGTCGGTCAGTCTTTCTTCCTCAGCGAACCCGCGATGCGTTCTTTGGAGTAAGAAATAAAGTCTTGTTTTTGACATCCTACTATCTACAATATTTATTAATTGGTGAAAATAGCGAAATGAAGCCTGGAGCTACAAAAGGTACGTCCGGCGACGATTTTTTGGCGGCAGTCCAGATATAACGATCACCGGTTATAACGATCATATTTTTAAGTTTTCTCGATATCGTTATAAGCGGACTGCACTGTATAATGCAGAACTATATTAACGTTTGTTATACTGAAAAATACGGTATTCTCGAAAACGTAGCAGTGAAATAATTTTACATTGAAACTATTAGCAGTCTGTGCAGGATTTTTTAAAAGTTTGTTAATCTGTAAAGTTTGTTAATGTGGGGCTCATTCTACCGAGATTTCATTGTAATAAGAAGAAGGAACCAGACGGAAACCACACGAAGACAGCAAAAGAGAACAACCACACAAGACAAGCACTGGACTAGCTAGCAACTGAATGTTTATTGAAGAACCACACACACCCCCGACCCATGAAACAGCAGCGCATGCGTAAAAAACAATCATCTGAGCCCTGTCAAACTTGTGCGCCTAACCGTACAGAGCATGTAACATGTGAAACAATGATAGAATTAAATGGGTAGCTTACTAGCTATATAGAAACACTAATTCTTTCTTTGTGAGGAAAATTGAAGGTTTGCTCACACATGGCAAGAAATCAAGAAGCAGTGCATATTGTCACTTTTATCCTTTTTTTTTTTAATTTCCTCTTCTCTCTCCTTCTTTCTTCCCTGCTTTCCTTTATGCTTCCGCTCACCGAAAGAGGAGGCAGGCGCTGTGCCACTAAAGGTGGTACCATATTTGTTCGAATATAAGTCGACCTTTCCTTTCCGAAAATGTCCTTCATAACTAGCTATCCATCTATATTCGTGACCAAAGAATCTTGACCTATATTTCCAATCAAACCAACCAAGAGCGCCGAGCTTATTGCGTTCAACTGCCGCGCCCGCTGTTCTTCAAGCGGCTCCTGCTGCATACGCATGTTATATACCATAAAGCGTGAAATAAAGACCACCCTTATCCTTTCCGACTACCCAAGTAATTGAGAAAAAATTTTTACATGCAATATCCGCGTACCGCCCCCGTGAAATGCAGCCGCTCCGCCATATTTTGGATGAAACCCACGGTATTGGCCGTGAAGCCGCTCTGGCACTGGCCCGAGGAATTTCCGTCGCACCAACAACACCTTGCCAGAGAACACCTGCCTCGCGCTTTGTTCACTGTACGATCGACGTGACGAGGTGATGGTTCGCATTTGCTTTAGGCGCTGCGCCGTGCTCCCTACCGGGCAGCAGAGATTAGGCACCTTTTTCTTCTAACCACCATCACCATTTGGTAGTACGCGGTTTATTTATTTATTTATTTACAAATACTGCTGTCCCATGCCTGAGACATTGCAGGAGCGGGTACAGAAAAATCAACGAAAGCACAAAAACAAACAATAGTGCGCACAAATTTATGTGACTAAGGTAGTAATGCAGTTATACAGTACACAATCATCGGCATACAGACATATGTTTACAGGGGTTCCAGAGATGACATTAACAACATCATTAATAAATATAATAAACAAGAGAGGCCCTAGCACAGAGCCTTGCGGCACACCGGATGTGATTTCAACAGGGGATGACTGCACCTGGTTGAAAGTAACGACCTGAGATTGAGAACGCAAATAATCTGCAATCCAACCGAGTAATTTAGAATCTTTAAGAAAGGAACTAAGTTTTAGAAGAAGTTTTTTATGGCATACGTTGTCGAAAGCTTTCGAGTAGTCTATGAAAATTGCATCTGTCTGACCCCTTTTGTTAAGTGATGTGGCAATGCCATGGGTGAATTCTAGGAGCTGCGTTGTTGTAGAAAATCCAGCTCGGAAGCCATGCTGACATCGGGACAGAAGGTTGTTTGCGTCCAAGTACTCAACAATATGTTTATGAATGATATGTTCCAGTAGTTTACAGCTTGTTGAAATGAGGGAAATTGGCCTATAATTTGGAATGAGCTGCTTATTGCCAGATTTAAATAACGGGACTACATTAGCTGTCTTCCAAAGTATGGGAACAGTGGCCGACGCAAACGATTTATTAAAAATGACAGTCAAGTAACGAGCGCACCATTCGAAGTACCGCCTCAAGAACGTATTAGGAATGCCATCAGGACCGGAACTTTTAGTCACATCTAATTTTAGTATCAAATTGTGAACACCTGAACAAGAGATTGTGATGTCTGGAATTGTAGACTGAACAAAGTTGCAAGCATAACCTGGGATAGTGCCATCATCACGAGAGAAAACGGACTTGAAATAGTTGTTGAAGCTTTCTGCAATAGTGTTGGAATCCGAGCATGATTGGTCATTTATAAGGAAGCAAGACTGAACAGATGACTTCGGGTTGCAACGATGTCACGTCGGCAGAGCTACACAGGTACACTGAGCACTGAGCTACACTGAGCTACACTGAGTACACTGAGCTACACTGAGCAAACAGTAATGAAGTCCATATTAGCACTTTGTGCGCCTGTCAAATCATTTGACAGACTCTGCGAATTCAAATGTGGATCTGCCAAGCTCACGACCTTGAAATTTGGGAGATTCCTAAAACCAAGGAGTAGGGGTGGCGAAAAAAAAACCTGGTACACAATTTAGTTAGTTTTTTTAGGAAGCAGAAATGTGATACACTGCTCCATATGATTGCCAGTAGCTCAATTAGACATCAGTGCTTATACTGGTATTCAGAATTATGCAGGATATAAAGGCATGAGTAACCTAGCAAAATGTGCAGTGTTCTGTGAATAGTGCCAACCCCTGTCTCTATGCGCTTTTTGGCTGGGCACCAATGTACTGCGGCGAAGGTGGCTTAAGCAGCATTCTCTGCATGGGTGAGAACCAAAACCATGAATTTCCTAACCGCTACACCTCCCCCCCCCCCCCCCAACTTCCCACCTTTTTTCTTCTTTCACCGTGGAAAGATGGGGGGGGGGGGGCTTGGTGCTGCTTTTTGGCTCCTTTGCAAAGGGCGTTGATTGATTGATTTATGGGGTTTAACGTCTCAAAACTACCATATGATTATGAGAGACGCCGTAATGGAGGACTGAAAATTTAGACCACCTGGGGTTCTTTAACCTGCACCCAAATCTGAGCACACGGGCCTACCTTGCAAAGGGCGTTTAACTAGGTAAAGTAATAACGGCGCGTGCCCGTTGGCCTAGCGACAATGCCGCATATCTTTCACCAGGACCGTGGCCACGACGACAACTTCAGAACAAAACCAAACAAAAAAAGTTGTATGTGCCATTGCTGAAGCAATTGACGTGGTCCCTGGCAACGCCGGCGATCCTAGCATGTCAAGCTCGTTTGCACAAAGAAAACGCGGCATACGCTTCCACAGTTAGTTCCTAACAAGCCATAGCCCCGTTTTCAGGCTAGGAAATTTACATTTCCCACGAAGTGTTGGTGGTTACAGCAATGCATTTTTTTCTTGGAAGTTCCGTCGTCCCACCAATAGGTATCCGCTGCGGTCAAAGAACTGATGGGCGCGTAGTATTGTTACTTTATCTGGTCATATTTTAAGTACATTCTAGGCACTATAGTTGGGGTCTATGCGCTTTGATGGATGGTGCTAACTGCAGGGGGCCGACGTGGCCTGCATTTCTTGCCGAAATTAGCGCACCATCGAAAATTTAAAAGCTGGCTCGGCATTTGGCACAGCATGGTGCAATTTCAGCAAATTTCACGGTTTTGGCACAGCTTGGCGCAACAATTGAAAATAGTATCAAATTGGCGATATTGGGGCATCTGTTGCACCCCTGTGTGTACCTTCAGAGCGTATTGTCGCAATCCACGATCGCATTGATGGTGGCTGCAGCAGTTCCGGCAAACGGTAGTTCCATTTTCAATAAGAGTGCCCTGACTACACACACGCCTTCTAATCTAGGTCAGTCAATGCTATCTATGATCACAACTGCCCCCCTTTAAACAGCAGCAGTGTTTTGATTCGGTGAGCATTAGACACACAGCTGGGGTCAGCCACCTTTAGAGGTGGAGGGCCAAAGTGCATGAAGCAAACAAGACCAGGGGTTGCACTGTAAATGGGTGCACTCACGCTCTGCTGCCGCTCACTGAGCACCTTCCAGAGGCGGGGCATCAGCTGCTGCCACAGGTGCTGGGCCAGTGGCGTGTCCAGGTGGCACAGCTGCACCGTGGCATTCAGGAAGGCCCCCAAGCGTAGCTCCCGCAGTCCCTCCAGGAAGCGGCCCTGTCGCTGCACCAACTGCTGCAGGTTCTGGCGTGCACGGCCCGCAACGCCCCCGTCCAGCACTTCAGAGGAGGACGGGAGCTCGATGTCGATCTCCTCCTGGGTCAGGTCCACAAAACTTACTTATTATCTTATTTAGAAAATAAAAAAGCAACCAGTTCAATAATCAATGACACTCAGCTGACGGTGATTTGTTCAGCGGGCACTGATAGCTTGTGGAAGAGATATTGTTGACGCGTATTGGGTTTGCATTTCGATGGCCATGTGTGGCAAGTGGGTGGGAGTGAAAATCTGCCCCAGCACTCAACTATTTATGCTATGGTCAACTACATCTCTAGCAATATTTCTTGGAAAACAATGAACGATGCAGACATGAACAGGCACAAACTTCTTATACCGTATTTACTCACATAATAGGTGCACCCCGAACTTGGCCATAATCAGAAGTTCTGTACAGTGTTTGCACAGTTGCAATTCGATGCCCTCTTATGTTAATTGAAGCGAGGATCAAGAAAAGAAAAATGCCGCCCCTATCTCCACACCAAGGCGGGAACTCGAGTAAATGCGTCGGACAGTGGTGGGGGTATCAAATGAATATTGCGTAATTGGGTATATTTTGGGAATGATTCATTGTTATTTTGTCTTTATTATTCTTATTTATTGAATCACCCAAAAAAGTCAAAGTCACCCTCCACTTATCTTAAATGCATGAGATCAGGACTCCCGGTTCGCGTATTCAGATACGTCGACGATTTTCTTGTGTTCACTACGTCCTCAGATTTTATGCGAGATGTTGTGAATATTGTCAAGATATTTAAGGAAACAGGCAGGAAACTAAACTTTTCTTTTGAATTGCCGCGACTAAATCAACTGCAATTTCTAGATCTCAACTTGATCTTTGAACCTCAGCATGTTTGCTGGTTTTATTGTCCCAGATCTGTAAAGCCTATACTTAATTACAGGTCGAGCCACTCTAAGCTGGTGAAGAGAGGTATCGTTACTACGAGTTTGGGTTTTGCTCTAAAAAAGTCCTGTCAACACAGAATGAAAATGAGCTTTCATAGTCAAGTAAAGAAACTAGTAGAAGCAGGGTATCCTAATGATGTCATAACGTCAGTTTGTAACAACATGATTAAGAAACTTAAATTTGAAGGGAATCACTCGGAGCGTCGTGAAGAGAGCAGAAAGGATAGGAGGATATCAGTGATTCCTTACCTTCATAAGACTTCACATGAACTTAAGCAATTAGCTAATAGATATAAAGTCGATGTGCTTTTCTCAGCCAAAGGCAAACTACAGTCTATTTGTTCACGCATGCGCAAAGAGTTTCCGCAATGTCACATAAAGCACAGCAAAAAGTTCGTGGAGTGCGCAATGGGCGTTGTTTACATGACTCCTTTTAGCTGTGGTAAAGTGTATATCGGTCAGTCGGGAAGATGCGTCAATGTTCGTCTCAGAGAGCACGATTCTTCCTTGAAATCTGTAGGTGCATCGCATCTTGCGGCTCATTGCAGAGAGTGCGGTTGTCACCCTCTTTTTCAGGATACTGAAGTGGTTTTTCGGTCAAATAATAAATTAACTCGCGAGTTGACAGAAGCGTTTCACATAAGAAAAAGAGGGGATCAATGCGTCAGCCAGCCTTCTGTTTTGCTGCACGATAAAGAGTTCGGTTTTCTTGAGTATGTTCCGAGATAATCTGTTTTCTTTTACCATGTGTTCTTGATGTGCCACTGATGTACTTTTTTGCCTGCACATGCATGAGTCGTGTTTTTCAGTTGCCTGTATATATATTCCGCCCTTTCTAATAAACAGTTTTGTTGCGAGAAAGCGCTTGTCCTCTCTTTATGTCTGTTTTTCGTGCGCTTTAAATGATAGTTATACCATCATAGTTCTTGGTGTTTTTCGTGATGCCTGATTTCATGCCTCCCCCCTTTTTTTCTCCATATTTCAGTACTGAGAAAACTGCATTTAAACAGCGTTCATGCTCGTTTACATGAACAAATTTAAGGACTTTCAAGGACATTTAGGGTTATGTCTGTAAATTTTCAAGGAACCAACTGTCGGTCAGAAAACCAATTAACATATTTCAGGAGAGGATGGAGGCTTGAAAGCATTTCATCATCAAAACGGGTAAAATTCATCAAAAACTGGTAACATCGCTGGAGAAGACATCAAAAACATGGCTGCAATTACGTTTTCTTTCTCAAGAATTTTCGATCAAAGTTCCTTGGAGTGGCATAAATAATCTCTTTCAGTATTCCAGTAATCACTTTTTCTGAATTTTCGTATGAATGTCCACTGTCTTCTGCTGCTTCGTCTTGGCAAGTCTTCCCAAGGGTGTTTGACTTGATGATGCATGTCAAGTCGCTAGTTGCCCCTACCTTTTTGGCATACAAGTCTGTTGTAGCTGTTAGTTACTCAGAGCGGCTTCTAGTTTCTCTTTCTTCTTTCTTAAAATTGCGACCTTTTCTTCCATGCAACATTTCTTTTTCAGTTTCTCATCCTCCTACTCTTGCCTTTTGCGAGTTTCAAAAAATGCACAGTGTTGGTTTCTTTTGTGGTGAGCACATTACATTACCCACCTGCTACATTTCATCATCATCAGCTTGACTACGTCCACTGCAGGACAAAGGCCTCTCCCATGTTCGGCCAGTTAACCCGGTCCTGTGCTTGCTGCTGCCAATTTATACCCGCAAACTTCTTAATCTTATCTGCTCACCTAACCTTCTGTCTCACCCTAACCCGCTTCCCTTCTCTGGGAATCCAGTTAGTTAGCCTTAATGACCAGCGGTTATCCTGTCTACGCGCTACATGCCCGGCCCATGTCCATTTCCTCTTCTTTATTTTAACTATGATATCCTTAACCCCCGTTTGTCCCCTAATCCACTCTGCTCTTTTCTTGTCTCTTGAGGTTACACCTATTATTTTTCTTTCCATTGCTCGCTGCGTCGTCCTCAATTTAAGCTGAACCCTCTTTGTAAGTCTCCAGGTTTCTGCTCCGTAGCTAAGTACCGACAAGATACAGCTGTTATATACCTTTCTCTTGAGGGATAGTGGCAATCTACCTGTCATAATTTGAGAGTGCTTGCGAAATGTGCTCTACCCCATTCTTATTCTTCTAGTTACTTCAATCTCGTGGTTAGGCTCCGTGGTTATTACCTGCCCTAAGTAGACATAGTCTTTTACAACTTCAAGTACATTATTATCTATCTCGAAGCGCTGCTCCTTGCCGAGGTTGTTGTACATTACTTTCGTTTTCTGCAGATTAATTTTAAGACCCACCTTTCTGCTCTCCTTGTCTAACTCCGTAATCATGAGGGGACTTGTGCGGCCTGACCGACTTTGATAATTCACGATTTGTTTCATGTAAAAGTCATTTTTATGCTTCAGAACACATGCGCAGGGCATGCTGAGCCGAGTGCGAAGTGAGCGAGAACACGTCTTAAACACAGAGCGAATCGTGAATCATCAAAGCCCGTTGGGTAGCACAAGCGTGTGCACTGCAATGATACGACAATCGGGTACAGTCGGCGGTCAACGGTTATGGCAAATGCTCTGGTCACCCCAGACCGGCGACGCCAACAAAAAAACACCAGGCATCAAAACCCCTAGTTTGGCCGACCGGTCTTCGAAAGATCGGTGGCTATGAGAAAACGAGGGCCTTCCCTGGTGATGCGGGGTGCTCAAAGTACTCGTACAGGTGCGTTAAAGATAAAGAAAACGGTCGGTGAGAGCGACAAATAAAGGGCTGTGGAGGAAGGGTCAGCGGTAAACAATAAAAATCTATGGGCACCTCGCCTGTGGTCTTAGTCACGTGGGTATCATATATTTTAAGCAAAAGTTTGTTTTAGGTAGGGCCGTTATATGTAAGCTCGACTGTATAGGGAAATGTTTATTGTGACAGAAAATGGCTCGCACCATGATAGCTTATGCCTTCTTTACATATAACAAATAGGTATGGCCAAGACATTGGTGGCACAGGAATTTTTTTTGCAGTTTATTTAACGACACCAGTTGGGCAGATAAGCATTCCTACCGCTGCTTTATACACGCTTCTTTTGTTACTTTGGCCTGTCAAACAGATCATCATGCAGCTGCTGACGATAGCGTTAATCTACGAGCCTTTAATTGTTTTAGAACATTCATAGATGCTTGCAGCGATACCAAGCGTGGCTCCAAGCACATGCAAATTGCATCACTTTATTTGAACAAGAAGTGCTCGGCTGCAGAGTCTGTGAAGCAAGCCCGTGACGTGCTTAGTGCCCATGTTCCATGACAATGTGCGAAATGTGTAGCTACGATGACAAAAAATCGGCTCGCAATATGCTTGGTCTAGCATTTCTGAGTGCCGATGTTCAAGCTTGCTAGCCGCCGCTCTGAGCAATACTTGGCTGTGGGGTCTCACTAGCTTGACTGTGGTGTCCTCTGCCGATGCATAAAATGCCCATACACGGTTCTGAAGATATGGCAAGCGATATGCATCGTTGCTTGAGCAGAAGAGGCATATTTCTAGCTTGGTCTCGCTGTCAGCAAAGTTAAGGTTAGTGATGACTTTGAGCATTGGTCTGTAGGCCCTCCTCGTTGTGTTTGAGCGCAGCGTACCGTCATAATCCGATTGAGCATATGCTTGCTTGCTGCTCTAGTGTGACTATATTATTATAAGTGATTGTTGAGCCGCAAAACTTGTGGAGCATGTGCGCCCGGCCTCCCTTTCCATTTTTACAGCAGCACGAAAGTCTAGTTGCGGGAACACCCCCCCCCCCCCCCCCCCGGCGATTCCCCTTTTCCAGCATGCGGAACGGGTTTCCTCTCCCTCAGCAAAAAAGCTTTTGCTCTCGTCAAGGAGAGAAAAACCAGGTCAGTGGACAAAACTAGAGTGCAGAAGGCCGCACGCTCTCTGACACCAGCCAAGAAAGAAGGAGTTCGAACCCGCAACCCACTGCGAGCCGAGAACGTCAACAACCAAGGAGTAAGCGTCTACTCGTCTCTGTACTATCTCCTCGTGACATTTGCACGCTATTGCTTAATAACACCTAGCAATAAAGTGTTGTTGTTGACCTAGCCTGTTGCCTTACTCGCCCGAACCCGTGTAGCTGCAATGAGACTAGCTATCGATAGGGGATGTCAACTATGCACGGTACCACTGTGTGCGGTGGAACATTAGCTAGGCTTCTGCGTCAGCCAAATATAGGATGAACCCCCTACATCTAGCACCCAACGTAACGAATTTGGCAATGCGGCTAGTTTTGTGGACGCGAGCAACTACTGACAATCCTCCACACGTAGGATAACAGGCATGTCAGAATTCCAAAATTTGTCAATGTTGTCTGATGTCGCGTCGCAGAGTGGCGATCGCAGAGTGGCGCAGAGTGGTTCGGTCACTCCTGCATTCATGAACGACCAGCAAACACGTTTCCCTGCGTCACAGGAGGCCTGCATACGGTGCATTCTTTTGCTATGTGCCGTCATTCACGGCAGCGGTAACAGCGCACTCCATAACGGTTTGTTTTTCCAGAGAAGCCTGTCTGGGAAAGCGGAATCGAAGTGATAGTGCAATCGAAGTGATAGTGCAATCGAAGTGCGCACGCGCAGATACAATTGTTACTTGTACCGTTTACTGTACGCTTGCTATCTTTCAGATTTAACGTTACGATGATTGCTGTGGGGGTGCTGATACGCCCTGTAAGGTTGTTTGCGCTACGTGGCGCACATGTCTTACCCAAAAGCCACATTTCGGTGTGACAACCATCAAGCGGTATATGGCGTTGTGTTCGCGAGAGTTGGCCACCACTATCGTCATCATCATAATGGTGTGGCGCCGGCGGTGACCCCTGGCGGAGGTAAGCCTTGGTTGTGGGCGAGAGTTGAGCGGCTTTCTTCTGCGCGTGGCGGTTGCCGCGAACGGTTGTCTCTAGCGTGGGTCCTCGGCGCGTGGTACCGCGGCCTGCGCGCCTGGGGACCATGTGGTAAGTCAAGCGTTCGCGACGCCGCCTTGGGTATGTTATTGTGTGTTTGTCGTGTTATTGTGTTTGTCATGTTTCAGGGCGTATGGAAATTGTGTGTTAGGTTGTCTAGGGTGTTGCATCACGATTGATGTATCGATTCGGCGGACAATATCGTCCTTGTAAATTAGTTAAATAAATCTATGTATGTTGTTTGGTTTGTACCGACCGCGTCTTCTGTGTCCGTTCACTCCAAGAGCGTGGCGTTGTGCTCGCCAGTTCGAGACCCCACACAGCGTAGGTGTATGTAAAACATGGCGCCGCTCTCGGACGCCCACTTCGAAGTGAATTTGGTGTAGTTGTTGAAAAATTCACTTTCTCTACAGCAAACGACTGTTTAAGGTGGCTTCGCTTGCCTTCAGTTAGCTTCGACTACCGAATATTACAGATAAATTGGCGTAGTTTTTGAAATTGCTTCTCATTTTGAACGTGTATAAGCCTAACTACAGGATCGATGTAAACTTATCGGCAACATGCAGCATAAATGTTGTCGCGGTCGGTGTGTGGGTCATATTTATTTACTTTAATACAGTTAAACCTGCTTACAAAGGACCTCCATACAAGGAATTCCTCGATATAACGAAGTTTTTCTATTCCCTGCCATTGCTCCATAAAAGCACATGTAACAGAATAACAGCGGGAGACAACCTTGATATAACGAATTTCCCCCCCGGGCAATCTAAAAATTTCGCTTCGCGTTTTGTTACGAACATGCATCTTCCGCGGCTGCCTCGCCTCTAACGGCGCACCAGGCAAGATCAAGCGCTCGTTGTTGCACGCGGATGAGCGCAAGGCGGGCACGCGGACCTGCACCTCGCGAGCTGACGTTGTTGCCGCTCTCGCCGCCGCGGGCGCACGCGTGAGTGTGCCCCCACCCACCCACTCCAAAGAAAAATAAAAACGAAAAACTTCTTTTGCATGTCGGCAGTGCCACGCTTTAGTTAGCATCACATATGTGGGGCTGCCCTGCATATGGAGGGCGCTTCACCGAGTAGTTTTCCCCGGTATCTATGTCTGTGTGTGTCGTTCGCTTTTCGTTTTTGACGCAGTTCGTGCGTGCATACTTTCACTGCGCATGCATGGTGTGGCCCCAGACGACGTTCAGCTTTGATTTTTTTATTACCCTAGCATTTATGCAGAGAGTCCCGGCTGGTTTATTGCCATCGCCACTGTCATTCACTGTATTTGTATATATCCAATATGAAAACTAAAAAAAAAAGCCATCCGCGCTCGGCACCCAGCTTGTCAGGATGCACCATCACGCGCTTATCTCCCACGCCTGCTTTGCCCCGCGAATAAAGGGGAGGGGGGGGGAAGGGAGGTTAGACGCCTGTGCGTGCGCGTTTATGCAACGGCGAGGAAAATAGCGCCTTCGGCTTTGACCGGAACGATTGCGTTTAGTTGCCGGGCGCACAAAGATTGCTTCGCTCACTAGACAGGCGCCGTTTGCAAAAATAGTGCGCTTTTCAAACACGACGAAGTAACAGCTGGGGCACTTGTTAGTTCACACTCATATCTGTACCTGTGATTACGTTTCGTGCCTCGTTCTTGCCTAAACAGCGCGTTAAGTGTCGAGTGGTAAACGTTGTTAGTTTGCTCTCGTCCTGTGAATTGTTTTTGTGTGTCATTTATGCGTGAGCAGCGCATTTCACGTTTCGATATGCTTGCCGTTCTTAGCGTTGCATTCAAAGTTGTTGCTATTGCAGTCATTATTTTTCTTCGCTCTGGTGGCGAAACTGTGACTTTTCTTAATTTCGGACAACCATGTCGTCGTCACCGAGGGGATGTCAGATCAGGCATTGATGCAAACTCTCCGAGACTACGATGACGATGGTTACTCGGAGGTCGACTCGTCACGCACTTACGTCTTGCACCGCGATATCACAAACTGGTAGCTTTTGCAATTAGCTGATTAGTTCTAGCAACACGATGGCGCGTTGAATGCAATACGATGAACGCGACAGCAAGAAATTGTGATGGCATGTGAAGTAAGGCTGCAGTCAACTCCTTTGGATCGGATATCTCGGAACTCCTACAATATGCTGGTCTGAGCAAATACAGTCTCTCCAGGAAGAAGTGCTCTTTCCACACAGTCACTTTGCGTTGAGAACGCACTGATACTCGCCAAGAGAGCAAGTGTGCCAGCGAATGCTACCGCTCTCAATATCCAAGTTCATTAATGCTACTCGATCGATTCCCCCCGCCCTCCCCGTGTTGTTTCATGCTCATTCAAAACAGGTGGCTTACTCTGTTCGAGCATTCGATGACAGTTCTATCGCGCGGGGTTATCTCATGCACTTTCCAGGTGATAGAAATGGGCCGACTAATTTGATCTCTGCTTCAGCAGCGCTTGCATGCTTTTACCCGCTCGTAATAGTTACGATGCGCTGGCGCATCTTATCAATTTGGACTTGTTACGGAACATGGTGGCGACGGGAAAAAACCCGCCGAGTGTATCCATGTTTTGCTATCGCAATAATGCAGTTTTTTTTTACTGTAAAGAAAATGCTCTGGGTTATCTTTTCTTCAGTACCGCTCGTTTAATTTGTGCATTTATTTTCCGAATTTTTGTACCGAACGTGCATATAACGAAATCCTCTTTATAACAAATTTTTCCAAGACTTCATCAATTTCGTTATATTCAAGTTTAACTGTATTACTTAAAATGAACATATGCTCTGCATGGTGACACAGGCAGACATTCTCGTTTTTTTTCCTTTTCACTGTTCTTGCATCTCAAACCCTGCGATAGGTAGCGCAACCATTCCAGCTGGGGCTCATAAACCACGAACGCTATCCCACTAAACAATAAGACGCTGTCCTCCCCGATCGTTTGCTAGACAGTAACGCCATTTCCTTAACCTCCATTATCACGCTAGCGGTAAGCTATAACTGTCTAATAACTGATGTATTTATGTTATACGATTCGAGTTTTTCAGTCAACCGGGAGCGGGGAACGAGATCAAAAGCTTTCTTGAAAGTTAGACCACGTCTACTACCAGTCCGTTATCAAGAGCGCTTGATATTTCATGTACCAGTTCTGTTAGTTGCAGAGTGACCTCTACGGAATCCATGTTGTCGGCGGATTAGTATACAAACATGCATAAATTTACAGACGTCAGTAAAGTAGTGCTCGAAAGTCATACATGCTGTGTGACATAAAGAAGCAACAGACATCAAATTAGTGGATACACCAACATGGAAGCTAAAAAACGCTTCAGCCAATGTGAAGAACCACTTGCCGAGCAGAAATTTGCTTGGTCTTTTTTTTTTTTTTTTGCCATAGGCTGCCACAGTTGTGACAACCAGTACATTGGCAAAATTGGCGATTTCAAGGAAAGAGTTAAACAACACAAAAATGGCACACAAAGTGACACAAGGCTTCGACTGGCCTCGTTGAACAAGCAAAATCTACAGACCACCAAGTAGAATTGTAAAGCTCGTCTGTTCTGAACAAAGAAAAAGCCCGCATCTTCTCACAGGGGAAAGTGGACTCGAGTAAATGCGCCATGGAGTGGTGGGGGTATCGCGTGAATGTTGCGAAATGGGGTAAGGTTTGGGAATGCTTTTGTTATTTCGTCTTCATTATTTGTATTTACTGAATGAAGGAGAAATGTTGCCTTCAACCAGTAGCGAGACACTGATGTTAGGTTGTGCCCCAATACTGATCGAAGGTACTGTTGCTTCCATCGCATCTACTCGAAAGAAGCAAAGCGCTAACTCAAGGGGGACGCGGCCCTTGAAATTAGAAAAATCGCGAAAAAGCCTGTTTTTGAAAAACCATATGGTTGGGTTGTATGTCACATAAACTACCTATTCTGTAATTATCAGCGCCTAACTCAACTACAAAGTGAAAAAAAAAAAATTCTATTTTTGAGGCCGCCGCAGCGCCCAAAATGCGCAAGAAAATCCAAAATCAAGCCAAACTTCGAGCGCACGCCATTCTGAGACCATGCAGCCGTCCCACGCCATCTTGGTCTTGTTTTGAATGTGAATTATTTCTTTCGTTTGCCACCTTTCAAAATGGCGTCATCTGCCCGGTTGAGATGCTATTGGCATTTCCCCAAAATGCAATGCAGAGCGCTGCTTGGCTAAAGCAGCTCATTTATATCTTTTAGGCGAAAGCGCGCCCATCATTAACTACTACACTGAAAGAGGGGGCGGTCCCTCCTGGCAATGGCACGTCCGGCGCGCTCGTCTCGCTGTTGCATCTCTGTTCCGCCCGCCTCGATAGACGTTTGCTTACGAGCCACTTTTTGCCTTGCGCTTTATTTTCGATCAGTTTCTCTTCTTTTTCTTCTTTTCGCACAAGTTCTGTGCCCTTTATTTTTGTTGCTGTGCATGATGCTCGCAACGAAGTCGAAGATTGTGCGCTAGTTTGGAGCTCGGAAACGCATCATGCGGCTTCTACAAGAATCGAAATTCCGCTTTCCGATGCAAGTGCTCAGTGCGTAGATGCTTGCGACGGCAAAACTGTGCTGTCAGCTGCCACCAGTCCAGAATCCGACAAACCGTGCGTACTTGGAGTCGCAAATGCATTGAGGGTGTCCGAGATCGCCGGATCCAGCACGTGCTCTGAATCGGTGCCATCGAGCGTGACACCGAGTGTTGCTAAGATCGCCAGACACAGCATTTCGTCTGCATTGGGGCCAATAGCGTGCATAAGGCCGTCGACCCTTCATTTGTGTAGTGACGTGCCCTGGTAGCGCGGACGCCGCTAGCCGAGCCAAAAGTGGGCGTGAAGCCCGCGAAGAATGACCCGACAACGCGTAGTTCACAAACAGCAAAAAGCCTCGTTTAATGCCCACCGATGCCTTTTATACAGAGTGGGGGCGCCACCTCTCAGTTACTAGAAGCAACAGGTGGCGTCCTCTACATCGCTCCTTCCGGAGCTCTCAAACACAAGTGTTCCAAAAGAGCACCACCAAGAAACAGTTCTTGCAGCCGTCTCACAAATTCAGTCTCCGAGGTGGCACCACGCGCTGGCCGTATCGTGTGTAACAGTGGCCTGGCGATCCTGCAGCAGGTGCAGGAGCTGGAGTGTCCGATGCGTTACCGGTTTCTGCCCGCTGTGGTCCGGGAGACGACGCCGATGTCGGGGGCCGCAGGGATTCCCGTCTCATCTGAGGGGGCCGACTGAGGATCGCTGCAGGGGACAAGGTGTCTGCGGGTTCTCGCTAGTATGCCACTGGGCGTCTGGACGATGTACGAGCGGGGTCTCTGAGCCGGGCTTAGGACCGTCGCCCTTGCCCGCATGTCACGCAGCCAGACTTCCTCCCCATCGTCGAGAGCACGAAGGTCATGCGCTGCGTGTCGGTTATTGTAGTCTCTCTGTTGTCTTCGTCTCTGGGCGGCATCTCTGTCATTGAATTCCTTCACCTGGGGCCAATCTGGAACAAGGCTTTGAGTCGTGGCTGGCACACGAGTTGGCAGAGAGCGTCCCATGAGCAGTTCGGCCGGGCTGTAGCCAGACACACCGGGAGTGTTACGGTATGCTAGCAGAGCCAGAAACGGGTCTGTGGCCTTCAGAAACAACTCCTTGATCGTGCAAACCATGCGCTCTGCTTCGCCATTCGACTGCGGGCAGCGTGGACTGCTCGTGACATGCGTGAAACTGTATGTCTTCCCAAAGTCCTCAAAAGCTTTGCAGGAAAACAGTGGCCCATTGTCGCTGACAACAGTCACCGGGATGCCGTGTCGGGCAAATGTGCTCTTGATCGCAGAAATAACGGCTCCTGCAGAAGTGGACCGGAGTGTGAGGACCTTAGGGTACCGAGAACGGTAGTCGACAACCACCAGGAACTCTTGATTAGCAAAATGAAACAAGTCACTGGCCACCCTTTCTCACGGAGCTGATGGTGTCTCGGTCGCAATCATGGGTTTACAGCGTTGAACGCATATAAAAGCACATGCTGGGCAGTTCTCTATGGCTGCTTTGACCTGGCTGTTGAGACCGGGCCACCACAAAGAGCCTCGGGCCACCGCCAAGCACCGATTGACGCCTTGGTGACCATCGTGCAGCAGGTTTACGATGTCTCTGCGTAGTGCTGCGGGCACAACTAGGCGTCCGCCCATGAACAGCATGTTCTCGCATACAGTGAAGTCTCCCCGGTGGTCCCAGTAACGCGTCATGTTGAGCGGCAGACGGTCTCGTCGAGGCCACCCTTTCATGCAGTATGCTTTCAGCATTGAGCACTCGCCGCCTGAAGTTTGGTGATACCTGAAGTCTTCAAGACGTACGGCCAGGGTTGAAGGAAGGGCTGCCACGACCAGAGACACAAAAATTTCTGTGCTGTCCGGTAAAAATCTTCCAATGTGGTTCAGCATGCCCACGAAACGACGAACGCCATGCGTATCTGTCGGCGGCTTCATGTTCACAATAGCAGATACCTTGTCAGGGTCAGCCAAGATGCCACTGGCGCTCACCACTACACCAAGGAACTTGACGGAAGATACCCCGAAGGAGCATTTCGAGGCATTCAACGTAATGACCGCTTGTTCTAACTTGCGAAGGACTGCTTGGAGTCTGCTGTCGTGCTCGGAACGGCTCCTGCCGAATACTAGAATGTCATCTACCATGTTCACCCACCCTTCCAGGCCCTCTAGAATCCGAGACATTTTGCGCTGAAATACTTCGGGACCGGACGTGATACCGAAGGGCAGGCGGCGGTAGCAGTAGCGTCCAAACGGTGTTATGAAGGTAGTCAGCTCCTGACAGCTTTCCGATAGCCTTACTTGATGAAACCCCAATTTTGCATCAAGTTTCGAGAAGACCGCGGCATTGCCAAGACGGCCAAGTACCTGGTCCACTGTGGGCATAATGTGTCTCTCCCGAAGAACTACTTGGTTCAACTTCGTGAGGTCAACACAAATTCTGTATTCGCCATCGGCTTTGGGTACCAGCACAATACCAGCTCACCACGGGGTTGGCACTGTGACTCCCTGGATGACCGCGTCCCTTTCCATGGCATCTAAGTCCTTCTTGACTACGCCTTCGAGGGCAATAGGGATGCGCCTAGGAACGCTGAGAGAAAATAGAATCGCTCCCGGCTTGATATGAATGTGGTATTCTTCAGGCATCTCGCCAAGGCCTGAGAACAGCGAAGCTGCGGCCTTGTCTGACGTTGGGGGCCTATTCGGAGCTTCCGCATCTTCCACGGTGTCAACAAACTGGACGACTCTCAGGTCCACTACCGCCGAGTACCCCAGCAGAGGAGAGTCAATGTCTGCTACAACGTACAACGTTTTGCATACAGACCGGCCTCGCCACGACAGGGTAGCAGGAAACGTCTCAAGCAACCTTAGGCGGCAGCGGCCCGGCCCCATCAACCGTTCATTATCGGGTTTGTCAAGGTCTACTGGGCACCCGGCGAAGCTCGGAGGTACGACCGAAACGTCCGCCCCAGTATCCACTTTGAATTGAAGGGGGTGTCCGTTGACATGAACAACAACGTGCCGGCGTTCTGTTTGCGAGGCATCCACGGCGCAGAGCTGGATTTGGCTTAAACGCCTAGTATTATTCAAGCGGCAAACAGCCGCGAATGTCCCTTCTTGCGACATTGGTTGCATGTGGCCCACCATGCTGGGCACTCAGATCGCGGATGAGGGGCGTGGCCGCAAAAGTCGCATGCCGACTTCGGGCCGGCGCGGTACTCGGGAGGCCGACAGACGTTACTTTTACTTCGGGCAGCTTCGCATGCTGGGGCGTCGGCCATTCGGTACTGGTTGTTCGCAACGGCGTCGACGTTCAGTGCGTCTGGTGCAAGGCCTGTCCCCTGATGCCGCAATTTCTCATTTTCAGCGTCTTCGTACTGACGCGCTTGGATGAGCGCCTCCTCCAGTGTAAGCTTTGGATTGCGGCAGAGCTGGTCGGTCAAGCGAGAGTCAAGCAAACCTACGATAAATCTGTCCCGAATCAGCCTGTCGTCGATTTTCCGAAAAGCGTAGTTGCACTTCTTCACGAGATTTCGGAGCGCCGTGAAAAACGCGTCGACTGACTCGCCTACCTTGATTTGAACCTGCTTGACTCGTATACCTCGTTGACGGGGTGTACAAAATATCCCGAAAGACTTGTTGTCACGCCGGAGTACGAGCGATAGGCCTCGGCGTCTGACATGAGAGACGAAAGCACCTCGCGACCTTGGGGACCCATACAGTAGAGGAGCGTGCGTACCTTGGTTTCTTTGGGGGCGGAGGACAGTCCTGAGACGAAGGAGTAATCCTCGAATTGTTGAAGTCACGCCGTCCATTGGGCTGGGTTGTCAAAAGTGAACTGCGGCGGAGTTCGCAATGTGAAGCTGGCGGTCACGGCGGAGGCGGCGGCTGGGTTATCCTGCATGTTGCACGGTTGTCACAGGATCCCACTTCTGACACCATGAACGTGCCCGGGTAGCGTGGACGCCGCTAGCCGAGTCAAAAGTGGCGGTGAAGCCCGCAAAGAATGACCCGACAATGCGTAGTTCACAAACAGCAAAAAGCCCAGTTTAATGCCCACCGATGCCTTTTATACAGAGTGGGGGTGCCACCTCCCAGTTACTAGAAGCAACAGGTGGCGTCCTCTACAATTTGCAGAGGCATTCTCTAACTAAGGAAGAAATCGATGCAAACCCTAGCAAAAATTCTGATAGAGGTCTGAATCAGTCTGATACAGTTTCCTATAAGTAGTACCAGTCTTGTACCAGACTGATACAAAGTCTTACCAGTTCTTATAGACATTCATATCAGTCTGATACATTTTCTTACCAGTGCTACCAGTCTCATATCAGACTGATACACAGTCTTACCAGTGCTACCAGTTTTTGAATAAGTTTGATTGGTCATTTCTATGGCATATATTAGTCTTTAGGTTTTTAGTCTTTTGTTCATTTATCGGATCTTCAAGATGCATTACTGTCATTTTAACGGTACTTCTTTTTTTGAACACACTGCCCACATATATGTCATTGGTCATTTCTGCATGTATAGTAGTGTATCAGTGTTTTCTATTGAACACTTGACGACCATTGTGTGAAATATTATGATGACCCAAAGAGTGCAACTGGCAGCTTTTGGATGCGTAGAATAAAATGTACAATGTTTCACGGTGGTGCATAATTGACAAACTGAGCTTTAAATATGCAAAGCAGCTTTCAAGCCTAGATGAACGCTTTATTCTGTGTACAAATGGGATTGCAGGTGTCAGATAGCAACACAGTTAATGCTGACAATGATAGATGAAGTCTAGAAATTTCAAGATACTAGTATCCAAAGCTTATCAGATGACAGTATAAACTTAACTTGAAACAATACAAACAAAACTTCTCATCACAGAGCAATATTGACATAATTTCTAAATTTTAAGTTATAGGGCCAGTAAACATTCCAAGAGAGATAACTTAATAATCAGTCCACTACTGTGAAATGAGCTTGCTGATACAATAATTTTTCCAAACGGCGTGGATTCGGAAGCCTCGGGTGGTGCTGCAGTTTCTCCTTTTAAAAACACAAGCCAACCCCAGCTGGCTCTCCCACGTAGTGCTTTGCCTTTAATGACGAGCCACTACATTAGTGTCATAATCCATACTGGATGAGATAATTTAAATAAACAATGAAATGCTTCTTTGAGTAATCATTAATTGACCTCATCATCAAAACTTAATGCCTCGCAAATCCACTGCCAGAAATATTTCAAAGCAAGTTGAGGGGTTTATTGCGCACTTCAACCGCTTTCTTTTTTTTTTCTCGTCGGTCCCAACAAGCTGCGCCGAAAACTACAGGGAGGAATGGCAGTAAAGAAGTGCGATATGTAAGCACACATTATGAGCTAGAGCATGCTTGAAGAAGCACAGTAGCTTTTTCGTGTTGCCATTCCCATGTGCAAGTGTGACTATGCAATGTTAGAAGATTTTGGACAGCAGTGCCAGCATGTGGCAGCACACTGTGGCAAGAAGCACATTCGATTAAAATGCTGCTCTTGATTTATTTTGGCTATAGGCCAATAGCATGCTTTCAGTTGTTTTACACCACATACAGGCATCCGAAAATTCGAAGTGAGCACAGTCATCTATATGAAAAAAGTCACTTGCAGCTGCAAGATTTGGCTGATATGTTGATAGCAGCATCTGTTATTCACAGGTGTGTCTTTTCACAAAGCCCAAGCGGTGGCACAGACCTGCTATATTACTTGCCTGTAATCCTCACAAGATTGATAAATCAAAACTCGTGTACTAATTAAGGCTAAAGCATTTGACTGAAAAACACGCACACACACACACACACAAGAAACTGCCTACCATGAGAAAAGTTCAGTTGTTAAGAGAACAACAATAGAAAGGATCGAGTCAACATTCAGTTGTCCTACCTTGCTGAACTCATATTAGACTGGCTATATATGTCACAAGTTTTAAACAAGTTTGGTACATCAGTAACATAGCAAACACATCCAACCTTCATGTGCAAATACACTGGCCACATCCTTCAAGCACAACTTTTTTTTCTCTGTTTCTAAGCAAATACCAATGTGAGATGGGTTCTTGAATAGTTTTGATGTAAGCCTCACACACATGAGCACACACACAGAGCCTGGCAGTTTATTGACATGCACCAGTGTAAAATACAAGCCATTGTTGCATTTAAAAAGTGTCGCTCATGCCAACATTCTCGCGAGTCGCATCTGCAGTCCGGTCGGAATCACTGAGCGAGTTTTCCTCGAAACCGTAAGTGTCGCCGGGATCAGGATTTTCATTGTTGTCACCATGCGCATCACTCAGACTTCACGTTTCGAAGGCCGTTACTCCAGAACATCAATTACCAGCTAAAGACTGAGGAATGCTCTTGCTGAGTGTAGCTGCTTGGCCAACTGCGCCTCCACTGCTCCTTAACCGAGGTACAGTGCAGTCCACTTATAACGATACCACATATAACGATATATCGGTTATAACGATGGGTCGACTTAACAGTCTCATTTTATGCATCGCGGCTAAGGGGGAAAAAACCATATATAACGATATGTTATCCATCGCATATCGGATACAACGATGAAAAGTTTGCCGCGGACGGCATGTTTCATTCAGAATAATCGTAACATTTAGATTGATAAGTTCCTCTGAAACGAACTATGCCGAGACAAGACGAAAAGTTAGCGTAGGCGAGTACGTATCTGCCGCCACTGCAGCACAGCGCCGGCAGCGCGTCCCGGCCGTTCAAAAAGTCGAGGAGAGCATCGCGAGTTGGCGCGACGCGCTACAGATGGCGCCAGCTGTGTCACGTTTTGCGCCTCGCCGCGCTTCGACCGCGGAGAGGCTGAGAGAATTAAAAAAAAAAATGCGAAAAGCAAAGCGCCGCGCTCCGCGGCTCCCCGCCTTCTACAACGGAGCCGGCAAGCTACTCGTAGCTTGCCGAACGAAAGCGGGAAAGAGAGAGAAAATAAAAAAAGCGAAAAGCAAAGCGGCGTGGCGGCATCGGGGCGGGGCCCCGTTGGCATTCCGGCTGTGTACCTCTGGCTGTGCTTTCTTCCTCCCACTGCTCCCACCCCGCCGTCGGTCAGTCTCTCTTCCTCAGCGAACCCGTGATGCGTTCTTCGGAGTAAGAAATAAAGTCTTGTTTTTGACATCCTATTATCTACAATATTTATTAATTGGTGAAAATAGCGAAATGAAGCCTGGAGCTACAAAAGGTACGTCCGGCGACGATTTTTTGGCGGCAGTCCAGATATAACGATCACCGGTTATAACGATCATATTTTTAGGTTTTCTCGATATCGTTATAAGTGGACTGCACTGTACTACATACAGTGAAAGCTGGTTAATTCACACCTCATTAATTCGAAATTTTGGATAATTCGAAATGGTCGCCACAGTCCGGTCCGCAGTGCATAGGAGACCATGTGTAAAACGATTCGTTAATTTGAACAGAAATTGCTGCCTCTACGGATAATTCGAAGCGCGCGCCACCGAGCGTCATCATCGTCAAACACTAGTGGCAGCTTTTACGGTCGAACGATAGGTGGCACGACCAGTTTTTTCGAGCTTTAAGTGGCCTCCGAGCAAAGGGCGAGCAAAGTATGGCCTCCAAAATCCAGGGAGCAATTTTTTTTTTCGTAGCCCTCCCGCTATCTCAGCGCCTGGCGCCACTTGTACGCGGGACCCACGGGACGCTGAGGAGTTGGCGGAGTAGTCCTAGCAGTCCTAGGCCGCTCCCGGCAGCGTCACTTTGTTCCTCGAGCATGTTGTTCGTTCACGAATGATTTTGTGCGCGGGCGACAGGAAGGACTTCGGCATTACGCTGCTCACTGCCATGCACATGTTGGTGCGCGCATGGGAACAGGTGACCGCGACCACAATCGCAAACTGTTTCCGCCACAGTGGATTCGCAGCTGGAAGTGCGCAGGATAGTTGTGACGTCGACGTGGATGGGGCTGAGGAGCTCATGCCAGTGGCATTGCGCGACACTCTTCGGGGCGTACGTTTTGCCGATTATGTTGAAGTTGACACCGGTGCATCTGTGTGTGGTGCCCTGACTGATGAGGACATTATCGCTCAAGTAGCCGGTGCGCAGCCTGATGCTGAAGAGCCAGAAGGTGAGGAAGACGAAAATGACGAAGCGCCTGTGCGCCCGTCAGCTTCTGCGGTGATGGAGGCACTTAATGTGGCGCGTCTCTTCTTCAGCTTTGAAGAGGGTGAAGAAGATTCCCTGCGCCGCGACCGCGCGCTGGAACAGGGAGCCGCAGCTGTGGCATTCAGAGAAAAGAAACAGATGGTCATCACCGACTTTTTTGGCCAATAAATATTTTTCGTGCCCCCACCCCCGAAATCCACCCATTTTTGCTTACTTTCATTATTTCGAATATTCTTTAATTCGAAATTGCTCACCGTTCCCGTGGAATTCGAATTAATGAGCTTTTACTGTAATGCGATCCAGGCTACAAATAGCGTTTTTTTCTTCTTCTTTTTGATCGAGGCTGGGGTTGAATTAAATCCATCTCTCGTCGAACTTGACAGAAACTTCAAATAGCGCGCTTGATGGTGTCCACGCAAAGTGAGGCTGCGGGACTGATAATAAGTGAACGAGTAAAGATCGATTACATCGACCACGGCTTCACATTCACAACCTGCTTGCTGTGCCTTGAATGTTAAGAACGCGGTGCGGATTTTGCCGAAAACTATAACATGTGCCGCGAGATCATGGCGCGAGGTAGTGACTCTACAGAACCCCTCGCGTGGTGAAGGTGTATTGTACTGTGGTCGCCACGGAGGAAGGTGGTCGTCCCCATGGTGGTCGCTGACTGCCATTATGGCTAGATGATTGTAGCCATAATAATGTGATAAATAAATGGATGAATGGATTGATATGGCTGTACCCTTTAAATTGGGCGGCTGCTAACGCTATCTAGCCTAACCAACGCAAATGTGGCGACACAGCGCATGACCTCTAAAATTGCTGCTGTGCGCTCGTCATTGCGCGTATGCCATCTCGGAGGCTATGCACAACGTCACCATTTCACAGTAACTGCATTCATTGTTTATATATTATTTGCTGTGAGCTCTAAAAAACTACGCTCTAAAGTTGTATAAACATGAAGTAAATGTTTTGCAAATAAATATTTCTGTTTTCAAAAACTAAATTGCGTTGTGTTGAGGAAGAAGTCGTGGACTCGTGGTTGCATAAACTACTTGGGAGATCCACAAATGGCACTGCCATCGTCATCAATAGCAAGTTCGTGGCGGCCTTGGTGCGTGTGTAGTGCATGTGAACATTGTTGCGTCTCTTAATTGCTCATTATCGCGCCTGTACACTCGCGATTCTCCAAGATGTTTGGTTTCGCGATGATAATTAAAAATTAATAGTCCAGGTAAGTACATCAATCCGAAGGATACAGGCAATTTTGATCTTCACAAGTGGTACCGGGTGTTCTGGAAGGATAACACACACTGCAGCCACTATCACGCTCAAGTGATTAAGCTTTACGGTAAGTCCGCGCCTCTTATATTCCCAATACGAAAACAAAGAGGAAGAAGCAGTCGTTCTGAAGTTATTTACTGGTCATAATTTTTTAGGCACCGAGGATGATGCAAGGAATGCAACAGAAAAACGAGCATCCACTCCGACCTAGCCATTCCGGGCAAGGTTCCATTCCGCAGACCCGATTGCGACTCCTCCGATAGCTGCAGTTCAAATGAAGTGGACAATGAGTCGTTTAAAAAAGTAAGTTGTAATTGGTCACACTGCAGCTGATATGCTACTTGCAGCGTAATTATTACCGACAGCCAAGTTTGGCTACCGTTGACATTGCGGCTGATGTGCTACTGCGGCGCAATTACAATCGACAGCCAATTTTGCTCTGCACGTGGTGCCGTGTCACACATGAAGCACCAATGCACTATATACTCCCCGCCCCCTTAGCGAATATATCAGTGCATCGCTGCTCCACTACTGCACGGGCGCCAGAACGTCGTATTGAAGATGTTAGTAAACTTGCAGTATGCTGAAGAGCTATTTTATTTTATTCTATCGTGGTATGAGCGCAGCTTAGTCACATTTTTTTGTACAATTGACTGGTTTAAAATTATTTTTGCTTGTGCGGATATACGTCCTGTTTGTGCTTGCGAACTAGAAGTGAAATTTGTGTGTTGGGTTGTCTGCAGTCATAAGAAACACGACATCAAGCTGCTGTTAAGCAGAAGACAAGGCACGTCAGCAACCGTTTTAAAAAGCAGCAGGGAGGCCTGCTGTTTGCTAATGCTGAAAAAAAGTACAGAGAAAGAGCTTCTGAAAGAAGTGAATATATATGCTCAGGGCTCAAAATACAAAAGCATTAGAAAGAATAAGCCGACTGGAAAATGCCCTTCGCAGCAAAAATTTCCAAACAGGTTTATCATTTCTTCATAAGCTGTTGTAACGCACTGCTGCTAGGGTTGTATGCAGCAGCAAGTTGCCCTATTCTTATAGCGTGCAATTTTGCTGAAAAGCAGAATGCAATGTAAGCTCATGGGTGGCATGGATCCATGCATATTTTTATAATCACTTGAAAATGTTCTTTTACAACTTTCACAGTGTGGTGGATATTAAAAAGAACACCACTTGGTCAAAATTTCTTGAGCCCTCCACTACGGCATCCCCTATAATCACACCATGGTTTTGAGACGTAACATGCAACATCATTACACTTTAATTGCATATCTCAACTGCATGCTATGTTTATAATATATATTATTTGACCATGCACACCTAGGATGCTACCGTGACAATTAAGGGTGCAATATACTTTATTTCTGCACACTCTACTTTTTCATTGCAGCAAAGAACCTTGTCCTTTGCGGGTGTTGGAGCCACAAGCCTCAAAAACAGAAACGACTTGCACCTTTGCCACCACTATGTGCTGCCACGCTGGAACCACCACAGCGACCACGGATAGCCCTGAAGTAGCCCACTCAAGTGTGAGGGAGGCTGCACCGCTTATCAATTATTTGCCCACTGACAGAGAGGTATCATAAAACTCTAGTATGCTTTGTCTTGGAGATATATTGCTTTGCTTTAATGAGAAAATGTGCATTGACCAACTAATGTGTGCACATCATCTTTGACTTGTTTTATAGGTGCAGCAGAGCAAAGGAATTGCCGTTCCCAAGAGGTTGTACAATCACCTCATGGGCTTGAAAAGACAGACCCGTTTTGTTCGTGACGCGGCCGTTGCCAATTTTTATACAGCAGGCCTAGTCGGTAGAAGTGTTACTGGCGCAGCCTCCAATCGGTCTAAAAGGGAGGCGAAATCTCCCTAGGAGAAAGAAACATATGCTGTGTTTTCAGGTAGGTGAAATTTTGCAATCTGACCAAAATTCATGGAAGTTGGTGGCTTTATTTTTGCACGTAATCAGCCGAGTTTTCACTGCCAACTTGCGTTTAATTACTTACTAAAGCTTCAAGTGTAGCTTTTGCCTGCTGGAGCTGGATACTTTTATGCAAGAATCCACAAACTAATTTTAAACAATATTAGAGAGGCAGACTGGTAGCACATCTACTTATTTCCTTGTCATATTGACTCCTCTATTTAGAGTGCACATAATTGTCGCTTAATAAGTGCCTGTAACTTGCTTTGTTTTCGATCATGCAGATTTCTTCAACCATTTTTTTGAAGCCCACCGTTATGATTGGAGAGGTTGAGCAAATGAAGAAGCTTCTCAATAAAGCTTTGGCAAACAAAATTAATGACTTTATGAAATCAAAAGATTGACCAAAGAATGGCACATCAAATAAAATATTTTAGTTGATTTCTGTGTTCATATTTGTGTCCTGCTTGCTCTGATGTAGTGGTGCACCTGCCAGTTGGATAAGCACCGATTCGCTTGCGGGCCTATCAGAGTAGAATGCTACACTTATAGGCTGGCACACGAGTACTGGTACACTGGTAGACTGGTACACTGATAGACTGGTACACTGATAAACTGGTACACTGATAGACTGGTACACTGATGGACTGATACACTCATAGACTGATACACCTATAGACTGACACAACTGTCAATAACCTGATAGCCTACCAGTTTTTCTATCAGAATTTTTGCTAAGAAATGCGAGACGATGAGACGCCGTTCGCGCTGAACTCGAATCTACGCCAGCAAAGCAGAAAAAATTTGAACTGATGCAGTCGGCTCTTGAAAGAAACGCCCTACGTCTGAAAAAAACTAAAAAAAAACCCGAACATAACTTAAAAAAAATGGAGGGAAGACATAACAGGAAAAGAGTGCACAAGGACACTTGAAGCTACTCTGCTAGAGCTTTATGAGAAAACACATGTGCTGAACTTTCAAAGCCTGTTTTCTCAAAATGAACTTTTTAGCCAGTTGTGGTCCTCAGGAAAGCGATTTCTCAAGAACTGCTGAACAGATTTGTGTACCGTTTGCTTTAATCTACTCCTAGATGATTTTGCCAAGGTGTAACAAGCTTCTTTTTTTGAAAATTGGTACCATTAATTATTAATAAACAAATAATTTTTGATAAATGTCATACCTACTGGCTACATCAAACTCAAAGTTGCATAAAATTTTTTGGAGGTGAAATTAAGAAAAAAAAAAGGCTCTTTAGCACCCTAGGATATCTATTCAGGGATGACCACAAATAATTTCAGCCTTCGGGTATGTCCTGGGATTTCTTCCGGCTCTTCTTCCGGCACAAAAGTGAACCACCAAGTAAGACCTCAGTAACTTCTAGAACCCTTAACACAATTTCATGAAACTTTGCAGTTTTTTCAGTTTTGATGTAGTGAACATATCCTGAAAGTTTCATTAGGATATCTTAAAAAATAAAAAAGCTCGGTTTCCGGAGTAGCCTCCCCCCTTAAGCGAAAGCCAAGTGCAGATGCCCTTGACTTAATTCCGAACGTCCGATCCAGTGCCTGCATACATGGGGTGGTCAGTGAACACTTGTGCAGCATGAGCAGGTGTTTTTGACTAACAGACGCTGCCTGCATCGGCCTCGCGAGGCGAGAGAGGGGGGGAGAGGGAGCGATAGTTGGCATGAAATGCGAGCATGGCCAGTAGGGGTGCAGACATCATCGCTGACGCCGGATTTGCAAGTATGTGGGACTATAAAATGCTCCGCATCTAAAAGAAGCTTGCATTATGCCTGCACCTCTGATCCAGATACAGACGACTGTACATATGCTAAACAAGAGTGACGGGACACTTCTGACAATGTACTCTCGCTGATTACATCACGTATTTAGGTGTACTTAAGTACGTTGTGCCGTTCTCATGGTTTTTTTATTGTGAACAAGACTCCCTCTCATATCGGGTGCTGAAAAGTCAGTAAACTTTGTGTTTTATGGGTTGGTGCATCCATTTGCATTTACCCTGAGAAGCAAGAGTTATGCACTTTCTCTTTCTTTTTTTTTTTAAGTGCCTTCTAGCAGCAGCGGAGAGAGAAGAGACTTTTTAGAATTTGATCAATGGTAATGCTCATTTTTGTGATGGTCGCACAGAACTGCTATCAGTTTCCATGCCAGGTTTTTCAGAAATTCCCTGAGCTTTGATTTGAGCAACCACAGGCCACGAAAAAATATAACAGGAAAGTTGTGTCCATTCGTGTGAACGAACATGTACATAATTTTGAGGCATGTGCACGAAACAGGCAACAGCTCACCCTGTTGTTCACGAAAGGAAGCTTCATGGAAAACATAACTAAAGCGATAAACAGTAGCTTCAAACACTCACGGCTACTCCTAAATGCCCCATCCCATCTCGCATGGCGGAACAAGCTTTAGAAGATAACACCACGCTTGTAATAACAAGTGACGGCGCAGTCCCCAAACACCCGCATTGCAATTTTTCGAGTCCTCACAAAGGTGGTGGTGAGCGCATATTGTATCTTTCCGGCATTTGCTAGCCCGAAATCTACCCAAAACCTTCCAGAGAGCTTCGACAACTAATTTGTTCAGGAAGCGTCCGGCGACCTTTGGGCTCCCCTTGGGTAGCCAGAACCTTCCGACCCCCCCCCCCCCCCCCCCCAAAAAAAACGAATGCCAACCGGAAGTGCGCCACGGAGGGGCGAGGGTAGGGGGGCAGAGGCGGACACGACACAATCTAGAGGCGGGAACGACACAATCTAAGAAACACGAGCACACTCTGGCTGGCCCCCCACGGGCAGCCTACAGTGGAAAATCGAAGAGCCCCATTGCTGAGAAGCCCCACTTAAGGTTAAAGGAACATAGTACTTTCATATAAATTCATGATTTTTTTTAAGTTTAAAAGCTTGCTATACCAGATTACATGCTCTAAACATAACAAATTTTAAAGCAGGACATACTATTTTACAGGTTATTATTGGCATTCTACTGAAAGTGAAATCCTGCTACAATTCAAAGTTGCTTCCACATCTTTTCAACCGGAAAGAATGATGTTTGTCTATGCCTCATTTCAATTAAAATACACATAATGTGCAAATTAGGAAGGTCATAACAGATATTCTTTTTATAATGTATAATATATACTATTCGAATTGGATTGAAAATTATTTAACGGAGCTCACTATTTGCTTCGAATTCACTATTTGCATAAGCCACACTTATGCCCCACAAAGACGACCCACCTCTGTGTCGGTGGGTTCTTCCTTGAGTGCAGTGGGGCACGTGGTCGCAATGTCTTCGAGCGACTGCAGTCCTGTTGTGGCTGCAGGCAGCAGTGTGGCCGGCTGAGCACTGCGTAGCGGAGCATTGACTACTGCCGTGCCCAGGACCAACTCGATGCACTGCTTGATCCAGAAGTGAGGACCAATCGTCTCCCAGTTCTGGGAGCACACGATGAACAACAGTCGTTCGTGCAGGCGCCGACGCATGCTGCTGTCGAACACCTGCAAGCCACCACAGAACAAGGCAGAATAACGAGATTGAGTGCGACCTCTGAAGGCATCAGTGAATGAGATCGTCCCTTTTACATTCCAAAGAAGTTCTTTTCAAGAGAAGAAAGTCAAAGTTTTAAGGGCTCATTTTTTTTGTTGACAAGATATTATTAAAAAGTAGCATTCAATAATGCCACGTAATGTATTGGGGATGCTACTAGTACTAAATATGACGTAAATACGAAGAAAGAAAAGTGAATGAAAAGATAACTTGCCCCGGAAATATTTACAAGTTATCTATTATCAAGAGATAACCTTTACGTGAAAAAACAAAATTAGTATTATGATCACTTCTGGAGGTGCCATTGCTTTCATGAAATTTGATGATATAACAAGTATTATTGGTGCAAGAGCCACTGTAAGCCAAAGAGCGCTACTATTATGATGAGAAATGTTCACTGTGGTCAATGGTTCGAAATTATGGAATATATGATGGCAGTAAAGAGGCCTTAAAAGCAGGCACTCTTAGTAAGCATCAAAGATATATACAGTATTACCTCTTTGACTTGAACTCGCATATCTGGAAAAATCGGCTGTCAAAATTTTCCGCGGCACCGAAAATTTTCCTATACGTACCATGTATATTTTTCGTCTTCTTCAAAGTATTTTTGGGCCGAATTGTGGATAACTTGAAATCTACAGGGAGTGGAATGAAAATTCCGCCGCCAGACCACTTCGTAACATTCGCACGATGCTGCCATGCCTGAAGTCTATCGATTTTTTTTTCTTATTTAGCTGCGCCTGCCATCCGTCTATGTTTTCCGCGAACACAAAGTGCACGAAGTCTCAGTTTAGTAACATATCAACTTTGTCAAGCAACCCTGTGCACCGTCATGTGACAGATGCCTTGAGTAGGGAGGTCCTCTGCACATGCTTAGCATAGTTTGTCGCGTTTGCTTTGTGCAGTATGCATAATTTTCCCCGAGATGTGATTTCCGTTCATTTGCGCTAATCGAGAGGTACGGATTTTTCACTGACTGTCATAAGCGGCAACTTAGTGTGAGTGTGGCAAGCGTGGCATCAAAGCAGTGCAAGTCGCTAACGCTAGCAAAAAAAGGTTGCCCTAATTAAGGAAGTGAAAAAAGGAGGCCGAAAGAAATCGAGCATCATGCAGGAATTCAACATCCCAATATTTATGCTTTTGATGGTGCTGAAAAACAAGCAAAAGATGCTGGATGGATTTCAGCAGACATTGTGAAGAACTTTGCCAAGAGGTCATCAAGTGTACAGGTAACAGTGCCGCCAAAAATGACACGACTTTTCTGGAGTACGCGTAGCAGGATGTGGTGATAACCGAAGAAATTATGAACGCCTAAATCCTTCAAACAGCGACTAACAAAGGGGATGACGAAGACAATGACGATGAGGAACCACCTCGAAAGGTGCCAACATCTTTTGAGACGAGAAACTTGCTGCGCTTGCTTCGAAATAAGGTCGAGTGCAGTGGCGAGGAAGATTGACAGATGCGATGCGTGAAGCATCTGGAGGACGCCTTCATAGGCCTGAGTACGACCGCAAAGCAGACGAGCATTAGGCAGTTTCTCTCTGCAAAATAAAATGGCAGTGCTGCAACACCCAGCCGGTTATGGTCTTTTGTATACTTTTTTTTTTCCTTTTAAAACTGTACGATAAAAAAGATCGGTTAAAGTTTTTTGTAAACCTTTTTCCCCCTTTTAAACCTGTACGAGAAGAAGGATTAGAAACTGCCACTGACCAGCTGGTAAGCAGTCGTGAGTTTTCTGAATACGCTCATTTTTCCCGGTCAGCGCAACTTTGCTTATGAAGAAAATCCATTTATCTCGAAATTCTCCCTGGTTCTTATGACTTCGAGTTAAAGAGGTATTACTGCACAGTCGAATCCAACTACAGTGAAATCTCGATAGTATTTATCTCAAGAGACTGCTAAAAATCATTCCAAATTTTAAGAATTTGTTGTTGTGAAAGTATTTAAAATTAGCGCAAAAAGTGAAAGTATGAACACGAACAAATGAGTCGCCTAGTTGTGCCTTGTATACATTTGTGACGATGTTAAGCTCGAATGAGTGCTAAAAAACAAACATGAAATATTACTGAATAAGGGCATGTTTATTTGAAAAAAACACGATCTATTGTGGAATTACCCACAGGCTAGCAGTGAAATTCCCACAGTAGTGGGCGATTCCACTGCTGAAAGACGAACTCTTACGTGCGTGTATTCTTCTTACGCACTGCGAAGCGTCAGCATTAAATACCACTTCTTTATGTTGGTTCGCACAAGCTGCTTCAACTTCGTCTCAGCTCTTGTCGCCGTTTCCTTATCACGACAAATGGTATATCTTATCGGTCGTGAGCTAAACTCACGTGCATGCTTCGTCGTCACACTGTTGACAGCATTCGAACGATGCACGAAAAATCATCGGCGACTTATACCTAACAGCCACTTGCGTCGCATTCTTCGCTGTCATAGCATACTTTCGAGCTGCTCCCAAAGATAAACTCGAACGTGCAACTGCCGACCAAAACGCTAGCAGACAGTCGTGAAACAAGCGCCCAGGTCAAGCTGTCCGATGAAAACAACGGGAACAGAGCGAAACACGAAAAAGGTCAAGCTGTCTGATGAAAACAACGCGAATGGAGCCTGACACGAAAAACAAGTACCAGGCGATGGTGATCGCGATAAGGCTATTGATTGATATGTGGGGTTTAACGTCCCAAAACCACTATATGATTATGAGAGACGCCGTAGTGGAGGGCTCCGGAAATTTAGACCATTTGGGGTTCTTTAACAAGCACCCAAATCTGAGCACACGGGCCAACAACATTTCCGCCTCCATCGGAAATGCAACCGTCGCAGCCGGGATATGAACCCACGCCCTGCGGGTCAGCAGCCGAGTACCTTAGCCACTAGACCACTGCGGTGGGGCGCGATAAGGCTATTGCACATTTGAATACAATGGGCAGATAGAGAAATACGCAGCCGCTCTAATAATGAGCATAGTGGCACTTGTTGGGCTGGGCATTATTTATACAGACAAGAAAAACTTTTTAAAATCGCTATTCGTTATTTTGAAGAGTTGGGAGATAAAAGGGAGATAAAATTAAATATGTTATTCTGAAACGTTCGGTGGTCTGAAGTTCGTAGTAGTTACATTAAATCAATGGACATTTAGAGGGAATCTTCAAAAAATTTGTTAATTTGAAAAAATCATTATACATAGGCTCCTTATAACAAGATTTGACTGCATATCAATCTAGTTTACATCGAAATATCCTGTATATCGAACAACTTTGAAACATGGTATAGTTATAGTTAGGTATAGTTATAGAACATGGTATAGAATATATAGTGAAAATAGCGGTTACATCGAACAAGGATAGCAATGACTCCCGATATATCGAACATCAAGCGGGGCCGACAGAAGTGCCCCTCAAAGTTGGCTTTCCCTCTTATCAGAGCAAAAGTGGCGCTCCCTCCCCTTACCCAGCTTACTCCAAAAATGGTTTAACCCAGCAGATCATGGCCCGCGCTCTTTCTACCGACACCGCATCAGTCAAGCCCCCCCCCCCCCCCCCCCGCCCTGCAAAAAAAAAAAAAAAAAAAAAAAAAAAAAAAAAAAAAAAAACTCGACTTGCCCCCGAGGCTATCAGGGCCTCTTTTACTTTCGTCTTGCAAGCATGCCGGTTGTGCGAATTATCTCTCTGCATTTCTTGTTTATTGTGCTTAGCATCGAATGTCTGAGCCATGATAATTAGCATGAAGCGGCAGGATTCGCCTTTCGCTGTTAAGATAAAAATTTTCAGTGGTGTCGAACATGGGGAGAAGAAATCAGATGTTGCGGCAGCGCACAAATATTCAAGGAACACTCTCAGCACAATCATGAAGAATAAGACGGAAATTAGGGATAAAGTGAAGAAAAGACCGTGGTCCCCAATGCATACGCACAGACGTGTATGAAGATGTCGAGGCAGCCATGTACAACTGGTCGTCGAGGTTTTGTCGTGCAAATGTCCCATGCCGTTTCTGTACTGAGTCGATCATGGGCTGCCGTGACAAACGAAATCATTTGAAATTGCTTCAGACATGCCGGCTTCCACGTGCTCCTGATAATGAAAATTCAGATGAGTGTGTGAGGAATGAGAGGGAGTGCCGGGGAGTTGAGTGTGGTTGACAGTCGAGGAACGAGATGACGCGCGAGTGGGGTTATATGTGGATCTCTGACGGTGTGTGTAGTTGACGGTCGAGGAACGAGGTGGCACGCGAGTGTCACGTGAACAGTGAAGGGGCGCGCGGGAAGGAGGGAAGCGGGACGCGGGGAGTCTGGATGTGGCACGGAAGTAAATGATTGTGTGAGCATGGTTCCCTGTTGTCAAGTGTATTGTCGTGCAAGACAAGTGCAACGAAGCCATTGCCGGTGCTGCTGAAATTTGTGGAATCTGTTGACGTATCAATGGTCAATAAGTTTGTGAGTGCAGATGATTATGTTGCGACCTCGGGTCGGCTCGAAAACCAAGACTACACTGCCAACACCGCACTGAGCACAAGTGAATGTCGGCACAACGACCAAAGTATTGATGATCCTCAGCCCACATCCACAGAGGCGATTGGTGCTCTTGCACTAGTTCGGTGCTTCTGCACGAATGTGGAAGGTTGTGGCGTCGCCTGCTCCGACTTTTAGACCATGTTGAGAAATGCGTGCTATCGGAAAAAAATGAAAGGCTATATCACGCTGAACTAAGCTAGCTTTGTCAATAAAGGATTTTATGATTATGTGAATTTTTGATGTCAAAATCTTTAGCAGGCTTATATTAAAGTATGCCCTATATTGAACTGACAGGCTTTTTTTTTTTTTTTTGCAAGTTCGATATATCCAGGTTTGACTGTACATAGAATAAAATTATGGCAATGATGTATGGGGTGGTCTATGGTTGTTCGATGACTGACAAGTGATCATTACTACGCAAGGTGAGCAGCAGTGAATAGCACATGTGGCTTTCAAGTCCTTTGTGTCCAAAAGCCCAGAGGCAAGTGCTTTTCTGTAAGAGAACAGCTGCAGCAGCAGCCTCTTTAAAAAAAAGCCCATGCTGCAGTTCCCAGGCTATATAACATTAAAGTTATGTAAATCTTTGAAGAAGTGCAAAAGTGAGTCATACTTAAAAATGCCTATGAACATTGATGAATGAAGTGGGAGATGTTGCTGGTGTGACGGAAAATGCTTTTCTGCAATACTGTCTAAACTGTGCATTCAAGCAGGACATGAAAGAAAGTCAATGGCCCACTGCACTTTCTACATATCAGTGGGTTGCCACCAGACAGAAGGTGTGCATGTGTACTAATCTCATTCTGCAAAACGTAGCTTCTGCATGACGTGACTTTAACACTGGTGGGCAAATGTCAAGACGCGGTTTGATGATATGCAATTTATTTGTGGTTTCTCTATCCTACGAGCACTGTCAGTGTGCTCTCAAGAATTTCTTTAGAAGGGGCTTAAGGCCCAACGAAGGGACTGCAAATGATAAGTCGGCAGCCCTTTCCTTGACGAATAGAGCTAGCTTGTCTTCCAAGACATTCCCTTGAATCTTGCAGTGCCCTGAAACCCAGCACAATACAACATGCTGTTCAAGTGCGTACGTGGTGCACAGAAGTGAACTGAGCGAGATGATGATAGGATTTTTGTGTTTCTTGAGGGTGTTCAATGCTTTTATAATGCTTAGTGAGTTGGTGCATATAGGTGCAGTTTGTAATTATTTTACCTTATACAGAAGCATATTTTGCATAATCTTTGGAAGTAAAAGTAATTGTGTCAGTGTATAGAATGACGGCGTCACAGAATGATGGACCGATCGCTGCATAAGATACACGAGTGTAGCATTCTGAAGCACAGTGGAACATTGTTAAACTGCAACTGACGCGGACGCAAACAAACTACGTTCTAAGCGGTACTAAGGGCTTGCCTGAAAGTAAGAAATTTGAGCTTACAGTAGATTCTCAGTAAACGGAACCATTAAAAATACGTTCCATTTAAAAGGAGTTTTGTTTACTGAAAGGTGACTATGGATGCAGAATACAAGCCCGAAACCAAGCGTTGCAGAGGCAATGGTTCCATTTAGGCAGTAGTTCCATTTAACAGATGTATGTTTACCGAGAGTCTACTGTACTTGTAAATAAAACTAAACATGCTACGTATAAAAACCAAAAAACAATTTTATTTAGCAGAAATCAAACACTAGAAGTGCATCACTTTCATTTGCGGCTTCAGCGGCCTTGCAGCAACAATTTCAGCTTAAAAGCCATCCAAATGGAAGGCCAACTGGTCCATCAGCCCTGTCTTTTTTGCGAACACCCGCATCACATCCAGCGCTTGCGCTGCTTCAGCTACTGAGGGACATGGCACATTCTGCAGCTCAGGGTTGTCGTCATCATCGATGTCCTGTTCCTCAGTGTTGCTCCCGCTCGACGATTCGCCATAGGCAGCATCGATGAAGTCACTGTCGGATAAACCTTCCCACGTTTCAACGTCTTCATCAATGTCACAATATGTGACAAACGCCACATCACCGCAACCTTGTCGCTCCAAGACTGCACAGATGAATGCCTCGCATTCTCTGTTGTCAACGGCTTCTTCGGTCGTATCCATTGCACTTGGGTTCGTTTGTTGGGCGGGCACAACGAACTGGACACACACGAAGCACTTATGAACATTGGTGGGTTCTACCTATTGCCAGGAATAGGCCAGCAAGTGGATGGCGCCTAGCATATCTATGATGTATGTTTTGCCACTATCCATCGCAATAAACATCTTTTGCAGCAAGCTTTTTTCTGTGAAGGTGCTTCACTGGCCAGGATACAAGGTACAGCTGCGTGCTGCCGGGCCGCACTGCTGCCCGTTTTTGCTCACGCAGATCACGCCGCCACCGCACAATAATTTTCGGCGCGCCGCCGTTCCTCTTATCTTTATCTGAGCACGGAACCTGGGTGTAAAATACATGACTTCATCTGCTTTTTTTGCAGCTTTAAGATTTTTGAGAGCGGCATTTGCGGTGACATGACTGCTCTCTCGTTTCCATGTTTGCATGCACTGTTTATGAGGGCCCTGAAACAGGTTCTGAAGATAGTCAAGCATGTTATTCTCTCTTGGTGTTTCTCATTTTTTTAGGGCCCTTCGTGATGCCAGAACAGTGACTTACATGACATTATTAGGGCACATGCTCTAGAATGGTCTATATATGAGAAATATGAGCTGCAAATTGTTTTTTAACCTATTTTGCCATGCATTTGCCACCCGCCGCCCCTGTTATTCCTCGCGTCTCGAAGGACTATCATTGGCAAATAACTTGTGATTTCGCTACATTTTGTGAGTTTTCAATTGCGTAAGTGGAAATAAGAATAGTGTAGCCGACAAGTTCGAAATCCTGTTAGGCTAAACGCTTAGCGCTCACACTGCACACATGCTTTAAGAAGACATAAATGTCGGAGAGCCTGTAGGAATTGTAGTAAAGAGAGTGTAGTGCAGTGTAACCGAGAACTAAACCAAAGAAAGAAAGCTCCAAATTACCTCATTCTCCCAACGGATGAATTCTATACTCCGTAACAAGGACCTGCCCGTTGCGACAGTTTCTGTGTACTTTTTTATTGTGAGAAGAACTATACAGGCGCTGCCTACGGGCTTTTATTATCCCTGTCATGTTCCGTAAAGTCCAAATAAATTACTTTTGAAACACGCTATATGGTGTTCCCATGGACAAAATCTCACGAGCGCTATAGAGAGAAACACTGCTGAAAATTGAACATAGATTAAACAAGCTGCCCATTTTCATCGCACAGAGGGCGCATGTAGTAACATCCCTATATGTGCGATGCCCACTGTCGATCGCTCCTCGACCGGAAAGGAAGCTTTTGCTTGACAAATGAGTACGAATAGATACTCAGGCTGCATCGCTCAATCCGCATCTGTGAACTTCAAAAATAAGGGCGTGGTCGTGAGTGCTAGCACATGTTAGCATGTTCACTGTTTCAGCAGGCATCAGCGAAAGGCTCCTTTACCCTTGTACACACTATGATATCACTGTACGAACCCTGCTTATTTTCAAGGAAGCAGTCGTATCCCATAGACTAGCGTTTTACAGTTTCCCGAGATCACATAAAAAAGAGTTAGATGCAGACTTAGTTCATTATGGGACTGCAAGCTTCTATCGCACGGTGTAAAATGTGAAGTCATCAAAGCGTTTTCTGGCCATATTACTGTTTTTGTAACCTCCAAATTCGCTTGTTCTTCTCAAACACTTGAGATCAAAACTGTTTTGATTTTTTAAAAATTTGATGACACTTTCGTACTGGACACTTTATCCTCATGTTTTGAAGAATTTGAGTGTTAGAGCAAATTTTGCAATCCCAGTCAAAAAAAGTGAATGGGTCCAACTGGTCATACCAGTTCCCATGAATTGGTCCCAAATGGCATTAATTGGAAGCCAACTGGAATGCTGAACTTCAATAGGAAAGACCAATTGGACCTTATAGTTCCAATTGGCCAGTCCAATTGGTTCACCGCTGACCATTTGATCTCCAATTGGAATGCTTGTTAGTCCAATTGGCTGCCCACATTCCAATTGGAAAACCATTGGAACAGTGCATTCCAATTGGCCTCCCAATTGGCATCCCAAATGGTGTGCTTGTTGGTCCAATTGGTTGTACAACTACAATTTGGGAGAGTGTTGGAACATTGTTCTTTCAATTAAAATTTGTTTCATATACATAAAAGTTGATATTTGTTATTTACATGGCAACTTAATTTGCTATAGGCCAGGGCAGAATTCCAGGCTCAAGTAATTGTCATGATTCTTATATATTGGAGTCAATTGAGCCATGTATACATATTTTGAATTGAAAACTTCATTGTAGTGTGCATTAGGTTATGTTCTTCAGTCATTTATGTTCCTTATAAGCAACTTTTTTTTCTAGAGCTGTGGCGTTTACTATAAGGTACATTTTAACTCAAAACAGTGGGACAGTTATAGCATTAACAGTTAACATGAGTTTGAATATGGTACAATTAAAAATGCAGCTAGTTCTGCTGGTTTGTGACCTATAGCTGTGCTCATAGAAGCAGTACTTTCAGTCTCCTGCTGGGTGATTGCCTGGACAAAAATAGGCCCATTGCTACATGCAAGCTTCATCACTTGTTTTTGTCATTTTTTTTTCTTGGATATTTTGTGTAGACGAAGTAATAGTCACTGATGTGGGTATAAAATTAAAGGTTGAAGTTGGTGCACGAAAGCTGTAGTGCAAACGGAGTGTAAAAATCCAGCACAGCACACATGTTGTGGGAATTAGTCATATGCGAAGCAGTCAGCATGCGTCAGCCAATGCTGGAAATTTCATTTTGAGCCTTCAGCGTTACGAGGTGGATAGACATCTTTGTCCCAATTGATTAGCTCTGTGCATATTGTAGACTTTCCAGGCACATCAAGTACACTGACGCGTGAAAGGTAGCTTATGGCACAACATAACATCAGTGTTCCCATTGGAGCTTGCACTTCAGTTATATTACCATGAAGTGCATGCTATCGAGTGATGATGTGCTTATATACAGACAAGTGCAACCCTTGAATATTGCTCGCACAGTCCTAAGTGCACATATGTAAAGCTTATCACATTGATATAAAACAGGAAAGCCAACTCTGCAACTACTTTGTCCTGACAAGGTATTTTTCATTGTACAAGGTATCTTTCTAAAGTAGTTTGAAGCAGTGACTGAGTGGAGGCTGCCATGCAGAATTCCAGGGTTTGATTCTGGCTTCACCCACGATTTTTATTTTTTGCTGCCATCTGGATATTTCGCGACATGAGCTCATTCACACTGTTGTGTTAAGATTTCCAATGTCTGGGCTGATATAGCCTGTGAATCACTCACAGCTAGTGGTGTGTGAATAGTGAAATTTCATCTTTGATTCTAATGACGCCGAATAGTGGCCAAAATATAGAATACGTAACATTTTATTGAAAATTGAAAGGAAGAACAAATTAATGAAGTCAGCTTGTATCCTCAAGCACATAACGCAGTAAGTGAATGCTGCCGAATGACAACAAATTGTCCTATAATAATACTGTTGTCCTTCATCGTTCCAAGTGCTTCATGCCCAAAAATGGCAGCATTTCTTGCCTAATTATAGGTCTTGATATATCTTAATGGATAGACTATGCAACCTCTTTCTGCACAGTAGTGCTTTTGAAATTAATGAAATCACAGCAGTATAACCTTGGTGCTGTTTGTACAACAGAAGACAACCACGCATTTCCGAGAAAAGCTCGTGGCATTCCACCACAATATGTTTATTAAAATGGGCAAAAATACAACAAGTCCAGGCATAAGAACACTCAAACAAAACACAAAAATAATAATATGCATGAAATATATGTACATATGTAAAAAATAATACACAAATGCACAAAATTTGCACATAGTTGCATCTGAAATTAAATTACAAATTAACAGTGCACATAAAATTTCACAAGGTATAGCAACTTGAATGACATATGCCACTCTGACAAAACTGAGTGCCGAATACCCACTGCACACTGGCCATGACGTGCTTGCATTTAGGCAACTCAGACAATTTTAAGAGGTCAATGGATTTCCGTAAAATTTGCTGGTTAGCAATTTCCTTTACGTGACCTGCAGTTTCTGAGCATGCATGATCTTAGTTTTTCCTACGTTTAATTTAGTTTCAATAAAGTTCAATTGTTAGGCGGCGCTCATACTGTGTCCTCGTCCTGCGAGATGTCGTGTTCGCACCAAGTTTCAATGTACGGTCACTCACACCAGTGTCACTAGAGCTGCAATGCTGCTCATGTGCACAAACCCAGCTTGTAGTGCTATTATTTCACATAATGATGCCACAGAAGCATGGCTTTCATTATATATGTATCAAGAGTACAATGAGCAGCCACTGTACCTGCTTATGCAAACAAATGCACCAGTTGTTTTGCACTATCACTAGCACTCTTCCAAGGAAAATGAGCAAATGGAGAAAGCAGTGCCCCATAATCTCTTAGTGATTACACCTATGGCTTACTCAAAAAGGGCTAAAACACCTAAAATAGCTTGCTTAATTTTGAATGGCCTGGCAAAACAGAAAGAATTTACGATCGAAAACGATACATTCGAGAGTACACAAGAATATGTATACCTAGGACAACTACTCATGGGAGAACCTAACCACAAAAAAGAAATTCACTGAAGAATAAGAATGGGCTGGAGCACATTCGTCAGGCACTCTCAAATAATGTCAGGAAATCTGCCACTATCATTAAAGAGAAAAGTATACAACCATGGCATACTGCCAATTCGGATGTATGGTGATAAACCATGGAGAATAATGAAACAGCTAGAGCGAAAGCTGAGGACCACGCAGCGTGCAATGAAACGTAGAATGGTAGGAATAACAATGAGAGACCGGAGGATGGTAGCATGGCTAAGAGAACAGACAGGAGTTGCAGATGTCCTAGCTGACATCAAGCGAAAAAAATGGACCTGGGCTGGTCTTGTAATGGGCTGGAGCACATTCGTCAGGCACTCTCAAATAATGTCAGGAAATCTGCCACTATCATTAAAGAGAAAAGTGTTCACCAGACAACTGGTGAACAATAAGAGCAACAGAATGGTTACCAAGCGATGGTCAACACAGTTGGGGAAGGCAGGGAGTTAGACAGAGCGACATAATTCGGAGGTTCCCAGGAATAAAATGGAATTAGCTCGCACAGGATATGGTAAACTGGAGATCATTGGGAGAGGCCTTCAACCTGCAGTGGACTAACACAGGCTGAGAATGATGATGATGCCCCGCCGCGGTGGTCTAGTGACTAAGGTACTCAGCTGCTGACCCGCAGGTCGCGGGATCAAATCCCGGCTGCGGCGGCTGCATTTTCGATGGAGGCGAAAATGCTGTAGGCCCGTGTGCTCAGATTTGGGTGCACGTTCAAGAACCCCAGGTGGTCGAAATTTCCGGAGCCCTCCACTACGGCGTCTCATAATCATATGGTGGTTTTGGGACGTTGAACCCCAAATATCAATCAATGATGATGATGATGATGATGAATTAGGGAACATAGAATTGTCGAAGAAGACTACAGAGAAAGAGTGCTGGGAGGTGCACATACATATGAAACATTTTCCACATTGATTAATACACTAACACTTCTTATTTCTAGAGGCTGAATAATTACTGTAGGAGACTGTTTGAATAACACTTTGTGCACATGGTTAACGGTCACCAAGTCATACTTTACTGGTCGGCACCGAAGTTTCCAGACACATATGCATGTGTTATCACCACTTGAAATGATCTTTTCAATAATGGCAAATGATCCATCCAAGAGTTGAACAACTGAAGTATTAGTCTTTTTCTTTGACGCGTACAAGCAGTCTGTCAGGATTGAACCGTTTACCATCATTCTTCTGTACTTTACAGAGGGTGGCAGAATTTCTTGCTCAGGTGATGAACAGGCTGGTGGAATACAAGAACCACTTCCAAAAAAACGGGTGCCATCACTGCTGCTTTTGCTTTTGTGAGTGACCTTGGCATCAAAAGAATTGCAATACAGCACCACGCTAGGGCTGGCAGTCAGATCCTGCAGCTCCATTACAGTGTTTTCAATCTGCAGAACTCTACACAGCTGGTGTGGAATTCCATTTGCAGCTTTGATGGCCTCTTTGAGGCTCCCATTTCCCGATTCAAATGGAAATGCGGAATGTGCCCACAGGGGTCCCCAGTCGTGGATACTCTTGACAATATGTGTCAGCTGGTGCATGTTATATGTCATGAAAGCTTTTCCAAAAAGCATTTCTGAGCGCACATGAAACTCTAACAAGAGTTTCTCTGCTCTGTTAACTTCAGCAGTTTCGATACTGCGCTGCAGCATAATATGTAAAGCTTCCACCAAGCATGCCCAATGCTCAAGGTATCTTCTCTCCAGAATACCATGGAGCACTGGGATGCTGTAATATAGTATCCAATTCTCCAGCTCTTTAGCTTTCCACCATCTCCGCTCTTTTGTTGCTCGCGGCAATCTTTTCACGTCTCTCGGTGGCCTGATAGCCAAAAGCCTCTCATCGACCATGTTTTGCTTGCGACTGAGGGAGTAGGCATAACCTGATGACTCAAACCACAAGTCTAAAAACTGCCGTGCTACACCGAGTAAAATACAGTGCATGTAGTCAGGGACAAAGCCTGATACGATATTAAAATAGGGCAGGCCGATCAACGGAGATGCTGTTTTAACACCATTAACAGTCACACCTTCCCTAACTGCAGTCATCATATCTTCGACCATCTGGCTTTCAGTGCGCTCAGTGGGGTTCAATGGTTGAACAGGGTACTTAGTAGAACCACCAGCTCGTTCACCTTTCTGCAGACACCAGTTACATCCGAAATAACCATTAAATTGTGTGACACCTTGCATAGGTGCCCTGGCAACAGAGTCAACTGCACAACAAATGCAATAAGCTTTGTATGTCTGCAGTTGACCCTTCCGCTCCAACACAAAGCCATTTTCACTGAGGTGGCTCATTTCCTTTACAAATGTGTTCTGAAAAAGCTCCATATTTGGTTTCTCCTTCCAAAACCACAATGCCGCAAGGACGAGTTTTGACATTCTCTGTTCAGCTGGGATCTCATTAACAATTAACTGAATAGGCCAAATGGACGTGCCACTTGATTTGAACAGCGGTGTGCCATCGGCATTTAGGGTGAAGGTGATTCTGGGCCCACACTGCTGTGTTGAAGCTGCGAATTTGTGGTACATTTCACCATCACATAGATCACCCAGTGAGCCATCATGGTGAAGTGGCTTTGTTAGGTCAAGGAGTGCACAGTCTTTCAACAATCTTTGCAACTGTGATTCCACATCAAGAGTCACAAAAAAAGGCATATCAGATAGACTGGAAACACTCGTTCTGTGCCCACACTGTATGCACTGAAAAGAGGCATTTGTTTCAGCATTTTCTATATGTGTGAAGCATTTGGGGCAAAAACAATAATATGTCATGGTTGTGCCAGTTTTGCTCAAAAGTTTGGAGAGCTGGTACCGTGAATCAGGCAATATTGGATGTTCGAAAATTCTGTTAATAAGGTCCAACATGCTGGTCAGCCCAGTGAATGACAAATTATTTTTCACAGCGTGCTTCAGCACCATGAGGAGAATGTCACCTCTGGACAAAACCACTCTTTCAGTGATAACATCAGTAAATAACTCTCCAAACTGCGACTTGCCACCATGACTCGGCCCCGTGGGACTGTTAGGCATTTGCTGCTGAAAGGAGAAAAGAAATAATTGTTCAAAATGGCAGCACTCGACTGAGACTTCACAATTAATTATCCAAGTCAGCTAGAAATCGATCCCTCTTTTCTCGACAAATGATGCCATATATCCCAATTTCTGTGCCACATACCCACGTCCATGACGGTTGGCTGATTTGCTGCATATAGTTACCGTGGCCGCCGCGGGATGCCGCCATGTACCCCCCTCCCTCCGTGCACTTGTGATTACACTGACAGTAAGCCACGCATTTGAAGAAAAACAAGAAGGTGCTCAAGGTCATGATGCACAATGATAAAGGGGCACATGTTCTTGCCCCCTTGTCATCCCCCTCCCTGCACTGCTTTCACAAACATAGCGCTGTGTGTGTGTGAGCCTTCATTGTGTCTTCGTTTTCAGTGAGCTCTTACCGTTCATAAATTCTGCATTTCCAATGCCTAAACAAGCTAAGTGATCCCCCAGCAGTTAATGACATCAGCCATGTTTGTGTAATTTTTGCAACTTCCGATGGACCTACCATGTCATCTTCTGAAGGCAGCTCTCCAGGATCATGTTGCTCTGAACCATCCTCATCAGACATGGACAGCTGCAAAACAAATAGAGCAGAGAAAACACAAAAACGATGAAACCAAGAGAAAAGGGAACTCGTCAGAGATCGGCACCACCTCGACGTGTGACAAAGCCATGTTCGATTTTTAGTGCAAAATCTGCAATGACACCACATATGGAGACACAACAGGCACAAGTGCTGTCATGCCTCTGCGATGTCACCGCATATTACTAAATACTCCGAACAACCACTTCTGTTATACAAAAAAATACCCACATAAATATAGATATGTGTGCATACCTCTTCATCATTTAGCAATGTGTCATGGGAAACCATCGGGTTGGCATGCTGTGGCCTATCATTGGTTGCTTGCAGTTCTGGAGTAGTGGGACTGACCGGAGCAGATGTCACCCTGGAGGCTGCTGTGCTACAAGCATCGCTTGAAGTTTCCTGCAAGAAAACAGCTTATTAATAAAAATGCACTTAACGTCTCGAACATACTACCTCACCTGTTCATCCTCACTACTCAACGTATCAGTTCGAAGTATGCCATTTATATCTGTCGAGACTGAAGCTTGTCCTGCTGCTTCATCATCAGACGAGGATGTGTCCATAGGCACCTCCTGAATGCGAAGAAGTATCTTAGACATATGTGCACGCCTTAAGTCGAAGCTTTACTGTGTAAGCTCCTATCTAATGTATCGTAATAGAGAAAGGTTTTTGTTTGTTTTTGAGAATGACAGCATCAGTTCTCATTGGGTTTGTTGCATTTAAACCCAATGCTAATAATAATATTGGGTTTACTTAGACAAAAACTTAACTCAATGACTGACTCAGCAATGACAAGTGACATCACAATTTTGCTAATAACAAACCCAAGGCACGCAAAATCGATTAATTACGCATTAATGTAAAATATAACTAACCTGTAGGCAAGATATTCGCAAAACTCCTGCGAACATTGTTACCATTTTACGTAAGCCGTGAATTCAGACAGAAAAGTCCGCTTTAAATGTTCTAACAGATGCAATGTACTGAACTGCTACAACTGCTTTCAATGCCCTATTAGAGATTTGTTAAAAAAAATTTTAAGTCAATGTTAAAATCGGTTACAATGACCCGCTCAAATAGCGGCTGCCATTCACAGCCGCTTTATTTGTACTCAAATGTCGCAGCAATACCAGTTTGCTCACTACCAGTTGTTCACTAAACAGTAATTTACAGCGTGGTTCGGTACCGCCAAGCGAGCGATATCTGCCGTCAATATTTACGTTCACCCTCGGCAACTACATGTGCGGACAAACGCAGGTTGTTCGCCCACACAAACTGTTGTTAATACGCTAGGCGTGTTATGCGAACCAAGACATGCAGTCTCGTGTGAGTCTTGAACACCAGCGCCAATTGAAGGCGTTAGAACAAAAACAAAGGTAAACTTACACGCTGTTGGCAACCCCTCTCAGTACTTCTCGGTAGCACAAAGTCCGATCCATGGTTGATATATCGTTTATATGGGCCTCTCTTCTTTCTCTTTGGAAGTTGATACATTATGACCGCATTAGACGATTTGTTGGTGCACGTGTGGATGCTCCTCAGATTGTTGTTGAGCGCACAACCGAACACCACTTCAGCACAACGGCAACCATGGCACATCCTGACTGGTCAGCGTCACAAAAGATGTCCAGTTTCGTATTTCAATATTTCATTTATTACTGTAATATCTGTACATCTGGTAAACCAATATATACTCATAAAACCTAAATAAAATGGACATATTAATATTGAAGTCATATGCGTCTATGTAGCACGATGTGTTTACGTGGAAACCTGTATCTGCCAGTCGGCTTGAAGTACGAGCTCGCGGCTCGCGCGTACGTTTACATTCAGCACGTGCAACGGCAGTCTGACCGCTGGCCGCAGATTTGCGTGCGATCCTGCGAAGTGATCATTCGGCTGCGTATCCTCTTTGTGTTTTTTTCGTGCACTAACGGCACAGTGTACTGCAGAATGATCACGCACGCTAAAGTACGTTACGAAGACGATCGGAAACTTGCGATTGTGGATGTTGGCGACATCGAAAACTTCAAACCAGAGCACGCGAAGGACTTCAAGTCCAAGTTCTTCTATTCTGTAAAGTGGACCGATCCGGACGGGACCTCTGATTACTACCGGGCTCGGATCCTAGCTTTGGGAGGTAAGCTCTTCGTTTGCGACCCTGGCACACATTTATTTTGCCTTGTCAAGTTCAACATTAAGTGCATTTTTGTGTTCCGCGGTGCGCATATGCCTATCGTTGATGCTATCCGGTGCGTGCGGTCGGTCGGCAGGTATAATTTGATTAATGAAACATAATTTTGTCTTGAAATGAGCGTAGTTCAAATATAGTCTTGCAACTTCCGTTATTTATAAATAGGCCTAATGAAGCTAGTGTATAAAAATTACTATATATACTCAACTGTCTTTTGCGCTCTTGCAAATGCAATTAATATGCCTAAAACTTGTTGCTAAGTGAGATGGATATCTAAGGGATCGCCTTTCTTTCTATTCTTCATGCGGTACAGCACAACTCGATAATATTCCTTAAAATGTATGCACTGATCCAGATCATAGACCCCTCTCCTCCAACTTTTGACGCTATTGTCTGCGAAGCTTCCAGCGTACGGCACGTGGCAAACTTGTTGAGTCCTTCCCAGCTGCCTTTATGTTTTCAGAATACAGTAAAAGCTCGTTAATTCGAACTCGAATGGGACTATAAAATTGTTCGTATTAAGTGGAGTTGAAAAATTGCGCAGGCGCTAGAATGAAGACATTGTTCCACACTGTGTGGAGAACCCAGAGAAGCCACCTCTGGACTCGTTCCCGCAAACTAGGTGATACTACATGTTTGTGGCAGGTAATTTCATAAATTAAATTCAGGCTGTGACAGCAAGAGAATTTATTGATCAGTCAGTGATACACCAGAAACAAGCATAGACTACAAAGAACAGACTACAAAGAACACAGGACAGAGTTTAACAGAACGAGTGCAACCGTCAAGTGGTCTTATTTTCATGCGTAGTGAATAATAAGGCTAGTTGATGCTTGCGCTCAGTCTGTAAAACTGCGTTCTTTGTAGTAGTCTTCATAGCGGCGCCCTTCCATAAGTGCATTCAACTATTATGTAGGTCAAATAAAATAATTATTTTTGATCATCTGTGTTCATGCAATAATCATTAATTCATTATCTTCACCATAGCAGTCAGATCCCCCCTCCCCGAAATAAAAAAAAAAAAGGAACCAGGATTTGCGTGTATATATATATGTATATATTGCGTATTTGACCTCTCCTTACACAAATGCATATACGCAAACATCTAGAGCTCAGTTATACAGTATATACAGTAGTCTTATGCAAAGACAGTTAATGAGCACATGTTTTATGGTTGTGATACTACGCACATATATATTCTCCCTGCTTCTGTTTAAGGCTTACATGCATATAGAGCATGAACTTTTTTAATATTGAAACAAAGACTACCGGAAATTTCAAGGATCCTTTCATATAAGTAGAAGGCTTATTTAAGTGTACACTTAGCATAATATTCCTTCCCACTTAATCTGTTGTCACTCTTCTGTGTTTTTCTTTATACTTGCAGTGCAGCCTAGTCGCACATCCATGGCTTATAATGAAATTATTTCCTCGTAACATTTTTCAATGTGTACGACCTCAATATTTTCCAGAATCTTAGAATGCTCTTTGAAGGTGCTTTGAAACAAAATAATAAAATTGCTGTTTTATGTGTAGCCTGGTTTCACATCTAATATGAGGTGCATTCTCAAATTGTTAGTTACAAAAAAAAAAAAAAAAGAAAAAAACTCAAGTTAATACAATACTTGCATTTGGTACAATTTCTTTGATGTAGCTATATTTTGGGTGAGAGCCTTGATATTGAAACTCATATGTTTTGAATGTTGATTGCTGACAATGCTGTCTTCTTAAAGTGACTTGAGTTCTGCTGTTTGTAGTGAGCCTCGCTTCATGTTGATGGTGCAGGCAACAGTAGAGCTGCGTGCTCAATTAAGAGCAAACCGGAGCACTCAAGGATGGAGCTCATAGATATTGACATGGATGTGATTCCAAGGGAGACAACACCGCCACCAGATGATTGCCCAAGAAAAGAGAATGCCACGGTAATGTGCATATCTAAAGGGCAGCTTCAGGAATTTTTAGTTTTGCATACAGTTGTCGTTGTAGGTGAAATTTTTTTTGTGCTTGCTTAACTGTAAATGCTGCTTTTTCAGATGGTTGTTATGATTTTTTTTTTGCAATACATTCCTCTGATGCAGGTGGACATTGGCAGTGGCCTTCGAATAAATTCTTGTGCGTGGAGTCACATCCAGGGCCATCAAAAGGATTCTCTTTTTGTGAAAGACCTGCTTCTTGGAATTTGGCCAAAGGAGCAGCTGAAAAACCGCTCTTTGCAAGGTATGTTGCTGTTCTATAGATTTTTTTTTTTATAACGACAAAGCTCTTTAGGCTAGCCTTATTCTGTTCAAGGCAAAGAAATTCCTAGGTGGGTATGTGCCACAGGAATTGGCCAATCCCCAATGCAAGTTCAGCAGGTGCAAGTGTTAAATGAAAACTGCTTGACGGAGTGGAGCATGTCAAACATGGGAGAGGAAGAAAGAGAACTAAGAGGAGTAAAGGCATAAAATGATCGAAAGACTAGACTCGGAGAAAGAGATAGAAAAGCAGAGAGCAAGACAAAGAGAAACAGGAAGAGAGTGAGAGACATAGATAGAGGAAGTAATCAGTAGAGAGAGAAAGGAAGGGAAGAAAGAGCAAGAAAGAAACCGAGAAATTAAAAGGAGCAACAAGGAAGGCTGCCCCGCTCCGCTGTTTCTTCAGGCTTGGCACCACTAATGCGAAGCTGCCATAATTTTTTTTAGCGCTGTGAACTAGAAGTAGCAGTATTATAGTTAACCACTGTTCATTTGTGTCTTGCAGGAAAGCGGTGTCCACGATTTCCGGATCGGCCTGCAAAAACTCCACTGACGCCTTGGAAAGTGGAAGTGATGCGGGGTAAGTGTCCATGCTTTTTAAGATATTTTGGTGTAGACTGTCTTTGTTCATTCTGCCTCAGACCATATTCTTATAGACTCCATTTTTGTTTAAGAACTGTTTCTTCTTGCCAGTTAGTGATGCCCTGTGAACCTTTTGTTTTAGATTGTTACAGACGGCGACTGCAGCGCCAAGGTATTCCTGAAAACCTTGTGCCTGCTGCACTCAAGCAGCTAAACCATTTTGTGGTGGAGAAGCTGGCAGACCTTGAGAGGATGGCAAAACGGTGAGATGCAGTTGTAAATGTGTTTTGATGAATTTCAGGAAGGTTCTTGTATGTAGTTTTAAATGACATGCAGCCTTGTAAAAAAAAGTGTTCAAAGCATCATACTGATTAAATGCCATGCCAGTGCATTTACTCACACCTGTGAAGTATGTGTGAGATCATGTGGTAAAAACTAGTCTTGAGCTCCTAGCACATCAAGTTAGCACTTTACTCACATCTGAGCAGGCCCAAATTCTAGGCTGACCCCCTAAGGTTTGAAGCCAGAAAAAAGAAAAGAAAATGTTACCTCAAATGTAGACCCAGCAGGAAAACGTTTACAGTATGCAAAAAACTCAAAACACATACAGTAGAACCCAGATATATATATAGAGCCATAAAGGAGATTGCAAAATAGTTTGATATGGCAGCAAAGCAGACAACTCGTCCAGCTTTCTCCTGTGTGTGTTTGTGTGTACAATGATTCTCTGCTGAACAGTGCTGTTCTCTTGAAACCCGGCGCCTGCTACAATGTGTAGCCTGCTATGTATGGTCACAATATTACTGCACTGGGACCCCTTTCCGTGCTTGTTTACTATGTCAGTGTCTGTGCAGTAACATTTTCTTGTGCGTAAGCGTTCACTTCTGACAATAAGCGGGTGTTGCGTGCATCATTTTGGGCCAATGTGGCGGCTATGCTTTTTTGTGCAGTTAAGGCGGTTTTAGCTATTCCACCATGGCACCAACGCATTTGGGTTGTTGCATATTAGCAGTATGCAGTAAGTTTAAATGGCGCTGTGCCTTACATGCTGCTAAACAGGTAGTCGAAAATGCCTAGTGCAATAGGGCTGTCGGCAATCCGTTGCACTCTCATGTTTGTCAGTGGCTGCTATCACATTTGCAGCCATCGCCACATGTGCTTAAGTCTTAATCGATGGCCAGCCGGTGCGTCCAAATGAAAATGTGAAATATTTTGCACAGTACAGCATGCTACTGGCCACACCTAGAGTTGCGGGGTGCACCTTGAATCAACAAGCTTATGAGCCTTGATGGCATGATCAATCCATGGTTATTATGCTGGTGGAAACAATTACTGCTATCACTCAACTGTAACAATTTTTTAAGTACTCAAATATAAACCAACCCGACAGTATTTGAGTTTGAGAAAGACTATTGGCCTAGATTTGCGTAAATATGATACACACTCTGCCTACAGCAATAAGCAATGTCATTACCTATCCCTAATATTCTGACAGGTCCATTTCTAAGGATAGTTCTGCAGCAGGCTACCATTGAAAATGTTGCAAAGGGCCAGCTCTCATGCCTTGAAGTCGTAGTGTGGTTCAAGCACCACAATGTCGTTGCATCATGTGTATATGTAACATTAGCGATGTGAACTTGTAACTTTCATGCACTTGTGTATTTTTCAACACTTTCAGGGAGAAGGACAACCTTAAGCCACAGGAAAGCTGTGAATAAGGCCAGCAAATTCCAAGGTCAAGAGTAAGCCGTGCCTGCAAATTTGGTCTAGTCATTTTCCAGTCAACTTTTGCAATACTTGTACAAGTAATAAATTATTGTAAATCAAGTACCTTCATTTTATGGTTTTTATTTTATGCATGTGCAATACACATCACTCACGACCAAGCATACCGGATCATTTTGGTCAGGATGAACATTTTTGCTTTAACAATTTGGTGTGCTCTTTGCCCATGTATTTCAGCCAAACACCAATTTGTAATGGAAGAATGTTAGGTTCAAGCTAGACCAAGCTAGAAGTTCACTTCAAATGGTTGACCAGTTGCACACCAGCCAGCTCTAACTGGATGACCATGTACATTCAACTGGCTGACCAATGGCGCACCAATCAGCTTCAATTGGATGACCTGTTGGCACCAGTTGGCTTGAACTGGATCACCACATGTTTTCAACTGGTTAACCATTTGGGCACCAGTCAGCTTCTATTGGATGACCTGTTGGGTGCCAGTTCACTCTAACTGGGGGACCATACGTTTTCAACTGGTTAACCAGTTGGACACCAATTCACGTGAGCTGGTTAACCGGTTGGCTTTAACTGGATCATTATGTGTTTGACTGGCTGACCAATGGCGCACCAATCAGCTTCAATTGGATGACCTGTTGGCACCAGTTGGCATGAACTGGATCACCACATGTTTTCAACTGGTTAACCATTTGGACACCAATTGTCATTGACTGGTTGACCAATTGCACTCCAGTATCTTTAATTGGATGACCATATGTGTTCAACTGGCTAAACAGTTGAGCACCAGTTGGCTTTAACTGGATCACCATACGTGTTCAACTGGTTAACCAATTGGGCGCCAATCAGCTTCTATTGGATAACCAGTTGGCTTTAACTGGATAACCATTTGGACGCCAATTTACATTGACTGGTTGAATAGGTGGACACCAGTTATCTAGAATTGGTTGACCAATTGGACACCAGTTAGCTTTAACTGGTTGCAGTGAAAAGAAAGCTGGGCACCAATTAAGATTCGGTTACGTCCAGTTAAATATAATTGGAAAACCAATTGGCCACCGGCACTGTCCAAATGGTTCACCAATTGGACGTAAACTGGTCTACCAATTGGATATAATTGGTACGCTCCCAACTGGTGGCGAAATTCCAATTGGTCGAGAACCAATTCGTAGCAATTGGTATTTGTCCAATTGGACCCATTGATTTTTTTTGACTGGGATGCAGATGCACTCCTCTTAATATGAGAGTAAGGCTGTCATTTTCGTACAAGAGCTTTACGTTAAAGGTCCACTCACCAGGCCCCATACCAAATTTTAGTTAGACAGTGGAAGTTGTTGGGTGTCCGATGAGAAACATTTTGCCACAAAAATTTTTTTAATCTGTTCATCACGAGTGGAGAAAACAGGCTTTTCGAAGCGGCGCGAAACGAGGTTGAGAGGAGGCGAGCTCGAAACCCTTGCCGCTCTTCCGCGTAGTCCTCGCAAGCAAAATCTCTTCACTACCATCTCAGGCATCCGACCAAGAGGTCATGTGCGCATGACGTGCCCAAACAAGTCCAACCCCTAAGCCCGCGAGCGGCGTTGCTTTGTTGACCAGCGTTATTTTGTGGTTTTCTGCCTGTTTCTGCGGGATGGTTTGGAAACGCTGGCTTAGACACGGTAGAATAGATGAGCACAATGAGTGTGTGAACGCGTAGGAGCGTTCCACAGCAGTCGTCTGCTCGATGCAACGACCACGGGTAAACGAACGCCTAATCTTCGCACTGCACTTGTCAGCTCAAAATTGTCAAACCAGCTGAGTGGCCCTTTAAGGCAGAAATTCTTAGCCCCGCCTAAAATAATACCGGTACATCTAGTTAACAAAAATTATATAACTAACTTGTTAGTTATTGACTTGAGACCAGTTTATATTAGAAAGTTGTAGAGCATAAAAACTTAGGGCATACATATTATTTAAAATTTGAAAACTTCACTTAGTTCAAAATATTCATGAATTGAAAGCCACCGCGATTCGCTTGCACTGTATGACAGAGCCCTTTGCTTGTCCTAACCGATGTTGAAGCTGCTCTTCAACATCTATTTATATCGCCATGTCAACCCTAGACGAGCTCCCACTAGTCAGACTCAATGCTACACTCTGTGGGAATCGAGACTAGCCTGCCACCATTCCCATGTCCTAACATGACTCTCCCTTCCTCTGCGGTCTGCCGGTGCTGGGAAAGAGAGAGTAAACGTCTCTCCCGCAACCAGATGTCAACTGTGGCGCTACGCTAGAGTCCCCCGGGATGTTTCAGGTTGAGAGCCAGTCAAACTTTCTAGACAACGAAGCGCGAGCACACTTTTTCTTTCTCATCTGTCAGCTCCCTTTGTTTGGAGCTCGCTCGGACTCACCAACAGTGCCTTCCGCCCACAGGGAACGTGTACGTTTCGTTGTCCTTTCAGAACACTAGGTTGACGAGCGGTATGGCGTGTTCGCGCATGGTCGTGCTACGCTGACCCACACCTCTCGAAACCAATGCGAGCGGAGTTTGCCCTCGCTCGAGCGATCGGGCCCCGTGGTCACTGATTGTAAGAGCATGCAGCATAGTCGCGAGGACCCATTTCCCTCAGCGGCGAGTCATTGTGAACCCTTTTGCCCCTGGAGACGTGCTTGTGGCACCCTTTGTGTTGTACTTCTCGCCCGTGGCGTGGATAAGCATTGTTTGCTTTTTCGTCGCCTTTGCAACGGACACTGCACTGCGTTTTCGGTGTTGCCGAAGCAATGAAGTTCTCGGTGCCTTGGCTGTCCTAACCCGCATGTGCAGCAGCGTTAGTCACGTGTGGTGATGGTGAAAGTGGCCCTGTTGCTTGCCAAGATCAAACCCATGCTAGTGGCTGTACTCCTGCGGGACAAGTGTACACTACAACTAGATGATTGGCAGCCCCGTTTACGACACAACCCTGTTTTTCCACGCCACATGTCCGACCCTTTAAATCCCCCTCTGTCCCTCTTGTGACATACTGACAAATGCATACAGTGGGCCTCTGTCTTTAGTGCGAGACAGTTTCACTATTTGTGCATTGTGGGGGTGATAACAACACTGTAAAGTTGCTTGCACCTTGGGGCACACGCGTGTCTTGCGCATAGGCCGCATTTAGGGTTCGCAACTATCAAGCGGTAGGTGGCATTGTGCTCACAACCTTTTATCACTATTATTATCATCATGGTTAGCGCGGTAGCCCTGAGAGTGACGCTTGGCGGCGGGGCTGGCTGGCGGTGCCATAAGGCAAGAGCTGCTCTTTTTGGCGTGTGGTGGTTAGCGCAGATGGTAATTTTCTGACGGGGTCCTGCGGGGTACGGTGGCCGCAGGTCATACCACATAGGTCCCTAAGGATGAGTGAACATCGGGGACGACACCTTCACATTACCTTGTGCTTGTTGTTATGTTGACTGAGTGTATTGGAATATTGTGTAGAGATGTTCAGAATGTAGATCACTAGTGATGTATTTGATTCTGCTGACGATATTGTCGTGGTACAAGTAGTTAAGGGGGGACGTGCCTTTGAGAATGAACTTTCTTGTTTCTGGTCGGATGATGACGAAAATTGCCACAGACACTAAGAATGGCCTCACTGTGCATCCACAAAAATTTCGAGGCGATAGCACAAATACCTAATGAGAGACATATTATTTTTCAATTGAACCTCGTGAAGGGGTTGGAGGATTTATAAAATGACAAAAATGGTTGGTAATTGCTGTATCCACAGCCAAATGTATGTTGAAGGGGGCTGCGTTCTCAAAATAATATATTTGCAACACTAAAACTTGTAGTTAACGTTTTTTCCAGCGACATTGCTATGAGCACACTTGCACTACAAACAAGAAACTCTATGAAAAATTCTTTAAGGAGTAAAATGAAAAACTAAGATCGCAGCCCCTTGAAGCACAGTTCAAGGTGCATTACAAAATAAACGGAATCAAAATCCGTACAGTGGTTTCCCAGATATCTGCTCCACGAGCTGAGTATAATGCCAAAAAAACAGTATTGAGAAAACTTCGTTTAAAGTTTCAACTTCTTTTTACGTCTCTAAAACACCTAAAGATTGTGATCTTAGGTTTGTCTTGTGATATTTGACTTTTCAGGTTATCTGGTCTCTGACCAGTGTGCCTTAGTTGCCCTTTTCCCCCCCCCCCCCCCCATAATTTCCTTTTCATGTTTTACAAAGAACAAGTATGGATTTCAAACCAAGTTCTTTGTATGAAGGAGTGGTGTGATAGGTATGACAGAAAAGATTGTAATTGAATAAAACCATATACTGAAATTATTAAACATACTTTTTTGTGCTGAAGTTGTAATTAGCAAAATTAAGTACTTCATTACAAATATTCACTGAACTTTTTTTTATTTGGAGAGAAGTTTATTGCATCAGAAAAATGGATCACACCATGACAGCCTATGCCTTCTTTCTAAATAACAAAGTTATGGGCGGAAGACTGATGGCACGGGAATTTCTAGCAGTATAATTAATGACACGAAACGGGCATATAAAAATTCGTGCCCCTGATTCACACATGCTCTTTCGCCTCTCTAGCCGTGAAACGTATCATCATCAGACAGCCGGTCGCGGAAACTCTAATCTACAGCAATTCATTAACCTCGGAACATTCGTAGACGTTCCTGGCGATACCAAGCACGGCTCCAAGCACGTCTGAATCGCATCACAAAAGCTTACTGACAGCACTCCATATGACCGTGGGGTGCCCGGCCGTGTGGACAGCCGGCGGCGTTCGATGACGATGCGCGAAATGTGTAACTACGAAGACAAAAAATCGGCACGCACTGCACTTGACATCGCATTTTCGAATGACGACGGGCGGAACTGCTAGCCGCTGTTCCGAGCGATCCTTGGCAGTGAGGGGGGGGGGGGGGGGGGGTGACGAGCAAATGCCCATACGAGATTCAGAGGAGCTAGCTAGTGATGTGGTACATTCTTTGCCAAGAAGCACGTCACCAAGAGTGCGCTTGCGCGTCGTTCCTGCCCGCAGTCTCGCTGTCAGCGGAAGTTAGGCCTAAAGCCGACTCCGATGACGCGCCACACTTGTAGACCGCTGCGCGCCGCTAGTAGTAATCTGATCGTGCATCCGGTGTGGCCACTCGTAGTAATCAGATCGTGCCGCTGCACACAGCTTCGTTGCTTGCGAAGAAGCACGTCGCCACGAATGCGCTAGCACGTCGTTCCTGCCCGCAGTCTCGCTGTTGGCGGAGTTAGGGCTAAAGACGACTCCGATGACGCGCGGCGCTCGTAGACTGCGCTCCCGCTCGTGGTAAGCTTATCGCGCATCCGCTTACTGCTTGTAACTAAAGCGTAGTTATATCTTAAGTGATTATCAAGCTGTGAACACGTCACGAAGTGGCGATTTTCGAGAGCCATGTCCTCGCGACGCACAAGCAGCAGACGACGATCTTCCGGAGCGAGCATCGGGCCAATGGCGAGGCGAGTTGAGGCAACATGGCGGCCACGGCCAATCAAGGGCCTCAAAACGACCTTCAAACATTTTCTTTTTGCTCGCTTGTTGTTAAAGGGAGGAGCCAGCTGAGGCGGGAAAGTTAAACACAGAGAAATGCTCTTTCCGATGAGCCCAAGAAGCCGGCTCCCGGCCAAAGCATCGCGAAGGTATAATTTTTTGAAAATCGCCGTTTTCTCGCCATTTCCAGAAAAAGTTTTGCTACTTAGGTGGGTGAAACGAATTTTCCGAAGCACTTCTGTGCGGTTTTCAGTGTAGATATTCTGGAAGCAGATAGAAAAAGGGTTCCAGAAACTGAAAACTTGAGTTTCAAAAAATCAATTTTTTTGCCATTTTTCGCGATCCCAAAGCCATGTGCCCCCTTAAATAAATGTGCATTGTTTGGTGTGGTCTGCCTGCGTCAGCTGTGTCCGTTCGCTCTGAGAGCAGCGTATGTGGGCCCCCACTAGGAGATACTACAGTGTGGCAGAGGTTTCCGTGGTTCGTAGAAGAAAACAAAGACGATCTTCGCCTTGATGCGCGTTACTACAGTGCCTCAAACACAGTGTTGCATAAATACACTTAGCGGTACTCTATGGTGCTGTTACAATAAACAGGAAGCATAGTGAAAAGTGCTCTTGTGCAGCTCCGCAGCTGTCGCAGCAAGAAAGACTGACGTAAGCGCAGGATTTAAAAAAAAACAACAAGGAAAGCCTGTGCTGTGGCAGCCATTTTTTGGGGAGATTCGAGCACAAAATCAAAAGATTAGGTAAAATTTGAAGTCTTCCAGAAAATTCGAGAAAGTAGGCAGGTATGGCACCGCCCGGTTGTCCAATTGTTGAGCACACTCTCCACAATCACTTTCACCCCCTCGGTAGGCACAGCAGATTTTTTATTAAAGCCCTTCTATATGGCTTTTAGTCAGGATAATTAGGAATCAAACAGATATGAGGCTACAAAAATTGCAAATTCAATGTTCATACAATCACTTTTTCATCATTCTTCAAGATATTTCAGGATATGCTAGCCATGTGCCCCCTTAAGGGGGGACATGGCTCTTAGGCTCTCTCATTTATTTTTTTAACCAAATGTGACAAAAGTTAGCATGCTTACTTAGTTTGTTCTCCTGATTCTAAAAATATAGTTATCTTTTCTGTTGCTTCATTAGTTAATTAAATAATTAAAGATAACAATTTCTATTGTTCTTACCACAGTAGAAAAATAACCACTTGTCCATAATTTATAAATGACATAGGGATCGACAGTAGAAAGTATGACATACAACATAGGAAGCACTTTTTTATTTGGGTCATTGTTTCTTACTTTACAGTACACTAAACTTCACAGCTCTGAATGTGGCCAATGTGTGGTACCACACAAGACTTGTTTTTAAAAACTTGCATCAAGAGAAATCGAAATCTGCTTTCTATGTTGTGTGCTCCAAACATATAGCTTCAGGCTGCAAAAAAGATATTCTGCTATCTGTAATAGTTTCCGATATATTGCAGTAATTTTCATGCAGGGTGTACGAAATTGCCATTTTGAGAAAATAAAGAAAACAAAGAATTCTAACAATTTTAACTGTAAAAATGTATGTACTTAGAATTACATAGCCATCGACATATATATGAATGCTAGAAAGTCCAAGGAGTGCAACGCTGCAAGTTGATCGAAAAGTGAACGAGTACTTCTCGAATTACAGTACAGTAAAGTTCATTGCAAGTAACCAAATACAGAAATTTTTATTTTAAAATAAAAAATGAATCTGCCCTTTAAAAAAAGGCTCCCAGCATTAGTCTTTTGTGCACATTTAGCTACATTGTGCAAAAACAATTACAGCTATAGCTGTCCTAGGTCCACTTTTACCGAACAAGCACAAGAAAGTGGTCAAAATCTGTGCTTCAAGAATAATGCTGTTAAAACTTTATTTCGCCGTTTCAAGCGAAAAATATCATGGCACACATGCTTTTAGTCGGTTAATATGCACCAGGAATGTAATGGGACTGATTGGTTGTACGAGCGTGTCGTTTCTTCTAGTCTTGTAGCAAGTTGTCGCCGTGTGCTTGTCTGCCGCAAGGCCACTTATCAGTTCGATGACTGTACTGACGGCGATGTGCGACAAATGTGCGTGCATCATCCACGATCCGTCGAATAACGCGGCGATGTTTTCCGGCTTGTCCAGAATAAGTTACCCGTAAGTGTCGCGAACCAAAGTTGCTCCCTCGCTCATCGATTTCGAGGCTACACGAGTGCCGAGGTGTTAGTTTCCTTTTCAAGTAAGACTGCCGCATTTTCGAGCGGAGATCGCGACAACGTTGCCAACACGTCGTTAAAAGCAGTCTCTCGTTGCCAGTAGCCTCCGTTGCGAGAGCCACGAGCATGTTCACTGCGAACGGATTGACTTTCTGTTGTCGGTCGACGCGCGGCGTACTCCACTCTGACGACCCGTCGAGCAGTTCAAGGTCCTTTCGTCAGGCGGGGGGAACCACAACATCGGTGGGTTTAGCGATAAGACTGCACTTCCGTTCCGTCACTACAAAGATTGATATCTCTGGTAGCTTCACTTCTGCTTTTTACTTGCCGTCCACCAACGGGCTCGTACGTGAGTTAGGCCTACACCGGTGACTCTGCGACCGCCGTTGACCACGTCGAGTTCGTTATCCTCGTTGTCCTGAGCCATAGCGGGGATCTTTCTGAAGTTCACAGCGAACGAACCACCGCCAAACCCGCTTCACAAATTACTGTAGTACAGAACTTCTTTACTGCCGCAAGCAGTCAGTAGCACTATGACAAAATGGCACATGTCCGTGCGCGTCACGATGGTGAAGCAAACGCCCAAAGCACCCCTTGGCCAATCGGATGCCTAAATTTGGTCACGTGCCCCAAGCAGCCAATTGAATCGCGTGCTAGTGCTTCTCGATGACGCGTTTTTGCTAAAGAACCAATGAGCAAGGTGAGCCAGCGATGGTGGGAAATTGAAGATGAAGAACGACCCTTCGAAACGAGACCAAGATGAACACGTTAGCTCGTGTGTAACGGCAACAGTTTGACAAGGAAAAAGCACGATACTAGCGTCAATTTGCGATCTCATTGATCTCACAGGGATGTTATAAATTGATTTTGTGCCAGAAATAATAATGCGAGAAACTTCTCAGATAGGTGCAAAAATAGGTACAGATTCCAAAAACGCCAGCTTCAAAAAGTAGATTTTTTTGCGATTTTTGGCTTTCTAAGACCCGTGTCTTCCCCTTAATATTTGGTGAAATGCTTCGTCTGCAGATAATTTAGAACGGCTCACTTCCACAGATAATATGCAATAGAAAACACGTGAAATACACCACATTTATACAGCCTCACCTCAAAAAACTTTGCTCGAATTGTTGGCTGGACACATCGAAGGCCGGCCATAAAAGCTGGCTCTAGCTTGGATGTGAGCTCAGTGCCCTTGAGGGTCTCATCTCGGTACACGTGGTTCACCAGCTCCAGGAACTGGCCATTCAGCTCGAGCTCATCAGGGAACCGCTTCTCCATGAACTGCATCATCTTCACGAGGAGAATCGACTTTTCCCGCAGTGTTGGTGACTGGTTTACTGCAAATGGTGACTTGCTCTTAACCCAGTCTTCCACCATTTTTGTGATGGCACGAAGAACCTGCACATCGGATATGGGCAAATTAGTGTTGGTGAAAAGAGGTGGAACAGGGTACATCAGTTTGGCAGCAGGCAAATGCCTTTGTAGAAGACTTGGAGCAGTCAGAAAGGCCTTTTTGAGCGAGTTTAGAGTAGTCATACAGAACGTTCAGATCAGATGCAACTCTGTTTCACAGTATTTGGGAAGTAACATTTGTTCAATGCTGCATTTTACAAACACCAAGCTAAATTGCACAATAGCGTTATTCATGATTCGTATAGGTTTCTAAAGCAAAAAGTGAAGTATATTCAAGGACTTTCCAGGACCTGTCAAAGACTTTAAGGACTGAAAGCGCCACGCGACATTGAAACTTTTTACTCTAAGTTTGGAAATTGGCTCATCTATATTGCACTAATAAGTACATGCATACTGTAATTATAACAAACATGCCCAATCTGCACTATAGCTTACTTTTGCTAGCTTCACTAGCTTCACCGCTTGTACAATAGGGAAGGAGGCAGTGCCAAAGAGCATCACGAGTCTCTTACATCGTTTGTTCCTGATTTGACGCCATAAGACTTAATTCCCCATGCAGTTTTGAAATACACAACCGTATCAACTCATGCCAAATTATTGTTTCAAAAATGAGGAGTTTGTCAGGTCGATGCCAATTAATACCAGCAGAGTTCAAAGATTCTGAATCTGGAAGATTTCCCCAGCGGGAAGAGGGGCGGTATCGCGCTGAATTATTTGCCCCTTTTTCTTTTTTGCACGAAAAAAGAAGTCGAAAAAAAAAAAACAGTGAGGGAGGTGGTCAGTAAACATCGGCGTTGTGCGGTTTTGCACAGGCTTGGAGTGGCTGAACACCCAAGGGTAGGGTTTCCCAACAACAGTAAAAGGTGCGAGTCTCAAAGCAGGGCAAACATACTGGTATCTCTACATATTTCTCATCACTTATGGAGCTGCCCAAAGCCCGTGGTGATAGACCCTATTCCTAACTCTTCCCTTTCCTCGTGGGAGGCCGCTCTTAGGGTCACTGGTGCGGATGACCAGTTGTGGCTGGTGCACCGGGCCTGCCTAGAGATGTCAGCCAGAGGGCTGACAGCCCGGATGTCTAGGGGCCCAATCACGTTTACATTGAATTTTTTTTTTTTCAAATAAAGTTGTATCCTCCTCCTCCTCTCATTAAAACAACTAGCAAAATCCATTTTTGTCAAAAGAACTCGCGTAGCTCTCTTTGGGCACACCTGAACAAACGGGACGGTGCAGCCGGCTGCTGGGAAAGCGCAGGTTGAAGCTTAGCTTAGGGCCAACTGAAAACATTATTCCAAAGTACAGCCAAAGTACCCAGACTGACAGGAAGAACGTTACTAGATTTGTTGGGCAGGAACGCCAAAACGCGTTTAGAATTTTTTACATCTTTATCCCCTCTACCACTGCAATAGCCGTGGGCTCTCGGCTAATAATTCTGTCGCCGCTACCAAGGTTTTGCATGCCCTTGTTGCAGAAAACAGTAATTCCATTTTGTTTATTTATTTGTTTTATTTGTACATACTGCAGGCCCTAATCGGGCCCATGCTGGAGCGGATACATAGAGGTAACATGAGACATAATAATGCTCCACAAAAAGAAAAGAAAGTAAGTATTGATACACATAGGATACTTCACGATTCACATGTATACATTTTTAGAAAAATCAATCTCTTCTAGACAGTTGACAAAAGATTCCAGCGAACAATTCACAGCATTGACTGGCAGCCTAATTCAAAAACTAATGGCCATTGGGAATAAAGAATACTTATGTGTATTGACACGGCTAGCAGGTTGAAAGATGACCTTATTATGGTTTGTCCTTAGTGAGTGTCCTGTAAGTACAGATTGCGCGGTATCTTAAATTACCGTGATAGAGTAAGTATAGGAACTTTAACCTAGAAATTATTCTTCGTTTGGAAAGTGGCTGAAGATTCTCTCTATTAATTAGGTCAGTGATGCTTGAATGCCGTAAATAATTAGAGTAGATAAACCGTGCAGCTATTTTCTGACCGCGTTCGATTTTGTCCATTAGGTGTTGTTAGTGGGGACTCCATATTATGTCAGCATATTCTAAGGCAGGGCAAATAAGAGTCTTGTATACATTTAATTTGACTTGGGCCGGGGCATTTCACAACCTTCTTCTAAGAAAGGATAGCTTCCCTACCACTTTTTTTGCAGACAGTGTCGATATGAGGTTCCAAACTTAAGTTTGCTGAAAGCGTGACACCAAGGTTTTTCACCTGATCACTTTTAGGGAGTTGAATATTTTCTAAAGTGTACGAAAAATTAAGTGGATTCTTATTAGTGAATGTGAGACATTTGGTTTTAGATGCGTTCAGTTTCATGCCCCATTTCTGGCACCAAGCGCAAATATTTTTTAGAGAGCTATTCAAGCCGATTTGGTCCTCTTAATGTCTTACAACTGTATACACGGCACAATCATCCATGAAAAGCCGCATCTGGATTGTTGACTAGATACAAAATTGGATATCATTGATATAAATAAGAAATAGTAGATGCGCAAGGACTGAACCCTGCGGTACTCCCGAGTACACATGGAGGCTATCGGACATATCTGTGTTTACGGCTACACGTTGTGTTCTATTCATTAAGAAGCTGGAAATCCACGAGATTAAGGTGTCATCAATACCAAAAGCCTGTAGTTTTGTGAATAAATCTTCATGTGGGACCAAGTCAAACGCCTTTGAAAAGTCTAAGAATATGGCATTAACTTGACTGTTGGTATTAACAGCGTTGGCGAGGTCATCAGTTATTTTGGCCAGCTGTGTTAGTGTTGACAACCCAGACCTGAATCCATATTGTTGGTTATAAATAAGGTTATTTCTTTCTAGATGACTGATAATAGATTTAAAAATTATGTGTTCCATCACCTTACAACACGTGCTTGTTAATGATACAGGTCTGTAGTTGCTTGGTTCAAATTTAGAGCCAGAGTTTAGTACTGGAATTATTTTTGCCCTACGCCAGTCATCAGAAATACTCGAGGTATCCAAAGACAGTTTAAATATTATAAGTAAATTCATGTATTTTGAAATCCAGGCAGCATATCGCTTCAAGAATGCATTAGAGATAGAGTCGGGACCAGTTGACTTCCTTAGGTCAAGGTTATTCAAAAAGTGTAATATTCCTTATTTACTTACAAATAATTTTTCCATAGGCTGCTCAACAGGATAGGCCGCCAGTGGCTCTTGTGAATCAGTGGTTGTGAAAACTGACTGGAAATAGTTGTTAAGCGGATTCGCAATGTCTTTAGGTTCAGTCAATGTTCTATTCCCAGTTTTGACTTGCACAATGATTGGTCTATCTTCTGACAAGTGGCGCCAAAATTTTTTAGGGTCATCCTTCATAAAACTTGGCAAAGTTACACCGTAAAATCGTGATTTTGCTTCACGTACTTTATCACGCATAGTGCCAACGATACCAACGATTTCGTTTTTATCTCCCTTTGTGCGATGTCGCCGTTTCAGTTTTCGTTTCAACTGAATTATCTCGCGTGTTAGCCATGGGTAATCTTTGTTGACCCGTTTCTTTCTTTGGGGGATGAAGTTGTTTTCGCAAAGATATATTATTTCTTTAAAACGCGTCCACAATTTGGAAACACTGTTCAGGGCGCTAAATTCGTCAAAGTTGCGTTCTAATATATCTGATATTTTGTCATCGCCTGCGCGCGCATAATCTTTTACGTAAAGGCATGGTCGTTTGGTAGATGAGCGAATAACTGTGATAGGGCAAGTCAGGACAAGCAATTTATGATCTGAAATACCTTCTTCTACGCTAACTGTGCTATTTTGAAGCGTATTTTCAACGAAAATCAGGTCGAGAAGAGAGGACGACGGCCCAATTCTCCTATGTTCGGTCACTAGTTGGTTCAGCGAAAAACTGAACGCAGTGAAAAGCAGCGATTCCACACTTCTGGCATCTCTGCTGTCGTCACACATGTCAGTCCAGTTTATCCCCGGCAGATTAAAATACCCTGTTATTATTATGTTTGACCTTGAGTTTTTGTGATGCGAAAGATAGTCATAAACAGCTTCCAGATAGTGGGGCGCAGCATTGGGTGGGCGGTATACGCCAGCAAGTAATATCATCTGGCCAGAATAAAATAATTTACACCATAAGCTTTCGTGTTCGGGAATTTTATCAAGAACATAAAACTTGATGTTTTAATGGCTATCGCTACGCCACCACCTCTGGAAGTCCTGTCGTTACGGAGTAGTTTATATGATGCCGGAATTACTTCACATGACAACACACCAGCATGTGTGCATGATGACACAGAATTAAATTCAATCCACGTGCACTGGCTGCGCATGTGCCTTTAAAGTCATGCCGTTCTTTGCTATGTATGATTGCATCTGCTGGGATTTTGTCTGCAGCAATTGTGAAAAGCAAGCTCAGTTCAACTGGTTGAGTGCTGAGCATGAGTGCACTCCTGGAATTCTGTCAGTTATGTCGTGGCCCCACATGATCGTGTCAAGAGCGACCACAATTTCGTTCACAGTGGTTAAGTCAAATTATAACCGTGGTCATCATCATCATCATCATCAGCCTGACTACGTCCACTGCAGGACAAAGGCCTCTCCCATGTTCCGCCAGTTAACCCGGTCCTGTGCTTGCTGCTGCCAATTTATACCCGCAAACTTCTTAATCTCATCTGCCCACCTAATCTTCTGTCTCCCCCTAACCCGCTTCCCTTCTCTGGGAATCCAGTCAGTTACCCTTAATGACCAGCGGTTATCCTGTCTACGCGCTACATGCCCTGCCCATGTCCATTTCTTCTTCTTGATTTCAGCTATGATATCCTTAACCCCCGTTTGTTCCCTAATCCACTCTGCTCTCTTCTTGTCTCTTAAGGTTACACCTACCCATTTTTCTTTCCATTGCTCGCTGCGTCGTCCTCAATTTGAGCTGAACCCTCTTTGTAAGTCTCCAGGTTTCTGCTCCGTAGCTAAGTACCGGCAAGATACAGCTGTTATATACCTTCCTCTTGAGGGATAGTGGCAATCTACCTGTCATAATTTGAGAGTGCTTGCCGAATGTGCTCCACCCCATTCTTATTCTTCTAGTTACTTCTATCTCGTGGTTCGGCTCTGCGGTTATTACCTGCCCTAAGTAGACATAGTCTTTTACAACTTCAAGTACACTATTATCTATCTCGAAGCGCTGCTCCTTGCCGAGGTTGTTGTACATTACTTTCGTTTTCTGCAGATTAATTTTAAGACTTACCTTTCTGCTCTCCTTCTCTAACTCCGTAATCATGAGTTGCAAGTCGTCCCCTGAGTTACTCAGCAATGCAATGTCATCGGCGAAGCGCAGGTTACTAAGGTATTCTCCATTGACTCTTATCCCTAACTGTTCCCATTCTAGGCTTCTGAAAACCTCCTGTAAGCACGCGGTAAATAGCATTGGGGAAATTGTGTCCCCCTGCCTTACACCCTTCTTGATTGGTATTCTGTTGCTTTCTTTATGAAGCACTATGGTAGCAGTTGATCCCCTGTAGATTTCTTCCAGAATGTCTATATATACTTTATCTACGCCCTGATTCCGCAGTGTTTGCACGACGGCTGATATTTCTACTGAATCAAACGCCTTCTCGTAATCTATGAAGGCTATGTAGAGTGGCTGGTTATACTCTGAGCATTTCTCTATTACCTGATTGATAGTATGAATGTGGTCAATTGTTGAGTAGCCTGTTCGAAATCCTGCTTGTTCCTTTGGTTGATTGAATTCTAATGTTTTCTTTACTCTGTTAGCAATTACCTTTGTAAATAGCTTGTATACTACAGAGAGCAAGCTGATCGGCCTGTAATTCTTCAAGTCCTTGTCATCTCCTTTCTTATGTATTAAGATGATGTTAGCGTTCTTCCAAGACTCTGGTATTCTTCCCGTCAGGAGACACCTCGTAAACAGGGTGGCTAGTTTTTCAAACACAATCTGTCCTCCATCTTTCAGCAGATCTGATGTTACCTGATCCTCACCAGCAGCTTTGCCTCTTTGCATGCTCT